>NW_026991712.1:117847408-120839908 GCF_029215605.1 Mirounga angustirostris | reverse complement strand
AGACTGGACCAAGTTCAACTTTTCTTTCTTTTTTTTTTTTTTTACTAGAAATAAATTTGACATATAACATTGTGCAAAGACACATTTATGTATTTAATATGATTGTCAGTGTAGTAATAGTTAGCTTCTCCATCACATCGCATAATTATCATTTCTGAGATTGGAATAATAAATATCTGTTCTCTTAGCAAGTCTGGTGATTAGAATGCAATGTTGTCTATATACACTATACTGTTCATTTTATCTCTAGGACTTATTTACTACCAGTTGCAAGATTGTATCCTTAAACAATCTCTCTCCTATCCCCCCATGCCTGAACCCTGGTAACCACCATTTCACTATTTTTATGAGTTTGGCTTTTTTGGATTCCACATAAAAGTGAAATCCTATAGTATTTGTCTTTTTCTGTCTGACTTATCTCAATTAGCATAATGTTCTCAAGGTCCATCAATGTTGTCACAATGACAGGACTTCCTTCTTCCTCACGGCTGAAAATACTCCATTGTACATATATACCATAACATCTTTATCCATTCATCCATTGACAGGCACTTACATTGTTTCCAAATCTTGGCTACTGTGAATAATGCTGCAATAAACATGGGAGTGAATTTATTGCTTTGATATCCTGTTTTCATTTCCTCTGGGTATAACCCAGAAGTGGAATTGCTGGATCATATGTTAGATCTATTTTTAACTTTTTGAGGAACCTCTGTATTGCTTTCTATAGTGGCTGAGCCAATTTATGTTCCCACCAACAGTATACAAGGGTTCCCTTTTCTCCACATCCTCACCAACACTTGCTATCTCTTGTCTTCTTGATGATAGCCATTCTAACAGATGTGAGATGACACTTCATTGTGGTTTTGCTTTGTATTTCCCTGACGATTAGTGATGCTGAGCATTTTCCCATGTGCCTGTTGGACATTTGGATGTCTTCTTTGGAAAAAAATGTCCGGTTAGCTCCTCTGCCCATTTTTTAGTTAGATTCTTTTTTGTTATTGTTGGTATACAGTTGCATGAGTTCTTTAAATATTTTGGATATTAACCCCTTATCATATATATGGTTTGCAAAAATTTTCTCCTGTTCTGCAGGATGCCTTTTCATGTTGTTGGTTATTTCTTTTGCTGTGCAGAAGCTTTTAAGTTTGATGAAGTTCCACTTGTTGATTTTTGCTTTGTTCAACTTTTCTTTGGCTGAAAGTGATTAGCCCCTTACCTTAGCATCCTGAAAGAAGAAAGATACACCTTTTTTTGGAGAAAATAATATCAGTTCAATTTTAATGAGGCTTTTATAGACACTGTCAAACAAATAAAAATTGTAGGATATCCAAAATAACAGGAAAATGTGACCCATGATAAAAAGGAAAAAAACATTTTAAAGAGCAGGTCCTTAAATGATCCAGATGTTAAAATTAACAAACAAGGATTTTAAAATAACTACTATATACATATTAAAGAAAATTGATGAAAAATGAAAAAAAGGAATGGAAGATGCAGAATTTCAACAGAGAAATGAGATTTAAAAAACCAAATGGATAGGGGTGCCTGGGTGGCTCAGTCGGTTAGGCGTCTGCTTTCGGCTCAGGTTGTGATCCCAGGGTCCTGGGATCAAGCCCCGCATCGGGCTCCTTGCTCTGCAGGGAGTCTGCTTCTCCCTCTCCCCCTGCTTGTGTTCCCTCTCTTGCTGTCTCTCTCTGTCAAATAAATAAATAAAATCTTAAAAAAAAAAAAAACAACCAAATGGACATTCTTGAGTTGAAAAATATAATAAAAAATTAAGAAGATATTATGACAGACTGGGCAGAGCAAAGATATGTCAGTGGAAATTATCCAAACTGAAGCACAAAGAAAGATAAAGAAAGGAAAAATAGAACAGAGTATCCAGGAAACACAGGATGCTTTCCAATGACCTAATATATGTGTAGTTAGAGTCCCATAAAGAGACAAAAACAAAATAATGCAGCAGCAATATCTGAAGAAATAATGGAGGAGAATTTTCCAAAACCAATGAAATACTAAATTAAGCCAGAGCTTCAAGAAACTGAGAAAATTACAGGCAGGATTAATACAAAGAAAGCCACACATAAACACATCAAAGTCAAGATGCTGGGCGGAGGGGGGGAGGCAGCCAGGGAAAAAGACATATTACATTTAGAAGGAAAACAAAAATAATGATGGTTGAATTCTGAATAGGAACAATAGGAACCAGAAGAAAAATAAGTGACATCTACAAAAGTGCTGACAGAAAAAAAAAAAAAAAAAAAGCCTACCTAGATAGAATTCTATACCCAGTTAAACTCCACTTAAAAAAGATAAAATGAAAGAGAATTTCTGACCAAAAAACAAGAGAAACTGAAAATTAATCAACACATTTATGCTACAAGGAATATGAAGTACTACAGAAAGTTTCTTCAAACTGAAGAAAGATAACCCTTGTTAGAAGCATGAATCTGCATGACAAAATGAAGAACACAAGAAAGGGTATATATGTGAGTAAATAGGAAAGGTTAGTTAGAAAACTATTAAAGACCACTGATTGCTTAGACAATACTAACAATGTATTCTGAGGTTTTTAACATAAGTAAAAGTAAAATGTATGTTAACAGCACAAAGTCAGAGGGAGGCACTAAATGAAACTAAACTGTTATGATCCTTAATTCAAGGATCCTTAATTCAAGGTTATTATCATTTAAGGACGTATATTGTAATTTCTTTTTAAAAATATTATGCTACAATATAACTAAAAGCCGAAAGAGAAGATAAAATAGTATAACAAAAAATAATTGATTTTTCCAGAAGAATAAAGGAAGCAACAAAAAAATAATGAACAGATGGAATAGAGAACAAAGAGCAAAAGGGAAGACATAAACACACCTATACCAGTAAATGTGTGAAATGATTAAGAGACAGATAGTGTCAGACTGAATTTTAAAGCAAATATGACCCAACTACAATGGTATTTACCAGAGATATTTTAAATATAAGAACACAGATGAGTGGATAAATAGAAAGATATGTCATTCAAACAGTAGCATAAGAAAGAAACTAGTTGGCTACATCAGTCACACAAAGTAAACTTACGACACAGGATATTATCGAAGGGAAAGGTAAATATTTCATAATGACAAAATAGAAAGGATGAATTCATTAGAAAGACACCTTCGTAACTTCAAAGTATATGAAACAAAAATCGACAGAACTAAATCCACAATCACAGCTGGAAGTTTTAACAATCTCTTTCAGTAATTGCTAGAACTAGTAGGCCAAAAAAATCAGAAAGGATATAGAATATTTGAACAACACTAATAGCCAAATTTACTTATGACATGTAAAAACTCTATAACCTGTAGAAGTAGCACATTATTTTCACAAACACTTGGAACATTCACAAAATAAGTACTCTAGTGAGTTAAAGCAAGCATCAATTCATTTTACAATATTAAAATCAGAATGTTTTCTAAACTAGAATTTTTTAACAAAAATAAAGCAAGAAAGTTTCAATGTATGGAAATTAAGCAAAAAACTTCTAAATAACCAAATAAAAACCAGAAATTAATTTAGGATGGCAGTTAATAAAAATATAATATGTAAAAATTGCTAGATACAAGGGGAATATACAAAAAAAATCAGATGTTTACATCCTGAAAACAAATTTAAAAATGAAAAATTTTAAAAACTATATTATTGGCAATAGTAGCAAAAACATCAAATACTTAGCAATAAATTTAATTAAAGATGTGCAAAAACTATACACCAAAAGCTATAAACACAGCGGAATAATTAAAGACTCAAGTAGATGGAGAGATATGCCATATTTATGGATCAGAAAACTCGGAACTGTTAATTCCCCAGTACTGTTAATATTACTGTTAATATAGATTCCTCACAGTCCCAATAAAATCCAGCAGCCACTTTGTAATACAAAAATTAATCAAAATTTAAAATCCAGTCAATTCTAAAATGTATATCAAAGCATAAAGGACCTAGAAAGGCCAAAAACAACAGTACTGAAGATAGTGTGATATTTGTGCAAGAAGAGGCTCACAAACAAATGGACCAGGGCAGGCAAAGTGGTGACATTTAAACTAGATTTTGAAGAAGACAAGGAAGAAGGGAATTAAGATTTGAAGCCTATTATGTGACAAGTACTTTAAGTAGACTATTTTAATTAACCTCAATTTTATTTTTATTTTTTTTAAAGATTTTATTTATTTGTTTGACAGAGAGAGACACAGCGAGAGAGGGAACACAAGCAGGGGGAGTGGGAGAGGGAGAAGCAGACTTCCCACGGGGCAGGGAGCCCGATGCGGGGCTCGATCCCAGGACCCTGGGATCATGACCTGAGCCGAAGGCAGACGCTTAACAACTGAGCCACCCAGGCACCCCTCAATTTTATTTTAACCACCAACTTGTCAAGTATAGTTTTAATACTACTGTATTAATGATGAGCAAACTGTTGATCAAATAGTTTAGTCTAAGGTTACATAATTAACACATGGGGGAGCTGGAATTTGAATGTAGGTCTATCTGGCTCCAAAATGCCTAGGTTTTCTAGCAGAAAAAGTACGGTTAGGGGAGAAGAGTAATGAGAAGATGAAACTGATGCAGTATCCACCGGAGAGACAAATAACAGTACAGAACAGGTGATAGAAAATGAACAAAGGTCTCCTACTGTCTTGATCAAGAAAAACAAAAGGCCACAGAATATAATTCTACTGGTGGAAACGTTTGTGTATGTCAAAAGAAAGACTTTGGAGGAAAAGAACATTGAGGTATACATTATTCCTTCTGCTTCTGTCTCTTAGGTGTAGCCAGTTCAAAAGTGGCTCTATATCTTGTTGCAGAATTTAAGTGAAAAGACCATAGCAAAATCTACCTATAATGAACTTTATCATTTTTGAATCACTCAATATAACAGGGTATACAGGAAGTGGGAGGTTATCACTGTAGTGAAACGTCCAGTAATATAAAGTACAATTTAATGAGTCCACATAAACTTATTTGTCCAATGGGACTTTAGCAAGCACAATGCAAGCACAGGCTTGATTAGCACTTGCACACTGGGTTTGTCCTCTTGCAATGCTTCCTTTTGAAACTCCAAGCTACCATGTTATGAGATCTGGGTACCTTGCTAAGAAATCATGTAAAGAGAAAGAGACATTGAGCCAGCTCCCCAGATGTTCCAGCTATCTTAACTGAGACACCAGACATGTGAGTGAAGCCTTCCTGGATTTCCAGCCCCAGTTGAGCTTCCAGATAAATGCAACTATGATTCACTCCAAGCAGGCCAAGCTGAAGAACTACTCAGCTGAGCCCAGCCAAGATTACAGAATATGAGCAAGCAAGTGGTTTATTATGCTACAAAAGATAACTGGTAGACATTTTGATAAAGAGCCTACTGTGTATGTGTGTGTGTGTGTGTGTTTTAATTATTTCTCATATGCCAGGTCTATGCAGTATATCAGGGGAAAAAATACTGTATAATGTTAGTTACAATCCAAATAATGAGAGCATCGCAAAACGCTAGGTTAATTCAATGGATTTTTTTTATTCAGTTACATATACACACCTCTGTAAAAAGACATGTTTATTACAATAGATTGATATTACAACATAATAACATTCTCTACTGCATAATCTGTCCTGTTAGACATCTTATTTATGAAATCACTTGGTTGGTTATGAAATGCTACCAACTATTAAAATAGAAGGAAAGTGCATCTTAAAACAAATGTTTTTGTATGTGGGACTAAAGTGGGTTGTTTTTAAAGACATATCATTTAGCTTCATTCATTTTTCTCTTTATAAACATTCATTCCTTTACCTTCATCCTTTTCAAAGGATTATTCAGCTCTCGCTGGAATGAAGCTGCTCTCCCTGAAAGGAAGGTCTGAAAGGCAACAGCCAACAAATTTTCGTACTTTTCAAGCAGAGTTTTATCTTCAGGAGGATAAATTCGTCTACAATAAATCAGATAAACCAACTAGTTTAAAAGAAGCTATTGCATTGCAAGAGTTAAGTTCAATTACATAGATACTCCTTGACCACCTACTCTCTGCCAGTTACTTTACTAGGTGCTAGAAATAAAGATGAATGCAGTTATAAGAAATTCACACAAATTTTCATCAGTTACCTACACAAATTAAAGTTTATCTAGAGAATGGTCATTAAACAATGAGGCTCCATAAATCATAGTATAAGGATTTGGTTGTGGAGCGGTGGTTGGAGAATTGCAATCGGGCATATTGAAGAAATATCTTCATGGGAGAGAGCAGGTGATGAGGGATAATCTGGAAGTGTGCAATTACGGTGTGGTTACTGACATATACAAGAATACAGGCGTTCATCTTGGTATTCTCTTTTGGGGTGGTGGAATGTGCCTCTCCAAAGAAGAGAAGAGGGTAGAGGTAGAATGAGAAGAATGTGTTCCCAGAGTTGCTGTTGATGGTGTTAAGGCAGAAAAGAATGTTTTACCAGGGGTGTGAGAAGCTCTGTGGCCCCCAGTCCTCCTAATTCTGTTAAGTTAACATCAAGCTTGGGAAGAGGAGCAGTCTTTCCAAGAACACAAGGAATTTAGAGGGGGTGTCCTCTTTTATCCTGTCAAAGGATTCTATGGAGAGGTTCCAGTTCAACACAGTCCACACCCCTCTGTATTGCCTCATACCTGCCTCCTTCAAATATTTTCATTATTTGCCTGGTTCCTGATATATCTGAGTTTAAACAAAGTAGAGCAACCACTCTGAACTGAGAGAAAGAAAACTAGGAGACCTAAAACCTGACTTTCTCAAAATACTACATTAAAAGTAAATAAGGTCACAGGATAGTATCAGATTTAAAAGATCTCATACAACCACCCATGACGCTGGCTAGCAGGAATGAAATAAACAGTGCTCAAAATAAGTCTAAAAGGTTAAAAATGTAGAATAGTTGTTTTGACATTTCTTCAATCTATAAGAAAACGGAAGCACAGTTACCTATAATTCCCCATATGCCGATTTTCATGTTCTTCTTTTAAAATCTGCTTTCGTAATTGAGCGAGTCTCTCTTTCTAGAAATGAAGAAATTTTACAAATAAAATCTGACCAATGAATTATGCAATTCAAATTGTAGGTATATTGTTAAAATTTTCATACCAACTCTTCTTTCCGCCTCTCTAACTGATGTCTCTGCTGTTCCCAGTCTGAGGAACCTGGTAAGAGCCTTTTTATTGAATTTTGACCATAAAGTCTCCTTTGAGCTTCAGCTTTTTGTTTGGCCAAGTTTCTCCTTTTATCACTGGTCCTGAAATATAAAACACAGGAATTCAAATAAGCCCTGATCTTATCCCTGTGAGGAGAATTAGCAGAAGAGGAGACACAGTGGAGATACAAATCAATGTTTTATATATATATGTGTATATATATATTCACATACATCATATTCATCTAATCCTCCATCAAATATGGGTCTCCATATAGTAAACTGGAGGTTCCTTATTCCCAGGGGTTGTGATGGAATACTCTGAGCAATCTACATTCTTTTGGATTTTCTTGAGATTAAAAGTATATGCTTACAAAATGAACTTTGGGGTATATATGGAGCCATACTATAAGTAAAACATTGTATTAAGAATTGTGCAGGCTTGAAAGACAAGTCTAACACATAGATGCCCATGGAGCACTCCATCTGGATGGAGAGAAAAGGCACATCTATGATGTAAACTTCATTAGCGTATGTTCAAAATGTTAAGAATTGTATTAAATTCTCTTACTGGAACAACACTAAGAAAAATAAGGAAAATGAATTCCAACTTTCCTTTATTTTTAAGTCTAGAAATTTCTCACTATTCGAACTTTTAAGAAGACAAAAACACCCATAGATTATATCCTGAATTGGTTGGCAAAGACATGAAAAAACATAAGCCTACTTACATAATAATAGTAAATGCAAAAAAAAAAAAGTATAGGTATACTGTTTGAATAATCTAAAATATTTGATGCACTTGTGTAAGCTAAATAAACAAAAATTTCACTTTCTATATCTCTTCTATTCATTTCTTTTAGGATAATTGAAATGTCAGTTAAATTGAGGCAAATCGTTCTTTGATCAAGCAAAAGAAGGGGCCATATGAAAATTTCTTAAGAAATATATATATCAAAAAAATAGGAAAAAAACAAATTCATGTATCGATCTTTTTTAAATAATGCTTTCCATATAAAGCTACTTCTCAAGCAAGCAACTGCTAAATGCTTAGAACCATTTAAAATAAATAAATTGCTTGGAAGCATTCCCCAACTCTTTTAGAGTTCTTTAAATGATGATTAGAATCAATTGAAATCATAAAATCCCTGGGCTTAAATGACCTCAGAGGTCCTTTAATCCAACACCCTAAACACTGTTTGAACACTTAACAATGGCAGATGACTCACTACTTCATTAAGCAGTTCAATTAAACTTCTAACAAATTTCTTTCATAATGAGCCAAAAGCTTTCCTACAAAACAGCATTTCAAATATTTGAGATCCATAATCACATACACTGCAACCAGCCTAATAATATTCTGTTGATGGAGCAATCCCCTTTCCGAGTATATATTCAAAGGAGTTGAAATCAGGATGCAAAGATATATCTGCACTCCCATGCTCATTACAGCATTATTCACAATAGCCAAGCCATAGAAGCAAACTAAATGTTCATCAACAGATGAATGACAAAAAAAATGTGGCATACACATATAATGGAATATTATCCAGCCTTAAAAAAAAAAAAATTCCTTTTTTAACTCTGTCTTAACAACTACCCTGCCCTGTTAACCCTGTCTTAACAACTACCTCTTTCTTCTGTTTACCCAGGCAGCATGACACAGTGGGAAGACCCCTGAACAGAAAGGTAGAAAATCCATGTGTTTGAGGGTTGTTACTTTTTTTAACTTCCTGAATGAACTCTGCTTTAGTTTCTTCTTGTAAGGTGAGGAAGATAATCTAGAGATTTTCCTCAGGTATTCTCCAATTCAACCTTACACTCTATATTGAATAATTATACCAACACTCTAAATTAACTATTTACTGTAGATTCAGAGCATGATATGGAGAAAAGGAAAAGCAGTTTGTAGAGAGGGAAATATATTTAAAAAGAAAACACTAAATGAGTTTGAAGAATGGAATCAAGAAATTCAAAATATAAAATATGAAAAAATTATAAGCCAATCCCATGTACAAGTGATTGTTCTATGCCAAAAGTGGTGAAAACCTTCTAAATGAGGGAGGAAATACTTTACCTGATGTTTAGTAGCTTTAGCGCATTTAGCAGCACTCCCCTTTTTACATCATAGTCTATTTTCTGATCAGTTCCAAAGCTTGGAGCACGATTAATCTGAAATTTACAAAGAAAACAATGAGAATAGCCAAATGTTGGTAGGTTAATAAACATTCAATACATATTTATTAAACTAATGCAAGATCCCCAACCAACAGAGAAACTCTACAATAAATCTCAAAGCTCTACATGATAGATGGCCCAGTTACCACTGCCACACCTCCCTTCCCCACCACCCTAAGTCAAGGAGTTTCAAGGAACTGACTGCTGTCACCGTCCCCTTCTCCCTGCTGCCTTAGCTCAGGATCTTTGGTAAGCTTTTGTGCCCTCTCCCTCCTCTGCACCCTCTCCAACCCAACACCCTGCGCACTCTAGGTTTTAAGTTTAGGGAAGTTAAAAGTGACTCATTCTGACAAAAAGGTTAGAAGACCAGTATTAACCATAACAAGAATGATGTAACAAAAATAATATGCATGTTACCAATACAGTAATAATTAAATGCATTTATTTAGCATATAGAAACTATACCCTCTTTTCACGCTTCAGATCTTCTGGATGGATTCATCTATTGCTGCTTAAAAAATAAATTATTTTCTTTCTACCTGGATCAAACAATAAATCATCGATTTTCATTCCCAAAGACACTTACTATATAACTCAGAAGATACCATTAAAAGTAGCTGCAGACTAACCTCTGAGCTTCTCTAACTGCATTAGGACTCAGGGGAATAAAGGAGCCATTTGTGGGTGTTCTTTCCAACATCATTTCCAGGATTTCATTAAGAGGAAAAATAAGAAGTAACAGTAACTGTATATGTCCTGAAATCCATTATACAATCTACTACCACCTCAAGAGCTGGAGTTTTTGTTTTTGTCTTTCTTGCTATGAAAATGTAACTGGAATAGCAAGTGTTTAAGAAAGTTAATTAATTCAGTTGGCTAGAACACTGCTGAGCTCAAAACTACAGCTTAGCTTCATGACCACCACCTAACCTCACAGCTTATCTCAAAAAAATATGATGCCACTGTCATAGAAGAGGGTTGTCTTATACAATCCCGTTCCACAAGAGACAAAATAATTGACAGTATGCATTTCACAACTGGCAGCTGTAAGAAATATAAATAAGTAGAAGTATGTACATAGAAGCTAAACAGACAACAGAAAGATCACCTGTATTCCCATTACCCAGTATACTGTTATCCATTTGATAAATGGTGTACTGCTAATCATTTGATAAATGATAAATATTTGCTATGCATACATATTTATAATATTTATTTTATCTTCCAAATACATACCTATACTAACAATATTATTCTATAATCCAAGTTTTTCTTTTAACAATATATCATGAAAATCTTTCATGTCATCATTTTGATGCATGGTACTCCATTTATAGAGATATGCCAAAGTATATTATGCTTTTGCTGATCTCTGATTTAGAAGGTGATTGACATATTTCTGCCTATGTGATATGGTCTCAAGGAGAAGGGAACAACTTGGTAACTGTAAGAACATCCATTTATTCCAGGCAAATTTTAAGAAAGGGAGTTTATTAATCTGCTACTTCAAAACTCTAAGTATTTCCTCTTACAAGTGCAAAGAAAGGGTACAGTAATGTATTTTATATGGAAAATTTTAACCATTCCATACTGATTCAAATCTCTGCAATTTGTAGTACATTAACAATTGTTCTGCTGCTACATGGGACAGGATTATAAAATGAACCAGACATTTAGGAACCAATGACTAAGTGGTTCACTGAAATGTTATCTATCTTTATAGAATTCCAAAATTGCCATCTGGAATTCTACCAGACATATCCGTCCTCTAGGATGGAAGTAACCTCAGACCCTCTCTTACCTGTCAGAATATTCCCTCTACTACCATAAAAAAGAAATTGGGTCTAAGGAGAAATGTACCCACACAAGATAAACGAATATGTGAAAAGGTAGAAAAAAACTTTTTTCAAGTCACATTTTGGATTTTTCGAAAGTTTTATGATAAAGGTAAAGTAAGAACTAAAGACAGAAGAGACTCTGAAAATTCAGGTTCCATTCAGTCAAAATTCTACTCTGGGGCACTGGGGTGGCACTATCAGTTAAGTGCTCAACTCTTGGCTTTGGCTTAGGTTGTACTCTCTCTCCCTTCCTCCTTTGCCCCTCCCCACTGCCTCTCTCTCACAAATAAATAAATAACTCTTAAAAAAATATATACTCTGTGATGTTGATGGCTTCTTTGGTTCTCATTTCCTACCCCAATTCTAGAACAAGCAAAGCTCAGCAAATGTTAGAGTCTTCAAATTCAGTAGCTTGTAAATGCATGCAAAAATGAAAACTACTAGAAAGCAAATTAAATTAATAAATACCATTTATTAACCAACCAAATCATAATTTTACTATCAAAACAAGCACAATCATTTCATGCACATATCAAAGTATCCATAATAGATTCTAGGCTCCCAAATTAGTGCTGTTCCCTTGGCCCAGTAACTTCTCCCCACCTAACCCCCATCTTTCCCAACCCCCAGTCCCCACCACACCTTCCACAGCCTTAAACACCCTGCTCAGGTGTTCCCTCCTCTGCAAAGATTTTTTTAACTGTCAAATACACACTTGTACACAGAGAGATTAATCACTCTATTGCTTGTGCTGGTAACCCTGTTCCCTACTTGTACTTGTAACTATTATCATAAGACACATATCTGAGTCCGCACTCGACCAGGTGGGGGTAAGTATTCTGTCTTCTTGGATCTCCACCCCCTGACACAATGACTTGTTGAAATTAATTCAAGGGTAATTAAATTATTAGCAGCATATTCATATCCTACCCAATTTCCATATTTTTCCCGAAAAAGGTTTCTGTGCTTGAAAATTTCTGCAATTTTGCCACTATGAAAGTACCTGCAATTATTCCAGTTAACTAAAAGTTATCATATTCTCAGATGCACCTTCTATCTTATTCCACTTGATGGTGCCAAAAGGTTTTTAACCAACATATGTTAGACCGACTACAATTGCAGCTGGGAGAAAACACAAAGAAGCAAGATCTAAATAAGATTCTTTTAATTGTTTTAATATAATAAATGTTCATTATCCATAGCTGTTGGTTACTCTAAAGTTTTTGTAATGGTTCTGACTGATCTGGAAATGATGAAGAAATGAATCGAAAATGAAAATATGTTAATGCAAACAATGCTATTTAGCTGTTGATTATTGTCGAGGTTTTTAGTGGTTATTGATCTGGACATGATGAAGAAGAGAATAAAGTATGAAGAAACATTAATGCAAACAATGGTGTTTTGAGCCTTTAAAAAAATACAAAATTCAACCATTCAGTCAATTCTGATTTACCAAGATCATACAAAGCTCATTAGACAAATGCTTTTAAAAACAGGTAACTAATTATCTATAGTCCTTATTCCCTGCTCTACTTTTCAGTTCCACCTCAGGCATGTGCCTTCACTTCTTCCCAAACCCATCAGATAAAAGACAAGCAGCAGGAGCAGGAAAAAAAATACAGTTAAGAACAGGAAAGGATAATTGCAGACAAAGTAGGAAACCTAAGGAAGAAAATGTCAGGCTCTAGTAAGATGCAGAGTCAAATGCTTTCATATACATGTAAAGAAGGAAGCAAAAAGATACCAAAATTCTTCACATTTATCTTATTTCTAGGACCCAGGCAAGAGCAAAATTTAAACATCTGACATCTGTATTTGATTGGAAATATAATATACATTCCTGACACATAGGAGATTGAACACACACACACACACACACACACACACACACACACACCATTAGCCCTCAAATTGGAAAAGTATTCTTTCCTAAAAATATACTTTGAATGTCTTATCTATCACTCATTCAATTTGCTTTTTCAAGTTACAGATGGAACTTCCAACTTCAAAATCATTACCAAAAAAAGAGATGATGAACTTAAAATGAAAGGTACTTGTTGACTGTACCTTCTATAGCAATATGCTCCAAAATGTAACTCATCTAGTAAACAATGGTGTTTAGGTATGTGCTGTTTTCCTGATAAAGTTTCCTAAACACAGTGCTCTGTGCCCATGCGCTCTATGACTCCAGATCAGGGGTCTGAGAGGGAACTGCTGAATGGGGTAGTATAGGACTACATGACTTCTGAGTTTTCTTCTGAATGTTATAACAAGCATGACTGGAAGGAAAGGTACAAAAATCTTAAACAGAGACTATTTTTATTTTTCCCTTATATCATTTCATCTTTTCCTAATATTAAGTGATCTTTTATACTGACAGAAAAATAATGAGGACTCTGACCATACCAGGGACTGGCAGCACACCCAAAGGCACACAGTTAGCAGGCTGGACATGAGGGGAACCCCAGGCGTATTATATGGCCTTCAGGGAGAATCCATGCCAGCTGGGGTAGGAGGTACTGAATACTGATTAGTGAACCAATCGGAGCCTCTCCTTGGAGAGTCTGAATGGGAACCCAATGAAGACAAGGAGGCTGTGGTCCCGAAGCCCAGGCACCCACACAGAGGAAAGACAACATCCAGAAGTCATAAAGTGGTAGAGGCCGTGAGGCTGGGAAAATAGAGGAAGAAGTAGGTAACACATCAGTAAAAGCAGATCCACGCATATATTCGAAATTCCTGGCCTAGAAAGTCACTCAACATCAGTTTGGGGAAAGTAATATCAAACATATATTGGTCCAGTCCTGGAACTGTTCTATTCTCTCAGTTTTTTGTTCTCTTCCTCCGACATGCTCCATTCAGGCCTCTTTCTGCTCAGTTAACGAGCCAACTGTGCCAAGTACACATTTAAAAAACATTTGTTTTCATGCACAAGAACAGTAGTAACTTCTCTTTCTTCTTAAAAGAAATGCCTTACCTCCAGAAGCCACGGCTTTAGTTTTCTGTCCAACAAGATATCAAATCCCAGGACTTCGAAACAGACACTTTCACTTCCTGGAGGTTGACCAGGTCTGCACATGCGATACGCATGCAGGACATGAGGCTCTGCCACAATCAAAGTCTTTACAACCAACTCCTGCACATACAGTGATTAAGAAAAACAGAAGGTGAAAATGCCTTACAAAACAAGTTTGCATATATGGAAATAAGGCCTGGACTCACAAACAGCACGCTGGCCAAGTCCCCAAAGCTCTATGGCATGTGGCCCCGGCCACTACTCTGATTCCACTCACTGCACGCCACTCCTGCCCTGCTCATTGCACTACGGCCACGCTTGCCGGCTTAGGGCTCCGGGTGATAACGGTTCCCCCCTTCTGGAACACGCTTCCCGACAGATACTCCCATGCCCGCCTTGATATTCAGAGAGGCCTTCCCTGACACTGGAGTCAAAAGTAGCCGCCGCCATCCCTTACTGCACCACTTGGTACAATGTAGACTCGGCTGATCTTTTCCCTTTTTTGTTTTTGTGAGGGCCGTGTCCTTGTGCCTATATTAGTTCCTGCCATTTAGGAGATGCTCACAAATATCTGTGAGCAAGTAAAATAGGAGTTGATAAATGTGGCTTCTATCTATCATAAGGTCATATGCTAGCCTTCTCAGGAACCATACAGAAGGGTTTAGGAGTGACAGGGAGGAAAAATCCCAAGGAGAGGAAACTATTTCACAAACAGCATAGAACTTCCACTTAGACAAAAGCTGGAAGGGCGGGACAGAACCCAGGAGAGGTGGGCTTCTCCGTGTGCTGCTGACTTGGCATTTCGTAAGGCTGACCTGAGACGAGAGTCCTGCCGATTACATAAACAGCTATCAACACTTTCTGTGAGGACACACAATACTACCAGAGTGAGTTACTAATGCTCGTAAAGCAAAAAGTTGGCTTACTGGAGTTTAAGAACAAGTTACGGATTGTGGAAAAGCTGTCTGGCAGGGGCTTCTTTGCTTAGAATATACTGTCTTTTTAAGTCCCCCTCTATGGGTATAGGCAATAGAGCATGGCAGTTAAGAACCT
Source organism: Mirounga angustirostris (assembly GCF_029215605.1). Classification (NCBI taxonomy): domain Eukaryota; kingdom Metazoa; phylum Chordata; class Mammalia; order Carnivora; family Phocidae; genus Mirounga; species Mirounga angustirostris. The sequence continues at coordinate 120,824,641 of NW_026991712.1, read as the reverse complement.
GGCTCTAACATCAGGCTTTCTGAGTTTATTCCTGGCTTTGCTACTCGCTACATGTATAACCTCAGTCACGTTGCTTAAACTTTGTGAGTCTCACTTTCCGCAAAGGTAAAGGGGAAATAGTAACACCTACTGCAAAAGACTGATGTAAGGACAAAATGAGACTCCAATGTAAAACTCTCAGCATAGTGCCTAGAACAGAGTAAACCTTCAATAAGTGTTAACTACTACTACTGTTATAGTCATTCTATCATTCCTCCAGAACCCATCTCCTATGTCAGGTCAGAAACAAACATTCCACTACCTGGTGGGAGCAATATTCACTACATGGGAGAAAAAAATGAGAGACAGAAATTAACCTTGCTGTTACCCAGAATCCCAACCCAGATCATATTTGGGGTAAGTATCAGAGATGCCAGGAGAGGTTGTTCTACAAAATTTTAATCAAAATAAAAAATTGCCAGTAACACTAAAGGATACAAAGATAAGAGCCAAAAAACCACTTCATATAAGTCTTTGGATATATTAGTGAAGTCACAGGAGAATAGGAGAAAAGAGGTTAAAACCTTGGCTAATAAGTGTTTGCATGAAACAACTCAGGCAGGATGGGCAGAGTGAATATTAATGAACCCTGAATTACAAATCTGTGTTTTTTCTACATAAAACACACATCTGTAAGGAATGCAAACGCAAGACTGCAGCTATATGTGAAAATCAGGAGTGATGGAACCAAACACGAATCTAATTCCACTAACGCTTTTGAGAACTTCCAACCTAGTGTCATTGCTGTGAAATGTGATTTGTAGATTTGTACATATATGTAAGTATATAAAAAGCATTCAGGGGCGCCTGGGTGGCTCAGTCGTTAAGCGTCTGCCTTCAGCTCAGGTCATGATCCCAGGGTCCTGGGATCGAGCCCCGCATCGGGCTCCCTGCTCCACGGGAAGCCTGCTTCTCCCTCTCCCATTCCCCCTGCTTGTGTTCCCTCTCTCACTGTCTCTCTCTCTCTCTGTCAAATAAATAAATAAAATCTTTAAAAAAAAAAAAAAAGCATTCAGTAAGGATGGTTTTATGAGTGATTACAAAGGTTGTAATCTCTGTGGCTTGATTTTCTATTAATTTCTTATTCATTCTTGACCTCCACAAAAGTACGCATCTCTGTGCTATATAGGGGGTATTACTGTATGTTAGTTTTCATAAAGAGACAGTCACTTTTTAGAGAAATTACCCCCCCAAAAAAAGTCATTAGGAAAAAAGTCCTAAGTTAAATTCATGAAATGTGCAAACTACGATATTAAGATAAAAATTTACTGATTGACCACCTTCTCTACCTCCTCCTGTTTTTATTTTTTTATTTTTTTTTTAAAGATTTTATTTATTTATTTGACAGAGAGAGAGCGCGCGACAGCAGGAATACAAGCTGGGGGAGTGGGAGAGGGAGAAGCAGGCTTCCCGCTGAGTAGGGAGCCCGATGTGGGGCTCGATCCCAGGACCTTGGGATCATGATCTGAGCCGAAGACAGACGCTTAATGACTGAGCCACCCAGGTGCCCCTCCTCCTGTTTTTATAATACCTTATTTCATTAACTCATCTTAAACAGATATCTTTATATGCAATTCTTAATAAAGATAAATATAATTATAAAATATGTGCTTGGAAAAGTTAATAACTTATTAAGTATTAAATCATTGCTTATTTGTAGATTGTTATTATACATTTTAACTAATGTAGGCAAGAATGATGCAAAATTTACCCATTTATAGAAGGGATCATAAATGTGTCAGAGCTTAACAGGTGTACATTGCCCATATTGAAGTTATATATGAGAATTATATTTTTGACTCTAACAAAAGGTTCATTTCCAGACCTTCTTATTAACATTAGTCTTACTTCTATGCCTTCTCCTAATTTAATTATGTAGGGAAAGTACCACTTAAAGCCAATTTTTCTCTCTGATTGATTCTCTCTATACATTCTTCACCACGGCAGTCCAAGAAGTTCCACCTTTCCACAAGGACCTCTCTGAAGAAGTGAAAAACCAGATGGAAGTGAAAAATTCGGTAAAGAAAAAGGAGTATCACAGGGCATCAAAAACTTTCTTGTTCTCACTGAGCTATTCATCAAATGATCCATTCATTAAATCATCCAGGTGTCATCATGAATGATCTTCCGTCAATGAGCTATTGCCCCAAAATAACAAATTTCACCCCTTCGATGCATCTAACCTGCTATGAAAATAAACTATCATTATTAAAATATTTTTTTGAATTTCTGTAAAATTGGCATTGGTAGAATAAATAAGTAGATAAATAAACACAGCATTATCGTAATCAAATTTCTTGTTTGGATGTATTTAGGCTATCAGGAAGATAGACTAGAAAGTTAACAAGTTGATGGGCCTCTTACAAAATCCAGTTGACAAACATTTTTGCTGGAGCCCCTGAATTTCTAAAAAGTTCTGAATGTGTTGCCAATATTTATAAGTCAAGAGACTTAGAGCTTCCACTGACAAATTAGAAGAACGAGCCATATTGGGCCCAAAATACCATGGGGCACCAAAAGACTGGTGCTGAGTAGTGTCCACCCCTTCAGATGTCTTACGCTTTTCAAACTACCACAGTTCCCAGCACACCCTATTTACTTCTATCCAGACCATTTCACTCCTTTTTACTTGTCTAACACCCAAGGGTCTCTGGATTACATTCTGTGATATAGAAATAAGGTGTAAAAAATACCAACCAACAAAACAACAAAAGGATAAATATAATGATGCTGATTTTTCTGATTTTCTCAAGAGAACCAAATTCAACTATGAACTTTCGTGTCCATTTTCCATGGTAGATATACGTAAGTTATATAGTATTTGTCCCAAAAGGAAAGCTAAATCATATTGCATAGTCCTATCATATTAAGTCCTCTTCTAACTTTGAATACCATTGTGATACTTCTGCTAAGATTAATAAAGGGTCGTTTTCACCGAGGTTAGCTTCTCAGATCTGCTTCCTTTTCTCTTTACCCTTATCATTTGCAATGCCATCCACTGCCATGGCTTTAATTATCAATCCCACCTCAAACATACACTTTTAACTGCCTGCTTGATCTTTCTACCTGAAAAAACATTTTAAGTTCAATAAATCTCCAGTAGAACTCATTATCATAGCCTCATGACCTTTTAACAATTTAGTCCAGGTGTTAATGCCTCCAGAAAGCCCTCCTCCAATCTCCACCCACAGAAAGCTACTATATGTGGTCTTCCTCTACATTCCCACAGAATCCAGGGCATGGCTCTGTTGTTGTATGTGCTTACATTTTATTAACAACTTCTGTGTGGGTCTTTCCTACCAAACTCTAAGTTTTTTGAGGATTGGAGCTGTATCTTATAAAAATCTTCAGATTGGGCGCCTGGGCGGCTCAGTTGGTTAAGCGACTGCCTTCGGCTCAGGTCATGATCCTGGAGTCCCTGGATCGAGTCCCGCATCGGGCTCCCTGCTCGGCGGGGAGTCTGCCTCTCCCTCTGACCCTCCCCCCTCTCATGTACTCGCTCTGTCTCATTCTCTCTCTCTCAAATAAATAAATAAAATCTTAAAAAAATAAATAAATAAATAAATAAAAATTAAAAATAAAAATCTTCAGATTATCAGTCAGAAACAAGCATATATTATGAGTTCATTAAATGTTTACTGAATGACTGAATGAAATGAATGAATAGAACTCTTTTCCGTCACCTATAAAACCAGGCTCTAGATCTTGTCAAAATAAATTCCCTTCTACTCTATTTCAAACCCATTCTCCCTATAATTCCTCCTTAAAACTGCAGAGGAATGTTTGAATACGTCTCCTTGATTTTGGACACTCAGTTAACTTCAATGCTGACCTCACTGTCACCTCTTCTACTGTGGTTCATTTCAGGCCATTCTTTTTACTTAAACTACCTCTAGGTGCCTTCCTCTATCTACTTTTGTTCTGTACTATACCCATTTTCAGATTTATCTTTCAAATTCATAGTCTTTGGCCTTATTACTCTCCTCCCTTAAAGTCTGGAAGGAATGAATCCTTATTGCCTATCAAGCTAAGCCTTGAATTTCAGACCTAAAATTTTGCCTCCACATATCTTTTCAGCCTTAAGTCCCCACAAAATTCTCAAAAATACCATATGTGCCAACCTGGGCCACTTATCACTATTTTCATACATCTATGCCTTTACTTATGCTTTTGTTTGCACCTAGAACTCCCTCTCTCCCATCCTAGCAGTAAAAATACTGCTTATCAAGGTCTGTCACAGTTCCCACTTCCTTCATGAAAATAGTTTATTTGCCCAATCTAATGTAATCTGTTCTTTATTTAAAATGCTGATGATCCTTTAAATTAATCTGAGGAAAGACAGTTATAATTGTGAAAATGGTATAATCTTACTGAAATATCACTCCAAAACTTAGCAACATCATGTTGATTTGCTTGTAGGAATTCTGTAAACCACTTGATGGAACGTTTGCTCCCTTTGTTTTCAGTCTCATCCCTTTCAAAACGCTCATTGTGCTTGTTCACAGAGTAGTTTGTTAGATGCATGTATAACTGGGTCTGTAACAAGTAAGAACGAGAGTTATCACCTATGAGACTCTAGAACTATGAGGTTTCACAGAACATAAAGCAACCAAAGATGAAAGACAATTTTAAAGTTTAAAATATACAGATCGACAATTTCATCATGATTTAGATAATTTTCAAATTAAATGGAATGGCACATTTCCAATAAAAGGATTACAAATGTAGTCATCTACAAAGTTACTTTATATATTATTCAAAATATATCTACTATAGAAAGCATTAAAATAATTGCATGAAACTGAAATTACACACTGCTAAGCAAGAAAAACACTGTCTGTTTTTGTTAATTTGCTTTTAATGTTTTTAGGGACAGTTCTCACCCAAATTTATTTTGGGAAGAGAATTTTCTGAGAGAGAATTCTATGTTTTTTCAAAGAAAAGTAAAAAATGATATCTCAAGTAAGTAGCATAAATCAAAAGGCAGGACTACCAAACACAACCTCTGCCTCCCACAGGGACTGGGAGGCCACTTGAACTCATTCACAAGACAGAGCGCAATTCGAATCAGCAGACAGAAGCACTACACATGCTGTACAGAGTCTAAATGATTACCAGTAAATTTACAGTACTCCTTACTGGAGCTGTTATGCCTTAGTCTCTTTACACTTTTACATTTGTTGATACTGTTATCCTCAAATAACTTGAAACAGAATCCAAAATTTGAATCCTCTCATAATTGTCAACTAATACACACCTAATGATTCCTTATTAATCTAGCATAAACATTCATCAAACCTATATATCCTACCCTCATGATCCTATTCCCAGAAATTAGAGAGCAATGTTGCATCACAGTGAATATGTACTTCATGTACATGATTACTATTTATGTTTTTTAATAACCAAGTATATTTGTATCATATTTTATTTTCACTGCAGTGACTTAGGTCTACAGTATAAAATGTGCAGAAGTGATCATTTGAGTTACATGTTGTTTACAAACCCATGTGCCCATCACTAACTAGGAATTTATTTTTTCATTCATTCAACAATATTTAAGGAGCACCTACTTACTATCTGCAGAACTGGTAATGGGCACTGTGGATACATAGATAAACAAGATAGACAGAGTCCTTACGCTATGAAACTTAGAAAAAGCTTTAAATTAAGTGATATTTAAAAGAAAGAGCATAAATTTTATGCTTGTCTAATTGTAAGTGCTTGATCTGAAGAAAAAGGAAATTAATCAAACTATAGCATTTTCTAGTTTCCAAAATATAAATCATTTTTCAATTTGAAGAGTTGGAAAATAATTTATTGAGGAGCTCTCCATTTGGCAGGAATTTCTAAAAATAAATAATAATAGCAGTAATAAAAACTCTAGCTATCCTAGTGAAAAAGTGAGTAAAAAATGGAACTGTGCATTTTTCTTAAAACAGTATCTTTGTAAGTAGGATTGGAAATTCCAGTTTCACATCTACCTCAACAAAAATCCCCTTCTAAGCAGTTCATTGCCAGTTGGACATTGGCCATAAGCAGTGAAGACAGCTATAAACCAAACAGCAACCTGCAAGGAATGAAAAGTATATAACTATTCTCTGCCTTATTTTTTAGCATATAGGCTCAATACAATGAATTGGGTTATACAAAACTTTTCAAAAACTGGCCAACTGCTATACTGGTAGCAAAAAATAAATGGCTATTATATTTCAATGCCTGAAATTCTCTGTCTTATGATCTTCTTATATGTAGCTTACCAATATTTAATTCTTATACATACACACAGCTCTTCACAAAATACATGCTCACTATTTTAAAAATTGGAAATAGGAAGAAAGAAACAAATATGCAATAGTATGCCATCCAAAACCAACCAGTGAGAGCATTTTGATTTATTTTTTTCCAGCCTTTTTTTCTGAAGCTTACCTTTTACATAACTGTGATCTCACTTTAGATAAAATTTTATATTTCTTTTCTTTTTTTTTTTTTTTACTCTTTCATATCTTAATCTAGGAATTTGATCGTGGAGTTGAAAAAGGTGAACTTTTAGATTTTAGAGATATATAAGGAACACTGACACTTATATAGGACAAGATCTTCTTTGTACATGTGAACCAAAGACACAAGATTACGTGAATCAAAAGCACTTGGCAAAGTGAGACCTAGAGGTTACGTTTCCTGACTCCCAGATTTTCCTTACGATCTCCTAATCCAGCGTATTTAAGCAAATCACATACGTATAATTTAAGATATTAAAATAAATCACTTAAATGAGCTTACAAGTCTTATCCTTTCCTATGTCTTCCCTAACTCTTTTCTCTCAAAACATGACTATCTGCCTTACAATGTATTATAACCCATTCTTATCCACACCAATTATTTTAATTATAATCTAAGAGCTGACAAGTCTCAGATTAGGTCTATAGCTTGGTTCTCTCATCTGAACTCCAGACCTATGCTATACATCCAAATGCTTATAGCACAGATCCATTTGGAGGCTGCACAGGCATGTCAAACCAAACACACCAGCTTCCTGCAAGACCTTTAATAGCCGGTCAATAATACATCATCCACCCAACTGGCCAATGCCAAAATTCTTGAGTTTTATCCTCAATTTCTCTCTCCCTTTCCCTTGTTCTATAAATCCAACCTGTCAGTATATCAATGTTATCCATGTTACCATAAATATATCTTAAATCTATGTTCTTATTGTTCGTATAGTCCTATTGCTACTACTTCAGATAAGGCCATCTTTCCTCTCACATATGGTTAGACTAGAAAAGAGCTTCTCCCTTATTCTCACTTCTCCCATTCATCTACAACTACATCCATCTCTCACATTCCCCACATACAGACCAGGTGACCTTTTTAAGACAAAAATCTCATTCCTTCTTTCCTTCTTTAAAATCTTTCAATGCTTCCCTTCTTCTTAGGTTAAATTCCAAAATCCTAGACATGGCCTAAAAAGCCCTGAAGGATCTGTCCTCTAGGCTCTTCCTCCTCATCTCTGAATACCCACCCCTTCATGGTCTGTATTTAGCCATATTGAGTATGAGTGCTTTCTCCAGACGCACCATAAGTCTGGGCCATTTTTCTCTATGGACTTCCACCCCACTCTGCCCTGCCCCTGGCTAACCCTCCATTATTCATATTTCACTTTACAAACTCCCTCTCTAAACTTCATCTCCAACTGGGTTAGACGCCCTTGCTATGCACTGCCATTGCCCCCTCAGTGTCTTAGACCATTACACTTACCATCAGGTATTATAATTGCTTATTTTATTTTCTGCCTCCCCACTAGACTGTTGCTTTTGAGAGGTCAAGCACTGTAGCTGTCTTGGTCACTGTTTTTCCATAACCAGCACAATGCCTAGAATCCAGTAGAGTTCAAATATTACTTGGTGACTGGATATATTCACACCTTATGGCCTTTAAAGAGATGATTCTTTCCTTTATCTTCCTTTCCAGTGAAAACTTTTACAGTTCCCTTGTTCTTCCTTTGCCAGGTTTACACTATTTTTCATTAATTGAACATAGTAACATTTATGAACAGTCATTATGTAATTTTTAAAATATGACCACTTTTAGGATTTTTTTTTAATTTTTATTTATTTATTTAAGACAGAGAGAGAGAGAGAGCATGAACAGGGGAGAGGGGCAGAAGCAGGCTCCCCCGCTGAGCAAGGAGCCTGATGCAGGACTCGATCCCGGGACCCTGGGATCATGACCCGAACCAAAGGCAGACACTTAACTGACTGAGCCACCCAGGTGCTGCCTTAAAATATGACCACTTTTAGTGCAGTTAATTGTGTGCATAACATTGGAGAAGAACAATAACCAGGCTTTTGACAAAATGGGAAATAATACTTAATTAAATATAATTTTTACTATAATTAGTAGGTCCAAAAATAGGGTAGAGGTTAACTAAACTTTTAAGTATGGATAATAAAGTTTGTGACTCTCATGATAAATTATCATAATAAATTACAGTTCGACCTTCATAAACCATAAACTGCAGTTATGACTTTCATCAATGAGTTATGGCTGCATAAAGGAAATCTTAATGGAAAAATATCTACAGAAAGTTCCATTTAATAGATTTTAAAATACACACTGAAACTACCAATTTATGTCTCTACTTTACATTTGGTCAATGTAAATTTACCATGTTTTCTTTTGTGCAAAGTGACAAATTAATAACTCTACTTTCTGATAACTCTCACTTTCTCTGTTTCAAATATTTTCTCCCACATCCTACATGTTAAACCATATCTGTCATATAAAGCTTGCTCAAATACCACCTCTTCCATGAGAAGCTAAACATAAACTACCCCTATACTCAACTCGATGACACTCTGTCTGTACTTCTCAATGAGATATTATTTTTATTTACATTTCTAAATAAATCATTTCCATCCAGGGCCAAAGAACATACACATGTGCTTTGAAATCCATTTCTATATAGGGTCACTGTATACACATGTGTACATGTCATTTCTATGCAAGGCCACTACATACACATGTGCTTTGAAATCCATCCTTGTGCTCACAGCACTCAAAGGGAGTGCCCTCTCCTAATTAGCCTGCTGGAGGAGACACCTTTTTTTTTTTTTTTTTTCTAATTTTCACAAATCTGTCTATAAATTAGAAGCAGTCTTGTTTATGTACACAATTGCTGACTATAAAAACCTGGTAAGAGGTACTTTGATTCATATAATCTTTACACACAATGCATGCTCTAAAAAGTACAAGTTGAACAAATGAATAAAACCATATATTCTGTCTGGTATCACTTACCAAATTAGACTCATTAGGTGGAATGTATTTCTCTGTTCCCATTCGCACAAGTCCATCATGGTAGAGAAATATTTTCAGTGGATCACACGATGTCACCAGAATATAAATTCGTAAATCAAACTTGTAACCTTCCATTAGGAAAGGCTTTTCAATGTATTCTTGAACAATCAAATGATCCTGAGATGGAAGTTTGTCACCATTTCTTATCAAAGAAATCCTAAGTTAAAAAAAAAAAAAGAATTAAATGACAAATTTGATATGGGGTCAAGATGTTTACAAAGTTACACATAATACTCAAGAGGAAAATGGTGGAGTAGGGAACTCCAAAGTCTGTCCCTCCACAAATGCAATAAACAGCCAAAAAATTGTCAGAATCAACTTTTTTGGAAACCTAGAAACTGACCAAAAGCTTATAACAACCAGGGAACACTTAATCAAAAAAAAAAAAGCCTAATCTATGTAAAAGAGCTTTGTGGCATTTTAACTTACTCTGGTCCCATCCCCCAACCTCAACTTATCAATGGCCTTGAACAACAGCCCATGTTCCCAGTACAGGTTCTGGTTCTGGAGGGAGCAGAATAGACCTTATTCTTGTGGTAGTTTTGTTGTTGTTACTGTTGTTGTTTTACCTGTCTGGAGGCTCCCTGAAGGAACTCAAGGACTGCTCTTATCTTGCCTAATTAGGAACTCTCCTAGTGTTGAGGCAGCTACGGGGGGGGGGGGGGGGGGGGGGGGGGGGGGGGGGGGTTGAAAACATTTAAAGACAAATGCATTAGTTCCTGCTGCCTATGACAACCAATAAAGGTTGGAGAAAACAATATACTAACTAAAAATATTGGGAAGAAAAACTGAAGTATGAGAATCTTTGGGAAATAAAAGCTTTGAAAAGTTCAGACATATTTCTGGAAATCTAGAATGCCATGTGCATGCTCAGGAAACACTTGAAAGGCCCTACCTAAGCTCTTACCTCTGGCTAACCATCAGGCTCTGCACAAGCAGGAAATGATGAGTAGGGCAGAGTTTTAAACTGCCTAGTAGGGACTGGAGGAGATTATGCTAAGTAAAATAAGTCAAACAGAGAAAGTCAATTATCATATGGTTTCACTTATTTGCGGAACATAAGGAATAGCTTAATATACTTATTTTGCTTTAAATTTCTAGCTATTGAAAGAGTAACTACCTTACCACTTTTTTCTCCAAGTCAGTTTAGCTCTACCACATCAACTGAGTTTTACCCTCCAAGCTTACTCTAAAATTATTATAAATACAAATTTTATGTTTTAGAAAAAATTAGAAAACATTTTTTTTTTCTCTGTTTTGTTGTCTCCTATTAAAGTCTTTCAACTGACTTAATTTTTAAATTGAATAACAGAAGCCTGTGGGACAGGGTAAAATGGCTCAATAAGTAGTTCCAAAAAAGCAATAGAGACCCATTTTATTATTTTTTTCATATTCAACCATGAGTGAATGCTCACATTTATTCTTTTTGCCCAATTTTTTTTTTAAACTTTTATATGTTCTGGGTGAAAAATACCTACCCATGACCCATTGCACCATTAGCTGGTTTTACTATAAAAGTTTTCTGCTTTCTTTTTTTCTTCAATTCTTTCATGTAGTTCTGGAATTGCATATATTCAGCAGGAAAGATCCATGTTCGAGGAACAAAGGTATAATCCAGAGGCCGGGACTTGATCATTCTGTAAATTAGAGATAATATGAAAAGTAATTTCTATTCAAACTTTTCTAAATTTTCTTTGTGCTACTAACATCGCAAGGATTTAAATTCCCACCAGTTCTTCATTTACTGATTCATTCAACAAATGTCTATAAAGTACCTACTATGTGCTGGGCATTATTCTGGACACAGGGGATACATCAGTGAAAAATACAGACAAGATTCTCTGTCCTATGTAGTAATTAATATATTGATAGATCATTCGAGTATATACTATATGCTAGGCACTAGAGATATTAAGATAAATTAATATGGTCTCTACCCTAAGGAATTTACATATAGGTTATTAAATACAATGTGGTAAGTGCAATAAAGACATACATGGCAAGGTAACATGTGGAAATAGTCATTAACTCTGCCTCTGGGATGAGAGGTTGGGTAGCAGGAAATAGTTCACTGCCAGGTACCATTCATGTTGCTTCTTTAAAGATAATTTTAAGTCCTCTGAGGCACCCATCAGGAGCAGTTTTGATCAACTTTTACTATACTGTTTTTGAAGTTTAACTACTTTTCTGAGAAAACCATGTGAGCCTCTGAGTATACTAGAAATTTTGTTCTGTTTTGTTTTAACATGAACTACATATGCCTATACATGTGGTTTTATGGCTACAATGTATGTCCTGATATTTTTATATTTGCTACTAATCAGGCTGCCTATTTGATACATAACTTAAGGATAAAACTAGGTATAAAATGTTTACTTTTGATTAATCCCAAATATTAACCATTTTGTACATATTGATCCCATATTGATTTTGTACATAATTGATTTTGTACATGTACATATACATCCCAATAAAAATGAAGAAATTAGAGGAAATATTTTAAAATATTATCTATTAAAGAAAATTTGATTATTTCAAAAAAAGGCCCTTTTAATAAATGTATGCAAGTCTTTTATAGATAAGGAGATATTGTCTCCAGATGAGATTGGTAAAATCTAAAATGGGACCACAGAACATGGGGTGCACAGAGGTTGGGCCTACATTCTAAAACTAGGGTATGGAATATATAAGCCACTTGGCCTCCACAACTGTAGGTTCCTATGGTTATCATATTTCAAGTGCTCTTTCAAGAAAACCCTCTAAGAAGGTTATATTTCCACCATGAGAAGGGAAATAATTACCAACTCCACCTGTCAAATCCAGAATAAGCCAATAAGCTAAATAATCTCAATACAAAATAGGCTAACATTGACCGGTTTGAAAAACACACATACACACATATACACAAAGCTAAAGGAAACACAGTAACAGTGCTAATGTCCTTGTTTTTGTTTCCAATACCTTTAAATGTATTTATTATATTTTTAACAATGATATGAAATTAGATCAATTTAAAGTTTTAATTAAAATAATATATTTTAAACTAACCACATAGAGTATTTATGAATGATACCATTCTTTCACATATATATATGGAAAAAATCCAAGCATGCATATATTCAAGAGAAATACTTTATTCCATTTAGCAATCTAGCACAAATCATTTGATGTAAAAATGTATAGCTTCAAAACAGACATGCAGTCTTAGGAATTTGGAAATAGGGAATAATTTCTGCTCATAGCTGTCATGGATTTACTAAATGATATTAAACATGTAATTTAGTTAATTCTATTTTTATATAAATAGGTCATAACTTTCCATCTAATAGAAGATTCCTTTTTCCTTAAGGAAAATTCCAAGGATTCTATAAAAATGAGAAATTGCCTATTTGTAATAGCTACTAATGGGTCTACATTTAACCCTCTTGCCTCTCCCAACCATACCGACTTCTGTTCTCTACAAAGCAGGTAGAATGATCTTTTCAAAATGCAAATATGGTCATTTTAACAGCTTCACCCCCACCCCTCCTCTCCTGTGGAATTTAGGATAAGGACTATAATCCCAACCATCACTGTTCAGCTAATCTCTCCCATTCCCATCAATGTCTCTGTGCTCCAGCCACACCTGGCTTTATTTCAGTATCCTGACTATTCCTGCTGTTTTCCACCATATGACCTCAGACCATACTATTCTTCCTGCCCAGAAAGCTGTTCTCTACCATTTTCACCGATAAACTCCTACTCAGCATTCATATTTAGGCTTCCACATCACATCCTCAGGGAAACTCTCCAATGCCTCCCTCAGCCAGAAGTCCTTCACTGTGCACTGATTTACAACTATGTACCTCTACTTCATTGCACTTATCACAGTTGCAACCCAAAGTTGTAAAAGCCAAAAATGTGATTTTGATCACCTCATGTGCCCAAAGGCCAGCATACTGCCCAGCATATAATAGATATTTAATAAATATGTTAGATGAAAGTAAATGACTTCAATGAAACACATGTCCAAAACTTTACAGAGGGAATTCCCTTTCCTCTGAAGTCTGTTCTTCCTATAACCCTGTGTTACTAAATTGCCCCACCTACACGATCTCCTAAGCCATCTTGGACACTGCTCTCCTCCTCCCCTTTGAGTCTCACATCACAGCAGCTTTCCAGTCCTGTCAATTCTATCTCTTCCCTGTTTTCCAGAAGTATTTTCTCTACCCCATTCCCACTATCTCTCCTCTGGTTTATCAGATGTTGACAATCACCTCCTTCAGGGCTTCCTCCTTCCTTCCTCCCTTCTTTGAATCCGTTATCTACAGGCCCACCAAGAGTATCAAAAACAACATTTCTCTGCTTAAACCCATTAAAAAAGTTCTCCTTTCTCTCAGGATAAACAGAAATATTTGCTGCATAAAGAGAGTAAAGAATCAATGATTAAATGATTGAATAAAACATAGTAACATGGTGTACCCAGCCTGGCCTTTGCATTTATCTGCAGCATCATCTCAGACTGAGCCTCCTGGCACCCTACAAAACCACAGAAACTGCTTAGTAGTTCCCCAAACATATCATATTGGTTTAAGTCTCCATACAGTTTCTCCCACTGTTGTCTTTGCCTATAGTCTCCTTGCCTTCTTCTCAAAGGGTGAACTCCTATACACTTTTCGATATCCATTTTGCATTTGAATTCTCCAGAAAACCATCTGGGCCCTCCTAGAAATGACCTCTGTCATCATCCTTGTCACAGCCATACACTGACTCTCCCCTAATGTGGTACCATCAAACTGTATTATATGTATCACTCTTTCTCTCTTACTAAAATTTGAGTTCTAGGCAGGGACCAGGACTTCTTTGTCTTGTTTACTTGTTAGCAGTCTCTAGTCTATAGTAGACACACAAAAAATATTTGTTGAGTGAGTGGGTGTGTAAACTTTCACATGATGCATATAAATATTCAGCTGCATACCAAGTTTACTAACCTTTCTCTGTTTGAGTTTTCTTTTTTAAAAATTTTCTCAAATTATCACTCAACTTCCTTAAATGAAAAAAACCCTAATCCACAGAAATATAAATTGCATAAAATTTCTGCAGTTCATTTGGTATAACACTTGAGAAACTGTGAACGTTTTTTCCCATAAAAGCAGACTGTCACTCCAAATAGTGGTCTCTTCAGAGGTAAATACACATACACATATATCCCTGGGTAGGGACATACACATGTGTCTATGTGTATGTGAGTGAACAAAAGCACCTGTGCAGTGTCTGGCACACATCAGATGCTCAATAACATACAGATGCTCAATAACCAGGATATGAACATACACGTACACACACAGTGTATTATGTTGCTAAATTGCAGTAAAAAAGAAGCCTGAGATTCTGGAGACCAGGATTCTGCTCCAGCTCTGCTATTAACTATTTGTTGGACTTGTGCAAGATACTCATTTCTCTGATTCTAAGTTACCTCCTCTGCAAAATGAAGGAAGAACCAGGAAACTTCTAAGACCTGCTAGCTCTAAAATTCTATCTCTTCCATCAAAATATCATTTCAAATCGGGGCGCCTGGGTGGCTCAGTCATTAAGCGTCTGCCTTCGGCTCAGGTCATGATCCCAGGGTCCTGGGATCGAGTCCCACATCGGGCTCCCTGCTCGGCGGGAAGCCTGCTTCTCCCTCTCCCACTCCCCCTGCTTGTGTTCCTGCTCTCGCTGTTTCTCTCTCTGTCAAATAAATAAAAAATCTAAAAAAATATATATATATCATTTCAAATCAGTGTAACCTGGTGAAAGATACACTATAATATTCAAAACAAACTTTGAGAAGGTCTTCTCTATTATAAGAAGATGAAGATTACTTGGTCATATTTCTTGCTAAGAAATCCTTTCGACAGATCTCCCCCATTCCTGGAAAATGGTTGATCCTCTGAAAAATACAAAGGTATTTAATATTTAATTTAATATTCTCATGGACTTGATGAATATATTCATTTATATTATAATAGAGTTATATCCATCCTCTGAGTTTAATGTTTTAAAAAAACTATTAATGTAAAACATTTAAAATTAAATGACTTATAATGACTTTATAGGATTAAAGAATCTATAATAATCAAAGAATAAAATCGCAAATTTTTTAAGAAATTAGAAAATGGTGTTTACACAGATATTAAAGTTACAATTTTCTGTGTTGAATAACTGGTGATTCAATGTCCAAATTATTTCTAGTATTCTATATTTACTATATTCATACAGATAAGCATTGTAGAAATACTGGCAAAAATGACCTTGTTTGTTTCCTATAGTCAATTTTGTATTACACTCTACACTGACAAACTATACAAAATGTCGATTGTCTAAAATTCTGTGTATTTGGCTTTTTAGCTTGATGTCTCTTTTTTAATATGTTTGTTTGACAGTCTAAAAATAAATGAAGCCAGGTTACACATAGCAGACATTACAAGGTATTTCCACTTCCTGATCTCTCTGTGCAATCTATTCCATGTCACTCGTCTTTAAGCATAATGCAAAATACCCATGTAGGAAGCTTTTTCTCCTATTAATTCTTCCTTAAAGATGGAAAGAGGTTAAAAGTTAGATTGGAAGGAATTCAGGCTTTTATGCAAAGAGTGAGTACAACCGGACAGCAACAGAACAGGCTATTTAGGTAAGTTAGAACTGAAATTTAATATGTCCACACATTAAGAACCCTATCTAAGTAAAATTATAATGGAATTCATATAACTCTCCTAAAACCAATAATTGGTCATGATTAATCCCCACCTGGTAATTCTGCAGCTCTGCAATCTTCTCCTGCTGAACCGCAGAATCACACCATATAAGGTTACTTGTTTCATCCTCATCTGGAGTTTTCATAAATCCCATTTCATCTATTACTAAACGAACTGCAAATAAATGATTAAGTGAAATGAAAATTAAAATACTACTGAAATATATTCATTGTGGAAACATTTTTGATATATTTAAATTTTATCTCACAATATTTCATTTGCAAAATATCCATTAGTTACAGCATACCCTTATTTTTAGTTACAACAATTTATCTAGGGCCAAATTATACTCACAGTAACAGAGAACTGCTTTTAAGTTGCACTCAAAAGCCTTGGTTTCAACCCTCTGAGATTTAGCAGGTACACAACACTGCTCAAGAGTTCAGTGATTATTCATGGCCCAGGGAAAACATACACACAGCTGAGACAACACCTCTACTCAGGCAAATGTACTTCATGGCTTTTTTTGTGACCTTGGGCTAAAAGGGAAAAGGTAAAAATAGTCCCCGATCATTAGACCTATCCTATACTTTCCACCTTCCCAGTTCAAATTATTTTTAGCAGTTAAAACCAAGTCAGCTATGTTGACTCAGTATATGAAATAATGAAGCAGAATTCACAGTAGAGATCTGGAAACTGGCCCTCCTATCTGCTCCTAACCCTTTAATCCTATTGAAAAAATTTATGCTTGGAAGAATGCTTGTTTTTCAGTACAAACTATTTATATGCTCCCCTCTGATTAACATACTAACATTTGTCTTCCAATGAATTTCAAGTTTGGAATAAAGATAAGCAAAATATTTAGGATAAATTTTGGGTTCCAACAGAATTCTGAGTCTTTTTTTTTTATAAAATATTTTTTTATTTTGGGGCGCCTGGGTGGCTCAGTCGTTGAGCGTCTGCCTTCGGCTCGGGTCGTGATCCCGGGGTTCTGGGATCGAGCCCCGCGTCGGGCTCCCTGCTCTGCGGGAGGCCTGCTTCTCCCTCTCCCACTCCCCCTGCTTGTGTTCCTGCTCTCACTATGTCTCTCTCAAATAGATGAATAAAATCTTTAAAAATAAATAAATAAATATTTTTTAATTTTATTTTATTGTGTTGTGTTAATCACTACACATTACATCATTAGTTTTTGATGTGGTGTGCCATGATTCATTGTTTGCGTATCAACACCCAGTGCTCAATGCCTTACGTGCCCTCTTTAATACCCATCACCAGGCTAATCCATCCCCCCACCCCCTCCCCTCTAGAACCCTCAGTTTGTTTCTCAGAATCCATAGTCTCTCATGGTTCGTCTCTCCCCTCCGATTTCCCCCCCTTCATTTTTCCCTCCCTGCTATCTTTTTTTTTTTTTTTAACATATAATGTTTATTTGTTTCAGAAGTACAGGTCTGTGATTCAACAGTCTTACACAATTCACAGCGCTCACAGTAGTACATACCCTCCCCAATGTCTATCACCCAGCCACCACATCCCTCCCACCTCCCACCCCCTGCCACTCGGGCAACCCTTTTTGTTTCCTGAGATTAAGAATTCCTCATATCGGGGCGCCTGGGTGGCTCAGTCATTAAGCGTCTGCCTTCGGCTCAGGTCATGATCCCAGGGTCCTGGGATCGAGCCCCGCAACGGGCTTCCCGCTCGGCGGGAGGCCTGCTTCTCCCTCTCCCACTCCCCCTGCTTGTGTTCCCTCTCTCGCTGTGTCTCTCTCTGTCAAATAAATAAATAAAATCTTTAAAAAAAAAAAAAGAATTCCTCATATCAGTGAGATCATATGAGTCTTAATAGAAAGGTGTAACTATATAGCAGCACTTCAATGTTTTATTTTTAAATGTTTTCCTTTTACTGTATACCCTACATATGAGGAGAAATGGTAAGAGGGGATCAACTGTCTGAATTTACTTGGCTCAAGTATAAAAGTGATGAGCAGACACTTGTCAGTCTCAAGTCCTAGAGACTCTTGATGGCTTTTTGGCTGAGGAGAAAGAAAGGACTTTTTATGCAATGGTTCCTAGCACACAGACATAAAAGAAGAGAACAGTGATTGGAGGTGCGTGATGCTGGGGTCGGGGAGGAATGCTGAGCTGAAGTTGCCATTTTCCATGAGAGGCTCGGGAAAACTTGGGGCTGTTCTGAAGGTCCGGGTGACAATGTACAAAGTAAGAGTTGGGGGAAGGGCTGTTCTCTTGTCTGCCCCAGACCACCATGCAGCTTTGGTGACCTGAGGGCTTGGGACTTGCTGTGCCACCTAGGGCTCACAGGAAGGACAAGGGCCATAGCCACCCAGCCTGGGAGACTGCTTTACCTCACTCATAAGCAGAAAATAATAATGAGGCCAGAATAGCAGCTCAAGAGCAGACCTGTTCCTGAGTTCAGGAGAGACGTTGTCTGGGGCTGCTCAGAAATAACCAAGAAGACCTTAAAGAGAGAAATGGACCTGGTGGCAGTTACAGAGGGAGGGAGTATAATGAGCTACTACAATGTGGTTATGAATGTGTACATGAACCAGTGAGGCTGGGAACATTCAGGTTATATAACAATAGTGGAAAAGATCCATTCTTTCCTTAGATTCACAAAAGAAAATCTGTAAGGTCAGTCATATATAAATCTCTTTTATTATGAAATTCAAAGCTTGAAGAGCTGACAAAGTTGAACTTCAAAGAAAAATACAATGCCGCGTACTAAAATGTCACTTTTTTCAGGTAAGCTATTTAATCAAATTTTTATTTGAACTGAAATTTTAGAAATCAATTGGAATCTTTTAAGGATATCATCCTCCACTGCACGGAAAAGAAATCCGTTTAATGCGTCAGCTCCAAATAGAAAGCTGTTGACAGCTAACGCCTAACTCCACGCCTTTAAATGCTGATATTTTAGGAGCTCTCTTTTAAAAGGGGGTGAAATACTTGCCTCCATACTGAATTTCTACCAAACCAAACGCCTAATTGGTAAAACAGGGATAACCATATGAACCATTTCCTCACGTTTCCCTTTGCATACTTACATACCCCGCTCTCTGATCTTTCTCGTCCGCATTTAATAAAAATTAACAAAAATACATTCCTCACAATTTGTCCTATGATCTTTTGCCTTGACCCACAGAGCTCTCAAAGGCTGTTCAGGAGTTTTAAAAACAGGAATCCATGCAACTCTCTGAATTTTAGATACAGAAGAAACATTTGTGTTTCTCATTTTAAATTCCAATTCACATTTTATATAGGCAATATGATATAGTAAAAAGAAAACTGAATTGGAAACAAATGAATTCAGGTTCAAGTTCCACTTTTGCCATCTGTGTGAACTTGGTAAGTTGCTAACTCTGGACTTGTTTCTTCAACTTTGCTATAAAGGATGTATAAAAAATAATGTGGAATTTCATAATGTAATAATTATAGAACTACTGAGAGAATGTACTTCATTATTCCACAACATGTCTTCATAAGAAACTATTAGAGAAATTTCTCTCAAGACTCAGGAATACAGAAGTCATATGTCCTTTGAATAACCAGTATGATTTTATCTTCTGGGCACTGTGCATCCTATAACTGATTATGATTTAATATTTGCTTTGGTTGCTAGGAAGCTCTGAGTTAAATCCATGTCCATCTCTAACTATAGAGGGTCTCATGGTATGTATTTTGGATTCTTGCCAGCCACAAGATTCATCTTATTTTACTATCTTTATTTTTCCATGTTTATTTTCTTATGGCTATAAGCCACTTCAAATTCACCTCACTATTAGAGTGAGGAAAGGCAAGGAAAAGAGAGGAAGGGAGTAATGCAGCCTATTTTACAGGGTTATTTGGAAGATTAAATGAGATACTGCATGTGGAAATGTTTGGTCAATGGTTATAAAAATATTACTATTAAAACTACAGCAAAGTAGTCTACATGAAGAAACAGGCAACACCAGGGCAAAAACACAGGTGTGCTGACTATGGCTTAAGTGTATTTTCATTATGTAATTCAAACTGTCAAGAGAGCAGGAGTTAAATTATAAGAAGTAAGCTGTTGCATATCACTTGCTTAAATAAGGGAGAAGCAAGGTAGCACTTTCTCCTTGACACATGGCCAATTCTCTCTTTTCCTTCCCCATACTTGGCTCTGTGTTCTCCCAACAGTCCCTGATCCAAGGACTGAGCCAGGAATTCTGTTAAACACCACAGCAAAGGTTCAGCAAGGAGGTAGGAATCAGTATAAAGAATGCTAAGGCAACTTCAGCCCTGGGAAAACTTCCTGGGAAAGTGAGAGGGAAGTGAACTGAAACACTCTCCTATAGATCAAGGTTCCTTATGAACCCCACCAGAACCTTAAAAGTAAGAGGATACGTTAACACCAACCATCAATCACTTTAACAATGGTCACCTTAGTCTTGTTTCTAGAAAACATGCTGCAAATAAACCCTGAATCTTTTGCATCTCACCCTCCCATGCTAACTTGCTTCAAGTCCCCGCCTCTGAGGACCACTTGTTCGAAGAGAGTCTCGGGGCACCTCAATTCCAATGAAGTATTCCACTGATTGCCCAAGAACTTTGGTGAATTACTGTAAATGGAAATGAGACTCTCAAAGATGAATAAGGGTAAGAATAATTAACATCCTTGAACTTCGTATGATTTTCCTTAACTCTTTTTTTTTTTTTAAGATTTTATTTATTTATTTGACAGAGAGAGAGACACAGCGAGAGAGGGAACACAAGCAGGGTGAGCAGGAGAGGGAGAAGCAGGCTTCCCGCTGAGCAGGGAGCCCGATGTGGGACTCGATCCCAGGACCCCGGGATCATGACCTGAGCCGAAGGCAGGCGCTTAACGACTGAGCCACCCAGGCGCCCCTTTCCTTAACTCTCTTAAAGCAGAATGGCTAAGAGGAAGATTAGTTGAGTACTTCTGGTATTTGTTAAGAGTTCTGCAATGCTAGGCAAGTGTATCTTAATTTAAAACAATTATTCTTCTTATCTATTCTCTATACCACAGATACTGCTTATACATTAAAACTGGAATTTCATTAATAAAAAGCAACAGCGTCATCAAAACAATTTTTTAAAACACAGAGAGAAATGTGTTTCTACTCTCTTCCTGAAGTCAGTCATTGTTTAATAAAAATCTCAAATTTTGTACTTTTTTAATTTTACATCTAACATTTTAATCTGTTTAATGTTTCCTTCATACTTGATTTAAAAAATAAGTATTAACCAAAATCACATATATATAATACCATCCCATGAGTAGCTAAAGCTTTTAGTTTACATTGATGTTTTTGTTTATTAACATGTTAAATATCTCATAAAAAAGAACAATTTAGAGAAGGCATTTAAAAATCAATTACACAAAAGATATCTCCCTGAATTTAGTCTTTCCAACAGTGAGGAAAACCTCATGATTCTGAGGAGACCCACCAATTTCAAACTTTGTCCCAGCAACATTTGCTGTAATGGTTCCCTTCTTTTTCTTCTTTCGGATTTTCCTTTTCATTGTGCTTTGATAAGGCAATTCTGTATTCAGATCCAGGGGAGAGGGTCCCTGAATAACTTTAAAAGAAATGTAAACCAATCAGATATCACTAAAATAACAAAAATTCCATAGCAGAGAACACAGCTGCCCCACCACAAAAAAAAAAAAAAAAGTAAAACTATAAATTCTGGTTCTTTAAGAATCCTCAATTAATTTTTGATTCTTAGAAAAAATTCTCAGTGAGGATGTATAATAACGTGACTACTTCAATCCGCTTACCTCTTTCTTGAGGCAAAGACGGCATTATTGCCTGCGCCTGTTAGTGTGTGTGCTGCTATACCAAGCTCTCAGGAAATCTGGAAGGCCTGCATTCGCCTAAGTAGGATATGGCTCCAACTCACTGCAAGTTCCCAGCATATTATCTTGGCGGAATCCTCAGATTTCAGGACACTGAAGTTATGGGATGAGAAAGTACCTGCAGGGATTTTTAAAACAAAGTCATTTAGAGGACAACTTCTATGAAATGTTTCTGTTCTTTTTAAAAGCCAAGTGAAGGTGAAAGTTAATGTATTCTATCAACAAGTATTTGTTAACTTACTAAACCGTATGCAAAATGCCAAGTGATAGTTCCCTGTCCTAAAAAGTGCACAGGGAGGAGATTTTATTTCAGTCGCATGTCATATTTACACACAATAAATAACGTGCCATACACCAACAATAACCATCTATTGAACACTTACTATCGTGGGCCACTTAAGCCACTTAATCTTTCAACAAAACCATGAGGCAGAAGCTTTTATTCCTGTCTTACTGTTAAGTAAACTGATCTCAGAAAGGACAAATCTTTACACAACAAGTGACAAATTAAAATTAACATCTCTCTGATGTCAAAGTCAGTGCCCTTAACTAGGACTCCACACAACCTTCAACCCAATGTCTGACACTTAGGTGCAGCATTACTTTTCGTATGACAGTGAAGTAGGTGCCAGGACAGAGATCACATACCAGAAGAATACAGAGAAAAGGGATTTCTCATTAAGGAGGGGGGCAGCAGTCGGCGGGGAGGAAGGTGACGACCTCATAAAGTAGACCACATTTGAATTGTGCCTTAAAAAATGAAAACAATTTTGTTATTACAACGAGCTTATTTGGGCACACAGAGGAATGCTATAAACATTTTTTAATGAACTAATTTGATTTGGCTACACCGCAGCATGGCCTATATTACACCTGTATTTTCACTGTGTATGTATGAACCTAGGTATTCATGCCCTGACTATACTATACTTCCCAGTCTATACTATCAATTTTCTAATTTCTCCCTTCACAATGTAAGAATCTTTGAGTTCTTGTAAAATTGTCTCTAAACACATTGAAAAATTATAAAACCTATTATGATAAACAAAGGTATGGTATCAAAACCTTTATCAGGAGATTATTAGGTTTATCAGAAATTCAGCTACATAAAATGTGACTCTTATATACATCACATCCAATAGTCATTATTAATAATAAGATTCATTGGGGCGCCTGGGTGGCTCAGTCCTTAAGCGTCTGCCTTCGGCTCAGGTCATGATCCCAGGGTCCTGGGATCGAGCCCCGCGTCGGGCTCCCTGCTCCGTGGGAAGCCTGCTTCTCCCTCTCCCATTCCCCCTGCTTGTGTTCCCTCTCTCGCTGTGTCTCTCTCTGTCAAATAAATAAAATCTTTAAAAATAATAATAAGAAGAAGAAGAAGATTCATTATTAAAGAAAATTTAGAACTTAGTTTGTTCTCAGGTACCATTTTTAGTAGAATAGTTATCTAGAATAATTCAATCTGAAAGCTAGGAAACTATTATTTATTACAGACCAACTGTGGGCAGGCACTGTTAAGAATCTAAAATATCTTACCTCATTAACAAACCTGGAATTTAGATATCATTTCTGCAATTTTCCATATGTGGAAATTAAGGCTAAATAAGTTAAATAAGCCAAGGTAACAGTTTATAAAATAGAAAACCTAGGTTTTGAACCCCATTCTGTCCAGTTGTCCATACTATTCACAAAGCCCCACTATTTTCAGACACTGTGCTAATATACTATATAGACATAAAAAAAAAAAATTGGCAACCCAATTGCAGTACAAGCTGCAAGATATGGGCGTATTGTGGGAAATCACAATACTTCAAACCAAACAGAGAAATCACAGTAAACATCCCTAGCCTGATCTCAGCTCCCAATTCCAAGCTGGAAATAGACTGGATTGCTTTTCAGAATAAAGAAAGGAGTGGTCTAAAGTTCAGTGTGATTTCTTTCTGGAAGCTCTCTGATACCTCAGGGAGGTAACTATTTGGGTTTACAAGTCCTTGTCCAACAACTTGTTACTGGAGTAAACAAAGATCCTCTTATGGTAACAGAGTACGTATTATATTTAAAGTAGGTGACAAAGTCAACAAGAGTGTGAGACAATGTCTGCCTAACTATACTGACAATAAGTTAGTAGTTGTTACAGGCTCTAAAAGCAGATTGTTAATTTCTGACTTAAATAATGAGCCAAACTACTCTGATTAGTATAAAGCTCAAAACAAGAACTGTTAACTCTTCCCTCACCACACAGGAATTTAAAGGCCTTAAATTTAGTCTATCCATTTATAGGCCTTATTTAATTTCTACCATCCCAATTCTAACCATTTCACTTTATTCTTAGTGAGAGACATGAGAGGACAGACTGATCACACCGCTCAAATGAGCCATGGTTACCTACTTTTCAGAAGCACACAGCATGTTTCAGTTACCTCCGAAATACTTTAGCCAAGGGTTTCTTAAACTCGGCTGCAAAGTTTGTTTACCTTCAAAATTCAGTCTTTAAATATGACATATTGAAAATTTCACAAAGAAGCTTAATTCTGCTTGACTGGAGCTATTTTAAAAGCTAGGGAATGAGAGCAAGAGAAACAAGCTGTGGTTTAAAATGTAGTTGAGATCACAAAGTTACATCAGATTTAATCTCTCTTTTCAGAACACCAAGGCAGCTATCCATATTCAGACGGTTTTCTGCTTTTTTCCTTCATGAAGATACTACAATTCAACAAATACTTTTATATATCAGTGTCTATTCTCAGTGAATGAAAGAGACAACAATTTTCTTTGTGGTGCTTGCATTCTAGTGCGGGAGAGACAAACAATAACAGCGAACATATTAAGTAAACTATAGAAAATGCTAAGTACTATGGAGGGAGGGAGCACAACTGGTTAGGAGATCAAGAGTGTGGGGGGAAAGGAAGGAGAAGGGTTGCAATTTTAAATACAGAATCCAGATAGTCCTCATGGGGAAGGTGATATTTGAAGGGGAGTAATGACCTGTTGTCACAAGTGGAGTTGATAAAAATCTGATGCGTATGTGTACATATGTGCATGAAAGCATGGTGAGGGTGTGAACATGTGTGATGGGGAGGGAATGGGGAAACATTTCTGTGGCAGTGAGCACTCTTAAAGCCCTCCAATATGGTTCTTTTTCCTAAATCCTGGTGTTCCTTGGTATTTATTTTCTACATTGACTTTTAAATTACTATTTTCACACTGACAAGGAGAACAAACACGTTTCACAGTGTATATAACTAGTTTTATATACTTTTGATAGTGTATCACTCTTCTGATGGACAGGGAAAGAGGAGGGGCAGAGAGATCCCAACCCCTCCCTCCACTTTGTGTCCCCAGTACTGATATTAAATTTTCACACACTGCTGATGACTCTCTTTGGTTCTTGTCTCCCAGCATCATAGTTCTTGGCATCTGAATTACTCCCATCCCCCTTCCATACTCGCTATCCTATTGTATGACTTTTCAGTTCTCAAAACCCATCAAGAAGAATCTGTTTTAGGACAGGCTACATTTCACGGCAATAATAAACATCCCCCAAATCTCAGGAGCTTAAAGTACCTAAGGTCTATTTCTTAATCATGCTACATACCAACCAGGGATGCTCTGCATTTCAGTCACATAGGAACCCAAGCTGTTAGAGCAGCCATCACCCTAAAACAGTCACTGCGCCAGAGGGAAAGAGTTTTGGAGGATCTTGTATAGATAGGCAACTAATGACACACAAAATTTCTACTCACAAGTTAATGGCCTAAATAAGTCATATGACCCCTGCCAACAAGAATCATACCATATGACCAACAGGAATAAAAGCTAGGAGGCGCCTGGGTAGCTCAGTCAGTTAAGCATCCAACTCTTGATTTTGGCTCAGGTCATGATCTCAGGGTCGTGAGATTGAGCCCCGTGTGGGGCTCCATTCTGGGCATAGAGCCTGCTTAAGATTCTCTCTCTCCCTCTCCCTTTGCCCCTCCCCTCACCTCATAAAGGAATGAAAGCCAGTAAGTAACACGAACAACTATTACCCATTACAGACTCCAACCAATTAATCACTCCCTATTTGAACCTTGCCACCTACCCCTGGACACTATTTTCTCGTTCTCCATAGCTCCACTTTATAGTATTCTCCTCTGACTGGGAAAAAAAAAAAAAAAAAAGGCTGAGACTTGTACTGAGCTCCATCTGCCCCTTGATTTTATACAATGGATAATTAAACTTCTCCATCCTTAGCTGCTATGGACTGTAATAACACCGATGAGGAAAAGGAAGAACACAAGTAAGTAAAGGGGAAGGATGGGGTTGATGCAGTCACTTAATATAAAACATACTATGTGCCCAGGCACTCTTCTAGGTTTTTCCATATAAAACTCTGATCTTCACAACCCTAAAATGTGCCCTGTTATTATTATCCACATAAATAGTTGTCTAAAGAAAAGAGGTATAATGAACAATGACATTGAAACACAAGGTATAAGAAAATTTTTAAATGTTAATTCTGCAAATCTGCCTCAAAATAATCCTCTCTGCATTTCTAAACTGTAATTATCTGATGAAAGATGGTTCTACTATTGCTTCAAAATAATTGAAAAATAATAAATATAGCAAAAATTATATACAATTAAGCTTTTACTTTGGGGAAAAAACACTCTCCACACATATAGTGTATTACTGGAGAGAGGTTATTGCAAGCTGCGGTCAGAAATCTATTACTTCATGAAAATTATCAAAATGAGGCAGTTATTTTTTTGTGTGTAAAGAAGGTAATATTTCCAGACATCAGGTCATGAATACAATTTTGCCTATTGTTGCACTGTAACACATCATTAAATTTCAGCACTTGGTTCCCAAACCAAATTTTATATATTATTTTTATTTTCAAAGAGATAGTGATTTTCCTCAAGTACAAGTAAGAAAATGAAGGTAAGTGAAACATGTGCCAATGTTTCAACATTAAAATCTGAAATGTTTCTTATTTGATATTATCAGGATTGGATTTAATGTGAGCTCTAGACCAGGGGTTTCTCAAACTTAATGTGCATGCCAATCATGTGGGAATATTGTTGAAGCTCAGATTCTGACTCATTAGTTCTGTGGTGGGGCCTGTGAGTCTACATTTCTAACAAGTCCCCAGGTATGCTAGTCCACAGCTCACACTTTGAGTAGCAAGGCTCTAGATGACCATAATGTTTAATACCAGACTGATGTAAATTTTTTTTAACTTAAAGTCTTTCTGTATAACATGTGAAAATTACAAAATTATGAAACAATTTTAAAATTCATATAAGTGATATGAAATTACACATTAATGTTAAAGGGCCCTATGAGTCAAAAAAATAGAATAAAGATTAGGAAATGTTGGCCTAGAGCAGTGATTCTCAAAATATGGTCCAGGAACAGCAGTGTCAGCACCACCTGCAAACTTATTAGAAATGCATACTCTTGGGCTCAACCCCAGAACTTTTTAATCAAATTCTGGAAATGAGGCCCAACAACTGACAAGCCCTCTAGGTGATTCTGATGCAGGCTAAAGTTTGAGAACCACTGGACTAGAGGGCCAACAGCTGGTAGCATGGGCATACTCCAGGAAAGTGGAGGACATTACTGCTGGAGTCCATTCCCTCCCCACTGGTCTTCTAAAGTAGAACCACATGGATGACTTAGAAATCACCTGGCCAAGCAAGAAGTGCAAGAGAAAGCATTTGCCAAGCAGGACTCTGAGCAGCTAGAAAGGAAGATATTTGCTACAAAGGATCTTATTTACTACTGGAGACAGCCCTGCTAAGTGAGGTAAGATTTTGTTAATCTAAAAAAATAGTTTACATTCCTTATTTGAGCCCAAACCAGCTACCAATGCTGACCAGTCAAGACATTCATTTTAAAGATAATTTACCAAAAATCATTAAACATATGAGGAGGATTAACAGCAACCACAAAGATCAATAATATACCATCTCCTCTGAAGCACTGAGCCAGGAGCATAGTAACTTGACCTTTTCAGAAATGAAAAGTGGTGGGTTGTGGGGAGAGGGGTTGCAGATGGACAACAACATTGCGTATACTGTTGGTGCATACATACAGTGAGAGAACTATACACAAGTAAAAATAAATGAGCTAGAACTACATGATGAATCACACAAATAATGCAGATGAAAAAAAGTTGAGAAATACAAACTAGTATATTATTAATATAAAGTTTAAAATTACATAAAATAATAACATATGGTATACACTGAGAGAGAGAGAGAGAAAGATCACTTAGGAATTAATACATATGAAATAAAAGTGTAAAGAACTACATGGGGATGATAAAGACCAACTCTGATACCTCTTGAGAGGAAGGGAGAGGATGCAATAGCCAGTCCTGTTCTACAGAGAAAGGGCACCAAAGATGTCATTCCTATTACAAAGAATGAATATACCCTTATCATGGTTTAGGCTTCTGAAATAATAGGTAAAAATAAAATAGCCAAGATTCTTTTGTTTGAACCATCATATGTTTCCTTGGAAGAATTGTGTTCTAAGTCAGTCACACTGTTGGAAACTTAGGTCTGATCCTGACTCACAAGTAATGTGGAGTCACTGAGGGACTTAAAAAGGAGTAACACAATCCAACTTTCTGTTTAATAGATTACGCTGACAGTAATCATGGGCACTGGATCGGAGAGGGGCAAGAATGGACACAGGGTCCTAAGAGGGTGTTACAAAAGTCCAGAAGAGAGATGGTACGAGCTTGATCACAGATAGAAGCAACAGACAGAGGGCAAAAGAATACTGCTACTACAGAATAGGAACAGAAGTTGGTGATCAGTAAAGGAAAAGTAATCTCAGATGGCTTGCAGATTTCTGGTTTAGAGGAACTGGGTAGAAGATGGCGTCATTCATCAAGAAAATGCCTGCAGAAAGAAGAGTCATTTTGAGGGGTAAGATGATTTCAGTTTTATATTTGCAGAAAAGCATAGAAAAAAAGAGAAAATAACACAACAGAATTAGTGATTGTAGATAAGGAAAACCACTACTTTTATATATAAAATAGTTTTAATTAAACAGAAAGGTCCATTCCAAAGCTAACTGCTCCCATTTCTGTGCTCTCTGCCAAGAAATTACAATAGATTTTCAAAATGCCCAGCTGCCTGACTGGTGAACAAATGACATCACCCAAACAACAGTCCTAACAATAATACATTGGCACCACTCAGTGTGTGCACAAATTAAAAAGGTTTTCAGAGAAGCTACTTACTCCCTGAACATAGAAACTTTTGTCTCTTTCTCAGACGGGGTATATTCCCAAAAGCTAGATCTGTAGTGTTTTAGACCTGAAAAAAAACCATTTGATCAACCACTTCTAAAAACCTGAAAGAGGCCAAGTGTGACATTATATAAGAATAAACAGAACTACTATTTATTCATTCTAGTTACAATTAATATTGACTTTGAGCAACAGTAGCTCCCACTAATGTACTGCTTGTTTTCCAAATTGCCTTAGCCTGCTTATTATTGGTTCGATGTTTTTCGTTAAATTACAGCATCCATACAAAATGTCCACTAAGCTCTGTAGAATGTCTTACCTTTGAAACTTAGCCTAGTATGACACAAAAAAACAGAAACTGATAAATAGGTAATGATACTACAGCATACCTTGAAGGCATTTTTCCCATATTAATAGTTGTTTTATTTTCAGTACTTAGAATAATGAAAAGGGCAAAAATCTTATTCAGTAAATGTTGAACTAAATAAAGTTCAAAAACGTAACATCTATAATTCAGTTAATAAAGTGACAAAAGACAAGGTGATTTCATAAAATGCTTAAGTAGGGTCAAAAGCCTCTATGGGTGCATTTCCTTTAGAATATAATACTGCAGTTCTAATTCTCCAGTAGCTTAAAAAAAGTCTCACTTGCTCCTTAGGAATAACATGTGATGTTATCAGTTAATTTTTGCATATATCACTCACTTTTGTGAATCCATTTTTGCCTCCTCTCATTCCCTTACCCTGCAAAGAACAGTACCAAATCTAAGACAGTTGAACCTCACATCCTCAAAACACCCAACCTATGCTTGACTACAACAAGACTTCTCTTGTTCTAAGCTATGGAGTTGGAACTGTGGTCCTGTGGACCCAGCTCTCCCTAACTTTCAGTAACCTAGATCACAAGGTCAAAGAGAGGGACTAGGAGAAGCGGAAAATTTCTAAAATATCCAGTTCTCTGTTCTCTGCCAGAAAATGCACAATAGATATCAAAATGTGCAGCTGCTTAGCTGGTGAACAAATGACATCACCCGAATGTCATCTGATACCAACATTTATAGTTTTAAATGTCCAGAACTTAACTCTTTAACTTCCCCTGAAAACCTGGCACTTCTTCTTATGTTCCTTATCTTGGCAGAGGACATCACTATAGCCAAACATCCAAGAGACAGATAAATTAGAATCATCTTTTTTTTAAAGATTTATTTATTTATTTATTTGAGAGACAGAGACAGAGAGAACGAGTGGGGGGCAGGGCAGAGAGAGAGAGAGGGAGACGAAGACGCCCAGCAGAGCAGGGAGCCCAACCCTGCTCAGCTTGGTCCCAGTACCCTGAGATCATGACCTGAGCTGAAGGCAAACACTTAACTGACTGAGTCACCCGGGTGCCCCAATTAGAACCATCTTTAACTCTTCCTTTGACCTTATTTGATACCAATTCAGTGCATACCTCATTACCAATTTTAGGGTATGATTAGTTTTATTATTTGTATTTCTAGCTACTTCTAAAATGAGTTTTAAATCTTAAATATATAAAATTCATTGCATTGTTAAATAAGCCTCCTACATCATCCATATCAGTTAATAAGTTAACACATGTCAAAAGACCACTAGCTACCTGCCTAATAGCAATCCACTAGTTCTTCCATACTAACAAAATACTGGGTTGTTAAGGGTGGCATTGTGCCAGTATGAATAACCACATTTCCCAGACTTCCTTACAAGTGTATATGGCCATGTGACCAAATCCTAGTTAATGAGATATAAGTGGAAGTTGTTGAGCAGGAAGGGAGACAATTGGTGGACACTCATTTACTTGCTTTTTTTTTTTCCCCCTTCCACCTGAAATGTAAATGCAACTGCAGGAGCTGCAGCAATTCAAAGATACATTGGTTTTATCATGGAAATGCTACATAAGTTTTGGACTGCCTACATCCAGAGAAAATAAACCTCCATCTTGTTAACTCATTATTACTTTAAGTTTCTGTTACCAACATCTAAATGCACCTTGTAATGGACGTGCTATTCCTACAGAATTTATTGTTTTGGTTTCTGAAGAAGATATACCAGCCTAAATGCAAAGTCATAAGCACAATGCCTTTGGACATATCATTTTTGCCACAGCTTACACTCACCTATTTTCTGTGAGCAGTAATCTGGATATCTGCTGGTAAAGCACTATTCCCCCTTGATCCACATGCTTTAGATGGGGTTGATGCCGATCCTGGCTCCAAGACTGGCCAAATGACTTAGATCTAAAATAACTGTGGAATCCCATCTTCCTGGCCATGGAACTGGTTCAGAGACGAACACAGGATCCAACTAAGACCAGCAAGAGTCAAGCCCAGAACTCATTTTCAGATTCTTAAAGAATATAGCTTCTCTTTTGAGCTGGATTTGAATCTGAGAGGGTACCTACCTGCATTGCTGGTCCCCACCTCACACCCACACAGAACCTAAGGATGAAGTCACATAAAGAAGGCAGAGAGAAAGATAGATAACATATTCCCGAACTAAAGAATTTCTTTTTTGCTTAAACCAGGTTCCTAACCACTACAAATAATAATGAACTTAGGTTCCATTTTTAATTTTGTTTTTTAAATAAAGAGAATTACCACAAAATGACCTTCCATAAAATGCCACAACTCAAATGAAATAAAAGGAAGCTTCATTGTACGTTTCCTCCATAAGACAACTGGCTCCCAGGCAGCAGCTTTAAAAATGTCTTTTAAATTACATATTCTTCAATCTCAAACACAGAGCCTGAAACATCGGAGCTAAACTACTGAGCTACCATATCAGAGGGATACTATTTGTTAGGGGGTTTTGAACTTAAAATAAGAAATTTTCAATTGTATTAACTTCTAGAATCAGGTAAATTTGACACAGTTTTCAAATCCCTGTAAATTAAATTAAATCCCAATAAAATTACACCATGGTCTGAGATTCATGCTGTCAAAGTTTAGAAAATCCATACAGAAAAAAGAAAATGTACAGGCTGAGCTCATATAATGCTCTGCATGCCTCCATCAGCTAAACCAAGATGTGTATAACTGTTAGATCTTAAGGAAGGAAAGAATAATACAACTATTTTGTTTCTAGGTGCAAAGTGAATTTATAAGATCAATCTTTGTAAAGAAATAAAATACTAATAGGCTTTATCTAACAGGCCCACTGTTTTTAAAGATTATTTATTTATTTATTTATTTGAGAGAGAATGAGAGACAGAGAGCATGAGAGGGAGGAGGGTCAGAGGGAGAAGCAGACTCCCCGCCGAGCAGGGAGCCCGATGCGGGACTCGATCCCGGGACTCCAGGATCATGACCTGAGCCGAAGGCAGTCGCTTAACTGACTGAGCCACCCAGGTGCCCCCTTAACAGGCCCACTATTAAGAAAACTAATTAAACTTAACTATATTTCAATAAGTTTAGCCTATTTTAAAATAAGAATATTTCCCAAAAGTCATTCCAGGCATTTTAAAACACTGTTTATCTGGCACTATAATCTTTGATGTGAAACTAGTCCTTTTATGGCAATGCAAAGGTAAGAACTATTTTTGTCCTTTATTCTAATGAACAATAATGGAACACAGAATAGAAGCAGTGCCTGAAGTTAACCAGAGAACAGTAATATTATATCCAGACAATGTGTCTTACAATGAAAATGATCTTAACTGTGATGAAAAATAGCAGTGTACCGGCTTATCAGAATTTCTAGAGTGCAGAACTAATGACAACTTCAAAGACATGGTGGGCCTTTACTCTATGCCAGCAGTTCTCAAAATTAAATGTGCATCAGAATCTCCTGGAGAGCTTAAAGATTGCTAGGCCCCAACCCTGAGCTTGTGGTTCAAGGCAGCACAACTCATACAAGACGTCACTCAACAGCAGGGCTGAGAATCTTCATGTACTCTTTGATTTGGGCAGGATTAGCTCAGTGGCAAAGAGTTGAGTCTGCAGAAAAAGGACATCAGTACCTGCCCCTGCACAGGAAAAGGGGAAGCAAGGACTGCCTTGTGAGTGATCCATTTCCAAACCCAATTCTGACACCAACAATCTGTGTCATAACTGCACAAGGCACTAACGTTTCCAATTATTAATCTGAAAAAAGAGAAAATGGAATTAAGACCCCCTCTAGCTCTAAAATTCTAAAATCTTTGGCCACAAAAAAAGAAAAAAAAAGTATAATTTAGGGCACTCATGATCTGGAAAGGTTTTCTACTCAGGTCTCACTCAAAATATAACTTCCAACATTCTGATTAAAATTGGACCCAGAATGCAGAACTTCCAAAACAGTGGAGTGAGGAGTTCAGCAATTCTGCTCTCCCAAAACAATGATAAAACTGCCAGAATTGTCAAAACCCTTTTCAGGACCCTGGAAAATGCCCAAAGGCTTACAAGAAGGCTTTATTCAACAAGAACTACTGAACTCGGGGTAAGAACAGTGGAAGCGGCATTTGAGCTTGGAGACGTCCCCATACCCCATCACCCTCCACTTCCATCCATGCAGCTGTTCTACCTGGGCTGGGCAAGGCATGAAAGGCAGCACTTCTGCTGCTTCAGGGAACTCACCTGATTTGGAGAAAAGTGTGGGAAAGCACCATGCCCCAGGCACTGTCAAAAAGAATAGCAAGCTCCCTGGCAAAAATCAGAGGAGGCCAATATCATAGCTGTGTGCGGTTATGACCCTGGCTAACATTATTGGACCAGAAAAATACTGAAATCGTGAGTACCTACCCCTCCATCACACCTAATCCCCAAGGAAGTTGCCTGCCAGTTTCTCTGCTCTCCTTACTCATCACCTCTTTTCCTCACCCTTCCACTATGGGGATAAGAATTTTAGTATGAGATCCAAAGGCAAACAGATTATACCTAAATTCATGTTTTCTATGAAGACATTACTCCACCTCCACTGTGCAGATGACAATTATATCTACTTCTTAACTCTCAACTGGGTTCTAGGTCGGTAAGACTGTAAAGCAGCTGAGCTCCAAGCAGAATAGGTTTTATTACAAACACTAATAAGAGTCAGCGAGGATACTGGCCTGGAAAATTACCATTTCTTTTGGTCTCTTGAGACACTGAGGCTAGAGAACAGAGATATTTTTCTCAACCTAGGACTGACGTCCCATCTTCTGCTGTCAAAGAAAAATGAGAATGCTGACTTCATAATCTCAATCTATAACAATGGAAAATGGAATTTTCCTTCACCCAAAGAGGTGGTAAGTTGCAGTGAGGAATATTCATAATAAACATTAAAGATGTAAAGTTAATAATGAATATTAAAGAAGTTCTCCCTGCTGATGCTTTAATTTTATATAATTTATTCTTCTTACTGACAAGAATGAGTTAAAGATTGGCAAATGTTTATTTCAATATAAAATCTATGTTCTCAGAATGAGAACATTCTTATTCATTGTAATAAAGAAAAATTTACACAAGAGAGCAATTTTCCCTTGAATACAGCAACACCTTCTGAGCACCATAGGCACTCCATAAGTGTCTTGAATTAAATTAATAATTTTAAACAATTGTTGCAAAAAATTTCTATTCATTTTATTGTTTACAATTATTATCTGAAAGTAAACATGTATATTCTTAGAAATTTATCGAGAACATCCATTTGATGATATTCAATGTTAGTGCTTTCCTGGTTACATTATTTTACTCAGGTTTACTGTTAGTAAAATGACCATGAAGTAATAAAGTAATCTGGTAAATAAAATATTTAGGTTTCTAGGGAGGATGCAAATACACTAGAACAAGCTGGTCATGACAGATAATGGTTAAATTTTGCAGTTTACTCTCTAGATAATACTGACTCCAATCAATGTTACATTAATAAATTTGAAATGTTATTTATAAGTAATAATTCATATAACACAAAGCTAAACATACTGCTTTTGTGTACATAAACTATCACTTTAAGAACAATCCACTGACTTTAGTACTATTAACATTAGAAAACCGAACGCAATAAATTAAAATCCCAACAACTGAAACCAAACTCAAAACAATATGTTACTAATTCATTCATTTAAGGTAGCTTATAATTTTTTTCACCCACTAAAGAAAATATTCTAGGAAGCAATTAAAAATACAGCAAAAATCTAAAATATGTAATGTGTTTAAGCTCTTAACTTGATAATTCCACTTCTAGGAACCTATCCTAATAAAATCACCCAAAATGTTGAGGCATATTAGTGAATAGGGATGTACATCAAGACATTATTTACGGCTGTAACTGAAAACAACCTAAACATATCCAATAGAGAAATTTAGTAAATTATGACATAGCCAAACAATGGGTTATTGTATAATCATTAAAACTGGCTATGAAAAATTTTTACTCATGTGGGAGGCATATAATTATTTGAGAAAGAATATAAATGATTTACAATAAATTGTATAATATCATTTATTTTATCATGAATGAGTGATAAAATTGTAGAATATCTATTTTAATTTACTAAACCTAAACAAATATACCTCAGCTGGGATATAATATATATAATATATTATATTATATATCCATCTATCTGTTTTACATGTCACAATCCATTTTTTTTGTGAAAGTTCAGAATATTTTAAAGCAAAGCTATGGAAATAATCAATTAGGAATCATATGTCAGGATGAATTTTTCTATACAGTATTAATAAAACCTCTTAAAATAAATCTATAAAATTGGCTAATTCCAAAAGAGACTGATTTCTAAGTAGTACATAAGCATTATGAGTGTGAATTACATTTTGCATTTATTTTGGTACTTGGAATATTTACTAAACTACCTCTGAGGTTAACACTTCTAGAGTAAATCAAAATGTAAACTAAGTGATCCCAGATTCCAGGAATTCAAGCCAAGACTCAGATCATCAAGTAAAAATAGCTAGCAGTGAAGTTACAGTACCAGTTATATTTGTTTGAAATGCTATTCACACCCCAAATCAGAAAAATTAGGAACACACAGTACATACTGAATTCATTTAAAAAATTTTTCCTTTTGTGGGGTGCCTGGGTGGCTCAGTCAGTTAAGCGTCTGCCTTCGGCTCAGGTCATGATCCCAGGGTCCTGGGATCGAGCCCCGCATCGGGCTCCCTGCTCAGCGGGGAGCCTGCTTCTCTCTCTCCCTCTGTCTGCTGCTCTGCCTACTTATGCTCTCTCTCTCTCTGTGTCAAATAAATAAATAAAATCTTTAAAAAAACAAAAAATAAAAAAATAAAAATTTTTCCCTTTAGAGACAAATGGAAAGAAAGTAAAGTCCTAGAAATCTTTTTTTTCCTAATCAAAGTGGGAGCAACTGATTTCAGTTTGGCCATGTCAGGTTTGAGATTATCAACATCATGTCCACATAGAAACTCCAGGCAGCAGTCGGAAATTAAAATAATTACTAATCAAAAATAAATAAATAAATGACCTGCAGTTCTTCTTCCCTTGCCTGCCTTTTTACTTGTGGGTATTATTCAAAAGATCTTAGTTTGAGTTCCCCAGAAACAAACCCTAAAATGAGGATTCAAGTACAAGTAGTTTATTTAGGGATGTGCAAGAAATACTGATAGGGGATCAGGGAAGTGAGACAGGGAAGAGAAGGCAGCCAGTAAAGGGTAAGTTACAAAGCCAGCTACACTGTGGGCGGCTGGAGTTTAATTCCCTAGGGAACTCAGAGACCAGTGTAAAATACAACTGCTTCAGAGTTAACCCAAACAGGGGTCAATCACTGGTTAAGCACTGCTGTAGGGGTGCAGTATGTATTAATTTCATGGCACTTCCAGCCCTCCTGGGAAAGTGAGTGAGAGTTAGGGGAAGGAGGCCTGCACAAAGGGTCCCTAGTCCCAAGGCTTCTGGAAAAGTCCTCTTAAGCCCTAGGGGAAGAAATGCGGACATTGGCAGGCAATTGAAAATAGGAAGAGCATAATGAGGTGGTAAGGTGCCAGGGATATGGGCAAGGCACTGAGGGCATCAACTCAAACAACTATCCCTAAATTACATTATTTGTGCCCAAGACTTCAATCATCCTTTACCTGATGGATCCATTTCACACATGACCTTTAAATTCAACCAATAGAACATCCACCACAGCCTGGTTATCATATTAAAATATTAGCACTGGTTCTTAGCAAGGTCTGGTATCCAGTTTCCATATGGAGGATTTAAGAATGACAGTCTGGCTTAGGTGGGTGGTGCTAGAAGATTTGATATTGCATAGCAAATATACTATAGTTTATATTGTTTATTTGTTGTATTTGCATAGCAGGTTTCTATATTTACTTAGATTGGGTTTGTGTGTGTGTGTGTGTGTGTGTGTAACTTTGATGGAGTTGATGGGAGAATGGTCATATGTGGCTCACATCCACAGGATACCCCTCAGTGGCCCACAGCCAGAACGTTAATTGTCTGTCAACTCTACTGCATTCCCTGGAGTTTGCTGGACTCTCGGCTCTGTATCCCATCCCAGAATGCATCTTCTGGACCCTGCAGTTTTACAGCCCACTCAGTCTTATCTTCTAGTTCTTGGCACATAATCCTTGGTTCTTCCTGCTGTTAAGGTTCTGAGACCTCTGCCATCTCCAATAATGAATTTCCCATTCTAGTCCCTCTGCCCTGTAAAAACCCATCAATAGTCCTAGATATCCTAAAAATAGAAGGTAAGTGAAGGACAAAAAAAGATATGGAAAGAAGGGATTTAGACCAGCTGAACCTCTAGTTCCTAATTCTCCTTAGAACTCCAGCTCCTACTGCCAAAGCTTTTCCCTCACATTTCATACTTAGTGTCATTTTCTATCTCAAAACATCAACAATCCCAATAAGGACATATGTCTACCAAAAGACCCAGACAAGAATGTTAATATCGGCTTTAGTAATAATAGCCCAAACCAGAAACAACCCAAATATCAATGAAACATAAAATGAATACATAAATTGTGGTATATTTATATGATGGAACTACACAACAATACAAAAGAATGAACTACAGCTATTCACAACATGAACTGCTAACAGCACACTGATGAGTGAAGAAAGCTGGGTATAAAATAGTGTGTCTATATATTCTGTATTATTTCATTTAGATGTGGTTCAAGAATGGAAAAAACTAAAACTGGACCACTTTCTTACACTATATACAAAAGTTCAAAATGGATTAAATATCTAAATGTGAGACCTGAAACCATAAAAATCCTAGAAGAGAGCACAGGCAGTGATTTCTCTGACATCAGCTGTAGCAACATTTTTCTAGAGATGCCTCCTGAGGCAAGGGAAATAAAAGCAAAAATAAGCTATTGGGACTACATCAAAATAAAAAGCTTCTGTACAGCAAAGGAAACAGTCAATGAAACTAAAAGGCAGCCTACTGAATGGGAGAAGATACTGCAAATGACATATCTGATAAAAGGTTAGTATCCAAAATATACAAAGAATTTATAACATAACATAATAAAATTAAATTAAAAAAAAAAGAACTTATACAAATCAACACTCCTAAAACAAATAAACCAATTTAAAAATGGGCAGGAGACATGAAGAGACATTTCTTCAAAGAAAACACCCAAAAAGACACACGAAAAGATGCTCAATATCACTCATCATCAGGGAAATGCAAATCAAAACTACAATGAGATACCACCTCATACTTGTCGGAATGGCTAAAATAAAAAACACAAGAAACAAGTGTCAGTGAGGATGTGGAGAAAAAGGAACCTTTCTGCACTGTTGGTGGGAATGCAAACTGCTGTAGCCACTGTGGAAAATAGTATGGAGGTTCCTCAAAAAGTTAAAAATAGGACTACCCTATAATCCAGTAATTGTGCTACTGCATATTTACCCAAAACATACAAAAACACTAATTCAAAGGGATACGTGCACTCCTGTTTACTGTAGCAATGTTTACAATAGCCAAGTTATGGAAATAGCCCAAGTATCCATCAATAGATGAGTGGATAAAGAAGATGTGGTATATATATACAACTGAATATTATTCAGCCATAAAAAAGAATGAAATCTTGCCATTTGCAATGACATGGATGGAGCTAGAAAGTATTATGCTAAGTGAAATAAGTCAGTCAGAGGAAGACAAATACCAGATGGGTTCACTTATATGTGGAATTTAAGAAATAGAATAAATGAGCAAAGGAAGAAAAAAAGAGAGAAAGAGACAAGCCAATAAACAGTCTTAACTATAGAGAACAAACTGATGGGTACCAGAGGGAAGGGGGGTGGGGGAACGGGTGAAATAGGTGATGGGGATTAAGGAGTACACTTGTCATGATGAGTACTGGGTGATGTATAACATTGTTGAAATCAATATTGTACACCGGAAACTAATATAACACTGTATGTTAACTACACTAGAAGTAAAAGAGAAAAAAAAAAAAGAATGGGAAAAACTAAACCTAAAGTGATATAAGTCAGAATAAAGGTCACCCCTAGGCAGGATCAGGGATCACTGACTGAGAATAGTCATGAGAGAACATTTTGGGATGCTGGAAATGTTCTATATCTTGACCTAGGTGATCTTTACATAAATGTATACATACTTAAAAATCCATCAAGCTGTACCCTTAAGATTTGTGCAGTTTACTCTATATGTTACATATATTTGTGTGTGTGACCTCAGTTTTTAAAAAGGGAGTAATATATAACCATCAGAAATAGGAGGAGACTCCAGGGTCACAGAATTCAAGGGAGAACAAGATTTCCAAAAAGGTACAGTTTAGGCAACCATTTGAGTATTACAGAAGGAAAGATCCAAAAAGAAAAAAACCAAGAAGTAGTCATTTTATTAGGAAAGTGCAGGTTGTGATTATTTTGCAGACAGCAACAGAAAAAGACTACCAGTTTACTAGATAGGAGGAAGAGATGACCTTCAAAAAGTAACAGGGGAAAAAAAAATGGCATGTAGTTTAATGGAAAAAAGCCCTAAAGGAAAGATTTGGGTTTTCTTGATTTTTTGTTTTTTTGTTTTGGTGAAGAGAGATATGATAGAAAAAAACTTAAATATGTTTGAGAGCCAGTATGTTAAAAATAATTAAAAATACAAGAGAAATGAAACACCTAATGGGCTAGGTACAAGGGTCCAACTACAGCGCACACACCAAACCCAGGCACTACTTATTTTATAAATAAAGATTTAGTGTAACACAGATACCCCCATTTCTTTATGTATTGTCTAAGGCTGTTTTTGCCCTAAAAAGGCAGGATTGAATAGTTGTAATAGAAACCATCTGACCACACACAGAAAAGTTTACTGACCCCTTCAACAAGTATCCTCTAGGAGTCAAGAAGAAAGAGAATTAACAGAATTAGGAAGGTTACCCCTGGGAAAAGAGTAGAAAATGTGTGATTATGCCAACATGTAGTGAAAGAGCAAAGGAGGGATATAAAAAATGATCCCTGGCGCGCCCGAGTGGCGCAATCAGTTAAGCATCCGACTCTTGGTTTCGGCTCAGGTCATGATCTCAGGGTCGTCAGATGGAGCCCTGCATTGGGTTCCGAGATCAGCGTAGAGTCTGCTTAAGACTCTCCCTCCCTCTCCCTCCCTCCCTCCACCCCCTGCCCCTCTCTAAAATAAATAAATTATTATTTTTTTAAATTAGTCCTATTCTATGCTAGGAAATGAGCAGTGCTCTGAATACCCATAACAAATCAGAAATGGTTTCAGGCTCCCAGAAACTAAGCCAACTATGAAAACATTAACAACTACTACTGATACATCTATGACTACAGCAATGACTAATGTTAATATCAACTGCTTACTGAACACTTCCACCTGGATATTCTCAATGCCACCAAAAACTCAAAATATCCAAACCAAACTCATAATCTTGGCACCTTCCTCTCCCTCAACCCCTAGTAATTCCATCCTTAAGTCCTGTTTTCTTTATCCTCTGACTATCTCTGGAATCCATCTACTTGTTACAATCCCCTTAATCTCCACATCTAGTTCTAGTTGCCATCAATCTCTCATTTGGACCACTGCACTAGGTTCCTAATAGATGTACTGATATCCACTCTGAGTCCCCTGCAATCCACTTTCTACAGTATAGATTCCAAAAAATATACACACACAATGGAATATTACTCAGCCATAAAAAAGAATGAGATCTTGCCATTTGCAACAATATGGATGAGCCTAGAGGGTATTGTGCAAAGTGAAATAAGTCAGAGAAAGACAAACACCATATGATTTCACTTGTATGTGGTATCTAAAAAACAAAACAAATGAACTAAGTAGAAACAGACCCATAAATACAGAGAACAAACTGGTGGTTGCCAGAGGGGAGGGGGTGGAGGTGAGCAGAAAAGGAGTGGGAGATACAGGCTTTCAGTTATGGATTGAGTAATTCACGGGGATGAAAGATATAGCATAAGGAATACAATCAATAGTAACATAATAGCACTGTATGGTGACATACACTTGTGAGCATAGCATAATATATAAAGTTGTCCTCAAATCACTATGTTGCATACCTGAAACTTATGTAAGACTGTGTCAACTACACTTCAATTCAAAAAAATGCAAATCTAATCATAAATCATGTCATGTTACTCTCCCATTTCCCTTCCCCCCACTACCCTAGCTGGCTTAAACTCCTTTAATAGCTTTCCAAAAAATGCTCATCTGATAAAATTCAAAAGCCCACTCATGGCCAAAAAAGACCTTTCCAAAAAAGCCCTTGGTACTAGTCAATTTAACTAAGCTAACAATATTTCCTAGAAATTAGTTCCAGGTTAGTTAGCCAAAAAGAAATCTGCATGCAATTTTGAGTAAAGCCATAGGCATTGTGCTCTGAGGGTCAGTATAAGGCACCACACACTGTTTGCTTGTACATGTTGACACTGATCTGTCTGCTCCCCTTGTTGACATAGGAAGCATCTGAGCCTACAGCTACTCCAGCTCCTTGCCAGACCTTCAGGTTTCTGAATCCTGGCCCATCTAGCTTCCCTGGACCAGGCACATGTGAAGCTCTTGGCAAATAATACCAGCTCTTTCTGGAGGACAGCCCCATTGTCAAGACTGGAGAGGGCAAGAGTCAGGTACAGGCTCTAGTTTGTTCTTAGGGGTTTCAATTTATTCTAGTGGGATCTAGTTCATCTCAGTTGTTCCTTCTGATTGCTAACCCTGCTGACCCACCACCAGATACAAGATACAAGCCCTCTATAAACTTCTTATCCCTATCATAAATGTCTTATTCCATATCACTCTTAGTGATTCTGCTTCCCTAATGGAACCCCTAACAGATATGTGTCTACTAGCCTGCCTGTCTTTCCAGCTTGATTCTTAGCCACTTTCTCTGTGTCATAACTACCCACTGCATAGACCCACTACATAGACTTTATACATGCTATTTTTTCTGACTGGAATCCACCCCCACCTGTCCCTGGCCTTTGCCTAGTTAGAGCCCACCTTCCCTGACATTATTCTCACAGCATCAGGTACCTTTCCTTTATAGCATTTATTATAGCTTTTTTACATTTATTTTTAATTAATTCTATCTCATTCACCTAAAAACTTGCAAAGAACAGGGACTTTATTTGATTCTGCTCACAGGTGTATTCCAAGAACCCAGAAGAGCACCTGGGACATGGTAAATACTCAGTAAATATTTGTTGAATAAGTGAATGAATGAATGAATACTTGCTCTGTGCCAAGCATTATGTTAAATGCTTTATGTAGATTATCTCATATAAAACTTACAAAAACACTTTGAGAGTAGTACTATTATCATCCTCATTTTGCATATGAATAGATGAAATTACATTGCTATAAGTGGTAAGACTCATATCCTTCCATTTATGTGCAAAGAACAGTTTTACTCAGGCATTCATTCTCTTAATCTCTTTGCCCTTCACAGCACTATAAGACCAGTTTAATAGGACTATTTATTTTTTCATGTGACAAATGAAGAAGCTCATATTTAAGAAGTTAGTTAACTTGCCTAAGGCCATACAAGGTACCAGCTACAGCTAGAACACAGATCCAACACCAAGTTCATTGTTTTTTTAAAAACTTGATCCCTCTACCTCCTTGCACCAGGCCCCAAATTTATCCCTATACTGTGATCCACATTCAGATTTACCAAATCTCCAATCACGACTGATCTCCACAGTAAACTCTCTATGAGCACTATTTTCATTTTAGAAATCAATAAAGGTGATGGGAAGACATAGCACAGCACTTTAAACAACACACAGTTGTATGCTAATGACCAACAATGCCATGGCTTATTTTTTACTGGGATCATTTAAACATATTTCAAACTCATAGTAAAAGGGAATGGGGAGGGCGCCTGGGTAGCTCAGTCATTGGATGTCTGCCTTTGGCTTGGGTCATGATCCCAGAGTCCTGGGATCGAGCCCCACATTGGGCTCCCTGCTCTCCCTGCTCAACGGGAAGCCTGCTTCTCCCTCTCCCAGTCCCCCTACTTGTGTTCACTCTCTCACTGTCTCTCTCTCTCTCTCTGTCAAATAAATAAAAATACTTTAAAAAAAAAGGGAATGGGGAAAAATGTATATCATACCATATTTATATGAAAAAGTTTTTCAAAGGATGCAGCTAATTTTTCATAAGGAGAAGGAAGGAAGAAGAAAGAAAAAGAGTAAGGAAGGAAAGTGAAACAAAGAAGGTGGGAGGGAAGGGTTGAAAGTTAAATTTTCCTTCCTAGCAAAATCAAGCCAGCTTTTTCAGTCGCATAGGAAAGTATGATTTCATTAGCCTCTACACAATATGCTTAGTCATTAATCCTAAGTAAATCACATGGCCTCTGACAAAGCTGTCCTAAAAACCTATCTGTGTGACACATTCTGTATTTCAATTTTCAGTCACAAGAGATTCTTATAGTTCCACAATGTCAAAGGAGATAATTTGAGAATGATGACAGCAAAATAAGACGACAGGGCAGATAATCACATTGACAACACATGTCAGTCTTCGTAAAACTCAACTCAACAGTTTAGATACTTCTCACAAATTCTAGAATCCAATCTAAGTCAATTATTCCTAGCTTGGGTTTTATCATATTGGAATGCCCTAGAAACAATCCTTCATTCATTCAAAACCTACAATCAAGAAACCTACAAGAAGAAAATGTTCTTCCATTCTCTACTAATATTTTACCTCCAAACTGTTCTATTGCTTTTGAGTGAATTTAATCTTGTGTCTACAAAGGCTAACAATGTAAAGGATTAAGCACTTCTTTAGGCTTAAAATTCTTCAATTTTCTTAATATTCTTAATAGCAAAGCTTTTTAAACTAAATTATCTGTAAAGCCTCTAAAAGCTAATTTCTCCTCCTGGAATCAGATGTTTCAACATTAAATATATCTAATTTCAATTTTGAATATATGATGCCTGTTGGCTTACCAAGCATTTCATTTTCAAGTGCACTGACAAGCAGGAATAGCAACTTTTATTCTTAGTCACAAAACTTAAAATTCTTTAATTTCCTTTTCAAATATCTGACTCTACCATAGTACAATTTTGGATTATGCATTTCTGTAAGTCACTGGCACTGGACAATGAATAACATGTACTAAATGCTTAATAAGCACCAAGCACTAC
Organism: Mirounga angustirostris; assembly: GCF_029215605.1. Taxonomy (NCBI): domain Eukaryota; kingdom Metazoa; phylum Chordata; class Mammalia; order Carnivora; family Phocidae; genus Mirounga; species Mirounga angustirostris. The sequence continues at coordinate 120,779,873 of NW_026991712.1, read as the reverse complement.
TCTAAGAACTTTACATTTATTAACTCATTTAAATTTAAGTCTATACGCACCCGACAAATGATTTAATAATTAATAGGGTGAAAGAAAATGCACAAAGGAAAAAATAAGATAAGCATGCATTTCATCTACGCAGAGTTGATGTAGCAATTTACAAACCTATTTACTTGACAGAAGAAATGGTTTGTTGTTACTTTAAGATGTGCTAAATGTAAAAAACACATACATCCTGAAAAAAGAATGCTTCCCTTTTTTTTTTACAAATACAGTTTTTAAAAAATGCTTTCTCAGTCACCATTATAAAAGCTATTATTGAAAACCAAGAAGCAAACTAAAGATTACAATAACAATGAGTAAATTTTTATTTAAATGCAAAGAAAAAGAACAAATTATATATTTGAAATAAAGCAGTAATTTAGATGTTCTTTTTAAAGCAGTTACTATAGAAACTTGTATTGCAAAATAAATATAATAAGCTTTCTAAAATCCAAATCAAAACAAACAACAAAAGCAAGCAGCATACCAGCAGATTCCTAAATATATCTACTTCATACATTGGAAAATACTGACCTTGTTAACAAACATGAAAAATGTTCTTGTCATCATGACATTAAGCCTAACAGATATTGGTGTCAAATGAATGATAACATGGCAGAAGCATCTGTAGGTTAACACTCACTTCTTTGTACAATCTAGAAAATATATACCAGATAAAATCTACTACATCATATCAATATACTTCCACTAAAATTAGGATTGTTACATATTTGAGGTATTTATCATAACAAATTCTCTGTTATACCTACCCTACAAGTCATTGTGTAAAGTTTAAACTTTAATTTAAAATTACTTTAAAGTATTCAATCTATATTTTTGAGGCAGTTCAATGAAAGCTAACTCTGTAATTCATTGAAATAATTACCTGGGTAACTGAGCTCCTGATGATAAAAGTAGCCATTTCCTCTCTAATAAGCAAGTGCTCTTCCTTTTTATGTCAGCCATATGGTAGTCTATTATTTGACAGAACAATAAGAAAACAAAGCAAGTATTTTCTACATGATATGAAAAGTGTTTAGCATATTGCCTAAAACACAGTAAGCACCACAAAAAAGTTAGTTACAATCATAATTGTTGATATTATTAACCAAGGAAACCAGACATGATGCAAACATCTACCATGCCCCACATATTGCACTATAGCTTTACAATTAGGCATTTCAACATAGACTGCATCAGAGGAGCTTTAAAAAATATCAATGCCTGTAAAATACTTAGGAATAAACTTAACTGAGGGTGTGAAAAACTGAAAACTACAAAACATTGATGAAAGAAATTAAAGAGGACACAAATGGAAAGACATCCCATGTTTATAGAATGCAAGAATTAATACTGTTAAATGTCCATACTACCCAAAATGATTTACAGATTCAGTGTAATCCCTAGCAAAATCCCAAAGGCACTTTTTACAGAAATAGGAAAAACAATCCTAAAATGCATATGAAATTATAAAGGACCCCAAAAAAACAAAACAACTTTAAAAACAACAAAGCTGAAGGCATCACACTTCCTGATTTCAAAATATGTTACAAAGTTAGAGTAATGAAAACAGTATATTGGCATAAAGATAGACATACAGACCACTAGAACAACAGGAAATCCAGAAATAAAGCCATGTAAATACAGTAAACTTATCTCCAACAAGGATTCCAAGAATAAATGATGGGAAAGTATAGTCTCTTCAACAAATGGTGATGGGAAAACTGGATATCTGCATGCAAAAGAATGAAACTGGACCCTAATCTTACACAATACATTAAAAATCAACTCAAAGTGGATTAAAGACTTAAATGTAAGACCTGAAACTGGAAAATTCCTGAAAGAAAACAGAGGGGGAATGCTTCATGACAGTGGCCTTGGCAATAATTTCTTGGATATGACACCAAAAGCACAGGCAACAAAAGCAAAGATGGACAAAGTGGGACTACACCAAACTAAAAAGCTTCTGCACAGCAAATGAAACAATAAAAAAAGTGAAAAGACCACCTACAGAATGAGCGAAAATATTTGCAAACCATATATCTTATAAGAAACTCCTTCAACTCAATAGCAAAAAAAAAATAATAATAAACCAATTTAAAAATGAGCAAAGGAGAGGCTTGGGTGGCTCAGTTAGTTAAGCGTCCAACTTTTGATTTTGGCTCAGGTCCTGAGATCAAGCCCTGCGTCGGGCTCTGTGCTCAGCGTGGAGTCTGCTTGAGATTCTCTTCTTCTCCCTCTACCCCTCCCCCTACTTGCACTCTCTCCTTATCTCTCTCTAAAATAAATAAATAAAATCTTTTAAAAATTAAATGAAAATAAAATAAAAATGAGCAAAGGAAAAATCAACAACACAAGAAACAACAGGTGCTGGAGAGGATGCAGAGAAAGGGGAATCCTCTTGCACTGTTGGTGGGAATGCAAACTGGTGCAGCCACTCTGGAAAACAGTACGGAGGTTCCTCAAAAAGTTAAAAATAGAGCTATCCAGCAATTGCAGTACTAAGTACTTACCCAAGGGATACAAAAATACAGACTTGAAGGAGTACCCTGATGTTTATAGCAGCATTATCAACAAGAGTCAAACCATGGAGAGAGCCCAAATGTCCATAGACTGATGAATAGATAAAAAAGATGTGACATATATATACAATGGAATATTACTCAGCCATCAAAAAAATGAAATATTGCCATTTGCAATGACATGGGTGGGACTAGAGTGTATTATGCTAAGTGAAATAAATCAGTCAGAGAAAGGCAATTTTGGAGCTAGAATGTATTATACCAAGTGAAATAAGTCAGTCGGAGAAAGACAAATACCATACGGTCTCACTCATATGTAGAATTTAAGAAAGAAAACAGATGAACATATGGGATGGGGGAAAAGAAAAAATGGAGAGGGAAACAAACCTTAAGAAACTCTTAACAATAGAGAACAAAATAAGGGTTGATGGATGGACATGGGTGGGGGATGGGCTAGATGGGTGATGGGTATTAAAAAGGGCACTTGTTGTGATGAGCACTGGGTGTTGTAAGTGAATCACTGAATTCTACTCCAGAAACCAATATTGCACTGTATGTACACTAACCAAAATTTAAATATAAATAAATAAATAAATAAATAAATAAATAAATAAATAAATAAGCAAGCAAGCAAGCAAGCAAGCAAAGGACTTGAACAGACATTTCTCCAAGGAAGACAGGCAAATGGCCAACAGGTATAAGAAAAGATGCTCGACATCACTAATTATCAGAGAAATGCAAATGAAAGCCACAAAGAGATATCATCTATCAGGATGGCTATTATAAAAAAAAAAAAAAGATAGCCAATATTGGTGAGGATGAAGAAAAGTTGGAATTCTTGCATGATGTTGCTGGGTATATAAAATGGTACAACCACTGTGAAAAACAGTATGGAGATTCCTCAAAAAGTTAAAAAGAGAACTACCCCATGATCCAGCAGTTCCACTTCTGAGTATTTACCTAAAATAATTTAAATCAAAGTTACATAATATTACACTGTATGTTAACTAACTGGAATTTAAATAAAAACTTTAAAAAAATAAAATAAATCAGGGTTACAACAAAGAGATATTTGCACTCCCATATTCACTGCAGGCATGATTCACAAAAGCCAAGATGTGGAAACAACCTGAAGTTCCATCAGTGGGTGAGTGGATAAAAGAATGTGATGTATACATACAAATGATTATTCAGCTTTAAAAAATAAAGAAATCTTGCCATATATGACAATACAAATGAACTCTGAGGACATTATGTTAGGTGAAATAAACCAGTCACCGAAGGACAAATATTTCATGGTACCATCTTTACAAAGTATCTTAAAAAGCCAAACAAGGAGAAACACAAAGTGGAATGGTGGTTGCCAAGACATGGAGGGAGGGGCATATGGAGAGTTGCTATTCAGGAAGCATTAAGTTTCGAAAGAAAAAAACAAATACTGATGGATGGGTCCCAGCCCCAAACATTCCAATTTAATTGGTTTGGGATGCAGCCTGGGCACAGAAATTTGCTAAAGCTCCCGTGTGATTTAAATGTACAGCCAAGTTTGAGAACTGCTGTTTAAATAGATACGTTATTTCATTTAGTCCTCATAGATTGTATTATTAATTCCATTTTACAAAGCAGAAAACTGAGACTCAGAGAGATACAGTAACTTGCCAAAGACCTATATCTGTTCAACTCTCAAAACCTTTGCACTATACCATGCTGCCTTCTGAACTGTAAATATTCCAAAGCCATCAGTCAGTTTCTTACAATCTTCAAACTCTGCTGAGAAAAAAAATCAACTAGTTGCTTTGCAAATCTGCACAGTGGTATTAAAGGGGCCTCCTTATGAATTCTGAGCTCTGGTACAGGTTTTTGTTTTTGTTTTCCTTTCAAACCTGGACCCACAGAAGGTCATGAAATCAATTCAGCGAGATTCAATAGCATTTTTAAATTAAATAATAGAACAGATAAAAATGTAACCGTGCCAGACTGCATTGCATGTAATAGAAAAAGTACTAACTGTAAGTACTGAGTCTTGAAACTTTTATTTCTGTGTGTGTGTGTGTGTGTGTACTATGGCAAGTAGTAAATCATATTTCTTACCATGAGTTGCAGCCAAATATGTTTGAAAGTTATTCTAAGTAGGGATAAAATCATAGGATAAAAAGACAATCCTGAAAATATTATTCATTTTCCTTTTTTTCAAGATTTTATTTTTAAGTAATCTCTACACCTAATGTGGGGCTCAAACTCATAAGCCCTAGATCAAGAGCCACACGCCCCACGACTGAGCCAGCCAGGTACCCCTGTAATTTGTCTTCTGATTTGTGTACACTTATGTTTTTCTTTAATCCTAGAATGTCTTCCTTTGCTACCCAGCATTCAAACCACATCTTAGTTGTCCCCTCCTTTCCTTCTGTCTCCTAGGCAGAATTAACTGTTCTTTGGTGTATCACCACTGTTAACAACATCTACCACACTGTATCATATTTTTAAAGTATTTGATTTAAAAAGGGCAGTGTCTCTCATTCTCAGAAATATGAACAAAACACAGAGCCTGATATACAGTGTAGCTTAATTTTTTTTTTTTTACAATTAGGGACAGCAGCTCTCTATTATTTTACTCATGAAATTTTAATGATACAAAATATAAATTAAGAATGAATCACATCTTCTATCTTTCTGAATAATCACAAATTAGCACTAGAGCTACCTTAATATCTGGCTTATCCACACCTAGTCTAGATGATACTCTTCTCTGCCAAAGCCTACATCAAAGAAGAAGACAAACTTTGAATTAGTTCTACTGGATGAGCTTACATTGTTTATACCAGCCTACTCTCTTATCCATTTTAATATTAAATCACCTTCTCCAATTCCTATTTCTATACTTGCTATTAAATTAAATTAAAATAGATTTATTGAATACTTACCAAATAAAATATGCTAAATAAGTTGTGATTTGTTTCCATTTTACGAATGATAAGAGGAAAAAATATTTTTACTAAAATGCAAATCTAAAGGAAACAAAAAAAAATTATTCTCTCTCGATCTTAACTCCATCAAAGTTTTTATCATCTATATTCATCTAAATAAAGGCATCTTAAGTCTTCCCCATTTCTTGACTTTATTGAAATATTGGGACTATTTAATCATTCAAGAAGTTATTTTAAAAATAAATATTATATATACACATATACAAATATATGTATACAAATATGCAAACATATGAGTTTAATATTTTATATTCCTGACCAGTCAAAAGTCAAATATCGTCACAATATTCTGAATAATTAAGACTTTTAATAGCTATCATTCACTATATCTAGTAAGTACCAAGTAGCTGTGGAAACAACATATAAATTTAAATAAATTAGAACTAAAATTTATTCAGCATTAGGAGAAAGTTATTTGAAGTTATAATAGGATAGAAATGAAAATTAAAATTGGAAGAATGCCAGAGAGCATGCTCCATAAAAATCTATTTCAGTAATCCATGTGAAAAATTCTGCCAGTCTTTCTGCAAAGTTAACCTTCAAATTTTATAATTTTATGCAATCTTAAAATGTGAAAAAGAAAACCACATACCATTTCTTTGTTTCAAATTTTGGGCCCAAATTAAATGGCTCTACGATCTTCTACATTATGCAGCTTCACATAACATTATGCGCCCAACTATTAGAGTCAACAGCCAGCCGTGGCTGGAGCTGACCGGCAGACAGCATCGCTGATTCATTTCGGGAAGAAACAGGCTGCAGCATCCACAGCTCTGATGATGCCCAAAGAGGGTGAAGAATTGGCCATAAGCCAAGTATTTCCTCTTAGAGCACAGATAGGAGGACTATAAGTAGACATAACTTAGAGTTTGCTACATTTGAATCTTAACTCAAATGTGATACTTTGGGGCCAGAAAAAGAGGTGGAGGAAGGTACAATTAATAATTTCTATTTATTAACTTATTTAATTTATTTATTAATTTAATAACTATACCGTGGTCCTAAGGTTGGACAACTTACGAATGTTTTTAGGATACAACAATGTTTTCCTTATTCATTTAATTCCATTAACAAGAGTTGTGTGACGATTTCATCTATACTATGCTAAATATTTAAGTTAGTACTTTAAATAAAACTCCCTCTAGGTAGCCTATAACAAAACAATGAATTTCTTATTTTCTTCATTTTGGTGCATTAGATTTTATATAACATTTATCTCACCTACAAACTATTTACCTAAACATCATAGAGTTAAAATAATAACCCTTCATCTATTATGGAATCTGAGGCAACTGCTTAAGCAGGCCATCAGGATAAAAAATAATGCAGACACCAGTCAGAAAGGGAGATTGAGTTACAAATGTGCCCAGGGGGGCTGTATGAACCAAAACAGCTCTTCTTTCTCAGCTTCCCAGTCCATTTAGCTGGCTCCTCAGACAAGAACCCACCAATTAAAGGATGCAACCCAACCAAGGGACCCTAAACCAAAACCATATCCAAAACTCAAATGAGACAGATAAATTATAGACAGAAAGAAAGAAAGAATGAAAGAAAAAGAAAAGAAAGGAAAGGAAAGGAAAGAAGGAAGGAAGGAAAGGGAAGAGAAGAGAAGAGAAGAGAAAAGAAAAGATTGTTCCCCTTAATCACTCTTTAAAATGCCATACTGGAGATTTTACATATCATAGAGAAGAAATGCTCTTTGCCAAAAATCAAACATTCATCTAGCTTTCCTATGAGAAACTACAAATCCAACCATGAAAGCAAGATTAATAAATAGGTGGCATAAATCTAATCTTCAATCTTTCAATATTTTTATAATTGACTTGTAATTCATTTTATAACTCATTTTTTAGGGATCAGTTTAAATCAAAAGTATACCAGAAAGCATTCCAAGAAAGCAAGAGGTGTTTTCATATTTGCAGGAGAAGTAAATGAGAACTAAAATTTATTTTATTATAACATATAACATATAATACTATATATTAGTGATTATTAATAGCTAATTTTAATTATTAATAACTAATAGTTATATAAATATATAATAGAATTATAGTATGTGTATATTATAAATAAACAATACATATATATTGTAAATAAATGAGCCTTTATGTAAACCTGGACATTCTAATCTGGCAGTGATGAAAATGGAAATTTCTCATATGAAAGACATTTGGCTATGTTATTATCAAATTAGTTGCTTATAATTTCAAAACAGTTATGGGGGCTAGGATATAAACTTGATCCTAATTCATTCTTTAGTTCAACACATATTAAAAGTACCTAATTCGAACCTAAGACCATGACTTTCCTACTAAATTAGTTTGGACAAGAAAGATCTGCGCCTTTCACTGAAGCAGAGAGGAGAGCGTGTGCTCCAGCCTCGGAAGCCTGCAGACCACCACAGTGAATCTGTTAGTCCTTGTGGGTAGCCCCAGAAGGGTTTTTAATGATGTAGAAAATGGATACAGACTGTAGGACTTGCTTAAGGCATTCTCGAGGGATTACTACTGAAAGAAAATTCTACTCTAGTATACTAAAGACTCAGAAGATTTTCAGAGTCCATCAGGGTTCTAGAGGGGAGGGGGGTGGGAGGATGGGTTAGCCTGGTGGTGGGTATTGAGGAGGGCACGTTCTGCATGGAGCACTGGGTGTTGTGCACAAACAATGAATCATGGAACACTTCATCTAAAACTAATGATGTAATGTATGGGGATTAACACAAGAATAAAAAATTAAAAAAAGAAAAAGACTCAAAAGATTTAAAAAAAAATCAAACACCGATTACATCGTTTTGATAGTTGATTTCAAAAGACTACTAAGGAAGAAAACTAACCTTCTGGAATGCTTGCAAAATTACTACAAGCTAGTTTTACTGCTCTGTTCAAAAAGTCTAGGGCCTAATTCAACTTTTACTAAGTGAGAATTTACCAACCCCCAACAATTTGGTTTTCAGCCTCCCTCTATAGAGACTTGACCGATGGCTTAAAAAACACTCTAGAAAAAATATTTTGGTCTGAAGAAAAAAAAATGACATTTCTCTGTAAGAGAGGTGGAAGTGGTAGTCCCACGTCTTTTATTTGTACCGAAGGCTGTGCCACCTTCAAAAAGCATTTGGGGCCACATTCCATGTCATACATCTGGGACTTCCACCATCCACTCTTCTATGGTGCAAAACTGACTTCGGAGGAAGTTTTAAAATTAGTCTAGGGTCATTCCTTTAGTCTACTTTAGTGCAGAGCTGTAATAGCCTTCTACTTAGGTAACAGAGACTTGGTAAACTCCTGTCACTCAGCCCACCAGACTCTCAAATCATGGGATTCTTTACTTGACTGACAACAAATTAATTTGAGGGAATAAAGCCTCAAATGCACTGCCCCTCAAAATAATATGCATGAAGAAATTCCTAAAAGATATGCAGAACTTTCATTCTTTGAGACACTATACCATCCATTCATGAATGAAGCCAGTTATCAGAGAGCTATGTACCTGGGCCACACCACATGGCTGGTCACAGCCACCCTAACAGAACTGCTTTAAGAAAAAGAGTAGTTATTTATTGAGCACATACAGTCTTTACCAAGGTAGATGTTATTCTCATGTTAGAGAAGAAAATAATCAGATCTTGAGAGGTTATTTCCCCCAAAGACAGAGATCCACACCATGGGTCTAGATGAAGGACATTATAAAAAATAGCCCAATGAATCCTGCTGACTTTCAGTGTTAAGGGTGTTGAGGAAACTGTATTACACTATATACTGAATCCACTTTTAAATAAACTATAGGAGAAATTTCATTCTGGATTCTAGACAGGAACAACTTTGTTCCTCTTAGGCAACTGGTTTGTTTTTCTCATGGATGAGCTTTTCAATCATTAAATTTTTCATGTTTTCCTCTTTGCCTGGAAGTTAGAAAACTCAAAATTAAGTGTGTGCCCAGCTCTAATATACATACAGGATTTCAAACATGGATTTTGTGAGCTAATGTTTCTCCTAGCTCATTTCTTCTTTTTTTTCTTCATTGATATTCTCAGATTTGAAAATCTCATCTTATATGTTCATCCTATTACAAATCTTCAAATGCTAATTACCAAAATCTTGTAAAAACTCACCAAGTTGTACATTATACAATATATAAGTTATATTCAATAAAGTACTGGGGAAAAGTATAAAAGAAAAGCCATTTATAATACTCAAAATCAAAGGACAGTAATTCAAATATTTCCTATACTATCTTTGAGTCAATTCTTGACAAAATATTTTAAATTATTTCTTCCTTGCATAAGCAATCACTGAATTAATATTGTAATTCTATTTATTATAACTTATAACTTAAAATATAGTCATATATCTATATGTGGGTTTATTAAAGTTAGAATGGGGATAATTTTGAGGGATTTCATTTCATAAAGATTGCATTGTAAGGTTCTATCGGTCTTTTTATCATATTTATCCCAGGGGAAAGGACTACATATGGGTGAATCAGTGTGGAGGAAAAAAAGCATCTTTAGTGAAATAAAAGTATTAGTGGAGAAAAAGGAAAACAAGCACATGGAACAACTTGGTAAAACCAATGCCAGTTTGAGATGCACATGCCCATGGCTTTGGCTTCACTTTTCTCCTTGTCTTGGTTGTCTCAGTAGTGATTCTCAAATTTTTTTGGTGTTGGAACTCTTCACACTCTTTAAATTTTGTTGACTTTTAGTTTTTGTAGGTTATAGCTATTAATATTTACCCTATTAGAAACTAAAATGGATATATGTTGAAACCCATTATGTATTAACAAAAACATTTTATTTTTAAATAACGATAATTTTTTTTTAAAAAAAGAAATGAGCGGTGCTTTGTACTTTTAAAAATCTCTTTAATATCTTGCTTCATAGAGCACAGATTCTCTTATCCACTTCTGCATTTATTCTGAGAAGTTGTTTTTGTTGGAAGTATATGAAAAAATTTGGCCGCACAGAGATATGTAGTTGGAAAAAGAAGTATTGTAATAGCCTGCTCAGGTAATTATGGATATTTGAATTTGCCACAACACCCAAATTCAACAAACTGTAATTTCTTAGTACCACATGAGGCTGGTAGTATTCTAACAACCAGAACCAAATAAAGAAAGCACAACAGAAAGGAAACTACAAACCAATATCCCTCATGAAGTTAAATGCAAAAATCTTTAACAAAATTTTTGCAAATTGAATGCAACATATGTGTGTGTGATGTGCTTATATGACCAAAAAGGATTTATACCATGTGCACAAGGTTCATTCAATATTCAAAAATTAATCAATGTAATCCACCATATCAAGAGGTTAAGGAAAAAATCGTATGTCCACATCAATTAATGCAAAAAGAAATTTGATGTAATTTGATCTCCATTCAGGATGAAAAGTACCAGTACACTAGAAACAGAAAGGGAATCTTCTCAACCTAATAAAGAACATCTACAAAAAAAAAAAAACCTACAGCTAACATCATACTTAATAGTAAAAGACTGAATAATTTTCCTCTAAGATCATGAACAAGGCAAGGATGTTCACTCTCACCATTCTTATTTGGCACAATACTAGAATTCCTAGCACTTGCAATAAGGCAAGAAAAACAATTAAAGATTTATTTTAATTTTAACAGACTGTAAAGAAAAAAATTGTCTTGGTTTGCAGATGATAAAGAAAAAAAAATTCTCAAAGGATCTACAATCCTAGATCCAAAACGTGACTTCAGTAAGGTTTCAGGATACAAGATCAATACACAAAAACCAATTGCATTTCTACATACTGACAACAAAAAAATGGAAACAAATTAAAATGAATGTCATTATCAGTTGCTCCAAATAAAATGAAATAATTAGGTATAATTCTAACAAAGGGACACCTGGGTGGCTCAGTTGATTAAGCATCTGCCTTTGGCTCGGGTCCTGCTCCCAGGCCCTGGAATCGAGTTGGGCATGGGGCTCCTTGCTCAGCAGGGAGCCTGCTTCTCCCTCTGCCTGCCGCTCCCCTACTTGTGCTTGCTCGCTCTCTGACAAATAAATGGGCAAAATCTTAAAAAAAAATTCTAACAAAACATGGGTAATATCTGTATGATGAAAATTATAAATTGCTAATAAAAGAAATCAAAGAAGACCCAAATCCTGGAGATATCCCATGTTTACAGATTGGAAGAATGAACACAGTAAAGATGTCAATTCTCCCTAAATTGAAGTATAGGTTTAAACAATTCATATTAACATATGGTTAAATTATAGCAATTAAATCTTACACTGGACATTTTAAAAAGTGACTCCTCCAAAAAATTTTTTCAAAATTCAGTTTAATTTGTTAAATAATTACACTAGTCATCATAATTACATAGTCTCAAAAATAATCATGTGGACTTTAAAGAATAAGGTGGGAAAGAATAAAGAGCAACTTGAAATAATTCTGTCAATACACTTTTAAAATGCTAAAAGTAATCAATGCTACATAGGCAACGAAAGCAAAAATAGAAAAATGGGACTATATTAAACAAAAATTTTTTTATACATTAAAGGACATAATCAATAGAGTGCAAAGGCAACCTATGGAGTAGGAGAAAGTCATATATCTGATAAGGGGCTAATATCCAGAATATAGAAAGAACTCCCAACAACTCAAAACAAAAAAAAAATCCAATAACCAGATTAAAAAAATGGGCAAAGTACCTAAGTAGACAAATCTCCAAAGATGATATACAAACACCTGACAGGCACATGAAAAGATGCTCAGTAGCACTAATCATCAGAGAAATGCAAATCAAAACCACAATGAGATATCACCTCACACCCATTAGGATGACTACAATAGAACAATCAATCAATCAATAAGCAGTGTTGGTGAGGGTGTGGAAAATTAGAACCCTTACACACTGTTGGGAATGTAAAATAGTGTAACCACTATGGAAAACAGTATGAAAGTTTCCCAAAAAATTAAAAATAGAACTACCCCGTGATCTAGTAATCTCACTTCTGGGTATACATCTAAAAGAATTGAAAGCAGGGTCTCAGAGAGATATTTGCACACCTGTGTTCATAGCAGCACTATTTTCAGTGGCAAAGAGATGAAAGCAACCCCAAATGCCCATTGACAGATGAATGGATAAACAAAATGTGGTCTACATATACAATGGAATATTATTAAGCTTTAAAAGAGAGGGCGATCCTCACATATACTAAAAAATGGATGAACCTTTAGGGCATTACATTAAGTGAAATAAATCAATCACAAAAAGACAAATACTATATGATTTCATCTATATGAAGTATCTAAAGTAATAAAATACATAGAAACAGAAAATAAAATGGTGGTTACCAAGGGCTTGGGGAAGGGGAAAGGAAGGTTGTTTAATGAGTACAGAATTTCAGATTTGTAAGATGAGAAAGTGCTGAAGATCTGTTTCACAACAATGTAAATATATTTAACACTACCAACTGTACTTAAAAATGGTTAACATGGTAAATTTTATATCATGTGTTTTTTATCACAATACAAAATTATATAAAAAATACTAAATATTAAGTGGAAGAAAATGTTGCATTTGTGGAATGCCTACAAAATGTCAGAAATCACCCAAATAAACACATAAATCACAATATTTTCATACTACTCTGAAGGAAAATGTTATTAACTTTTTCTTCTAGAAAGCATGATAATCGATTTCATAATACCACAATATGCTCAGTTATATCAAAGAGAGGAAAACTACTGGACCATTAAGTAATTTTATCTGGAGATCTAAATATATGTATTCATAAATATTGCTAAGTCTATTTGCTTAATTTTATTCCCAGTAGAAGCTACACTTTAGGGGTGCCTGGGTGGCTCAGTCAGTTAAGCATCTGCCTCGGATCAGGTTATGATCCCAGAGTCCTGGGATCCAGTCCCACATCAGACTCCCTGCTCAGCGGGGAGCCTGCTTCTTCCTCTGTCTGCCACTCCCCCTGCTTCCCCTGCTTGAGCCCTATCTCTCTCTGACAAATAAATAAAATCTTAAAAAAAAAAAAAAAGGAAGCAGCTACACTTTAGTAACCTTACTTCATATTTATATTTATTCTCGTTCCTTATGGATTCTAAAAACAAAATTCACAGATATACTCTCAAGCATGTTATTGAAGTAAATATGCTATACTATAACCAATGAGGAGTACATTTAACTTTTAATTCCTTAGTTAAGGATAAAAATAGCTATCACATATTCTATGCCTGAGATAAATTTTTAAAAGAGAAAATGCCTCCTATTCTGAAATGACAGCCGCCTCACATATGGAGCAGTAAACTTTTCTTTCTTCCTGAAATACTCATTTGGCACTGATTTTTGACAAGTGAAAAAGCTTTTCCACATAAATACAGTCCACTTGATTTTAAGAAGCACTGATTACCCCCCTTTCAAATTTTCCTTAATATTTAAGATGTCTACTTTCCTTTAATTTTTGTAGCAAGTTGCAGAAATAACTTGTTTCGATTTTCCAGAAATGATGGGTTGAAATTTGTGTGTTGATCAAGGGGGATGCTGATGTGCACTAAATGTAGATGTCAAGAGATTTTAAAAAGGATTCAGTGGGGCCACCTGAGTGACTAAGAGGGTTAAGCTTCCAACTCTTCGTCTCACCTCAGGTCTTGATCTCAGTGTCATGAGTTCAAGCCCTGCACTGGGCTCCACACTGGGCATGGAGGCTACTTTAAAAATATAAATAAATAAATAAACAAACAAACAAATAAGTAAATAAAATATTCAATGAATTGACAAGTTATTTTTTCCTCAAATATCCTAAAAGAAGTAAAACCATTAAAACTATATTAAATGAATAAAAGTCATCCTTTTGTTTACATATAATAGTAAATACTAGCATCTATTGTCAAAATTAGTATCTAAAGGGACAGCTGTAGATCAATTTTTAATCCTACTATGATTGTGCATGAAAATTATACTTGGGGCGCCTGGGTGGCTCAGTCGGTTGAGCGACTGCCTTCGGCTCAGGTCATGATCCTGGAGTCCCGGGATCGAGTCCCGCATCGGGCTCCCTGCTTGGCGGGGAGTCTGCTTCTCCCTCTGACCCTCCTCCCTCTCATGCTCTCTGTCTCTCATTCTCTCTGTCTCAAATAAATAAATAAAATCTTTAAAAAAAAAAAAAATTATACTTGTTTTTTTCCTCTCTCTCACTCGATTTTTTATATTGTTGAAATGAAGAAACAATATTTAATATTCAGATTGAGACATGCTAAGTAACTAAATATTATCATCTTGCATGTGATCAAACCTAAAGGTAAATGAAAATGCCCCCGTCTCGTTTCATGTAAATTAAGCTGATTATAGAAAGTGTCCAATTTATATCGTTCATCTCCACAAAGTAGCTCACACATATTTGTTGGGTAACTGCAGACTGACTGATTCTAAATATAAACCGAGATGTGTGCTAAAATTATTGTCCTGATTTTTTAAGCAATCACCATGAGTATCACACATGGTTACAGATTTTATTTATTTAGTATCTTGAAAAATAGTTTAAATAATGACAAAATTACACATGAATATTTTCCCATCAAACGTAATGATTTAAATTAAATCCATAGCTGCCAACTTCTCCTACCAATACTGCACACATATGGCCATCCATATCATAAAACCAGTCACACCTAGTATTAGAACCACATCAATTAAGGCAGATTTTACACAAACAACTTTTAAGTGGCGTCACTTCCCTTACAAAAGAAAGATGGTACCACCTTAAAAGAGAGGTATACCTAAGCAGCTCTAAAATTCTAACCCAACAAAAAGCCGCAAAATAATCTTGAAGCTGCCGCCTGGATTACTGCTGACCCATCTTCCAAATCCACAAATGCTCAGTTTATTTTAAAAAGTCCATTTCTCGAAAATACACTAATGGAGGAGAAAGGAGAATTTATGTAAAAATAAGCTAATGCCACCTCGTTGAATTAGATGTGACACAGGCCAGACTTTGCAAAGTAGTGGGTAAAAGAGATAGAAATGTTCAAAATAATCCTTTGTCAAACATAATGTTTCATTTCACATGGCTAAGCAGAAGAACAAAATAACATAGAAGTTTGGAAACTCAGGAGCCACAACACAATTTTAAAAAAAATCAAACAATAAGGATGGGTCAGTGTACCCAGTGAATCAAGAATATCATCAATTTCAAAGGGAAGGAGTTCTCAGACCTTTGGCTCAGCCTCGGAGAAGACCCAGTGATCATTTGACCACTTAACTCTAAACCTTCAAAGGAGTCAGAGGAACATAGGCCAACCAGTCACTTGCAAGTAAAAAGTGAAGGAAAAAAAGAGTTAAACAGCTTTATCACTCACCTTCCCAGAGCCCAAACAATCCCAACACTTTGGCTTTGTCAACTACTATGTGTACTATGGGCAGGAGTGTGTAAATAAATAAATGTCAAATGGGAATTAACAGAAATAAGGGTAGTGGAGAAAAATAGGCAAGCCTATTTAAATTTAAGTTTTTTAACTTTAAGTTAACCCTAGGGAAACTGTTGGCTGAGCCCAGTTCAACTTTGACAGATAATGCCTAAGAGGAATGGAAATAAATTTACCACTTTCTAAGAGCTTAAGGAAATTGTTTCAAATAATAGGTCTCAACTAAGCACAGGACAAATTCTTCCTCGATGTCCAGCTTCCACCAGAATTCATCTGTCAGGTCATAAAAGGGGGGAGGAGGCTATTGTGGATTTGTAAAGTTGATGCTTCTGTTTTCATTTCCTTTCAGGTCTCCCAAGACTAATGGCACATTATAAAACCTGCCTATGCTCCCTACTTGTGTCCTCAAGGCACATTCACATCCCAGTGACTCCCCTTCCACTGGTCCTCAGAGACCCTTAATGGCCTCCCTGCCTCAGTGGCTTTTTTTTGTTTTTTTAATTTATTTATTTGACAGAGAAAGCACAAGTAGGCAGAGCGGCAGGCAGAGGGAAAGGGAGAAGCAGGCTCTCCGCCGAGCAGGGAGCCCGATGCGGGGCTCAATCCCAGGACCCTGGGATCATGACCTGAGCCAAAGGCAGCCGCCCAACCGACTGAGCCACCCAGGCGCCCCCCTCAGTGGCTTCTGATATTCCAAGTAGGATGGGGGTGGGATCCAGAGGAAGCACAGGTGAGAAACTGGGGGGTAAGAGGCCCAGCCAAAGCAAAGGAGGTAGTGGCACTCGTCCCTACAAGTGCTGGGGTAAAGGAGGCATAGTCTCTCTCCTCCTTCAGGGGAATTTCCTTTAGTGGAGGATCACTGAAAACAAGGGGAAGGTGGAGGGTTACTGGAAACAAGAGGAAGGAAACATCTGAATGCCCACGGGAAACACTGGGAATGCTCTGTGTCTCTCAACTGCCACTGTTCTCAGAGGCTGTCTCTAGCAATACACAAGGGAGGGAGGGCAGAAGTCGTCGATGTCCACCACACTCCCTTGTACCTTGTAACCAGGGCTTCTCCTGAGAACGGGCAGGAGGTCTGAAATTCCCACCCTCACCTATGCGGATTCTCTAAATCAGAGTGCAAGTTCATATGCTTTGCATTGCCAGGATACTGAAGCTGGAGACCTAGGAATCTGATACAGGAGGGCGGAAGAAGTTGAAGTTTGAAAGATAAGGGCGGGGTAGATACCTGAAGGGAGGATGGAGGGGAGGAAACTGAGGTCCACAAATACAATGCTAAAACCAGAATGTAGTCCATCATATATTCCCTTCTCTGACTATAAACTCTTGCCGACTCTCACCAAACACGCTCTCCAGCTTCATTTACATCTTCTCTCCTCAGGCCCCAACTGCCCGCCTTTCTCGCACTGCCCATGATTTTTTTTTTTTAATTGAAGTATAGTTGACATATAATATTCCATTAGTTTCAGGTCTAAAACATAGTGATTTGACAATGCTATACATTATGCAATGCTCACCACTACACCAAATAAGTGTAGTTACCGTCTGTCACCATACAAAGTCATTATAATATTATTGACTATATTCCCTATGTTGTACTTTACAACCCCATGACTTTATTTATTTTATAACTGGAAGTTTGTACCTCTTAATCCCCTTCATCTATTTTGCCCAGTAGCCATAATTCAAATAGTTTCTCTAACCAAAAGAGCAGATTGCCTGAAAAAGTGTAATCTGAGGAACCACAAACAGGAGTGAGTGTAAATAATTAATAATACGCCAATATCTTATAATTTGTAATGTCCAGAGAACATGCAGAATCCAGCAGAGTTTCAAAAGTTGCATGAAGTAGTCAAACTACACATCATAAGAAAAAATCATTGTAACTGTGTGGTGATGGATATTAACTAGACTTAGTGTGGTGATCATTTGCAATATATATAAATATCAAATCACTATGTTACACCTGAAACTAATATAATGTTATATTGATATATATTGAGATATATTAATTATATCTCAATTTTAAAAAATTGAACTAAGATTTCATACTTTTTAACCCAGAAATTTCATTTATGAACAAAGATGTTCATCACAGTCTTAGTTATTATCATCAAAAATATACCAACACTGAGGAATGGTTAAGAAATTATCATACATCTACCTAATGGAAAATTATGTAGATATTTTTAAAGTTCACTTTCCAGTTGTAATTAAGGGAAAATTAATGTTATAAAATTTAAAGTAAAAATATTTTAAAAAGTAATATATATATCATGATTAAAACCATGCACAGAAAAAAGAGTGAAAGGAAATATGAAAATCACATCAAAATATTAATAGTGCTTGTCTTTAGTTAGTACAAGTATGGTGATTTTTTTTTCCTTTTTATATTCTTATAGTTTCCAAACTTCATAATTTTATAACAGAAAGGGGAAGCTTTCAAAAAGGCAAGCTTCTTTGTTACTTGTGTAGAAAAATGTTACTTGTGTAGAAAACTCCTGGGTTCAGTTGACAATCCTTTTAATATCAGTACCCAGGAACTATAGCATTTTCTGGAAGGGCACTTGGAACAAGGTATATGGAGAATATGAGCAAGACCAGCCAAAGAGAAACTTGGCCGTGCGCCTGGGCGGCTCAGTTGGTTAAGCGACTGCCTTCAGCTCAGGTCATGATCCTGGAGTCCTGGGATCAAGTCCCGCATCGGGCTCCCTGCTCAGCAGGGAGTCTGCTTCTCCCTCTGACCCTCCTCCCTCTCATGCTCTCTGTCTCTCATTCTCTCTGTCTCAAATAAATAAATAAAATCTTTAAAAAAAAAAAAAAAGAGAAACTTGGCCTGCTTAGTAACCTACACTGCTAGTTCCCTGTGACTACCAGATGAGGAGCAGATTTCACTGCCTGATATGCAAGGTTCTTCACAATTTGTCACTGTGTATTCAAACAGTATATGAGCACTTAGCTGAACCTCCTTGTCTGGCTTTGTCTTTTCCTATCCAAATCCTTCCCATCTGGCAGAGTGACTGAATTCACTTCCATCCGTGAAGAGTTACTGATTCTGTTATGAAACCAGCCTCTGTGATTAGTCCTTCTTAAGGTGTTGATATAGCATTTATAGCACCACCTTTTCCTGATATTAGGCCAATTCTAATTATTTTGTTAATTACTCATGTGTAAGTAAATACCTCCCCAGCTAGACTTTAAGTTCCTTGAAGTCAAGAATTTGAATGGTCTGCAGACAGTAGTCATTCAACAAATACATATATATATACAGAAAGAGACAAGAGTGAGAAAAGATGCAGTGCTCAAACCAGGTTGGTATTATATTCACACTTGGTGATGTTATCTAAATAAAATGTGTTGCCTCTGTTTTAAAATGTTCCCGCTGACCATCACTAGGACATGCACTTTCTTTTTTTTTTTTTTTTTAAATAGCAGTGGGATCGTAGTTTTGCTTATTTTTTCATACCAATTCTGCCATCCTCCTTGTAGTTAAACAGACTGGACTGCAAGATGCCTCACAGAGGTTCAGGATAGAGACTACAGCCATATAAAGAACAAAAAGAAATGACCTCCTAGAAATCAAATTTAAGGGTCATCACGTGATCCTACTTCTCTCACAGTCTTGTGTGAACAACATATATAAATTTGTGCCTCCATTTTACGGCTTTATTTAGGCAATGGGCTTTAGTCTCTCAATATCCTCATTAATAATTCTCCAATGTAAACAGTTCAATACTTTAGAAATGACAGACTAAGATGATTATGTTCCTATCCGCCATCAAGTACTATTCCAGTACTTAGAGATAATGAGCATTTGTACTATAGCTACCTGCCTCTGGAGATATCAACAAGAGTTTCACATCTTAAGGGAGAATACATAAATCATAAAGGAAGGCAAATCAAATGGCCAAGCAACAGATAAAGAAAAACCTAGCATCCGTTATTTTTTCAGAAAGAGTACACAGGTCAATATAGTTGTTAACTCTGAAGGGCAGAGCAAAAACAAATCAATGCAGTTTCCCACTGTACAGAACTACATTTTGCTACAACACACATATTTTTTGTAAGTCAATACTTGTCTAGATGCCACCACTTACTAGCCATATGATCTTGAACCTTCTATTTCAGTTCCTTAGTCTGTAAAATGGAGTTATCACCTACTATGCCACATCACAGTGGAAATGAATCAAATAACATTATCAGTCTGGGTTTATCTGTCACCCTATCATGGGACGACACACCCCACAAAAACAGTTCAGTCACACACCCCATGAACTAGGTAACTGTTCTTATTGCAAATGTTTCCATTAAGTTTTAAAAAAGAAAAAGATTTCCACGTGTTTCGTTTTGTTTTACTTTCCTAATTGATTTTTCCAACATTTGAGCATCCACCATATATCACTGCCAAAAATGTGTTAAACATCTCCTGCAATGACCTAGCTCTCCTTTGCAGTGTTGTCCAGATATTATTTTTTGGCAAACGCTTTCTAAGAAAATGGGTTTTTTTTCCACATAATTCAAAGCCCTTTCTTACTAAAAGAACAACAATTCCATATACGGAAAGTTTACAGGTTGTTGCTATTGTTTGAGATCACTTATGAAAATTAATTTTATGTTTAATATCTAATGGGCCATCTATATGTACCCTTACACTTGGACATACAACTCTGTAATACAGTGGAAGATCCATGGGCTTTGGAGTCAGGGAGACTTGTATTCAAATTCCTGTTCGGTGACCTTGAGCACGTAATTTAACTTCCAGGCTCCTCACTTTCCACCTTTGGTTCTGGGTTGCCGTGATGATTTAATGAAATAATATACCTAAAAGTAAGTGTCTAGACTCTGGAAGTATTATTTCCTACCTCCCTTAAATCTTTTCCTCCTATGCCAAGACCAAGCAAACCCACTCTGAACACAAGACTACTTGGACACAGCCTCTATTTCAACATTAGTGGCGGAATGCTATGCAATGAAAAACTGAGTGGACGATGGCTTGAATTAAGTATCCAACGGAGCAAGAAGTAAAGAAACTGACAGGTATAGACAAGGGCCCCATACTTCACTCGCCTGTGGGAAAAAGACACTAACCTGACACACTTTAAAGATTGCACCGCACACTCACAGAGGTTTGTACCATGCTCTGGGAAAAGGACGGAATTACGGAACAAGCCAGCAGGGAGCCTCCTTGTTCACCCCACCCGACACCGCCCGCCTGGGTGGTACCTCTGAAGCCTGGAAACTGAGGTGAGAGCACAGCAACTGACCTCGTCCCCCCCCCCCCCCCACCACCCTCCCCCATTCCGCCCAAATCTCTCTCGGGGCACGAATGGTGCTGAATCATTAGTCCTAACAGTAGCAGCTCCCGGTTCCGCTGCTCCCGCGGGAGCCAGTGTCCCCAGAGCAATGACCGTCCCCGGTGGGGGCCGATACCTCGGGGGTGTGGGGTTGGTGAAAGGGGGTCGGGAAGGATCCGGGCAGCAGGTACTCACCGGGGTGAGGAAAGCCCAGCCCCGGTCTTCTCCTCCCGGCTGCAGGCGGTCCCTCTGCGGCCCCTCCGCTTCCCGCTTTCCCGCGGGCGGTTGCCCCCGGGCCCGGCAGCCTGCGCTGGTGGTCCGGTGCTCCCTCCGCCAGCCCGCCGCCCTAAGCAGCCACAGCTCGGGGCTCGGGCGCTCCACCCGGAGCAGCTGGAGCAGCTGTCGCGGCCGAAGGGGGTGGCGGCTACCGACGGGCCAGACCATTCGCGGGCTGCGGCCGGGGGTGCGCGACGTGCGGAGCGGGGCGGCCGCGGAGGGCGCCGAGGGCCGGCGACGGTTGGGAGGAACCAAGAACGAGGGGAACCCTCCGCCTCCCAGGAGCGCCGGGAGGGCTTGGGGGCAAAAGGGACCGAGAGAGGAGCAGCTGCTCTCCCTGGCTGTTGACCGAACACAATCCCTAAGCTTTCCCGGGCACCCCCTCCGGGTTTGCCTTGGTTCCGCTCAGGGCTCCTTTAGAACGCGGCAAACAGAGGACCTAGCAACGGGTGCGCCTGGGCGGTGTCCCCTCCTGGGGAGATGCGAAAGGGCGCTGGCCGGAGCCCTGCCTTCGAGCCACCTCCTCCTGCTCCACAGTGGGGCCCTATGGCGCCAGCTTCTGGTGCATATCTTACTCTAGACGTCTTACCACAAAACAGAGAGGAGCATCAGAGCCCTTGAAGGGGCTCCTCAGATCTTTTACCCAAGCATCTTTGTGGAGCAAAGAATTAAAAAGGTATCCAAGCCCAGCCTGAAAGTTAGAAAATAAAATTAAGTGGGCCCCCATCCTATAGGTGCTTTGTAGCTACAGGAAAATAAGGGACACTTTTCAATCACAGAGTTATTGCTCCACAAATATCGAACCACTGCAGTTGGAAAATGTACATTTTAACAGTTCCATAAAAGAGCATTAAAGAAATTCAAAAATATTTCAGGTTCACTGTCTACCATTTTAAAGATGAGTGTCTTGGGAGTGGGGAGGAAATCATATCCTTACATGAAATTAACTTGTATAGAACTGAAAAGAGAAGTTCCCACCATGACATCCCTTACTAAACTTTTGTGAAAGCTACTTGTGTGGTCCCTGCCCCTTTCACAACCAGTCTTAGGCAGGTTCATTTCAGACCACGGTGAAGATGGAGACAAGTGTATAGTTTTCCTTATAGAAAGAAAAAAAAAAGAACAGAGTTGACAACTACCTTTAAAATATAATTTAAGGGGGCAAAAGGAAAAAAAAAAAAAACACCTCCAAATACCTCAGTTAAAAGCCCTTCCACCGTTGAAAGCCATTCATTCTGAATTAAGGTTTTGTCCTTTTTTGAGTTAACATAATTTTTTAACATAAATTGAGCACCTACTATGGACTGCACTGAGAGTGTTTCCAGTTTCATTCCTTCATTTATTCTAGAAACTCCTGTAAAATTGGTGATATCTTTGCTATTTTTAAAGTAGACTGGGCTCAGAAAGTTTGTTGTGCTGGGTTCACGTCTCATAGTTAATGAGTGGCAGAACAAGCATTGCAATCTGGAGTTTTTGACTAGTGCCTTTCCACTAGAATGCTCCAGGAAACATACACAAAGCTTTCTCATAGCCAAGATTGGCCCTTGAATGTGAGCTTATTTATCCTTCCTTTGTGAAAACTAGGTTTCATGGTGGAGAAAGGGACATTTAAATATCTAAGGTGGATGTCACCCTGAGGTTAGAAGTAGGGATCTGAAAGAGGAGGCTGTATTTCACCCAAAATTAACCTGGAAACATCAATTAAAAAAAAAAAATGCATGGTTAGCCTCACGTGAGGGTGAGGAGGAATTCTCTACTACCTTTTGTTAATCATTTTTACATCATTATTTACACTATGTTGTGCTTTATACTACCCTTAAACTATTATTCTATATTACACTTTGCACTATTATTCTTCCCAGAAAGGAACAAGAGTTTTTAAATGGACTTAATGTCATGGGTCCTCATATACTTTTCCAGAATTTAAAGTAACAAGGCATTAATAACTCTCACAGAATGTTAAGGAAACTTTTTGAGAAATAAGGAATAAAATTAAATGGTTACACATGTTGTGCCATTGTTATTATGTTAACTGTTATTGTAAATGTTCACAACTCAGTACCAGCAAAAGAGAACTCCCCAGAGCTCCCTGTTGCTGAGGAGCTGGGGTACTAGATCCCTAGTGAGGCCAGGCAGCTGTGACTCAGGGCTGGGATGGCCTCAGCCTCAGAAATGTGTGATTCTTCTCTCCCCATGCAGTTGTTTCACTTTCCAAGGAGACAAAAAAGGAACAGACTTGGAGTAAAGAAGATGTCTTTTGAATTAGTATTCTCTCTCTGATTGACAGGGATATAAAAAGGAAGGATAAGGTCTTGGGTGGTTTATCTGAGACCAAACTAGGATTTAGAACCCGGTTACCAGTGACATCTCCTGCCATCTGTTGTATAAGTTGAGCTTCTTGGAGGGTATGTTTCTGAATGAAGGAGGAAGGGGACATTTTTGCCAGTGACATTTTGAGAAATTGTCAAAAGGAATGATGGGAATAGTGTGATGCCTGCATTCCTTCCTCTCCCATAGAGTCTTCAAATGCTTTTGAATCCACTGAGGGAAGAAGTTAGGTCCAGAAACTGAGGAATTACTTTCAGAAATGACTTTGTGGGATTTCAGGTGTAAGAAGTACTATTTTGGACCCTAGTGACCCAGAGCTAGGGGAGAGGGCCATTCTCTCACCCAGTCTGCCATCAGCTTTCGTGAAACCTCGCCACCAATAAAGAAGGACTCTGCCAGTAGAAGGGCATTGGCAGCCAATACACGGTCAAGATAACTTGACTAGGAGCCCAGAAGAGTAGAGCATTAGTGGAATTGCTCCTGAGCACCTGGAAGACCCAGCTGAGGATTTCCTGTCATGAATGAGGGACGTTGGGTGGGGGAAGGTGATTGTTAAACTTAGATGATTATTAAACTTTACTTAGGCTGCAGTATTAAGGTGGATTTATTTGTATTCACAAAACCAGCATGACCTGGAGACATTCAAATAATATTACTTTTAAAATGACATGAATAAGACAGCTAGAAAAAAAGAAAATAGGTAATGCCTTTGACAAAACTGCAGAGTGAGCCACACCATGTTCAACTTCAATTCAAGAGTATTAAATACCTGGGGCGCCTGGGTGGCTCAGTCAGTTAAGCATCCGACTCTTGATTTCAACTCAGGTCATGATCTCAGGGTCATGAGTTCAAGCCCTGCGTTCAGTACACATATGTACTGAAATCAATAAAATGTACTTCTCACTGTGGATTACTGTTTAAAAAAAAAAGAAAGAATATTAAGTACCTACTATGTATTGGCCTATTATGTATTGGCCACATACTAAGGCGTGTGGTGACATTGACATCCCAAGGTACTCTTGTGAGAATATTTAATAGTGTTATTTCTGTTTGCTTTTAGCTATCACTTTTTTTAATCATAGTATTTCTGAGGTAAGTACTATTATTATGTGAAGTACTATTTTCATCCTCATTTTATAGGTGAAGAAACTGAGAATTACAACAATTAATATGTCAAAGGTAACACAGCCAGAAAGTGGCCAAGCTGGGTTTCAAACCCAAACCAACACATGACATTACTTTCCACATACCTTTACTGCCTCCTGCTATACAGAAAGCAAGCTGTACATGGCATTTTTCGCTACAGTAGAAAATCTATTTTGTATCTGTTTTTTTTTAATCTATTTTCAACTCTCACGCCTAAAAGGAAATGAGTCATTTCTCAAAGAGGATTTAAATGAGAGTCCTCCCAATGGAAACATTGGGCATCCTTTTCTAGGTTTCTGTGCTCAGAAAAGAAATCCTGAAACAAGAAGTGATCATTGCAGCATAGAGCTGACCAGTGATTTCTAAATTCTTGCTACAGGTTCTGATTCCAGGAACTCTTGGGTGAGACCTTGGAATCTATATTCTTACTAAGCACTGCAAGTGATTCTGATGCACAACCATTTGACCAGTTTGACCACACCACTCAGGATGAGAGCAGTGTGGGGCTCACAAACATCCAGTCTCCTAGACTTAACCCTTTAACCCCATCACTTGTTGAAAAGGAAATGGGAGACTAGTATTCACATTTATTATACAGAGATGTATTTATTAAATTGTCACTGCCTTTTTCAGTATTCTTTTGATCATTCCGAAAAGTCTTCAGAAATCCTCAAGTTAAAGATTATACTCATTCACAATTACTATTGTATGTGGATACTTGGAACTTAAGGCTCTTTTCAATTATTACATGATATTTTACATAAGAGAAAAAGGAGACTAATTAGAACGGCATTAAATTTATGTATTAACTTTCGGAGAATTAACATGTTGATAACAGTAAGTCATTCCATCCAACATGATAGACTTCTTCATTTGTTTCTATTTTATCTTGCATTTCCCAAGACTATTTTTATAATTTTTTCATATATGTTCTGCACTTTTCTTACCAAATTATTTTTTTGGCACTTGTCTTCCAAATGAAATATTCTTCCCATTTCCTTTTCTATGAGATTTTGCTTGAATAGAGAGAGATGGGTTATTTCTGTAAGTTATTTTTTATTAATCCAACACAGCAAGTTCTCTTATTGTTTTTTCATGAAAATATCTTGGGTTTTCTAAGAAAACAGGCATATCATCACCATCTGGAACTTTATCTCTTTTTCTGTTATTTATACCTGTTATTTTATTTACATTTGCTAGAATCACCAATAGAAGTGATTATAGTGATGCCTGTCTCATTCCTGATTTTAAGTGAAATATTTAATTTTTGCCATTTAAGATTTGTTATTGGGCTTTTCTTTATTACATAATAATTTCTATCTGTTCCTGTTTTGCTTCAAGTTTCCCTTGGCATTGGTTGCTTGACCTTTATCTAATGTCTTTTCACCATGTATTGATAATGGTTGGGTTTTTCCCCTTTAACTTTTAATGTAATCAATATGTAGATAGACTTCCTGGAATTGAACTATCTTTTCTCTCCTCTACTGAAGGCTGTTTTGTCATAGTGGTTTAGTCTTTTGGTTCATTCCTCTATTATAGTCTCTAATATATTATTTAAACACGTGGCTTTTATAGTCAGAGATGAAATTGGCCCACACTTTCATTGTCGTTGTTGTTGTATTCCTTCTTTGGCTTTGGTATTTGAAATATTCTGGGTTCATAAAATGAACTGAGAACTTTCAATCTTTTTCTAAGTCCCACAATAGTTTAAATAATATTGGAATTATCTATTCTTTAATGGCCAGATTAAAAATTCAGCTGTGAATCCATCTGCCTGCTGCCTTTTTCAATAGGAGACCATTAATCACTTTTTCCATCTCTTCTATAATTGGTCTACTTAAGTTTTCTCTTTTTCTGTGTCATTTGTGATGATGTATATTTTCCTAAGAAAGTATTCTTTTCGTCTAGGTTTTTTTTTTTTTTTTTTTTAATGTACTGCTCCAGAGTCACCTTTAGTATTTACTTAAAATTCTTTTCATCTCTTTCTTACTTTCACATTGTTAATCTTGCCCAGGTCTCAGGTTCACGTTCTGGGAAGATGAGGGCTCAAGAAAAACTAAAACCTGTTTTATTGGAAACTCAGTAGGACATCGAAGGCACAAAACATTAATATTTGGGACCTCCCTGACAAAGATGGGTGGGAGTCTTTTTGTTTACTTTGGGAGTTATTGCTACTTGTTTGTTTTCCTAATTTCAGCTGGGCCCATTTTGAGGACAGTAAGTTATCACAGGGATCAGCAATACCAGCAAACTAGAGAGGAACAGCGTCGAAGGCAGCAACAGACTCTGATTTCTTATAAATTCAAGCAGAGGGGGGCACCTGAGTGGCTCAGTTAAGCATCTGCCTTCGGCTCAGGTCATGATCTCAGGGTCCTGGGATCGAGTCCCGCATCAGGCTCCTTGCTCAGTGGGGAGTCTGCTTTTCCCTCTCCCTCTGCCTCTCCCCCAGCTTCTGCTTGCTCGCTCGTTCTCTCTCCCTCTCTCTCAAATAAATAAATAAAATCTTTTAAAAAAATAGTTCAAGCAGAGGGGAAGAAAAGTGGCAAACGCTCTATGATAATTGGATGTCCTAAGTTCTGAGGCAACTCTGGCCAGACTGATTTCTTTCCCTGAAATAACTGAGGAACACACTGAATGGAATTAAAGGTACTTCAGGAGATGAAGAAAGAATCTAGAAAAGATGGAAAAAGAAAGCAAGAATACTAATTGTTGTAGTTACAATGCCTCCATTTGACCCATAGCTGCTGAAGTTTAAGGAAACAATTTTATAATCAAAGTTTGATGGAGAAGAAAACTTTGGGTGAGTCACAGGACCATTACCCAGAGTCATACAAGAAGTCAAAGACTGGTCCAAAGACTAAAGTCTAGCTTATCTAGCTTATAACCCATAAGGTTACCCCTCTTTCACTTAGGAAGGAATGATTCAAAATAAATCACCAACGAGGCAGATAAGAAATAAAAACTCTCAAATATTTGTCCTACTGACTTTGACTCTATGATTTTTATGATTGGATTCGAAGGACTACAAACTTATCTGGCCCGCAAGCAAAGAGAGTGATCTTCAGTCTTGTGGAGGGTTTCCATAAAGAGTGATATGTTTTGAAGAAAGAACATGGTTCTTCCTATCCAATGCAACCCCACTTCTTCATTCTATCAAGGATGTGGTTTAAGGCTTTCTGTTTGCTTTTTTCTTATAATTGTAATTTGCATATCTGGTTATTTTAAGGGTGACACTATAACATTTCTGGTTGATAATTATAACAAACCAGTTTGTTAATAACAGGATTTCAGTTCATCAAGTTCATCTCCAGAAAAAATTGTAAATAATTTAACCTAAATCATCCAGACAAGGTAGATTATTATGGTAAGAGAGCTAATAACAATAGTTATTTTTTTATAATAATAGTATTTTTATTCACTTTTCAATAAGTAAACTACACTATGCTAAGTACTTCATTTACTTCATATAATCCTCACTTAAATCACATGAAGAGACAATATCACTCCCATCTTACAGATTTAAAAACTGAAATTTTAAGTGTATTAAGTAACGTCCCCAGTGTTACAAAGCTAGAGATTGCCGAAGTGGGACTTAAGGCCACGTTTTTCTAAATCTAGCTCTTTTTGATTCTTAAGCTCCCATCCTTATTGTTCTGCTCTACTGCCTTACTAAGAGAAGCTGATATATTCCATCCTATTTGTGGATCCAAGTATCCCAAACATACAACATTTTATTACCAGGCCAATTCTTTAGGAAAACCCATTCCATTTGCCAGGCAAATAATACAAAATTAAACTTGCAAAACTTTTGGCTCACTCTCACATTCCAAGAAGAGTAATTTCCTTAGAAGTACAAGGAATGAAAATCTGACTCACAAGAAATAATTCTATCAAATATATTTCTGTACTACCTCTGACCTTGCCTTTTGGCTTAAATCACTGCCAAGACTAATAGATCCCATAATACTTTCAGGATATAGAAAATAATTAGTGATATTCATCTAATGATACAAATTTAAAAAGTATTTTTGATACTAGAGGTAACATTTATCTTCCAAGGCTATTATTCTCTTCTCCTTAAAGTATCCTATAATAATTCACATGATCATTTTGCTTTTTCAGAGAGTAAAAATAGGTTCCCTAATATTACTGCCTATTCTTCCCTTATAACTCACTGCCAAAACAAAGTAGATTAGCATTTCACATGCTCATTATTATCTAAATATTCAAAAATAAAACCAAGAACATGGAAGCAAGGAAAAACAGAATATATAACAAATAAGTCAATCAGAGAAAGACATGTATCATATGACCTCACTGATATGAGCAATTCTTAATCTCAGGAAACAAACTGAGGGTTGCTGGAGTAGGGGTGTGTGGGAGGGATGGGGTGCTGGGTGACAGACATTGGGGAGGGTATGTGCTATGGTGAGCACTGTGAATTGTGCAAGACTGTTGAATCAGAGACCTGTACCTCTGAAACAAATAATGCAATATACGTTAAGAAAAAAAAAAAAAAGATAGCAGGAGGGGAAGAATGAAGGGGGGGAAATCGGAGGGGGAGATGAACCATGAGAGATGATGGACTCTGAAAAACAAACTGCGGGTTCTAGAGGGGAGGGGGGTGGGAGGAGGAGTTAGCCTGGTGATGGGTATTGAGGAGGGCACGTTCTGCATGGAGCACTGGGTGTTATGCACAAACAGTGAATCATGGAACACTACATCAAAAACTAATGATGTAATGTATGGTGATTAACATAACAATAAAAAAATTTTAAGAATAAAATAAAAAATGAATAATTTAATTCATAAAACATTTCTTATTTTGTGGTCGTTTGCCTATAATTCCAATAAGAACATTGTCTCGCATATACAAATACCTAGGATAGTTGGAATTCATTCCTTCCAATAAAGGTAACTTGACAAGATAATTACAAAGTCCTTGTTCTCAGAGTCCTATCTCCTCTCAGTAAGTTACCTAGTTCTTGTCTAATTTGTGCCTGGTTCTTTACCTTACCTGTGGGTTTTGTTGATTCTCCAGTATCAATATGTCAATACGCCAAGATTTTCTGCTTAAATTATCCAGAATTAATTTCTATAACTTAAAAATGAAAAACACAATAATTCAGCTTCCACTTAGGATGTACAAAGTTGTAAAGATTATCACACTAAAACTAAAAACTGAAAAGGAAAACGGTAGTTAATCTATAAAAGTATGACTTTCCTTGAGGTTCAGAGAGTTGAGATCTGAGTAATCTGAGTTCCAGTGAGGCACAAGCTCCTTCAAGGAGAGCTGGAACACATGAACATTTTGACCTATAGCAGAGCAGGGGAAAAACTGGCCACCACCATGCAAATGGGTAAGAAAAATAATAGCTAAAATTAAAAAAAAATTAAAGACACATATGGACTGATGCATTAGTCTGGGATAGCTGGACATCCCAGAAACAAGGGGAGACTGCACTCACCCTCAAGTTGTCCTATAGACCTCTACAGGGTATTCACAAAAAGACTGGTGGCAGGGAAGGAGATTTGAGAGAGCCACATCACTAATGCAGGTATGAAGAAATAATGGGTGACTGTTCAGAAATGAGCACAAGGTCTTACTTGCTTCTGTTTTCTTCTCTCCTATGAAGCAAAAAGTTTAAATCACTGGGAAGAGAGGCAGCAAACCCTCTTGCCTACAGGTTATAGGCAAAAACTCAATGCATCTAAGGAAGGAATAGAAGCAAAATTCACCTGCTTCTGGAGAAGAGGCAAAAAAACCCATCTTGGATCTCGAATCTTACCAAAGTTCTGCTGCCACTGGACCAACCCCAGACATAAGGCAGAGTTTGGTTGCCATGGGCAGGATGTGTAGACATACTGAGAAAGCTCAACCTCCAAGGCCCAGCTGTCTAAGGCCTGCCAGAGAATGAGTTCGGAACAGGACAACAGAGAATCTTTCCTGCATCAGCATTCTACTATTGGGGGAGGGGCAAGTGTGTGAGTGGAGATCGAAAACTAAAAGTGGAGCAGAACCAATGAGAGAAACCCTTTAGCACTCTGTCTCCTGTCCAAGTCATAAAGGAGTAGTAGCTCAACTGTTAGAAGAATCTGAAGCCTGTGATACACTGAAGGCAACAAAAAAAGAATACCCAAACTCAGTTCAACTTTTGACTATATTGACTCAAGCCCACACTGAAGATCTGACAGAACAAGAGGTATTGCCCTATCCAGGAGTAAATACTATTTACTTTAGTCTCTACTGTCCTACACATAGTGTCTAGCAGTCAATAAAAAAATTGCAAGACTTTTAAAAAGTAAGAGAACACAACCTACTGAGAGGAGATAGAACAATAAACAGAAATAGATTCAGAGATGACACAGATGTTGCAACTATCAGACAGAATCTTTAAAATAATCATGATTACTATATTAAAGGATCAAATGTAAAAGAGAACACAAAAATCAATGAGGAATTTCAGCAGAGAAATAGATAAAAAAGCCTCCTAAATTTCTGAGGAAATTACATTATCAAAGAGGTTGTGAATGCAGACTAAAATAACACTTACCTCTGTGAGATTTAAAACAAACTTAGGTTCCCAAATTGGCACCAGAAAAAAATGAGCTGTGAAAGCTGGACGGGGCTGTCCAGAAAGATTTGCTTGTGAATTGGACATGGGATATGAGAGAAAGAGAGGAGTCAAGAAGGCCCTATTCATTCTGACTAATTGGAAATATGGACATACATTAACTGATCTGTAGAAGCATATTGGAGAAGAAGGTTTGTTGGTGGTGTAGGGCAGGGGTTGGGGGGAGGCAATAAGGAGTTCCATTTTAGACACGTTAAGCTTGAGATATTTATCAGACATTCAAGTGAAGCAGTCAAATAGAAAGTTGGATGTATGAGTTTGGAATTTGGGAAAGATATCTGGGCTTGAGAAATAAAATTAAGAGTTAAAAACATATAGATGGGATTTAAAGTCATGAGTCTAGTCAAAAGTATTAAGAGAATGGATATTCATAGGAACAGAAAAGGCCCCAAAACTGAGCCCTAAAGCATTCCGAACTTAAAAGGTCAAGAAGAGGAGGACCCAACAAAGGAGACTGATCCATTATCCCTAGATACACCTGATTGTATGAGGGGTTATATAATCCTGACAGACTGACAGTTATCACTGAGCTATATTTGATTGGTCACTTTAAAGATCTGGAAATATGCTTTATTTAAATAAAAAGTCATAATATTTTTTCACCTGTACTAGGTTTTTGAGCTTTTTAATTTTTTTAGTATGAAAAAATGTCATTTGTTATTCATACAGTATTTTTTTTAAAAGATTTTATTTTTTTTTCAAAGGTTTATTTATACACAAGCAGGGGGAGTGGGAGAGGGAGAAGCAGGCTTCCCGCCAGCAGGGAGCCCGATGCGGGGCTCGATCCCAGGACCTGGAATCATGACCCGAGCCGAAGGCAGATGCTCAACGACTGAGCCACCCAGGCGCCCCTCATACAGTATTTTTTTTAAAAAAAAGGTACAGAGTGGGGGGCGTCTGGGTGGCTCAATCGTTAAGTGTCTGCCTTCGGCTCGGGTCATGATCCCAGGGTCCTGGGATCGAGCCCCACATCGGGCTCCCTGCTCAGTGGGAAGTCTTCTTCTCCCTCTCCCACTCCCCCTGCTTGTGTTCCCTCTCTCGCTGTGTCTCTCTCTGCCAAATAAATAAATAAAATCTTAAAAAAAAAAAAAGGTACAGAGTGGTTAATTTTGAAACAATTTACATTTAGCCAAATGTCATACCATTTATACAAATCTGTCAATGTAGCAAATGAGATAAGAAAAGCAGGAAAAAAAAGTTTTGCAAAATTTATTTTTTTTTAAGATTTTATTTATTTATCTGAGTGAGAGAGAGAGTATGAGGTGGGGAGTGGGGCAGAGGAGAGGGAGAGCAGGGAGCTGAGCAGGGAGCCCCATGCGGGACTCTGTCCCAGGACTCCAGGACCATGACCTGAGCCAAAGGCAGATGCTTAACCAACTGAACCAACCAGGTGCCCCAAATTTTGCAAAATTTACACTTAAACATGAACTATTCCAAATAGTAGTAAAGAAAGTAAATTTGCAGTTAAAATTAAACTATAGCTTTTATATATTGATGAGAAAACTTTAAAGTTTTTCAGAGTTTTCTGTTTTCAATAAGAATTGTGGCTGAATACTTTTCAGACTCAGTTATGAAGTATGACATATTTCTGTGCAATAATCATGTGGTCTAGCTTCTTTATTTTGATGCTTTGCCATCTGGGGCCTTGCTGAACCCGGAAGGACTACCCCTCCCAAGGACAGCTAATTCCTAGAGATTCCTGGTAAGCTGCTAGCACGTCTTTCATATAGAAACTACCAATTTAGAGCCCACATTCCCAACAACTTCCTCTAATGGACTCTCAAACTCAGGGCCACTTTTACTAATAACCCCAGGGCCAGGTACACACAACTAGCCCCTATCTCCCAAAGACTGCTGAAATTATTCAAACTAGCAAATCCTAAACCTGCTTACCCTACCTCCCCTGTTCCTTCCCTCAGAAACCACAGTAAGGTTCTTGCCCACATTTTCCCCTCTCCCTTTGCCTCTAGACTGGCCGTGATACTCCCTATGTGGCCTTGCAGGGTGTGCTGGACCTTCTCCCTCCAGGGATCTGTGGGTATAAACTTCCTCTATAACACATTTTTGTTTGCATCTTACCGTGTGTGATTAAGATAAATCCCAGGTAACTGACTAAAACATTCTACATTTCACCTTACAGTTGGAGCTTTACTATAACAATACCAAAACACAAAAAACTAGCTCAGAAAAGGCAAAAATCCTCCTAATTCTAGTTTTACTTAATGTCTGGCTGGCTTCTTACTTTGAGAAACAAACAATAGGTTGTCTTCTCTCATTTGCTGCAGGAAGTGTTAACTTGGAGAATAAAGCTTTCCATCTTCATCGTGTAGCATAATTGAAGACCTCAAGATAAAAGGTTTTCAATTGATAGTAGCTTTTGTCATCTTTCCCTTTTTCTTTGAGTTATTTTTTTAAATTCATCTTTGAAATGATTCAAATTTTCCTCCAGTTCTACCGTATTTTCCAGTTTTCTTTTCTGCTAATTCTGTGCAGCCACTTTATTTTTACCTCTTCTATGTATATCTCAAATTAATGCAAGTTGAGTCTTACTGAATTGCTCTTTTGGCATCCTTTTATTAAAGTCATTAAAGGGGAAATTAATGATATTTTAATATGGGAAAAGGGATGTGGAAAGCTTTTGTCCTTAAGAATCTAAAGTGAGACTGAATGTTTATCTTTTGTGAGAGGAGATGCCCTAAGTTCCCCAAAGATTTGACTGCTCTGTCTAAGGAGCACTCTCGTGTATCCTTCCAGGGCCTCTCTCTGTCATCCATTTCCGAGTCACTGAAGCCATGTGGTGCCCATAGATGGAGGTTCCCCTGAGTGTTCTTGCCATGCCACACCATGCTCTGACTTATGTTCAAAGAAGTGCTAGGAATCAAAATCACTAAATTGTGCTGGTCTTCGGGGTGGTTTTGGCTAAAAGCTTTATAAAATGATAGATTAGAAATAGCAATGTTAAGGGGCGCCTGGGTGGCTCAGTTGGTTAAGTGACTGCCTTCGGCTCAGGTCATGATCCTGGAGTCCCAGGATCGAGTCCCGCATCGGGCTCCCTGCTCAGCAGGGAGTCTGCTTCTCCCTCTGACCCTCCTCCCTCTCGTGCTCTCTCTCTCTCGTTCTCTCTGTCTCAAATAAATAAATAAATAAGTAAAAATCTTTAAAAAAAAAAAGAAATAGCAATGTTAATAATGATATCAATGTTAATATCATTTAGAAGTTCACAAAGAAATTGGCTGGAAGTACCCAAGTAGAGGATGCTATTGTTCATATTGGGCTGAATGTAAAATAAAATTCATTACCACGTTAGTTTTTACTTTATTGTTGGTTTTTATAATAAATTTATTTATTATATTTATTTATATTTATATATAATATTTATACATATATCATAATATATTTATATATTATATATAATATTTATATTATTTATTTATTATTATTTTAATTTGTAGAGTTCTCTGTCAAGGGGTTGGAGTCTTCTGTGGGGAGGATGCTACCAAAGGAATCCTTAAAACATTGAGAAAATGTAGATTACATTTACCTAATTCTTTTTCCAATGAAGAGGTTGGTATATGTAAATAACAACTATTGTCAATTTCTAATCAGTTCAGATTCTGGATTAGGTGCTAAGGTGTCAACCTCCTTGTCATTTTAAATGTTAATATACTAATTCTGGAGTAGATCACAGCTCTTCCCAAACTAATTGTATTCTTCTGTATATTATTGTCATATCATATTGTATAATATTATATTATATCATATTATATTGTATCATATTATGCTGTATGAACCAAGACTGATAGAAAGATAGAAGTTTCAGGCAACTGAACCCGATTTGGAGTAATGAAGTCAAAGCTATCAAGGAAGCTAGAAGGGTCAAGTAGAAGGGATGAAAATATAACTGCAGACACCTCATTGTCTGGCAAACTAGAAAGTCGGCCTGCAGAAGCATGAGAGCATTTGGGAGAGTATGCTGCTGGTTACTTGGATAAAATACAACCTTCTCTTATATAGCTACAATTGAGCTAAAAAAAAAAAAAGAAAGAAAGAAAAAAGCTTTCTCTTGTCCCCCCTGGGGTTGTTTTCGTATTCTTTTTTGTTTGTTCTGTTTTGCCAACTCTGTTTTTGATTACTATCTGAAATTAGACAGGTCATGACCTACCAAAGGTTTATATCTTGCATACCAAAGTCAAGTCCACCTCTCACTGGAACAGCAATTGGTCCACTGTACTGGGCTCTGGGATATATGCTGGAACTCCCTGAGAGGTCTTACTCCTTGCTCCTTCCCCATTCCTTTCCTGCTTTCCCTCTCCACCCCACCTTGGGGCAAGGGTGGGGGCAAGAACCCAGGAAAGTTTTATGAAGCCCTGTCTCAGATACACTACTGGCAAAATTGCTTGCTAATTTGCAAATTAAAAATTTCTAAAAAAAGAAAATTTCTAGTGCAACTCAGGACTATGTTACCAATTGTAGGATTCCTGGAGACAACTGAAAGACTGATATCAATGCTAGACTAGTTCCAAAGACACAATACTGTTTATTAACAACAATTATAATGATAGCTGGTATAATTATTGTGTTAGACATAGCACTTTTTCCTCCAGTCATGCTAAGAATCTTATGAGGTAGGTACAATTATCAACCCCATTTTATAGTTAAGAAAACTGGTTTAAAGATGTTACCCAAGATGACACAGTGTATAGCAGAGCTGGAATTCAAACCTAGGTCTACACAACCTCTAAACTCGACTTCTGCACAAAAGAAATGGTAATTTAGTCCCTAAAAGTCATCCTCAAAATTTACCTCTCTCTCTTTATGCCAGTACTGTCTCCTACACAGACTATCCTAAGTCCCCCAATTCTAAGTAGCCAAAGCCTACTCTACTTCTCATCATGCATGTTATTCCTTTTTTTGATATCTGCCTTCCCTGAGCTCTGTAGGGACAGAACCAAGTCTGCCTTATTCCCCACTCTATCTCCAGGGCCAAGCACTTAGTATTCACTCAATAAGATATTTTGAATCTTTTAAAGTCTCAATAATTTTGGAGTTTGCTCTTTAAAATACATTAAAGCATATGATGCATACACCCTTTGCAACAATTTCTTTTCTATATGTATTCCTCTTGAGATGAATATGCTAAAACAAGAATTTGACCCCCTATGAATAAAATCCCTCTTATAACACCCATATATATAGAATACAGAATATGGCCATTAGAAAATGATTAGTTCTGTCATTTAAAAATTCAGACCCAGAACAATTATGTGACTAGACCAAAGTCACATAGTTATGTATAACAGAGCTGGAACCAGAAGCCTGGCTTCTAGTTTAGTGATCTTTTGAAGTCCAGCTATCATTTAATTCAGTTGGCAGCTTTTCCATTTATGGAAATAAAAATTCAGGGGTTTTGTAATTGTAGGGGGAAGCAATCTGATCAGTGGAGTTTCAGAGGATTTAGTACCGTGTGTACATGTAGAGAACCTGGGAGATTAAAAAGGTACCAGAATAATACTGGCTGAATACTCAGGTGTATTCAATATATTCAATGTCAAAGCATAGTGTAGAGAAGACCAGGAGCTTGGGTGGGAGTGTAGGTAGTAAGGCAACCAAAGAAACTTGGACTTCTTTGTGATCATAAAAATGCTTTTTCTCTTTTTAGTTTTGCATTTATTTTCTCTGCTTCTTTAGCATTGTGATCATCGTTGCATCATGTTACATAGCTTTAAGCCTTTCACACATATCCATTATACATAATATGGGAACAGACTCCCTGCCTTGTCTGGCAAAATAAATAGAGTCCTGTTGGTGCTGGTACCAAGACAAATACTCCATGATATGATTTCTGAGGTCCAAGAGAGCCATAATACTCATAAAGCCTGTGCATCTTTAAAATCATACTTGAGAATCCCCTACTTTCACTCACAATGTACTCCTCCAAAAGTCAAATAAATATGATGTGTGAAATTCAAGTAATAGGCATGCATGTAACAGAGGTGTGATGATTTCTGTACCAAAGGAATGAAGGCTTAATTACAATCATATTTTTTTTTAAAGATTTTATTTATTTATTTGACAGAGAGAGACACAGCGAGAGAGGGAACACAAGCAGGAGGAGTGGGAGAGGGAGAAGCAGGCTTCCCGCCGAGCAGGGAGCCTGATGTGGGACTCGATCCCGGGACTCCAGGATCATGACCTGAGCCGAAGGCAGACGCTTAACCACTGAGCCACCCAGGCGCCCTACAATCATATTTTTAGACACCATCTTTAAATGATATATTTTTTATCATTTGTATGTCTTTTAAAGATGTGGGAGGGTTTTTTTTACAGTTGATTGGCATTGTACCAGGTATTTTATTTCATATATTAGGCTTACTTGCTATAAATAATGAAGAGACAAAAAATACAATGGCTAAAACAAAATAGAAATTAGCGATCTCCCATGTATCAGTCTGGTGGTAGGTGGGCTGTAAGTGGCTTTGCTCAAGGTTATTCAGGTCCTCAGGAGTTCTTCTATCTTTTTGTCTTAGTTCACAAGACTGAAACTCACTCAATTCCCATGAGGAAAGGAACAAGGAAGTGAGGGACCAGCAACTTCCTTTCAAGAATGTGACATGGAGGTTGCACTTGCCACTTATATGTCATTAGTCAGATGGTCATGTGGCCAAACCTAGCTGCAAAGTAGATTGGGATGTACAGTTTCTGGCTGAGTCCGAAAGTTCTATTACTAAGAAAAAGAAGAGGAGAATGAATATTGAAGGACAAATATTAAGCAGAGATTTCACTCATTTTATGTATCTAGAGTAAATGTGTACAAATATATTTTTCCAATTAGACTTTTCCCCTTTGATTTTTTATGTACTTCAAGAAATCTTAATAGTCTTTGACAATGCTTCAGTTGGGCATCTATCCATCATCATCATCATCATCATCACAACAAAAGTAATAGCTACACTTATTGCTTACAGAGGGGTGGGCAATAGGCATTAGGGTGGTGTTAAGGGCATTTAAGTATTCTGTGACTCTCCACTAAAGTATTGGGGTTTAAAGTCATAGTTAATCCAGAATTTTAAAATTTTACTCCTACTTCCTATGCAATTTCCTTTTTTATTAAACCACTTAATCCCCAAATTGTCACCATTCCTCCCTAGTGGATGTGTAAGATCTATACTAATTCTGAGTATTTGATCTACTGAACCTGGAGCTGGGTGAAGCCTCAAGCTCTAAGACATCTAGTAAGCAACAAAAGAGAGAATAAAAGTCATCCAAGATAAACATATGTAAGCCAAACCAGAACTGACACAGTGATGAGATAAAAGAAAGGGTTTTTAACTTTCTTATATAAACATTTTTCAGAATATCCATTTTGAAGCAAGACTAGAAACATTCATTCTCTATTCTCCATGTTGCCTATCCATTCTGGTAATACAGTATTAATAAAATGGCAGTCTGGACGGCAGATTGGTCTATCTTAATGCATCTACAAGTCTCTAAAGTACCTTGGAGGGTCTCTGAAAGCTAGCATTAGTAACAGAGTATAACTTCTCATAACAGTTCTGTGATGGGAGTATTACCATCAGCTTAATTTTACACATGAGGAAATAGAGGCTCAACAAGATAAAATAATGTGTTGGAGGTCACAAATTTAGGAAGTAGCAACTAGGACTTAGATCATTTAACTATACTTGCCCAGCTGTGCCAAGCCCCAAATTTGACAACCATCAGAGTCCTCCTCATTCAGCTTTCTCATCCAATTAGTCACCAAGTCCTATTCTTTTAACTCTGATGGTTTCCCACTTGTTTTCACTTTTCTGTTACTACTGCTTCTGGCCTAGTTTTAGGGCCTTTCACTTCTGGCCAACATTACTCTATTTCTAATAATTACCTAGTCTTGCCTTGAATTTTGTTCCATTTCCAATCCGTCCTCCATATTATTGTCTGAGTGGTTCTGATCCTGTCTTTTGCCTGCTTGAAAAGCCTCTTCATTAGCTCTCAATAGCCTCCAAAGTAAGTCCAGACTCTTAGTTTGATATAAGATGCTTAGAAATCTTCCGTCTTCTTATCTCTTTTATTTTGATCCAGTTCCATCACCAGCTCCTCTACCCAGCTTAGCAGTCCATACATAAAACAGGGTCATATCCCTATCATCCAAGCAATTCTCATCATGGACTTGTGGAGAATAATTCTCTATCTCTATGAGTAATTATTCAAAAAAAAGTAAAGATAGATTGATTGATTGATTGATTGATTTTCGAGAGGGAGCGAGAGTGTGAGCAGGGGGCAGGGCAGAGGGAGAGAGAGAGAGAATCCTCAAGCAGACTCCATGCTAAGTACAGAGCCCGACATGGGGCTTGATCCCATGACTGGGAGATCATGACATGAGCTGAAATCAAGAGTTGGCTGCTTAACCGACTGAGGCACCACAGGAACCCCTAAAATTTTATTTTGAAAGCACAAAGGCCTAATCAACTATATTAGGTAGACATAGATATTTATATTTCTTTAAGTTTCTTCATAAACAATGATGAAATATAAGGAGATGCCTTTTTCCTGCAACTCTGCAAATATCCCTGCTATGAATGCCTGGGAGTTCCATTTTCTCTTTCTGCAATAAAGTAGGTAGTAAGTTTTTAGGTTACTCTATCTTTTGGTGGGAGAAAGTACCTCCAAAATAAATGCTATATAAAAAAGTATTTCTTACTCCCTAGAAGTTTTTTATTTCACTGTGTGGAATTGTGAAATGTCAAATCATGACTACAGGACTTTATGTAATATGTTTAAGTGTAGTCAAAATATTTACTCTCTTTCAGGCCCATCTTTCCTGTCCTTCTGATGGCAGGCTTAGTCAAATATCTTGCTGTGACCAATGAAATGGAGGAGAAATGGTGATACCAACTTTAAGCAGAAGTGGTAAGGGCCTTCATCTGGTTCCATAATTCTAGCAATGTCTAGATACAGGCTTCTTTTTCAGTCTGGACTCTAAAGAGATTAGAAGATGTGGTCCAGAGTTTAGTCAGTCTTCAGCTTACATGTAATGAGAGTAAGAAAGAAACCTTTGTGTAGTAAGCCATCAAGATTTTGGGATTGTTTATACCTCTACCATATGTAGTAAAAGTGAATTGCTACAATTGGGGCTTTGATATTTTCCTGTTTCATTACTTCACCATGTGGATTATGTGTATTATTTACACATCCTCATCCTTAATCATTTAAGCATCTTTGGTTGGCTTCCATATGTACCATAGAGGGCTCTTAGCATTTATTTTCAAAATTCAAAAGGGGGCAGGCATTTACTCTCAAAAATCTCAGGTTTGAAAAGGGATGCTAATGTCATTTAGCCCAATTCCCTACAAAGCATTTTAATATTCTATATGATATCCCTGACAAACTTCTGCTTAAACAATTCTAGTGATGAGAAATTCACTCCTTCCCAAGGAAGCCCACATCATTTGAGAGAGTATTACGTGTTAGAAAATTCTTCCTTACATTTAGTGGAATTTAGTTTGACCTTAACTTCATACAGCCAGTGGTTCTAATTCTACTCTCTGTGATCATATGCTTCCCTCTCTTTTCTTTGCCCACTCTCCTCTAGGCAAATTATTTCTGGATCATTCCAATGTTTGTCATAGATCATAATTCAACTTTCTCATTACTATACTGGTTGCTCTCATCTGAAAGTACTACAGTTTGCATTGTCCCTCTTTTTTTTTTTTATTAAGACTTATTTATTTGAGAGATAGCACAAGTAGGAGAGGCAGAAGGAGAAAGAATCTCAATCAGACTCTGCACTGAGCACAGAGCCTGATTCAGGGCTCAATCTCATGACCCTGAGATTAGGATTTGAGCTGAAACCAATAGTCAGATGCTTAACTGACTTAACTGACCACCCAGTCATCCCTGCATTGTCCCTCTTAATGTTGTGTACTCAGAACTGACTATAGTAATGAAAAAAGATTTTGATACTTTGTGCAGAGTAGAGAAAACCAATCATATCTCTTTTTCTAGATTCTGCATATCAATTTTTTGACAGTTGTATCACATTACGGGGGAAAGGAGTTTTTTAAGTAAAATTGATGTTTAGAAAAAGAAAACAGGAAAAAAAGCCAAATTGTAAATATGAATAAGATTATAATACTGGATATGGATGAGAATTTTTGCATTATATCACAAAATCATTTCAATGGCTTGAGCTAACCCTCAGGACTTTTTGCCTTTCATTTCTCTATCTAAATAATCTTCATCAACATGTTCTCCTTAGAGAAATACACTTCTCACACAATTCTAACTAAAGAATCATCTAGTTTTTATAACATTCCCCAATTTCCCTACACATTGCTTTCTCCCTTTTTTGTTTTCCTATAGCACTTTTAGATACTTCTACTAAGCCACTTACCACACTGCATCATAGTTATGTTGATATGTCTATAAGAATTCTCATGAGATACTGTCAAATTTAAATTTCTCTTCCTTGTACTTTATAGCTATGTGTTTATGGTTGTATGCAAATATGCTTATTATATACCAGATGCTGTGCTAACCATTGTACATATATTATCTAATTTAATGCTTATCACAACTCTATGAACTAGGTACTACTTTTATCCTCATGTTATATATGAGCAAGTAGAGGCTAGAAAGGGTTAAATAACTTGCCCAAAGTGGCACATCTAATATGGGGGAAGAGTTGGGATTCAAACTCAGGTCTGTCTACCTCCAGACTTTATTTATAGCAAATTAGTAAAAATTTATGGTTTGGATTATATATTAATTTTTCAAAACTCTGATGTTATGAATATAACAAAAGTACTGTTTCAAATAAAACATTACAAAATACATAGCCAAAGAAAACATTCCTTAGCAATCATTGCTTTAGAACATGTCAAAGCTCTGCCCCAAATCCTTCCCATTGCTTAGCAGATTCCTAATGTTTCTTGCTCATTGGGCTTTGTCAAGTTGACAAGGGGTAGACTTGTGATGGTTAATTTTATGGGTAAACTTCTAATAGTTAATTTCATGTGTCAACTTGACTGGACCAAGGGATCCTCAGTTTGTTGTTAAAACATTATTTCTGGGTAGGCATGAGATTAATATTTAAATTAGTAGACTGAGGAAAGGAGATTGCCCTCCCCAATGTGGGCAAGGCTCATATAATGTGCTGGTGGCCTGAATAGAACAAAGGCAAGGTATGGGAGACCTTGCTCTCTATACCTGACTGTGTGAGCTAAGACCTTGGTATTCTGCTTTTGAACTGGGATTTACATCATGGCTTTCCTGGTTTTCAGGCCTTTGGAACCACACCACCAATTTTGCTGTGTTTCCAGTTTGCAGACTTTTCCATAATTGTGTGAGCCAATTCCTTATAATAAATATCTTAATTAATTAGTGTGACATGCACATGCATGTACTCTGTTTCCCTGGAAAAACTTAACCAATGGGGGCAATTTTCTTCAGGATGTAAATAGAGTTATTTTCAAATTCAAACATTGATCTGGCTTTTCATCCTTTTCAAGGATTATCTTCTCATTTTTTTTTTCCTTCAGTAGTGTCTGGATACACAGGAAATAAAACCTTGAATCTACCAAATTATAGCAACCTTAATTTTCTGTATTTCATTGCTTCATCTTTAAAATAGTGGCAATAACACTACCAATCTTATAGGTTGTTATTAGAATTAAATTAGAGAAAGCATGTGAATGCTTAGAACAGGTTCTAGAACATAGTAAGTGCTCGGTAAATGTTAGCCATTATCATTGTAGTGGAAGAGGGGGTTTCTGGTTCTCTTAATGCCCTTTTATCCTTCCTTGCCTCTCCTACTGATGGTGTAGCTTGTCTGATGTCTGGGAGTGAGTAGGACTGCATAATTATCCCCGGCATCACTGGCTCTCACAGGCTTGATGATTCTTTGAGAATCTTCATCTGGTCTCCCCATTTTGGGTGGTCTATCTATAGCTTTTGCTTACAGGTTTCCCTGGCCTCCTGCTGTAGTGACTCCCT
Source organism: Mirounga angustirostris (assembly GCF_029215605.1). NCBI lineage: Eukaryota > Metazoa > Chordata > Mammalia > Carnivora > Phocidae > Mirounga > Mirounga angustirostris. The sequence continues at coordinate 120,736,262 of NW_026991712.1, read as the reverse complement.
TGTAGATACATTGACTTTTGGACTGACAGTTATTTTCTGTGCTTCTGAGGAGCTTATGTCATATTCTGCATTTTGCTCTACTCAACATTTATCTTTTATAATATCTACACTCTAGTCCTAGAGGCTTTGTCTTTGATGATCCAAACTAAACCTTTTTAGAAATCAAAACAACAACTTTCCCCTGAAGTCCTAGCCCTTGAGAATCAAAAGTTCTTTGGTTTCAGACTGTGAGGCCTGCTGAGTGTTTTAAAAATTCCACTTAACATTTCTACAAACTTCTTTGTTGTAGAGCTTTATCTACTTTGCCCTGAAGCAACGACTATTAAAGCCAGTAGGTGGAGAATTTAGGAGCAAAGAAAATAATTTCAAGGAAAGAAAAAATCCCCAAATAATAGAAATGTGGTAGATATGATGGATTGACCTGACATGGAAGATATATCATGTACCTGCTTTAAACACATAGAAACAGTGCATAAAATACAAAATATTTTTTTCAACCTATTGGTGAACTCAAAATTAAGAAAGGGAAAATCCAAAGTGCCAGAAATGAGCAGAAATTCAAGTTAGAATGGTAGGTAATAGCTTGTAAGTTTATCAGGACTGACTATAGTCCTTAAAGCAGAGAGCTAGAATTTTAATGTTTGTATAAGGAGGCAAATCCATGGCACAGATGCCATTCAGGAGTGACAATAGAGTTGAAGTAGCTACATAAAGCTGGGGAAGGAGGTGCCTGGCTGGCTCAGTTGGTAGAGGATGTGACTCTTGATCTTGGGGTTTTAAGTTCGGTGCCTACATTGGGTGTAGAGATTTCTTAAAAATAAAACATTTTTTTTTCTTTTTATTAACATATAATGTATTATTTGTTTCAGGGGTACAGCTCTGTGATTCATCAGTCTTAAACAATTCACAGCATTCACCATGGCACATACCCTCCCCAATGTCCATCACCCAGCCACCCTATCCCTCCCACCCCCCCTCCACTCCAGCAACCCTCAGTTTGTTTCCTGAGATTAAGAGTCGCCTATGGTTTGTCTCTCTCTCTGGTTTCATCTTGTTTCATTTTTCCCTCCCTTCCCCTATGACCCTCTGCCTTGTGTGTGTATGTGTGTGTGTGTGTGTATATATATATATATATATATATCTCACATCTTCTTTATCCATTCATCTTTTGATGGACATCTAGGCTCTTTCCATAGTTTGGCTATTGTGGACCTTGCTGCTATAAGCATTGGGGTGCCCGTGCCCCTTCAGATCACTACTTTTGTATCTTTGGGGTAAATAGTGCAATTGCTGGGTCATAGGGTAGCTCTATTTTCAACTTTTTGAGGAACCACCATACTGTTTTCCAGAGTGGCTGCACCAGCTTGCATAAAAATAAAATCTTTAAAAAAAGAATAAAGCTGGGGAGCTGGGGAAAACTTTATGCTTCCTTCTCCATGGACTTCCCAATGGTTCCGGGAACAACAAAACATATGTACATATGGAACAGACATGTGGAACTAAATGAAAAACTCAGAAACAAATGCATGAATATGTGGAATCTTGGTATGTGACAAGGGTAGAATGAGAAATCATTGGTGAGGAGATGAACTATTCAATAGATGTTGGTAAAAAATTGCTACTCATGAAAAAATTATATACTTACCTACTCCAAGTGCAAAAATATACTCAAAATAGAGTAAATTCACTAAATAAAGAAAAAAATGCTCACAACTCTTAAAAGGTAATGAGAAAAATAACACGAGGTGTTTCTTGTATGTAAGGCTAGGGATTTTAGATTTTGTCCTATAGGTTGAAGGAAACACTGGAGTGTTTCAAGCATAGCCATGACCCGTGCAGAAGATAGATGTACCTTGAAGAATGACAATGGGGGACTGTAAACAACTTAATTAGAGGTTAATGTCAATTGTGGTTCCTGTTCCATATGAAGTTCTGCTGCTAGTGCAAATCAACATCCCTGAGCCTTGAATGCAAGGTGTTGATCCAGCATATACTTTTATTCTCTAAACCTATTAGGAAAACTACCCAAAACAGCTTATTTTCAGCTATGAGGGCCAGCAAAATACCTTCATGCTCCTACCTCATTATAGCAACTCTTTATCCCATGCCAACATCTAGTCTTTAGGGACCTTAATGGCTTCTACATCGAGTAGGCCATTATTATGCTATATTTCATGGATGACATCACGATGATTGACCTGGTATACAAAAGATAGAAACTCTTCTAGACATTTTGGTAAGATGCATGAATGTCAGGTGATAGTAAATAAATTCACAAAAAATTCAGAGGCCTGACATCTTAATGAATTTCTAGGGTTCTAATTTCTAATTTCTAGGGACATGTTAAATTACCTCAACCAAGGTGAAGGACAAGTTGTTGTATCTGTCTTCCTTATTACTAAGAAAAAAGCACAACAACTAGTGGGCTTCTTTGGATTTTAGAGGTAACATATACTCATTTGGGTGTGCTATTCTGACCTATTTGCTGTGTAATTAGAAAAGTTGCCAATTTTGAGTGGGATGCAGAAGAAATGAAGGTTCTGGAATAGGCCAGGCTGTCATGCAAGCTGCTTTTCCACTTGGGTCATATAACCCAGGGGACATGTTGGTGCTGAAAGTGTATGTAGTAAACAGGATGCTGCATGGAGCCTTTGAAAGGTATCTATAAATGAAATAAGTGCAGACATTAAAGATTTTGGAACAAAGTTATGCCACTGTCAAAATATAACTACACTTCTTCCAAGAAACAGCATCTGATTGTTATCGGGCCCTAGTAGAAAGGGAATACTGAGTTACCATGGGCCATCAAGTAACATGTAACCAGAGCTGTCCATCATGAACTGAGTGTTGTCTAATCCACCAAGTCATAAATGCTGGGTGTGTACAATAGCACTCTATCGTAAAATAAAAGTTATATATATGAGACTGGTCTTGAGAAGGCCCTGAAGATACAAGTAAGTTGTAGGAGCAAATAGCCCAGACACGTATGGCTTCTATTCCTGCTATAATTGCTCCTTCCTCTTATGGGATGTTCCCTGTGGCCAGTTGACTTAGGGGATAAAAAGTGTTTAATTTTACATACGGTTCTGCGTGATGGACTGTGGGCTACCACAGCATTATAGCCTCACTCTGGAGAGGCCTCGAAGGGAGTCCTGCCAGTGGGCAGAACTTTAACTAGTACATCTTGTTGTTCATTTTTCTGGAATACGAGAGGTGGAAATCTACTCTGAGTTATGGGCAGTGGCTAATTATTGGACTGGATGGTCAGAAAATTGGTAGGAACACAACTGGAAAACTGGTGACAGGAGGTGTGGAGAAGAGATATGTGGATAGATGTTTCTGGAAATGAAGATATTTGTGTCCCAGGTAAATGCTCATCAAAGAACAGGCTCAACAGAAAAAGCTTTCAATAAGCAGGTGGACATGACGACCAATTCTGTGGTCATCAGTCAACCTTTCCCTAGCCACCTCATCCTTGTCTGGTACAGTCATGACAAACTGTCCAAGGCAGCAGGAATAAAGGTTATAGATTTGGTTAGTAACACAGATTTCTAATCACCAAGGCTGAGCTGGCTAAGTAACCTACCAACCAACCATATGGGACTATTCCCCAGGGGAATCAGAGAGCCTCCTGACTGATTATATTGCTTATTTATGTCATGAAAGAGCACTTCGTTCTCATTATAATAGACACTCGAGATGTGGATTTGTCTTCCCTGCCTATAATGCTTCTACCAAAGCCACCATCTATGAACTTAGAGAATGCCTTATTCACCATCCTTATATTCCACCCCTCACTCCTCACCAAGAAGTTCAATTTATAGCAAATGAAGTATGGTAACAAAACACACAGAATTCACTGGTCTCATCATGTACTCCATCACCCTGAAGTAGCTGCTGGTTTGATAGGATGATGGAATAGACTTTTGAAGACTCAGTTAAAAGCATCAGCTAGATGACAACACTACAAGGCTGGCGTTATGTCCCCTAGGATACAGTGTTTGTTCGAAATCAGTGACCAATACATGATGCTCTCCCATTTCCAGAAGTATATAGGTCTGGGAATCAATTGGCTGAAATGGGAATGTTCCTTCTCAATATTACCTCTAATCAGGGCCAGAATTAGGATAAAATGAGTGAAGTATTCATATAGGGTAGAAAATTTAAATGAGTGTTAAAAAAGTAATCAAGATCAATAATATTCTAATGCAATATTTTCAAAATTTATGCAAAAATCATGCAAATAATTCACAAAATTTTAAATAATATCTTTGTTTGCCTTGTGACTCTATGTTATTGTGTAAAGGGAACAATCATTTCCTATCAGCTCAGAGTTCTCAGGCCCGTACGGACATATGAACATCAGACCACCATGGATTACAGTGGCATGCAAACAGATTAGGCAACTGCGCACTACCAATATAGTCACGTTTTTTAGTTGTTGTTGCATATTTTCCCTTTATACATAGGTACTTCCCTTTGTGATCCTTTATGAAAAGTTTTGCTTCCTGTGTCTATGACTTTGGGCTGCTGATCTAGAGTTTGGTCTCTGCTGGTCTATAGTTCTTTGTTCCCAAGGGTGGCATATTTCCATCAGGAGACACATTAGCAGTTCCATTAAATTAGAAGTTGAGATTGCTACCCACCTGTTTGGAGTTTGTTATGCCTGTGAATCAACAAAAAAGAGAGTTAAATGTATTATTGGGGTGATTGATTCTAACTATCAAGGGAACATCGCATTGCTACTATACAATGAGGTAAGGCAGAATATGTCTGGAACATAAAAGATCACTGGAAACAACTCATAATACTTTCATGTTCTGTGATAGAATTCAAAAGAAAAAACTACCGATACATACTACAACACAGATGACCCTCAGAAACATGCTACTGAACAGAAGCCAAATGCAAAAGATCATATATTGTATGAGTTCATTTATATGAAATGTCCAGAAAGGGCAAATCAAGAGTCAGAAAGTAGGTTCATTGTTTCCTTGCTGAGGGTAGGAATGGAAATTGTTTCCAAAGGGACATGAGGGATCTTGGTGGGATGATGGAAATGCTCTAAAACTGAATTGTGATGATGGCTAAACAACTAAGTACATTTACTAAAAATCGTTGAGAGTTGTACACAAAAAGTAGTATGTAAATTATACCTCAACAAAGCTGTTTCAAATAAGTCAATGGAAAACTACAACAACCCAATATAGGCAGGACTGTTAATGACCCAGACCCTTCAGAAATGAAAGTTTGAGTCACTCACCAAAGAAGGCACCATGACTACCAAGGTAGTGCTGAGGGCAAACAGGTAGCAAAAGGAGGCAATTATAGATACCAGCTACAACTATGTGACCAGTTGCAGAAACAAATCATCTAAGGTAAGATGTGTTAAAAATAGTTAGCCTAGTATCTCAGAATTTAAGTTATAGGCATCAAAAGTGTATGGGATCCATCTAGAAAAAAATGTTCATGATCCAAAATGTATAAGGAACTTTGTATCCTCTTTGGAGAAAGAGTGTACATGATTTTGATTCTATAAGAAATATTTGCAACATGTTAGACGGAAGTTTGATTTTGCTGTCATCTGCATTTGACAATTAAGCATAGTTTAAAGAAGTGTGTACAAATGTTAAGTTGACAGGAGGTGAACTGTAGGGGCTTTTCACTGTTTTAGCTTAGCCACACTGGATCTCTGTCTCCCCTCATGCCCTCTCCTGTATAGTCTCAGGTTAGGGTTGGCCACAAGAAAAACTTCTTCAAAATCTGTATGGTAGAAAAATTTTAAGCCTGCCATTTCTGTGTTCTAAAGTTTGATGCAGGGTGCCATCAGTGTGGCAGCTCACCCTTGGTATTGTTAATCTGGTAGTTAACCTTGACGCTGTGGGATACCAACAGGGTATATAGCTTTTCCAGCTCTCCTCAGATGTCTTCTAGTGTCCTGGGCCAGGTATATGTGAAATCCATGGTAAAGAATACCAGCTTCTGCTATAAACATTGGGGTGCACGCTGTGAATTGTGTAAGACTGTTGAATCACAGACCTGTACCTCTGAAACAAATAATACATTATATGTTAAAAAAAAAAAAAAGAAGAAGAAGAAGAAGAAGATAGCAGGAAGGGAAAAATGAAGGGGGGGAATTGGAGGTAGAGACGAACCATGAGAGACTATGGACTCCGAGAAACAAACTGAGGGTTCTAGAGGGGAGGGGGAGGGGGAGGGGGGGATGGGTTAGCCCGGTGATGGGTATTGAGGAGGGCACGTACTGCATGGAGCACTGGGTGTTATACGCAACCAATGAATCATGGAACACTACATCAAAAACTAATGATGTAATGTATGGTGATTAACATAACATAATAAAATTTTAAAAAAAAAGAATACCAGCTTCTCTAGCAGGTCCCTCATACCATTGAGGTTCAGGTTGTCCTCATGGAATCCAGTTTCCAGTTCCATTTATCATTGCAAGATCTAGTCTGCCCTTGCTCTCCCCCAATTCTCATCTGGCTCTCTTGAACTGCCAGCCCAGCTAACCTCTAGAGACGTTAGGCTCCCCACCAGATGCAAAGGCCATAGAGTCTGACATAGACTTCTTGACTAGCTTCTTCTACATCTGTGTAAAGTTTATCCCATAAAATAAGTCCCTTATTCTATATAGCTTATAGCTGTGTTTCTTCTCTGAATGAACCCTGCTGATACAGAAGCTGTGGCAACAATGCCGGCAAGAGGTAACCAACATTTTTATTTAGCATTTACTTTGCATCATATGCTATGCTAAGTACTTTACATGATTTAACCCATTTTAATCTTCACAGCAATACCATAAAGTAGACACTAGTTTCTCTCATTTTTGCTGATGAGGTAAATGAGGGTTAGAAAGTTGATGGAATAGAAATATAGAGCACCTAATACTGCACAAGGACTGGCCTTGAAAGCAGAGCTTACATCTTTGTCTCCAGAGTTCCAGCTCTGTACCTATGCTCTACTCTTTACACATTTTTCTCTTCATGTTCTCCTTTTAGTAGACTGGGATAACTTCTGAAATTTCCAGAACTAGACATGGCCCATGATTGTGTACTTTTAAAGACTTACTTTTTACGGAATACTTAATCTAGCCTTCCAGATACTATTAAGTCTTTTTAGGTCATGGCCCATGTGCTACCCCATCATCATCTGTCTATAACCCCAGAAATGTAGTTGTAGTAAAATATCATCTTAAGAGGATGCCTGAATAAAAAATGCATGAGTCAGACTTCATTCTATTTATTTCAGAAACTGTTTTACACAATCACTGATTCTGTATTTAGAAAATTATACATAATGCCTTTTTTAAAGATGCCCTTTCTAAAGACAGAATGCTTTCCTTTAATTGAATTAGGATATTCCAGGTATGTTGGTGTAGTCACACTTTTCCTTGCTTTGATATTTCAAGAGAAAAATCAGGAATTTTAGATTTATTCAGATCCTCTTCTTTAAAGCTTAGAAATTATTTTCCTACTTTTCCCCAACTATTTGGGTCACTTTTATTTTCTAAAGATATAAATTGAATATTTTGATATTTTTAGAATAACAAGATAAATGATACGTTATTTATTGGCTCCATCAATTTATTTTTCTGAAACTAGAAAAAAATGAGCTTAGAATTCATAAATTAGACCTAGAATCCCAAGGGAATTACAAAACTCCCCCTCTGGCTTCTTCCTTCTAAATATTGTATGTCTTTAATTGAAGAGAATTCTTGATCTTGTTAAGCCCAAAGAATATAAAATTTTTATTTCCATTCAGAAACTATTTTTCATCATTATATCAAAGGCTTTGAGAGTATGCAAGTTGCCATAAGTTAGCCAACGTAATACTGCAATGAGAGCTTAAAATGCATCTTGTCCTAGTTACATTTACCTAGTATCTAGGCTAACTAAAGCCAAAAAGACCCAAACACTTTCTTGACCTTGTAATTGTCTTCAAAATTTAGTCACACACACACACACACACACACATACACACACACACACCCCTTGAGGATGAAAAATTGATCTTTATTCTTATTTTTAAGCTTCAAAGAAATGTTTAAGAAGGACACCAGGGCATAGGTCCAGGAAAGACATTATACTGGTTGTTCACTATCATATTCTGTGTGTTCCCTCACTGAGAGTATGAGGCTTCTTACTTTCATCAGAACTGCAATATTAATAAATAATAAATTAATAAAAAGAATTAGGTAAATGCAATTAAACCAACTACAAATGTTTCTTTCTGATTTACTTTACTAAATTGGAAACCTCAAAGACAGTACACTCTCAGGACCAATCTAACTTGCAAATTATAGTATGAATCATATTCCTAAAGGAAAAATTATATTTTAATATAAATATAAAATATTTTATATTTATATTATATCATATTCCTGTTTTCAGATGCTATAAAACGGTCTCCAAATACTAGTCCAATCCAATTAAAATTTCTAATAAAAGCCTTATAGGCCCTCTAGAATTTAAACCCACACAACTTTCTTCTATATTCTAGCTCATGTTCTGTACTCCAGTCCCAGATAGGTCTGCTTATGAATGTTCTTTCATGTTGTTCACCTACTGAAAGTACCCTCCTAAACCCTCTTATCTAATCATGTCCCCAGCCATTTCAGAACATCATTCTTGAATCTCCTTCTTTGTGGAGCAACAAAGACTCTAACATTCCTCTGCAGCTGAAATGAGGCTATGGAGTTTGGAGTTTATTTTATCATCAGTGAAAGATGACTAGAGGTAATTAAGCAAGGGAGTGATATAATATGCTTATAAATCTCTTGTCTTTACTGTAGTGGCCTGGCTTAAGTAAAATAAAACATTTTTGAAAAAAGTGATTTAAATTCTGAGCTAAAGTGATAAATAAGAATTTGATCTAGCCAATGATTCAGACCATACGGAAAGATTGCTTAAGCAACCTTACTGGAAATGAAAAGCAAATTTGTAGTTAATTGTAATATCAATTTTCTTATGACAGGTTATTTCTTAATAATAATATCTACTAACATTCTGTTACTTATCAAAATGAAGTTTTAACTGAATCATAATAAAAGTATTAAAAGAGAAATCAGTGGAATACTACTAGCATGAGAATTTATTCCTAGTAGTTTCACTGGACAAATAATATATATATCAGAGGTTAGGTAGGTCTCTGATGGGTTTATACTGCTCTAAAAAATTTACTGTTTGCCTTTTCTTGTCCCTATTCTACTTGGTAATGTCATGCTAGTCCTGATCCAGGCCCCTTTGAGGAAGTATTGGTCAATGGGAAAGGCAGGACTCCAGCCATTAGGGCCAGTGGTTGCCTCCTCTTGAGCAGTCAGGAAGCAGGACCCAAACCTTCTTTAATCTCCTAAGCAGTATAGCAGATGGTGAAGGAAGAAAGTAAGAGAGAACAGAGAATAGAAAAGAGAGGACAGAGGAGAGTAGAGGGGAGGAGAGGGAAGGAGAGGGGAGGGGAGGGGAAAAAGGAGGGGAGGGACAAAGAGAGAGACAGAGTGAGAAGGAGTTGACTTTGGTCTGGTGACAGAGTGAGACACTAATTTTGGATGTAGTCTGCCCTGAAATGTCACTTTAAATGTCTTCTAGACAAGTGGTTCAGGGAACTTATGCCAGGTTCTTGGGTATAATGATAAAGTCTCCTAAGAAACTTGTACATAAGGGGCAATTATATCTCTATCTTCTCACCTGAGCTCCAGATTCATATATCTGGTTGTCTCTTTGACATTGACATTGATACTTGAAGGTCTAATGGTCATCTCTAAATTTGAATGGGTTTAAAACCAAACTCTTGATTTCCACTCTCAATCCCCAAACCTGCTTCCCCTCATTTCTCTTACCTTAATGAATGTCAAATTTCATTCTTTGAATTATTCTGGCTAAAAAATTATATGTCTTCCATTCCTCCGTTTCTAACATCACACAACCAATACATCAGCAAATCCTATTATTGACTTCTAGTTTTATACCATTATAATCAGAAAAGATACTTGATATGGATCACTCTTCTTAAATTTGCTAAGACTTCTTTTGTGATGAATCATCTATCCTGGATACTGTTCCATATGTGCTTAAGAAGAATGTATATTCTGCTGCTGTTGGATGGAATGTTCTATAAATGTCTGTTAGGTCCATTTGGTCTAATACCTGGTTCAACTCCAACATTTCCTTGTTGATTTTCTGTCTAAATGATTTGTCCATTGTTAAAAATGGGGTATTGAAATCCCCTACTATTATAATATTGTTGTTTATTTCTCCCTTCAGGTCTGTTAGTATTTGCTTAATATATTTAGGTGTCCTGATGTTGGGTACATATATATTTAGGATTGTTATACCTTTTTGATAAATTGACCCCTTTATCATTATATAATGACCTTTGTCTCTAATTACCATTTTTAGCTTAAAGTCTGTTTTTTTCTAATAAAAATATAGTTTCCCCTGTGTTCTTTTTTTTTTCCATTTGTATGGTCCATCTTTTATAATCCCTTCGCTTTGAGCCTATGTGTGTCCTTAAAGCTGGAATGAGTCTTGTAGGAAGCATATAGTTGGATATTGTTTTGTTTTGCTTTTCCATTCAGCCACTGTATATATTTCCATTGGAGAACTCAACACATTTACATATGAAGTAATTATTGATAGGTAAGGACTTACTAATGCTATCCTATTGTTTTTTTGGTTGTTGTGTAGTTCCTTTATTGTTTTCTTTCTCTCTTGCTGCTTTCCTTTGTGATTTGATGATTTTTCCATAGTAGTATGCTCTGATTCTCTTCTCTTTATCTTTGTGAATTTACTATAGGTTTTTGCTTTGCAGTTAGCATGAGGCTTACATAAAACATCTTATAGGTATGTCTATTGTACATTGATAACTATTTAACCTTGATTACATACAAAAACTCTACTCCCTTTTTTTTGTTTCTGATGTCACAATTTACCTCTTCTTATATTCTGTATTCATTAACAAATTATTGTATCCATAATTATTTTTTAATACTTTTGCCCTTTAGCCCTCTACTGGTGGAGTTAACATACCACCATATTACAGTGTTTGAGTATTCTGAATTTGACACTATATATATATATATATACCTATATAACTTTATCTCTGTTTTATGTATTTTCATATGTACTAACTAGCATCCTTTCTTTTCAGCTTGAAGAACTCCTTTTAGCATTTCTCATAGGAGATAAGTTTAGTGGTAGTGAATTCCTACAGGTTTTGTCTGGGAAAGTCTTTCTCTCTCCTTCATTTCTGAAGGATAGCTTTGCCAGGTAAAGTATTCTTGGTTGACAGTTTTGTTTTTTGTTTGTTTTTTTTTTCCTTTCAGCACTTTGAATATATTATCCCACTCTCTCCTGGCCTGCAAGTTTTCTGCTGAGAAATTCACTGATAGCCTTGTGGGGACTCCTTTGTAAGTTATAAGCTTTCCCCCCACTAGCTGCTTTTAAGGTTCTCTTTTTGTCCTTGATTTTTGACAGTTTTGTAATAATGTGTTTTGGAGAGAGTTTCTTTAAGTTGATATTGTTGAGTGACCTATAAACTTCATGAATTTGGATATCTAATTTCTATCTAGATTTGGGAAGTTCTCAGCCATTATTTCCTTAAATAAGCTTTCTTCCCCCTTCTTCTCTTCTCCTTCTGGAACTTCAGTGATTTGCAAATTGGTCCTTTTGATGGTACCCTGTAGTTCAGGTAGGCTTTCTTTATTCTTCCTCATTCTTTTTTCTTTGTCTTCCTCTGTTTGGATAACTTCAAAATTCTTGTCTTCAATTTCACTGATTCTTCTGCTTGATCAAGTCTGCTATTGGTGCTCTCTATTGCATTTTTCATGTCATTCATTGAATTCTTCACCTCCAGAATTTCTGTTTGGTTCTGTTTTATGATTTATGTCTATTCATTAAACTTCTAATTTTGTTCATTTATTGTTTTCCTGATTTCACTGAAGTATTTTTCTGTGTTTTCTTGTAGCTCATTGAGTTCCCTTTAAAAAGCTAATTTGAATTCTTTACTGGGTAAATCATGGATCTGCATGTCTTTGGGTTTAGTTACTGGAAGATTATTATGATCCTTCAGTGGTGTCAAGGTTTCTTGATTTTTTTTTTTTTTATGTTCCTTTGAGTTTTGTGTTGCTGTCTTCTCATTTGAAATGGTATCAGCTCCTCCAGTCTTTACTAAATGCCTTCAGGTGAGAAGTAACTTCCATTAGCCTTGCTAGAGATTGAGGTTTTCTCAAACCTATTAATACATCTGCTCCATGCATCTTGCTCCCTCTTGTGGTAGAATTCTTAAGCTTGTATGCCTTCTCTCAATCCTGCAACACACCAGGCTTAGTGCTAGCAGCCTCTTGTTTTCCCAAAGGTGGTGCCACATCTCAAGTTTGTGGTCTCTTGCTGGCCTGCAGATTTAGGCCTGCTTTCTGTGCATGCTCACTAGCCATCCTCTAAAGCTTGCTTTTGCCCACCATCTTCAGAACCATGCACAGGGTGTTGGCCAGAGTGGAGAGGCTGTGTGGGTGAGGCACACTAGGTGCTGGGTTTGCCCATGGACCAATTGGGGGTATCCACAGATAGGGTTTTCTCAGCACTTTGTGAGTAGGCTTCTTGATGGAGTTCCTAATGCAGTTAATAGGACCCATTGTCCCTTTAATGCCCTCTGGATCATATGTATCCCTTCCCCAGACTTTTCCCACCCTCCAGTCATGGAGCTCTCCACTTAGTTCTCTAAATGGGGTAGGAGAGAAATGAGTTTCTTTGGCAGCATTCACACAGCTGGAAGCTGGGTGCTCACTCATACTCTCCCTTTCCCCCACAGGAGAAATCATGGGCCCAGGAAAAGCTCTCTTAGCCCTAAACTCTGCCATTTTGGGGGAGGAGTTATTTGGGTAAAATCAAGCTGTTCCTCTTTTTCACTCCAGTGCATCTAAACTCAAAACTCACATTCCTCTTCTCTAACAGAGTGCTAGATCTTCTCCTCTGGAAACCTAGACTTTAGCAAAGGCTCTCTCATCCAAAGGTGATTGTCTAAGATTGTGTTCTCCAGGGGCTCTTGGTTTGGGGTCAAGAAGGGCTGGAGCTACTTAATCCATCATTTCACTATCTCTAGCCAGGATCAAGGTCCATCTGCCTATATTACCTGATGCATGGGTGGGTGAGACTCCTCCTGGTGCCCTTGGCCCACAGCTGTGGTGTTAGATCACACAGCTTCCACAAAGTCACTCTTATTCAAGAATGGGTCCTGAATATTTGTTGTTGGGGAAGGGGGAATAACGCATTAAACCCACAGCAAATAGCACTATAACCCATGCCTGAATGAAGCTTATCTGACACACATATTTTTCTATAAGATACATCACAGCTTCCTTGCACTTAGGAAAACATTCTCCGCCCCCCCAATCCCCCCACTGAGAGCTAAAGAGACTCCCCTTCACCACTTATTAACAGCATTACAGGGGGAGGGCTACCAGGCTCTCAGATTTTACTGTCCTCATTGTACCCCCCACCCCATAGGGTCAAGCATGACCTAAGCAGAACCTCAGAAGTTGTCACCAGCTCTGCACTCTGAAATAATAAGGACTTCAAATTTTCTACCAATTCCATTCTCCAATCCAACACACTTCCCAAATGAAGGGACGAGGATGGGATATCAGGAAACCTCATTAAGGGAGATAAAGGAGAAAATGATTTTAAGTGGTATCAACATTTTCTAAAGCTCAAATTATGCTACTGCCCTAAAACTGACAAATTAAATAACCCAACAAATGGCCATGATGCAGGTCAAAGGGAACTGATGCTGTTCCCTTCATTGTGAGGGAGAGGACAGAAACAACCGTGGTGGTCTTATGTCACCATAATGCTGATGTCATTCACCTTGGCTTTAAAATGTATTTTAACATCTGATAAATAAAGCTAGCTCTCTCTTTCTGCTTTTTGTTTTCAGAATTTTGCTGGCTATTCTTTTTTGTGGTGATGGATTGGGATTGGGATGGATGAAGGTAAAAAATAAAGCACTAGATTACAGGATGGCTATGGCATTTGAAAAGTATGGGAACAATGGTAATTATAAGAATTGTGGAGCTGCTGTAGGCTGTTGCTAACTCTTTTAGAAGCCTGAAGAAGAAAAAGACAAGCTCAGGTCATCCAACTATTAATTCATACATTAGTGACTGGTGAAATGGTATTGTTTAAGGTGATCTTTACCTTCTCCAAGCTCTGTGAAAATTAGACTCAAGATCTGTTTGTTTATAAGAGTATCAGTGCTATGATAAATATGGAATGCCCAGCCTATACGGGTCTCCAATATCAACAGGGCCTTGATAGGAAAAGGATGGGATCCTAAAACTCATTGGCAAGCTGAAACTAATACCACCAGAATACTCGGAATGGCAGAAGAGACCCCTACCCCTTGTTAGAAGAGAGCAGTCTCCCTTTAGCTAAAAATCTCGCAAGACCCTCATCTGAGACATGTGCCTCAAAGATAATGTGTGTCAGCATCAGATCTACCTTCTCCTTGAGCAGAAAAATGTTGTCTCTGCTTGAGGAGAAAATACAGTTGATCATGACTATTCACGAACTCCATATTTGTGAATTTGCCTACTCACTAAAATTTATTTGTAACCCAAAATCAATACTCACAGCACTTTCATGGTCATTTGTCATCATGTGCATAGCTGCAAAAAAATCTGAGCTGCTTGTTGCACACGCACCCAGCTGAAGTCAAACAAGACCATGTTTGTTTCAGGTCTCATACTGTTAAACAAGTGTCCTTTTCCCAGTCTATTTAGTATCATGTTTTCCACATTTTTGTTTCTTGTTGGTGATTTTTAGTTTTGAAATGCTGCTAGTGTTTCCAAGTGCAAGAAAGCTATGATGCCTTACAGAGTAAATATATTTGTTAGATTAGCTTCATTTAGTCATGATTTATAGTGCTACTGGCTGTGAGTTCAATGATAACGAATCGATATTACATATTTTTTAAAGATTTTATTTATTTATTTGACAGAGAGAGAGAGAGCACAAGGCAGAGAGGCAGGCAGAGGGAGATGGAGAAGCAGGCTCCCCGCTGAGCAGAGAGCCTGACGCAGGGCTTGATCCCAGGACCCTGGGATCATGACCTGAGCCAAAGGCAAACACATAACTGACTGAGCCACCCAGGCATCACAATCATTATTACATATTAAATAAGGTGTTTTAAAACAGAAACATACATATAACAAGGTGTGTATTGATCAGTTGAGTAAAGTGTTGTGACTCCAGACTAGTAGAAATCTAACCATGTATTTATCCTACAAGTAATGGCTCAGTGACTTTATAGAAAATAACTACCTCAAATAGCAAGAGTTGACTGCACCTTATACATGAAAGGAATTTCAAGTTTCAGCTAAGAAGTACTTGCAGGAACTAGAGGAATACCTGTGGGAGTAGACTGGTGGTAGTGAAGGTAAGGAAATATAAGACTGGATAGGGAAAATTTTATTGACATAGGGAACATCCTCCATGACTTGTGATTTGACATTCCGGCAAAGATTCCTGGAGCCAGTCCTAATATGGTTTCAGACAGCATTTGGAAGCTTGAACATGATGATGCCTACATAAATGAGGTGGGGATAATAGAAATGCTTTGGAACAGTATTAAAGACTCAGAAAGCTCCAGATGTTAAAATTTTGAATAGATATTTGATGTGAGACCAGAGAATCCACCACCCAGCTTTATTTCATGGAAGAACCCAGCGGACACATTCTTCATTAAGGCAACGAGGAATCTACAAATGAGAGAGCTCAACAGCTCAGGGCTGATAGTAGGACATACTGCCATGGAACAGATTGTCTTACTTATTACCGGAAAAGTTCTTTTCATGCAGACTTGTAGCATGTACAAAATTTGACAATATAACTGGCCATAAAGTAAGTATACACAAATTCAAAGAGTGAAATAATGCAAAGAATGTACTTTAACAACTATGCAACAGCTATTAGAAACTAATAGCAAAATCTAACTAGAAAATCTCTGAAGTTTTAGGTTTTACATTTATATATATACATATATATATATATTTTAGTTAATTTTTCTTTATTGTGTGACATATGGATCGAAACTTTTTAAATATAGATATCTAATTGTTGTGGAACCATTTGTTTAAAGACTATCTTTCTGCACTGAATGTGTAACTTAACCTTATTACATCTTTGTCAAGGATCAATTGAAAATATATGTATAGGTCTATTTCTAGATTCTCTATTCTGTTCCATTGATCTCTTGTCTATCTTTATGCCAACAGCACATTCTGTTGATTTACTGTACATATGCTTAATTTCATGTTTCAACTTTACTGGGCTAAGGGATTCCCAGCTAGCTGGTGAAATAATTTCTGAGTGTGTTTGTGAGAGTGCTGCTAGAACAGATTAGCATTTAATCAGGACACTGAGTAAAGAATATCTACCCTCACCAATGTGGGTGGGCTTTATCCAATCTGTTAAGGCACAGACAGAACAAAAAGGCAGAGGAAGGTTGAATTCTCTTTTCTTGAGCTGGGACATCCATTTTCTCCCGCCCACAGATGACAAGAAGTCCCAATTGTGGGGCCTGTGTACTCCAGGACTTACATCAGCTGTGCTGCCCTCCTGCTCCCCCAGGCCTTCAGTCTCAAACTGGAGTTAAACCATCAGCTCCCTTGGTTCTCATGTCATCACTCAGACTGAATTATACCGCCATCTTTCCTTGTTCTCAGGCTTACAAATAGTTATTGTGGGACTTCTCAGCCTCCAGCACCGTGTGAACAAATTCCTATATTAAATCTCCTCTTATATTTATCTCTATTATGTCCCATTAGTTTTGTTTCTCTGGAGAACCCTAATACTCTATAATTTTATAATAAATCTGTAAGTCAGGTAGTGTAAGTTTCCCAACTTGGTTCTTTTTCAAAGTTGTTTTAACTAATCTAAGTCTTTTGCAGTCCATATGAATTTCAGAATCAGCTTGCCAATTTTATAGGAAAAACCTGCTGTAATTTTGCTTGGGATTGTACTGAATCGACAGATGAATGTTGGGGGAATTGATATCTTAAACAGAGCCTTCTGATCCATGAACATGGTGTTTCTCTCCATTTATTTAGTTCTTCTTTAACCTCTTGCAGCAATGTTTAATAGGTTTCAGTTTATAGGTCTTGCACATCTTTTGTCAGATTTATTCCTAAGCATTCCATATTTGTTAATGATATTTAAACTTTATTTTTAAAATTTCAATTTCTAATTGCTTATTACTAAAATATAAAAATACAATTGATTTTAAAATAATGACCCAGTATCAGGCAACCTTGCTAAACTCATTTATTAGGTCTAAAAGCTTTTTTATAAATCCCACCATATTTTCCACACAATCTTCTGTAAATAAAATATTACTTTTTCCTTACCAATCTGGATGGATTTTATTATTTTTCTTGCCTAATTGCATTGGATAGAACCTCTAGTAAAATGTTAAATAGTTGTGGTGAGAGCAGCCATCCACATCATGTTTCTAACCTTAGGAAAAAAATATTTTATCTTTCACCACTGAGAATATTAGCAGTAGGACTTTTGTAGAGGACATTTATCTGTTTGAAGAAATTTCCTTGTCCTGGTTTGCCGAGAGGTTGTTTTTTCTTCCAAATTAGGAATGGAAGTTGGATTTTGTCAAATGATTTTCTTCATCTACTGAGATGATTATATGGGTTGTTTTTTTTTTTTTAATTTTTTGCTCTGTTAATGTGAATTACATTGATTGATTTTCAAATGTTAAGACAACTTTACATTTTTAGGATAAGCCCTACTTGGCCATGATATATTATCCCTTCTATATATTGTTAGATTTGATTTGTTAAAATTTCACTTAGAATTTTTACATATATGTTCATGATTGATACTGTTCTGTAGTTTTCTTTTCTTGCAGTATCTTTGTGTGGTTTTGGTATCAGAGTAATGCTGGAGCCATAAAGTGAGTTGAGAAGTATTCCCTCCTCTTCAATTTTCTGCAGAACTGGTATTCTTTCTTTCTTAACTGTTCTGTCGAATTCAGCAGAGCTTGGAATTTGTGACTCAGGGTTAGGGCAAAATTCGTTAGATATGACACAAAAGTATGATCCAAAAAAAAAAAAAAGATTGATAAGCTGGACTTCATTGAAATTAATAACTTATTTTCTTTGATAGACACTGTTAATAAAATGAAAAGATAAACTACAAACTGAAGGAATATATTGGTAAAAACATATCTGATTAAAGACTTGTATTCAAGATATATAAAGAACTCTCAAAAATGCAATAATAAAGAAAGAGAAAAAACCCAATAACAAATCGGTAAAAAGTTTGAATAGACATTTTGCCAAAAAGATACATGGATGACAAATAAGCACAGGACGAGGTACTCAGTAGGAGCAGTCATTACATAAATGTAAATTATAACCACAGTAAGGTAATGTACTTTGTTAGAATGTCTGAAATTAAGAAATGACTTACTAAAATGCTAATGTGGAGGAACTTAAACCCTTGTACAATGCTGTTGGGAATGTAAAATGGTAGAATATCTTAAGAAAACAATTTGGCAGTTTCTTTAAAAGTTAAACATGTATGTCCCATATAATCCAGCCATTCTACTCCTATGTATTTACCCAAGATAAATGAAAGTATATGTCCATATGAAGACCTGTAAGCAAATATTCATAGTAGCCTTATTGAATTAGTCAAAAATTGGAAACAACCTAAAGATTGGTCAATAGGTATAAACACAGCCATAAATAGAACACTACTCAGCAATAAAAATCAACTGTTGATACAGGAAACAACATGGATTAATCTAAAAATTATTACACTAAGTGAAAGAATTCAGGCCAAAAAGTGTACATATTGCATGAGAACATTATATAAAATTTTACAACATGCAAATTAATCTATAATGACAGAAAGCAAAAAAGTCATTGCCTGGAAATAGATGGGCAAGGAAAAGTATGAAGGAAAGATTACAAAGGGGCATGGTGAAACTTTTTAAGATGATGGATATGTTCAATATCATGATTGTGGTGATGGCCTCATGGGTGTTTACGTGTATATTTTATTTTTTAAGAGCTTTTTGTATATTTAAACGTGTGTAGTTTATTATATGTCAACTTTTCTTCAGTAAAGCTGATAAAAATTTAAATACATTAAAAATATCATAAAGAAAATAAAAATTCAAACCATGAATGAAGAGAAGATAATTTGCCACAATACAGATTACAAAGGATTGGGATTCAGTAAATCCCCTAAAAATCAATAAGAAAATAGGTAACAACTCAATAGAAAAGCAGGTTAAAGTAATGAATAGAAATTTCACAGATGAGGATGCCTAAAGTGGCTCTCAAACATATGAAATTATATTCAATTTCTTCAGTATGAAAATTAAAAGCACTTTCCAGATTGGTTAAAATGGAAAAATAAGACAAAATTAAGTGTATGTGAGGATGTGGAAAATAGAAATTGGATATAAATTGGTATAACCACTTTTGAAAACAGTTTGCTATATCCAGGAAAATTGAACACACTTAAATTCTACCAACCCATAATTCCACTATTAGATATATGCCTAAATAAATTGTTGAATGTGTGTTTATAAGCAAGAATACTTATTGCAACATTGTTTAAAAAATTATATAAACAGTGTCAATATCCATTAACAGTATAAAGGGTATATAATGTGGTATATTCATACAACAGTATACTCATAAACATGTAAAATGAATGAACTATAGTATATACATCCACATGATTATAACTAAAAAACAATGTTGAGTGAAAGAAGCAAGTTACAGAAGAATTCTTAAAAATTCTTATAAATTTCAAAAGCAGGTAAAACTGAAGAGTGTATTTTAAGAGCCATATGCTTAGGTAGCAAAATAAAAACAAAAACAAAAGTCCCACAATAAATATTAAGGAAAGGAAGAGAATGATTAATTCAGGGTATGGTTTATCTTTGGATAGGGACAATGAATGAGGTCTCATAGGATGCGTCTGAGATACAGTAATATTCTGTTTCTGGCCTCGATATGGATACATGGATTTTGGTTTATTACTACCATTGAATTTGTACATTTATATTTTGCACAGTCTTTGTTAGGTATGCTCTATTTCACATTTTTTGGAATGTTTAATAGGAAGTATGACAGACAGGGTAGGAGACTGGTTACAAGGTTAATGCAGTTATTTACACAAAAGAATTCTAAAGACTTGGAGCTCTGTATTATCTGTAAGTCAGGGTAGTTAACTTGGATAATTATTTGAAATTAAATGAGTTACAGTTTTCCACCTCCAACTCTTTTCTTACTTATTCCTATACTGTACACATATATAAGCAGATAGCAAAGAATGAATATACTAAATAAGTTTTCAGTACCAATTCCAGAAATCCAGTGCTATCCCAAGTATTCTTAAGGGTTGCCTGACCAACCTTGTGTTGGGACTGTTAATTTGGCTTTGAATGAAACACAATAGGGTAGTGGTTCTCAAACTTAAGTGATCACACTTAAATATAAGGATTACACACACACGTAAGGGTCATACTTTGTTAAGAGGCAGATTGATTAGAACTTATACAAAAAATTCTGATGTAACAGACTTGAATAGGACCCAGGAAACTGCATTTTAAAAACAAGCACTCCCCAATCATATTCATGCAGATGGTCTAGACTAGATTTTTGGAAATGCTGGTTTTACTGATTAAAAGTTCTGGAAAGAGACTGATCTGGGTTCATCGTGCAGAGCCTGGTACATAGAAAACTTGTATTTACAATTACAACTCTTGGTAGTAGTGGTGGTGGTGGTGATTCTGTAGTCAATCCAGCTTCTTAACTCCCTACAAAAAGTTGATTCAAATCCCTATTACATGCATTTTATTTTAGAGATATATTTATTTGAGAGAAAAAGAGAGTGAGAGAGAGAGCAGGGGGAGTGAGAGGGAGAGAGAAACTCAAGCAGACTCCCCACTGAGTGTAGGGCCTGACATGGGCTCAATCCCACAACCCTGAGGTCATGACCTGGGCTGAAATCAAGAGTAGGATGCTCAACCAACTGAGCCACCCAGGTGCCCCTACATGCATTTTAGTATCCAGTATCCTTATGATTTTATACACATTTCTGATGGGCTTATATTTTCATGGACCCCTCTGGCTCTGATTTTCTGCTCTGAGCAATTTTTGTTCCTTGTTCTATATTACCTATGGTTATTTACTTCTTTGTCATAATTTTAAGGCAAAGGCAAAAATGGTCCTTTATACTTCATCATTTTCTTCAGAGCAACCAGAAATATAAAGCTGTTGCATGTAGCAAAAATGTAGTTGAAGACCTGGGAACTACCTTAAGTGCTATGTAGGACACAACTTGGAATCACGTTAGATCTTTTAGCTGCCATTGTCTGCACCACTCCATATAAAAACCCCAGACTCCTGACATCTTACTAATTGTTCCCTTCCCATCTCTCTTCCTCACTCCGTACGTCTTGGATTACCCTAGAATTTTGAATTCTCCCTTAATTAGACTGAGCAATTCAGCTCTCTAGCCACTCCTAAACTTGCAGTTATTCATGAAAAAACTCAGTACCTTTTATGTAGCAAGATTCATAAGCTTCCTAGAGAATAATTATGGTTATAAGTAGTATATAATATAAACCAAGACATTTGGAAATGAATATTGAGAAAAAAGTACTTGCCAGATTGAAAAGAAACAAAGAAATTGAAAAATCACCTTAAATATTTTCTACCATGGTTCTGCCACATCCCACACATATTCAAATAACCCCTTCAACTTCCAGATCACAAAAACTAAAAATTCATATTTAACTTCATTCTCTTTAATTGGATACTCAATAGTTATTTAACCAGAATAATTTAGAAGAAAATTGAAGTGCCTTTTCCTTCTTTATCCTATTTCTAGGACATCAGTGTTTCCAAATAATGACTTTTAGTGTAAAGAATTTCTAACACACCTGTCTGAAGTGTAGAGAACTTCTTGAGAATCTAGAGTCTGGGTTTCAGTCCTGGTTTTGCCTCAGACAATTTAGCAAATCCCTTAACCTAACTCTCTGTTTACTCTATTTTTAAAATAGGGTGAGGTGTATTGTTTTTTATTGCTGCTGAAACAAATTACCATTAACTTGGTGGTTTTTAAAATTATTATCTTTACACTTCACTATGTCAGGAATCAGACCCGGATCTCATTGGGTTAAAATCAAGGTGTCAGCACTCTTGTGTTCCTTTCTGGAGACCCTCGGAGAGAATCTGTTTCTTTGTTCTTTCTAGCTTCTAGAGGCTGCCCACATTGCTTGGCTCATGGCTCCCTTCCTCCATCTTTAATGTCAGCAATGATGTAGAGATCTCACATCACATCACTCTGAACTCTTGTTTCCCTCTTCCACTTTTAAGGACCCTTGTGACTATATTGGGCCCACAAGGATAGTGCAGGATAATCCCCCTATTTTAATGTCAGCTAACTAGCAACCTTAATTCCATCTGCAATCTTAATTTCCCTTTATCAATCGAGGTAACATAATCACAGATTCTGGTAATTAAGACTTGGACATCTTTGGGAGGGCATTATTCTGCCTACCACATCAGGTAACAGAGTATTTCTCATATATTTAACCAAAAACTTCTATGATTTTATGATAAAGTCCATCACATTTGGGGGGGGGGGAGAAGGAGTAGTCCTTTACAGTACCACTGAGAAATACTTGTGTTTACTAACACCATTAAATAAATCATCTGTAATGGACATTGTTGTTTTACTGAATGTTCAACTTCTAGTCCATCCTTTTGGTACTGGGAAATTTCTGCTTCCCCACTGATGAGTCCCAGGATTGCCTTACCCTGGGTAAGAAGCAAAAACTTAACCCAAGATAGGCCAACTGAATTCTCTCATTAGAAACTGAATTGTGGGAGGGGGCGGAGCAAGATGGCGAAGGAGTAGGAGACCTGGATTTCGTCTCCTCTCAGGAATTCAGCTGGATAGGGATCAAACCATTCTGAACACCTACAAACCCAACAGGAGATCGAAGAAAGGAATAGCAACAACTCTTTGAACAGAAAAGCGACCACTTTCTGGAAGGTAGGACGTGCGGAGAAGTGAATCTGAGGCGATATTCCGGAGGATAGACGGCGGGGGAGGGGCCTCCGTCGGCCGCTTCTGGCAAGTGATAGAGCCGCGGAGCACAAAATCGGAACTTTTAAAAGTCTGCTCCGCCGAGGGACGTCACTCTGGTGGCTAAGCGGGGGGTGGAACCCTCCGGGACAGTGTGGTCTCAGGACCCTTGGGGTCACAGAAAGACCGGGGGTGCCTGAGTGCGGCAGAGCTCCCAGGTAATGGAGCAGGGAAGCTGGCTGCAGAGGCGGAGCCCAGGCGCGGGCTCTCAGCTCGGGGTTGCCATAAACCGTGATCCGCGGCACAGTCGGGCCCCTGCTCCTACAGCAGGGACCCAACAAGCGGCAGATCCGGGGAGACTCACCTTCCTCCCCTGGGAGGAGCTGCGCAGGAGTGCACCGCAGGGATCTGCTGGGTTTGGAGACTCCACCCACGGTCGGGTGCCAGAGATAGAAACACGCGGTCACAGGCCGGGTGAGTACGGAGTGCAGCTGCAGACCGGGGAGACGGGAGTGACTGGCGGCTTTTCTCTGGGGGCTCACTGAGGAGCGGGGACCCGAGTTCTCGGCTCCTCCGGGGCGGACATTGGGAGGCTGCCATTTTCACTCTCCGCCTCCAAAGCTGTACGGAAAGCTCGCAGGGAACAAAAGCCCCGGAGAGCAAACCCGAGCAGATTACTTAGCCGGGAGAGGGCAAGGGCAGGGCAATTCCGCCTCCGGCAGAGACATTTGGAAACCACAGCAACAGGCTCCTCCCCAGAAGATCAGCGAGACCACCCAGCCAAGACCAAGTTTACCGATCAATGAGAACGGCAGAACTCCAGCGCTAGGGGAATACTGCACATAGAAATCATGGCTTTTTTACCATGATTCTTTAGTCTTTCAAAGTTAATTTTTTTAACTGTCTTTTTTTTTTCTTTTTGAATTTTTCTTTTTCCCTTTTTCAACCAACATCTTATCAATCCCTTTTTTTAAAAAAAAAAAAATTTTTATTTTTCATTTTTAGAGTCATATTCTATCCCTTCATAGTAGTTACCCGTATTTTTGGCTTATATATATAAGTTGTTCTCTCTTTAAAATTTTGAGATAGTTTCTTCTAACACATTAAAATATACCCTAAATCTCTAGTATATGGTGTTTTCTATTCCACTGCCTGATCACATCCTCTCCCCTTTTTTTTTAAATCCTCTTCTTTCTTTTTTCAAACAACTTCTTATCAATTCCTTTTATAAAATTTTTTATAATTTCCATCTTTACAGTCATATTCCATCCCTTCATCATATCAACCCTTACTTTTGTACATATATAAGTTTTTCTTTCTTTAAAATTTTGGGAGGCACTTTCTTCTAAAAGACCAAAATACACCCTAAATCTATTGTGTGGCACTGATCTATATACCAGCCTGGTCATATTTGATCACATTCTGGTTTTGTTGTTGTTGTTTTGTTTTGTTTGTTTTTGTTTTTATCTTTATCTTTTTCTTTTTTTTCTTTCTCTTTTTTCTCTCTTTCCCTTTCTTTTCCCACTGCTTCAGGTCTTTTCTGATTTGTTTAGAGTATATTTTCTGGGGATGTTGTTACTCTGCTAGCATTTTGTTCTCTCATTAATCTTTTCTACTCTGCACAAAATGACAAGATGGAAAAAATCACCTCAACAAAAAGAACAAGAGGTAGTACCGACTGCCAGGGACCTACTGAATACGGACATTAGTATGATGTCAGATCTAGAGTTCAGAATCATCACTTTAAAGATACTAGCTGGGCTTGAAAAAAATATGGCAGTTATTAGAGAAACCCTTTCTGGAGAAGTAAAAGAACTAAAATCCAAACAAGTAGAAATCAAAAAGGCTATTAATGAGGTGCAATAAAAAATGGGGGCGCTAACTGCTAGAATAAATGAGGCAGAAGAGAGAATCAGTAATATAGAAGATGAAATGATGGAAAATAAAGAAGCTGAGAAAAAGAGAGATAAACAACTACTGGATCACGAGGGCAGAATTCGAGAGATAAGCGATACCATAAGATGAACAACATTAGAATAATTGGGATCCCAGAAGAAGAAGAAAGAGAGAGAGGGGCAGAAGGTATAATGGAGCAAATTATAGCAGAGAACTTCCCTAATTTGGGGAAGGAAACAGGCATCAAAATCCAGGAAGCACAGAGAACCCCTCTCAAAATCAATAAAAATAAGGGCGCCTGGGTGGCTCAGTTGGTTAAGCGACTGCCTTCGGTTCAGGTCATGATCCTGGAGTCCCAGGATCGAGTCCCACATCGGGCTCCCTGCTCGGTGGGGAGCCTGCTTCTCCCTCTGACCCTCCCCCATCTCGTACTCTCTCTCTCTCTGTGTCTCATTCTCTCTCTCAAATAAATAAATAAAATCTTTAAAAAAAAAAAAAAAAACAATAAAAATAGGTCAACACCCCGACATCTAAGAGTAAAACTTATGAGTCTCATAGACAAAGAGAAAATCCTGAAAGCAGCTCGGGAGAAGAGATGTGTAACCTACAAGGGTAGAAACATTAGATTGGCAACAGACCTATCCACAGAGACCTGGCAGGCCAGAAAGGACTGGCAGGATATATTCAGAGCACTAAATGAGAAAAATATGCAGCCAAGAATACTCTATCCAGCTAGGCTGTCATTGAAAATTGAAGGAGAGATAAAAAGCTTCCAGGACAAACAAAAACTAAAGGAATTTGCAAACACAAAACCAGCCCTACAGGAAATCTTGAAAGGGGTCCTCTAAGCAAAGAGAGAGCCTAAAAGCGACATAGACCAGAAAGGAACACAGACAATATACGGTAACAGTCACCTTACAGGCAATACAATGGCACTAAATTCCTACCTTTCAATAGTTACCTTGAATGTAAATGGGCTAAATGCCCCAATCAAAAGACACAGGCTATCAGACTGGATTAAAAAACAAGACCCATCGATATGCTGTCTGCAAGAGACTCATTTTAGACCCAAAGACACCCCCAGATTGAAAGTGAGGGGGTGGAAAACCATTTACCATGCTAATGGACACCAAAAGAAAGCTGGGGTAGCAATCCTTCTATCAGACAAATTAGATTTTAAACCAAAGACTGTAATAAGAAATGAGGAAGGACATTATATCCTACTTAAAAGATCTATCCAACAAGAAGATCTAACAATTGTAAATATCTATGCCCCTAACATGGGAGCAGCCAATTATATAAGGCAATTAATAACAAAAGCAAAGAAACACATCAACAACAATACAATAATAGTGGGGGACTTTAACACCCCCCTCACTGAAATGGACAGATCGTCTAAGCAAAAGATCAACAAGGAAATAAAGACTTTAAATGACACACTGGACCAAATGGACTTCACAGACATATTCAGAACATTCCACCCCAAAGCAACGGAATACACATTCTTCTCTAGTGCCCATGGAACATTCTCCAGAATAGATCACATCCTAGGTCATAAATCAGGTCTCAACTAGTACCAAAAGATTGGGATCATTCCCTGCCTATTTTCAGACCACAGTGCTTTGAAACTAGAACTCAATCACAAGAGGAAAGTCGGAAAGAACTCAAATACATGGAGGCTAAAGAGCATCCTACTGAAGAATGAATGGGTCAACCAGGAAATTAAAGAAGAATTAAAAAAATACATGGAAACCAATGAAAATGAAAACACAACTGTTCAAAATCTTTGGGATGCAGCAAAGGCAGTCCTAAGAGGAAAGTATATAGCAATACAAGCCTTTCTCAAGAAACAAGAAAGGTCTCAAGTACACAACCTAACCCTACACCTAAAGGAGCTGGAGAAAGAACAGCAAATAAAGCCTAAACCCAGCAGGAGAAGAGAAATAATAAAGATCAGAGCAGAAATCAATGAAATAGAAACCAAAAGAACAGTAGAACAGATCAACGAAACTAGGAGCTGGTTCTTTGAAAGAATTAACAAGATTGATAAACCCGTGGCCAGACTTATCAAAAAGAAAAGAGAAATGACCCAAATCAACAAAATCATGAATGAAAGAGGAGAGATCACAACCAACACCAAAGAAATACAAACAATTATAAGAACATATTATGAGCAACTCTATGCCAGCAAATTAGATAACCTGGAAGAAATGGAGGCATTCCTAGAGATGTATCAACTACCAAAACTGAACCAGGAAGAAATAGAAAACCTGAACAGACCTATAACCACTAAGGAAATTGAAGCAGTCATCAAAAATCTCCCAAAAAACAAAAGCCCAGGGCCAGATGGCTTCCCAGGGGAATTCTACCAAACATTTCAAGAAGAATTAATACCTATTCTTCTGAAACTGTTCCAAAAAGTAGAAATGGAAGGAAAACTTCCAAACTCATTTTATGAGGCCAGCATTACCTTGATCCCAAAACCAAAGACCCCATCAAAAAGGAGAATTACAGACCAATATCCCTGATGAACATGGATGCAAAAATTCTCACCAAAATACTAGCCAATAGGATCCAACAGTACATTGAAAGGATTATTCACCATGACCAAGTGGGATTTATCCCTGGGCTGCAAGGTTGGTTCAACATCCGCAAATCAATCAATGTGATACAATACATTAACAAAAGAAAGAACAAGAATCATATGATCCTCTCCATAGATGCAGAAAAAGCTTTTGACAAAGTACAGCATCCTTTCTTGATCAAAACTCTTCAGAGTATAGGCATAGAGGGTACATACCTCAATATCATAAAAGCCATCTATGAAAAACCTACAGCGAATATCATTCTCAATGGGGAAAAACTGAGAGCTTTCCCCCTAAGGTCAGGAACGCGGCAGGGATGTCCACTATCACCACTGCTATTCAACATAATATTAGAAGTACTAGCCACAGCAATCAGACCACAAAAAGAAATCAAAGGCATCCAAATTGGCAAAGAAGAAGTCAAACTCTCACTCTTTGCAGATGATATGATACTTTATGTGGAAAACCCAAAAGACTCCACCCCAAAACTGCTAGAACTCATACAGGAATTCAATAAAGTGGCAGGATATAAAATCAATGCACAGAAGTCAGTGGCATTCCTATACACCAACAAGACAGAAGAAAGAGAAATTAAGGAGTCGATCCCATTTACAATTGCACCCAAAACCATAAGATACCTAGGAATAAATCTAACCAAAGAGACAAAGGATCTGTACTCAGAAAACTATACAATACTCATGAAAGAAATTGAGGAAGACACAAAGAAATGGAAAAACGTTCCATGCTCACCGATTGGAAGAACAAATATTGTGAAGATGTCAATGCTACCTAGAGCAATCTACACATTCAATGCAATCCCCATCAAAATACCATCCACTTTTTTCAAAGAAATGGAACAAATAATCCTAAAATTTGTATGGAACCAGAAAAGACCCCGCATAGCCAGAGGAATGTTGAAAAAGAAAAGCAAAGCCAGCGGCATCACAATTCCGGACTTCCAGCTCTATTACAAAGTTGTCATCATCAAGACAGCATGGTACTGGCACAAAAACAGACACATAGATCAATGGAACAGAATAGAGAGCCCAGAAATGGACCCTCAGCTCTATGGTCAACTAATCTTTGACAAAACAGGAAAGAATGTCCAATGGAAAAAAGACAGTCTCTTCAACAAATGGTGTTGGGAAAATTGGATAGCCACATGCAGAAGAATGAAACTGGACCATTTCCTTACACCACACACAAAAATAGACTCCAAATGGTTGAAAGACCTCAATGTGAGACAGGAGTCCATCAAAATCCTAAAGGAGAACACAGGCAGCAACCTCTTCGACCTCAGCCGAAGCAACTTCTTCCTAGAAACATCACCAAAGGCCAGGGAAGTAAGGGCAAAAATGAACTATTGGGACTTCATCAAGATAAAAAGCTTTTGCAAAGCAAACAGTCAACAAAACCAAAAGACAACCGACAGAATGGGAGAAGATATTTGCAAATGACATACCAGATAAAGGGCTAATATCCAAAATCTATAAAGAACTCATCAAACTCAACACCCAAAGAACAAAGAATCCAATCAAGAAATGGGCAGAAGACATGAACAGACATTTTTCCAAAGAAGACATCCAAATGGCCAAGACACATGAAAAAGTGCTCAATATCGCTCGGCATCAGGGAAATCCAAATCAAAACCTCAATGAGATACCACCTCACACCAGTCAGAATGGCTAAAATTAACAAGTCAGGAAACAACAGATGTTGGCGGGGATGTGGAGAAAGGGGAACCCTCCTACACTGTTGGTGGGAATGCAAGCTGGTGCAGCCACTCTGGAAAACAGTATGGAGGTTCCTCAAAAAGTTGAAAATAGAGCTACCATATGATCCAGCAATTGCACTACTGGGTATTTACCCCAGATACAAAAGTAGGGGTCAGAAGGGGTACGTGCACCCCGATGTTTATAGCAGCAATGTCCACAATAGCCAAACTGTGGAAAGAGCCAAGATGTCCATCGACAGATGAATGGATAAAGAAGAAGTGGTATATATATACAATGGAATATTATGCAGCAATCAAAAGGAATGAGATCTTGCCATTTGCAACGACGTGGATGGAACTGGAGGGTATTATGTTGAGTGAAATAAGTCAAACAGAGAAAGACATGTATCATATGATCTGATATGAGGAATTCTTAATCTCAGGAAACAAACTGAGGGTTGCTGGAGTGGGGGGTGGGGTGGGAGGGATGGGTGATAGACACTGGGGAGGGTATGTGCTCTGGTAAGCGCTGTGAATTGTGCAAGACTGTTGAATCTCAGATCTGTACCTCTGAAACAAATAATGCAATATATGTTAAGAAAAAAAAAAAAAGAAGAAGGTAGTGGGAGGGGAAGAATGAAGCGGGGGAAATCGGAGGGGTAGACGAACCATGAGAGAGGATGGACTCTGAAAAACAAACAGGGTTCTAGAGGGGAGGGGGGTGGGAGGATGGGTTAGCCTGGTGGTGGGTATCGAGGAGGGCAGATTCTGCATGGAGCACTGGGTGTTATGCACAATGAATCATGGAACACTTCATCTAAAATTAATGATGTAATGTATGGGGATTAACATAAAAAAAAACTGAATTGTGGGAAAAGAACAAGACTGAAGACAATATGTATTTTGTTGTTGTTCCACTGGCAATTACATGGAAAATATCAATCTGCAACAACTATTTCAATTCTTTGGAGGTGCCTGGCTCCTGAGGATGCCAAGCCTGATTCTTCAGCTTTCTTTTCCTTCCTACAAGCATCTGTATATTCTTCCAATCTTTTGTTTATATTAGTTAACTTATAACATGCAGTCAATCAAATTGATACCCTCTCATTCTTTTTGACCTCTGTGACTACATTTCCTGTTTCTCTCTGAGCTTGTCTGATCACTCCAGGCTCCTACCGCACCAGGCTCCTTTTAAGATTTTTTTTTTTTTTTTTTTTTGAGAGAGAGAGACTGAGAGAGAGAGAGCATGAGAGGGGGGAGGGTTGGGAGGGTCAGAGGGAGAAGCAGACTCCCTGCCGAGCAGTGAGCCCGATGCGGGACTCGATCCAGGGACTCCAGGATCATGACCTGAGCTGAAGGCAGTCGTTTAACCAACTGAGCCACCCAGGCGCCCCCAGGCTCCTTTTAGAACTCCCCTCTTTTCTGTTCCATAATTGTCCATTCTTAGATGCTTTTTTATTCTTTACATTTTCATTCAGAGCTGTGGCTTTGACTCTTAACTCAAATTCAGTAATGACCCAAGTCATATACCTCTCATTAATTTAAAAACTAGTTTATCTTCTTCATTTCTGACTTCTGTTATCCAGTCACCCAGGATGGAAAATTTATTATGAACAGTCTTTCTGATTTTCACCGTATTGGGTATCTGTTGCTTTTACCTACCCTGTATGAGAAAACTGCACTTCTCTCATTCCATGTCAGTCATGGTACGTACCCTGCCTCCTCCCTTCACAGAAATGGTCATGTGATTATACAGAACCAGTATGCATAATTATAATGTAATATTTATTATAATTATACTGTTACATATATAAAGATTTTATTAATTAATTTTAGAGAGACAGAGAACAAGCGGGGGGTGGGGTAGAGGAAGGAGAGAAAAATTCTCAAGCAAGACTCCACACTAAGCATGGAGTCCAATGTGGGGCTTGATCTCACAACCCTGAGATCATGATCTGAGCTGAAATTAAGAGTTGGATGCTTAACAGACTGAGCCACCAGGCACCCCACTGTTATATTAGTATAATTATATGTAATATATAACATAATTATAATATTTATAATATATGATATTGGGAAAGAGAACTCATTGTTCCTTAAGTTGCTAAGCTGGAAGGATATAAATCTGTCACATAGAGAGAGCCTGTTTGGCTCATCATAGGAGAGAGTTTTATTTTAAAAGTGTCATCTTAAACTGCAAGGATGTCCATTAAACATCACAATTAGACATGCCAAAGGAGAAGCCATGTTGTCAGAATGTCCACTTAACCCACCCAAACATCTCGAACCCACCCTTTGCTGACCCTCGATAACCCCATTTTTTAAAGTTTCTTTTCTTTCTTTTAAACAAGAGAAAGTAGACAGGTACATATTGGTAAAACTTAACTGCACAAATTCACATAGAGACACAGTGTAATCTCTGAGCCCAATACACAGAGAGGAGGAAAAAAGCTAGAATTCTATGCACTACTACACAGGGGCCTAGCACCCTCCAGCTTCCAGCAGAGCTAAGGGAGCAGAAGGTTTTTCTTTTTTCCGCAGAGCACAGTGGTGTTGATTCCAGTTTTTGCTGAGACAGGAAGAGACAGAAATGAATTTGGAACAGAAAGCGGTAGAGATTCGTTCCCACTATTCCTCCCAAATAAGTTGAGAATCATGGTAAAAAGGGAGAGAAAAGAGACTTCAAAAAACAAGGTCAATGAGCACAAGAGCGGGGGAAAAAAAGACTGCAACTTGCTCCCAGGGATTGGAGAAAATTTAAAAAGGAGGGTTGGAATCCATCAGTGTTCTATTAGTCATCTTCTCTTTCATCCTCCTCCTTTCATCCCCTAATCATCATCTTCATCTTCCTCACCTTCATCCTCATTTCATTCTTCATCAATATCTTCCAATCATTCTTATTCATCATCAGTATCTTCTTTCCTCCCCCTTCATCATCCATATGAGGAACCAAGTTGTAATGGATTTGGCCAAATACCATCTTTGATGACCTCTCCTAACTCATCTGCACCTGCCTCAGAATGGTCAGTGAACCAGGTGAAGCTCTCTGGTTCCTCATGCGGTCTTCTCCTGCTGGTTTTAGTCTGCATTTGACTTGAACGTTTTGTTAACTCCTTTCCAGATTTTCATTTGATTTCAGTGGACTTTGAAGATGGATCAACCACTCTCATTCAGATGAAATTCTCTGGCGAGAAGTTTATTTTCGAAGTAAGGGTTTTCATCAAAATAAAAATCTATTCTGTAACCTGATTTAATACCCCAAGCAGTGCAGACACTTGTGGATGGTTGACAAATGTTACCAAAAAATTTGGGATTTTGGCAATTAATTCCAACCTCTTCTGAAAAAATGGTTGGTGGAGTTTGTTACATTTCTCTTCTACTTTCAAAATCTCCTCAGTGGCTTGTTCATTAAGTCTATTTCATTTTCTACTTCATCAATATGTTCAATTGCTTCTTGCTGTTCTTCTTCTCCTTATGACAAGTGCTGAGAGGTCGACGTCTCCTCATGCTTGCGGGCAGGAGGCAGTCTCCATTTCTTCCTTTGAGGCAGGAGTGAAGACTGGCATTTGGGGGCCATGCTGTGAGGAAATGCCACAAAACCAGGAGAGACGCACATCTGGAAGAAGCTCTGATTACTCCAAAGTTATCTTATTTTCCGTAATTATTTACATGTTCATCTTGCCTTACACAAATACTTGATTTTATTAATCTTTATACCCTCCTCATGCTTTGCATATGGTAGGAACTCACTGAATGATTATTGCTGAAACATAAATACAAGAAAACATTGAATGTTATTGCAGGGTGGGCACAGGGTTACAGTGACTTTATTATATGACAAAAGTTATCCTAGTACTTTTCACAGATGATTTAATTTAATCCATGTAACTTCACACTTTGGGAAACAAAGACCAAGGGAAATTAGAAATTTATGTGAAAGTCACATATGGTGACTGTAACAGAACATGAATTCAGATTTTCCTGAATACAAAACTCAAACCCTTTCTACTTCATCACACACCACTCTGGTTTGTTACTGTCAGTACTCTGAATATAGTTTTATTTCAGTGGGCCAGATTCACCTTAGTCAATGATGGGCTTAAACTGTAAAAGTTGTGATTTCATAAAGAAACAAATGTTTTGTAAATTTGGGTGCTATTTTTGGTCTATAGGTATAGTTAAAAAATGCATAGCACAAAACTGTAATAGC
This sequence comes from Mirounga angustirostris, assembly GCF_029215605.1. Lineage (NCBI taxonomy): Eukaryota > Metazoa > Chordata > Mammalia > Carnivora > Phocidae > Mirounga > Mirounga angustirostris. The sequence continues at coordinate 120,702,713 of NW_026991712.1, read as the reverse complement.
AGAAATTTAGGCATAGTTTTGCTAAAACACACTAGTAAAACCAGAATATCCAAAACAAACATACCTTTTCTGAGATAGTGTATTACATATTAAGAAAGGAAAAAAAGTTGGTTTTGTTCTCCCCTCCATGTTTTTTTCCTTAAAACACATTCAGTTTGTATTCTAGTCCTCACAAGAGATAAGCTACAATTCTACTGTTACTAGCTCATTTTTGTTGACTTTGAGCAGGTTAACCAGTCAACTATTTTAGTCTCCTCATCTGTAAAGAAATACCCAGAAAGATGAATATTGAACTTTAGATAATAAATTTGTCATCGAACAAAGGGATTAGAATTCTGCTCAAGAAGAAAACTTCATACTGTACTACAATGATTTGAACAATTATAACATATTTGTAACTTATTAACTATAAAATTACTTCCTCATTTTAGAAGTATTATTCTGTCCTTTGCCTGATATTTAATGTATCATTTGGTTTAGAACATACAATACTGTACAATAATGAAATATCAGACTATGTGGATTACTAGTTATCATTCAAAATAATTATCTTATGATGGTTAAATAAATTTTTACTTGCATTTATTTGACGTAAAATACAATATAAAAACAAATGACCTGGTCATATTCTCCAACAATGATCAACTTCAGCTTATCCATCCTGGTGATTATAAAGGAAAAACAAATATTTCTGACATACCTTATTTTTGAGAGTGTTTTGCTTTAGAAAGTCTTGGAAATCAAGGTGATAATATAAAACTACAAAATAAACAGAAATAACAATTTACTAAGTTTTTGCCATTTTCTCATTCCTGAGTGAAGAGATACCTCTAGGGAGAAAAGGGCCAAGACTCTTAGTTCTTAGGCCTTATTTTTCTCATCTGTAAATTGGAGATAATAAAATCTAATCTTAATGAGGATTGAGATCACATTTGCCTCGCAGAAAAGGGCATGAAATCTAGTGTTCTGCCACTTACCATTTGAGTGATCTCGGCCAAGTTACTTCTTTGAACTTTTGTTTTACTCATTTGTAAAAGGGGGCTAATATGTCTAGCTTATGTAGGTTTGTTGTGGGGATCAGATTAAAAAAACAACATGTGAAGAAGAGATGAGAAAAAAAGGAAAGATCTGTGATGTTTTGAAGTGGCTTTTGGTCAAAAGGAATAAATTTCAACCCAATACAAAGAAACAGGTTCTTTTAAATGCATATCCAACTACCTGAATAAAATTAATTCCTTAAAAAAAAAAAATGAAAATGTTTGATTACAAAGTACTAGAAAATGTAAGATTAATTATTTCCAAAGTGAAATATAATTTTCCCTGCTACATAGTGTTGCAGATTCTTAGATAAAATATTACATGGAAAAGGACTCAAAGTCTTTTCTCTGTATGACCCCCTTCTGTGTCTGCTTTCCTATGGAAATAAGTGATAGTTCTACCCTTGCACTTGTCTAGTTTATAGCAAAGTCATTTGTGGCAAAGGATAGCAACTACCCCATGTTACTGCTAATCATTTCAAGAATAACTGAACAGTTAATGACATTTCTGCCCCTTCTGGAATGTAAAAATTCTTAAAACATAGTTTTCTATGTGCTACATAAACAATGGTTTCCTATAGAGAACTCTTCTCTAATAATGAAAAGGCAACTTGTATATAATTACAACTAAATGGCTGTTAATGTTAACTAACTGAAAACTATGAAACTATACTCTTAAAGTATAATCTTCCTTGAATCAGAGAAACAGTATAAGCTAATATAATAATATTATAAGGAAAAAAGAATAAGAAGATATTTCTAATTGTTGATCATTTTTTATTAATAATTAATTTAATTTCTTAACCAATGATAAAGTAAATTGAGAAAGGTTGAAATTTTCTAAAGCTGAATATTTTACTTATTAATTTTCCAGAATGTAGTTATGTTTGTAACTGTGTAATAGTTGTCAACAGTCTCCTCTGCAAATTAATGACTTACTCAACTGCCCTCTTATTAGAGGCCTAGAACTCAAAATCATGTTAAAAAAAGGGACCAATTATGTCTATAACACTCTTTTATTATTAAAGTTGGTCTCTAAAAAGGCACACATTTAAAAACTCACCCCAATGAGGACAGTATGAATATTCCAGGATTCTAGAAAGATTCCCTCCAGAATAAAGTATATCAAAAAGTTGTCTTTAATTTGGTATATATGTGGCTTAATGCTATTTATTAAATTTTCCATGTATGTAGGGCAAATGTCACATCCACAACACAAAACTAAATGTGATTGGAAAGATGTGACATTGTTGCAACATTGTTACACGCTGACACAAAACCTATCTAGTCCAAACCCTTTTTTCTCTGTTATTTTTATATTAGTTGGATTTAATAGAAACCCTCAAAACAATACAGTAGTTCCTCCCCACTTATCTGTGGGAGATATATTCCTAGAACCCCAGTAGATGCCTAAAACCACAGACAGTACCAAATCTCATATGTACAATGTTTCTTCTTATGCATGCACACATACCTATGATATAGTTTAATTTATAAATTTGGCACAGCAAGAGATTGATGATAACTAATAACAGAATAATTTTAACAATATATTGTAATAAGGTTATGTGAATGTGGTCTCTCTCTGATCTTATTGTTCTATACTCACCCTTCTTGTGATGATGTAAGATGATAAAATGCCTTCATGATGAGATGACCCCCTGTGAAGTGGGGGCATACAGACTACAACTTGGGTGTTAGGCTACCACTGACCTTCTGACAGGTCAGAAGGAGAATCATCTGCTTCCTGACGGTGGATAACTGAAACTGTGGAGAGCAAAACTGGATAAGGGGGGACTACAGTATAATGAAATTCCCCAAAAAGTAAATTGTATCTCTTAATCTCTTATATCTCAAATCAATGGATTTCAAATGACAAAGCAATTTACCGCAACATCCACAGGTTTCAGATCAACATCATAGACAAAAGGATGGACTTTGGAGCCCAGCCACCTAGGTTCAAATCCTTCTTCCACCAGATGATAGCTGTGTAACCGAGGGTAAATTGCTTAACTTCTCTGTTCCTCAGTTTGCACACTAAATAATGATAGTAAAGCTACATTACCGCATAGGGTTTTGAGGATCAATTTGTTAACATTTTTACAGTATTTGGAATACAGTATATGTAATATAAATATTTGTTACATTAATTTAACAACTGATAATAAGAAATAGTGGTAGGAGTTTACTGAGGAACTTCTTCAGTTAGCACTCCATTTTTGTAATAAAAAATATTTTTAAAAAAATTCTGAAAAATTTCCTTAGCTTACTTTCAAGTCAGCAGGTTTCCTTAAGCCCCTACTGTGCCAGGTCTGGTGCCTTGGGGACACAAAATAAGTTTATGTGGTCTCGCCCTCAGGAAGTAACAGGATTTCTGCACTAGGTTTGGAACAAATACAAAGTTCAAAGGAACATGCAACAAAAAATATTACACTGCCACATAAATCACCCGATAAATAAAGCTATTTGAAAATTCAAGCGCTCTAAGTATATTAATAAGTGCTCTCTATATATTAATAAAACGCAATTATCAATTGGGAATGCATTTATTTTAACATCTACACAGAAAGCTGCTAAATACAATGCCTCGCATCAATAGATGGTGCAGAAATATTTTCCTTATCTCCACCTGGGACGTCTGACAAAAACTTGAGTGACCCCACAAAATCGCGGCGAATGAAAACCGCACTGGAAACATCAAAGGGCTTGCGACCGACGCCTGAGAACAGGGAGGACAACGTGGTTACGGGCTCAGTGAATACCTGAATCTTCGAAGTAAAGAGGCTCCGAGCCACAATCGAGATTAAGGACGAGGCTGTTTCCATGGCGCATGCTGACCAGTCTGCCCCCGCCAGAAGCAAGAACTAGGGGGGTTCCCCTCGCATGTGCTCTCTCGTGCGGTTCTCCCCCGCCTGTCTGGAGAAGGCAGCCTTTGAATGAGGAGCCGACGGGATACGGTGCACAAAGAAAGCACCCGAGCCCCTACAGGGCTTCCCGCGGCCCCGCTCCAGGACATGGGGGACTCCAGGCTGAGAGACGACGGGTTCCTCCAAGCTAACAGTTCTCACGCCGCCTCCCATATCTCAGGGATGAGCATCCGAGCTCAATCCCTGGCGACAACACTCCAGCTCAGCGGGCCGCGGAGGTGTCTGTCAGGGTTACCGCATCAGCCGCCCCCGATCAGGCCCCTCACCCCGCCGCCCTCGTCCCGGACAATACGTCACTTCCGGCGCGCGCGCCAGCCCGCGGATAAAGACAGGGGCCTGGGAGGGGAGGGGAGCAAGGGGGGCGGGGCGGGGGAAAGGGGAGTGTCTGCCCGGCGCCGCCGCAGCTGCCGCTGCCACAGCTGCTGCCTCCCGGGCTGAAGAGTTGGCTGAAGCCCTGCCCTCCGAACCGGCCCAGTTTTCCCGCCCGGACTCGGGGCGCCAACGCCGGGAGCACTCACCGCTTTGATCGGTGCAGAAGCGGGACTTGCCTCAGCCTGTGGAGCGGCGGGGACGACCCCGGCCCCCCTTCCCCTCCCTGACCCCTTCTTTCCATCGCCCCAGTCATGGGGAACGCGGCGACCGCCAAGAAAGGCAGCGAGGTGGAGAGCGGTGAGTCAAGGGCCGGGTCTGGGTACCTGCCGGGCGGGCGGGCGCGGGGCATCGACCGTCCCTCCGGGTCGGAGCCCCGAGGCCGCGGGCATGGCCCAGGCCTCGCAGCGGCCGCCGGTAGCTGCTCGTGGGGGCCCTAGGGACCAGCTGCCTTCCTCCTCCACAGCCTTGCCCCCCGGCTCCGGCTTGAGGGCCGAGCGCGAAGGGCTGGATGGAGAGATCGAGGTAGAAGAGTGTTCCCCGAGACTCCCTTTCTCTTTAGAGCGAGGGGACGCACTCACTAGAACAATTCCCCAAATATGGTCCGGATAAAGAAGTCCCTTGTACCATCCCAACCCTCGCTTCCCCTACCCCCGACCACCTCTTTGGGAGCCACAGGTAGTGCTGTGGGCAGAGTTGGCTCTTTTCCCTCCATCGCTTGGGTCCAGCGCAATCTTATCACAGGGTAAGGGGCTGCTAGTCTGGCTCTCTGCTGCAGGTAAGGTTAATTCTGAGTAAGCAACTATGTTTTAGAGATCCTGCAGCTCTTCAGATTAGGAATGGAAGATAGAACGAGACTAAACTGCAACTTTATCCATGAAAAAAAGCAAAGCAGGTTTGCTTTTTCTTGCGACATTTCAAGACTCTCCTAGAGTGTCTGTAAAACTTAAAGGTCACTGGAAGTTGAAGTGCTTCCAGAATAGGGTGAATTTCTTCTGACAGCTGAAAGTGCAGGCACCCTACACTTTACACCAAATAGTAAAAAATGATGCAAATTGAATTTCTGTATAGTTCAATCAATCAATCAGGATGGTTGTGAAAAAAAAAATGATGTCTTTGTAAGGTTCATCTCAGATTTTATAATTCAGAATGATAAGACAACAAATGGTATTTGTTATGTCACCAGGAGTAAATGACAGAATGCCAGATGATTTATTCCGGTTTGTGTAATTAGTATCTTTTAATGTTTCTATGTTTGTAACATGTTTTAGATTAATTTGGTAATTTAGCATGAAGGAAAAAGCTTTTTTTTTTTTTTTCTGTATCAACAAAGCAGAATCAATTTGGAAAAATTTAGTCATTCATTTTGTTTAATGTGAATAATGAGATTATATGGTTTATGTTTCACCAGTGAGGTTTTGGTATTAATTTTCGGGAGCTCCAGAAAAGTTTGATATACTATCATACAAATTATCAATGACCATACTTTAGTATGTGATAGGGAAATTTTCGAAAGCCAATTTAGAGGTAGAACTTTGTCTTTTCTTTTTTAACTGCACAAATGTAGTAACTGTATAGAAAGTATAGGAATGTGGAAAGTATCAAGAATTATTTATGTCTGATGAGTTATCATTTTTCCTTTTAAATCAAAGATAAAATATGTGCTAATTGTGTTACAAAGGAGTGTGCTTGGTAATTGAATCATATCAGTGATTTTCATTAGCAAGTACTGGCCTGTACAGTGTTTCTATTTTTAATAATGATAGTAGACTCTTCTCTGATCTATATATTTCCATTATTAAGTTATCAACTAATTCTCCCTGAGACAGTACTGATTTGAAGCTCAGAACTATGGGATAATCTTAGAATATTTACAGAAAACAGAATGGAAACTTTAAATGTTTATCTAAATGTATTTAAATTATTCTTATGAATGAATTCTTTCCTGAGCTTTAACTATTAGTGACAGCCTATTTAGTAAGTATGTTAGCCAGCTTTTTATGTAAGTTTATTTATGGAAACTGAAGGTCAATATAGTAGTTTGAATAAATGTTGTGAAGTGATAAAAGAAAATAGCAAGTGAGATCTCATAGGGACAGTTATTAGAAATGCCATGTGTTGATCACTTTGTAATTTCATCTGGAGCGATGTTATCAGGTGTGTGTTCTATAGTGAATCAAGAAAGTTTATTGATATCTCTTAAAACTTAATGAAAGGACAGCTTTTACCATTACAAACCTAACTTTCTATGTATTTTTACTTGAAAATACATGCCTTTCAAAATTTGAATGTAGTTATTTAAACTTCAGTTGATACATAACAGCATAAACTTTTAGAAATATAAGTAATCTTACAGATCAGCCTGTATAATGATTCCATTTCAAAGCCAAAGAGCCTGACCTTTGAAGAAACTGAAGTTGGGATCAGATTATTAGTGATACCAGAGTAAGGAATAGAATCTGGTGCTCTGACTCCATTCTGCCTCATGAAATAATCAGTTAATACATATATTTTCGGGGCGCCTAGGTGGCTCAGTTGGTTAAGTGACTGCCTTCGGCTCAGGTCATGATCCTGGAGTCCCAGGATCAAGTCTCGCATCGGGCTCCCTGCTCAGCAGGGAGTCTGCTTCTCCCTCTGACCCTCCCCTCTCTCATGTGCTCTCTCTCTCTCTCTCTCTCATTTTCTTGCTCAAATAAATAAATAAAATCTTTAAAAAAAATACATATATTTTCAAAATGCCTGCAAAGTGTATTAGTTTCATTTGGAGACTCTAAGTGAAAGCTCAAGAAATCTACCTAGTGTAAGTGAGAAAATGTACTTATAGAAGTTAACCAAAGAGCAAAATATGGTAAGTGCTAAAACTATGGAAAGTGAAGTTAGAACTCTGAAAACTACCAATAGGAAAATGTTTGATTTCAAATGATTAAAATGTATAAGGTTGATTAAGATTTAAGGTTTGGTTAGGACCATGCCTCATATGGGTGACTCTGGAGCTTCATTATAAAAATATTCCAGAAGAATGAAGCTTTGACCATTTGGCACCTCTGTTGTATTCTATTGAAATCTCTCTACTCTTAGAATGAAACATTTTCCAGAGTAGGACTTGGAGATGCCATTCTCATCTCCATACTTTCTGGAGATAACATTAAGTTGGGTACCTATTTTTCTACTTTAGTGAACTAGGAAATTGTATTGATATATCTTAAAACTTACTGAAAGAACATCTCTTACTATTACATACCAACTATTCTGTGTATTTATAAAAAGTTATTCTCAAAAATATGTGTTTCAAAATTTGAGTGTAGTTACTTAAACTTCCACTAATACACAGAAGCATAAATTTTAAATATATGAGTATATAATTCTCTAAGAAGTTATAAACTCTTGTCATTCAAAATTGTTTTACTTATCCAGTCTCCCACTTCTTACTTTACTCACAGTCACCAACAAAAAAAACACAAATGCCACCATTTTAACATGGGAAGGATTTTTTTGTGGTTTATTTCATTTTTTTAAGAAAAACATTAGACCCCACAGGTTGCCTGTGGGGCTTTGTATTACACTTTCATGGCAAAGGTGTTGAGGCCAATGGTTCGTGAAGTCCTGGTAGAGATTTGGATGCAGATTCTTCTGTGACTGTAAGTGGTAGAGCCACCATGTAACCTAGTGTTTACATAATGATTTTGAATGTTTTCCAGAGTATCTCTCTGTCTTAAGAGCTTGAAGGTGAATAGAAATTAATCAAAGAAAGTAGCCAGGAGATTAGGTTCAACCAAAACACAAGTTTCATAACAACTTGCATTTTTGGAGGGCTTACTATGAACCAGGTTCTCTGTGTACTTTGCATGTATAATTTCACTTAATCTTTCCAGACTACTATGAAATAGTTTAATTATTTTTCCATTTTATAAATGAGGAAATGGAGGCTCAGAGAGCCTAAATGACTTGCCTAAATTCCTACAGCGAGGAAGTCCAGGAGCAGCATTTGAACCTAGGCAGCTTAACCCGGGACCCGAAATCTTCACCACTGTGCAAACAGCCTATGTGTATCCAATGGGAAAACTGATTCTAAGACACACAGAATAGCTTAGACTTCACTTTGTTTCAGTTTGTTATCAATTATAGGAAATTTTGGTTGCTTTTAATAGTGACTTCATTTGTATATATTAAGTATCTTAAATGAGAGAATTATTTTTCTTGTACTGTTCTCCAGATTCAGTTTCCTCATCTGTAAAATGAGGATGAAGGATTAAATCGTCTTGAAAATCTTTTCAGATTTGATATGGTGTAATTTCAAATTAAGCCATATAAGTTAATTTATATGCCTAAACCCTTCACTGCTATTTGTATTTGTATTTAATTATCTTTCTCATTTGTAAATATATACTTTCCCTTCCTGATAAATAGCCAATCAAAACATTACTATTTAAACTTGTATTGCCATTTTAAAAAGTATTTAGAAATTTGCATTTTGGTTTAGAGTAGTACTATCCAGTCAGACTTTCTGTGTGGTGGAAATGTTTCTGTATTGTCTAATGTAGTAGTCACTAGCTGTATGTGGCTATTGAGCAGTTGAAATGTGACCAGGGCAGCTTAGAAACTGAATTTTTAACTTAAATGTGGCTGTTAATGTTTGGTATAATGGACAGCACGGGTTTAGAACATAGCTGTCTTTATATGTAATAAAAATGCCAACCCATCTTTTCATCATCTTTGGAATTTGGATCCTCACAAGTATGTGTTGATGAACGGAATGCTGGACTTATCTTTTCACATACTAGGAATTAACTTATTTCTAAAGCATTTCCTCTGAGTAAGCCTTTATAACTTTAGTGAACAGATTACTATAGTAATTTGTGTATAATCTGTAAAGTTAACTACAAAGTGAGTTTCTCTATTGGGTTCTACTAGAATTTTTTTTTTTTAGTTTTTAATACTGAATCTCAGTGAAAATATTTTTATTGAAAATTTTTGTAGAAATAAATGTTGATTAGGAAAAATTTAGTGATCTCATATGTTACTCATGTCTTTAAAGCTTTTAATTATCAGATATTTTTAAGGGAAAATCAGTAGTAGATATTTGTTCCAATTTACTGGATTGGCAGAAGTACTTGGGAATAGTTTTCGAGTTAAAAATTTTTGAAAAAGAAAAAAGTTCATAACAAACAGCAACATTATTTAATAAATACATATTATCTCATCCAGTTACGTGATTTTGTAATTCATTTTGTGCAGATCACCTAATGCATAAAATCATCTCATGTTCAGGAACCATTTTTTCCATTCTCCTGGTCAGTGTCCTTCACTTAGGATGTAGACAGATTGTTGCCTTTCATTGCCTGTAGCAGGATAAAGACATGAAAGCCAGCTTAGAAAAGTAAGCCATAGCTTATTTAACATGTGCAGAAGCAGCACATGAAAAGATCCTAGGTAAGCCAGGATAGTTATTAAAATCCTTCAGATAATCAGGAGTTGACCATAAATCGTTTTGGTATTCCATTAAATTAATAAAGTAAAACAATTAGTATTATTTACAAAATTGTCTGTTTATCTAGGTAATATTAATGTTACTACACATATGTGCCCAGATTTTTTCAGAGGAATAAATCTTAAGTTTTTAATGAAAAAAAGTATGTTAAATAGAAAAATGTGGAATTTATGGGAGTAAATATACCATAGTCAGTACCAAATTATTTTGAGTATTTTAATTTAAAAATATTCCTTCAAGAATATCCTATATGGTTATTTTCTTTGTTGGCTCATTCATTCATTCCACATCATTGAGTTCTTAATATGTGATGGACTCTATGCAAATCTATGGGAGTAAAGATTGAATATGACACAGTACCTGCTCCAGAGTGCCTGCATTCCAACAGGGGAGACATACCTGTCAACAAATTAGTGGGGGAAAAAAACTGTTACAAATACTTTCATAAAAGCTCAGTGGGGAAACCAATAGAAAGTATGGTCATTTCCACTGGCATGGGGAGGGTGAGATTCAAAAAAGAACTTCAAAGAGGAGGTGAGCTCTGAGTTGAATATTGAAAATGGTAAATGTTCAACAGCGGGATTACAGGGGGAAGTGTGTTCTGAGTAGGAGGAACACAGTGAGCAAAAATGCCCAGGAGTGAAACAAAATGGGATATACAGGAAAAGGAAAGTAAGTTGTCCATTACAACTGATAGAGGATGGAATTGGTGGTAGGGAAGAGGGAAAATTGTATAATGAAAGATAAGACTGAAGAAATGGACAGAGGCCATGTAATGGAAGGATTTTGAATTCTGTCCCATAGATATTAAGGAGCTTTTGTAGACTTTGTAATAAGGGAGAGACATGATCAAATTTGGGTTTTAGGGAGCTCACTTTGGTGGTAATGTGAAGATGAGTCACTGTGGAACAAGTGGAGTAGAGGCAGGATGATCAATTAGAAGACTCTCATGCAAGTAAGGGAATTTGAGGTTCTGAATCAAGGTGGTAGAGGTAGGGATGCAGGAAAAAATCTGAAATTTGATACCTTTGGAAAACAAAAATGAGCGAACTGTACTTGGAGAATGAGGAAAAAGAGGATTTGGGAATAACACCCAAGTTTTTAGTTTCTGTGCCTTAGTGGATGGGTTGTGATGCCAGTAATAGAGTCAGGAAATGAATCCAAGGTGAGGAGCAGACTTGGGGGGCATATTGAATTCAGGATGCCTATGGCATTTCTGAGAAAAATGATATCTGATTGGTTGTTTTGTATGTGTATTGTCTTTAATTCTCCCAGCCGTGGGAGGAAAATGACCTTGGATGGTCAGAGGATCTGTTCCATATAACATCCTCATTTTGCTCCCTTTTTTAAGGCCAGCTGTTTAGAAACTATAGAACTACAACATCTGACATAATTCCAATGGCTACTAAAAGCTTAGCTTTTTTGTTTTGAAAAGAGTAAAAGCTAAAGCGCTGATAAAAATGGTGTAACTTTTGAAGTAACACAATAATTTAAAATCAGATAAAATACTGCTTTCGTAATAAAAGTATGCATCCTGTAAGCTATTGAGTTTTGTAGAGCCATGTGTAATAATGGAAAGAAAATGTAAAATACAGAACCAGTATATTTTACTAAGTAAATATCAGTTTTCTTCCCCCAGAGTGCTTTCAAATAGATATTAAAAAGTTGGGATATAATTTAATAGTAAGAACATGAACTTAGAATAAGAAAAATCTAGATTCTGTTTTCTAATACTTTCTATTACTTCACTTTGAACAAGTGTTTGTTTTAATGTCTCCAAGCTATACTGTAAAATTGAGAAGGATGGATTTGATAATAAGGCTGTGGTCTTTTCCAGTTTTATAATCCAATGATTCCAGTATATTTATTAAGAGAATGAATGTACATTTAAAAAGTACCAAGACTTGGGGATAAATTATAGAAGGTTCTCACAAAATTATGTAGGTAGAGAAGTGGCAAATGAGCCTAAATGTGAGCCCATATAAGATACTGACTGTATTTAGGGAAATTTTTTTTTACCTGTACTTAAAGAATGATAGCCTCTGAATTTTTGACCTAGGAAACAAATTTATGAATCACCGTATTAATCTTTGAAGATATTCTCATGTTCTACTACAGGTAAAGGGATCATTTAAATGTTGGAAATAAAACATAAAGCATTCTGCTATTAATGTAAAACCCTTAGCATACTATGTGTAGTTGGATTTTTTTTATGATTTTTAAAATTTCTTTAAAGATTTTATTTATTTATTTGGAAGGGAGAGAGAGAAAGCGAGAGGAGGAAGGGGCAGACAGAGAGGGAGAGGCACACTCCCTGCTGAGCACAGAGCCCAACTCAGGGCTCAATCCCAGGACCCCGAGATCATGACCTGAGCTGAAGTCAGACGTTTAACCAAATGAACCACACAAGCACCCCAGTTGTGATGTTTTATATGTAGCAGAACCAGGGAAAGTTAAGATCAGAGGCAGCTAATAGGGGAAAAGAATGGAAGGTCTATTGTATGAGAGTAAACTAAACAAAAACAAAACAGAACTTTTCAAACTAGAACGGTTATGGCTACATGATTGAAATGTATAGGTCAAGTAGCATTGACAGAAAATCTGGGATTGTTCACCTAAATTTGAAATACTAGAACTCATGGGATTTTCCTCAAAACTTATAAAAGCTAGTTGTAGAGCAAATAAAATACCAAATACCTTGGTAAACTAGGCTTAGAGAATAAATATATTTAACTGCTTTTTAATCACTTATGTTTAAAGGTAAAAACATTTATGCTTATAAATTCAGCTAGTATTTTTAGCAACTTAAAAATTGCTAGAAAGTTTTAATGCTTTTTTACTCTTCTTATAGGTTTAATAACCCCTTCAGTTCCTTACCAACTTCTGAAAAAGTCATCAGTATTAACAGATAAACCTTTTTCTTACTATTGAGGTTTATTACTGTAAAGCAAATAATAAATTGTTTCCCCTGATATGGAGGTATAGCTTAAACTTTTACTTTAATCTTATAATTCATCCAGTTATTTAATTTTTAAAAAATTTCTTGGGGATGGGAGATAAAGAGTTGCCTTTATGTAGCTCATAGTCATTTGGACGACTTAAGTAAAAGCATAATTTTGTAGGAAGCATAGTATAGGATGTTTCCTGTAGTAATAATTTGGTTTTTAACTTTTTGGTTGTCATGTAAATTAGATTCAGTAATGTTCTGTATCTGTGCGGATGATTTTCTGAATCAAATTTGGGAATCTTTTGAAGAGAGAAATGCACTAACTGACAGTTCACAATGTTGAATGATATACTAGCACATTCGACATTAAAGCTGCATTAGAAAATCCGGTGTAGATGTTATATCTTATCCGACTTGCTATTTACAAGGTAAAAAGTCCCAGGTTTTATGGCCATGATTTAAGGTTGTATTCCCTGCTGCCTACTATTCATATAACATTAACTTTTCAATGGCTTTTGAAATTTTTGTTTTCTTAACCAACTGAGCCACCCAGGTGCCCCGAAATTTTTGTTTTCTTGTAAAATAACTGTTGAATCTAAACTTTAAGTCCTTGGCAAATCTGTATTCTCCATCTGGGGTTTGTCCTCAAAAAATTAAAGATATTGTCTTGAGATCTCACTTTAGAGTCCTACTTAATAAAATGAGTGTTCAGTTTCTATATTATTCTTAAGTAGATGACCATATAGCATCAGCAGACCATTGTCTGTGAGCCACAGGAGAACATATTTGTACAGGTGTTACTTCGCTTCATTTGTAGGAGCTAGTTCTGCTAATAATTTAGCCCCTGTAATCCAAGGAGGAGCTTCCTAGCTGAGTAGGACCCATGAAAGGTTAAACTGGGGAAGAATGTGAATCCCTCTTTGGGCTATAGTCTTGAAGTTACTAAATAAGGTATAGTTCATCTGGTAGAATGACAGAGACAGAACAGTCATTTATTTGTCATTCATTCAATCCTTTAGTCATTCTCAGTGTGCCTGCTGTGTACCAGACTCTGTGCTAGTCCACAAATACAATTTGTGAGTAAAAATAAGAATTGGTTCCTATTTTAAGCTGGGAGACAGATACATACAAATATTTATGATAAAATGTGCAGTGATACCTTTATCGTAAGATTGATACCAGGGTGAAAATACGACATAGGATTTTATATAAGAAAAAATGTAGAATTTCTGAGATCATCTTGGGAGATAGACTGTAACTGAAATAGAAACTGGCTTTGAGTCCATTTTGGAGATGTTTATGTTTGTGATTGTAGCAGCTGTTTCTCCAACTATGCATTGTGATCTGTAAGGGCAGAGATACTACCTGTCTTTTTAGTGTTTTAATCCCTAAAATTTGGCACATTTCCGAGCTCATAGTGGCAACTAAAATCATGGATAGTTAAATGGATAAAAAATTCAAGCCTCTTGTAGAAGTGTTTACTCCCCATCTCTCCTCTCAGTTTGCAGGTACTTTCTCTGCAATATATTGACTATTTGGGCCTGTTAGTTGATTTTCTTGATAAGAGGATACCTCTTTCTCTCTTCTTAGCATATAGTAATTTCACATTTATATGTCAAAGTTATGTCACTTTTAATTGGTACAGAGAGATTGGTCTCAGACTTCAGGTAGAAAGACATTAGATTAGGAAAAACTCCTAGGCTCCCAACTTCTTGAAAAATCCCTGCTCATTTGAGGCCTGCTATATATAGTCTGAATGTTTATGTCTCCCCAAAGTTCATATGTTGAAATCCTACCCCCCAAGGTGATACTATTAGAAGGTGCAACCTTTTGGAGGTGATTCTCATGAAAGAGATCAGTGCCCCTACAAGAGAGGCCCAGGGGAGCCCCCTTGCCCCTCTGCCGGAGGAGGCCACTGTGAGCAGACGGCCATCAGGGGAGAAGTGGGCTCTTACCAGACAATCTGCCAGCACCATAATCTTGAACTTTCAGGCTTCAGACCTGTGAGAAATACATTTCTTTTGTTTATAAGCCACCCCGTCTATGATACTTTGTTAGAGCAGCCCAAACAGGACCAAGACAAGGCCTATACTATCAAGCTGTACTACAATGTTCCCGTCCTTGTTGTTTTCATTTACCAATCTCTTGTTCACTTCTCTTTGTTCATCAGAAACTTTGGCACCTGGCGCACAATCTTTCTCTATACTCTAAGCCCTGCACTTATCCTAGGTGGCTTCAGAGTCTATGTGGTTGACCCGTTCCTTACCATGCATCCCAGTTCCTTGACCACATTATCTCCTATCCCCTTCTGTTCACTTCATTTCAAATAGCCAGTCTCACCAGGAATCTTGTCATATTTATTAACTGCTCAAGAATCACTAATGTCCGCATGCCATTTTCTGATCATAACGTCCTCTCCTTTCTCTTTGCTCTTTAAGTATTCTCACTATTATTCTTCATCAGAATCTTTCATCCATTCATCCATCGTGTCTCTCATCTCTTCATTTTCCTTCTTAACCAGTTTGATTACATGGTCCCCAAGATCTGTTGCACTTTTGTCTTTTTATCACATCTTTCTGACAGAAATCTAACTGATAAACTCAACTTTATCTGCTTTCTCAGTGCTTTCCGTTAAGAGCTAAAAAACCACCAGAGAAAACCACGTAAAAGGGCAGTATAAACTCAGCCTAAATAGGATCAACATGATTTGACAATTGTACCATATTTCCCTGATCAACACTGTCCCATTCTTTATAATTTCTATTTTATTCTCTTCACACTTCTGAATCCCCATTATCTCTCTCATTCTAAGAGATGATCTTGCCTCAGATCTCACAAAGAAAATCAAATATATCAGACAAGAACCCCTTCACCTTCTTTCTATCAAACATGCACACCTCCTAGATTTTAACTTTATCTTGTTATTTTGTTTTAATAGAAGAATTGTCTGTTCTATTTATCTGTTGTTACATCACATACCACTCCTTCATTTAGTGGCTTAAAGCAATGATAACATTTATTTTACTTAGGAAAGTACAGTTTGGGCAGAGCTCTACAAGGACACCTCATCTCTGCTTTATTTGATAGCAGCTAGCTCAGCTCAAAGGCTAGGGCCTAGAATCACCAAAAGACTTGCTCACTCACGTTTTCTTGTTGTGCTAGCTGTAGGTAGTTGGAACATTAGCTGGGACTTTCAGCTGGCACATCTACACATGGCCTCTACGTGTGGCGTGGGCTTTGTTATGGGGACTGAGTTCTAAGGGAACGGGAGAGACCCAGGTGGAAGCTGTATCACCTTTTATGACCTAGCCTGTGAAGTCAAGCAGTGTCATTTCTGCTGCCTTCTATTGTAAGTCACTTAGATGAGTCCATATTTGAAGGAAGGTGAATTAAATTCCAGCCTTTGATGGGAGGAGTTTAAATAACTTTTTTGACCTGTTTTAAAAGCCACTGTATGATGATACATCTTCCTTTACAAGGCCAATCCCTCCACCATTACTTTGGATCCCATCCCTTACTGCTTTCCCAGGGACCTTATGCTATTACATATTCTTCTCTTTTATAGTCAACCTGCTTTCTTTTCATTTGTTTCTAAATTAGACCCCGTTTTCTTTACCTTTCTGTTTTGCTTTTTGACTCTACATTGTTTCCCTTTTTCATCTCTTACCTAGTAAAGTGAACTGGCCTATGATTTATAGAGTAATGTGACCACTTCCGTTGCCTTTGGTGGCCAGGCAGGTAATTTAAATGTGTGTTGGATAAAACCTAAGAACAGGATTTACAAAAAAAAAAAAGAGTTTTTTTTTTTCTCTTGCTATAGTATAGATATTTACAATTACCGTGCAGAGAGCATAACATATTTAATGCAGAAGTTAAACACACATCTAGTTAAATGGCAGAGCTGAGTGTGACACAGACTTACTTGGTCTAATGCAAGGCCCTCATAATCACTATGTTATACTGCTCCCCTAACATGATGATGATATTTTCTTTTAAAAATTGTGCATTTGAAACTGTCCTAGAATCCGAGGGCCTCTAGAAGCTCTACCTACCTATCACCTTTTTAGAATATTACTTAACTTTTCCTACGTGCCAGACACTGTTAGCGCTGCATGTATAATAACTCATTTAATCTTCGCAACCCTTTGAGATAGGAACTATGATTGCTCTTATTTTATACAAGAAGAAATTTAGGCACAGAGAGGTTAGGTAACTTGTCCAAAGTTATATTGTTAGTAAACAGTGAAGCTAGTATTTGAACCCAGAAAGTCTGACTCTAGAGTCTGTTCCTAACCACCCCACCATATTGGCCACTTTTCTAAAAATTTGTAATTTTTTTTTCATTTACCTCTTTTGTAATAATATTTCCAGTGATAGAAAACTCATTACTCTGTAAGGCAATTTATCAGTCAGGGCTACACCAGAGAAACAGAATCAATAGGATATGCATTAAGAGATATATTGCAAGCAGTTGACTTATTGTGGGAGCTGGCTAGGCAAGTCCAAAGGGCAGGTCTAAAATCCATAGGCATTTAGGAAGGGCAAGCTGGAACTCTTGGGTGGGCTGACGCTGCAGTCCACAGGCTGAATTTCTTCAGGGAAGCTTTAGTTCTGCTATGGCTTTCAACTGATTGAATCAGACCCACCCAGATTATCTAGGATAATCTTTTTTACTTAAAGTAAACTGATTATAGGCTTTAATCACATCTAAAAAATACCTCTACAGCAACACCTAGATTAGTGTTTGACTGAATAATTATTTAGAGACTACCCTAGCCAAGTTGACACAAAAGTGATCATCACTGGCATTTTTTTTTTTTTTTAAACCCTGGGGTGGTTTGGGGTGGTCAGCGGCTTTCATTTTCCCAAGCTACGAATGGAACTTCTGTTTTCTTTTCAATATTCATGTATTTACTGATCGCTCCTGCCCCCTCTTCAACTCTACCCCACCCCATTACCACACCCAAAAGGATTTTGTGTGTTTTGCATTTGAAGGCATCTACATAAAACATATTACCTTTAAAACAAAATTTTAAAAATAAATAAGAGCCTCAAAATAAAAGGTAGAGCAGTGATTGAACTGAAAACCCTATGCTGAAGCTAGTTACTATAGTTGAGCATAAAATTAGCACTCTTTACATGGCAAGGGAGTTACATAGTATAGATATCTCTTTCCCAAATTCACAGATATTCTAATAAGAATTTAGCATCAAATTCTAAAAGGAAATTAATCTATATAAATACAAGGAGCATTGGCCTACATAATTAACAAGATAATTATTACTTAATAAAAGAGAGAATTCTCTCTAGAATTCTAGGTACAAGAAGGAGGGTTTCAGAGAGATGGATACAGTTATTATTGTTGCTGTTATTTTGGTAATTCTTATTTATATTTTGACCTTTTTTTATCCTCTTTTGATAAATAAAATTTAAAATTCTATAAGGTCCTTTACTAAAACACACATTTAAAGTGATGCCTCAAGACCTTTAACCTGACTAAACATCTTACCTTAAGTGTGTGTCTCATGGGAACCCTCTGACCTAAGACAGTTGGGATTTACAGAAATAAGGACATTCATTGTCTTATACCAGTCTAATGTGAGGCACAAGGTAGAGAAGGCTGTCTCAGAAAGAAACATGAATGCAGCTTTTGTCTATTGAAGTTGATTATAATTTGATAATAAGAAACTTAGTCTATTATTATTATTATCAAAGTGTAGTTGACTTACAACATTCTATTAGTTTCAGGTATATACAACATAGTGATTCAATATTTATATGTATTACAAAATTATCACCACGATAAATCTAGCTACCATCTGTCATCATACAAAGTTGTTACAGATTATTAGCTATATTCGTTCAGCTATACATCGTATCCCTTGTCTTATTTATTTTAAAACTGGAAGTTTATAGCTTTTAACCCCTCTCCCCTATTTGCCCATCCCCACACCCACTTCCCCTCTGGCAACCACAATTGTTTGTATCTATGAGCCCGTTTCTCTTTGGGATTTTTTTGTTGTTGCTATTAATTTATTTTATTTTTTGTTTTTCACATATAAGTGTAATCATATGGTATTTGTCTTTATCTGACTTATTTCACTTAACATAAAACTTTTTGGGCCCATCCAAGTTGTCACAATGGTAAGATTCATTCTTTTTTATGGCTGAGTAATATCCATTATATTTATTAATTTGTTGAGGCATGTTCTCTCTATAACCACTATGTTGAGTTTTTATCATAATGGATGTTGAATTTTATCAAATGCTATTCTGCATCTGTTGAGATGATCATGTGAGTTTTACTCCTTCCCTTTGTTTGTAGTTTATCATATTGATTGATTTGTGGATGTTGAACCATCCTTGCATCCCTGGAATAAATCCCACTTGATAAGGGTGATGATCCTTTTAATGTATTGTTGAATTTGGTTTGTTAATATTTTGTTGAGGATTTTTGCATCAATATTCATCAGGGATATTGGCCTGCAATTTTCTTTGTTGTGTTGTCCTTTTCAATTTTTTGCAATAGTTTGAGAAGGATAGGTATTAAGTCTTCTTTAAATGTTTGGTAGAATTCACCTGTGAAGCCATCTGGTCCTGGACTTTTATTGATTGGGAGTTTTTTCATTACTGATTCAAATTCATTACTAGTAATCAGTCTGTTCAGATTTTCTATTTCTTCTTGATTCAGTTTTGGAAGATTATATGTGTCTAGGAATTTATCCATGTCTTCTAGGTTGTCCCATCTTTGGCATATACTTGTTCATAGTTGTCTCCTTGGACCCTTTGTATCTGTGGTACCAGTTGTAACTTCTCTTTCATTTGTTATTTTGTTTATTTGGTCCTTCTCCTTTTTCTTGAGAGTCTGGCTAAAGGTTTATCAGTTTCATTGACCTTTTCAAAGAACCAGCCATTAGTTTCATTGATCTTTTCTATTGTTTTGTTAGTCTCTATTTCATTTATTTCCCCTCTGATCTTTATTATTTCTTTCCTTCTGTTAACTTTGAGCTTTGTTTGTTCTTCTTTATCTAGTTCTTTTAGGTGTAGGGTTAGATTGTTTATTTGAGATTTTTCTTGTTTCGTGAAGTGGGCCTGTATCACCACCGTAACTTCCCTTTTAGAACTGCTTTTGTCGCATCCCATAGATTTTGTATTTTGTGTTTCCTTTTCATTTGTCTCCAGGTATTTTTTTTAAAGTTTCTCTTTGATTTCTTTGTGGACTCACTGGTTGTTTAGTAACATGTTGTTTAGCCTCTATGTGTTTCTGTGTTTTTTTCCAGATGATTTTACTACTTTTGTCTTTTAATCTTCATACTAGCTATGCAGGCAGTTGGTCCACTACCTTTACTGTATGTTTACCTTCACTAGCAAGAATTTTTCATTCATAATATTCTTCTTTCTAGTTATGGCCTTTTTTTTTTTCATTTACCAAAGATCTTTAACATTTCTTGTAAGGCCACTTTGGTATTGATGAACTCCTTTAGCTTTTACTTGCTTGGGAATCCTCCTATTTCTCCTTCAATTCTGAGCTATAATCTTGCTGGGTAGAGTAATCTTGGTTATAAGTTTTTTCCTTTCAGCATTTTGAATATATTATGCTAGTCACTTCTGGCTTGTAAAGTTTCAGCTGAAATATCAACTGATAGCCTCATGTGGGTTCCCTTGTATGTGATTAGTTTTTCTCTTGCTGCTTTTAAAATTCTCTCTTCAACTATTGACACTTTGATTATGTGTCTTGGTGTGGATCTCTTTAGGTTCGTCTTATCTGGAACTCTCTTGCCTCCTGGATTTGGATATCTGTCTCCTTCGCCAGGTTAGAGAAGTTTTCAGCCAATATCCTTTCAAATAGGTTTTCTGTTTCTTTCTCTCTTTTCCTCCAGGGGCTCCTGTAATGCGAATGTTAGTATGTGTGGTGTTATGACAGAATTTCCTTAAACTATCCTCATTTTTTAAATTCTTTTTTCTTACTGTTGTTCAGATTGATTGATTTCCACTGCCCTGTCTTCCAGATTGCTGATCTGTTCATCTGCATCATCTAATCTGCTATTGATTCCCTCTAGTGTATTTTTCATTTTGGTTGTTGTATTCTTCAGTTCCAATTGGTTCTTTTTTATATTTTCTATCTCTTTATTGAAGTTCTCACTGTGTACCTTCTTTTTCTCACTTTGGTATCTTCATGACCATTACTTAAATTCTTTCTCTAGTAGATTTGTTATCTCCATTTCATTTCATTCTTTTTCTGAGGTTTTGTCTTGTTTTTTAATTTGGAACATATACGTCTGTCTTCTCATTTTGCCTAAGTCTGTTTTTTCTATGTATTAAGTAGATCAGTTATGTCTCCCTTTTGAAGGAGTGGCTTTATACAGAAGATGTCTTATGGAGCACAGTAGTGTAAACATTCCTGGTCACCATAACCAGGTGCCCCAAGAGTGACCTGTGTGGGCTTTGTGGACCCTCCTGTTGTGACTGGGTTGTGATTGGTACACTCATGGTACATGGAACTTTCCCCCAGCACAGCTGTCTGCAAGGTCTAGCCATGACTGCTTCAGGCAGCTAGTGTGTGTGTCTGGCCCCATGTCCATCTGGCTGAGAAGCTTGGCTGTAAGTAACTATTGCAGGTGAACTAGTATGTGGGGTTAGCCCCTAGCAAGGCTGGCCTCAAGGCCCAGCTGCCATATCTTTAGGTGCCTAAGTGGTTGGGGCAGTCCTTTGGCATGGTTCACTTCAAGGTTGAGCTACGATTGTTGTAGGTGTTCTAGTGTGCCAGACTGGCCCCCTAGGGCAGGAGTGCTTTGGAGAGGCTTTGGTGCTGGCCCAGGCCACCCACCAGGAGGCACTCTGGACCAGGTGGGTGATTGACTGAAGTGATTCTGCAGGGGAATGTGGGAATGGGGTGAGTAGTGCTAGTGCAGTAGATGGAGAGTGTCAGAAATGGCACCCACCAACACTGGGCTAGCTAGGAAGAAGGGAAGTGCCAAAAGAAAAAAAATGGTGCTTCTCTGGCACATGCCCTAAAATTAGTCAATAACTTGATCTCCTTCATGTGTTACCCAGGGGCTTTTTAAACTGCTGCCTCTGCCCTGCTACTTGGAGTGAGTGAGATTGTGCACATGCCCTTTAAGAGCAAACTCTTGATTTCCTACTATCCCCCAGCTCCCCTGGACATAAGCCGGGGAAATTTTCAAAGCCAGGAGTTGTGGGGGCTTGTCTTACTGGTGCAGGTACCCTGGGCTTTGAAGCCTAATGAGGGGCTCATTCCCCTCATTCCTCAGGGAGGACTTGTTTGATTGTGATATCCCTCCTGCTTGTAGGTCCTCATACTGAGGGTATGGTTCCTAACTGAACCACATCTCCACCCCTCCTAACCCTCTCAATGTGGCTTTTTCTTTATATCCTTAGTTGTGTATGATTAGTTCTGCTAGCGTTCAGTTCATTCCTAGAGATATTTGTTGTATATGTAGTTATAGATTTTGGTGTGTCCCTGGGAGGAGGCAGCTCATCCTACTCTGCCATCTTGGTCCCACCCCCTAACCCACAGAGTTTTAACAGGAGTTTTATCTCATTGATTAAAAGGGGCAGAGAGAGTTATAATGAAAAGAAGCTTGTGAGCTCTCAACCTCCTGTGAAAAGGATGCAGGCTCAGAAGCTATTCAGCTCTAAACACTGGCCATTTCTTAGGAAAATGAAAGATGACTCAGAGGATGCAGCCAAGAAGCCAGAGAGTAGAGCTAAGAGACATGGAGAACCACTGCAGGGCTAATCAAGGAACTGGTGACATGTGCCCCACTGGATTTCAGAATTATTATTGACCAATGACTGTTATGTTCTCTGGTTTTCTCCCTTTTTGAATGGGGAAAAAAACCACTGCAATTTTCATATTCTTTCCTGACCATTGTATATTAGGTGTGTGTTGGGCAGTTAACTTGTATCTTTAGTTTATTCGTCTTCAGATTGGAGGAATTGTACTTGTGAAGCTGCAACCAAGAAACTGGATCTGAGAAGCCTCATCTATACCTGATTTAGTTTAGGTCCTGGACTTTGAGCTGATGTTGTAATGTGATGAGACTTTTGGGCCTTGGGAGGGTTTGAATACATTTTGAAAATGAAGGAGTATACGGCATCAGGGAAATCCAAATCAAAACCTCAATGAGTTACCACCTCACACCAGTCAGAATGGCTAAAATTAACAAGTCAGGAAACAACAGATGTTGGCGAGGATGCGTAGAAAGGAGAATCCTCATACACTGTTGGTGGGAATGCAAGCTGGTGCGGCCACTCTTGAAGACAGTATGGAGGTTCCTCAAAAAGTTGAAAATAGAGCTACCCTACGACCCAGCAATTGCACTACTGGGTATTTACCCCAAATATAACAAATGTAGTGATCTGGAGGGGCATGTGCACCCCAATGTTTATAGCAGCAATGTCCACAATAGCCAGACTATAAAAAGAGCCTAGATATCCATCAACAGATGAATGGGTAAAGATGTGGTATGTGTATACACACACACACACACACACACACAATGGAATATTAGGCAGCCATCAGAAACACCCGAAATTTTGCCATTTGCAACGACGTGGTTGGAACTAGAGAGTATTATGCTAAGCGAAATAAGTCAATCAGAGGAAGACAAGTATCATATGATCTCAATGATATGAGGAATTTGAGAAACAAGACAGAGGGCCATAGGGGAAGGGAGGAAAAAATGAAACAAGAAGAAACCAGAGAGGGAGACAAACCGTAAGAGACTGTTAATCTCAGGAAACAAACTGAAGGTTGCTGGAATGGAAGGGGGTGGGAGGGATGGGGTGACTGGGTGATGGACATTGTGGAGGGTATGTGCTATGGTGAGCGCTGTGAATTGTGTAAGACTGATGAATCACAGACCTGTACCCCTGAAACAAATAATACATTATATGTTAATTAAAAAAAGAAGAAAAGAAAATGAAGGAGTGTAAATAATATGTGGCTAGAGGGTAGACTGTGACAGTAAAGACGGGTGCAAATTTTTAATCACCTTTTCCATCCAGAGGCATAGTTGATTTCTTTAGCCCATTGAATCTGGGCTGGACTTGTGATCATTTAACCAATAAAATATGTTGGATGTGATGCTGGTCAGTTCCAGGCTTATGCCTTTGAGAGGAATGACAGCCTCTTCTGTCATAGAAGCCAGCTGCTGTGTGAGAAGTCTGGCTCTTCTGAGACCAGCATACTGTTAGAAGCCCAACTAGCCACTTGGAGAAAGAGAGGAACAAAGGTGAGTGAGAGTGTGAAAGATTGGCCATGTGGAGTAGCTCCTAGGTATTAAATGAATGAAGCTTTCTTAGACCTTTCGATGAGCCCGGGCTTCAGCTGACACCAGATGAGTGAGTGACTCAGCCAACAGTGAGAAGTGAGATGCCAGATGTATGACCTCAGTTGTGCTATTCCAGCCATCACCCAGCTGTTTGAGCAACCAGCTCTGACACCTGACCTTGTAGAACAGAGATGAACAATTCCTACTGTACCTCATCCAAATGCTTAAATCACAGAATTGTGAGCAAACATATGGTTATTGTTTTAATGCTAAGTTTTGGTGTTTATTACATAGCAATAGACAACTGAAATACAAATGAAGGAACTGAAATACAAATGAAGGAACTGAAATACAGAAAAATTCTGTCACTTGCCTAACTTCAAAGAGGTAATAAGAACCATTGCCTTCAATCACATTTTATTTTTTTTTTAAAGATTTTATTTATTTATTTGACAGACACATTTTAAACTATGTGCCTCTTCTTTACAGAGGAGACTGTGGGGCCCCTTTTCAATCATAAATGAACCTATCTACACCTACAGGTTTTCCATATAATGCGTTTATTCCTACCACTTTTCATCTAATAGTTGGACAGTTATGGTTAGCATATCCCTTGACTTAAATTCTACGGTAATGATATAATCTGAGGGTACAGTTGTATACTGTTCCTTAGTTTGAAAAAAATCTCAGGATTTGTTTTTGCACACAAAAACATTTAGTTAGCAAAGTGCTACTGACTGAAAATTTCTTAAAGGAAATTCAGGATAGTTTATATAATTTACCAAAAGGTAAGCAACTTAATTCTCATAAAGCATTAAAGTTTTTCTCAAATGTCCTTCTGATTGCATTAGAGGTCTTCTCTCTTGACCATTCTCTAGAACAAAATTCTATCCTGGTCATTTTCTTCCTTCTGGATGTTTTCATCTGGAACATTCAATTCCTCCCTACTTCCTCATTTGCAGAGAAACTTCTCTCTTTCACAGAATACTCAATCTAACATTGAGGCACTGACACTTGCTTTTTTGTTTTTCTCAGAGTGAACTTATCAAACTATTTTTTTCAACAAAGGGATTTTCATAACTATTAAGGTGAAAATTTCCACTCAGCATTACTTACATATAAGAAAAAAAAAGAAGACAAATCTCAACCATAATCCTTTTAGTCACAGATAAACACTGTTAACATTTTTTGTTCAATATATATATATTTTTAAGTAATGGGTGCATAAGAAAAAATGAGATTATAATAATAATAGCATAGTGCTTATTATGTGCCAGGCACTGTTATAAGTGCTTTAATCTGGTTTATTTTATTTAATCCACCTCACAACCCAGTGAGGTCTGTACTTTTATTAACCCCAGTTGCAGGTGAAGAAACTGCAGTAGTTAAGTAATTTGCCCAAGATCACATAACTGAGATTCAAATCCAGGCCATCTTTACCTTACAGCTTGCACTTTTAACCATTATTCTAACCTGCCATCCATATTAAACATACTGACTTACAGTTTGTTTTTTTGTTTGTTTTTTTATGTCATGAATTTTTCCATGCTAACCAGATTATTTTGTAGGGAATTTTTTTACATTCAGTATGTTACATTTATTAAAATAATAACATTTATAGAACAAATTTTTTAACTCTCCACTTCAGTGACCATTCTCTCTACTTGTAATAGCATTGATTAGTTTTTCTGTTTTATAAATGTAATCATATAGTATGTGCTCTTTTCTGTCTAGTTTCTTTTGCCTGACAGTTTGTAGGATTCATCCCTATGGTTGAGTATAGTTGGAAATTGTCCATTCTCTTTGCTTCATAATACTCCATTTTTTGAATATATTATAGTTTATCCATTCTGTTTGAATGTGGTAAGTTTCCATTT
The DNA here is from genome assembly GCF_029215605.1 of Mirounga angustirostris. Classification (NCBI taxonomy): domain Eukaryota; kingdom Metazoa; phylum Chordata; class Mammalia; order Carnivora; family Phocidae; genus Mirounga; species Mirounga angustirostris. The sequence continues at coordinate 120,676,771 of NW_026991712.1, read as the reverse complement.
TGGGGCTGTCGTATATGGTGGTGCAATAAACATTCCATGAATTTTGGTGAACATATGTATGCATTTCTATACAGTATGTCGCTAGCTGTGGATAGTTAGCTTTAATAGATACAGTTAAATAATTTTCTAAAGTGGTTGTGCCAACTTGCATTAGTACCAGCACTGTATGAGAGTTCTCATTGTTCTACATTCTTACCAACTTTTGGTTGTTTCTTTCTTTTTTGCTCAACCACTCTGGTGGGTGTTACAGTAACATTTATATGACTATGTAGTGTTCCATTGTATGGATATGTACTTTTTTTTTAAAGGTACTTCCTATGGTTGAACATTTAAGTTGTTTCTATTCTTTTTTTAAAAAAAAAATATGACATGTTGACACTAATGGTCTTGTCTATTTTTTAAGACTTCTGATACATGTTTCCTATGCACATAATTATACAAATAATATAAGTGTTTCACTGAAACATTATAAGAATGAGTTATTATAACTCTTACAACTTTACTCAGTAAAAGATAGCATCTCATATTTTTATTTTAATTTCCAGCAGAAGTTGAACATTATGTTTATTGGCAATTTTTATATTTTTAAACAGTCTTTCTCATTCTGTGTTCCTATTTCTCTGGAAGTATTTATAAATGTCTATTTAACACCATTATTAACCCTTTCTGGTTTTATATATTATAAACTTTTCCTGTTTATTCTTCAACTTTATAAAATAAGTTGTTTGTAATCAAATATGTATTTTACAGTTTTTATCTTTGGTATGCTTTAAAGGGCCTACTCATATTTTCAACTCTTCCATTCTATTCTCTTCTTTCCTTTTGTATGTGTATATGTAGGTGTATGCACACAAGCATACACGCATACATATACATGTGTCTGGCAAGCATCATCAATAATCTTAGGGTTACTCTGTGAACTTTTTTCTTTACTCTGTAATAGTTTCCCTACTCTGTAGTGGTCCCCTAAAAGAGTCATTCACTCAAAGAGTCATTCACTTCAAGTACCACCACTTGCTTTTATTTCTTATCTTTTTGACCAACACGTATCTCTGTTCTATTCTCCAGGCACATCTAATTTTTACTGGATGTGTTTCCTAGAAAGTCAAATTGATGAAATTTTCTTTTCCCTAAACTTCCATCCCCTATTTTGGTGAAAATGGGGAACTTCCCTAGTAATGTAAGCCAGAAATCTAGGAGCCTAGAGTCTTTCATTTTTCTTATTCCCTACTTCTCATTGGTGACTGGATCTTATCAATGATTTGTCCCCTCATTTCCAGTTTCACTGTGCCTAGCTTATTTCAGGTCTTTATCATCCCTTTCCATGATATATAAAATAGTTGCTTAATCAACCCCCTACCTTTATTTTTCTTAGCCATCTCTCAAATCTGATCTGATTACTCCCTGCCTAAGATTATTTTTATTGTGCTTCATTGCCTATAGGATAGAATCTGTTCTTAGTGTGGTATGTAAGGCCTGTCATGATTGGGCATGATTTCCTTTCTGTTGTACCACATAGTGCTTTTAAGACACAATCAGACATTATTATTATGAGTGCATTGACATTGCTCTGGACTTTAACACCCAAAGTTGTAGTATTCAGAAATGTGTCTCAAATACAAAACAATTCTTTCTGTACTGCTAGCTAATATTTATTAAGATATTACAAGTCAACTTTTTTTGAGCAAAACAAATCAATATACTAGGAAAATATGTTGGCTTAATTCAAAACTAAATCAAAATTATTTTTCCTGGGGTGCCTGGGTGGCTCAGTTGTTAAGCGTCTGCTTTCGGCTCAGGTCATGATCCCAGGGTCCTGGGATCGAGCCCCGCATCGGGCTCCCCGCTCTGCGGGAAGCCTGCTTCTCCCTCTCCTACTCCCCCTGCTTGTGTTCCCTCTCTCACTGTGTCTCTCTCTGTCAAATAAATAAATAAAATCTTTTTAAAAAATTATTTTGCCTGCTGTTTCCTGCTTGGGATTATCTATATTAATATCTTTCATTAGTATGGATTATTGAAGATTTACTGTACCTTAACTCTCCTTCCATTATTTGATTTTATGAAAATATCTCAAAAGAATTAACCAAAGATATAAGTAGTATGTTATAATATTATAAATACATGATTACTAATTTCTTGATGATATTTTACTCGGTAAGTATGCTTTTTTTAAAGCTATAGTTTCTGATATTCACCCTCCTACTTTTTTTTTCTTCCATAAGGCCTTTACCCAATCTATTTCCTGTCTGGAGTTCTTTTTATCTTATCTCCCAGTTCCTGATGAACCCTTTGTCACATCCTTAACATTTCATTTCAGTCATTATGCTTTTAAGAAGGTGTTCTCTGATCTTCCCACACTAGATTAAGGTCTCCTGTTATCTTTTTATGGAGTCATGGCACTGTTTTTGTTTTTTTTTAATAATACAATCTTCCCACTGAACTATAATGTCTGTTTTTGCTCAGATTGAAATCTACCACAGAATACTGTGTGTGTGCACCTAGTAGGCACTCACGAAATAGTTGATGAATAAATGAATAGTTTCTTGCTAGGCAGAAGAGGATAGATCTGAGATATTTTTCAGAGAGGTGCTTGTTTTAAGTATAGCCATGTATCTATCTAAAAATTACTGTAAAAAATATCTATTGTCCCTATAGAATGATGTGCTAACAATTTTTATTTTGTATTTATATCTAATAAAAGATTGGGAAGATAGCCATCAAAATACTTAGTAGTATGCTTAGCAGTAGAGAAGACTAATAATTATGTGTCTGGTGATAATTATAACTATGTATTTCAACTTCAGGCCAGGGTTGACTTGTTAGATTAGACAAAGTGTCTTAGTAAGAAATTAATATTGCAAATGAGTCTTGTGAACTTGACTCAAAGACACAAGATCAAACAGATTATTTTGCAGAGTTGGATAGCAATGACTATTCACTGGTGGCATTGCCATCAGCATTGGAGATGATTGTTCATTTCACAACAGATTGCTTCTCAACTGTGTCTTACCTCCTTTGATTCATGTCTTTACCTAGTTTTCCAGTCTTCCTAACAATTCTGTAAAGTACCCATTGAATAAATTCTTTTTCTGCTTAAACTAGTATGTTTTTTATTGTTTTGTTTTTTACAACCAACAACCTACTATATGTCCTAAAGGGGAACTTAATTCACATTAGTGAATTAATTAATGTCCACCCAGGAAAGGCAACGTGGGATCTTCTTTGTATGTATGTTTCATAGGGCTCCCAGTAAACCAATGAAAAGTGTTCTTAGGATGCATAATTAAGCTCTTTGGCACAGGGATCAAGGAGCGTAAGACTGTAAATACTAGTTCAGAAAAATATTTTTGTGTAGAACTCTGACAGTGTTTCATACTCCTTAAGAAAAGAGATTGGCAGGAAATATTTTCAATGCATAAAACTGATAGTATTAATATCTAGAATGAAAATATTTTACAAGTCAACAAAAAGATAATAAATGAAAAAGGAAAGAAAAATAAAGTATATGAATAGGTAAATTACTGAAGATGAAATTCAGATGATCAGTTGACATAGGAAAATTTTACCTCACAATTATCAGTCAAATGTGATTTAAAATGAGATGCCTTTTTTCATTTGTGAGATTTAGCAAAGATGAACAAGTCACATGTATGGCAAGCATGTTGAGTATAAATTGGAATAGCGTACTCCTAGGATGGTTTGGTTGTATTTATTAAAACTGAAAATGGGTATAAACTAGACTAGGGAATTTCCCTTTTTTGGTATCTCCTGAATAGAAACACATATGTACAAAACCAATTAGGTATTAAAAAAAAGAAAGAAAGAAAGAAAAGAGAAGAATTGGCAAGGATGTGAAGAAATTGGAACCCTCATACATCATTGGTGGAAATGTAAATGGTGCAGCCACTTTGGAAACAGTTTGGCAGTTTCTCAAAATGTTAACCACCAAATTACCATACCCAGAAGTTTTACTCCTAGAAATCTATTCAGGAGAAATAAAAACAAATGTTCACACAACAACTTGTACATGAATGTTCATAGCAATGTTATTCATAATAACCATAAAGTGGAAACAACTAAACTGGCAAAGAGAAGATGGTGTATCTATACAATGAAATACTATTAAGCAGTAAAAAGTAACAAAGTATTGATACATGTGACAACATGGGTGAACCTCAAAAACATTATGCTAAATGGAAGAAATGAGATAAAAGACCACATATTGTATAATTTCATTTCTGTGAAAAAGACAAAATCTTTAGAAGCAGAAAGTAGATTAGTAGTTGCCCAAGGCTAGTGGTGGGAATGGAGAATGACTGCAGATGGGCATGAGGTTTTTTGGGGGGTGATGAGAAATGTTCTAAAGTGAAGTAGTGGTAATTGCATAACTATAAATTTACCTTAAAAATCCTACTGAATTGTACACTTAAAACTGCTTAATTTCATGGTATGTAAATTGTATCTTAGTAAAACTGTTCAAAGTGATTAATAGCTGGGGATTTCATAAAATTATAGCCTGAGGTGGTAGATCAACTCTTGTATGAAGGGTAGCTGGAAGAAATTATGACCAGAGACATATCATGACTTTTAGGAGAAATAAACAAAATGGAAAACACACACAGAGAGATAGAAAGAGAGATGGGGGGTGGGGGAGAGATATAGATGCTCATCACATTCTTTGTAATAATGGAAACAGAAATAACCTAAAGGCCCATCAATAGAGAAACAGCTAAGTAAAATAAGGTGTATTTGAAAAAAGTAACTTGCAAAAAGATATTTAGAACATGACACCATTCGGGTATATTAAAAAAAAATAGCAGTATATATGTTTTCTGTGGAACTATGTATATGTAAAATATAAAAAAGAGATTTGAAGGCTACGCACAAATTTAGAATAGTGGTTCCCTCTAGGGAGCCAAGCAGAGAAGTCAGGTTGAGGATAGAAATCAGGAGGGCCTTTTTGTAATTAAAATTTATTCAAAATTAAAAATTACTTAATTTTTTTAAAGTATAAATAGAAAAATGGACTTGAAGCAAATATTCCAAATTATCAAGCATAGTATTTCTGGGTGATGGGAATAAGAATGAGAAAAGAAACCAAAATCTAAGAACAAATATATAAGAGTCATCTTTCTTTTTGGTTACCTAATATAAAGGTGTTTTTAAAAAAATAATGTAAAAGTGAAAAAAAAAAGTTTGAAAAATGTCAGTGATAACCCTGTGAGCCCAAAGCAGACCTGGCAGCAACACCACCACAACAACAGCTTAGCAGTAAGGTCACTGACCTTTGGAACAGCGCATCAGTGACTACAACAGGAAAACCTAGGATTCTGCCTAGAAACAGAGGAACTTAGGGATCGTGGTATTTTATTGGCAGGGGCCATAATATTATTAGTGAACTTTCCAGATGATAATATTTTGAATGTCGTATAGCCATGTGTCACACTTACCATCCTCTATTTCTTATTAAACAGCAATTAATCTTGCTTATAAAATTTGATATTTTTCGAACCATTTACTGTATTCATTTCTTCAATTGAGGAAAAGTGGGAACTCACTTCTCTCACTACCTAACAGCTCTTAAAATTCATTTACTTGTAGAAAATAGTTGCTTTTTATAAAAAGTGGAATAATCCAAAAAATTATGCTTGTTTTCAGAATATGTATTAAAGAAGTAGAAACCCAATTGAAACTGATTGAAATGCAAAGAGAATCAATTTTCTAAAATAATTTGAAAGTTCAAGTGATGAAACTGGCTTTAGGAATTGTGGTATCCACAACCTTAAATGATGTTATTAGATTTATCTGTCTCTCTTTCTTTTTCTTTCTTACACTATTGATACTTTTTTTTTTTTTTTAATGGTCAGAACCTGGAGCTGGAAGTCACTGAAATACTGACTCTGGGAAAACTTATTTCCATGACCTGTGCTTGCCATCAGAAACTTTACCCTCCCATTTTTATCTTCCAAGTATCATAGAAGTGCATTTAACAGAGAGAACTTTATTTGCATCCAAACTTTAGGAAGTCCAGGAAATATATTTTATAGCTTTCCAGGCTCTCCTACTATTACAGAATGGAAAGGATGTTGAATGAGCCAATTTGCAACATCCAACACAATTCACTCCTTTGGCTGCTTATCACCTATATGCACCCTTTTACTGATGGTTCCATACAACAATGGCAACCACAATATACTACATCTAATTTAATGCTGTTATCCTTCATAAAAATGAAAACACACTCAAACATCTACCCAAAGGGAGAGACTCAAAATACCATCAGCACCTGGGTGGCTCAGTCGTTAAGCGTCTGCTTTCGGCTCAGGTCATGATCCCAGGGTCCTGGGATCGAACCCCACATCGGGCTCCCTGCTCCACAGGAGGCCTGCTTCTCCCTCTCCCACTCCCCCTACTTGTGTTCCTGCTCTCGCTGTCTCTCTCTCGCTGTCAAATAAATAAATTAAAAATCTTTAAAAAAAACACACACACAAAAAAATACCATCAGCTCCTGTATCAGTCTGTGGATGATACTCATCTCAGTTCTTAATATCACAGTGATTTTCTGCTGCCTTGGTGTTAAATTACAAAGTTAATCACCACTATCACACCTTATATGAAATTATTGGGGGGAGGGCAGAAGGAAATTAATGTGTTTATATATACACTCACATTCATATGCACATGCATACAGAGCCAAGTAGTATTTATGGATAGCTGCTACAGTCCTTGTTTTGTCTGGAGGTTGGTATTATATATATAACCTCTCCACTGTTCATCCCATGTCCTGTCTGCCAGCATATAAGTTAGAAGGGTAGTAGTTTAGATCATCATTCTTGAGTTACTGAGAACTTGATAGTGTTTCCCATAGTGGAACGCTGAGGTAACCCATGTGTTTTTCACCACTCAATATGGAAATTACAAGAAGACAACCCACAAGATCTCCTAGGATCCAGTCCTATTCTTTTCTGCCTGCATTTTGTAGCAAGAACGTATGTGTCAGTGATAACCAGGATTAATCACCCAAACAAAAATAGTAACTCCCCTTTTTGCCTGTTATTGTAGTGCAGTGAGGAGACCAGAATACCCAGGTGGCACTCTTAACTTCTAGTTCAAGGGTTTCATTGTTATGTCTTCTTGGTAGAAGTATCCCTTTCATGGGTACTAAGATTTCTAAATCATCCAAAGTCACAGGGATGGGAAGCAAACATTCTTCAAATGGATAATTAAATATGATACTATATTTCATTAATTCTAGGATACATACTTTTCTCATACATTACTGTGTCTGAAATTAGGATGCTTCCTACACTTGGTGGTATCCTATAGTTACTATCTGTCAGGCAGTACTTGTGACATAGTTGTCATTGTCTATGCATGCACAACATCAGAATAGATATATTGGAAGAAAATCTAAGAGGTGGTAGTAGAGCACTTCAAGAAATACTGCATGAGCAATATTCTTGATGTCATAAAGGACAATAATTGTATAAAAACACACAATAATGACTGTGAGTCAAAAAATGATTCTACGGTTCAAATATAAATGTGAAGGAGTTTTAGGAACTCCTTAACCAATTTTTTTGTTTGTATGTTTTTTCATTTTATGTATGCACAAGTGATGTAAGATAGAAAGTTATGACAAAATAGGTCTAAAGTAGTTCTAAAGAAAAACAAAAATTGTAACTAATAAAGCATTATCTCATCATAGTTTAATTGCACTTTTTTCCTTTTTTCTTTCTTAGTGGTAAATAAAATAATAACGATTCTTACAACTGGATAGGCTTAGATTCAGTGAAATAGTGAGGTCTGCCACTTCTACCTCTATCCTCTGGTTCTCACATCTATGTTTTTTATGGTTGAAGAAATACCACTATGACAGATTTCTTTCATATATAAGATTTCAGGACATTTCATGTTTTCTGGCAATAATTAATCTTAAATAAGTTTTGAGTTAATATTAATCAGTTTGTCTTCAACAGCCTCATTGTACTGGCTATTATGAGTTTTATATATTTCTGTCAGTGTTCATATTTTGTGTTAAACAGCAAGAAATTTTATTTAAATTCAATTAACATATAATGTATTATTGGTTTCAGAGGTAGAAGTCAGTCTTATATATAATACCCAGTGCTCATTACATCACTTGCCCTCCTTAATGCCCATCACCCACTTACCCCGTCTCCCCAACCCCCTCCCCTCCAGCAACCCTCAGTTTGTTTCCTAAGATTAAGAGTCTCTTATGGTTTGTCTCCCTCTGATTTCGTCTTGTTATATTTTTTCCTCTCTTCCCCTATGATCCTCTGTTTTGTTTCTTAAATTCCACATATGAGTGAGATCATATAGTAATTCTTTCTCTGATTGACTTACTTCGCTTAGCATAATACTCTCTAGTTCCATCCACATCACTGCAAATGGCAAGATTTCATTTTTTTGATGGCTGAGTAGTAGTCTATTATGTATATACACCGTATCTTCTTTATCTTTTCATCTGTCGATGGACATCTGGGCTCTTTCCATAGTTTGGCTCTTGTGGACATTGCTGCTATAAACATTGGGATATAGGTGCCCCTTCAGATCACTATATTTGTATCTTTTGGGTAAATATACAGTAGTGCAATTGCTGGGTCATAGAGTAGCTCTATTTTCGATTTCTTGAGGAACCTCCATACTATTTTCTAGAGTGGCTGCACCAGCTTGCATTCCCACCAACAGTGTAAGAGGGTTCCCCTTTCTTCATATCCTTGCCAACATCTGTTGTTTCCTGACTTGTTAATTTTAGCCATTCTGACTGGTGTGAGGTGGTATCTCATTGTGGTTTTGATTTGTATTTCCCTGATGCCGAGTGATGTTGAGCATTTTTCATGTATCTTTTGGCCATTTGGATGTCTTTGGAGAAATGTTTGTTCATGTCTTCTGCCCATTTCTTGATTGGATTATTTGTTCTTTGGGTGTTAAGTTTGGTAAGTTCTTTATAGATTTTGGATACTAGTCCTTTATCTGATAAGATATTAACAGCAAGAAATTTAAAAACCTTTTTCTAACATGTTCATATTTCTCTTCATTAATTTAATTATGAAACAAAGTAGTATTCATTTTCTTTTTAATAATTTAGTGTTTTCGTGTGACCTAGAAAATTTTTGTTGTGTCACTTTTCTAAATAAGAATAATATTTATTGCTTTTGTGGCTCTTTTTCATCTGTTTCATATTCCATTATGTTTCTAGCTAAATATTGTGTTGGTCCTTTAATACATAAATTTAAAGATGAAAAAGGAGGTACTCTTCATGTATGTTCAAGTCATAGGTCTATAATTTCTTCTTTATTGAAAAATCCCCAAACTTTTTCCCTGTTGCAGCTAAAATGGCATATTCCTATATCAGTTTCCTCTTAGCAAATTCTCTAAATTGCCTGCAGCCACCTCCTTAACACCTGACATAATGGGAAATATGAAGAGGGAAAGTTGGAATGAAAGGAGACAGGAGTTTTAACCAATTGTAGTTTAAAATACCTCACTTTTGCAAATCTTACAAAAGCATATATTTTTGGGAACACAATGCTAGAGTCTCTCCAGGGCATTAGAATTTTCCCCTGCACCCGAGGTTTCCTGAAATTTAAGGTTCTTTAGCTTGGCAGGTAATCTGCTGTGGATCTTGGATTTCAGCTCTCCTTATGACGGAATGCCTCTCTTTTGACTGGCCACTTACAACTCCCTTGTCTACACATCTTTCCCTCACGTCCCTGAGACATAAACACATTTTTTTCTGGCCATTGCAAGGGAAGCTCCCTCTCTGTGCTATTTTACTCTGCCAGTAGGCCTAAGTAGCTTCATCTACCATGGTAATTACATTTGGTACATTTGGTAAGTCCCCTGAAATAGTCCCTAACTCCTGTGGACTCTAGAGGATAGGAGATAGGTCAGATCTCTGAGTGGTTCCCCAGGAGCCCCTTATTTGATTTGAGGTAAGGGTGAAACACCACCTTTGCTACATGGTGTTGCCTACCTCACAACTCAATACATAACAGTTCTTTCCAGGACTCCTCTACTTCTGCCTCTGTTGTAAATTGGTTAATATTGGCAGATCTGGTTTTATGATCTCTTAGTTTGACTGTGTATAGGTGGCTTAGTCCCTGTTTGAGAGTAATTAGCACCTCTTCCTTTGTGTTCAGTTTGGAGAGGCTGGTCACCTGATGGAAAACTAAAGAGAACTGTTTTAATACCAATTGGTGTCTTAGGTATATACTGAATTGCTTTTGGCCCTACGTTTTCTCCTGGAAATCCTGTACTGAACTGAGCAAAAGTTTTTGAGGGCTTATGTATTCTAGGTTCTTTGACAGGTACAGGGAAGCAAAAATAAACAGAACCATTGTGAACATTCAAATGTAATATGAAGACTAATACAGTTAATCTGCCATATATTAAGCGGTAGTTGTTTTTTTTTTTTCAAGATTTATTTATTTATTTTAGAGAGAGAGAGCATGAGTAGGTGGAGAGGCAGAGGGAGAAGGAGAAAAAAATCCTCAAGCAGACTCCCTGCTGAGCAGGGAGACTGATGCAGGGCTAGACCCTGAGATCATGACCTGAGCTGAAATCCAGAGTCATTTAACTGACTGAGCCACCCAGGTGCCCCATAAGCCATAGTTTCTAAACCCCATTTGAAAAACCCAATATAAGAACAACTGTTTTCTTTGAAGTTATATGAGATTTTACAAGAGATTTTGCTTTGCCATAGCAACTATGATTGAACTTATGAAATTAAATATATTACATAATACATTTACTAGTAATTTTTCATTAAATTATTAGCGAATTCAAATGTGATACTGGAATGCTGCAGCGGACTTTGAAGGACTTCATTTTTTCATTGAGTTTTGTAAATCGGGAAGATTTATCAGAGAGGGTAAATGGGGGATCAGTTTCTAATGTGGTTTATGTGGGAATTTTATAGTTTGATCTTGTATACTTGAAATGATGTTCTTTTATGTCTCTAGTATGTAATATTTTTGTGTTAGGATCTAAAATTGTGGGGGGTTTTTTGTGTACTGCTAAAACCTTAGGTGATGAAAATAAAAGATTTCTCTGGATTTGTATGTGAAACCTAAATGGCCCCGTTCTGCCACCTTCTGGCTGACTTCGTATCTTCTAGTGGTATGAACTAAGACTCACCTAACTGTTCTGCCATGGTTGGCACCATGGTTGGCACCATTTATTTTAGGGCCTGGGAGATTTCAAATTGAGTCAGTTTAAGCTGTAACATAGTTCTGGTGCCCTAGGCTCACATTTATTTCTCAGTTCTAAAATGTGTCAGAATTTATTGGAATGTGATACCACGTGATGATGTGAGGTGTTGTTACCTTTAACAGTATGTAGTTATAACTACTTTTGGCTTTTCCTCAATATTAATAGATATTACTTGAAATTAAGACATATCAAGTTTGTTAGATATTTATCACAGTCACAATAAGAAAACTGTTTGGAGAGTGATATAGAAATGGAAGTTACTAAAATCAGTGCTAAGTTCTTAGAAACTAATGTTAGGTTCAATAATCATTTATCAGAGCTTGAAATAAAAGGAGAAACCATGTGCATGTTAATGAAATCTTAGTACTTCCTTCGTTTTGTGATTCTTCAGTGTATTTTCATTTATTCAAAAAAGATTTTGGTAAAGGTTTAAAACTTGAAAATATAATATATTTGAAATGTAAATATGATATACTTTTTAGGAAGAAGGAATTAGAACATAGGATATTGCAATTTTGTGACCTTTTACAACATGCTTTATCTCTCTGTTCATCTGGAAAATGAGATAATTATTCATCTTAAAGGTATGTTGTTGTGAGAAGTATATGCATTATTTACTTAATGCAAATGCTTACAACAGTGTCTGACATGTAATAAGTAAGCATTATCATCAGTCTTACAACATTCAGAATATATTTCATATTCTTATATATTTTATAAGTAAATAGATTCCAAGATATCCTGGACAATGTTTTATATTTTCTTACAGTTTTATATCCAATGTTAAATTAGAATAGAGAAATTGAAGATAGTGGAAACGCATAGCCTGCTAAAGTACTGTAGAAATATATGTGATATACTGGGGCCTATCTTTGTGTGACTTATATTTGAGTTGAGAAATCTAAAATTGTCTCATAAAAGAGCTATGGTGTCTCTTAAAAAATGAATCAGTTCAAAAACATTTATTAAATGCTTACTATGTGTCACCATTGTTTTAGATTCTAGAGATAGAAAATTATGGGAGAAGCTCACAAGAAGCTCACAAGAAGAAAATTATGGGAGAAGCTCACAAGAAGTATAAGCATGTAATTACTGTACACTGTGGGCAGTACAATAATGTGGGTGTTAGTGTATTTTAGGAGTTAGAACTGAGGAAGTAACATTGAAATAAACTTTGGGTAACAAGTAGGAATTTGCTGGGAGAAACTCATCTTACCTAAATAGAACTTTTATGCTTAATATTTGACTACTGGTTTATCTGTACATCCCCACATTTCATATTAGTAATATTATACTTTCTTTCATATCCAGAATGCTTTGTCACACATCACCTAAAGAATGAGATTTTCAAGTGTTTGTATTTTAGTAGGGAAGGCCTGGCTTCCATTGTGGTAATTCTGGGTAAAGGCAAACTGTATTTTTCTGGGTGGACATTTGCAATGTTGTTATCTGAGCCTATAGCCCCCTACATTCACTTCCCCATTCTGTGGAGGCAGGCCTATCACACTGGCAGTCCTGAGGCCTGAGTTTGCCCTTATCTATATTGATGAGGACTCTCATTTGAGTGAAAGGAATGAATACATTTATATAGCAGTAGTGGGAGTTGAAGGGATAACTTTTATATTCTTCACTTCTGTATCAAGGATTTAGAAAGTCCCTCCATGGAGATTTAGATGTTGGGCTACCTGGCCATTATCTTGGCTAGTGAGTCAGTAACAAGTCAATGGGAGATTCTCATCAACATAGAAGACTATAAGGGGTAGAGGGAGAGAGTGCATGCATCAACTATGATTAGAAGCTTCATATTTTCAATTTCATATATTTAGTATTCTGGAAATAGAATGCCACTTTCCCAACCCCCATCACCTTATTACATTTAACTCTTGTCTCAGTTTTTTCTTGGTACCATAACAAATTACCATAAATTTAGTGGTTTAAAACAACATCCATTTATTATCTCACAATTTTTTAGGTTACGGTTCTGTTAGGCTCTTATCTGGTGTTTCTGGGGAAGAATCTATTTCCAGGGTCATTAATATTTTTGGCAGAATTCATTTCCTTTTGGTTACACAACTGAGGTCTCTGCTTCCTTGATGGCTGTCATCTGGGGGCCACCCATAGCTCCTAGAGGCCTTTCTCTGGTCCTTGCACATGGACTCTAATGTCTCAGAGCCAGTAATCGGTGTGTTGAATCCTTTTCATGCTTAGAATCTGAAAACTTCTTGCCCTGGCTCTCTTCTGCTTCAACTAGAGAAAGTCTCTGCTTTTAAGAGCTAATATGATTAGATCAGTCCCACCTAGATAATCCGTAAGAATCTATTTTAAGGTCATTAATTAGTAACCTTAATTACATCTGCAAAGTCTCTTTAGCCATGCATTATAACATATTTACAGGATCCATTGTTTCACTTTCAAGTATGGTTTTGAACCAAAGTGGAAGATTGTATATGCAAAGGCAATAGAGTTAAGAAAGGGCATGTAGTACTAAAGAAATGACAGTTAAGTTAGCATTATTATTGTTTGAGATATAAATTGGTAAAATGGAGGGCACCTGGGTGGCTCAGTTGGTTAAGCGACTGCCTTCGGCTCAGGTCATGATCTCAGGGTCCTGGGATTGAGTCCCTCATCGGGCTCCCTGCTCTGCGGGGAGCCTGCTTCTCCCTCTCCCACTTCCCCTGCTTGTGTTCCCTCTCTCACTGTGTCTCTCTCTGTCAAATAAATAAATAAAATCTTTAAAATAAAATAAAATAAAATAAAATAAATTGGTAAAATGGAAATAAACGGAGGCCTGCTTGAGGTTGACAAAGGTCCTTGATTACTGTGCTAAGGGTTTAGATTTTGTAGGCCATGGGAAATCACTTGAGTTTGTTTTTCTTTGGAATGACATAGGATTGTGTTTTAGTAAGATGGCAAATATGAGTCAGAACTAAGACACTGGGAGCATAGAGAAAAGAGTACCTTTTCTCCAAACCTCTGGTGTGTATATCACAGTTTCACAGTCACCACCGAGAAGGAGATTTATTTAATATTTTAAGTAAATTCAAGCCATTCTTTTTTCCCCTGGGTAACCAGAAATCTAAAACACTTGATAAGATAATTTTGTTTATTTATTTTTTAATATTTTATTTATTTTTTTTGACAGAGAGAGACACAGTGAGAGAAGGAACACAAGCAGGGGTAGTGGGAGAGGGAGAAGCAGGCTTCCCACTGAGCAGGGAGCCCGATGCAGGGCTCGATCCCAGGACCCTGGGATCATGACCTGAGCCGAAGGCAGACGCTTAATGACTGAGCCACCCAGGCACCCCGATAAGAATTTTAAAATAAAATTTAGAATGCAATAATGTGTTCTAGACTCCAATCCCACTCTTTTTGAAATTTCCAATTTGATGTCTAATATGTCTGACAAAACCTTTATTATAACATGCTTCCAACCTCTTCCTCACCCGTCCCCCATCTTAGTAATTGGCATGACTATTTACCCAGATGCTCAAGCGAAAAACATTGGTATTATTTTTTATAACTTCCATTTATTCATTCTCCAGGTTCAATCTGTCAGCAGATTTCCCTGTTTCTCCAAAATATATAAATGAAATATGTCCATTTTTCTCTCTCACCACAATCTCAGTGTAAGTGGCCACTATCTCTTGCCTGGACTTTGTAGTAGTCTCAGTTGTTTTCCCTGTTTCCACTCTTACTCTCAACTTACACAGTCCATTTCCCAATCCATTCTCTGCCTAGTAGTCCTGTTGTTTCTGTCCATTCTTCTGTCCATTTACTGTCTTCTTCCTGGATTACTCTTTTTCTATTTGCCTTTGATTTGCTCCTTTTCTTTATACTTCAGGTCTTGACAAGTCAAAGTAAAGTCATGTTCCTCAGACATCTTTGATCACCCTATATAAAATAATCATCTCCCTGCAAATTATACTCTATCATATCTTCTCTTATTTCCTTCTTCACATTTCTTGATCTGAAAAGGGGAGTGGCTGGGGAGGGTAGAGCATGTCATATTTATTCTTACGTATAGCCTTCATTTATATAGATTGATCTTGAATTGCTCTTTTCACTTTTTCTGGTGTATATAAATCCTGCTTTTCCTCCAAGACCCTTCTCAAGTTTTACATATTCCATTCCATTTTCCTCGTACCTCGTATACACTGAACTCCCCTTTCTATTCTTTATGGTCTTTTGGTGCTTGAAAGTCCCTTTAGTCCTTTAAAGCCTCTTAAGTAGATAATACTAATAGTCAGAGATGTTAGAATTCTAAAATGGTCAATCTTTATTTTTATATTTTCTGTGGTGTCTTCCATATAGAACAAGTGGCTGGAGTTCCTTCATATGTGAGTTCTTTGACATGTTTGAGTTAGTTTATCAGTAAGTTTACTTTGTTAAAAAATTATCTCAAGCCATAAAAGATTAACTATATAGAAAATTTTGCCTCTATTCTACAGCTGTATATTTAGTTATATGTCATATAAATCTTCAGTTATTACCTATAGCAAATATTACTAGTTTTCCTTGACTTTTAAATTTCTTGGGTAGTTACTCTCACATAATTATTTTATATTCTCTGTAATTCAACACTTGGACATTATGGATACTCAGTACATATTTGTGGGTGGTTATATATTCTCTGTTTCTTTGTTGATTAGGTAAAAAAAGAAATCCAGGTCCATTGGAATATGTTCATAAGTTCACGGGAATGTAACTTACTTAAGCTAACTAAATGAGTGTGTTACACCAATATCAAAAATATTTTCTGAGAAGTTAATAAAACTAATTCATTGGTGGAAATACATGCCATGTTTCCAAGGAATAAAATATTCACTAGTAGAATTTTACTGATTGGGGCACCTGGGTGGCTCAGTCGTTAAGCGTCTGCCTTCGGCTCAGGTCATGTTCCCAGGGTCTTGGGATCAAGCCCCGCATCGGGCTCCCTGCTCAGCGGGAAGCCTGCTTCTCCCTCTCCCCCTCCCTCTGCTTGTGTTCACTCTCTCGCTGTGTCTCTCTCTGTCAAATGAATAAATAAAATGTTTAAAAAAAATTTTACTGATTCAAGACATGACCAATATGTCCTAGTTTAGTGAAGGTAGGGAAATGGAAAAAAATCCACTGTGTATGTTACCCAAGATACATTATAAAATGTGTACTTTTGCATATCAGATGAAGATAAATAAGGGAGGAAAACCAAAGAGTAGAATAAGCTGCCTAAGTTGAAAAATTAGAAAATAGTGATTCATCAAAATCTGCCAAACAGGTGCATCAGGGGTTTAAACATATCATTAGTAAGCATGATAATTTCCCTATGTCCCTTAAAAATTCCTGTCAGACATTGAGTTAGGTATTCTAAAGCCTTTATTTGTTGAAAATATAAAAACTGATAACAAAAATGTTGTACTGTGGAACTCCTCAGGAGGTATACTCAACTGTATCAGTATTTTAAAAAATCTCTTCCCAGGAAAGAATGAAGTTAACTTACCTGCTAGTATTACTAGTCGTTGCGTTTAATTAGGTAAACAGCATGAATTCAGAACAATTAATCATTTGCCATAACTGTTTATTCTTGATTCATTACTGAACTAGTTTACTGTCCCTGACTATGATATAAATGAGCATTTTGTGAGTTTTTTTCTTTTTGTTTTTCTTATATTGATAGCTGTACACAGCAAACTTAGTTCTTATTCCTTGCTGGACTCTGACTTTTGAAAAGTTATTTTAATAATACATTGAATTATCTATATTAACTATTTTCCTGTTTGGGGATTTACAGGTCTGTTTTGATAATACTTCAGTGAATATATTTTATGCTTTGAATTAAATTTATTATTTCCTATTCTTATATCATAAAATTATATTAAAGATGAATATATGTTCAATGAATTTTTTATTTAAAGAAAACTGATTTGTGAAATTTTTAATTATGCAAAAAAAAAAAAAAAGGAAGAAAAAAGAAAGGTTTTGCCCAGGATTCTTCATAATCTAATCTATTTTTCATTAAAATTATTTCTATAATGTAGGTACCCCATCTGCTAAAAAACACAATTTTAACCAGGGTGTTTTGACATACAGTATGGGACACAGAAAACTGACACCTTTCATATTTTAAGGGTAATATTGCCTTGATGTAGAATAAACTTCTTTGCTCTTTTGATGTGGAATAATAAAATACTATCTTTGTATATTATATCAATTTATCTTATTCCTTAATAAACAAGATTATAGACTTTTTTAGGTTGTTATACTTTGAGATTTTTTACTATGTGATAATTTAGGCATTATGGAGAGTGTAGGGATGAAAAATATGGAGTATGATTATGAAAATTTATTTATATATTTGAAAATATATCATTTTGCCAAGTGTGAAACAGTTATTCCATATTAATGATGGCACCATCTTTGTTATTAGTAATAATCTTGCAGGAGGAGGGAAGGGTAATCCTTGTGAAATATGCCCAAAGCATTCTTCAATAATGGTCTACTCTGAGGGAAAAGATATTACCAGAGCCTTATCTCAGTTTGGGGAGGGCATCCCTCCTTTTCCAACCCCTTCTAGGCTTCCTTTCTCAAGAGGGAGAAAAGCTATATCATGGAGAAACACCTGTGAAGGTCACAGCCCAGAGAAACAGGCCAAATAAGAAATTGAGATTTAATTCTAAAATTATAGAATGCTTTTCCTCCCCCACACCTTAGCCTCATAACCAAAACAAAAAAAGAAAAAAACAACTATGCAAATATGCAGATATAAAACAGGAATCCAATATAATAACAGTGAAATACAGTTGAAAGAGGCATGGACTCTGAAAGAGAAGTACTAAGGGAAGCCCAGAGTCAATAAGGGACACAAAACAAAGATAATGGAGGAACTTGAAGCTTCTGACACCTATAACAAACATCAAACACATCTCACCTCCTGGCCAGATTAACAGATCCACATAGTAAATGCTTATTTACCTCTCTTCCTATTTCCCAATGCCAAATGGTGAACTTTCAACAAAAATTAGAAGACATGCCTAAAGACAAGAAAAAACAATGTGAAAGACAAAGCACCAGAAATAGACTCAAATGTTGGAATTATCAGGTAGGGAATTTAAAATAACTGATTAATATGTTAAGAACTGTAATGGAAATAGACAATATGCAAAAAAAAAATGAGTATTGTAAGCAGGGAGAAAATCTAAGGAAGTATCAAAAGCAAGTTCTAGAAGTAAAAAAAACCACTAACAAATAAATGCCTTTGATGAGATCATCAACAGAATGGACACAGCTGAGAAAAGAATCAGTGAGGTTGAAGATAGATTAATAGGAATTGCCTAAACTGAAATGCAAAGAGAAAAAAGAATTGGGGAAGAAACCCAGAACTGAACATCAATAACTATGGGACAGTTTTTTAAAGTGTAACATATGCATAATTGGAATACCAGAAGGAGAAGGAAAAGAAGAAATATTTGAAGTAATAATGGCAGAGAATGTTACAAAATTAATGACAGACACCAAAACAGAGGCCCAGGAAGCTTAGAAAATACCAAGCAAAATAAATATCAAAATAACTACACCTAGGCACATCATACTCAAACTGCACAAAACCAGAAACTATGAAAATCTTGAAAGAAGCCATAAGAGGATGGTAAAAACCTTACCAATTAGAGGAATTGTGACAGAATTATGACAGCCTTCTCATCACCCAGCAAATGAGAAGAGTGTGGAGTAAAATATTTAAGAGTTGAAAGAAAAAAAGCCACTAACCTATAATTCTGTATCCATTGAAATTATTCTTTTTTTTTATTAAATCTTTTTTTTTTTTAAGATTTTTATTTTTATTTTTTTGAGAGAGAGAGAATGAAAGACAGAGAGCATGAGAGGGAGGAGGGTCAGAGGGAGAAGCAGACTCCCCGCCGAGCAGGGAGCCCGGCGCGGGACTCGATCCCGGGACTCCAGGATCGTGACCTGAGCCGAAGGCAGTCGCTTAACCAACTGAGCCACCCAGGCGCCCCCATTGAAATTATTCTTAAAAAGTGAAAGAGAAATTCTCTTTGAAACAAACAAAAACTAAGAGTATTTATTGTCAGCATACTTGTCCTATAAGAAAAGATAAAAGAAGTTCTTTAGAGAGAAGGAAAATTACTTAGGTTAGAAATTTGGATGTACATAAAGAAAGGAAAAGCATAAGGTAAAAAAAAAAAAAGGAAGGTAAAATATTTTTTATTCTTCATTGATCTAAAACATAACTATTTAAAGTAATAGCAACAAGGTACTGAGTGATTATGGACTATGGATAAATGAGATGAAGGACAGCAGTGTCTATACGGAATAGGAGAAAGGGTTTGGGAATACTCTGTTATAAGGTATCCACACTACAAGTGAAGCAGTATACTGCTATTTAAGGGTGGACTGAGATTAGTTAAAAATGTATATTTCAGGGCACCTGGCTGGCCCAGTTAGTAGAACATGAAACTCTTGATCTCAGGGTTGTAAGTTCAAGCCCCACATTGGGTGTAGAGCTTATTTAAAAAAATGTATACTGCAAACACTGGAACAACCACTAAAATTTTTCTGAAAAGAAGAATAATTGATATGTTAAAAGAGTAGATTAAATATAATAATATAAAATGTTCATCAAAATCAGAAGAGACAGAAAAGTAGGGGGAAAACATATGCAATGGGTAGAAAACAGTTACAAATATGGCAGATATTAATATAATTATGATAATAGGCACTTTAATGTGAATGGTTTAAATACACCAATTAAAATACAGATTTTGTCTGAGTGGATAAAAAAATAAGAGCCTTATATAAAAGAAAGACCTAGCTATGTATTATCTGTAAGAAACTCACTTTAAATATAAAAAATTAGATAAAAAAGGGGTGGAGAAAAATACACCATGCTATCACTAACCAAAAGGAAGCTGGAGTAACTGTATTAATTTCAGACAAAGTAGGTTTCAGAACAAGGAAAATTATAAGGGATAAAAAGGGACATTACATAATGATTTGGTGGTCAATTCTGTAAGAATACTTAACAATCCTAAATATTGCACTGAACAAGAGTGTCAAAATACATGAGGCAAAAACTGATAGAATTGAAAAGAAATATAGAAAAAGCCACTATAATTGGAGATTTTAACACCCCCCCCCTTTTTTTTTTTTAAGATTTTATTTTATGTATTTGACAGAGAGAGAGAGACAGCTGGAGAGGGAACACAAGCAGGGGGAGTGAGAGAGGGAGAAGCAGGCTCCCGGCCGAGCAGAGAGCCCGATGCGGGGCTCGATCCGAGGACCCTGGGATCATGACCTGAGCCGAAGGCAGACGCTTAACGACTGAGCCACCCAGGTGCCCCCTTTAACACCCCTCTTAAGCAGAAAATCAGTAAGTATGTAGATAATTGAACAACACTGTCAGTCAACTTGATTTAATTAACATTATAAACAGTTCCATTCAACCACATCAGAATATACATTCTTCTCCAGCTTGTGTGAAGCATTCACCAAGATAGGTCACATTCTGGGCCATAAACCTCACCTTACCATGTTTGAAAAAATAGTACTCATGCAAAGTATATATTCTCAGATCACAGTGGAATTAAACTAGAAACTGATAACAGAAATTAAGCTGGAAAAATCCCAAATATAGAAGTTAATTAAAGAATGTAATTTTAAATAACATATGGGTCAAAGAAGAAGTCTTGAGAAATTTTAAAATAATTTAAATGATAATGAAAATACAATTTATCACAATTTGCGGGATTTAGCAAAAGCAGTGCTTTTCAAGCAGCTTATAACCTTAAATGCATATGCAGGAAGAGGAGAAATATCTAAAATCAGTAACATGAGTTTCTACCTTAGGAAAGTAGAAAAAGAAAAACAATTTAAGCCCAGTGCAAGAAAAATTGTTTTATTTAAAAGTTTGTTTTAGGGAAAAATCAATAAAATTGATAAGTACCTAGTGAGCCTAATAAAAAAAAAAAAAGATGAAGAGCCCAAATTACCAATATCAGAAATGAAACCTTGATGATCACTATAGCCCCTATGGGCATTAAAAGGTAATAAAAGAATACTATGAAAAATTCTAGGCCCACAAATTGATAGCTCTGATGAAATGGGCCAGTTTCTTGAAGGACATAGATTATCAAAACTGACAAAAGGAGAAATAGGTAATCTTAAAAGATCTATATCTATTAAAATTGAATCAATAACTTGAAAATTAATAATTAAGAAATAATTTCTGAAAAAGCACAGGACAGATGGATTCACTAGTGAATTCTATCAGGTAAAACTCAATTATAAGATAACAAACAGGGGTGCCTGGATGGCTCAGTTGGCTAAGCATCTAATTCTTGATTTCAGCTCAGATCATGATCTCAGGTTGTGAGATCAAGCCCCGCATCAAGCTCCATGCTGGGCATGGAGTCTGCTTAAGATTCTCTCTTTCCCTCTGCCCTTCCTCCCTGCCACTCAGACTCTCTCTGTCTCTTTTTCTCTTAAAAAAAAGAAAAAAAAATCCAATTAAAAAGTGGGCAAAAGATCTGAACAGACATTTCACTGAAGATAATGATGGTAAATAAGTATATGAGAAGATGCTCAACATCATTGTCACTAGGGAATTGCAAATTAAAGTAACAATAAGATACTACTATACATCTTTTAGAATGACTAAAGTTAAGACATACACAAAACTGCCAGTTTCCAATAAGGATGCAGAACAGCAGGAACTCTTTTCATTGGTGGTAATAAAAAATGGTACAGCCACTTTGGAAAACATTTTGGCAATTTCTTGCAAAGCTGAACATAGTCTTACCGTACATTCCAGCAATCACACTGCTAGGAATTTAATTTACTACACTGATTTTAAAACTATGTCCACACAAAAACCTACACATGAAAATTTACAGCTTCTATTCATTATTGCCAAAAACTGGAAGCAACCATGGTCCCTTCAGTAGATGAATCGATAAACAGACTGTGGTATATCCATATGATAGTTTATTATTCAATGATAAAAAGAAATAAGCCATAAAGCCACAGAAAGACATGCATGAATTTTAAATGCATATTGCTAAGTGGTAGAAGCAGTCTGAAAAGTCTGCACGGAGTATGACTCCAATTTTGACACCATGGAAAAGGCAAAACTCTAGCAATGATAAAAAATTCAGTAGGTACCAATGATCCGGGAAGCACGGGATATTTACAAAGGTGGTAAACTATTCTGTATGATAATATAATTGTGGCTACATGACATAATGCACTTGTCCAAACCCATAGTGCCTTAGTACAGAGTAAATCTTAATATATGTAATTTTTTAATATAGGTAATTTTTAAAAACATCATTTAGAAAATTGAGGAATCCCAGAATGAAATTCAGACTGACAAAACAATCTAACTGTATTACAAACTTATGAAACCACCTTACTGAAGATGAGGCAAAAGGTGCTGACCTAAGTAAATTTGGACATAAGTGAAATCTGTAAGAGTAGAGGCAAAAGAAACTGTGTAGTAGT
Source organism: Mirounga angustirostris (assembly GCF_029215605.1). Lineage (NCBI taxonomy): Eukaryota > Metazoa > Chordata > Mammalia > Carnivora > Phocidae > Mirounga > Mirounga angustirostris. Next base: position 120,654,043 of record NW_026991712.1, on the reverse strand, counting down.
GTACTCTGGTTGATAAAGTTGTTTCCCATGGGGATAAAGTTATTAACTATACCAGGTTAACAATTCGGATATTGCCACATGTGTATACTGAAATTGAACTAGTAAGTAAATGAATGGTGGATTGAGGAAGCCAGGTTTCTCACTGTTGGAGTGGGAGTTTTCAAGTAAGCAAAGGGGAGTAAAATGAATCATGCAATAATGAATTAGATTTGGAGATACTAGGAAGAACTCATCTTTACCTCATAGACACAGGTGATTACATGTAGAAATACTTACAGATATGGGTATATACACATTTGTATACACATATATTTCTTTGCTCCATCAGCTGAGAAGGCCTAGGGGCAACAACACTCCAGTAGCAACAAGCTCACCTAGTTCCCAGATCTTGGTTTCTAATACCATTGTCCAGTGAAAGGAACTAGGGCTCCTTGGAGAAATGGCTGATTCTAGGATTGGAGCAGGAAGTATACAAAATGAGCATGGGCCATTTTGTAGTGTTAGAAAGTAAGGGTTCAAACATACATGCATGTGTGCATGTGCTCATGCAAACATACGATTGTATATAAATGGGACATAGGAGGCAATTGAAAGAGTTTACAATGGTCAAAGCTTGAATAATTTGGGCAAAAAAATGAATAACATAGTATTGGATTATAGCTCAAAATATAAAGTAAATATCCATGAGTCCATACTGAATGTAAATAAATGATTGAATGAATAAATCGGGGAGAAGAGACACATTGTCCAGGCGAAGGAATTCCACTTTGTCTTCAAGAAATTAGAGTATAACTCCTCATTGTTTAAGTGACTTCATTCCAACAAGTACAGTATGGATGAGGGGGATGGGAGTAACTACAGTGGAGGCACTTGAAAAATACTACCTAAACCAGGTGACAAGGATAGCATCCACAGTGATAAGTCATGTTGATAATATATATCCTGAATATGGTGTGATATAAATGGCACTTTACTTGTATTTCCTCAGTAGCCCATAACCCCAGCTAATCATGAAAAACAAAAACACTAATTGAGGAACACTCTACCACATACCTGACCAATACTCAAAATTGTCAAGGTCATCAAAACAAGGAAAATCTGAGAAAGAGTCTAAGGAAACATGAGTCATGACAGCCAAGAGGAGCCAAAGGAGACATAACTACTAAATGTAATGTAGTATCCTGGATGGGATCCTGGAACAGGAAAAGAACATTAGATTAAAACTAAGGAAACTATGGACCTTGGTTAACAATAATGTATCAACATTGGCTCATTAATTGTACAAATTTACCATACTAATGTGAGATGTTAATAATAGTTGAAACTGGGTGTTGGATATATGGCAACCCTATAGTATCTTCGCAATTTTTCTGTAAATCTAAAACTTCTAAAATTAAAAGTTTATTTTACCAAAAGTTCCATTTTATATAGGTCTTAAAATTCAAATTATCTATTTTGTCAGGAAGTATCAAGTTGCTGGGGATTTGGAATGGAAAGAAGGAAAGATTATGAAGAGGCATGAGAAAAGTTCATTATCTTGATTGTGGTTATGGTTTCACAGTTGTATTTATATGTCAAAACATCAAATTCTACACTTTGAATATTTGCAGTTTATTGTATGTCAGTTATATTCATGAAAGCTTTTTTAACAAATAGGGAACAAACAGGAAAGAAATAAAACAATAGACCTAGAGGGGCGCCTGGGTGGCTCAGTCATTAAGCATCTGCCTTTGGCTCAGGTCATGATCCCAGGGTCCTGGGATCGAGCCCTGCATCAGGCTCTCTGCTCCACAGGAAGCCTGCTTCTCCCTCTCCCACTCCCCCTGCTTGTGTTCCCTCTCTTGCTGTGTCTCTCTCTGTCAAATAAATAAATAAAATCTTTAAAAAAAAAAAATAGACCTAGAACCAATTATATCAATAATTACAGCAAATATAAATGATTTAAACAAGACTCAGCTACGTGTTGTAACAAGAAGTCAACTTTAAATATACTGATACAGTGTTTAAAAGCAAAAGAATAGGGGGAAAGATATGCAATACAAACACTGCTCAGCAAAATTTGTGTTGGCTGTATTAATATCATACACAGTCTACTTCAAGAAAATTAGCAAGGATTAAGAGGGGACATTTATAATGCTAAAAGTGTCTATTCGGTAAGAAGACAAAACAATCCTAAATATATATATACCTAAAAACAGAGCTTCCAAACACATGAAGCAAAATTAATATAACTGAAAAGACAGAAATAGAAAAATCTACAAAGTTGAAGACTTCTATAATCTCTCAGTAATCTATAGAACAATTAAACCAAAAATTTGAAAGAATATAGAAGATTGGAACAACACCATCAGTCAAATTGACTTAATTGATATTTATGATACACTTAACAACTATAGAAGACACTTTTTTCAAATGTTCATGGAACATTCACCATCAAAGACCATATTCTTGGTCATAAGACAACACTTAAAAAGTTTAAAAGAATTAAAAATCAAGTTCTCTGACCATAATGGAATTAATTAGAAATCAATAACAGAGGGGTACCTGGGTGGCTCAGTCAGTTAAGCCTCCGACTCTTGGTTTCAGCTCAGGTCATGATCTCTGGTTCATGGGATCCAGCCATATGTCAGGCTCTGCTCTCAGCATGGAGTCTGCTTGAGATTCTCTCCCTCTCCCTCCCCCTCTGTCCCCACTTGTGCACTTGCTCTCTCTAAAATAAAGAAATAAATAAAATCTTTTTTTTTTTTTTAAGAAATCAATAACAGAAAGGTACCAGGGAAAATTCTCAGATACTGGGAAATTTAAATGACATACTTCTAAATAATCTTGGTCAAAGATAAAGTCTTAAGGGAAATTAGAAAATATTTTGAACTGAATGAGAATGAAAATACAATATGTTAAAATTTGTGAGATACACTTAAATCATTGTTCAGAGGGAAATGTATAGAGTTGCGTTTATATATTAGAGAAGGAAAAAAGTCTTAATAAAATTATCTAAGTTTTCACATTATGAAATTAGAAAAAGAGCAAAATAAACCCCCAAAAAATAGAAGGAAAGAAAAAATAGCAGGAATCAATAAAATTGAGAACAGAGAAAATCAATGAAAATAAGAGGTGGTTTTTTTGAATCCTTTAGCCAGATTTACCAAAAAAAGGAAAGTAGGCAAATTACCACTATCAGAAACAAAGGAGGGGCTATAACTACAGATGCTACAGACATTAAAAGTGTAATAAGGGGAGATTAGAAATAACTCTATTCACATTAATTTGACAACTTAGTTGAAATAGACCATTTTGTGAAAAACAAACTACCAGTATTCCCTGGAGATGAAATAGACAACTGAATAGTACCATATCACTGAAGAAATTTAATTGGTATTTGTAACCTTTCAAAAAAGAACTCCTGGTCCAGATAGTTTTCCTGACAAATTCTACCAAATATATATCACTTTTCTGAAGTCTCTTCTAGAAAATAGAAGACAGAATACCTCTCAACATACTTTATGAGGTCATCCTTAACCTGGTATCAAAATCATTCAAAAATAGTAATGAAAAGAAAATTTGAAAATAATATTTCTTGTAAACATACACACAAAGTATTAGTAAAGTGAATCCAGCAATATATAAAAAGAATAGTACACCAAGACCAAGAGGTGGTTATCCTGGGGATTCAAGACTGGTTCAATATTTGAAAATTAATCATTAACTGTAATCTATCATATTAGCTGACTAAAGAAGTAAAACCATATGATCATACCAATACCTGCTGAAAAAGCATTAGGTAAAATTCAACATCCCTCTAAGATAAAAAATACCCAGTTAACTAGTAATACAAAGGAAATTCCTTATCTCGATCAGGGGCAATTACAAAAAATGTCCACAGCTGACATCATAATAAATGATGAAAAACTAAAAGCTTTCTAAGATTGGGAATAGGGCAAGGATCCATCTTGATACTCTTGTTCAACATTATTACTGAAAGCCCTAGAGATAAAACAGACTACATCTGTTCAAAGATGACATGATTGCCTACATAGAAAATCCTAAGAAATCTACAAAAAGACCCCTAAAACTAGTAAGTGTGCTTAGCAAGGTTGCAATATACAAGGTTAAAATATACAGACATATTTCTGTATACTAGCAATGAACAATTGTAAACATTTTTAAAGTACCATTTACAATAACTCCAATTTAAAAAATAATATGTAGGTATAACTCTTAATATTTTCAGGATCTTTATGCTCAAGACTTTTTTTTTTTTTTTTTTTTTTTTTTTTTAATTTATTTATTTTTTTTTTTTAAAGATTTTATTTATTTGACAGAGAGAGCACAAGCAGAAGGAGAGAGAGGGAGAAGCAGGCTCCCTGCTGAGCAAGGAGCCTGATGTGGGACTCGATCCCAGGACCCTGGGATCATGACCTGGGCCGAAGGCAGCCGCTTAACCAACTGAGCCACCCAGGTATCCCAAGACTTTTTTTTTTTTTTTAAAGATTTTATTTATTTATTCAACAGAGACAGAGACAGCGAGAGCAGGAACACAGCAGGGAGAGTAGGAGGGCGAGAAGCAGGCTTCCTGCTGAGCAGGGAGCCCGATGTGGGACTCGATCCCAGGACCCTGGGATCATGACCTGAGCCGAAGGCAGACGCTTAACGACTGAGCCACCCAGGCACCCTATGCTCAAGACTATTAAACACTGATGAAAGAAATCAAAGACCCAAGTAAATGAAGAGATACACTATGATCATGGATTAAAAGACTCAATATATTTAGATGTCATTTCTCTCAATAAAAACAATCTTAATAAAGTCCCAGCAAGATTATTTTTGTAGACATAGATAATCTTAAAATACATATGGAAAGGTTAAGGAACTCTAATAGTCAAAACAGTTAAGAAAAAGAAAAAAATATTGGAATATTTACACTGTAAGATTTAAGACTTACTAGAGAGCTATAGTAACCAACAGTGTACAGTATTGGTGAAAGAATTGACACACACACAGATCAGTGGAATATGATAGAGTCCAGAATAGACCCAGACAAATATTGTTAATTGATTTTTGACAAAGGTGCAAAGGCAATTCAGTTGTGAATGGATATATAAATTGTGGTAAATCCATACAATGGAATACTATTCAGCAATAAAAAATGAGTGAACTATTGAAACACAATGTGGATGAGCCTCAGTTGTTAACACTGTGCTAAATGAAAGAAGCAAGTCTTAAAAGATATGAATTTATAAAAGATATGAATCCATTTAAAACATTTTTTGAAAGGCAAAACCATTACCCTAAAAACTTTATTTGAATAGCAGGCAGGGGTCATGGTCATATTATTTGCCCTCTACATGGAACAAATACATTATTTATGTATCAAATATGCTTCCATGTTTTTCTTTTCTTTAACCTTGAAACTCTAAAGTACATAGTTACTCTTGGCCTCGGCATGATTGTGAATCTAAAGGTAGACAATGAAGTCACATGGCTATAAGGTGACCGACCATCTGAATGGAAACATTGTAATAGCAGATTCTTAGACTCTGAACAGTATTTCCAAGAACTAATTCCACCCTTCTGCTATTCTTTTATTCCCACTTCCCCATCCTTTTTTTTTTTTTTTTAATTTTATTTGTTTATTTGAGACAGAGAGAGGGAGCACAGAGTGAGAGGGAGAAGCAGACTATCTGGTGGGCAGGGAGCCTGATGTGGGGCTGGATCCCAGGACCCTGAGATCATGACTGACGAGCCGAAGGCAGACACTTAACCGACTGAGCCACCCAGGTGCCCCCCACTTCCCCATCCTTATTTGGAAAATACTGCTCCCCATCCTTATTCGAAAAATAGTGCATTTGAAAAAATCTTTACTTCCTTTGTTAATCACTGTTGTGCAGTACAAAGGAGCTTTGATCTAGGAGCCAAAAGACTTAAGTGACTTTGGGCAAGTCACTTAATGTTTCTAAGTTTATTTTCCCATCTTAAAGTAGAGATAATAACACCTGTCCTGCCTATTTCATTTGTAAAGATCTGATGAGCCAGTGGAAACTCCCATTTTGTATGTTGTAAAGTCATTGGTAAATAAATGTAAGGTTTCACTACCATTACTAAATATAAGAAAAAAAAAAACAGTATTGTGTGGTATCTTATGGTAATCACAGGAGATTCAACCCTGAAAATTGTTACAATCTCAAAAATTAATGCAAAATGAATAATAAGGACTTCATAATCTCAAAGTTGATTACTCTGGTTTTATTATCATAGATTATTTAATTAAATTATTAATAGAGTATAAAATATGCTATTACACCAAATTTGGAGTACAGGACTAGACATCTTAGTACAAATTAAAGTTCTCTAAATACCATCAGGATGAATAACAAGCAATATACTTCTTAAGATTAATTTCAATTATGAAGGAAAGAATTCATAGTTTTAGTAAAAGCTGTAGTTGTTTCCTTCTAGCAGTAGATGCCAGTAGAGTTCTTTTTAATAAAAATCAAGTTACTTAAGTACTTCCATAGCAACAACTTCCTGGTCACATTACCATATATAGAAACATTGCTCTGCAGACTAAAGATTCTACTTTCTATAAGAACTTTGTAACAAATGGAAACAGTTTTACTGGGGGGGAAAAAAAAGTCCAGGTTTCAAATGTAGGGTTTTCACTCATCTAGTGAGGCTTACTTCCTCCTCCTCCTTTTTCTTCTACTTACTTTCTGTAATAGCCTTATGCATTGTTTTAAATATCTTAGTGTTCTAGTTAGGAATCTGGAATATATGTGCTAAGCTTAAGCAACGTTGAATATGCCTGGCTAAACATGTTAAAAATCAATATGGTAGGGCTGAAATGTTAGGATTAGTTCATGCATTTGGTAAGGGAATACCATGAGTGCAATATTTTGGGAAAGTTAATGTGTCAGAGATGAGTGATTGAAAAAAATGACTGGAAGCAGGGAAAACAAGTAATTTTAGAAATCCACATTTGCACATTATAAAAATGAAACCCAAAGAATGAACAAAATTAAGTAACTGAATATAGAGAAAAAGAGTTCAATGACATTGCATAATTAAAAACATTTTCAAATATTTGATTATTTTACTTAGACTTTTAATCTATTAAAAATGAATGCTTTCTTCGACATATTTATTGAGTATGTAATACATGCATTACATTTATGAATGCAAGTAATGTAATTTGAGACATAAATTTATAAACAGCAAGTTTTAACACAAAAGTTTAAATCAGTGGAGAAAGGAGAGAGCAATTTATTTTCCAGGAAATATGTGGGAAAATTCAGTGAAGAGGTGACACTTGGAGTGAGCCTCAAGAATTAATAGAATATCTGTCAAGAAAGCAAGACAGAGAATTAAGGAATTTCATCTACTTCTGCCCCTATAGTCCTTCCATGCTCTGTAGAGGTTTATTAAAGACTGCAGACACTTTTTCAGTGTCTGTTTTGTGTAAAGCACTGTCAGATGTTAATAAAAAATTATCTATTCTTATACACACACATTTACACAGAAAGCTACAAATTTTAAAAGTTTAGTATTATAGATACTGTTCCCTGTTTGGTTACATTGATACTAATTTTGTTACACAAAAGAAAATGTATATAACAGAGCCGTTACTTGGAAAAATTCATAAGTCCATTTTGTGTGTGTGTGTGTGTGTGTTGTCCTAAACTGATTATATTATTGTTCCAATTTATTCTGTTTATTATTATTGTTCCTATTCTATTTGTCAAGCAGTTGGCAGGAAATCTGGACTAAGATATTTTTAGGTAGATCCTCTTTCTCCCAAGGAGAAAAGCATATAGATTTCTCATCCTTTAATTAGTGTCAGAAGGCAAGTACTCAAAATCATCATTAAATGTCACAGGTTACTTTTTTCCTTCAAATGGATAATGGCAATTTTACTTACTTTTAATCAAAACAGTTGTTTCAAGTCAGACCTAAAGTTAGGGATCAGGGAAGCAGTAGTGCTCAGTGTTAAGTTTTACAAATTAACATGTTTCAGTAAACTAGAAGGAAGTTTTTTCTCAGTTGAAATGTTTTGCTGTGGCTGATTTTATATAACTTTAAATCTTATATTTTGTTCCTTTTTTACATATTTTAGAAATTTTTTAAAAGATTTTTTATTTATTTATTTGACAGAGAGCACAAGTAGGCAGAGTGTTTTATGTACTGCTGATAGACACTTGTCAGCAGATTGTAAGTTTGATAAGCAATACTCACATACTACGTTTTTGTAGTTCCTGTATATTTTAGACTTAAGTCAGTGAGTTAGCAACATTCGGTTCTTTTTTTTAAGTGCTAGTTCAGATTTTTCTTAGTTAAAAAATGTTATAAAGTTGTTTTGCAAGAGCTTTTAATATTCATTTTATACAAGTTTTCAGTGAAAAGTTAACTGCTTATAAGGATTCATAAAATCTGTACATTAGCTGATTTCCTGGAAAAAAACACAGCCTTTTTAACATACTATTTGGAGAGTGGTTTGGCCTTAGTTGTTTGCATACGGTTGTAATACATGTTCAACTAGTTTTCTTTTTTTAAAAGTTTTTTTCAGTTTATCTATAAAGTCTTATCTTTAATGTTCTCATTAATATTAAACACTCTTAAGCATAAAACCTTTTAGGCTGATATTGCAAGTCTTTAAAATCCCCCTCTCTAGTTGAGATGAAGGGTTTGCTAAGAAAGGCTCAGTAATGTACTGTTTTATATTAACAGGAAACAGAACAGCAGTAGTGGTTTGAATACCCTGCAAACAGGAAGTTTGACACATGCATAGCTCTTAGCTTCTGTGTAAGAACTTGTTGAGCTCCTTCTGGAAATATTTTCAGTTACTTTAAGTAAAGTGTAAATGCATATGAATGGCAGCTTATAAAGAACTACCCTGTAACCAGTATACAGGTACAACTGCTCTTCAGAAATTGGAAGGTTTTGCTAGCCGATTATTTCATAGACATTCTAAAAGTACTGCACATGACCAGAAAACTGCTCTGGAAAATGACAGCCTTCATTTCTCTGAACATACTGCTTTATGGGACAGATCAAGTAAGTTTTTTTTTTTAATGATACATTTTAACTAGAAGCTAAAATACTAATTGGAATTTTAGAATCAAGCATAAAGAACAATGTTTTGTTTGTCTTTTTATGATTTATACAAGGACATTTTGCAGGATGAAGTTGCAAAATTCCACAAAAACTTGATTATAAGTTGAACTGAATCATGTAGTTCATTGTTTTGTTTTACGTGACCATTAAGTCACATATCAGTAGGAAATTTTCTACAGAATTCTTACATCATTTCTAGTGTATATTACTGTTTGTTTTAATTTTTTGTTCTTATATAAAAGTGAAAAGTCTAAATTTTAGAAACAAATTTCATTTTATTTTTTTAAAAAATTTTTGGATTTATAAGCCTTAAAATTTAAAAGGGCAGAAGACTCTTGAATTTATAATTAAAGTTCTATTATGTTTACCATTTTTTATTTTTAAACACCTGTGTGAAAGTTACTTCAGTTTTTTTACAAGCAGGATTTCTAACATGAAGGCATAGTGTAATTACTCTATGTGAAATCTTATTTTTATAACATTATAAATATCAAAAGCTTTTATAATTATATTTTTTGTTATTTATAGTTACGGTAAAGGAGGAAAAAGTTGTTTATGCATACATCACATTCTTTCCAGGCATGTTAAAATGTTTGGACTTGCTGCTTTGCTAAAATGGTGACATGTAACCATTTTTGGTGACGTGCACTTTAAAAGATAAATTTCACATATAAACAATACCAGTGCCTCCATTCCACATCTCACCTTGGACCCTCCCCAAGGTATTTTTGTCATTGTGACTAAAGAACAATAGAATTACCCTTGGTACCTTTGCCCTTTTTGATGTGTTTGATAATCAAATAGCACTAGGTTTTGCCTTTTTCTGTTTATATATTCCATAGCAGTTTAAAACTCAGTTTAAAAAACAAAACAAACCAAGAATGGTTTACAAAATTTATTCCTTGGTTTTTACAGTACCTTCATGGTTCTATAGAAGTTTATTTGAATTATTTATTTACTGCATCAGAATTTTTTTTACCTTCTTCGAGCTGTTTTAAGGAGAAAGTAAAGAACACATATATTGTTAAAATTTTTCTTACTAAAAGGTTTTGATTGTTTATAATTAATCCTTACTGTAAAGCAGATTGATAGATGAGGAATCTCAAATATCTTCAAGTTAATGAACTATTAAATATTGGAAATAATACTACATTACTAAAATTAGCCATACAACAGAAGTTTGTTATTCATTCCACTTGTCCTGTTCTGTTAAATTGCATTCTCCTAGGTCCCTTTGGAATGTTTTTCATGCATTTTGAAGACCTTTTAATTAAGCATTCAATGAAGAATGAGGACAGTACTGAATTAGTTTCTGTTTCACTAGTACCTACTCCTCCAAATAGTATTTGTTTAGTAAGTGTATCTCAAATGAATGAATTTATCACAGGCCCGTAATAATTAAAAGTTATGTTTGAACTATACTGTCATTTTTAAACCATTTTAAAAAATATATGGGGCCTGTGATGTTTTCTGAAACACATTTTAAAACCTAGAAATTGAAGATAACATCATGAGCATGATTTCTTTTAGAAAAAAGAGGCTGATAAAATACTGTTAACATTTTTCTTTATTGTGATAAATAAAATAAATAGTACACTTGTAACACAAGTAAAATTAGGTGCAGAACTTATAGCCCTGCAAATAATGGACATGATACAAGAAATACTTAGAGTAGCTGAATGTTCATTAATCAAGTATTCTACTCTCTTTTCTCTTTCACACCCCAAAAATATCAAAAGACACAATAATTTTCTATACATAATAATGAGTATAGTAAATACAAGCTCTAGTTTTTCTACTATAGTATGGAATGTGTTGCTGTAGAGGAGAAAACACTGATACAACAGAAACAGAGGAATCCTGTCATTTCAAAATTTCAAGGTTTATTTTTGTGATGAAAACACAGATTATCATTTATAGAGTGAGTTATAGAAGGAATTTTGACTATATGAATTTTTTATGAAAATCACATTCTTCAAAGCTACTTTAAAGCATTCTACTTGCATGACTTGTTTGACAAGAAAAAGGAATGTGCTATCTCCTGATAATAAACACTCTGAATATGCTTGATCCAAAAGTGCTATTTTAAGAAATCAAGTAAGCACAGAAAATACATGTAATTTTTTAAAAATTAGATTTGTGAACTATTGAGTAAAGATTAATTACCAATTTAGGCATTTATAAAATGTAACAAGTTTTAATCCAAGTTTCTTCTCTAGTGGTAGTAAATATAGGAAGAAATACAGAATAAAAGCCACATAGTAATTTCCAGGTACCTTAACTGTGTTTCATCTTTTATTATTAAATTAAGTAACAGGAGTTCCTGTTTGATAACATAAATATTTAACAGCTGATTCCATCTACATGTAAGTACAAGAAGTTCAAAAGAAAAACATGGAGGAATTCTGCTTTTTGTTCTGACTTAGAATGAACAGGAGTATTGACATTCATTGAATTCTCTTTGTAGCAAGTGTATTATGGTTAGCTTTTAAATCTTCCTTTGATCATAAATGGTGTATCAAATTATACAGTGCTGAACTTGATTGAAGTTTTCACATTTTAAATCTTGGACTTTATACACTTAATGAATGTCTAATAACATTTTAAGGACTGAATAGGTGAATACCATCAAACACTTTTCTTATTCTCCTTTCCCATGAATTGACAGGCTATTTTTCTGGTAGATACAAATCCATATGAGTGAATTTTAGATTTAAATACCATATTAAACAAATAAGCAATTTTGTATATGGATTTCTTCAGGTAGAATTAGATAGCTAACGTGGGTTATCAGACCTCTTTATCTAGTCAGTTTTACCTTTCCAAAGCTCATACAGTCTTTAAGACAATTCATGTTTCTTTTTTTTTTTTTCTTAAAGATTTATTTATTTATTTTAGAGAGGGCTAGGGAGAGGGAGAGGGAGAGAGAGAGAGAAATCTCACGCAGACTCCGTACTGAGTGTGGAACCCAATGTGGGGCTGGATCTCACGACCCTGAGATCATGTCATGAATCGAAATCAGGAGTCAGACACTTAACCAACTGAGCCACCCAGGTACCCCTTCATGTATATTTCTTAGACCACTGAATCTGTGTGATTTTAACTTCCTTTTTTTTTTCATTGTAACTTCTATCCTAGAAGACCACCCACATTATCCTTTTATCTGCTTTTTCCATCAGCAGCTATTCCATAAGCTTCTTGGTAGTAATCCATTTTTAGTCATTTGGCAAATTTTTTGAGAATTTACGTATCATAATCTATAAATGGTCTCTGGGAAAAGTAAGATCTAGTTCTTACCCTCAAAAACAGGAATAGGAAGAGCAAACATAACAAACAACATAATATTTAAGATATAGTGAAATGGTTACTTAAAAATATGTTTACTGTGGGAGCTTAGTGTAAGAAGAAATTAACATTAAGGGGAGATGGGACCTTCAAGAATATAAAGAATGAATTGAATTTTGAGACTCAGGAAAGGAAGAAAAGGTTATTTTATTATAAGAAAATAACATACACAAATATATGAAAATTTAGGATTTACTTAAAAGACATAGTAAGATATTGTCTAGAAAGGTAGTCTGTAGATCTGATCTTTGAAATCTATTATATATTCAGAATTTTGAACTACATTCTAAAAGACAATGGGGAGCTAATCCAGTTTTTTAAAGCGGAAAATAATATATATGCAGTCTTTGTTAAAAGGGCCTAAAGAATTTTAACTAGCATAATAAAGGAAAAGTTAACTTTCTTATTCTGCAAGGAAATGTATTTGGATACTAAAGATTTTTTATTTGAGCTGGGCAGGTAATTACAACTAAGACTTTTGGTCACTGCATGACCATGGCAAATGAATAGTCAGACACTGGATTCCCTTTACAATAACAGTGCTCATTTAAGATGTTTCTTCTACCTGGAATTCCTTTTCCTTTCTTCTACCAGTGGTGAGATATGCTCGTACTTTCAGACTCTGCTCAAATATTATCTCTAACAAAATCACCAAAGCATTCTTTTCCTGTTTTTCATTCCATTAGAGTTCATAATCTCTTCCTATGTTCTCCTATCATTTTATGCTCACTTCAGTTATGGCTTATTTTATAGATTTAAAGTTATATTACATTAGTCCTTAAGTTACATATCTCCCCTATTTGACTTTGAACTCCTAGAGGACATAAATTTGTCAATTTATTTTTGGCATTGCCAGCATAGTTCTCAATAAACACTGAGTTGTTTGTTAGATTGCTGTTAAATATCACTATGGTCTTATACTAACAAGCATTCTCTAATTTGTTCTATTATGATCTTTGCAATTTATTTCAAAGGCTTATGGTCATTAACCAAAAGCAGTAAAATGCTGACCTGAGCATGGAGAATACCACATTCCAGAGGCACTAAACTCTTCAGTGTTATCTGTGTATTTTTATCATGATTGCTTATAAGAATTTGAATAATCAGCAGAACTTATACTAAACTAATTGGAAAATTAAATAATTTAAAATTAGAAAATGTTTCCTTGGGCTACTTAGCAATGCCAAGTAGTATATCAAGTGTAATAACATAAAGAGTAGCTTCTATTTGCTTGTGTTTTGCAAGAATAGCCATACTACATGGTTAGAGAAAAAAGATTAAGTATATATTCTAGGTAGTGTCTTGCTACTCAAAGTGTGTTCCCAGTCCAACAGCATTAGCATCATCTGGGAGCCTGTTAACAAAGGAAGACTCAGGATGCTTGGGTGGCTCACTCAGTTAAGTGTCTGCCTTTGGCTCAGGTCATGATCCCAGGGTCCTGGATTGAGTCCCACATCGGGCTCCCTGCTCAGGAGGGAATCTGCTTCTCCCTCTCCCTACTGCTCCCCCTGCTCTTGCTCTCTCTCTCTCTCTGACAAATAAATAAATAAAGTCTTTAAAAAAAAAGAAAGAAAGACTCTCAGGCACTATCAAACCTGAGTCAGTATTTTCATTTTAACAGAATTACCCAGCTGATTCATATGCACATTAAAGTTAGAGAAGCACTTTTTCCCTACTAATATTTTAATCTGATTACCAAATAATATGTCTTCATTGGAGAAAATTTGCAAACCTTAGAAAAGAACAAAGAAAAATGTAAAAAATCACACAATTCCACCAAAAGATAACCACTGCCAACAACCTTTATATATATAGTCTTATAGATATCTTTTGTTTATATAGACTACTTTTTGCATAGATAAACGAATTTCCACCAGCCCCTAAATTTGGATCTTTTAGTACACAGTGTCTCATTACATTTTTGCTCATCATAAAGAGTTGTTCCACAATATCTTTTAAGATGGCTGTTTTGTATTATATTTTAAAGATGTACCACAATTTATTTAACTGATCACTGGCCATCTAGATTGTTTTTAATTTTTGCTATTATATAAAAAAATGCTGTGACAAATATCCTTGTAGGTAAATCATTGTACATATTATTTTTATATTTTATAGGACAAATTTAGAGAACTGTTATGACTATTTTAAGGCTTTTGCATTAAATTAATTTGCACCCCGGGTATATAAGTAATATATCCTTTTGGAGTTAAATTTGTTTCAGTATTCAGAGAAGATGTTTAAATTCCCTCATATAATTTTCTGATACATCAAACATGCTTTATTTTCTCCTTTATTATTAGTGTTTATCAGAATTATCCACTTTTCAAAATTGATCAATTATTAGTAGCAAATGGTCTGAGAGACATGTTTTAGTTACTGAATATAGACCATTATCATTAGATGTCCCTTGGTAATCAACAGACTATAATCTAGTTGGGTTGGAGATTCAGTCATATTATAAAGTATATCACATAATTCTGCTTGTGCAATATAGCAGTGACTCTTACCCCTTCATTCCCACATTCCCTGCGTGGAATACTGTCATATACATTATCACATGAAACATTTATTTACTATCTGTCAGACATTGTTCTAAGGACATTGCATATATTCATTTATGTAATCCTTTAAAAAACCCAGTAGGGTAAGTATTATTATCATTCACATCTTACAGATGAAGAGACTAAAGCACATTGAGGGACAGTAATTTCTTCAAGATAACATATCCAAAGGAAGAAATTTGAACAAAGGCAGTCTGGCTCCAAAGCCCATGCTTTTAGTACCTATTCTGTGAAATCTTTCTATATGTGTATAAGAAAAACAGGTCTCTGGCTCCTATAGCAAAGATTTGTGTCTGAGGTTTCCTGTTAATGCAGAGACAGCATGCATATTATAAGGACCAAGAAGACCAACAGGCTAGAAAGAGAACTTTGAAAATAAGATGCCATCCAAAAAAGAGCTAATAAATCGAAACTGGAGTGATATATTCTCTGAAGGATTGACTATTACTTGCAAAGTCCTAAAATAATGGCTGTTTTTAACTCAGCTTTTAACTAGTTGTATAACTAGTATGGCCCACTTAGGATACAAATAAGGTTTCATCTTTTAAATATTTAGATTAATCACTTGCACTCATCTGTTCATGTTAGCAGGACTGCTAAGTAGCTCTTTTCTTGGTGTCTCCTTCCAGCCCCCTTCACATATTGCTAAACTTTTGACAGTTCACTCATTACAGAGAGGCTAATCTTCTTTTCAAAGCATAGATGAAAAAAGAGATGAGTATTTTGATTAGTATATAAGCTAGTGGTCTCATTTTTAGCTTCATTTGATTTTGCTACTGCTCCATAGTTTCATGGTTTAAAACTGGTCCCAAGGAATTTGATGTATCCTTGCTCTTGATGTGATGACACTGATCCTTGTGGAGACCTTAGTGGTTCTTAACAGGAGGGTGACCACCCTTTCCAGTGTTGTGCTTATCCAAGGGATATATCACAGGATTTAGTTTCCTTAATTTATACTTACATGCTTCATGATCCTGACTTCCATGCCAGGTTGAATTATGACAAGGTTATCTTTTAGCCCTTCCCCCACTGTATCAAAATCAGCCTTCCTCTCTTGAACATCTTGTCCAGGGATAGCAAACTGGTTGTCTGTAACTCAAATGTAGCTCACAGGTAAGTTTTGTTTGGTCCTCATAGTATTTTTTAAATAATTGAATTTGATACCATTATTTTATATAAAAATATAAAATAATGATTTTAAAACAAAAGATTTCATACTAATATTGGACTTTCATATCCTTGAACCATTAGAAAAGTTGATTTCAGTGGTCTCTTATTCCCACTTACGAATAAATGGGCACTGAATGAATATCCTCTTTAATCGGGGTTTATACTGTGTGATTTACTCTGGCCTTTACTCTGTTGCTTTGCCTATATGGCCCCTGTAGGCACTTAAATTTGGCCTATAGTGCCTCTAATGTGGACCCTAAATCACCAACTCAGATTCTCCTTTACTCTTTGATAAAGCTTCTTTAGTGTGCCTACTCATGGGCCACAGATACTATCACTAAAATTCATGGAAGAAATTCTGGTAATTCTGAACCTTAGAAAGAATGGGGTCAAAAAAAAAAAAAAGAATGGGGTCTAGTTTTAATCCCTCCCTTTCAGGATCCCTGTTTTATTTTTAATACAAATCTACTTACCTCCTTCCCTTTAATTAGTTTTGTTTACCATTAGGTATTGGGAAGGAACAGCTTTTACTAGCTCCAAAGGGTTTTTGTTAGATCATTCCCCCAAACTAATGGATGCCTACCAGCCTTATATTTACGTAATTAAGTTGTCCACTGAAGTGATTCTTCCTAGAGCAAAGAAGATCTGCTTCAGTCAACTGTCTCTACTTACATAGAAGAGCACTTGACAACTTTTTTTTTTTTTTAGATTTATTTGTAGAGAGAGAGAGAAAGAGTACACACATGCACCCTTGCGAGCATGGGGAGGGGCAGAAGGAGAAAGAGGGAAAGAATCTTAAGCAGACTCCCCACTGAGCGTGGAGCCTGATAGGACATGGGGCTCAATATCACAACCCTGAGACTGTGACCTGAGCCAAAATCGAGAGTTGGGCACTTAACTGAGCCACCCAGGAGCTCTGACAACTTTTTAAAAAATGAAGTATGACTTATGTACCATAAAACCTAGTCATTATAAGTGTAGAGTTCAGTGTTTATTAATAAATTTATAGAATTGTGCAGCCATCTCCACAATTAATTTTTAGAATATTTCCATCACTTGAGAAAGTTCTTTTGTATCCTTTGGCAATCAGTCTCCACTTTCACCTCAACCACAGACAGACCCTGACCTGTTTTCTGGACCTACAGATTTCCTTTTCTGGATGTTTTATATAAATAGAATTATACAACATGTAATCTATTCTGGCTTCTTGCACTTAAAATAATGTTTTTGATGTTTATTCATGTTATAGATCAATAATTTTATTGCTGAATTATAGCATGCTGTATGGATATAATACATTTAGTTTATCCATTCAGCAATTGATGAACATTAAGATTGTTTCCTGTTTTGGGTTATTTGGATAATGTTGCTATAAACATTTGCATACAAGACTGAGTGGACAAATGCTTCCAGTTCTCTTAAGTAGATGTCTAGGAGTAGAATTGCTGGGTCATATGCTAAGTTTATGTTTATTCTTTTGAAACTTCCAAATTGTTTTAAGTGGCTTTACCCCTTTACATTGCCAGCAGCAATGTATGAGGGTTAGTTTCTTCACATTCTTTTTAATACTTAATATCATCAGTCTTTTTGATTATAACCATTCTGTTATATGTGAATTGGTATTTCATTATGGTTTCAGTTTATATTTCCCTAATGATTGATGATGTTGAGCATATTTTCACAAGTTCTTATAAGCCATTTGTGTATCTTCTTTGGAGAAACATATTTTCAAATATTTTGCCCACCTCCAAAATTGAGGATTTTTGCCTTCTTTTTTTTTTTTTAAAGATTTTATTTATTTATTTGAGACAGAATGAGAGAGAGAGAGCGCATGAGAGGGGGGAGGGTCAGAGGGAGAAGCAGGCTCCCTGCCGAGCAGGGAGCCCAATGCGGGACTCGATGCCAGGACTCCAGGATCATGACCTGAGCCAAAGGCAGTCGCTTAACCAACTGAGCCACCCAGGCGCCCGGATTTTTGCCTTATCATCAAGTCTTTTTTTTTTTTTTTAAGATTTTATTTATTTATTTGACAGAGAGAGACACAGCGAGAGAGGGAACACAAGCAGGGGGAGTGGGAGAGGGAGAAGCAGGCTTCCCGCAGAGCAGGAAGCCCGATGTAGGGCTCGATCCCAGGACCCTGGGATCATGACCTGAGCCAAAGGCAGACGCTTAACGACTGAGCCACCCAGGCGCCCCACTTATCATCAAGTCTTAAGAGTTCTTTATATATTCTGAACACAAGTACTTTACCAAATACATTATTTGCAAATATTTTCTCTCAGTCTGTGGCTTATTTTCTTAAATGATGTCTTTGAAGAGTAAAAGTTTGTGATTTTTAATGAAGTACAATTTATCATTTTTTTTCCTTTATAGATTGTGCTTTTGGTGCCAAATCAAATCATTATCTAACCCAAGACAATGAAGACTTTTATTCTCTGCTTTCATCTAGAAATCCATTTTTTTAGTGGTTTTTGTATATGATGTGAGGTATGGAGTGAAGTCCTTTTCTCCCCCCCTTCATATGGCTATCCAATTTTTACTGCACTTTCTTAATCCAAATTTTAGCATCAGCTATCGTTTCTTAAAAAAAAATCTGCTGGGATTTTCATAGAGATTGTACTGAATCTGTAGATTAATTTGTAAAGAATTGCTATTTTAACAATATTGAGTGTTGTAATCCATGAAGATGAAATATTTCTCCAATTTGTAGATGTTCTTTAATTTCTATAGTGTTTCCTATTTTTTAGTGAAGAAGTCTTGTTAAAATTGATTTTTAAATATTTTATTTCTATTAATACTGTTGTGAATGGAGTGGTTTCTTTTTTATGTTTGGGTTGTTTGTTCCTAGTATATTAAAATGTTATTGATTTTTGTCTATTAATCTTACATCCTATGATGTTAATAAACTCATTTATTAGTTCTGGTAGTTTCTTTGTAGATTCCTTAGAATTTTCTACATATAGTCAAGTCATCTGCAAATAAAAATTATCAGTCTATCTGCCTTTTTTCTTACCTCATTGCACTGGCTAGAACTTCTAATACAAAATTGCATAGAAGTGGTGAGTGCTGACATCCTTGTCTTATTCCCAGTCTTAGGGGGAAAACATTCCATCTTTCACCATTATATATGATGTAAGCTACAGAGTACCCTCTCCCCCCATACACACACACGCCCTTTATCAGCTAGATGAAGTTCCCTCCTAGTCCTAGTTTGTTGAAAGCTTTTATCACAGGTGTTGAATTTTATGGAATGCTTCTTCCTCATGTATTCAGATGATTATGTGGTTTTATCTTTTATTTTATTAATACAGCATATTTCATTAATTGATTTTCAGTTTGAACCAACCTTGCATTCCTGGTATAAATCCTACATGGTTATGGTATATAATCCTTTTTATATACTGTTGGATTAGGTTTGTTAATATTTTGATAAAGATATTTGCATTTTGATGGATATTAGTCTGTAATTTTCTTTCGATCTTTGTCTAGCTTTGTCTAGCTTTGGTATCAGACATAGAATAAATTGGGAAGTGTCACATCCTCCTCTATATTCTGAAAAAGTTTATGTAGAATTGATATTATATCTTTGGATGTTTCATAGAATCCCCCAGTGAAACCGTATGGACATGAGCTTTTCTTTGTGGGAAAAATTTTAATTACTAATTCAACATTTTAATTTGTTCATAGGTCTTTTCAGATTTTCTATTTCTTCTTGAGTTAGTTTCAGTAACTTGTGTCTTTCTATGAATTTGTCCAGTTCATCTAAGTTATATAATCAAGATAAAGTTGTTTATAGTATTCCCTTATAATTTTTTAAATTTCTCTAGTGTCAGTGATGATGTTGTTTTTTCATTTTTCATTTGGGTAATTAGTATCATCTCTATTTTGTCTGGTTTTATTATGTTTTATGAATTTTAATGTTTCATCAGTCTAGCTTGAGGTTTATCAGTAAGGCTTTTGGTCTTACTCATTTTCTCTGTTGTTTTTCTATTTTCTATTTCATTGAATTTTGCTCTGATCTGCTGTTTGGTTTTGGTTTAATTTGATCTTCTTTCTTGAGTCTCTTAAGGTGGAAAAAGCTTAGATTACTTGAGACTTTTCTTCTTTTCTAATTTGGTGTTTAAATCTACAGATTTCCCTCTAAGCTCTGCTTTGTCTGCATTTCATAAAATGTTGATTTCTTGTAGGTGTTTTTATATTCAGTGCAAACATTTTCTAATTGTCCTTTAGATTTCTTTGTGATTTAAATCCAAATATTTGGGGATTTCCAAATTTTCTGTTGTTGATTTCTAATTTAATTTTGCTGTAATCAGAGAACATATTTTGAATGATTTTTGTCCTTTCAGATTAATATAACATTTAGCTAATGCTTAATGTAGAAATTCCCATTTGTGCTTGAAAACACTATGTATTTTGATGATGTTAGGTACTGTGTTTTATAAATGTCAAATTTTTATGGTATTATTCAAGTTTCCTGTATCTTTGCTGACTATCTGTCTAGTTTTTCCATGAATTATTGAGCAGGGAATATTGAAATCTTCAGCTCTAATTGCTGAATAATCTAGTTCTTTCAATTCTGCCATTTTTGTTTTAGTATTTTGGGGGCTGTTTTGTTCAGTGCATATACATTTCTAATTGTTAAATTTCTCAGATGTATTGGCCCTTTTATCATTATGAAATGTCCTTTTTTGTCTGAAGTACTATTTTTTCTCTTAAAGTTCATTTTGTCTGATACTGATTTAGGTACTCCAGCTGTCTTATGGTTACTTTTTGCATGGTATATCTTTTTCTTTTCCTTTTCCTTTCAACCTATTTATATCTTTAAATCTGGCTTTTGTAGATAGTATATAGTTGGACCTTGCTTTTTTTTTAATCCAGTCTGATAATTTCTGCCTTTTCATCTGTCTTTATTCCATTCACATTGATATGGTTGGATTTCCACCTTCCATTATGCTAATTGTTTTCTATGTCTTATAGTTTTTGTTGTTATTTTTGTCTTTTACATCTTTAGTGTTAAACAAGTATTTATTAGGTGCCATTTTAATTATTCTTTGTTTTTTAACTAAATTTTTAAAATATATTTTCTTTATGTTTGATTTAGGGGTTATAATGTCCATTTTATCTTATCACAATCTACTTCAGGATGATACCGACTTAATTCTGGTAAAATATAGCTGTTTTGATCCAATATAGCTCCATTTCTTCTGGGGTATTTTCACATATATTACATGTATATTTTTGTAAACCCAGCATTGCAATTTCATACACTTTAAGTCCTTTAAAGAAATTAAGAGAAGACAGAAAAGTATGTATTTTTAAAGTCTTTTACATATATTTTCACTATTTCCAGTATTCTTCATTTCTTCCTGTCAATTTGAGTATTGTCTAGTGTCATTTCCTTTCAGCCTGAAGGACATTCTTAAGTATTTCTGCTTGCAACAAACATTCTCAGCTGTTATTTATTTGGGAATGTCTTCCTTTGTTTTTGGAGAATAATGTTTTGGATAGAAAATTTTTGTGAACAGGTTTCTTTTTTCTCTTAGCACTCTGAATATATCTTTCCACTGTCTTCTAAGCTCCCTATTTCTGGTAATCAATCCTATTCCTTTTTCCTTGTACATGATTAGTCATTTTTCTCTTGCTGCTTTTAAGATTTTCTCTTTGTCTTTTGCTTTCAAAAATTTGAGTACAATGTGCCTGGGTATAGATCTCTTTGTGTTTATTCTAGTTAGTATTATTTGAACTTCTGGATCTGTGGGGTAGTGTTTTCCATCCAATTGGATTTTCAACCAGTATTTCTTCAAATATTTTTTCTTTGCCCTTTGTCTTTCTCCTCTCTTTCTAGGATTCCTATACATGTATGTTGCTACCCTTGATATCCCACAGGTTTGTGAGGTTCTGTTCATTTTTCTCCGTCTTTTGTTCTCTGTATTTTTCAGTCTGGATATTTGTATTGATCTATCTTCACCTTCACTGATTCAGTCTTTGCCCTCAGAGCTTCTGTTTGGGCCTTTGTAGTCAGTTTGTAAATTTTGGTTATTGTACTTCCGAAGTCTATAATTTTTATGTTATAAATAGTTTCTCTTCGAACCATGAGAGACTAGGACTCTGAGAAACAAACTGAGGGTTCTAGAGGGGAGGGGGGGAGGGGGATGGGTTAGCCTGGTGATGGGTATTAATGAGGGCACATATTGAATGGAGCACTGGGTGTTATACGCCAACAATGAATCATGGAACATTACATCAAAAACTAATGATGTAATGTATGATGATTAACATAATGTAATAAAATAAAATTAAAAAAATAGTTTCTCTTTCTGTATTGAAACTTATTATTATATCATTGCCATTACATTTTCCTTTAATTCTTTAAACATTTCCTTTTATTCATTGATATATTTATAATAGCTGTTTTAAAGTCTTTTGTCTGCTAAATCCTATATCTTGGCCTATTCAGAGACATTTTCTATTGACTGCCTTTCATTATTGGATTATATAATATTTTTGTCAAAAAAATCTATTTTTTAAATGGTATTTTTGTAGCAGTTCTGGATTCTGATTATTTTTTCTTCCCTGGTTGTTTTTATTTATTTTTAATAGCTTTTTTGGCCTTAATGTATGGTCTGTCCCCCATGGTGTCTGGCTGCT
The DNA here is from genome assembly GCF_029215605.1 of Mirounga angustirostris. NCBI lineage: Eukaryota > Metazoa > Chordata > Mammalia > Carnivora > Phocidae > Mirounga > Mirounga angustirostris. Next base: position 120,631,208 of record NW_026991712.1, on the reverse strand, counting down.
GATTTCTCTGCTAGGGATTACCCTGTGTCTATGTCACTTAGTTGTTATTCAGTGATTGATCAGAGGTTGTGCTCAAACACTTTGAGCAAGTCTGTGCTGATGAAGCTGTTTGTGGTTGAAGGGTACATTTCAGTGTTCAGGCAGTTTTCAAGTCTGTACCAGCTTTAACTCTCTGTAGGGCCCTCTTGGGTCTCCCTTATGGGAATAGCTTTGTAGTTAGCCAGGGATATGTGAAGAGCTTATTTAGGTCCACTTTGACTCTCTCATTTCCATTTTCTGTGTTAAATTTCTTGCTAGACTACCAGGCTGCTGCTCACCCCTACCAAGGGCCACAACTTTAGTCTAGCAAAGCTGGACACTTGCCCTATTCATTTCCTATAGTCTGCTTTTTTTATTGACAACATCATGTGTGGGCTATTTTTCATTTATTTCATTTTTTTATTTTTTTGGCCTCCTCTGTATATCACATCAGCCCCCTCTGGCAGCAACGCTGCTGGTTGTCATGGCCAGCCCCACCTGATAGAAATACTTCACTGACTGAGCTGTTAAGGGAACAGGAGCAGCACCAAGCAAGACCACCACAGACTCCCACTGTTCTTACACAAAGTTTAGCAGTATTTCATGAATATGGGCTTTGCAATTTATTGTTTGTGATTGCTAGATTTCCAGAACCATCAAATTGTTGTTTTTGACAATTTTGTTCAGCTTCATAGTTGTTTCTCAGAGAAAAGATTTGCTGACTCAACTCATTCCCCCATCACCAGAAGTCCTATCTCACCTGGCAACTTTCAAAATAGCAAGTTCACTTGCTGAAGTTCCAAACTTAACTAGGTACTATTCTATCAATCCTTTGTACCATTTTGGTACAAAATTTGGTGTCTGGGAATCAAAATAGTCTGTTCCCCATGTTATCCAGTCTGCCTACCTTGCTACACAATCTGTCATCTTCATCCTTTTTGATGTAAGGAATTATACATTTCAACAACAATCTCCAGTAACTTTTTGTATATTATTCTCTTTTGAAAACCACATAAGTGGCATCTGACGCTCTTTGTAATGCTGAATTTAATGGAAGTTTATAAATAAATTATTTTATGATTCTGCTTTATAAATGAAGAAATATATAGTGTTGTATTTTGTTTCTTCCATAATACAGAATGTTTAAATGGTTAACATTTGTGCTGCAGTATAGCTTTCTGGCTCATGAAAAATGAAAGCTATCAGCGATCTGGGCAATAAGATTCATCGCCAATAGTCACTAGCAACAGCACAGAGCATTTTAATATCAGTGAGGTCCACAGCTAGCAGTAAGAGCTGGTGTAATTGAAAGACGTTTAGGTGCAATCATTCTGCTGTCTGTTCCTTGCCAGGTTCAACATGGGATTGTGTGAGTATTTGAAGAAAACAGCAATTTTTTTGTATCTTTGAAAGATGTAAAAAGGGTAGATAAGTGCTTAAATTTAAGAAACGTGGTAATTTTTAAATCATGTGGCTCTAAAATAAAAAGATATTTTATTTGTCTTGCTTGATTAAAGCTTTAGAAAAGCTACTCCTTGGTTACAAGTGAACCGATAATTCTGGTCTAATGTTGCCGTGGTAACAACTCATGCTGATATAATTGAGAACATCTTATACATCCTGGTTTGAACATTTTCTCCCTGCCATTTTGAGTTGTTCTAGTGGTATATGAAGGAGGCTACAATAACCAGCTTGAAAGAAATTAAATCTAGTTATACACATCTTTGTCATTAATCTCATGTTTACTAGTGATATCTCATGCTGGGCAGTTATGCTTTGCTTCTAGGGGTTTTTCTTTTTTAAACAAAAGAAAGCTATTTTCATTTTCTGTGTGCTGCATGTTCCAGTGTATGTGTTTACACCATCGGTTCGTCTACCTCTAGAGATTAGCATAACTCCCTTTGCTGTTGGATTGTTGTTTTGAGCAATATGTTTTGGAAAGGTTGGTTTTCATCATGAGTGGTAAGTATGCTCTCTGAGCCTCTGCAGCTATATGTTTTTAAAAAATATTTAACTATAAGAGGAAAAAATATTTTCTAAAGGGGAAATTGTAAAGCCAGAGCTATAGTGAATTACATTTTCTGTTGATGCTTTTGCATTTTGGCATTATAGTAATTTGCTTTTAAAATCCATTGAGAACCGTGAACAAGTAAAACCAGTATTAATAGTCAATATCAGTAATCAGTTTCTAATTCTCTTTATGGTTTGATTTATTGTATTCATTAAATACTGTTGATATTGTGTTACAAATTAGTATTTTAAAGACCCACCATGATAAGAGAGGAATTTCTTTTTAGTATCTGATCCTGAAGATAATTAAACTTCCCATTTATTGGCTTGTCATTCTAATATTAATTTTTGTTAGCTTCTTTTTGATAATATTTTCAAAATATTAATCTTAAATAAGATGCTGCCAGAATTTTGTTGATTAATTGTATTGGTTGCTTTTAACTACACTTCATTGAGAAATAAAGATTTAATGATGAAATAAATATGTACATTTTGGTTTTGGAAGCTTTGTTAAAATTTTTCAGAGATACTGTTTTGGGGGAAATAATTTGTTAGAATACGTACTTTTGTGATTAGTTTCCTTTTTTGTTTTTATCATATGGCTTTTTTTTTTGAAACATTTCCAAAAATGTTTTTTGAGAAAATATACTACAGTATATACTGCAGTTTATCATAGGGTAAAAGCTGTTCACTTTAAGCCAAACCTGTAGCTAAAAATAGATATCCTGTTGTTAGAGTGAGAAATACTTGCTTAGAGCATAATTCATTAGCATCTTTTTGCTTAACTAAAAAGGAGGATGTTTGTAAGTTAACCTTTGAATCTGATACATTTTTAAGAGAAATGTTATATTGTTTTTCTTATAATGTGTAACAGTCTATAATTTACACCTAAAGGATTTGGAATTGGAATTCAGAACCTGAGAGAGTTGTATTTTTGCTATATAATGATAGAATTCAAAATAGATGTACCTTTTCTTCCATAATTGGAGATCACCTCATTACTGCCAATAAATATTTTTTTTATCCTGTTGCCATATACCATAAGCCTCTTCAACACTGTTAGGTTTTGTTTATAAAATGATATTAGACATTAAAGGACATTTTTATATGGAAGATACTAAGAATTGTTATTGTTATTTTCCTGTTAGTAGATAGATCCTTCTGATCTAGTGTTTTAAATTTGGGCTAATACTACAAAATCAACATGTTAACATTCCTTAGGATTTCTATGGATATCAAAATTGAATATACCTGGTTATCATACTTAAAATATTAGATTTCTTTGACTCTGGCCAATGAGTGTTTTCTCCTTGAAAGTTTGGTTTAAAACAGAATTTTTAGGTAACCACTGTGGTGTTCTAGAGGTTTTACAGTTGGATATATTGGTTTTAGCTGAGAAAATTGTTGCTGCTTTTCTATTCCTTTATTTCTCTTTGAAGAATGTATGGATTATTCAGATAATATTTGATATACTTGATCATATTGGCTTGTCCTTATAGCCCTTTCTACCACAGGAATCTTAGTAGTCACAATTAGACATTCTGACTTTTTCAGTATTGTCCAATTTCAACTAATTTTACTCCTGTCAGAGTGGTTACAAGCCTTAGCCATTTCGAAATGTGGGAAATCACAGATGAAGTGTCATTTTATTTATTAAAATAAACAAATGCTAGTCCTTTTTATCTGAGTTTATAGCTGTACATGTGGTATTTATATGCATGTGGTATTTTTCTAGTTAAAAAGCTACTCTTTTTCTCCTTCCTGCCTATTAAGTGTTAGGTTTCTCTGAGAATCTATCTTTGGCCCTCTCTTAATGCTATATTCTCTCCGAATGATCTCATCCATGCCCACATCTTCAGTTGTTACCTGAACATTCAGCTCAAATGTGAATTTTCTCTTTCCATCCCAAATCTACTCCTTTTTCATTGATTCTGATTTCTGTTGATGATCCCAGTGCCCATGTAGGAATTTAAAACAGAAACCTTATAGTAATTCCTAACTTGTTTTTAACCCCACCCCAGGCAGGCACTCAGTCATTAATTTTTATTGATTCTATATCAGAAATGCCTCAGAAATCACTCAATTTTCTCTAGTCATATTAACACTGGGAATGCTAAAGATTAGGCATTCCATATATTCTCAGTCCTATTCTAGTAATTGCTTCATCAGCCTCTAAGCTTCCAGTTTTATATCCCTCTAGACCATTCATTTAACATGCTGCCATTTTTTAAGTGCCAATATGCCCATTTCATAACCAAACAAGAAAACTTTCAGTTATTCCTTATTGTCTCTAAGGTAAAGGTTAAATTCCTTAAAGTAAAGTATGTAAGATCAATGACCTACCTTTTTGGCTTTATTTATCTGCATCTCTCTCATAAAATTCTGTTCTGGCCATACTATACTACATATTATTCCTTGCTACCTTTTCATATTTATATCTTATATCATAAAAATTATGAAAACCAGCTCTCTTCAGTGCCTTCATCATTGACTTCATAGAGTTAGGTGATTCCCCTATACTCCCAAAACAGACTTATAAACTTATAAACTATAAACTTATAAACTTGTTAAATTGTTTATATTATACTGAGATTATATACTAGCATGTCAGTTTCCAGTCTCCAAACTTTGAAATCCTTAAATCAAGGATAGTGCTGAGTTAATCTTTGTGTTTCCAGTAGCTATCCCAGTGCACCAAATGTAGTAATGAATTCATAAATTCTTGTAGAATAAAGGAACGACTAAAAATTACCCATATTTGAGTGCTTTTCTTACATTATCAGTGAAAACTATCAGTCATGTGTTTTAGTTTTTGATTCCTATGCTTATCAGAACAAAACTAGCACCCTTATTTCAAAATCCCAGAAGAGAACTCTTATTGGCCTAGCTGCAGTGGAGGGCAAATCTCTGAAGAAGAAGCTTAACCTGCTATGAATGACAGGAAAGTTACAGACTTGAGCACAAGCATTTACTTAACTCCCCTTTCTAGATCTTTATTTTCTAGATTAAAAATATAAGAACACAAAACTGGAAAAAAGGTTTATCAATTCTCAGTTTTGGAATTAAGAAACTGTACTTGCCCAGAAATATACAGTATTAGATTGAAGATCATACACCAAAGTCTAACTAACAGTTTTACTCTGAGTAGCTTGCCTTTATGGAAAATTAATAAACAATAGTTTCATCCTCACTAATTTGGAGGGATGGATGAAGCTTATAAGAAAGGCTTTGGGGGAGATGAGTGGAAGATCCAACACTGATGATTACTTTCATTTTAAAACACTTATGGGACAGCCAAGAATTTGCTAAGCTATTCCAAGTTGAAAATGTGGCTTTTCTACTTCCACATATAACAGGGCTCTTCCCTGATGTGGTGGGTATCACCATCAGCAAGAAACCCTATGGTTCTGCCTCCATTCCCATTTCTGAAAGTCCCTGAATTATTTAAGTGATAATATAAATATGTGCCAATTAAAAGATCTGAGATCCACCTTATTTGGGGCGTTTGTAAAGTTTTGAAAGGCTTCTCATTGTTTATAAATGGATAAACAAGAAAAGCAACAACATGGATCCTAGGAATGAGATTATGCATCATTAAAGGATAAATCACAGACTTCACGAGGAAAAGAGTGAACTTATATTTAGAAAATATGTTGGGGAGAGTTTAAAAATAAGAAATTATAAATAGTATCTGTTGAATTCTTAAAAATTCCAAGTGAACATGAATCTGTGTTCACTTGAAAGATAAGATTAAAAAAACAAAAAAACAGGAGAGTAGGATGAGAAGAGAGCTGGCTGACAGGCAGTAATAGAAAAGAAATTGTGATAAGGGATGGCTATAAGAACATGAACCTGGCATTTGCAGAACATAAAGCTGCATTAGAAGCAATAAAGAGCAAAATAATCACTCCAGGAAAGTGAATTAATGATGTGGAGAACTAGCTTGTTAAAACCTACCAGAATCTAGGGGGAATGGACAGGATAAAAATTATGAGGTAAAAAGTATATTAGAATAGGAAACTCTACAAATTGAATGAATAGCATTCCTTCAGAACAGATAATGACCAATAAAATAGGAACAATAATAAAAAATATGATTCAGGGAAACTTCTTAGTTGAAAAAAAAGCTGAGTCTATGGATTCAATGAGCTCATTGTGTTTTGACAAAGATTAATACAAACACCAACACCTAAATATATCTTGATAGAAGTTTTTAATTTCAAAGATAAAAAATTATACAAACGTCAAGCTATCTTTGCATCTTATAATTTAACTCAAAGCTTGTCTTACAAAGAAAAAAATCCAAACATTTTAGATTAATTTGAAAAGCTTTCTAGAGCAAAAATTAATGATGATCCAACAGCATCTAGAAATGCTAAATAAAATATAACAAGCATCCCTTTAAATGAATACCTGAACTCACAAGAATATAACAGAAATCCTCAGTGTACAAAAAGTGAAGTGGTAAATGGAAACCATAGTTGTAAGGGGGAGCATACTTTGACTACCTTGAGATTCTCCTATCTTGTCTAACCAAAGGGCTTTCATTTTTTTTTCCATTTAATTTATATATATATATATTTTAATTTTTTATTGTCATGTTAATCACCATACATTAGATCATCAGTTCTTGATGTAGTGTTCCATGATTCATTGTTTGTGTATAACACCCAGTGCTCCATGCAGAACGTGCCCTCTTTAATACCCATCACCAGGCTAACCCATCCCCCAACCCCCCTCCCCTCTAGAACCCTCAGTTTGTGTCTCAATGGCCAACAGACACATGAAAAAGTGGAAAGAGCAAAAGGGCTCTCATTTTAAATGGCCTCACAGAGCCAGAAGACAACTTATTTGATCCATGCATCTTGGGATTTCCTAGACTCCTACATAAAACCAGGATCCTCAAAGGATTATAACCTCAGCAAAAGCATAGATTAGAAAATAAAGCCTCTCCACTGACACAGGGAGAAAATAAGGAAGCTTGTATTTCTTGGCTTAGATTCCTGGGGACATGGGAGGAGTATATGTGCATGTGTGTGGGATGCCTCTCGTGAGAGTTTGTAATCAGCTGCTTCTCCAGTAAATTTCATGTTTTAATCTGTATTAATTATGTAGTCTAAGAATCACCAATAAAATAAAATACATTATTGTAACAGTCCCAGGCTAGCAACATCCACTGGATGCCAGACAGAAGCTAATACAAAATATATCCTCAAGTCAAGCCCTGCAGGTTTATCACAGATAAAGCCCAACTGAACTTTACATTCACAATCCAAAATCAAAATAGGTACACACACACTCCACTACAAACAGTATTCACCAGATACCACAGGATTACACCCTTCCAAGAATGTCAGAGAGTAGAATTGTCACAGACTACCATTTAAAATTAATATTCACATAAAAAAGAAATATAAAATAAGAGAAAAAAGACTATGCATCTCTAACAGAACCTCAAAACATAGAAAACAAAATTGACCCATTTAGAAGAAGAAATTGTAAATATATAATGTTTATGGATATTTATAAAGAATTCTCACCTAGTAATTGGAGAATACACAGATATATATAGAACACTTACAAAACTGATTATACAACTAAACATATTCAAAATATTTTAAAGAATTGAGATGTAGGCCATGATCTCTGACCACAAAGCAATTAAGTTTAATCAGTAAAAAGGACTTATTAAACAATTAACAAACACACAAATATTACATTTAGAGATTTAAAAAATTCAAGTAACTCACAGGTCAAGAATAAACTCATAAAATTCCGCTATGTATGAAAACTTACAGGGTGCAGCTAAAGTGGATTTAGAAACAAAGTTTTAAATGCTTACATCAGAAAAGGAGAAAGACATTAAATGATAATGATGTAATTATTCAAGTAAATAAGTTAGAGAAAGCACAGCGTGGTTAATCCAAAAAACAAAAAAACTAATGAAGACATGAGCAAAACTCAGTAAAATAGAAAATTAAAATCCATCAGCACCAAAGGTTAGTTCATGGAAAAGACTTTTAAAAGAACGATGAGAACTAATCATAATTAAAATCTTTATTCAAAACTTGACAAAATTAGGACTGGGCAGTTTTATAATCAAGTTCTAGGACGTAGTCAAAGAACAAAAATTTCAGTCTTGTACAAAATCTTTCAAAGAATTGAAAAAGAGGAGAAACTTTTTTATTTATTTATTGAGTCAAGTATTGCTTTACAAGTTAAGTATGGGAAAAGAAAATAATTAGAAACATTTACTCTGAATTTAGGAACAGGAAAAGGATGCTCATTGTCTGTTTCTGTAAAGTATTGAATTATTAGTCATAATCTGCACAATAAGACAATAAAAAAATGGAGGGAACAAAATTGTCATTATTCACAGATGATAGGTGATTCTCTGCATAGAGAATTCAAGAGACTCTACCAGTGTTATTTTAGAATTAATAAGAGAGTTTGCCAGATACAATAAGATCAGTATATAAACATTAACCATACATGAGCAATAAACAAATTCTCCCTTTTACAATAGCAACCCAAACCCTAAAGAACCTAGGACTATATTTAATAAAAGTATAATAAGACTTGTAAGGGAAAAAGTTATAAAATTTTACTGAGAGATATTTACCTAATCTTTAACAATAAAATATGATTTCATACCCATTATGTTAGTATCACATTTTATTGAGGATATGGATAATCAAAGATGTGCCAAAATAAACTGGCACAACATTTATTGAGGCACTTATTACTACCTAGTAAAGTTGAAAATGTGCATACTCTATCATCTAGGAATCCACTCCTAGCTCTATGCTGTCTGGTAGCAAGACAGAATATTTGAATTCAGAACTGAATGGAAAATCTTTAACATATGATTGTGATGATACAATATTTCTCTAAGAAAAAGTCTCTGAACAATTAAGGAAGTCAAGTACATTTCAAAGAGTACTTCAAAGATTGGGTCATTTATTGCTGTAAATTTAAAGTTTTACAAAATCCTACAGGGAACATCTCCAAACAAACATGACTTGGATGGCCTAGAAAATCCACAACATCCCTAAATCAAGAGGAAGTTGGGAGAGAAAGCATGGACATGTCATTAGTTGTAAATGGGTGTACTATATGTATTCATGGTGTATCCATTTCTCCATGTAGATGCTAGTTAAATAAATTAATGTGTTTCTATAATTTGATCATTTAAATGTATATGTTTCACAAAAAAAATTATTTTTTTAACAGTTTAGTGAAAGTTAGTCAATTATACTGTTCACTTGTAACCAAGACTCGATAAAGAATTAACCAATTAAAAAACATAAGAAAAAGAAAGAAGAGTAAAATAGATATTGCAATTGGAAAGTTTTCATTGCCTATTAAATTTCTAAACATCCATTCATGTGTGACTTTATGCATGACTAAATGATATCTTAGTAAACAAAAGTAGGCATGGTCCCACCCACTGAAATGCACAAATATAATTGCAGTAATTAAAGTTGTTTTTTATACTCACTATCATTTTTAAGATTCCAGTGAACTTGCTCTGAGTGAACATGCTTGAATATGGTGAAGCAAATAAAGTGTCCCTTCAGTAAATTGAACACAACTGGTCTTTTCATTAAAGAGATAGAATATATTTGATTAACAGATTTCTAGAATAGGGTTTAGTTGGTTAAAAAAAATATATGTCCAGAGAATGTGTTGTAATCCTTAGATAAAACACTTTTGAATATGTATGCCCAAGTATTTTTCATTCTTTTTCTATGTGTAAATATACTAATGAACATATACGAATGGGTTTCTTCTTGTGGGTATGTTATTTTATGTGTTATTTAATCTGTTTAACTTATTTATTCTTTTTGACCAAGCACGCAAATCATCAGAAGCATCTGGTAGGAAACCATTTTTTACAGAATAATTCTGTTGCTTTGTTGCTATAAATTGGATTTTTATTAGGTATTTTGTGGCAACTAGAATGTTTTATATTTAGTTTACTGAAAATATGTGTAGTACAGTGTATGTGTGGGGGGGTTATTCTTAGAAATAACAATTGAAGAGCTCCAAAGAGGTGGGTGTTTGAAATAGGGGTGGCAGAAGACAGACTATTACACTCAACTAGATTTACACTTTCCAGAGGTTTTGGAAGGGATTGTACTATTCTGTTATTTGTCAATAGAACTTGGTGTTTTCACAGGTAATTAATCTGTTTCCATCCTGTTTTGTACTTTCTGATATACACGAAATAACTCTTAAATAGACTAATCCTTTCATTAAGGAAGATAAAAATAATTTAATTGCAGAGAGATCAGGAGGCCCATGAATTACAATCTGTTCAGTAAGAAAATTTTTAAACTATTATTACAAAAAATATTAAGAAACATACCATCGTTTATAGTACTTAATACTTTCTCTTTTCCTAATGGGAAATTTTTAGAAGAATAGCCCTCTTCCTTATTCCCTACATAGATAGCCATCAAGGTTTAAACCCCCAGGCCTCAAACCCCAACCGTTAAATGCTCCTTACTCTATCTGGCCCCCCTCTTCCTTAGCAAATGATCTTGCTTCCTGTTTCCCAGAAGAAATAGAGGCTAGCAGTTGTGAATAACTCCGTTTACTCCCATTCCTTCCTACACATTGAAAAGCATCACCATGGCAAATAGTTACTCTCATGATTGGGCACCTTCTTACCTATACACTTCTAGCTCAGTTTCTGGCACCACTAAACAGTGCTCAATAAATGTTGTTGAAAGATTGTTAAATTAGCACTAAGGAAGTAAATGCCAGAGAGACACTAATGTCTTTCAAAAGGGAGTTACAAAGTGTTACAATTAATAGTGTTGTTCCTACAGTGGAGTTTTGAATAAATAATAAAGCCAGTGATGGCATTGCAGTAGTTACAGGATGTGTATTTCAGGATATACTACTTAACTAGGATACAACAAGAAAACCAAAAAATTTGAGAATTATTAGCACTATTGCTACAAGAGTTAAGTTTTTGTTAGTTAAGGAGAATTAGAATGGTATTGATTTTGACACCAAACAAAAATTACTGATTTTATTTCTTAACCATTTAATTTTAAAAAGCCCTCTTTGAATATGTCAAAAAATTGAGTTTCCATATTAATGTTTTATTTGTGTACATAATATTCTGAGAAAATGTGTATAGGTGACATCATGCTAATATGTTGGGGGTTTTTTTGTGTGAGTGTTTTTTAATCACTGTTTAATTTATTTTTTTTGGATACAAGCTTGCTCCTCTTCAGAAGTATCTGGTAGGCAACTACTTTTAATAAAACAAATGTTACCTTTAAACTTTTTATTTGGTTGTTTGCAAGTTGTTATGCTCCTCATAAGTTATATTTTATAAAATATACAGAGTTAGTAAAATATTTTAGTTGATAGAGGGAAGTGGTTTCGTTTTATGTTGAGTTGATCTATAGAAATGATTTATATTGCAGTTTTTTTTTAAATTTTTTTTTTTTTAAGATTTTATCCATCTATTTGAGAGAGAGAATGAGATAGCATGAGAGGGGGGAGGGTCAGAGAGAGAAGCAGACTCCCTGCTGATCAGGGAGCCTAACGTGGGACTCGATCCCGGGACTCCAGGATCATGACCTGAGCCGAAGGCAGTTGCCCAACCAACTGAGCCACCCAGGCGCCCCTATATTGCAGTTTCTTATGTGATATTTTAGAAACAACAAATATAACACTGTAAAGTAGTGGGAATTGTACAGGGTAGCAGAAGACAGATTAATGCACACCACTTAAATTAGATAACCCAGGTTAATGAATGGTTTTTTAAAGAAAATATAGTGTAAATTTGGAACAAAACAGCTAATATTTTAACTGGGTATTTACCCTAGAAAGTTTATAGTCTGTTTTGTTCTATTTTCTGATTGTTTCTCTTTACTTTTTCTGACATACATTAAATAAAAGTTTAATAAAGTTGTGTTTTTATTGTAAAAGATGTGTTAAAAAGGAAGGTGACATTTATCTCATTACAAAGAAACTGGAGAACTTAACATCAGAGTAGTTGTAATCTGTATAGGAATGGATTTCTAAATTCTTCTTACAAACCATCAATGACAACGTCTTTTAAGCATTGGATAATGGCATCCTATAATAATATGCTCTTTTTATAATATGCAGTAATGTAAGTATATTTAACACAGAATCCAAAAGTGCCAAATAAATACATTTACTAAATGTAATTAGTGAAACATTCTTATTCATTGTAGGATTATTTGCATAAGATGGAAGATATGCCATACTTGACTTTTTAATTAATTTTCCTAATGTTTAAAATGAACTTTGTAATCTAATTTTTAAGCTGTGTCCTGTGTATAAATATATTCAAAAATATTTTGAGGGAGATAAGAATTAAGTTTAGGGCGCCTGGGTGGCTCAGTTGGTTGGGCGACTGCCTTCGGCTCAGGTCATGATCCTGGAGTCCCGGGATCGAGTCCCGCATCGGGCTCCCTGCTCGGCAGGGAGTCTGCTTCTCCCTCTGACCCTCCCCCCTCTCATGCTCTCTGTCTCTCATTCTCTCTCTCTCAAATAAATAAATAAAATCTTTAAAAATAAAAAAAATTTTAAAAATTTTAAAAAAGAATTAAGTTTAGGAGTTTTGGAAACACATAAAAATTGTCACTTTGTTTCTTCTTTATCTCATGAATTTGGGTAAACATTCAGTCCTATTTGTAGGAATAGATTTCTTTGGTATGCTCATTTCTTTTGAATGCAATGTGATATCTTTAAATGATACAGATGGAAAAGAAAATAAATTTATTTGGAAACAATATATAATTGAAATCTATACTCCTAGAAAGAAATTGATTTAATTTTTGGTATGTCCTTTTCATTTTTTGTAGTACATTTTTGACCAGTACAGAACAAAATATATTTGCAGAAAAATTCTTCACTGAGATCTTTTCATAAGGAGAGTTACTAATCACCATTAGGTACTTAGTTACCCATAATCATGTAGCTAAGAAGTATTAGAGCCAATATTTTCTAACTCAGATATGCCAACCTCTAAAACTTAGGACTGTTTCAGGATATCACAGTGGTTTAAAATGGTTAAATATAGATATTGCATACATTTTAGGATACAACAAGAAAACCAAAAAATTTGAGAACTTCAAGTATATGCTTTATAGGGAACTCTGGATTGAATGTGCTGCAGTATTTGAATTTGGCTATCTCTCCTACCAGTTATTTTGTTAATTAGGTTGACACCTTATGTCAGTGGATATAAATTTTTTTAAAAACCAGAGAAAAACATTTAGAAAGTGAAATTCACCACTGTCTAAAAATAGTAAAAACCAAAGTGAATACATGGGGTTCTAGATTGCTTGCTAATGTTTTAGTTATTCATAACCCAGCATATTGTGAAATATTTTATTTCTGGTGTTTATATTTGTAAGATATATATTTTGGTTAACTTGTATTTTTATAGAGTTAACTGTGTTCATCTTTGCATCTAAACAGTGCACATATGAACTAGAGATTTTATGTATGTATATATACTTAGGTGACAAAGTGTTTCAGGAGTAGAGTTTAATTCATGGAACTATTTAATGACATTATAATTAATACTGATCCTTACTCTAGAAGGGAATCTCTTTATTTGTTGAAATAATTCACAAAATTTAATATCTTTGATTCCTATCCTTTTCTGATAATTTTCCTGTAAGACCTTTTTGAGAACTGTTACTGTCTATAATGTTACTTAGCAGTGAACTTGGAATATTGATGAGTACAGAGAATTTCCTGAATATCCTATTAGTGAATGAAATTAAGTAGTACCTGAAATTTTTCCTCTAGCTCAAACACCAAGCAGGAAGAAGGAAATTTTCTTTCAGTGTACCATCCTTGGCAAATGCTACTAGTCCTTCCTTTGACCAGTTACTTTTTTCTTAACTCCAGATCCACTTAGCAGGAAATGACAGGATAAGGTGAAACAGGATGTTAGGAATGTTTTTTGTTTTTTTGTTTTTCTTTGCCTGATTCTCTTCCTTGTCTCCAAATTATCTATACTCATGCAGGCATCTGGAAAGTTTATACCGCAACTTGATGTGCAAGTTCTATAAATAGAAGATAACCAAAAATATTTTTGAAAAGAAATGAGATGTATATTTTGAGAATCACAAGTTGTTGTTTCTTAAAAGCCACAGTTGCATTTAACAGGGAATTATGTTTTTAATTTATTTTAGCTGTCATCTCTAAGTCAATGCCATTGCAAATATGTCTGCTCCACGAGAAGAATAAATAAAATATAATACAATCTTCTAAAACCACTCTTCTTCAGTTGTAACTAGTACATTAAATTTTAGAAGTAGGATGACTTGAACCATCCTAAACTCAAAATGTAAGACTTTTCCGCCCCCAAATCCACCCCCAGGAAGAATTAGATCATATTTGCATAATTACGTGCAATTATTTGATTCATTGTTTTGGTGGTTGAGATTTTCATACAATGGGAAGATTCTAATTTTAAAAATTATTTTTCTCAAATTTTCTAAAATAGGTATTTTGAGAGTGTTTTACAGCAAAATACAAGTGACAGTTTATATGAAGTAGTAAAATAATGTCTTCAGAAATGAACACTCTAGTGTTACTTAAAAACTAATGTCTGCTCCTGGTGCTTATCATCACCATTTTGAAATCTCAAAACATTTAGAATGCCAACAGCCTTTTTTGGTTAGCCACAGTGTTTTGGCAAAGGTACTTTACAAAGGTAAAGGAGGAAATAATCATGTATATCTTAAAATGCCTCACTTTAATACCACTACATCATTAGATGATCTTATCAAAGAATTTGTGAGCCCCTCACTTCCACTATTAGCTTTGTCTTTTCTTTTTCTTCATTATCATCACTCTTAGTATTTCTGAAATAAATGCCAGTGTCCCACTCTAAGTTCATTTTGCCTAGCTTTTTACTATTTCAACACTATTTAAATTCTGTTGTCTTCTTTATTTATAGATTTAGGTATCAGAGAAATAGCGGGAACTTCCAAACAAAAAGAAATACTAAAATAAATGCTTCTTGAATTGCCAGGTTTTGCTCTCATACCTGACTATAGGAAGAAGAATGCATTTGTTAATACTGTCTTATCTCTGTAATCTTTTTCCTATTTGTTTTTAAACTCCTGAAGTCATTCTGTAAACAGAAGTCATTATGGCAACTTTGTGGAAAGAAAATGAAAAAGAGGAAACCTTTTAAATGATTCATCATTTAACAAATCTTAAAACTTCAAACCACAGTTTGATAATGTAGCTGTTATTGATCACTAGATAAACATTTGGTTTTGAATGCTTTACTTTCATGCACATTTTAAACTAGGCATTCAGGCATTTAGTCATTTAGCTTTGCTCCAAATTTAGAATAAGATTTTTAAGCTGTTTGGGTGTTTTGTTTTTGGTGTTTTGTTCTGTTTTGTTCTGTTTTGTTTTTAAGTCTTTGTGGGTATCCTCTAAGTATAGCCTGTATTTTTTCCTTTTCTCTCTACCATCAGTAGAGAAAACACAAATCTAATAACATAAATCCTTATACCTGAAAACAGCCTTTTATCAAAATCAGTTATATTTGAAATTCCACAAATCAACAAGTTCACATTCTCCAGATATCTTCAGTTCTTATATTTAATAGCTCTGTTAATACCACAGCTGGCTTATTTATAATCAATATTTTCTTCTAGATTGATTTCTAACTTTTTTACATTACTTTCAAGTATGTTTTCAGGAATGGCATTTTTATTATTAGATTTGAAATCATGAAAGTGATCTCCATATAGAAGAGTATTAGAGGGGAGTCTTAGAAATTTAAAAAAAATATTTGCTTCTTGTTTAGAGGAAGTAAATAGTCCTGTAGTTTATCATGGTTATGAATACACGTTTCTTGGTAACAATAGTTGACATAAGTCTGTGTTTTTAAAGTATATTTACATGTAATGTAATGTAAATATTCTTACAAGACAAAATTTGTTTTTGTTTTTGTTTCAATTATATTTTCAGTGAAAGAGTTTCTAGCCAAAGCCAAAGAAGACTTTCTTAAAAAATGGGAAAATCCTGCTCCGGTAAGGAATATTTAAAATTTTCTATAATTTAAAAGTTCTGTTATATAAAATCATGATTCTTGCCCAGGTAATTTACTACTTTAAAAACCGTAAAATAGCATTAAACTTTCAAGTCGCATTTTAAAAAGTAAGCTTAACATAGGAATTTTGCCATAATATTATAACATTATGTTTTGATTTGCTAACAAATAATTTTATGGGGCGCCTGGGTGGCTCAGTTGGTTAAGCGACTGCCTTCGGCTCAGGTCATGATCCTGGAGTCCCAGGATCGAGTCCCACATCGGGCTCCCTGCTCAGCAGGGGGTCTGCTCCTCCCTCTGACCCACTTCCCTCTCGTGCTCTCTGTCTCTCATTCTCTCTCTCAAATAAGTAAATAAAATATTTAAAAAAACAAAAAACAAATAATTTTATGTATACCTAAATTGGAGAAGAACCTAATTTCCATTACAATATATGATTATGTAAATTTTGATACTAATTATAAGCTGCTACAAACTCTTGATATTTTTAATGTATAGTAATTTTGATTTGTGCCTTTGATAGCATATTTGTTATTTTTATTAATTACAACAATAGGGATACTATTGTGCAGTTTCAAATTCTTAATCACAAATACTTGGCTATTGGCAACATACCAAGTACACAGGGATCCTTTTCCATAAACATTGGATGAGGTAAATTCTACATAACTTAAGTACTTTAAATTGTAACTGAGACCTAAAAACTGTGTATAAAAAGGGCCATTTATGTTTGCCAAAAAATCTCTTTTTGAAGTTATAAATAATTAATGAACTTTAATACTAGATTCAATTTTGAACATCTATTTTCCTACCACAAAAATTTTTATTTCAAGTATCTTTTTCATTAAAAAATATTTAATTCTAAGTATTATTTTTTATAAAGATACCATCATACCACCATTTTTTATAAAGATACTAAAATTAAAAGCATGACCTGTACTTTAAGACATTGTCTTACATGAAACATTGAGGAAGGTGAGGAAGATGGTACAATTGTAGGAAAAGCAATAACTAGCAAAAAGAGATGTTCTGTTTGTTGTCTAGTAAGTCTGTTTCCATTATGTACTTGGGAATTATATTAAACATTTCAATTGGTGTTGTTAAAACCAAAAAATTAAGCATTAATCCATAAAATTAAATAATTCCATCAGAATTATAAGAGCTTTTCCTTTCTACATTGATATAGAATTTCATAGCAATTTAAAATCATTAGAAATTTGAAACTAAATTTGATGAAACAAGTTTTATAACTTAGAGCTGCTTGCTCTCTCTGTAATGATTCAGCAAGAAATTATGCTGTCTCCAAAGGCAAGCTTTGATTTGTAATTGAGATTAAATCCAATGACAGTGAACTGCAGTAACTGTCCAGATTTTTTACTTATACAAGAATCACATTACATCACGTTTTTCTCAAGCTATAACACTGTACAGACTGACCCTTGCAAATATTTTTTTCCAAGATTTTCATGAAGATCTTTGTAATGAAACCTATTAAACAAATGGGTCAGCAATTACTACTTGTGGCTATTTAGCACATAATTTCTTCCCAGTAATTTTCATTTTGTTGTGGCAGCAACAAATTCAATAGATTGATGCCTCCAATTCTTTGCTTCTATGCTATAGTCAAAGCCAAACAAAGATGTTTGCTCATAACAAAGCATCTATTGAGGGAGAAAAAGAGACTGATTATTGTTCTGAGACTCTGACTTTCGGTTATCTTTGTGGGAATGAGGAACTCTTCTTTCCTTATTATTACTGTTTTAGGTAATACCAGGTTATTATAACATCAGAGAAAGAGCCATTAGGATCTTTCATGCTGTTATTATCTAGGCCTATAAGCTTGTATAAAGATAGAAATGAAGTAAGATAGCGCTTTCTTCAGAGGTATCCCTAGTGAAAGGACTCTAAAAAAAAAAAGAATTATTTGTGAGTACACTGAGACTATATGGCTTCCATGATTGTGTCAGTATACTGCTGGTCAGTTTGTAAATCTTAAAATATGAAACTTATTTATTAAAAGTCTAATACTAGGAATTCATATTGGAATTCATTATGACTTTTAATACTTCAGGTTAGGCTCTTATTTCCTCCCATTACTATTATGCTTTGTTTTGCAATATAATTCTCTTTTCAAATATTAGTTCATTTCTTATTCAAAGGGAAAAATAGAACCAATAACCTGGAATCTCAGTAGTCTTTTTGTATTGTTTTTAAATGGATAGTTTTAAGTGATCTCTTCTGATTATATATAACTAAATCTATTATAGTTACCGTAGTCTTATGAGAATTTCTAATTTTAAGTTTTATTTTATTTTTCATGTATGTGTAGAATAATGCCGGGCTGGAAGATTTTGAAAGGAAAAAAACCCTTGGAACAGGTTCATTTGGAAGAGTCATGTTGGTGAAACATAAAGCCACTGAACAGTATTATGCCATGAAGATCTTAGATAAGCAGAAGGTTAGTGTATTTGTCTTTATTTACCTGAAGGGTAAACTTCAGTTTTATCAGCTAGATTATTAAACAGATGCAATATAATGACTTTCCATTGATACCTTCAGATAATTTTATTGTTGCACTTAATTTCATCCTTATTTATTGTGACTATATGATACGTAGTTAATAGTTAAGTATATGGGGATACATTATTATTTCAATAATTATATTTATATAATAGGTATGTGTATGTTTACTAACAAAATACTGAATTCAACATGTAAAGAACAGGCATCTCTACTACATTCTGCCTTGTGGAAAATGTAGAGATCCGTTGTACTTGATCTTTAGATTGAGGTAACAAAAACTTGGTGATTTTATTTTATGACTTGTTTTGATTGACAGTAGAAGCCCTTTGTTTAATGTGATTGAGTTTGCTGAATTTAAAATGTCAGTTAAACCAGAAAAAAGTTGGAATAATAATATTATAAAAAATATCAAATGATGATATTGTATGCCTGAAACTTATAAATATAATGTTAGATGTCAGTTGTATCTCAGTAAAAAGACTAAATCATTTTGAAAAAAAAATTTATAAGTTTTTATCAC
This sequence comes from Mirounga angustirostris, assembly GCF_029215605.1. Taxonomy (NCBI): domain Eukaryota; kingdom Metazoa; phylum Chordata; class Mammalia; order Carnivora; family Phocidae; genus Mirounga; species Mirounga angustirostris. The sequence goes on along the minus strand of NW_026991712.1, from coordinate 120,612,051 downwards.
ATATTGGTATATCTATCTGATGAATCAGGATGTCTGAATTATTCATGGTTTAATTGTTAAACTTCCATTTTCCTGGTAATCATGTACAATTAAGGGAATGTGAAAGAAAAAGGGTAAATCTTGATATTAGATATTAGGTTCCCAAGAATAACATTTTGGCTTACTGGAATGTAGGAAAATGTGGGGTAAACAATACTGAGCTGGATGTGGAGTAAACGGTACTGAGCTAGTAGTCAGGGGTACAGATGGCTAGACTGATGCTGTCCAATAGAAATAGAATGTGCCACGTAAGTAATTTTAAATTTTTTAGTAGCCACATTTAAAAAGTAAAAAATAATAGTTGAAGTCAATCTTAATAGATTTTATTTAGCCCAGTGTATCTAAAATATTATCATTGCAACATGTAATTAACAAAAAACAGAGATATCTTACTTCCTTCATACTAAATCTTCAATATCTGATGTCTATATGACACTTATGGTATATCTCCATTCAGGTCAGCCACATTTCAAGTGTTAAATAACCACATGTAGCTAGTAGCTACTATGTTGGACAGCACAGCATTAGACTGGTCTGCAGTTCCAGTCCAAAATGCTTTAAAATAAAAAACAAATTTAACCTCCAACATGAAAAGAATAATGACTTAAATCTCTCTAAAATTAAATACACCCATACACACATTTAATTAATTAATACTGCCCTTTTTCATGTAACTTTTTTAACATGCTTCCTGAAAAAATAGTTTAATCACTCTGTCCACTAAGTCACTTCCTCTTAATTCTTTAACCCACAATAATTTAACTGTCTCCTTGTTTATCTCCTACCTCCTGCTACTCCACTGAAATGGCTCTATCACCAGTCCAGTGGCCTCATCAACAAAACCAGTGGGCTCTTTTTGCTCATCTTATATGACATTTTAGAGCCTCTGATTGTGCTGACCACTCCCTTGAAACTCTCTTGTCCCTGGAATTCTGTAACCCCTTGTTCTTCTAATTATGCTCGCCTTTCTGGGCTCTTCTTTTTTAGGTATCTTTTCCTATTATTTTTTCCTGTCTACTCTTTAAAGACCGTTAATTTCAATCTCTGGACTGTCCCCTTGTCTCGTTTTCATATTCTCCCTCTGGATTCTGTCCAAGCTTCAATTCATCCTTGAGCCTACACCCCTAATTTGTACAATCTGAGCACAGAGCTCTTAGAGACCGACTAGTCCTTGCTCTGATTTTCTAGATGAGGTCATTGGGTCTCAGAGAGAGTAAGTGACTTGTACACTTGTGTTGGTAGCACACAGAATACTTCAAAAGTTTGATTTGAATCAAATATTCTTTATTAAACCTGTCATTAAAATGTTATTGTCTGGATAGCCCCTAATATTTTGTTATCTTTCTTAAGGAATTAATATATGCTTTAGTCATAAAATATCAAAAGGGTTATACAACATGCCATTTTTATGTTTGAAGTATTTAGGGAAGAAGTTTTTAATTCCTTTTTTTTTTCTTGACAAGACAGTGACTTGTTAAGTAAATTACTGAGAAGGTTACCTCATAGATAAATCATGGCAAGAGAGTATTTGCCACCCTAAGTCATTTCTGCTATGGCAGTGTTCTGAATCTATTACAAAGACTTTATATTTTGAATTTTTTCAAGTTTATTTATTTGAATTTGACAAAGATAAGTAATAAAATAACACTCCATAATCACCTTCTTTTCTGTTAGTGAAGTCACACACCTTTCAATTTTGGCTTCTCCTATCTTAGGGTGTATGGGTTAACGGGAAGGAATCAGTACAGAAATTAAGGAAATCGCATTTCTTCATTACATACAATGTGTCAGGCATTGCTAGGAATTTTGTATTTACTGTATCAGTGAATCTTCACAATTTTGTGTGACATTAATCTCCCTTTTAAGCCAATGACCTTTCTATTTAAGTAGTTTTTCCAAAATCAAACAGGCTAGTAAGATAAACCAAGAATTTGACTAGGTTGGTCTGATTTCTGTGCCTATACTTCTTATTAATTTTTCCTTTAAAATGTATTTGTTACCCCTAAGATCCTTTCTACCACCACCTAGTTTGGTCCCTCATTAACATTAACTGGGCTTTCCCAGTAACATCTTAATTTCCACAACCCCAGACTTTTCACCTTCTATTAATTCCCTTCCTCACTGCCAAAAAAGTTTTTCTTACCATATCATATGATTTTTACTCACTCAAAAAGTTTCCTAATATTTATTCAATAAAAGCAGAACTCTGCATCCTACTTCCAAACTCTTCATAACTTTCTTCCATACTTTACCATAGTCTTATTTCACACTGTTCCCCTACAAATCCTCTATTCTCTACTTCTCTGATTGAAACTTGACCCCCAGGAGAATACAGTGCCATCTCTGTGGGCTGGGGGGAGTATGTGATGATATATAGCCCATCTTCCTTATCAAAAACTCCCCAAGTATTTGGCTAAAAAAAAATTAGCCAATAAGTAATCATTTGTAAATGCTTTTAAATATACATAAACCAACAGAAATATTAAGAAGTAAATATAAATTTTATATGAATGTTGAAAATAAAACATGGACTAAACTCCCAGGGTTACTTGTTATTTTTTTCTCTGCCATTTAGGGATATTTCATTACCAAATCTTGAGAAGCATTGTCCTAAGCTATTGTCAGATGAAACTAGCACTCAGACTGACCTTTGTGTATTTCCCCCTTCAAGTAATTGTTCGGGATATTAACCCTGACTACAGTATCTCCTCTCTCTTTTCCTAATCTTTGTTATCTATTCATCTGTAAGGCCCAGCTGAACTCTCACCCTTTTTAGTAGATTATAATAACAGTTGATATTTTTTTGAGCTTTTATTTTGTGCCAGGCATTGTGTTAATCACTTCACATGCATTATGCAACACAGTCACTTTTAAAGTAGGTATTATTATCAATGTTTTATAGATGAAGAATCTGGAATTAGAAAGATTATGTACTGGGCCTAACATAAACGTTTTCTTGTCTGAACACTTACAACATGATAACTCTCATTTGGCAACTATTTGCATATTAATATTCACATATTCATATACCATACTTCCAAAGAGATTTTATGCAGCATTAAGGCAGACACTTCATTGTCTTTATCTCAATTGTATTATTATGCCTTGTATGTAGTAGTATGCACATTTAAAAGTAAATTAGATTTTAATTAGTTAACTTTTTAAATTAACTTAAAAATTAACTAGGCATTTATGCTTTGCCAGTTCTTTTATCATATATATATCGTATATCATTTATTTCTATTTTTAATTGTTATGCCCTACATACACATAGTTGCCTTAGAGCTATAATGCAGAAAGCCTATCTATTGCAGTTTTTATTACTTCTTCAAAGGAAACACATTGTCAATGCCTAACTAAAAGGCTACTATATGATAATATACAGAAATAAACAATGTGTTACATCTAGACAATGAAATATTATTCAGCCCTCAAAAGAAATGAGCTATCAAGCCATGAAAAGACATGTAAGAACTTGAAATGCATATTACTAAGTGAAAGAAGCCAGTTTGAAAAGGCTACATACTCTATGATTCCAACTATATGACATTCTGGAAAAGGCAAAACTGTGAAGACAGTAAAAAAGATCAGTGATTGCCTGGGGTTAGTAGGAAGGAATGGATGATTAAGTGGAGCACAGAGAAATTTAAGGGCAGTGAAAAGTACTCAGTGTGGTATTATAATGGTGCACACATGTCATTATACATTTGTCCAAACCCACAGAATGTACAACACCAAGAGTAAACCCTAGCATAAACTATGGACTCTGGATGATAAAGATGTGTCAATGTAGGTTCATCACTTGTAACAAATGTACCACTCTGGTGGGGGGGATTTTGATAGTGGGGGAGGCTATGCCTGTGTGGGGAAGGGAGTCTCATGGAAAATCTCTGTATCTTTTGCTCAATTCTGTGAACCTGAAACAGCTAAAATTTAAAAAAAATTTTTTTAAGCCTATATATTTTTAAAAGTAAATACAAAGCAATAGTAATTTTCCAGCTAATGTTACATAATTTATTGTGATAAGTATGGACTAGTTAGTTCTGTAACTAGTTAGAATTTGGATGGAAGTGGTGCAGCCACTTCATATTACAGATAAAAAAAACCCTGAAATCCTAAGAGTTGAAATAACATCTCCAAAATCACGAAACTTCTTGATTAGAAGGCCTAGATTAGAATACAGATCTTCTGACTCTCAGTCAAGTAATCTTTGCTCAGTATTATTTTTATACTATAACTGTATATACTAATAACTGGATGGTATCTTTACCTTTCTTATTTATGTTCAACTTCTTCAACTCTGTGACTATCCCACACTGACAGTAAGCCTCTAGCAAGAAAGAATGCCACATTCTAATGACTTACACATATACTGGACAGTTATTTATATCTCCCTAAGGTCACCTTTTCTTAAATTAAAAATGGAATCACATGTGGGATAGAAACATAGTCTTCATGAAGATAAGTTGCTTTCCCCTGCTATGTATTAATTGAGTAGATAATCCAGAGGAAGCTTGATTAATCCTAAATGACCTATTTGTTATAAAGACGTAGTTGACAAACTGAGGGTTGCTGGAGTGGTGGGGTTGTGAGAGGGATGGGGTGGCTGGGTGATAGACATTGGGGAGGGTATGTGCTATGGTGAGTGCTGCAAATTGTGTAAGACTGATAAATCACAGACCTGTACCCCTGAAACAAATAATACATTATATGTTAAAAAAAAAAAAAAAAGATTGGAGAAAGGGAAAATGAAGGGGGGGAAATTAGAGGGGGAGACGAACCATGAGAGACTATAGACTGAGAAACAAGCTGAGGGTTTTAGAGGGGAGTGGGGTGGGGGGATGGGTTAGCCTGGTGATGGGTATTAAGGAGGGCAAGTATTGAATGGAGCACTGGGTGTTATACGCAAACAATCATGGAACACTACATCAAAAACTAATGATGTAATGTATGTTGACTAACATAACATAATAAAATAAAATTTTAAAAAATTAAAAAAAAAAAGACATAGTTGGTTTTTTGCCAGTATTTTGTGTGTCCTCTCTTGTGGCTGCACAAATTGAATTTTTAGAATTTAATCTTGTATTTATTCAGGTATTAGGAAATGAACAGATTGTTCATTTTTACCCACTGTTTTTCAATTATTGGCTTTTCTTCAGTCCTTAATTTCCTTGCTGATCTTCTGAAGACTTAAAATCAATACCTACTTATTGCAGTGATTTGTACCAACTACTTTAGTGTAATGACTATAGGTCATTAGGAGCTAAGCATTTTCACATACTAATTTTTTAAGTAATGTATTAGGAGTCTATTTCTTCTTAGCTTTTGCTTCTTGACTGAAAATCATAGTTGACCTTCTTTAGACCAAATTTTAATCTGTTGTTAGGTTTTTCATTTGAATCTGATAAACCTAGTTGGTAGTTAATATCACCTTATCCAACTTAGTGATTTTGCTTATCCAAGCTCATTATTACATGAGAAGCATTTTAAGTTTTTTCTTTTAAAATTATAGTAAATTTTAAATTCTGTTCAAGTACATTAAATATATTTATCTCTTAATCACAGGTTGTTAAACTGAAGCAAATAGAGCACACCTTGAATGAGAAAAGAATATTACAGGCGGTGAATTTTCCTTTTCTTGTTCGACTGGAGTACTCTTTTAAGGTAGAATTTACAGAATTCAAATAAAATATTTTTACCCTCATATATTTTTAAAAATATGAAACTATGATAGAATTCTAAGCCAGATGATAAACCTAGAGAATATGAATAAACAAAAAAGTAATATATTTAGATGTTATGTAATTAAATCTTACTGTGCTTACAAACTTAGGTTAACATTTGACAAGGTTTTGGTTCTCCATAGGGAAACTTTTAAAGGTAATGTGTAATTTTTCATGAGATGGTATTACAAATTCAAATATTTTCAATTTATCAAAATCCATAGAAATATCTTATTAAGCAGTTCTTAAACTCATGCAAATGAATGTGCCCACATACCCTCCCTTTTAAACCTTTTCTGATACAATCTTACCATCTTCTTTTCCATGTTAATTTGTTCTAGTCTTTCCATTTATATAAGGCAGAACAGTCTTTGGCCTTCCATTCAAGTGTCTCATAAAATTACACAAGATTTATTCTTGAAGTTGGCAGCTTCTCAGCTCTTTAGAATGATTCTTGGCATCTCTGCAATATTGATTCATATGAACCATTTTAACCTTTTTCCTTTTCCTCCTTTATTCTTTAAATCAGATGAACATCTGTGTATTTAGGATGATGTTAAAAATCATTAATCTCTCTGACCTAATTTAATACATAAAATGTTAACATTCTTACTTTTTCAAATTGTTATTTTAACTGTTACTCCTTTGCATACACTATAGCATTAAGTCATTGCCTCAGTGTCTAATTGTTCAAAAGTTAGTGTTCCCTGCAAGGACAGGAACAGCAAAAATCCCAGACTAATTTGTGGCAAGAAAACTAGGAGGAAAAAAAAATGAATTCCTCATTGTAGAAAAATTAGAGCCTCTTCCATTTATTCTCTCTTTCCCAATGTTAGTAATCTCTCGGGTGGATTTTTAAATTTGTCTTTTTCTAATTTAACATGGTGTTATCTTAAAATATTTTCTTGAAATAAGCTAGGTTTCATAATTTTGATTTATTCTTCTTTATTCATAGGATAATTCTAATTTATACATGGTTATGGAATATGTCCCTGGGGGTGAAATGTTTTCACATCTAAGAAGAATTGGAAGGTTCAGGTAACTAATATTTTATCCTCCTCAAATCTTTATATGCTGTGTGTTTGTTTAAAACCAAATTTTTAAGTTATTGTCAATGCTAAAAATTTATTTCATTTAATTTAGTAATATGTTAGCTATATGAAGAAATTATGTAGAAACATTAATAAGAGGCCACACCATACTAAGTTTTTTTTGTTTTTTTAAAGATTTTATTTATTTATTTGACAGAGAGAGACAGCGAGAGAGGGAACACAAGCAGGGGGAGTGGGAGAGGGAGAAGCAGGTTTCCCCCCGAGCAGGGAGCCCGATGCGGGGCTCCATCCCAGGACCCTGGGATCATGACCTGAGCCGAAGGCAGACGCTTAACGACTGAGCCACCCAGGCGCCCCCACACCATACTAAGTTTTAAAAATCAAATGAAAGGGGTGCCTGGGTGGCTCAGTTGGTTAAGCAACTGCCTTCGGCTCAGGTCATGATCTCAGGGTCCTGGGATCAAGCCCTGTATCGGGCTCCCTGCTCAGCAGGGAGTCTGCTTCTCCCTCTCCTTCTTTCTGCTCCCCCACCCCCCGCTCATGCGTACTTTCTCTCAAATAAATTTTAAAAATCTTAAAAATAAATAAAAATAAAATGAAAGCACCAATTACCATTGTAAATATTCTACCATTGGTAGGTATTATGAAGGTCCATTATTTAAAGAATTTTCAGAAGATGCAAAAATTTAATTTAAACATACTAATATTAATTGAACAAGTATTAATAATACAACTCTGGGGAAGAGGTTTGTGTAAAGATGAAGATAAGAAAGGGAGTACATAGAAAAGATAATAACAGGGGCGCCTGGGTGGCTCAGTTGGTTAGGCGACTGCCTTCGGCTCAGGTCATGATCCTGGAGTCCCGGGATCGAGTCCCGCATCGGGCTCCCTGCTTGGCAGGGGGTCTGCTTCTCCCTCTGATCCTCCTCCCTCTCATGCTCTCTATCTCTCATTCTCTCTCTCTCGAATAAATAAATAAAATCTTAAAAAAAAAAAAAAAAAGAAAAGATAATAACAGTACCATAGTGATGAGATTATGAAAGTTTGTTTCAAACAAATTTAATTCTTCTTAAAGTTGTTGCTATGTTGAGTTTTAAAAATATATATGTAATTTAAAGAGTTTGGGGCACCTGGGTGGCTCAATCGGTTAAGCATCTGCCTTCAGCTAAGGTCATGATCTCAGAGTCCTGAGATCGAGCCCCACATCAGGCTCCCTGCTCAGCGGGGAATCTCCTTCTCCCTCTCCCTCTGCCTGCTGCTTCCCCCTGCTTTTGCTGTCTCTCTCTCAAATAAAGAAATAAAATCTTTAAAATAAATAAAGAGTTTCTACCTTACATTAGGTTATTACTTACAAGGCTACACAGTTTTAAAAATAGATTCTGTTAACCTTACCTGTGTGTAATAGTTTGTAAGCTACTACTGTTTATTAGTAATCACTAATAGAATGAAGCTGAAACCCAGAGCAGGTCCAGCTTCATTTAGCACATTATGTGTTGGCATGATGAAAGCACGTGTCAGAGTTCAAACTGGGCTGATGATCGTAATCCGACTCGGAAAAAAGATGATGATAGACTCAGATCATCACAAGATCATATTCAATTATGGGCCAACATTAGAGTTATTTTAGTTACCTGAGGCCTAAGCCAAAATTCATTTATTGACCTAATATGATAAGGCACCTAATATGTATCAGGCACTGTGCTAATGCAGAGCAACTTCTGTTTATTTTTAATGATTCCTTTCACCTCCTGTTGTCCTCTTTCCTACTACTCTTATCCACACAGGCCCAGAATCCTCAGATTGCCCTATGATAATTCAGTTTTACACTGAAACACTACACCTAAACCTGGCTTCAAAAACTATTTTGTCCATTTTCTGTAATAACTAATTCCTTTCCTTTGCAACTCCCCACACTGGTATTTCTTTAATACTTGACTTGGTACTAGGAGGAAAAGCAAGTTGATTGCAATAATTCACACTGAGACACTGTCTTTTCTAATCTTTCACTCGTACTACATGTACACTTGAGAGGTTGCTAACTCCTATTTTAGAAACTTTGAGGAAACAAGAATACTGAGTTATTGTTGAGCATGGCTTTAACCAGAATCAGGGCAGTCACTATGAGTCTCTACTTAAACAGCAACTGTCTAGATTTAAAGCTGTTTCAGCATTAAGTCTTCCTACAGAATATTTTGCTTTCCTCTTTCAACAATTTGATTACAGATCTATGTAATGTTCATATTCCTCCACTCACATGTCAGTGTGTGGAAATAAATATAAAATGCTTAATGCATCTTATATTTGTTCTGATAAATTTGTATTTATTTATAAGTATAAGATGCTATGTGCATCTTGTATTTACAGATGCATGGAAAATTGGAGGGGACCTTCCAAGTCAAATACTTCCAAAGTTAGGGATATTTCAATGACAAGGATGATTCTTCCAATTTCCCTTTAAAATGTCCCTCCCCCATTCCTGTCATACAATGTATGATACAGATTTTACAGTCTTGAGGTGGGGCTAAAACTCTAAAGGTATTATAAAATATTTTCCCCTAAAAGTATTTTTCTTTACATACTCATTTACTCAACAAATATTTTCTTAGCATCTGATATGTATCAGGCTAGAACCTAGGAAATACAGTGACAAGTAAAAGGAGCAGCATATATAATCTTTTTTGGAAATTCTATTTCTGGTGCTATGAGATCAAATTAATGCCAGCCATCTTGAGGGAAATTCTATTCATAGTTCATGTTATTCACTGAGGACATAAATCTGAAAGTCATTGCAGTTTATCAGGCCAATTAGCAGAATTCATTGTGTATGCTAGAAGATGAAATAGAAACTCAAATTAGAAAATCAGTACATCCTTTGGAGTAATACTCAGAATGTGGCATCAACATTACACTGATCTATCAATTGATCTGATTTGTGCATACAAGAACTGGACATGTTTACACATACTGTTTACATCTATGTTTATATATCTGTGTAAACATGCATAGAAGATTTGGAAATTCAGACACTGGGATTGTATCTACGGTTTCTGGATAGGATTATGGGTGCTCTTTACTCTTCATCAATATTTTATGATTAATTTTTTAATGAGACTATATCATTTTTATAATAGGAATAGTCTGGGTGAAATGACATTAGTCTTCAGATTAATGCAGTTAAACAACTTCTGTGTAGTGAAATTCTTTAAGCACTTAAATTTGTGAGAAAGGCAGACAGAGCGTATCAAAAGTAACAGTGGCCTGATAGACAATGTAATTGACACATTTGCTCTTCAGTCATTCTCAAGGTCAGACATAATTATAAAGACATCAGTATCTTCTAATATGGCAAATAATAATTTAAAATAAGATGACTATTTTAGAGTTATGTTTTTCTTCAGTATGTGCTGCTTCCTAAGTATACTAAAAAGTATTATTTGAAGATAATTCAGAGGTTTAGTAGATACTCGGAAACTAACAAGATTCTTTATATATGTTCAAAAGAAAATTTTTTGCTTCCAAAATATCTCTACCCCATATTAAGTTTTTTACATAATCTATTAATTACCATGTGTGAACCCATTTTATAGAAAAATCCATGTTTTTTTCTTTGTAGTGAACCCCATGCACGGTTCTATGCAGCTCAGATAGTGCTAACATTCGAGTACCTCCATTCACTAGACCTCATCTACAGAGATCTAAAACCTGAAAATCTCTTAATTGACCATCAAGGGTATATCCAGGTATGACTTGAACACATTTATGTAATGTATTTGAGAAAATACTAGGTAAAAGTTGTATGTCTTTAACCTCAACTATCAATACTGGATTTTTTTTCTTTGAGCGAGACAATTACTTCTTCCTAATAGCTTAAATTGAGCTCATAGTTCTGCCACTATTACAGAGACCTAAAATCCCATCAAGAATAGAACCTGTTTATACCTCCCATGGTCTGTAGTTGTGGACGGAACACAGGATCCTACATACAGAAATATATAGAATAGCTAAATTTGTGAGCTCTCATTTGGTGCCAGGCATTATTCCAAGTGTTTTACATGTATCATCTTTTTTAGCCCTGATAACCTTATAACGTGTAAGTCCTGCTGTTATCCTCATTTTAAGGCTGACGACATTAAGGCAAGCAGGTCACACAGGCAGTAGAGTCAGAATTTGAACCCATTCTGTCTCTAGAGCCTATTACCCCTTAACACCACAGTGCAGCTGCCAAAGCGCCCTGGCTACCAGTACTCAACGAGTGGAGGTGTTTTCTTTCTGCTGCTTTTATCAGTAGAGTGAGAGCATTCCTATTTACAGTTATCAGTAGGTTCTCCTGTTGATACTTTTGCACTTCTGATGACATAATTCATGGCAGAGCATATGCTAGACTCAAGGACTACTTCTGGCACTGCTTCATTTTTCTTAAAACTATTTACTGTTACCTTTTTTGATGTTTATTTCTTTGAGTCAGGGAAAGTTCTCCAGAGTGAACCTTCATTCACTAATAGTGGCCGGCATGGATTAATCTCAATTATATTGACTTAATTTTTTTTCACGGTTTTAATTTAACCCTGATTTTTAACTTTCAATTTAGGTATGATAAATACGTTTATTGTGAACTAATGAATGTTCACAAGTTTGTTTGTTTGTTTTTTATAGGTTACAGACTTTGGGTTTGCCAAAAGAGTTAAAGGCAGAACTTGGACATTATGTGGTACTCCAGAATATTTGGCTCCAGAGATAATCCTCAGCAAGGTATATTTATAATGCCATTATGTAAGAAGTAAAAATATAAGGCATGCATCACTGTGGACTTTTACAAAAATAGTTTACTGATCTAATATTACACTTTTACCTAATCTAAATTACGAATTTATGTCTGTTTGATTACTAAAATAATAATTACTTACAGTCTACCACTAATCCAGTAACCTCTCAATTTTAACTCTGGATCTAAGAGAAATAGTATGGTAGAACATAGGAAATATAGTCAATAATATTGTGATACCTTTGTATTGTGGCACATGATAACTAGATTTATCGTGGTGACCATTTCATAATACATATAAAATGTTGAATCAGGGGCGCCTGGGTGGCTCAGTCGTTAAGCATCTGCCTTCGTCTCAGGTCATGATCTCAGGTTCCGGGATCGAGCCCCGCATCGGGCTCCCTGTTTGGCGGGGAGCCTGCTTCTCCCTCTCCCACTCCCCCCTGCTTGTGTTCCCTCTCTTGCTGTGTCTCTCTCTGTCAAATAAATAAATAAAATCTTTAAGAAAAATAAATAAATAAAATAAAATGTTGAATCACTCTATTGTCCACCTGCAAGTAATATTGTATGTCAACTATACTTCAAAAAAATAATGTGAATAAATCTAACCTCCAGATCCATATTTTTTTCTTCCAGTTTTACTGAGAATAACTGCCATATATCACTGTATAAGTTTAAGGCATACAATACCGCATGATGGTTTGATTTACATAGATTGTGGAATAGATTACCACCATATGTTTAATTAACATACATCATCTCATATAGATGTAGTAAAAAGAAAAGGAGAAAGTCCATGTTTTGAAAGCAAAATCATAGCCTTTTCATAATTATTCCCAGTAACAGGAAGGCGGGAAACCTTTGTGTGTGTTATCCCACAAGGCAAATGTAAAAATGATATGTACTAGTTCTCAATTCTTCTGTTCCAACTTTACCAATTAAATGAAAGAAATGTATGCAAATTTCTTTTTAGTTTAAAACAGGAATATTATAGCAATTGAATATAGTCTTTTTGAAGATAAGTTTTCAAAGCAGTGAAAATGTGGTGAGAGAAATTTGTATCATATCTAAAAGGATGGTTTCAGTTGTTTTCCTTCCCACTGCCATCCCTATGTGGGGAAAGCTAGAAAGGAGAAATTAACAATGACTGAACACAAATAGTGACAAGGAAAGAAAAATGGATAGCACACATGCCTTGATATTTACAAACTGGAAAACCACCCCTTGAATAATTGAAATTTGGCTAACCTATAGAAATATAAGAATAAAATAAATTACCTCATTCAACTTTCCTCTCGTTATCTATAATTTAAATCATCTATAACTTTTCAGTCTTTTGTAATCTTAAGTATCATTGCTGTTAACACATTTTTTTCTGTGAGAACACTTAACAATGTGATGACAGAATAAGCACCAAAACTTTAAAAAATGTGTATATATTGTAAAAGTAATAGATGTTCATTGCACAAAATTTGGAAAAGGCAGAGAAATAAAAAGAAACAACCAAAAAACCTATCATCTCACCATCCAGAGACAGCCTTTTTAAAAAAAAAAAATTTCAATATATTTTTCCATGCATGTTATCATAGTTGAGATATAGTGAATGTATAGTTTGTACTCAGCTTTTTACACTTGAATGATAACAAGCATGCAAACATCATTCTAATGGCTTGTTTGCAAATATATCAAAAAGTATTTTGCCATTCTTCTATTGCCAAATGTTCAGGACATTCCTTTTTCTTTTTCTTTTTTTGCTATTATAAATAACTGTAATAAACATAAACATTTTGTGCGTAAAGCTTTTTCTGCATTTCAAATTATTTTTCCAGGGCAGATTCCCAGAAGTAGAATTACTGGGACGAAGGGTATGAACATTTTTAAGTTTCTCCATAAATATTGCCAGAGTGCTTTTCAAAAAGATTGTAACATTTTACACTCTTTCTAGCAGTGTGAGAGTGACTGTTTAGTCACACTGTCTAGCATTAGATATTCTTATTTTTAAAATCATTACTAATAGGCAGTAAGTGATATTTTATAATTTTAAGTCTCATCTTTGGTTATTAGATTTTTTTAATGCTTTATAGACATTTGGTGGGTTTTAGGTATGTGTGTATCTGAATTATTAGTTCATGTCCTTTGCCCATTTATCTGTTGTAATTTAGTTTTTCTTACTGATTTAATTCTCTATACCTAGGGTATTAAAATCTGGTATAGTTTTTATAAACATTAACACAACAATCTCAAAAATAGAAATCAAAGTTTAATAAAAGGTTCTGGCTCAACATCACATGCCTTCATTATAGTAAAAATACTGTAATGAATGACATTAATCGTGAGTTGAATTAAAAGAGTTAAAGCAAAGTTGATGCCCATTTCTATTAGTGAAACAAAGTGCTATTCTTTTTATGCTAGTCTCCCTTTAAAAACACATAAAGAAAAAAAATCTCTATATTATAGTATATTTTACCTAATAATTTGAAAATTAAATAGTTTGTAAAGCTAAAATTAAAAAAGAAATTTGGAGTATGGGGAGTGGTGAGGGTAATTTGAGGGCAGAACAAAAGATGTGGCAAGAACTCAATTCTTCTCTCCATGATTGAGTTGGGTTTTTTTCCCCATAATCTTTTGTGCCAACTGACATTGATCATAATTGATAACAAACTTTATATAAACATGTTAATATTTTATTTTCTTATAAACACTGCTAGTTCTTAATTTTGGCAAGTTTAGTATGAGAGTAAAAAACAATTAAAAATAACCTTAGGATTGTACATTTGGGTTGTAGTGTACTTTCATGTACGTCATTTCCTTTTATTTGATAAAATGTGACCTGATATATTTTGTTCATTTTTTATTCTATCCTGAATACCTAGCTGCTCAGCAACTGCTCTTTAACAAATTTCATATGCTTGTAGATCATTTTGAAATCATCTGTGACTTCATTCTCTTCTGAGTAGATTAAGTAATAAATGATATTTTCTGCTGTTTATCTTAGGGCTACAATAAGGCAGTGGATTGGTGGGCATTAGGCGTGTTAATCTATGAAATGGCAGCGGGCTACCCCCCATTCTTTGCAGACCAACCAATTCAGATTTATGAAAAGATTGTTTCTGGAAAGGTAAGTAATACATTTTATTATTCCTCTGTCATTCATAATTTCTATAATGAGTAAGCTTTGTAGATTGACACCATTTAATGTCATGAGAATATTACCCTAAGTTGGGAAAAATACAAAAATATCCATAGTTGCTACCTTTGTATCTAGTGTTCATTTAAGATAACAAAATAAATATTAAATCATTGAAGTTTCTTATTTCTTTGTATCTCAGCCAGATTCACACTCGTGTGAAAGCTGACCTTCTGATCCGTGAACTTAAAATTTATAATATCACTTATTCAGAAGGTTCCCTGAATGTTCCTAATGTAGTAATTTATCTTTTTTACCGAAATCCAAATTTAAATCATGGATGCTGCATAGCTGGACTATAAGAACAAGACACCAATAGAATGAGTCCTATCCAGCCACCTAGAATCCACATATCAACACAGTATTGTTCCATATCTCACAGTGCAGATGTAGTCTACAGGGATCACAAGATTTTCAGTTATCCTTTACTTCATTTTATGGGGAAAGTTTTATTTTATGGCAGTATTCACAAATTAGGGGACTAACTAAAGAACTTATACTTCGGCAATGTCAAAAATAAAAAATAAATACTTCTTACAGATAACTAAGCAAGCTGTTGAAAGATTTACACTAAGGTAATACAGAAAGGCAGAATAGAATAGTTAAGTAATTAAGTATCACTGCTGTCAGGGAAATCCAAATCAAAACCTCAATGAGATACCACCTCACACCAGTCAGAATGGCTAAAATTAACAGGTCAGGAAACGACAGATGTTGGCAGGGATGCGGAGAAAGGGGAGCCCTCCTACACTGTTGGTGGGAATGCAAGCTGGTGCGGCCACTCTGGAAAACAGTATGGAGGTTCCTCAAAAAGTTGAAAATAGAGCTGCCCTATGACCCAGCAATTGCACTACTGGGTATTTACCCCAAAGATACAAATGTAGTGATCCGAAGGGGTATGTGCACCCCGATGTTTATAGCAGCAATGTCCACAATAGCGAAACTATGGAAAGAGCCAAGATGCCCATCGACAGATGAATGGATAAAAAAGATGTGGTATATATACACAATGGAATATTATGCAGCCATCAAAAGGAATGAACTCTTGCCATTTGCAACGACGTGGATGGAACTGGAAGGTATTATGCTGAGCGAAATAAGTCAATCAGAGAAAGACATGTATCATATGATCTCACTGATATGAGGAATTCTTAATCTCAGGAAACAAACTGAAGGTTGCTGGAGTGGTGGGGGTGGGAGGGATGGGGTGGCTGGGTGATAGATATTGGGGAGGGTATGTGCTATGGTGAGTGCTGTGAATTGTGTAAGACTGATGAATTACAGACCTGTATCTCTGAAACAAATAATACATTATATGTTAAAAAAAAAAAAAGAAGATAGTAGGAAGGGAGAAATGAAGGGGGATAAATCGGTGTGGGAGACGAACCATGAGAGACTATGGACTCTGAGGAACAAACTGAGGGTTCTAGAGGGGAAGGGGGTAGGGGGATGGGTTAGCCTGGTGATGGGTATTAAAGAGGGCATGTACTGAATGGAGCACTGGGTGTTATACGCAAACAATGAATCATGGAACACTATATCAAAAACTAATGATGTAATGTATGGTGATTAACATAATGAAATTAAAAATAAATAAAAATAAATAAATTTAGTAAAAAAAAAAAGGTATCACTGCTGTCCTTGTTACATTTGTAGATCTCTAGGCCTCAGGTTTCTTACCCTTGTTAATTGTTTTCACCCAGGAGAATATTAAAGTCCCTGTAAAAGAACTTTTGAGATAAATATCAAGAAAAATTAGTAGACAAGCCAGGTATTTATTTTTTAAGAATTTGAAAAGTAATTATGTAAAATCCCAAGAAAGAATAAGAACCAAAGATGATATGAAGAATGTTGAGAGAACTAAAATACTTTAAAATCACTGAATGAGAGAAGCATACAGTAGTCCACCCTTATCTGCAGTTCCAGTGGCCTGCAGTCAACTACGGTCCAGAGCAGGTGATCGTCCTTCTGAGGTATCATCAGAAGGTCAGTATTAGCCTCCCACTACGTCACACACCAACGTCATTCACCTCACTTCCTGTCCTCACGTAGGCCTGGTATCATGTCACGTCATCACAAGAGGGTGAGAGACATACAATAAGATCGTTTGATAGAGGGACAGACCCATGTAACTTTTATTACAGCAGCATAGTGTTACAGTGGTTCATTGTTGTTAGTCTCTTACTGTGCCTAATTCATAAATTATGCATTATCAGAAGTAGATTTACTTGGGAAAAGACAGCCAAAATTAAGAATGCAGAAATTACACTAATAGTTCCAAATAATTTAATTATAGATCATTACAAAGTTCCTGAATCTTTACTACATTGCTTTTATTTATCCTTAACTTTACAAAAGGAATAAAACTGTCTGACAAGGATGCCATCATAACTAAATTTCACTTACTTAGAAAAATTGCTTTATTTAAAATGAATGTATCTTCATTTGTATGAATTGGCCTTCATTGGCCAATCATTACATTGTCTAAAAAATTTTTTAACTGCTTATGAATATGTTTTCATTTCACATCAAACTTTAATAGGATACAATATTAACTTAATATTTAAATCTGCATATAGTCTAAAATCATAACTGTTTAAATCTGAGTCACCTTAACAACACCTTAGCAACATAAAATTTTATCTTATCACAGATATTTTTCTTCACTTATTTAAAAATAGGAGCGGATGTTTGGTGTACTATTGTTTTTAACTAAGGGTGCCAGATTATCTCTTCCCATATTGGATATAAAGTTATTTTCATCCCTTTTCCCTTTTGCTGCTAAAGTAGAACTCATGAAAGCAGAATATTGCCATTAAGTGATCTCTAAGATCTGTTTTATGTGAACATAAAGTCATGTGCACCATTCCCAATAAAACCATCTGTTTCAACACTCAAATCCAAACTAGGATGTATCTCTGTCTACCTTACAAAAGTATTATTATCTCTCTAGCTAGTAAATAAAAGTCAAATTGG
The DNA here is from genome assembly GCF_029215605.1 of Mirounga angustirostris. Lineage (NCBI taxonomy): Eukaryota > Metazoa > Chordata > Mammalia > Carnivora > Phocidae > Mirounga > Mirounga angustirostris. The sequence continues at coordinate 120,594,312 of NW_026991712.1, read as the reverse complement.
AGACTAATATTTAAATTTTTTAATTACTCGAGTCATTAAAAATCAAATTATGGTCTTACAAATCCTGTATTTCTATTTAAAATCTTTAATGGTTTGAATGATACATCATTTAAAAACCAATGTTTCAATGAGAATTATTTTTTCTGATTTTTTAAAAGTGTGTTATTTTATGCAACATTTTATATTGATTACATTTTTCCATTCTGAAACCATGTTACAAAGATTATAGGTGTCAGTAACATCAAAGTTAAAATAAAATGTATTTAATGAAGTGATTAATTCACTGAAATACATACATTTGAAAATTAGATTAAGTACTTTCTCTATTACAATATTTTAACTGAGGTTGGTATTTTTAAATGCACAGAAAGATGATCAATCAGCTTGTTAGATTCTCTCCTACACATATTTTGCCTTTAAAAAAGGAGGAGGTGGTATTTTAAATGTCAAATTATTCATGCAATATCAAGGTTCAGGTTTAGAAATGCATAGTTGACAGAAAAGTCTTACAATTTTCGCATTATATTTGCCATATCCTAGCAATATATATGCTGAGTTTCTGTATATAGTCTAAATTTCATACTTCAGTGCCATATACTCCATGACAAGTATCAGTTATGGTTTCTACAGCAACTCTATCTGGTTGCATTACTCTTGGAATTATAAAAGTTGATATTGTGTTCAAAAATGATACTTGCAAATAAGGCAGTCAAGTAACAGCTGTTGTGGAAACCATAACTTTATAGTCCTTGACTTATATAATTAAAAAAATTCTGAGCTTCATTATAGATATAAAGTAAATATCATTCCATTTTTAGTGAGCACCAAAAATGTACAAGGAGACACTATACAAAATATAAAGTTGTAAACATACATATATATAGGATGATCAAAGAGGCAGTTCATTTATTCCTCAAGGGAAATTCACATTCACATGAAGGGTAATTGATTAGCGGTTAACTGGCTATTCCTTTTTTTGTCATGGGTCCCTAGAACCAATCCCAGGTTAGGTGATTCACTAGGAAGACTCACAAACTTCAGCATATAGTAATACTCAAGAAATTAATATCTTCTATTGTAACAAGTACCTTCATTATAAGGTACCTTATAACAAAAAGATATAAAGTAAAATCAGCAAAGGGAAAGGCTCATGGGGCAGTCTCTTGAGGAAACTAGGCAAAGTTTTCAAGAGTCTTCTCCCAGTTGAGTTACAAGGGATGAACTTAATTCTTTCAGCAACAAATTGTTATCTACCAGGGAAGCTCATTAGAGACTCAGAGCCCAAGGGTTTTATTGGGATCACATATACACCTTCTACTTAGTGCATACCTGCATCCCAAACTCACAGAGCAAAATAGATATTCAGCATAAGCCATATTGTTTGTACAAACAATCTAGGTACAGTGAACCACTCATATTATTTAGGGAAAGTTTCATATCAGTGTGAGGAACTGTTACCATGCCACTTCCCAGATAACCTGCCCAGGGCTAAACTTGCAAGCAGGCCTTCCTTAAGGGTAACAGTCCCAAACCTGCTACATTATCTCTTTTCTGCACAGATTCTATTTCCTAAATAATATACATATATGCAGAAATACCACTACACTTTTTCTAAGATGCCATTGTTAATGCTTTTGGGGAAATTTAAATGCCATTTACTATTTGTCTATGGCTATAGTTAAAGAAACTTAGAGAACTTGGTAGTCATTTCCATAAAATTCAAAAGCAGCTTTACCAATGCCTAAAACCCAGGCCATTTCTTAACACTTTGCTGTGGTCATTCAAAATTCTTCTTAATACTTTCTTTGAGACAGTCCTTACTCTAGTGGTCTTTTGGGCAAATGATGGCAACTTGTTTTGCAGTGGAGGGAATGAGGATCGGGTGGGTAATGGTCCTCTGTAACTACCACTCTTTCTGCATAGGTAAGAGAACAGACCAGAGAGCCCACAGTTGTAGTACTAATATTTAATAAGTATTTTTTAAATGTACTAGTTCTTTTTATATATAGGATCCAGGCTGATTAAAGTTGCTTCAGGTCCTATGAAGCAGTGTGGAGGTTGGCACCATATCTATAGAAAGCCTAATGTATGAAAGTTGTTATGCCTTTTGAAAAATTTACTAATAAATATGCTCATTTTTGCTAGATAAATTTGTTACTGGGATATAGATTTCTTAGAACTGTACCTAATTTAGAAAGGTAAATTTTTTTTCTTTTTTTTTAAATTTAAATTCAATTAGCCAACATATGGTACATCATTAGTTTCAGATGCAGAAAGGTAATTTTTAAAAATTTATTCCAACATGCTTGTGGACAGAAGTTAACAGATTATTGCTTGTTGGCTGTGTGCAAACTCTTTTGAGTCATTTAAGACAGTAAATTTTATCCCAACGCATAAAAAGTACTGTTACTAGTTAAGCCATCTCCCTGTCACTTGCAGAAGAATAGCAGTAAAAATTTTCCCTTCTTCAGTCAGAGATCAACTTTGTAATTTTGTGATTAAATTGAATGTAGACAAATTTGATTTTGGTCTTATTTTATTTCTAAAACTAAAAAAAAAAGGTAAAGTGGTTAGTGAATTTAAATCACCCAGTATGGATATGGTAACAACATGATCTGATTTGCTTTGTGGATGTAACTTCCTCTTAATTTTTAGAAAATATTAATCTTTCCTAAAACCAAATGTATAAGACTTTATAAGCAGAACCAATATTCTATCAAGTTTGCATAATTCAGAGTGAATTTTGTAATTGGTTTAACATATTACATAATGTAATTTGATGAAGTTGTTTAAAATATCAGGTATATTTACAATACTGTCTTTCTAAAATAGGGTCATAGTTTTCCTTTTTCTCCTTCACTCTACCAAATTTAAGTACCATTAGAAAAGAAGAAAGTGCTTTTCTGTAAATTAACAGGTAGAGCATAAGAAGGAACTTCTTGCATTCTCCAAATGACTTTTCTAGCACAGACTGTCCTTGAGTCGTCTAGATATCTAGTGATAGATATTGCTGTCTTCCAAGTTCCTTCTTTGATTCAAAATTCACCTTATCATTAAAATATTCTAACAGAAAGGTTGAAAAAAATTAAAAATGTATTGAATTAGTGCCTTGTGTCAGTTTCATAAAAATTACCTAATTTCTTTTCGTACCTGGGGGGATGAAGTATACTTTCATCATTTTAAAGATGAGGTAACTGAGACTCAGAAAGATGGAAGAGTTTGCCCGAAAGCATAGAGCATGTATGTGACTGGAGTTGGGACTGAAACCCAGGTATTCTTTCTACGAAAATGAAAGGCTGGTAGAATTTTTGAGATGGTTAAGAATGTTCAGTTTTATTTAGTTTAACTCTGTTATCCTATATGTAGGTAAATCAAGATTCAGAATTGCCCAAAGATGAAAGGTAGTTTGTGGCAAAGCCAGAAACAGAATCTAATTCAGTGGTTCATTTATTATCTGTACCCTTGGCTTCAGTGACTCTTCACAATCTTAGTTTTATTCCTGCATTACTAATCTTTCCTTATCAACTTCCTTGCCTTGGTCCTCTTCTCTTCTCTGCACTTTCTCCATTGGTGGTCTTCATCCAGTTTCATGACTTTAAATGCCAGCTGACGATTTCCAAATTCACTTTTTCAGTCCATACCTGACTCTTGGGTTGCAGACCCTTGTAGCCAACTTCCTACCTGAGATCTCCATTCAGGTATCTAATAAATATCTTAAACTAAATCCGTCCAAAACTAACAGACTTTTGTTTTCCCTAGCAAATCTGTTCTTCCCACTGCTCTTTCCATCTCAGTTGATGGCATCACCATCCTTTCAGTTACTCAGGCCAAGACACCCTGGAGTCTTCACTCTGTATATAATGCACAGGAAAACCATTTTGGCTCTATCTATCTTTAGAATATACACAGAATTCAACCACTTCTTACCACCACTTATTGATGTCTTCTGAATCACTAGACTGGTTCTTTAAAAATGTTAAATTAGATCCTGTTACTCCTTCCAGAACCTTGCAATGATTCCCCATTTTCTTCAGAGTAAAAATCAAAGACCTTACAGTGCAAGAGTTTGTGAGGATGACAACATTTTGCTAAATTACTGTCTATCATTTCTCTTCCTCACTAGAATGTAAACTCTGTGAAGGTAGGACTCTGTCTTATTTTGTTTACTACTATGTCCCAAGCACTATGTGCCTAGCATCCATTATTTGTCAAATTTGAATTATTGCATTCATTTAATATTCATTGAGTTCATATTATATGTCAGGACAGTGCTGGATACAGCGATTAGTTATGGTCTCTGCCTTCATGAAGCTTTCAAGAAGTGGACACTCACTCTCAGAGATACTGACTCAGTTGGTCTTCTGTGTATTCCAAACATCTGTATTTTTTAAATTATCACAGACTATTTTGAAACACAATGTATGTCAAAAGCTTGTTCTGTATGTCTATACCTCATACCTGTAGAAATAGATTTATTCTCAAGAATATATCATAAGGAAATTCAGCAGTAACTTAGTCCCTAAAGGTTTTAAATAATCCTAACCAGGAAATAATTAGGGGGAGAAGACCAAATAAACACTCTAGGAAGTGTATATTGTGCAAATACCTCTTTCATGTTAATGCCAGTTTCCAGCGATCTTATCTCTCAGATCTAATGGTTTAATGGATCTAGACTTTTTCTTTTCCCTATCTGGCTCTTTTTCAGCTACTTTCACATTGTTTGCCCAATAATGGACTGGCAGAAAGACGTAGAAGTCAGGAGGATTAAGTTATTTTCCCAACAATGAAACTGAGTTGGTAGTCTCACTGGAGCTTGGGTTCCTTATCTTAAAATGAAGGTTTGGACTAAATTAAACTAAAACTCCCTTTGCTCCAATATTTTAGGATTCTGATTTCAATTTCTACAGCAGTTATAATTAATAATAGTAATAGAAATAATACTCTTCTTAATATAATTTTGAAGGAAAAATTAGTCATTCTTCCCATTATAGAAATCTTTGGTGTTTCCAAGTTAATGTACCATAAAGAAAAGTCTTGCATCTAAAACTTAATTGTGTTTAAGTCATTTTCTGGTTTTTGCTAGTTTCAGTTTGATGAATCAACATGGCTCTTTGGAAAGTCAAATCAACAAAGAAACTACATTTCTGATTACATTTCAGAACAAACAGAAAAAATACTTTCATAATGATTCCCATTATTTCTCCTTCAGTATACTTAAAGGATCTGACATAGTCTCATTAACATGCTTACTATGTGAGTGTGGGCTACCTAACAGAATCTCTGGGGAAGAAGAGAGGGTGTGATGTGGAGGTGAAGAGGATATGCCTATCATATGATAAGGTTTCCAAATGACTCTGATATCTACCATCACAACCCCCCAACCACAACTCCTCATTTGAGAATCACTCTTCTTAAGATTACAAAGATATACACACACCTTAACTAATCCAATACCAACACTTTATCTGCATTCCAAAATAAAGAACTACTCTATTTAGGTGTGTATATTCTTTAAGCATTCTATTGCACATTACCTGAATTCAAAAGATAATTTATATGTGGTACATTATTGTCTACTGTTCTGAACATCATGAAGGGGAAAATAACTGGCACATTACATTGAACAGTTCATGCAGACTCTATTCCAAACAAAGATAGCTCTACTTCAAATAAGTTACTTCTTTGGAATCTAAGCAAAGTTGGAATATAACCACTGTATAAATAAATCATGTTATTTTTAGACAGTATGCCTTTTGAGTACAGCATATTCTGTAGTTTCTACTCCAACTAGGATAAATGAGGAAGTGTGCAGCAAATATTTTTAAGATGAAAATTTCAGTCTTTTGGAAGTGTCCTGACAATAACTATTTTCAGGTTATTGAATCATGAGAACAGTATAGAATAATTAAGAGTGTATACTCTGAAGTCAGAGTACCTGGTTTGGAATTATAGCTCTGCTACCACTTACTAGCTCTATAATCTCAGGCAAATAACTTAATCTGTGTAAGTTTCAATTGCATCACCTGTAAAATGGAGATCAAATCATGTTTACCTTAATATTAATTTTGGGTTTTATGAGCCAGTGCGCATGAAGTTTAGCACAGTGATGAACTTCTAATAAGCCATTGTATAAATAAAACTTTACCTTTAGAATTAAAAACTAAAGATAGTGGCAATTCACATGTTTTTTTTTTTTTTAGAACATAACCCCTCTTATAATCTGTGATAATACAGGCTTTGCAAAAATGAGGCTTTTAGTTGCTAATTTATATGAGTTGACCCCAGATCCTGTTCAGTTATTAGCTATTCGACCTTCAATTAGTCTTTGGTTGTTGGACACAAATATTAGTTTTCCTCTAGTATGATGATTTTAGTTTATTTACATTAAAATTTTTTTCATCTGTCACTAACAGAAAAAATAAAACTTCTGCACAAAGCAGTGAATGGAGTTGCAAATAGTGTTTCTCAAGTTTTCATGCACATATGAAAGAATCACTTGGAGATAAAAACCTTAGAATTTCAGACCCAATGCCCCCATCATTTGAAGTAAGCCCCAGGAATCAGCATTTTTATCCCTCCACTCTCCCAGTTGATTCTGATGAAAGTGGGTCCTAGGAACACACTTTGAGAAGCATTTATGTACAAAATAGCATAAGTAGCAGTTAGAAGACTATAGTTATGAATCTGGCTTTGCCACAGAGTCTAGCTTTGCCTGCTAATGATTTAACTTATACTTTGACAATATGAGAATGCGCATCATGTTGAGCTTTTTGAAAGTCAGAATATAAATTAAGGAGTGCTATATATTTGAAGACCGTGTAATAAAGAACAAAATTCATGAGCCTAGGAATCATGACTAGATGTTTAGTCCCAACTCTGTCACCTTGTAGTCTAATGATTGGGTAAGTTATACAATGTCTGTGGATCCTAGTTTCTCCATCTTTAGAATAGAATTAATACCATATTCCCCAAGTATGTCATAGCTCATTGCTATATATCCAGTGTGAGAGCAGTGTAGTACATAGTAGGTCTCAATAACTGTTAACTGGACAAACAACATTATTTGAAATGATGTAATAAATTCTGGGAATAACAAACAAAAGTGGCACAGTACCCTCCCTCCAGAAGGTCATGGTCTGGGGGAAAGAGACATACACAGATATTGCAGCATACCTAAATGAAGATCAACTGAGGCAATGTCATGACGCGCAATAGGAGTCAGAAGGTGATGGTGGCACTTGGAGAGAACCACGGTAAGAATGCAAAGAGTTCTGAAAGGGATCTGTTAACCCTTTAAAGCATTTTCTTCAGAGGTCTCTGCCCTGTTGGAAGTTGAGGCCATGCTAACGTATGTTTGACCACATGGTGTGTTGGTACAGGTCCGATTCCCATCGCACTTCAGTTCAGATCTCAAGGACCTTCTAAGGAACCTGCTACAGGTGGATTTGACGAAGCGGTTTGGAAACCTGAAGAATGGCGTGAGTGATATAAAAACTCACAAGTGGTTTGCCACCACGGATTGGATTGCTATTTACCAGAGGAAGGTGAGCCGTTTCTTTAATTTAAAAGCTTTTACAAGTTGGTATTTAAATTATATATAACAGAGATATTTTCAGCTTAACGCATGATTTTAATTTTTTTTACCTTTGAATTATTCCTATGCAGGACTTAAGGGACCTTTCCAGCCCACAACTTAAAAATGAGTTTTCTCCCTGATAAAAGAGAAAGCATAGTCTATTTTGACCATCAACCTGAAATGTTTTCAGTGTCAAATTTTTCCTACCCATGCCTCTTATTCTTTACAATATCGTGGTAATTATACAGTAGACAGTGTCCCAAAGGTTTGCATTTCAACACTGGTATGAAGCCACATTAGAAAGACAACATATAAACAAATATAGTCTCCCACCCGGAATTGGCACAAGCTAGATTTAATAACGTTTAATAGCTAGATTCATCAGATATTTTTCAGTCTTTGTCACTTCACCTTTCTATCAAATTGAGACATTTAAGTAAAGATTTTGCTGTGCTGAATTACCTTTCTCTCTCCTTTGCTTCTTAAATGCCCAGTTAAAGATAATTTGTATTTATAAAGTGTTTACATCTTGAATATATTTTTTATCTTTTTTTTTTTTTCATAAAACCATAACTCCTAATGTTTCAGAGACTTGCCATATTGCTCTGCAGCATGAGTGAATTTCCTTAGGAAAAAAATGTAAATGCTGTAATTGAATATTAATAGCACAGTTTTCCGAGTTTATATCTTTTAGAAAAAATTATAAAAACAAAGATTAAAAGAATTTAATAATGCAGCAAAGACCAAAACAATGTGAGTGCAGTAGTCTCTGCATCTCATAAGATAGGTTCAGAAACTCCCTAGCCATTAAATCATGAAACAGCCCTTAGCATCATTACCTCAGCTGGATGTGTTGTATAGCCAAGAGCAATTCTATTTGGGTGACTTAGTGAATCTGTATTTTCTTTCAGTGCTTTTTTATCTGACTTCTTTTTTGTTGATGCTTCATAATTAGCTAATTATTCTCTCAGCATTTGTTGAATGAATAATCCTTATTTGGCCCCTTATTTGAAATTCCACCTTTACTAATGCTAATTTATTATATATTTATATATTTCAGTCTGTTCCTGAACTTTATTTTTATGAGTTCCTTTTGTCTCTTCTTATAGTGTACACTTTACTGTTTTATATAGCTTTATGGTGTTTTTTTAATTTTCAAAATATATATTTGATCTGTGGAATTCCTATAAATATTCATGGAAAAGAATACATAACTCAGATTTTTTATAGTTCTATTGTATGAAAATACACAAAACAAAATTTGCTATCCTGGCCATTTGTAAGTGTACAGTTCAGTGGCATTAAGCACATTCACACTGTTCTGTCGCCATCACCACCATCCCTCTCCAGAATTCTTTCGTCTTGCAAAATTACAACTCTGTACCCATTAAACAATAACTCCCTGTTTTATTAGTCTTTCCAAATACTTATATTGCATTTGGGGCTCTTAACTGGGATAACAGTATATTAATTAGAAGAGAATCAAAATCTTGAAAATTCCTCATAATGAACATGTTCTATTTCTACATTTATTCAAATATTTTCTGTCATTCGGTAAAGTCTTAGAGAGCCCTGCCCCATATAGGTCCAATTTCTTTCTTAAAGAACCAAAATCTCTACTTCACTATGAATGGAACCTTTATGGAACCTAATTTAAAATAATAATAATAAATTCCTCAAAAAAATAAAGTTATTCCTTAAATTTATACACTGATTGCTATTGCAAATGCATTTGCTTTCCCATTATAGTAGAATATAGGGGGAAACATAATTTATATGTCTGTGTTGTAACTGGCCACCTTACTAAATTCTGTTGTTGATTTCCGTAGGTTTTTCAGTGATTCCCTTGCATTTTATTGATAAATAATTACAGTGGGCAGAGATATCATTTGCCTCTACTTTTTCAATATTTATATCTTTTATTTCCATTTTGCTCTATTGTATATGCTAGAATGTCTAAAATAATATTTTTAAAGAGTAGGACTGTTGAGCTGTATTGTCTTATTCCTGTTTTGAATGGGAATGCCTTTCATGTTTTAGCTTCAAATATGAAGTTAGCTGTTTGTCTTGGATAAATATCCTTGATCAGGTTAAGAAAATATCAAAAAAAGACAACAAAAAACATACCAAAAAAAGAATATCCTTGATTCCTAGTTTATTGTGCTTTATCTTCTTTGACATATTAGCATGATGAATTATATCAATGAGATATCCTCACATTCCTGAATACCATTTAATCATGAGGTATTATTATTATAATACCTGCAAAATATTATTTAAAATATGCAAAATCAATTTGCTAAAATTTTATTTAGGATCTTTGCTTCTATAGTCATAAGTTTTACTTACCTGCAGTTTTTGTTTTTCTGGAGTTGATTCCATGTCTTTTTATTCCTTGGGAAACTTGAGGAAATAAGAATTAACTTGGAAATTTTAACAAACTAATTTTTCTTTGGGTATTGGTCTCTAAGTTTTTGCCTCTTCTTTAGTCAATTTCAGAAATTTATATTTTCTTATAAAATCATCCATACCCCCTATTATTATCACTGTTTATATGATCTTTATTGTCATATTTGTGTTAATTAATGCTATATTTAGATATATTTATTAGATTTGCTTGAGGTTTACCCATTTTATTAGTATTTTAAAATGATAATATTTTTAATCTTTTCATATTTATATTTAAAAAGAAAAATTTCTGCTGTTAGCATTTACTAATCTACCCATATTGTGTATTATAGTTTTACAAATTTTTTTTTTAAAAAAAGCTTTTATTTATTTGAGAGAGAGTGAGCGAGAGAGGAGCACAAGGAGGGTGAAGGGGAGAGGGAGAAGCAGGCTCTCCGCTGAGCAGGGAGCCCGATGCGGGGCTGGAACCCAGGACCCCAGGATCATGACCTGAGCCAAAGGCAGACACTTAACCGACTGAGCCACCCAGGCGCCCCTACAATTATTCTTAAAGTGGGATAAAACTGAACTACTACTGCTCATTTAGTTTGTGTGCTTTCCAGAGGGCTTGACTTACCTTAGGTAGTGAACAGCTTATCTGCCAAGTAGCACCCTATAGCAAACAGGTTGTAGTATTGGACAGATGGGTCAACCGCAAATCTTGACTATCAAATGGACTTGGAGATCCCTGGGTAATTTACAAGTAGAAATAATTCAGTACTTCAGTATAGCCATTTGTTTTAACATCATCTCAATTATAACTATGCACAGCAATACAAAAATGATAATCTGAATAGTTTTCATAGTCTTTGTTATTCTCTGACCAAGTGCTCACGAGCAATGATATAGTCCAAGCCGTCTAGCAGAGAGACACCAAACGGAAGAAGAGGCCTGGACAACTCAAACTGTGCAATCATTGTACATGTAGAGATGATCCCAACAGGTGTGATCCTAAACAGCAGTCCCCAGAGCATGCACATGAGGCAACCAGCTGGCAAACTAAAAGATGATATTAGACTTCCCAGTCCTACATACTTTTTACCTTGTTCTTTTTAAATGTCTTGTTTGTGTATATATCTTATACTAACATAGATGTGTAAGTAAATAATTTATAAATAATTCCACATATGTTGGTGATATATACTCAAAAATGTTTTACTAAAAGGCATATAAATCAAAAAACTTCAGAGACCACTGGTTTAGATATTAGAAAGAGCTCTGTATCAGAAGTGGGGAATCATGAGCCACCTGGGTGAACAACAGCCGACTCTTGGTTTCGGCTCAGGTTGTGATCTGAGGGTTGTGAGATCAAGTCCCACATCGGGCTCTGCGCTCAGCGTGGAATCTGCTTGAGATTCTCTCTCTCTCCCCCTGCTTGCTCTCACTCTCTCTCTTTCAAATAATTTTTTTAAAAAGGAAGGAACTGATAAAGGAAAATCTAGAATTCTGTAACCTGAAGTGCCAACATTTTGATGCCAATAGTTAATTATCCTAGAAATCTCTTAAGTATTATACCATTCCTTGAATGAAAATGTTGAGATTAATAGCAAACCTATTGTTTGCTGCTTTTTGTAATGCTGTTATTATTTAGGGACTTAAAGGCATTTAAAGATGCTACCAAGGGCACCTGGGTGGCTCAGTCATTAAGCGTCTGCCTTTGGCTCAGGTCATGATCCCGGGATCCTGGGATCGAGCCCCACATTAGGCTCCCTGCTCAGCAGGAAGCCTGCTTCTCCCTCTCCCATTCTCCCTGCTTGTGGTCCTTCTCTGTCCCTGTCTCTCTCTGTCAAATAAAATCTCCAAAAAAATTTAAATAGATGCTACCATATAGTAATAGTGGGAATTTATTTTCCTTAGTGTTTAGAAACTCCCAGGCATTCGTTTTTCCTCTTTATTATTCCAATACATGTGTTTCCCTCCCACACACCACCACCACACAGTTAACTCAAGTCTTCACACTGTCTACCTGGAGATAGCATCAGACTCCATAGGTTGAGGGCTCAGTTCTCTAAGAGTGCCCCCCAACCCACCTTCACTTCAGACATTCATCACAAGTCTAGTCACCTGTGCTTTTGCTAAGAAGCTATAGATCAGAGGTTCCCACAAACCCCTCCTGGGTTTCAATTACTTTGATAGAGCGGCTCACAACTCAGAAACTTTACTTACTATTACCAGTTTATTATAAAAGAATGTAACTCAGCAACAGCCAGATGGAAGAGATGCATAGGACATGTATGTGGAAGGGGCTCAGAGCTTCCTGCTGTGTCTTCAGGCACACCACTCTCCCCAAATTCCCATTTGTTCATCAACCTGGAAGCTCTCTAAACCCCATCCTTTTGAAGTTTTATGCCTTCGTTACGTAGGCATGATTCTTTAAATCATTGGCCATTGGCGACTGAGCTTAGCCTCTAGCCCCTCTTGTTTCCTGGAGGTCAGGGGGTAAGACTGAAAGTTCTGAGTGTCTAACCAGCGCCCATCCTTAGGTTGGCTAGGGGCTTTCCAAAAGTCACCTCATTAACATAACATTTATGGAATCCAAGAGTTTAAAGAGTTCTGCGCTGGGGACTAGGACGAAGACCAAATTTATTATAATCATAATATCATATCACACTTATGTTTCCTTCTCAATTACAGGTTGAAGCACCATTCATACCAAAGTTCAGAGGCTCTGGAGATACCAGCAATTTTGATGACTATGAAGAAGAAGATATCCGCGTCTCTATAACAGAAAAATGTGCAAAAGAATTTTGTGAATTTTAAAGCTGAGCAACAAGATAACATCAGAGCTTACACTCAGTCTTTGCACTCTGTTGAGAGATACGGTGGAGCTGAGACCGTCCTTGTTGAAGCAGTTACCTAGTTTCGTCATTCCAGCGACTGAGTGAGGTCTTTATTGCCATCGTGTGTGCGCTCTGCATCCACCTATGTAACAAGGCACCGCTAAGCAAAGCATTATCTGTGCCATAACACACAACTAGACACTTTCCTGCTTCCCTTTGGTTTGTCTTTCTCCTCCCCTACATCCATTTCTTCCTTTTTTCATTTTCATCAGTTTTTCTCCAAACAGTGTTCCATTTTATTTTGTTGGTGTTTCAGATGGGCAGTGTTATGGCTCTGTGATATTTGAAAGGAAGGATGAGTGTTGCCTTCGGTAGTTCTTGCCATTATTTTTGTTGGTCAGTGGCTTGAGGATATACTTTCAATAACTGTTTTTACTTTGAGTAGCTCAGACTGTTTTGCCAAAACTTTTGACAATTTTTGAAGACAATGTCTTATCAACAAGGCAGTTTATACAAAACAAAACAATAACTTTCCTAGAATTCACTGTTCTGGCAAGACACTTGGGCAGACTAACATAGAGTAGCTAGACCCAGCAATTTGGATTCCTAGAGATCAGAGGCTCTATTTCCCTTCACTACCTTTTGTATCATCTTCCCCTCGAGTAATTAAGTGACCAGCTGTGCAGTGTGACAAATGTGTCTCATTCACAGGAAAAACTAATGCTATGGATCATCGCTTGGTACCAGCCTTTATGTAGGTATTAGAGCTAACTCTAAGATTTCTAAACCTTCACTCCTCCATAAGGGTTTTAGCCAGTATTTTAACAGAACGTGACTGATGAAGTAAGTGACAATTTTTTTAGTTTCTCAAATAGTCCTCATGGTAAGCTTTTTAAAGGAAAAGAAATGAGCTAAAAACAATGCGGACAAATACTTCGCTGAGTCAAACAAATGGCTTGATACTTGTAAACGGTATAGAGATGTTCTTATTTATATGAGGTTTTTGTTTGTTTGTTTTGCTTTGCTTTGTTTTGTCACAGTTAAGAACAAAAGGAATTATTGCCAGGTTATTCCGGTATAATCTGTATGTCAGTCTGAGGTAGAGGCGCTGTTGAAGCTTCGGCTTTCATCCTATGCCTCATCAATGAGGAAAAGGGACAAAGTTTTTAAAACTGCCACAGTTGTATTTTAATTTTGAGGTGTGATATTTTTAGACATGTCAGAATTTCAAGCCTCTTTTCTTTCAGGAAACAGAATGTATGATCATGCAGATACAATTTTAGTATTTGAGTTTAATTTTTTTATACTTCCTTGCCAACAAAATTGCTGTCACGTGGAAATTTCAAGCACTTTTGCACATTTAGTTCAATGTTTGTTGAGAATCCATGGCTTACCTCCGTTTTTTAAATATTTTTTTCCTTGCTTTTAAATTTTGCCATCTGATTTTATCTCCGTGTGTCAGTGACCTATCTTAAAACAACACACCGAAAGAGTCGAAAATAAACTGTGTTCATTTTTTATGATCAATTTACATGCATATAAGTTGTTTTTAATCAAACCGATCTTAGTGTATATAAGCATTCTATTTGCTTCATTATTGGTGCAGGTCACTGACTCTACTTCTTTTCCTCTGTACCCTTGTAAAACCTTTGAAGACATTTAAAAAAGCCTGTCTGGAATATTCTCTGCATCAATCTGTACATCTTTTGGTTGTCAAGTGTTTTTGCATGGTTATGTCATTTAAAAGCTGATACTGATTTCAGTTGGTCCACCTATATTTAAAATGTGCAACAAAAATATGAAATACTTCGCTGTATCAAGTTTTATGTGACAAAAATATATCATCATGTTAATAAATTTAAAACATCACTTGTATAAAATATTTTAATTAGTTTTTGGCCCAAGAACATGCTGATCATTGTATTCTATGTGTATGCTACAAATTCTATGGTAGCTTTATTGTATATTATTGTAAAATTATTTTAATAAATCATGGGGATGACAATTTGATTATTACATTTTAGTTTTCAGCAATTAAAAAGATTTCTGTAAGTTCTAAAAAAAAATGTTTTAAATAAAATTACTATTGCCCTGCACAACTTGCTGTAAACTCTGCCTAGGTAGATGACCCCTAGGCGTACATTGGTTTTGAGGGCTATTTCGCCATGCCCATTTTACTCTCCATTTAAAGGACATGAGCAAGCTTTCAGATATGTCAAGGGAGTCTATTTCCAGCCAATCAAGTACACTGAATTAGAATATCTTAAAGTTATATAAAACTCACAGTTTTAGCCACAATTTAGCCAAGAACAAGATAAAAACTTGAATAAGAAATAAGTGGAATGAATCAGTATTTAACCTCAGATTACATTATTTGAAACAGAAGAAATTACATTTTTCCTCAGTAAATAATAAGGAGATGGCATTGCAGAGGAAGGACCCCCTGATTTGAAGTCAAAGACATGGGTCTCAGGCTGGTCTGTCACAGGCAGCATGACCTTGGCCTTAGCTCTTCAAAATGAGTTCCATTAGGCAGTTTCTAAGGCCTTTTCTAATTTTCACATGTCATGACAGGATTCTTTTTATTTGACAGTTTGAAGGGATAATGTGCTTTGAAGTAAGTCTTGGCAAGGCGATATTTTAGGGCCTTTCTTCTCTTTCTTCTCCTTATCTCTTACAGGGTTCTTACAGTTTTTTGAATATCATGAGGACCTCATGTCTGTTTTGATTCCTTCCTCCTTCACTGATGCTAAATATCCAATTGATATCAAACTGTCAACCTACCAAAAAAAGATATTGTGGCTTGTGGGTATTGCTGTCTTGTTTTTGATGTGTTCTTGTACTGACTGCCCATTGGCCTGAAAATACTCATCGTAAGCCTAAAAAAACAAAAACAAAAAAAAAATTTTTTTTCTTTCCCACTGACTGTTTTATCTGCTTGTTGTAAGACTCAAATGAAATAATGTATGTGAAAGCACCTTGTAAACTGTAACTTATCAATGTAAAATGTTAAGGTGTGTTGTTATTTCATTAATTAATTCTTTGTTTAGAATGGAATTTCCTATGCACTACTGTAGCTAGGAAATGCTGAAAACAACTGTGTTTTTTAATTAATCATAACAGCAAAATTAAAGTATCTTCAAAGGATAAAACAGTATATTAAGTCTTGTGTTCTATTTGGTGCCCTTATCTCCTGATTTCTTTTCTGCAGGTACTACAGATGCTTATAGATTCCAGTTTTTATGTATTGGGTTGGTCTGTGGTAGTGGGAACAGAGTAATAGGGGAGAAACGTCCACCAATCAGGTCCAACTCAGTGTATATTAAGAAACTACTAGATTCATTCCATAGTTTCTAAAAAGTGTTTCTACTTCTTCCTCAAGCTATTAGTCCAAATTACTCTTAACAGAATATTGAAAATATTCATATTTAAATGATTGACACTGCAAGAGACTTCCTCATCCTTGTATTGGAACAATAAACTATGAATTTTTACTTTCTTCTTTCAGAAGTGTTGAGTTCACATTACGTCTTATGATTCCAGCCAGGTTGATTAGTGTGTGTTTCTACAGTTGTCCTTGAACTCAAGAAATAATGTTTTAGGTAATTATTTTAACAGCTTACCATTTTTCATCATTAGGATTGTTACTGTAAATATTTATAAATATTGATGTACTGTATAACACCGTGTTTACTGTTTTTATACCGGTGCTCGCTTTATTTTATCACTATCAGGGCTTAACACAAAATGCCAGTTTTCTCATTTCCTTATACAACTAATTACAAAAATCTAGGCATATCTTCACTCCAAATCATCATTTGAAATCCATTTAAATTTTCTCTTATGCATAAATATTGGATGTGAAGTTAAATACTTTCATTTTAGTTTTCTTGAACATTTTCTATATGCCTTATTTCATAGCCTTTGATAAGGGCTCTCTGATGAGGGCTGACTTGTGTTTCTTCAGAATTCGTATGTTGAAATCCTAACTCTCCCTGCTGTAGCTCAGAATATGACTATATTTGAAGGGAGGGCCTTTATTTTTCTATTTTTTTTTAGATATTTATTTATTTGAGAGAGAGCGAGCATGAGCAGTTGCAGGGGAGGCCCAGAGGGAGAGGGAGAAGCAGACTCTCCGCTGAGCAGGGAGCCTGACGCCAACACCAGTCTCGATCCCAGGACCCCGGGATCATGACCTGTGCTGAAGGCAGATGCTAAACCGACCGAGCCACCAGGTGCCCCTGAAGGTAGGACCTTTAATTAGGGTAAAATCCTATGGATGGGCCCTAATCTGATAACTGGTGAATTTTTAAGAAGAGACTGGGACATAAAGAATGCAGGCCCAGAAAAGACCATGTGGAGACATAAGAGGGAGATGGCCATCTATAAGCCAAGGAGGGAGGATTCAAAAGAAGCCAACCCTGCTAGCAATTTGACCCTGGACTTCTAGCCCCTATAACTGAGAAAATAAGTTCGTGTTGTTTAATCTGCCCGCTCTGTGGTTAAAAAAAAAAAAACTAGTACACCCACCAAGGGTACTCCTGTGTGTACACTGTATTCCCCTGGTGAAGGGCTTGCACTGATCTCACTTCAAATGCTTTATATTTGGCCCAAATTGAAATAACATACCATAGGCAAAAAACAAGCAAAAAACAAAAACAAAAAAACTGTCAGTGTGGTCACAAACCTCAGTGCACCTGCTGCCTTCTATTTTTTTCTGGAATATAAGCAGGAAACAGAAAATAGTAGCTACTGAGCATAGGGGAAAGCATGGGTAGCTGAAACCACTTCTAACTCCTGGTCAGACTTACTCTTGCTATCAAGCTATCTTCTTGAAGCTGTGCTAATACAACCTAAAACTGAGCAAATCATTAGAGTCTCTGCCATCTCTTAATGGTGATTTTAATGAAATGGCCAAAAGGAAAGTTGGAATGGGGATAAAGTGTTGGTGAATAAACCGTAGTTGGTTCGTCCTCTGATTATTCAGTGGTAGTAATTGTCACCGTAAATGATTACCTCAATGTGTTAATTTTCTATTGCTACTATAACAAATTGCCATAAACTTAGTGGCTTAAAACAACATAAATGTATTATCTTACAGGTCTGGAAGTCTGGCATCAAAAATGAGTCTCATTGGGGGGTGCCTGGGTGGCTCAGTCGTTACGCGTCTGCCTTCAGCTCGGGTCATGATCCCAGGGTGCTGGGATCAAGCCCCACATTGGGCTCCCTGCTCCGCGGGAAGCCTGCTTCTCCCTCTCCCACTCCCCCTGCTTGTGTTCCCTCCCTCGCTTCTCTCTCTGTCAAATAAATAAAATCTTTAAAAAAAAAAAAAATTCACTTTGTTTAAAAAAAAAAATGAGTCTCATTGGGTTAAAATCAATGTATCAGCAAGACTGTATTCTTTCTAGAGGCTCTAGGGGAAAATCTGTTTCTTTTCTAGCTTCTAGAAGCTGCTCACTTTCCTTGACTTGTGACCCCATTCCTCCATCTTCAAAGCCAGCAATATTGGGCTGAGTCTTTATGTTGCATCCGTCTAACCTCCTCTTCCACCTCCCTCTTTCACTTTTAAAGGCCCTTGTGACTATACTGAGCCACTTGGATGTCCAGGCTATTCACACTATTATAAGATCAGCTAATAAGCAACCTTAATTGCCCTTTGCCATATAACTTATCACATTCACAGGTTCTGGGGATTTGGGCATGAACATATCTGGGGCAGAGGGAGAAAAGGGAGAAATTATTCTGCCTACCACACTTACTAATGTCATTTTAGGTGGAAAATATGATTATCTGAAAGGCAGAAGTAGACACAATCTTTTCACAACTCAGACAGAAGCTAGACTTAACCCGATTTTCCTGAAGTGGAGTGACTAGCAGGCAGTGCATTTTCAAGGACATTGTCGGGGAACTTGAGTAGCAAATCAGCTCTGAATACCTTGAAAGATACTCAATATCACTACACTATTCACTGGCACGTTGCAAACTAAAACCACAATTGGACATCACTACACACCCACAGAAAGACTAAAATTAATAACACTGATAATGCCAAGTGTTGGTGAGGCTGGAGAGCAACTGGATGGAACGGTCATGCATTGCCAGTGGGAATGTAAAATGGCACCATTTGGCAGTCTGTATATAGTTAACCATTCACTTATATGATTGCCCATTCTACTTCTAGGTATTTACCCAAGATAATGAAAACATTTGTTTATACAAAGACATAAATGTTCAGCAACTTTGTAACAGTCCCAAAATGAGAACAATTCAAACAAACAGCAGCAGATGAACAGATCAGCAAATGGCTATAACCACGCAATTAAATACTACTCACCAGTAAAAAGGAACAAGCTACTGATAGAAGCAGCAACATGAGTGGCATCTAAAAGCATTTTGATTGTCCACACTTGCCAGAACTCATTGAACTATGTACTTAAAATGAGTACATTATACCTTTGTAAAGATGATTTAAAAAAAAAACAATTGTGCAAAGGAAACAAATTTTAGAGTAGATTATGATTAAAATAGAAGGTTAGTGATCTGGAAGATAGAGTTTAGGAAATCTCTCAGAATTTATACTCAAATGGTAGAGATAGAAAAATATGAGAGAAAAGTTAAGAAACATGGGAAGTCAGCCTTGAGACATAATTGTCTAAAGTTTAAAATAAAAGGAGACATAAAAATGGAAAATGTCTCCAAAGTTCTGAGTAATTTTAATTTAAAATTATATCCCCACCCCCACAAGCAAACGGCTGTTTCATCGCAAGGTATGGCACATACGTTCCAAGGCACCTTAGCCCTCTAGCACCCAGCTAGGTCTGACCAGTGAGAAGTGATGGTAACACATAGGAGGGAGCAGAAAGGTATAACCAGAGTGTTTCCCTTCTTCTCTCCCTCTGTGTTCTGTACCATCTCTGGAGTCTTCTCTATTGTCCCAGCCTGGTCACTGTTATGGTTCTCCACTGGGTAGTCCTTGCTCCTGAGCTCTGTGAACCCCACTCCTCCTTTTTTCCTCCAGGCCAGGGTGGTAAATTGCCCTGCTGCTGCTCATCTTTGGGTGAATTCACCATTTTAATATTTGTCTTTATCTTTGGCTGGTTTTATAAACTCTGTAGTAATGTGACCGATACTTTTTCTTGCTATATTAAGTGCAGCTGTTGGACTCCCTATTCTCCCATCACCTGTATAACCAATTTCTTCTATTAAATCTCCTCTGTTGAAATACCTAGAATGGTTGCTGTTTTCCCAGCTGGACTCTGATTGATGTTCCCATTATCATCACTCCTATTCTACATTGTGCTGAAGGACCCTAGCCATCATAGTAAAAGAAGAAAGAACAAAGGTGATTCTAGCCATCACAGTAAGAGAAGAAACAACAGGGGTAAAATTAAGGCCACTCCAAATAAAATACATTGTAATTGTGTTTTACCAACAGGGACTCAATAAGAAACTTGTGAAGGAAAATGATCCCACAAGGAAGAAATAGCTTCTGGAAAGCTTGAAGAGGAACCCCCCCCCCCCAAAAAAACCATCATTAGGAATAAAAATGAGATAGACACAGAAGAGCTTTAAAAATTCTGGTCATGCTAGAATTTAAAAGACACGCAAGCCCTCCTTTTTTGCTTTTGCCCTCCATCCCCAAACATATAGAAATGATGGAATATATTTTAAAATATCTTTAAGGGCATAGATTCCACTCAAGACAAAATAAAGATCTCCACAGACCAGAAACACAATGGAAAATACACAGTGGAGATGAATCCAGAGACTTACCTAACATACAGAGAAGATTTTTATTACAATGAGATAATTACAGAGCAGAGAATCAAAAGGTGAAGAGATTAAAGAAAATTCAGAAATGGTAATAGATACTGAGAACAAAGATGATCCACTGTTGGCATCCTGAATTTTGAAACTAATGAATGAAACAGAAAAAATATTCAAATATATCACATAGAAACTTTTTGCTAAAATGAAGCAAAAACTGAATTTATATATTGAAAGACTACACTGTTTTTCAGGGGAAAGAGACACAGAGTTTTCAACATCAAGCCAGACCATGGTGAGGATTTTGAACTCCAAAGATTAAAATGTTATGCATAAGAATGAAGTCACCTTAAGGTGGAGGCAGACATAGATTGGCCTCAGGTGTCTTCACAGTAATACTTGGTGCCAAAAGATAATTAAATAATGACTATAAAGTTCTAGAGGAAAGAAAGTACGAGCCAAGAGTATTATACCTAGCCAAGTTACTTTTAATTTAAAAGCACTGAACATAATAAAAAATAAATAAATAAAATAAAAATAAAAATATTTGTTCTTCCAAAAAAAAAAAAAATACATAATAAACACACGAGACAGGTCCCTGTTAACAACCAAAAGAAAGAAACTGGATACCTATGAGCCATCCAACTGGATATATGAATCAAAATAAAGAACTTAGTAATAAAGAAGCCGTGAGAAAAAGCCCATGGTGAACACTGAATCTGTCTAAATGTCATACTAATTATAAGCAACTATGGTAATTAGAACTATAGAACTAAATGTAAGTGCTTTAAACTTTGGCAAAATTGGAATCAGATAACTAGCAAAATTGGAAGGTGGAGAAAGGAAGTGAGATTGGTAATTCCTTACCCTTTATTGCAGGAAGTCAACTAATAGAATCTAAAATTAGTATGTGTGGTTAAATAAGATAATGACTCTAACTTCTGAATGATTTTTTATAATTGTGTAACTATTTTGTAAGGAAGGACCATTTATCAGCAGTTTTCAACTTCTTTTTCTTGTGTTAAATTCAATTACATTTATTTTCATTTCAGTTTCTCATGGTAAATTGGATTTTATAATATAAGTAAAATGAAATTGAAGACTTTCTGTTAAAAAGTATGATGTAATTTTTATAAAACGAGTGCTATCTAGTGATGTACCTCTCCGTCTCTCTGGCCTTCAGACTCTGTATGTGCATAGGAAGAAGTCTGGCACGTTACTCCTGATATGGGATTTGGGGTTATCTCATAATTTCTCCTTTGTACTTTGCTGAATTGCTTGCATTCTTTATAATGATAAAGTAATTAATCAAAAATCAATATGCCCAATAACAGAGCATTGAAATTCTTATCTATTTTTTAAAAATCATCCAATATTATGAGACTTACTCTTAGCAATTAAGCCATTTTCACCAGAGTGCTATCTTCTAAAGAAATCCCAAAGTCTTTCTTTCAAGATTGAAAATGAGATAGTATATCACTGATAATGCATTTGAGAAAACCACCAGATGTCACTGAAATGGCCTCATGAGCATTATCACTACCACGAAGAAATGTTTTCATCTCGTTCCTCATTTCCCAAGCTCATGAGCACCCTTCCCTTTAACAACCAGACCACTGCTGTATGGAAAAAAAGACTTTTGTCTTCACTGCCCATTTCTTCAGAGTACACTAAAAACTCATACTCAACGAGCACAACCAACCTGTTACTAAAATTTTACTATTTTCCTTATATTAAGTCAAAGTCAGGAAGCACACAGCTAAGTTAAGTGCAGCCTGTTCTCTCTGAATAAATCATGTGGTTACTGGCATCCAAAAAAAGCCTCTTTCATTCAAGTAGCAATGTCCTTCTTTGTTGCTTACTGCTCTGTGGATAACTTCATTCCTGTCTATACCATGGCTCAGAAAATAATCACAAACCAAACACAAGTTTTCTTCCATATGATAAACAAACAAAAATCTGCTGAGCACTTCACAGATACTCAACACCTAAAACCGAGTGTAGGATCTTCTCATTGGTGGTCTCACCTACACTGTTCTAGATAGCATGCCAGTGATTTTTTTCCCCTCATTTAGCTTTCTCTCCATACATACTTGTTCTTTATGGGGGCTGGCTTTGTACCCTTCTGAATATAATGTGATTGGTACCAATTCTTTCTATAAAGAGGAAGACTAGGAATCTTGCTTTTGTACATTGGTAACTGATAGTAATCCTAGACTCTCTCCCTACCAAGTAACAGACCACACAATGCAAAGCACTTTTAGCAAAAAAAAAAAAAAAAGGGGGGGGGGGCGGAGAAGCAGTGAACTCACATAACCAGGAAGTCTGAGGGTGGACTTCTGTAACAATCAAGTCTAAAAGACCAGACTGTATCATCAAAATTCTGCCTCTCTCTCAACCTCTTGGCCCTGTCCTCAGAATTCACTTCATCCTCAATAGACACTCTCCATGGAACAGAAAATAAAACCACCAGCCCCTCCAGGCTTGCACTTGTGAAAGTGCCCATGGTCCCAGATGAAGGGACGGAGGTTTCAGAAGTTTCTCCTGTACTATGTAAATTCCACAAGGGGACTCACGCACGGTACAGCCTGGGTCAGAGCCTACATCTGGGCCTGGGCGAGGAGACAGACATGATTGACAGCCTCACCAGAATTCTGAGGACTGGGGAGAGGTAGTTTTCCCCAAAGAAAGATGTGCTGGTCAGACAGGGAAAAGTTGACCTTCACCAAAATCTTCTACATTTTCCACAACAAAAACCAACAATTTTGTATGGAAAAGAATTATTTTGTGTTCTGGAAAAACTTCTTGGGTTTACCAGAGTGAGGGGTGTAAAAATTTCACTGTACCATGCCACTTCTTAAGAAATTATCCAGGGGCGCCTGGATGGCTCAGTCGTTAAGCGTCTGCCTTTGGCTCAGGTCATGGTCCCAGGGTCCTGGGATCGAGCCCCACATCGGGCTCCCTGCTCAGCGGGAAGCCTGCTTCTCCCTCTCCCCCTGCTTGTGTTCCCTCTCTCGCTGTGTCTCTCTCTGTCAAATAAATAAATAAAATCTTTAAAAAAAAATTATCCTAATAAACAACATCATGGGTGAGGGGTAAATGACTGATAAATCCTACAAAATCCTTTCAATTCAAATGTGGTTCAACTTTAGGAAATCAATTATTCTGTTCTTGGAATTCACAACATTAGCATCCACTGCTGATTTTAAAATTTAAAAAATATTTTAGTAAGCTATGAAAAGAAGGAAGCTTTAGTAACATGGTAGTGGTAACATACAAGAAACCTATCAAAAATATTTACTTTATAGTGAGATATCGTTAGATAACATCCAAAAAATCAGCAAAGGTTTAAATTTTGGCACTAAGTAGGCAAAATGTGTCTACATTTAAAATCTAAGACAATAAATTGAAAAATTATTGGACTTAATAAGAGAATAGAGTAAGATGGCTAACCATAGAATCAACCTACAAAAGTCATTTTTTCTTATGATTTAAATAAATAATAACTGGAAATGTAATTTTTAAAACCCCACTCATAATATCAACAAAACTATATTATACCAAAGACTAAATATAATGAAAAAGGAGTAAGCTTTGATTGAAGACAATAATGTTTATAGAAGAACACAGAATATAAATGCATCCACAAACAAAATTTTAAAATAAATTCTGAAGAAAAATTTTGCAATTTATATTACAAAAGATTAATATCCACTGTACATAAAAAGAGTCCTAGCAAAAGATAACCCAACTAAAAGTAAGAAAAAAGAATATCATTAATCCATTAAAAAATATAAATGGCAAATTATTTTTAGAAAGCCCAGGCATATTAGGAATCAGCATGAAGTGAACATAAGATGGCAAAACAATGTAAAAGATTTGGGGGCGGGGGAATATTTTTCTTGTGTAAGAATTGAGAGAGGTTATCTTCCGTGCATTGTTCACGGCAAGTTGTTTAGAGACTGGGGTAAAACACAACAAACATAAAGATGTGGAATATAAGAAATGGTGAGACCAAACCAAAAGTTCAAGAACAAGAAATGCAAGCACATCGGGCCTAGAAAGCGATTGGTCCACACTAGAATAAGAATTTGGTGAACTCCCCCCAAAAAATGGCTTTAAAAAAAACAAAAAGGTGGGGTGCCTGGGTGGCTCAGTTGGTTAAGCGTCAGCCTTCAGCTCAGGTCATGATCCGAGGGTCCTGGGATCGAGCCCCACGTCTTGCTCCCTGCTGACAGGGAGCCTGCTTCTCCCCCTCCTCCCCGCTCATGCTCTCTCTCACTATCTCTCTCTCTCTCTCTCTCAAATAAATAAAATCTTTAAAAATAAAATAAACAAACAAACAAACAAATAAATAAAAAGGCTAAAATGGATCTCAATAATACATTAGATAAAGGTAAAAGGCAGGAAGATATAAGGATTTGGTGAACAGAAAACATACTTCTAACAAAAAACTAACAAGGACTCCACTTAAAACAATGTAAACAAGAAAACCAAAGTCTAATAAAATGAAGCACATTAAAATACGGTGTGGCTTTTGAGCAGTGATGGAGTGTAAGAAGTAGGATCCATTCTTTTTTTTTTTTTTAAACATCAGGAACATTTTATCTTTTATGGTGGGCAGAATAAGGACTCCTCACAAAGATGTTCATGCCCCACTCTTTGGAACCTGTGACTATGTCACCCTTCTATGGCAAAAGGAATCTTGCAGATGTGATGAAGATTATGAAATTTGAGATGGGGAAATTACCCTGGATTGACAGTTAGGCCCCATCTAATCACATGAGTGCTTCACAGCAGAGAACATCTCCAGGCTATGATCAGAGAAAACCATGATGATGGAAGAAGGATTGGAGAAATCCAATCACTGGCTTTGGAAATGGCACAAGCCTATGCAGGTGACCTATAATAGCTGGAAAAGGCAAGGAAATAAGTTCACCCCTAGAACCCCCAAAAGTACAGCCGTGCTGACACCTTGATTTTAGCCCAGTGAGACCCCTGGAGGACTTCTGACTCCCAAAACCTTAGATTTGTGTTGCTTTAGTCAGTCACTAAGCAACGGTGGTGTTTGGTAGGATTAGTCTATAGCAACTTGGGACAGCAGCTGCTAGGGGCTAATGCCCTCTGCAAAGGGCAGGAGTCATGACACTGAGAGGTGACCCCACACAGAAAAGGATTTCATAGTCAAAGTAGCACAAATCTATTTTTGATACCCAACTTTTTAGACTCAACCTGCATATAATGTAAAATAGATTTGAAGTTGGTTACAGAATAGAAGGTAAACATGAATTATCCAAATTACAGAAATTAGAAGGTAGAAAGAGTAGTAGATGGAAATGTCCTTACCATATATATACAAAATAGGAACCCAGAGACCTCACCGAAAGTTGGTGAAATAAGAAAGACTTAAGTACAAAATGTGAAGTCACACAAAGGTACCGACAGAAGAACTAAAGATAGTGTTAACTATCAAAAATTGGGATGAAAAGGGAGAAAGTGACACAAGGTGGTATAATATCTAAAATGGAAAAAACAGCAAATAACAGTATCAATGTGGTAGAGTCACAAAATTTGCTGCACGTGCCGCTTAAAGCAGAGAATATGTAACTCCTTTGCTCCTTATCATTCCAGTCCTCCCCCCACACCCTCTGGCCAAGGGAAGAAATAGTTTTTATGCTGTTTGACTAAAAGCACACTCCAGGGGCGCCTGGTGGCTCAGTCCGTAAGCGTCTGCCTTCAGCTCAGGTCATGATCCCGGGGTCCTGGGATCGAGCCCCCATTGGGCTCCCTGCTCAGCGGGAAGCCTGCTTCTCCCTCTCCCACTCCCCCTGCTTGTGTTCCCTCTCTTGCTATGTCTCTCTGTGTCAAATAGATAAAATCTTTTAAAAAATTAATTAATTAAAATAAAATAAAATAAAATAAAAGCACACTCCAGACGAATACATCGGGCAACTCCTTCAGAAAATATTCAGTCTCTCCTGAGAGCTTCCCCTCCCCCTGATCCCCTACCTGAGATAAGGTGTCTGCAGGAGGGGGTGGGGGCTGTAGTTCACTGCATGTCCTCACTGCACTGGGCAAAGGGGGTCCTGCCTCATGCTGGACCTTGGGTGTGCCCTGCATTTTTCTATTTGATTCATCTGTTAAGCGCCTGAATCTATGTCACCTGCTCCTCCAGGCAAGACACCCCCACCTGCTCCAGCCCCACCGAGCCCCCCCATCTCAGGTCACAGCATGTTCTGTCCACATTAGACGTGTGGCTGCCCTCTGCAGTGATGGTCAGACACGGTAGCTCCGGCCCTATGGGCGTACCGCCATCGGTCGGGAAGCCGCCCCTGGCACGCCGCTACTAACGATGAAAATACCAAACAGCCGCCTTGATTCAAGGAGTCCCTGTAACGGCAAGCCCTCAATTACCTGCAGTCTAACGCATGCTCTTGAGTGAGCAAAGGAGACGCTAGGGCAGCTCTGGCCCCACAAGCCCCCAGGGGAGCGTGTCTCCCATGAGAACATCAGCAGAGCACATGTCATGGCAGAAATGTCCAGAACTGCTGAATGCTTATTTGCCGCAGGTCCTGGGCTCTCATGCGCTCCAGTGTTAGAGCTCAGCAGAGAAGTCTCCAAGCCCGGGCAGGCAGGGGCTGGTCCTTATGCCCCTTGGGGTCAACCTGACAGGCCCTGCCCTTCACCTAATGGGTGTTGAGTTGTTGCCCGAATGTTGGCCTGAGAATACTCTGGACACGCTAGCCAGCAAGATTAGAGCTTGAATAGGCTCACAGGAGCTGTCCGTTCTGGCGCCCAGTCACAAAAACTAGATTGTACAGCTCTTCTCCTGTATCAGCCACGTCCTCAGTAGAACAAGCGTGGGCTTTAAAATAACATCTACTGAATTATATCTCGGCCCACCGTTCACTGGTGGTTCAGAAATGAGCAAGGCACTTGGCCTCCCCGATGCTCAGTCTCCTCACTCGTACAATGGAGATTTAAGAAGGCAAATAAAATTGAAACAAGTTAAAAAAAGACAAACATTAAAACATCTAACACATTTCCTGGCTCACAATAGGTATACAGTGAATATACAGGGAATGTCAATTCCTTTCCCCCTCTCTCTTTCCCTCAAGCTGGGCGGGGGGTGGGGGGGGATAATATACTCAGAGACACAGGAGAAGAGAAAACCTCAGGCATCAAAAAAATGATGTTTGGGGGCGCCTGGGTGGCTCAGCAGGTTGAGCGTCTGACTCTTGGTTTCAGCTCAGGTCGTGCTATAGAGCTCCACAGTGGGCTCTGTGCTCAGTGCAGGGTCTGCTTGAGATTCTCTCCCTCTCCCTCCCCCTGCGCCCCCCCTCCCTCTCTCAAATAAATAAACAAAATCCATCTTAAAAAAAAAAACAAGTGATGACTGGTAACTATGTGGGTCCAGGAACTGGGTTTCTTTTTTGCCCCTGGGTCTGCCCTCATACGGTCAGGCAGATTGGGAGTGACCGTGGGACTGCCCTTGAGCTGATCTTCCCCCCCAGGTCTTCCAGTCAGTCTACAGGCTTTGCTGGGGGCTCTGCTGGCCAAGCTCCCTGTGAAGACAAGTGCCCCTTTGTGCCTGTTCGTTCCATTTTTAGAAAGATGACTAATCTGCTCTCTGTCTGAGAGAAGTGCCTTGTAAATTGTGGTCCTTGCCCTGTTCTATGACTAAGTTGCAGGAACCTGTAAGGTTCACAGGATCCTGGCACTTCCTGAGATGGCGTCACCATGGGATTAAAAGCAGGACCTGGAGTGGCCTTCCCCTGTAGCATCTACACAGGGAAGAGTATTCACACCTGGAAAGAAATATCTAGGGATCACCAAGGAAAGGGAGAAAGCTAAAATCCACTCAAGTTCACCTCTTTTTCCCTGAAAAATCCTTTTTTTAATGAAACATTATCTAAGGGTTGCTCTTTTGTCTGGGTCATGGGGAAAGTCACGTTGTTTTAGAAAGGAAATGAAGTGGCATCTCTTGGCAGCCAATTTTGAATTCTGCATTTTAAATCATTCAGAGAGCTTCTGCAGCTGGCGGAAGATAGAAACTTATTTGAAGAGAGGAATGAGAAGCTCATCAAAGAATTACAACTCCTTGGGGTAATTTTGATCATAAATAGGACAGCTGCCATCTGCGTAGCATGGCTCCTTCATTCATTCATTTGTTCATTCAGAAATATTATTAGGCGTGTCTGTTGTGAGGGCCCTCTGCTAAGTACTCCTGACACAAAGATGATAAGACACAAAGATAGGAGACGCATACGTGAACAAATAATTAAAGCCACGTGAGAGATGCAACAAAGAATGCATAAGCAGAGCACAACGATTGCTGGGAGGAGGGGCTGCAGAAAGGCTCAGGGGAAGGAGTTGGGGAACATTTCACAGCTTAAGTCAGCCCTGACCTTCAGGGTAAGGAGGAGCAGGTCTCCAGGTGTTTCCATGGGGAAGGGCATCCCAGTCAGAGGGACCAGTGAGTGTTAAGTCACAGCCCAGATACAGGGAACTGCCATTAATGTTCTGTAATAGGGAAATACCAGATAGCAATGGAAAAGTGGTAAGAAATGAGGTTGGAGAGATACGTGAGAGGCATGGAATGCTGTATTATGGACCTTGGACTTCACCCTGTGAAGTTATTGGAATCCACTGAAGAATATTCAGTAGAAGTGAAAGATGATGTGGTCTAAGTTGCATTTTAGAGTGTAGACTGGAATCAGGAAGAATGGATCCTGAGAGATGAGCAAAAAAAGCGTTATAATAATCCAGTAAGGAGGCAATCATGGACGCAAGAGCAAAGGAGGGGACAGACTGCAGGACTTGGTGACCACTGGGCTAGAGAGTGAGGGGCTCTCAGGTCTCAGGCTCAAGAAGCAGATTTGTGCAGGGGGAGCATGAGTCAATGTGGCTGTTGAAAATGTAGTTGGCGAGGCTGTTCTCAGCACATCCGAGAAGTGTAAATAAACATAGAGGTTTGGGAGTCAGCATGCACGGTACAGGGGGTAGTTGAATCCTCAGGCATAATGAGGTCATTTCCAGGGGGAATATATGGAGCAGAGGTTATAAATGGACAGCTCAAGGTCAAATATAGCAATAGAAGTGTTTGGTTTGGCTCGCATAATGCTTTTAAATATTAAAATTTAGTGCCAATATTTAAAAGCTGGGGAATATAAGAAAGAAACAAAATCGAAAGTTCTGACTTTTCTGAAAAAGCAGAAAGATCTGGCAACAATGGGTGCCCATTCTCACATAGTAACAACTGGCCAGTTGATCAGCCAGTACCCCTTTACACCCTTGTCCAGCTTCACTCACTCACACCACCTGTTTGGCTCTGAAGGCCTGGTTTGCAAAGAAAGGGCTATAGAACAACCACAGCAAGGGGCTGGCAGCAGCAGAGTGATGCCCCCCGCCCCCCACCCAAAGACATCCACATCCAAATCCCCGGAACCTCTTCAGAGGTTAGAATACATGGCAAAGGGGGCAGCAGATGGAATCAAAGTTGCTCAGAGTAGTGTGGATTACCCCAGTGGGCCCAACCTAATCACAAAGTCTTCAAAAGTGGAAGGGGATGACAAAAGAGGAAGTCGGAGTGATACAGCATGAGGAGGACTCAGCCCCATGTTGCTGGTTTGAAGATGGATGGGGGCCATGAGCTTCTAGAAACTGGGAAAGGCAAGGAAATAGATTCCTCCACTAGAGCCTCCAGAAGGAAACACAGCCCCGCTGACACCTTGATTTTAGCCCAGTGACACCTGTGTTGGACTTCTGACCTACAAAACTGCAAAATAATAACTCTGTGTTATTTCAAACACTAAGTTTGAGGTTCTGACAGCCATAGAAAACCAACACACGGCTGATAGAAAATTAGTAGCCAGGGAAAGAGACTGAGGAAAGAAAAGGCAAGAACCAGACAGTATAGTTAGATAATCAAGAGAGGACCCATTTTCAAGAAGATGCCATCGAATAACACTACAGAGGCAAGTCCATTTCTGAGGCAAAGGGTGAAATGTACCAATGATGTCCAAACCTAGGGGCACATCAGATTCACTCTGGAACACTGTTAGAAATATCAGTTCCCAGCATCGACCCCAGGCCACTGCTCTCGCCTGATATGGAGCCATGTTCAGCCATCACTGAATGAGATGAACTGGCGTTGTACCAGATTAAATGAGTCCTTCGTGTTTGTTGACTTAGCTCTTACTCTTAAGGCTCCTTGTAGCCTTTTAACAGAAGAAAACCCATTTGAAATTTAATGCCACATTTTATTAAAGCTATTTAACTGCATGATTTTTGTCCCTAGGTGGATAATAAACTACTTGCAGGCGGTAGGTGCTTGCCAAATATTTGCTGAGTGCATAAATGAAATGGATGTAGCCACTGGAGGACTCTGTTGTTTTCTACAGCTAGCAGGAAGAGCAGAGATCATTTATCTCTTAAGCCTCTATAAATTAAACAATTCAGGTTATTTATGCACGTTCACTTGTTATATGGGTGAAGTTGTAATTTTCTACTTAGATGCCTAGAATCCTCCACTACTTGTCAGGTCATCAGAACCAGCCAGGATTAATTCCCAGAGGGCCCCTGAAACAGTGTGACAAGCTACCTCCTTTCATAGTCTCATACCTGAAATGGCCTTAGGTAATAGTACACTATCCTCCAGAAAATGAAATCTCTCTCTCACCTAATCCTGGAGGTTGCAGAGGAAATTCCAGTTCAATACCTAAAGTGTGGACCTAGGAGACAGGCCTCTGAAAATTATTGAGCTAAGAGCATCAGCCTCACAGCCACAACGGCCATCCTCCACTTAGTATAACTCTGGAGGTCAAAATATGACATCAGTGTGGGCCCTGGACACACCGGATGACAGAGGCCTGATCTATTTTGCCACCGGGGGTAAATTACCAAGGCCAAGGAGAGTGTTGTGCTGCTATAGTTCCAATGTGGGAAAAGCATTCCAAATTCTGTTAACAGAAGGCTAGGATTGAAGCAGAGCTTTCAGGCAAAAGGAAGAGCCATGAGCTGAGATTGAGAAAGTGGCGTCTAGAAGATTCCGAGGGACATCCTGCCTTCTAGGAAGGAGGGGTATCTGTTGTGTGGATTGTAAGAAGAGTGGCTGACAGAGAGTGCTATGTGCATTCATGTCAGAGATGTCAGGAATGAGTATGACAGCACTGAAATAGTTGGAATGGAAGCCAGGTTGCAGTGAGTTAAGCTTATGCTTTTGAAAAGCTCAGATGGGAAAGTAGGTCAGGGTGCTAGAAAGAAATGCCATAATAAAGGAAGATTTTTATTTTGTTGTTATGTGCTTGGTTCTATTTTTAGGATTAAGGGGGACCTGAATATATATATATACCATCGGAGGAAGGGAGAGGCTTAAAACACAGGAAAGAAAATGAGAAAGGAACAAAGATGGAGCTGAGGTGAAGAAATGGGACCATCAATACTAGGCACAGGTAGGGTTAGTCAATAAATATTTATTGAGAACTTACTATGTGCCAGGCACTGCCCTATGTGTCGGAAATAAACAACATAGACATAGACTTAGTCTCTCCCTGCTGAGATTTATAGTCTATAAGAGTGTACTTTCTTTCAGTCCCCTTTAGTTGTGAGTGACAGAAGCCAACCAGCTTAAGAGAAAAAGAGAGTTAACTCATGCAACTGAAAAAAAAAAAAAACCAGGCATGACTGCCTCTAAAGAGAGATCAAAATATTATAGGATTCTCTCCACTCCCCGCCCCCACCACTTTGTTTCATTTCTCTCAAGCAGCCTGTACCCACGTGGTAGCAAAGATGGTGCCTGCCATCTCCATCATTATTTGGCCTATGAGGCCTAGAGTCTCAGTAAAATAAATAGACCACATCCCAGTGGCTCTGCCAAGAGCCTGTGGATTGATTCTGAGGAGGCAAGGTGCCAGAGTGGACAACTTTGAAGATGCAGAGATGTGAGAATGGGAAAGGTGATGCCTAGAAAACTGGTTTTCTCAGAAAATTGGAAGCCAGTGCATATGCAGAGAAGGTGGGGCAGAGGTAGGTTAGGAGGTTTGTGGAAAGGGGCTAATGCTTGGCAGAGTAGCTGAGGAAAATAGGAAAAGGAGCAGACCCTTGACAAAAGGATCATTAAGGGTTAACCGATTTTGAAAACCATGAATTTGTCATGGCCCTAATCTGCACAGTTATACAATTTTCTCTGCAGGCACAGTCCTGAATAATGATAGCTGTGGCCATTTGTGTAGAAAGGCACAGTGAGGAGCCCAATCTTCCTACCCATGCTGGGACAACTTGGCTATCAGGCAGAACCCCAGGAGCCCAGGAGCTATATTTGTACAAGGGCTCCTAAGTCTCTCAGGGGAAGTAGGAAAGAAGGACAGAGGGTGGGCTTATACGACACTGACTTTAGGTAATGCAACCTCCCACGTCTCAGGAAACCACCCATTAAAAACAGGAAACTCACTGGATGGCACGAGGATGCCCAGAGCTTAGATCCCTCCTGGAGCCCAGCGACTTGAAAATGAAAAATGTGCAGGCTGCACTTCTTGCTGGTACCTGGCAAATGCTTCATGGCCCTGGCACTGGTAGGTTCTCCACCTCCAAACTGTTAAGGAATTAACTTTTATTATGATCCCCCCAAACACCAGGCACTTTAAGTTTGAGGTCTCATTCAGCCCTTTCATCATGTTGATAAGATGGTCTCATTTAGCTTTTTCATCATATTACTACCCTAGTATTACAGAAGAGGATGTTAAAACTCAAGCTGCTGGGAAACTTGCCCAAGGTGACCCAGCTAGCAAGGAGAGGGCCTGGGGTATGGAAAGGCCATGCTTTTGTCTGTTATGTGCTCTCCTATTTTCCATCATTGGGTTTCCTAGAATACTGTTTGCTACACCAGGAGCCAAGGATTTCTGGAGGTCCTCAAATGTATTCTCAGGGTCTGTGAGAATGCTTTCTCCCTTTAGAGCACCTTTACTTTGCTTGAGTCTCAGAGACTTTGGCCTGGAGCTCACTTGCAGGGAGCTGCCTCTGTGCCCTGAGCGGGTGTGGACGAGAATCTCAGGAGCAAGTCCTGAGCTTGTCTTTGTGTGAGTTGCAAAGGACACGGACCCCCTGGCTAACCATAGCAGTGCCTTTGCCAGGGATGTGTCAGAGGAGGATGGCGGTGGTTTCCGAGGAAGCCAGGAGGAGACATGCAAGTTGCCAAGTGGAAAACATCAAGGACAATAATAATTAGAGCCGGGAAAAAAAACCTCGTTGGCCTTCAAGAGGCAAAGTCCAGGTGGCTTGGAGCTTTGCTTGTAACAGGCTCAAACCTAACACCATCGCAAGTGTCACCCCTCCCACGCTTGTTCCCAGGACCACTGGAAAAAATGAGATTCAAAGGTTAGGGCTACATAGAACATTACATTTTAAAAGCACCTCTACTTTTCAAAAGAAAAAATCTTTTACTCCTTCCAAAAGCTCCTCCAGTAAGGTATTATTAAGCCCATCTTATAGGGGATGAAATAGAGCTCAGAATGGAAGGTCACAACAAGACAGTAGCAGGGGCAGAATCAATCGCGGGACCTTCCACGGCAGGTCGCTTCCGCTGAGCCCACTCGAAGTACCTTTCCCAGCAGTACTGGAAGACAGCAGCATGGAGGTCAATTGCCATCTCCTCGAGTTATCTAGTTAATATACTTTCTATATATATACATACTTCCAGATCAATGTGCTATTTTCTCCTCCTGCAAATAGCAAGTTAACAGATGTTTTAGAATGGAATATTCTGTATGATGGAACAAAGGTCTTTAGTGCTCCACATCTGGTTGATGGGAAATTTTCTCTGACTCCTCAGCAGGTGAGGCCCTCCCTTAAATAAAGCCAAATATGTAATTTGCTTTCATTGCTGTGGTGAGCGCAGGTAAGGCTTCGGAAACAGAAGGAAACAAAACCGGATTTTGGAAACCACCGCATTTGTTAAACAGGGAATGCCCTTTCTTTGGTCCTTCCTACCAGATTTTGTTTTCTGGACAATCCCCAGTGGAGCCATCCATACCCATCGAGGGCCGAGGCAGTGAGCGGACAGCACTGGGGCCAGCGCCATGGGCTGATAGGATTTGTTTGACCTCCACAGTTGTTGGGTTTTTTTTTTTTTCCCATGTTTTTTAAATGGTTACTTGGTAACCAATATTTAAAATTTGTTTGACAATTTAAAAAAATCAGATCTGACCCAACTCAAAAGCAAACAACATGATTAGAAAATGGGCAAAGACTTGAACAGACATCGCTCCAAAGAAGATACGTAAGTGGCCAACAAGCACATGAAAAGATGCACATCATGAATCACAGGGAAATAAAAATCAAAACCACAATGAGATACCACTTCATACTCATCAGGATAGCTAACTATAGAAGAAGAAGGAGGAGGAGAAAAGGAAATGACAAGAGTTGGTTAGGATGTGGAAAAATTGGAACTCTGCGTACCACTAGAGGGAATGTAAAATGGGGTAGCCACTGAGGAAAACAGCACGGCAACTCCTCACAAATATTGAAAATAGAATTACCACGCAATCCAGCAATTCTAATTCTGGGTATATACCCAATATAACTAAAAGCAAGAACTCGATCAGATATGTGTACTCGCCTGTTCATAGAGCATTATTCATAATAGCCAAAAGATGGAAGCAACCCAAAAGTCCAATGAGGGATAAATGGATAAACAAAATGTGGTATATGCATACATGGAAGAGTGTTCAGCCTTAAAAAGGAAATTCTGACACATGATACAACATGGATAAACCTTAAAGACATTATGCTAAGTGAAATACACCAGTCACAAAACAACAAATATGATTCCACCTATCTGAGGTACCTGGAGTAGTAAATTCATAGAGACAGAAAGTCATCTCAGGCAGAGCCCCATCATATTTTCTGAGCAGGGAACATTCTCCTGCATGTAAGTGTTTTTCCTGAGCCTGGCTGGTCAGGTGAAAGGCCACTCATACCACATGCTCTTCTCACCTGGGACCCAGGTAGCCTGGAGATTTCATAAATTCCTCCAGCCAGGGCAAGAAACCCAGGATCAAAGTCTCCAGTTTTGTATGTAAGGAGCTTGGAAATCACAATTCTGTCCCCACAACAAGTAAAAAGCTGAACAAACTGAAAAATAAACAATGCTTTTTGAACATATAAGAGAGGGGAGGACAAGGCAAACCACTACCCCTAATATTGGATAGACAGGCAAATACGGGAAGTCACAGCTTACCTGAGCAGACTCTTGAGCAGAAACCACTATGGGAACCAGCACCAGGGTAAGAAAAACGGACTTGCAATTAATGAATTATAAAAGGCTCAATGTGGGCAGGTCTGAGAGTTAAAAACTACAGGAGAACGTAGTTTTAGACATGGCCCCAAACTTTTGTGACTTTTATCCCCAAGAACCTGACCAGGTTCTCACAGTAAATAGCCAAGAAAAATCCCCATGGGCTTCCAGCAGGGAGAGGGGAAAAGGAACCATTTTGAAATACGCCAGAGCTCTCCATTCTCAACAAGGCCTGCCCACAGGGGAAACGAATTAACCAGAAGCTAACCTGCTGAGGTATTATAAGAGCCTAACTGGGAGAAGAGAAATGCCCAACTCCAAATAGCCCATCCTGTCTCACCTAAAGTGGGAGGGGGGGTGCGGGGAAACAAACCCTGAGAAATACTTGTGAAGTTCAAAGTCCAGAGGCATCCACTCACTAAGAGATGGAGACCTAATCATAGGACTGTGGAACTCTCCCTCTCTCCACACCTCACACCACATTACTAAAGACCTATTTATAGAAGTTCCTTTTACTTGGTACATCATGTCCAGTTATCAAGAAAAAATTACAAGGCATAATAAAAAGCAAAAAAAATTTTTTTTGGAAGAGACAGAGCAAATCGCCAAACCAGACGTGGCAGGGACGTTGGAATTATCAGACTGGGACTTTAAAACAACTAGGATTGGTTCTAAGGGATAAGCAGACAGCATGAAAGAATGGATGGGCAATGTAAGCAGAGAGATGGAAATCCTAAGAAAGAACCAAAAAGAGAAGCTAGAGATTAAAAAAACACACTATAAAAGAAATGAAGAATACCTCTGATGGGCTCTCATTAGTAGACTGGGAACAGCTGAGGAAAGAATCTCTGAGCTTGAGGATAACTGCAAAAGATGTAATATACGTGTAATGAGAATGCCAGAAAGAGAAGAAATTGAGAAAGGAACAGAAGAAATATTTGAAACAATAATTAATGAGAATTTCCCAAGTTCATGTCAGATACCAAACCATATACCCAGGAAACTCAGAAACCCCAAGCAGGATACATGCAACAAACAAATAAACACCAACAACCTACATGGATGCATATCATTTTCAAATGACAGAAAATCAAAAGTGAAGAAGAAGTCCTGAAAAAAGCCAGAAGGGGTGGGGGCAATCTTACCTATAGAGGAACAAAGATAAGAATTATATATGGCTTTTTCTCAGAAATCATCCTAGTCCATCCACGTAGACCAAACATCCTAGAATTCTGAACCCTACAAAATTAACATTTAAAACCAAGGGAGAAATAAAAATTCCCTCAAACAAGAAGGAATATGTTACCAGTAGACCTGCCTTACAAGAAATGTTAAAAGAAGTTCTTTAGAGAGGAGAATAATACAGATCAGAAGTTTGGATCTACATAAAGAAAGGAAGAGCATCAGAGAAGAAATAGTGAAGATAAAATAAAAACTTCTATTTTTCTTATTCTTAATTGATCTCGCCAGATAACAGTTTGTTCACTACCCAGGAATTAATCTAGACATAGACCTTACACCTTCACAAAAATTAACTTTTTTTTTTAAAGATTTTATTTATTTGAGAAAGAAAATGAGAGAGAGAGAGCATGAGAGGGTGAGGGTCAAAGGGAGAAGCAGACTCCCTGCTGAGCAGGGAGCCCGATGCAGGACTCGACCCTGGAACTCCAGGATCATGACCTGAGCCGAAGGTAGTTGCTTAACCAACTGAGCCACCCAGGCGCCCTCACAAAAACTAACTTAAAATGGATCACAGACCTAAATATAAAGCACAAAACTATAAAACTCCTGGAAGATCAAATTGGAGAGGTCCTAGATGACCTTGGACATGGAAATGACTTAACTACAAACCAAAGGCACAATCCATGAAAGAAATAATTGGTAAAATGTACTTTGTTAAAATTAAAAACTTCTCGGGGCTCCAGGGTGGCTCAGTTGGTAAGCATCAGACTCTTAATCTTGGCTCAGGTCATGATCTCAGGGTTGTGAGATCAAGCCCCGCATCAAGCCCCGTGTTGGGCTCTACACTGGGCATGTAGCTTGCTTAAGATTCTCTCTCTCCCTCTCCCTCTGCCCCTCCTCCCTCTCTCCCCCCCCCACCACAAACAAACAAACAAACAACTACTGCTCTGTGAAAATTTTCAAGAAGGGTGACTATTTTGCTTTTTTTATCCTTATTTTTTAAAGTAATCTCTATACCCAATGTGGGGCTCGAAGTCACTACCCCAAGATTAAGAGTTGCATGATCCACTGACTGAGCCAGCCAGGTGCCCCAAAACTTCTGCTCTGTGAAAGACAATGTTAAGAAAATGAGAAGACAACCCAGAGACTGGAAGCATACCTTGTAACAGACACATCTGATAAAGCACTGTTACCCAAAATACACAAAGACCTCTTAAAACCTGACAATATGAAAATGAACAACCTAGTTAAAAATGGGCCAAACACCTTAACAGACACCTCACCAAAGAAGACCTGGAGATGACAAAAAAGCATATGAGCTCTTTGCCACATCAGCTGTGAGAATGAAGACCACTCTCAGCAATCAGATGACTGACATTCCAGAAAATGTCGACATCACTCTGACAGGATGCACAGTTATTGTGAAGAGCCCCAGAAGAACCCTGCAAAAGGACTTCAAGCACATCAATATAAAACTCAGTCTTCTTGGAAAGAAAAAGAAGGGGCTCTGGGTTGACAAATGGTGGGGAAATAGAAAAGAATTGGCTACTGTTCACACTTTCTATAGTCATGTACAGAACGTGATCAAGGGTGTTACACTGGGCTTTCATTACAAGATGAGGTCTATGTATACTTACTTCCCCATCAACGTCATT
The DNA here is from genome assembly GCF_029215605.1 of Mirounga angustirostris. Taxonomy (NCBI): domain Eukaryota; kingdom Metazoa; phylum Chordata; class Mammalia; order Carnivora; family Phocidae; genus Mirounga; species Mirounga angustirostris. Next base: position 120,555,609 of record NW_026991712.1, on the reverse strand, counting down.
ATTCAGGAGAACAGGTCTCTTACTGAAGTCCAAAATTTCTCGGGTGAAAAATACATCTGCAGGGTTTGGATGAGGCCAGGCATTACTTTTGTTCAGTGTCTCGTGCCCAGAAAGATGAGCTAATTCTGGAAGGAAACAACATTGAACTTATATCAAATCCAGCTGCTTTGATTCAGCAAGCCACAACAGTTGAAAACAAGGATATCAGAAAATTTGGGGATGGATCTATGTCTCTGAAAAAGGAATAGCTCCTCAGGCTGATGAATAACTTCTAAGTTGTTCAGGAACAGAAACAAAATGATAGATGTTCTTCATATTTTATCAAGATGACTCTTGATAAAATATCTTGTGATATTTTAAAGATACAACAAATGCTCTGTATTTTTTAAGAAAGCATATGGAAAGTTGCTCCACATCATCTGTCATCAGGGGAATGCACATTAAAAGCACAATGAGTTACTACTACACACCTTTCTAGAATGGCCAAAATCCACAACACTGACAACACTAAATGTTGGTGGGGTGTGGAGCAACAGGAACTGTCATAGACTGCTTGTGAGAATGCAAAATGTATAGTCACTTTGGAACACAGTTTGGCAGTTTCCTACAAAGCTAAACATATTCTTACCACATGATCCAGCAAATTGTGCTCCTTGACATTTGCCCAAAAGAATTGAAAACTTATGTCCACACAAAAACCTGCACGAGAATGTTTATGACATCTATTCTCAGAATTGTAAAAACTTAGACGCAACCAAGATGTCCTTCTGTAAGGGAATGGATAAATAAACTGAGGTCCACTCAGACAATGGAGTATTATCCAGCGCTAAGAGAAAATGAGTTATCAAGCCATAAAAAGACACAGAGGAAGCTTAAATACCTACTACTTAAGTGAAAGGAGCCAATCTGAAAGGCTACATACTAGGATTCCAAATATATGACATTCAGGAATAGCAAAACTATGGATATGGTCATTTCCAGGGGTTAGTGTGGAGAAAGGGATGAATAGGTGGATCACAGAGGATTTTTAGGGCAATGAAAACACTCTGATGATACATGTCATGATGCATTCATTCAAACCCACAGAATGTACAATGCCAAGAGTGAACCCTAATGGATGATCACCAGAGGGGATGAGGGTGGAAGGATGGACAAATGGGTGAAGAGGAGCAGGAGATACAGATTTGCTTCCAGTTATGGAATGAATAAATCATGGGGATGAAAGGTACAGCCTAGGGAATATAGACAATGGTATTGTAATAGGGTCGTATGGTAACAGATGGTAGCTACGCTTGTGACGAGCATAGCATAACATACAGAGAAGTTGAATCACTACATTGTACACCTGAAAGTAATTTAATATCGTGTGTCAAATGTTCAAAAAAAAGTGAGCCCTAGTGTGAACGATTTCGAATGATTTTGACGTGTCAATGCATTTCATTGATTGTAACAAATATAGAACTCTGATGGGGATGTTGATAATGATGGGGATGTTGATACTGGGAGAGGCTATGCATGGGAGGGGGCAGGAAAGAATATAGAAAATCTCTGTACCTTTCTCTAAATTTTTCTGTGAACCTAAAATTACTCTAAGAAAGTAAAGTCTTGAAAGAAACTCAGGAGCTGGCTGAGGTCTCCTGGATACGGCGCAGCCCTGTGGCAGGAAGTGATCCTGGACTGAGCAGGAGAGGACTGTTACCAAGACCAGGGCTTGAAACAGGCACCGGACCAAAGAAGAGGGGATGAAACACAGAGGATATGGAAGAAGAAAGAAGAAGAAAGCCCATCAGTTGGAATAGAGTGTCTAAACTGGAAGAACTAACAAGATGACAAACCGGGGAGAGAAGCTAAGAGTTATCATGGGGTCAGAGTAAGGTGCTGGGACTTGTCGGTCTGGTTCCATCAGGACCTCAGAAGTATAGAGCACCAGCCTGAGTATTCCTGTCCCATGTGGCTCCTGGTGCCAACTCTCCCTAGAGATGGCTAGATGTGTCCCTGAGAAGGGAGGAGAACACCAAACACATCAAATTCTACCCTGACATACAATTTTGGAATTTTATCTCATTCTCTGAAAACCTGCCAGACAATGTTCATTTCAGTAATGTCATCAGATGATTTCTTCAACTGGAAAAATTCATAATAGTAGGATTATAAAGACAATTAGAGAAAACTTGGACAAGTTGTGCAGACACTTGTTATTAAAATCTTACTCAGCCAACATTTGCTAATGTCCTAATGTTAACATCCAGGAGACGCTGACCTTCCAGCACTCAAAGATTCCTGTGACTGTGGCAGGTAAGACAGTTTCAAACAGGCTAAGTGTGTCCATGGACTGACTTCCTTCTGGCCCTGAATTGATTTCCCATGACTGACTTAGCCATATAATGTGTGGTAATATCATGCTAACATGTCATAAATCTTCATCTATTCAGCATTTGACTTTATTACAGTGGGCCTCCTGGAAATGTGGATTACTTCCCTGTCAGGCAGTCTTTACATGGTTTTTTTCTGTCCTTAGCCCATTTGTGGGAACTTGTGGTTTTTATGATGTTAGGACAAACAAGTACACTGATAGGCACCTAAGCGCTGTATTAATTGTTAACCCAGACTGGAAAAGTTTCACAATTTTCTCTTATTTAATAGACATTTCTTTCAATAGAAAAATAAAAGTTATAAGTAGTAAGCATTATGTGTTGAGATTAGTTAAGAAAATTCAGTTGATGAGCTTTCATTAAATTAATTTTAATCAAATGCAAATGTCTTGAAACCCAAAACTAGAACCAGAAATTTTGTCAAGACCTACGAGCTATAGGCACAGGGAGAGCTGTGTCCCAAAAGTTGAATGATGATGACTTAGGACTCCCCAAAATAATAAGCTGCTTTATATACCTCCCTAACAAATACTGAAGAAAATTAAGATGGAACCTATTTTCCTTCTAACATTGGATGGTTCCTAGCTAAATCAGGGTGGAAACATACGGTGTATGGTCAGGTAACAAGGAGGCAAGGACGAGAGTACTGATTCAACAGCTACTTTGTGCTGGGTTCTGCAGGTTCTGAGGGTAGAGCAGGGGAGAGGTAGAATGGTGGGGAGGGGGTTAGGTTAGGGAGATGGGACAGGCAGCTCTCTGATGTCCAGAGCTGACTAGGCACCTCCATGGCTGAATGTTCTGGGCTCATCACTCACTTGCCTACTCCTCTGGTTTCAGTGAAGCTCTGTTGCTTGGAAACTCACATAAAATATGAAGTGGGAGCGTTGCAAACCAACCTATCATAACCCTGTTTTTATTACCTTTATGGCATTTCAAGGTGAAAGACTATATTTAGCCTTGTCTTTTGCTTTCTCTGGGAAATTCCAGACAACTGCAGAGAAGCTGTGAAGTTTTCCTCGCCTGTCAGTGGGACCCTGTGCTCTCACACTCTGATGTGCAGGAAGCCTGACGTCCAGAGGTCCATCTTCTCTAGGACACCAAGAGTCTAGGAGCCATTTACAAAGCAGGGCATGACTGCCATTCCCTTTATCCCCTCTTAAATTCCACAGTATAACCTTAGATAGGGGAACCTGTTTTTTTAACCTGAGTTTTACATAAAGAAATGGCTGCTAGCTATTTTCAGACCAATTTATCTGCTGTTATGGGAACCCTCTCTAAGAAAAAGACATGATCTGTCTGACATCCTTCATCCACCCACTCCACTTTCTCTTTTCTAATGAAAAATGTGCTGTGGTAAAGCTACCTTTGCATCAGTCTTAGGCTTGAAAGGCCATCTGGCGAACACAAGACACTGGACTTTCCCATAACAAGAAAATAAGCAATTTGGGTCTTTTTAAGTGAATGAAAACAATTCTGCCCATTTTTTCAGAAATAACAAAAAACTGGCAGAGAGTCCCAGGGAAAAGCTAGCAAGCATTGCCAATATGCTGAAGTCTCTACATATTTAACAGGAAGAGGGCACTTGATCCTTTCTCCACACCACCGCGTATGTGGATTCCTGACCTTGTTCCGGCTTTATTTATTTGCTGTCTCTCACATGTGAGGTTATAAATCATCACTGCACCTCACCCCAACCCTACTGGAAAATGTCTCTCCAATTAAGGGCACGGGGTCTGCAGTCAAAAGATCTGGATTTGAGACGTGTGTCTGTCATGTACTTGCTATATAACTTTGAGCACTGCTGTTTACACTAAGCCCGTGTCCTCCCCTGTAGAATAGGACACTAGTTGTACCTACTTCAGTTTCCTCATCTATACAAAGGAAATAACAACATGACAGATCTCACTGGGTTAGTGTGAAGACAAAATGAAGTAAATGAATGCACGGTTCATAGCACAGAGTACGGTATTCAGCAGGCATTCAAAAATGGTAGATCTAAAGATGATGCTATTATAAAGATGGCAGCTAGAAAATGACTCTCATGTCAACCATGTCCATCGTTCTGGATTCGTTGATTGTTACCTATCCCTCCTGCAAAGCAGGACTCACTCTGAGGCCTCCGTCTCTCACCCTCTGCCTCCCTAACCATTCCACCTCCTGCAAATACCCTGAACCCATCACCCTTGGCACTCCTTGACCACCAGTGCCCTTTACCAAGTCTCGTCCTCTCTTTGCTGCACTACTGCAATGGCCTCTTAGCCACTTTTTCTCCCTAATCTCGTTGCCCTCTGCTTTCCCCTCTTACACCCTTACCACACATACAGTGGTCATTCTAAAAAGCAGTTTGGTCATGTCACTTCTCTAATGAAACCCCTACAAGAACTCCCTATTAATAAAAGGATTATCTCCAGACTCCTTGACCAAACATTTAGCCCTCCATGCTCTGGCTCTCCCTTCCTATGCCAACCTCATTCCTGCCAATCTCTCATGATTGCCCCACAGTCCAGCAATGGGAAACTCTTCTGATTCCAAGAGTATTGTGGTAGTCACACTCCAAGATGGTCCCCAATGATCCCCACCTCCTGGTATTCATGCTCTTATTAAGTCTTCTCCCACACTGTCCCAGAGTTGCTCTGGGTGACCAATAGAATGGCAGAGGTGGTGTGTCACTTGCGAGATGAGGTTATAAGTGACTGAGGCTCCTATCTTGAATTCTGTCTCTCTTTCAGATTACTTGCCCTCAGGGAACCCACATGTATAAGTAACCTTATGAAAGGCTCACATGGTAAGGAACTGAAACTTCCTGCTGACAGTCACATGACTGAGCTCAGGTACTGCTTTTCCAGCCCCTTCAGATGATTGTGGCCCCAGCCAATGCCTGAGAGCAACTTCGTGAGAGACCATAAGGCAAGACCATCCAGTCAAGACTCGCCCAGATTCATGACTCTCAGCAACTGTATGAGATCTCAGTTATTGTTGTAAGCTTCTAAATTTGGGAGTAATTTGTTATGTAGCAACAGATAATTCATGCAAAAGTCCTCTTCATTTATACCTCATTTCCCTTGCACATTTCTTTATACATGATACCTACCGTCCATTCCCATCACGTAAGCCTCAGCGCAAAAGGCACTTACTCCATAAAGCTGTCCCACTCCTCCTCCAACATCCTCTCTGGCCTGTCATTTGTGCTTACATAGCATCTGGCATTTACCTCCACTGTGGCACCTGTCACATTGTCCTGTATGGTAGACTGAATAATGGTCCCCCAAGATATCCATGTCTTAATCCCCAGAACCTACAAATTTTACTTTCTATAGCAACAGGGACTTTGCAGATGTGATTTAGTTAAGGATCCTGAGATAGGGAGATTAGCCTGGATTATGTGGGTGGATGGATATCATCACAAAGATCCATGTAAGAGGGACCCAGGAGGATTCAGAGTGAGAGAGACGGCCAGAGATGGTGGAAGGAGAGACTGGAGTGATGTGCTCTGAAGAAGGAACAGGGAGCCACAAGCAGGGAATACAGGCAGCCACTAAAAGCTGAAAAAGGCAAGAAAATGAGTCCTCCTCTAGAGCTTCCAAAGGGACACAGCTTCCTGGCACCTTGATTTTAGTCAAATAAGATCCAGTTTAGATTTCTGATCCCCAGAACCATTAAGAGAACAAATGTGGTATTTTAAGCCACTAAACTTGTGATCATTTGTTACAGCAGCAATAGGAAACTCATACATCCTGTGTGTGTTTGTTAACCACACCCCCCACCCCATATATACACACTAGACTCTTAGCTCCTTGAAAATCGTGTTTGTTTCCAGAACCTAAAACAATGCCTGGCATATATTAGTGCTCAATAAAATGTTTTGGGTAGTCAAATACATAAACTAGTTTAAATTCTTCAGGCTATAAATTAAATATTCCATTGTATAATCAAATGTAATGACTTCCTCCAAGAAATCTTTCCTGGTGAAGTGTCATTAGTTTGCAGGCAGATCTAGAATTCCTGTCTACAAAAAAAATCTCAAAGGTTTATCTTTGGAGCAAAAAGGAATGTCAGAGGTCATCTCCTAGGTGTGATGACTGAGGTGAAATATATTTCTGGAGTAGATCTTTCTTTAAGCATAAGACTTAGAAGAGACATGAAAATGTGGACCAGTGAAGTACACACAGTGAAGAAACACAAATATAAGAAGAAACACAAATCCAGTGAAGAAACACAAATATAAGTAAAGGGCCAGGATTCTAGGTAGTGGCACCTGCATTTCTGATCGATAGCATCTGATCTTACTGAGGGTACATATACTCTGCCCCTAACTCACTGTGAAACCCTGAAAACCCCACTTATTCCCAGTTACTTCACCTGTATAATTAAGTGATTGATTAAACTTCATTCAGTATTTATTCAACGAATATCTGTTGAGAATCTACTATGTTCCAAGCATAGTTCCAAACACTGGGAGCATAGCTTTAAACAATATATCCTACCCTCACGGATTCTAGAGGGTGAGTTAGACAATAAAAATAAATACAAAAAATATATAGTATAACAAATACTGTGGAGAAAAATAAGTTAGGAAAGGACCTCAGTGAATACAGGAGTAGAGGTCGATGAAGAAAGAGAAAGCTTCATTGAGAAGGTGAGGCTTGAATAAAGTCCAGTGGAGGTTAAGGAACAAATCATTCAGGTAATTGGAAGGAAAGGAAGGAGTGAAAACAGCAGGTGCAAAGGCCCTGAAACGGGAGAATGCCTGGGATGCTCCTATGTTCAAACACTAGCAAGGAGGTCGGCATAGCTGTATTGGAGTGAGTAAGAACAGGAGAGAGCAGGAAACAAGATCCAGAAAGGTTTTGGGAAGGACCAGATACTGTAGACCAGTGCTGACCAATAGAAATATAATTCAAGCCAGAAATGTGAGCCACATGTGTAATTTAAAATTTTCTACTAGCCACTCTAAAAGAGCAAAAAGAAATGGGTGAAATTAATTTTAACAATATATTTTATCCAATATATTCAAAATATTATAATTTCAATATATAATCAGTATAAATATGATTGAATATTTTACATTATTTTTTATTTTTCCAGTTTTATTGAGATATAATTGACATGTAATACTGTATTAGTTTAAGATGTACAACATAATGATTTGATGTATGTATATAATGCAAAGTGATTAGCACAGTAAGTTTAGTTAACTTATATCACCTCACATAGTTATAATTTTTCTTATGATGAGAACTTTTAAGATCTACTCTCTTAGCAACTTTCAAATATACAGTACAGTATTGTTAACTATAGTTACCACGCTGTACATTACATCCCCATGACTTACATATCATATAACTACAGGTTTGTACCTTCTGACCCCTTCACCTATTCCCCCAATACCCTACCCACCACCCCTCACCAGCCCCTGCCTTTGGCAACCACTAATCTTCACATTCTTTTTTTTTTTCTCAAACTAATTCTTCAAAATCTAACGCGTGTCTTACATCTCAATTCAGGCTGACCACATCTCAAGTGATCTATAGCCACATGCCACCAGTGGTCACCTCTTTGGACAGCAAAGTTATAGAGCTTTATAGGCCTTTGTAAGGGCATTGGCTTTGACTCACTAGAGCTATGACAGAGTTTTGAGCAGAGAAGTGACATGATCTAACTTATATTTTAAAGGATCACTTTGGTTGTCATGTTGAGATAGCCTATAAGGGGTGAGGGGAGAATCAGGGAGACAAAATGGGAGGCTGTGGTGGTAATGCAGACAAGAGATGGTGGTGGTCCTACCCAAGGGATAATGGCGGAGATGGAAGAAATGGTTGAATTGGAACATATTTTGCAGATAGAGCCAACAGGGTTTCTTGACTGACTGAAGTATGAGAGAAAAAGGGGAGTCAGGAAGGAGACCAGTAAAAAAACTTTTCGTGGGTTTTAATCACTTGATCAAAGCACTTAACTCTTCTGAGCCCACGTGTGTTTCTCTGTAACAAGGTGACAGCACCATTCTAGGATGAGGAATCCCAAGATCAGAGGCTGTAGGGCAAAAGTGTACCAGGTTAGCTCAGGGAATGCCAGTGTGGTTGAAGAGGTGCCAACAAGGAGGAAAGTAGCAGGAATGCGGTCAGAAAGGTAATGGGATGTGGGTAATACAGGAACCATGTTGCTTTACCTTCAATTTCAGGGACTATAGAGTATAACAAGTAAACTCACCAAAAAACAAAACTTAGGCCATCATGTTATGGTTAAAAACTCAGCTTCAGACTTACCTAGGCCAAAACGATCTATTTTTATGGTCTTTTTCTTTTCTTTTCCACAAATTCAGTTCATCTAATATATATAGAAGGTGTAGACAATATGAACAACAGAGTTCTTTTGATTTGCTCCAGAATGAGAAAGCTGTTCAGAGGCAGAATTCCCATGAAGGTGATGAAGCTTAATTATGAAGCCTCTTCTAACACTCAAGACTCGATTTTGTATTCATACTTTTTTTTCCTTAAAGAAAAAAAAAAAGTGTGACACTTCAGGATCAACAAAACCTAGATCTTCTCCTACTTAGGAAAAACATTCCATCTTAGACATCTCTTGGGAATAAAAATAACTGACTTGGGTAAAAGCAGGGAGGACACACCTGTTAAGCACACCTGGCCAGGACCAGTCATTATACCCCAGGAAAGGAGTTAACAACTCCCCCGATTCTGCCCTTTGGAAAGGTACAGTTAAACAAGGGAATTTGTAGGAAGATTTGTGTTTGTCTTTCCTAAGTCTGTTTGATCATAAAATCAGGTGTGTTGCTTTAAAAAAGTAGATTCCTGGGCCTTACCTGAGATCCACTGATTCCATCTCAGGGGGCAGAGCCCAGGAATCTAGCTTTACTGTAAGAAAGCTCCACCCATGGGCATCAGTGTGTTAGGGCTTCTGAAACATAATTTTGAAATAATAAGGTGTAACTCTGGGAATTCCTGGGAGGACGGACAGTCTCAGTCCCCAAAACTGGGTGGGAGAGTTTCCAGGCTGTTCATTACTTAGAGAGACAATCAATGACAGATTCATAGTTTGGGCGGCTCTTCCTCTACCCTCGAAGGTGCACCCAATAAAATGAAGGGCCAACGTCGGCTATCTGAGACCAGGCACATGTGAGAAGGGATGAACTCAAGATGCGGCCCGCAGGTGGCCTCTAGGATGTGGTCGTGTTTCTCTCCCAGGAGGGGCCTTCTGCACCTCCAGGGACCTGCAGAGCAGCAATAGGAAAGTTTGCTTCTCGGATTTCCAGTCTCCACACCTGGCTTGGCACTGGCTGGACCACAAGGAGAGCCTCAGGAGAGTGAGCCCAAGGACATTTGCTTACGTGACGGAGCTGCAGTTAGGAGAGGCAGAAAAATGAGCTCAGGGTTACCCAACCCCTAGGCTGGCAGATCTGGGATGGCATAAGCCTGAAGGTGTCAGCAGGGGCAACTCTCCCTGTCCCTATTGCATGGGGGAAAACTTTTGTTTTGCTCTAAGAAAGAATGAGGCCAAGACAGAGCGTGAGTGCTGAGAAATTGAAAGAGAAGGAATTCTGACGATGCTGTTGGGTCTCTGGACATATCCCTTTTTGAGGCCAGCCCTGCCTTTCTTCCTCTCACTTTTATGTACCAGTAAATTCTCTTTTCTTTGCTTGAGATAGTTTGAGTTGGGTTTCTGTAACTTGCAGTCAGAGTGTTCTAACTAATAGAAGTATTCTATAAACATTAACAGAATAATAGACAAATATAAAAGATGATCACAGTGATTATTAAATGAAAAAAGTCAATTTACAGAACCATATCTTTGGTAGCATTCTATTTGTGTATGTAAAGTGTGTTTTGTGTGTGAATTTTATATTATTTTACCTTATTTCATTTCATTTTATTTTATTTTTGTAAATGCCTAGGAATAACTGGAAAGATACTACACCATTAGCAAGAGATAAGATTGGGGAATTCTTACAGTCCTAGATGGGTTACTGATAATGGGCATGCATTACCTTCATAATAAAAATACTAAATGTAAAAGGAAAAGGGAAGAAAGTTAGTTCGTCACTGAATGGACCAGATACTTGCCTGCCCCCCAAATCCTTGATTTTCTTGGTGGAGAGAAAAGAGAATTAGAGGCAGAAAATAGAATCAGTTCTGCTCTTACCCAATCAATACTATATTGACTGAGATAGTAAGGCAGGGAGAAACAGACAGACTTAGTTACATACGACTAAGAGAGTTTGCGTCATAGGAAATGAAATGCTCAGAGCCTAACCGGTCGAAGAAAATACAAGAAGAGCTGAAAAGTGACCATTACTATTTAAGTCTCACAGTTTGAGGGTGGGGCAGGTGGGTGTGGGAGGGCAAAGCAGTATCCTCCTCCGGGTTTCTCTGTAGAGGTGCCAGTTGGAGACTGGAACCCACTGACTAGAAGACAGAGGGACCCTCTGCAGGTGCTGAGAACTTGCAGTGTTACCACTTCCGGTTACATGGGCTGCCGAGAAGCCCTCGTTGAAACAGTCACTTAAAGGGAAGACATGAGAGGAGAAGGGGTGGAGAGGGCTCTTGCCGAAGGATTAAGAGGAGTCAGCAAGTCACGGGAATTAAAAAGGTTAATCCAGAAGCAGAAACTCTCCCTGCCAACTGAGGTGGGATGGACCCCAAGGGGGTGGATTTAATGAATTGTTACCTCATCCAAAGGACTCAGAGTAAAGGAGACCCCCATAACCTTGTATATCATTAAGGAAGCAACCACACACACATATATATAATATATAATATACACATATATATAATATATAAATATATATATATATATATTTCCTCTGATTCACAGTACATCAACTTCTAGGGATTAATAAAAGAAAGTTTAAATCTCTCAGTAATTACTCACAAATTCCACAGATTTTGCGAATCTGGCATGTAGCAAGGAATCTGAGATGGGTTGATACTTTAGGGCACATGTACCAGAAAGAACATGAGGTGGAAGGGATTGAGTCAGAGGCAGTATCAGCTTCTATTTTCAGAAAACAGCCCCCTTGGACACAAACCAAAAAGGCAGGCGGTGTGTATGCACTTGCACTGAGACCGAGTCCGCATCAATCTCTGGTCACAGCTGCACACAGAGATAGCAAAGCGCTATCTCCCTATCTGGGGAACTAAGATAAAGATTGCACGACAACATAGTTCTTCTGCAAAGAAAATTTGCAACTGTGGTCACCCCACCTTTGAGTTAAGACTCTTCCTGGCCTCCCCGCTGATCCACAGCCTGTATTTCCAAGTTCTTTCTCCACCCAGAAGCCCACTTGCCATACTAATCGCCTCTGGACACACTTACCATTGGAGAGCTCTCCTATTTGAGCAGCTAGATAGAGGCAGAAGCCGAACCCAAGCACAAGTATTCTCAGCCCGATTTCAAGTTTGGCTTTGTTTTTCTTTCTTTGCAACCTGGATTTATGGCAACCCAGGCCATCCATCCATCCACATCCATCTAACCAGGAAAGTGTCAGCACTAATGACAGGTGCTAGACAGATGGAAGCAAATAAGACATTAATGGAACCAGATGTGAGTATGATGCTGCCATTATAATGGCATGACCGTGCTTACTACCTCACTCTCGAAACTTCAGTTTCTTCAACCTTAAAATGCAGCTAAAGATCAGTACCTTTTGGAGTTGTACCGGCAATTCGAACTGAGGGATGTCACCTGCCTAGAACTGCTCCCTACGTAACAGTTATTATTATCATTACAGACTATTGGTGGAGGAGACAACTGAATACACTACAGGTTACAAGGTAGTGCCACCTACATAATCTAGGATGCTCTCCTTATTTTCATATCAACTGATTAGCAATCTTAGTTCTATCTGCAACCTTCATGCTCCTTTGCCATGTACCCAACACATCCACAGGTTCTGGGGATTAGGATGTGGGCATGGGAGGGTATGAATTATTCTGTGTACCACAGCTATAAGCCTAGGTGTGGAATTGCTGAATAATAAGGTATATGGATTTTCAATTTTGCTTCATAATGCCAAATTATTTTCCAAATTAATCACACTAATTTACACTCACTCCAGCAAAGTAAGAGCTCTGCTTGCTCCACACCTCATTCACACAGCCTGCTCAGACTTCTAAAATTTTGCCCATCTGGGGGGTGTAAAATTGTATCTCAGAGTTTGGATTTCTATTTTGCTAATATTGAGACTGAATATTTTAATATGTTGATTGGTCACATGGGTTTCCTCTTCTGTGAAACGCATGCTTTTTCATTTGGTTGCTAGCTTTTTTCTTAAAATTTATAGCAATTCTTTATTCATCTGGATATTAGTATTTTGTCAGTTAAATGTACTACAAATATTTTCTCCCCATTTATGTTCTGATGAACCAAAGTTTCTACTCTGATTGTGCTTGAATTTCTTCAATATTTTTCTTTACAAATTATATTTTCGTGTCTTTAGAAAATTCTTTCTTATCCTGTTGGCATAAGGGAGGTCTCCTATATTTGCTTCCAAAACTTTTGAAGTTTTTCCTTTCATATTTATGTTCTTAATCCACCTGAAATTGATGTTTTTGGTATGATGTGAGGCAAAGATCTAATTGCATTATATCTTCCATCACCTGGATAACCAATTGTCCAAGGCCAAATACACTTATCTGTGTGCCATTTACATCATATCAAGTTCCTCATATACCATGTCCATTTGGGGGCTTTCTCTTATATTCTATTAGTCAATTTATTTCTTCTTCTGCCAATATCACAGTTTCTTCATGCATTACCTCTATAATATATCTCTACATTTGATAAGACAAATCTCTACTACCCTCGTTCCTTTTTGAGAGTGCCTTAGATATTCTTTATCCTCTGTGTTCCCATATATTTTAGACCCAGCTCAATTTCTTCAAAACACCCTGTTGAGATTTTTATTACAACTTCACTGTGACTATACATTATTTGTGGTCGAGTTGAAATCTTTACAATAATGAATACCCCTATTCATGAACATGATATATCTCTGTTTATTTAAACATTCTCTAATGTCTTTCAATAAAGTTATGTGATGTTTTCATAAAAATCTTGCGCATATTTGATGAGAGTTATTCCCAGGTATATTGGATTTTTGTTGTACTTGAAAATGATATATTTTTCAAAGTATGTTTTCTTACTCTTTTTGATGGTAATTGATATTAATCCCATATCTATCAAATTGTATTATTAATTAATAATTTTCCATAGGTTCTTTATTTTTCTATGTGGCTAATTACATCATCTATTAAGTAATGGTAATTAAAAAAAAACAAAACTTGTTATTCCTTTTCTTTTCTAACTGTGGCTAGGACTTCCATTTTGTGTTGGCTAGACATAGCATTAACAGGCATTCTTGTCGTCTTACTGATTTCTAAAGGAATGCTTCTAACCTTTCACCAGTGAGTAAAATTGTTGTGAGTCTTTGGCAAATATTTTTTATCAACTCAAAGAACATAATTTCTATTCCTAGTTGGCTAAGAGTTTTTGTTTGCTTGTTTGTTTGCTTGTTTGTCTTAAGATGAATATTAAATTTTATACAACAATTTGTCTGCAACTCTTGAGATGAGCATGTGTTTATTCTTCATTAACTTATAATTTGGTGAATTACATTAATCGATTTTTCAAAGGTTAAACTATTCTGTGTTCTAAGGATAAACTCAATTTCTGTATTGCCTAATCATATCTTTTATGCTTTGGGGGATATTTTATCTATCAATTATTGAGAGATACATTTAAATGATTCCCTATAGTGGAGAATTTGACAATTTCTCTTTGTAATTATGTCACATTTCCTTTTATGATATTGAAGCTATGTTATCAGGTATGTAAAAATTGAATCATTTTATTCTCCCAGTGAATTAACTTTGTTATCATTACTGAAGGATCTCCTTTGTGTATCAAGTTTTTTGCCCTAAGATGTATTTTATATAATATATATTCCAACTCTTTTTTAAAATATTTGCTGAAAATATATTTTTCTATCTTTTTACTTTCAACTCTTCTTTATTTATATTTTAGGCATGTCTCTGTTAACCAGCACAGACATAGATTTTGATTTTTTAATCCAATCTCACAATATCACTTTCAACCAGATGTTTAGTCCATTTACTTTTATTGATACATTTTAATTTATCTCTATCATCAATTTTTATTTTTTTTAAAGATTTTATTTATTCATTCATGAGACACAGAGAGACAGAGAGAGAGACAGAGAGAGAGAGGCAGGCTCCCTGCTGAGCAGGGAGCCCAATACAGGACTCGATCCCAGAACCCTGGGATCATGACCTGAGCTGAAGGCAGATGCTTAACCGACTGAGCCACCCAGGTGCCCCAATTTTTAAACTTTCTATTTGTTCTGACTTTTCTGTTGTTTGTTTTTCCCTTCTTGCCTTGTTTTAATTGATTCAATTTCTTAATTCCAAAATTTTCCCTCCTCTAGTTTTGGAATTATAAGCTTTATTTTTGTTCGTTAAGTAGTTCCTTTGAAATCAGAATATGTATACTTAACCTAACAGAGTCTGTACTTATTATTTTTATAACCTTCCCAATTATGTAAGGATGTAACTCCTATCATCACTCTACCTTAAAAGGTATTATTTTTTAATACCACACATTGTACTTTATTATTTATTATTTGTATTTTCTGTATTGTTCAGGTTTACTCAACCATTTGTCTTTTCCTTTACTCGACATTAGATTTTGTCACTCAAACGTCCTTCTGGATCATTTTCCTTCTTCTTGTTCTTTAAAATGTTTAAAATTTTTTTTTTTATTTTTAAGTAATCTCTACACCCAACATGGGGCCCAAACTTACAACCCCAAGATCAGTAGTCACATGCTCCACTGACTGAGACATCCAGGCACTCCTCATTTACCTTCTTCTTGAAGACATCCTTAATTCTTTTATTAAGAGTGTATTGATGTTGGGGCGCCTGGGTGGCTCAGTCGTTAAGCGTCTGCCTTTGGCTCAGGTCATGATCCCAGGGTCCTGGGATCGAGCCCTGCATCGGGCTCCCTGTTCAGCAGGAAGCCTGCTTCTCCCTTCCCCACTCCCCTTGCTTGTGTTTCCTCTCTCACTATGTCTCCATCTGTCAAATAAATAAATAAAATCTTTAAAAAAAAAAAAAAAGAGTTTATTGATGTTAAATTTTCTTTGTTTGTTTATCTAAACTACCTCTATTTTATCCCCATTTTGAAAAAAATAGTTGTGGTAGAGAAAGTATTTACTAAATATCTGTGTAATTCTCTTCATTTCTCACTCTCTCTTGTAGATGGTGTGGGACTTTTGACGCATTCTGGTCCAAGGACCGTAACTAGAAGTAACATGTTTCCCTTCCAGAAAAAGGTAGTTGGAATCTGTGTTCTTCTGTGTTCCTCTTTCCCTCCTGAAATGGCCTCATCGCTCATGTAACTCTGGTGATGAAGCTAGAAAGAGCAGAGCTTCAGTCAGCCTGGGTCCCTGAGTGACTGTGTGGAGCAGGGCACACTCTGACCTATCCTTAATGCATAATGCAAGAGATAAACTTTTGTTAAGCCACAGAGGTTTCAGAGTTAATTTGTTATCACAGCATAATTTAACTTATTCCGACGAGCAGTTTTAATGGGTAAATAGTTATTTCAGTTACTATCTCTCAGCACATTTAAAATATTTTCCCACAATCTTTTGTCTTCCATTTTTGCTGCTCAGAATTCACCTTTCTCAATGTCATTCCTTTATTAGTAAACTGTATTTTTGGTTTATGGATAATTTTAATATCTTCTGTCTTTGGTATTCTGAAGTTTTACAACAATGTGTTTAGGTGGTTATGTGTCTGTGTCTGTTTAAATTTATCTCACTGAGGGTTCTTTGGGTTTTAGAATCTGAGGTTACTATCTTTCATCAGTTCTAAAAATGCCTCATTCATTGGGTCCTCAAATATTGCTTTGTCCTTTCCTATTTTATCTCCTCTTGAAATTCTGATTAGAGGCATAGTAAGCCTTCTCATTCTCTCCATGACTCAACCTCTCTGTCACATTTTCCAGCAATTGTCTTTCTGTGCCTATTCTGTGTAAGGTTTTCTTTCTTTTTTTTTTTTAAGATTTTATTTATTTATTTGAGAGAGAGAGAGAGCATGAGGGGGGAGGGTCAGAGGGAGAAGCAGACTCCTCGCTGAGCAAGGAGCCCGATGCGGGACTCGATCCGGGACTCCAGGATCATGACCTGAGCCAAAGGCAGTCGCCTAACCGACTGAGCCACCCAGGCGCCCCTGTGTAAGGTTTTCTAATCTATGCTTCTCACTCCCTAATTCTCTGTCAGCTATGGTTTCCTCCATACTCTTAATTCTTCCACTGGGTTTTTAATTTCAATCTTTTCATCTTTCATTTCTAGAAGTTCTATTTTGTTCTTTTTCAAATGTGATGGATATTTTTATATTCTCTTTCTCCTTCCTCACATTTTTATTTCCCTTATAATTTATTTTACCATGTTAAACATTCATTTTACTTTTAAACCTATCCATGCATTTGACAAATGATTTATATATTTTATCACTTACATTAAGTGCTTCAGAGTAAGAGAAGTGCTCCATCTATTTTTATTTAATATTTTTATTACTTCAAATTGCTTATACTTTAGGATATAAGAATCTTAACACTAGATCCTTCCCTGTTTCTAGATATCTAATTCTGTGTCCAGCTGTCACTATGGGCACACATCTCACTATATAACATCCATTACTCTAGGTAAACCGATCACCCTACAACTGCTGATAAGTGTGTCTTTCTTCTGTCACCGAGTCAGCCTCCAATTGGCCATGTCTCTACTGCAAACTTCATGATTTTAATTCAGGAGTTTATGATTATTTCTAAATCTCAAGATCTACCCCCTCCTTTCCATATCTCTAGACTGCTGCTGTGTTTTGGAGAATGTCCAAAAATTTGACCTTTGGATAAGGGGATGAGGCTGTACAAACTTTTGCTTCTTAGTACCATCTGCCTGGGAATAAAAATCTCTGGACAGGAAGAAATAAGAAAGGAAGGAAGACAATTTTGGGGAAGTCTATACATACATCCTTCCCACTATGGAGAACATGAGGGCAGGTATCCTGTATTCCAGTGATGAGTTTTCAATAATTAGAGGTAGTTTCAACAACAATTTGATCTACTATTTACTCATTGTTACAAATCCTGGCTTATCAAGTATACTAAAATTATCCTGCATTTTCTAACTGATCTATGGCTTGTGATCCTGTGTCAGTCCAATTCTTGCAGTAAGGGACAGGTATTATGTGTTTTGTAAACTTTCTGGACTAAATCGTCTCAGCAATGTTTATTTCATGTGATAAAACAGATCCCACATTGTTAAAAAAAATACAAAAAAAACCCCCACAAAAAGAAAAACCTGGATTTGTTTTCAAGTGTACACTTGACTCTTCATACATGTAGGTATAATGACCAGTGTTCCAGGTGTGAATTTTAGGTATAACAATGTTCACCAGGGACATTTACTTTACCAATATTTACAGGTTTATCATTCAAAGCATATGGATTCATCTTCAATATCAGCACACAAGACCTCCTTTAGTCCCTTAATAAACTTTCTACTGTCCAACACCAAATGTCAATAGCCAATATCAAAGTGGCCAATATCAAATCTTGGTTGGGAAAACTAATGTTTATAAAACACTGTTGAATGAAATGCAGTCCATCTGTATTAGTGTCCTAAGACTGCCGTAATAAAGTACCACAAACTGGGTGCCTTAAAACAACAGAAATGTATGCTCTCATAGTCTGGAAGCCAGAGTATGATTCAAGGTTTTGGCAGAACCAACCTCCCTCTGACACATCCACGGAAGGGTCCTTCCTTGCCTCTTCCAGCTTCTTGGAGCCCCAGGTGTCCCTTAGCTTGAGGCAGCACAACTCCAGTCTTTCCCTTCATCTTCCCTCTATGATTCTGTCTTCACATAGCACCTTCCTCTCTATGTCTCACTTCTTCTTACAAGAATACCCCTTACTCCAGTACAACCTCATCCTAACTAATTATATTCATAATGATTCTATTTCCAAATAAGGTTACATTCTAAGGTACTGGGGATTAGGACTTCAACATATCTTTTTGGAAGGTACATTTCAACCCAGTAACATTATTTATTCCTCCAAAGAGAAGATATTATCTTCCAAATAGGCTTGGATCCCACTATATTTGAACCACAGGAATTTGTCTTCTCTGGACTACATGTAGATGCCAGGTTTCCACCTTTCATTAAGTAATGTTATAAGAAATAGCTTAATGAATGCCACTATTGTATTTACTAATCAAATTCATTAATAACTCTGCCCCCTTTTATTTATTTTTTTTTTCAGAACCAAACATTACAGAAATTTTCCCCCTGAATAATTCAAACACTTTCATTTAGAGTCAATGAAAACCATATATTGAATTACGTGGGGGTTTTTTTCTTTTTTTAATTATGTGTTTTTTCTTGCTTTGGTTGCCAGGAAGCTTAAAAATTCAGCCATAATTTAATTTTAACAACTTTGTAGGATGCTCCAGCTTCATATCTTCATTTTTATTTCTCCTCTGGTATTGATATTTTATTTTCATTTGGGGATTGAGTAGTTTTTAAAATTGCTTCTTATATTATTATGAGTCACTTGAATACTTTGTTTAAAAATGTTAGTAATAAGTAAGGGGAAAAAAAGAAATAAGTAAATCTCTCTCTCTCTCTCCTTCTCCCCCTCCCCCTCTTTCTTTCTTCCTGTCTCTTCTATTTACAGCAGATTTTCCTCCTGTCCCAGCTTATCCATCACTCAATGACTGTTCAAAGACTATGAACCATCAACAGTCAGTACTCTGGTTTACATTTTAGATGGATGATTCAAACAGTACACAGGTAAACAGGGAAGGGGAGGCAAGACGCTCACTTTATTCTTGAGCAAATCAACTAGATCTCACTGACTTCCTTCAAAGATTAAGAAAAAAAATAGCACAGGACCCATGCAACAGTAAAAATAAAAGAAATCTGGAAAAGCAGAGGAAATAAGTGGAAAAAATTAAATCCCTGAAAATCACACTGAAAGCATCAAGGAGTAGAATTTAAACTGAAGAAAATTGGGACATGGAGGGCAAGCTATTGAAAAAAAAATCACGTAGAATTTAGTGGAAAATGACACAGAATGAAAGTGATGAGGGGGAAGATGAAAGAGGCAGAAAACAAATAAGAGAAAACTGACAGGAATGACTGCAATCTTTGAAGCTGTGAATGAATACATGGAACCAAAAAATTTACATAATAGAAGAATTTTCTGAAATAAAAAGGATCTTAAAATTACATTTTGAAAGGGCTCACCACATTCCAAGAAAATTTAATAAAAGCTTTTATCTGGAACTTCAAGGACCATAAAAAAAAAAATCCTATGGTCACAAAGGCTGAAGGAAAAATGTCATCCTCAAAAATGAAGAAATCAGACAATATTAGATACCAGAAGAAAATGGAAGAGTGGTTAATGAATATTAAAGGAAAAAAATTTTCTATACCTGGTCTAACCTTTCATATGTAATGGTAAGAAAAAGAAATTCTGAAATACATAAGAGCTCAAGAACATAACATTTATGAACTTCTGAAGAATCTGTCAGGGAAAAAAAAACCAAGACAATGAACAGATGAGTAACAATAATGAATTCACAAATGAGAAAGTCATGAGGTAGAAAATGTTTGGTGATGAGCTTTGAATCTCTTTGTACATAAAATTATATTTAAGTAACTAGCATTCGAAGTCATAAAATGAAATATAATTGCTATAATGCTTAAAAGAAAAATTACATAATATAAAGATAATATTTTGATGATAATAGGGACAAGAATCATATTTGCTCTCCAAACTAACATAAAGGGGGAGGGCAGGGAGAAGAAAATAGTCAAAGTAGATTAAGTTCATCATCGTTTGCCATCATTTCATTTTAAGGTAAACTGAGAAATATAAATGTAAACATATTATTTAATACACTTTACAACTTCCAAATTGCTACAGTGCGGTCGGTGACCTTCTAAAGTGGCTCCCAATGCTCTCCAACTCCTGGTATCATGCCTTTATGTGTAGGCTAGACATAATGACTTGTCTCTAACAAAGAGAATGTGGCAAACTGATGGATTTCACTTCTGAAGTTGAGCTTTTAAAGACTGTGATTTCTGTCTTGCTTACACCCTTTCTCCGCCTCTTCTCCCACACTTGCTTTGATTAAGCCAGCTGCCATGTTGTGAGTTGTCCTATGGAGAGGCCCACGTGACAGGAAACTGAGGCTCTCTAGGGCCCATGAGGAACTAAATCCTGTCAACAACCATGTAGGGAAGCTTGAAAGTGGATCCTCCCCAACTGGAGCCCTCAGCTGAGAATGGTGTCCAGTACAACACCTGTGAAAACCGAACAGTAAAAATCCCTGAAGCAGAGGACTCAGCTAAGCCATGCCAGGATTCCTGACACACCGAAAGTACAAGGTAAACATGTGTGCTGCTTTAAGCTGCTATGGTTGGGGGTAGTTTGTTACACAGCAAAAGATAGCTAATACACAGAGGAAGATAAAAACAAAAACAAAACAAAATTAAAAAAAGGAAGCAGAGCATAAAGCAGAAGAGAAAACAAAGAAACAATAAGCATTCAAAAAATAAACAGACATAACAGATCAAGTTAAACGTATCTAATTAAAATAATTTCAAGTAGGATAGAATAAACCGGTTTTTTTGTTTTGTTTTGTTTTGCTTTTTGAGATCCAAGTATCATGTTTATTACTGGTAAAGAGGTCGTTGTTGAAGAACATAGCTGGCTTCTGCTCAGTGAGTGGGCTTCTACAACTCCCCTCAGCTCCACTTTCTCTCCATTCATAGAAGCCTGCCTCATTAAAATCACAGGGCTGCCTTCTCAAGAAGACCTTTGCTGTCTCCTTTCAGACTACAACCCTCCCATCTATGTTCATGCCATTTGCTCATTTTTTTACAAGATTGCCTATTTCCTTATTAGAATAAACCGTTTTTAAAAAATGATTAAATGGGACAGAGACACTTTATAATGGCAAAGGATATACAACTCACAATGAAGTTATTATTGCTAGTATGAATCTTCATATATCAAATAATAGAGCATTAAAACACATAAAGGAAAACGTCAAGAAATAAAAAAATAAATAAAAGAAATGTTAGGAGACTTCTTCCAAAATCTCCTTCCCGCAAGGCTCCAAACATCCCCTAATCTGTCTCCATGTTCCAGCCCTCCCCAACCCCTGAAATTCTTCCACTGAGTCCTCTGGAATTTGTGATTCCTCTCCCACATCAGTTTTCATTGTTACCACTCTGGTTCAAGCCATTATTATTTCTTGCCTGGGTTACCGCAATAGCTCCTTGCCTATTCAGCTTCTGCCATTGCTCTCTATGATCTCTTCTAGATAGAGCAGCCAGGATAACCCTTCCAAAATATGCCTGACCATGTCACTCCTCTGCTCTAAACTCTCTGGCAGCTGCCCATTTCATTCAGCGTGTAAGCCGAAGTCCCTACAACACCCTACAAGCCTTACATCGCCTGTCCCAACCCAGTGGTCACCCTCAGTCCTCCTCTCTCCAGTCCAGCCACACTGACATCCTGGCTGTTTCTTGAAAACTCCAGCCACACACTCACCTTGTGGCCTATGCCTAACTGTTTTCTCTCTCTAGAATGTTCTTCTCTCAGAAATCCACACGGCAATTCCCTTACCAACTCCAAAACTTTTCTTGAATGTCACCTTCTCAATAAAATTTATCCTGATCACTATATTTAACCTTTCAACCTACACTCTCCTGTCTTCCCAATCTCCTTTATCCTACTTTATTTTTTCAAAACACTTTCTAATATGCCATAGAATTTACTTATTTAGTTTATGTTTATTATTTATTGTCTGCCTCTTCCCACATTCACATTAGAGTATAAGCTCCATAAGGGCAGAAACTTCTCCTGTTTCATTTATTTATGTAGCTCAAGTATCTAGAAAGGTGCCTAGTACATAATGGGCACTCAAAAGATATTTGTTGACTGACTGAATACATGATTCTCAGCCTTGTCAAACCTAATGCCTCTTTTCATAACAAATACGGGGCAATCCGCTCTTTAACATTGTGAAAGGAAAGTCGTAAACTACCTACACATATAATTTTTTAAAAAATTCAAAATGATGCCTTAACTGTAATATAAAGGAAAAAGTAAATGTGTGATTCATTATGGAACTGCTCAGGCATCCCTAAACTAAAAGACACAATGAAGCAATCA
The DNA here is from genome assembly GCF_029215605.1 of Mirounga angustirostris. NCBI lineage: Eukaryota > Metazoa > Chordata > Mammalia > Carnivora > Phocidae > Mirounga > Mirounga angustirostris. Next base: position 120,532,951 of record NW_026991712.1, on the reverse strand, counting down.
GATGTTTGATTCACCTGTAGAATCACCGTGAAATGGACAGCCATAAAATGATCTGTATTGGTGATTCAAATTCCAAACACTGTATTGCCATTCAATGTACTGCATTCCAGGAAAAGCCAATACATCTTAAAACTGTGTGAAAAACACTTTATGTTTATATATAAAAGAGATTCTAGGCTCGAGTAAATATAAATAGGTTTTTCATCTACATGAATGGACAGTAGAATAGTCGTCACACAGAATGTAGGAAATTCTTTGCTATGCAGTCCTAGCCTGGGCACTGCAAGATATCTAGCATCTTTTGGCTCCACCAACTACATTCCAGTAGTTCTCCCCAGTCCCTGGGACAAGGAAAATCACTCTGGTAAATTTCCAAAACAACTCCCGGAGGTAGATCCATCCCAACAGACTGGTTCTGTAAATCCAGCAGGATGCTTTTCTATTGTCATTGGCTACCTCTCTATAGCATTTGACCTGTTAATGAGATCCTCTTCACTTCTTCCTTCCTTGACTTCCGAGTCACGGCCCTCCTGCAGCTTTCCCAATTTCACTTCCGCAGTTCCTGCCAGGTGTCATTGACTCTTTACCTCCCCTTGCCCATCTCCGCTGCCCTTCCTTAAAAAAAAAAAAAAAAAGATTTATTTATTTGAGAGAAAGAGAGAGCAGGGGGAGGGGCAGAGTGAAAGGGAGAGAGAATCTCAAGCAGACTCCCTGCTGAGGGCGGAGTGCCAGGCAGGGCTTACCTCACAACCCTGAGATCATGACCTGAGCCAAAAGCAAGAGTCCGATGCCTAACCAACCAACTAAGCCACCCAGATGCCCCTGCCCTTCCTTTTTCCACTCCACATGATCTTCAACTCCCTTGCCTAAGGAATTGACTCTCAAAGTTCTGTTTCTACACAGGATACCCAAATTCACACTTCCAACTGACACTCTGTCAGAAAGCCTGAAGTTATACATGTCCCAAATCAAACTAGTCACCTTCCCCTAAAACCTATTATTCCATCCGTTGTACCTATCATCCACTTAGGCAATCTAGAAATGACAATCATCTTTGTTCCCTAGTCCTCACTGCCACATCCAGTTGACTGCACTGCTCTCTGTCGATTTTGCCTTGGAAGTGTCTCATACCTGTTTCTTTTACTGTAGTTCAAGCTCTCATTACCTATGACTTAGAATACTGTCACAGCCTCCTAACTAGTACTTCTACTCCAATTTATCTTTTGATATTTCCACAAAAGGAGGTAATAATAGTATTTATTAGTATTTATAAATAATATTTATATTTAGTATAGTGGTGATCGAGTGCTCATTATATGTCAGCCACTATACTAAATGCTTCCCATCTCTTTTAATCTGCACAACCACATCATAAAGTAGGAGTTATTATTATTGAAATTTTAAAGATAGGAAAAAGAGGTTTGGGGAAGTTAAGTAACTTACCCAAGGTCATAGAGCTAGCTCCAAAGTGACACCAGGATCCCAGCTCTATCTGGCTTCTAAAATCCCTGTTGTTTTTGCCTTTTTTTTTTTTGATACAACTTTTTCATATTGCCTCTAGTCTCATCACAACCTTCTATTCAGTCTCTACATTTTTCCCACCTGCCATTTCCTTCCTTATCCATCTACCACTTTTCCATATTGCTTCTAGACTGATCACAACCTTGCATTCTGTCTCTATCCTTCCCAGTCCATTCTTCCAATCCACAGGTTCTTTGGTTTTACTTATCTCCTTACTTTGTAAGGATTTATTCATCAGCTATTTCAAGAGAGTCCTTCACAGCAGGTTCCTCTTCTTTCACGGCACCCACCACATCTGCCCTCCTTCTCCCCACTCTCTTCCCAGCTGCTGAGAGCAGGGTTAGAAAAGGGAATGAATAAAGCAGATACTAAAAAACTCCCTGCATCTTAAGTTTTTCTCTGCCTAACTCAGTGTTGTTTTATGGTTCCAACGTAATGAACGAAATAAAAGGTGTTCTGTAAACTGTAGAGTGCTCTACAAATGTAAAGTGCTATATATTCACCCTACCTTTGCATGCCCCGGGCTTCAACTGAGTTTTACTCTGTGAACGACGGCAAAGGTGTTCCAAGCGGAGAACGCCACGTTTGCGTTCGGAGTTAAGGAAGAGTAAGGCCCCAAATAATATGAATTTGGCTCGGGAAATGTCTACTTTGTCGTTACTGCCCAAACTCAGCTTAAAACTTCATCAGGACGTGAGGGCGATAATGGTACTGGCCTGAAACCCCCCAATTTAAAACTCTCTCTCGGAATGTTCCCCTCCCCCCAGCTCCCTGGAGGTTTTAAGTTCTTGCAAACGTCTTCCCCGACTTTCACAGGGCCCCCGCCCTGTGCGCTCCCTTCCTGACCTCTCCGCTTCCTGGTGGCCCCAGCCTCGGACCCCCGCCCCGCCCGCCGGCGGAGGACTACAAGTCCCAGCGTGCCGCGCGCCCGCCCGGCCGGCTGCACCGGGGCTGGGCGCGTGGCGGCCGCCGAGCTCTGCGCGGGGGAAAGCCTCCCGGCGCCGGCCGTGCGGGGAGGTAAGTGATACGCTCGTGCTGCGAGGGCACTGGGAACGCGGCCACCCTCTCCCCTCTCCAGGATGAAAGGAAACGAAGAAAACCACAATAAAAACCGCCCTGCCCTCCCTCGTCTCTGCTGTGTGTCCGGTGCTCCTGCAGCTTGTTGCACCCGCGAGCGTGGAATCTGTCACTCTGGAGTGGAACTGGCGGCAGAAGCGTGCCTGGCTCCGCGGAGAGCCGCGGCCCGCCGGGGCCGCGGGGCAGAGCTCGCAGGATGGGACCGGGTGGTGGCACGGCTCGGCTGGGCGCCCAGCGAGCGCCACACCCCCACACTCCCTTTCCACAGACGGGCTCCCCGGGGAGCCCCCAAACTCAAAGACGAACGGTTTCTTCTTGAAAGTCTTAGTCAGAAACTTTCCCCTCTTGTCGCCAGTGCCACCAGCGAGTCGTTTGTCTCTCGGACGGCGCCGCTCTGCCAAGAGGCTTCCTGGCGTCCCCTCTCCTGCCCTCAGTCTTGTCCCACCGCTCGCTCTCCAGGCCGCTCCTCCCTCTCCCCCGAGACGCCCTTAGGGACGCGGTGAGCTTGGCCCTGCCCTCCGGCGACTTGTCGAGATTTCTTCTGCAGCCACGTGGACCCAGGTCTGCACTCTGCGATGTGGGCTGGACACTCCTGCGGGCCGATTCCTTGACGGGAGGCAGGGCGAGTGGTTCCTTTGGGACAGCGCTGGGTCCCGGGGTGGGGGCTGGGGTGGGGGGAATGAGTGCTGATCAATAAAAGAAGCCCGATCGGAGGCACCGGTTTCCCACCCTTGCTGACTCATCTCCCCTCTTGAGCCCATTCCCAAGTGTGCCTGAAAGTTCTGCTTCAGAATCCCAACACGAGGATCTTCCAAGTTATTCTAACACATTCCATAATATCCTGGATCAGAAGATCTTGTTTGTCTGCCTCTCTCTCACCCTACACTTAACACACTACACACACGCGCCCATAAAAACACACTCTGCACACTACACACTCTACACAAGCCACAAACACAGAGCATACACATTACACACAGCATGCACATTACATTCATCACATAAACATACATACACACACTTCGTTTATGCTACAAGGCTACATACACATACCATATACAACATACATGCATACACACTGTTTTTATTAGCAGAGGGTTAAATCAGTTTGTTGGAGAGAGTGAGGAGGAAGTGGGTGAGTACTAGTATATATACTTATACCCACAAATGTCAATTTATTCCACAGTTAGAAACTAGATAAGTGAAACCTGCTGTTGTTAGAATTCAGAATGCTTTCTTGACTCCTTTTTGTTTTTCTTCCATAAAATGGGATTGATTTCCTACATCACCTTCTGAAACCCTTACCATTATCTAACAAGCAAACTTTTGATCACAGCAGGGGAGAGAGAAGATGTCCTCTATGCGTAGGAAGAAAATCTTGGAGAAACTTCACAGAAACCTTCCTACTGTAGGGGTGTCTAAGGAAAAGTCAGGTGTAACTACATTTTCTTTGCCTCTCCTTCCAAGATTCAGAGCTGAACTGATTTTGTTCTGAGCAATGGCATGACAGTGCTGTTGAGACACCTTTCCCAAACCCCCCTTTCCCCCCCAGGACTCACAGCCCAACCCATTTGAATTTAGTTGGAGCACATTTCAGCAATTTCAGATCAAGTCCCAAAACATTATGAAATCTGTTGGTGAAAGGGCTCTCTATCTCCAGAAGAGTTCATCATTTTCATCCATGGTGATAAGACTTACCTTTTTGACCAGACTCAAAAAATGGTCCTCAAAAATAAATTAACACTTAGGATTTGTCCCCAAATTATTGTTGGTGTTGTTATTATTATTTTTAGAATTTGTCCCTAAATTATTGTTTGCTTTTTCAAAGGAGCAATGGTGAAGTTGGGTAGAGAGAGCATTTGAAATCTTTATCAATGATGATCTTTCATGAAGTTGAACATTTCTAATATTCTTGGAATGAATAAGGGAAAGAAATTTTGACTTTGAAATTCAGGTTGCAAATTTAGATTATAGTTTCTGATCTTCTTCTAGGGCCCTTAAAAATTACTAAAGAAAAGGGAGACCTGCCGCTTTCTCCTCAATTCTTCCTGAACTCTACGCAGTCATATAGCAAAGGTGGTTTTTTTTTTTTTTCTAGGATCCTTCTTGGGAACCTGTATTCTCTGCCCTATCTTGGTTTAGTTGACATCTTGACCCTAAAAGTGTCCAAATATTGATTGTTGTTCATTTCGATGACAGCTATGCATGTTTCCTGTGTATCTATGGCCTATTTGTGGAATGGGAATGTTTCCCTTCAGCCGTGGTTCCCAGCCAAGCAAGGGAACTGTGACATTGACCAGGGTAACTTAAAAGATCATGCCTAGTACTCTCTATGCCACCTTCCCATTTCCTGAATGGTAGGAGAAACTATGTTTGGGGGTTGGCATAGTATCTTCTTTTTCATATGTAACTAATATAGAACCTGGTGCTCATAGATAGTGTTAGGTAAATTTGTTGAATAATGCTTTGTGTGCAACTGGGATAAACAGTTAAGATTAAAACTCCCAGAACTAATTGTTTTTGTAGAATGAGATTTGTTTCATTTTGAATTTTGGCTGACTTCATCTGGTAGGTTGAATGCCAAAAGAAAAGAATGTAGGTGTTCTCAAAAGATCTGGTCATCCACTTTGCATCCTCTGAAATATGTTACTTCCTGCATAATGAAGAAAAGGATTTTCTGCTGGGCAGTGCTTTCCTTATTCTTAAAGAGATTACTTAAAAAACAAAAAACAAAAAACCAGCCCTGGGAACTTTGTCCATGAGTCTCTGTTAGGAAGAAAGAGTAACACAGGACTGCAGCTTCTGAGTATTCACTGGTTATAGCCAATAGTGCTGGGTTCTTTTATTTTCTCTTGTTTTTTTCTCCCATGGGGGAGAAAAATAGTTTTCAAAACATGACATTCCTCTTCAGAACAACAGCAAGAATCTATCATGCAGCAACAACGCAGGGGAGGGAGAAAATAAGAGGCTATTGATACCGCTTGTTTTTCTTTACAAGACAGGTGCAGGGAGAATTCTGCGGTTCTTGGACTCCTGATTCATTCACTTCCACTAATTGTGCTGAAGGTAGTTAGCAAAAGTGAACAGGCACACTGTAGCTTTAAAAAGTCAGCCATGAACCAGAAGGCAGTTGGTGCAGCTTGTGTGTGATTCCTAACGTCATGTTGGCTGAGAGCCAGCCTGGTTTTATTTCACTGTGTCAAATTGTACCTCCTTATTGAATTCCTTTGCCAGCCTACTTTGTGAAAGAAAACATTGGGGTTTCTTTGGCTGTTCTTGATAAGCCTATAAAAAATGACATGTATTAGTTGCTTCTAGGTAGGTTTTCTTTTTACTCTTCCACAAAAAAGAAAATAATAATAATAATAATAATAAGCAATGTAGGATGGTGTTACAGAGTATCATTGTGAGTGTTTTGTTTTTTTTCTGAGATGCTTAGAAAATGGTGAATGTGTAACAGTTTCCAACTGAAGTGAAATCATTCTTTTGGCATGGAGCTGCAGCACTATCTTCTGTCTACTCTGTAACGGTGTGTGAATGTATGTTAATATCTATATGTAAATTAAATGTTGGATTTCTCTATGAATGATCTAAGTGGTTTAGCAACTGGAAGTTTGTGAGTGTGTGTGTGTGTGCGTGCACGTGTGTGTATGTATGTGTACGTATCAGGAGTGAAGATTATCCCACACTTAACAGTATTATTTGTTAATCATCTACTTCTCGAGCAGTGATAAAATCTTGTGACTATACTAAATGATGCACTTGTCATGTCAGAGTAATCCCTAGAGAAAGAGTGCCGAAGTATAATCTGAGAGGAAATGTATTTAATTTATGGCTTCGGCTGTAGAACAAGCACATTTCAGAACTAGTTTTTTTAAAGCAGTTTTGTTCATAGCTTTTTCATCTTGCTAATTGCATATTAATTGTGGAGGGTTTTAATTTTTTTTACTGTTCTCATCCTACTAAACAAAAAGACAAAGTGATGGATGCTACTATATCTCCTTGGATGTTTTGGTGATTTTTACCTAAATCTAATGAGCTGCCTCCCCTCTCTTACACACACACACACACACACACACACACACACACACACCAGCACCACCTTTCTGTGCTAAGGGCTATCTGACATTTTTGTGAGCTTCCAGCTTTACCACAGCATGGCCATCTCACAGAGAGGCTTTAAGGCTTTCGTTGAGAATATGTGAGGTAGGGGAATACTTGCTGACAAAAGCTTTCAGTGCTCTTTTGCATTGCAATGAAAAAATAGAAGGTTTGTGAGTGGACAAAAAAAAAAATGCAATTAAAAAAAAGAAAAAGAAATCATAGCCCGTGGTCTGAAGGGGCAGGAAAAGGGGGATTGTTTTTCTCGACTTTGACTCATTTATGAGTTGCAGTGTCTTAAGTGAGAGCTTGGCACCCAGGGGAAGCTGTGCCAGTTCACACAGCACTTGTTTTGAACGAGGATTCAATTTCATTTGCAAATGCTTATTGTCAAGGCAGGGAGTGCCAGTACAGATGAAAACACCCCAATCCATCTCCTCCAGTTCTTTAGGTTTAATCACATCTCTCCAATCGCCGAGGGAACTGGATGTTTAAACAAACATACGTGAACTGGTGTGAAGCTCTAAAAGGGACCATTACGGGGTTTCCGATTCAGAATATATATTCTTCTCTCACTTTCTAAGAATTAAACACAAGCTTTTCTCCCTTATTGATTAGTTGCTGAAGTAAAGGAACCCTGCAGCCTTCCCATGCTATCTGTTGACATGGAAAACAAGGAAAATGGCTCTGTCGGTGTAAAAAAGTAAGTGAAACTGGCTTGTGAGTTCTGCTTCTGCAAACAACAGAGGGACTTGGTTTCTATTTTTATACTTCTTGCTTATCTACTACAATACACTGTTTAGGGGTGATTTTGCATCCCCCCAACCCCAGTTGCCTTTTTCTTTATTCCATTTCTAAGACAGAGATGACTCAGGCATCAAACTGTACATAAAGGGTTAGGGTGTCAGGCTTTGGAACAGGGACGGTGGAGGATCTCAGCCCCGCATTCTGTATATTGAAACAAAACACTGAGCAAACAGACTCTGCCTTCCAAGTCCATAGGCTACAAGGGTGGGGGCAGAACAGAATTCCAGTCCTTTTAAATAAAACCACCTCTATCAAAACTGAGACCTGTAGTAAAGGAAAGAAAAAAGCTTTAGTTAGAATATGAAGTTGAACAACTCTGTCCTACTAATTTTATGAACTGATCCTTGAATGTGAAACATTTCAGTACATAACATAGTGTTCTGTTTTCATGTCTGTTCTCACATTTGAAACTTTGTTGTGAGTTATATGCTTGATTCTTTTAAAAAGGAATATTTAGTTGCATTATATAGCATATTCTGAAACATGCTACATATTTCAGGGTAACTCATAAGATATCTGTGAGTATATGAAAAATATGTATATCCCTATTTAGATGTTATTTTGAAGCTATAACTACTGTGACTACCAGGAGAAAGTAAGTTCCAAGAGAGTGTTATCTTCCATTTTTCCATGTCATTTAGTTTAAAACTGCCCTCAATTTGAGCTTTGGAGAAAACTAATTAAATATAATCCATAAAAGTTATGATATCTAAATGAGGAAACAGTGTGCTACATGTTTGTGAGTAGAGGGTATATTTTGTTTCACAGAAAAGTTACATTAAGGTAAACTTAATAAAACTGCTTTTAAAGATTCTCCTGTAATGTATATATATCAGTGCCATGCTGGCATGCTTATCCCGTTCTTGAAGTTTATGGTAGGTGAATGTAGGAGAAATAAAAGAAACAGATGCACTTCCCCCCCCCCCCCCGCCCCCGTATGAGTTAGATCAGTGCTTTCCAGTAAGTAGTACTTTGAACAGTGATGGATATGTTCTTCACTTGCGCTATCCAAAATGGTAGCCACTGGCTGTTTAAAATTTGAAATGTGACTAGTGTAAACTGATTAATTGAACTTTTAATTTTAAGCAATTTTAAAAGTTAACAGCTTTGTTGAAATATAATTGACATATAATAAACTGCATGTGTTTAAAGTATAAAATTTGTAAGTTTTGATATTTGTACACACCCGTGGAACCATTACCACAATTAAGATAACCCCCCAAATTTCCTCATAACCCTTTATAATCTCTCCCTCCTGTCCTTCCCTGCCATCATATCCCCAGGCAACCACTGATATGCTATCTGTCACTATAGAGTAGTTTACTTTTTCTACAATTTTATATAAATGGAATTATTAAGAATGTACTCTTTTGAGGGAAGTGTGGGGGTGTGGTTTATTTTACCCAGCATAATTAATTTAGGATTCACCCATGTTATAGTGTCTATCAATAGTTCATTACTTTTTATTACTGGGTAATATTTCATTGTGTGGATATACAACGGTTTGTTCACTGTTTATCCATCTACTTGCTGGTAGACATTTGGGTTGTTTCCATTTTTTAGGTATTACAAATAAAGCTGCTTTTACCATTTGTGTACAGGTCTATGTGTGGACATATGCTTTCATTTTTCTTGGATATATAGGAATGGAATGGCTGGGCTATCTGGAAGGTGTATATTTAACTTTTAAGAAACTTACAAACTGTTTTCTCAACTGGTTGTCATTTTACATTCCCACCAGCAATGTGTAAACATTCCAGTTGTTCTATATCCTCATGAACTCGGTATGATCAGTCTTTTTCATATTTGATATTATATTAGCTATAGTTTGCATTTTCATTTCCCTGATGACTAAAGATGTTGAGCATCTTTTCATGTGCTTATTTGCCATCCATACATCTTTCTTAAGTAAAATATGGTCCAAATCTTTTGCCCATCTTTTTCTTGGGCTAGTTATTTATATATTATTTTGTAGACAATTTTCATATATTCTGGATACAAGTCCCTTATATACATGATTTGAAAATATTTTCTAGTAGCATGTGACTTTTCTTTTCATTCTCTCTACAGTGTCTCTCAAAATGTAGGAATTTTTAATTTCAATGATCTCTAGTTTATTAATTTTTTATTTTATGAATGTTTATTTTTTTTTAAGATTTATTTATTTATACAAGAGCATGCACAGCAGGGTGGGGGAGGGGCAGAATGAGAAGGAGAGAGAATCTTAAGCCGGCTCCAAGCCCACAATCACCCAACATGGGGCTTGATCTCATGACCCTGAGATCATGACCTGAGCCAAAATCAAGAGTCAGATGCTTAACCGACTAAGCCACCCAGGTGCACCACGAATAGTGCTTTTATTGTCATGTCTAAGAAATATTTGCCTAACTTAAGTTCACAAAGATTTACATTTTCTTAGATTTGGGACTGTGATTTTTGAGTTAATTTTTGTGTATGCTGTGAGATAAGAATTAAATTAGTTTCTGTTGTTGGCTGGGGGGGGGGGGGTTGCCTATGAATATCCATTTGTTCCAGCCCCATTTGTTGAAATGTTCCTGCAACTTGGTTGAAAAATAATTGATTATATATGTATGGATCTATTTCTGGACTTTTTTATTCCATTCATAATTTTGTTTGTATTTATGTGAATATGACATAGTTTTTATAACTATAGCTGTATAGCAAATCTTGAAATCAAGTAGGGTTATCTATTTAACTTTGTTCTTTTTCAGACTTGTTTTGTCTCTCCTAGGTTCTTTGCATTTCCAAATGATTTTTAGAATCAGTTTGTCAATTTCTACAAAAAAACACCTGCTGGTGCTTTGATGGCATTGTGCTGAATTATAGATCAACTTAGGGAGAATTGATCTCTTAACAATATTGTGTCTTCCAACCCATTAACACAGTATTTTTCTCCATTTACTTAGGTCTTCTGTAATTTTTCTCAGTGATATTTTGTAGTTTTCCATCTGTAGGTCCTGCACATCTTTTCAAATATATCCCGACATAATTTTATAATTTCATGTTATTATAAATTGTATTGCTTTTTAAATTTTAATATCCAATTGTTTGTTGATAGTATAAAGAAATACAATTGATTTTTGCATATTTACCTCATATTCTACAAATTTGATAAACTCATTTATTCTAGTAGATTTTTGGTAGATTTCATTAGATATTTAACATAGATAATCATGGGGGCGCCTGGGTGGCTCAGTTGGTTAAGCATCTGCCTTTGGCTCAGGTAATCTTCTTAGGCTCCTAGGATGGACCCCTGCATCAAGTTCCCTGCTTAGCAGAAAGCCTGCTTATCCCTCTCCTTCTGCCACTACCCCTACTTGTGCTCTCCTGTTATCTCTCTGTCAAATAAATAAATAAATAAATAAAATCTTTTAAAAAAAACCATAAATGTGTCTTGTGAGTAAAGACAATCTTACTTTGTCCTTCCCAATATGAATATATTTTACTTCTTTTACCAGCCTTATTGCACAGAATAGGACCTCCACTAACAAGTTGCATAGAAATGGTGAGGTTAGGCAAACTAGTTTTGTTTCTGTAAGGGAAAACATTTAATCTTTTTCCTATCTTTGGTTTTCTATATATAATGTGTCTCTTTTTTGTCTGCTTTTAAGATGTTTTTCTTTATCATTGATTTTAAAGCAATTTGATTATGAGACTTGGTATAGTTTTCTTTATCTTTCTTGTGCTTGGAGTTTTGTTTTGTTTTTTGGCTCAATGGACTTAGTTTTTGTTTTTTGTTTCCCTCACTCCTCGTTTGGTGACTCCAATTATGTTGTATTTGATCACTTGATATTGTGCCAGAATTCATTAATGCCCTAGGTTTTTTTTCATTCTTTTTTCTCTGTGTTTCATTTTAGATAGTTTCTATTATTTTGCCTTCAAGGTCACTAATCTTTCCTTCTGAAATGTATAATCTATTGTTAATCCCACTCAGTATGTTTTCCATTTCAGACAATATAGTTTTCATCTATAGAAGTTCAACTTGGGTTTATTTTTATACCTTGATATCTCTATTTAAAATATTCAGTATTTCCTCTTGCTTCTGAACATGTGAAGTACAGTCATTGTAACTGTTTCAGTGTCCCTGTCTACTAATTCTATCATTTCTCAGTCCACTTCAGTTGACTGATTTCTCAGTGAGAATGAGTTGTATTTTTTACTACTTTTCATACCTGGTAATTTTTGATTGAGTGTCAGATATTGTGAATTTTACCTTGTCAGGTGCTGGATATTTTATAGGAATTATAAGTATCCCTGATCTGTATGCTGGATGCAATTAGGTTACTTGGAAACAATTTGATCCTATTACGTCTTGCTTTTAAGTTTTGTTAGGCAGGACTAGGGCTGCATTTAGTCTAAGGGTATTTTTCCCCTCTTACCGAGGCAAGACCCCTCTCCATACTCTAGCCAATTCTCATGAATTATGAGGCTTTCCTCTCTGGCAGTTGGAAACAAGCACTTTTCCCATCCCTGCATGATCCCTGAGAATTTTGCTTTCTAAATATTTGGGGTGGTTCTTTCCCCAGACTCAGTTTCCTCACATGTATGTGATAATCAGTGCTCTGCTGAGGACTTGAGGGAGGCCTCTGCAGATCTCCAGAGTTTTTGTGCTGCGAGCTCTCTCCTCTCTAGTCTTCAGGACTCTAAACTCTTTCTTCAGGCAGTAAGTGAATAGAGCTTATTTTGCTTGTTTTCCATCCCTTGAATGGAAATGTCCAATGTCTTGAGTGCCATTCTTTCATATATTTTTTTCTACTTTTTTAATTATTTAGGCAGAAGGATAAATCTGGGCCTCGTTACTCCATCTTGACCATAAACAGAAGTTCCAGTTAATTAATACAGCCACAAATGACTAGTGGCTAGCCTAACAGACAGTGCAGAGTTAGATTATAATAGAATCTCAAAAGGCACAAAACATAGGCTCTTATGGCTGTTTCTGAGATCTGCCAAAACTGGGGCTTGTTTTGCTTTCATTTTATTTCCAGGCATGGAAAATATAGTTGCTTTACTAGGGAAAGTACTGTCACAAAGGGTCATTTCCAAAGAAGTCTAGGATAATAACTCTTATTCACTGGCCACATACTTCTGATCAGAGCTTTAGTTTTGCAAGGCTACTGTTTATGAAGTCCCTTCATATGTTTAGTACTTTTGTGTGAGACTTGTCAATCCTCACAACCATATTTTGAGGTATTTGTTATTATTCTCATTTTACAGGTGAGAAAACTAAAGCTCTGGGAGGTAAAAACCATATTTATTAAAGAGGTATTTTACATGTTTTGTACTAAATTTTCTAAATCCAGTGTGTATTTTGTGCTTTATATCTCAATTTGGATATAAAATTTTCACTGGAAATATTTGATCTGTGTTAGATTTCATAAGATTTACAGTTGAAAAAATGGTAGAATCACATACCCAAGTAATTCCAAAGTTAAAAGTTCTAATAAATGAATCAAGTACCAAAAATTATTTTTATATTATATGCCAATACATTGACACAACTGGTTCTTCTTTTTTAGAAGATTTGATTTGACTTTGAAACAAATGCATATCAGTTTCAAAATGTCTGCCCAAGTTAAATAAATTTACTAAAACTTATACCAACTCAGTATAATTAACACTGAATTCAAAGTGGTGGTGTATAAATTTATAAGCAACTGTAAGGTTATCAATGTCAATATATCATTTTTCAAATTTTTCTTAAAGTTGATTTATGTAAGAAAAATGTAAAATTTCATTGTATACTACTATTGTTCTATTGCATACTCTGACAAGTTTCAATTTCAAATTTTATGCCTATTTGGCTGGGTCACAAATTAGCTTTTCTTTTTTTTTTTTTTGGAGGTATAAATTTAGTTCATTCACATGTAGTGTGATATCAATGAAAAGATATAATATACTGTGCCATTTCTTGATCTTCATTGAAAATTTGGCAAGCAATCATTTGCTTTAATAAAATCTTGAATTGGAACAATACAGTAGCTCTTTGTAAAATTCTTTAGGACTTATCCAACAAGCATTGGCAAAGAATACACATCATTATACTCCTTGTGTTCTATTTTTTTTTTCACAATTCCATTATCTGGCATTGATCCATAGCATTTTAAATATATAATGAATGATTTAACAATGGTATCCATGACATTTCAAGAGTCTGCTTTAAAAAACTGAATATGAATATCATACAGTGGAGTAAAGCAATAAAGGAAACAGTCAGTTGTTTTAGAATTAAATTAAATCCAGATTATTTTAGCTAATGTGGCTGAAATACCATCCATCAGAATAGAATTTAATTTTTTCGTATCTAGCTAAAATTCTTCTTTGACAGGTGTAAAAGATTTAAAAATATTTAAAGTCTGAGTTCAATTTTTTCGGGCCATAAATTGACAATGTCTTCATAAATTTGGAGGTTTTTTGAGACAAAGCATACTTCAAGTATTAATTGAGCAATGTCTTTTATGTTGCATTATTCATCTAAAGCTAAAGAAAAGTAATTGTGCTTTTCAAATTTTGAACCAGTTGATCTTAGATATTGTTAAAAGATTTTGTCTTCTTCAGGCAGTTGTTGGGTGGCTTAACTGAAAAATCTTTCACTTTTTGTGAAGTACCTTTTTAGTCTTTTCTCATAATATCCTAAGAAAACTGAATATAACCAGATGTCTATGGAAAAATTGTTTTCTTTTTTGTGCAAGAATCCAAGCCATTTATAGCTATACAAATTTATAAGCTCAGATTCTGTTTGAAATCACTTCAAAACGTTTTGTTGGACATCTAATTATGAATTCAAGTGGCTAATGTCATTAATTCTTTTTTGATTGTTGAGAAGAAAGTTACCAAATTTACTATATGTTCACTGAAAATGTTTCTTAATACTGTCCATTTTATTATATTTACCATTTTTTTACACAACAAACAGCTTTTTTCCTTTTGCTCTGCTCCAGCAAATTGCAATTGCTATTCATCATGAAATTTCCAATATACTTTCAGCCAGCCTCCTTTTTTCTTTTTTTTTTCCAGCCTCCTTTTTTCTTTACTGTTCTGGTTCTAGTGCTAGTTTCTGCAACTCCTCTCAATTCTGCATCAGTAGTATGCTACCTTTTTAAACTTTAAAATTTATCCATACTTATTTTAACTAAAAAATATTTATTAAAATAGTTAAGAATTGGGCGCCTGGGTGGCTCAGTTGGTTAAGCGACTGCCTTCAGCTCAGGTCATGATCCTGGAATCCCGGGATCGAGTCCCACATCGGACTTCCTGCTCGGCAGGGAGTCTGCTTTGTCCTCTGACCCTATCCCCTCTCAGGTGTTCTCTCTCATTCTCTCTCTCTCAAATAAATAAATAAAATCTTTAAAAAAAAATAGTTAAGAATGTCAACTTAATAACCACTTATGACATACAAAGAGATTCCTATAACTTGAGCTGTCTACTTCAAACCCATTACCGTGTTACATGGGTATGTAGGAAAACATAATTTGAACTGAATCAATCAGTTGATACCAACTAGATTGGCCATGTGTTTATGTGTAATACTAGAGAGGACACATGCATCTCATAGAAAAACTTCAACAAATTAGCCTAGGTGATGCAGCAGTAAAAGTGAAATGTTCTCACACCAAAACAGTGGGGTGTGTTTAACAGAAATGTATTTTATACCTGTTCAAATTTTTACATTTAAACTAATAAAAATTGAATACAATTAATAATTCAGTTCCTCAGTCAAATATAAAATGCCTGATAGCCTCCTGGGACTAGTGGTTACCATATTGCATAGGTATATAACCAGGTGAAGATCTCTCACACCTGTACCAGGAGAAAGGTTACATGAATATGAAACAGGATGATGATTACCTCAGGTCAGGGGAATGAGGGGGAAGAGATGTAGTTATTGTCAAGATCCTAACTTTTATTTTGCCTCATGGGTTCATGGGTGTTTATTAAGTTCAAAAATAACTAACTAAATAACTAAGAGGGAGCCATTTTAATAGTTTGGACTATATCCCTGTAGACAGTTTGTATACAAATACTTTCTGTATCCATAGGTATACACGTAGTCATACAAGAATGTACCCATGTATTCAAGAATATACACATACATACACACACAAGAATGTACACATATATTCAAAGGACACATAAAATAAGCTTTTATTGAACAAGTGGGATTATAGTATTCTGTTTTTGTGGATTGTAGATGCACAGATTTTGGATTAATCATAAACCTTGTTACATGACACTCTTATCATTGATCTATGTTTGGATATGTTAGATCAATGTTAGAATTTTTACTAAATTCTAAAAAAAAAATTCTAGGTATTTTACATGTATGTGCCTATCTGTACAAATCACAAGTATTCAATGTCAGATATATGTATATTTTATTTATTTATTTATTTATTTATTTATTTGCTATTCACTTAGTCTTCCTCCCTTTTTCAACAGTGGGACTTTTTTTTCCTTCTTTCATTTTCTTCTAGGATAGAGGAGGAACCAATGCTCCCACACAATAGATGCTTATAATAAGTTAGCAGCTTTTCAACAGGAAGCAGTTTATTTCTCTACTACCACCATGCCCCTCACCCCTCAGTGGGGAAGTTCTACTGCAATAGAAAACTCACAGTAGCAATGTTTAGTAAGGACTTTCGTTCTTTCTTTCTTTTTTTAAGATTTTATTTATTTATTTGAGAGAGAGAGAAAGGGAGAGCACTAATGCGGGGAGGAGCAGAGGGAGAAGCAGACTCCCCGCTGAGCAGGGAGCCCGATGCATGGCTCGATCCCAGGACCCCGGGATCATGACCTGAGCTGAAGGCAGATGCTTAACTGACTGAGCCACCCAGGTGCCCCAGGACTTTCAAAAGAAGCTGTTTCTTATTAATGTCATGTCTTTTTTTTGCATCCATAGCTCACCATATCCTCTGCCTTTGCACTCAGTGTATGGTTTCATTTGAAGAAAGACTTTTTTTTTAAATTTTGGAACTAAGTAATATGATACTTTTCTTTGTAACAGGTGCTATAAAATTTTTAACTTGCTTTAATAGTGTAAAACTAACTTTTGAGAGACTGTTAACTGTAGTAACTATTTTTTTTTAACTGTAGTAACTATTAAGCTAAGCATTAAGTTTTTGCCCATGTGTATTTTAGAGGGTTAGCAGGTGAATGGTAGAAGTAAAATATTAAGGTAGAATTAGAAATTATTATTAGCATTGTTAGAATTTCAAAATGCTGACCTTATTATAGAATTATCAGAGACTTTTCATATAACAGCAATAACAATGGCTATTATTATTTAACCTCATTAAAAAAAATCTAACAATGCTTATGGGTACAGCAATCCACCATTCAGGTCTCCATCTCTAAGGGAAGCAGTCACATCTAGGGTTAAATAAAGAACTTCATGGGATATAGGGTACTTGGTTATTTGCCTGGAACCCTTGCCTAGCTCCTTAGCGAAGGAAGAAGAGGAAACTGATAGAAATAATTGTGTGTCTGATCACTGGGTTTCAGCTTTTGCTCATTTACTCCTACTCCTGTCCTTTTGTGGTACTGCGTAAATAATCAGCAGTCCTTAGACAGATGTTATTTGAAAGCAGTGAGGGAATTGTATCCAGCTGCTAGGTAGTTCCCAGGTACTCTCTCCCCATCAGGCCCCTCTCATCTGTTCTGTCCACCTTTCCCAGACCCACAACCACACTGCTTGACTCTACCTGAATGCAATGAATGATGGTTCCCACCATGCTGTTCTTTTCAGGGAACAACAATCTGGAACAGGCAGGTGATCATGATGGTAAATCTCTATACTAAAATCAAGGGAAATAAAACTCCCAAAACATTTTAAGTGGCTAAATACCAAATGCCTCTTAGTGGTTTGTTAGGAAAGAAAGAAGGGAGGGAGGGAGGAAGGGATGAAGGAAGGAAGGGATGAAGGAAGGAAGGAAGGAAGGAAGGAAGGAAGGAAGGAAGGAAGGAAGGAAGGGAGGGAGGGAGGGAGGGAGGGAGGGAGGGAGGGAGGGAGGGAGGGAAGGGAGGGAAGAAGAAGAAGAAAAGAATAGGAGGGGAGGGGAGGTAAACTGAGTCCATAATTCAAACTTGAAAAATAACCTTTCTAATCAGAATCTGATGTTATAACTCTTCTGCAGATATGTTTGGTAGGATAAGTTAGGGTGCTATATGGTTTCTTGAATGCAGAAGATATATAGGAGTTAAAGGTGATACTTGTAACTGGTACAGTTTTCTTTTTCTTAGTGGAGGTAAAATTTATTCCTTAATATTTTATAGTAATCTGTTCGCTCTGATATATACTGTATTGGCTCAGGCAGCCATAACAAAATACCATAGACTGGGTGGTTTAGACAACAGAAATTTATTACTCACAATTTTGGAAACGGGGAAGTCCAAGATCAAGGTACCAGCAGATTCGGTTCCTCATAAGAGCTGTCTTTCTGGCTTGTAGATGGTCACATTCTCACTAGGTCTTTACACGGACTTCCTGCAGTATGTGCATGCTGGCTCTTATAAGACCACCAATCATATTGGATTAGGATCACACCCTTACGACCTCATTTAACCTTAATTGTCCTATTTCCTAAAAGCCCTGTCTCTAAATGCAATCACATCAAGGGGTAGGATTTCACCAGACAAATTGGTTGGGGTGGGGGCACAATTCACTTTTGTCATATGGCCTTATGATAAATATTTCATTATTCCCTTAAATGATAACTTAAGAATTAAGTCTGTTTATTGTTTTGATTTGTACCGTTATGTCCATTGCAAATGACTACCTTAAAGAAGTGTACATTTTGAAAGAGTAAAATGCATAAGACCATAGAGTCAGCCAAGCATATCATTCAAAACATGAAAACAACAGGAGTTTCATCAAATCCAGCAAAATTCGTAAACATGCATTATATATGTTTTATACATTAGCAGCCCTGAATGGTTGCTGTTTTCTACGTAGTTTCTGGCACGCTACTGATATCCCTACAGAAGGAAAACCGAGTTTGTCTAAGCAATAAAGCCACACCTAAGTCCTTTGGAATAGTGACCATTGTGCTGTGGCTCAGAGCAGGGAGGGAAAGCTCTCCAGATGGCGTTTGCACAGTTGTCTTTAGTTTTGATTGGGATATGAAATATACGCATGTTTGTGTTTAGCCTGAATTTTGGCATGACTTGGATCTCATAGTGAATAAAAAATTAATTCGTTGAATCCTCTTGAGAGGAGTGTCCTTATTTACACTTGTTCAGAGGTCTTTTTTTGTACTACAAAGTTGAGAACAGGTAGGGAAAGAGGCAGTTAGAGACATCCCTTGTTTTCAGAAAGATGGGCTGGAGTGCTGGGGAGACATTATCAGCAGAGATATGTCAAAGACAGAGTGCCATATGATTTCAGAGGAGAGCCATCAGCCTGAAGGAAGGTATCTATTACAGAGGAAAGAAATACAGGAAGATGTCCTGTCTGTCCCTGGGACCTGCTCCTGGTGTTTCTTCTGATTCAGAGCTCCGAAGCCTCTCTAAGTACCTAGCACAGCCTGACTCACCTTGCCATAGTGACTCTTCTCTGCTCTCCTTCCTCCATCTCTCAACTCCTCCTGCTCCTTAACCACTTTTTGGAATAAGACAGGGGAGACACATAACCATAACCTTTTTCATCATTTAGCTGAGTTGAGATTTTCCCCTTCGCTAGACGATGAGTTCCCATGGCTCATCAGGTGCCTGGCTTATAGTAAGCAGATTAAAATTAATTAATGTTTGGAACAAAAGATTGGGCATATCAGGAACAGGACTTTTAACCAGTACCTTTTAAAAATGAGTAGGGTTTGATCTTTGGAAGCTTAACCAACAGAGCTCTGAACAGCATAACCAAGCTGTGGATATGGGAAAATCCAGGATGTTGCCCAGTTGGATTTCAGTACAAACTTAGAATGGGAAATAAGCCTGGAAAGTTATGTTTGAATCAAATTTGTGAATGCCAAGCTAAAGAATTTGAAATATACAGAAGGCTTGAAGAATTATTTGCTTTTTCAGTGCTTTCATTGCTTGAGTATGCTGCAGCTAAATGCAGTCAACTCTTATTTATCAGAGTATTAAAAAATGAAAAATGTACTGTCAAGAAACCTTGAATCATCTTTTCTCTTTTTAGGCCTGCCTTTTAGCCAGAATCCTGCTAGTTTGGTTGAAGGGAGAGGAAGAAAGGAATAGAGATAAAACTAAAGCTCATTTAATTGCTTCATTGTTAGATATGGCATAGGCAAAAAAAAAAAAAAAATCAATATCAATTTATTACAATCAGAATTATATTGCTTTTAACCAAAGGCTGTTCTAAGATGGGCAAAGAGTAGTTTAATTTAATTTTGAAAATAAGTTATAAAGATCAAGGCACTACAAAATTAGAATGCATTTCTGAGTGGAAACATAAGTAACATTGAGAATTACCTTAATAAAAAGAGTAATGTAATAAATATATCACTATAATATATTAACTAGTGTCTAAAATAACTTTTGCTGTGAACTTTAAAGCAGAAATGCAATTAATGAGTATAATGGGGTTTTTGAAATCTCATGTGGATTATATTTATCCACAGTTTCCTTTTGGTCTGATCAACCCTCAGAATCTAGAATATCATGAGTACTAAAAACTATACACGTGCTAGGTTCTGAGAAAGGGTTTCAACTATGTTCCACCTGCCTTCACTAATGTGTAAAGAGGAAATGGAGACTTCTGCTGCCAGCGCTTAAAATTACAGTATGTCAACATGAAAAACACTCACAATAAGGTCTCCATCTGCATGTACCTGCCAAATTTGTTATTTATTGCATTTCTGTCCCAATTATTATGTCTCTAGCTCTCTTTAGAAATGAGGTGATTGTTTAATTAAGGGATAATTGTTTCCCAGTGTGAATTATCCATGCATGATATAATTTTTATCAATAATACGATGTACTTAACCCATATGCACAGGGACTAAATGGTGACTGGGTTAAATGGAAACATTGGTTTGATTAAGTGACGGGATCATAGATAAATTCTGCCCTTCATTTCTTGCTAATTTTTTGTAATAAGTTAAAATACTATATATATATAGATCCCATACCTGGAAAAATATTCATGAATTTATCATCTTTATATAGCATATTTTAAGAAACATTTTTGCTATGATGATAGTGAGTAACAAGTATCAAATGATAATAGATTATCATTTTATATCTGCCATCTCATTTCATTGGTGCAAAATTAGCAGCCACAATGGGAACCACCATCTGGGAGGTGTTTTGAACAGTGCCATTTAAATTCCTTCTGGAATTTGACATGCACAAGTTATAAGAAAAGATTTGGAGAGAATGGTCCATTTAAAAGGCAACAAAGTGGGCGCCTGGGTGGCTCAGTTGGTTAGGCGACTGCCTTCGGCTCAGGTCATGATCCTGGAGTCCCTGGATCGAGTCCCGCATCCGGCTCCCTGATCGGCAGGGAGTCTGCTTCTCCCTCTGACCCTCCCCCCTCTCATGTGCTCTCTCTCTCATTCTCTCTCTCTCAAATAAATAAAATCTTTAAAAAAATTAAAAAAAAATAAAAAATAAAAGGCAACAAAGTGTCTCAGTTTGGTTACAAATAGCAGTCCTTTTGGAGACGTATGGCTTTCCCAGTGGGGAAGGGTGACACTTAAATCCATCCTCTGAAATGTACTCATAATTTCATGTGGCCTCGGCACTCCACCCCTACCCCCAGCTCCCACTTTCATGTTGCCCTTGATCATCGTCAGTTGTCTCCTTAAAACTGTTACCAAAACCACTGGAACCCCAGTGAAATTATTCATCATACTTTATCATAAACAACCTTGAAGTGACATGTGCCTGCATGTCCCTGCCTCTGCAAGGCATCCCCCCTCAAGGCCTAATTTAGGATGTGTTTGAAGCAATAGATGCCTTTCAAAATCGCTGTTAAAGATCCTGAGGTGTCCTATCAGGCAGAACCTTCTGCGCCCTCCAGCGGGTGCATCCTCAGTAACACTTGTGCAGCCCTCAGTTCGAGTATTACTTAGAGGTAGCTGTTTACATGTCTGCTTCCCTCACCAGATTGCTAGCTCTTTGAGGGCAAGGACTATGCATTCCTATCCTCGTAACCCTGCATCTAGCCCTGGACTGAGAAGTTGGTAGGCTTGAAGTAAATATTTGTTGTATCAAGGAGTTGAGTGGAAAAGCATAGATTTGGAAGCAAGCATATATGGAATCCAATCCTGGCTTTATCTACTGTGTGGTTTGGGGTGAGTTTCTTAACCTTTCTGAGCCTTAGTTTTCCTAAATACAGGTTACAATAGGCAGTTGACAAGGAGTTAGGAGGCTGATAATAGGAAATGTATGAAAAGCATATTGTAGACTCTACATACTCTCTGGTTCTTAGTCCACTGACATAACAGAGCTTTGCTGTTCATCAACAGTGCACCTGAGCCCCGCGCTAGGTGCCGGAGAGCTTAAGAGATGAAGATAGGCAGGTTTCTCCTCTCGGGTTGTGAGTAGTCTAACACTGTGATTTGTCTTCTACATTATTTGGCGTTTTTTTGCTCTCAAGCCTAAACTTAGGGTGGATCAATCACTAAATGCACTGATTGGTTTCATGCTCCTCGTTTCTTCTGCATGGGTCTCCTTACCCTAAATATGAGAGCGTGCCTGGTTTTCCATTGCTCCTCTTCCTCATGCTACACTGTCAGCAGTATTGTAACATCTTTGTTCTCTGCCACATTGCTAATTCTCAAGAACAGTTCACAATTGTGGAAGTGATGATGTCATATCCCAGCAGAATAAGAATCAGGAAAACCTCCTATCCTAAAATTACAAGGTACATACTTTGTTATTACAATTAGATAGCTATTCTTTATGAGGAAAGGCAGTTAATTGAAGTCAGCCACAAGGAGAGTGAATTCAGATGTTTTCTGGGGCACTTAAAAGTATATCCGATGAGACTCTCTGCTCACTGCTAGAAGTGAGCTGATTAGGAAACTTAAAAGACTTGTTAGAACAATGAACTCCTTTCTAAACATTCTTCAAACCCACCTTAAGCAAGGGAGAGAAGGAAAATGGTATCTTAAAGGAACTGCCCAGTGTCAGCTCATGATCGCCTATGTTAATGGGATGATGGAAAAAATCCCAGCATGTGGATAATTTTTAAAAACTCATTTAACTTTGACTTTAAAATACATAGTTAATATTTGGCAATGTTAGGGTGAAAGTAGTTTTTCCCCGCTGTATATTACCTGTTAAATGGTAAGAAGTTGTGTGTGTGTGTATAGTAAGCCTGCATATATATGAGTGCATGTGTGCATGGGCATGCAGTGTTTATAGATTCACAGTCTCTAAGCTCCAAAGGGAAAACACTATTAGCTAGTCAGCATTGCCTTTCAATTAAATGTTGTGTTGATAAATCATTGACCCCGTGTGCCATTGATTAAAGGTTCTCTTGTCTTGAGTTAGGATAGAAGTTTTGTTTTTTAATCAAATATTTTAAGTTCCTACTACAAGCAAAACGTTATGCTGGCGGTGAGGCAGAGATACAGCTAGTCCCTTGACTTTTGGATGTTTGAAGGTTTTCAGGAATCCTCGGAGTCTGGGCAATTTCATTTCCATTAAAAGTAACATGAATCCTTTCAACTTTCACTAGCATGTTGAACCTCCCGCCCATGCTTAGTTCTAGGCCAAATTTTCTTCTCACCCTCTCCCAAGATTTCAGTTACTAACTAAAAATTCTATCTCCCAAATGTGTACCTCCAGCCCATTCATCTGCTTTGAGTATCAGACTCAGTCCCACATTAAATCTCTGCTTGGATGTAGATGGTACCCAAAATTCAGTGTATTTAACTAAACCTGGAAGTGCCATCTGAGTGAAGTTACCACCATCCGTCCAGTTCCATGATACTTCCATCTCCTTCATTCTCTATGTCTAGTCCACCACTAAGTCATGCTGATTTTCTTGGTTAAAAATCCTTTAAATCCACACACTTCCTCCCCTTGTCCATAGTCACCACTCTAGTCTCGATCACCATGATCTCTTGTGTGGGTGACTGGAGTAGGCCACCTCTCCCTGGTGCCCCTTCTTCCCCTCTGGCTCATCTCCAGTTCTCTTTTTCAAAATGCAAATCTGATCAGGTCACCCCCTTTACATAAGACCATTTAGCAAGCTTCATTGCTCATAGACAAAAATCCAGAATCTTCAGCGTGGCCTCCAAGACCTGCATGCCTCCCTTGACTGTATATATTCCTGCCGAAGAGCCTGGAATAATCTTCACCTGATTTCATACGGTTAACTTCTGGCTGCTTTCTAGACCTTACCCCAAGATAAACTTCCACAGGAATGCATCCCTTAGCCCCTTAAACTGCCGTAGTACAGTGTACCTCTCCTTCATAGCACTTACCACAATGTGCAGCTGTGCATTTAGTTGTATGATTACTGATCATTGTCTATCCCCACAGGACTGTAGGTCCACAAGAGTAAGGACCATGTCTGTTTGCTCATTAGTGTATTCCTAGCAGGAGAGCTGGCAGGAGCTTTGTTCTGAAGGATTTCCCAAGCCAAGTTAAGCTATTTGGAACTCATCTTAAAGACAATGGAAAGCTTCTGATGGATTTTAAGCAGGGGAGCAATGTGATTAGATGTACACTTTGGATGAAGTGTAGAGAAATCCAGACAAATACTGCTGAAAGAGAAATGAGGCAGTCACAGTAATGGCGGGTCCTTGCCATTCTTTCTCTATTTTCCTATCCCTCCTTTCTAAATCCAGTGAGGCACATTACCCATAGAACTTCTCAGATGCTTGATCATCATCTAGTCATGTGAATATTGGTTGAGTTCCTCAGTATATGCTTGACACTAAGAATAATAAAATGGTTCTGGCCCAGATGTGTATCCCTAACCCACATCTCCCATTCTGATGGGAAAGACTGTCCAATAAGTAGAGAGTATAATCCAGTGTGGAAAATGCTGCAATGGGAGTTTGAATGGAGTTCTCGAATGCAGAGGAGTTTATAACTAAAACAGTTCCCTGGGGCCAGAAAATGCCTCACAGAGGAGATGGCATGGGAACTAGAATGAAGTAGGTAGGAATGGTGGATTGTGTCAAGTAGAGACAAACGAGGGGGCATTGTAAGTGGCTGGAAGAGCACGTGCAAAGGCCCAGAACTGTGAAAGGGCACAGCATTTGGGGGAATGGCTTTAGCTCTGCAATTTCACAGCTGTAGAGAGAATGTGTGGGGATGGGGATGGGCAAGGTGGTAGAAGATGGCAAAAGACAGGTACATGGGGGCCATATTGTACAGGGCCTTAATTCAGGAGTATGAGTATCATCCTGTGAGTTGCCAGAAATCATGGAACCACTCCTAAAATCTCTGGATTAAAAACCAATTCATGGGCGCCTGGGTGGCTCAGTTGGTTAAGCGACTGCCTTCAGCTCAGGTCATGATCCCAGGGTCCTGGGATCGAGTCCCGTATCGGGCTCCCTGCTCTGCGGGGAACCTGCTTCTCCCTCTCCCACTCCCCCTGCTTGTGTTCCCTCTCTCGCTGTGTCTCTCTCTGTCAAATAAATAAATAAAATCTTAAAAATAAATAAATAAATAAATAAATAAATAAATAAATAAATAAATACCAATTCATGAGGAAGCACTTCATATGAAGGGTCTAATGGTTTATTAGGAAAACAGTGCCTAAGCCAGTAAGAGTAATTATGTCCTGAACCCAAGAAACATAAGAATGATTATGTTCCTGAGAGGTAAACTGGGATCTGGGCCTTTGAAGGAAGAGAGGGACATGGTTCTAGCAAGCTTACCAGGGCCTGCCCCTAGGAGACTGAGTAGTGAGCCAGGCCACACACTCTTGCCTGCTCTGCCATGCCAAGTGTCTGGGTTTGTGTTTTGCAGTTCCATGGAGAATGGGAGGCCGCCGGATCCTGCAGACTGGGCCGTGATGGATGTCGTCAACTATTTTCGAACAGCAGGATTCGAGGAGCAAGCTAGTGCTTTTCAGGAGCAGGTAAGTCTGTCTAGAGAAACCCATGATGAACAGTTACCTCTTCCTCACAGTGGGCAGAGGGAGTGAGGAGGAAGAGGACTGGAGAGCAGGGAGGGATCTGTGAGGCTCTGCATGTCCTCCACATCAAACACCGATCATACCAGAGCACTGAAGAGGGTGGGAAAGGAGAGAAGAAAAGTGACGAGCTAATGACTCCTTCCTGAGAGAGGGGAACCCATGCCCTGAGACACAGTGACAGCTGCAGGAAGGAGGGCTAACGCTCAGTTACATCTGCGTCTTCTGAAAGATGGGACAGCCCTACCCTCACCACAGACACACTGGAAAGCAGAAACCAAGAAGAAAGGGAAGTGAGGGGCAGATCTGACTAGAGACATGCAGCACCATCCACTACTGGCCCAGCACCAACCGAGCTAGATAGCCCCCTCCAATTTGCGTTCCAGGTGCTTAGAAACGTAGAGTGGAAAGAATACAGATTTAGAGTCAAATCCTGGTTCTTCTAACTCTGTGTGACCCTGGGCAAGTTACTGTCTCTCTCTGAGTCTTGCTTTCACATCCACAACATGAGGCTATCAATGCCCAACTCAATAGGGTGGTGGTGTGAGGATTAAGGAACTTTGTCTGTACAGTGCCTAGGGTAGGTCTTGGCACAGTGTTGATGCCCCTCAAAGTGTTAATTCCCTTCCCTCAGGTCCAGGGTTGGTATTGAAAGGAGGGAGTAGGGGGTCCCTCTCCATTGTTGGGGTGATTCCTGACTTCCATTTTTTAGGCTGGGCCAGCTCTGTAAGGATGGTGCCCAAGGGGCTTTAACCATGAGGAAGCACATTGAGGAGGCATGTTGTGGTCCACACCAGACCAGCTCTGTAGGGAAACAGAGATCCTATCTCCCTATCAGTGAAGGCTGCAGTTTTCTAAGCATTACATTTACTTTTCCAGTATTGTCATATAATTGATAGAATTATAAATTGAAGAATGTGTCTGGCTGCTTCTTCCATATCCATTTAGCTCTTATGCTCTTAAGCTGGGTTTGGCTAGGGAAACTTTATATATATATATATATATATAAATCTCCTTCAATATTTTCTTCAAACCTTATATATCTCTCTCTCTCTCCTCCCCCCCAATATATATATACACACATATATAGTTGTTGCTGTTGTTAATTTGGAAAATTTGCTGAAATAGCAGCTTAAATCACTTCACACCCACCAGAATAGCTAAAATTAGAAAGATTGATAAATTTAAATGTTCATGAAGATGTAGAACAAACACATTCTCCTGTATTGTTAGTGGGGATGTAAAATACTCATACATCTACCCCATGATCCAGCAGTTTCATTCCTGAGTATTTACCCAAGGGAAATGGAAACATATGTCCGTAAAAGATCTGTTCAAAATTATTCTTAGTGGCTTTATTCATAATAGTTTAAAACTGGAAGCCTAAGTGTCCACCACTGGGAGAATGTGGTATAGTCACACAGTGGAATATACCCAGTAATACAAAGGAACAAACTAGTAATGTGTAAAGAAGTTTGGATGAATCTCAAAGTATCATATTGAGTAAGAGAACCCTTACACAGGAGTTCTTATTGAACTGTTCCTATCTTGGTCTGTTCAGGCTGCTATAACAAAAATACTATAAACTGGGTGGCTTATGAGCAACAAACATTTATTTCTCACAGTTTCAGAGGCTGCGGATTCCAAGACTAACAAGGCTGCAGACTGGGTGTTTGGTGAGGGCCTGCCTCCTAGACAGCTGTATTTTTGCTGTGTCCTCACATGGAGGAAGGGATGAGAGAGCTGGGGCTCCTTTTGTAAGGGCACTAATCCGTATAATCACCTCCTAAGGGCCCTACCTCCTAACACCATTACCAATTACCTCTAATACCCCCTGGAGATTACGTTTCAACATACGAATTTTGGGGAGACACAAACATTCAGACCATAGCAATTTCATCTAGATGAAGGTTGAGAACAGGAAAATGCATCATTGGTAGCAAGAAGTAAAACAGTGGTTGCCTCTGGATAGGTGGGAGTGGAGAATGGCTGGAAAGTGGCATGAAGGAACATTGTGTGTCTTGATGAGGGTTTGGGCTACATGTATCTGCTTCCAGTAGATGCACTGAGATGCACAGGCATATACAGATGTTACAGGTCTGTGTGCTACATAGCCTCTACATTTTACCTCAAAAGAAAAGGAATTATAAAAAAACATTAAGCAATTAGTAGTATGCAAACTGAAGTGTTTAGGGGAATACACTGATTTATATAACTTACTTTGAAATGCATCAAAATATGGATTGACAATTGGATAGAGGAAGGAGTAGAGGGATAAACATGTGATAAAGCAGTATAGAAAAGGTTAATTGTAGAGTCTAGGGTGGTGGTCATGTGGGTGTTCACTATATGTTCTTAAAACTTCATGTTTGAAAATTTTTATAATAAAATCGGGGGGGGAATCGCTCAGGTTGAAAGGTGAAGGCCTACCAGCTGGAACATATTTTATTTTAGTTTTTAATAGAGTAATATCCATTTGTGTCATTACAGTTGAATAACTCTCTTCTAAAATTAAATTTAAATAATATTGTAAAAGGTTAACCAAAGAAAGGACTCAGCTAAAAGGTCTCTTGGCCCAATTCCCAGCTGCCCAAAAGTGTTTTTCAGATTGGACTTTTACTCAGACTCCTCTGAGGCCGATGTCCCAGACTCGGGGGGAGGGGTTGTCCTTTGGGCCTTCCAGATTCTGTGCAGGACCTGAGAATGGAGCTGGCCAGCTCTGAGCTTGGCCCAGGAGCAGGCCCTTTCTCCCAGGGATGACATCACTCTGGCAAGGCATTAGTGGGAAGCAAAAGGAACAGACTCTCCCAAAGCAATTCATTCAGAAGTCCTTCAAGCAGGCAAAGGGCATCATCTTGCTACTGTGCTGAGCCCAACTCAGGAGCCTGAGAAATGAATTCCCAGGGCACTGGAGTTTTGCAAGCATGGTCTAGAAGCTCAAGCTCCTTCATTCTCATGGAAGGGCAGTTAGGTGGAAGAAAGAGTCTGCCTTAAATTATTCCCTGGAAGTGATCCAAATCTTCTTCTGCCATGTAATTCTCATCATCTTTCCTCTTCTCTTTAAAGGAGGTAGAGGGAGGGCAAGGAGGGAACCACTAGTCAGGCTTAGCCTGGTAAGATAAATAGCTGCTGTGATTTCCATGAGGACTGAGAATCAGGATCCTTTACCAGGTTACCCTGCCTCTTCTGTCATCATGCCTCAGAAAGCTTTATGTTTCACCTTCAAGGATCTTCCTGTCAGTGAACCTCAAGTTCACCCTAGATGGGAAGACCGCCACCCCCAGCCCAAACTGACCCTTTGGAACATGACCCTTCCAGGCACATCTTCTAGGTCACGACAGCAGAGAAACAATAAGGACTACGTGTTGAAATCTCCTTGGGGAAAGCTTTGCCCTGCCATTGGACAGAAACAGCACAGAGCTGGAAACTACCCTCACACGACCTTGGAAAAGGGCAGGTCCAGAAAGGACAGTACCATTGCCAGTGATGTGGGGAGCTTAGTGTCATGGCCGACAGTGGTGGACTGAATGTTTGTGCCCCTCCAAATTCCCAAATTCGTATGCTGAAACCCTAACTCCCAATATGATGACATTATGTGGTGGGCCTTGGGAGATAATCAGATTTAGATGAGGTCATGAATGTGGAGCCCTCATGATGGGAGTAATACCCTGAAGAGAAGAGACCAGAGAGCTTGCTCTGTCTTTCTCTGTCGTGTGAGGATGCAGCGAGAGGATAGCCACCTGCCAGCCAGGAAGAGGGCTTTACCAAGAACCTGACCATGCTCGCACTGTGAGCTTGGACTTCCAGCCTCCAGAACTGTGATCAGAACTTAGAGCTGACTAAAACAGTGGCGTTGATGCTGGACATGTCTACCCTCAGCTGGGCTGACTTTGAGGAGAATATCCGCCTTCCTGGTATGGTCTCACAGTACGATCCTGGATATTCTGTTGCTGTAGCAACCAGACACAGAGGTGGCTTTCTAGTATACCTCCCTGGAAGATATCCGGCCATTGAGTGAGGTTTGTCCAAAGGGCCAGAACGGCATCCCATGTTTCTTTGGTATGAAGCATCTGGTGAAGCTGGTGATCTTTGCATTACCTCCTTTTCTCTGAGCAGGCACACTGCCACATGACAATGATTTCTATTAAATTTCCTTCTGGTGTAATGATCTCTATCAAGTTTTCTTCTGGAAAACCTCTTTTGAGCCTACTGTGCGAGCCACAACTATAAGCCAAAAGAATTGTCGAAAGGGAGGTTCTAACTAAGCCCCTGCCCGGACCCTTGCGCCAGCCCCCATGACCCAGTGTCAGTAGTATGTGTATTTCAAGTTGTTTTACTGTTCTGGCCAGTTGCCTTTAAGACCAATGCTATCCCTCTTCCTTGGTTCACTGACCTCATTAACATAGTGCTCCAGAGGGTTCACTGGCCAGTAGGAGCAGGAGCCAGTGGGAGTCCTTCCTAGAGGAGGCAGTAATGATGACTCTGTCAGTACTCTTTCCCATGGACACCGTGGGGTGATGGCTGTTTTCCCAAGTGTCTTCTGGCAGGCAGATCTCTCATGCTGTGGTGAGTCCTAGTTTCTTTTCTCCTGATTGACACTGGTCACTGGAGGATCCTGAAGAGTTTGCCTTTCTAGAACTCAGATTTCTATAACATGAATGTTGATTTAAACAGACAGGATATTGCTCAGGCTGTTGCTTTAATAGTCAAGTGTTAGCTTAGACCTGGCCTTCATGAAGTATGCTTTCAATGCACAGCACAGAGCACAAAACTACCTGAGATGTTGTATATACACAGTTGAATTTTGGTGACTAGATGATAAAAAATTGACACTTGCCCATACATATGGGTTGCCTGGTTTTCAAGAGTCAAAGGTACTTCAGGAATTTTACTTTCCTAAGAGCATTAGTTTTTAAGAGAACCTTTTGACTAACTTCATTCCAAAGCATCTCCACCTTCTTCACAGAACATTTAGGACAAGGTTTACTGTGTCAGCCTCTGAAGGCTAAATGAGCACCATTCTCTGGTGGAAAGCCATTTCTATTGACAGTGCTTTTAGTTGCCAGTTAAGGAATGCTGGCGGTCCAGGACAGCACCATCACCACTCAGACTGGACCCTAATGCAGGTCCCAGACAGCTCTGCCCCTCATAATGTAGTCACTTCACTTCCATGTCTTCATCTGTCTGACTCGCGTACTCAGATTGTACATGACGAAGATGGAAGGCAGCGATCTGCCATTCAGTCAGTGTCATATAATTCATATTGTTCGGATTCCTCAAACTTACAAGTAAGTAACATCAGTGATTCTGTTTCTGGAACAATTTGTATCACTGAGGTAATTTTTTTCTCGGAGTAATATGACAACATAGTATACAATTCATGGTGACAAATTAATTTTACTCTATTATCTCCTCACTTTCCCAAACCACATGTATAAGAGCAGTATTTTACTCTGAAATACCCAACTGGTTGTTTAAGCCATTCATTTAAAATGCAAAGATTGACATTTTTTTCAGATGACTATTTGCTAACTTTCTAAAGCTACTGACTAAACAAATGTGAGTAAAAATTCTCACTGCTACAAATTGCCAATAACACTACTTCCAAAAGGAGTAGTAAAGTGGGAAGGCCAATCAGGGCAACTCTGAGCCTAGTGGCCCAAGTCATCGCCAGAGATTTCAACTGTAGTGATTTTGGTAGATATTTTCTTTTTTTTTTTTTAAGATTTTATTTATTTATTTGAGAGAGAGCGAACATGAGCTGGGAGAGGGACAGTGGGAGAAGGAGAAGCAGACTCCCCACTGAGCAGGGAGCCTCATATGGGGCTCAGTCCCAGGACCCTGAGATCATAACTGACTGAGCCACCCAGGCACCCCTGTGGTGGATATTTCTACTTAGACCCAGTACAAATCCAGGTTTTGGGAGGTCTAAACCTTTTACAATTTTAAGAGCCCTTCTTGGGGAAAGAAATTCAAAAATATGAATACAGAATTACTGAGGCAAAAGTTAAGCTTCATTAGCTTCATGGTAAATTCAGCTCAGAGTGAGACCAGTTAAAACCCCACAAACTGGGGGGCACCTGGGTGGCTCAGTTGTTAAGCATCTGCCTTCAGCTCAGGTCATGATCCCAGGACCCTCATCAGGCTCCCTGCTCAGTGGGAAGCCTGCTTCTCCCCTCCCACTCCCCTGCTTGTGTTCCCTCTCTCACTGTGTCTCTCTCTGTCAAATAAATAAATAAAATCTTTTTTAAAAAACCCACAAATTGGAAGTAACTCTTATTACTTTATCAGCATTTTAAAGTACCAACTACTGTAAATATTTAAGGTGCTTTGACACATGATATTTCTTAACAGTTGAAGGCTTCTGAAATGCTTAAAATATTTTATAACATAATCAATAGGGGAAGTGGAAACTCAAACTCTGCTGATGCGTCCTTCCAGTCTATAAATATTTAGGAAGTAGTTAAAAAATAGATGGATGAGGGTGCCTGGGTGGCTCAGTTGGTTAAGCAACTGCCTTCGGCTCAGGTCATGATCCTGGAGTCCCAGGATTGAGTCCCGCATTGGGCTCCCTGCTCAGCAGGGAGTCTGCTTCTCCCTCTGATGCTCCCCCCTCTCATGTGCTCTCTCTCTCTCAAATAAATAAATAAAATCTTAAAAAAAAATAGATGGATGATGCTAACAATAAGAAAATAGCCAAGAGAATTGAAAGCAAAACTGATAAGGAAAGGACCTTTTGAGTTTTTGATTGAAACAGAGTAGATTTTTATAAGCCAAAAATCCCAAATGGTTGTTTAAGTCATTTATTTGAGATGAGACCAGTTGTAAGACATTATCACCTAGTCAGATACATACATGGTGCTTCTTTGGCTTATTCACTCATTCAAGTGTTTCAATAGTTGTTGTAGCTTTTTCTAACACTTGTTAAAATAAATATAAAACTATTGAAGTAAATAATACTCATTATTACAAGTATTGTTTTACTTTAACAAAACCACCTGAAACCATTGTAGGTTTGGGAACCATTTGAAGGAAGCACAGAATTCCTGGCAGGTGAAGATCAAGTACAAAGGCATGAGAAAACATGGTTTATCTTGAGAATTCCAAACGCCTTGGAGTAAGAGGTGTGGAGCAGGGAACGTCAAGGGATAAGACTGAAAGATAAACAGGGGTCCAGAATACAGATAGTCTGGTTTGCCTGGCAGAAGAGAGACTTCACCTGAAAGGTCCTGGGAAACTGTGGAAGGATAGTAAGTGGGAAGTGAGTGCCAGGATGAGATTTGTGGTTTTGAAAGATCAATCTAGTGGCAATGTGGAGAGTGGATTGGAGGACAAGGAGATGGAAGGTGGGAACGCTGCTGCAATAATTCTACTGGGCAAAGGAAAAGATGGATTAGAAAATCTGGGGAAGATGGCCAGAAGAATTTAGTGGATCACTGGCAGTGGAGGTTGAAGATTTGTCCCATCTCTGTTCTCCGCCATAACCCAAGACCAAGTTCACTGCCCACAAGTGGGAAAGGGAGGGGCTTGGATGACTGCCAAGTTTCCAGATTGGGTGGTTGTAAATTAGTGCCATTAACTAGGATGTTTGTGGGAGGTAAGTTGTAAAAGGGATATAATGAGCACAGTTTGGGGTACATTAAATTTGAAAGCCTATGGTACATTCAGGTGTATATATCTAGCAGACAGTTTGGGGGAAGAGTGAGACCTAGAGACCTAGAGACCTAGAGGTCATCAACAGTCATAGGAGAGATGACAATGAGAGGCATTTAGAAGGGGGTGAGAAAAAGGCCAAGGTCAGCACCCTGGGGAATACCAAGGTTTTAATTGTTTGGAGAAGAAAGGCAACTAGCAAAAGCAACTGAGAAAGAACCCTCAGGGAGGTGGGGAAAGAACCAGTAATGAGAGGTTGTACAGAAACCAATGAAGGAGCAAGTTTTAAGAAAAATGCAATGATCGACAAGGTCAAATACCTCAAAAAGGTGAAGCCCCCGTGGGGTCTGTGAATGACGGTGGAGTTTCAGTGGAGTTGGGGAAGGGAGAGGGTGGGTGACTGTTTGGGAAGTGGAGGACCCTTTCCTCCAAGTTGAGGAGTGAGTTGGGAGGCAGGCAAGTGAAGGGAGAACCAGTAGCTGGAGGGTCATGAAGGCATGAGGGTTCTTTTCTAAGAGAGGAGACACTCAAACTTATTTACATGCAGGAAAGTAGCCAAAAGAATTAGGTTAAAATTGAATGAAATTGAGGACAGTTAAATAAAGCAAACTCCTTGAGGATAAGGAAAAGGATGAGATCAAAGAGTATGGAAGGGCAAGGACATGGAGAAATTGGAAACCTCATGCATTGCTGGTTGGGAATATAAAAGGGTACAGCCACTGTAGGAAAGTTTAGTGGTTCTTCAAAATGTTAAGCATAGAATTACCATATGGCTCAACAATTCCCCACAAAGAATTGAAAAGAGGGACTCAAATAGATACTTGTACCCAAATGTTCATCGCAGCATTATTCACAATTACCAAAAGATGGAAACAATCCAAGTGTCTATGAACAGATGAATGGATAAAATATAGTATATACATATGATGGAATATTACTCGGCCATAAAAAGGAATGAAGTTCTGACACATGCTATGTGGATAAACCTTGAAAACACTATACTAAGTGAAGTTAACCACTTAAATATTGTATGATCCATTTATATGAGATATATAAGATAGGCAATTCATAGAGACACAAAGTAGATTAGAGGTTATCAAGGGCTGGGGGCAGAGGGAGTTACTGCATAATAGATAATAATTTCTGTTTGGGGTGATGGAAGAGTTTAAAAAATAGATGGTAGCAATGATTTCACAATGTTGTGAATACAATTAATGCCACTAACTTGTACACTTAAAAATAGTGAACTAAAATGGCCTGCTTCATGTTATACATATTTTACCATAATAAAATGTAATGTCGGCCATAATATACATGATTCAGTTCATTCAGTTTGGTCCATAAAATATTCAACTCTTTCATTCTTTTGTTTTAAAAAAAAAATATGAAGGGATTAATTCCGAACAAGACAGGGATATCTTTCTCTATCCTTCCTATTCTTCCTCTATCCTTCCTGTGCTTTGGGGGCATAGGTGAGCATGTGTACAGACCTAGCTAAGATTGCCCTTGTCCCCAGGGACATTAAGGGAGTTCCTGACAGCCTCTATTTCCTTTGCTAAACAAGAGGCAAGCTCCTGTGCTTGGAGTGGACAGGATGGGGGGAGGTTTAATAAGGAACTAGAGGAGAGCAGTGAAGGTTAAGAGTGGCCATCAAGGGGAATGGGAGAGGGAACTGACCAGGATACATAGAACTGCTAAGGAATTTTCCTGACCCAGCTGAGACTGGCACACGGCTCCTGGGTAGTGTTTCATCTTCACAGGTTGTTTGTTTTCCATAGTTGCACCAGGCATAGGAATCAGAGAAGGTGGATTGCTATTCTGCTCCTGGATGGGGTGTTTGTGGCGTGGGCATAGCGGATGACTAATGGCCTAAGAGGGCAATCTGAGAGGGCATATAAAAGAATGGTTCCCAGGGCCAACCAAGGGATGCAGACTTGATACAAATGAGGAGTCTGGCCCTGGAGAAAGTGAAACTGAAATGTGAAAGTGGGTGTAATGAGAATGAGGAGCAAGAGATAGGATAGGATTTTGGACTTTAAGTGTTGCAGAGGTAGGACTCTGCTGGTTGATGATATTACTGAAGGTGGAATTGTGGAAATGGTGTACTGGAGTAGACTAACTGCTGTCACAAGTAGATGAAAAGATGTATAATGGCTTAATTATAGTAGAAGTTTATTTCTTATTCATGTAAATAGTCCATGGTGGTCTTGGGAGTGTTCTCCTTCACTATAATTCAAGAACCCAAAGTGATGGAGGCTCTGTCATCTTCAGTCAGATCAAGATCATCCAGATATTGACATCCAGTTGGCACAAATAAAGAGCAGGGAGGAGCACACGTAGGTGGTCTTATGGGCCGGGTGCACACAGGAGGAGGCACACATCATCTCTTCATATGACATTGGCCAGAACGTGGTCACACGCCCATGCCAAATTGCAAGGAAGTCTGAGAAATGTGTAACTGTGGGTCCTGGAAAAAAGAGCAGCCAGCAGCCCTGGTTACACTTGAGCCTCAAAGTCATTTTTTTAAAACATCTGATGTTGTGATGCTGCTACTTAGTTTTGTTCCTAAGTCCCGAGATAAGTTTCAAAAAGACTAACTTTATAAAGATAGCTGAAGTGAAAAAGCCTAATCTGACCATACATGGGAAGCCTTCACTTCTAATTCTGTTCCTTGTATTTATTCTGGTGGGTTTTTTTTTTTTTTTTTTTTTAAATCTAGGCAGACATCTCTGTAACCCAGTTTCCTCATTTGATGAAGTAAGTTTCATTCTTTTTCCTTCATCAGAAATGTGTACAAGATTTTTTTGGTAATAGAGCCCCTTTATCACCCACTTTATGCCAGCAGCAAATATTAAATAACAGGGAAATATGCATTAAGTCACTGAAGGCATTAGCCCTCACAAGGAGCCCAAATGGATTTTGTGTCAGATTAAAGGGCAAGACCCATTTTGCTCTGACTGTTACTTTAACAAATGAGGTAAAGACTTCTTTTTGAGCCACACAGATGGTTTTTTTCTGTAAACAAGCTGCTCAGTGTTGGTTTTTTAAACTAGGTGAAGTCTTCCTAATATGTATATTGTCCACCTCTGATTTTCCACCAATAGGAATGCAAGGCAAGCATAGCATCAGCTGAGAGTCATTGGCTGATAATGTTGAGCTCATAGTCACTCCCCCCAACATTGAGCTGTCGGGGGCTGGGGGTGGGCAGGGTAGGGGGTGGGAATTGTAGAGGACACCAAAGAGGAATTTCCTCTCCAGAAGAGTTTGTTCCAACAACTATATGATAAGATTCAAAGGGTCTTGGTGTAGACTGGAGTAGTTCACGATCTTACTTTCCAAAAGTACGTGGAAGTTCTTCTGAAAACAAACTCTTTGTCTTGGTAAGGAGAGGTCCTTTAAAGAAACATGGTGAATTACTACAAAGTACTAAGGGTACCTCAAAACGTGTCCCCCTCTGATATTAAGAAGGCTTACCGCCAGTTAGCTCTTCAGGTACATCCAGACAAGAACCCAGAAAACAGGAGGCAGCTGAGGAGAAATTCAAACAAGTAGCAGAAGCCTATGAGGTCTTGTCTGATGTCGAGAAACGCAACAACTATGACAAGTCCAAAGAGAACCACATCAAAATGGAAAATACAGGTGACTGCAGAGATAAAAACTGCTTGAAAGAGGCACCACGGTTTGAGAGGCCACACTGTGGGTTTCAAAATGTCTTTGAAGACAAAGACTTCTTCTCAGGAGATTATTTTTCCATTGGTCATGTGGGTAAGGCCAGGAGATTTCGCTCCTCCTTCTTTGATGTGATCACCATATTGGACACAGGATTTTCCACATTTGTATCCCTGGGCTCCAGACCAAATCCCCCTTCCTCTGGAACATTTGTACCCTTTGTAAGCAGTGGAATGGGAAACTTCAGACTGGTCTCCACTTGTAGCCAGATAGTGAATGGCAAGAGAGTTGTTACAAAGAAAGTTCTAGAAAACGTGAGAGGGAAGACTGAAGTGGAAAAAGACAGCCTATTTCGTCAAATTCGTCCACGTCTTCGGTAAGGAGTCTGTGCTTTGTTCTTTCATGGGGAGACTTTCCTATAAGGCTGGTAAGTCTGATGCATATCAAAGACAGAATTGGAATCTGAGAGTGTGTTGAACTAGAATGGACAGAAGTCAGCTTAGTCCAAACCTCTCGTTTCACAGAGGAAACAAATAATGGGCCAGATAATGGCTTCCACCCCATCTTCTGATTCTAACTGAGCCTTCTTCTCCTCTGCACGATATTTGGGACAGTGGAGGCTACCACCACAAATATGGCCTTCTGGGTTAGTTGCAGGGCCCTATCATCAGAAAGCCCATTGACTTCTCTTTGACTTTTTCCCTGTCCTTCCTTGCTATTAACCAGTTTCCTCTTTCTTGATGGCCACTCTTTTTCTCTTCCTAACCTCTTTCTCTTTTCTCTTCCCACCTCATCTTTCTTCCCATACATTTCCAGTGGACCATATCACAATTAGGCTCAGTTGAAAGATCTACCAAGGTGTAGATTAGCATTTGTAGAGAGAAAGAGTGAAAAGTAAATGGGTTAAGATTTTTTTATATATACTTTTTTTTAAATAGCTAGCATTTATTGAGTACTTGGTAGATATCAGGCATTCTACTTCACCTGTGTTTATCTCAATAATTCTTTCAGCAGTGAAATACAGTAGCTACTTTTCCTCCATCATATAGATAAGGAAATGAGGCTTAGAGAGATTAAGTAACTTGCCTAGTCCCCACCTAATAAGCAATAAAATAATGTCTTACTCTAAAACACATGCTTATCTACTGAGCTATGACATCTAAGGATCCCACTCATTTATTTTTACATCTAGGGTCTTGCCTTCATTGGAAATTTACACCTATCATCTCTAAACCTTACTTCCATGCATGAGTACTTGCTGGAACTTATTAAGTAGGCAAAGATTTTTTGCATAAATATTATTGTTCAACGAGTACTTGGTTACTCTTACATGAAAACAGAAGCCATGTACAAAGTTTCACTGAAACTGACAAATGATTATCCCTTAACACAGGGATGTAAACAGGATCCCAAGATGTGAACTATCTTTTTGTTTTGGCTTTCATCATGATGTACATGCAAAATCATGGGATTTTTTTAATGTTTATTTAACTGGATCTGGTCACCCTCCAACTCCTTCATTTATGCTAATAAACAGACTGGGGTACAGAGGAGTGGCTGCTTGTGGAAAATTACTGATGGAGTCTGCATCAGAAACTCTGTCTTCCGGTTCCCAATCTCATGCTCATTCTAGTACACCATGCTGACTGGCAAAATTTGGATTTAATTTGCATCTCAGTCTTTTATAGAAGTTATGTAACAAATGATTCGCTTCCTTAATCAAGGAACTTTTCTGTGTTTGCAATTTTTATGAGACAAATTTTTGATGTAGTCTTTGAGCTTTTTTAATCTCACCAAATCTTCTGAACTTGAACAGGAATACGCCTACATCCCTCTGGCAAAGGGTGGCATTCAGGCAGGGACACACTTCCAGAAAGGAAGCAGTAGATGGATTTGGAATTGGAACACATCCTGTTCTTGCCACTTAGTAGTCATTGAGAACCTCCTATCTCTCAGGCACTGTGCTAGGTGCCTTACGTGAATGAATAATTTCTAATCTCTAGAATCCTTCAGGGGGTTATTTTCATTTTGCAAGTGAGGAAACTGAGGCTCAGGAAAGTCAGGTCCTTTACACAGGGTCACACAATAAGCTGTGGAGACGGGTTCAGACTGCAGTTTGCTTGACCTGGAAGCTCACATTTCCATCACGTTGTATTTCACTGGCATTCATCTGAGTTGCTATAGTCATGACCAAAGAGGAAAGTTTTGTTGTATGTATGAGTTATATTCATTTCCAACTTTTAAAATGAGGATTTCCAGATGGAGCTTTCTTTTACCAGCCCTAGTGTGAGGTGAACTGCAGTGTGGCTACTGAACAAAGGGAAAATCAAATTGGAGCATGAAACTTGATTTTCCATTTTGTCTTAAATAAAATCCAAATTTCAGCATTTTTCACAGACATACTTGGCTTTTGACAGAAATGCTGAGTTGTAGAAGGACTTTTTTGCCAGCGAAGATAAAAAAAAAAAAATTCACTTTCAGTTAGTCAAGGAAGTTTTCTTGTTGTGTAGAAATGAAAGCAGTGTCATCTCTTCCTGATGCCCGTTTAAAATATGTAGGAAGTTAAGTATGAGCAAACAACAACAAAGGAAAGATGGAGAGCAGGAAGGGCTTTGCTGTTTTCTAAAGCGTTCCAAGTGAGTCCATCTTCATCTCAGTCCATCTAAGATAGATGGTGAGCTTTGAAGGGACCTATGATTCAGATTCCTGTGACCTCAGAGTGCCTTCAGAACTGCTACTGTGGTTTCCGCATGTCATAAGTTCCTCTGCCAATTTTCATCCTTTACAGGTTTTACTGATGGGCAGTCTCTGGGCTCACTAGCCACGTAAGGAGGAGAAAATATTTTAGGGTTGGAAAGTCAAATCCTCTGTCCTGAAATAATTTTCCACTCTTGCCCTGTCAACTAACTGCTTTTTTATGCGCCATGTTTTTGAATAGTTGTCTCTCACAAATTAATGTGAGACCTTTTTTTTTCTAGTTGTCAGCAAAATAAAGGTTTCCAGAGTTCAAAAACACCATAGAGCAGTTAGAAGGAATTCCTTGTCCTTCTGTTCTGGTTCATGGTAGGTGGTTGGCAAATGACATGAGGACCATGGGCCTGTTGAGGAATACTGACAAGTAATCGTACAACTCATAGCTCAGGAAGCATTTGCAAAAGTAATATGTGACGGAATCCTGTCAGACACCCCCAAATCCCCACATTACCAACCAAGGAGACAGAGGAGGAAGGAATTTACCTACGGTCAGGAAGTGGGTGTTTCTTCAGCCCACTAGACCAGTGCTGCTTCTCCACACACTGACACATACAAAGCACATTTTCTTCATAGCCGGGCAAAACACAAGGGAGTTTGGAGGAATGGCCTTGTTGGGGTCATTGTACTAAAGAATCACAGTTTTATGTAGTTACAGTTACACTCCCAGTCCCCTTGTCTGTCCATCAGTGGGGGAGAAGTGTGCAGGCATATATCTGTACAGACATGTCGAGGCTCACCCAACATGCACAGCTGGTCCATCTCTTGAGCCCAGGCCCCCTAAGAGCCAGCTCCCTTGTCCCCACAATAAAAAAATAACAGAAATAAGGTGGTATTCGGCATCTTTCTCAGTGATCCCTTTCCAAAAGTTCCAAACTACTTTCTGTATTTGGGATCCATATCCCTTTCGTGGAAAGCCTGTTTATATTTCATCCCCAAAGCTTTGTGGTCTCCAGGGCACTCTGGTTGGGTATCTGAAGGGGGTGGGAAGTGGACTCTGAGAGAGCTCTACCCCTCACTACCTTATTTGGAATCTTGGGGACCCACTGAGAGGAAGCATGGTAGGTCCCTCAACATGAGAGGTTGATTTTTGGGTTGAGGCAGGATGGTTCTTCTTTTAAAGGACAGGAAAGAAGTTCACAGCGAGTGAATCATTTTTCCACTGCCCATTGTTGTGATTGACAAGATTCCAGAAAACCTAGGATTCTATGACCCCATTGGTTCACCTATACTACACATATTTACTTCCAAGTGTCAAGAGAAACAAAGGTGTTATGGAAAGAACATCGGCTTTGGCTTTAGGCAGATGAGTTCAAATCCTCTGTTTTCCTTGCCTAACTTCTTGATCTTAGGCACGTTAACTTCTTGCCTTGGTCCTTGGTTTGCCTGTAAAATTAAGCTGATAATCCCTGCCTGTCCTAATTTATAGAGTTGTTTTAGGAATTAAGTACACAGAAATTTTGCACAAACTTCAATACATTTTATAAATGGAAAGTGTCATTATTTCTTTCAGAAACAATATCTCCAATCCTTACAGGTGTATGTGCCAAGCCTGCCGTCAGTTTTTTAAGATGAGACTTAAGGGATGTGATCTTGAAAACGAGATCAGCTATGGATTGTATTTAATCCAAAACTAAAAGTGGAAGATGGAACATAAAAATAGAGGAGTCCGTTTTTTCCATTTGACCCAAGTAAAAGAAGTAATGTTTTTAGCTTGAGGACAATCAGTATGTCTTTTTCCTTTGAACTTCTTTTGTTCTTCTTTATCCTTGCACTTTTGGACTTAATGTTGGTTTTACCCTCTGCTTCCATTATAGGAAATTGATGGAAAATCCCTGCTATTGATGACAAGAAATGACGTGTTGACAGGACTTCAGTTAAAACTGGGGCCTGCTCTGAAAATCTACGAGTATCATGTAAAACCTCTGCAGACAAAGCATCTAAAGAACAACTCTTCATAGTACAGTCAAATTGGGGTCTTAGACCTCAAAAAATACATAATGACATAATTTAGTTTCATGTGATGAAACTTTGTAAACAGAATACATACATGTGTATATGTAAAGAATTTCAGTCAAATGAAACGTTATCCTATGGGATAGACTAGGCAATCCATCGGCTGACCTGAACTCAGCCAGGAGGAGCAAGGATGACTTGTGGACAGCATGGTTTTCCTGGTGGAGCTTGTCAAACAGAGTTATCTTTGACATGGTTGGACACCCCTCCCCACCAAAGGGGTTTTCTTCAGATGGCTTTCCCAAAATCCTTGAGAAAGTGTTGAATGGCATGATCCTCTGGTTACAGATGTAGGGAGATTAAAGACAAGAAAACTTGGGGAAGGGGAGAAAAGAGAGAGAGATTGCTGTCTCCCTTGAATCCCTCTGCTCCTTAGAGTTTGCGTTATTGGGATGGAATTGCCGACACCCTCTTTTATAGAGGGTCCTCCACTTGACCTTATTAAGGTTTCACTGGGATATACTGGAATGTTTGAGAGGAATGTGCATCATGGCCCCTACAGGAGCAGAACCTCTGAAAAGAGAAACTCTGTTGTGTCTTGGGGATCTCCATCCATATTCAGCTTCTTTCACAAGGGGTAATGGTATTTTCTGCATAGATTTACTTTCAGATTGGCTCTTTGTTTCCAAAGAAGAAAGCATTTTTTCACTTTATGGTTTGTATTTATACTGATTTGTTTCTGAAGGAATTTACCAAGAGTTACAGATCAAAAAGCCTTGTTACTAGTACAGAATATTTTTATATATATTCCTTCATGATGGTGTAATATTTTTTTAATTGCTCTGATGCTTTGTTTGATTCTTGGTTTGAGTACTTGTTTTTAAGAACTTGAAAAAAAGCGAGCTTGCTACATCTCTGTTCAAAGAGACATTTGTTCAAATCTCTGTGTGTCAATGCCTTGTTGAATTGGTGCTTTGTGGTCGCAATAAAGCATTGCTTCAGTTTATTGCCAGTGTATGTTTGATCTTTTCTGTTTGGTTGCCTCTTCAGTTAGGATTAAGGATTAAGGTTATTCCTCAACACCAGGGAAAGAAAGTTAAGCCGAAAAAACAACAACAACAACAACAACAACAACAAACTTTCAATACATAAAACATTTTGATCTATTTGTGGGTTTATCTTCTTTATAAACTGCATTGTCCAAGTAGGCCTTGTTCCTTCTCTTGCCCCCATCCAAAAACCAATTTTAGGTGTCATGTTAGCCAAAGAATTTTTCTTCTTCTTCTTTTTTTTCTTTAGGCTAGTGGGGGTCATGATTTTCTGGAAATTCTGATGAAAGCTATGTACTTTCCCTCCAGGCAAAAGCTCATATTCCCACATATAAAACTTTGCAGAGTTGGTGGACTCCCCGAAGTTCTTCTATCTTCCCCTTCCTCAAGAGCTGCTATTTTAGAGAGTGTTATAATTCAGTCTCCTGTGAAGATAATTTCTCTAAAGAACAGAAAATCTGAAGATGAGAGTGGAAAAAACACAGGAAGTGGTGTAATGAGTGGGGTTGAAAAATGCATTCCAAATTAATTCAATTATGGAGTGGAGTGTCTGAAATTTAAGTAATGCTTTGTTTTGCATGCTAAGGGGGAGAAGGGGTTACAAAAGAGACATTTTCCATCCCCACGTTCTCGCAGTCTACAGAACATGCAAAACTAAAAGGCAGAATATAGTTAAGTACTGTGGGGAGTGGTAGTGATAAAAAGTGAGAGGTGTACCTGCTGGAGACTCGGGCAGGAAAGAAGGGACACAGGATACAACAGAAGGAAAATGGGATGAAGAACTGAACTCACCCCTCTGAAGGACTTTCCCACAGGTGTA
Source organism: Mirounga angustirostris (assembly GCF_029215605.1). Lineage (NCBI taxonomy): Eukaryota > Metazoa > Chordata > Mammalia > Carnivora > Phocidae > Mirounga > Mirounga angustirostris. Next base: position 120,489,471 of record NW_026991712.1, on the reverse strand, counting down.
ATAGTGATGACATGTGACCCCTCTCGGCCTCAAAGGGATAGCATGAGAATGTCCCAGCCCCACTTCAGCACATCCACCTGATACTTTATGTATGAGTCTGGAAAAGATTTGGCTGTAATCTAAAACTGCCTCCCTGCCTTCAACCCCGCCCTGCCAGGTAATATAAACAAGACAGAAGGGTGTCTTCATGGAAAACATCCAGGGGGACCAGGGATGGCATGGCTCTCCGTGATGTTAGGGATTCCTCCTACCTTTTTGCTCCATCATGCATGCTGTTTATTCCCAGAATCCTTTCATGGCCCAAGATGGCTGCTTCAGCTCTCCCCATCACCACTTGACTTCCAACCAGCAGGAAGGAAAAAAGGGGAAAAGAACATACTTCCTCTCTCTAAGGACACTTCCAAGAAATTATATATACTACTGCCTCTTATATCTTGCTGTCCAGAATTCTGTCACATTGCCATACTGAAGCACAAGAGAGGCTTGAAATATTCTTTTCCTTAGAGCCCATGGGCCCAACTAAAGAAAAGTCCCATTATTTTACAAATAAGGGAGAAGGGATATTAGAGGACAATGTCCTGTCACCACCATCAGCTGGCCATTGAATACTTGGAGCAAATGTCACTGAAAGTATGTCTTTAGTTGTATTTTTCTCCAGATTTGAACTTGAGCTTATACTCCCTTCAGTCTCTAGATGATTTTATCCCAGCCACCTTTCCCAACTACCGGAAGCCTTGCTCACTAAGCCCAACCTGACACAACTAAGCTTTAGACCCAGGCTGCTCCATAAATGCTTGTCAGGGGGGAAAAAAAGGAAAGGAAAGGAAAGGAAAATAATCTTAATTGAAAAGCAAACTGAAAAAAATCATCTCTTAGCCCTCTGTTGACAGCTTTCAGGCAAAATTAGCAAATTAAAGATACTCTGCCTTTCTTACACCCAGAATAATGTCTTGGCAATAACTGAGGGTGCTTTCTCCCCACCCCACCCCACCCCCAATTCAGGGAAAAGGAAATATTATCAAAACAAGACCATCCGGAGGGCTGGTAACACTTGAAATTCAGCAGGTAGGCAAACTTTGCCTCCAAACAGCCCTAAAACCAGAAATGTCTGATTCCTTTCCGATCCCACCAGATTTCTGTTAATGTGATCTGGGTCTGCAGCTAGTAGCAAATGCACACATGGGCCAGCACTTCATAAGCATAAGTGGGAATGAGCATGTCTTGGTGCCAATATATTTTATGTGAGAATTGTTTAATGTTGAAGTTGATTATTCTCAACCGGAGGGGCAGACAGGGTATCAGAATCGTGAGGGATTTTAAACATTAACTGCCACTCCACCTCTCCTCCCCACCCCACATTTGAGCCTTGGATTCAGACTCCACGAAGGACCTATAATGAATTGATTTGCAGGCGAGGTCACAAACTCGTCTCTTTTCAGTGGAATCTAAGCTGACATGTTTTCCTTCAGCCAGTACAGTACGTGTGTGTTCTTAGGACTACATTTGCATTCTTCTAGGTGAGGCTGAAAGCTTCAATTTATTACAGTCCTTTTAATTCCCTAATACCTTGCAGCCAGCAACTGCACCCTTTTACATTTTCATTACAAGGTATATGAAATTTAGACCGCTGATGGAGGCCAAGGACCACACAGAGAGCCTCCTTAGTGTGAGTTAATTCAGGAACTAGAACTTATCAGTAGATATAGTTGAAAGGAGAAGGTGGCATAGTGCATTGGAATGTACAGCAGATTTGAGCATCATTTTTGATACTTAATGGACATGATGAATATGAAAGATCTTCATATTCAGAGACCAGTTGGTGGCAGTCTCCTTGTTCTTTCCTCAACAAATACCCTATGTGAGCATGGATTCTGTCCCTCTAAACTTAGCATCCACTGTGTCGGGGCACATACTGTCCCTCCGTTGCATTAGAGAAATAGATCGTAGAAGGAATTTAATTTGGAAAAGTCTAATGACCCTCAGTTGCCCAACCACTCCTATATTTGGAAGCCAAATGCAAAGAGTACTTACTGGTGGCGATCCATCTGCCTTTGACGGTCATTGCAAATGGGATCTGCAGGGGTCATGTCTGGGCACAGAGCCATTAAGTGTTTTCTGTAATGATTTGGAAGATGAAGTTAAATGTTCAAAGAGCTGACTGCTGTAGGACAGATATGCTTCTTAGGAGAAAACTTGATAATTCTGCTGCTAAAGCAGGAACAGAAGCCACAGGAAGGAAAGAGAAAGCAATGGGTGCACTAATGAGCAGCTTGTTAGTTTCATGCTGTAGCTCCATAGGCAATTAAGTAGCCTGGGTACCATTTCTGGCCAGTTGTGGCAGTTCCACAAAGAGAGAAAAAGATTAAAATGATCACATCTCAGGTTATTTGGTGACTGTGGCTGTGTTATATCTTTGCGAACCTCAAGGAAACAGTCGTGTCCAGCCTAGCCCTGGGACAGAATAATGGAGGGCCCTGTGAGTAAAAGCAAGAGGAGTCTTTGGCTGCCCACAAGTAGGGGGCTAGGCTGATATCTCTTCACCTCAGGTAAGCAGAGTGTTCCTGTCTACCATTATCTTTAGGGAGACATCAGGAATGCTGGGGATGCTAGGCAATCTCCAAATAGAAAACGTGCGCCACTTCTACGGAATAGGTGCCTGGGCAGAGCTACCACCTTTACCATAACAGAGGTGGAAAAGAGGTCGGTGAATATAGGTGTCAATAATACTGAACATACGTGTTACCTGTAGGGCAGGCCATGGCCTGGGGAAGCGAGACCTACAAACAACAAAATAAGGGGACAAGATAGAATGTGCTCTCATCTAAGCATCTGAGATCACAGAGCTTCGAGGCCTTAAGCTTCCAGAAGAGTCAGGTAAAGCAACCAAGGAAATATCTTCCACAAGTTTCTCCAGTCCTGTCATCCATGGGGCAGAGACATCTATGGCAACGTTTGCAAGTAAATGTCTTCTTTCTAAATTAAAGATAACAGAATCTTTCAGTAAATTGTGTCTTTCATTTCCTTTTTCAATGGGCTACACTCTATTTTTACATGCTGGGAAATACACAATTTGAAAATAAAATTATAAAGCTCATCAGATTATAAACATATTTTGAGGCAAACTCAGTAAAACTCTTCCAGCAACCAGCTGTTCCTGCCTTTAAGAACTAGTGTTTGGCACTATATGTCAACTATAATGGAATTAAAATACAAATAAATAAATACATACATACAAATAAATAAATAAGAAATAGTGTTTGGGACAGTGTTCTCTCTCCTGCACCAGAACCCAATGACACCAGTTGAGATACACTGTGCTATAGTGGGTGGGAGCATTGGGGCTGCTCCGCATAGATCTGAGCTTGAGTCCAGCCCCATCATTTACCAGACATGGGAACTCGGGTAGTTGTATGGCTCCTCTTGGCCTCAGGGACCTCACCTATTCTCTAGTGCAGAGACAGAGACAGAGCAGAACAACACTTGCCTGGCGCTGTCCAATAAATATATAACGGGAGCCACATGTGGCATTTAAAATTTTCTAGTAGTCCCATTTTTAAAAGTAAAAAGAAACAGAAAAGTAAAAAGAAAAATAATCTATTTAATCTAATAAATTCAAAATATTACCATATCTGTACATAATCAATATCAAAATTATTGATATACTTTACAATCTTTTTTTAAGATACATCTTCAAAAGCCACTGTGTATTTGACACTTAGAGCACATCTCAATTAGGATAGAACAGCTCAAGTGTATCAGTTAAGAGTAGTTTCGGTTGAAAACCTAAATAACAACGACTTAGACAAGTAGGCTATCCCTACTGTACAGATGAGGTCTGAAGGTAAGCAGATCAGGGTCAGGATAGACACTCCACAGTCGTTGGGTCCCACTGTTTTCCTAGTATGTTCCTCCACCATCTTCAACACACAGCTTCCTGTGTGGTCCAAGATGGCAGCTTAAGTGTCATTTATCACAGCTGTATTCCAGCCAAGAAGGAAAGAAGGGTACCTGTTGTCAGAAGTTGCATACAGCACTTCTACTTGTATTTCTCGAGCAAGAACTTAGTCATTTGGCCATACCTAGCTGCAGGGGAGATTGGGAGCTGTAGTGTTTGTTTCAGACAGCTGCGTATTCAGCTAAACAAAGACAGGAGGGTGGATACTGTGGGAAGATAGGAAGACTTCCATAATACCAGTCTCAAGATTGATGGAGAATTGAATGAGAGTACATAATACAGTCATTAGTATAACAGGAAAAATGCATTAAAGTATGATTTTATTACAATGGTCTCACTCCATTTTTCAAGCCCAGACCAGTCACAGAATTAACAAACAAATATATGCTCAACCCAAATACTGTTCGGTTGATGCATTCTAATATTGCTAAAAGATAAAACAATTACTTTCTTAGGTCCTTGGATTTTGGGTGGTTCTAGATACTTTATCTTCATAAGGACCATAAAAGAAAAAAATTTGCATTATTTAAGCTCCATGAAAAATTGTTATGCTGAGGGAAATGTGCTGAGCAAAATGCATATAAGTTTCTATTGGCCCCCAAAGGCCTAGAGAAGTTAGAGGCATTTGGTGAATTCTAAATACATCTCATCCCTAATTCAAAATGAACATTCAATGACATTCAAAAAGGTTTTGTGAGACTAATGAAAGGGAGACCTCTGATACCTTTGTGATTTTAATGAAGACATATGTGGGTCAATAACAAACATCAGAAAAAAATTTTTTTAATTTAAAAATCTAAGTAGATCTGCATTCATTAGTTTGAGCCAATTAGGTTGACATCAGTCTGTTTAATTATCTATTTGGGCAGATTTCATAATGAATTTTTAATGCTAAGGTGACTTCTCCCAGCTACCCTAATGTCTGTAGGTTATTCATCAGCCTTCTGTATGGTGTGCATGCAGAATGCAGAGTGAGTTAACATTAGCCTAACCCACACAGAGTTAAAAAGGAAAACATTGAAGCTATGAATCCACATTGGAGGAGGAAGAGAACACTGGACTGTGGTTCTGATCCCAGATCTGCTACTGACTTACCTGTAAGACCCTGTACAAGTCTTTTAACTTCTGTTGGTTGAATTGCCTATGTAGAGTAAACAAGTCTGACTAGAAGTTTATTTCAGCAATCTCTATGATTTTCTAAGAATCAAATAATATGAGTTATATGTGTCACTGCTCTCTCCACCATTCAGTGAAAACTCACAACACTGTCCTGTCCTACAGTTTCTTCCCCTCTTCATAAATGTTCTAAGGTTTCAGTCTGATTGATTGTCTCTTGACTGTGCAGTGGGCTGGGAACAGCTGTTTTTCTTGAGAATTGCCAAGTTTGTGCATTGTACAAACCTATAGCTTTAAGTTTAAACAGCTCTCGCCATGTCCCCTGGTGGAAGTATCCTCCCTCTAGGAATAGGGCCTCTACACAATCAGAGCCGAGTTGAGACGATGAGAAAGCACAAATTTCCCAACTGGGTCACTGGGAATGATGGTGAGGGGGCCACTCTTATTTTTACCATTTGGTTAACAGATCCGTGTGTTCTACCTTCTGGGGACATAGCACCACATAAGAGTAAAGTATTTAGGAGATATATCACACCCTGGGGGATGGTACTCCATCATCACATAGTATCATCTCCAAGCTGGCACCCCAGCTGTACCTTCAAAAGGCCATTCCATCAACTTTATCAGGTCAGCAGCTTCCAGATGGTACAGTATGTGATAGGACCAGTGGATCATATGGTCATTTACAGACTATCATTATCTCCTTTATTGTAAGTAGGTCTCATGGTCCCTTGATCTGAATAATCTTGTGCAGGATTGTGTAAGCCCTTAGACAGTGCTGCCAAGTGAGTCCCTGTAGGCAGGAAAAGCAAAACCACACTCAAAATACGTAGCAATTCTAGTTAAGATAAGGCACTGCCCCTTTCAGAGTGAAAGGGGTCCGATGTACTCAACTTGCTGCCAAGTAGCTGCTTAGTGTTCTCAAGGATCAGTGCCATATCAAGTTCTCACTTGATTTTGGTCTCTACTGCTGGAAAGTTGGATGCTTGTGAGCAACAGTTATGATCAGTAATGGAAAGTAGAATCCCACTGGGGCCCATCTATGGCCTCATTCTCTGCTGTCATGGCTTCTCTATTCATGAGCTCATTATGCCAACATTGAGATTGCCAGTGACAAAGGCTGACTGACATGAACTGGCCAAGTCATTCTGTCTACTTAATTGGTCAGTGCCTCTTCCATGATTGGTACTCTTTGATAGACATTATGCAATACAAAGATCCTCACATTTAAATGTCCACTCCCACAGTGACTTGTGCCCAGGTCTTAATTTATAAAGACGACTGAGTGATAAAATGGAGAAGCCGATGACATTGAAGAAAGAATTTATTACTTACATTTCCTGAGAAAAGGGGACATGCCATACCATGCAGGGCCACAAGGGAAGCATCTGGTTTTGGTCAGAAAGCAAAAGCAAGTGTGAGGGGAAAGCCTAGAACAGAACCTTTATTGAGGTTTCCATGGAAAGGCAAACCAGGGAAGAGCTTAGGATTGGCTGGTTTGAATAATTCCATCAGGCTTTGGGGCATAGGAGCTGTCTCTTCTCTAGCTGTCTGATTTCTGGCCCTGGGTTGACTTAGGACAGAAGAAATATTGGTTTGGTATGTGAGTTAGATAAAGGAGGTGGTTGGATCAGACATGAGAGAATGCTCCCAAGTAACTTTCCTATCTTTAGGAATTAGCTACCCCTTGGGAGGGGCAATCTCTCACTGGGTCTGTGAGGCCCACCAAGATGTCAAAACATAAGATACAGAGAATAAAAAGCATAATTAATACATATAGTTCCATTCACAGATCTCTTCCTTCTTCCCAATCTGCCAATCTTTTTCTTTCCAGGAGCCTGACCAACCAAGCATTTGCCCATGAATTTATATATATTCGTACCTAGGGCCACTTTCTTTCCACACTTTTCTTTCTTAGATGACCCTTTGGTGCATTTCCTAAAACTTTATTCATTGAGAGGATTTCCCTTCAATGCTGTCATAAGAGTCCCCTCCTCTTATGACCGTAAGGGTGAGAGGTGCTGGAGAAACACTAGTAGATGACATGAAGGTCGGGTCCCACATACCTTTCTTGTGTCCTCTAGCCCTACTTGTGCCTGATTCCAGATCTATCATTTCCATCTTACAATGGATTGCTGTTGGGCTCACCAAACCCTAATACTTGGTGGGTTTGGTAGAAACCAGCTCATGATGAACAGCTCTGGACACAAAGTCCCTCCATGTCCCATAATCAGACATTTGTCTTTACCAAGACTCAATAACACACCAGGAGTTATTTTTCTTTTTCTGTTTTTGTTTTTTTTTTTTAAGATTTTATTTATTTATTTTGACAGAGAGAGACACAGCGAGAGAGGGAACACAAGCAGGGGGAGTGAGAGAGGGAGAAGCAGGCTCCCCGCTGAGCAGCGAGCCCGATGCGGGGCTTGATCTCAGGACCCTGGGATCATGACCTGAGCCGAAGGCAGACGCTTAACGACTGAGCCACCCAGGCGCCCCAGGAGTTATTTTTCAAATAGTGAATAATTCTCGGCTATAGATGGCATGCTCCAGAACTGTAGGAGTCAATGTTGTAATTTTCCTACTGGGGCTTTCTATAAACCCCAATACAATAACTTCCTCAGTCAGGTACATTTCTAATAGCGTAGCGTCTGCTAATTCATATGGCTGAAGCATCAGGAATGTTTGCACCCAGCCTGGACCTGCTTTGGGCCCCACACAAAGCTAGAAGACTTTGTCACCCAGTAAATGGGTTGGACCAGTATTCCCATTGGAATATCCCAGTGAAATATGATGCCTCCAAAACTTGGAAAGACTACCAGGCACTGTGCATTCTTCTTAGTGGTAGAAAGTTTGAGATGCAGTAATGTGCCTTTTGGAAGAGATATCCTGGAACACCCTAGAGCAGAGGTCATGAAACTCCCTATTTAGGCCAGAGATTAAATATTTTAGGCTTTGTAGGCCAAATAGTCTCTATTGCAACTACTCAATACATAAACAATACCTAAGCAAATGGCTGTGTTCCAATAAAATTTATTTACAAAAACAGATGGTAGGATAGATTTTTCCAACTCCTGTCCTAGACCACTGGACTCCTAAAAACTTCACTAACATGGTGGGCTCCTGATAGGTTTCTCCACCATTCTCTAAAGTACAAGCACCACTTCTTGCTTTTCCAGTTCCATTAACATGATATCATGGGTACGATGAACCAATGTGATGTTCTGTGGAGTGTCCAGATGGTCCAGGTCCCGGATAGAAAAAGTAAGAGATTAATGTAGTCCTAGAGCGAGACCATAAATGTATACAGTGGGCCATCCTATGTGAATGGAAAGTGCTTCTGTTCTTCTTCTTGATTTAAAAATCTGACGAGGGGGCGAGCACCTGGGTGGCTCAGTGGTTAAGCATCTGCCTTTGGCTCAGGTAGCGATCCTAGGGTCCTGGGATCAAGCCCCACATTGGGCTCCCTGCTCAGCTGGGGTTCTGCTTCTCCCTCTCCCTTTCCCTCTGCCCCTCCCCCATCTAGTGCTCTCCCTCCTCTCTCTCACTGTCACTCTCTCTCTCAAATAAATATCTTTTAAAAAAATAAAAATAAAAATCTGATAGGTTTTGTCCAAAACCCTCAGGATCCATTCCCATGTATAATCCTCCAGCTCTCGTACACATTGACTGAATCTTTGCCACTCTTTTGGCCTATAAGCCCCTTCCTACCTTATAAGTCCAAGCATGTCTCTGGCTGGTATATGATGTAACTTGACCCTATTTATAGGTCTGGTATCCTGATTGGGAGGTGAAAATAGACTCCAAGGGGACATGCAGAAGGCTTTGCATTGTCTTTAGGCAAGGGTGGCAGTGCTAGATTTTAACAGGGAAGAGTAGTCTACTTCTGCAGGCCCAGAGAATTCAGGGAAATCTGAAGATTCAAGGTTTCAGGTGCATCAATCAGGAGCCTGACCTTGGTGTGTGGACCTCTCAGAACTGAAAATTCAATCTTCCTTGGAGCTCTGCTCTTCTTATAATTAAGTCCTAGGCCTGATCCTAATTTTTTTCTATCATCTGGTTGTAGATTTTCTTCATAGCCTACCAAGGAGGTCCTCTTGCTTTCATGCTTTGCATTATATTGGTTATTAATCATCCTCATCTTTTTATTGTCTTTCTTAATGTATTAATGGTTCTCAGCAATACCCAAATTCCATCATCCTTATAATAATTATTATCCCAAATCTCTCAAGCATCCAGGATATTGTCATTGCCAGAATATTCCCTTCCTCCAGTATCACATCCCAATTCACCTCAGGGGATAGTTTTAACCATCGCATAATTATAACATTCCAGGAGCTCATCACCAGCTGGACAGTGGGTGGTTCAGCTCCCACAACCCCATTTTAAAGCCTCCTTCCTAAAACACTCTTAGATCCACAGGTTGGCTTCCCTAAGAAATGTACAGTGAGACCCCGAGATTTTCATGCAGCTTTATTAAGGATCACTTCCTGGAACAATGCCTGTGAGCAGCGAAGGAAGCAGGATTGGGCAGAGAGAGAAGTTGGATTATGATGCCGTTGCAACAAAGACCTCAGTCAGTTAGGAGCTCTGGGGCTGGAGTGTCCCCGCAGAGTTGTCCCAAATGAGGCAGGAGGGTCGGGACTTTGTATCTCCTACACTAACCAGCACTGGATGTGAGCGGCTCCCAGGTGGTGGGTATAAACTGGGGTGAGGCAGCTTCCTTTAGCCCAGGGCAATTCCTGCAGAGGGACCCAATGATAAGCAAGCAGAGGCCAACACTTCTGGCATCTGAGTGCTTTGGTGCCAAGGGAGATTTGGGTGATACACGCTATCTGTAACAGGAGTTTACTACCCATTTTATGACCCCAGGGGAAACATTAATGCCTGTGAGCATGGCAGAGCCAAGGATGGAAACGAGCCTGAGAACATGAAGCCATCCCTGAGTGGCCAGATCAATCCTGAGACAGCTTACCTCTAAACTTCTTAAGTAAACAAGATGTCCTTCTAGTTGAAGACACTCTGAGGTATTTTGTCACTTGCAACCCAAAACATTTTAACTCATGCATGCATTATCTCAGTTAATCCTCAGTTCCTCTGTAAGGTAGTTACTATTATGAGACTCACTTCAAAATTACAGAACTAAAGTTTAGGGTTACTTGCCCAAGGTCACACAGCTAGAAATTGGAGAAGCCCAATCTGAAACTGAGCACATTCTAGAGCCAAAGTCCATGCTCTTCACCCTTTTATAGACATCGATGTGACAGCTGATGAAGCTGAAAGAGGGATGTGACTATCCCCCAGGTATGAAGGAAACAGTAGCCTATGTGTAGCTGAAGATCCAATATGCACTAGAAGAGCTGCTCTCAAGAAGCTCACTGTCCCCTGACTCACGGGAGTCGGTTGAGTGGTGCCCCCCACCAATCCTATGTTCATGCCTTAATTTGGAACCTGTAATTGTGACCTTATGTGGGAAGAAGGTCTTTGTAGATACCATTAAGGATCTTGAGATAAAGAGATCACCTTGGGTTATTTGGGTGGGCCCTAAATCCAATGACAAGTGTCCTTATAAGAATGACACAGAGGAGACAGACAGAAGAGGTAATGTGACCATGGGGGACAAGCCAAGACACCAAAGAAAGTACCAGAAGCTGTAAGACCAAGGACAAAATCTCCTCTAAACTTTTAAAGCAGACACAAACCTACCAACTACCATGACTTTGGGCTTCTGGCCTCCAGAACAATGAAAGAATACATTTCTGTTGTTATGTACCATCAAGTTTGTGTTACTTTGTTATGGCAGCCCAAGAAACTAATATACCTGGGGTCCTTCTCTCTTGTTTGTTTATTTATTCATCTATTTGGCAAAATTTGTTTTATTAAAGTGGTATAGAACTGAACCTTCAGTTTCTCCAGGGTATGCCTGCAAAACCCAATTGAAGTTGTTTTTTTTTTTAATTTTTTAATTTAAATTCAATTAGCCAAGGTACAGTACATCATTAGTTTTTGAACACACTTATTTCCCTTTCTCATATAAAGGAATCAGTATGCCTCTCTTCCAAGTTTGGTTGAATGTATTCCTTATGTGGCAGATTTCCAATGGAATCCTTCACACTTTAAGGATTGAGAGTAAACCACTTCCATGATGGATGTTGAGGCACCTGTAGAGGTGTGAATGAGCGTTTTGCTGAGAGGACGGTCCATAGCTATTCTTTCTCAATAGGATATCTATAGAATCCAAAAACTTTAAGAATTCCTGAGAAAGAGTCTGAGCAAATGGAAAAACGAAAGGCAGCTGAGCTCTGAGAGAAATGAGAACAAAGACTATGAGAAATACAAAGAGAATAAGTTTCCAATATTTGGAAGCAGGAAGAACCCAGTGAGTCAGAAGGCTTGAAATCCACGTCTTTAGAAAGAAGCCTTGGTTTCCTCTTGAAATGCAGGCGAGGAAGCAGAAGTTACAAAGGTTTTGCAAAAGAGAGTACAAAAGGCAAAGTCTGGTCAGTCCCAAGTCTGAAGGGGAAAAAAAATGCTCTTTCTGGACAGAGGGCTAGGAGGTTCGAGGGAAGTTCAGATTTCTGTAGTTAAATCTTGCATGTGGTTGAAAAAGGTAAATTCTGTTTCAATAACAAACAAGAAAAACACTGTTTCCAAAGAGTGATTTCTATTATATTGGGAACAAAGGGAGAAAAAACAGGTGACTGAAAGTGGAGAGGTATGAACTTAAGTCAGACTCTAAAAAGGAGAAAGAATGGAACATATTTTCTGAGCCTGTTTATGAAAAGTGGGAGATGAAATTTAGACCAAGTCTTAGAATTCTGGCTGCCAAAACCACAAGCCCCAAATGACAGCTTGAGGCCATGCAAACTGCCTCCCAGGCAGCAAATGGACTGGAGTCACCTGCATTACTCCCCCCCTGACTTGAGAGTGGGTTGGGGGATCCCTGGGGGGAAGGCAGGGGAGAGCGCTGGAGAGCAAGTCTGCTTCCCAGAAAAACTGGCACAGAGTCCAGGTAGGCTTCTTTAACGAAATTACAAAGTGTTTTGATACAAATGAGCTCACAGGTGTTTCCAGTTCAGGCTGGTCCGCTCCTCTGCGGGCACTGGCAAAACCAGGTGAAACCCCCAGCCTGGTTTTCAGCACATAGTTTACGATTTTAACCACAAGAAAACATCCTTCCCAAAATAGGAATCTGGTCCTTGAAAATTTCACAGACGACAGGCTTTCCTGCCACACCACTGGGACATAGCATCTAATAGCTCATGTGCAGTCCCTTACAATAAATGTTTTAAGAGCTCAGGAGAAACAAAAATGCACGTGTGTATAAAATGGGCCCCAATTTCTAAGGATTCTGCTCTAATATGGATTTCTTCTCAGGAGCAACTACAGTGTTTCTAAAACTTACATGACCAAGAGAATATCTAGCAAGAAGGGCCTGATTAAGTTTTTGTTCTCGTTGTTTGTTTGTTTTTAGAAAAAAAAATCACATTAAACTCTAAATTGCTCTTCAAACTGGATCATCAAATCAGCAGAGGAATAAAATGTACCAGCTATTTGGCCATGCAAGTGACATGCTGTAAGTACATTTTGTAACCTGAGTATTCAATGTGGCACAAAACTTTCCTTATCAAATTATTTCTTCCTTCTTATCTCATGTTCTTTCCCAGCAGGCACGAGCCTGTGCCTGGCCTCCAGCATCTTCTAGGGCTCCCTGCGCTCAGACCTCCCATCTCCCATCTCACTCACAAAGGCCAATGACGATTTTCTACTTGGGTCTAATAACACGTGAAAAGAAGGCAAGCTATTTCATTTAGCAAACACATATAGAAATTTCTATGTGTCGGGCATAAATACGACCACAGCACTGTACAGACATTAACCCATTTAGTCCTCAAAAAACCTCTGAGATTCTATTCTCACCTCTATTTTACAGATGAGGACACTTGTCATATAGCTAGTGAGAGGTGGATCCAGGAGTGAAGTGAGTTTGTGAAATTAAACACTATGCATGCTAGCTTAAGGAATAGTACTAAAAAAGGGGGAGAACGAAGCAGAGTTATCAAACAATACTAAGCACTCATATGTAACCATTTATAAAAAATGGAGATTTAAGAAAATTAATAAATGGAGATTTTTTAAATGGAGGAAGGTTATCTAGAATGTTCATGTGGACAGGTTTTCATCATGGGCTTCTAAAATTACAGTTTATGAAGCTTTATGGTATATATCTATATACAATAGCAGTATTAATCAACTGATATAAAGATAATCAGTCAAATCTGTGTACACCTTTAAATCATCAATTATATTTATTTCTCTGATTATAAAAGTAGTAACTCTTCATATTTGGAAGATCCAGAAAAGCACATGGCCAAAAAAAAAAAAAAAATCACTCCTAATCCCACCATCTAGAAATCATCATCACTGATATTTTTTTAAAGATGTATATATTTATTTGAGAGAGAGAGAGAGCCCTCTTGCACAAGCAAACAAGGGGAGGGGCAGAGGGAGAGAGAGAATACTGAAGCAGACTCCCCAAGCATGGAGCCCGATGCAGGACTTGATCCCAGGACCCTGAGACCATGACCCAAGCTGAAACCAATAGTTGGCAACTCAACCAACTGAGACACCCAGGCGCCCCATCACTGATATTTTTATAGAGAGAGTCTCTCGTCTTCTTTCTTTATGGATATTCATTGATTGGTGTATTGACTTAGCATTTATTAAATGTGCTCTTTTGGCCAAAGTGATGCATTATTCAAAGAAAAACAAGTTATATTTTTTTCAGTGTCTACTAAATATTCTCTAAGAGTTGTAAAAGTCATAAAACCAATACATTAAGATTGCAAAAGTACATTTAGAATAGAAATAAGCTCCCAGTGATTCATATACTAGAGCATTCTTAGAAATTCAAATATTCAGTCTAATTGAAGTCACAATGGTGATAGCTTTCAGAATATGATTTCATCATTACCTGAATTGCCCAGAGCAAAGTTTTAGCATCAGTAGGTTGAAAACAATGCTTACTCTTAAATTTGTGCACAAATTAATTGATAGAGCATATCCATTAATTCATGATTATTTTCTTAATACATTGATTCTAAAACTTCTCTAAGATAGGAAGGCACAAGACAACTAAAAGGCAATATTGACTTATGACTATTCTCATACTGCTTAGCATTTGTGAAGTAAACTGTATCCGCCACGCATGTTATAATTACTAATCACAAAACACCTCGCTGAGCTAGTAGTAGAAGAAGTCTTTCCTACAGGAGGAAACTTAACGCTATAAATCAACACTCTAGTTTGAACATTTGCATGGCTACATGCTATGATTTCCAGCATCACAAGAGGCTGAAGGAATTCCTCAGTTGAGAGTAGACTTCCGGTGGTGGTGGCTACAATGTCACAGCTTCGAAGCCAGTTTCCTCTTGACCGTCCCAGTAATTTTGCCATATGGATTGTCCAATGGTAGCAAGACCTGTAGAAAAACCACATGGCAGCTTCAGAGGCATTAAAATAGGCCTCTCCTTTTTTCTGTGAATCAATAGTAAGTCAACAACAAAAACAACAACTCACTAAACAGGAAAATGGATGTGCCCTACAGTCATTCAGTTATTTCAAGTATGGGAATGCCTTATTTTTCTGGCAATAGTTGAGAGATGAGTTGATGGTCCCAAAAATTAAAGAGTTTTGGAAAAATTTTAATCACTGGGATATGAATGTTTCTCAAATGCATTATATATCCCCCTGCTTTCTCAATAGAATGTGGCGAACCTAATTTGACTTTTGCTTGATGATTCACTTTGAACATCAGTCATTGTCCAATGCTCTAATACCGCCAGGCCCTCAGGAACCTGTGAGGTCCTCGGGGCTGTTAGCCCAATACTAAATGGCTCCAGACAGCTGTGAATTTAGAGTGGTTCTGTCTTCCCACCCTGTCATTTGTCACTTCTCTGCAGTTGTCAGTGTGCCCTGACTCCCTGCTTTTCGTGTGTTGCCTTCTCTTTGTAGCCAAGATCAGCTCCAGCCATCCCCAAAGTGCAGACACAGACCTGGGCCAACTTGTTCAGCCTCTCAGGTGCCTTCATGCAGAGCCCTGGCCCGAAGGAACTGGGCCTTCCTGCCTCGGGGTCCCCACCTGTTCTTCAGGTGGGAGCTGAGGAAGCTGCCAATCTGACTTCTTGGGTATAGAGACACAACCGACAAGCCGGCAACAAGTTTTTGAGCTGGGATCGGTGCAAGCCAGAGGTGTTTGGGGGCCCTGAGGAGACCTCCTTTCTCTGCTAGCTTCCTGGGCTAAGCACTGTCCGAGTCATGACACTTGGCCCTTTTCTGTTTGGGGCCCCTTTGTTTTACCTTTGGTGGACATGGCCAGGATTACTTTCAGGTCCCTCTCCTGCTCTTTAGAAGGTAATTGCTTTAAAAGGCTTTATGAGTGGCTCAGTCATTAAGCGTCTGCCTTCCGGCTCAGGTCATGATCCCAGGATCCTGGGATCAAGCCCCACATCAGGCTCCCTGCTCAGCGGGAAGCCTGCTTCTCCCTCTCCCACTCCCCCTGTTTGTGTTCCCTCTCTCGCTGTGTCTCTCTCTGTCAAATAAATAAATAAAACTTTAAAAAAAAAAGACTTTATACTCTAATTAATGGTATTCTGGTATCACCATGCTTTCTTTTCCTTCCACCGCAGTAAACATTGTTGCCTCTCTGCTCAGCTGAGTGAACAGTACCTGGGATCAAGGTTGCTCTCCTCTGCCACTCAGAGTTCTCTAGCAGCTATCCCAGGCACCTAAGCATGACCTTCGTTTCCCAGTGCTGTTCCCCAGCCTCCACCTGCAGCTGTGGTGGTGCAGAACCCCACACAGCCCAGGAACACAATTTGCACAACAGAAACAAGGTGACTGGCCAGAGGACTGTGGCTAAGAAGAAGGCTCCTAGATCAGCAGGCCTAGAATTCTATGGCCGCAGAGCCACGTTGATAGATGGTCCCTCCCCCTACACACTAAAACAAGCTATCAAGATGATGTTTTTCAAATTCTAGAAGCCTATGGAAGGATGGATCAAATAGAGAAATGCTACCATTCTGAAAGTGGTTCGCGAGGGGAAGGACAGTTCTAATCTCCAAGGCCCTACTATTTCAGGCTATTGAGTCAGACACTCCCACTTTGTTTAACCTTCTGTCATGGCTTAAAACAAGTCAAGGTAAGTGTTTTTTTCCAAAACAAGGTTTCCTTTCAAAAAGTACACTTCCTCATCTCACTTTCTATAATTGCAATTGGAAACACGAACACTCTCATTTCTCTGTTGACATTTTCTGTTTATATGCTACTTAAATTGACGACTTAATCCAAAGTTAAAGACGATGAAGGAAAATGAAAATAGAATCTTTTTCTTCTTGTCGTCGCCTCATCATGGAAGAATAATGAAGCCGTGACCTTGGGTGGCACTTTTCAGAGAAGTAGATCTCAGAGCTGTCTCTTCTGGCACACTCTGTGCTTGCCTTGTCTTTTACTCCCTGCAGCCTCCAACCCTCCTCCACAATCCCTCATCCACTTTTAGCGTACTCCAGCCTCAGGTACCGAAAGGCCCAGAGTCTAAGAGGACTCTAATCAGTGGCAACTATAAATACTTCAAAAGCAACAACTGTGAAGAGTTTTGCTTGGCGATACTATCATCTCAAATTTATAAAGACAAGTAAGGGTGTGGGGCAGGAGGGTGGATATGCTTTAAATATTTTTAAAGTTCTCTTACCTCTTCCTTGTTGATCAGTCCCATTTTGGACATGTCTATGTTAAAGTAGTGCATGTTGGGCAGGCTGATTTCCATGTCTTCTATCTGGAATCCGAAGTAATATGGATCACATTGGGCAATTGAATCTCTCTCCCTCTATCACTCCTCCCCTGCAACCCACCTGCCCAGTAGCCCATTACTCAAGTTCTACCTCTGTCCCTGAGACACCCTCTGGTGATCCTCTACTCCTCGACACAGTTGTCTCCTTATAGTCCTATTATTAGATGGTGGACCCACCCTTTTCCCCTCCGAGTACACAATCTGTTCTCAGAAAAGTAAGAGTTCCTTGGGTCAGAAAGCTATGAGACCTTCGGTATCCAACTGGCCTCCTGGTGCTGGCCAGTCAACCTCTTAAATTCTTCCTCAGTCCATTTCCTCCTCTCTAGGCCTGTCCCAAACATTTGCAGGCCCTGGGGTAAGGATATAATTGGAGGCCCACATACCAGATGTTTAAAGATATGAATAAAAAAATTAAAAAATAAAGTTATGAATCAAGCAAGAAACTTTTAAGCGAAATATGTTCTATCCTTCCAACTTGACAAATATACCTTCATAACAACCTGGAAGGCCAGGATGTCATTTAGAATTCTCTGACTGCTTACAATGCCATGCCAGGATGTGGTAGTATGTGAAGAGCCAGACCCCAGCCCCTGGCCCATCCCACCTTCTCTTTTGGACTCACATGGGTGGACACCCTTGCTTACATGTCAAGTCTCATCCTTACCTCCTGCAAACATCTGCCCCTTCACCTACTCTCAGGCCTAAGGGTGTATACACTGAAGGCATAATCTGCCTCCAGAGGATGGATCTGAGGAAGAGGTTTGCACAGTTTCTGAAAGTAGTCTCAGGGTTATTTGGGCAGTTAATTCTGGACTGCAAGGATTCAGAGAATGATCTAGAAAGGGATGTGTGGGTCCCTGAAGGTTTTGTTGCTTTGGCCCCATTGACTCTTCATCCAGTGAAGAGAGGTACAGCCAGAGAAAGCCTTGGAAAGTGCTGAGCCATGGCAGGTATCCCTCTTGCCCAGGTCTAAGGGTGGTACACTTCCTCTCCAGCCCATCATGGAACTAAGTTCAGGCCCTTCTTGCGAGATTTCTGCTTCCCAAAAGCCTCCAACAGGTCTCCTTGTCTGTAATCTATTGTTCTTTTAATTTATCACCCTTTTTTAGAGTGATCTTTCTAGAGTGCAAATCCAGTAGAGCCACACCTTGCTTAAACCTCTCCGTGACTCCCAAGAGCTTTCAAGTTAAAGTACAGACTATAAACAAGCCCACAAAGATCCTCCTGATCTGGTTCCTGCCTCATCCCTAGGCACATGGAAAGACTTTCACTCATGGAGCTTCACATATGGCAATCCTCAACAGCAAATGACCGTTCTATGATGCCTCCTTCTCTCTATACCTACCACGCTCCCTCACCCTTGAGGGTGAACCCAGAAAACCCCTACTTGTCCCTTAAGACTCAACCCAAACACCTCTCCCTCAGAAAGCCTGGCTGGTCCTATGCCCCATACCTGAGTTAGATGCCTTTCCCTGTATTTCCATAATAGTCTATGCTCTACTGCATCATTAATTTACTTATTTTTTTTCTTTTATTCAATGATGGACTCTTTGAGGGTAGGCACCCTGTCTAATTTGTCTTTGTATTCTTCATGTGTTAACCGAGATATAATAACCATCCAATAACATCGGATGGATGGATGGATGGAATCTGTCTGCATCTATCTTTCATTCCCTGGCTACCCTGAAACATAGACCCTTGGCCTAATTATTCCTCAATCAGGGCATTTCAGTGTCCTGATATGAGGCTTAAATTGTGGCAGGTTGAAAAGACCCACAGAATTTTCAACAAGCCTAAAGAACTATAGCAGTGGCCTGTGTTTTCAGGTTGGACAGATTTTTCCATTTTTTGCTCTCTTCTCACTTGCTATAACAAGCTTTTGAACAACAACAGATGTCATTTTTCATGTGTCTTCCACTGTCTTATTTTAACTCTCAACTCTTTGTCAGAGCTGACGGGAGACACAACAAGTTCTCTTAGTCTTCAAGATAGCAAGTGACAAAACATACCTCAGGAACCCGGCTCAAAGAGTGCACCTGGATGTCATAGAGGGTCTTCTGGACAGAGGGTGAGTACTCTCCTTTGTCATAGGGTCCAGCAAATTTCTCCAGGACAATGTCCCGAACAGTATCCCTAAAACACAGAAAAGAGACCTGAGGACTCGTAGAGTGGTCTTTTAGGAATACACTATAAAGCGGGGAAGTGGTGACCTTCTGTCCCCCCAGAAAACAATTTTATTGCTGGTTTTAGAAGAGATTAATATCCTGCAATGCCTTCCTCCTGAAAACACCTCACTTCGATTTCCCTACACACACACACACACACACACCCTATTCAACAAAAGTATTGTCACTAGGCTATCTTCATCATCTGGAACTAGGGTCCACTGGGCATTCCAGAGTAAATCTTCCTCACATTTGAAGAACCCATGAAGAGGACTTCTAAGTACGCTAGTGCTCTTACTGCTCAGCTTGGCCATTTCTCTGCATTATTATATTTTTAGGGGTTTTATTCTGTGCCAGGCTCCGTGTTAAGGATTTTATGTGATTACTTCATTGAATTCTCTCAATATACCTGAGGCAGGTACTATCATTATTCCCAATTTAGACATGAGCAATCTTTTTTTTTTAAAGATTTTATTTATTTATTTGAGAGAGAGAGAGAATGAGAGAGAGAGAGCACATGAGAGGGGGGAAGGTCAGAGGGAGAAGCAGACTCCCTGCTGAGCAGGGAGCCCGATGTGGGACTCGATCCTGGGACTCCAGGATCATGACCGGAGCCGAAGGCAGTTGCTTAACCAACTGAGCCACCCAGGCATCCTAGACATGAGCAATCTTAAAATGTAAATGATCCACACTAAGTCCCTCTCCTTAGTGGGAGGCCCAACTAAGACCCTGATTCTGCCATGTCCAATTTTGTGCTCTTTCCAACAGAAATACATCAGCCTGCGGCCAATGGGGAACACTTAAAAAAGGAAAAAGAAGATTGAGGTGAGGTTCTCTGTAAGCATTTTCAAACCCATCATGTAATAAAAGGAGTAGAGCAAAACTACGCCAGTAGGAGGAAGCTACCAGGGGGCAGATTCCAGCTTATCAGAAAGTAACGTTTCTAACAATTAGAACGTCAGCAGAGGAATGAGATGCCTGGTCAAAAAGCAAACTCAGAGTCCAGAGGCCTAATTACTGCTTGTCAAGGATATTATAATAATAATCACACCTTTACATTGTTAAGGCATTTATCATTTATAAACTGCTTCTGTGAATATCGTCTCATTTTGAGTTTAGCCTACAGTGACCAACTGTCCCAGTTTACCTATGACCAAGGGGTTTCCTGGGACATGGGACTTTTAAGTATCAAAATCAGAAAAGTCCTTGGCAAACTGGGGTGAGCTGGTCATCCTCATGTAGCCCTCTCTGCATCTACTATGAGGTAGTAAAGCCAAATATCATTAGCCTTGCTTGATACAGTGATTCTTAAAGTGTGGCTCCTGGGCCAGGAGCATCAGCATCAGCTGGGAGCTTACTAGAAATGTAAGTTCTCAGGCCTCACCCCAGACCTACAGAATCAGAGCCTCTGGAGGTGGACCCAGTAATCTGCATTCTAACAAGCCCTCCAGGTGATTCTGATACACAATAATGTTTGAGAACTGATGTAATCAATTGAAAAACAGAGGGTCAGGGAAATTAGGTGATCCATTCAAGGTCATTTTAGCTAATAGCATCTAGGATTTCAGTGCAGATTTACTAATTTAAATCAAGAGCATTGTCTTTCTGCTATCCAACAGAAGGGACTCCGAACAGTGGGGAGGTTGACTTGGATGGCCTCTAAGTTTCCCTTTCAGATAGAAGAGTCTATGACCTTGGGGCCCCTGGGAAGAGGGCAGAGGTGGTGCCAGGCCTTAACACAAGCTCATACCAGATAGCATCAAAATGCATGTCTCTGCACTGGTGATAGCGCCATTTGCAGTATACTTGGGTGGCAAAACACCGGTCCTTCACCTCAGGGAGGGTGGTGAATTGGTCCTTGATGAATCCTTCAAATCCAGACTGGGTCGTTTTCAAGACCTTGAGGTCTTTGATTCCAGAATGAATGACTGGAGGTCCTGTTTTAAGTAAAAACGCAAGAAGGAATAAGATAATAAAATAGTGTCTTCTTACTGATACCTAGCTCTAAGGATCCTGGCCATTAAAACATGGTGCACTGTTTGAACAACTAACTACCTCACTGCCCATATTTTCTGTCTCTCTGTCTCCTCTGAACTCCAAGTGATGAGGATGGTGTGCCTTTCTCTCTATCTGGATTCCATGACTCCCCACCTTTCTCCAGCCCTAGGAACTGAAGGTCGGAGACTAAACCTTCTTGTTGTGTTGAAACCCACAGAAATGAACACCTTCCTCTCAGCTACACGTGTAGGTGACTTCTAGGCCAAATACCTTCTACTTTTTGAGCTCTCCTTTACTCGACAAATAATCATGCTGATTAGTAAGCTCCTCCAGAACAGTTCTTTTGTTTGCTACTCTGACTGCCTTTATGGGTTAAGGGAGAGTTAGTCCTCATCTTGGTCATCTACACTGGCTGATGGCTCCAGTGATCATCAGACCCTCAGTTCTCTTGTGGTCATGAGCTCACTGAAACCAAACAACTTCATGAATGGGTAGCATTGTGGACCTGGCTCAGCCTAAACAGAGACTGGGACGATGAGGCACTGACCCATAGGGCATAGATCTGCCTAAATGAATACTCATAATGGCTTTTGGTTTGGGCTGAAGGAGAAGGGACAAAGTTGGTTCATGGCGACCTGGGGGAGAGAGGGCAGAGTTGGCAAAAATGGAGGGGATGATAAGGCTCTCCTGCAGTCTCTGACAGCATGAGGTGAATGGGGAAGGTGGAGGGATGATAGGTATAATCTGAAGAAGCTATTTACTTGTGTACCAGGCAGTTCTAGCTCGGGGCCCAGGACAGGTGGGGCACAGAGTTAGTGAGGGGAAGATTCTCTCTTTTTCTATGTGGAACACACTGTAGCTCCAGCAGTTTGGTGAAGTCTGAATAGAATATGGCACCAGGTGACATACTGGGACATATTCTGGGACAGTACAGTGTTCTGTAGAGAGCATCATTCTTCCTAAAGAGCAGGGACAATGAGCACAGCCAATGCTGAGCAGAGCCAGTGAAGCAGTAGTGGTACCCAATGGGTGCAAACTTCTCCCTAAACACGTGTGAAACAGACCTCCAGACTGTCAGGAGGTGGGAGAGTTTGACTGGAGAGATCCAGCAGTTTTGTAATGAGAGAAATACAAGGCCAGAAAAATTCAGGAATTAACATCACCATAGACTTATTTGTGCAGGCTGGTGAGGCTGGATGTTCAGGGCGCACTTGGGTACAAACCCCAAGTAGCATGGTGCCATGACAGGATGACTAAGGTCATCTCTTTTCAGTCTTGAAGTTAGGCCTGATTAATATCTCTCTTTCTTGGCTTGTTTGGTGTATAACTCAAGGGCCAGAGGCATCAGGCATCACTATGTTGTACATGGTTTTAGTTGAAGGACAAGAATATAATTCTATCCTCAATTAAAATCCAGGGCAGCTCTTAATAACCCAATAGTTTACATCTTCTCAAGTTGCTGTGGTTAACTCAGGAGCTGTGGAGTTTAAAAGTAGGTAAAAAATGACTATATTTTGATATTTTCCCAGCCACACATGTACATCTACCAAAGATAGCAATGGCCAGGGGCTAGTGGTAGATCAGCTGATTATATAAGGTCTTCTGGTTGGAGTGTTCCAGGATAATGAGGCAAAACTGAAATGATATTTGTTTAACATTCTGAAGTTCTCTTTGGAAACTACATCTGAAGAAGGATCAAGAGAAAGGCACTAGCAATGACTGCATGCTTTAAGTTGGCTTGATGTAACAGATTTTAGATGTATGAAGACATAGTTATGCAAAATCAGCATTTCTAAATGCTGTGTAGAGCTGATCCAAGTGAGTCTAAGTTTAAAATCCAAGAGGATTGTAGAAGCAATCAATAAGTATCTATTGAATGAATGAGTGAATGCATGCAACAAGATTGATGCACATCAAAGAATAAATATTTCACAGCTTAGTCTCTTTTTTTTCTAGACAGTTCTCTTCCATCAATCTTCACCATTTCCCTTCCTGATCACACCCACCAAACTATAATACACAGCATGGCAGGGGAGGCGGAGGACATCACCATTAGCTGAGAACATCCGGACTATCGGCAAGCGTTTAGTTGCTGCCTTTTTCAGTCTTTATTTTACTTAATCCTCGCAATTCTATTAAGCATTTTTATATGGGAGACTTTCAGTCATTTGCCCATAGTCACATGGCTAGAAACTGGCAGGGGTGGAATTTGAACTCAGCACTTCATTATTTCCTCCTTTGTGGATCCCCTTCCCCATCTGCACGATGTTTTCCCCTTCCTTTAACTCTCCTGATTTTTTTTACAGTAAGAGGCCTTTCCAGGAGACAAGAAAGCTGCCACCTTCACTTCCACAATGTTCTTTAAGAGCCTCAGACAGAATCCCCAGCCTGAAAAATACCATCTCCATTGATCTGAAACAGAAACTGAAGCATCACTTTTAGAAATGGCTCCTGTGTCTGGAAAACTTTTTATTCCTTAAAATTTCCTACTGAAATACAAAGACCCCATAAAGGAGTGACTTCCTAAGCCCATAAACTAATATAACCTACTTCCAACAGTTATCCCTTCTAAAAAAAAAAAAAATCCTGTAGAAATGAAATGTAGGTTTGCAATAAGGAATGAGGTTAGAGCAAGCAGTGGGAATCCTTGAGTGGGGATAAAGAGAAAGTCAATGAGAACCAAAGGCAAATTTTACCTATTTTATCTTTTCCTATACAGCTGGCCTTTATCACCAACATCCAAGTAAGACAATAAGACATTGGCTCCTCCAATGGTCTTAGGCATAAAAGGATTCCCGGATGCAATGTTGTTGCATAGTAGTTGAGTTGAGGCCTTGGGACTCAAGATTTCCTGACTTCAAATCTTGGTGCTTTCTGTGCCTCTCCTCCCCTATTTATGAGCACTATTCCCCTCAGAAAATATTTAATCCGTCTCTAACTTGAGTTTCTCATCTTGAAAATGGAGATGATCACCATAGCTATTTCCTATAATTGATAGATGTCTGAGATAATATCTGTAAAGTACTTATTAGAATGGCTGCCCCACAGAAAATGCTTTCTAAAAGTTATCATGGTTTTGCAATAATTGACTTTTTCTTATCAACTCTAACTACCTGTGAATGTTTCCCATGTTTCACAAAGGCTCATTGGGTTCTGAAAACTACTTCTGACATGCCATCTCTATCTACCTCCAACCCTGCGATGAGATTTATTGATCTCTGAGGAGTGTCAGTTCTGCTAGGCAAATTTTAAATGATCTATTTTCTTGCTAGAATCTGAAAAGGAAGAAAAAAGTTGAATTTTCTAATGTGTTCTGGCCTCAGTTTCACATAGAATAAAATGTTTTATGTTCCCAAAGACAATTAACCATTGCCACAGTTTTGGCAGAACACAAATCATCTACTCTGGTGCACTCATCATTCTATGAAGAAACAACAACAACAAAAAAACCCTATTCTCTTTTAATGTGAAAAATTTTTCTTCCTTGGCACACAGTAGACACTCTGGATGAAATCAAAGAGCTTATTTTATCTTCTCTGTTGGCGGTGCCCCAGTTTTCTGAACACTGGTACGAACCTGAGCCTTTCAAATTCATGGACCCATCAACTAAAAATATGTTGCCTCACACAGGCTAAAAACAATTCCAATTTATACTAACAGAATTAATTCAACCAAAAGGACTGTCCTTTTCTAGGTTACTTGTCATGAAACCACTTAATCAGCTTTTTTTTTTCTTTTTCTTTTGCCATGGTTATAGAGTAATGCAAAAGAAGATTTTTCACATTTTACTTTGCTAGAACATAATCTTTGCTAGCTTTTAGTGTCCTCCTACACACTTAACAGATTGTGGTTTATCTCTCAAAGAAGCATACATCCTACCCCTTAGCTCTCTAAGGGAAAGAAACTTACTGCAAATTAATAGAAAATAAGCCCAATTCCTTACCTACGCATCAGGTGTCACAAAGCACAAAGCTTTACTGAGCCAAGAAAAAAAAATCCTGTCATGAAGAGGATAATTGCTTCCATGTTTAACACCTCCAAAAAGGACACAAATAGCTAAAAGGAGGATATTTTAAAACTATATTAAATCATTCTAGTAGAAAAACCTCAAACTTGTGAAGTGCTAGAGAAAGTGAAGATTAAATATCATTTGTCTTTGAGAGTCCATTTCACTCGCGCAGGGAGAGTGCAAGGTACCTCCGTGCAACTCTGGATGGGGAAAGATGGCGTCAGCCAGGTGGAAGGAAGTTAACTGGGCTTTTGTACAACGAGGTTGTGATCAAGATGATTTTAAAAAACTTGTGTGTACTAAAAACTCATCTTTTGGAGAAACTGAAGAGTGTTTGTTGTGATATCAAAAAGGACATACACAGCCTTCTTGGCAATGGGCCGTCTCTGTCCTGAGTCTCCTACTTCCTCCCTCTCACTTCTTCTGCCTGCTGAGCCTCTGAAATTACTCTCCTCTAGGACTTCAGTTTCATCACCCCCCTTCCTTAAGACCACCTCCAAGGGTTCACTGGTCTCCATGTTAATAGATTTTTTTTTTTTTTACTTCCAGAAGACAGTATCTCTTAGTTGACATGTCTTCTCCATCTACCATTCCTCTACTTAGCTATGCTTTAGCTGAATTTTTATACTTACTGTCAGATTGGGAGGAATTTGATTCTTAAAGAGTTGTGAGTTATAAATCAAATACTGCAGAGGTCTGGGGGGCAATTTAGTCCAAATTAGTGACTCAACCATCTCAGCAACTTCAAGACTTGGCTACGCTTGTCGTTCAGGGAGACACATAAAAGAAAGAGTTTGTAGGATCCAGGTTCCTTAGAATGCCTGAACCAATGACTTGCATCACACGTGCAGAGCCTAGCTCTTCTCTCAGAGTTTGGCAAGTCACAAACATAACAGTTGTCATCCCTTTGGGTGAACAAATTTCTCTCTCTCTTCCAGATTCTCCCTTGTAACTAATAGACTTTGAAACAGGTAAAAGTACACTTAATGATGTAGCTTTCAAAGATCCACTAGGAAAATAGTGTAATGGGAGTTTTACAGCAATTCTAGGGCCTAAAATAGTGCTCGAGATTCAGTAGGCTTTCTATAAGTGTGTGTTCAATTGATAAGAAAGAATCCAGTCCATTAGTTACATATCCTGCTGGGAAGAGTCCCTATTGGGAGTTGCATGGCTGAATGTGTGATTAAGTGCATGTGTTTGAGTGGGCAGAATTCTCCCCAACTAGCTAGCCCCTCACCAAAAGCCTTACTTACAAGTTTGTAACAACAGTCTTTGCCATGTGAATTGGGGTATGGAGGGGCGGGGCTAGATACTGATTATTTTCTTCAGTTAAGCCTATGCAAGGGCATTTCTTATGATAATGCTTGTTCATTGACTTACCTCAAAATACCTGCAGTTTTAGCTCTTGGATAATAAGCAAATTAAGAATTAAACTTTGCTACCCTAAGATCATAGGTCCTTATTTTCCAAAGAGGGACAGAGTACAAATGTCATTTTTATGTACACAACACGGGCAAATACACATACTCATACACGCGTCCACACACATACTGCATACACTTAAGGCAACAGATCCCTCTTCCCCTACCCTGATCCCTGCCAGCCCTGCATGATATTCAGAGGGACGCTGGACTCTAGATGAGTCAAGCTGGGGCTTCTGGGAACACCACCATAACAACTGGAGTAGCCTGAAGCGTTGCGGCTTTCCGCAGAAAGAAAAAGCTTTCGCCTTATTATGGTGACTACTTTTTCCATTCTGCAGCAACCAGGTGACTAGAATTCAGGCTGATGATAGCTTCCGGTAATTCCTGGAACGAACAAGGGTGTAAAGAGCAGACGGTTTTCTTCTTATGATCAGCAGAGCCCTAAACTTGGCCACTCCATTTGCACCTCCAGGCCCTGCTAAAATATTCTTTTGGAAGTCACCAGTGACCCATTTGCCAAACTGCACATTCTTCAGTCTTCTTTCAATCCAAACTTCTGAACTTTCCCATGGCAAACACTGCTTGCTGTTTACTAAATCTGTTTCCTCTTCCTCCTGGGTACCTGGGCAGACTACATTTCCCAGCCTCCCTTGCAGTTGGGTGTGGCTGTGTGATTGGGTTCTCTCCAGTAGAAGTGCTGTGCGCTAGTCTCAGGCCTGGTGTTATGCTTGAGGGGTTTTGCCTCCTCCTTTTGCTCCTCCAAGCTCTTTTCTTCTCCTGGTTGTCTGGTAAGGGTATCTGCTCTCAAGGTGACCCCAAAAAGTAAGGATTAAAAAATGTAAGGTTGCATCAACCTGGGTTCCTGAATAACTTCCTGGAGCAGAGCATCACCCGAACACACACACATACTGAACTGGACTTTTACAAAAAGCAGTGAGCTTCTTGTATGGAGCCACTATATATGAACCTGTGTGTTGTGTATCCTGTTATCCCAATATGGTCCCTGATTTCTTGAAATGTATTTTTCTTTAAATTCCATGACACCACTCTCTCCAATCTTCCTTCTCTCTCTCTGTCCTTTCTTCTGTCTGACTTTTCAGACTGCCCAACCCATAAATTGGGGAATTTCCCCCAGTCCTCTCACTTTCCTCCTCTCATTTCAAGTGTTTTCCTGAAATGGCTCCTTCTTGCCCACAGCATCACCCACCGTCAGTCTGTTGATGGTCTCCAAATCTACCTCGATCCCTTATTCGTCTCATTCACCAGCTTCCCCCTGAACACTTTTTAATCATATGTGTTCTCCTCAGTCAGTTCCTGCGAGCCCCCAGCTTTAGGACAACTTTAACCTCTCCTTCTCTGTACCTTCCACCCCTACCCAACCCCTCACACCCATTCAGTACCCTTCAGAAATGCCTCACATAATGCCCTCTCCATCTCCACCTCTCACTGCCTGAGATCCGACTCCATCATTTCTCCATCTCTGCAACAAGGTCCCAAATTTCTCACTACTGCCTGTTTCCTCCAGGCAGTGCACAGTAACCTTGGTCAGAATTACTGAATGGTACACACATGCACACACACACAAAGACCTTTCCTGGGTCTCTATGGCCATCCTAAATAATAATACTAGTAGCTTTCATTTAAGGAGTGTTTCCTATGTGCCAGGTACTGTGCTAAAATGCTTTATATTAATATTTATCTTCTTTAATTCTCTGGGCCATTCAGGTGAACACTGTTATCATCATCTCACAAATGAAAACCAATGAGGCAGCATGAGTAACTTTCTCATAGTCACAAAGTTATTAAGTAGTGGAGCTCAGATTCAAATACAGTGTAGTTGGATTCCAACAGCTATGGCTTTACCACCATGCACAACTGCCTCCAATTTGACCAGTCTTGCTGGCATGCTACACGAGGCCCTTCCAAATCCAGCCCAAATCAATCTCTTGATTTTCATCTCAGCTCTTTACATTCTAAGAACTAGACCCTTTAAACTTGCTACTATTCCTCAAATGCTTTGCCCTTTAAACAAAAATTACTTGCCCAGGATGGTGGTCAGCAGAAGGCAGATGTCCAAGATATTTTAGTTTTCCTCTTCCACTCCTGCATAGGTCCTACCCACGTACATTCTATTTCTCCCACCTGTGATTTTCTTTCCCCTTCTATGCCCAGCACATCCTGAATCATTTTTCAAAAGTCAATTGGAATATTTCCTCCTCCCCTGTCAAGCCTTCCAGACTACCCTGGGAAGAGTTAGGTTTTTGCACCTCTTTGCCTCCCTCGCATAACTTTGATTCCTTCATTGTGATTTTTAGCCCCTGATATTGCAATAAATCTTTCTATAAGTCTATCTCCTGCTATTCATCTACTATAAACTCACTAGAGCCAAGCAATGTCTTTTTCACCTCTGAATTTACAGCCCTAGGATACATAAAAAGTCCTCAAAATCCAATTGTTGAATGAATAGTATTTCAATGAATGACATAAGCATATTTCAGTCATGTTCTCATTTTTTAGTTAGCTCTCCCCAAATCTAATTCTAGCCCCTACTATTATTTTACATACTTGAAAGTCAAAAGAGGGATATTCTAAATATTGCAAAATCACTTATGATTTGGTTTAGAGCTGTGCTAATCAATATGGTAGCTGCTAGCCCCACGTGGCTCTTAAGCACTTGGAATATGGGAAGTGTGAACTGCGATGGCCTGTAAATATAAAATACACACAGGATTTCAAAGACTTAAGTTTTTAAAAAGAATGTGAAATATTTCATTAGTAATTGATATTTATAACATATATAAGGGGCACTGTGGATATATTGGATTAAATAAAATATATTATTAAAATTAATTTCTTTTTTCTTTTCTAATGTGACTACTAGAAAATTTGAATATTACGTATGTAGCTTGCATTATATTTCTGCTGGACAATGCCAGTTCAGAGTTTATAATTTTATGAGGCTAGTCAGTGTGGTCTGGGTAAGAAAACACTGGCTTGGGGAGGCAGGAAACATTTCTTTCTCTTTCTCTCCCAAAATCACATACAAAAGGAAAGAAGGAAGGAAGGAAAGAAGGAAGGAAGGAAGGAAGGAAGAATGGAATGGAGGGAGGGAGGGAGGAAGGAAGGAAGAAAGGAAGGAAGGAAGGAAGGAAAGTTACATTTCAACTAACTCATAGCTCAGTCAGCAAGTCAATATGTCACATGGCTAAGCATTTGGGGGATTAAAAAATCATTATCTTTTCAACTTAATTTAACAACTAGTTATTCAGTCTCCTTTATAGGACAATAATTACACAACTGTTAATTAAACACTGAGAAGGCTCTGGCTGTTCCTGGAATTTAATACAGATAGCGAAAATTATTAAATCACAGCTAATACAATAGAACTTTCTAAGGGAAGGTGTTATCCAATAGAACTCCAACGGGACTTATATTTTATTAACTTTATAATATTTCTGACATTTCTGAGACGCTACCTCCAATTCTTACTGAAGAGAGCTAGAGAAGAAAGAGAAGGAGATACAGCAAAGGAAAGGAAGGGAAGGAGAGGAGAGGAGAGGAGAGAAAAGGGAGAGGAGACGAAAGCGAAGAATAATTGAAAAGGGAGAAAGTTCAGAGTTCATGTTCTCAATTTATGATGATCATGAAGTTGTTTTTTTTTTAAGATTTTATTTATTTATTTGACAGAGAGAGAGATAGTGAGAGCAGGAACACAGGCAGGGGGAGTGGGAGAGGGAGAAGCAGGCTTCCCGCGGAGCAGGGAGCCCGATGCGGGGCTCGATCCCAGGACCCCGGGATCATGACCTGAGCCGAAGGCAGACGCCTAACGACTGAGCCACTCAGGTGCCCCGAAAGTTTATTTTTTATTAAGATAGAGACCTATCTACCACGTTTGGCTCCATGGTTCTTGGAGGTCCTCTACTCTAACTCATAGCCAATTATTAAACTCTGCTCTGACCATCTCAATCAAGCAGTGGGAGACAAGCTTTGGGAATTTTGACATTTGCTAAGTTCAATCATCAGTACTAACAAGGTCCATATTGTAATTATGTTCCTCAGTTAAGTTTTAAATTTCTTAGTAAATAGAAAGAATGATATAATTGTCATTGCTATTTAAATGCGGTTCATTCTATAGTAATTATGATAATATCAGTGGTCTCATTATGAAAATAAAATGTCAGGGAAACTCGATTGTTATTTACTGGCTCTTTCCTATAAAGATTGTTATAATTATAGCATGGTGTGGTACAAAAAGTACTGGCCAGAAAATTCAGAGATTTGGGGTTTTGTCAGCCTGGACCTTTTTTTTTCCCTCACCTCAGAATCAGGTGATAAAAATGATCTACTTCATTCAACCCCTAGATTTGTTGCAAAATGTATTACTTCATTTTTACACTAGGATAAAAAGTAGATAGTTTTAAAATGTACTCCAGAGTCACAATGCTCATTTCCATCTCAGATTTAAATGCCTTCAAAATTCTCTACAGTTTTCCTCAATGCTAATAAACAGAATTGTTTAGAAGAATAAAATACTGAAATTGCTATTGCAGAATCAAAACATGAAAAATATTTTCTCACCAGCCCTCATCTGTTCAACCTCACAGAAATGCGTTCCAGTGGGAGTGTGAATAAATGCATGGACATGCTTAACTCCATTCTGAAAATTAGAAAAAAAAATTGTTTCCAGTAAAATTTCAGCATATGTCATAAAGCCAATTTCTTTAATTAAGCTGAGAGCACAAATAACTGAGGTAACCTTTTCAAAACGCTTCCAAGGGACTTCTTCCACATAGACTTGAGCTCGGATGACATGGTTGAAAGAAGAAAGAAAATGCTCACAGATGTTCATTGCAAAAGTTTCTATGCTTTTGATCTGTAAAAGGAAACAAAATGCTAGTGACCAGAAACAACTGCCTCATTTAAAAATAATTTTTAAATACCCATGGAGTTCTCTTCCCTGTTCAAATGTTTTTTAGAATCAGAGAAATACAGATTTTGAAAGACTCTGGAGAGGTGAATTGGTCCTTATCTCGATTTTTCACAAGGTCTCCTAAATGTAGTTAATAGATCACCATTACCAGGTGAGACTATCCTGTTTTTAAAAGAAACCTGTTTTGCAGGAAGAAATGTGTCAGTGGATGAGCAAAATGAAACTTAACATTTAGATTCTCCTTACGGTGAGCTCAGTCATCACCCACACCAACTACAGTACCACGGTATACTCCAAAACGCTCTGGTGTCTTTATGACATTGGCCAATGGGCCTCCCAGTCTCCCAAGGAAAAACATTAATGTAGGACCACTTCTGCTTTTTTGCTTTGCAAACAGGCCTTCTATGGACCATCCCCAGCTCTCTACCCCATAAAGCAGCTCCCTACTTTCATACAAATTCTTCGTAATAATCTTTAGACAATGGGTTATGGTCTTAGCACAGTCTATAGACGATTTATGTCTGCGCCTAAGGTGGACTATTTGTATAGGTTTCCCCAGAATAGTTCTGTTTTATGCCTCTTTAGCATCTTATTTCACTCTCAGAAGTGTCCTAGTTTAGAAAACAAAAATACTAACTCAAAAAGATGTATGCTCATTGCAGCATTATTTCCAATAGCTAAAATATGGAAACAATTTAAGTGTCCATCAGTGGATAAATGGATAAAGAAAATGTGGTGTGTATATACATATATATTTATTTATTTATATTTATGGTTTATATTTATTATTTATACCATATTTATATGGTATATATATGGTGTATATTTTATATATATATAATAGAATATTATTCAGCTGTAAAAAATGAAATCTTTGTATTTGTGATAACATAGATCATAGATGAACCTTGATGGCATTATGCTAAGTGAAATAAGTCAGGAAAAAACAAATACCATATGTTCTCACTTATATGTGGAATCTAAACAAAACAAAAACAAACAGAAAAAAATCAAGCTCATAGATATAGATAACAGAATCCTGTTTGCCAGGGGAGAGGGGGTGAGCAAAATGGGTGAAGAGAGTCAAAAAGTACAACCTTCCAGTTATAAAATAAGTAAGTCATGGGGAT
This sequence comes from Mirounga angustirostris, assembly GCF_029215605.1. Lineage (NCBI taxonomy): Eukaryota > Metazoa > Chordata > Mammalia > Carnivora > Phocidae > Mirounga > Mirounga angustirostris. The sequence continues at coordinate 120,456,899 of NW_026991712.1, read as the reverse complement.
ATAATGAACAGCACAGCAAATACAGTTAATAATACTGTATTGCCTATTTGAAAGTAGCTAAGAGAATAAATCTTAAAAGTTCTCATCTCAAGAAATAAACATTTATTTCACCATATATACAACTATCAAACCATTATGTGGTACACTTGAAACTAATATAAAGTTTTATGCCAATTATACCTCAATTTAAAAAAAAATCAAAAGAGAAAAGTGTCTTGGTTTGGATAAGAAATTATATGGTCATTCTATATAGAATGAATAAATTCTAGCTGTTTTTAATATCCAGGTCCATTCCATCACTTTTCTGCATCTCTCACACAGTGCAGGAAATACAGGCATCTGTGTTACCTGGCCCTCTTCTATAGCTCAGGAAGAAAGCCTATTTTCAATTTAATTTTTCAAGAGAGCAATGCCTTTGTCCATAGTCATGTTTGTTTTTTTTTTATTATGTTATGTTAGTCACCATGCAGTACATCATTAGTTTTTGATGTAGTGCTCCGTGATTCATTGTTTGTGTCCATAGCCATGTTTATGCTTGCTGGGCCACTCTGATTAGCAAGAGAAAGGTTCAGCAGGGAGGAAGGCCTTGCAGAAATTATATTTCAATTAATCTGCTCGTTTCATGCATTCTGAGTGTGGATTCATGCAAAAGCATGAGAACAGAAGTTTTCCAGTCTACATGTCTTGTCTTTTTAGACTTCTTAGCAAATAGGAAAATTATCTTGCTGAGCGAAATAAATCAATCAGAGAAAGACATGTATCATATGATCTCACTGATATGAGGAATTCTTAATCTCAGGAAACAAACTGAGTGTTGCTGGAGTGGTGGGGGGTTGGAGGGATGGGGTGGCTGGGTGATAGACAATGGGGGGGTATGTGCTATGGTGAGCACTGTGAATTGTGCAAGACTGATGAATCACAGACCTGTACCCCTGAAACAAATAATACATTATATGTTAAAAAAAAAAAAAAGAAGATAGTAGGAAGGCAAAAATGAAGAGGGGAAATCAGAGGGGGAGACGAACCATGAGAGACTATGGACTCCAAGAAACAAACTGAGGGTTCTAGAGGGGAGGGGGGTGGGGGATGGGTTAGCCTGGTGGTGGGTATTGAGGAGGGCACATTCTGCATGGAGCACTGGGTGTTATATGCAAACAATGAATCATGGAACACTACATCAAAAACTAATGATGTAATGTATGGTGATTAACATAACATAATAAAATATAAATAAATAAATAAATAAATAAATAAATAAATAAATAAACATCTGCATGCTGTGCAAAAAAAAAAAGAGAGAGAGAGAGAGAAATTATCTTGAGTTGCCCAGAAATCTGCTAGTGCTCCAACACAGCTTCACTCACACTTAAAGAAAGTAGAAGATGAAGTGTTAAAATAGCAGATTCTATCAGCTCTAAGACCCTTTTGAAGAGTACACTTACCACAATATACAGATACTAAGTGGTCATGGAGTTGGGAAAATTAGGAAGACATTAAAAGTTGGGCAGATATATTTCAAAATATATCTTATACTCAAGATTCTCTTCTGTAGTAACACCAGGAAGAGAAATGCTACTTTTTTCTATAAATGTACACCATTCTAAATTAGCTAGAGGAATCAAAGAAATGTATGACAAAAATGTATAAAATCCTCTTCTGAAATTCTCCGGGACCTTGATTTGCCAATGATCCTAATTAAGAGAGAACATGTAAATTTGTCAGGTAGGATTCTCTTCCTAAAAGATGTAGTAAGTTGAGAACCAAAAAAGAGAAGTGAGGTTAAGATGAAGAAAAAGAAAAAAGAAAAAAAAAAGCTTTTCTGTAAGGCTGAGAATTTTAGAATAGAAATTTTAAAAATTAGTGGCTTAAATGTAAAAATAGGATTAAAAAAATAAAGGGAACTTGCAGCAAGCAAATAATACCCTCAAGTTATAGTACAATGAGTTCTGCATCAAGAGAGGCAGCGTCTAAGAAGAGTGACACCTACCCCTTTAAACTTCGCCAAGACATGAACCGTGTTCTTGATGGTGTCTGTGGGGATGATGTCTGAATTATCTCCATGCACGTAATCTTTTTTGGAGCTCAGAGTAAGTTGCACTGAAGTTGCCACCTCTTTAATGTTGTGGTATTTTCCATCTCGCTGAATATGAAGAACTCTTACCATATCCTTCCCATAGCCAGTTCGGACGAACTCCACCTCATCATTCTACAACAAAAACACAGTCCTCTTATTAAAGAAACCTAAACGAAAGCAAAAAGTCAACTCCAAGCTCTTCAAGCCTTGATTGAATCACATAATTATAAAAGGTGAGAGTTAAGAGTATTCATGAAAGCAAGACTATATCCGACCTTTGAAGAAAAATGGGAACTTTAACGGAGAAAAGAGAATTACGAGAAACAGTTGAAAATATATCCAGCTAGCCTGAAGACAGACAGGTAGAGGGCGTTCTTGATCATAATAACTAATGATAACAATAACAGTGTCTCCTGGACCGAACTATTTACTCTGTTTTATTTAATTCCTGCTAACTTAATCCTAGTAACTGCTCTATAAACTCGTATTACTCCCATTTTACAGAGGGAGAAACTGAGGTTCAAAGAGTTTAAGTGACCTGCTGTACTCCACATAGCTAGTGAAGGATAGAGCCAAGGATTCCTACTCAGATCTGTTGACTCCAGATTTTGTCCTCTGAACCACTATGTAGACTGCCCTTCCTCTATTAACATGTTTTGACTATGTTAACTGAAAATAATTATATCCTCTTTTTTATACTGACTGATATTCCGGAGAAAATGCCGTGTGATCAATAAAAACAATTTGAAAATTGCTTCTTCTACTTGCTGCCGGGAAGAAGAGTAATTAGTGACAGGGTCCAGATTACCTTCAGGAGGGCAAAGCCAGGGCCATCTGGCTGCAGGGACAGCTATGCTTTTAGCAAAGAGACACTTAATAAAAGCCTGGTGACTGATTGTTTAGTAGCCTTATCTGGAGCCGGAGCTCTCGCTAGCGAATGCATCCATCCCCATTGCTAGGATTCAGAAGAGTCGTCCCTGGGTTTTACTGGTGTTTGAGAGAAGAAACAGGAGGGAGCAGAGGGGCAGAAAACCCTATTTTAGTTAGCGTCAAAATTGAACATTAAAATGGTAATGAAAGCAAAGTGACAAAAATAAAAGTAAATCAGAAACAACATGCAGTGGGAGTCTGGGGAGGGTCACAAAGGAACCTCCCCTGCTAATGGCACACAGGCAATCTGCTGACAGCGGCCCCAAACTCTGCTTACGTAAAGCATCACCAGGTCCCCGGGGAGGAATCGTGAAGTGTGAGAGGCGGGCTTAAATCTCAGGGACAGAGCCTGCTAGGACATGCTGCTGATTCAAGGGACGACTCTTGGAGAGGTCCCTCAAAAGCCTCTGACCCAGTTTTGGAGGGACTCATCTTCAAGAACAGGATCAATAAGACAACGCAAAGAGTGCACTTAAAGGATCTTAATAAGAATGATAATACGGACAAGGAAAGAGTCACCGCTTGTGGTTGCAGGGGCTTTAGAATCAGACCAGGTCCAAATTTCGTCTTGCCATTTATAGCTCTGTGGTTGCAACAAATAATTTGTTGGCTCTGAGCCCTCAGTTTCCCCGGCTGTACAAACGGAGATAACCACCCTACTTGTAGGAGTTGCTGGTGAGTGTGAACATCCCGGCTCAGTTCCTAGTACCTCGCGGAGCCGTGAGGGCCACCCCAACTACAGTGGCCCCGTCAGGCCCGGCTGCGGGCACAGCAGTGGCAGGGATGGCAAGAGGGACTTTGAGTGAAGACACCAGTTTTTAGAGGAGAGAGCACTGCCGGCGGCAGTCGGAGGAAGACTCTGACGTGACTTTTGAGCCACAGGGATTCCACCAGGGGGAGGGAGGCACTTGGCTGGCCTGGGGCCCCTGGATGGCATGGATGAGGGGCCAGAACCAAAGGTCTCCAAGATCGTCCATCAGCTGCAAGACACAGCAGAACTCAACAAATGTGACCCCTCAGTCCTATGCCCTGCCACTAAATACCCAAGCTACAGTAGCTCAGTCTGCGAAAGCAAGTGGTTCCTACATGATACACAGAAAGATTCAATGACAGCCACCCTTTAGGTCCCCAACCCCACTCACCTCTCCAACTGCCTGTCTTGCCACAGCCTATTTAAACTCTGCTTCAGCTCTCCTGAGCTCATTGGGCTTGCCCAGGCTCTGCATGCTTTCTCTGCCTGTAGGCCTTTGAATATGCTATTCCTTCTTCCTTGGGCACCTTTTCTCTTCCTTCCGCCCAACTACCAACCCCTTCACCTGCCGAACTTCTTCTAGTCACCCTTCAGGTCTCAGATGCCACTTCTTCAGGGCTGGAGTAGGTGCCTCTTCTATGTGCTCTGGAAAGAGTTACTGCCTTAGCAGAGCCTTTATCAAATTATGTTGCAATTGCCTCATCATATGTCTGATTTGTTAAAAAATGGGCGACTATGGAAGCAGGAACCATTCTATCTTAGTCATCATGGCAACCCCAGTGCTCAGCGCAGTGCCTAGTACATAAATAGGTGCTTAACAAATATGGCATGGCTGAATGAATGGTGCACCATCACCTCCACTTCTTGTGTGGTGACATGGAATAGTTAATGAAAATACCCCAAAGATTTCAATACAGAATCGCCATGTCAGCTCAAACCCTGAGCAGGAAGTTCCTCTTCCTGGGAAAGTGGGGAAGGCACCATCAGCTCTCTGATCGCCACAGCCCAGAGATCACAGGCACAGCCGACTGAAGAAAAAAGGCCTGGGAAGGGCAGAACTGAGTGTAGAGAGAGTCAGGGACGCAGCACAAAGTGCTCACGTTGCTAACAAGACCGAGCACTCCACACAGCGCAGCCATCATGGAGCTCCTGCATGACACGTGCAGGAGAGGTCAGCCTTCCTCAGCAAGCCCCCGACCAGGCCTTGGCACCAGAGCAAAGCTTGAGTAATCACATTTACTGGGTAATAAGTGAGAACAAAAAGGACATAACCATCTGAGGACGGAGCAGAATGGAACAACAGAGGTGTGGGATGCCCGAGAGTCTCTTGGCAGGACCTGACAGAACGGATAACGGGTCCAGACCAGAAATGAGGCTGTTCTCCTCAGTAAGACTTCCCCCAGTTCTGCAGGCAGAGAAATCAAAAATAGGTGCCAGAACCCTATGGTGTAGAAAGCACAGTGTGGTGCGGAGATCTGTGTCCAAGATAACTGACAAGAAGATAGGAAGGTGGCTGTCATGTGGAGGGTGGGCAGGTGGCTGAGAGGATGGGCTCTGGGCTCTGGAATCAGGCAGCATAGGGGGTGAACCTTTGTTCTGCCACCTATTAGCTCTGCACGTGGAGGCGAATTTCTCCCATCTATAGAATGGGAATAATGGTAGTGCCCACCTCTCAGGACTGCTGTGAGGATTCTGTGGGAAAAACCACAAAGCACTCAGAAAAGGGCCTGGCAAATAGTGAGTGTTCAATAAATGTTAGCCATAATTATCATTGATAAATAATAACTACATGTCAAATTTTATATCAAAGAGTTCCAATTACTGTTAGAGATAAATACCCAGATTACATGCCAATCCAGAAAGACTGCTGCTATGACAAGGCCTACTTCTGCCTTCATACTTTGGTTGTGTGGCTTCCTCAGGCTTGTGTGACTTCAGGAAACAAAGTTACAAAAGGAAACTCAATTTCCTAGAGTAATACTCTGGATGAAACATCAGACCGAGTAAATTTTTACCTGGCTCTACACAAGGAAAATCCCCATTTCTTAGACATGTCTTGAAAGATAAGAGGATAGAAATCATTACTTACCTGCAAGTAATGTTGGAGAGAACTCTCTGAGATTGTAAATTAATCTTATTTTTCACTTCTGTAATGAGATAGTGAGCATTCTCTTATTTGCAGACCATACTGAAAATGATGAAGGCCGTCACTACAGGTCTAGGGGTCCTTAGCCTGGAGTCTGTTAACCCTAGAAGGCCCAGTGGTTGGATTTGAGGTAGAAAATATTAAGAAAGGGGGCGCCTGGGTGGCTCAGTTGGTTAAGCGACTGCCTTCGGCTCAGGTCACGATCCTGGAGTCCCGGGATCGAGTCCCACATGGGGCTCCCTGCTCGGCGGGGAGTCTGCTTCTCCCTCTGACCCTCCTCCCTCTCATGCTCTCTGTCTTTCATTCTCTCTCTCTCAAATAAATAAATAAAATCTTTAAAAAAAATTAAGAAAGATTAAAAAAAAAACCTTTTTTAAATTTAAAAATAACTCACATTTTCTCTTCAGTCTTAGAAGAGCTTCTGTAAGCCTCATCTCTTCCCTCCATAACAGACGCAAATACAAAAGGGCTAGCTATTTAGGACCCAACACAGGTATAAAAATCAACTCAGTTGCAGTGCACCATGATGGAAGAACTGTTCGTGGAGACAGGCCTCTCTTTCTGTCTTTGGAATGTTCTGGAGAAGTTCTTCCAATTCTGTGCCCAGGTTTGTCCTTTGCCTATTTTCTTGGGTATTCATGAACAAAAAGATTTCAGAGAAAGATGCTGAACTAATACGAGAAAAAGGAGTACTCATCTGAACAATCTCAATATCACTTTGGCAGATCTTAACAATACATAAGGATAAGAACAATAATGGTGAATCATAACCTTAGAAGCAGCTGGTATTTCTTTTCATTTCTTTTCTTTTTTTTTTTGGCTGCCTAGGATCTACTAAATGTCAGATGGGAAAATATTGATATCTAGTAGAAAATGTCATGTTGCTTTAGGCTGTAGAGTGGCTTATTTTTGCTATCAAGGAGGGCTATGCCCTGAGTTATGTTCAAAGTGTGACTCTAAAGGGATTTTTCAAGCAGATGCTTCAAAAACAGTCTAACAAGTCATATGCATAAATATGGTAGAAGGAAGGTGACCTGTCAGCTAACGAAGATTCTATTTACAGGTGCTCAGTGATTTTCAAACTTCCGCCTATTAGTAAGGAAGAGAAAATTCAGTCACTAAATGTCAGGGGAAATGCTAATTTTCTTGCCAACCTCTCCATGGCGCCAGTAGCCTTAGGGCTGGGGACTGGAACAAGGCCCTCAGCAGCTTTCTAGCATTGGGGGCTGGAAACGCCACAACAAAGAATTGATGGAGACCTCCAAGAACTCGGTGGGAAGAAAATGTCACTGAAATGCGTACACTGAAAGATACCTCTTTCCAAATGTGTAAGTCTTGAGAATAAAAACAACAGTAGTAACCATTTAGTGAGGGTTTCATCTGTGTCAGGAACTGGGCATGTATTATTCCCTCTGATCCTTTACCAGGACCCTGTGAAGTAGGTATTTTTAATCCAAGTTTGACCAAGGGAGATACTAGGGGTTCAGTGTCCTGCCAAGGTCACAAAATTACTTGGTGACAGAAGGCAGGAGGAGAACCCCGCCCATTTGCCCCTGAATAACAGGCTCTTTCCCACTACAGGCAGAGTCCTGATCCCCCCTGGACGGCCAGCCCACTCTTTAGGGAGAGAAAGGATATAGACGGAGGGAAACGGCCATGCAAACTTGAGTTTCTATGCCATTTTTTAAATTCCATTCATTGGAATCTACATTATCTTATCTATTCCTCCCCAAACCCCTGCAATTGAAGAGGAAAAATCCCTATTTTAAAAGAAACTACATCAGGGATGTAAAGTGAGCTGCCCAAAGCTATAGGGCTACCAGGGAGACCCAGGCCGTGGACAGAGCCCTGCTAAGACTGAAAAGCCGTATTCTGCTTACACTGGACCAAGCAGAACTTATCAACCCCCAGAGAGACCCCAGTCCAAGCCATCACTTTTTTCTAGAACTTAAGTCATTGGTTTAAATTGCAGGGGAATTCTCTGCTCTGATCAATTCTGTGTGTATGGCTAGGATGTTTAAATAGTGAAGTAAGGGGAGAATGAAAAGCTCATTGCCCTTGGGGGCAGGATGAAAATTCAGCTTCGAGTCTTCAGTAACAGGCACTCCATTTGAGTCAAACATTGACTTTTATCTGGGCAAGGACGACTGTAAACATGAGTGATGTAGGTTTATTTGTGGTCATTAAACCCGTATCACCAAAAGACTGTTTTTAGTCCATCAGCAAAGATAAAGATGTAACAGTGTCACAGAAGAACAGGAAACAAGGAGGGAAGGAACCAGCATTTAATAAGTATTCGTCATGTGCCAGATGCTATGCACACAGCCCCTCACTGAATCCTGAGAGCACTCTCTGAAAGCACAGATCATGAGCCTCACCTCGAGGGAAGGAAGCTGACAGTGTTGAGGTTAAATAGTTTGGTCAAAACCACATGGCTGTTGTGGGGGTGCTTGGCTGGCTCAGTTGGTGGAGCACGCAAGTCTTGATCTAGGGGTTGTGAGTTCGAGCCCCATGTTGGGTATGGAGATTACTTAAACATAAAATCTTAAAAAAAAAAAAAAAAAGCCAAAACCACAAGGCTTTTTTTTTTTTTTTTTTAAGATTTTTTATTTATTTGACACAGAGAGAGGGGGGGAGAGAGGGGGAGAGAAAGTACAAGCAGGGGGAGGGGCAGAGGGAGAAGCAGGCTCCCCGCTGAGCAAGGAGCCTGATGCAGGACCCTGGGATCACAACCTGAGCCGAAGGCAGATGCTCAACCAACTGAGCCACCCAGGTGCCCCAAAAACCACAAGACTTTTGAGAGGCAGAGCCAGGCATGGAACCCAGGCCTGCCTGATTGCTTTCACTATACCCAGCTGCCTTTTTGACATAACATTGTAAGTTCTTTAAAATTGGATTTTGCCTGCATACTCATTTTTATTTATCTGTTTAGATTTAATTCATTATAAATTCCACATAACCCCAGAATAGAAACCTCTGAAATCGTTTTCATTCAACCCATTCATTCATCTATATTTCTTTAGCTCCTTCTAGGTGATAAGCACCAGGGTAAGTGCTAGATATACAATAGCAAACCAGGCAAGCATTGTTCTGCCCTGATAGAGATTATACATTAGAAGTTTATACCCTTCACACTAGAACAAACCTTTTCAGTAAAAAATCAAAAAGTCCATATTTTAGGCTTTGCAGACCATATAGTCTCTGTTGCAACTACTCAGCTCTGCCATCACAGTGTAAATAGTTATACATAATACATAAATGAATGGATGTTGCTGTGTTCTAATAAAACTTTATTTACAAAAACAGGCAGTGGGCCAGATTTGGCTTGAGGACCCCTGCTTTTGAGAAGAAGGCTCAGAAACATAACCAAGTAATTAGAACACATTGTGATAATTACTCCCATTGAAAAAAATACAGTGAACCCTGGGATACCTAAGCCAGATTGAGGGAGATCAAGGATGCTTCCAGGAGGGCCTGGCATCCACAAAGCTATGAATGATGAATAGGAATTGACAAAATAACATTTTCTGGCCTTCTTCCATTAATTCTACTTATGTTTTCCTTTAACAACATTTTTCATAAATAATTCTTTGTTTCACAAATACCTGTATCACGTTGCTTGTCTCATCAATTTTCATCAAAATAATTCCAGTCCCCCTCTTCCTCCCACAATAAGGATATCAACTCTTTCCTTCAGTCTGTCACATTCTAGATTTTACTCAGGACATCAACAGTCTTGTAAAAGTTTGAACACTAAGTTAAACCTAAACAGATAAATTTTCTGGCATGTAAATCATACCTCAAAAGCTATTGAAAATAAAAAAAATAAAGCCAGCAGCCTGACTTCCAGAAGCCCTCAAAGGATGACCAAATTTCAGTGAAGCCAGCATAGGCCAGGGTCTGGAGAAATCCAAGTTTATCTCAATCTCAAGAAATTTTCACAGATAAGGCTTCAAAGAATATGGACTCACAGCTGAAAATAAAAAAGCACACAGGGTAGCGAGGTATCATGAGAGAGAGTTGCAGAAACAACAAACAGCAAAGACTTCAGATATTGGAATTATCAAACACAAAATATAAAATAACATATTTAATATTTTTACAGAAATAAAAAAAGAACTGAGCATATCTCTTTCTTGAGATAGAGTGTATCTTCTCTTGAGCAAAAAACAAGAGACCATAAAAAAGACCAAGTAAATCTGAAAATTTTGAAAAATATTTTGAAAAAAAAAAACCAATAGAACCTCTAGAAATGCATTACTAGGTGCATTAAGAAACAGATTAAACACAACTAAAGAAATATAATTAGTTATTTGGAAGAGATAGATTAAGTAACAGAATAATGTTGCCTAAGAGAGAATATGAGAACTGGAAGATAGATCCAAAGAAAGAATCGGGATTAATACAGACACACAGGAGACAGAGTATATGCAAGAGACATAAAATGAACTAGGATGATATGACAGAGCGAAAGTGGAAGAGGCACAATTTCAAGGAGATCAGGACTGAGATCTTCCAGAATTACTGGATGAATGAATGCAAACTTCCAACTATGAACTAAGAAGCGCATGACCAAGTGAAGAACTCTACCTTGTTCACTATACTCGGCTAAATTATAATGAAGGGGTTTTCTACTGTTTTTAGAGGTAATTGTACTGTGAAGGATCTGTGGTATTTTTGTCACCTTCTACTACTTGGGCTTCAAAAGTGGATATTGTGAAAACCATTCTATCCAGTTTGCATTTTCTCCATCCACCAAATTCAGTTTCCTTTCACATTACTTCACTGTTTTTAGCAAAAACCAGGACACACTGGAATCTAGTCTTTAGGGTAATGTTGACATCTCTGGAGCCCCTCAATGTCCAGTACAGGGTTTGATACCTAGTGATTGCATAAGAAAAGTCAGACTGACAATCAGCATGATCAAGTCAGCAACAACTGGAGATAAGAAAGCTTAACTGAAAGTTATATCTGAAAGAAAGTAACCTAACAGCATTTTTCCAGGCCTTGAAACAAAAGTGGATTTAGCAAATAGCATCCTAATACAGATGTCCCCCGGCCCAACCGCAGGAAGGGCTCAGGTTGTAGTAAAAATAATCTTAGCTAACATTTGTGGATCATTTACTTTTGGCCAGGCCCTGTGCTAAGCATCTAATGAGGAGAAAACAGGAATTATTTTATATCCTATTCAACAAACGTTCCTTAGCCTACATAACTGAAAACAAGTTGCTTATATTCTCTAAATGCATCAATGAATCTTAAGCCTAGGGTACTCAGCTATTACCTTTATACAAAAGCTATCATAAGATAAAATTAATTTTATTTTATTTTAACTTAGAAAAATAAACTTCATGCTATGAAATTTTTAAAACTCGATGAAAAGTTTACAGTTGCTGAAATCCTTTTTTTTAATGCAATAAAAACATACATAAAACAAAATGATACCCACAGAGAAATGATGAGAATTTTTTTTTTTTTTTTATTTACCAAGTTGATAGGTTGCAAACCTATCAGATACAGCACAGCCTTGGCTCAGGGCAGCGAGCCTCAAAGTTTAGGGTGTACTAGCATCACCACAAACCTTGTTAAAAAAAAAAAATGCAGGGCGCCTGGGTGGCTCAGTCGGTTAAGCGGCTGCCTTTGGCTCAGGTCATGATCCTGGAGTCCCGGGATCGAGTCCCGCATCGGGCTCCCTGCTCAGCGAGGAGTCTGCTTCTCCCTCTGACCCTCCCCCCTCTCATGTGCTCTCTCTCTCTCATTCTCTCTCTCTCTCAAATAAATAAATAAAATCTTTAAAAAAAAATGCAGATTCCCAAGCCGAAGTGGAAGAATTCTGAGTTAGCAGGTCTGCACTGAAGCCCAGAATTCTGCCCGTTTTGCAAGCACCACAGGAAAATGTGGGTGGGTGGTCCAAACATCCTTCACAAAACTCTGTCTTTAGAGAAATAGAGCCCTAACCCCTCACTTTCCCATGAACCTTGAGTCCTGAAAAACTCCAACTTAGCCAGAGTTGCAAGATTCCAGTTTGGTCTGGGCTCCTAAGTGACTCATCTAGATCCATATTCAGAGGGACAGATCAGAGCCATAATGATTTCCAGACAGAGGGTAAAGTGCTACTTTTTATGATAGCATCTTTAATAATTGAGTCAATTTAAGAAATTCTTTTCATTTGCCTGTCTACTCCCTTCCCTCCTCCAAAAAGAGAATGGTCTCACCTTTTTATAGTCATTGTGGTAATGGGCCATTTTCTCTTGGCCTTCAACTTCAAATTCAGTTTCAAGAGTGAAAAAGAATAGTTTGGGCAAAACAGATGTTTTCTAACATTTTTTATCTGACCTGAAGGGTGAGCAGTCAATATGTTTACCTGATTGCATTAAAACCAATTGGACACCAAGGGTTCTTGGGAAACGAAAGGACCACGTTGAGTGGCTAAAACCAGAGGTGGAGACAATGTGTAAACATCTTTGGTAAAATACAATTAAATTTGTTCTGACTTTGAGGCAACCCTTTGAAGTACACTTTAGGGAATGTTCACTTAAGACTGAGAGTATTAGAAGTGATAGATCCTAACTATTACTAAGACATAAGGTTTCGTCATTTCTGCTCAGTGCGTCACCGACAAGCATTTGCTTTCACTCCTGGGCCATCGTGAGGGAAAAACATGAAATATATTTAATTCAACATCTACTGATCAACATGGAGTTCCCCTGCCTACTGAACTTCCTACTACATGATGTTCACTCCGAAGAGTTAACTATATATCCCGTTTTTCTCTCCAGAACTTCTGATGACTTTGCAAAACAGTCAACAATTCAGCACCAAAGCCTCCGGAGTCACGCTGGCATGTTGTGACAGAACCACACAATGACATGAAGTTCACCCTGTCCTGAAAATGCCCGAACAGCGGTAACAGAGGTAAATGGAATCCAAACGTCAGCGCCAGCACGGACTGAGAGAGACCTGAGACTCGGAGTCCTCAGTCTCGGGGGCAGGTTTCCCGCTGTGGCATGGCGTGAAGGTGGCAGATAAAACATGACAGCAAGACTTCGGAGAACAGCCCTTGCTTTGCTCTTCTTTGGCCTCTTTGGGGTCCTGGAAGCAACAACAATATCGTGCAGGAATGAAGAAGGCGAAGCTGTGGATTGGTAGGTAAATGAAATGTGCGGATCGGTACATGCAGCTAGAAAGCCAGAGTATCTGAGGCAAAACGGCTCACTGTAAAGGTCCAAAGGAATCTTCCACCCTGCCTCTCCCTTTTAAAAAGAGAGGAAATTGAAGTGTGTAAATGGGCCAAATATCCAAATAGCGGCAGGCTCCTGGGTGGGAGAGCTTCCCCCCTGAGAAAGAGCTCAGCAGCCCCTAGTGAGCCTGATTTGCTGGTGGCCACAGAGGAGGGGGAGGACTGACAGCCTCTCTTGGTTGGCAGTTTCCTTTCATTGCATTGCGCCTTTCCTAACAGAACCCTTCCAACATCCTTTTAGAGACTGACAAAGGAGAGAAGGCAGATTACTTTTTGTCTGACATGGGAGCTTGCTCTTCCCCTTATGAGAAGGAGAAAGAGGGCTTGATCGAACACAGCACTGTTGGGGTAACCTTTTTATTAGGCAGCACAAGGCAGCTGTTGGAGTGGGTACTAGGTCACTGGCCTCCTTCACAGTGTCAGAGAGACTAAGCACAGCATCACATCATGGTCATGGATTCTTCTAAAGCTTTGATCTCCTTTTCACTCTTCAGTTAAGGTGTTTAGTTTTGACATTATGGTCGGGATCAAGCTTTGCATAAACTTCAGGCTAGAGAACACAGATACGCTCACTCAGTCTCTCAGCAAACAGTTACTGAGCACATGCCAGGCCCTGTGCTGAGTTTTGAAAATACAGATATGGGGCACCTGGGTGGCTCAGTCGTTAAGCGTCTGCCTTCGGCTCAGGTCATGATCCCAGGGTCCTGGGATCGAGTCCCACATCAGGCTCCCTGCTCAGCGGGGAGTCTGCTTCTCCCTCTCCCTCTGCCTGCCACTCTGCCTACTTGTGCTCTCTCTATCTCTCAGTCAAATAAATAAAATCTTTAAAAAAAAAAAAAAAGAAAATACAGATATGAACGAAACATGGTTCTTGCCCTCCAGGAGCTCAGTTATGGGGTGAGGGCATAGATGGGGCCATTGGGGAGCATAGAGCCCAAAAACTTCTCTGAGGAAGTAGTTTTGAGCTAAGTTTTAAGAACAAAGGTGAGCTGCCCAGAAAAACCAGGGAGCTGCAAGGGCATCTCAGGCCCAAGAGGGAGCAGTGAGGAGGTACAGGGGCAAAAAGGCAAAAAGCCACTGAGAGGGCATGGAAGCAGTTCAGTGTTGTTGGTGCTTCAGGAGAACGTGGGTGATGGTGAGAGGGAAGCTCAGCGGGAGGCGATGGCCAGGTCATGAAAGGCTTCATGTGCTGGGCTGCAGAGTCCACACTCGACCCTCAAAGGGAGCTACTAAAGACCTTCAAGCAGGGATGTGATGTGGTCAGGTTCATATCTGAGAAAGCCCATTGGCGGTACTTTGAAGGCCAGCTGAATGGAGACCAGTCTAGCTAGAGTCATGGAGACCAATAGGACTCACATTATGGGCAAGGCAATGTGTGGACCCTCGTTCGAGAAATGGCAGTCAAATGAGAGAGGAAGGAACACTCTGAGAAAACTTGCCCGCAAGTGGGCTGAGGGTCGTAGGAGAGAGGGAGAAGTTAAGAAAGACTTCTATATTGCTGGCTTCTCTGACCATACGGATGTGTTCCCTAGCTGCAGAGAAGAGCAGAGTTGGAGCAAAATATTATAAACTTGGTTTCAAAAATATGGAGCTGGAGGTCTCTGGGACATGTATGCATGTAGGCTTCTCTGGACCTCGGCAGAGAGGTCTGGGCTACAAACAGATTCAGGAGTCTTCAGAATATAACTGGAAATGGTTACCCCAAAAAAATGTTTAAAAGCATGAGTTCTCATCTGGTATGTCGTGACACTGAGAGTTCTCCAGCCCTTCAGTGGTGGGCCACCACAGTGTGATTGACACATAAAATGTATTTTTGCCACAACTGAATGGACATCTCACTTGGCAACACCCGTCAGAGGGAATGCTGAACTGAGCAGACAGGGAGGCAGCCTTGAGCTGCTACAACTCACTGTGAGAGTCAAGGGGCGGAGCAACATCAGGCCCGCAGCAAAGCATAATCTCAGGTTTCCTGCCACATGTGAGGACCCTGCGCTGAGAGTAAGAACGCATGCGCAGGGCGGGAAAGAGCTCATGTAAATAGAAGCAAGCGTGGAATGTGAAGCTTTTACGGGCAGTGGGAGACACTGGCGTGTGGCGATAGTGAATGCATTAGAATGTTTGCTTCATTGTATTTGACAGTTCACTGTGGGATTTTTGCTATTAGAGAGTATTTGGCTAGACCCGGGTGACTTTGCCCTCTGGAGACTTTCAACATTGTCTGGAAACATTTTTGATTGGCAGAGCTGAGGAGTACTACTGTCGTCTAATAGTCAGGGAGGCTGTGATGCCCAGTACAGCCCCTCGTGGCAAAGCATGATCTGGCCTGAAATGTGAACACAGCACATTGAGAAGCCCTGGGCTACATGATCCAACCACCGCTCCTCCCTGTGAAATACCTGAAGAAGATATACAAACAGGAGATAAGAGTAAAGAAGGCAAAGTGCTTACTTGATTGGCTGGTCTTGGCCCTGAATCCTCAGTGCAGGGCAGTCTGATAAACAGCTGAAGATTGTGGCCTAGGCCAGAGGCTCAAGGGAGGTGCCATCTACTCTGCATGCCAGACCCAATCTCAGACCCAGCCTGCCAGCTACAAAGAGATGAGCATGCCAAGCACTTGGGGCAGAAGAGAAAAACACATCCAAGGCCTTTGCAGTTCAGCCCTGGGCTTTGGCCTCTTCCTAATGCAGCCATAAGGACTGTGGAAACAGAAGAGAGCCACGGTCAATGGGTACAATTCATACATGGGCTTCCCCTACAGGGACCCTCCCTGCCGGGCTGGTTACTCTCTGGAGACGTGTCCCGTCAGATTCGCAATTCCTTCTCTGGGAAGGAGCAAAGTAAAGGTGAGAATAGAGGCAGAAAGCTGGAGCAAGTTCCTTAGGCTTAGGAAACACAAGTAAAATGATATGTTAGGTGCTTAACACCAGGGGAGCAGTCAATAAACGTTAGTAATTTGTAATTATTTCCTTTGTTAGGTTTATCTTTTATAAGTTACCTAAAAAGCAAGACAAGGAAAGCAGACAGACTGGGTTAGAGTCCCTATACCTAGACTCTACAACCAGAAGCTGGAGAAGGAGTAAGCAGCTCATGAACACCACCAAGAGTGTGCTGGGAAGGACATTACAACAGCTATATGAAGCACACGCCTCCAAGGTAAGCTGTAGTTCATCATTCATCTGAATCATATAAAATGCGTGAAACAGAATCTAAAGCTTCCAAAAGATTTTAACGGCTAACCTACCAAACCCCCAATCCTAGCAACTTGAAGTAAGCCAGTGCAGAATCTGAATCAATCTAAAACCTTAAGGCATATGTCATCAGACTCTACAGCAATGCCAAATTATTGGCACATTCAGCACTATATCCAATAGTATCGCTGGGTAAGGTGGGAACTAATTACATATGGAAGCTTTCTGGCTGCCAGACTCTGCCAATTCACTCAGTACTTGCTATCTTATCCCTCTGACAGAAATAGAAAGGAACCCCCTCCTGTTATAATGCAATCGAGACCTGCAGTCAATATGCCATGAGGGATGGATTGCTGATGCTATGGTGGGGACGAATGGTGGTGGCCCACGTAAAGTTTTCCACTTGGTCTTCCTTTTAATTTATCATTTTCCAAATAGTAGGTTGAGAGCTAGGGCTCTAGTGCAAGGCCCAGAACTAACTTGCCTGAATGGAGACTAAACCTGCTATCTGGACTCGATCAGGCAATGAGCTAACCAGCCAAAAAGACACCGGTAAGTAGGCTGCTGGCTCACTGTGGGCAGTCTCCCGAAGTTCCAGGCACCATCTCCTATTCGGTGACAAGATACTGCTTTCCAACCAGGGGTGACAAATAAAGTCAAACAATAATATTCGGTTGCACGCACGGCTGCATTCCTAACACTCACTTACAGAGAAATCAATGTGTATAAATGACTCAGCACTTACAGTGTACTGGGCCTTTCCACAAGTCAATAAATCTAATCCCCACAATACTGTGTTAGACCTTAGCACTATGGTACATGTATATGTGAGTATTTACTTAAGACATGCAGACAGCTGTCCCTACGTGTGCTAATATTCACTTTATTCACCTGCCATTAAGACCAGCCTTCAGAGCCAAATTACAAAGTAAGAATTTATTTGTAAGGTGCACCAAGCACTGTTCTAGGTGCTTTTTAAAATTATTGAATCCCAGCAGCAACCTTGTTTTAAATTAATAGATTATTATGTAAAGTCAAAACTGCCTTCTTTCCAAGGTTGGGGATGGAGGCCGGGAGCATAACCCATCAGTGAGAAAATCAACGCTTCTACTGTTCCCTTCCCCACTGGGGAGAGAAAGGAAAGAGCAACATGGTAGAGCTTCTGTCATTTACCTTAGTTGGGGCAGATGGTTCTTACTTTGGCAGAGTATAATACTGATCTTTGGAGGCACAACACTAGCCCCAGAGCCTAGGAGGGCAAGAGAGCTAAACTGCTCTGCAAAATAGAAAAGAGTAGATGAGAGCTAGGAATTAGAAAGCGTAAGAAACACGGAGGGATACCAGGAGCAAGTCGGTGTAGTGATGTAAAACCATTCAATGTTTTGTAGCCTCAGTAAAACCTGCTCCTACACAAGGCCTTGAGTGATGGATTCGGGAAAGAAAATGACAGTAAAGGGGTTCATTTCCCTGTCTGATTGGCATAGAGCCAAAAGAAGAAGAGCAACAATAGTGGGTGACACCCAAGGGAGATGGGGTGTTCTTTGGAAGCTGGAGTTCTGTGCCAGGCGTGATGGTGAGACATAACTCCCCCAACCCGACCTGGAATTCTAACAGAAAGCAGAATGCAAGATCAGACCAACTGGTTTTAAATCTCAATTGTCAAGATGACCTCGGCCAATATCTCAGTTATATTTGGAATTGTTTCCCTTCTTTTGCCCTTGTCAATAAGAACCTTCCATACACCTTCATAGTAACCCTTATCAAACTATATTGTAGTTGCCTGTACTTTTCCGTCTATATTCCCTGCTAGACTAGGGGCCAAGACTGTACTAGTCTTGTCCAACATCCAGTAGGCAAAATAATACCCAGCCTAGGCGTTGAAGAACTAAAGCTGTCCAGAGGCACATGTGTAGGCCTACCTACTCTTAAGTCCATGGTCTGTCCCCTTTATCAGAGAGCCTCTCTTCACTAGAGCTCCATCCCACTTAACCTTAGCTTATTGTTACCCTCCTGGTTAGAATAATACACTTCGTCTGTTATAAGAATTAAGTTCCTCATGGAATCTTCCCAGAGCCCCTTCACATTGCATGCCAAGGCACACAATGGCCTCATGACCACATTCAACGCCAGCTCATTGAATCACTAACCGTCAGAGTCCTCCGGCAGAGGACATGAACGCCAACAGTAGCTATGGTCAATTGTGGAAAATGAGGATAAGAAGACAGCTTCTTTTCCTGGATATTCATAAATAGAGTAACCAGGAATGCTTCACAGACTATATGGTGCATTTAAAAAAAAAAGTTTTTAGATTACATCAAATAATGAAGCAACTGTAAGCGACTCAGTTATTGACTTTTTTTCTGAGAGAAAAGGAGGAACCTTTATTTTTTTTTTAAAGGAGCTGGGTTGTCCTTTCTTGCTTTTAATTATGTCCCCAGATTTTTTTAAATATCAACATTATTGGCTTCGATAAGAATCGCTGCATCATGACACAAATGAAATGGAACCACAAAGAACAAATATAAGCACGTTTCCAAAACATGACATAAGAGATACCACTAGAATAATAGCTTCATTTTTACTCAGAGATTTGGCCAACTGTTCAGAAAATTTACGCATATTTTGCCTTACCAGAGGAAATCCAATATCACACATTCAACTTCACCACTTTTTCTAAGCAGAAAATATCAAGCAAGAAAGGTGAAGTGACACTGAGAAATGGATTGAAGGAAAATCCTCCCCTATAGGGAAGTAGTGGGAGCAGAGAATGAGGAATCCTGACTAAACACAAAACTATGACCAAGCGGTGAAGCACAATGTAGGCAGAGGAACCCAGAAAGACCCTGACAGCCAGTTCCACATTGTGCCTCTAATATCAGTGGAAAAAACCCAGGTGTAATCCTTGGCTGGTTGTTCCTACTTCATTTCCTGAACAAATATTTAAGTACTCCTTTATTACACACTGGTTGCCAAATGAGAAACGTGGGTCCAAAACATCCAAGAGAAATAGGAATATTGCCCTCGCATGCACATCACGATGCATAGGGTCCCTGTCACATGAGACAAAGCCATACATGGTTGAGAATGGACTTCCTATTCCCTGTCTTGCATGGCTCAAAATTCATATTGATGGGGAAGCTGCCCATTAGGAGAATGGATGACTTCTCATGTGTATTAATGAAAGCTCTGTACTGCAATCTGGGCGGCTGGTAGAAATGTGGTGAGCATTTACGAGTGTAAGATTTACACCATTATAACCCTAATGTGTTCCTGCAGAATAATAACACAGCCTATCTACTATACAATGATGGGGTCCCTACCTCTGCAAATTATTACAGCAGAAAATATGGACACACTAAAGGTATGACAAAAGCTGTTAGTTTCTCTTTCCTCTTGGAAATCAACATTCTCTTAAATGTTCTATCTTGAATATTCTTATATTCCACACTAAAAAGATAGCTTTTCTTTTTAATGGTTTGAGTTATCAAAATGCATGATTTCTATATCACAGGTTATAATTATATCATTTGACTTGGAAATCTCCTTTTCACAAATTCCTTTTTATTTCTTAACATTTAAAAATACATGCTTTATAGGAGAAATCCAAGTACCGACTACTGGGAATACCAACCAATCTATCTATGTGTGTGTTGTGTGTGTGTATGTTTGTGTGTGTGTATGCACACATTTCAGTCAGATTCCTTGGGGTATAATTTACATAGAATAAAATTCATTCTTCTTAGTGTACAGTTCCTTTTGAAATAAATATTTTTGAAAAGTATTTTAAATAGATTTTTTTATATTATGGTAATTTTGTTACATATATTATAATTTTTATTACAGGAAATTTTATTTTTCTATTTATAAACTATATATATATATAATTTAAAAATTCAAAATGCCAGCCAACAAAAAATCTGTAATCCTAGGACCCACTAGATAATCACAATAATCCTTTCTACTTATTTTTTCTATAGTATGTATTTTAAAACATTTTTATAAAACTATTGTAATGACTATTTTCAACCGCTTTTCAACTTAATACATCATGAATAATTTCCCATGGCAACAAGTATTTTTCAGAAGGTCCCAAACACAAATGCCTTCAGCAGCAGGCAAATGGACGTCAGCAAGTCAGGTGGGCTGAACTAGCAGGTCATTGAAGAACTGGAGGGTGCATACTTTGTCAAAAGGGGCAGATAGTATTCAGCTTGCCTTTTAGGGATGCAATTTTTCAGGAGATGTTGAAAATTAGTATTTGTGGAAAATTTCCCCAGTGTTTAAATGTTGGCAATAAATTCAAAGTTACTCTGTGAGCATAATAATGTGTATCTACAGGCTAGATTTGACCAGTAGGCTGCCACTTTGCAACCTCTGATTAAGAATATAATTTGTAATGGCTGTCAAATGTCATGAGCATTCAAAGCTTTTGATTTAGCCAAGTTGCCTCCCTGATGGTCTTATTAGCATAGAGTGCAGCAATTTTTATAATACACCACATTCTCCAACCTCTCTTCCAACAACCCTCAACCACCATTCTCACTCCACCTTGTTAGTTGCTAAAAGGGTTTGGGAAAAAGACTGGAAAGGGAATGAGACCCCATGTCCAGAGGGGGTGCTCTCTTTGTCAACAGGTGCCTGACATCCTGCGGCATTAGTACCAGGGGGTTAGGATTTCAGGCAAACAGCACACTCATCTGGGCAGAAGAGAGCCTCTGAAGGTCATCCAGCTCTTTTAGGCAACAGGACTTTGGACATTTTCCCCCTGGACACAGGGAATAATTCTATATCCACTGAGAGACCAATAGTGTTCTTTCTTAAAGTGTGTTCTTTGCAAAAGAAATAACTGGCAGGCATTTGGTTTCCACTCTAACAATAAGACAAACATGAATACTTTATATTTGCATAGTTATATGCAAACTGGAAAGTCTAGTCAGCATACCAAAACTATCCCAATTTATTTATGAACACAGAAATAGTCACAGATGCCTGTTGGGTAGGATTCATTTTGCCATGTCACAAGATGATGAAAATCTTTCTGTTTCCTTCCTTTCCGGTTTTCATGTTATTTTGCTCTAGGAACTTCACTAAACACAATTAACTGGGCTGTTTTGGCATGGCTTCTCTTTTAATTCTCTTTGCCTGTTTCTGGGCTTGTGGAATTGACTAGTCTTCTACACATAAGCGAACATCAGTTTCTTACAACAAATTACCACAGGTACATTTCTCCACTTGGTATTTTTTCTCTTTCAGCTTTTTTAGCCAGCTTTTGAAAATAGCTTAGCTGCTTAGCAGTAAAGAGACTCATTATCTGAAGCTTGCCGGGTGACTATATAGTTTAACAAGGTCAAATTCCAATTTAGCAAATTTGCATTCTGCCAAAACAAATTCTTCTTATGATTACAACATGAAATTCCTCTTAACTCTTCACAGGGTGGCTGCCCTGGCTCTCTTTTTGGTGGCTTATTATCTGTAATGGGGCAATGTGATGTGTGCCCGAATTGGTTTTGAAATCTTTGAAAAACAAGCATAATCTTTGTGATTTTTAATGGAATAAAACATTGGCCTGAAATATAAATGGGCTTAAATGTTGCATCTTTGAACACTATTGTTGAATGGAGATTTGTTTTTCTAATGTATCTGTATTAACTGTATTTTTGGTAGGCTTACTGCTGTGGAACAGAGTCCAGGGAATCTGGCTGATTCATTCTATTCCCCGGTTTCCTCCAACTCCTGAAGAAGGCTATGATTATCCACCCACGGGAAGAAGACATGGACAAACTGGCATCTGTGTAACTTTTAAGTATAACCAGTATAAAGCAATAGGTAACACTAGAGTGTGTTAAAAAAGAGATAGCAATGTTAAAGAAAGCATTTGGAAATGTATTAATAAATGTATTACTTCGTCTATTTCTCTATTCATTAACACTCTGATACCTAGATTCTAGTAGATTCTAATATTGGCGTTGCCATGGTGAGACCTTGAACAGGTTCACTTACTAGACCTTTGTTTCCTGATCCACCAATGAAGTCTTTGAAATTGATCAGGGGTAGTATTTTCAAATGTCTGCAGTGGCCAGGCAGGTAATGAAAATGGGTGAAACAGAGAAACAATGCCGCATGGGCAGTGGGGACAGTGACAAACTGGGGTGTTGACTCTCCCCTCAAAAGCCTCAGCTCTGCCATGTGGCTCTGCAGAAAAGCAGACCTAATGGTATCAGATCTCCATATTTTTCAAGAGGAACTAGGAATCTAGGGATGGGAGGGTGGGAGAGAGTCGGGAAGAAAGTATGGTCTCAATCTTATTTAAGAAAATAATTGTGCAGATTACATGTTGCCTGCAGACCACCAACTTGACAGCTCCAAGGCACGTGATCTTCCTTTAAGATCCCAAGCTCAAGCAGCCAAAAATACTTGGATTTGGAAAACTATGGTGGGGGAGAAGGAGAAGTAGGAACGCTGTTTTACCAATCTCTTTTTACTGAGGATGCTGCTAAATTGTAGTAAAGAATGATTTACCTTTAAGTATAGGAGATTTAGAATATGTTTTTCATTAAATTTCTACCTTATGGCAAGGATTACTGAGGCTCTCACCCAAGTTAAGCCCTAGTTTAACTAATTGAGTTCCCATAATGATTATAGAGATAAGTAGCGTAGAGATTAGGTGTACATGCTGATGAGTTGACCATTCGTTGAGCTGGATGATCAGTGCACAGGAGTTCTCTACTTTTGTATATGTACGTATTTGAGAAAGGAACATATGACCTCCAATGCCAGACTGCCTGGATTTGAATATCAACTCCATCAGCTACAGGCTTTATAACCCTGTCCATATGATATAAATTCTCCATTAATTCATTTGTAGAATGAAGAAAATGATAAAAGAACTTACTAATATGATTATTGTTAGGATTGAATTAGTACACCCATGTAAAACCCATAGAACAATGCCTGGAAAGTAGGAAGTACTCAATAGGTGTCAACTATTTTAACCAAGAGTAATTTGAAAGCTATTGGTTTAAAGAAGGGAATACTCTTGTTTTTCGTTTTTTGTTTTGCTTTGTTTTTTAATTCACAACAAGATCTATAATATCAACAAGCATTTCCATCTGTGTCCTAATTCTCAACTTTTCTTTCTGTTTCTTGATCCAGATTCTCAGCTCTTGGTCTATAACCCAAACATTTATAGCTGTTCCATCCCAGCCATCTTTCACCAGGAGCTCGTTCACATGCCGCAGCTGTGCACTGGGTCCAGCTCATCAGAGATTCCTAGCCGGCACCTCACTGCACTTCAGTCAGCCCGGGGCCAAAAATTCCTCCATTTTGCAAAGTCTGATTTTTTCCTTGATGGTATGAAAGATCATGATCCAACCATATGTAACTCTGCTGTTGGACTCACTTTGGATTGTACAGAGGAAATATTCTGATTATTCAGGGGTAGGGAAGTAGAAGGGAAGGGAGGAAATAGGAAAGAAAGGGAAAAGGGAAGTTGGATCAGTTCAGACATTTGCCTGCTCTGCTTGAATAGCACAATTGCTAATCCAACCGCCAAAGTATCTCACAACCATCCAGCCAGGGGCCAGTGAAAACTCAGTCTCCAGCCTCAGTTGGGCACAGGACCACAGCTGTCTATTTTTTTTCCATTCCCTAAGCAGCTATTTTAAGCCTTCTTTACTCTCAAGTCCTTTACATTACCCTGACACCTCATTCTCAGCCTCACTTTTTCCTTCATAGAGAGAACAGAGATCACCAAGGAGAAATCACTTCAAGGACAAACCCCACCCAAAACAGTAGGAGGTTCCTCAAAAAATTAAAAATAGAAATATCACATGATCCTATAATTCCACTACGGGGTATTTACACAAAGAAAACAAAAATACTAATTCAGAAAGATATATGCAGCCCAATGTTTATTGCAGCATTATTTACAGTAGCTAAGATATGGAAGCAACCAAAGTGTTCATCAATAGATGAATGAATAAAGAAGATGTGGTGTATATATACACAATGGGATATTACTCAGCCATTAAAAAGAATGAGATCTTACCATTTGTGACAAAATGGATGGACCTAGAGGGTATTATGCTAAGTGAAATAAGTCAGACAGAGGAAGACAATGATTTCACTTATATGTTGAATTAAAAAAACAAAACAAATGAACAAACACCCCCCCCCCAAAAAAAGGCAGAAATGGATCCATAAATACATAGAACAAACTGATGATTCCCAGAGGGGAGTGAGTGGAGGGATGGGCAAAATGGATGAAGGGGAGTGGGAGGTACAGACTTCCAGTTATGGAATGAATAAGTCACAGGGATGAAAGGAGCAGCCTAGGGAATATAGTCAATGGTATTATAATAGCATCGTATGGTGTCAGATGGTAGCTCCACTGTGGTCAGCACAGCATGATGTACAGAGTTATTGAATCACTATGTTTTATACCTGAAACTAATGTAACATTGTGTGTCAGCTATACTTCAATTTTTAAAAATAGCTAAAAAAAGAACATACGCACTCTCAACAATCTTATCTGTTTCCTTTCCTTTTCACGAGTTTTCTCTCATCCCAACAGAAGAAGTGCACCCCTTGTGCCTTGGAACCCATCCCAGCCTCAGAATACCTTGATTCATCCACTTGATCTGTTCTCCCTCTTCTATTTCAACAGACCCACTCTATAAGCTCTGTCCCCTTAGCACACAAACATTCCTAAAAACCTTCCCTCAGTTCTAGATCCCCTTCTGTCTGTTTCTTTTCTTCCAAATTTCTTTTTAAAAAACTCTTCAGAACATTCGCTTGCTCGATGTTCCTTCACTGCAGGCTTGAGCCTCTGCCTGTAGACACTCCAATCTCTCCCCAGTCACCAATGACTCTCTTAGTTGACCTCACTGTCTTCCTTCCTTGCTTGCTTGCTTGCTTGCTTCCCTCCTTTTATATTAGATAAAATTTACTGAATGCCTACCACTTGCCAAGCCCTGTGTTAGGCACCAGATAGAGATCCAAAAATTAACAGGACAGAAATAGCCTCCACAGAATTTGGTACTGTTAAAACCCTTTCCTTCCTGAAACACTCCCCCTCCCTGATTTTGGGGAGTATATAGTCTCTTGGTCTTCTTCCCACTTCTTTTAAGTCTCTTCTGCCTACTCCTTATGTGACTAAGTTGCCATGTGGTCCTCTACTCTTCCTTATCTCATTCTACATACTCATTCGAGGTTATTCCAGCAAGGCTTCAGGTGATTCCCAAGACTAGATCTGCACCCCAGACCTCTGGACTGGCAGATGTATTCAACAGTGGGTGGGACATTTCTACTTGGAGGTGGCACAGCCACACCAAATTCAACCTGCCAAACTCATCATTATCCCCCACAAATCCACTATTTTTCTTGTATTCTGCAGAGTCAACTGGGGACTCCAGATCCCTCTATCAAGTCATCAAATTCAATCAGTTCCAGGTTCTTAGTAACACTCACATTTATCTTTTCTTCTCCAAACTCTCTGCCACTGCCACAGTCCCACCTGTGTTTATTGTCACAGTTATTGTGACAACCTGATGTTTTCTCTATCTCCAATCTAATGCACCTTTCTCAGTTCATCCTCCACATTGCCTCTCGATGGATATTTATGATCATAAACCAGTTTCTATTAATTCTCCATTAACACTTCTTTAACAACTCCCCCATTGAGGGGCGCCTGGGTGGCTCAGTTGTGTCTGACTCTTGATTTCAGCTTAGGTCATGATCTCAGGGTCAAGGGATGGAGCCCTGCACTGGGCTCTGTGCTCAGAGCAGAGTCTGCTGAAGATTTGCTCTCGCCCTTTCACCCTCCCCTCTATTCACTCTAAATAAATAAATAGCCCCATTGATTTCAGGAAAATCCAAACATTTTGGCATGATTTGCAAAGATCGCTAGAAGCTGGCCCCTGGTTACTTCTCTAGCTTTATTCTTTCCGAAGATCTTTTCAGGACAAAAACATATATTGCTCTCTTGCTTGCGTGGAACAGAAGACATTTTTAAACACCAATGTCATCTTAGTAATAATGATAATAACTTTTATTTACATATCACTTTAGCACTTACAAAATGTTCTCCCATCCACTATCTCAATTATGTTGTTATTACTGTGCTTGTGACATCCACATATCAGGGGTGAATGATGATTTCCATTGCTGAGGATATTTTCAGGGACTTATCTAAGTATAAATACTAACCTCGCTATCTTTCTCCCTGTAAACTCTAGACATCTTTGCAGCCTGGATGGCTCAACATTTGAAGACACACTTGCTAACAGAAACCTGGCAGCGAAAGAGACAAGAGCTTCCTTCAAACTGCTCCCTTCCTTACCATGTCTACAATGTCAAAGCAATTAAGATATCTGGACAGTCTTATTTCAGTTCTTACCAGGATCATGCCAAATGGTGTGTTTCCCAAAAGAGGACCAAAAATCGCTGGACCTGTATTGGAGACCTAAATCGGACCCCATACCAAGCCTTCAGAAGTGGAGGATTCATTTGTACCCAGAATCAGCATATTTACCACGCATTTCAAGGCCTGGTTTTATATTACGAGCACTGTAACTAAACTTGGTGAAAGGACATATTTTCAAAGCTGACAATGGGTCTTCTTCCGTCAGATCCATTCTTTATATATTAAAAGCCTATGAATGTAGTTATACTCCACATATCATCAAATAAAATGCTTTTCTACCATGTTTACCATTTTATCTTCCACTTAGTGGCAATTTATCTACTTTTCTTTTATATGTCATAAACATAAATTATTATACCTAACTAAAGTGAGAATGGACGGAGTAGAAGAAAAAATATTCTCAATTGTTCATAGATTGACTGGATATCTCCTAGATGAATTGCATCTCCTTCACAAAGATTTTCCTGACTCTTCTCCTGATCCCTTGTTTAAGGAAAAAAAAAATCTCTCTCTGTATCTCATACTATTTAGTCATATTCTTCTTAGAGTTCTTTTCACTGGTTTATGGTTAAGTCTTATTTGTTATTCTTGCAGCTGCTCCATACTAATCTTACAATCTTAGGCCATTCACTTGAACTCTCTGAGCTTTGGTTTTCTCATCTATGAAATGGAAATAATGTCTAGATGTGTTTAAGCACCTAGCGCAGAGCCTGCCAGAGTTGACACTTAAAAATACTGGTGGAATTTGAATATGAATCCCCCTACCAAGTTAGAAAAGACAGAAGAAAGTTTAGAAATGTGTAATATTTTTCAAAAAGAAATTTAAGTCAGATTAGGAGAAAGAAGTAAAACAACCCACCAACTTGGGGGTAAATAAAGAAGAGTAACATAAAGAAACCATAATCAAATCTAACAATCTTCATTCCAGTGTGTTTCATTTTGGGAGTTCTAATCACTAAATATAACTATGATATAAATAAACAGTAAATAATAATAAATTTATTATTTATTTATTAATATTAATTTATTATTAAATAATAAATAAATCTGCATTAAGTACTAGTTGCTTAATAAAATTTGAAATATGGTTCCCAATTTCAAGAAAATTACAATCTAACAAGAGTAATCACAACAATAACTAAAGCCAGCACTTACTGAGCATTTACTATGTAGTTAACAGTCAACCCATATTTTCTTATTTGATCTTCATAATAATACTATGCAGTGGGAGTTATTATATCCCCATTTTACTGACAAGGAAACTGAAGCTTACAAAGCTTCAGTAACTTGCCCAATATTATAGAGGTCTATCTGACCTCCAAGGCTATGTTCTTTACTTCTTTTCCAAGAGACAATAAAAGAAAATGATGCAAAATAGGATAACATATATATGATGTCTTAATGCCAACCAAAACTCATGGGACATAATGGCACCTGTTCAATGAAAAGCAGAGAAAAAGTTGAATTTGTCTTCCTGTCAGAAGCAAAGATAAGCTAAGGGGATATTGAATACTAGCTAGCTAACTTACATGCTTGAATGTATGAAGAGGTTTGATCTTCACAGAGAGCATCTGAGCAAAAATAATTCCAATAAAATAGGATTAAAAGAAAAACTAAAAAGTACAAGATCCTGACTTTAAAGGTGAAGAGAGTCAGAACTTGATCCAATAGCACAAATAGGAATGAATGAAAAGGAAAAAGAGAAAGCAAAGGTCAATTGAAGAAGAAATTTTATTGGGCTAAAAATACACACAGTAGGTATGAGCTTCCCCCCAAAGGTAAAGTCAGACCTTCTAGAAAAATGGTTTTATCTCAAGCTCAACAGAAGAATCTGAACAAGAGTAGAATCAAAATCAGAATCCATAGAATAAAGAGTACAAGAATGTGACAGAGAGAAGAAAAAGAAGATGTTGGCCTACTGGCAATGCACATTGAGGATGTGCTTCCCAGTGAAGGGGAGAAGGGCAGTGCCTAGACCCTCCTTCAGGACGGAAAAAATGCTGGAAAGGAATTGAACAGCCCTGGGAGTTCAAGGATATCAAATACTGATCTTGAGAGGAAGGAATATACCTTGGTATTGTAGTTCCCTGTGATGGAGCTTAGGAGTAGCCACAGCAGACCAAAGAAATTAGTATTGCTATCTTTCTCAAGCATATACCCAAACCCATTACCCAATCAAGCTGATTCCTATAGGGACACTGGGGAGTATCTTTAGGATAATAACATCATTGGAAGGAAACTGAAACTTTTGAGGTTATAGGGGATGTTTTCATTGATTCCTTTTGGGAGGAAGAGAAGGATATGGGAGATATCAATGAATGGTTTAAAATACTGGAATTAAAGACTCATGTCTAAGATGGAAGTGTACTTTACAAAGAAGTGTAAGATTGTATTTGGTTGGAAACTACTTAATGTAAATGCAGAGGAAGGAAATTAAAATCAGAAATAAACCTATGGCAATAATTATGGTTGAAGATGGCAATTCTAACACGGTAATTCCAAATCATTTCTACTGTGCCCTCACCCTTCTTAGGTGTGAGCTTCTTAGAAAAGCTATTTTCCCCAGTCTATATCATGTGACCCTTTCCTCTCCAACTCCAAATGCTTGTGACACAAAAGAAAATAAGCCATATGGCATTCCAAGGCAATACCATTCAGAAAATAGTTTGAGGTAGGGGTACCACAACTGAGTCTCGGTGCTTGAGCACTTGATCTGGAGGGTTGTGTCCCCTGGAGATAAGATCACCATCGCCTGCCTTGTGCTTGCTGAAGCAGAGAATGGTGGGCTGCAGAAGCTGGAGAATGATGCAGATGCACCCCGAGTTCAAAGGAGCACAGAGAAATATCAATTCCAAATGTCCAGTTGTCAGATGAGTTCCTGTGAAGCCCAGCTGTTTTTCCTAGTCACATATTCTATGACATACCACTATAGTCTTTCATTAAGTATCCCATTTTTAGTTTCAGTTGGTTTGAGTAGGTACCTATTTCTTGTAGGCAAACAATTCTCATTTAAGTTATGTAGAAGCAAGAATGACAGTGCAAGGGTAGTGCCAAATCATTTCAATTAAGATAATAACTGAGGGGGACCCCTGGCTGGCTCACTTGGTCAACATGCAACTCTTCATCTCGGAGTTGTAAGTTCGAGCCCCACGTGGGGTGTAGAGATCACTTACAAATAAAATCTTTAAAAAAAATAAATTAAATAATAAAAAAATAACTGAGAGACGGGTCATGCACAATTCTCACAGACCCACAATCTCAGATGTTTTACATACTAACACAGAATATGGGTCATAAAGGAAGTATGCTAGAGATTGTAGCATGGCATGGTGAATGTACTTTCAAGGGAATAAATAGGAAGGATTTGGTGGGAAAGAATAAAAAAGAGTAATGAAATAGCTTCAAATATGTGGACATCTACGAAGTGTCTCATTCAGCTAAAATAATTTTTGATTAACTTGTGGCTAAATACACTACTGCATTTCCCAAAGAGTTGATGAAATGACCAGAGGAATTTCAACTCTGAACCTAAGACTTGCAAACAAGGAGTTCATTGGTGAAATGAAAGAAATGGTGCCCCAGGAAAAAAGTGTCCCTGGATGATCATCAGAAAAAGAAAAGTTGAATGTAGTTCAAGTTTAGAAAGTCTGAGATTGAGGTACAGAAAACAATATGATTCCATAGCAGAAGATTCTTAAAGAGAATACAGCTCAAGAGTTTAAGATCAAGTCCATTGAACAAAGAATATAAGAATGTCACCAATCTGTGTACAGAATTATGTGAAACTGGGCGCCTGGGTGGCTCAGTTGGTTAAGCGACTGCCTTCGGCTCAGGTCATGATCCTGGAGTCCCGGGATCGAGTCCCGCATCGGGCTCCCTGCTCGGCAGGGAGTCTGCTTCTCCCTCTGACCCTCCTCCCTCTCATGCTCTCTGTCTCTCATTCTCTCTCTCTCAAATAAATAAATAAAATCTTTTAAAAAAAAAAAGAATTATGTGAAACTGTAACATGAAACTTGTTGCAAAAAATGCTCAGGTTAACAAAAAATATTTTATACTTATATTCAATCAGGATTACATTGGAATTAATAGGAGTTTGTGCATGTCAAAAAAAAAAAAAAACCCATAAAAAACCAAAGCAACTTTTGTCTCTTTTACTTCCATCTTTTCAGTAAAGATAAATGGTATTTAAACTAAAAAGGTAGGAAAAAATGATCAGAAAAAAAAACTAAATCAAGGCCTCTGCAAAGCAATCTTCAGAGAGCATGCAGCGCCCCACCGTGAATTCATGTTTCCAGGCTCAATAAATGACAGTGAAAACTACTGAAAGACCAGAGATCACTAAATAAACACAGAAGAGAGGTAAATGTCACTTTCATTTATAAAATCGAATGGTAGGTGTGTTCTTAAATGTAATCACCAGGATGTTTCTGCGTGGCTCTTAAAAGGGCCAGATTTTTAAGCACTTACCAAACAATCAACTAGACAATCTGCAGGTGCAAGAATGAACTAGGCTCTCTATGAGTCAGGCATCTCTGACTACCTCATTTCCCTTTTTGATAAGAGTTATAAGACCAGTGGATCATGAGGTTGTAAGAGATATAGTATCCTTAGGCAGCAACAAACAAATGTTGCTCTTGATATCCTTACGGTCAAGACAACAACATTGGGGGCGCCTGGGTGGCTCAGTTGGTTAAGCGACTGCTTTCGGCTCAGGTCATGATCCTGGAGTCCCTGGATCGAGTCCCTGGATCGAATCCCGCATCGGGCTCCCTGCTTGGCAGGGAGCCTGCTTCTCCCTCTGACCCTCCCCCCTCTCATGTGCTCTCTCTCTGTCATTCTCTCTGTCTCAAATAAATAAATAAAATCTTTTAAAAAAAAAAAAGACAACAACATTGGGTGAATGTTGAGTACAGTCCAGTGAATTTATGCATTACTCAAAGAGTGGGTTTGTGTCAGTTTGAAAGGAAGCTCTTGGGGTCATACCCAAGTACTTTTTCCAATTTAATCCATCAAACATACTCTGTACTCAACTCTATGGTGAGCAAAAGGAACAACAATGAACAAAACAGACAGTTTCTGCCCTTATAAATCTTATACTTAAGTCTGGCCTTAGCCCTGTTCCATAAACATTTTAGATGACTTCCGCGAGTATTCACAAAACACATTTATTGAATTGGTATATGACAAGCAGGTAAGAGGAATAGCAGATCCAGCAGACGATGAAATTTCATCCCAAGGGAATTTGAAAGGCTGGTGTAATGGGTTAAATCAAGTAATACTAAATATACTAATGATAAATGTAAGACTCTGCCCTTGAATAAAAAAAACCCTGCACAATGGCCATCACAGAGGTGTGGGTTGAGGGGAAGTACAATTTAGTAGCGAATGATATAGAAAATGATCCAGGGATTTAGGCAAAAAGTCAACATGACTAGACAGTGCAAATGGCTGAAAAAAGAAAAAGAAAAAGCTAATACAATCTTGAGATGTATGAATAGGACATATTAGAAAGAGTAAGGAAATAGACATACTCTATCCGGTGTTGGTGACCTAGATAATCACTGTTATGAGGAATACAGATTGGAGGACATGTAGAAGAAATTGGCCAGAAAAGTATGGATCCTGAGACAGTAGAAGGAACAGTGGAAAGAAATGGAAATGTCTATCTCTAAAAGGGCTCACTGGGGACAGGATAAATATCTTCAAATATATAAAAGACTATTCTGTGGAGATTGGTCTACATTTGTTCTATATAACATCTAGAGGCAGAGCCAGGATAAAGGAATAGGAAATAGAGTGAGCCACATTCCGCTCAATTTAAATACAAGCTGTGTTGCCCAAACCTCTTGCTATGACCTATGAGCTCTACAGGCTATAACCCGGGCTCACTGTCCAGCCACTCTCTCACCTTTCTCCCACCCACTCACTACACTTCACCTACTGCCATTCTTCCTACTCCTCAAACTCTCCAAACTCACTCCCACTTCCCAAGGCATGCACTTGCTGTTCCCGCTGTCCAAAAAACTTTTCTCTCAGAAGTATACATGGCTAGCCTCTTCTCATCAGTAAGGCTATCAGCATTAAAGTAATTTCTTCTAAAAGGTCTCTTCTGGTCACCCTAAGTTAGCATCTCTAGGCACTCTCTAATGCAACACCCTTTTATTTATTTTATTTTAGTATTTCTCACTATATGACATTATCTTCATGATGGAAAGTAGATTTTTGCATCCTGTTCACTGTCAAATCCCCAGTCCCTTGTTCCCTGCCTGGAATATTGAGTGCTCAGGAAATATGAGTTGAATGAATGAATGTATAGATGGCAAGATCTGCCAGATATGTGTTTGAGTGAAGGGCGAAAGCTTGTTGGGAAGGCTGTGGTAGAGGGGAGTCACACATAGATTGAGAGGTAGAACTGAATGATCTTAAAGTCATTTTCAATCCTGAAATTTTATAATTAATCACTAAATTGTGGGATGCATGATAATTTCACTATTGGTTCAGAGACGGGTAATTAATGAAGACTGGAACAGTCAAAAAGATTTCACTGAAGAGGTAGACATCAAGGGCTCTTCAAGGACAGGTGAAATTTAGACAGTTGGAATGGAAAGAAAGATATTCTGGGAGAAAGGAATAGCATGAGCAAAGTCTCAGAGGCAGACCTGAGGAGAGAACCACAAGGAGTTAGGCTTGACTAAAGGAGAGGATGTACTTTAGGAACTTGACAAAAAAATGAGACTGGACACATACAGTAGGGCCACAATGCAAAGTGGGACCTTAGAGCCAGGCTAGGAGTTGAACTCAAGGGGAAAAACCTGAGAATTCTTGAGAAGGTAGGTAACCATCATATAAAGACAGTGATTTAAGGGAAGTTAGTCTCTGGTAAGGTCTGAACCTTGAAACTGATTTAGACTAAATGATGTCCCTTCCACCCTAAAACAATTTATTTCTATTCTATTCCATTTTAGGTGGCTCTCACAATAATCCTGATGGGAGGTAAGAGGTCCTGACCTAAGACAGTAACAAGTGAAATCAGGAAAAGATGAATGTGAGAGATATTTTAAAAAGAAAAAAAAAAGCTGTCAGGATTTCACTTCTAAATTAATAATAACTATAGGTATTTCCAAATGAGAACCCAACATATACTACGTACTCAATAAATATTTGCTTATGTACCATAAAGGATCCCATCACTGAACACTGGCAAAGTAAATACAAGCCTTTGTGTAAGGATGGTCATGGATTTGCTCATACTCTCTCGCGCAGATTCCTTTCTCACCAGTACCCTGCAGGTGGCTCGCTGATCATGGTCAAGTGGAAAAGATATCCTCTATTACAAACAGACAGCCTCTAAGACTATATGCTGTGACCTTATTAGAATCATGCTCCATCCAGACCAGTTATAACCTTATGTGACCAGACCCATCTGAGACAGCACCATAAAGGGATTAAAATGATTCCTTATCCATCTTGCCAGCACTTAGACATTCAAACGAATGTATTTCTTTCCAAATAATCACTTTAAAAGCCCATCCCTTAATATCATTCTTCCCGCCCTTTGTGACTCTTCTCTTTACAAAAGAGTTTCAGAAGCCACACACCAGCCAAACAATTAAAATGCCTCATCACTCTCAGCTGAATCCCCTTTGAAGCATCACCACAACTCCTTGCCTCAAGCAGTGATGGTTAGAGATCAAGATCCCTGCTGGCCCTAACCCCATTTCATGCCTCTTCCTTGTCAACTGGCCTCTCTTTCTTCTCTTTGCACTTGACTCATTTATTTCTAATATTGCTTGATTTTTGTTTTTTTTTCCCCCAATGTTTTCCAAAGCTCTTTGAAGGAAATGTTAACTATAGTAGTAGTATTTAAATGAATTCAGTATGCTACCCCTTGAGAGCCCAGTTGAATTTGGAAAGGAGCATGGCACAGTGTAACAGCTCTGGAATCACACAGCCTGGGTTTGAAACCCGGTTCTGCCGATCTTGAGCAATTCCCAGCAGTGTGACCTTGAACAAATTATTTAACCTCTCTAAGCCACTTTCCAAACTGAGAACAAGAACGTTAATGAGAGGAATAAGATAATCTAGGTAAAACACTTAGTACCTAGCACATACAGAATTTCCCCATTTTCCATTTTAAACTGTCAGAACAACAACAAATATTAACGATATTAATCAGTCTTACTAATTGAGAGGTTAAGGGAAAAGCAAAGGCTCCATCTGCAGTGCATTCGACCAACTACTCGATTCCATGAAGAAATCAGTCTCACAGGTTCGCATAAATAAAGGAACACAGAATGCCCTTTATTTTAATTGTTCCCTTTCTCCATGGTGATAGTGTTTTCTCAGTAACAAAAAGACAAACAAATAAAAGCCAGTCTTTTTTTTTTTTTTTTTTTTTTTTACTTTATCTCACACTTAAGGAATCAGGAAGAAATGAATGGAAGAAAGAAATGCTCTCGGAGAAGAGGAAGTAAAGCCATCAACCTTCCAAACACCCAGGAAAATTCTTCACAACTGTTTTCAGTGCAACATTAACAAGCCAACTAAAGGGTGCTGCCACCATTATTTGCAGAGCAAACAGCAAGGACTTTGGTGATTTAAATTCCAGTTCTGCCACTTTCCATGCAGCCTCAGGTGATTTACTTAACCCCTCAAAGCCTCGATTTCCTCATCTGTGAGTTGGAGAAAATTAAGAAAGGTAGCATATGTGACGTTCTTATGCAAGGTAAGCAAGCAATGTACATTGCATCCGTTCCTACTCCCTTAGGGCCATGTTAGCTAAATAAAACTGTATGTTCTCATCAGGGTTTCTAGACTACATCATCTGAAGTGTACATGGTACTTTCGTACAAAGGAAGACTTTGTATCTGGATATTAGGCAGGCAGGTGTTCAGTCAATATTTGATCATCTGTTTTGGCTTCCATGGAAGCACTCTGTGTACCCGATATCTAGTCTAGGATCTCCTTCATCACATTTGTAGACAGGGAAGCCACCAGCTTCCTAGGTCTGCACCATACCTAATCCCAAGATCCTGTCTAGTTCATTCACCACCATTTTTCTTCATTTCCTGTAGTCTCAGAATGTTTCCAATGGTTTGGCAGGAGAGACATCCAAGGAAGGCAATCTTTTTTAATATGTTTGGACTGTGTGAAGTTTCTACTGTGTTTAATTATCACTCTACGACTGGGAGATATTTCAAACAGAAGTGAAGGAAAAGGAGTAATTTAAAGAATTATCCTAAACAATAAATTGCTCTCAATGTCACATATGTACAACCTTCTGAAAAAAGGGGGCTGTCTCACCATTTTCCATTTTGGATGAGAAGATTGTCATAACCCCTAGAGGCTATGGATTCATAAAGGGGTGGTGAGCTGCTGATTTGGGAGAGTATGGGAAGGTGGGGGGAATGGGGGGAGGTCCTTTAGAGTCAGAGAGCAAAGCAGGAAATGGAAATTCACCCAGGGAGAAATACATCAATTAATTTTGAAATTACTTCATCTTATAGATACATTTTTTTTGCATTGCTTTCCTAATTTTTATCGTAGTTTTAAATTTTTTTTAGTTTTAAAACTTTTTTTCTTATTAAAAAAAGATACATGTTCATTGAAGAATATTACAATACACAGATAAACAAAAGGAAGAAAGTACAAAGTACTGCAAAAGAGCAGATCAGAGATTGCCTGGGGCTGGAGGTTGGGGGAGGTGGCACTGATTAGAAGAGGCATGAAGAAACTTCCAGGGGGGAGATGCACATGTTTTGTCTTGATTGTGATGGCGATTACAAATGTGTATACATTGTCAAAATTCAAGTTGTATGCTTAAAGTAACTGTATATTGTATGTATCTTGAATGAGTATATGTAAATTATACCTTACAGAGCCAGTGAATACTTTTCAAAGTACTTCCATCATCACCCATACAAAACTGTTAATACTCTTAAGTACATTTTTTCAAATGATTTTTCTATGTGTCTATATATACACATATTTGTTTACACAAAAAATGGTATTTTTTTAATCAAATGTAACTGGTTCTTATCGATTTAAATTTTTTACTTTCCTACTTGGAGGTAGATTTTACCACCATAACCAGCTGCTCCTACAGAGCTCATTACATAACACCCAAGGGAAAAAATTGCTTTAGGGAGAGAGAAACAGAAAACTATTTTCACTTGTACAGCCTCCAGGATCTCCTTATTGGCGACTCAATGATCATTGCACACGTAATAGGCAGGGTCTCGCCATATAAATGTTGGATGGCAACACTTGCCATTGATAATTTAATGGCAACCAACTGCTAAGAAACCCACTGGGCTTGCTGACAACAGCCTTGACTACATCACACGGGCCTCTGAAAATGTGACCCTACCTGTATGTGTGTGCCTGATGGACAGTTATACAAGCCTCTGCATCTAGAGGTTTACTAGACATTTTAAAGGAGAGGACAACAGAAAAATCTGACCCCTTCCTCCCGAGGCAAAGCTATCATTTTCCAGAGGTAATTGGAAGACAGGGAAAACTTTACCTCTACCTTCCTAGAGTCTCCAGCTGGGTCTAAGAATTAAAGTGACATAAAACTAATTAACAGGAGAAAATCATACACGTTTTATTTAATGTAAGTTTTATGTGACATGGGAGCCTTTGTAAGGAAATGAAGACCCAAAATGGTGGCAAAACCTAAATGCTTTTATACTAGGTTGGTCATTAGAGACAACTGTGGAAAAGTTACTAAAAATACCGGGGAGCTAAAGGAAAGAAAAGAGTCATTTTAACAGGGTCTGTTTGTACAGAATTATCTCAGCTTCAACTACCCAATTCTGGTGATAAGAATGTTTTTTTCCTCCAGGTACAGAGAAGACATCTTTCACATGGGAGTTTCATCTCCTGCTTTTAGGAAGAAAAGGGAAGGTCAGAGCACCCTTCTTGAGCTGGCTGTTTTTCAAGTGCCTTTAGCTCGAAATAATCCTCTGCCAAAATGGCATATTTTGGAGTGACATTGTGGTTTCCTTCATAATTCTGGACTCCTCAGTGCCAGTTCCTTCTTGTCTATGGGAGACCTCGGGAACAAGGAAGGAGCCAGAGAAAGTAGAGGGAAACCATCCTGCAGTTAATATGGATGTCAGTGTACAGACCCAGTTATCCCCCACCTCTGCCTCTGTGTGCACGTGTGTGCAGGTACGCCAAAGAAAGACGTATACCTCCCACCAGGGGTGTTAGACAAAGCTTCTGACTGTGGGCTAATCTGTCTGGGGTTAGTTCCTAGAGAGCAGGAAAGGAAGCTGTAAAAACCTAGCCACTTTTACCAGGGACAAAATAATTTGGCCCCATTGACAGGAAAACAAAAACAGAAGTAAGACACTAGTCAGGTTTCATGACTCATTTACAGCAGTGCCCAATAGCTCAGGACCATATGCAGATGAGGGTTTAATGAGAGCCTCCTGAGGACTCAGGTCTATACACCTCCAGGAGAAAGAAGAGTGCCTGGCGACCACAGGGAGGCTCCACCAAGCTGTAGGGCTTGCCCATTGTGTCTCTATACCCAAGAAGTCAGATTGGCAGCTTCCTCAGCTCCCACCTGAAGAACGGGTGGGGACCCCGAGGCAGGAAGGCCCAGTTCCTTCGGGCCAGGGCTCTGCATGAAGGCACCTGAGAGGCTGAACAAGTTGGCCCAGGTCTGTGTCTGCACTTTGGGGATGGCTGGAGCTGATCTCGGCTACAAAGAGAAGGCAACACACGAAAAGCAGGGAGTCAGGACACACTGACAACTGCAGAGAAGTGACAAATGACAGGGTGGGAAGACAGAACAGCTCTAAATTCACAGCTGTCTGGAGCCATTTAGTATTGGGCTAACAGCCCCGAGGACCTCAAATGTTCCTGAGGGCCTGGCGGTATTATAACATTGGACAATGACTGATGTTCAAAGTGAATCATTAAGCAAAGGTCAAATTAGGTTCAGAACATTTTGTTTAAGAAGGCAAAGTAAAGCATTTTGGAAAAATCCCTTTTCAAGATAAAATGTTGAAGTCATCATTTAAGTTTGGGTTATACTATGTGGCTATTAATAGTACCTCCACTTAAAATATTAGGTATATTCTATGTTATTATATGAAAAGTCCCATCCAGAGAGAATTGATTTTTATCTTACACAGTCTTACTGATATATAAATATATATATACACACACACCCATATATATATACCTATTTTTAAATCAAATTCCATAACTTCCTTCCTCTTCCAGGACCTGATACCATTATCTATCTCCTCCCACATTTTCAGCCACGTGCTCTCTTTCTCTTCAGCATATAAGCATGGTCAAGTTTCTCCTGTCTTGAAAACAAAACAAACAAAAAACCTGCCTACAGCACCTACACCTACAGCACCCCACCCCCTCCCAGAATTGACCTTTTCCTTTCCTTCATAATCAAACTTTTAAGAATGGTCTGAATCTCATGGCCACTTGTCCAAGGGGAATCTTCTCTTGCTAAAGTCCAGTGCTCTCTATTTAAACTTTTAATCTTGGGGCACCTGGGTGTCTCAGTTGGTTAAGCGTCTGCCTTCCGCTCAGGTCGTGATCCCAGGATGGGATCAAGCCCCGCATTGGGCTGTCTGCTCAGCAAGGAGTCTGCTTCTCCCTCTCCCTCTGACTCTCCTCCCCACTTGTGTTCGCTCTCTCTGTCTCAAATAAATAAGTAAATAATAAAGAATAAAGTCTTAATCATCTCTTTTGTGCCTTTCATTTGCACATTTCACCGTGCCCCCTTCTTAAGCCGCGCTTTCCTCCAGATCCCTGTGATACTGCTCTGCTTTATTTTCTACCTACCTCTGTCCTACCAGGGTCTCCTTTCAAGTTTCCTTTTCCCCTCAATGTCAATATTTCTCAGGGTTCTATCTCTGGATCTCTTTTCCCTTGAAACATTCTCCCTGGGCAGTCTTATCCACTATCGCTTTGATGACACCCACATCTATGTTTCTGACAAAGTTCTCACTTATGTATGTGTTTACATGCATCTGAGTGTCTAAAACAGCACGGTAAACATCTCTATTGGAATGGCACTTAAAAGGTCCCGTATTCAAGATTCCTTTCTGCTCATCAGACCTGCTCCTCCTCTGTTTTTTCCTGTTTGGGAACCACTCATCCAGTCACCCAAATTTAGAGACATAATAGATTCTTCCCTTTCCATCCTCCACTCATCCAAATAAACACCACTTCTTGATTCTTCTTCCTCAATATCTCTCTTATCTATCCCCTCAGCCTGCCTACTGTGTGCTACTTTACTTACACATTGGGTCAGGATAGGGCCTCAGTCCTCATCTTCACACTTCAGGTCTTGATCCCGAAACTTCTGTGTTGTACTGCCTGGCTTCTTTTTGGAATTTTTCATTTGGTAATCTGGTTTTATTCTCACTCACTACCCAGGACATGAGGTCTGGTTCTGTTGTGCAAGCCAAAGACCATTCTTCCCCTACTCTTAACCACCACCCTCCATTAGGATAAGAGAGAAACAGGATAATTTCTCTTGACTGAGGACACTCCCTTGCAAATTATAGCCCAATCATAAGGAATTTATTATTCTGTATTGGAATTGTTGGTTCCTTTGTTGTCTTCCACTTTATGCTCTGAATTATTTTATAGTCCTTTCAATATCTAGATCATCAGTGGGCCTAGTTCTATTATCTGCCTTGTCCCTTGGCTATTAGCCATGTTTTATTGGCTCATCACATGTCTATTAATTTTATATTATCTGCCAAACATTAAACATAAAAATATCACAGAGAGTCCGAGTGTAACTTCTACCAGGGAAGGTTCCCCATTTTTCTCTGTTAGAGAGGGTAAGGGCTGGTTCCTTCAGTTACATGAGAAATTGAGATGTGTTGGGTCTGAATTGCAATTTAACTAAGATTTTCTCTACCTCTGACCTGCCCCTTGTTCCTAGGGCATGGCTCTCCTGGGCTTATATTTCTGAGCCTAAGGGTCTTCTTGGCCCTGACAGATTGCAGGAGATCCAGCCCTGCCCTTCAGAAATTCCAGCCCACCTCTTCAGCCTACCTACCTGTCCCCCACAACTTCAATATCTGGTAAATGTCTTAAGGAGAGACAAGAAGCATTTTGAAACAAGGTTCTCCCCAGAGGGTCTTTGATTTCTAAGCATTTGGAGTGAAGTTTGTCTTTTAGAAGCTTTTACCCTAGCTCTGTAGCCTCCTGTGTAGTACCGGAATTCAGCAAATATGTTAAGGGGGAAATCAGTCATGCATTTGAGTCTCCTCCTTCTTATTTGTCACATCATCCCTATTGTCACATCATCCTTTTATAACTGCTAAGAACTTAACTGGTTTTTCCTTGCCCCAGTAGAGATTCTCTGTGTAAGCAATCCCCTCACCCAACCCTCTAAACAGCAAACACCCTAGGGAAAAAATTATCAGATGGTGTCATCTCACTACAGAAAGGATTCTTGCTCTCTCTGGAATTTTAGTGCATGTAATCCTCAGTGATTTCATAGCAACCTGATGCCTTTAAAGTACAATTTTTGTCATTTATAATAGGTTATTCTAATTGTATAAGGAGGAGTGTTGGTTTGCCATGGTCTACTACATCTGACCCAGAAAAGGAAGTCCCTTATAAGATTTTTTGATACCTATCTCAGTGTTTTGTGCATAATACACAATAACATGCCAAGCAAATTTTAAATTAATGAAAAAATAAATCATTTAACTTTTCTTAGCATCATTTCCTCCTAGTAAGGTAGTAACATATTCCATAAACGTAATGCTTAATGCTATACAAAGTATTTTCAGTTCAAGAAAGAATATGGTCCTTATTCCATATTCATTTCATTCTTATAATACCTCTTCAGTAGGATTCATAACAATGACAAAAAGGATAAAGGCAGCTAGTAGTTACTGAGTACTTGTTTTGTGCCAAGCCCTATGCTAAGTAGTTTACGTATATTATCTTATTTAATCCCTACAATAAACTGGGAGATAGGTATTTCTCTCCCCAATTCCATAAAGAAATGGAAGCTGGAGGGGCGCCTGGGTGGCTCAGTTGGTTAAGCAACTGTCTTCGGCTCAGGTCATGATCCCAGGGTCCTGGGATCGAGCCCCACATTGGGCTCCTTGCTCAGTGGGGAGCCTGCTTCTCCCCGCTCCCCCTGCTTGTGCTCTCTCTCTGTCAAATAAATAAAAATAAAATCTTAAAAAAAAAATGGAGGCTGGACAATGTTAAGTGACATGTCTAAGTGCTGAAAGGTGATAAAAGAGTTGGATTCAAATACTGCATATTTAATTCCCTGCCCTGGATATATTTCACTGCACTTCAGCTTTGTGTCTGGTATGATATCAGGTTTCCTACAGGGTTCAACTACAATACCTAAAATTCTTCAACCTACAATCTTTCCTAAGTACTATATAAATATAAAATTTAATTATGAATGAGCTGTCCCAAGATGATACTGAAAATACTTAGAGGTAGGGTAAGGAATTTGAGTTGATGTCCTCTTATTGATACAAATGGTTTTGCTTTCTTCAGATGACATTTCTTTGGTCTCATATCTGGACAGCAATAATAATTGGTAGGATGAATGAATATTTAGGATTAGAGATGGGTCTGTGGCCATAGTAGTGAGTAAATCTAAACCTCACAGGTTAGGTTAACCTCTGAGTTAACCAGCCATAGATCAAAGAGATCAAATTGCATTCTATGATGGAAGAATATATTGGTAAAAATGAAAGCTATCCTAATGATGTACTGTATGTTGGCTAATTGGATTTTAAGGGAAAAAAAGGAAAGCCATCCCTTTGTTTCCCTAAAAATCACTACTTAGAAAAATAACAATCTTAATGTTATATGTTAAATTATTTGTTGTCATTTGGAAAAAGAAAGATTTACTGAAAAAAAAAACCCAGCCATTTTAGAAACTAAGTGAATAAAATGCACACTTTTTATCATAATGAACTAGATTTCTCTTTATTCAGAATCATGTATATTTTTCATCTATTTCTCTCAAAATGCTTACAAAAAATTTTGATGCCATGCTTCTATTCAGGGTACAGATAAGATGAAGGAAAAGTGAACTGGCAATGTGTTTAATCAGGTATATTATTAGATAAGGATGGGCGTGTATTATAATCTTTAGTTAAAGCATCACCTCTAATTCTTTCCTTACAAAACGTGCATGGGAAATAGGAGATACAAACTTCTCCTCACCAGTAAAGAATTTTAGGAAGTATGGGATGCCTGGGTGGCTCAGTTGGTTAAGTGGCTGCCTTCAGCACAGGTCATGATCTGTCCTGCATTGGGAGAGGGAGCCTGCTTCTCCCTCTGC
Source organism: Mirounga angustirostris (assembly GCF_029215605.1). Classification (NCBI taxonomy): domain Eukaryota; kingdom Metazoa; phylum Chordata; class Mammalia; order Carnivora; family Phocidae; genus Mirounga; species Mirounga angustirostris. The sequence continues at coordinate 120,413,823 of NW_026991712.1, read as the reverse complement.
CTGCCACTTCCCCTGCTTGTGCTCTCTCTCTGTCTTTCTCAGACAAATAAATAAATTTTTTAAAAATCTTAAAAAAAATTTTAGGAAGTAAACGATTATCAAGAGTCCTGGATTCTTTATTATTTCTGCCTGTAAGCTATTATTATTCTCAGTGAGTGGGTGGAATAATTATTATAAACAGTGTAATACTTTCAGAAAGAATTGTCCTTATCTGTTTACCTCCTGTGTGTATAGATTGCATTTGTACAGAGAGACAGATATAGATTTTATATATGGCTCACAGAGCTATAACGAGATCTATTTAGCTATACATATACATATGTATACACACACGTATATACATATATGTGCATGTACTTACACCCACATGGGGTACACAGGCACTATTCATGCATCTAAGCCTATATACATACAGACACGTGTCAAACTAGATCTTCTGTGTAGATTATTATATAGCTATTTCCTGATCTTTTGAGGTGTTTTCAAATCTACCATATCATTTCCTCTTCACAAAAGTGTGTGATGTTATTAAAAGCAGAAATCATGGTACACAGTTAGGTGAACTATTTTGTCCGTGGTCACGAGCAGAATCCAGATGAGACTTGGTCTCCTGACTCTTCCTTCTCACGGGGCTGCCACCCAGTCTGATAGGCTTCACTCCAGCTGAGTGTGGGAAGGACACCATGTCCTCATTGCCATCTCCTTGAATCCATTTACTCAAACAAAAGGTCGTTTTAGACAGAAACCTGGTTTTGACTGATTTCTCTCACTGCATTGACCAGTTTCAATAAAATGAGCAAATCAGTGTCTTTGTTTCTGTGTCACATAGACACTGCCTAAATACTGACCAGGTGCTGTAACACTAGCCTCCGTGACCCATTTTAAACCCTGGCCCCTGGATTAAACAAACACCTCTCTCTCTAATTGGAATGTGACCAAAAGGCAAGACAGGATGAAAACACAGCAGATGACATCTCCTTAAGCAAACACTATTGAATTACAAAGGCGAAAAAAAGCTATTTTTAACAATTTCAACCACGAGGGAGCAAATGTATTGATCATATCATTGTTGTTGTTGTTGTTGTTTTCTTCCTCCTTGTTGCTAGGATGTGGTCTCTATTAAAGACAGTTGTTGCCTTGGTGAAAATCTTCCCAGAGCAAAGTAGTAGTGCTCCCCCTGCTGGCCGAGAAGCCAGGTTGGGTTTTTGTTTTGTTTTGTTTTGTTTTTTTCAATTTTAAACAAAACCACAAAAACAAAACGTTTTTTGTTTTTATTTACTATCTTTAGTAAATAGCTTAGGTCTTCACCTGTAAAACTGTTATTTCAAGAACATTGGAAACAGCACTAGACAGTTTCTTTCCTGTTATATATGACAACATGAAAGGCAAATTCTGGCCAGGTGCCAGGTTTCTCTCTGCTTTGGCTATTTCTTTGTTTTATGTCTTTAATTCAGGGTGAGCCTGGAGAGTAAGACTTTTCTCACCTTGATAATTTAAGCAGTTTGGGTGCCATCTGAATTTCTGAAAAGGCCCAGGGCAGGAAATTGCTTATAATATTAACTAGTGATTTTTGCTTGTCACTAGTTACTTGTAATAGAGGAGAGGGGGAAACAAAGAGAAATCCACAAAGTTTTAGTTTCTTTCACCATGGAAATTGTGAAAGCTGAAAAGTAGGCAGGGATTTGGTGGTCAGATTATGGAGGGGTGGGTGCACCCTACTGAATTTGAAGGGCCTGCAACCTATCCAGTCAGCTATGACCAGAGGGAGTAGGGTTCAAGAGAGGGATTGGGAAATGAAGTTATAGACTTAAAAATCAACAGCCTATATGTCAGAGTTGAAGTCACGGGTGTGGGTGAGGTCATCCAAAGAGAAAATATAGAGAATGAAGAGAAGAGGGCTAAGCATGGAAACTTGGGGAACATCACCAATCGTTAAAGAATGGGCAGAAGAGGAAGCATTAGTGGAAACTGAGACAGAATCCTCAGGGTTTTTTTTGGGCGGGGGGGAACTAAGAGAAATTAACAGATTGACCGAAGGAGGAGAAAATGTCAAGAAGAAAGAAGTCAACGGTGTAAAAAGCCAAAGGGAAACCAGCAAGTCTAAGAACTTGAAGAAACCATTGGCTTTGTTATTTAGGAGGTTCCTGGTGACCCCAAAAGAGTATAATGGTGGAGACAAAAGCCCGATTTAGTGATAAATGAGAAAGTAAAGGTAATGAGGACAAACAACACTATGGAGAAATTTGGCAGGGAAGTAGAAGAGAGAAAGGATGGTGCCCACAGGAGAGAGTGGGGCAGGAGAAACTTCCCTAAGACCAGCTGACTTGAATATGCTTGGAGGGTGATGAGGAAGAACCCGTGAAGCGGGAGAGACAGATAAGAATGAGTGGTTCAGACAGATTCAAGAGAAGTTGGGAAGGGAAAGGATCAAGAACACAGGCTGAGTTTTAATGATTTTTTTTTTAAGATTTTATTTATTTGTCAGAGAAAGAGGAGCACAAGCAGGGGGAGAGTCAGAGGGAGAGGGAGAAGCAGGCTCCCCCTGAGCAAGGAGCCTGATGCAGGACTTGATCCCAAGATCCTGGGATCATGATCTGAGCCGAAGACAGATGCTTAACCGACTGAGCCACCCAGGCGTCCTACAGGCTGAGTCTTTAAAAGAGTAGAATATATCTTCTTCTGGGACAGCTGAACAGCAGAAAAGGATGTGCAGATGACTTCTGAATGGTGGTCAGGAGGTGGTGATTTCTGGAGGACCACACTGAGATGAGAGTTTAAGAAGACAGGTAAAGGTTTTTACTGCCAGAGGAGTTGCCATAAGAGAAAGGGAAAATCAAACCTACTAAATCTTCTACTAAAGATTTGTAAAAGACTCCCTGGGCAATATTGAGGGGACAGTGAGACTGCAAACATAAACTGAAGGACATGAGCATCGACACAGTGGAGTGCTTTTTCTCCAGCAGCAACACGTAAACCAAAGGCATGAGAAGTAACTCTAAGTAATGGGGCTGCTCCAGAGTTCTAGATTGCCAAGGCCAAGGGAATGGACAAGAGAGTATTGTCTTGGTGAGACTGTGGCAGTGAATGTCTGGCTGTGGTGTGCTGGAGGGACATGAAAGGAAACGAAGCTGGTGTGGAGAGAAGGGAGAGGGTGGAGGGGTTCGGCTGACAGTTTGGGAAACTAAGATGAGATCCAGAGACACCAAAGAGACTGAAAAGCCCATTCACTGAGAATGTAAACTTAAAGAGGTTGAAGGACAGAAGCTGGAGTCTGGAACGGGTTTTGAGAACTCAGGAGCTCTGGGACGGAGCAATTGCTGGTCTATGAATTGCTGGAGGGGAACATTCATGACACTCTCAAAGGCAGAATGAAGCCAAAACCCTGAGAGAATGCCTCATAGAATGTGGCAAGTTGAACCTAAATATCAGGTTATGATTATAACGAGGGAAATCTGTAATAGGCTCCCATCCTTTAAGCTCCTACTCTGTACCAGGCACTCTGTGGAGGTAACTTGTATAGATTATCTCACTTCATTCCCATTTAATTGTTGCTACTCCTAAGGAGTTACTCACATTTTACAAAAGATGAAACAGAAGCTCAAAGAGTTTAAGTGATTTGCTCAGGATTATTTGCAAACAATGAATCATGGAACACTATCAAAAACTAATGATGTAATGTATGGTGACTAACATAACATAATAAAATAAAATTTTTAAAAAAGATCGCTCAGGAGTACAAAGATGGAATTCGAATCTCCCCCAGGCCATGAGCACAATATTGTACAATTTAGTGTTGTGTCCCCAGCAGCGAACAACACCAAGCACATTTTAGGAGCCTAAAAATATCGTCAAGAAAAGGAGTAAAGGAAGGAAGAGAGAACATAAAGTGATGACAAAAAAAAAAAAGAAATGAATAAAGGACTTGAAAGCTCCTGTGTTTCTCCTCTACCCCGTAGCCTCCCCGGAAGGGTGTGGTCTAATAAGCGGGCAAAATCGAATTACCAGCAAGGAAAAACAAAGGAGCCTTCGTTGCTCCCCTCCCCTTCCCTCACCGTTAAACATAGGGTTTTATTTGTAAATCAGAGCCTAAACTAAATGAAGTTGCCAACATCAAGCCTTCCTGATTATCTTCTATCCGTCCTAAATTGTCATGTGGGCCACGTAAGTAAAAGCAATTTGTTCTTCTCTAACACAGACCTCTCCGAACACGGATCACCACTACCAGCTTCGTGCCTGTCCTCCCTCCACTTCCATTAAAGTAATGAAAATGAGCTCAGATTCCTCCGAGGACAGAGATAATTGAGACGAAAGGAGATGCAGCTGGATTCCGCTGGTCAAAAGGTAAAGTGAGAATGAGGAATGTTTCGTGTCTCTGTAAACTCCCAGGGACGTGCTTTCCCCCCCAGAGTCACTGGAAAGGAGGACATTTTCACAAGTCTCTATTTTTTGCTCAATATTTTTAAGAGTGCAATGTTGTAATGAGCAAAAACTTAGCACTTGAATGCAGGCTCTTGTCCATCAAACCGAGCCTCATGACATGCTGGTGAGGTGTTGTTAACCCTGGGACTGCCAGGGGGCTGGCTCCTCACCCCCCACATAAGTTGGGGGCAAGTAAGTATCAGCCTCAATATCATCAGCACAGAGATCAGACCTCTGAGAGGCAGGAAGAAGTACAAAATGAAGCTCTTGGACAAGTCCCTTCTAGCAAATCAGGCCGTTTTCAGAGGTCTTTATGGGAGAGTGGAGGAGGTATTTATGCTCTGGGCTGCTCTGGGGACATGGAGGGTGAGAAGGAGAAGCGGGAGGAGACTGGGGACCCATTGCCCTTCTGTCTAGCACAGCTCTACTTTTACTTCTTTCATGTACTAAATTTCTAAATAAGGTTTCTTTTAAGCAAAGATCATGCTAATTAAGAAAAAAATAGAAAAGCTGTGAGGTTCTTTCTAGTTTTAAAAATATGCTGTGATTATAAATCTATAGAGCAGCCACCCCCAAAGTGGAATGCTGTGATTTGCTGTGGCTTAAGGAGATCCACAAGGGTTTGTTTTTTCAAAAATCTATCCTGTAAGATTCTAGAGGGAGGATTGAAGAGGAACGGCAGCTAGGAGAGGTTCAGATCGCTCTGGGGAGGAAAGGGACCTATCAATGAGCCTGAGGGGAAGCACAAACTGCCTAGGGACATCACAGGGGCGCAGAGAGCCTGCAAAGGAGAAGGGCCTAGAACAAGGCAAAGAGCACCTAGGAAAATTCCATACTTTAGCTAAGACTGGCCCTATACACAGTTTAGGCAAAAAGCTTGAATTTTTTTCTGGTATCCAAGGAAACAGAATTAAGGGGACACAGGTGGTAATCCCTCCTAAAATTCACAAAAATTCCTCAAAGCTTTGAATACTAGGTTTGTGTCAAACAAACAAGCTTGGCTAATCAGAGGAAATCAGCAACTCCAATTAGATAAGATGAAATAAATGTTAAAGAACTTTGGGCATGGATGCGAAGTGGAAAGATAAGGGCCATTATTAGATCCTTGTCTCTTCTAAGCCTGAGGAAGAGAGAAGACAGTGATTCTCAAATCCAGGGTCAATATAGAGAAGGTAACATTCTATCTTTGTAATATTTTATGTGACCAGGATTCATTTTGAGCTTATGAATAGTAAACCTTAAGGACAGAGGTAGAGTTATTATTCATAGAAAGGTATAGATTGAAGATAATTCAGACATGTATTAGGCTATTTCTTTTGATTCTTGAATAGCTGTATTCCCTCAGCAGCTTGCACATAATAGGTGTTGAATAAATAAGTGTTGAATGAACAAATAATGAAAAATATCTTTTAAAAGATTTTATGTATTTATTTGACAGAGACAGAGACAGCACAAGCAGGGGGAGCGGCAGGGAGAGGGAGAAACAGGCTCCCCAATGAGCAGGGAGCCCTATGAGGCAGGGCTCACATGGGGCTCCATCCAAGGACCCCAGAATCATGACCTGAGCCAAAGGCAGACGCTTAAGTGACTGAGCCACCCAGGCATCCCAATAATGGAAAATTTCTGTGAGTATTAAGCCGTGGGATCATTGAATGCTTTCCTGACCTGAGGCCACCAATAAAGTCTTCTAGGGGGCAGGAGGTGAATCCTTGAGTATACTCACATTGGTGTTAGCTGAACATCATCACTATTATTATATACTTTAATACCCAGAATCAAGGATTCCTTTGTGGAAGAGTTGTGTAGGGATCTCTGTACATCTAAAAATGTGCTAAGCCACTTGCTAGCAGTGTATATAGAAACCACAGTTTACTTCCAGGGACTAGCTTTTGGGGTGACAGTGTTAAAGTTTTCCAATAATTAATTACAAAAATAAACTGAATTTACTGCGGTGGCAATGCAGTGCATTTAAAGTAATTCTAGGAAAACAAAAACAATTGTAATGTAAACAAAGACTTTTCTGGAAAGTAGATCTGGTGTGAAGGCTGAGTTTCTATACATGAAAGAAAAGAAAGCAAGTTTTTATTCCATTTCTTGTCAAAAGATCTTCCTAGTTGGAATTTTTAGACTAGATTGACACAGTCAAGAAGGGCCTACTCTTTCAGAAGATGAACTACTCCTAAATGTTCTAAATTTCTTTCTGCGTAAGTCATGATTTTGTGAAATGGGATATGTTTCTACAAACACAGAATGTTAATTAGAATCATATTTACATGTCTATTCCCAAATCTCATCATTCACTTGTTTAAATAACAATCTCCTTGATGATTACTGCTGAGCCAACTGTTGAATACTTAAAAAAATTATTCCCTTCTTAGTGTTCAACTTTTTTATGATACGGTTGTTATTAATGACAAACCTTGATCATGACAAGCACCCTGTACTTTACTAACAAATTCTTGGTTCATGAGGCTGTGCATATTCCAGAGAAGATGGGATGATTATAAACCCAAAATCCAGCCTTCTAGCCATCCATTCTATTTTTACCTTTATCTACTTTTATTCTATTCTATTAAAAGAGGTGTCAGAATATCTCACTCCTCTGCTCAAAACCCTACAGCAGCCTAAACCCGAAATCCTTACATAGTCTGTACACTCCTGCCTGGCCGCATCTTCTATGCCCCTGCACGTTGTTCACTCTGCTCCAACCACACTGGCCTTAAATACGCCAGACACATACACACACACACACACACACTGCTCAGGACCTTTGCACTTGCTGTTACCTGTGCATGGAACATTCTTCTCCCAGATATCCTTGTGCTTTGCTCTGCTTTTCCACAACTTCTCTCAAATGTCACCTCCTCAGTATCTAACATCTCCCCTATTTAACACTGTAATATTACTCTCACTCTGGACATTCTGGACCCCTTTCCTCTGTTTTATTTTTTTCTCCTTAGCACTAATCACCATCTAAAATAATATATATTTTACTTTAGTATCTTTCTTATCTGTCCCCTCACTAGAGGATAAGCTCTATGAGAAGAACGATAGTCCTCTGTTTTGTTCCCTGCAGTATCCCCACCATCTAAAAGAGTGCCTGGTAACTAACAAATACACATAGATATTTGTTGAATGAAATGCATGAAGTCAAATAGCACTAATCTCCTGAACCAAGAATAAATAGAAAAAAGGTGAGAAAATATGGAACTTCAATTCATTAGGCTTTACTACTTTGGATCAACTGCTTTTGATACGGTTGGAACACCTGTATAATTTGAAGCTTCTGATTAGCAGATATTTTTCATTTACCCAGAGGTTTCTATCTTCCCACAAAAACTTCCAAAGATGGTGTAATGAGTAGAAAAAATACTGCTTTGTATTTCACCCACTTTCTTTATTCCTTTCTATCACTTTAAAGGCATAATGAGAGAGATTAGAAGTAAAAGCAAAAAAATATAGATAATGTCAAATTGGGCAAACAGTCCCTGAAAAAAAAAAAAAAAAAAGACAGTTGATCTTATCAATGGAAATTATCAAGCATGGCCACAAAGAGGTTTTCTTCAATGAGGCACCCTACCTGGTTTGGGTTGTTTAAGCCACTTAATTCAAATGAAAATATTTTCCAAAAAAATTATATCGACTAATGGGCTGGAAGGTAATTCTCTTACACAAGGAGGCAGTGTTGCTCAGAAAAACTAAAGATTCTACTTCTTTAGCTAAGTCATGGATATGAATCATCATCATACACCCAAAACCACTACAGAACCAGCATAATTTTCCATATAACTATTTGTTCAACTTCTCCAAAACTCATTACCTTCTGAACGAAAGTTGCTGCAAGAAACCCAGCACAAATATATTTATAAAACCCCACTGGAAGGTGCTCTGTTTGAATGTTCACTCAATACGACCTTGTTTCAGATCAGGATTTTGCCTTCCACAGGATCTCTGATAAGATTTTCTTCCGAGAATGCTTTTAAAAGGTAACTTTAAATGAAAAAAGCAGGCCTTTATAGTCTACACATTTTCAAGTGTTAAACTTGTTTCAGCAGGAAGTAGCGTCTTACTTCATTTAAGTTAAGTCTGCATCTAACCGGGGCTTTGTTGTCAGTGCTAGTGTGAGTGCTGAGGATTTCCCTTCTCATGCTCTATCAGTATCTTATTAATTCACTTTTAGAGATAAAGATATTGACAAGGTATGCCATGGAGATTAGAGTTACTGCTGAACAAAGTCACAAATCAACCAGTGTAATGGGTTTTGCTTGTGAAATCAACTCTCAGTTATTCCCTATGTGGATTACTATTTGGTACATTTTCTACGTGGAATGTTAATACCAGCCTGGCTTTCTGCTGCTATCAGCATTCTCCCAAATCCACTCAGCCCACTCCCAGCTGATGGGTACTTCTCAAACTAAAGTCATTATAAATACCACCCGCTTAAAGCCAATCATAATTAGGAAGGAAAATCCACTACAGGATAATAATGCAACACATTCCAAGACCAAACAAACTACTCAAAGTTTTAAATAATTAGCACCACAATCACTCCTGTTTCCTATGATACTGGTTGCTAATAGAATTGTACCTTTTTTTTAAGACATGATATTTCTTAGGCATACTCCTTTTATTTTTTGTTTGTTTGTTTGTTTCATGCTTTTATTTAAATTCTAGTTAGTTAACATAGAGTGTAATACTAGTTTTAGGAGTAGAATTCAGTGATTCATCACTTACATATAACACCCCACACTCATCACAAGTGCCCTCCTTAATCCCCATCACCCATTTAGCCCATTTCCCCCCCATTTAGGCCAACCTTCCGTTTGTTCTCTATAGCTAAGTCTGTTTTATGATTTGCCTCTCTCTTTTTTGCCCCCATGTTCATCTGTTTTGTTTTTTAATTCCACATATGAGTGAAATCATATGGTATTTATCTTTCTCCGACTGACTTATTTCACCTAGCATAATACACTCTATCTCCATCCACATCATTGCAAATGGCAAGATTTCATTCTTTTTGATGGCTAAGTAATATTCCATTGTGTGTGTGTGTGTGTGTGTGTATCACATTGTCTTTATCCATTCATCAGTCGTTGGACATTTGGGCTCTTTCCATAGTTTGGCTATTGTTGATAAGGCTACTATAAACATCCGGGTGCATGTATCCCTTTGAATTAGTATTTTTGTATCCTTTGGGTAAATTCCTAGTGGTGTGATTGCTGGATCATAGGGTAGTTCTATTTTTAACTTTTTGAGGAACCTCCATACTGTTTTCCAGAGTGACTGCACCAGTTTGCATTCCCACCAACAGTGTAAGAGGGTTCCCCTTTCTCTGCATCCTGGCCAACATCAGCTGTTTCTTGTATTATTAATTTTAGCCATTCTGACAGGTGTGAGGTAATATCACATTGTAGTTTTGATTTGTATTTCCATGATGATCAGTGATGTTGAGCATATTTTCATGTGTCTGTTAGCCATCTGGATGTTTTCCTTAGAAAAGGTATCTATTCATGTCTTCTACCCATTTTTTAACTGGATTATTTGTTTTGGGGGTGTTGAGTTTAATAAGTTCTTCATAGATTTTGGAAGCTAACCATTTATCAGATATGTCATTTGCAAATATCTTCTCCCATTCTGGTTGCCTTTTAGTTTGTTGATTATTTCCCTCGCTGTGCAGAAGCTTTTTATCCTGATGAAGTCCCGAGAGTTCCTGTTTGCCTTTGTTTCCCTTGTTAGGCATAAACCTGAAGGCTTAATTCAGGACCCTGGATGACCCAGTGACTTGCATTTTGACAAGTTGATTCGGAGAAGAACAGATGTGTTTAGAGCTCTCCCTGGATTCTTAGGAATAAATCCAAGGAGCACTCTTCCAATCATTACTTATTTCCTCTTCAATTCTCTCCTCTATTCCAAATCAAGGTTGACATGTGTTTTAATTTGACAAAAAGTTGATTACAGGAAACTTTTCCAATCTCAGGATAATCTGGGCATGCCTTAGTATTAAAAAGCAGGGTTTTTCAAAAAATTGAACAGTCAAGAATACAAAATCCATTGGGGCCAGTTATAATATTTTTTTTCTATTACACATGAATAAGAGAGCTTAAATAGGTGCTCTTGAGTAACAGTAAAGATAAGGAAACGGGGTGTTTACAAGGAGACCCAATACTTAGTTTCAACATATAAATCACTAGAATTTAAGGAATGAGCCAGTGAGTACAAGAACATCTTAGTGACTATTATATGAGCCCAAGTTGGGCACTCCAGGTTTTGTTAGAGAATATTATCATTGCCCTTTGTGCCACAAACCATCAATAAACGTATATCTGAAAAAAATGTGTTCCTCACCATAACTGCAACATTATTTGCACTCCAGTTTCTTTCCAGAAATATGATTTTATACACGTTGCTGCCAAACTCACATTGGCAGCTCACCAACCAGAAATATTTAATAAGAGTTGCCTCCCAAATATGCCATACATTTATTTCTCTAGATCAGTGATTTTTCACTTTTTAAAGGCAAAGATTGCTTTCTTCAAAGTAAATCATATTTAGAACCCCAACTTTTAAATAAATAAAATAGGGTAGTTCTATTGAAATGGGGGTGGAGGCTCAGAGCCCTTTTCCCACACACCACTGACAGACCCCCAGTAAAACCTCTGTGCCACCCTAAAGCTCTGAGTGGTTTGAATCCATTGAATCCAAGATGGATATTCTCAAACTTCTTGTTGTATCAAATCAAACCATCAGAGGGATATACATCTGAACAATGATTTGGGTCTTTATAGAATTAATTTTCCAAAACTGCATCAAATTTATTCAAATTGCATTGAGTTACCTTATTTTCAAATTAATTTGGATATACTTAAAAAGTAAGCCCTACAATAAGAGTCGTGTTTAGTATAATGGTCAAAGGTGTAGATTTCAGAGCTAGACTGACCAGATTTCAAATCACAGACCTACCATTTATGAATTGCATGATCTCATGCAAATTACTTGACCTCCTTGTGCCTTTGCTTTCTCATCTGTGAAAAGGAGTTGAGGGCAATAACAGTACCTACCAGAGAATGCTGTGAGGACTACACAAAACAATTAGAAAAGCACTATTTTTGAAGCACCATGGAGAATTATTTTCTTTAGCCGTCAGCATTAAGAAAGTGTATCTTTCACCCTAAACTGTATATTTTTATTATGAAAGTATTGCGATTCTTATAAATGACTATGAATTCTTTGTTGTGGCCAAATATAAGGATGTGTCTCCACTTCTCCTTCAGGGCTCATGGGAGGCACAATTAGCCACTCACACACTGAAATCATACAAAGCCTCAGAATATTTTGTGAATAATCTAGGTAACTACTTTTACTCCTACTCCTACTCCTACTACTACTACTAAGTCAAAGCTGTCATGTAAGTGAAACGTACTACTCTCCCCATGCAGAGGCTGGACTGGAATTCCTGATTTTTGCTTCTCCAAACAGATTTCTCTTCCATTAAACACCTTGCATTCCAGGTGAAAGGAAGAGCAACACCAGAGAAATGAATATGGAACATGCTTATGAAATAAAAGAAGTCAGCCTAAGTTTTTATTTTTCAAAAATTAATATTAACATACTATGTACCAGGTACTTTGAAATATGAACTGTTAATACTAAATAATATAAACCTCATGATAGCCCTTTTGAGGTAGATATGATTATCCCTATTTTACGTATAAGAGAAGTGAGGCAGAGAGAAGTTGAGAAACTTCCCAAGATCACACAGCTAGTAAATGGTAATGCAGGCAGTCCAACTGCAAAGGACAGCATTTAATCACCTTATGATGAAGCCTTTCTTTGGAATAAGGAAGAGAGAATGTCAGAGCTGGACTTTAAGAGGATTAACCGGAGGGCAGAAAGTAGAATGAACTAGGAGAGCTGAGCAGTGACATTTATTATTATGTGCTGAACACTGATTATGTGCCAGGCATTCTACTGAGTACATATATTCTGTCAGCTAATTCTCACAACAAGCCTTTGAGGCCAACACAATTGTGTTGCCCACTTTACAGGGAAGGTAACTAAGGGTCAGGGAGGTTCAGCAATGACACATAGACAGGAAGTGGCAGAGCTAGGACTCAAACATAGTTCTGCTTGACTCCAAACCTATGTTCTTAACTGCTCACAAAATATGACTTTATGGGGCACCTGGATGGTGCAGTCAGTTGAGCGTCCAACTCTTGGTTTCAGCTCAGGTCATAATCTCGGGGTTGTGAGATCGGGCCCCGTGTCAGGCTCCGCTCTCTCTCTCTCTCTCTCCCTTTGCCCCTCCTGCTCATACACACACTCTCTCTAAAGTAAATAAATAAATCTTTAAAAAATATGACTTTATATGCCATATGTGAAAAATAATAGGAATGAAGAAGGAAAACTGATGTAAGATATACTGCAAAGGAGGAATCCATAGAGTTTAGACTGTTGTAACATTATCAAAGAAGGAGGAAGGGTTAGAGATGACTAAGGTTTAAAGTGTGAGTAACTTGGAGAAGAGTGACACTGATCAAAGAGATGGAGAAGTCAGGAAGAGCCAGCCTCTGAGAGCCAGGTAAGTTCATACTTAGACAATACTCATTCCAGAGCAGGAAAACCGTGTGTGGGATAGAGTTGTCATTTTCACACTAGCTCATGCTACTCATCCATCAGATTTTTCTAATACCCATGCAGAGGCTGGACTGGAACTCCTGATTTTTGCTTCTCCAAACAGATTTCTCTGATCTCTTTTACTTTGTGAACAATGAACATGATTTTAAAAGTCGAGTAAGAAGGAAAAAAATTTTAAGTTGTTGGTTTCTTAAAGAACAGGTTGGTCTATTTCTTCAGGAGTTACTAGTCTGTGTTTAACTTTTTTTTTTTTAAAGATTTTATTTATTTATTTGACAGAGAGAGACACAGCTAGAGAGAGAGCACAAGCAGGGGGAGTGGGAGAGGGAGAAGCAGGCTTCCCACAGAGCAGGGAGTCCGATGCGGGGCTCGATCCCAGGACCCTGGGATCATGACCTGAGCTGAAGGCAGACACTTAACGACTGAGCCACCCAGGTGCCCCTGTGTTTAACTTTTAAGTGACCAACAAAACCTCTGCACAACAGTCACCAATATCTTTTTTTAAAGATTTATTTATTTGAGTGGGGGAGAGAGAGAGAGAGAGCGAGCATGCACATGAACAGGGGGAGGGACTGAGGGAAAGGGAGAGAGAATCCCAAGCAGACTCCATGCTGAGCATGGAGCCTGACACGGGGCTCGGATGCTTAATCAACTAAATGACCCAGGTGCCCCAATAGTCACCAATATTTTGGGGTGAGATATACAAGGAACATCTTAATAGGCAATGCCATCTTAGCAGAAATAGGAGTTCCACCTTTTTGTGAAAACTTCTGTTTCTTCTACACACATTATCACCACCACCACCACAAAAAGATAGTGAGAAGAATTGTTCTGAGAAAAAAATTCTCAGTTGATAAAAATGTCAGGTTTTGGCTATTAATTAGTTGTGTAACCTAGACAAGTAATGTGACTTTTCTGTTCTCACCTCCTTCCTCTATAAACTAAGGAGGTTGTTTAGATTCAGTTTAGCTCAGACTTAACTAACATTAAGGGACCCGATGGTAGGATTCTTTCCCACACTTTATATTCCATTATTCAAGAAGGTAGAAAGAGGGACTAAAGGTCTGGAGCCTAAACAGAACATTAGAGCTGAATGTGCTGCTACAGTTCAATTCATGCAATTCCCTTAATTTATAAACCAAGAAAATGAGGCACAGAGTTTGGATCCAGCTCAGTAGCCATGAAGTCCGATCCAGAACCAAAATCCTGATTCCCAATCTTAAGTTTTTCCCAGTACACCCCAGTGTCTTTTCTAACCAACTGGCTGATTTAGAAATATTTGCCTTGGATGAACTCAGAATGAGTTGGAAAAAAAAAAAAAAAAAAACAACCCAAAATACAAAGCATCCCTGACCAGAGAGAGATTTATGTGTTAGACTTAAGGTCCTTATAAAATGAAATCCCGTAACACTTTAATTGCAATATAAAAGTATGAGAAGGGGTGCCTGGGTGGCTCAGTTGGTTAAGCGACTGCCTTCGGCTCAGGTCATGATCCTGGAGTCCCAGGATCGAGTCCTGCATCGGGCTCCCTGCTCAGCAGGGAGTCTGCTTCTCCCTCTGACCCTCCACCCTCTCATGCTCTCTGTCTCTCATTCTCTCTCTCTCAAATAAATAAATAAAATCTTAAAAAAAAAAAGTATGAGACTGTGTTATGTGCTTTTTATAAAGCAGTATAATGGCTCAAGCCTCAGACAGAACTTCTGGTCTTGCGACTACAAACACAGTGTAACTTGGAAAAGTCACTCTGAAGTCTCAACTCCTAAGACCACAAAATGGAGGTGATAGTATCCTCCTACTTAGGGAATGCCCTTGGCCAAGTCTGCATTTGCTCTCCATATTGACTCAGCTACTGGAGGAGCAAAGAGGAAAAAAGATGTCCTGAATACAATAGACAGGAAATAAAGTGGGTGACAGAGAGGGTGCCAGCCAAGTCCTCCACCCACATCCCAGATCCCCATCTTCAATTCCCCCTCTCTTTACCACTGGCCCTAAAAGGATACAGAAATAGAGGAACAGCAAATACAAAATCCAAACACAGAAACTGAAGTGAGAGTCAGCTTGTCACAGCCTGAGGAGCTATGGGCAGAAGTACACCCTGCCCACCCCAAGGGCTGGCTCTGCTTACACCTCTGTGCTGGGTGCCAGGTATAACACAACCATCTGGGAATTATCTTGGAATTCCTTAGAGATAAGCACTCAATGAACACAGACAAAAAAACCAATAAAACAACTTCATTGTTTTTATAAATCAGAGTCTTTATACCTTCCAAATAAGAGGGAAAATGAAAAGATGAAATTCACCACATGCCTCCTTTGAGGCAAATCCAACCTGGAACATAAAATAGCCACCCCTCTGAACATAAAGGAGCATGCCTCGTCTGACATTGGATCTTCAAGTCTTCTTTGGGGTCCTTTTCTGAATGATGGACCTTCTGCTATTCACAATTCCAGGCCAAACGTGCTTAGAACAACTCTTACTCCAAAATGAATTTCTTTAAAAAAAAAAACAAAACAAAAACACCACCACACACTAATATTCATTCACTAAGAAGTATTTATGAAGCGGCTCCAATATGCCAGGCAAGTTCTGAGTGCTAGGGAGTGCAGTGGAGGAAACAGACAAAAGTCCTGTGCTCGTGGAGCTTACGTTCTGGTTGGAATCTCTCCCTCTTTGTTTGCAAAGTGCCTAATTTCATAGATGTTTGCTGAATGAATAAATGATAAAGAATATTTGGGGTAACCTGTGAGAATCAAATAGATTACTGTATAACGATGAGTAGTGAGCCACATAAAACTTAAAATGTATATATATTTTAATCAATCCTTAAATTTCATCTCCATTCCCCTTCAACTCTCCTTTTTCTTATTGGCTAGACTGTAACAAAATAAAATGGAGGTAATTCCTAGGAAGCGTTTCTCCCAAGGCCCTGAGTTAAAATATCAACAAAGGAAAAAAGAAGCTCTTACAAACAGAAAAGAAGGGAGAGCCTACTAATGATCACCCTCATTCTGTGAAGTCCTACATTTAGACACTCACACTTCTATGCTGAGCATCAATTTTTTTATTGAAGAATAGTTGACATACCATATTCTATTAGTTTCAGGTGTCCAATGTACAACATAGTGATTTGATACTCATATACATTATGAAATGACCACCATAACAAGTGTAGTTACCATCTGTCCCAAATAAAGTTGTTGCATATTAGTGACTTTATTTTCTGCTGTACATTAAATCTTCATGTCTTATTTTATAACTAGAAGATTGTACATTTTAATCCCCTTCACCTATTTTGTCTATCCCTCTATCCCCAAGCATCAAATTTTTAGAAATCCAATGACATAGCATCTCAAAACCAATACTAAAATAAGTAATAATCTGGCTGAAAACTTACTTCAAGGAGGTTCGGAGATGACCCTCTACAGGATGGCCTTTGCGGTTCCATGTTGGTTTAGGTTCGTCTGAACCCAGCAGAGTACTGCTGACTTCCAGTCAGTGGCGACTTCATTTTCATAGTGTCCTGGGTGGTGCAATCTATGGAGGGATGGGTCAGACAAACCCAGGTGTCTCATAATATAGTCAGGCACAAAGCGTGTCCTTTGCCTCTGGGGAGTAAAGTTATGAGTTTAAAAGGTTATGAGGGAAATCACCTCCAGCATCAAGGAATGGCAGCAAGTACGGAAACATAGACATCAAAGCCGAGGTGATTATTCAAACAAATCTCCAAAGAAAGAAATGCCATCATTGGATGAAGCCACCCCTCACCCTCCCCTTCTAAGGTAACTAGATGAAAGAAGAGAGATATTTATTATTATATCAAAAAGTTAAAAAATAACAAAATACCAGAACACCACGATCACATAACGTTTGGTAGCATAACAATGCTACCTTCACCTCAGTGTAGCCTCTCCTTAGAAGGAAAGCCTACAATAAAAAGAACGAACTCGGCTTTCTTTGCTATCCCTCTTGAGCAAAGTACCATTTATATTACTATCAGTTACATCCATATCCAAAGAAAACAGCAGAAGTCAAACAAAAGTTTTCAAATAATTCTAAGGACATACAGGTTAAAAGAAATCATATATATATATATTTATATTTGTTATATATGATATATAATTACATATATATATATATATATATATATATATATATATATATATAACATGAACAAGAATAGAAAATGACATTACAAGGTCAAGAGTACAAGCTACCTCCATCTGATGATGGTAGCAAGAGGTGGATTCAAATCTTGATTCCCCTCTTGGGTCATCCTGTAAGAAGGATAACTTTACTACTGGTAATGAGAAAGCAGTCAGAAGTAGTTCTCTGTTTAGAAGAATGTAAGTAATGATGAGCAATAACTCTAATAGGTATATTGAAAGAACATGTTCAAAACCATGGCGACTTTTGTGAAATGTCCCTCGTCAGCTGAAATGTTCTGTGTGAGAAAGGCTTGGGCAGGAGATGGATGGTGGTGGAGATGCAGATGTGAAAGAAGGAGAGAAGGCATGCGTGCTACTTTATGTGTTTCTGTTGATGCCTCCTCTTCGCCTCCATCCTCTATGTATGGCAAGGCCCCGAATCTCTGTGTCGAAGGAAGGAACAACATGCAAAGGGAGAATGAGAATATGATCAGGATTAGAGGAAGAACTGTTTCTCCCTTGAGCACTGGTTCTATGAAAAGATCTGTATAAGCTGTGAGAAATATTGCAGAATGTGGCAGAGATGGACACTTAGGAAAGGAAGTCCACCATTCTAAATTTCAGTCCTGACACGTGATAAAATACAGTCACTGTACCTCCCTGCACCCGCCCACCTGGATTTTATTCACATAAATGCATACAGGAAGGTTGGAATGGCAGACGTCAGAAGGTGTTCATGAAAAAGATGACTAAGACAACACCTTGCCAGTGACCGGAAAGCCAATGTTTAAGATGGATAGGCTGTGTCCCAAACACTCTGACAGGAAGGAAGAGTGGCTTCCAAGAGTTCTTTCAGATGGTTTAGAAAATGCATAAAGATTGTTCATCTTTGGACACAGGCATAATCATCGCTGGCATTTTACTGACTAAAAAGAGCCACTATAGACCCAAGAAGACAATCTAATACATCTGGTAATAAATGTACACTCACAAGTAAAATATTAAGTAAAACAAAAGATACAAAAAATACAACAAAGTGATAATAAAGATGTCTTGAAAGGTACCACTATTTTTATATTAAACTACTGGGGTGTTTTAAAGTGTGAACTTTTTTTCTTCTTTTGTGTCTTTTCATTTTTCTTCTACCTACATCCAACCGTTTTCCCAATTCAAGGACATAGAAATTTATGTGTTTATTGGCTCTGAGTAGCTTTTAGGCAAAGTGGAAAGTAGAAGAGGCCTTCAAATCTTTCATTACTCTTCTAGGACCTTGGGAGAACATAGTAGTTTTAGGAGGGAGATGAAAGTCTCTGTGCTAAACATGAAAAAGTGTCTTGGCCAGAAATAAAAAGGAAAGAGGATTTTCACAGGTAGAGATCTCCCTTGTTCCACATTGGTGGTTGAGGGAAGAAGAGAATGTGAGTGAAGGAGGTCTGCAGGTTCTAAGAGCAAAGCAAACCTAGTCCTACTTCTTGCCAGCATACTAGTCCAGCAGCAAGACCCACAGAGGAAAGGGCTGCCTGCTGTATCTAACCTTGTGGGAATACAACGACCTTAGTACAAAATTTCAGGCTATTTTTCAGTAGGTAAAGGTAAGCAGAGCATCCCCACAGGTGAGGAATAAATCAAGGTTCTTGGCTTGGAAGCAAACTACACCTGGTTTGAGCAAAAAAGAATGTATTACCGTCAAGAAAAATGGAATTCATTGGAAGGTTATGGGGAAGTTCAAAGAATCAAAAGCAATCTGGGAGCACCTCGTTTCAGAAAGCGGAAGACTGAGGTAAATTTGGAGGCCTGGATAACAGGAAGTATGGGCTTCCTCCAGGGTGCTGACAGCGAGTGAGTCAGCTATAATCTTTTCTCATCCTCGAGTCACTCCTTGCAAAATTTAAGCTCCTGGAGAAAATGAAGGAAGCTTCCTCAGATCCTTTGTTCAACTTTCAGCTAAGGAGGGTCTGACAGCGTGTTTGATCATTGTAGGCGATTGTAGGCATTGGGGAAGTGTTAACACCCCAAAGAAAGACAAGGTGTTATTACCAAAAAATGGAAGAAGGAAAGAATGGAGGCTGGGCAGTCATAAACAGTATATTCCCGCTACAGATGGCCCTTAAGATACACAAAAATCTCATATGCTTGATTACTGCTTAAAACATTATTCATGTGTGATAATCAATTGGAAGAAGTTGGAGCTCATTTTGACTGAGCATTCAATACATCCTGTCACTTCCCTGCTTACAACCATTTATTGACTCTGTTCTTTCCAATAAAGTTCCAAATTCCTTCCTGTTCTTCTAGTCCTTGCAACTTCCTCCAGCTTCATCTTTAATTCTCTTCCTTCCCTGAACCTTACGTCCCCATAATACTATGGGACTTACAGTTCCTTGAACACATTATCCTATTTCATATCTATGAGTCTTTACATGTTCCACACCCTCTGCTCTGAATTGCCTTCCCTATTCCTTGTCTGCCTGGAGAACTCGCTCACCTTATTCAAACATTTCCTCTTTAGGAATGCCTCTCTGATGCCTTCTTATTCCTATCACCCTTTCCCCCCACTACTTCTCTTCTTCATTTTGGTACTCCTACTATACA
Source organism: Mirounga angustirostris (assembly GCF_029215605.1). Lineage (NCBI taxonomy): Eukaryota > Metazoa > Chordata > Mammalia > Carnivora > Phocidae > Mirounga > Mirounga angustirostris. The sequence goes on along the minus strand of NW_026991712.1, from coordinate 120,394,032 downwards.
TCTTGCACATGTTTCTATTTTTAAATTTATTCTCCTGTGTTGTAATTCTTTGTGTATGTGTTTATCTCCCCTACAGATCTATGAGCTTTTTGGGGGGTAGGCTCTGAATAGATGGTTGTTGAATGAACTAATGAACTTTCCAATCAGACACCAATATTCACCAAGGACCCACTCTGCCACAGAAGGCGTTAACAGAGAGTCATGCAGCATATCACCTAAAGGAGTAAGTCTCTAGTAGGGGTATGCCGACCATCAGTAGGCAGAGAAAAGTGGTCTAGGTAGGACAAAAGGTTTTTATTAGAATCTCCAAATATTCATTCTTCCTTAATCCCCATGTCCACTTGCAAGCATAGGACACCACTTTCTGCCTACTTTATTTGCTTTATTTACTTTTGCAAATTTTTACTTATCTTCATTTCACATTGGTAGTGGTAAAGTGTATACTCCAAAATATTATCATCTTTTTACTTAATTAGTGAAACACTTGGTTTCATATAGTGGATCGTTTTATAGTGTAGCCCCTAAGAATATGGGTACAGGAGCCAGATTGCCTGCATGTGGATCCTGGTTCTGGTCCAATGACTCTGGGCAAGAGATTTAATTTCTCTGTGCCTCATATGTCTAATCTATAAAAATGAGGCTTACTATAGTACCCAACGCATGGAACTGTTGAGAGGATTAAACGAGTCATAGATGTAAAGCACTCAGAACACTGCTTGGCATGTGAACAGTGCTAAATAAATGTTAGCTGCCATTATTATTGCAATAAAATGTACTTCCTACCATATTACCACAATTTTTTGGTCAGTAAAATAATATAGTAAATGAGAAGTATAATAACAGAATGCACATAACCATGAGTTTGTTTTCATCATCGTAAGATTCAGGTTCTTGGTGAAGTAATTATCAGGACATAAGAAACAATTCAAAACCACTGTAATTGAGAATGACCCTTAAGGAATTGATAAATAAGTGGGGGCAGAGAATAAACACAAATCCAAATCCACTCAGGGATAGTTGAATATGCTTTCTTGCATAAGAGCTTAGTAATTGGAAAATAATCAAATATGAGTCTAAAGGAGTTACTTAATTTGAGTGGCCAAAAAAAGAAGGGGGCTGCCTTTTAGTTTGGAAGGAAGGCAGGAAAAAGTCTCAACCTTTCTGAAAAACTATTTTTTTGCCCCACTTAACATGGGGAACTAGAACTAATTAATGAATCTAGTTGGTTCATGAGTCATTATTTACATTTTCAGTCAGTCTCATTTCCTAGGATCAGAGCTACAAGGTTTATTAATCAGCCACGTATCAGAGTCTACTCATTTACTCCAAAACTGACTTTCATTAAAGGGAATTTATGTAATTTGCCTACTCACCTAAGTCTGTAAGTCCAGTTGAAGCTGGTGCTAGATAAAACTGGTTTTCCTGGTTTTCTAAGCATGCTGGTCGCTCAGTAAAAATGATATAAATGAGATATGTTTCCAAATGGTCACTTTATTTATATGGGAAGATGTTTGAAAATCCAAACTTATTTCTGTAGTTTTTATTACAAATTGATATTTTTGTGGTCATGAAAATAAGCACTGGCTTTAAGGTCCAGGGTCAAAGCTGAGTGATCTTAATGATAATTAAGCCTTAAGAATCCTGAAATCACTGAAATATATTTTCCTCTTCCCTAATCTCTTAGGGTTTAGCTTTGCTGGGATGTATATTAATGAGTAAAATGAGATTACTGGCTACAGAAAAGTAACTGTGTTATTTCAGTACATTTGGAACAATATGTGAGGATGTCTTGGAGGGTGAGAGGGACATGTCACCTTGGAAAATGCCTTAGTCAAATGGAATTTGGAATCTAAGAGGCTTCCACTGATGATGGTAAAGCAATAATAATGAATAGTCTTTGTTTTCAGTTAGCTAAAATCTCACCCTATGACCTCACCTCTACTACGTCAACAGGTCAGAAATTCTCTCGGTTTCCCATACTGAAACCTACACATCTATGTAAAATTGCACCCACCCTTTCTCACTTTCCTTTTTCCTATCTAAGGTTGGTCCTCTTCCTGTGCTCTGGATCCCATCCCAAGTGCCTTCTCTCATGTGTTCAATTCCTAATGCCCTCTGTACTGGATCCTTTGCATCAGCTTCCAAACATACTCAGTCTCTTCACCTCTGAAACATTCTCCTTCAACCCTACCTCCTCCCCCTACTACCACCCTGTCACTGTCCTCCCCTCCACAAACAAACTGAGAAAGGATTTGTCTACTCTGTCTTCCTTTTCTTACTACACACTGCTTTTCAGACCCACTTCAATCTAACTTCCATTTGCACTCCCTTGAAAGGACTGTCACTAAGTCACCAATGGTCTCTAGGTTGTTAAACCCAATGGACATTTTAGTCCTCACCTTACTTCATTTCTCAGCAACATTCAACATGTTGATGATTCTTCTTATCTCTTGGGTTCTATTCTGTCACACACTCCTTGTTTTTCTTCTACTATTCTTCCTCAGTCTCTTTTGCCAAGTTATCTTCCTCTATTCAACATTTAACTGTTGGAGTTCTTCAAAGGGCAGTCCTAGACCTACTGTTCTTCTCATGCTATATCCTCTCGAGTTGGTTACATCCATATTGATGCCCTCAATTAATATCTATACAACAATGACTCCTAAATTTCTACTTCTATCTCAGACTTCTTGGGGCACCAGGCTATTTGTCCAACTACCTAGTTGATAATTCCAGCTAGATGTTTAAAAAGTACCTCACGTTTGAAACATGCAAAATCAAAGTCAGGGCCTCTCCTCTACCCTGACAGCCTGGTCCTTTCTTGACTTTTCCCTGCCTCACCATCCCTTCATTTTCTAGGTCAGACATGTGGAATCACCCTTGACTTTCTTCTCCCTCATCTCCCATATTTGGTGTTTCAGGATGGTAAACTGTTCTCTCTCTGTGCTCTCAGAATTGCTACCAAAGCTCCAAAGCTGAAGACAACAGGCAACAAGGAACTTCCATCATCTAAAAATACCCAGTGGGTTAATGAGATGCAGCAGAACTGGTTTTGCTCTCCCAAGCATCAGTCTCCTTTCCTTCTCTCTTCTCCCCTGCATTGTGTGTGTGTGCGCGCGTGTGTGCCTATGTGCACACACGTATACTAGAGGAACATAAAGGGAGTCCCTGAGGGCAAATGATGTGCCTCTTCCCCTCCCACAAGCCAAGTTAGAAAATCCAAATTAATTGTAAAGACAAGAAAAAGCCTTCAGGAAAAAGATACAAGCATCTCATTGCTAATTGGACATCTACTAAGGCAATAGACTTGCTCTCAGCAGAAAAACAAGAATTGGAGAACAAAGAGAAGTAGCACCAGTTGGGGTGGCAAGATGTTCAGATTTCCCAGAAGGCACCAGAGAAGAAAGCCACACTTGAAGAAATTGCTGGTATCTTCCCAAGAGGGCCACACCCAAGTGAGAGGACCCCAACACCAAGAGGCTGTGGGGTACAATGTTCATAGCAGCAATGTCCGCAATAGCCAAACTGTGGAAAGAGCCAAGATGCCCTTCAACAGATGAATGGATAAAGATATGGTCCATATATATAATGGAATATTACTCAGTCATCAAAAAGGCCAACTTTTACATCAACATGGATGGGGCTGGAGGAGATTATGCTAAGTGAAATAAGTCAAGCAGAGAAAGTCAATTATCATATGGTTTCACTTATTTGTGGAACATAAGGAATAACATGGAGGACATTAGGAGAAGGAAGGGAAAAATGGGCAGGGGGAATTGGAGGGAGAGATGAACCATGAGAGACTATGGACCTGAGAAACAAACAGGGTTTTAGAGGGGAGGGGGGAGGGGGGATTGGTTAGCCTGGTGATGGGTATTAAGGAGGGCACGTACTGCATGGAGCACTGGGTGTTATACAAAAACAATGGATCGTGGATCACTACATCAAAAACTAATGATGTATTGTATGGTGACTAACATAACATAATAAAATTTAAAAAAAAAGAGGCTGTGGGGTACATTGCTAAGGTAAGATATCAAAAGAGGTGACTCCTCCCACATCAGAGAACTATACAGAGGCCCTTGCAGGGCGTGTCTTTTTTCAGCTATGTCAAGTGCATTAGGTTCGTCCTCATTTTGTACAATGCTAGAAGGCACGGTCTTCTAACAGTTCAAATGGTAAACCTTCTTTTAGTAGCTCAAATTTTAAAGCTTCCCATGAATGGTTTGAATGTAAAATTTTATTCCTGAGAAAAATTTTTTATTCCTGAGAAAGAAACCGGGAAGATAAATCGATCATTCACCTGGTCTCTAGACCAACAATTTTGTAATTGTGTCAACCAAATAATTTTCAATTTATTACCTCACCTCAGGGAATCATAAAGATAATTTTTCCCACTTTCTATAATTGGGAACCCCTAGTTTAATTACATATATGGGAAACAATACATCAAATGTTTATATTTTTTTAGCTTAAATTCATTTTGCCGGGACCCCTGAGTGCCTTCGGCTCAGGTTATGATCCCAGGGTCCTGGGATCGAGTCCCATGTTGGGACTCCTTGCTCCGCTAGGAGCCTGCTTCTCCCTCTCCCCCATGCTTGTGCTCTCTCTTGCTATCTCTATTTCTTTCTCTCAAATAAATGATAAAATCTTTAAAAAAGAACTCATTTTGCCAAAATTGTATCAAGCTCTACCATATGTGCAAGAGAAAACACGTTGAAGTAGTTCAATGTAAAACAAATATTGCTCTTACATTCACTACTTCAAACTTCGTGAGTCTGACTCTTTTAAAGGATCCACACTGCACTTCATCAAGTGCTTTGTTCCTGATCATTCACTGTAGTCAAGAAAAGAAAATGAGTTATATGCAGATGTATGGGGTTGTGTTCATTTAATAATTTACTCTAAAAATATGGATCTAAAGGCATGACTCATGATTAGTTGAAAGAGCAATGGCCTAAGAATTATAATTTGTGGTTTAATCTGGATGCTATTTTTTATCTCTTTGAATTACCATTTTCCCATTGGAAAAATGGTGATAATTCCTACCTTGCATCTATTTATAAGAATTTTAGAAGGTGTGAGATGATATATTGGAAACACTTTGAAAATCTCTAATGTTAAATATATCATTATTCGTCATATTTTTAAGTAGATTTGGGTTTTGTTTACAGAAATACTACCAACGAATATCAGAGAGCTAAATGGTTCCTTCTATTACACACCTTTTTCAGAATTTCTCAACACATATAAAGAGCCACAGCAAGATAATATTTGTGATCCTTAATTACCTTAAAAAGCAAAATATAATAAAACAAAAAGCATGGAAGAAATAAGACTGGTAACTTTCTGTTAGCCCAAAATTTATTTTAGAAATGTTAACTTCACCACGAACTATTCACCTTCAGTCTTGAGTGTATTTCATATGGATGATTTAAATTTTTGATATTCTGGTTTCCACTGACAAATTCTGCATTTTGACAAGTTTTGATGAAGTCTATTCATTCTAGACAATTTATGCAAACCTAACTTGAATACTTGATTTTGACTTTATCCCCTTGAGTTCCTAGAACTGCCCTGATTAAATTTTAAAATATAATTACAGGTAGCACATTGAGTCAGTCAGTTAGTCAGAGAAATCCGAGCTCTGAATGCCTACTTCCTGCAGTGCACTGCATGAAGTGCTCTGGAGGAGGGCGGGGGTGGATGGGAACAGTCATCCATGAAGTGATTTGAGGATTATTATTAAAACAACATATCACCAAGTACAAAGTATTCAAGTAGGAACTATACATAAAAGTTCAAGGAATGAAGAGTAAAGGAAGCACATTTCCTGCTTTAATAGCCTGTCCTATATATTTAGCAAATGTGTTTGGTGGCTGTTAGTAGTCATCTCTTGCTGGCATCCCAAGGAAACAAATTAAACAATGTTGCTCCACCTGACATATGGGCAGCCTGGGTTGGTGGAGAGCAGTTCTCTAATTTCTTTTATCTGGTAATACTTCAACAGCTTTGTTAAATGAAGGGTCAGGCAGAGCTGATGAGATTTTTTTTAATAATTTTTAAATTTTGGAATAATTTTAGATTTGTGAAAATGTTGCAAAAATAATACAGAGAGTTCCTATACACCCTCATCCAGTTTTCCCTAATCTTAACCTTTTACTTTGACATACCACATTTCTCAAAACTAAGAACCAACAGTGACACATTACTATTACTAAACTTTGGACTTCATTCAGCGTTCAATTTTCTGCTAATGTCTTTTTCCAGTTCCAGGATTTAATCCATATACCACATTGCAAAAAGACTTTAACGTCTTTCGGCTGAGATTTAAAAATCAGCCATTTGGGGGCAATGAAGGTAATCATTTCAGAATATTAACGTGAGGAGTAATAAAAATAAATCAAGAGTCTAAGAGCCACCTGAGCAAACCACAGCGTCAGGTTCTTAACTAACTTTAGCAAGAAGTAAGCATGATCTTATGGTCAGTCATAAGCTCTCTTTTATTTACTTAAAGGCTATGATTGCATCAATATGAGCTTTACCATAATTGCTAGGGTATTCTTTTATATCCATGAGAATTATTCTTTTGGTATCACATAGGGTGGGCACCTACATTTTCCTATATGAAGACACAGATACAGGCTGATTGGGTTTCCAGCTAGGGAAGCTTACCACAGTCACTAGAGAAACAAAACCTTAAATATTCTGCTTATATGAATCAGAAGATAATAATGGGTCAAGACAAGTGGGTCTACAACTGGGGTATGCATCAGGATCACCTAGAGGGCTTATTAAAACACAGATTTCTGAGTCCTGTCCCCAGAGCCTCTGATTCAAAGGGTCTGGGTTAACCCAGGCATCTGCATTTCTAACATGATTTCTGGAGACATGGATGCTCCTGGTCCTGGTACTACACTTTGAAAATCACTTTTGTTGATAATTGCCTGAGAGAAAAGTAAAGTCATTTTGTTCTGACAAGGTATAATATAGATCCCTAGATTAATATGTTGCCTATCAGTCAGATAGGGAATCTGTTAAATCTCATTCCAAATCTGTGCAAGGACTAAGTTGGAAAATAAAACAAAAATATTAGTTTTCCATAATGGTTTTCACCATTTGTCTTCCTTTCAAGGAATGCAATCATTTTTAAAATAACAAAATACTGTTCTTAACAATAGTAAAATATCATTATAAATAAATCTTAAATTTGTGGCCTGAAACAAGGCCTCTGGCTGATCAATAGAAATTAATAGGGGTGAGGGATGTAACACACATCTGCTTCAGCAGTGTTTCTTAAACTTTAACATCTTTATGAATCATCTAGGGGTCTTTTAGTTCATCTTGGGATGGACCCTGTGATTCTGCATTTTTATCAAGCTTCTAGATGATGCCATTGCTGCTGGCCCACTTTTGCAAAGTTTTAGCAAATACAAGGTGTTCTAGCATCCAGGGATCCCTGGAGAACATTGGAACTTTTTAGCATGTCTCTGTCATAGAAAGAGTGCCATTAACTAAGGCAAATTTTAGAATATATCAATCTGTATCCTGAACTCTAAGCTTTAGCATAAAGAAGGGATAATTATAGGGAAACTAAATTAATAATATCTCCCTGGAGTATAACTGGAACATGGTGGAACTTTTGGAATCTGATCACTTACTGAGGGGTCTTTTATTCCTAAGCTCCACCTTTTCAGCCTAGTATCAATCTAGTAAGAATGACATAGGGAAAAAATACATAGGATAAGAGCATAATCCAATTTTGCAATTTCTGCCCATATCACTATTGTTAATGCTGATCTCATAAACAAATCTTCAGTTCCTCAGACCGATCATCCATCTCCTTACCTCTCTATTCCAGAGGTCCTCCTGGCTCTTGTGATCAAGTTTCAAGAAAGCTACTGACATTTGTTATTTCCCCTAAATGAAGCTTAGCAATTTTTCAATTTTTGTGAAAGCAAAGACCAACATTATATAAGATCTTATCCCTACTAGAGTGTAAAAAGATAAATAAGGTGTCTTTTCTTTCTTTTTTTTTTAAGATTTGTTTATTTATTTGAGAGAGCGTGCTCATGTGAGCAGGGGAGGGGCAGAGGAAGAGGGAGAGAAAGATAATCTCAAGCAGACTCCCTGCTGGGTGCAGAGCCCAACTTGGGGCTTGATCTCACAACCCTGAGATCATGACCTGAGTTGAAACCATGACTTGGACACTTAAACAACCGAGCCACCCAGGCACCCCAAGGTGTCTTTTATTTCTATTTGATCTGGTTGCTACAGAAAAAAAAAAAAAAGGAAACTTCAGAAAAATTGAAAAGGTTTGTTGATTGCCTCAGGAGAAGAGAGACCATGAGAACACATTCTCTTCCACGGTGGATCAGAAAGGAAAAACACTTCAGTCAAAAGCAACAAATGGTACAAACATTGGATCCCTCAAGATGCTGCCTTATGATCCATCCTATGGTGGGTTGGTAGCTTATATCCTGTGCAAATTAAGAGGGCGGAGGAACCCAAAAAAAGCAGTCCTTGGACTGCCTCTGTAAGTAGACCAAATATATTCAGGTCTTCTGATAACGTTGCTCTTGCTAACTAATGGTGGCAACAGAAAAGTAAGCCAACTTTCAGGGGTCCACAGATAAAGGAAAGGCCCTCATCACACACAACTCCCCTAAACCCCTGCTTCCAGTCCCTGCATTGTCATCAGTAATGGGGGTTGGGGGGTAGGGGGGGTGGGAGAAAGTCCCCATCCAGTGAAAATCAGAATTTTGGGAAACTTTTCTCTACCACTGTAAGCTTGACAGCTTACCAGTACCAGTATTTGAAGACTTCTGATGAGATTAGCAGTGATTTTAACAAATGTGATTTTTTGATGTTGTATAATGAAATGTGTCAACTTTTGGAAGATATGCATAACTCAGTGAACCAATAGTTTTCAAATGACCAATAAATGTATGATGTTACAAAGTCATGCGTGGGTAAAAGATCCATTCAAAATGCAAGACAGACCTATAGATTTTAATGTGATAGAGTACATATAGTCTGTTGATATGATTTCAGATTACGCAGTACAATGAACCTTTAGGTAACTTAAAACTTCTCAATTTTTGGTGTAATATCAAAGATGAATATCCATAGTTAACAGAAAAAGCACTTAAATACTCCCCTTTTCAGCCACATACATGTTTGAGGCCACATTTTCTTTATATACCTCAACCAAAACAGTATGTCACAACTGGTTAAATGCAGAAGTAGGTATAAATCCAGCTATTTCCTATTAAGCCAGACATAAAAGAAATTTGCAAAGCATGTAAAAAATGTCACTCTTCTCACTAATTTTTTTTTGTTTTGGAAAATACAGTCATTTCCATAGAGTGTCTATATTATCATAAAATGAGTTTATTGTTATTATTTTTAGATAAATAAATATATATTTAATTTGTTCTCAGTTTTAATTTCTACATGGTATATATTGATGTAATCTGAATAAATAAAACCTCTTTGGGGTTCTCAATAATTTTTAAGAGTGTACAGGCGTTCTGAGACAAAAAGTTTAAGACTTGCTACTCTAAGCTAAGGACTATGCTTCATTACTTTTCATTTTATTTTATTTATTTTTTTTGTTTTTGTTTTTTTATTCTTATGTTAATCCCCATACATTACATCATTAGTTTTAGATGAAGTGTTCCATGATTCATTGTTTGTGCATAACACCCAGTGCTCCATGCAGAATGTGCCCTCCTCAATACCCACCACCAGGCTAACCCATCCTCCCACCCCCCTCCCCTCTAGAACCCTGTTTGTTTTTCAGAGTCCATAGTCTCTCATGGTTCGTCTACCCCTCCGATTTCCCCTGCTTCATTCTTCCCCTCCCGCTACCTTCTTCTTCTTTTTTTTTTCTTAACATATATTGCATTATTTGTTTCAGAGGTACAGATCTGAGATTCAACAGTCTTGCACAATTCACAGCGCTTACCAGAGCACATACCCTCCCCAGTGTCTATCACCCAGTCACCCCATCCCTCCCACCCCACCCCCCACTCCAACAACACTCAGTTTGTTTCCTGCGATTAAGAATTCCTCATATCAGTGAGATCATATGATACATGTCTTTCTCTGTTTGACTTATTTCACTCAACATAATACCCTCCAGTTCCATCCACGTCGTTGCAAATGGCAAGATCTCATTCCTTTTGATGGCTGCATAATATTCCATTGTATGTATATACCACATCTTCTTTATCCATTCATCTGTCGATGGACATCTTGGCTCTTTCCACAGTTTGGCTATTGTGGACATTGCTGCTATAAACATCGGGGAGCACGTACCCCTTCGGATCCCTACTTTTGTATCTTTGGGGTAAATATCCAGTAGTGCAATTGCTGGATCATATGGTAGCTCTACTTTCAATTTTTTGAGGAACCTCCATACAGTTTTCCAGAGTGGCTGCACCAGCTTGCATTCCCACCAACAGTGTAGGAGGGTTCCCCTTTCTCCTCATCCCCGCCAACATCTGTCGTTTCCTGACTTGTTAATTTTAGCCATTCTGACTGGTGTGAGGTGGTATCTCATTGAGGTTTTGATTTGGACTCCCCTGATGCTGAGCGATATTGAGCACTTTTATTTTATTTTTTTAAATTTTTATTTAAATTCTAGTTAGTTAACATACAGTGTACCTTTCTTTTCTTTTATTCATTTGAGAGAGGGAGCAGGGGGAGGGGCAGAGGGAGAGAGAGAGAGAGTCTTAAGCAGACTCTGCGCTGAGCGTGGAGCCCAACACGGGGTTCCATCTCACAACCCTAAGATCATGACCTGAGCTGAAACCAAAAATTGGACACTTAACCGACTGCACCACCCAGGAACCCCTTTCATTTTAAATACTGTGTCTCTAATAATTGCCCAAAATGTTTGTTATATTTTTTGTTTGTGAAATGTATAGTAGAGAATATTTTATTTCACATAGTAATTCTTTCTAAGGTTATGGAAAATTAAAACATAAATATGGAGAAAAATTAAACAGTATTGGCTGAAAACAAAAGAAACAAATATTTGTGTCTTTAGTCTAGGTGATCTAATCACTATATATAGGTTAATTTTTATGGAAAATATATCCTCAGCTACCAACAAGGGACTTACAAATACACCTAATCTGGCTCTTAGAAGACATGAGAAAGTGTAATTCTAAATTTGGTCTTGACTATACAACAAAGTAGCAGTCATAGAAGCTTTTACACTTTTTGGATTTGCTTGTGTACTGGTTTGTCTTTCCCAATGAAGTTCTTTGATGACAGGGAGTGGTTTCTTTTTGACTGCTATAGCCAGAGGGTCTGGCATAAAGTATGACTTAATAAATATGTGTTGAATGAATGAATCAACAGAAAAAATTCTTAGACACATAAAAGCCATTCCAGGTTGTTATTTAAGTTGTATTTATGGTTACTCCATTATCAGAAACATAAGCCAGAGACACCATATACATTCCAAAGATATAAATAAAAGCTCCTTTGATGAACTCAACCATTCAGAAATCATTTTAGGAGATAATATTTTAGTGAAACTGAAATGTGATTGTGGTGTTGCTTTCCCTGGTCAGGTAAGAGTCAAGAATATGTATCACCAGAGGTGCCTGTCTGGCTCCTTTGATAGGGCATGCGACTCTTCATCTCAGCATCATGAGTTCAAGCTTCACATTGGGCTTGGAGCCTACTTAATTCAAAAAATTAAATTAAATTAAATTAAATTAAATTAAAATAAAGTAAAAGTGTATCACCAGACAAGACACATGTGGAACTATATACACTATGGAAATATTAACAGGCAGAAGAAAATCTGTTTATCCAAGCAGCTCACCTTACTGCTAAGGATCAAGCTACTTGGAAAATATAGCAAAAACTGCCCTTGTATCCTATAGCATCATGACCAAATTTAAAATATGCTGGAAAAAGTTAAATGCCACCGGGAATGATGAGAAAATATTCCAAAGTCACAATCTGAAGACTTATTTCTGGAAGAAAACTTTTGGTTTCCTAATATATTTCTGGTTTCTGGAAAGGCCAGCGTATGCATTATGTCTCTTTCATAGTGTGGAGTATACAAAGATGACAGTATTCACCATATGATTACTCTTCAGGTTTTTAATATTTGAAAAGTTTTCATGTTTGAGTCATTAATTCATTTTCCAGTAGGAGGGGGTGTGACTCTAACATCTCCCAAAATTGTACTGATTCTATTCTTCTTGACTTTAACTTCTTTCAAAGGAGAGCGGCTATTGTGAGAGTCCTACTGACACCAAAAATCCCTGTAATAACTTTTCAACCTACTTTCTGGGTCAGTAAAGCCTGAGAAACAAACCTCATTAATCACTTAGATAACTTAAAGTATAGAACAAACAAAAAAGAGAACTCTCAAAATTCCTTGAGATAAGTAGTTGAAGTGCCAAAAACAGCTCTCGGGTACCTATGAAACATCCACAGATGAGAGACTAGCTCTGTAATAGGCCTATTGTTCTTGTCAAAAGAAAATTCTGAGAGCTTTATTTGATATGAACATTCTATTGAGCAAGAAACAAAACTGTTCACACACCAACAGGGAGACTTCAAGCTAAAAGGGGTTAGGAGCTCAGCTTTTAGCAGCTACAGCTCAGTTTATAAATCATGAATGAGGTAGTACATTGGGAGTTTTTAAAAATTGTGATTGGTTACTAAAAACTTAGTCTTTTCAGCATAGTAGCACTGTGCAAGCTTAATTGTATGTGGCTGATTGGCTAGGAAGCTATAAAGTGACATTGACCTGAAAAAAGCTTAAGTTTTGTTTTAGGTCAATCAATATTTTGTGGAAATCAGGATAGTTCAAGTTTTGGTTACATGACTATGAGTGCTGGTCTAGGCATATTTTCAAACTGTGGTCTTCATGTTGGTTTTTCTTTAACAGTTCTTACCAATAAATTATATGGCATAATTCAAGTTCAGGAAGCATTAATTTACTTTGTGTTTGTCAAAGGTTTATACCACATTGTAAATAAAACATCTTCCGACCCCCAAACTGGTGCCCCTTGTTCTTATGCAATGGATTCATATTTTGTGCCTTTGGAATAGTTTTTGTGATATAAAGAGCTTAAGTCATATTGTAAAATGATAGACCCAATATTCTGAACAGAACTTTGGTCATTTATTAGTTTGGATCATTGAATTCATCTGGCATCCAAGAGTTGTATTTCAGGGTATCTCATATGTCAGAACTAAAACAAGCAAAAAAATATATATATTTATTAAATATTTAAAATAAGTGTTTCATTTTAAAATAACATATACTCTATTGGGAATGTGCCCTAAAAATAGCAGACAATGAAGCAATTAGTGGGAAAAAGCAAATGGCTGAAATGGACATTGAGTTAAGAAGCACTCTACACTGACCACTATTCAATACACACACTAGAATTGTGCTTCAACTTCTTCTAAACTGTAAGCTACTAGAGGCAATTATGTCTCTCTTTCTCCACAATGTTTGGCATAATCTCTTATACCTAGAATTATAAAAACAGCTTGTTAGCATTTATTGGATGTGTTTCTACATGGCAATATAATTAACCTCATTTATAGATCAAGAAATTGAGGCTCACTGAGATTATGTGATTTAATTGAGATTTTATAGCATCTAGGTGACTGAGTAAAGGTCTGAACCCAGACCTGAACATAGAGCGCACTGTTTCCATCATATTCATTCACACTGTTCATTTATGGAGTAGCTTAAATATATATTTGCTGAATTGACCAATGATTTTGTGACTTCTTCAGAGGAAAGATTTTATTCTGATCACAGAAATCCTTTCATTCAACTTACACAACTGTTATTACAAATAAGCCATGAAGGAAAAATAGGAAGTCTCTATGTTAAACAGCTATGGTCTCATTTGTATGGTACCTCTGAATAAATTTAAGACAGTTAATTAAATCCATTTCAGGATTATTTTGTGTTTTTATGAGGCAAGGGTATATTAAATGTAGGGAGATATAATATTAAGACTAGAAGATACTTCCAAAATATTTTTTCAGTCTATATTTTTTCGATAAAGGCTGGTTTGTCTCCTCTTGCTTCCCCCTCCTCCTCGTTTTTGATCTGGTTATTCCTCTTTAAATAAGAGACATAATATTTTATGGCTTATTGCAGCCAAACCCATGTGTCAGGGATTTTAAAGATCAACATTTTTTCCTTTCTATTGTATTGCATAAGTCAGATCCAGTTTTGTATATCTAAGGATGATGGTTTTAGTTTTCTAATCACAATTTCGGACTCACGGCTTCATAGCAGGTTTTGATGGAGTTTGTATTCTGGAGAATGCAGTTTTGATGTTTTCAATATCCTGTTTAAAAGAACTTAAATGGGTAAAAAATGCAGTATGGACACCACACTGCTGGATTATCAAAACACTCAATGTCAATACTGAAACACATTATTTCAAATTAAGGCAGTTTCTAACAATAAACCAAAAGGAATTCTTTTGTCTCTGGAGGACATTTTCATAAAATTAAAATGAGGAATACAGAAAAATTTAACCATTGGGTAAACACTTTCTTCACTTGGCTTCTATGACACTCCCTTCATTTTCCTTTCTCATTCTCTTTTACTGGGTCCTCCTTTTCTCTTCAGCTCTTTATGTAGGACTGTTCCAGTGATAAGTCCTTGGTCCTCTTCTCTTTTTCAGGTCTTTATCCACACTCACTATAATGATTTGAAATCTTTATGTTATCTATATGCCAACAACTCCTAAATTTTTATCTCTAGTCCATACCTTTCTCTCCTACTGCAGAATCATACGTCCTAACTGAAAACAACAATCAGTTGACTACTAAGTGTCTCAAACTCAATTATTTCCAGAACTGAAATCTTAATCTTACCCTTCAAATTTGCTCTACCTGAAGTCTCTCTCATCTCAACTGATGGTAACCACATCCTTCCAGTTGCTTAGTTCAAAAGTCTTGGGGTCATCCTCGACTTCTCTCTCTCATGCACTTCATTCAATCATCAGGAACTCCACCTTGCAAAAGAATCTGATCACTTTTCACCACCTTCCTTAGAACCACTCTAGTTGAAGCCATTGTCATTTCTCCCCTCCTTTCACTTTCCTTCCCCTAAATAAAGTCTATTCTCCAAAGAAGAGCCTGAATGATGCTTCAAAATGTAAGTCAAATCATGTTGTTTCTTTTCTCAAAATCCTCCAGGAGATGTGCATCTCACATAAAAGCCTAAGTTCTTACAAAATCCTACACAATCTGTTACGTCTAAACCCTTCCCCCACCTACTCTCCTCCTTTCTCATATTACTCCTAGCTTCCATGGTGTTACACAAACATACCATTCTTGCTCTAGACTACGAGTCTTGGAATTGTATGTTTCTGTCGCTTGGGCAGCTTTTCTCCTAGATAACCAGCTTTACTCAGATGAGCAGCTCTTCCCTCAAATAACTGCATAGTTTACCCATTACCTCTTTCAAATCTTTGCTTAATTTAACTTTTTCAATGAAGGCTACTCTGACAATCCTATTTAAAAGGTGCAACCTGCCCCTTTACCCTCTCATCTTTCTTTATCCTATTCTATTTTCTCCATGCCTTGTGTTACTTTCTAGCTCACCATACTATTTGTGTGCTCATTTCAGGTCTTCTTCCAGTAGGACATAAACTTTATACAGCAAAGGCTGTTTTGTTCCAATATTTTGAGGGCTTGCCCCATAGTAGATGCTCAATAAAGGATTCTACAAACTCATCATTTCAGTATTCTTACAGCTAGGCAAACCCCCTAAACTTTTCTCAAAGCTAAATTTCACCTTTTTTTTTTTTTTAATTTAAGATTTTATTTTACTTGAGAGACAGACTGAGAGAGAATGAGCAGAGAGAGGAGCAGAGAGGGAAGCCGACTCCCGGTTGAGCAGGGGACGAATGAGTGGCTCGATCCTGGAATTCCGGGATCATGGCCTGAGCTGAAGGCAGACGCTTAACGACTGAGCCACCCAGGCACCTCTAAATTCCTCCACCTTCTTAAATGGCTAAAGATCACAGAGTAGTAGTCCACCTTTAAGAACTTCCTGACCCCGGAAGTAAAAGATTAAGTAAGGTAGTCACAGGGGTAAGCTATTTCCGTTTCCGTACAGACGCCTAGAAGCAAACACCATGGCGAAAGCCGGGGATAAGAGCGGCAGCCGGGGAAAGAAAATCCTGAAACGGAAAGCGACCGCCGAAGAACCTCAGGAGGCTGCAGCCGCTGAGGATGGGGCGCCGGAAAGCGGGGTCCAACCCCCGAAAGCGGCTGCCTTCCCCCCGGGTTTCAGCATTTCGGAAATTAAGAACAAACAACGGCGACACTTAATGTTCACGCGGTGGAAACAGCAGCAGCGTAAGGTAGGACGGGGCGGAGGCGGCAGGGCGCATGCGCCGCGTCATTTATGCGCGTGTGTGGCAGTGGGGCGGGGAATAGCACTTGCGTGGTCGCTCCTGGCCTGGCGTCGTGGAGACGGTAATTAATCTGGACGAGTGAGGCGGAAGTTCTTGTGTCCTGGCCCCCTCGCACTGTTTTGGAGACTTTCTCTAGGTTCAGCTTTTTGCCTGAGCGTCAAGGTTTCTCTTCCTTTCTAGCCCCTTTCTAGGTCCCCCCCCCAGAATGAAAGCGAGAAGTCCCGCTCTCCTAGCAGTGAAAATACCCCTCCTGACCTGGAAGGCGAAATTCCCCCATCTCTGTGCTTCGCCTAGTCCATGTAACTTTGGTTGATTCCTAGAATCTGTAAAACGGGCACTGCATAAACCCAAAGTGATGCTTCTCTGATTCCTAGACAGCAACTCTTACCGAAATTCTGTGAAGTTTCTGGTAATTGTATTTACAACGTTGCCTTCAGACTGTTCTAGGAGATAAATAAAGCTCAAGGTCACAGTGCTTATTTGTGGCTAAATTGAAGTTGGAAGCAAGCATTTGTTTATTTTTGTACGTCATAAAAGTTACACACATAATATTCTCTTTACTTGCCTGTCTCCTCTTACTAGATTTTTTTGAGGCCGTGGATTGTGCCTTATTCATTATAAGCGCCAAAGTGCTATTGGAGTACATAGAGAATCTAACTCATTCTAGGTGAGCGCGTTTGCGGGCAGGGTCTCCTAGAAGACTTCTTGATACCATAATCTGAAACTTGATGGGTGGAGGGTAGATAGGCACTGGGGGTGGGGGGAGAGTACTTTGTATTGTGTGTTAAGCATTCTGTTTCGAAATCTCCGGAAGGTACAGATTTACAGTACAATTGTAATTCACCTTGCAAGTTCTTAATAATTTTAAAAGCATATTTTGATTATGAGATTTATGGAAAACTAATGGTGGTTCATTGGAAACAATCTGAAAACGTATCCCCCATTGTCATTTATTTTTAGTACTTTCCAAAAGAAACAAGCAGCATAGCCATGGATTTCTTTAGAACGCAACTTGTTAGGAATGCAAAATAAAACAAAAACTTCTTAACTTATCTAAGTATACGTTTTACATTTTTACTTAAATTGAGACTTTATAGTAAAAGATAAAGCTAGTAAAACTTTAAATATTCAGACTTGCCAATTTAGATTTTTTTTTTTCAATTTAGATTTTTTTGAAGGAGCAAGATCTTTATTTTTTATTGATTGGCCGGCTTATTTGGTTTACAATAACTTAGGTATGAAAGTCTGTGTCAGGATATTTACTACATTACAAAATTGCTCAGTTTAAGTATTCATAGCATTAGTAATGTATAGTTTCAGTATGTGTTTGTGATATAACTGGTGGTTTCTCAATATTGTTCTTTGCTTTAAACTTTTTAGGAAAAGTTGGCAATTAAGAAAAAACTTAAGAAAGAGAGAGAAGCTCTTGGTGACAAGGTAAATAAAATTTTTAGCTATCTGCTTTTTGTCTTATATTGAGGAATGCTTCCTGATACTTACGTTGTATCATTTTCTTTTAAATTTATTATAAAATATTCCCAGTGTATAAAAGATGTGAAAATAAAATAGTATAACAAACCCCTTTCTATTCTTCACTCAGCTTAGAAACTGTGTTAGCAAATAATATTCAAAGTCTTTTGGATGCTTCTTCCTGATTGCTTTCCCTTCCAAAAATAACCACTTATGAAATTGCCATGTTTTGTTCCCATGCACTTCTTTTTTTGTGTCCCTAAACAATGAAGACAATAGTGGTGTTTTGCATTTTTTTCAAAATTTCACATAAATGATATGTCTGCTTCATCGTGCTTATTTTACTTAATTTTATGTGTTTGAGAGACAGAAACTCATCTTCCTGACTTTGGGAATGGGGAAGCTCCCCAGTCTAGGCCTTGCCAGACTTGCCAGTATTAGACTGTTTTGACTTGCAGAATCCTATCAAGTAACGTTAGTCTCTTAACTCTCAGTAATCAATTACAGCAAATATGCCAATCACCATTTGGAAATTTCACCATTCTTGTTTTTTGGACTGAAAGATGACTTCCTAGAACTGCCTCCTTTAAGAAATTACTTTTAAAACTTAATATTTGTTCATAGAATATAATAAAAAATAAAATCCTAGTTTATCAGATCATACTTCTTCATATCTCTGCTAGCATACATATGTTTTGAATTTGTTTCAGTCAGTGTATGCTTACAATTCTTTGTTCCTGCTCCTTAGCATTTCATTTACACAACTTTTTGGTCTAAGCTGAGTATGTATGTTGCCAATTCTAACAGTATTCCATTATGTTAAAGTGTCGTAGTCATTACCCTCTTGTTGGATATTTGCTCTATTTGCTGTTCATGTCCCCTAATAATAGTGACACTGTATATTTCTTTATATAAATTGTTCCTCCCTTTAATTCCTTACCATAAATGCCTCAAACTAGAATTACTAGTTCAGCAGATTAGATTTGTAGCTTTTGTTACTTATTTCTGAATAGCTTTCTGGAAGTATTGGAAAGGTAGATATACCTTTGTACAGCCAACCCTTGAACGGCATGGCAGTTGGGTTGCAGACCATCTCCACTCCTGCACAGTTGAAAGTCCCCAAAACTTAACTACTAATACCCTACTATTGATCTGAAGTCTTAATGATAACATAAATAATCAATTAACACATATTTTATATATTTATTATATACTGCATGCTTACTATAAAATAAGCTAGAGAAAAGAAAATGTTATTCAGAAAATTATAAGAGAAAATACATTTATAGTCTTGCACTGTAAAAAATTTGCATGTAAGAGGGCCTGCACAGTTCAAATCCATGTTGTTTTAGGGTCAACTGTAATTTTTTTCATTCTGTTCAATAAACTTTTTAGTGGATAATTATTTTAATTCCACTTTCTTCTTTCAGCTACTTCTGCATGGTTTTAAGTCATTTCATTCAGTTAGCAGTTCTTCTAGGATGTTTATGTTTCTGCTCAGTTAAAAACCTCTTACTCAGTATTATTATTAGGATTGATGTAGCAGTGGAAGTGAGGAACAGATTCAGTTTTTGGATTATTTGCAAATTTCTGTTATTCTTCCCCAATCAGAATGCAAAATTATTAATGAAAATTGCTTCTAAAACTTAATCTTTTTTTCTTTTATTTAGGCTCCACCAAAGCCTATACCAAAGACCATTGACAACCAGAGAGTATATGATGAAACTGTAGTAGACCCTAATGATGAAGAGGTAATGTTACAGTCTTAAATAAATTTGGATGGCCACATTTGATAAATCATTTGTTCATATATTGATACTTAAAGTACTGGCTGGTGAAGTTGTATAATGGACTGATTCAGCTATAATGTTGGCATATTATTTGCTATAGATTATTTCATAATTGAATTTCTCAAATGTTCTAGAAAAAGGCAATGATTACTTATTTTCTGCCTATTTTATGCCTAGGTAAACTTTTTGTCATTTAGTATCTTGTGTAGTGCTTCTGTTGTTTTTAATATCATTCGAAAAGCATTCCTCATACTATAGATTTTTGTAGTATTAGACATTTTGATTTAAGGATAACATTTGGTGGTACTTCCTGTGTCCTCATAAAACTCTTCACTTCAAGATAATATCCACTTGTCACTTTTCACATTTTCGTTTTAAATAGTTGGTGACAGTACAGTGAGAGAATCAGCGTTTTTAAACTTTTTTTTTTGTAAGCAAATTTGGTTTTGGTTATATTTGCTCTCAAACAGTACTGTTAGTGACATTCTTTAACATTTCTTGATATAGTCATTCATTCAATCAGTCTGTCAATCTTCCAGCAAATGTTTGATTGCCTGCCATGTATTGGGATCTGTTTTAGGGACTTGGGACCCACCAGTGCACCAAACACTCTGCCATATATACACACAAAATATCAGCCCACCTGAAACTTACATTCTAGGGAGAGAGACAAACAGTGAACATAATAAAATAAATTATGTGTTAGGAGGGTGAAAGAGGGGGCCTGGGTGGCTCAGTCAGTTAAGCGTCCAACTTGATTTCGGCTCAGGTCATGATCTCAGGGTTGTGAGATCGAGCCCCAAGTCAGACTCTGTGCTCAGCGGGGTGTCTGTTTGAGATTTTCTTTCTTCCTCTCCTCCTGCATGCACGTGCTCTCTCTCTCTCCTCCTAAAATAAATAAATCTTAAAAAAAAATTGGGTAAAGTAGATTCAGGACTACCTGAAGTAGAGAGAGTTTGCAATTTTATATATATAGGAGTATGTGTGTATGTACGTTTTATTTAGTTTGACATAATTTCAGACTTAATAGAAAAGTGGGAATTCATGTATGCCCTTCACCTAGATTTCCTAAATACTAAATTGTACCACACATGCTTTTCTTCTGTATTCTGTCTGCAATGCTTGAGAGTAAATGGCAGCCCTGAAGCCTGTTTACTCCTATATAATTTAGTGGATTTTACTTACAAACAAGTGGGTTTTTCTTAAACACAGGGTATAGTTATCAAAATCACAGAATTAACATTCATTATTATCTAGTCTAGACATCTTATTTCAGATGTCTACAGTTGTCCAGATGGCGTCATTTTTAGCAAAAGAAAAATCCAGCTCATGCATTTTATTCCATTATAATGACTTTAACCTCCCTTAATTTGGAACGGTTCCTCGGACTTTCTTTGCTTTTAATGTCCACGTATTTTTTTGGAATGTCACTTAATAAGAGTTTAGTAATTGCTCATGATTATGTTCATTTTATATACTTTTCTTTTTAATCAGTTGTTTGTTCATGTCTATCGCCCATTCTGTTGGTTAGGGTTGCAGTTCTATATAATGATGGTCAGAGTAGGCTTCATTGAGAAGATGACCTTTTAGCAAAAACTTGAAGAATGTAAAGAAATTAGCCATTTTTGATAATAAATAGTAAATCAATAAAGAAATTGGCCTCCTTGCAGTTCTGCCCCACTTGTTTCCAAGGAATGGCCAGTGTAAAAACTAGTGCATAAACAGTTAATGCAAAAGCTCTAAGGCAGGAGGAGCATGTTTAGTATGTTTTTGAAGAACAGCAAGGAAGCCAGTATGCTGAAATATAGTGAGCAAGAGAGAGGGGTTCTAGAAGAGGTGCCAGAGAAAGTATTGGGAAGAGCAGAGGGCAGAGCAGTGGCTTTGTTGACCATCGTGAGGACTTAGGCTTTTATACTTAGTGAAATGAGCCTTTGGATGGTTTTGTACAGAGGAATGATATGATCACACTTAGTTTTTAATAGTAATTGGTTGCTGTCTGAGAATGTAATTAGAGAGGCAAATAGATACTTAGGAAGCTACTGAAGTAATCCAAGAAAGAGATTATGATAATGATGACTTGGGCTATTGGGCTACAGTGATTACAATGAGTGTTGAGAATCAATTTGATTCAGGTTTTTTCCCCAGGTATATTTTGAAATTAGAGCCACTAGAATTTCTTGATAGATTGGAAATGGGATATGAGAGAAAGAGGATTCAAAGATGGTATTGAGGTTTTTAGCCTGAGCAGTTGGAAGGATAGAAGGATGGAATTGTCATTGACGAGATATGGAAGAGGTCTTGGCTGGAGCTAAATTGGAAATCATAGGTATTTAGAGGCTACATATATGTAAAAACTTCTAAATATTTACCTAGGGGAGAATTTGTTGGGTCATGAAGTGTGTAAATGTTCAACTTCACATGATGGTGCCAAAATGTTTTCCAAAGTAGTGGTATCATTTTTCACTTGCATAGAATAAGGATAGTATTTCTGGTCATCCTCATTCTGACCAATACTTTGCCTAGTATAAAGGACTATCTCATTGTGGTTTGAGATTGCATTTCCCTGATTCCTAATGTGGTTGAGCATCTTTTTCATGTATACACTGTGTTTTTGCTAAAGTTATGCCAGCTCATGTCTTTTGCCCAATTTTCTATCCTATAGTATGTTTTACTGATTTGTAGAACTTCTTTTTATATTTTGGATACTAATCTTTTATTAAGTATCTTCCAATTTGTGGATGCTCTTTTTACTTTTTCTGTGCTGTCTTTTGGTGAATAAAAGTCCTAATATTTAGTTGAGTTTAAGGTTTTTTAATATTTAATGTTTTTTTGGTCTTATTTAAGAAATCTTTATCCTGTGATATGTTCTCATATTTTTTTTGCTAAAAAAATTGAAGAGTTGATTTTCACATTTATGTACGTAATCACCAGGAATCGATTTTTTTGTTTGGCATGAGAAAGAAAACCAATTTCTTTCTTTCTTCCCCTGCCCTTTTTCCTACCCCCACCATATGTAACCAGTTTCCCCAGCACCATTTTTGCAATAGTACAACCTTTCCCACTAAATTATAATGCCGTGTCATAAATCAAGTATCCATATATACTTGGCCTTTTTCTGGACTATTGGTCAGTTTGTTGCTGTATGACTTCTTTATTTTCTTAATTATTTATCTTCATGGTAAGTTTTGATATCTGTTAGAGCAGAATGCCCCTCTCCACCCCCATCCTTTAATCTCTCTCTTCAGGAATGTTCTCTCTCTGAAACTTTGGTCTGCCATATAAAATTATAAATTGTATTAAAGTAGATAACTTAGGGGTTCTATTTATATATTGCTTTTTTTAGATAGGTCTTCTTACTGAAAATGCATTTCAATGAATATAGTTTTCTTCATGCAAGTTTTATACATAAATTTTGTTAGAGCTATTGCTGCGTATCTTGTGTTTTTTATTAGTGTAAATCACATCTCTGAAAATTGTTTTATTTGCTGATTTATAAAAATGCCATTGATTTTTGGATTGTGATCTTCTAAACAGTTTACCTAAATTCGTTTCTAATAATTTGTTTAAATATCGTTTTCATTTCATGTTTAGCTAATCATTTCTGCAAATAACTCTCAGTCCATTAATAATTTATTTCTTTTGTGCTGACTAGAACCTCCAGCATGTCAAATAAATAGAAATAGCAATAGTGTTATCTGTGCCATGTTCCTAATTTTAAAGAGAATACTTCTAACATATCATCATTAATGTTTATCTTTAATGGTAGATTGTCCTTATGAGTTAAGAAAATCCATTTATTCTTTTCTTGCTGGCAGGGTTGTTTGTTTTATCATGAATGAATGTAAAATGTTACCAGATACTTTTTCTGCAAATATTGAGATAATGATGTACTTTTTCTGCAAATACTGAGATGAGTATGCAGTTTTTCTCCTTTATTGTATTAATGTAGGAAATGAAATAGATTCTCTAATGTTAAATCTCTTTTGCATCCTTGGGATAAATTCAATTTAATTAAGATGTTTTATCCTTTACACATTGTTTTGGTTTGTCAGAACTTTGTTTGGAATATGTGTATCTGTGTATATAAGGGAGACTGCAGTAATGTTCCTTTCCATTCCTAATATTATCTATTTGGGCTTTTCACCAGAGATAAAATGTTTTGTTAACTCTTTTCAAACTACTTTTTTGATCATCTCTATTTGAAACTTTGTTTTCTAATTTATTTATATCTCACCTTATCTTTATCATTTATTTCCTATTACTCTGTTGAGTTTATTCTTTTTATTTGATTATTTTTCAACTTCCTTTCTATAATGAGCAATTAAGGCCACAGAATTCCCTCTAAGTACCACTTTTGGTATATCCCACAAGCTTTAAGATGTGTGTCCTTCCTTATTGTTCAAATCTTGGTATCTCTTATAATGAAAGATTTGTTGATTTCTTCTTGTAATTTCATGTTTTTGGTTTTGCTTTTGTTTTGTTTTTGCTTGGTGTATTTTATTTCATTAGTTTTTCCCCTGATCCTTGTATTTCTTTTCTTCTACTTACCTAAGGTTTCATTTATTCTTCTTTTTCTAGTTTCTTAAAATGGAAGCTTACGTTACTAATTTTTTACTTTTCTTTCTTTTTAATATAATCAACATAAAGCTATGGTTTTCCTCCTAAGCACTGCGTTAGCCACAGCCCATACATTTTGATATGTTTGTTGTGTTTTCATTTTCATTCTGTTCAAGATATTTTCTCATTTCTCTTGGGATTTCTTCTTTGGTTCATTGATTATCAAGAAGTGTGTTGCTCAATTTCCAAATACTTGAGGATTTCCCAGATATATTTCTGCTGTTGATTTCTAATCCAATTTTATTGTGGTTCTGGAACATATTCTGTTTGGTTTTAGTCCTTTTCAAGTAAAGAGACTGTTCTGTGTTCTAGGGCAAGATCTGTTCTGGAGAATGTTCTGTGTTCCTTTGGAAAACATGTATATTCTGCTGTTTTGAAGTGGATTGTTAAGATAGTTATTTTAAGTTGGTTGATTGTGTTGTTCATATTTTCTATATACTTGCTGAATTTCTAATTCTATCAGTTACTGAAAGAGGAATATTGAAATCTCTAATTATAATTTTTGAATTACTCATTTCTTCCATTCCTTTCAGTTTTGCTTCAAGTCTTTTTGGGGGTTCTTTTGTTAGGTACATACCTATTTTTAAATGTTTTTGTTTTTACTTTTCTTCAGGTATGTGTCCACTTATAATTACTGTATCTTCCTAATGTACTGACTAGTAATCCAGTGTCCCTTATTGTCCCGTCCCTTAAATTGTTCACTGCAGCATTTCTTTTCTTAATGTCTATTTTGTCTCATGTACACGTAGCCATCTGAACTCTCTTATGGTTACTGTTCGCATGGTATATCTTTTTTCATGCTTTTACTTTTAACCAGTTTGTATCTTTGAATTTAAAATGTCACTTACAGCATATGGTTGGATATTGCTCTTTCATTCAGTCTGACAATTAGTATTTAATGTTAATTATTGATGTAGTTATATTTAATTCTGCCATTTTGCTTTTTTTCAACATATTTTATATCTGTGTTTTTATTCTGTTCCTCCTTGACTGCTTTCTTTTATATTAAAAAATATTTTTTAGTATGCTATTTTAATTCCTCTTAATCTTTTGAATTATATATTTAGGGTTCTTTTAGCAGTTTCCCTAGGAATTACAGCATACTTTATCACAATCTACTTCAAGTAAATACAGACACGATGCTGGTAAAGTATAGCAGGTTTTACACCAGTGTAGCTTTGTTTCCTCCACTCTTGTTTATGGTGTTGTCATATATACAACATCTGTCTATGTTATAAATGCAGTGTTATACTTTCTGCTTTAAATAATCTCATTTAAAAAAAAAAGAAATTAAGAGTGTACACACACACACAAAGTCTTTTGTGGTTACCTTTGTATTTACCATTTATAGTGCTGTTCTTTCTTTTCCTTGGATCTGAGTTACCATCTGGTGTCATTTTCTTTCAGTTTGTAGAATCTCCTTATGTTTTTGTTTTTATAACAGATCTAATAGCTGATTATCTCATTTTTGTTTATTTAAAAGTACGCTTATTTTACCTTCAGTTTTGAAAGAATTTTGCAAATTACAGAATTCTTGGTTGACTTTTTTTTTTCTTTTAGTATTTGGAACATATTCCATTACATTTTGACCTTCATAATTTCTGATGAGACATCAGCCATTTTAATAGTTGTTCACCTACACATGGTTTTTCTTATTTCTTTCAAAATGTTCTGTTTTTGGCTCTTAGCAGTTTGACTTTGATGTGTTTAGGTTATTGTTCTTTTTATCCTATTTGGGGTTTGTTGAGCTTGTAGCTGTATGTTAAGAATTTTTCACTATTATTTCTTCAAATACTTTTTTCTACCTTCTCTTTCCTTCAAAGCCTTCCTTTTTTTTTTTTTTTTTTTTAAGATTTATTTATTTATTTGAGAGAGAGAGAAGGATCGGGGGAGAGGGAGAAGGAGAAGCAGGCTCCCCGATGAATGTGGGTCTTGATTCCAGGACCCTGGGATCATGACCTGAGCCGAAGGCAGACGCTTAATGGACTGAGCCACCCAGGCGCCCCAGAGAATTCCTTTTCACACACTACTGAAATGGTTAACATTGTCCTACAAGTTTCTTCAGTTTTGCTCCTTTTTTAATGATTGTTTTCTCTGTTCTTCAGATTGGATATTTATTAATCTAATTTCAAATTCATTGATTGTTTTGCCATCTTAGATCCACATTAAGCTCCTCTTTTCTCTTAATTTCTTGAATAGATTTATTATGGCTACTTTGAAATTTTCACTAAATTCAACATCTAGGCCCAGTCAGAGACAGTTTTTATTGGCTGCTTCTTTCTTGATTATGGGTCATACTAAATACCTAATTTTTTGGCCGAAAGCTGGACATTTTAGACAACATATTACAGTAGTTCTGGACTGTTTTATTTTTTGAGTTATTGATTTTTTTGTTCTAGTAACTTGCCTAGATTTAAACTGTGTAATGAATCTGTCTCCCCATCAGTAGCACTCTCAATGCAAAATGAACAAATCTTTTAGAATTTCTTAATAGAGAAAGAGAGAAAGGAAAGCAAGCAGGCAAGCCCAGTTGAGGACAGCTGCTCAGGACAGCTGCTCAGCTTTGTCTTGACAAAGAAGAGAGTACTCTGGAGAAGGAACATCTAATACAGGGTTATATATATTTTTTGTTACATCGAGAGTTACAGAGCATCATGACAAAGGACATTTCAGAAAATTACAAACTTTATCTTATGCTTTTAGTATGTGCAAGGTTGCAGGCTTTGGAGGTATGGGAATGGAATTTAGGGAGATTTTTACTCATCTTTAGTTTAAAGTGTTCTTTTAGAAAGTTATTTGTTAACAGAGTAGATATACAGTGTGTGCTTGGGGCAGAAATAGAGCCCATGCTTTGAAGTTTGGTGAAGTCATTCTAACCTTGGTAAAAGTTGGCTTCCTTGGGAGCCCAGGAGCAGGGCCCACAAACATTAAAAGTTGAATTTCCTTTAACAGCAATGTGTGTCTCTACTTGTTTTTTTTATTGTTATTTTTAACCTGCCTCCCTAGAGATCATCTCTGTGTTTGTATGGCTTAATGGTAAGCCAGTGATTTGGGCAGAGATTGTGTTGAGGTACCTTGAGCCTCTCAACTTCTATCAACTGAGCTGGGTGTGGGGTGAGGATTGCATTCAAAGTTGCAGCCAGTTCTCAAGTCTCCTTTGCCTTTCATGTGAATTGGTTTCTTAGAACTCTTCCATGTGTAGTTCAGCTGTCAGCCAGAGATTTGTGGAGATTATCTCAGCCCCTCTGTGGCTCTTTCACTTCCTTAGCTCTCCTTTACATTTCTGGTTGGTCCACACCTACCCTGAACTGGCCCAGTAACCTTGGACTAGCAAAGCAATGGTTTTCAAATCCACCTCTCCCCAATCCAGTCCACCACCCTTGGATTCAAGATTGCTGGTTCTTGCCTACCATCAGACCTAAAGTTGATAAAGTTACTATTTTCACAGCCATGTTGATGGAAGAAATGGAATAGTTCTAAGTAAGATTCCTGATGTCCTTGCCCCTAGCCCTAGCCATTTTTCAAGAATGAACACGGCTCAGGGCGCCTGAGTGGTTCATTTGGTTAAGCACCCAACTCTTGATTTCAGCTCAGGTCATGATCTCAGGGTTGTGAGATCGAGTCCTGTGTTGGGTTCTGCACTCAGCACGGAGTCTGCTTGGGATTGTCTCCCACTTCCTCTGCTCCTCCCCCTGCTCACACACTCCTCTCTCTCTCAAATAAATAAATAATCTTCAGAAGAATAAACACAGCTCAGTTTGTGTCTTGAAATTGTTTTTTGACAATTTTTTCCAGTTTTATACTTGTATTCTACAAATAGAAAATCACTCAGCCTATTCATGTTGCCATTAATATAAGTCCTTCTTGGCTTTCTTTAAATCCCCTATCAGCTAGGAAGGTAGTCAGTGTCATAGAATCCTGCTGGAGCTACTTTTAGAATTTTGGCCTAGTAGAGTATTTGTTTGATATAAGATTATATTTTTTTCTGTTCACAGGTTGCTTATGATGAAGCTACAGATGAATTTGCTTCTTACTTCAACAGACAAACTTCTCCCAAGATTCTCATCACAACATCAGATAGACCTCATGGGGTAAACATATCAATCAGTATAGTTATTGAATTCTTAATTTTCTTACATTACTTAGACTATTTAAAAGAACTCCTTTCAGAAGATCTGAGTTAAATTATTAGTAATTGCCATAGATAATACCTGTGAATAAGCTAAATAAAATTAATACTGTGATAATGATACAGCTTCTCGAAGCATGATTCTTCAGGATGGAGTTTATCAGCCTCAGCACTGTTAGCATTCTGGGCTGCATCGTTTTTTATCATGGGGGTGGTCCTGTTCCTTATAGGATGTTTAGGAGCATGCCTGGCCTCTGCCCACTAGATACCACTACCCACCACCCCTACCACTACCACCAGTTAGACCCATTTTTGCCAAGTGTCCTCCTGTGGGGCATAATCACCCCCAGTTGAGAACCACTGCTTTAGGATGATCAGCTTTTGATAAAGGATTAAATACTGTTCAGATATCATTCCTTCCCTACCCTTGCCCTTTATTAATAACACGTATATTAATCGTTGCTTTTTTCTTTATAAGTGTATTCCACATAAAACTTACTCCTTTTCACCTTTGAGGATTTCTGTTATTTTGTTTTGCAGAGAACAGTACGACTCTGTGAACAGCTCTCCACAGTTATACCAAACTCACATGTTTATTACAGAAGAGGACTGGCTCTGAAAAAAATTATTCCACAGTGCATTTCAAGAGATTTCACAGATCTGATCGTTATTAATGAAGATCGTAAAACACCAAGTATCCTTTCTTTATTAAAGAAGTTTTACTGTCTCACCTTCACCCCCTTTTAAAATATATTTGAAAGAATAAGGAAATGTTTTCTGTAACTTTAAGAACATAATTTTTTAAGCTAGAAAATTACGTATCTAAGATTCTATGAACTTTTTCTTTTCATTTAGCAAATATTCATCAAGTAAATGCTATAGGCAAGACATTACTTTAATCCTTAGTAAAAGTTGCAGAGATAAACAAGAGCTTCAGGGAGTTCATAATCTAGTAGGAGAGAATAGGTAAGCAAACTAACAAAAATGGAGAGTGGATAGTACAATTAAAGAGAGAAATACAGTGCACACTCTGGTAAAATCTGCCCTGGGGATATCAGGGAGGAAGGACTTGACCGAAAAGATGCTTAAGTTCAGTCAAGGTGAATATGGGTGAGTGAGGTAAATAAGGTGGAAGAAGAGTGCCCAGTGCGGATATACTATTGTAAAGGCAGATGGAGCTGACCCAATTGGGGATCTGCAAGTAGTTAGATATGGCTAGATTTTATGTTACCAGGGGTGGTATCACAGGATTACATTTTTGAGGTAGATATTTGAGCCCATATTATGTATTTGCTACTGTTTCAGATCCCAAGAATACTCTATCCTTTTTTCTGTGAGTCTCAGATCTGAGGTGACTGTGTCACATGAACCCAGGGTATTTTTGTCCTATTTGGAGATTAAAGAGCACATAAAGATGCCTAGGTTTGTTTTTGTTGTTGCTGCTGTTTTGCTTATTTATCGAATGGTGCCTGTGAGCTCATTAATGTAATTTAATTTTTTTAAGATTTATTTATTTTTAGAGAGCACATGAAGCAGGGGAAGGAGCAGAGGCAGTGGGGCTCGACCCTAGGATCCTGAGATCATGACCTGAGCAAAAATTAAGAGTTAGCAGCTTAATTGACTAAGCCACCCAGGCTCCCCTGTGAGCTCATTAATTTTGAAGATGATCATTTGAATGGGTCAAATTATTAAAATTATTAAGGATTCATAAAAAATAGGGACAGGACTTTGCTGCTGCCAGAATAACATTTTTTTTTTTTTTTAATCAATGAACATTGCTTTTTTTTTTTTTTTTTATAATAGTTTAAAAGCTATGTTTTAACAACCTAAATAACTTTTAGGGCCTTATTATTTTCAATATAAGTTAAAGACATTATCCACTTGTACAGGTTACTTTCCAGAGACTAAAATAGGCTAAAACTAGCTTTCTAATGTGATGTTTTGTTGACCATATTATAATTTGGCTTGGATTGTGGGTTAATGTACCAAAATAACTAAAATCTCTTGAATACTTAACTATTCCAGAAGAGATGTTTTTAATGTAGTTTCTGCTTTCTTAAAACTGTTTCCCAAAATAAAGTGGCAAGGTCTGTGTTCCTCTCTTATTTTTTGGCAGTTAAAAAATCATTACCATTTTAAGGCTGCTGGCAGGCATTCATCAGTTCAATAAACATTGTATCCTTGTTTTAGTTGAGGTATTTTATATAGGTTCTTAAGTTTCACTTATACCATCTATTGCCTTTAGACTTATGTTCTCTTTTCCTTACAAAATTGTATTGTCTTTTTACCCAAAATATATTAATATTTTTCTGGTTACCATATTGGACACCTTCAGATCATTAAGGTGCCATCAGTACATAGACCAAATTTATATTAAGGAAGTAACTAGACTAATTAACCCAAGTGTGAGATTATATTCCTATACACATAAATATATATGCCACACACACATATGCATGTGTTAGGTATCCCATGATTGTAAGTTTTGAGTATAGAATTACGTAGTTTTTAAAAGTCCTAATGAATAGAATTTTTATAAGTATAGTCCTGCCTGGATGTTGATTTTTTTTTTTTAGATTTTATTTATTTGAGAGAGAGAGATAGTGACAGAGATAGTGAGAAAGAGCACAAGCGGGAAGGAGAGGGAGAAGCAGCCTCCAGCGGGAGCCTGACGTGGGGCTCGATCCCAGGATGCTGGGATCATGACCTGAGCCGAAGGCAGACGCTTAACTGACTGAGCCATCCAGGTGCCCCTGGATGTTGATTTTTATAATTTCAAAGGTACTTCATTTTCTTTTCTAATTGATATGTAGTAATGAAGTTGATGGCAAAGTGTTGGTGGAAGAAGCTAGGAAAGCAGACCTTCTAAATTGCTTTTGTGTTCTCTTAACAGAGAATGGTCTATAAGACTAGTAAGGACATTGGTAAGGGGCATTGGAAGTCCGTCTTGGTTAAAAAGATTTTAAGATAAGGCCTAGAAACTGAGTAAGGTCAGATATCCTGGCTTCAAAGAATATCTGCACAAACTTGTAAATGAGACTTTGCTAACTCTGAGGAAGATCCGAGACAGGCAAATGGAAGGAGGAGGGGGAGAGGACTGCCGGTTAGTATTTGCTAGGATCCAGAAAAAACATGTAGAATAATTAAAGGGAGAATAATTTGTAGGCACATAATAGGAATGGCAGTGTGATTCCTAGAGACTTAACATGGGCTTACAAATAATAAGTCATGATTCCTAATGGTGACACTTGGAGAAAAGTTGAAAGAATTGAGGATATTCGGCCTGTGGGAAATTAGAATATGGGGGCATGACAAGATACTGGAAGGGCTGCTGTAAAGGAGTAGTGCCAAATGGTGGAAATTTATGGAGATATAAATATAAACTTGATTTCCTCTAGAAAAGAGCTTTGTCAGCTATGTAAACTATAGTATAGTGGCTTTGGGTCAGGCAGATGTGATGTCAGATACACTTCATTACTTGCTGCTTTGTAATTTTTGTCAAGTTTCTTAGCTACTCGGTTTTCTCCTATCTTAAAGTAAGAAATAACAGCTAAATCTTTAGGGTTCCCACAAAGATCACATTAAATGTATTATGTTTCCAAGGCTTAATGCCTGGTCTGTTGTAGGCATTTTAGTAAATGTTATAGGGGAAAGCATGGAAGTTTTTTCTGGAGAGACCTACATCCTCTATTCAGTATTTCTAAATGGAAATTGAGCTAGGTAAGTCTTTGTGCTGTACTTTTGGCGGCTTGTAGGCTGTTTTGCATTCTTGGCCTTTGGGTACTAAAAGTCAGTTTTACCTCAGTCTTCATAACAGAATGCTTCTATGCATTAGGGCTTGTGCACAGGTGTAATCCCACCCAGTAAGATCTGCCACCTAGCTCTGAAATTGGGGCTAATCTGCCTAACCCTTCTCAACCTCTTTTCCTTGTTACTGAAATAGGGATAATGACCCCTATTCTTCATGGTTTATGTTAGAAATTAGCAATAACATAAGTAGTAAAGCTTTTTGTACATTGCAGGTACTTAGGAACTGATAATTTTGGATTTTGTAGTTCTCTTTTGACAGAAACCACAATTTAGTGGGAATGTTCTAGCAAGGAGTCAAGTCTTGATTTAGGTTGGAGGAAATTACCTTTACGTTCTTAGTATCCTGAGATTTCATGGTTTTTTTCAGTGTGCAAATGATCCAGAAATACTTTTGTTATACCTCATGAAATTGAACCTGTGGTGAATTTTTGAGAAGTAGGAAAGAATTCAAATAATACTGATTATCTGCTATGTGGTAGGCACTAGTATTTATTAGAAACAAATCTGTCTTCCAAGAGTTAACAGATTAGTTGGGAAGAAAGTCATTTACATGATTATAAGTCAAATAAGTGACAGGTGCTAAAGTAACAGTGACAGCTGAGATTTAAAGCTTAATTTTAACTGTGTAAAAAGAGGTGGCATTTGAAGTAGGCCTCAACAGTACTGCCCTTCTTGGTCAAGCTTGCCTCAGTCCCAGCACGATGAGCCCCTTCCCCAGAAGACCAGCACCATGTCTCCTGACCAAAGTGTTCTGCAGGGCTTCAGATCTAGTGGAAGTAGTATCAGGTCTCATTTAACAAACAGATCAGAGCACACCTAGTTAAAACATTCTGGCCGAGGACCAAATACTGCCCATTGCAGGCAAGGAGAGCCTCTGCAGACAGCTGGCCTGAAGGACAGAGCAGCCAGAACACAAGGTAGAGCACACACAGCACACACCAGGGACACTTCCTGAAGTGCCAGGCCCTGGGCCCTATAGGACCTCTACTTCCTAAAGCCATTACTCTTTGGAGCAGGAAACAACGAGCTTTTCTAACACAGAAGAAGGCAGAGACTTTGACAAAATGCCAGATGGAGAAAT
Source organism: Mirounga angustirostris (assembly GCF_029215605.1). Classification (NCBI taxonomy): domain Eukaryota; kingdom Metazoa; phylum Chordata; class Mammalia; order Carnivora; family Phocidae; genus Mirounga; species Mirounga angustirostris. The sequence continues at coordinate 120,360,699 of NW_026991712.1, read as the reverse complement.
TTATCCCAAATGAAAGAACAAGATAATGTCACAGCCAGAGATCTAAGCAAAACAGATATAAGTAACATGTCTGCTGGAGAATTTCAAGCAACAACCAAGGATATTCGTTGGGCTTGAGAAAAGAATGAAAGATTTCAAGGAGGCCCTTACCACAGAGATAAGAGAGTTAAGAGTCAGAAACGAAAAATGCAATGACTGAGATTGGAAACAGGCTAGATACAGTGAACATAAGGCTAGGAGAAGCAGAGGAATGAATAAGTGATATAGAAGAAGACAAAATAACAGAAAATAAGCTGAACAAAAGAATTACGGAACATGAGAACAGATTTAGGGAATAAAGTGACTCCATCAAATATAACAATACTCATAAGAGTACCAGAAGAAGAGAGAAAAGGGGGCAGAAAATCTGAGGAAATAATAGTTGAAAACTTCCCTAATTTGGGGAAGGGAATAGACATCCACATCCAGGAGGCACAGAGAACTCCCATCAAAATCAACAAAAGCAGGCCATCACCAAGATACACTGTAGTTAAAATTTCAAAATATAGTGATAAAAAAAATCTTAAAAAAAAACAGTAAGACAAAAGAAGTCCCTAACTTACAAGAGAAGACCCAAAAGGCTAGCTGCAGATTTCTCAACAAACTTGGCAAGCTAGAAGGCATTGGCATGGTGTATTCAAAGGGCTGAATGGGAAAAATCTGCAGCCAAGAATGTTCTATCCAGCAAGGCTACCATTCAGAATAGAAGGAGAAAGAGTTTCCCAAACAAAAACTAATGGAGTTTGTGACCACTGAACCAGTCCTGCAAGAAGTATTAAAGGAGACTCTTGGGAGTAGAAAAATCTCCAGAAACAGTGACAAAACAAGTAATAAAATGGCACTAAATACATATTTATTAGTAATTACTCTGAATGTAAATGGACTAAATGCTCCAATCAGAATGGATAGAGAAGACCCATCTATATGCTGCCTACAAGAGACCCATTTTAAACTAAAGATACATGCCAATTGAAAGGGGATGGAGAAGCAAAATGGATGTAAAAAAAAAAAGCTGGAGTATCAATGCTTATATCAGACTTATAAACTAGACTTCAAAGACTTAACGAGATGCAGAAGAGCACTGTATCATAATAAAGGGGACAGTTGAACAAGATCTAACAATTGTAAATACGAACCCAACATGGGGGCACCTGGATATATAAAACAATAACAAACATAAAGGCACTCACTAAGTGGGTCTTAATAGATGAGTTAAATAATGCAGGTATTTGAAATAGCATGAACAAAAAATACATAATAGCATTAATATGTATGGTGTGTAAGAGATTGTGTGCCCACCAGTTAGGAAACATAGGCATAAGGGAGACAGATTAGAAAGGTGATTTGGGGCCACATGAGAGCTGTACTGGTATCTTTTGTTTTGTAGATGAGCAGTCGTGAGAGTAGTTTGAAATTAGCTACAGCTGTCAAGACTCAAGTGTATCTAGTTTGCTTTTCATTTAGCATGAGAAACCATGGTAGATAAAATGACAGTTGCATCCCATACCTTATTACATATAAACTTAATTTACAGTCTATTAGAAAATGTACTTAGAATGGTGAGAGAGGTCAGACCAACTAGGATACTGTTTTAATGTAGGTGAAAAATCTCAAGGACCTCAACTAAGAGAATAGCAGTAAGGGTAAAGAGGAGGCTATGGAAGTCCTTAATTTGAGGGTAAAAGCAGTAAATAGGATTTGGTAAGAAAGGGGAGGAGGAATTGAAGATAATCCATGGGCTAATGGGAGAATGTTGATGCCTTTATAAAAAGATGGCAACATTTGTTTTGTAAAACTGTGTGCAGATAATTTGGAATAGTCTGATTCTGATCTTTTAAGGTTCAGTATTTGGAAGAATCAAGTTGTGTTACAAAGACTTAAGGAATGTTGTATAAGGTAGCTGCATTCCAGACTTTTAAAGCCCTTGGGCTGCTAACCCTGCCAGTTGTAGGTATACTTCATTTATAGTTTAGTGTGTCTGCCAGAAGTCTCTGTTTGTGGTAGACAATCAGTAAGTGGTTATTAATTAGTTGATTTTAATTTGTGGCACAGTAATCCCAAGAATAAGAGCTTGTCTTTCGAGAAACATAACTTTGATTTCAAAAAGAGAGCTTAGGAGTCTCTAGTCTTATGGGACAGTATTCAAAGCTGACAGCATATACTAACCCTACAAATGTATAAAAAATATACATACAAATGTGTTTTATGTATGAAAGTGCATTTTTAGGGTTATAAGGCCTCTCTGAACATGGAGGTAAACTTTTTGTTTGCAATGCTAAAATTACGCTAGAATCCCATCTTATTACTGTTAGGGTAGTGGACATAAGCTCTTTTTGCCTAGTTTTGTTGAATACCCAACGTACCCTCTTGAGGGTGATGAAAAAGTGGGAGTACTATAGGTTAATCTTTTTTTGAAATATTGGGTTGACTTATGGGGCTTTAGTTTTGAGTATGGTAAGAAACTGTTAACCCAGAGGCATACATGTACCTACCTATTCACCTAGCTACAAATTTTATGAGCCTTTGGACATACAGACCAGTTATTTATACAATTTAAGATTTAAATTACAGCGTTCAATGTGTTCTTAGCTTTATGAACAGATGGATTAATTCTAAGTCACTTGCCAAATGGCCCAACTGCTCATTTTAAAATGAGCAGTGTTCGTTTGCGTAAAGAAATTAAGGTAAGTTTTATTCATTCCTTGATTGGCATTGGTCTCCTTGCAGTATATGCTTAGTTAACTCTGTAACTTACAGATCGAATTGCTTTTATAATGGCATTTGTCCTTCTGCTTAAAGCGAGTTTTATCTACTGGCAGTTTTCGTATGAGATTGTAATTGAGTTATGGCAGACAGGCAGTAGCCTTCATTACTATGAAACCGGTTACTTTTCTAGTAGGACTTTTTGGTACAGTCACTGTATGTTAAAATAATTTTAGATATATTTCATAGGATTGATAAGTCATCTGTGGTAGTTTGTCATTAAGAAAGATACCTTTAAAATTTTTCAGTTTGCCACATAAATTCTGAAACTTGAACTTACAGTATCAGGATATAGATTAATTCCTTATTGTGATATTTTTCATCATTTTTCCAGAGAAGAGGCAAGGACCCTACAGAACACATACCTGAAATAATTTTGAATAACTTTACAACGAGACTGGGTCATTCTGTTGGGCGTATGTTTGCATCTCTCTTTCCCCATAATCCTCAGTTTATTGGGAGGCAAGTTGCCACATTCCACAATCAACGGGACTATATCTTCTTCAGATTTCATAGGTGAGGAAGGTACTTTAACTCCTTAGACTTTGACTTAAATCATGAAATATATTTTCAATGTAAACATGTTTTCTAATGTATTGTGACAAGTATTCTAGATGAGAAATAAATTATCTTTTGAACTCTATCACGTTAAAGAAATTACATTTGATTTATTCAGACTGTTTTCCCTTAATTCTTTCATTTATCTTTGAAGGTACATATTCAAGAGTGAAAAGAAAGTGGGAATTCAGGAACTTGGACCACGTTTTACCTTAAAATTAAGATCTCTTCAGAAAGGAACCTTTGATTCTAAATATGGAGAGTATGAATGGGTCCATAAGGTATGTGCCTTATTTCAAAAGCCATTTAGATCATTTTAAAAGAATGGAATGAGGAGGAAACCATGTACTTTATGCTTTTGAGTGCTTATATCTCAAGCTATGCTCCTGACCTCCATAAGCTTGAAAAAACCAATCTCTAACAGGGTATTTTGTGCTGGTGATGAACCCTGGTTCATTTGAATTATCCTAAAGATCAGTGGTCCTCAAAGTGGACCAGCAGCATCACCTAGGAACCTGTTAGGAAGGCAAATTGTTGGCCCACAGACCTACCAAATCAGCATCTTAGGGAGTGGGGCCCAGCACTCCCTTTATAAGCCAGTGTTACGATTCTGTTGTATGTTTGAAAACTTTTGCTATAGACATTTTGTAAAGTTTGTAGATTTTAAATCAGAAATGAAAACTTTAATATCTTAAAACCCGTCTCTTTTCTAGTAAGCAATAGTTCACTTAGGTATTTTTACTTCAGAATTTTACATGTATATTATACACCTACATATTAGAACAGTAACTTCTAATACCTTTATTAGACCTAGACTATTCAGTCTCTGAAATGGACCCAAAAGGGTTTTTTTTTTTTAAGTATTGTTACCTGTAAATTGTTTACTTTTTTTTCCTAATTTTCAGCCCCGGGAAATGGATACAAGTAGAAGAAAATTCCATTTATAAAATACTGAAGGAATAGTATTGAATTGTGCTAAACAGGCCAATCTTGGATTTATGACAGAAGACCCTTTTCAAAATGTCATTTACTGGTTTCATAAACCTTTTCATGTCTGGACAAAGTATCAAGTGCCATGAATTACCATTCACCGTCTATGTAGCAAATACAAATAAAAGTCATTTTGGTGAATTTAGAAGTTGCAGTTTAAGTTTCCTAAAAGTTCTCTTATTTCTAGGTACTTGTAAGTTGGAATCAAGATTCAAACTAACTTTTCCATGTGTACTTTCATGGAACACGTGGCCTGGAGAGAAAATACAGTCCTTGGTACTTACTAGCCCATTGGTTTTCTACCAGCCTAATCTTGGATCTGGCACATAACTTTAATTCTGTTTCCTGCATGAATACATATTGGGAGGCCAGGTTTCTGGGATGTTTTAGTATTTCCTTAAGCCTTTCAGAATGGTAAAAATTTTAAAGCAAAATGGTTTACCAAGGACTTAACAGTTGCAAATTACTGAAGCTAAACTTTGGTTCCTTTTTTCTTGATACTTTGTACCTCATTACATTGTACTATAGTATTCCACTCAAGAAATGTTTAAAAGTCTGAAATTTTTCTTAGCATTTTCTAATGGAATTCCTATGTCCAGTCTTTACTGTCCTTATTAGGAATGCAATCTTTTAAGAAGTAATTAACTCTTAGGTGGAATGGTAATAACCCTACACAAGAGTTTATTAGAAATATTTATTATTAAAACAAAGTTAATCCTGCAAATAACTCATGAGTAGGAACTAGTACTAGTAGCTTCCTCCTGACCTTGAAAGAATACAGAAGTCTGCAACTTACCTTTAATTCCCTATAGTCTTTCAAATAAATGTATGGCATAAAATTATGTGAGATGAGTTGGTAGGAGAAAACACTAAAACTTAACCCCTTTTTAAAGACAATGGGAAACTCACATATCTTAGGTATTCAAAATAAATTAATACATAGTCTATTTAATACCAGTAATTAACCAAAAAACTTTTATACTAAGTATTTTATTGTATGCTGCTGCCAGTGTATATAAAATAATTACCCTTGTGAAATAGAAATTTATGAAAATTCAGAGAGGTAGATGTTAAAGACTGACAAAAGTAGAAGTTTATATAGTATGGCACGTGTTATAGGGATAATAAGCTTTGTACAGGCTTCAAATTTAGTTCTCCTTTGAATATTCACTGGTTCATGAAAAGTGGTTTAGAAAACCTGAAATGGAAAAGAAAGAGTGAATTATTAGGGTACCGTACCAAAGCACAATAGTTTTTTCTGAAAAGTAATACACTTCTATTACTTTAAGGGTATTTATTTGCATATAAGCTTATAAAGTGCTTTCAATTAAACTAAGCCTGTTTTATTTTTTAAAAAGATTTATTTATTTGAGAGACAGCCAGCGCTGGTGTGTGCGCGACTGGGGGGGGGGGGCACGGGAGAAAATATCCAAGCAGACTTCCAACTTGGGGCTCGATCTCAGGACCAATGAGATCAGGATGATTGAGCCACCCAGGTGCCCCAAACTAAGCCTGTTTTGTTTTGTTTTGTTTTTTTAAAGCAGACATATCGCAGGGTTTCTAGGGGGAAAAAATGAGAAACAGGAGATTTCTGTGATGTATAAAATGTAACTTCCTCTTAATTTTCACAACCATTCTGAAGTACAAATCACTTCTGGTTTATAAACAACAGACTTAAAGATTAACTTGCCAGGATCACTCCGAAAGATACTCTATGTCCTAATAAAAAAAAGTTAATGTAAAACTCTCTTAAGTTCTGAAAAATCTGAACATCCCTAGAAAATGAGCAGTTAGCACTGATGAGAGCAGTTTGGCTTTATCTACTACGGTAAAAGATGCAATCCCACTTCTATTTACCTAGATAAACCTACACTTAAAGAGAAACATGTACACGGATATTGACTATAGTGGTGTTTTAACAGCAAAGAACTAGAAATAGCCTAAATGTAACTCAATAGGGGAATAGATAAACCAGGATTTATACATATTGTTGAATACTATACAGCAGTTAAAACAATTTACATGGATCAACACAAATCTCAAAAATAATACAGTAGTTATTCCTAAAAAACAGTAAGTTATCTATATGGAAAGATAGAAAAAGTATATCTTTTTAAAATTTTTTGATACATGGTTCTCTACTTACTTGAAAATTTCTGATATTCTATAACAAAAATGTTCAAGAAGCTTAAACAGAATCAGTGGTGAAAAAACAAAATGTCTAACCTCAATTAACATCTGGATTAATACAAACTTAAAAAACTAGATAGGCAGAAAATGAGGGTTGTTTAGCAAGAACTCAACAAAAAAGCATTCTCAAGGTCCAGGTGGAAAGTTTGCTCCTAGTTATCAAGTGTTATTAAATTTTAAATGTCATTCCTTATTGAATAATTTTACTTTTATTTTTTTTAAGATTTTATTTATTTATTTGACAGCGAGAGAGAGAGAGACAGTGAGAGAGGGAACACAAGCAGGGGGAGTGGGAGAGGGAGAAACAGGCTTCCCACTGAGCAGGGAGCCCGATGCGGAGCTCGATCCCAGGACCCTGGGATCATGACCTGAGCCGAAGGCAGACGCTTAACAACTGAGCCACCCAGGCGCCCCAAGATTTTATTTATTTGAGAGAGAGAGTTTTAAGCCAGGGGGAAGAGAGCAGAGAGGAACAAGCAGACTCCACCCAACACAGGGCTCTTTCCCACAACCCTGAGCTCATAACCTGAGCCAAAATCAAGAGTCAGAAGCTTCCAACTGAGCCACCCAGGCCCCCCTAAATAATTTTACTTTAGAAATCGATCTTAAGGAAACAGGTAAACTATACATAGGAGTACCAAGATATTTGCCTCAGTGTAGCTTCAAACTTGGAAACCTCAATATTTAATGATGTCCTCAATATTTAATGATGTTTAAGTTACAACCATTGAAAATCTAGTTTACAAAGAATTTTAATGAAGAAAATTCAAGTGTTTTTTTAAAAGCAGAATAAAAACTGTACATATTGTGATCCTCATTGTCTGTAAACCTGCCCATAAATATTTCTTCCTCTTAAAAGGAAATCTAATCTATTAACAGTGATTGTTTCTAGGTGTGCTGATCATGGTAATTTCTATTTTCCTTGTACTCTATCTACTACTAAATTATCTACGTTGTCTTAATTTAAATTATCAAAACTATGTATTTTTAAGACTGACTTGTAGATTCTTTGCATCCAGGCCATTTCACTGTGGGCCACCCAGGACCACCAGCATCAATATAACCTGGGAGTCTGTAAGAAATGCTTCACCCCTAGAATTCAGACCTATTGAGAATTTGCTTCTGAACAAGGTGATTTGTAGATACATTCAAGTTTGAGAAGAAATGCTTTTACATCCAAATGTCCTTTTCCTGGACCAAGGTGTTTCAAATCATACCTACAAACTTGTTTTATTATACTGCCAGGATTAGTAGCAATTATTTTACTCTGAAATCTGGGTTCTTATCCTAGTTATATTTATAACTTTGAGCAAGTCATTTAAATACCTATCTGTAGACTCTTGTGAAATGAAACTGTTAACAGCCAGATAAGAAGCCAGGCTTCTTAACAGTATTTTATATCAAATGAAAATAAACCTCTTTGTAAAGTGAATACAACGGGAACAGAGGTTAAAGAATCTTTAATAAGCCATAAAAATAAGAAATTTCCAAAAACTGCCATGAAGAATTAATATTGCTAGAGGCAAAGAACTATTAACTATTCAAAATGAACGTGTTAAGCTGTTAAAAAGAATGACTTCCTCATGGGAAACCTATTACTCAAAGGTGGTTTCTGGTGTTTCAAAATCTTAACCTATTTAACCATTTTATTTACTGGAAACATGCTGACTTCCTGGATACTACCAAATCTACAAAGCTTAATGAGGGAGGGCACAACTATGTAACATGGTATTTTAGGAAGCAGCTTCCTGAACTTTGAGGAGTTAGAATGTTTGTAAAGGGTGTGTGCCACACAGTTTTTTTTTTTAAAACACTATTATTTTAAGGTTGCTTCTCATAGGACAGTACGGGTGAGTAAACCCTCTGACTAAAGTACCGTGTATTTATAAAAGGTGTAGCACCCTTGGATTACATTTTAAATTCTCCACAGCATGTTTTTTGGTCACAACTCTCTTGGATTAACATTATATACTTTTGCACACATTGACATTTGATCTGGAAGGTACAGATTAATATACAGACACATGTCTTAAACCAGCAAATTCTTTAGTTTCTTAATCTTCTGAAATCAAATCCGCTGCCTGCCACCATGAACTCATACACTTCATTTCTCTCGTTCTATCTTTACTTTACAAGAATAAAGAGTAAAACCTGTTATTCCCCACTACAAATGTCAGTTTATTCAATGATCTCTTGATTTTCTCTTACATTCCCAACCCCCAATTCTTTGCTATGCTGCGTTATAGCTGGGTTCTATTAGAGAAAAGACATCAGGATTAATCCAAATGAGTTGGTAGTATTTAAAAGTCATCCCATGAACACTGCAGATTTTTTTAAAACTGTCTAAATATTAAGGCAACTTACCATCCAAAGATTCATTTTACTACAAAAAGGAACAGACTTTTTGGGGTCTGAAGGGATTCGTACTTGAAGATACACCAGTTAGCAGGGGGTCGTGTTGGGCATTCTGCAGACAGAATTGTTTCAAATCTGCAGCTGCCTGGGAAACCTGTATAAGACAAAAGGAGAGGGTAGTGGGAAGAGGCGAGAATGTTTTTTTAAATTTTATTTTATTATGTTAATCACCATACATCATTAGTTTTTGATGGTAGTGTTCCATGATTCATTGTTTGTGCATAACACCCAGTGCTCCATGCAGAACGTGCCCTCTTTAATACCCATCACCAGGCTAACCCATCCCTCACCCCCCTCCCCTCTAGACCCTCAGTTTGTTTCTCAGAGTCCATAGTCTCTCATGGTCCGTCTCCCCCTCCGATTTCCCCCCTTCATTTTTCCCTTCCTATGATCTTTTTTTTTCTTTTTATGCTATGGTGAGCACTGTGAATTGTGTAAGACTGATGAATCACAGCGAGAATGTTTTAATGAAGGTTTCCTCAAATCTTTGAAATACCTGCATGCAATAAATACTTCTTTTTTTTTTTTTAAAGATTCTGAGCCACCCGGGCGCCCCTATAAACACTTCTCTTAAATCAAAAGATATATACTAATTGAAGGTCAACAGTCATATATATACTGAGCTCATACTCAAAACACTACATGTACAGAGGACTAGTTTATGTTTTCTTTTGCTTGCTTATTAAAAGCATCAAATGATTCAGTACATCTGCAAAATAAAACCTATCTTGCTAGTTTATTAATAAATAATCTTCAGAGGTATTCCACCTTCAGAGCCTCAACATATTTTTTACTAAAAGCCATACACTCGATACAAAAGGCGTTAAAATTCTAGCCAACTATTACTTTGTCTTGAAAGCAATATTATTGGAAAAATGCTACTGTGAATGAACATTATGTTCTAAAACTGAACCATTCAGTTCATTGTTTTGGTATTATGTACCATTGCTATTTAAGGTTACGAAACTGAACAGTGACAGCTTTCTGCTTGGTGTCATGCGACTGAAAGGCTGATAGCAAACTTCAAATTATTTTAATAACTTCACTGAGCAGCCTGCCTTTAAAAAGCAGTGTATTTGCTTAAATGTGATTTTAACAATTTTCATATACATATACAATGCCACTCAAACAGGACTTAAGGAATTAAGTATCACTTAAATGTCTACTATTTGTATACTGATAAGGTGATGTAGAATACCAAAATAAAGAACCGAATGGTTCAGATGTAGAACATGAATAACTAAAAGATGTACCAAATGAATACAATATCCTCAGTCTTGAGGTTTAGGAAGATGGGAAAAATAATCATTTATTTTCAGTTTCAACTATCCCCAAGGAGGGTGAGAGCAGGTGTCCAGTCCGGCTGGGCATTTGCCTGTGAAAGGGAGGTAAGCATCACAAATACTCTCTATAAGAAGAAATCCTGCAGATTACTGCTGTATCCCAGACATTTACCTGGTAAAAGGATACATGATCCTGAAATGAATCTCAAGTCTTGAAATCTATTTGTGTATTTGGGTTATACAACAGTCCAGAGTAACTGAGTTCCATAGGTTTATTTAGCAACTGTATAAAGTATTATGTAAATACCTGATAACCAAGTGCTACAAAAAATGGCCACCCTGTTTACCCACCAAAAGAAGGTGTAGCTAAAGTGGGGGGTATGCATGGTATCATTTTGCACAATCTTAAAACTTGGTTTCATTCACATTAACTAGCAGTAAGGATAAAGTATTAACTTTCTGCCTAAAAGGGAGGCAGGCTCCAACTTAACTAATTCCCTTTCACAAACTTCTCAAGCACTAGTAATGTGCCAAATATATTCTGGCACTGAGAATACCTAAGAACAGCCAGGTCCTTGTTACAGAGGTGACAGTTCAGAGGAAAATACAGACAAGGAGCTCTTTGGAAAAAAGAGTGGTTAGATCATGCCTTAAGGGAAGGTGTCTCTGGGGAGGTGATATTTAAACTTGAGATCTTAGAGACAAGAGAACCAGCCAGGTAACTATCAGTGAGAAACCAATCAGAATTCTAAGTAGTTGGGAGAACTAAGACAAAGACTCTAAAACTCAAACAAGCTGCTAGCCCCTAAAGCATTGTAATAATCACCATCCAGGAGGTTGAAACCCTATAATCCTGGCATAATTATTACTGCCCTCTTTAACTCTCAAAACTGTCCTGGGTTGGTGAAACAACGTATGGTCGCCCTACATATGGTAGAGTTTGTCAAGCATTTGTAACCATTTCTATGGTTTCTACTTAAAGGTTTAATAGTAAACTTGTGCTAGTTTAAAAATAAACGAGCACCCAAAAAAGCATCTAGCATAGTCATGGATAAAATAGGCACACAAAATAAAATCGAACTAACCATATTTTACAACAGATTTAAAGAAAAGCTCATTTAAAAGTCCCAAGGTGGGATGCCCTCCCTTCCTTGCTACAGCCCCTAGCAGGAAATAGAGAACTCTAAAACCAAATCACCTATGGTGGCTTTAAGGCTCCTGACCAGAAGCCTCCTGAAGAAATGAAGTATAGGAACAGGCATCACTCTGGAGAGTTAACTGCAGTAGCTGGGGTTTTCATGGTAAAACCCTCAAGTACTTTAGTCTGAGGACTTCCATCTCATTTTCTTTTGAGACAAGGGCTAAGTACCCCTACTGAACACTTACTGCTTTCAACCAACCTTTTTTTTTCTTTTGCCTCCCATACCCCCGCATTTTTTTCTTTCCTGAGCCACTCCAACTATGGTAAAGGCACACCTGAATGATAACGTAATGGTTGGTTAAGAAATTTCAGAGTTAAATCCAGCCAAGAGTGACCATAAACCACTGGGATGAAGTAAGTATCTGGATATGAGAGAAATGGACTCCAAACAGCAATGGAGTCTACAGCACTTAAGGCCAGGAAGGGAGGGGAATCCCACACCAAAATTGATGGGAATTTCCCTTCCGTCCTGAGGTGACCACAACTGAGTAAGCTAGGTCCCTGACATTTCTATTTAAGGAAATAGGTAAATGGGAGACTATCTTACTCCACAGAACATTTCAGGGAGAAGTAAAGACTAGCCTGATGAGTACACAATCAAGTCATCTTGGAAACTGGCTGTTTCTTTCAACGGAGTGCATGATTTATATTCTTCTGTTTCTTTTTTTATTAATTACAAGAAGAGTTTCACTTGTAAGCTGACCTGTGCCAGAAAGAAGCCAATCCATTCAGGATTTTAAAAATCAGGAGAAACTTGGAATAGCATGTGAATGTCAGGTTATCCTACCAACATACACAAAAGGTTTTTTTTCCCCCAAAGTAAACGCCCAGGTCAGTGTTAACCAGTCGGCAAAACAAATAAAACTTGACCACCCTGTTCACTAAGAGCAGACCAGCAGATATTCCCAAGGTCATATCCCAGCAAACTGTGCCAAATAGGTATGCAATGCACGCTTTGTACGAGGTTGTACAGGGCACCAGTGGTAACCTTAGAGAACGTTTTGAAAACAAACATGCTTCTTTGACCTAAAGTTTGCGTTTGCAAAAATTCGTTTTCAAGTATGTGTTCGGTGGATAAGAGCTGGAGGTAAGAATCTAGTACTAAAAGGAGTGGGTTTGGGAACGTTCTGACATGAAAAGAAAACTGGTTCTGTTCTGAATTAAAACTCAGATAAAACTGTCTAGTGAAAAGAAAGGGTGGAGTCTGGTAAGCTGAGGACTGGAAGGGTGCGGACGGCGCGCGGAGGAGCAGCTGTTGCCCAAGCCAGCCACGGAGTCACTGCGGAGGGAGAGAGAGACAAGGGCGAACGGAATGCGGAAAGCCGCGGTCCAGCCGCCTTGGAAAGCCCTGGCCGCGGAAGGGCGCACTAACCGGCCCCCCAAACCACAGCGCCGACCCGCGCCCCTACTTCGCTGAAGTTGGCTGCTCCCGGATCCTCGCCGCCGAGCGCGCGCCCTCCCCAAGGGAAGCGGGAGCCGGACGCGAGTGCAGCCAGTGCCAGCCACCTCGGCCTCCCGATCCCACCCTCCGCCTCCGCCCTCCCCTCCCCCTCGGCCGCCCGCCCCCGCTCACCTTCACGCGGTTGAGCCCGGCTTCCAGCCGGAGCTGTTGAACCACTTTCTTCATAGCGGCGACGCTGGAGGAACCAGACATGGCGCTCTCAAGAGCGGGCAGATTCGTCCGTGCGTGGATCTGTCGGTTCGTGGGTCCGCTGGGCCAGACGGTGGGGCAGCGCGGCGGGGGGCGGGGCTCGGAACTTTGTCTCTTAAGTTTCCGGTTCTTTGCCCAGCGGCTCCACCCGCGGCACGCATGCGCGCTCCTCCTCCGCGTTCAGTTCCAGCTCCTCACCCCGGCGGGGAGCGGAGGCGGAGGGAGGGGGAGAAGGGAGTGAGAAGGGGCGGGGCGGACTGTGGGCTGAGTAGCTGCGGGACGCGAGCGCGACCGGACGCCAGTCTTCTTCCTCTCCCGAGAGGCCGACTTTGGAAAGGTAAAAAAGAAAAAAAAAGTTTGTCATTAGCCGCCAAGACCCGAGGGGGACCCTGAAGAGGACTGGTGAGGGAAGTCAGGTGCTTGAGGGAGTTTACAAAAGGCGCGGTGGCAGGCTGACGAGGAGGTTCGCTTTCCTGAACGGCGTTGGTGGCAGAAGTTGAGGGAAGAGAAGGACCCAGCCGAGGTGTATAGGAGCCAGAAGTACCGGGCGCGAGTCACTGACACCCTACCCTGTCTCCTTAGAGACGTGTCTCTAAGTGACTCGAGTTTGTTCAACGGGCGGCCAGTCCTCAGCCAGCTTCCCGCCATCAGACTCCTGAGGCCGAAAAAGGACACGGAGGTTGCTGTAACTGACCGGGGAGGAGCGGGGCGACGGCGAGCACGGGTGCTGGTTCGCTAGGGAAAAGTGCTTCTCGGGATTTGGCTTCTTTCGCCTCTTACCTCTTGGTTTTCTCGAAGAGGTTGTGAACAAGCCAAGGTACTTGCTGAAGATTACACCCATCTCTTGTTATCCATTTCATTTGGGGGATTAACGCTTATCATATCAAAATACATTTGTGTGTTTCGGGAAAGTTTGTTCTGCATTTCAGTTGTAACTCATTACCTGCTGCCTGAAATTGACCTTCAGAGGAGTTTCTGGAGAGAGAAACAGTAGGATCTAATCAAGCAAAATAGGCTCAGGCAAAGTGTGTTTCACCCATGGAAACGTATTATGGCACAGCACTTAGGACAAGTGTATCCTATGCAACGATTCAAGTACATCAACAAATACACTGATGTTTTCAATAAACGTGAATAATTTAATCACTAAGACGTTACAGATTTTTCGTATGGTGAGAAAATCCACATATAATTTGCCCTAATTGACAAAACCTAACTTATTTACTAAATAGTTTAAATCATTTTTAAAAAATGTACAATGTGCTTTAGTATATTACTTAATTCATACGATAGATGTAATGACTAGGGTTATAAACCAAGGTATAAATCCTGGCACTACCACTTACCTTGGTATTCCTAGGCAAGCCACTTTAACTTCGCCGAGCCTCTTGTTTCCTCATTTTTTTTTTCCTAAAGATTTCATTTATTTGACAAAGAGAAAAGAGCACAAGTAGGGGAGCAGCAGGCTGAGGTAGAGGGAGAATCAGGCTCCCTGATGAGCAAGGAGCCTGATGTGGGGTCGATCCCAGTACTGTGGGATCATGACCTGAGCAGAAGGCAGACGCTTAACCCACTGAGCCATCCAGGTGTCCCTGTTTACTCATTTCATAATGAAATAATAAAGCTTCCCAGATTTTTTTTTTAATTGACAACTATTCATTATGCTCTGCTCACCACAAGTATAGCTGCCACCTGTCACCATACAATGCTATTACAGTACCATTGACTATATTCCGTGCTGTACCTTTCATCTGGGAGACTTATTCCATAACTGGAAGCTTGTACCTCCCACTCCCCTTCACCCATTGTGCCTGTCCTCTCAGCCTCCCTCCCTCTGGCCACCATAAGTTTGTTCTCTAAAATTATGGGTCTGTTTCTGGTTTTGTTTGTTCGTTTGTTTTTTAGATTCCACATATAAGTGAAATCATTGTATTTGTCATTCTGATTTATTTCACCTAGCATAATATCCTCTAGGTCCATCCATGTTGAAAAGGGCAAGACCTCATTCTTTTTCATGGCTGAGTAATATTCCATTACTCAGTAATATTCTACATATTCTTTATACACTCATCTATTGGACACTTGGGTTGCTTCCATACCTTGGCTATTGTAAATAATGCTGCAATAAACATAGGGGTTCGTAGGAGGCACCTGGGTGGCTCGGTCTGTTAAAAGTCTGCCTTTGGCTCAGGTCATGAGCTCAGGGTCCTGGGATGGAGCCCCACGTCAGGCTCCCTGCTCAGTGGGGAGCCTGCTTCTCCTTCCTCTGCCCCTCCCCCTCCTCATTCTCTCTCTCTCTGTCTCTCAAATAAGTAAATAAAATCTTAAAAAAAAAAAACACATAGGGGTGCATATATCTTTTCAAATTAGTGTTTTTGTTTTCTTTGGGTAATATCAAGTAGTAGAATTACTGGATGGTAGGCATTTCTATTTTTTTATGGTATTTCTATTTTTAATTTTTGAAGAAACTGCATACTGTTTTCCATAGTGGCTGCACCAGTTTATATTCCCACCAACAGTGCATGAGAATTCCTTTTTCTCCACATCCTTGCCAACACTTGTTATTTCTTGTCTTTCTGACGCTAGCCATTCTGAGAGGTGTGAAGTGGTATCTCCTTGTTTTGATTTCTCTAATGATTAGTGATGTTGAGCATCTTTTCATATGTCTGTTGGCCATCTGTGCGTTGTCTTTGGGAAAATTCCTGTTCAGGTCCTCTGCCCATTTTTTTTTTAAAGATTTTATTTATTTATTTTGAGAAAGAGAGAATGTGAGCAGAGGGAGGGAGAATCTTAAGCAGACTTCACATCTAGTGGGGCTCAGTCTCAGGACCCTGAAATCATGACCTGAACCGAAATCAAGAGTTGGACGCTTAACTGACTGAGCCACCCAGGCAACCCTCCTCTGCCCATTTTTTAATATCAGATTGTTTTTTGTTACTGAAGTATAATTAACATACAATATTATATTAGTTTCAGGTGTATAACATAATGATTCAACAGTTTCATATATTATTCAGTGCTCACCACAATAAGTATACTCACCATCTATCACCAAACAATGTTATCACAATATTATTGACTATATTTTTCATGCTGTACTTTTTATTTCCATGATTTTTTTTATCACTGGAAGTTTGTACTTTTTAATCCCCTTTATTTCACTCATCTCCTTATGGTCCTCTGGCAACCCTCAGTTCTTTGTATTTAAGCATCTAGTTTTTGTTGATTCATTTCCTTTTTAGATTCCACATATAAGTGAAATCATATGGTATTTGTCTTTCTGTGTCTGATTTATTTCACTTAGCATAATACCCTCTAGTTCCATCCATGTTGTTGCAAAGGGCAAGATCTCATTTTTTTTTTTTTTTTTTTTTAAGATTTTATTTGACAGAGAGAGATAGCAAGAGAGGGAACACAAGCAGGGCGAGTGGGAGAGGGAGAAGCAGGTGCCCCGCTGAGCAGGGAGCCCGATGTGGGGCTCGATCCCAGGACCCTGGGATCGTAACCTGATCCGTAGGCAGATGCTTAACGACTGAGCCACCCAGGCGTCCCAAAGATCTCGTTCTTTGTGGCTGAGTAATATTCCATTGTGTGTATGTATACCAGTGGAATTACTGGATCATATGGTGTTTCTATTTTTAATTTGTGAGGAACCTGCATAGTGTTTTCCACAGTGGCTGCACCAACTTGCATTACCACCAGCAGTGCATGGGTGATTCTTTTTTTCCACATCCTCACCAACACTTGTTTCTTGTCTTTTTGATTCTAATCATTCTGACATGTGTAAAGTGATATCTCATTGTGGTTTTGATTTGCATTTCCCTGATGATTAGTGATGTTGAGCATCTTTTCATGTGTCTGCTGCCATTTATATGCCTTCTTTGGAAAAGCATCTATTCAGTTCCTCTGCCCATTTTTTAGCTGGATTATTTGTGGTTTTGGTGTAGATTGTGTAAGAAGTTCATGTATTTTGCATATTAACATCTTACCAGATATATCATATGCCAAAATCTTCTCCCATTCAGTAGGTTGCCTTTTCATTTTGTTGTGGTTTCCTTCACTGTGCAAAAGCTTTTTTTGATTTAGGCCTAATAGTTTATTTTTTCTTTTATTTCCCTTCCTTGAGGAGGCATATCTAGGAAAATGTTGCTAAGGCTGATGTCAGAGAGATTACTGCCTATGTTTTCTTCAGGTCTCATATTTAGGTCTTTAATCCATTTTGAATTTATTTTTGTGTATGGGTTGAGACAGTGGTCCAGTTTCTTTTCCTTTTTTTTTTTTTTTTTGTCACTGTCCCATTTTCCCAGCACCATTTGTTGAAGAGTCTATCTTTTCCCCCATTGTATATTCTTGCCTCCTTTGTTGTAGATTAAGTGACCATATAATCATTGTTTTATTTCTGGGCTCTCTGTTCTGTTTCATTGATCTATGTGTCTCTTTTTGTGCCAGTACTGTATTATTTTGATTACTACAGCTTTGCAGTATATCTGGAAATCTGGGGTTGTGATCCCTCCAGCTTTATTCTTTTCTCCCAAGACTGCTTTGGCGATTTCAGATCTTTTGTGGTTCTATACAAATTTTGTATTATTTGTTCTAGTTTTATAAAAAATGCTGTTGATGTTTTGATAGGGAATACATTGAATTTGTAGATTGCTTTGGGTGGGTAGTATGAACATTTGAATAATATTAAATCTTCCATGAGCATGCAGTATCTTTCCCTTTGTGTTATCTTTAATGTCTTTCATCAGTGTTTTATAGTTTACAGAATATGGGTTTTTCACCCACTCATTAAGCTTATTTCTAGGTATTTTATTCTTTTTGGTGCAATTGTGAATGGAACTGTTCTCTTAATTTCTCTTTCTGGTACTTCATTATTATTGTATAGAAACACAACAGATTTCTGTTTATTAATTCTGTATCCTGCACCTTTATTGAATTCATTTATCAGTTCTAGCTGTTTTTTAGTGGTGTCTTTAAGGTTTTTTATATATAATATATATTATCATGTCATATATACATAGGGACAGTTTAAGTTCTTCCTTACCAGTTTGGATGCATTTTATTTCTTGTCTGATTGCTGCAGCCTGGACTTCCAATGCTATGTTGAATAAAAGCAGTGAGAGTGGGCATCCTTGTCTTGTTATTGAGCTTAGAGGAAAAGCTCTGTTTTTCACCATTGAGTGTGATGTTAGCTGTGACTTTTTCATGTGTGGCCTTATTATGTTGATGTTGTTCTCTCTAAACTTATCATGTTGAGAGTTTTTATCATGAATGGATGTTGTACTTTCCCAATGCTTTTTCTGCATCTATTGAAATGATCATATGGTTTTTATACTTTCTCATTAGTGTGACTTATTATGTTGATTGATTTGTGAATATTGCACCACCTTGTATCCCTAGAATAAATCCTACTTGATTGTGGTAAATGATTTTTTTAAATTTTGAAATTCATTTGCTAACATCTTGTAGAAGATGTGGTTTTCTCTTTTTTTGTATTGTCTTTGTCTGGTTTTAGTATCAGGGTAATGCTGGCCTGATAGAATGAATTTGGAAGTTTTCCTTCCTCTTCTGTTTTTTTGGAAAAGTTTGAGAAGAGTGGGTATTAACTCTTCTTCAAATGTTTGGTAAATTCACCTGTGAATCCACCTGGTGCCCTGACTTTTGTTTGTTAGGACCTTTTTGATTACTGATTGAATTTTGTTACTGGTAATCAGTCTGTTCAGATTTTTTCTTTCTTTTTGATCCAATCTTGGCATATTGTATGTTTCTATGAATTTATTTATTTTAGGTTGTCCAATTTGTTGGCATATAATTTCTCATAGTAGTCTTTTATAATCCTTTGTATTTCTGTGATGAAGTTTATTACTTCTCTTTCATTTCTGATTTTATTAAATCCTCTCCCTTTTTTCTTGATGAATCTGGCTAATGGTTTATTAATTTTGTTTATCTTTTCAAAGACCCACTCTTAGTTTCATCGATTTTTTTTAATAAAAATAAAAGATGTTTTGTCCCAGGTATAATTTTTAAATTTTGATACCATTAGAACAATTAGTGATCTCTGGTATGATTTCATAAAGCTGTAATCAGTACCAAATTACAGAAATTTTACACTTTTTTTATTTACTCACTAATTTAATATAAATCAAGATGGAGCAGTGCTTTGGAATCTTGGAAAGCCTTCTGTTCTGGTATCGGTATCTTTTTGTATCCTTAAGGATTGTCCAACTTTGATAATTCTTTTTTATAGTAATTCAGCTCCCTTATTTTAATTTTTATTATATATTTATATAATTTAAATTTTACTGTGTATTCGTGTAAACTGTTCTAAATCCTCAGAGGAAAAATACAGGAAACAATACACAAACATAGCTTAAAATACTTAAAGACTAGCATTTTCATCTGGAATAATTGTTCACATTTATTACTGAGGTATCCAAGCCTAGGAAGAAATACATGTGGTAAAATGGTTTTCATCATTCTATAGCCATTTGTACAAATTTAGTCTTTCCACTTCCAGAAACATAGTTCTACTTTATGTAAAATACCGTATATATTTAACTTTAATTTTCAAACTTGAGAAAATGAATTGTTCAGAATAGTAAAATATGCCCTGATCACAAGTCTATCATAATTTAAGTTAGCACTCTATTTAGTTGTATGGGATATATGTTCATTTTATTGCATCCCCAGTCCTACTTACTAGTAATATGTCTTTTCAAATTACTATAATAAGAGTGTATACATTCCTAAGTTTTCATTTTTGGTCTATTTTAAAGCCTTCTGTGTTTTTTTTTTTCACTTTCGAATGAATCAGAAACCAGAAATGAGTGGAATGCTATCTTAAGTCAAAAATCTGTTACAACCTTTATAAATACTACTTAAATGAAGAAAGATAAAAAACCCCACAAAATTCCAACTGATAGTTACCCCATTCAGACACTGGTGAATATGTCCTTCAGTCCAAGCCGACCTTCCTCCTCAGAGGTAAGAAAATCTTTTAAACTAAAATATAAGAAAGACTTGCTTAACATTGCTTTTGAAGAGTTCTGAGAAAGAAAAAATATGGATTATATAAAGTTTTAGATATTAACTCCACTGCGTATCTCATTGTCTGATTATAGTTATTTTATTACAGTTCTTTTATCTGTAGCTGATTGTACTGGAACCCCCAGTGCATTGATCCTATCATTTATTTTTTTTTAATTCACCTTGTGATGCTCTCCATAGCTTAAATACCACAGAGCAGTCTTGATTACTCTCTTGCTTATACTTTTGACTCTTTGCCTCTCTCTCATTTCATAATACTGCTTGGCAAAACAAAAACCCTGGTTTATTGAATTCTTCACCTATGCTATACCCATGCCAGCAATGGAATGTGACTGGAAAAAAAGTATACCAACATGAAGACTGTTCTCACTTTAAAGTCATGACCATGAATCTAAAGAAGAACCTTTTGCTGGTAGGCAAACAGACTATCTTCTGCTCACTCACTTTTCTACTGTTCTAGACAACTATTTCGTACCTTTTCATACCCTCAGTACCTTCTCCATTTTCTCTTCAACTGTAATCACTTTCATTCTACTACTGCACCAAAATTGTTCTTGTTAAATTCACTTCTACATCACTAAATATGTTGTTTAATTCTCACCCCACATATTCTGATCTATCTGTGCAAAACAGTTGAAACTGTTGATCACTCTTCTTTGACATAATTCCTTTACTTTTAGCATACACATATCTTGGTTTTCCTTCTACTTGTTCATTTTCAGTCTTCTTTCCTGGTTTTTCTTCTTTTTGATCTCTTAATATTGGAGAATTTCAGGAGCCAGCTCTTTGTTCTCTTCTGTAAATGCACTTATTCTTTGATGATCTCATTCAGTATAATAGCTTTAAAAACCAACTTTATGCTAAGGATCCCAAATTTATATCCCCAATCTAGTCCTCTTTCCCAAACTGCAGATGTGTATTTTCAACTGCCTGCTTGACATCTCCACCTGGATGGCCAGTAAACATCTTAAAATTAGCATGTCTCAAACTGAATTATGAATCTTTTCCCCCTCCCCTAAACATGTTCTATTTGACTTTCTGCATCTCAGGTGATGGCAAGTCCATCCTTTGACTATCTAAGGCCAAATACCCTGGAGTTTTACTTCTTTCTTAAACTTCACTTCCAGTGTACTGACTTTAGCTTCAAATTATATAAAAAATCTGACCACTTCCCGTCATCTTTACTGCTAGTACCTTGGAGTGAGCCACCCCCATCATCTCACAATTTAATTATTCTGATAGCTTCATAACAGTTTCCATTTTCTTATCCCTTACAACCTAATCTATTATCCCTTTAATAGTTACTAACCATAGCAAAATTTGCAAGTATAACATTATATGTGTCCTAATGTGAGGCAATATGAAATACAGGGCACCATTTATAAAGTTTTATGCCCCTAGGTGACTAATTTGCATCAGTTGAAGGCTGTACAGAGAGATAGAGAACTTCATTTCAAAAACGCTTATGAAATGAGGTTGGCTGGGAAGATGGCAGAATAGGAGGACCCTAAGCTCACCTCATTCCATGGATACAACTAGATAACATTCATATCAGTGTAAATAACCCAGAAAATGACATGAAAAAGACTAGCAGAACAGACTCTTCAACTAAAGGCAGGGAAGAAGCCACACCAAAGGAGTTAGGAAGGGCAAAGACATGGTCTGAGAGCAAAATGGACCATGGCCATCTTCATTGGGCAGAGAACCAGTGGTATGGAGAGGGGTGGAAAATAGATTTTCACACCAGGGAGCCCACGAACAGGGAGGACAAATCCCTGTAATATTTGCCTTTGTAAATGAGAGGGGCTGAATTTCTTGAGTTCTAACAACCAGTGCGACTTAAAGCCTGGAATTTTAAAAGTCAGCAGGCTCTGCTCTGGGAGAGGACAGAGGGCAGTAGGAAGTGGAGGCCCTGCCCATAAAGAGCTCACAAAACCGCCCATGCAGATACAAGGTAGAACCAGCAGTTAGAAAAATGCTGGGGGAAGGAAAGTGATTTGCTTATCTCAGAGCATAGCCCAGAGACACAGGGATCACCAGGAGACCCCTCCAGGAACAAAGGAGCTGGTAGGTGCCATTTCCCTCCCCCACCCTCCAGAATAAACAGTGGCCACTTGTAGGAACCAGTTGTTACCTAACTTGCTTGCACGAAGCCCTGCCCCCTCGTGCTTTGGCAGATCAGCCCTTCCCAGTCCCACTTGCCTCAGACCTGGTGCTACAGGTTCTTCCCCCAGTGCAAACCCTGCCAGCACCAAATCTGCTGACTCATGCATTTCTGATAGTAGCAGGAGCAGGTCTTATTTCATAAGCAGATGACCACATACCTTGTTAAAATGCACCCCATTCCTGCTGGGGACAAAATGATACTCATAATAGGCAAAGAGAGCCTCTGCAGACGACTAAAGGAAAAAGAGGCCAAGACTCAACAGCAGAGCATATGCAACACACATAGGAGGCACTCCCTAAAGCTCCAGGCCCTGGGGAATGGGACATTGCACTGCAGGGCACTGTAGGACCTCTTCTTCATAAGACTGTTATTGTTAAGAGCAAGAGAAATAGCTGACTTTCCTAACACAGAGAAACAGACATAGAAAGTCAAACAAAATGAGGAGACAGAGAAATCTCTCCCAAATGAAAGAATGCAAAAGACCACAGTGAAACATATAAGTAATATGCCTGATAGAGAATTTAAAGTAGTGATCATAAACATATTCCTGGACTTGAGAAAAGAGTGGAGGACATCAGTGAGACCCTTAAGAAAGAGATTAAAAAAAAAATCAGAGGGGCACCCGGGTGGCTCAGTTGGTTGGGCAACTGCCTTCGGCTCGGGTCATGATCCTGGAGTCCCGGGATCGAGTCCCACATCGGGCTTCCTGCTCGGCAGGGAGTCTGCTTCTCCCTCTGACCCTCCTCCCTCTCATGCTCTCTGTCTCTCATTCTCTCTCTCAAATAAATAAATAAAATCTTAAAAAAAAAAAAAGATGAAGAACACAGTAAGTGAAATTAAAAATACATTTAATGGAATAAATGCCAGGCTAGATAAAGCAGAGGAACAAATTAATGACCTGGAAGACAAGTAATGGAAAGTAACCAAGCTGAGCAAAGGAAAGGAAAGAATATTATGCAAATTGAGAATAGTCTTAGGGAACTCCGTGACTCCATCAGGCATAATAACATTTGCATTATAGGGATCTCAGAAGAAAAGAAATCAAAAATTACATGGAAACAAAATGAAAACACAATGACCCAAAATCTTTGGGCTGTAGCAGAAGTGGTCCTAAGGGAAATTTATAGCTTATAGCAATACAGGCCTACCTCAAGAAGCAAGAAAAGTCTCAGAACACCTAACTTTACACCTAAAGAGCTAGAAAAAGAAAAACAAAACCCAAACCCAGGAAAAGGAAGGAAATAATAAAGATTAAAATAGATACAAATGATAACTTAAAAAAAAAAAACCAATAGAACAGATCAATGAAACCAGGAGCTATTTCTTTGAAAAGATCAACAAAATTGATAAACCTCTAGCAAGATTCATTAAGAAAAAAAAAAAGGACCCAAATAAAATCACTAATGCAAAAGGAGAAATAACACCAGAGAAATACAAACAATTGTAACAATATTATGAAAACCTATATGCCAACAAATTGGACAACTTAAAAGATATGAGTAAATTCCTAGAAACATATGACCTACCAAAGCTAAAGCAGAAAGAAATAGAAAATTTGACCAGACCAATTACCAGCAATGAAATTGAATCAGTAATCAAAAAACTCCCAGAAAACAAAAGTCCAGGACTAGATGGCTTCACAAGGAAATTCTACCAAACATTTAAAGAGTTAATACCTATTCTTTTGAAACTATTCCAAAAAATACAAGAGGAAAGAAAACTTCTAAATCCAATTTATGAAGCCAGTATCAACCTGATACCAAAACTAGATAAAGACACCATAAAAAAAAAAGAACTACAGACCAGTATCTCTCGTGAATATAGATACAAAAATCCTCAACAAAATATTAGCAAACCAAATCCAACAATACATTAAAAAAATCATACACCACAATCAAGTGGGATTTATTCCTGGTATGCACAGGTAATTCAATATTCATAAAACCATAAACATGTATGTAATATCAATAAGAGAAAGGATAACCATATCATTTCAATAGACGCAGAAAAAGCATTTGACAAAGTACAACACCCATTCATGATTAAAAACTCTGCAAGGTAAATCTAGAGGGAACGTACCTCAACATAATAAAGGCCTTATATGAATAACTCACAACCAACATCATACTCAGTGCTGAAAACCTGACAGCTTTTCTCCCAGGGTCAGGAATAAGATAAGGATGTCCACTCTTACCACTTTTATTCATCATAGTACCAGAAGTCCTAGCCATATCAATTAGACAACATAAATAAAAGGCATCCAAATTGGTAGAAGGAAGGAAGAAGTAAAATTTTCACTATTTGTGAATGACATACTATATATAGAAAACCCTAAAGACTCCACCAAGAAACTAAAACTCATAAATGAATTCAGTAAAGTCACAGGATACAAAATCAATGTATAGAAATCTGTTGCATTCCTATACACTAATAATGAAGCAGCAGAAAGTGCAGTTAAGAAAATAATCCCATCTACCATCACACCAAAAACAATAAAATATCTAGAAATAAACTTAACCAAAGAGGTGAAAGACCTCTACTCTGAAAACCATAAAACACTGATGAAAGAAATTCAAGACCGTGCAAAGCCATTCCATACTCATGGGTTAGAAGAGCAAATATTGTTAAAATGTTTATAATACCCAAAGCAATCTACAGATTTAATGCAATCCCCATCAAAATACCAATAGCATTTTTCACAGAACTAGAACAAACAAACCTAAAATTTGTATGGAACCACAAAAGACCTCGAATAGCCAAAGCAATCTTGAAAAACAAAACTAGAGGAATCACAATTCCAGATTTCAAGTCATATTACAAAGCAGTAGCAATTAAAACAGTATGGTACTGACATAAAAATACACACATAGATGAATAGTACAGAAAATCCAGAAATAAACCCATAATTATATGGTCAATTAATCTTCGACAAAGAAGGAATGGATATACAATGGGAAAAAGTTTCTTCAACAAATGGTGTTGGGAAAACTGGGCAGCCACATGCAAAAGAATGAAACTAGACCACTTTCTTTCACCATACAAAGAAATAAACTCAAAATGGATTAAAGACCTAAATGCAAAACCTGAAACCATAAAAATCCTGGAAGAGAGTAATTTCTCTGACCTCGGTCATAGCAACATTTTTCTAGATATGTCTCCTGAGGCAAGGGAAATAAAAGCAAAAATAAACTATTGGGACTACATCAAAATAAAAGGCTTCTGCACTGTGAAGGAAACAATCAACAAAACTAAAAGGCAACCTATGGAATGGGAGAAGATATTGCAGATAACATCCAGTAAAGGGTTAGTGTTCCAAAGTATGTAACAAACTAATACAACTCAATACCCAAAAAACAAATAATAAAAAATGGGCAGAAGACATGAACAGACATTTCTCCAAAGACATCCAGATGGCCAACAGACACATGAAAAGATGCTCAACATCACTCATCATCAAGAAAATGCAAATCAAAACTACAATGAGATATCACCTTATACCTGTCAGTATGGCTAAAGTAAATAAAAAATACAAGAAACCAGTGTTGGAAAGGATATGGAGAAAAAGGAATCTTCTTGCACTGTTGGTGGTACTGCAAACTGGTGCAGCCACCATGGAAACAATATGGAGATTCCTCAAAAAATTAAAAATAGAATTACCCTTCAATCCAGTAATCACACTACTGTTTACCCAAAGAATGTAAAAACATTAATTCAAAAGAGTACATGCACCCCTATGCTTATTACAGCATTACTTATAGAAGCCAAACTATGTAAGCAGCTGAAGTGTCCATTTGTAGGTGACTGGATAAAGAAGAAGTCTTTATATACAATGGAATATTATTCAACCATAAAAAAGAATGAAATCTTGCCATTTGCAACAACATGGATAGAGCTAGAGAGTATAATGCTTAGTGAAATAAGTCAGAGAAAGACAAATAGTATGTGATCCTACTCATATGTGGAATTTAAGAAACAAATGAGCAAAGAAAAGGGGAGAGAGACAAACCAAGAAACAAACTCTTAACTGTAGAAAACAAACTGATGCTTATCAGAGGTGAGGGGGATTGGGGGAATGAGGAAATAGGGGATGGGGATTGAAGAATACACTTCATGATTTAAAAAATCTTAAAGAAACTGTACTATGCTATGTTTTTTAAAAAAGGGATTGGAGAATTGAGTTAAATGACATCATGAGTTAATAAGGTAAATTCAGAATGTAAAACATTCTTTAAAACAACTGGCCCAGTCTCTTCAAAAAGTTAATGCCATGAAGAAGGGGAAAAAGAAAACAGGTCTGGAAGAATTTGTGGATTAAGATTTTTAAGGATGTGACAAACCAAATGCAAAGTGTTATCCTTGATTGGATTGTAGATTGAAAAAACATTGAGGAAATCTGAATATGGAATGGATATTATTTTACATTAAGGGATTATTTCTTAAATATGAAAATGGTACTGTGATTATGTTGGAGAAATCCTTATTTTTAGAAGATGGTTGCCAAAGTACTTAGGAGTATATTTTCACAATGTCTAATTTACTTTGAATGGTTTATCAAGAAAGGGATAGAGGATGTGAGGACAATCTGCAACATTTGTCATCCCATTGATCGCCAAGATTGATTTGGCTGATCTGGCTGGCTAGGTGTGTGTCCTCTTCCTCCCTCACAGCTCCATGTGCATCCCTCCCAAAGCTGCATGCTGGGTTGAAGAGGAGGACCTTCCCCTATAAAGGAGCACCATTCTTCAGTCAAGGATATACGAGCAGCTGTGCTCCCCTGCTAGAACCTCCAAACAAGCTCTCAAGGTCCATTTGTAGGAGAAGGTAGGGTAGTCAAACTTCTAAGACTCAAGACATCCAAATAAAGCACTGCACATGGCAGTCTGTCTTTAAAAAAGAGAGAGGGTAAGAGAAAGTAAATGTGGCATGATGTTAACTTTTGAATCTACATAGTAGGTATTTGGGTATTCATAGTATTATTCCTTTTATTTGTATGTATGTTTAGAATTTTTCTTATTAAAATAAAACTATAAAATGAATGTCAGATGTTGTCCTTCTATTAAAACCCTGTATTGGCTTCCCATTTTCTGAAATGAAAGATCTTACAATGGCCTGGAAAACCCAATTTATTTTGTTCCTTGTCTCCCTCATTTTTCTTACTTTATCTCTTACTGTTCCCTGCTTCAGTCATACTAGCACACTCTCACCTTAAGACTTTATTTTAGGGGTGCCTGGATGGCTCAGTTGGTTAAGCAGTTAAGTGCTGCCTTCAGTCCAGGACCCTGGGATCTAGCTCCCTGCTCTGCGGGGAGTTTGCTTCTCCCTCTGCCCCCGACTCCACTCTCTATCAAATAAATAAAATCTTAAAAAAAAAAAAAAAAGACTTTTGCTTTAGCTCTTCTTAGAACTCTTTCCCTCTGCATCATCACTTGGCTAATTGTTTCTTCCCCTGCAATCTTTACTTCAATCTCACCTTTTCTATAAGACCTACCCCAGACTATTTAAAACTGAAACCTACTTCCCCTTTTATCTTTCCAATTTTCCTTACCCTGCTCTTCTTATCCTTTTCCCCAGTACTTAGCCCTTTTCTCATGTACTATATAACTTAGAAGTGTTTTATATTTAGTGGTTATTGTCTGTGTCCCTCACAGGCCTGGGACTAGTCTGAGGCAAATGAGTCACTTGCCTTGGGTGCAATATTTAAGGGGCACACACACAAAAAACCTCCATAATTAAGATAAATAATCAATACAAGATTTTTTTTTAATGGAAAACTGATGCAAAAGATCCATAAAAGCAACATTTTAAATAGAAATAGAATCTGATAGTGCTATGCCTAGCCATTTTGGAACCTGAGGCAAAAGGCAAAATATGTGCCCCTAAATATACCTTTTAGTATATTTTTAAATGGTTAATAGTTTTGATGAAAATATTACTGATGAGCTTGCTTCCATGAGAGCCAGGAAGGTAAAATTATAATAAATTCATGTTTTGATATAAATAGAATATTTGACCTTAAAATAATGTGAATTTTAATATATACTTTTGAAATTTTCAGTATTTTTTTCAACTACTTGGTTATTCTGGAAAAAGTTGACCATTAAGAAATGTATTTTTTTTTTAAGAAACATGTATTGAAGTTCGTATTTTTCCTTTTTCCTCAAGTCTCTAATAGTACTAAATTCTGTCTTTATTTAAATTTTTGATATTTTGTTTATCATGAAATTTTTTGCATTAAGTAGTGGTTTTTTTTTAATGTTATTTATCTTGATTACTGAGGTTTTCGTACAGCCTTAAATTTTGTAGCTGAGGTGAGTGCCTCACTTGCCTCACCCTTCTTCCTATCCTGATACCTCATTAGAATGTAAAACTATATGCAGGCAAGGATCTTTGTCTTATTGACTGCATATTCCTGTTGCCTAGACCAGTGCTGGCACATGGTAGACATTCAGTAAATATTTGCTGAGGGAATGAATAAATACAAATTCACTATAAATTATTTTACACAAATGTTTTATTAACTATATTTTCTCTGTATTGCCTACTCATTTAATTATGGAATTAAGTCTGTACAAACACCTTTACAGTTCATTAGTTATTATAAAAATATTGACAGAATTTACTTGGTTTATAAGAACAGAGTAAAATGTTTAGTTCAATAAATATTTTTTTCCTGTAAGTTATTAATGCATCTATATAAAGGATAAGGTCATATTTACTTAAGTCTTCTGAAGGTTTTGCAAATATATAATTGTGTAACTATTAAATATTCTAGTATTAATAGTATAGTGTAGTGTTAGCTAAGAATAGTATAATATAGCTAGGGAATTATCTTTTAAATGCTCTGGTGTTCAAAGTATAGCATATGGCAAACTTCACATCAGATCTATACATGTATCAAATACATAGAAATAATTTACTTGGTCTATAAAAACAACTTGAGCAAAACATTCAGTTCAAAAATGAATTTTATCTCCTGTAAAAATTTCTATTTTTAATGATAGGTCATATTCAACTTTTTAAAGTTTTTCTCAGATATTTAATATTGTAGAGCATAATCATTTAAATTTTAATATGCAATGAATAACATCATTAGACTAAAGGATAGGAATATTTGCTATAATTGTTCTGTTTCTGTTGTCATAATCTAAATATTCTTCTAAATAGAAGGATTCTAATTGAGGTTTAACAAAACACTAATAGAAAAGAAAGTGGTATTTATAAGGACAGGCAAGCTAAGCTGACAGACATGACCTATGTAAGAACAACCATTTCCTTCCCTATCACCATCAGGAATAGGTTCTTCCTAGAATCCTGGGAAACAAAAATATTTCCCAAACCACAGTATTCACACTTTGCAGTTGCTAAGAACTAGCAATTATCACAACTATGTTAGGGAGACAATATGTAAAGTGTAAGGATTCCACAAGATCACCCCAATGGAACTGAGTAGGTAGGGATCAGGGGAAAGGAAAAGGTTGGTAACCGGAAAACTGATCTTGGTGGTCTCGTACTCTTACTTCAAGCCACAGAAAGAACACTGTATTCAGAGGTGTTAGGGTACCCTAGGACCACATCTCTGACATTGTTTTTAAGGAGATGTGCTCCAAGTGCCAAGTAGCCAACTAACCAAAATTTCGGCTCTTCATTTTGTTTTCTGTGTTTGTTCAGAAAGGATGCACGTATTCCATGTTTATTTCAATTATGTTTATTAAGCTTAAAATTCTAGAGGACATCAGTTATTTTTTTCACTTTAAAAATATTTTAACTGACATTCTTCTCAATTTATTCAGTTGGTGGAACTTCATGTTTTCTATGTCCCTGAAGGATCGTGGAACTATAAGCTAAATATCATTTCAATAGAAGTTGTTAACAAATTCATTTCAGCTGGATTTATAAGGCAAGTATTTTGTGGTCATGTTATAATGTGCCTGAAAAGCAATTTTTTTTTCTTCAGAGAAAAATGTTTTTTGGAAATTTAAGTTGTAAGTGAAAAACTCTGGTCCATATGATGGATCCCGTTTCTAACTTAATACGATCAATAAATAATGCTATGTAACAGTTAATAAGTACTGTAGAAACAGATGTCACTCAGCCAGGTGTCACTGACACCCAGAGAAAAGGGTGTAACTGGTGTATTACTATCATTACACACGAAGAGAAATAAAAGAGAAATTATCTGTATTTAGAAACCTGTTGAAGAGCTGTGGATAGTGATTAAATCAGTATATTCATGGGGCGCCTGGGTAGCTCAGTTGGTTAAGCAACTGCCTTCGGCTCAGGTCATGATCCCGGAGTCCCGGGATCAAGTCCCGCATCGGGCTCCCTGCTCAGCAGGGAGTCTGCTTCTCCCTCTGACCCTCCCCCCTCTCATGCTCTCTGTCTCTCATTCTCTCTCTCGCAAATAAATAAAATTTTAAAAAAAATTAAAAAAAAAATCAGTATATTCACAATGACTTTTTTCACTGAACTGTTTCAAAATAGAAACAGATTATATGTGTACATACACTTACATATATGTAATATGTAAATGTATATACATATATGAAGCACACATGACATTATTCCTTATCTTCCCCATCACTTCAAGCATACTAGCCTTGTTTTTGTTCTGGAACACATCAGACATGGACCTACCTCAGGACCTTTGTACCTGCTGTTCTCTTAGTCTAGAATGCTCTTTCTGCCATTAGATATCCTATCTCTTCTTTAGCTCTTTACTTCAATATTACTTTTTTGTTTAGATCTTCTCTGATCACTATATTTAAAATTGTAGCTACGCTCCCTTCCCTGCTTTATTTTTCTTTATAATACTTAGCAGTGTCTTACGAATTATATGTTTTCTCAGTTTTTTTTTTTTCAAGATTTTATTTATTTATTTGAGAGAGAGAGAATGAGAGAGAGCACGAGAAGGAGGAAGGTCAGAGGGAGATGCAGACTCTCTGCTGAGCAGGGAGCCCGATGCGGGACTCGATCCCAGGACTCCAGGATCATGACCTGAGCCGAAGGCAGTCGCTTAACCAACTGAGCCACCCAGGCGCCCTGTTTTCTCAGTTTGTCTATTTTTCTTTCCCACCATTAGATTTATAAAGTCTATAAGAGCAGAGATTTTTGTCTCTTTTGTTGATTGCCATATTCCCATCCTTAGAACAATGCCTGACACATAGTGGGGGCTCAATAAATATTTTTTGGTTAAATGAATTAATTACATAATGTTTCCCATAAGATCCTAGAAAAACAAAAACTCAAAACAGTAGCATAAATGATGGCTTTAAATTTTAGATGTTGAAGAGTGAAGTATTCCTAATGAGCAAAGATGTGGAGCCTGACAATACTTGATTATCAAAGAAATTTTTAAGCACTAGCTAATCCTGTCAAACTTCCAAAATAAATATCTGTGGCTAAATCATTCTTTAATATATGTATAAAAGTTTATAAATTCCATAGCAAAGTTTTTTTTTTAATAATACAGTTCAGAGTATCCTTCTGTGTTGATGATGAGAAAAGTAGACAAGCATTTTCCTTTTCAGTACAGAAAGGACTTTTATAAACAGTATTTATTTGCATAATCATTTTATTTTTTAAAAATTTCCTGAAGTTTTACAAAGTGCCACACAATGTAAAAACACAATATATTGATCTATATATGATACATTAAATTAGTATTTATGTTTGAGATAGCTGACTAATGTTACAGAATTTGTAGTATAGCTGAAACCTATTTCATTTTACATTATAAGGCAATGTCATGATATTTCAGAGTATCTCCTCACCTTACTTTACAAGCGCTGAGAGAGCGACTTGGTGAGTTCCTTGGTGAAGATGCTGTTGCAGAAAAATTTTTATTTCTGAAATGCATTGGAAATAATCTAGCTGTGGTAAGTTTTCTTATTTTTTTTCTTTTGATTAAAAAAAAGCATAACTTAACAAATTATGTTTTTTAAATGCTTATCAACTCAGCCTCTTGTCAGCAGAGCTTCTATAAATGGGATAAGTATTATCAATCATAACAAAATATCACTAAATACATAGATCATCAAGAAAGAAATGGGTCTTATTGGCATATTATTGGGCACTAAAATGATGGGGATATTCTGGGGTGTGCACTTCCTTGGGAAGAAAAGACAAAGTTAAAATGTGATTATGTAGGTAATATATATTTTTAAATTTAAATGAGTGTTTACAAACTTTTTTTTGAGAGAGAAAGGACGCGCATGTGTGTGCATGAGCTGGGGGGGTGGGTGTGGGGCGTGGGGTAAAGGGAGAGAAAGAATCTTAAGCAGTCTTCACATTCAATGCGAGCCTGACATAGGCTCAATCTCACAACCCTGAATCCACATCATGAGTCAGCCACTCAACTGACTGAGCCACCCAGGTGCCCCCTAAAACATTTAAATAAGTACTTCTGTTCTGGACAAAAATGGGTCCTCATTGTTTGGGCCACAGCTAGCCTCATTTGATGTGAGATGATAGGACTCCAACAATTTTTTGTTTGTTTGTTTCAGCTATTATCTGTTGAACACTCCTGTTTATAGTTTCTTGATTTAATGGCAGGATTTTCTAAGTAGAATTTTCCTAGCTGAAATTCTTAATCCAGCAAGCTATCAGATCTCAAAGTTTCTGGTTTCTTTTAACTACATAAGGTTTATTTCTTTAATGAAGATTTTCTATATTAAACAAAAATACTGTATATCTCTATTTCACTCTAATTAACATATTATGTCATTAGTATGTATTTATGTGATTGTTTATTTAACATCTGACTCTGCCATTAGACTATATTTGATTATCAAAGAAATTTTCATGTAACTCCCTGTGAGCTGGGACTTTATTTTATTCACAATTGTATTTATACAGTGCCTAACAAGGTGTTTAGCACTTAGAGGCATTTAAATGTTTATTGGACAAATTAAATAATGAATGATAATGGGGAAAAAAAGCATTCCCAAAGTAAAGGAATTTGCTATGTGGAATTCTCAGGATCAGCAGCTAAATATGAAGTTTTTGTCATTTGAATTCTATTCAGGATGGTAAAATATCAATTTACTCATCTTTAAGTTTTTCTCAAACAAGGAAGAAAAAGAACAATTCTCCTGACTTTTTGTTCTTTTTCATAATACCTAAAATACAAAATATCAATCACAGAATCCTATGTTGGAAGAGAACTTAATAAAGATAATTTAAATCAACTTCTGAAGTCCTAATATTTATTGATGTTTTTCTATAAGCAAAATGAGAAAAAAGAACTGGATATGGATCCTGCCCTTAAAGAGTATTCACTGTCGTGGTGAAGAGAGAATACATAAATAATTAAAATAGAGTATTTTGTATATTCAGAAGAAAAAGGGACTTCTTCCAGCAGGAGAAGAGGGGAGATAGAGAACTTTCAGTTTGGATCTTGAAAGATAAATATTTGGGGGCACCTGGGTGGCTCAGTCAGTTAAGCATCTGCCTTCGGCTCAGGTCATGATCCCAGAGTCCCGGGATAGAGCCCCTCATCCAGCTCCCGGCTCAGGGCTCCCTGCTCAGCAGAGAGCCTGCTTCTCCCTCTGCTTCTCATTCGCGCGCTCTCTCTTGCTCTCTCACTCTTTCTCAAATAAATAAAGTCTTTTAAAAAAAAAAGAAAGATAAATATCTGATCTTGCAAAAATGTTGGGTAGGAAAAGCTTTCTGAGCAGAGAAAATAGAACAAGCACAGAAGTGGAAAAACAGGCAACTAAGAAAGTAAATGTTTCCTTTTTTATTGGAACATGGTGTAAAACGTGATAGTAGAGAACAAGTTGTAAAGTGATTTGTTGAAGGTCTTGAATGCCAGATTTGTTTGTTTCTGAAGCATTGGAGTTTTTGAGCAAAAGATGACATGATTGGAGCCTTCAGAGACTAGAGGCAGGGATTGTAACTAGGAGACTTTAGGAGACTTTTGCAGTGGTTAGGCCAGAGATACGGAGGGCCTAAGGAATAGCAGATAAAATCTGCTGCTATTTTTCTTCTTGGTTCTCCATTTCAAACACAAAAATCCTTGGTCCTGAAATACAACAAACTCCTTTCTGATTTATGATCTTTGCACTTGCCTGGAAATTACTTCCCCATGATTTTCAAATAACTTGCTTTTTCTTTTCATAATTCAGGTCTCAGGCTCAAGTATTATCTTTTCAAAAGGGCCTTCTCTGACCACCTAGTTTTTAGATATTCTTTCTCTTAAGTTGCTCTCTATTACATCAGTTTTTTATTTTCATAAATCACATATCACTATCCTAAATCACGTTTATTTAACATCCATTCTCTTAAGTAGAATATAAGCTACATGAGAGCAAGGACTTTGTCCTGTTTACCATTGTATCTCCCACCATATAGAACCCATAGTTCTGACCCATAGTGTGGGTCTGCCTGACCCATAGTATGCCCTAGTATTTGTTGAATGAATGGATGGATGGATGGATGAATAATAAATGAACTCTGTGGGTTGTATATTTAGAAAATAAAGTACACAACATTGGACTTTGGAGCCAGATTATCTGGTTTTGCATCCCAATTTGGAAAATTCCTAGTTATAAAATCACGGGCAAGTTATTTAACTTCTCTTTCCTCAATCTTATTGTCTGTGAACTATATATAATATGTGTGCCTATCATATGGAATTGTGAAGATTAACTGAGCTAGTATATGTAAAGTACTTAAAATAGTGCTTGGCATATAATGAGTCCATGCAAGTGATAGCCATAATTATTACTACTAAATGACATAGAATTTCTTTTATGTTTTGTATAGTGAATAGAAATAGGATTATGTTCTACATTTTCTAGACTCTAGCCTTAGTTATCAGCTTTTAGATTTGATTTTTATGTCACAGGTATGTGCCTTCTGCAAAAAAAAGGAATAAAAATAATTGAAAACTTACAAAGCTTTATATTTTTTTTTGTCATCTATTTCTAGGTGAAGGTAAAGCAAGAATCGGAACTGAAACTCAAATCATTTGCTCCTCCATATGTATGTAATGTGACATTTTAAACTTATGTTAATTTTTTTAACTTACTGTTTTTTTAAATTACAAACTAATTTTTTTTAATTTCCTGTATGTTTTAGGCTCTTCAACCAGAATTATATTTGCTTCCTATAATGGATCATTTAGGAAATATTTATTCAGCATCAACTGTTTCTTTAGATGGGCAGCAGACTAATAATGGTGTTGCTGAGGCTGATGGAATAATCCACAGACCACTTAGTGTAACTTTGTTGAACGAAGAACCTGGAACAGATCCCAGTTTTTTAGTAAACACTTTGAAAGAGCTTCTTAACAAAAATCAGGAAGAAGGTGATTTCAACTGGAATGGGAAAAACAAAGAGGTTATTATAGTACGTTTTAGTAGTCAGGTCTGTGAGCAAATTCTGGGCAAATCTAGCCTTACACAAATGTGGCAGTATAAAAGGAAAGCTACAATTCCATTTGGGGATTTTTAAAAATAGTTTCACCAAGTGAGAGAAAAAAAATTTACTATGTTAAAAGCCAAATCAAAATACTTATCACACTTAAATAAACTCTACTACCTTCTTTTATAATAGTTTCAGATAAAGTTAAGGCTAAAGGAGAAAGGAAGTGATCGCTGCATAAAACCTTGGTGTTATTACTATAAGTGAGAAGGATCTTAGCCACAATAACTGTATCAAATCAAAGCAAATCAACTTTAATGCTGGGAGACATTTGTATTTCAAAGAATCAGAAATTTTTATATGATTACATTCATCAATGTACTGATAGTTCAGTTCTTAAAAAATGGTAGATAAAATTAAACATATAAATAAAGCTGGAACTATACTATAAGAACTTACTGAAAAAATATTGCATAAGGAAATAAACTGTTCGTGATGGAAAAGCAAATATACTAAACATTTATAAATGAACCCCTCCAATTAATGACAACATCCATTACAGCTGCAAAATATACATGTTCTTAACCAGTTGCATTTTTCTCCATCATCAGTTATAGCCATTCTTACATTCTAAGTTTGTGCTATATCCAATGATAGTTCAAACTTAGCACCTTCTTTAGTATTTACCCTTCTGACATGTTTTATTATTTCTGATGAGACATGTGGATGAGATCCACCTATTTTTTTGATGCCAGTGAGATGTTCAGTGAGAATCTTTACCTCCTTGATTTAGGCTTGTCTCTCTACAGTGTTAAATACTGTTTTCCAGTCATGGTATTACTTAAAGGTTAAAGGGGAAAAATACCTGGGGAAAAAAATTCAGAGTAGAATCCCAGCATTCCTGAAAAGTACAAGGTCAAGTGGCTGATGAAGTGGGCAGTTGCCTACATAAAGCTTCACAGCTTTCACATCCTGGGCTACTGGCCAGATATTTGCACAAAACCCAAAAAAATCTTTGGTGGGAGTATTTAACCCTTGAATTTTATACAAGTGTAGTTTTTAAATTGTATTAATTTCTTGGTGCTTTACTCCAAAAAAAGTATGCTGGCCAGCATATGCTCATTTTTAAAAAGTTCTAGAAACACCAATAACTATGAAGAAAAAAATTAAGATTAAAAATAATTCTACCATCCAGAGATGGCTTCTGTTAGTATTCTGGTTTATATTCTTTTAGTTATTTTTTTCAGTTCTTATATGTAATAAATATTTTTAACTTTTAAAAATGAAGATACAAACCCTCTTAGAGCCTCTTCTTGTATTTTAGAATATATTGTAGATATTTCATATCAATAAATATAGATCTACATCATTATAGAATTCCTTGTGGTATAACTTATGTACCCAACACTGTATCAGTGTTTTTGCTATTATGAATACTGCTGCAAGCAACATTTTTCTAAGTGCTTTGTGCATTTGTCCTGTTATTTTTTTTTATTAGAAGTTTAATGACTGTTTCTAAGGCTGTGTTTTTTGTTGTTATTCTTTTTCTTATAAGAACTTTTCAACATTGTGTGTCTTCCTCTGGTCACATCCTCTTTCTTCCTAGAGATAACTACTACTTTGATTTTTTTGAGATAATTGTTTTCTTTATAGTTTTACAACCTAAATATGTATTCCTTAACAGTAGTTTAGTTTTGTATGTTTTGAATTGCATTAAGATGGAATAAGATTGAAAGTATTTTATTTTTGACTTCTTTTGTTCAACATTGCAAGATTCAATCATGTTTCACATAAAATACCATTTCATTTTTTCATTGTTGTATAATATTCCATTATATGACTATACCATAATTGACTTATTCTGATGATGGACATTTGGTCCGCCAGTTTGCGGGAATTACAAATATGCTTTTATGTACATTATTGTACATGACTCTTAAATGTACATGTGCATAAGGATATCAAGAGAGTGTACCTAGCACTGGCATTGTTTGTACATATTCAGCTTTACTAAATAATGTCCACATGTTTTCCAAGGTGGTTGTACCCAGCAGCAACATCTGAAAGTTCTATTGAACCATAACTTGCCATTCTATCAGATATCTTCTGTCTCCTGTTTCTCTGCTGTACATTTTGGATAATTTCTGCAGATTTTTCTTCCAAATCTATTTTACTGATTCTCCCTTTAGTTGTGTCTTATCTCCTGTTAAATCCTTACACTGAATTTTTAATTCCAAATATTTTTCTTTTCTAATGGTTTTCTTTGGTTGAACATGTTTTCATATGTTTAATGGCCATTTGGATTTGCCTTCACTCAAACGTTTTGCTCATTTTTCTTTCTTTTAAATATTGATTCATTTAATTTACATATATATTTTTTCCACGATATGTGTGTGTGTGTATGTCTGTGTGTGTGTGTGTCTGTTTGTATATTTAATTCACTCTAGATTTTAGTTCATGGCTTGTCTTTTTATTATCTTTATGATTCTTTTGATGAAAGGAATTCTTAAATTTTGTCAACATGCTCTAAGTGTTGCAAGGATTGTGTTGACATCTTCAACTCTTTATCAGTTTTGCTTATGTATTTTGAAGCTGTTATTTAAATGCATGCACATTTAGGATTATCATGTCTTGATGAATTGACCCCAATGTGATTATGTAATGTTTCTCTTTATTTCTGGTAATAGTCTTTATTTTAAAGTTTATTTAGTCTGATATTAATATAGTCACTCAAGCTTTCTCTTTATTAGTGTTTGCATGGTGTATCTTTCTCCATTCTTTTATCTATTACTGAATATCCAAAGTGGGTTTCTTGTAGACAGCAAATATTTAGATCTTACTTTTTAGTCCAGTTTGACAATCTGTGCCTTTTACTAGGGGTGTTTATTTAGACCACTTACATTCAATATAATTATTGATGTGGTTGGTTTTAAATCTGCCATCTTGCTATTTGTTTTCTATTTGTCTCATGTCTTCTATCTTCCTAGTTTTTCCATTTTCTTGACTTTTTCTAGATTGAGAAGTTTTTTATGATTCACTTTTAT
Source organism: Mirounga angustirostris (assembly GCF_029215605.1). Lineage (NCBI taxonomy): Eukaryota > Metazoa > Chordata > Mammalia > Carnivora > Phocidae > Mirounga > Mirounga angustirostris. The sequence continues at coordinate 120,321,986 of NW_026991712.1, read as the reverse complement.
CTCCACTATTGGCCCACTATTTCTCATTTTAGAAAATTGTTAGTGGTTGCTATAGGGAAGAGGTCAGCAAATACCTATATTTATACTTTTTTAAATTTTTTTTTTTAATTTTTAAGTAATCGCTACGCCCAATGTGGAGCTCAAACTCACAACCCCAAGATCAAGAGTTGCATGTTCCACTGACTGAGCCAGCCAGGCACCCCTATTTTATTTTATTTTATTTTATTTTATTTTATTTTATTTTATTTTATTTTAAGATTTTATTTATTTGAGAGAGAGAGAATGAGAGACAGAGAGCACGAGAGGGAAGAGGGTCAGAGGGAGAAGCAGACCCCCTGCTGAGCAGGGAGCCCGATGCAGGACTCGATCCCAGGACTCCAGGATCATGACCTGAGCCGAAGGCAGTCGCTTAACCAACTGAGCCACCCAGGCGCCCCCCTATTTTATTTTAATCCACACCTATGGCTTGTTTTCATAAATAAACTTTTATTGGAACACAGCCATACCCATTTGTTTACATATTTTCAATGATTGTTTTTATACTACAATGACAGACTTGAGTAGTTGTGATAAAGACCAAATGTCCATGAGCCTGAAATATTTAGTATCTGGCCCTTTAAGAAAAGGTTTGCTGACTCTTGCTCTAAGGTATGCATAATACACTTTTAATTTGAAGTCTACTTTCAAATTATATACAACTTCATATATAAGAACCATATAGCAGTATTACTTCTATTTCCTCCCTCAATTCCTTTGTGCTATTGTTGTCATATATTTTACTTCTGTATATAACTCCACAATAAATTTTTACCATTTTTACTTTACATTGTTAGTTATCTTTAAAGAAATTAAAAGTAAGGGAAAGAATGACTTTTTATATTTAGGAGAGAGTTGTTCCCCCCACCCAGTGGTAGTAAACCTATGCTTTGTATCAGTGCATGATCCTGGGCCCGAGATGATCCTTACAGCTTTTGCTTCTACCCTTCCTTTAGGCCTTTATCTGACTGGTGATGAGAGGGTTTCCTACCCCCTCCCCAGTGATAAGACTTTTCAAAGCTAATATTGTTGGAAGGAGAGTCACCTGCTTTCCCCTTTAGAGCTGATGGCTTTTGCCTCAGTTCCTCCATGAGAGCCAATAGGTTTTTGTGTGGGTTCTGAGATGGGAGAGTTTCCTGTTCCTCCCCGCAGTGGCTTAAGTCTTGCTTTGTGTGAAGGGGTTTCTCTCCTATGTGTCAATGATGGCTCTTTCAGGTCTCCGGCTCTACCCCCAGTCTTTCCTGTAAGTATGGTACAGGCACATGGAAAGGAGCTTGCTATTAAGTATTGACTTTCCTTTGTGTTTGAGGATTCCAGAGATTCTAAACTATCCTGGTAGCCTACATTGGCCTTTAGAATTCCTTTAAATTTTAGCTGTTTTCTTCTTATTTCTTTTAATAGTAGTTACTCCTTCCTCCTGTGGTCTGCCAAAGATGAAACAATTTTCTCCTAGGAGGGAATTGGAATTCAACTCCTTGCAACTATAATTCTCTAATGAGTTCAAGAAAATTTATTATTTTATAGATTATTTACCTTTTTCTCCTTGTTCAAGTGGGAGCACTGTTTCATCTTTCTATAATCCTAAGCAGAAATGAAACTGCAGTTCTTAAATTTTAATATCATCAAGTTTATTGGCATTTTCATTTATGGGTAGTTATGTCTTTTTAAAAAATCCCTTTTCTGCCCTGAGATGTAACATTTTATGGTTTCCTTTTCCAATTTAGTTTATTAATCTACCAGGAACTAATTTTTATATGTGATGTGAGATAAAGTTCCTTAATTTTTTTCCATATGTTGGTTGTTGTGCAGTTTCTTAAAAATGCCAAATTACTCTTTTGTGGTACATGAGAATGCAAAATATCTGAGGTCTAACATTATGATATTATTAAATATAGCTGTTAAGAATGTGCATAGTGTGTTTTACAAGTCCTTTAATGAAGGAGACAGAGTAATGCTTTACTCATTTTCATATTGAAATGGGTATTCTCTTCCATTAGATATCTTCTGTTCTTTCCCATGGGTCTGTGCTGCACACCTCTACTTTTTTGTTTAATGTGTTTAATACTTGACTCTATTGTTGCCCCCAAACAAGTATACTTTTTTGACTTCTTTGGTTTCATCATTCTTCTAGTTGTTCAGACTTTAAGCTTTGAAATATTCCTCACTGTAGAATAATAGATTGTTAGAGTAAAGGAACCTTGAAAACCATTTTGTAGCCTCCTTGCTTATAATCTGCTTTCCAGTCTGTTCTCCAGAACGTAGTCAGCATCATTCTTCTTGTTACAGGCTGGATTATTTATCTCCCTGCTTGAAAACCTTTGAAAGACTCATTAATTACTACTTAAAGTCCAAGTTCTTTAAGATGATATAGAGAACGCTTTGTATTCTGACTTCAAACCCAGGGTTGCAAACCCAGGGTTGCAAATGTTTGGCCATGCAGATTGTTCACTGCCTAATGCCAGAAGGCTTCCTTTACAGAGATCATGATATGAATGGAGCTTTCAGGATTTGCTTAATGTGGTAGTTGGTTCGGTAACTTTTAGCTATTATCATTACTACTACTACTACTACTACTACTACTACTACTACTACTACTACTACTTCTACTACTATAGTTTGGGGGTAGAAGGGGAGGAAGAAGTACCATGAAGTACAACTGGAGAGGTAAGTAGGGACTTGAACTGCAAGGGCCTTGGTTCCAAAACTAAGGAATTTTTAGGCAATGAGAAGCCATCTGAGCTTGTGTTTATTTCAAGTTTTTATTTAAATTCCAGTTAATTGGGCGGTGGGAGGGATGGGGTGGCTGGGTGATAGACATTGGGGAGGGTATGTGCTATGGTGAGTGCTGTGAATTGTGTAAGACTGTTGAATCACAGACCTGTACCTCTGAAACAAATAATACATTATATGTTTTTTTAAAAAAAAGAAGATAGTAGGAAGGGAAAAATGAAGGCGGGGAATCGGAGGGGGAGACGAACCATGAGAGACTATAGACTCTGAGAAACAAACTAAGGGTTCTAGAGGGGAGGGGGGTGGGGGGATGGGTTAGCCTGGTGATGGGTATTAAAGAGGGCACATACTGAATGGAGCACTGGGTGTTATACGCAAACAATGAATCATGGAACACTACATCAAAAACTAATGATGTAATATATGGTGATTAGCAAAACATAATAAAATTTTAAAAATAAAAAAAATTCCAGTTAGTTAACATACAGTGTAATATTAATCTCAGGAATAGAATTTAGTGATTCATCACTTATGTATGACACCCAGTGCTCATCACAAGGGCCTGCCTTAATACCCATCACCATTTAACCCATCCCTCCATCCACCTTCCCTCCAGCAACCCTCAGATTGTTCTCTATTGTTAAGAGTCTGTTTTATGATTTGTTTGCCTTCCCCCCGCCATTATTATATGTTTCATTTCTTAAATTCCACATATGAGTGAAATCGTATGTTATTTTTCTTTCTCTGACTTATTTCACCTAGCATAATACACTCCAGCTCTATCCATGTTGTTGCAAATGGCAAGATTTCATTCTTTTTGATGGCTGAGTAATATTCCATCACACACACACACACACACACACACACCACAACTTCTTTATCCATTCATAAGTCAATGGACATTTGGGCTCTTTCCACAGTTGGGCTCTTGTTGGTAATGCTGCTATAAGCATATAAACATTGTGGTGCGTGTGTCCCTTCGAATCAGTATTTTTGTATCCTTTGGGTAAATTCCTAGTGGTACAATTGCTGGATCGTAGGGTAGTTCTATTTTTAATGTTTTGAGGAACCTCTATACTGTCTTCCAGAGTGGCTGCACCAGCTTGCATTCCCACCAAAAGTGTAAGAGGGTTCCCCTTTCTCCACATTCTTGCTAACATCTGTTTCCTGTGTTGTTGATTTTAGCCATTCTGACAGGAGTGAGGTGATATCTCATTGTAGTTTTGATTTGTATTTCCCGATGATCAGTGATGTTGAGCATATTTTCATGTGTCTCTTGGCCATCTGTAAGTCTTTTTTGGAAAAGTGTCTATTCATGTCTTCTGCCCATTTCTCAACTGGATTATTTATTTTTTAGGTGTTGAGTTTAATAAGTTCCTTATAGATTTTGAACACTAACCCTTTGTCAGGTATGTCATTTTCAAATTTCTTCTATTCCAAAGGTTGCCTTTTAGTCTTGATTGTTTCCTTCACTGTGTGGAAGGCTTTCATCTTGATGAAATCCCGATTGTTCTTTTTGTTTGTTTGTTTCCCTAGCCTCCAGAGACATATCTAGTAAGAAGTCACTATGGCTGATGTCATAGAGGTTGTTGCCTGTGTTCTCTAAGATTTTGATGATTTCCTGTCTCACATTTAGGTCTTCCATACATTTTGAATGTATTTTTGTGTATGGTGTAAGAAAGTGGTTCAGTTTCATTCTTCTGCATGTGGCTGTCCAATTTTCCCAACACCATTGGTTGAAGAGACTTTTTCCATTGGATATTCTTTCCTGCTTTGTTTTAATGGGAGTAACATGATTGGATTTCAGTTCTGGAAAAACAACTTACGTTACATTATGGAGAATAGACTGAGGTAATAAAGACCTGAACTATGAAATGCAGTGGAACTGAAATCAGAACTTGAAGTCAAGAGACTCCTGAAGATTGGGTGCTGTGCTGCGTGCTTGACATGTACTCTGCCATTTTAGAGATAAGAAAACTTGGGTTAGAGAAGTAACACCTGCTGTGACAGTGCCTGTGTTTGACTAAAGCCCATGCTTTATGTATAACACTGTGCTAGAGTCATGCTGAACTTTTCACTATTGTCAAAAATGATGCATATTTTAGTACTCCGTATCTTGCAAATGCCATTTTCTTTGCTTAAATTCTTCTTACTCTCTTTGTCAGGCAAACATCTCACAGTTCAAAACATAGTTTCACAGTTATCACTTCCTCTTCTCTGAATCTATAACATTTTGTGCATATATTACTATAGCTCTCAAAACACTATTACGATTTTTTAAAAAATGAATAGACCTTTCTTTATGTCATTAAATTGCAGAGGTATTGAATGGTGCAGTCATCATGCTCTAAGCTGTTACTAGGAATGAGATACATGTGCCATATCCCTATCACAATTACTCAAAATCTGAATTTTGCATTGTTGTTTCTTTCTTTGGGTGGGTGGGGGGATGGTATTTTACTATTAGCTTTTAAACAGCTGATATATCTGGGTTTTGTTCATTTTGCGTCATATATATCCTTTAGAAAATCCCTGTTTGTTGTTCTAAAAAGACTATTTCAAATGTACCAGCTGGGAAATGTAGCTACTAGACTAAAATCAGTATGAGCTTCAAGTTGCAAAATTTTGTGGCAACCCTTATAAATGATTTTTCAATTATTAACATGACTCATTAATTTTTTCTAAATTAAAAAATTTGATTTATCCACAGGAAAAATATCTGCATTAACACTGCCAGGTTCATAGATCTTTTGTTCATATAGATCATATAGAACATCAGTGTTAACATTTTAAAGACATTGCATAGTTTTCCTATATGGGGATATTTTGTTAAAATGAAGGGAGGTTTTATAAATAGAAATGTATGTGAAATAACAAATGACATTATATGCTCTGTATTTTCCAAGAAAATTTCCTCAATACAGTTTCAAAAGATGCTTTTGGCAAAACTTTCTGAGGACAATTAAGTTTGAATAAAACCTAACTTACCCCCATCTTGCAGATTCACATTGTACATAAAAACAGAGAAATCCTGCGGGGGGGGGGGCGGTGTATATTCCTCGTATTCGTTTTTTCTCAAACTGAATTGACCAAAGAATTCTTCACATAAACTGTTTCATGAAATTCACTTTGGAAATTGTTGCCTTATATCATGAATTGTAGAGTCCATGGAGATTCTGAAACATGGGACAAGATTATAGTATGTACATATATATATATATATTTGTATGAAATTTTATTTTACTATTTTCTTAATATTATGAACTTTATTTGCCATGGATGAACAGCAACATCAGCTGGGGGAAAAGCCACTCCAAAAGAAAACCAGACTGGAAAAAATCAAATTGGAAATTCTGAAGTTCCAGGATCATTGGGAGAATCAAATAGTGATTATTTTAGCAACAAAAAAAGGTAATTAGTTTAGATGTTGATTCCACATATCGTAGTCTATAAGAAAGAGTGAGCTATCCAGGGTACTTTTATAAGGACTTCTAATTAGAACAAACATATGAGTGAAATTAGTGATATTTTTAGTTAAAATGACCTTGATTCTAATCTCTACTGTTATATACGAACATTCCTCTCTAATGAATAATTTATCCCTTAAATTTATTTCCATTATAATTATTTTATCATCAAGGGCAGAGTAATGACAGAAAAATTTGTCTTTATTTGCCTTTATTAGAATTTTTCTGCCTCACTTAGATTCTTGGTTATGGGTAAACTAACCAGTGTGCTTGAGCTTCATATGGAATCATTTCATTCAGAATTACAGTATTTAGACAACAGTTTTGCATATAGTCTTTTGAAGTTAAGATAAGGGATTTTATAAACAATCATTCTCAAAAGAACTACAAACAAAATATGTTTCCAAAATTTTTATTTTACTTTGCTATAGACATTGCAATGTGATTTGAATTTAGCTGTAATATAATTAAATATGATTTTCTTATTCAAACTAAATGTAGTTTATGTTGATCATTAATGAGTTTGAAAGATAATATACTATGGTCTCAGGCTTTTTAAAAGGTTTTAATGTTACATTTGTGTTTATAGAATATCAAATAAGATATAAAATGTGAATAATATTCATGGAATCTTTTTTTTAATATGATTTTCAAATCTGTCATTCCCTTTAAGTCAATTTCTTTGGAAAAATGAAGATGATGGAGTTAATATCATTAGAACAGAGGACAATCAGGTATGATTTTAAAGTTTTTGTTTAAATGCAGTATTGCAACAACATTTATACTTAAATTGAAACAAAACTGCAGCTTAAAATGTTTAAGGTTATAGGATGGGAGATAAGCCTCAAGAAAATTCAGGAGCTTACCATTTCAGTGAAATTTTTGGGTGTTCCATGGTATGGGTGGGACATGTTGAGGTACGCCCTTTAAGTGAAAGCTAGGTTAGGATATCTTGCCCTAGTTATCACTGAGAATGAGTCATTTGATGGACCTCTTGAATTTGGAGAAAGATTTGCCACATTTGGATGTGCTGCTTCAGATTTTTTGTTTTGTTTTTTGTTTTTAATCAAGTAATCTAAAAGACACCAGCTTTGGGCGCAAAGCAAGAGAAGGTTCAAAGGGTGATCTGAGAGACATTGCAAGCAGTGTTGCCGCTTGTGTTTTAACGGCCAGCGCATACAGTGCTGCTGCCTGATGTGTAGTAGATTGGAATGCTGACTGGAGTCTGAGACAAGCCCTAGTAGGGGAATCACAGCTCAGGGCCCTTGGGTTTTAGAGCAAAAGGAACATCATCTTCAGTAATTAATTGTTGTTGTTGCTGGATATTAATAAAACATGCTATCTTCATGCTTTGAAATTTTTGTCAGTCTAGCGGATGCTTAATGCTATCCATGGTTTGAATTTTAATTTCTCAGATTATCCATAAAGTTGGTCATGTTTTAATATTTTTACGGACTCCATTTTGGTAACCTTTTGAAAGTACCTTTTCAAGTGTTTCTTTTGAGTTGTTTGCTATATGTTTCTGATTAGTATAATTTTTTTAAGTACTCTAAAGATATTTCTTTGATGCTTATGTATGTTGCAAGTATCTTCTACTCTGTGCCTTGTCTATAGTCTACCTTGCTGAATGCCTTAAGTATTCCATATCCTTATTTTTTCCGTATCCATATTATTTTCTCTTGCTATGTCGTAGACTGAGAATGGTATATTAGAATCTCCTATTATTAGTGTGTTACTGTTTATCCTTACATCTCCTGTGGTTTCTGATTTATTTAGATTTCTATATGTTATTTGGCACAAAGTTCTTATGTGAACACTAGAATAACTTTTGCACTTTTTTGGCCCTTTTAATGCTTTTTTTTGGCCCGAATTCTTCTTTATTGCATATCAAGATACTAACCTGCTTTCTTTTTGTATACATTTATTTGGCATACCCTCATCTTCCTTCCCCACTTTTTATCCAGCCTTTCTGAATTGCTTTGTTTTCGGTATGTCTTTTTTTAAGATTTTTATTTATTTATTTATTTATTTATTTGAGAGAGAGAGCAGAGCAAGAGAGAGCGAGCATGAGCTGGGGTGAGGGGCAAAGGGAGAGGGACAAGCAGACTCCCTAGTGAGCAGGGAGCCCAATACAGGGCTTGATTCCAGGACCCTGAGATCATGACCTGAACGGAGGCAGACGCTTAACTGACTAAGCTACCCAGGCACCCCTAGGTATGTCTTATATGTACAGCTTAGATAGAGTTGGGTTTTGCTTTGTGAGACAGTCTGAAAATATTTTTCATTTCATAGGTGAGTTACGTCTGCTTATGTTATTGATAGGACTGATGTGTTTGTCCTGAGATTTGTCATTTTATTTTATGTTACAGTTACTGTGAGTTACTATGTAGTTTATTTGTACTTTTCCCCCCTCCTCATTTTAGGAAGGTTGTATTTTTGTTCTAGTGCTTACCTTTACACTAATACATTTATACTAGTATTCTTAGTCTTTTTCCTTTTTTAAAAATGTATGCTTCCGCTTTTGTTACCTCTAAAATTATCCACTGACTCCTACCTGTTATATTCAGGGGGATCAAAAAAATCTCCTTTCTTCTCTCATGTATTTTTAATTGTGTTATTTCTACTGTGTCAAAGAATATAACATTTTTATACCATACTTCTACTCTTACCCCCTCAGCTTTTGTTTTAGTCTCAGATCTGTAATTAAATATATTCAACACTTACTGCCAGTTCTTTTGCAGATTTTTCAATCATCTCTTCATTGGATTAAGCTCAATTTAAAAAAGCACCTCACTATAATATTCTCTTCTTCCACATTTAAAACTTTGTCTAGAGCAGAGTTAAGCAAACTAGGGCCTGCAGACTGTTTTGTAAGGCCTTGGACCTAAGAGTGTTTTCTACATTTTTAAGGAATTGAAAAAAAGAAGAATCATGACAGAGACCATATGTGGCCCACAAAGCCTAAATTATTTACTCTCTGGCCCTTTACAAAATTTGTTAATCCATGTTACAGAATTTTGTTACCTGAAGGATAGCTTGATCTTTTTTCCTTTCAGTTCCTTTGAAATGTTGCTCTACTGATGTCTTATTTTATATATGTTACTAATAAGTGTGGTGCCTTGTTTTCTTTTCTTTGTACACTAGCTTGCGTATATTTGTCTGGAAGGCCAGAGGAGTCCTTTAATGTGTACTAGTTTTACCAGACGGTATCTCAATTGAGAATTCTAGATCAGGTTTTTCTGGGTACACAGTGGATCCTTGCAGTGTGAAAATTAGGACTTCTTTATTTCAGGAATGTTTTCTAAAATTATAATTTCAGAAAACAATTCAGTTAGTAGATCCATTCTATTGTTTTCTTTTTTTTCTTTACCTTTTATATATGTTACTTTCTCTAAATAACATATAAAATAGATATAAATAAAAATAGTAAAATAGATATATTTTACTATATTTTTGTGTTTCATTTTCTTTGCTCTTTTTATTTGTATTCTCCACTATCCTTTTTTTCGCCATATTTGTTCCTTCTTGGATATGTGCTAATTTGTTCATTTGTGAAACAATTTTGTTTTTCCCTTAATTTCTTTCTTCAGTTTAGCCAACTTTCATTTCATATCTTCCTGTTGTTTTTCCTATTTTATTCTGAGTTTTAAAATTTCTGATTTGTGTTGTTGGTATCTACAAATGCTTGCTTAATTACATTTAATCTATATTGGAAGTATTGTTAAGTCTTTCTCTGCTTCATGGCTGCCTGTTTTGTCTTCTGTTTTGAGGGTTTTAAAAAGTAAATTTGTGTGGATGCTAGATTATTTTGTATTATGTTTACTTGTGTTGGATTTCTCCATATAAGTAATAATAACAGGTGTTCTTCCAGAGGAACAGGGAGTGGTGGTTTGGTGGTTCTTTTGCTTTTTAGATAAGGAGCCCCCTCTTCTGTTGATATAGCGAAATGCATCTATTTATTTCTTAAATGGGGTCTTTGGTGTCTATTTTCTTTGAATTCTCTTCTACTAATTTAATTCAGCAGAGCTGTTATCTTGGCCACTTTCTTCTTTTCTCTTACCACCTGGGCCTAGGGAACACCTCTTCCAAAGTATTTTTCTCTCTCCTAGAAGCTGCCTTCCCATGATTACAACCTCTGGCCCCCTACATTTTATAATCCGTTTCTTTTGGCCTCCTCATCAAAAGTGCTCTGACTTACAAGATCTTATCCTTACTCTCAGTATTTCTTCTATGCATGTGGGGCCCTCTCCTTCTAGACTAAATCGTGGTTGTTTATTGTGTTATCTTTGTATAGCAATCTCTAATGCACAGTCCACATATGCTTGTAGGTGGGCTCCTGAGCACACTCTGCTAATCTAGAGTGTTTATTTCCCCACTTATATGTAAAGTAAAGTATGTGTAGATTAAAGGAGTCTGTGTCCTAGTTATGCTGTAGACATAAATTATGGGTAATTTTATTTGCTTTCCTTTTATAGTAATTGGGAAGATATATGGAGAGATTGTAATTTAGGTGGTTGCCATTAACTTATTGGAACCTGAACATTAAAAACTAGGAAAAGAACAATAAAACAAAGGGGTAAGGATTTAATGAAGATAGAAGAAGAAACTAAGAAGTTACAGAAGTAAAAAACCTAGCAGAATTGAAAACAACTCAAGATCTATGAAGTGCTAGTGAGAGAAACATCAACATTGGTAAGGCTTAAGGTAGTTTATCGTAAAAGGGTGGTAACACAAAAGTTAGGAAAGGTAAAGGTGATACAAACAAATACAGAGCAGATAAAATATATGAGAATAAAATATATGCTAAAATTTGAAAATGTAATACATATTCTAATTTTCAAAGCAGATATAAATTATCAAAGTTGACCCAATTTTAAAAAAATCAATAGTCATCTTAGAAAAATTTTAAAATCATAACATGTAACTAAGAAATCTTGGAAGGAAATCATGTTTAGGAAGGATTAATGGATCTTTTTTTTTTTCCTATTAAGTGAAGTGCCTGTGTATAATATCCAAGGAATAGTGGAATGGAGAAGCTGGAGCACAAGAGAGAATCTCTATAGTTATAAATAAAGATTTGGGAGTTCGTCACCATATGAGTAAAAAAAAATGCATTGCTGTTGTGAATTATCAAATGCTTACAGATAGGTGAAAAGTAATGTGTCATCCTACCATATCCTACTGATTTTCATGTTTGCTTACAGATAGGTAAAAAAGAGTGCATCACCCTACCAGAGCTTATTGATTTTCCTTCACTTCCTTGTCAACCTGCTCTTTCTCCCGGAATAACTGATACCTCTTTATTACAGATTGAAAGTAAGTATGATGACACTATAAGTACAGATGATTCTATGAGATAAAGTTAACTATTAATGGGAAGTTATTGCCTAATGGGTACAGAGTTTCAATTTGGGAAGATAAAGTTCTAGAGCTAGATGGTGGCGATGGTTGCAAAGCATCGTGAATGTACATAATGCCACTGAACTGTACATTTAAAAATAGTTAAAACTGTAAATTTTATTATGTGTATTTTACCACAAAAATGTTACATTATTTTAAAGTATGTGAATTATATGTTAATTACTGCATATGTTTAATCACTAATATTTGTGCTTTTAAAAATATACATTTCTGGGGGCACCTGGGTGGCTCAGTCTGTTAAGCATCCAACTCTTGATTTCAGCTCAGGTCATGATCTCAGGGTTGTGAGATTGAGCCCCACGTTGGGCTCTGTGCTCAGTGCAGAGTCTGCTTGAGATTTCTCTCTCCCTCTCCCTCTGCCCCTGCTCATGTACACACTCTCTCTCTCGAAAATAAATAAAATCTTTAAGTATATATGTGTGTACACACACACATTTTTCATGTAAGGACAATAAGTCTAGGTCCAAGATAAATTTACCAAAAGAATTAAACCAAGATGCATAACTACTTTAACTTTACCTAATTTCTACACATATATGTAAATGTAGAAGAGACATATGATACTCTTTACTTATCTGAAAATCCCCTTATGTATCTCTGTTAGAAACTGAAATGACTCCTCAGTATTTTCCATAGTGGCAAATGCTATACTGCAGCAAAAAAACCAGACTTTTGGGTAAAATTTACTCTTGCTATTTTAATTACTTTTAAGTTTTACACTTCCAGCTTTTAGCTTTTAGACATTGATGGGTTATTGCCTTTTAGGAGAGAAGATTATTGAACAAATGAAACAAGTAAAGGAAGAAAGACGATATCTGGAAAGAATTAGAGAAGAACTAATAAAAAAAGTTGAAAAGCTATTTGAACAAAGCAAATTAAAGCGATATCATGGTAAAGTTTATTACATCTTTTATCACTGGCATGCTTTACAGAAGGTTTTTAAAATTTTAAGTTCAAATTTTTTTATAACTGACATTTATTTATTCATTATTGTCTACTGAATTTATAAATGCCACTGTTCTAGGGACTCAGGAGATAATAGGCAGACACAATTTTGTCTCTGCCCTCAAAGAGCTTATAGTCCAGTGAGAAAATGATAATCAAGAAAACAAAAATGATGCATCCTGATGATGCCATGATAAAGGAATTACAGAATTGTACACACAGGAGTACAGAGGAAGAACACCCAAATTAGATGGAAGAGATCAAGAAAGGCTTCCAGGAAAAGCTTTAAGTATGCTAGAATCTGAAATGTGCCTCTTCTTGACTATAGGCCTTCAGACATGTTTTTCCCTCTGTCAACTACACCTTTTCCTTCTGTCTCCCCTCTTCCCAGCTCACCTGGCTATTTCCTACTAGTCATTCAATCTTAGCTTAGATATCACTTACTCTAGAAGCAATCTCTGGATCCTAGTCCTCCCTACATGCTTAATTTTGTGCTATGTGTCTATCTACTTTGCTAACCTAAATGAGTGAATTGAAGGAATGAGAGAAATTAGGTAGAAAAGCAGCTAGTTTTCTTGCAACAGAATTAGAAACAAGTATTATTAGGACTGGTAGACATGGAAAAAATGAGCCAGAATGGAGAAAGTATGGGATAATGGTTTGAGAGATGTTAAAGGGTTTGAAAGGACTGCATTTTGGATTGTATTTGAGGATTATATGAATAAAAGGTATAAATGGAATTAACTGGTTTTAGGATCCTCAATTTACAGCAAAATTATTGCTTCAGTACTAGAACTGACTGAAGGTTATAGGCAATGTCAGGAGATAATTCTGCAGGTTCCACCTCATAATATTAAGTGTTATCCCGGAAATGGTGGCAATGACTCGGCTTTTTTGTACTGTTAAAAGTGATTTTATCAGATAAATTTGAGTAATGGACTAAAAATCATAGATTTTGAGTAATGGACTAAAAATCAAGATTCTAATACCAGATCAGTCTTTTACTTATTTCTCCTCTTTGTGCCTCCCTTTTTCTGTTTATAAAATGAGAATGATCATTCACTTTCTATTTTAACAGAAATGTTTCAAGATAAAAGGCATGTATCAACCATCAAATATTTATTGAGGTTATGTGCTCCATTCCCTACATTGTTTTAAATGCTGAGGATATAGCAGCAAACAAGATAAACAAGGCCCTGCTCATAGGAGCTTGCTTCTAATGGGAGGAGACAGACAGTAAACAAATAAGACAATATCAGCTACTGACCAGAGCTCAGAAGTCCATTTAAAAAAAAAAGCATAGTAAAGGGTGATGGGGCAGGAGAGATGCTTTAGCTAGGGTTTTCAAGGAAGGCATCACTGAGGCGATATCATTAAGATATGATTAATAAGGAGGCAGGCAGGTAAAGAGAGGGGGAAAAAAACAGTCTGAGCAGAAGGAACACTAAAATGTCAAGGTCTAGAGATGGAAATGAGGTTGCAGTAGTAAGGACCTGAAAGGAGGCCAGTGTGGCTGGAACGTAATACAGAGTAATGTAGAGGAAAATAAAAGCTCAGCAAGGAACAGATAGGCCAATTCAAGAAGTTTAGATTTTATTCTAAGTAAGGTAGGATGCCATTGTTGGGTTTTTAAGCTAGAGGTTTATATGATTTAAAAAATATTTTTAAAAGATCAGAATGACTGCTGTATGGAATAGTCGGTTAGAGGGGCAAGAATGGAAGCAGGGAGACCAGTTAGAAACATAATGTACTTTCAGAAGATGATAGTGGGGTGCCTGGATGGCTCAGTCAATTAAGCATCTGACTTGATTTCAGCTCAGGTCATGATCGCAGGGTTGTGAGCTCGAGCCCCATGTTGGGCTCTGCGTTCAGTGGGTAGTCTCCTTGAGATTCTTCTCCCTCTCCCTCTGCACACACACACATGTGCACGCTCTCAGGATAAATCTTAAAAAAAAAAAAATGATAGTGGATTGACTAGGGACATAACTTTGAAGAAGGTAGAATGTGCCAGATGCTGGAAGTATTTTGGCAATAGTACCAATAGAACCTGCTGAGAGATTGGATATAAGGCATGAGGGAAATAATAAACTCTTGAATTTTAATCAAATCACCATATAGACTTTTTAAATTTGGGGTTTTCATTTCTTTGATAATCTTTTAAACATATGCATATTCTGATATAGTAGCATACAGTTTGTGTTCCTGTTAAGTTTGTATTTAGACTCTCCTTGGTGTCAAAGTGATTCCCTAAATTGGCAGTATTTAATTTCTAATTTTCTCAACTAAGGGGCTCAGGTTTAAGATAAGCTTGGAGATATATTTGGAATAATTTTAATAAGTGATGAATCAGAATCAGCTTATTTTATAAAACATATTTTGGGGGCTGAAAAAATATTATGCCTTTCTGTTTATCATTTTAATTAATGACTTCAAATCAGATTATGGAAAAAAGTGATCAAAATAAATAGACACATTTTCTATAGGTAATATTTTTAATCAAGATTTTTCAGAAATTACAGGTTTAAAGAACTTGGTTCCTATGTTTATCACTACTATATTCATAAGGCAAATCCTTTTATCTAATAAACATTTCAGTCTTTGCTTTAATTTCCTCAACATATGAATGAGGGAAGAAGGGTAGGGTCGTAGAAGGGTTTAAATTAACTCGTGTCCTTTCCAGATTGAAAAGTTTAATCCTTTAGTCAGACTCACACTATAGTCTGCTTTTTTTTGTAGCCTGTGATGGTTGGAAGAAAAAATACTTTGAAACAAAGAAAATTACAGCATCATTAGAGGAGGTTTTAACAAAACTTCGAGAAGATTTGGAACTTTACTATAAAAAACTGCTCATGCAACTTGAAGCCAGGGAGATCAAGATGAGACCAAAGAATCTGGCAAACATCACAGACTCTAAGGTACTTATTACTAAATGTGTTCACCTTCTATTAGAGAATTCTACTCAAAATACATGGTTTATCATTATTAGTATTATCATATGTAGGATGCTTTGGGCTACAGGTAACAAAACCTTGACTTAACCTGACTTAAACAATACGAAAATTTATGATCTCATATAATGGTGCTGAAAAGATATAATCAGAAGCTTAATGATATCTTCAAAGAGACTAGGCGCTTCCAGTAGTTCTTCCCTATTATTTTCAGTGTTGGCTTCTTAATAAGACTGCTTTTCCTCATGGTACAAGTAGAGTTGCCAATGGCTAGTAGGGCTATATGCCTCCCAAATAATATATAAAATTTGGGCGCCTGGGTGGCTCAGTTGGTTAAGCGACTGCCTTCGGCTCAGGTCATGATCCTGGAGTCCCAGGATCGAGTCCCGCATCGGGCTCCCTGCTCAGCGGGGAGTCTGCTTCTCCCTCTCCCACTCCCCGTTTGTGTTCCCTCTCTCGCTGTGTCTTTCTCTGTCAAATAAATAAATAAAATCTTTAAAAAAAAAAGAATATTTTTCTTTTAGCCTGATGGGGGTTCAGCCAGGCCTAACCTGGATTAATAGTAGTTATTAGGGAGTGTTGTGTGCTAATTTAGACTACTTGGGATCTACCTCTGTACCTGGGGATACGGTCACTTTCTTTGAATCTATGGAAAAGAGATGAATACCTGATGAAATAACAGTATGCACTACATTCCTTTTCTGTAGCTGGGGAGTAGTTAATAAGACCCACAGAATCTAAAGGTATTAATATTCTAAGGAAATTATTAAATTGATTTTTTTCTTGATAGTATTGAACCTTGATAGATCAGAAATATGAAGTTTACTTTTTGAGTGATCCTGCCATCTATATACAACAAATAAATTCCAGAGGCCATTTATCAATTTTTGTTGGTTGACCAAAAAAGATTAAAAGTATGGATTTAACTTTAGACATGATGAAATAGTACAAGTTTGCTATTTTATTTTTCCCCAGTCTTCTTGAGATATAATTGGCATATAACATTAGATATATACAACATGATTTGATATATGTGTATATTGTGAAATGATTACAATGTTTAGTTATAAACTATTTTTCTTGTGATGAGAACTTTTAAGGTCTATTCTCTAAGCAACTTTCAAATACACAATACAATATTTTTAACTATAGTTATCATGCTGGACATTATACCCTCAGAACTTCACCCATTTCCCCCTATTCTCTACCCACCCACCCCCACAAATCTGTTTCTATGAGTAAAAGCTTACCATTTTAGATAAATCTAATGTAAAACTCAAATAGGTTCAAGTAATGGTTTGTCCATTTTAGCTGATACTTTTTATTTTGCATAGCTGATTTTTTGTTTTACCAAATAGTTTTTGTTGACCACTATACTTCATAAACTTTTCTAAACAAAAATAACCAAAAAGGCTTTTAAGTAATACTAATCTGATTCAGCTAATGAAGTATAATGACAATTTCAAAAGCTTTCCTAGTATCTTCCTTTTGTAGTAATAGTTCTTGCCTTTGTAGTGCTAATTTAATGGCAACTTGTACAGATATCTACTTATTTTTATAAAACATGAATAAAGGTAGTAGAACAGAAGAGAATGTGGTCCCTGAGACTTAAGAAATTTACTCCAAAGCAATGAGTTTATTTTATGCAATAGGTTATTCTTATGATTTGCTTTTTTGGTATTATCACTTCGTAGTTTACAAGGCAATTAAGAATAAAAATAGATGTTATAAGGAGGTCTTTATGTATTTCACACAGAATTACCTTATAATCCAGATCACTGAAGTACAGCATGCAATTGACCAACTTAAGAGAAAACTGGATACTGACAAAATGAAACTCATGATAGAAGTTAAGGTAATTTCCTAATCAGATAAACATTTATCTTGAAATAAGTTGTTTTAGTATTTTAATTTTGGGTATCAATAGCATAAGGATAGTAAGGATTGTCTTAAAATTGTTACCTTAACAACCAAGAGCAGGAGTGAAAAAAATGCAAGAATTAAATCCTGTGTAAAGGTGCATGTATAACAAGGCCAAAGTAAAATTAGTAGAATTTCCCTAAGATTTAAAGGAAAAGGACCTTCTGAATCAGTATATAGTCTCAGTATTTTAAAAGTAATTTTCATATATTAGAGTGATCCATAAATCTGACAAACCACTGAACTCTGAGCTCCATTTAGTTTTTTTTACCTGTTCTGGGGGTAATTATCTCATGCTGATTATTTTCATATATAATTATATAAAAGCTCAGAGTTCAATTCTTTATCAGAAATAGCTCTATGACATGAATAATGACCCCTTTCTAGAATCAGAACTTTCTGCAATGATACAGCCGCCACTAGCCACATGAGGATATTGAGCGCTTGAAATGTAGCTTGTTGTGTAACTGAGGAACTGATTTTATGATTTGTTACTCTAATGCAATTCTAGATTCTTTTCACTAGCAGCATTCAATTAGGCCTCTCTCAATTTTAGAAGGGTAAGATCAAAGTTCATTTTTGAAAGGTGATTCTTTTTATAGGTGAGAAAACAAGCAGTTTCAGATTTACGCACATTGAAAACTGAACCGGCACAGAAGAAAATTAACACATCTTTACAATCTCAATTAGGTATGTTAATTTAAAACTTATCAAAAAATTTAACCATTATTCTCCTTGGCACAATATTTTATATAAATCATATTTTTTCACTTGTGGATTTTACAAAGTGTTTCAGGAAAAAAAAAAGCAAACCGGTGGCTATTTAGTTAGTTTTGAAGCTTTTATTTTTAAAGACAGTTTGTTCATTGTATTTTAATTAAAAGCAATCTGGAAATATAAAATAGGGATATTGAATTTACATCCAGAGTTATGATACAGATTAGTATCTAAGAATTTAAAATTTTAGAAATACAAAGACAATAGTAGTAATTCAACAGATACTATGGAATTTTCCTCTGCCATAAATAATTGGGTAAATAGGAAATGAAATATTCTCAATTCCAATTTGAAGGCAGAGAGAATATACAGGGAAGACAGATTTATGTAAGTCCAGAGTTCAAAGATGCAGATTTTTAATCTGTGTTTATAGGAACTAATATAAGTGTAACACAATATTCTTAATTGCCCTAAGAGAACAGAGACCTCTGTACATTTAGAAAAATTCTAATTGTGCAGAGAAAATAATTGAGAAACCAATGTCTTTAATTAAAAGTAAAATGCATATATAAACTAAGAAATAAATTATTAGATGTTCATAAATGAAAGAATAATTAGAAAGGTAAAGTTTCTGCTATAAACTCATAAAAATAATTTTAGTGAAAAATATTAGGTAGCTCTAACCTACTAATTCAAAATATTATCTTGTATTTTAATCCTTTCCCCCCCACCCTGGAGACTTGTGAGTTTAATTGAAGTGCATCAGAGAACTATATGAAATCAGGAAGAGAAAAATTGTTCACATCAGCTTGATGAACCTAAATAAATTTATTGAACAAAAAGTATAGAGCAAATGGCTTCTCATAGTCTAGGTTTTTAAAAATCTACTCTGAGCAAATAATTTCCACTTCAAATTATACATATTTTTTAAATTAGCATAATAAAATTCTGAAAATTTTTCCCAATTATACTAAACATAGAAAAATAATATAGTAAGTTGATTTCTTACCTTTGTTTTTAGACAACCAAAGCATTTCTTTATCTGCTTTTAAGTAGAATAACTATGACATGACAAAAATGTGTACATTTAAATGTGTACATTTTTATCTCTTCAAGAAACTGATTTATACTGATTATTTTTCTAAATCTTAATAGTTTGACAAAACTATTATCTGTCACAGCTTTGGTTTTAAGACTTTCCACATTTCTTCAGTTTGCTGTTTGGCCACAGCATCTCCAGAATAGTCAAGACAATTTGCGTGCCACATGCCAATGCCTCGCAAGCCATGCTTTTGTATGTATGCTGCTTTTAAAGAAATGCTCTGAGGGTTATCATACCACACTTGATGAAAATGGCCAGAAGAATCCTATAAGAATAAATTAAACTATTCAAAAAGAATACAGTGAAATAATAAAAATTTTAGTGCACGGTACTTTCACAACAGCAGAGATTACACAAATGAGCTTTGTAATGTAGTCTGTACTGTTTTTAAAGTCCTTTTCATGTTCTCATGCCCTAAGATTCCTTCCTTGGTCTGATCTGATGATTATCAACCGAGATGTACAAACTCCTGGGACCCACATGAAACCTACTTAATCAAAATATTCCAGGGTTGGAACTAGGACATATATTTGTGTTTTGCCATCCCATTAGGTAATTCTGATACCTATGGTCCTCTAGAACCAGCTTATGCATTTTTTTGTACTCCCTACAGTTCCTGGAAATGTACTTAGGAGCTCAGCGGATGATTTTGTTCATGATGAATCAGCCAAATCAAAAGGTAATGGGTGGGGAAAATATCTCCTTTAATAGGTCTTACAGAATTAAGAACCATAAACTAGCCTGTAAAGTCCTCCCCAGCATCAACTGCCTCTATCTAGTACTAACACAGTCTCTCTTAGAAGGTACGTAAGCTATTGGATAAGGGATAAAAAGAACTAGGGAAAAGGGGAAAAGATAGGAAGTAAAAAATAGAATGAACTGTGATTTCAAATAATTTACTGATTTTTATATAACATCTGGGAAACTTTCAAAGGCAATTCTCAGTGGATGCCAGTAATATGTTTATGGTAGCACCACTGGAATTAGAGTAGTCCCCTAAGATTAAAGGACATTATTCACTTGGTAAATGAATAAACTGTGGCATATTTAAGTATAGTAGACTCGTTTACTACAAGCTCTTTAAAACTTTAACTTTGAAAGGCAACTTATAGAACTTAATTTTGCAGATTTGGGGGCAAACCCAAAGTCATAGGTCTCTGAATTTTGCCATTATTGTGGCAAGTACTTTGAGCCTTTTTGATACTGTTAAGGAATTTCAAATGCCTCAAAATAGTGAAGGGTGAAAAACTGAGTAAATGTAAGATTAACGTGTGCATGATGAAAGCGCATAAGAAAGCAGAATGATTCTCTTCAGTCACAGCAAGAAATTTGATTTTGGTTGCTATGGAATTTTACAATAAATGAAAGAGAAACAAAATAGTTTTATAACTAGATTGTTGTCTAAAGTGCCATTAAATGAATGGCCTTCAAAGGCTTATCAAAATGTTTCCTGAATTCTAAAACTTTAAAGAAGGTTAGTCAGGGACAACAAAAACACAGTACGTCAGAGTGTAAACTGTTTGGCAAAGACAGGAGTATAATATACCCTAATTTAATATGGATCTTAATTAGTTATATAGATTACAAGCCTAGTTAATGAATAGGTATAGAATTTTCAAAATTTAGAAGGCTCTACATCAAAGCTTTCTATGTAATTGATGTACATGCCTGTATAACAAAATGAAATATTAAAGAATTTATATTCTTTCTGAAATCAACTTACATCATGACATTTTAGGGCTCCTTTTACAGTGACAAAATCCAAAGTAAATTCAAAGATGATTTGTAATTAGATTTTTGAGGTGTAGAAAAGTTTTATTATGCTAAAGGTAAATTATGAAAAATGTAACTTTTCTTTGCCTCTTTGGTATAGCAATTCCTATTTATCTAAATGACCAGAGCAAGTCTGTCAGGTAGTGTTTCTTCAGTGTTTCTGTTTATAATATAATTTGTCTAATATCACATAGTTTATACCATTTTCCACTAATGCATTTCTTATTCTCAGCGTCATGCCTCCCTATAAAACAGCCTCATCAGAATCCTTAGGCTACTTTGAAATGGTGGCTTACAGAGCTAGTAACCTATTTTGGCCCAAAACCACAGTTATCATACATAATTATCAACTATTAAGGAAATCCTGTTTGTGATATAACACCATCTAAAATGACAAGTGGCCCATGCAGAGCAGTTCCATTATTACTATAACTTGACCTCCTCACTGGCAAAGTAAAGTACTTGATTAGACAAGTTTACTCATGTAAACAGTAGTCTGTATATTGTACCCTAAAAGAAAACGGATAGAATAAAGATTCATAATTTGTGAAAAGTCTTACTTTATAATTATAATAAGAAGCTTGCTGATCTTTATCCCAGTGGCTTCCAGAAATAGAACTATTTACTTGCTTCATAATTATTTTATAGGGCACCTGACGTCCTGAGGTAATACCACAAGAAGCCCTCCAGGAAGGGACTTTTGGAATGGTACAAACACAATCCTAGAAATACAACAATGTTCGTGTTATAGATTTAAGCAAATCAGAAAAACTATATTAGAAATAAAACGTATACTATAAATAGACTGACTATACAGAATAAAAGTTAAATTTCATTATTAAAATATGTAACACTCAGAAACTTCCATGGGATTAAATAATTAAACTCTACTTTTAGTCTCAAACTTCTACATATGAAACAAAACAGGCTTTAAAGAATAGAAAGAAAAAAATTATATAAGAAAAATCCTTACTTACCTCTAATAGATTTAGACAGGTATAATCATAACCATACCAGGGAACACCCATTACAAGTTTGTTAGGGCTAATGCCTATCTTGATGTAGTCATCATACCCTAATCAAATTGGGACAGAAAAAGCAGAAAGAAAAAACTTTTTCTTTTTATATTCTAATGGGTTTATACAAACTATGCAGCCATTCAGAATTGAAGTTTGAAAAACCAGGTACATTTTTGCAAAATAACTAATACAGTGTTTCCCTAACATGACATTATAAACATCATCCCTTAAGAACTATAAATTTTGTATCACTTAATAAATGATTTCTTTTTGAATAATAGAAAACAAAATTCACAAAATTTAATTCTGGGAAGAATAACATTTCAGGGGAAAGCATGTTAATTTTGTCTATTAACTGCTGAGATTTCTGAAGTTTCAGAAAAGTTCATAAACTTTCTGGCAGGGACGGTCTCAGAATTTTTTTTTTTAAGATTTTATTTGAGAGAGCATGCACAAGCAGAGGGGGAGCAGGAGAGGGAGAAGCAGGCTCCCCACTGAGCTCGATCCCAAGACCCCAGGATCATGACCTGAGCCGAAGGCAGACACTTAACCGACTGAGCCACCCAGGTGCCCCTCACTTGTGCTTTCTAGAATTACAGCCAGGGACAAGAAATGTCCCCTCAATCTGTAGTTATGGCAATGAGAAAAATGAACAAATTCCTGGTCATTCCCTTTTGTGCCCAATGCAAAATATGTTTTCCCACCAAAAGATATTGCAAGATTATCGAGAATGTTTAAGTAAATTTGTTTTTCAGAGCCTTTAAAGTTAATTATGTACTATTTAAATATCCAGGTCTCAAACATCCTTGATAATGAGCCTTTTATTGATAGAACACAGTTATCATCTCCTTTATGAAATACAGTTTGGGAACACTGGATTAAATAATTGCTTTGTAACTAACAATTTTTTTTATTTTTAAATAGCATATGCATATGATCAGACTGTTAACTTGGATGTGATAAGGCTGTTTTAAGACTTTAAGACTTTATCTCTAAATTAAAAGGTTTTTATTTATTAATCAACACTTAAATCAGGGCCAATTATCCCAGAAAATTTCACTTGAGTCCAAAAGATAGCA
Source organism: Mirounga angustirostris (assembly GCF_029215605.1). NCBI lineage: Eukaryota > Metazoa > Chordata > Mammalia > Carnivora > Phocidae > Mirounga > Mirounga angustirostris. Next base: position 120,298,829 of record NW_026991712.1, on the reverse strand, counting down.
AGCAATTGTTTATTCAGTTGGCTGATGGGATACAAACCAAACTTCAGAAAGGCTAATGCAAAGCCCACATCATATGAATGACAGAAGTGACATCATTTTTAATATAGCATGGGCACTAATAATAAATGCCAAGTAAGACAGTCCTCTATCAATCATGCATAGTAGGTACTCACATTATAACTATCTTAGCTATTAAATTATTTAACGGTTATTTCAGCAAAAATACCCTGGCAAATTCTAGAAAAACAAGTATCTCTTTCATGTAATTTTGGGACAAGAGTGTTGACTTGAAGTTAATAGTCAGCTGCTTGAGTCCCAACTAAATAATACCTTAATATAAACAGTGCAATGAGAACTTAACACTCATCATCTGATCTATAATAGAGGATTAATAATACACCTATCCCAGAAGATTTTTAGAAGAATTAAGTGAAAACTTTAGAACGTGTAAACTTGAAAGCTCTCCAAATTAAGTGATATTCATGTTTCAAGGAAGCTTTATAAATGGAAAAGGTATACAAATGACTTAGAAATACTAAAATAATCTTATTGTTTAAGTGATCATTTGTGGATTCTTACCAGTTAATGTCTCCTTATAGGGAGCATTGGCTGCTGCAATACATTCTGACAAGACCTGACTTTGTTCATCATAAGACATCACAAAGAGAAAGTCACAAGCATCTGCAATTCCAGCATAATTATAGCACCTGTCTTTGCACTTTGGAGACCAAGTTACATCAAAGGTTACCTGTGGAAAAACACATGCGTTTTTATGTAACATGATCAAATATGCTTATTATGTCCGTTTTTTTGATTATATATTTTCTTGCCTCATACTATCCAAGAAAAAAGACCTCTTTACATATATGAACATAGGGTCTGACACTTATAGAAATATAACAGTTCTAAGATGACTGAGCTAGATATATATTTGGACAGATACAACGACCAGGAACAGGGCGCTATGTAGAAAAGGAGTTTTAAACATAGGTGTAATGACAGTAGGGTGTAGTGGGGCCTCCAAGCAACTAGGCAGTAAAGAAAGCGCGCTAAAAGAATTCAAATAATGTTTTTTTAAAATATCGTGCAGGCTAAATAGGTCATCTCTTGGCACAAGTTGACTCTCCTGTGTCGGGAGTTTAACACCCTGATATACAATTACATTACATGATAGGTTTAATCTAACATTACAATTAAAGAATAGTGGTTTATGGCTACAGGGATAAATCAACTCAAAATGTTGAACAAATCACTTAAATGGTCTTATAAAACTTGAGTGATGCATTTTGGTGAGCCAGTCTTCCACAAGGATGAGACTATTTAAAATATTTATTGCCTTAGCCAAATATTAGCCTTATTTTATATATGTGCAAATGTTCTAAAGCGTCAGTAAAGGTTTTTTTCTCTCATTAAACACATTATTACAAAAATTGAGATAGTTCAGTTAAAATTTTTATACTTTGGCCAATTTATCCTATTATAACTTTTTAGGACTTCATCAAAATTTTATAATTGTCTAAGTATTAGCACTAAAGGAAGCTCAGCTTCACAGGTACAAGCTTTCCTCAGCACTACAGCAAAATAGGTTATAAAGTGAATTTTTTTTACACATCTGATCCCATTTTATCACTGCCTATTATAAAATAGGAGCTATATTCTAGTAATAGAGAAACTTAATGATCACCTCTAAAGAGGTAAATTTCAAATAAGTCCTTACCCTCTGCTGAGCATTAAGAGTATTTTTACCTGGATTTTCCGTTATAGTTCATCTCCAGCATTAGTATATTAGACAAACCAAAATGATTTTGGTTTTACTCTTGACTCTATTATAACTGGGTCTATATCCTTAAAACATCTGAATCTGTTTTCCTACCTATAAAAAATGATGATGTAGAAAGAACGCTTCAGGAGGATTTCTAACTCTTTAATTCAATTACCATAATTCTGTAATCTTAATCATCTTTTCCCCAAAACTCATTTCTCCTTCCAGACTCTATTTAGTCATTTTTTTCTGGTGGCCAGTTTAAGAACTTTTGGGTCATTATTTGACTTCTCTCACACCCCAAAACTAATCTCGCATTTTCCTTTGAGTGGCTTCTCACAGATGTTCTGCCTCTTTCTTTCCATTAATTAATATTTATTAAACACTTCCTGGTGTTAAGGTTATGCCATCATCGTAATCCAAACTATAAATCTCAAGTTAGTAGACTTGGATTAGTCCATACTGGTCTCCATTTCTCCTCTAAACTACTAAATACATACTACTGTGGAATAACCTTCCCCATACACTTTGTACCACGTAAACTCATTACATACAGAATAAAATGCATGTACTTCAGTCTGACATTCTGGATATTCCATAATCTGACCGGTCTTGGCAACTGTACCTCCCCCTAATTTTGAAATTGAATTTGACAGAGTAGCCCAAATTGTTCTCCTTGCCCCTCAAACATGGAAATATTCCTACTGCAAAGTCTTGTTCAGTTTCTTCCTCCTTGCCCTTTCACTGTAGGAAAATCAGGACTAGCAAAGAGATTGTTTCCCACACGCTAATTCTAACCTATTAGTAACAGCAATCTAGAGACTGAAGGAAAAGTTTTCTGAGAAGAAAATTTGTCAGGAGTATGGTGGCCTGCATACCAGGTATTTGCTATTTTTGATCTAAATTGTATTCATCTGAGGAGGGAGAGTTCAATTCAGTGATGTAGGAAAACCCAGAAATCAACCTGCTCCATAGACACGCCAAACCTACACCTCTCTATAGAGCAATTTCTCCTGAAGAACTGAGAACTGACTGAACAGCTTTTACACAACAGAAGATAAACACACCACCTAGAGAACAGCAAGAGAGACATAGACACAGTAACAAAAGAAATTCCCACCCCCTGATGCTGCTAACTGCAGTGGGGAAGGATATATACTGGGAGACTGTGAGCAGGTTTTTCTGCCTTGGGGCACAGGAGGGAGAAAGCAACGGTGTAAAAGACCCAACTAGAATATACAAGATCCAGTCCCAGAACTTTGTCAGACAGTGGGAGAGCTGCTGGAACTCTTTGGATTAGAAGGGCTGGAGAGCACCATGGTTTACATTCCTTCTCTACCTTGATAGCATAAGCATGAACAGGAACAGGGTCTGGGTGACTGCCCAAGCCAGCCTACCATCTCAGTAAGCCCTGGGCTCCTAACCCACACCAGCCCCACCCATCCCACCAATGCAGATTGAGTACAATGCACACAGGACATCCCTAGTCAACACTAACTACAGTTCCAGATGTCTCACCAAGGTGACACAGGTGCCAAACACCCTAGAACACTCCAGGCCTGCACTGCTTTGGCTCCAAGTGATTTGCCGGGGTACCCCCTGGGCAAAGCAGCACCCTGGGACACCCTGGCCTGCACCTGCCTCTGCTCCAGCCACTCTGCCAGGTATCCCTGCACAGATGCCCCAAGACACCCCCCCCCCACCTTCCACCCACTTAATCTTCAGCTGTCCTACCAAGGCGTCTTCTGTGCAAAGAGCCCTGGACTGTCCCGGCCCATGCCCACTTCAGCTCTGACCATCCCACCAGGGTTGCCCCAACCTACAGGACAGCCACAGCTCCAGCCAGATAGCCAGCCAAAATCACCAGGTGCTACAATCTGCAGAGGGGATGATCATACACAAGACCATTTCTTCAAGTTTAGAAGTAGCTCTTCCATCTAATTCATAGAAACAAACACAGAAGGTCAATCAAAATGATAAAGAGGAATATGCTCCAAATGAAAGAACTCAGAAAAAGAACTAAATGAAATAAACATAAGCAATCTACCTATAAAGAGTTCAAAATAATGATCATAGTCACCAGAGGAAAGAGTGGATAAACTCAGAACATCAAGAAGAGATTAAAAAAAATTTTTTTTAGGGCGCCTGGGTGGCTCAGTTGGTTAAGCGACTGCCTTCGGCTCAGGTCATGATCCCGGAGTCCCGGGATCGAGTCCCGCATCGGACTCCCTGCTCAGCAGGGAGTCTGCTTCTCCCTCTAACCCTACCCTGTCTTGGGCTCTCTCTCTCACTCTCTCTCTCTCTCAAATAAATAAATTCTTAAAAAAAAAAAAAAAAAAAAAAAAAAAAAAATTTTTTTTAATCAGAGTTGAATATGGTTACTGAGATGGAAGATACACTAGAGGGAATCAAGAGTAGATTAGAAGATGCAGAAAAATGGACCAGCAATCTGGAAGACAGAGTAATGGAAAGCACCCAACCTGAGCAGCAAAAAGATAAAACAATGAGGATAGCTTCAGGGTTATCTTGGACATCAAATGAACAAGCATCCACATTCTAGGGGTCCCAAGAAGAGGAGGAGAAAGAGGAAGACAGAAAACTTATTTGAAGAAACAATAGCTGAAAATGTCCCTGACCTAGGAAGGAAATGGACATCCAGGTTCAAGAATCACAGAGAGTTCCAAAGAAGATGAACTCAAGGTGAGGGGGAAAAGATGGCGGAGGAGTAGGAGACCCTATTTCAGCTGGTCCCCAGAACTGAGCTGGATATCTACCAGACCACTCTGAGCACCCACGAAACCAGCCTGAGATGTAAGAAGATCTGGATCTCTACAAACAGAGTATCACAGGCGGTTGGTTTTGAGGTACGAAGTGGGGAGCCGTGATTCCGTAGGGAGATATCGGAAGATAAATGGCAGTGGGAGGGTGCCTGACCGTGGGGATCTTACACTGCTAGTGAGTGACAGCCTTGCACGCTGCAGACGGGGCAGAGACTCACAGACCAGTAGCGGTGGGGAAAGGACTTCAGGGCAGCCCCTGGGATGGAAACCCAGAGTGGCGGGGTCACATGAGCAAACTGGGAGCTGCTGGCGGTTTTAGAAGCACAAAGGGCAGAGACATGCTCCGACCTGGAGGCAGGACTCGGAGCACTGCGGAGGGGCGCACAACCCAGGCCACTGCAGTTTATAGCAGCACGGACAGAAACGGAGATGGTGTGGCCTGCAGAGCTCACTGAAGAACAGACTATAGTCTCTCTGCTATGAGGCAGAGTGTTGGAAACAATCTCTTCTGCTCTGACTTGCGGAAGAGAGGCAGAAAGCCGCCAGGGAAAGCCGCCGGAGAACAAAAGCCCCAAAGACTCCGCCCAAACAGGGTTGCCTGAATAACAGCGTGGCAGGCCCCTCCCACAGAAGACAGGCTGGGAAAACAAGAGGCCAGCAACCCTAAGGTCCCAAGGAAACAGGTGCATCTTGCTTGGGTTCTGGTCAATAATTTGGACTCTATACATTCCCTCAAACACCCATCAACAGAATGACTAGGAGGAGGAGCCCCCCAAATAGAAAGACTCAGAGATTATGACTTATGCCACAGATTTACAAATGGATGCAGATATAACCAAGATGTCGGAGATGGAATTCAGGCTAGCAATTGTGAAGACAATGGCTAGAATGGAGAAATCAATTAATGGCAACATAGAGTCTCTAAGGGCAGAAATCAAAGGTGAATTGGCAGAACTTAAAAATGCTATCAATGAGATCCAATCCAATCTAGATAATCTAACAGCTAGGGTAACTGAGGCAGAAGAGCAAATAAGTGACCTGGAAGACAATATAATAGATAAAAAGGGAAAAGAGGAGGCCAGGGAAAAACAACTCAGAATCCATGAAAATAGAATCAGAGAAATAAGTGACACCATGAAGTGTTCCAATGTCAGAATAATTGGAATCCCGGAGGGAGTGGAGAGAGAGAGAGGACTAGAAGACGTATTTGAGCAAATCGTAGCTGAGAACTTCCCTAATCTGGGGAATGAAACAAACATTTGAGTCCTAGAGGCAGAGAGGACCCCCTCCTAAGATCAAGGAAAACAGGCCAACACCCCGGCATGTAATAGTAAAACTTGCAAATCTTAGAACCAAGAAAACCATCTTAAGGGCAGTTAGGGGAAAGAGATTCCTTACGTACATAGGGAAGAACATCAGAATAACGTCAGACCTATCCACAGAGACCTGGCAAGCCAGAAAGGCCTGGCAAGACATATTCAGGGTACTAAATGAGAAGAACATGCAGCCAAGAATACTTTATCCAGCAAGGCTGTCATTTAGAATGGATGGAGAGATGCAGAGCTTCCAAGACTGACAGAAACTGAATATGTGACCACTAAGCCGGCCCTGCAAGAAATATTAAGGGGGGTTCTATAAAAGGAGAAAGACCCCAAGAGTGATATACAACAGAAATTTACAGAGACAATCTATAGAAACAAGGACTTCACAGGCAACATGATGACAATTAATTCATATCTTTCAATAATCACTCTCAACGTGAATGGCCTAAACGCTCCCATAAAACGGCACAGGGTTACAGATTGGATAAAAAGACAGGACCCATCCATATGCTGTCTACAAGAGACTCATTTTGAACCTAAAGATACATCCAGACTGAAAGTGAAGGGATGGAGATCCATCTTCCATGCCAGCGGACCTCAAAAGAAAGCTGGGGTAGCCATTCTTATATCAGACAAATTAGATTTTAAACTAAAGTCTGCAATAAGAGACACAGAAGGACACTATATCATACTTAAAGGGTCTATCCAACAAGCTCTAACAATTGTAAATATCTATGCCCCCAACATGGGAGTAGCCATCTACATAAGCCAACTGTTAACCAAAATAAAGAGTCATATTGATAACAATACGTTAATTGTAGGAGACCTCAATACTCCACTCACAGCAATGGACAGATCATCTAAGCAGAAAATCAACAAGGAAACGAGCTTTGAATGATACATTGGACCAGATGGACCTCATAGATATTTACAAAACATTCCACCTGAAAACAACAGAACACTCATTCTTCTCGAGCACACATGGAACTTTCTCCAGAATAGACCATATACTGGGTCACAAATCAGGTCTCAACCGATACCAAAAGATTGAGATTATTCCCTGCATATTCTCAGACGACAGTGCTCTAAAACTGGAACTCAATCACAAGAAAAAATTTGGGAGAAATTCAAACACTTGCAAGCTAAAGACCACTCTGCTCAAGAATGTTTGGGTCAACCAGGTAATCAAAGAAGAACTTAAACAATTTATGGAAACCAATGAGAATGAAAACACATTGGTCCAAAACCTATGGGACCCTGCAAAGGCAGTCCTAAAGGGGAGATTACAGACATCCAAGCCTCATTCAAAAAAATAGAAAAATCCTGAATTCACCAACTAACTCTACACCTTAAAGAACTAGAGAAAAAGCAACAAACGATGCCTAAGCCATGCATTAGAAGAGAAATAATTAAAATTAGAGCAGAGATCAATGAATTAGAAACCAGAAACACAGTAGATCAGATCAACGAAACTAGAAGTTGGTTCTTTGAAAGAATTAATAAGATCGATAAACCACTGGCCAGACTTATCCAAAAGAAAAGAGAAAGGACGCAAATTAATAAAATTATGAATGAAAGGGGAGAGAGCACGACTAACACCAAGGAAATAGAAACAATTATTAGAAATTATTATCAACAACTATATGCCAATAAACTGAGCAATCTGGATGAAATGGAGGCCTTCCTGGAAACCTATAAACTCCCAAGACTGAAACAGGAAGAAATTGACAACCTGAATAGGCCAATAACCAGTAACGAGATTGAAGCAGTGATCAAAAACCTCCCAAAAAACAAGAGTCCAGGGCCTGATGGATTCCCTGTGGAATTCTACCAAACATTCAAAGAAGAAATAATACCTATTCTACTGAAGCTGTTTCAAAAAATAGAAACAGAAGGAAAACTTCCAAACTCATTCTATGAGGCCAGCAATACCTTAATCCCCAAACCAGGCAAAGACCCCATCAAAAAGGAGAATTTCAGACTGATATCCCTGATGAATATGGATTCCAAGATCCTCAACAAAATCCTAGCTAATAGGATCCAACAATACATTAAAAGGATCATCCACCACGACCAAGTGGGATTTATCCCCGGGATGCAAGGGTGGTTCAACATTCGCAAATCAATCAACGTGATAGAACACATTAATAAGAGGAGGGAGAAGAACCATATGGTCCTCTCAATTGATGCAGAAAAAGCATTTGACAAAATACAACATCCTTTCCTGATTAAAACTCTTCAGAGTATAGGGAGAGAGGGAACATTCCTCAGGTTCATAAAATCCATCTATGAAAAACCCACAGCGAATATCATCCTCAATGGGGAAAAGCTTGGAGCCTTTCCCTTAAGATCAGGAACATGTCAAGGATGCCCACTCTCACCACTATTGTTCAACATAGTACTAGAAGTCCTAGCACCAGCAATCAGACAACAAAAAGAAATAAAAGGTATTCAAATCGGCAAAGAAGAAGTCAAACTCTCTCTTTTCACAGACGACATGATACTTTATGTGGAAAACCCAAAAGACTCCACCCCCAAATTACTAGAACTCATACGGCAATTCAGTAATGTGGCAGGATACAAAATCAGTACACAGAAATCAGTTGCTTTCTTATACACTAACAACGCAACTGTAGAAAGAGAAATTAGAGAAACAATTCCATTTACAATAGCACCAAAAACGATAAGATACCTCAGAATAAACCTAACCAAAGAGGTAAAGGATCTATACTCTAGGAACTACAAAACACTCATGAAAGAAATTGAAAGGGGCACCTGGGTGGCTCAGTTGTTAAGCATCTGCCTTCGGCTCAGGTCATGATCCCAGGGTCCTGGGGTCAAGCCCCACATCAGGCTCCCTGCTCCAGGGGAAGCCTGCTTCTCCCTCTCCCACTCCCCCTGCTTGTGTTCCCTCTCTCACTGTGTCTCTCTCTATCAAATAAATAAAAAATATTTTTAAAAAAAAATTGAAGAAGACACAAAAAGATGGAAAAATATTCCATGCTCATGGATCGGAAGAATAAACATTGTTAAAATGTCTGTGCTATCCAGAGCAATCTATACCTTCAATGCCATCCCAATCAAAATTCCAATGACATTTTTCAAAGTGCTGGAACAAACAATCCTAAAATTTTTATGGAATCAGAAAAGACCCTGAATCGCCAAGGAAATGTTGAAAAAGAAAAACAAAGCTGGGGGCATCACGTTGCCTGATTTCAAGCTATATTACAAAGCTGTGATCACCAAGACAGCATGGTACTGGCACAAAAACAGACATAGACCAGTGGAACAGAATAGAGAACCCAGATATGGACCCTCAACTCTATGGTCAAATAATCTTTGACAAAGCAGGAAAAAACATGCAATGGAAAAAAGACAGTCTCTTCAATAAATGGTGCTGGGAAAATTGGACAGCCACATGCAGAAGAATGAAACTCGACCGTTCTCTAACACCATTCACAAAGATTGACTCAAAGTGGATGAAAGACCTCAATGTGAGACAGGAATCCATCAAAATCCTAGAGGAGAACATAGGCAGTAACCTCTTCGACATAGCCCACAGCAACTTCTTTAAAGATACCTCTCCAAAAGCTAGTGAAACAAAAGCAAAAATGAACTTTTGGGACTTCATCAAGATAAAAAGCTTCTGCACAGCAAAGGAAACAGTCAACAAAACAAAGAGGCAACCCACAGAATGGGAGAAGATATTTGCAATGACACTACAGATAAAGGGCTGGTATCCAAGATCTATAAAGAACTCAAACTCAACACCGAAAAAACAAATAATCAAGTCAAAAAGTGGGCAGAAGAAATGAAAAGACACTTCTCTGAAGAAGACATACAAATGGCTAACAGACACATGAAAAAAATGTTCATCATTAGCCATCAGGGAAATCCAAATCAAAACCACATTGAGATACCACCTTACACCAGTTAGAATGGCAAAAATGGACAGGGAAAGAAATAACAAATGTTGAAGAGGTTGTGGAGAAAGGGGAATCCTCTTAGACTGTTGGTGGGAATGCAAGTAGGTACACCCACTTTGGAAAACAGTGTGGAGGTTCCTCAAAAATTTAAAAATAGAGCTACCCTATGACCCAGCAATTGCACTACTGGGCATTTACCCCAAGGACACAGATGTAGTGAAAAGAAGGGCCACATGCACCCCAATGTTCATAGCAGCAATGTCCACAATAGCCAAACTATGGAAAGAACCGAGATGCCCTTCAACAGATGAATGGATAAAGAAGATGTGGTCCATATATACAATGGAATATTACTCAGCCATCAGAAAGGATGAATAGCCAACTTTACATCAACATGGATGGGACTGGAGGAGATTATGCTAAGTGAAATAAGTCAAGCAGAGAAAGTCAATTATCATATGGTTTCACTTATTTGTGGAGCATAAGGAATAGCATGGAGGACATTAGGAGAAGGAAGGGAAAAATGGGGGGGTGGAGTTGGAGGGGGAGATGAACCATGAGAGACTATGGACTCTGAGAAACAAACAGGGTTTTAGAGGGGAGGGGGGAGGGAGGATTGGTTAGCCTGGTGATGGGTATTAAGGAGGGCATGTACTGCATGGAGCACTGGGTGTTATACGAAAACAATGGATCGTGGATCACCACATCAAAAACCAATGATGTATTGTATGGTGACTAACATAATAACATTTAAAAAAAGAAGATGAACTCAAGGAGGGCCACAAGACAATAATAATTAAAATGTCAAAGATTAAAGAAAGAATTTTAAAAGCAGCAAAAGGAATTAGTTACATACAAAGGTTAAAATGCTATCAGCTTATCTTTCAGCAGAAACTTTGTAGGCCAGAAGGGATTGGCATGATATATTGAAAGCATGGAAAGGAAAAAACCTCCAAGAATACTCTACCTGGCAAAGTTATCATTCAGAATTAAGAAGAGGGAGAGTTTCCCAAACAAAAGTTAAACAAATTTATCACCACAGTTACAAGAAATGTTAAAGGCACTCCCTTAAGTGGAAAAGAAAAAGGCCAGATTAGAAGAAAATTATGAAAAATTTCATGAGTAAAGGAAACAAAATAAAGGCAGTAGAGCAATCACTTATAAAGCTAGTATGAAGGTTAAAAGTAGTAAAATCAATTGTATCTAAAAAAATAGTTAATGGGACTCACAAAATAAGAAGATATAAAATATGACCACATATACATAGGGGGGACTGAAAATGAAGTTCATATAAAATGTGTTTGAACATAGCTGACCATCAACTTATTATAGACTGCTATACACGTAAAATATTATATATGAACCTCTTGGTAACCTATAAAAAACCTATAATAGATACACAAAAAATAAAGAGAAAGAAAGTAATACACTAAAAAAGTCATCCATTACAGAGAGCAAGAGAAGAAGAAACGGAGAGACAAAAACTATCAAAAAAATCAGAACACAAAATGGCTGTAAGTACATACCTACTAATAATTACTTTAGGGTCATCTGGGTGGTACAGTTCGTTAAGCGTACAACTCTTGGTTTTGGCTCAGGTTGTGACCTCAGAGGTGAGATCGAGACACGTATCAGACTCCATGCTCAACGTGGAGTCTGCTTAAGACTCTCTCTCTCCTCCCTCTGCCCCTCTCACCTGTGCACATGATTTCTCTAATAAATAAATCTTCAAAAAAATCTTTAAAAAAAATAATTACTTTAAATGTAAATGGTGTAAATATTCCAAAAGACCTAGACAAAATGGTTAAAAAAAGACAAGACCCATCAAAACAAAACAAAAACAAGACCCATCAATGTGTTCCTGCAAGAGATTCATTTCAGACATAAAGACACATATAGACTGAAAGTAACAGGATGGAAAATAGCCCAGGCAAATGGAAGGGGAAAAAAAGGTGGGGGCGCCTGGGTGGCTCAGTTGGTTAAGCATCTGCCTTCGGCTCGGGTCCTGATCCCAGGGTCCTGGAATCAAGTTCCACATCAGGCTCCCTGCTCAGTGGGGAGTCTGCTTCACCCTCTCGCTCTGCTACTCACTCTCTCTGTCAAATAATAAAAAAAAAAAGGTGGGGTATCAACTCTTAGACCTAATAGACTTTAAAACAAGTCTGTAACAAGAGACTAAGGTGAACGTACATAATGATAAAAGGATCAATCCAGTGAGAGGATACAACAGTTGTAAATATCTATTATGCAGCCAACATTGGAGCACCTAACTACATAAGGCAAATATTAACAGACATAAAGGAAAAAATGGACAACAATACATAATGGTAGAGGACTTTAAACCCCACATACATTAATGGATAGATCATCCAGACATAAAATCAACAGAATACACATTCTTTTCAAACACACATGTGTTTGAAAACAGATCACGTGTTAGGCCACAAAACAAGTCTCAATAAATTCAAGAAAACTGAAATCATATTAAACATATTTTCCAACCACGACGGAATGAAACTAGAAATCAGTTATCTGGAAAAAGCAAACACATGGAGGCTAAACAACATGCCACTAAACAACAACAAATGAGTTAACAAAGAAAGAGGAAATAGATAATACATGGAGACAAATACGAAAATATAATGGTCCAAAATCTATGGGACACAACAAAAGCAGTTGGAGGGAAGTTTATAGCAATTCAGGACTACCTCAAGAAACAAGACAGATCTCAAATAGACACTTCAACCTTACACCTAAAGGAACTAGAAAAAAAAGCTTAAAGTTAGAAGAAATTAATAAGGATCAGATTAATAAATAAATAGAATTTTTAAAAAAGATCAATGAAACAAACATTTCTTTGAAAAGATAAAGTTAATTAAACTTTAGTGAAACTCATCAAGACGACAGAAGACTCAAATCAGAAATAGAAGAACCAACTCCACAGAAATATAAAAGATTATAATAAACTACTACCGAAAAACTATATGCAAATTGGACAACCTAAAAGAAATGGGTAAATTCATGAGGCGCCTGGGTGGCTCAGTCGTTAAGCGTCTGCCTTCGGCTCAGGTCATGATCCCAGGGTCCTGGGATCGAGTCCCACATTGGGCTCCCTGCTAGCGGGAAGCCTGCTTCTCCCTCTCCCACTCCCCCTGCTTGTGTTCCTGCTCTCACTATGTCTCTCTCTGTCAAATAAATAAATAAAAAATCTTTAAAAAAAAAAAAAAAAGAAATGGGTAAATTCCTAGACATAAAGAACCTACCTCCCAAAATGAAATTAGGAAGAAATAAAAAATCTGAACAGACCAATTAATAGCAACAAAATTGAATTTATAATCCAAAATCTCCCAACAAACAAAAGTCCAGAACCAGATGTATTTATAGGTGAATTCTACCAAACATTGAAAAAAGAGGTAACCTATTCTTCTCAAACTCTTCCGAAAAAAGAAAAGGAAGACTCCACATTCATTATATGAGACCCTGACACCAAAACAAGACAAAGACAATACAAAAAAGAGAAAACAACAAGCCAACAAAATATTAGCAAGCCAATATTCAACAATATATTGTTGCAAATTCAACAATATATTAAAAGAATCATCCTCTAAGTGGGATTTATTCCAGGGATGCAAGAATGGTTCAATATCCACATACCAACATGATATTCCATAGTAACACAATGAAAGATAAAATCATATGATCATAACAATAGATGCAGAATATGCATTTGACAAAATTCAATATCCTTTCATGATAAAAATTCTCAAAGGGGGTTTAGAGGTAACATACCTCAACATTATAAAGGCCATATATGATAAAACCCACAGATAAGATCATACTCAATGGTGAAAAACAGAGCTTTTCCTCTAAGTTCAGAAACAAGGATGTCCACACTCACCACTTTTATTCAATATAATATTAGAAGTCCTAGCTGTACCAATCAAACAAGAAATAAATGGCATCCACATTGGTAAGGAAGAAGTAAAACTGTTACTATTTTCATATAACATGATACTATATATAAAAAAACCCTAAAGACTGCACCAAAAACTAGACCCAATAAATGAATTAAGTTGCAGGATACAAAATTAATATACAGAAACCTGTTGCATTTCAATACACTAATAATAAAGTAGCAGAAAGAGAAATTAAGAAATAATTCCATTTACAGCTGTACCAAAAATCAAGTAAAATACCTAGGAATAAACTTAACCAAGGAGGTAAAAGACCTGTACTCTAAAAACTATAAAACATTTATGAAAGAAATTGGAGATGACACAAACAAATGGAAAGATACTCCATGCTCATAGATTGGAAGAATTAATATTGTTAAAATGTCCATACTACCCAAAGCAATCTACAGATTTAATACAATCCTTATCAAAATACAAGAACCTTTTTTTTTTTTTTTTTTTTTTACAGAACTAGAATAAATAATACTAAAATCCTTATGGTACAACCAACAAAGTTGGAAGGATCACAATTCCAGATTTCAAAATACACTATACAAATAATAATAATCAAAACAGTATGGTACTGGCACAAAAAGAGACACAAAGATCAATGGTACAGAATAGAAAGCCCAGAAATAAACCCCCATTTATATGGTCAATTAATCTACAACAAAGTAGGCAAGAATATACAATGGGGAAAAGAAAGTCTCTTCAACAAATGGTAATCGGAAAATAAGACAGCTACATGCAAAAAAAAAAAAAAAATGAAATTGGACCACTTTCTCAACCCGTATACAAAAATAAATTCAAAATGAATTAAAGATCTAAATGTGAGACCTGAAACCAAAAGTCTTCTAGAAAACATGTCTAGTAATCTCTTTGAGATCAGCCTTAGCAACATTTTTCTAGATATGCCTCTACAGGCAAGGGAAACAAAAGAAAAAATAAGCTATTGGGACTACAACAAAATAAAAAGCTTTTGCACAGTGAAGTAAACCATCAACAAAATGAAAAATCTATTGAATGGGAGATTTTTGCAAATGATCTATCCAATAAGGGATTAATACCCAAAATATGTAAAAAGTGTACACAACACCCAAAACACAAATAGTTCAATTAAAAATAGGCAGAGGACCTGAATACACATTTTTCCAAAGATGACATACAAATGGCCAACAGACACATGAAAAGATGCTCAACATTACTAATCATCAAGGAATTGCAAATCAAAACCACAAGGAGATATCACTTATCAGAATGGCTACTATCAAAAAGACAAGAAATAAGTATTGACAAGGATGAGGAGAACATTTGTGCACTGTTGGTGAGGATGTGATTGGTGCATTCACTATGGAAAACAGTATGGAGTTTCCTCAAAAAAAAATAAAAACAGAAATACCATATGATCCAGTAATTCCACTACTGGGTATTTACCCAAAGAAAATGAAAACACTAATTCAAAAAGATATGCATCCCGATGTTTATTAGCATTATTTACAATAGTCAAGATATGGAGGATATCCAAGTGTCTATCCATAGATGAAGGGATAAAGAAGATGCAGGTATGTTTCTATGCCTGTCTCCCCCTCTCTCCCTCCTTCCCTCCCTCTCTCTCTCTCTCTCTCTATGATGGAATATTTCTCAGCCATAAAGAAGAATGAGATCCTACTCTTTGCAACAACATGGATGGACCTAGAAGGTATTATGCTAAGTGAAATAAGAAAGACAAATACCATATGATTTCAGTCATATGTGGAATTTAAGAAACAAAACAAGTGAACAAAGGAACAAACAAACAAAAAACAGACTTCTAAATACAGAGAACTGGTAGTTGCCAGAGGGGAGTGGGTGGGGAGATGGGGTAAATAAATAGGTAATAAATTGTACTTAGCTGAAAAGACAAATTCTACACTGATAAAACTTCCTTGCTTACATAAAGCCACAGAGATATCAATCCTTATATCATTTATTATTTTCCAGTGAATCTCAAATTCATGTTGACCAATTGTACCAAAATCACCTAGCACAGTTGGTAAAAATACAGTTCCTAGGCTCTATGCCAGACCTACTGAATCAATCTCTCGAGATAGTTTAACAATCAGGTGATTCTCAGGTAATATAAACCAGTGACTCTAAACCTATTTATATGAAATAGAATATATATTTCATATGTATATATTTCCTACTTAACTAGATTTTAAATTTTTGAAAGGCAGGTATCATTTATTCACTAAATAAACAATTTTTAACATTGTGTTAGATAGAAAGGAGCTGGTCCCCACCTTCAAAAATCTCACTATTTAGTCTTGTATAGGTGTATCTCATTTTATTGTGCTTCACAGATACTGCATTTTTTTTTTTATTACAGATTTAAAGTTTTTGGCAACCCTGCATCAAGCAAGTCTATCAGCACCATTATTCCAACAGCATTTGCTCACTTCATGTCTCTGTGTCACATTTTGGTAATTCTCACAATATATCAAACTTTTTCATTATTCTGATTTGTGGTCAGTGATTTTTAATGTTACTATTGTAATAGTTTTAGGGTGCCACAAACCATGCCCATATAAGATGGCAAACAATCCATAAATGTGTGTGTTCTGACTGCTCCACCCACTGGTTGTTTCCCTGTCTCTGTCCCTCTTTTGGGCCTCCCGATTCCCTGAGACACAATAACATTGAAATTAGAACAAATTAATAACTCTACAATGGCCTCTAAGTGTTCAAGTGAAAGGAAGAGTCACACGTCTCTCACTTCGAATCAAAAGCTAGAAATGATTAAGCTTAGTGAGGAAAGTTTGTCAAAACCTGAGAAAGGCCAGGGGCACCTGGGTGGCTCAGTCGTTAAGCGCCTGCCTTTGGCTCAGGTCATGATCCCAGCATTCTGGGATCGAGCCCCGCATCGGGCTCCCCGCTCGGCGGGAAGCCTGCCTCTCCCCCCTCCACTCCCCCTGCCTGTGCTCCTCTCTCACTGTGTCTCTCTCTGTCAAATAAATAAAATCTTAAAAAAAAAAAAAAAAAAGCTGAGAAAGGCCAAAAGCTAGGCTTCTTGTGCCAAACAGCCAAGTTGTGAAAGAAAAAATTCTTGAAGGAATTAAAAGTGCTACTCCAGTGAACACATTATAAGAAAGCATCAAAAACTAATGATGTAATGTATGGCGATTAACATAATAAAATAAAAAAATTAAAAATAAATACTAAAAATTAAAAAAAAAAATAAGCAAAACAGCCATATTGCTGATATGGAAAAAGTTGTAGTGGTCTGGATGGAAGATCAAACCAGCCACAACATCCCCTTAAGCCATAGCTAATCCAGAGAATAAGGCCTTAAATTCTGTGAAGGTTGGGAGAAGTAAGGAAGCTGCAAAAATAAGTTTGGAGCAACAGAGTTTGTTTCATGAGGTTTAAGGGAAGAAGTTTTCTCCATAAAAAAAAAAAAAATGCAAGGTGAAGCAGCAAGTGCTGATATAGAAGCTGTGGTGAATTATCTAGAAGATCTAGCTAAGATAATTAATGAAGGTGGCTATACTAAACAACAGATTTTTAAGATACACAAAACAGCCTTCTATTGGAAGAAGATGCCATCTAGGACTTCCATACCTGGAAAGAAGTCAATGCCTGGTTCAAGGCTTCATAAAACAGGCTGAATCTCTTGTTAGGGGCTAAAGTAGCTAGTGGCTTTAAGTTGAAGCCATTTCTCATTGACCATTCTAAAAATCCTAGGCCCCTTAAGAATTATGTTAAATCTACTCTGCCTGTGCTCTATAAATGGAATAAAAAAGCTGGATGTGGGCACATCTGTTTACAACATGGTTTACTGAATGTTTTAAGCCCACTGTTAAGAGCTACTGAAGAAAGATTCCTTTCAAAATATGACTACTCATTGACAATGTACCTGGTCACTGAAGAGCTCTGATGGAGATAGACAATGAGATGCATGTTGTTTTCATGCTGGCTAACACAACATCCATTCTGCAGCCCATGGATCAAATAGTCATTCCAAATTTCAAATCTTATTATTTAAGAAACGTATTTAGTAGGACTACAGTTGCCACAGACAATGATTCCGTTGAAGGATCTGGGCAAAGTAAACTGAAAACCTGGGGCACCTGGGTGGCTCAGTTGGTTGAGCGACTGCCTTCGGCTCAGGTCATGATCCTGGAGTCCCTGGATCGAGTCCTGCATTGGGCTCCCTGCTCAGCAGGGAGTCTACTTCTCCCTCTGACCCTCCCCCCTCTCATGTGCTCTCTCTCTCAAATAAATAAATAAAAAATCTTTAAAAAAAGAAAGAAAGAAAACCTTCTGGAAAGGATTCACCATTCTATATGCCATTAAGAACATTTGTGATTCATGGGGAAAAAATCAAAATATTAACAGTAAGAGGAGTTTGGAACAGGACCTACCCTCATGAAGGACATTGAGGGGTTTAAGACTTTCATGGAGGCGGTAACTGTAGATGTGGTAGACCTAGCAGGAGAACTAGAAGTAGAAGTAGAGTCTGAAGATGTGATTGAATGGCTGCTATCTCATGATAAAATTTTCACAGATGAGGAATTGCTTCTTTTGAATGAGCAAAGAAAGTGGTTTCTTGAGATGGAATCTACTCCTGGTGAAGATGCTATGAAGATCGTTGAAATGACAACAAGAGATTTAGAAAATTACATACATTTAGTCAATAAAGCAGCAGCAAGATTTGAGAGAATGGACTCCAATTTTGGGAGAAGTTCTGCTGTGGGTAAAATGCTATTTAAACAGCATTGCATGATACAAAGATATTGTTTGTGAAAGGAAGAGTCCATCAGTGCAGCAAACTTCATTTTTGTTTTATTTTAAGAAATTGCCACAGCCTCCCCCCACCTTTAGCAACCACCACCCTGGTCAGTCACAGCCATTAACATCAAGGCAAGACCCTTTCCCAGCAAAAAGATTACAACTTGATGAAAAGCTCAGATGATGGTTAGCATTTTTAGCAATACAGTATTTTTTAATTAAGGTATTTATATTATTTTTCAGATGTAATACTATTGCACACTCAATAGACTATAGTAAAGAGTAAACATAACTTTATATGTACTGGAAAGCCAAAAAGTTCATTTGACTTGATTCATTGAGGTGTGTGTGTGGGGGGGTGTTTAAAGACTTGGTTATTTTGGGGTGCCTGGGTGGCTCAGTTGGATAAGTGTCTGGCTCTTGATTTTGGCTCAGGTCATGATCTCAGGGTCATAAGATCAAGCCCTGGCACCAGGCTCTGTGCTGAGCATGGAGCCTACTTAAGATTCTCTCTGCTCCTCCCTTTGCCCCTCCCCTGCTTGCTTGCATGCATGCATGCTCTCAAAAAAAGGAAAAAAAAAAAAAAAGAAAAGAAAGACTTGGTTATCTTAATATGTGGTCAGGTTTGAGATCACTGATCCAGGGCCACATTATCTTTTATTACCCATATATTGACTGGCAAGATGCCTTCTGCTGTGATCTTCTGCTCTAATCATGCTCACTATGGCAATGGGGAAGGCTTTGTCATAGCTCTGTCAAATTGTATGGAGTTAGTACTTAGAGCTTTCTTGGAGGTCAGGTGCTTTACAAGTAATTCAGAGCCTATGAAGTGAGTGAGACACTTCCCCAGAACTATGTCTACTCTTAGGCAAGAGCTATTTCTGTCCTGCCCTAGTGAAAGCAGGGCTGGACAGTAAGCACTTCCTGATTCTTGCTGATCCAGTTGCCTATTTAATATCTCTAACCCTGCTGCAAGGCAAGTAGGGAGAACAATCTCAATGCTGTGTCTTCATATGGACAGAGAACAGAGCACCTTAAAATTCTATAAAACTCTAATAAGAACCTCAAAAGTTCAGAAAACATTTTTAGGATATATGTGCTGAAATTCTCTCCTACTCAGTAAAGCTGAGATTCTATTAGTCACACTTTCATGAATACATTTTGATAGGGAAAATAAGGAAATCCAAAAAATAACAAATGAACTTTTACCTGTGATCCCTTAATTTCACGATGGAAAGAGTCTGTGGTTTCTTTGACTAAAGTGGTTAATGCATAATATTCCGGTGATAAACAATTAGCTTCTTGCTCTATGTCTATATTAATTCCATCCATATATTGTGTTTTGGCCAACTTAACTTTTTGAGCTATCCAGGATGCTCTGAAAATAGGATCAGTGATATCCTTTAAGGGTGCATCTCCTATGGAAGAAATATACATCTTTTGTGCATATATGCTTTTTACAGTTTAATGACATTTATTTCACAAAACCTTTAAAACATCTCATTATTTTGGAATACTAAGCCCCCAACTTAAGTTTTTGAAGTAGAGAAATAATATACTGAAATAATAGAAAGTCATTACTCAATCTCCAAAATAATCATTATGAATAATTAGTAATATAATTCTCAAATTAGAAGTAGAAATTGAAGACTATGACTAACTAAAAGTCATCATGCTAATTAGGATTCACATCTTGCTCAAAATCATAGTGGCTTATTTTTTTTTTTTAAGATTTTATTTATCTGAGAGGGAGAATGGGAGAGAGAGTGTGCATGGTGGGGGGGGGGGTCAGAGGGAGCAGCAGACTCCCCGCTGAGCGGGGAGCGTGGGACTTGATCCTAGGACTCCAGAATCAGGACCTGAGCCAAAGGCAGACGCTTAACGACTGAGCCACCCAGGTGCCCTATAGTTATTTTAACTATCTCTCCCATTGCCCCTGCTTGTGTTCCCTCTCTTGCTGTCTCTCTCTCTGTGTCAAATAAATAAATAAAATCTTTAAAAAAAAAAACTATCTGTGAAATGAATTATTATATAAGATTAATTTTAGGATGAAAAAATTTACCAGATAAACATGAAAAGGGAATTATTTGGAAAGTCAGGATGGCAAACAATGCAAGTAAATACCAATTGGCTGGACACATCTGGTAAAAACTGTAACTCACCTTTTAGCACTACTCTGGCTCCATGTGAATGAGCATAACACATAAGTTCTGGGTCATATTTTCCAAAAATCACCACAGTTGTAATCTGTGACCAATCATAAAATTTCCAAGTTTTATTTCCAACATCAGAAACAAAAACCTGCCAAAACAGCAAAGATAAGCATCATCACTTAAACCAAGAAGAATACAATGCTGACCACCCAAAATAACATTAAACACTGATCATATGCCAGGCATTAAGAGTACAACAAACAAGACATAGGTGTCCTAATATAATTGGTGGTGGGAAAAATTAGCCAGGCCTCAAAAGTAGGGCTAGGAAGAAATAGTGGAAAGAGCCAAGACCTGGAAGCAGAGAAAACATGGTGATTGCATAAGTAAGTATTAGGTATAGCTGACACCTTGAATTTGGAAGGAGATAGCAATAAAGAACCAAAGAGTGGTAGGCAGGGTTAAGTTATAAAAGGCCTTGTAAGCCCTCTTGAGAAATTAGTACATTATCCTGAGGGAAAGCATTTTAAAAGCAGAATGTATACATTTTAGGTATGCATTTATATATACATTTTAGAAAAATACCTTCAGCTGAAGTGGGAACAGAGGCTAAAACTGAAAGAATAATAGGAAAGCTGTTAGAAGAATCTATGCAGGAGATGATGATGACCTCAAATTAAACTTGTAGAAAGGCAGAGATAAATAAGATACATGAACAGATATGGAAGATCCTAAGGGCAAAATTAACAGGACTTTGTTACTAATGAATGAGTAAAGTAAGAGAAAGGGAGGTTGATTAGTACTTGTTTCTGGCTGCTGCAGATGGAGCTACTCCATCTATACAAATGTACCAGATCCTGCATTTACTATGAATGGTTTTTGGCGAGACAGACTTCTTAGAATAGTTCTAAGGTGGTAGATGTTATGTTTCACCAGTATCCATCTCGCCCCCCCCCCCCCGCCCAGATAATTCTAGAAGCACAGAAGTCTCATTTTATTCCAGATAAGGTGTTAATTCATTGATTTAGCGAATATTTATTGAATTTCAGTAAGGTTTAGGGAATGTATATTGCTAGACATTAGTGACAGAAGTTAGAGACTAGGTCCATGAGCTGTTCAATTACAAGAGTGTTAAGGGCTGCATGAGAATGCAGGCATCCATGACAGCATATAAAGGGGGCCTGCTACGCTGGTAGGGCAGGAAAACAGAACTACACACTTTGGGGGAAAATGGAAATCTGAGCAATGATCTAGACACGATGCAGGGTTACCTATAAACAGAAAGAGCATTCTCAGCAGAGGGAACAAAAGAGGGCAAATGTCTCAATACCTCAGAAGAATTCTGAATTTTTGGAACCAAAAGAATATCAATGTGGCTGGAGCACAGAAATCCTAAAAGTACGTGAAATCAGATAAAACTAGTAAGGTAGGTAGTGACAAGATCAAGTAGGGCTTTGTAGATCACTGGGGATTTTGTATTTTATCCTGAGATGAATGGGCAACCATTAGTGTTTTAAGCAGAGGAGGGACATAAGATTTGCATTAACAAATGAGAAAGGGGGAGAGATCAGTAATCCCTGGGTCACTGTAAGGAGAATGGATGGGTGAGGGGTGGGAGAGAACTAGGTATAAGAGTTAAACCAGACATTTCTTAATTTTCTCATTTTCCTTACATTTTTATTTTTTACTTTTCCAAATTAACTATGCATAATCCATTTTTCTCCTAGGCAGTTGCCCACTAAAATAAAAGGTACAGAATGTGAAATTGGAATGGCCCATTGTTTTGGAGGTTTTAGACTCATATTTCCATCACAAACCTTATCCCCTATTTTAATTCTGATGATTAATTGAATTTGTTTAGATTGTTTAAGTTTGTATACTGAGAGCTTGTGATATAATAGAAATCCTAAAAATATAACTGGATGAATGCACTGAAAATATAAGGGTGAAAAGAGCAATGTAGTCTAATCTGTGTTTGAAGAATATAGGTCAGTAGCAAAAAAGACCATTTACCATGAACAGATGAACAAAATTTTGCTTCTTTGAATAATTGATTTTCCAAATGCCCAGAGAGGTATTGGGAGCTACAGTAAATTAGTCAGATGTTTGGTTTCCACACTAAGTAGGTTCTTTACAAACACTTTACCACCTTTACTTCTTCTCCTAAGCAATGTATATATACCTTTTTACTGGCATTTAAATGCCTCTGCTTCAAAATCTGTTAGATTAAGAACTGGAAATTGTCCCAGTCTTTAAAAAAGATTTGCCCTTTGGACTGTGTTTTAAAAATAAAACTGCCAGTTATTTTACCAGCAAAAAACTGAGTTTATTCAGGAATAGCAGAGAATTACAATCCAGGACAAGCAAGCTATGGCAATAGCATTGGTAAATCTACAGAACAAAGGAAAGGAATGCTCTTTTACAGAGGAAAGGGGGGAATTGAGAAGGCTGTTATAAATAAAGTCAATTAGAGTAAACTAGAAACTTGAAATATAGTGGGTTTTCATTGGCTGAGTTATGACAGTCTCTAATTACCTGGGCTTTACTGAGGGAGGAAGAAATCCTTCTTGCTGAGAATAGTAAAGTAGTATCCACGTGCAAGGTACCCCTGCTTTTTCTTTGGGTACCTTTTTGGGTCTGCAATTGATGAGTGGCTGGACATGACAGCGCCCCCTGTTGGCCTCCCAACTCCATTTTAAATGAGGTTTCCTTTTGTTAATTTTCACATTTCCCACTTTTCATCTTTTTTTGAAAACATCACTGATCAAGAGGGAAGTTTTCCACATTTAGTGGTTTTGTCCCTCAGTACCAGGAAGGATCTTCCCCTGGTTGTCACATCCTATATTGGAGGGAAAGTACTTCTATGTTACTCACATTTGATTAGGAGGGAGAAACTCTCAGGTACTCCCACCTAAAGTAGTATCTACTCAAGGTCATAGGTGTTGGAAATCATCTCGAAGGGTTGAGCCAGCATCACATTAATGGAGACAACATTTTTTTAAAGTCTAACAGGCAACAAAATAAACAAATATACAAAACAGAAGTAACTACCAATTCCAAATTGTATAATAGTTCTAAACCAGGACTCTAGGTCTGGAAGTAGACACTGAAATATTTATTGACACTTATTCCAACTTATGGGAGAAAGATTCTATGAAGGCAAACCTGGAGCCATGTATGCCTCCTGGTGGGCTCCACTTAAAGAGACCATGAACACAGAATCATGAATACTACAAGACCACACTAAAAGACTTAACTGAGGCATCTTGAGAAGTGACAGTGCAGATATAAACATGAAGCAATAGCTGATGAACTTTTTGCAAAACAGCACAACCTCAAAGATGTTTTACAGTAGTATTGTTACCTCAAAAGACTGTTTGGAATCAAATGTATTATTGAAAATAGAGTCTGTGGTTGCAAAATCAGAAACCATGAATCTGGATAAGAATCCAAAATCAGTTAATAGTCCAGATGAAGGACTTTTATGAATTCTGAACTTTCTAACCCTTCAAAAATAAAGCAACTGAAAAACTAATTTGTCCCAGGATCATGATGAAGCTGTTTCCAAAAAGGTATAATCAAAAGAAGAGGTTTCTGCCTTCCACAAGGGCTTGGGAAGTGCAGAGGAGGCGTTGTCTTCCCACAAAAAAGAAGCATCAATGGTGAGGAAAAGGTATACAGGCCTGGTCCAGACATCTTGGGAAATCTGTCTCATCAGATATCATCTGCTTCAATTCCAGGAAATCTTTACTTTCATGTCATCAGATGGTGTGCAGGTCCAGTTATCGTTTGGTGCTTTCTTTAGGTGTGTTACATGAATCCAAGAGTCTATTCCCTGGAGTTTCGTGGCACGAGGGTTGGTTTGCAGTTCCTGATAAGGGTCTTCCCAGTGAGGCAGAAGACTTTTTATGGAGGTGTTTTTCATCCCACAAAATCTCTTGAGAGTGCATTGTGATAAGATTGCTCTACCTAAGTATGCTTATTTTTGAGCCCTGATGATGACCCAAAGACTGAAAGAACAGACTCTCCACAGCTAAATATAAAAGAAGAGGGCACATCAAAGAGGGTAGGAAGGATGGAGATGTGGTCAGGAGCCAATCTGACCCACAGGACTGACCATGGGAGGGAGGGTTGCCATAGGTACAGGTAGCAGTGGGGAGCAGACCCCATACCAGGCAACCAGGGCACAGGGAACCCACATTGGGAAGACAAATCCCCATAACATTTGGCTTTGAAAATGGGAGGGGCCAAATTTCATTCTTACAATCAAAGGGGATTAATTCCTGGAATTAAAAAAAAATCAGCTGGCTTGGCTCTGAGAGAGCCAGAGGGCAATAGGAAACTGAGTTCTCACCCTTAAAGAGACAGCACACCAAACGGCCCCTCTAAGACACAGCATAGAGCAGCAGTTTGAAAAACACCAGGGGTATACAAGAAGATTTACTTAATAATAGTGTGTGTTGGAGGGGCAGGGATCTTTGGGAGACTTTAACAACAAAAGAGCTGGTAGGTGCCATTTCCCTCCCCTAGTCTAGATACACAGACAACTGCAGAAGACAGTGCTGTGGGAACACTCTCTACCTAGCTTGCTAACAGCATGCCTCACCTCCACATTCTTATGTAGATCTGCCCCTCCACAAACTGGCTGGCCTTGGCAGGTTTCCTGGGTGGCTGCAGCTCCTCTCCCACTTTGGACCAGCACAGACCTTGCTGGCACCATGCATCCTGCCCCCACATTCTCCTGCAGACCTTCCCCCTCCAATACAACCTTAGCCCGAGCCCATCTAAAGTGGTGCCACAAACGTGGAAGTCTACAAGCAGCCCCAACAGGGGCCAGCATTACTCCAAAATGACTCCTGCCCTTGGTAGAGGGGAAGGTAACTACACACACCAGTCCAACTGCAGCCCCAGCAGTAGACTAGGGGCAGACATCTGATGGCCCTGGCCACCAAACAAAGCTTCTCAGGGGACCACACAGGAAAAGTGTCCTATATTTCCATGCTACTGCATCCCTTAAAAACACCTGGTCAAACTCAACTCAAGCCAAAGGCAGCCCCAGACTAACCCTCTAACAACACAGGTACTAAGCTTTGCCCACAACAGGCAAAAAAGAGCCATTGCAGATGACTGGACTGAAGGCAAACACAGCTGAGCCACAATAGCAGGGTGCATACAATACACATAGGAGGCATCCCTGAAGCACCAGCTTCTGGTGAACAGGGGACATTGCACTGCAGAGCACCACAGAACCTCTTATTCATAAGGCCACTACTTTCAAGAGCAAGAGATGTAGCTGACTTTCCTAACACAGGAAACTGACACAAAGAGTTAGTCAAAATGAGGAGAGGAATATGTCCCAAATGAAAGAACAGGACAAAACCACAGGAAGAGAGCTAAATGAAACAGATAAGTAATATGCCTGATAGAGAATTTAAAGTGTCATAAAGATACTCACTGGACTTGAGAAAAGAGTGAAGGACCTCTGTCAGACCCTCAACAAAGAGACAGAAAACATCAAAAAGAACAAATCAGGTTCTTTTATCTAAGTTCTAATAAGAACTCAATAACAAATTAAAAAACACTAGAGGGAATAAATAGTAAAGTAGAAGAAACAGAAGAATAGATCAGTCACCTGGAGGACAGAGTAATAGAAAGCAATCAAGCTGAACAGGAGGCTAAATAAGTAAATAAATAAATAAAATAACCCAAAATGAAAATAGATGAAAGGGGACTCAACAACACCATCAAGCATAATAACGTTTGCATTATAGGATCCCAGAAGGAGAAGAGAGAGAAAAGGGGACAGAAAATGTATTTGAAGAATAGTTTAAAACTTCCTGAATCTTGGGAAGAAAACAGATATCCAGATGTAGGAGGCACAGAGAGCCCCCAACAAAATCAAGCCAAGGAGGTCCACATCAAGACACACAGTAATTAAAATGGTAAAAAGGAATGGTCAACAGAGAATTTTAAATGTAGCAAGAGCAAACAGTTACATACAAGGGAAATCCCATAAGGTTATCAGCTGATTTTTCAGCAGAAACTTTGCAGGCCAGAGAAGAGCGGCATGATATATTCAAAGTGCTAAAAAACAAACAAACAAACCCTGCAATCAAGAATACTCTATCCAGCAAGGTTTTCATTCAGAATAGAAGGAAAGATAGTTTCCCAGACAAACAAAAGTTGAAGGAATTCATCACCACTACTCTAGTGCTATAGAAATAGGAAATGTTAAAGGGGACTCTTTGAGTGGAAAGAGTAAGAAAAATAGGAAACACAAAATCAGTAAAATTAAGTATATCTATAAAAATCAGTCAAGGAATTCACAAAATAAAAGGATGTAAAGTAGGATACGATATACTGAAAACATGAAGGGGAGAGGAGTAAAAATTTAGTGCTTTCAGAATGGATTCAAACTTAAGTGACTATCCACTTAATATAGACTGATATATGCCTAAGATGTTATATATAAACCTAACTGTAACCAAATCAACAACCAGAAATAGATACACAAAAAATAAAGAGAAAGGAATCCAAGTATATCATTAAAGAAAGCCAGCAAACTGTGGGGGAAGAGAGCAAGAGAAGAAAGGAACAGAAAACTACAAAAACAACTGAAAAACAAGTAACAAAATGGCAATAAGTACATACCTATCAATAATTACTTTGAACGTAAATGGACTAAAGGCTCCAATCAAAAGACATAAGGTGACAGAATGGATAAAAAAGCAAGGCTCAGGGTGCATGGGTGGCTCAGGTGACTCTTGATCTCAGCCCACATTGGGCTCTACACTGAGCATGGAGCCTACTAAAAAAAAAAAAAAAAAAGCAAGACCCATCTCTATGCTTCCTACAAGGGACTCATTTTAGACATAAAGACACATGCAGATTGAAAGTGAAGGGATGGAAAAGTATTTCTCATTCAAATGGAAAAGAAAGCTGAGGTAGCAATACTTACATCAGACAAAAGATTTTAAAACAAAGACTATAACAAGAGATAAAGACACTATATAATAATAAAAGGGACAATCCCACAAGAAGATATAACAAATGTAAACATTTATGCACCCAACAAGAGAGCACTCAGATGCATAAAGCAGCTAATAACAAACGAAGTAATCAGTAGCGATGCAATAATAGGAAGGGACTTTAATACCCTACTTACATCAATGGATAGATTATCTAAACAGAATCAATGAAAGAGTGGCTTTGAATGACACATTGAACCAGACAGATCTAATA
Source organism: Mirounga angustirostris (assembly GCF_029215605.1). Lineage (NCBI taxonomy): Eukaryota > Metazoa > Chordata > Mammalia > Carnivora > Phocidae > Mirounga > Mirounga angustirostris. The sequence goes on along the minus strand of NW_026991712.1, from coordinate 120,270,921 downwards.
TATTCAGAATATTCCATCCTAAAACAGCAGAATACACATTCTTTTCAAGGGCACATGAAACATTCTCCAGGATAAATCACATGTGAGGCCACAAAATAAGTCAACAAATTCAAAAAGATAGAAGTCATACCATGCATCTTTTCTGATCACAATGCTATGAAACTAGAAATCAACCACAAGAAAAAATACCACAAATACATGGAGGTAATACAATATGCTACTAAACAATGAGAGGGTCAACCAAGAAATCAAAGAGGAAATGGAGACAAATGAAAATGAAAACACAACCATCTAAAATCTTTGGGATGCAGCAAAAGCTGTTCTCAGAGGAAATTTTAGAGCAATAGAGGCTTATCTCAATAAGAAAAATCTCAAACAACCTAACTTTACACCTAAAGGAGCTAGAAAAAGAACAAAGCAAACCCAAAACCAGTAGAAGGATGGACATAATAAAAATTAGAGCTGATCAATGAAATCAGGAGCCACTACTTTGAAAAGATAAACAAAATTAATAAACTTTAGCCAAAACTATCAAAAAAAAAAAAAGAAAGAAAAGACTCAAAATCAGAAATAAAAGAGAAGTAACAACCAGCAATACAGAAATATATGACAAAAATTGGGACAACCTAGAAGAAATAGATAAATTCCTAGAGACATATAACCTCCTGAAACTGAATTAGAAAGAAATAGAAAATTTGAACAGACTGATTACCAGCAATGAAGTTGAGTCTAATCAAAAAATACCAAACAAAAATCCAGGACCAGATGGCTTCACAGGTGAATTCTACCAAACATTTAAAGAAGAGTTAATAGCTATTCCTCTCAAACTATTCCAAAAAATAGAAGAGGAAAGACAGCTTTCAAATTCATTCAATGAGGCCAACATTACCCAGATACCCAAACCAGACAAAGACACTACAAAAAAGAAGAAAAGAAAGAAAAGAAAGAAAAGAAAAGGAAAGGGAAGGGAAGGGAAGGGAAGGGAAGGGAGGAAGGGAGGAAGGGAGGAAGGGAGGAAGGGAGGAAGGGAGGAAGGAAGGAAGGAAGGAAGGGAGGAAGGAAGGAAGGAAGGAAACTACAGGCCAATATCTCTGGTAAACATAGATGCAAAAAACCCTCAACAAACTATTAGCAAACCAAATCCAACAATACATTAAAAAAATCATTCCCCAGAATCAAATGGGATTTATTCCTGGGCTAGAAGAGTGATTCAGTATTCACAAATCAATCAACATGATACATCACATCAACAAGAGAAGGCATAAAAACCATATGATCATTTCAATAGATTCAGAAAATGCATTCAGCAAAGTACAACATCCATTCAACTGAAAACAAATTTAGAGGGAAAATATCTCAAAAAATAAAGGCTATATAAGAAAAACCCACAGCTAACATCATATTCAATGGTGAAAAACTGACAGCTTTCCCCCTAAGATCGGGAACAAGACAAGGATGTTCACACTCCCCGCTTTTAGTCAACATAGTTCTGGAAGTCCTAGCCACAGCAATTGGACAAGAAAAAGAAATAAAAAGGAATCCAAGTTGGTAAGGAAGATCTAAAACTGTTATTATTTGCAGATGACATAATACTATATATAGAAAACCCTAAAAACTTCACCAAAAAAGCCACCATAAGTGATAAATGAATTCAGTAAGATTTCAGGATGTAAAATCAATAGAGAAATCCATTACATTTCTATACACTAATGAAGTAGCAGAAAGAGAAATTAAGAAAACAATCCCATTTACAATTGCACCAAAAATAATAAAATACCTAGGAATAAATTTATCCAAGGAGGTGAAAGACCTATACTCTGAAAACTATAAAACAATGATGAAAGAAATGAAGACAACACAAATTGAAAGATATTCCATGCTCATAGCTTGGAAGAACCAATATTGTTAAAATGTCCATACTACCCAAAGCAATCTACAGATTTAATGCAATCCCCATCAAAATACCAACAGCATTTTTCAAAGAACTAGAATAATACTAAAATTTCTATGGAACCACAAAAGACCTCAAATAGCCAATGTAATCTTGAAAAAAAAGAACAAAACTGGAGGTATCACAATCCTACATTTCAAGATACTGCAAAGCTACAGTAATCAAAACAGTATGGTACTGGCACAAAAATAGACACGTAGATCAGTGGAACAGAATAATAGAGCCCAGAAATAAACCCACAATTATATGGACATTAATCTTTGACAAAGGAGGCAAGACTATGCAATGGGAAAAAGACGGTCTCTTCAACAAATGATGTTGGGAAAATTGGACAGCTACATGCAAAATAATGAAACCAGACCATTTTCTCATATCATACAGAAAAATAAACTGAAATGGATTAAATGTAAGACCTGAAACCATAAAAATCCTAGAGGAGAATACAGGCAGTAATTTCTCTGATATTGGTCATAGTAACATTTTTCTAGATAGATCTCCTGAAGCCAGAGGATAAAAGCAAAAATATACTATTGGGACTACATCAAAATAAGAAGTTTCTGCACATTGAAGGAAACAATCAACAAAACTAAAAGGCAACCTACTGAATGGGAGAAGATATTTGCAGATGACATATCTGATAAAGGGTTGGTATCCAAATTATATAAAGAACTTATACAATTCAACACCAAAACCCCAAATAATCCAATTAAAAATGGGCAGAAGACATGAACAGACACTTCTCCAAAGAAGACTTTCAGATGGCCAACAGACACATGAAAAGATGCTCAACATCACTAATCATCAGGGAAATGCAAAACAAAACCACAATGAGATATCACCTCACACTTGTCAGAATGGCAAAAATAAAAAACACAAGAAACAAGTGTTGGTGAGGCTGTGGAGGAAAAGGAACCCTCATGCACTCTTCGTGGGGAAGCAAACTGGTGCAGCCACTTTGGAAAACTGTATGGAGCTTCTTCGAAAAATTAAAAATAGAACTTCCCTAGGATGTAGCAGTTCCACTACTGGGTATTTACCCAAAGAATATAAAAATACTAATTCAAAAAGATATATGCAACCCCATGTTTATTACAGCATTATCTACTACAATAGCCAAATTATAGAAGAAGCCCAAGTATCCATCGATAGATGAATGAATAAAGAAGGTGTAGTGTGTACACAAACATACACATATACATGTACACACACACACACACACACACACTGGAATATTATTCCACCATCAAAAAGAATGATATCTTGCCATTTGCAACAACATGGATGGATCTAAAGGGTATAAGGCTAAGGGAAATAAGTCAGAGAAAGACAAATACCATATGATTTCACTCATATGTGGAATTTAAGAAACAAAGGAAAAAAAGACAAAAAAAAAAAATCACTGTTAACTAGAGACCAGAGAATAAAGATGGCAGAGCAGTAGGGGACCCTATTCCAACTGGTCCCCTGAATTGAGCTGGATATCTACCAGACCACTCTGAACACCCACCAAATCAGCCTGAGATGTAAGAAGATATATCTGGATCTCTACAAACAAATATCGCATGTGGTTGGTTTCAAGCTATGAAGCAGGGAGCCGTGATTCCACAGGCACATATCTGAAGATAAATGGAAGAGGGAGGGAGCCGTGGGGATCCTGCACTGCTGGTGAGCAAAAGCCTCCCGCACTGGGGATGGGGCACAGACTCGCAGACAGGTAGTGGTGGGGAAAGGACTTTAGGGCAGCCCCCCAGGCTGAAACCTGGAGGGGCGGGGCTGTGCTTGTGAACTGGGGATGCCTGGCTGTTTTAGAAGCACAAAGGGCAGAGATGAGCCCCGACCTGGAGGCGAGGACTGGGAGTGCTGCTGAGGGGCGCAAAACCCAGGACGCTGCAGTTTATAGCAGCACAGACAGAAATGGAGATAGTGTGGCCTGGAGAGCTCACTGAGGAACAGACTGTGATCTCTGTTCTGAGGCAGAGGGTTGGAAATGATCTCTTCTGCTCTGACTCTCAGAAGAGACGCAGAAAGACTCCAGAGAACAAAAGCCCCCCATAAACAGTTTTCACTGAGCCCATCCCCCACCACAGGGGGCAAAGCAACTCTGCCCAAACAGGGTTGCCTGAGTAACAGCGAGGCAGGCCCCTCCCCCAGAAGATGGGCTGGGAGAACAAGAGGCCGACAACCCTAAGGTCCCTATAAAACAGGTGCATCTTGCTTGGGTTGTGGTCAATAATTTGGACTCTGTACATTCCCTCAACCACCCCTCAACAGAATGACTAGGAGGAGGAACCCCCAAAATAGGAAAGACTCAGAGACTTTGACTTCTGCCACAGATTTACAAATGGATACAGATACAATCAAGATGTCGGAGATGGACTTCAGGGTAGCAATTACGAAGACAATAGCTAGAATGGAGAAATCGATTAATGGCAACACAGAGTCTCTAAGGGCAGAAATGAAAGCTGAATCGGCAGAACTTAAAAATGCTATCAGTGAGATTCAATCTAAACTAGACAATCTACCAGCTAAGGTAAGCCAGGCAGAAGAACAAATTAGTAATCTAGAAGACCAATTGATAGAAAAGAAGGAAAAAGAGGAAGCCAGGGAGAAACTGGGGGTGAAACAACTCACAATCCATGAAAACAGAATCAGAGAAATAAGTGACACCATGAAAAGTTCCAATGTCAGAATTATTGGGATCCCTGAGGGGGTGGAGAGAGAGAGAGGACTAGAAGATATATTAGAGCAAATTGGAGCTGAGAACTTCCCTAATCTGGGGAATGAAACAAACATTCGTGTCCTAGAGGCAGAGAGGACCCCTCCCAAGATCAAGGAAAACAGGCCAATGCTCTGGCATGTAATAGTAAAACTCACAAATCTTAGAACCAAGGAAACCATCTTAAGGGCAATTAGGGAGAAGAGATTCCTCACGTACAGAGCAAGAAACATCAGAATAACGTCAGACCTATCCACAGAGACCTGGCAAGCCAGAAAGGCCTGGCAAGATATATTCAGGGTACAAAATGAGAAAAACATGCAGCCAAGAATACTTTACCCGGCAAGGCTGTCATTTAGAATGGATGGAGAGATGCAGAGCTTCCAAGACTGACAGAATATGTGACTGAAAGAATATGTGACCACTAAGCTGGCCCTGCAAGAAATATTAAGGGGGATTCTATAAAAGGAGAAAGACCCCAAGAGTGATCTACAACAGAAATTTACAGAGACAATCTATAGAAACAAGGACTTCACAGGCAACATGATGACAAGAAATTCATATCTTTCAATAATCACTCTTAATGTGAACGGCCTAAATGGTCCCATAAAACGGCACAGGGTTGCAGATTGGATAAAAAGACAGGACCCATCCATATGCTGTCTACAAGACACTCATTTTGAACCTAAAGATACATCCAGACTGAAAGTGAAGGGATGGAGATCCATCTTCCATGCCAGCGGACCTCAAAAGAAAGCTGGGGTAGCCATTCTTATATCAGACAAATTAGATTTTAAACTAAAGTCTGCAATAAGAGACACAGAAGGACACTATATCATTCTTAAAGGGTCTATCCAACAAGAAGATCTAACAATCATAAATATCTACACCCCCCAATGGGAGCAGCCATCTACATAAGCCAACTGTTAACCAAAATAGTCATACTGATAACATTAATTGTAGGAGACCTCAATACTCCACTCTCAGCAATAGACATCTAAGCAGATCATCTAAGCAGAAAATCAACAAAGAAACAAGAGCTTTGAATGACACACTGGACCAGATGGACTTCAGAGATATATACAGAACATTCCACCCTAAAACAACAGATACTCAATCTTCTTGAGTGCACACAGAACTTTCTCCAGAATAGACCACATACTGGGTCACAAATCAGGTCTCAACCGATACCAAACGACTGAAATTATTCCCTGCATATTCTCAGACCATAATGCTCTAAAACTGGAACTCAATCACAAGAAAAAATTTGGGAGAAATTCAAACACTTGCAAGCTAAAGACCACTCTGCTCAAGAATGTTTGGGTCAACCAGGTAATCAAAGAAGAACTTAAACAATTTATGGAAACCAATGAGAATGAAAACACATTGGTCCAAAACCTATGGGACCCTGCAAAGGCAGTCCTAAGGGGGAGATATATAGACATCCAAGCCTCATTCAAAAAAATAGAAAAATCCTGAATTCACCAACTAACTCTACACCTTAAAGAACTAGAGAAAAAGCAACAAACGATGCCTAAGCCATGCATTAGAAGAGAAATAATTAAGATTAGAGCAGAGATCAATGAATTAGAAACCAGAAACACAGTAGACCGATCAATGAAACTAGAAGCTGGTTTTTTGAAAGAATTAATAAGATTGATAAACCACTGGCCAGACTTATCCAAAAGAAAAGAGAAAGGACGCAAATTAATAAAATTATGAATGAAAGGGGAGAGAGCATGACTAACACCAAGGAAATAGAAATAATTATTAGAAATTATTATCAACAACTATATGCCAATAAACTGAGCAATCTGGATGAAATGGAGGCCTTCCTGGAAACCTATAAACTCCCAAGACTGAAACAGGAAGAAATTGACAACCTGAATAGGCCAATAACCAGTAACGAGATTGAAGCAGTGATCAAAAACCTCCCAAAAAAGAGTCCAGGGCCTGATGGATTCCCTGGGGAGCTCTACCACATTCAAAAAAGAAATAATACCTATTCTCCTGAAGCTGTTTCAAAAAACAGAAACAGAAGGAAAGCTTCCCAGACTCATTCTATGAGGCCAGCAATACCTTAATCCCCAAACCAGGCAAAGACCCCATCAAAAAGGAGAATTTCAGACCAATATCCCTGATGAGTATGGATTCCAAAATTCTCAACAAAATCCTAGCTAATAGGATCCAACAATACATTAAGAGGATCATCCACCACGACCAAGTGAGATTTATCCCTGGGATGCAAGGGTGGTTCAACATTCGCAAATCAATCAATGTGATAGAACACATTAATAAGAGGAGGGAGAAGAACCATATGGTCCTCTCAATTGATGCAGAAAAAGCATTTGACAAAATACAGCATCCTTTCCTGATTAAAACTCTTCAGAGTATAGGGATAGAGGGAACATTCCTCAGGTTCATAAAATCCATCTATGAAAAACCCACAACGAAGATCATCCTTAATGGGGAAAAGAGGAAAGCCTTTCCCAGAAGATCAGGAACATGTCAAGGATGCCCACTCTTGCCACTATTGTTCAACATAGTACTAGAAGTCCTAGCAACAGCAATCAGACAACAAAAAGAAATAAAAGGTATGCAAATTGGCAAAGAAGAAGTCAAACTCTCTCTTCACAGATGACATGATACTTTATGTGGAAAATCCAAAAGTCTCCACCCCCAAATAACTAGAACTCATACAGCAATTCAGTAATGTGGCCGGATATGAAATCAATGCACAGAAATCAGTTGCTTTCTTATACACTAACAATGCAACTGTAGACAGAGAAATTAGAGAAACGATTCCATTTACAATAGCACCAAAAACCATAAGATACTTTGGAATAAACCTAACCAAAGCGGTAAAGGATCTATACTCTAGGAACTACAGAACACTCAGGAAAGAAATTGAAGACACAAAAAGATGGAAAAACATTTCATGCTCATGGATCAGAAGAATAAACATTGTTAAAATGTCTATGCTGCCCAGAGCAATGTATACCTTCAATGCCATCCCAATCAAAATTCCAATGACATTTTTCAAAGTGCTGGAACAAACAATCCTAAAATTTTTATGGAATCAGAAAAGACCCCGAATCGCCAAGAAAATGTTGAAAAAGAAAAACAAAGCTGGGGGCATCACGGTGCCCGATTTCAAGCTATATTACAAAGCTGTGATCACCAAGACAGCATGGTACTGGCACAAAAACAGACATATAGACCAATGGAACAGAAAGAGAGCCCAGACATGGACCCTCAACTCTATGGTCAAATAATCTTCGACAAAGCAGGAAAAAATATGCAATGGAAAAAAGACAGTCTCTTCAATAAATGGTGCTGGGAAAATTGGACAGCTATATACAGAAGAATGAAACTCGACCATTCTCTAACACCATACACAAAGATAAACTCAAAATGGATGAAAGACCTCAATGTGAGACAGGAATCCATCAAAATCCTAGAGGAGAACATAGGCAGTAACCTCTTCGACATCGGCCACAGCAACTTCTTTCAAGATACATCTCCAAAGGCAAGTGAAACAAAAGCAAAAATGAATTTTTGGGACTTTATCAAGATAAAAAGCTTCTGCACAGCAAAGGAAACAGTCAACAAAACAAAGAGGCAACCCACAGAATGGGAGAAGATATTTGCAAATGACACTACAGACAAAGGGCTGATTTCCAAGATCTATAAAGAACTTCCCAAACTCAACACCCAAAAAACAAATAATCAAATCAAAAAATGGGCATAAGACATGAACAGACACGTCTCAAAAGAAGACATACAAATGGCTAACAGACACATGAAAAAATGTTCATCGTCATTAGCCATCAGGGAAATTCAAATCAAAAACCACGTTGAGATACCACCTTACACCAGTTAGAATGGCAAAAATTGACAAAGCAAGAAATGACAAATGTTGGAGAAGTTGTGGAGAAAGGGGAACCCTCTTAGACTGTTGGTGGGAATGCAAGTTGGTACAGCGTCTTTGGAAAACAGTGTGGAGGTTCCTCAAAAATTTAAAAATAAAGCTACCCTATGACCCAGCAATTGCACTACTGGGGATTTACCCCAAAGACACAGATGTAGTGAAAAGAAGGGCCACATGCACCCCAATGTTCATAGCAATGTCCACAATAGCCAAACTATGGAAAGAACTGAGATGCCCTTCAACAGATGAATGGATAAAGAAGATGTGGTCCATATATACAATGGAATATTACTCAGCCATCAGAAAGGATGAATATCCAACTTTTGCATCAGCATGGATGGGACTGGAGGAGATTATGTTAAGTGAAATAAGTCAAGCAGAGAAAGTCAATTATCATATGGTTTCACTTATTTGTGGAGCATAAGGAATAGCATGGAGGACATTAGGAGAAGGAAGGGAAAAATGAAGGGGGCGGAATTTGAGGGGGAGGCGAACCATGAGACACTATGGACTCTGAGAAACAAACTGAGGGTTTTAGAGGGGAGGGGTGTGGGGGGTTGGGTTAGCCTGGTGATGGCACATACTGCATGGAGCACTGGATGTTATATGAAAACAATGAATCATGGAACACTACATCAAAAACTAATGATGTATTGTATGGTGACTAACATAATAAAATTACATTTAAAAAATAAAAAAATAAAAAAAAGATAACTGATGGATACCAGAGGGGGAGGGATGGAGGGATGGGTAAAATAGGTGAAAGGGATTAAGAATACAGTTATGATGAGCAGTGAGTAATGTACAGATCTGTTGAATCACTATATTGTACACCCTGAAATTAATACAACACTGTATGCTAATTATACTGGAATTTAAAAAATTTTAAATAACAAAGTATAGTTATTTTTAATAGAAGCAATTAGACCTTTACAATATTGAAGTATGTATCTCCTTTTATTAACTGTGGGTCAGAGGAGGCAGGGCAAAGTGCACTGGATGTCCTATGACTATTACAAGGGTGAGACCGAGGAGTTCAAATGGGGGTGGATCTGAGAGTTAGAGGACCAACAGCAGTGCTTTAGGCCAAGGTATTTGGAGGATCTCTATTAATTCTGCCAGTTGAATCTTAATAGTGCCATTAGTGCATGTGACTAACCCTGAGGATTGAGGACCGTATGCACAATGAAAGTGTTGTAAAACCAGCCAAACAGCATAGAACCTGACCAGTAAAATAGGTTCCCTGATCACTGTAATATCTGAGAGGGGTGCCCCAGGTATTATCTTTTCTGATAGAAGCACTGTCCTGACTTAGAAGAGAAAGCGTTGGTCCAGTGAGAAAACACACAAACCATGACTAAAATATATTTATCCATGAGAGGGGAAGTTGTCTAAAATGCATTTGTAGGAACAGATTTCTCTGGATGGTAGGCACTTTGGAAAGCCTCATTAACTTTTCCCCACCAAAATTTGTTCATAAATGCTATCATTTGTCAGCAGACTAATTGTTCAATGCATGTACAGTGGTTAAGTACAGGAAATTTTAGAATTTCTGGTAGGGCCATAGTGTTATTTGGCCCACAACAGAGTTGTCTTTTTATGGAGCCAACAATTATTAGATTTCCAATATTTTTCCCTTCTCTAGGGCCAATTGTTGGGTATTTCCGGTCAATTTTTCCAAAATTATCATTTGAGAGAACATCCCTTTGAGCGATGGGAGAGGTCTGGCCAATGATTTCCTTGAGAAGAGCAATTTTGGCAGAAAGAGTGAGGTGGATTACTTTGTCCTCCAGGGAGTGAGTCTGAAATGCCAGGAACCTTCAGAGCTAGGGCAGTCAACAAAAATATGGCTTCTAATAAATTTTGGACATAGGAGCCATTTAAAATTTTATTTCCATTAGAGATAAGGACAGCCCATTGTCCCCATGATATTCCAAAGTCATGAGCTACCCCCAAAACATAACAACTAAGGGTATAAATGTTTGCAGTTTTGCCCTTGGCAAAATGGGGGAGGGGGTTAGGAGCCACAGGGTGCCAAGAAATAACAATGTTATTTATTGCTTGGAGGTCTTGGGCAAACCTCCATCCTTGTCATTGGGTTTTCTCGTAGCTAAAATAGGGGTATTACAGGCACTACTGCAGGAGACAATGAAGCCCCAAGCATTGTAATATTCTATTATGGACTTGATGTCTCCTTGAGAGCCTTATTTATAGGGCATTAATTATGGGAGAGGTTTTAAGGGATCTATTTGAATCCTGATGGGAGGTGCACTGGGGATTTTGCCAGTATCAATTGAGGCTTTTGCCCATAAAAAGGATGGTAGCTCAGCCAATACGAATAAATAAAATATGTTGAAGGGTCATTTAATTTCCTTGGTTGCCTATTTTCATTACTCTTGTCAAATTCTAGAGTTATTTCTCCCATTTGAGAAAAATATTGGCATGATACTTTTCTAAGAACTCTCAGCCCAATAAATGGAGGTAGAATAACTCAAGAGAAAAAGGGTAGGTCTCAAAGGGCCTACACAAAAGGGAAAAGGTTCAGAGACAGGATCTTGTTGAGGTTTATTAGAGACCCCCCACTATTTGAACTGTTTTAGTGCTCTAAGGCAGGGGCTGCTCTGTAGCAGTGGGGTTAAGCACTGAGAGTGTAGTTCTGGTATCAAAAAAAACAGATTTTCATTTCCAGTCTGGAGAGTGGTTTCTCTGAAGCCAATTAAGAGAGAGGATTGAGAAGAGCCCCTATAATTCCTTGGAACTCTGTTACCGGGAATTAAGAGGACATTGGAAAGGCCAACGAGAAGGATGAAGGTACCATTTAAGAATGCTTAAATTCATAAAACTCTCTTTTTCCCAATGCCCTGGCTCTTTAGAACAGTAACAACAGAAACTATGGGGATTTGGGTTTTGTTTAGGGGCCTTCATTTGCTGGAATTGAAAATTGAGATTTTTAGCAGTCTTTCTTTTAGGTGGTTCATCAAGGATGTGAGTGAGCAGATTTGCCAAATTAACTAAATCTGGAGTGGTAAGTTTCTTATTTCATCCTGATCCTTTTAACTAAGAGAGAAAGGTCCCAGTTAAGCCCATTAATAAACAGAATGAAATGCTACCCAGGTGGATTCAACATCTACAGAAAGACCAGAATATTCTTGAAATACAATTTGGAGTTGATTGTAATAATCATAAACAGGTTTGTCAGGCTTTTGTGTATAAGCTTGACTCTTGTTTCAATCAGCAGGCTTAACAAAAGCTACTCTAATTGCTCAGTAGAGATTTCCAGTGAGTGTTCTAGCATCTTGTCAAAAATTTGGGGTTTCTCTAAATCACCATCAGGATGTTACCTTAGGGTTAGTTTCATCCAATATTTGGCCTGGTCCTCACCACTAAGCAGGTGGACTAGTTGATATAAATCTGAGAAATGAAGTCTGAATATGCTAAATTTTTCAGCAAATTTATGGGGTACTCAGTCACTTTAGGAAACTTTATGGCTCACAATTCAGCCTTATAAGGGGGATCATAAGAAATAAGGGATCATAAGAAACTTGAGTTTTGTTTAGGTCAACAAAAAACTTTAAAGAGGAAGGTTTGGGGGCACTTGGGTGGCTCAGTCGGTTAAGCGTCTGCCTTCAGCTCAGGTCATGATTTCAGGGTCCAGGGATCGAGCCCCACCTTGGGCTCCCTGCTCAGCAGTCAGTGGGGAGTCTGCTTTTCCCTGTCCCTCTGCCCTTCTCACTCATGTGTTCTCTCCCTCTCTCCGATAAATAAAAAATAAAAAATAAAGTTAAAAAAATAAAGAATATGGTTTTTAAGAGGCTCAGGAGAGGAAGGAGAAGACAGATTCATGTCTGCAAAGATGAGGGAGGGAAAGGGGGCCTCAGAAGCCATTTAGACTCCTTTCGATTGTTTGCCTCAGTTAGGTTAGAAACAGTATCTTTCAAAGATGCAAACTCAGAATCCTGAGAACATCTGGAAGCCTCGAGGTACCATTTAAAATAAGCATCGCATTCAGTGTTTTGTTTTGGAGCCATAGCTGACTTCAAGTAAAGCAGGTTTGGGGAGATCGAAATTCCCCATAATGGCCATTGATGTTCTACATTTTGGTTAAGTCAGTCCATTTAGTTATAAGTACATATGAGAGAGACCATAGGTTTTTTGTTTTCTCAAAGATTTTATTTATTTGAGAGTGCGAGAGCGAGCGAGCGGGGCGGGGGGAGGCAGGAGAAGCAGGCTCCCCACTGAGCAGGGAGCCCTACACGGGGCTTGATCCCAGGACCCCGAGATTACAACCTGAGCTGAAGGCAGCTGCTCAACTGACTGAGCCACCCAGGTGCCCTGAGACCATAGTTTTAAAACAAAACTGGCCAGAGCCTGGCCGGGGACACCCTCAAAGCATTGATGACTGGGATCCCATTTCCTGAAGGTTTTTCTCTAAAGAGAAAAATTCCTAAACAGCAGTTTCAACAGAACAGCCTGGTTCCAGAAGGAATCAGACCAAAGGCCAACACAGTTCCAGTAGCAACAGTCCAGTTCCAGACAGGAGTCCTACCAAGGGCCAAAGTGAGTACTCTCAGAAAACAAACAAAAACACGGCCTTGAAACAAACCCCAAATAATGTCTGGAAAACTCAAACACAAAGCATGGAGCTTGAAATCCGGAACAAAACTTACCCTCAAACCCCAGGGTCGGCAAGAAAGCAACGAGCACATGCCCCGTGGGTACCAGCACCTGTTTGCTCACCAGCCTCAGAGCTGCTGGGATCTTCTCTGGATCCCACTTCTGATCACTAAGTAATGTTAACCTTAAAAAAAAAAAGCTGTCAGCTATTTTACCAGGAAAGAAGTGTTTATTTGGGAATAGCAGAAAATTGCAAACCAGGACAAACGAGCTACAGCAAAACCACGAAACAAAGAAGAAAAACACTCCTTTTGGAGGGAAAGGGGAAGTGAGGAAGACTGTTATAAACAAAACATCAATTGGAGTAAACTGGGAGTTTGAAGTATAGCGGCTTTTGATTGGCTAAGTTGTAACGATGTCTCATTGGTTGGGCTGTTGCCAGAAAGGAAGAAAGCCTTTCTTCTCCCTGTTAGGGTAGTAAAGTAGCACCACCTGCAAAGTACCCCTGCTTTCCCTATTGGGTCTGTACTTGAGGAGGAGGTGAGCGCTCCCCCTGCCTGGCCTCCTGACCATTACTTTAGGAAGTTTTTTTTTTTTTTTTTTTTAATTTAAATTTTAGTTAGTGAGCATACATACAGTGCAATATGGGTTTCTGGAGTAGAATTCAGTGACTCATCACTTACACACGACACCCAGTGCTCATCGTAACAAGTGCCCTCTTTAATACCCAAGAAACAACAGATGTTGGAGGGGATGCAGAGAAAGGGGAACCCTCTTGCACTGTTGGTGGGACTGCAAACGCAGATGCAGCCACTCTGGAGAAGAGTATGGAGGCTCTTCAAAAAGTTAGAGGAGGTTTCTGTCTATTATTTTTCACAGGATTAAGCCTTTCCTCCTTCAACTCCTGTTGTAGTCATCAAACTCTAGGGGTCAGGTGGTTTTTCACACTGCCTGTGAAAGGGTGTTTGATTAAAGTTCCCCAAAGCCTTATAAATTGTTAGGTGGGTACAAGGAGAATTATTTTTACCATCCTTCTTGGATTGTTTTGAGGCGCCTAAAAGAAGGGCTGGTAGATAGGGAAAAGCAAAGGTAAGTAGAACATTCTGCATTCCAGTGTTGTGTTGGAGTGCTGAGATTCTCTGATGCTAAATATTCATTCTCTTAGAAAACGGTGGAACTCGCTACTTAGGAAATACCTCATTATCCTACCTCCTTGCTAGTATGTCCAGAGGGCCCCCCCGAGAGACACTGTAGGGCAATGGAAGAACCTTGGCTTTGGGGGTCAGACCTGGGTTTGAACACCTGCCTCAACCTCTCGGAGTGTCCTCATCCCACGAGGAAGGAATCCATGGAGAGGCCCTCAGGGAGTGGTCAAAGTTGGTGACTGCACCCACACCACCTCTTCGTAGGGCTGAGTTTTACTCTAACTTCTTACCAGGCCATAAGGCCCAGACCCGAAAGGGCGAGGGGGAGGCACTGACCTCGAAGTCACGGTGCTGGGTGATGGGCTGGCACAACGCTGGATCGTGGCAAGGGCAGTGAGCCCCTGCCCGAGCCCGGGGACGCCATGTGGTGGGCGGGCGAGGAGGCACAGGCGACCAAGCTGCGGCGGGGACATGACGGCAGCCACTCCGCGGCGGGGGCGGGTTCCTCCCCCCGCTGGCTCCGGTGGAGACTCTCAGCAAGGCGGGCCCTGCCCCGGGGCAGCGCGGACTTGGGAGGGGCTGACACAGGAAGGGCGGGGCAGTCTTGGCCAAGGGGGACAAGAAGGTGGGGTGAAGGAGAAAGGCTGCCTTGAACACCTGCCCTGGCAAGCCAGTGCCTCGGGCCCCCAGCAGACCTGTTGACTCCATCAAGTCATCATCATCAGTACCGTTTATACCCGCTCAACACTCTGCACCTGCCTTCGTGTCACGGCCCTTTGTACTCCTTGTACAGTTTGAAAGTGGAGGGGGCCCCCCAAATGGAGAAGTAGGGGACCTGGATAGGGATGACTGAGCACCATGGTTGGAATGGGGCAGGGGGTTCGGGAGCTTTCCTGGTGTGCTCTGAAACTGGCCCCCGCACACAGAGGGCAGGGAGGGACGGAAGAAGGAGGCAGGTCACTCCAGGTTGGCAGGTGGCCGTTTCAGTAAGGCCAGTGGAGCTTACACACGAGGCTTGTCTTGAGCGGCAGCCCTCCAGATCTTAAAAAGCTCTATAGAGGGGCCCCAACTGGGCTCAGTCGCATAGGCCGTGCAGGTGTTTTCAATACGACATCACCATCTCAAGGTCATGTCCTTGGAGCAGCCCTTGCGAGCAGGAAAGGCCAGCGGAACCCACATTCCAAGGACAGACGAAGGGGCGAGGAGCCTCAGAGTGCTCACAGGTCAATCGGCGGTCCTGTCTTTTTGATGACGCTCCCAACACTCCACCCCTGGTGACCAGTTCTTACGATCTCACACGCCCCCCCTTCCACAATGAGCCCTGAGTGGTCAGCACGGGTTTCATTAACCTGGAGGTGGCTCTTTTAGTGGCTATCTGGGCATTGGAGGCAGATGCCATAGTGACGATACAGGTACACGTAAGAGAAAACACAGATGAAGACAATGATTCCCCAGGTTAGTGACAACTCTTTCTATCAAAAGCCCCGGGATCCAAACCATCAATTTATTAAATCCTCTAGGCTGGGAGTTGGATCACTCAGGGCATTCACCTGTGTCTTCCTGTGATTTAATAAGGATGATACATTAGCAGACTCACCAGGTAGGAGCTGAGAACATTCAGTTTTGATAATGGCTCAGGTGCCTCCCTGTGAGGCAAGAATAATGTCCAAGGCCATCCTATGTTAGAGGACAGTTTTTCTTCTTAGAGTCATTTCAGTGCTCAGTAAGGACAGGTGTTTTGGGCTATCATTCAGGGCTTGCTGACTGAATTCAGCCAGGGCTTCTCCACGTGCTGTACCACCCTCCAAGGCCGTGGAGGGAACGAAGACTGTAGCCAGTAACCGTACCAGGGAGACAGTGCCCACCTGGGCTTGAGGAGAGAGGGAGGTTGGCAGCTTTAGGAGTCTGCCTCAGTTGTGCATACTGTGCATGTTGGCCAGGGGGGCAGCACTGTCAGGCGTGAGGAGACAGACTGGGGACAGGACACGCCAGAATAGGACCCTCGCCTTCTCCTCTCTCTCCACGTGTCTGTTCCATTTCAGGCACAGTGCATTTCAACAGGTCCAGCTTGCAGCAGGACAATGGATCCCAGTGGAGAATGAGTAGTCCCTCCTCACCCAGGAATGTGAAGTAACTCGCCAGCCCTGTCAGCATGCCCCATTGCAAATTCCAGTAGATCATTCCTTTCCCAGGCATGACGGGGCTTGGTGTTCTCAGCAGCATGGCATGCTGACCCATGGTTGAGAGTTGGAGCAAGGGCTGTTTCCTGTCACGTCCACACCTGTTTGGTGTTGGGGGCCTTGTCAGGGGTCCCCAGTCTGGGATATAGGGCAACTGGTCCTACTCACTGATTATTCAAACGTATTAAAGCCTAGACAGTACTTTAGTCTACCTGCCGAAGGTGGTTTTATCTATTAATTTAATCTGCTGTGTTAATATTTTTTCTCTCCTCCAACCCTGCTGCTTATGGATCATGGGGGAGATGAAACCTCCATTTGATGTCTTTTTTTTTTTTTGCCCAGTCTTCTATATCATGACCTTCAAAATGTGACTCCCCAATTGCTATCTATTTGATGAGGCTCCCCATACATAGTTCTCAGTTTCTCCAATCCCCTAATGGTGGCAGCCTGCCGTGCGCGGCGGCAAGAGGAAGCTTGGGTTAGGCCAGATGCAGCGTGCATACAAACCAGGGCATACATGGAATCTTCACTTGGAGGGGGCCAATATAATCAGTTTGCCAGTTCTTCACCGGTTGGGAACCGCAGCAAATGGCCTCAGATTCTTTCAGCAGTTGCGTTGGGAGCTGTTTAGAACACCCAGGACAGCCTGTTCCCTCCTTAGTGAAGTCACTGTACTCCAAGGGCAATTTGGCATCATTGACAAAATGCCATCCCACCCGGGCACTGTGATGGCCATTCTTTCTGTGCACCCAATCTGCGTACCTACTGAAGGGTCATTAGCTAAGGCCTGTGCCTGAGGTAGGGCATCAACTTCCCAATTGCCAGGGGGTCAGTGCCTTATTAGCTGTGGCATGGAAAACAGTGAGGCCTGCCTCAGACAAGATCTTGCAGATGGACTCGAATGTCTTCCCACACATCTTTACCCCACAAGGGCTTATTCGTAATCATCCACCCCTTAGCCTCGCATTGTCCAAGCCATAGAGCTAATCCCTTTGGTAGAGCCCAGCTGTCAGTGTAAAGGGTTAACGGTCAGGGCTCCTGCGTGATCACTGGCCAGACCACTCAGCTCCACCCAGCGGCTGCAGTGGGAGAGGCCCTACCTGGGCGGGGGGGGGGGGGGGGGGGGGGGGGGGGCAGCGCTGTGTACCCTGCTAGGAGCGGCTGCTCTATGGGGTATATTGGGTTTCTGCCCCCTTCCAGAACTGGGACCAAAACCCTAGGGGCACTCTCCCCTCTGTCTACCCGTATCTTTGGAGTCACGGACATATTTAACTCAAGTGTTAGCCCTATTTGGGAGATGCCCAGAGCTTTAATCGGCTTTGCTAGTATTTTTGCTTTCTCAAAACCAGCTTGCTGCTCTGATCCCCAGTCCCACGTGTGCCCTTTCTTTACCCGGCAGAATAAGAGATGGAAGCACTATGCCAGGTAGGGAAGAAAAGTCCTCCCCAACCCCCAAATCTCTACAGAGGCTTGCACCTCCTTCACATTTTTAGGGGTTGAATAGGATTGTACCTTATCAATCATAACTTTTGGGACAACGTTAAGTCTTACCCGACCAGATGATACCCAAAACCTTATGGCAGTGCCTGGGCCTTGAATTTTCTGTGGATTCACTGCCCCTCCTTTCCCTGGCAGAGTCTCCAGCAAAGCCTGTAAGATGTCCTATGGCAGAGGCAAATCTCTACTTGTTAACATTATGCCCACTGATGTACATTTTACTGACGTGAGGAAGGAGAACAGGGACAGGTCCCAGTCACCATCCCATGACATATTGTGGGGCAATGCAGGTAGCCTTGGGGGAGTACTTAAAAGGTTTATTATCCTTTTATACTTATATCCTTAAGTACTCATGCCTCCTACATGAAGGCAAATTGATCCTGGTTACCAGAAACCTGTACTTGTCCAGGTCTTTTCTATGAATCTCCTGAGGAAAACAGCAACTCTGCAAGTGACAGACTTAAAAATGGCCATGGTTAAAGATCTGATGGGAGTTTCTTATAAACCTGGTAAAGACAACACCTACAAACCTTGTTTTTAATTTAACTATAAACTTTATCATTTTTAAATTTAATTCATTATAAAACTTTGTTTATAATTTTTTATCAAGAGCAGACCAACAATACAAAAAAATGTTGTCTTTTTAATTGAGAGAAAACCACATTTCAATCTTATACCAGTGTACTTTTTAAACTCATTTATTCCAATCTTCATCAGTCCTGACCACCCATAAAATTCCTTTCCAAAGATTCCGCTTCACAAACCTTCCGCAACTTTCTTTTTCATTCAGATTTTGTTCTACGTTTTTCCTCTCTAAAAAACCAATCTCAATTTAGGACAATATTGCTTTTACTTTTCCCCTCAGTAAAAATGTATTTTCATTCCTTATACCTTTCTCATACATCTCCTCCTTTCCCTACCTACAGAGTTGTTTTCCTTATCATTTTCAGCAGTCTGTATTTGAAAAAGCCTTTCCCCCACCTTTTCTTTCTTTAGTCCCTGTGGGCAATGTTTTGGTTATCACCTGGGGTGTTACATTTTAAAGACAGGACGAGAGTTACAAATTCAAGGGACAGAGAATGCAAGTTTTCTCCTAAAAGTTTCAAGGGCAATTGCTATTTAAAATTTTTCTTTGTATTAAGGGTCAGAAGACATGCAGCTTATCATCATTTACTATAATCTTTTTTAAAAATTTTCATTACTTTTTAGAGATTCCACCTCTTAGTGTCCTAATCAGGCTTTGTCACAAGTGCCCTGATCTCTATCTGTGGTATCTTGTGCCCTCCTAGCTTTGAAAAACAGCACTTCAAGGTCTCTAACTTTTTATCCTGCTCTTCCATCTTGTCAAATACAAACATCTAGTTTTGCTTCCTCTCGTGCTTAAACTACAATAAAAACTGAAGCCCATAAAGACAAGGAGGTGACAGCAACATAATTTTGGAAGCTGGAAAACACGAGGGTAAGTACGCCATACCCCAACAGTAGGGAAAGCTGAGAAACAACCCAATTTAAACCACAGAAATCCTCAAAATGTTCCAGAACTGCAAGAGGAGCCTCAGGAATTCAGGGTCAAGGGGGGAACAGGAGGAGGTTGTCTGAAAATAAGGGGACAGGTGTCGGCTTGGGGCAGATAGGTTACACATGGAATATAAAAATAGCAGTGGGCTCTGTTCAAAGTAGGTAATACCCCTTTGCTCACTTAATTCTCACAACAACCCATGAGACAGACTCAACTATTGTCATCTCCAGTTTACAGATGAAGGGGCACCAGAAGTCAAATAACACTTTCACACAGATAGTAAGGTGTGGAGCTAGGCTTTGAACTTAGGCAGTGTATCCAAAGGCCACGATCTTAAGTATGCTATTCAGTCTCCATCCCACAGCTGAGAAGAGCAAGGCTCAGGCCGGTCACATGCTTGGGATCCCCATCCCTCACTGCCCTTGAGCAAGAATCATCAGTTCAGATGGAGGAACACAGCAACCCAGGGCCATTTTCAGCAACACAGCAGTGTTATTTTGGTAGATGGTGATTTAGATTAGCTAACAAGACTACAGTCAGCTTTGCCGCGATGGAGAAAACAGGCACCATTAGGGTGACACAATCCAAGACTCTACCATAAGAGTGTGCAGCATGGGCCAGGATAGCTCCCAAAATCTCCAGGGGCCATTCTTACCACACGTTGAATAGAAGCTCTCAGAGTCCCACCTTACACCCATCTTCCCCTCCCGTACTCAATAGTGTTCAGCCCTTACTGGGGTCCTCCAGTATCACAAGGTCACCACCCCACTCAGTAAGCAGCCCAGCCTACTGTAGGGAAAGTAATAATTACAAAAAGCTTCTTAACCTTGAGCTGGAAATTGTCTACTATTACCCTAATTGGCCCTGGGTTTTCCTTTGGGGGGACCTCCAGAACAACTACAATAGCTTTTCCACAAGGTACTCTTCAGGTATTCAAGATGAACAACCAATATCTCCTCCTCTTCTGCTTCCCAAATTTTTCCTTGTCTGGACTAAATAAATCAAATTCCCTCAACTGTTCGTCATATAACATAGTTTTCAAACTTTTCACCATCCACCGGGACCCTTTTTTGATGAGCTTTAAGGACATGGTGCACAGCTAATCTGTGCATTCCAGCTCAGGCATGATCCGGCCAATGCAGCAGACGGCAAAATTGTTACCTCCTATGAGCTGACATGCCTTAGTGCTTTGGGGGCAGTAATGACGTCTTAGCTTTCTGGGCAGTGATATACCTCTTGGCTCGTAACAAATTCATGACCCTCTTACTATGTCTGTTTGGCAGAAGTATTGTTCAACCGGTTCTCTTCCGTCTTGTACGCATGCAGTCAATTTGCTTAATGTAGAAAGGACTTTACACCCATCTCTTGAAATCCTATCTTACTGGAGCCAGTCCATCTTGCATGCAGAGACTCAGAGACAATGTGTCCTCGTGTACTCCAATTAGAGAAGTTTAGGAAAAAAGCTGACAACCTGTCACCCTAACACTTTAAAATGGCTTCTGTCTGCATGCATGGACAGCGCCGAAAAGGTGTCCACTCACCTGCTGCCAAACAGCGGGGACCAACAGGGACAGAGGTGTCCCTGGAACTGCTGACGCTCTGGGGGCTGTTCCTAGGGCCGCTTTGCCTCTCTTTGCTTTTCACAGCTCTCATTTTTTAATCCAAAAGCAACCAGAATAAACTTCAAGAAGACACTAGGATGCAAAATCTTTTCATAGAATTGACAGAAATGCCTCTGACAGTCTGCAAATATTTCCTTGACAGTTTATGTGTACATCAGGGGGTTGTCTCTAAAACTTTGGCGGTGTAATCTCTTATTTTGAATGAAGACCAAGTCCTCAGAAGTAATCGGGCTTTTACCCGATATAACATCAAACGTGTAGAAAACAGTTTATAATTTATAGTGTGCTTTTACTAGGCAATAAGAGTATTTTGCAATGTTATGGCATACTGTTTTTGTTTCAAAACCAATTTTAAAGTTCTTATAGTTGAAAATTCTGATTAAAATATTAAGTTTTCTAATCCTGGCTCCCAGGTGTGTGTGTGTGTTTTAATATCCCTTTCCAGTGCAAGAAAAAAAGTGTCATGAGTTGTTCTAGCATGAACGAGAAACAGCTGTGGCCATCACTATCCCATCTCTATTGCCTGGGTGATCCTGCTTAGGGCTTGCTTGCTTGCTTCATCAATGGAAGACGTGTTCCTTCAGAATTGGAATTCACTGAGGAATAAGACCTGTCTTATATCTGTGGGACAATTTGAATTTTAGTTGGCAGCTCTCCAGTGGAATCTTTGAGCAAAGGGAAATCAGCTACGGATGATACCGCTTGATGAAACAGGACACCGTACAGCTGTAATTTTAAGCAGAGAAACAGAGCCAAATAAAATTTTTTAAAAGTATCCACTCTATAATCAAAACTGAAGCCTCATTAAATGCCATCTAACAAAAAACTAAAAGAGCTAGTAATGGGCAACAAAATGATCATGTTAAGAATTCTGACAACAGGCAGAATCATTATGGAAAGCAAAGGAAGGGGGCAAAGCAATGGAATCACAAACAGAATGATTAGCCTCACTGAGCTCAGATTTATTAGATAAAGTCCAGTTGGTCATCCTCACGAGGTCAGAACCTTACCATATGGTGACTATTCACAGAATCCAAAAGGATGGGAAACAGGGCCCATTTAAATTACATATTGAATTAATACTGGCAAAATAACCAATAGTCTCCTTGGTATGGAGTTTTTAAATTACGCTTTTAAATACTAATAATATTTGTGATCACTATCACATCATTAACAGCAACAGTATAAGTAATTATCTTTAGCTGCCATGTCGCTGTCCACAATGCACTTTAATACATATATATATTATCTCATTAAAACACGTCCAGTGACTAGTCATAGATTCAGATACAGTACCTCTCCAGCATACTGCAAATAGATATGTGAAGCTCAATCCTTGAACTGGAGCACGATTACCACCAACTTTAGTCCCTTGCCTTTGTGAGGACGCCAAGGATTCCCCTTGCCCCCCTCCCCGCCCCTGACCGCGTTTGCTTGGCGGGCGCCGCGCACACTGCGGCGGACGCTGCACCGCGGCTGTCCCTGCTCTCCGTACTGTTTTCCTCCAAGAGTGTTTGCTTTTGCTCTTGCTGCGGAGGCGGCGGGGATACGCAGGCTGCCTGTGCCTGCGACTTTGTGGCGGCTGCTGCGGCTGGACCCTGCCCGCGGGAGAGCTGCCGCTCTGGTCCTCCCTGGGGCGCTGTCCCCCACCCCCCACCACCGTGTGCTGCTTGCGCCTCGTCCAGAGGCCCGTGTCCCCACCTTCCGGCTCGCGCTTTCCAGAAGGTGTCACAGAAAACGTTACCATTTTTGATAGAAACTTGAATGGGATTACCTCCAGCTTCGGTCTGAATTCCAGAATTTCACTGCGATGTTGTTTTGGTTGGAGACACATGCTTACGTTGGCCAAGTTTGTATGATGTTTTCTGTTTTATGCTATAAGTAAAATTAATATTGATGATGATTCATGAAAAGGGGTCACAGAGCGGAGTGAGCAAGAGTTCAAGCTCCGCAATCATACAGAGCTGGGTTCAAATCTCAGTTCTGCCTAATTCTAATCATTAGACCACAAGAATGTGGTCTGTGAATTTTTATGTTGTATGAAACACCTAACAATAGCCTCATTCTCACAGGATGCTAGGAGAATCATGAAAACAAGGAAATGCATGTAAAGTCCTTTGTACCTGATACATATTAATACTAATTTTCATTACTGTTCTTACTGGAGTATCAATTACCAGATCCTCCACAAAGCTAAGAGTGTGTTCTGCACATGTAAGGGATTTAATAGTAACATTACGTAAGTTTTGGTTTCATAATGAAATGAATAAATGCATATTATTAGTAGATGGTACCTCTAATATCTTATTCAATGAAATTGTAAGATATAAACTTTGCACATCCCTTTATTTAAGAACCAAATATTTTCATTATTAGTTTATAAAGTTCTGGAAGGTTTAAGCCATCAAAGCTAATAGAAAAAATTTCTGGCTTTAGCAAAAATTGCCTCTGACAGACCTTAAAATGAAGCAAATGCAATCTTCTCTCCAGGGAGAAAAATCAAATGCAAGTAAGGGTTTGTAAATATTTAAAGAGGAATAAAATTAAATCTGTCAATATTCATTTATTCA
The DNA here is from genome assembly GCF_029215605.1 of Mirounga angustirostris. Classification (NCBI taxonomy): domain Eukaryota; kingdom Metazoa; phylum Chordata; class Mammalia; order Carnivora; family Phocidae; genus Mirounga; species Mirounga angustirostris. Next base: position 120,247,176 of record NW_026991712.1, on the reverse strand, counting down.
GACATTCGTACATACTATTTAATGAATATGTCTTGAGTATTACAATGCCCTCAGTTTATTCTGTATTAATCCCTTTAAATTTATTGCTGGCTGCGGCAAAGGCTGCATTGGTCTGAGGCCTGGATGAGGCCATGGGATTTGCGGGCCAGAAAGGAGCCCATCCTAGGACTCAGCATCTGCGACCATCAGTGGGGATGTGGCCATTCCTTCCCAGCCTTCTTCACAGAATGCCCTCCTCTTCCCGACCTCTGTGCTGGTATCTCAGCGCTCCATCCCAATTGGACCTCTTTTCTTCTTAATCCATACTCACTTTTTGAATGATTTCATCCAGTCCCATGACTTCAAATACAACCTATATGCTTATGAACCCCAGCTTTCTATCTTCACCATCACCCCTCACCTGAGCTCCAGATTTGAACATTTAATGATCTACTTCATACTGGCATTTGGGCATTTAACAGGCATCTCAAACTCACCCTGTCGAAGTTAAGCTCCCGATTTCCATCCCCTACTTGCTTCTGCTCCAGTGTCCCCACCTCAGTAATCCCCTAGCCAATCACCAGACTGCTCAGGCAAAGCCCCCTTTCTCTCCCCAACATATATTTATTCGTTTAGTGTCATCTTAACCATCCAGAAGAGATTTAATTTTTCTTCTTCATCTCTGAATTCCTGTTACTTAGAATAGTGTCTGATGCATAAAAGACAGTCGATAAGATGTTTGTGAAATGGATAAGTGAATGTCTCTACTTCCTTCCCACCCAGAAAACATAGCACTGGGGGCAGACTGAAGTTCAGGTCCTTGACTTTTTGATAACATTTACTGAGCACTTATGTGCTAGGAATACTACTAGCAGGTTTTTTTTTTTTTTTTAATATTCATTATCTTATTTAATCTTCAAACCCTACAAAGTATGTATTCCTACTGTCATTATTATTACTACTTCCTCTTTTACAGATGAGGGAACAACTCAGCAAGGTTCAGTAACTTGGCCAACACAGCTGGTAAGAGATAGGTAAGTGTTGGGAAAGGCAGTTGCGAGTGGTTTGTTGACCCTTGAGCAACTGCTGAAGAGTGCCTTGGGCTGGAACATTCCCTTGTATGGAGATAAAGAGCCATCACAACCTGTGCTGCTGGACTTAGCTCCTTCTTTGGAACTATCTTTCCTTCTTCTGGGTTTGGCGTATACTCAGGGGCTCTCTCCCTGCTTTTTCAAGATCCTTATCTTATGTATATGTGTACAGGCAGGAGCATAGAGGTAAGCTCTCTCTAAAACAGCTCTAAAAAAAATCTTTCAAGCTGTTCAGCCAAGGCTCCAGATAATTCCAATCTCTCATCGCTCAGATTTTTCCATTCTTAAGTATGATGTGTTTACTGTTACGAAGTGAGTCACAGGACATATGGAGAATTAACTCAGATATCTGGTACCATGTGAGTGGACAAGATTTTTCCCCCTGAACACACAGGGGCACAGAATATTGTGTATGTTTATGCTGTCTCCAGGGATTTGGAAGAATTGGACATAAGGGAAAAAAACTCCTGTTGTTCCTGACAACATTCAAAATTATATCCTGGAGGATCCTTTTAAATAAATAGAATTAACTTCTAGAGAAAAGAAGCTTGACGGTACTGGACTCACTGATGATATTGCTGGGCTTTTTTTAAGTCACACTTACGTCTCAAGATGCTTATAACATTGTCATCTCCAAAGAGATTCATTGCAGCAGTGTGTCTGCCGTGTTGATGCCCAAGAAATATTCTAATTCTGGTGAAGAGGTTCTTTATATCTTTCCCCTTGGAAAGTCATTCACATGGATATTTTGTTTCAGAATATTCCATTTTTCTTCCTGAAATGCGCATCATTATGTAAGACTTAGTATTTCATTTCTGATACCTCTACTTATCCACAACATGGTTAGAGATCAGTCTCTCACTATTCTTGTGAAACTTGGTAAGAGATTGAGAACAGAAGTTTTTCATATTTCATTGCTCAAGTACAAACAGTTGATTATCTAAAGAACATGTTTAATCCTGGTTGGCCTTTTCCTGCCTCCCCAAAGTCTCCAAGACAGAATCAGACAACCATGGAATGTTAGAAACAGAAGAGACATCAGAAACTCCAAACTTAATCCCTCCTTTTAGAGATGACATGACTTGCTTACGTCCACTGCCATGATTTGTTTCCAGGGAATAGAAATGCATCAAACTATTCACATGGGCAAGAAAAAAATTAGGAAAAGAAACCAGCTTCCAAAATGAACTGAAAATATAAACTAAATGGTTTTTGTTGCCCTCCTCTGTAACACCCACCCTCCATTAACAGAAACATGAGAAAGTTCAGAGAAAGCTCAGAGATTGATAACACCTGTATTTGGTGTGCAGTTTTTATTATAAAATTGAAAAGATTGAATTTGATACATTTATTAGGTCTTGGGCCAATTAAAAACTCATCCAGTTGTCTGTTTGCAACAGTGAGCAATGAACACAAGAATGACAATGACAATTCCCAACATGGCGTGTCCAAATGAAACTGCAAAAGGTTCTAGGACTTGATAAAATGGTTAAGATATTACTCATCTGGAGTACCATCCTTATATCAGACAAACTAGATTTTAAACCAAAGACTGTAGTAAGAGAAGAAGAGGAACACTATATCATAATAAAGGGGTCTATCCAACAAGAAGATCTAATAACTGTAAATATTTATGCCCCCCAACTTAGGAGCACCCAAATACATAAGTCAATTAATAACAAACTTAAAGAAACTCATTGATAATAATACAATAATAGCAGGGGACTTTAATACCCCACTCAACAGCAATGAACAGATCATCTAAGCAGAAGATCAACAAGGAAAGAGTAGCTTTGAATGACACACTGGACCAGATGGACTTCACAGATATATTCAGAGCTTTTCATCCATACCTTCTTTTTGAGTGCACATGGAATATTCTCCAGAATAGATCACAAACTGGGTCACAAATCAGGCCTCAACCAGTACAAAAAGACTGAGATCATACCATGCATATTTTCAGACTACAATGCTATGAAACTTAAAGTCAACCACGAGAAAAATTTCGGAAAGAGCCAATGGAGGTTAAAGAACATCCTACTAGGGGCGCCTGGTTGGCTCAGTAGATTTAGTGTCTGCCCTTGGCTCTGGGCATGGTCCCAGGGTTCTGGGATCAAGCCCTGCATCAAGCTCCCTGCTCAGTGGGGAGCCTGCTTCTCCCTCTCCTTCTGCCCCTGCTCATGCTCTCTCTCTTTCTCAAATAAATAAAATCTTAAAAAAAAAATAGAACATCCTACTAAAGAATGAATGGGTTAAACCAGGAAATTAAAGAAGAAATTAAAAAAAAAATACATGGAAGCAAATGAAAACGAAAACACAACAGTCCAAAACCTTTGGGATGCAGCAAAGGCAGTCCTAAGAGGGAAGTATATCACAATACAGGCCTACCTCAAGAAGCAAGACAAGTTTCAATACACAACCTAACCTTACACCTAAAGCAGCTGGAAAAAGAACAGAAAATAAAGCCTAAAACCAGCAGAAGAAGGGAAATAATAAAGATTAGAGCAGAAATCAATGATATAGAAATCAAAACAACAGTAGAACAGATCAATGAAACTAGGAGCTGGTTCTTTGAAAGAATTAACAAAATTGATAAATCCCCTGCCTGACTTATCAAAAAGAAAAGAGAAAGGACCCAAAGAAATAAAATCATGAATGAAAGAGGAGGGATCACAACCAACACCACAGAAATACAAACAATTTTAAGAGAATATTATTAGCAATTATGAGCCAACAATTTGGCCAGTCTGAAAGAAATGGATAAATTCCTAGAAATATATAAACTCTCAAAAATGAAACAGTAATAGAAAACCTGAACAGACTCATAACCAGCAAAGAAACTGAATCAGTAATCAAAAATCTCCCAACAAACAAGAGTCCAGGGCCAGATGGCTTCCCAGGGGAATTCTACCAAACATTTAAAGAATTAATATCTAATCTTCTGAAACTGTTCCAAAAAAATAGAAATGGAAGGAAAACTTCCAAACTTATCCTATGAGACCAGCATTAGCTTGATTCCAAAACCAAAGACCCCACTAAAAAGGAGAATTACAGACCAATATCCCTGATGAACATGGATGCAAAAATTCTCAACAAGATACCAGCTAAAAGAATTCAAGATTACATCAAAAGGATTATTCACCATGATCAAGTGGGATTTATTCCTCGACTGCAGGGCTGGTTCAATATCTCCAAATCAATCAATGTGATACACCACAGTAATAAAAGAAAGGATAAGAACTATATGATCCTCTCAATAGATTGAGAAAAAGCATTCGGCAAGATAAAGCATCCTTTCTTGATAAAAATCCTCAAGAAAGCAGGGATAGAAGGAACAAACGTCAACATCATAAAGGCCATAACAAAAACGCCACAGCAAATATCATTCTCAATGGGGAAGAACTGAGAGCTTTTCCCCTAAGGTCAGGAACACGACAGGGATGTCCACTCTCACCACTGTTGTTCAACATAGGACTGGAAGTCCCAGCCTCAGCAGTCAGACAACAAAAAGAAATAAAATGCATCCAAATCAGCAAGGAAGAATTCAAACTTTCACTCTTCACAGATGACATAATACTATGTAGAAAACCCAAAAGACTCCACCAAAAAATTGCTAGAACTGATACATGAATTCAGCAAAGTCACAGGTTATAAAATCAATGTAGAGCAATCTGTTGCATTTCTATACACCAATAATGAAGCAGCAGAAAGGGAAATCAAGGAATTGCTCCCATTAACAATTACACCAAAACCACATCTAGGAATAAACCTAACCAAAGAGATAAAAGATCTGTACTCTGAAAGCTATGGAACACCAATGAAAGAAATTGAGGAAGACACAAAGAAGTGGAAAAACATTCCATGCTCATGGATTAGAACAAATATTGTTAAAATATCTATACTACCCAAAGCGATCTACACATTCAATACAATCCCTATCAAAATAACACCAGCACTTTTCACAGAGCTGGAACAAATAATCCTAACATTTGCATGGAACCAGAAAAGACCCCAGATAGCCAAAGGAATGTTGAAAAAGAAAACCAAAGCTGGAGGCATCACAATTCCGGACTTCCAGCTCTATTACAAAGCTGTCATCATCAAGACAGCATGGTACTGGCACAAAAACAGACGCATAGATCAATGGAACAGAATAGAGAGCCCAGAAATGGAACCACAATTATATGGTCAACTAATCTTTGATAAAGCAGGAAAGAATATTCATTGGAAAAAAAAACAAATCTCTTCAACAAATGGTGTTGGGAAAATTGGATAGCCACATGCAGAAGAATGAAACTGGACCACTTTATTACACCATACACAAATTCAAAATGGATGGAAGATCTAAATGTGAGACAGGAATCCATCAAAATCCTAGAGGAGAACAGGCAGCAACCTCTTTGACGTTGGCCACAGCAACTTCTTCTTACTAGATAGGTCTCTGGAGGCAAGGGAAACAAAAGCAAAAACTACTGGGACTTCAAGATAAAAACTCCTGCACAGTGAAGAAAAACAATCAACAAAACTAAAAGGCAACCTTTAAATGAGAGAAGATATTTGCAAATGACATATCTGATAAAGGGCTAGGAGCCAAAATCTATATAGAACTTATCAAACTCAACACCCCAAAAATACCTATATAATCCAGTTAAGAAATGGGCAGAAGGCATGAACAGACATTTGTCCAAAGAAGACATACAGATGGCAAACAGACACATGAAAAAATGCTCAACATCGCTCGGCATCAGGGAAATACAAATCAAAACCACAATGAGATACCACCTCATACCTGTCAGAATGGCTAAAATTAACAACACAGGAAACAAAAGATGTTGGCGAGGCTGCATAGAAAGGTAAGACACTGTTGGCGGGAATGCAAACTGGTGCAGCCACTCTGGAAAACAGTAAGGAGGTTCCTCAAAAAGTTAAAAATAGAACTACCTTTTGACCCAGCAATTGCACTACTAGGTATTTATCCAAAGGATATAAAAATACTGATTTGAAGGGGCACATGCACCCCAACGTTTATAGCAGGATTATCAATAGCCAAATTATGGAAAGAGCCCAGATGTCCTTCAACTGATGAATAGATAAGAAGATGTGATACATATATCACACACACACACAATGGACTATTACTCAGTCATCAAAAAGAATGAAATCTGGCCATTTGCAATGACATGGATGGAGCTGGAGTATATTATGCTAGGTGAAATAAGTCAGTCAGAGAAAGACAAATGCCATATGATTTCACTCATATGTGGAATTTAAGAAACAATACAGATGAACACAGGGGAGGGGAAGAAAAAGTAAAAAAAGATAAAAACAGAGAGTGAGGCAAACCATAAGAGACTCTTAACTACAGAGAACAAACTGAGAGTTGCTGGAGGGGAGATGGGTGGGGGGATGGGGTAATTGGGTGATGGGAATTAAGGAGGGCATGTGATATAATGAGCACTGGGTGTTATATGCAACTGATGAGTCACTAAATTCTACCCCTGAAACTAATACTACACTATATGTTAGCTAACTTACATTTAAATAAAACCTTGGAAGAATGAATGAATGAATGAATGAATGAAGACATTACCTCATAATAAAAGCAAGTTCCCTTAAAATAGCACTTCAATTTGCAGTAGTCACTCTGGATGGCTAGGTGAGGTTATTTATATTATCTTGGTCAATTATGTAATTGCTACCATTAAATTTTCTGGGCAAATGAACTCATCACTCTTTGCTTCCACCCCTACCAACTTCAAGAATTGTCATGAAGATAAATCAGACAAAATGCATGAAGACAGAAGCTTTAAACTAGGGTTCTTTGGAAGTGCACAAGTGAATTGTGTGTAAGATTGGTGTATGCATGTGCACAGAGCATTTTTCTGGTTAGAAGCTTTTATCAAACTCTTTTAAAGGAATCCATAACTCCAAAGTGGTTAAGAAGCATTTATAGTCAACCAAAAAAAAAAAAAAAAAAGATTTCATTAGAGCTATTTTAGAGACAACCTCTACCTACTTGCCCCCGCCAAAGACACATAAATAAGATAAGGATCTTGAAAAAATAGAGTTCCTGAAATTACAAGCATCCTTGTAATGCCAAGAAAGTCACTACCCTGCATGATAACGAAATTGTCGATGGCAACACCAGCAGACCTCAACCTGAGTCATAGTCAATTTGGCTACTCCGATCAAAGAATACCCTTTCTGTCAACACAAATAAAGCCTAAACAGCCTCAGAAAATAGAGTTTCTTTAGCTATCACTGCCTCATCCCCTCTACCTGCTCCTCATAATCATTTCTTGACATGCACACTGACCCTCTTGATTTCTAATTCACGCTGGTAGTAAACAACAGATTCAATGACCTAGCACTTATTATTTCACAAGGATACATTGAGTGTCTCCCAGTTTCTGGGCACTGTGCTAGCCAGGGATGTGACAGCAAACATTACGAAGCCTGAGCCAACCAGAACCAGAAGGAAGCCAGGATAGTGCTGGGGGGGGGGGGGGAGGGCGGGCGGGGAGGGTACCGCACAAGGAGAAGCACAGCAGGCCACACACACACAAGATGAACTCCTAATTTGGTCTTGATGATCAGTCAAGGAAAAGAATATTAATAAACATCCCTTAAATAGCATTCACTGTATACCAGACACTCTTCCAAGTGCTTTTTATCACTGTTTAATTCACCAGAGGATTCCAATAATGCTAGCAGAAGAACCAGTTTGCAACGCAAGGAGAAAAGGTCTCTGGAACGTTCCAGGCAGAAGTAAGAGCAGGCATAAGGCCCCGGGGTGGGAGTGTGGCAGGGCGGCTCCCGCCAGCTCACCGCGTCTCACTGTTAAGTACGGGAGTTTGCAAGCCAGTCCCTGCTGGTAGCTCAACGCCAGCCACGGCAGGGGTATTATTTTACGGAAGGTGGCAAATACCACAAATCAATCAGAATTGATTTTTGTCATTGTTGTTGTTGGTTTGGTTTGGTTTTTGTTTTTGCGAGGCAGCTCATCAGCACATCACTGCCCCGGGGCGTGGGAAATGATGACTTGACCAAGAGGGTCATTAACCATTCTGATGCGACAGGTGGAATGGCCTTCTCTAAGATTCGATCCTTGCCTCTTGAAGATCAACCAAATGAGGTTTGTTAAAGACGCGAGTATAACCAGAAAATATCTCATACCGTTAGTCCATTTTATGTTGAGCTGAGGACACACCCAACCTGAAATTTTTTGCGTGTTTATCTGGGCATCACTTCCAGAGACAAAGTTACTTGTGTTTTTTTATGCAGTTCAAGGCCGCTTTGTTGACAGATGTTACAGTGGTGTGCCAGTGTAAACTTAAAGGGAGAAAACAGATGGCATGTTAGAATATCATATAAAAATAATTTAATATTTTGGGACACCTGGGTGGCTCAGTCGTTAAGCCTCTGCCTTCAGCTCAGGTCATGAGCCCAGGGTCCTGGGATGGAGCCCTGCATTGGGCTCCCTGCTCAGTGGGGAGCCTGCTTCTCCCTCTGCCTGCCGCTCCCCCTGCTTGTGCTCTCTCTCTCTTTCTCTCTTGCATGCATGCTCACAAATAAATAAAATCTTTTTAAAAATTAAAGAAAATAATTTAACATTTTACTGGCATTTTAACTGAACTGAACTTTAACTGAACTTAACTGGCAATTTAAACTGAACAATTAGATCCCTACATTGTATCTGAAATATACATAACATCCTCCAGCTCAGTAGTTAAGCTAACCTAGCCCTCTCAAATTATGAAACCACTCTTGTTGGCATAGTGCATAGATAAAAGCAATTTTTATATCCAGACTAGATGCAAAGTCTGTGAATAAAGCACAATATCTTTAAAACTCTTAGGAAATCTTTTAGGACTAGGAGGAAGCTGTCCCCCATTTCCCTTCACCTTGAAGTAAAATACACACACACACACACACACACACAGTGTAGATACAATCAGCCCCGAGAGGCAGAAGGACAGCAGTGTTTAATACTATGTTTCTAATGTATATCCATTCCCCTATGCTGAAACCTAGACTATGACAAAGAAGTGCCAGCTTTGAGGTAGGGGAAGCTCTGAACTCTTGGAAATTACATCCGAAATTACATGGCCCATTTTGGAGCATTCAGAATGGCTGTGTCCAGAGCAAGAAGAGGCCTTTACGGAGTAGGGAGATCACTTTCAATTTTCTATGGGTTCTATTACTGTCTGTAGGCAGATCATACACCAGGTTATTTATCTGTTCATATATTGATTCAGATTTTTTTTCTGTGTAAATCTTCCACTTTGTTCAAGTTCCCAGAAATGTATTTACAGATTTTAAAAACAACTCATCCAAAAGACAACTTTTATCTTGGCCACCATCCTTCCCAACCAGAGCTTACTTTTTTATACGATCATTCTGGCCAGTCTTCCTGATGCCATCACAGCCTCTGCCTGAAGCCCAGCAGGAAGGTCCAAAGCAGCAAATGGAAACTCAGACAGGGCAGAATGGTGGATTATCCTTTTCCAGCAAAATGTCACTGGGGGCCACGAGGAGCTACACCAGGCCAGTGCACATGGCCATCTTCCCTCATCCAACTATGCTGCTGGTGACCACCAACGTGTTCTTCACTGCCTGCTTCTTCATTTATGAGGTCACCTCCGCTAAATATACTCGGGATAGCTACTGATTATGTGAAAGAGAAGAGAATAAAATGACATTTGATTCTATTATGTGCTAAACAATTCACCCATCTTCTTTCATTTACTCCTCACCACAAACTGCAAAGGAGGTGGATTTAGGCTCATTTTACAAATGAGGGCAAGTAACTTGCATAGGATTAAACATCTTTCATTTAATTACTCATCCATTCAACAAACATTCATTGAGTGCTTACTATGAGCTAGGTGTTCAATAAACAACAGGTGTTGGTTTCGGTAAACAACAGCAAAAAAAAAAAAAAAAAAGGTCCAACTTCAGGTTGGTTTCAGTTTTCCTTGTCAGTGAAAGTCACAAGAATTGAAACTCAGGCCCAAGTGTTGCAATTTGGAAATGAAGTTCAGAGAAAGCAGTGCCTCTCCCTCTAATGAACATGTGTTAAGTGCCTATAGGAGGCAGGGTCCCATGTTAGAACTGTCAGAACCCTAATACTTGGCCTCATAGACTATCATTATTGCTTGAGAATGAAGAATTACCTTCTAATAGAAGAGAGGAAACCTACCATACAAAATCAATTAAAAAACAAAGCGCAGGGCTGTTCAATTTAGAAATGGGGGTGCTTGAAGCTTTACACATACCTCACCCCCCACCAGATGTTCTGGGCAGAACATCTCAAACTGTAGGACACACTGGGCAAATCAGTATGGCGTTGATTCAAGAGAGTGGGCATTGGATTTCATGGCCCCTGGGCTGCTGGTCTGGGAAGGTGCTAGGGAGCTCTAGTCCTGGGACCCACCCGAGTGTAGACCTGGAGGACATTCATGTACATTATCCCACTGCTCTTCATAACCTTCCCTTGGCAAGGGCTGACATCCTTGGTCTTGCTTATAATTACCCAGTTGTGCTTGGGGTCTTCCTGGATGGCACATCGGGTGGGCAAATTCTAGAAATGCCTACTATAAACAATCTGAGAAAAACAATCTGATCATCTTCTCCTGCAGCTGGGAAGAATGTCACCTGATCATCTCCACTTGTCATCTGACAACCTCTGTCATCTGACCAGCTCTACCCGGTCTCAGAAAGGAATGACCCCTGGCCATCTCCACCTTTCATGAGATCTTCACGGGGAAGCTGAAAGGAATGTCAGCAAGCCCAGGGCAGGGGCGTTTACACCCACCTCTGCAGGTCATACATCGATTGTTTTCCTGATAGTCGCATGCAACGTGTAGAATCCTCGGCTCTTGATGTTTCACATATTTCCAGAGGCATTAATGTTTCCAACCTTCCCATGGGTATGCTCAAATTTAACAGTATCAGAGCAATGGAATGCCATTAAAGCAGTCACCTTTGCTGATGCTATGAAGGGGTCTTTGGGCCAGTGGCCACTGTATTCATCAAACTGGAAACAAGATTAAATCTGAAAACAAGATTGTGGGAAATGGTTAAGACATTCTTCAGAGCAAAACAAATGAAATAAAATATAAAGAACATCCCTAGTATTTATCAAGTGCTTATTTAGTTCATTCTAGCAGTCTGTTTATTCATTCATCCTATAAATATTTAGCAATATCTGCCTGGTACCAGGCCCTATGCTAAACCTTGGGATGACTTTCAAAGAGTTGGTAATATTTCCATGATGTCGTACCTGAAGGAATTCCAGGGCATTTTAGGCTTTCATTTATTGTCATTTCTCCCCAGTTCCCTACCATTCCCTTTCTGAAAAACTGCAAGTCTTCAGGAAAACCATCAGGCCCTGGGCAGCAGCTGAATTGCCCTTGGGACAATCCTCAGTGGCCACAGTCATCACCACTGTCATTTTGAGCCAACCTCCCAACCTAAACTAGAAGAAGCAGATCTAGGGTGGAGGTGGGGCAGGATTTTATCACCTGCAGGCAGAAATCTGTCTGGGTTCTTCCCAGATGAGAAAAGGAGAATTGAGAAAGCCAATTTCAAATTAAGTTGGCAAGAGCCAGAGTGAAAGAGACAATATTCTGGCAGTTTTTCATTGGCTTCTAAAACCTTTGCACTTGAGAGAACAACTAAACCAGAAAGGTTAACACTTGGATTTCACTGGATTGCCTCAAGTGTAAAATAATGTGAGCAATTTTCTCTTCTAATTTGGGGAGGGTCACCAGAGTTAGAAGGGAAGAAAACACCTCCACCTGTCCTCTCCCCACCCCTCCTTCAGCTCTGTCCCACTAGGCTTCTGGGGCTCCCTTCCAGAATGCAGCACAGACTACCTGCAGGGTTGGGGGTGAGTCTCCCATTGTGCGAGCTCTCTGAGGGATCCAGGGGAAGAGGGGCTTGGGAGTCAAGATCACAGGCTTTCTGTGATCTTTCTGCTCTGTTCCTCCCTCCAAATAAAGTCAATGAATCCAGAATTGTGTTTAAAAGAGGAAGTTGCTGGGGTCGCCTGGGTGGGTTTAAGCATCAGACTCTTGATTTGGGCTCAGGTCATGATCTCAGGATCATGAGATGGAGCCCCACTTCGGGCTCCACGCTGAATATGGAGCCTGCTTAACATTCTCTCTCTCTGAGCATGCTCACTCTCTCTCTAAAAAAGAAAAAGAGAGAGAGAGAGAGAGAGGCCCTTTACCTGAGAAGATTCTGATAATGGTGGAAGAATTGCTGGTATTCTCCTTGACTAGAAAAATAGAAACATTATTCTTGCTCCCAGAACATGAACAGCTGAGAAAGCTGTGGATTTCTGCAAAGCCACAGCAGGAAGAAAGTGGAGAAGAAATATTTAAAAGGGGAAAACTTACTAATAAGAAGCGGGCCTCTCTGTTCTGGTTTCTTTAACTTCCTAGCTCTTCTGATTCATTGACATTATGAGCCATACAGACTCAGCGCCCGAGTCAGAAATTCATTTTGGAGACATTTCAGAATATCTGAATGGTCCAGAAGAAGGGGAAAAGTTCAAAACAGAAATGTGAGGTCTCTGGCTATAAGCAACATTCAGAAAACGGCCTCTTCAGGAGAGAAGCCAATCCCTGTTATACATTCAAGAGCTTGAACTGGATCCCATGAAGTTTCCGTGTTTTGTTTTCAACATTTGAATGAAGAACCTTTAAGAGCAGCCTTCGCTTCTGCTCCCAGACTTCCACAGGACCCATTTTTATTTCAAGCCTTAAAAAAAAATTCAAAATGTATAAACAAATGATGGACAATCCATGGGGGGGGAGGGACACTTCATTACAGTAGTTAATGCGAAGGTGAATAAGTCCTGTTTCTAAGGAACTGAGCCCTACATAGACCAGGAATTATACTATATAATTATATAATATCTTTGTGGAATTATACTTTACATAAGTCTCCATTTTGTTCTAATTTTATCAGTTCGGACAAACTGGATTGTGCTGCTAACTCAGGGACAATAAAATATTCCCATCACATACAGATTTCCTGTAAACTGTTTTGCAGTAGGAAAGTTAATAAAGGCCTGGAGGCTTAAAAATTCAATTCTGTTGAGGCATTTTCCACATTTATTAACTATTTTTACCAGAGGTCTGTATGTGGGTTCTCTTAAGACATGTTGGTGGGAGAAGTGGTGAAGCTGTTAAAGCAAACAAGAAAAACAAGTTACCATTTCATTGTTTAGGCAGGTGCCAATGAGACTGGGGGAGGGGGGTGCTGTCAGGACCCGGGGTGAAGAAATGGGATAGGCGATGACCATTCACTGAGAAGTTTTTGGTTAAAGGAAAGTTATCAGTATTTCATATGTGAAATCTAAAAAAAGACAAATGAATAAACAAACAAAAAAGCATAAACAGATCCATTAAGTACACAGAACAAACTGATGGTTGCCAGAAAGGAGGAGGGTGGGGGGATGGGCACAGCGGGCGAAGGGGCATAACGTGGGAGGCTCAAGCTTCCAGTTATGGAATGAAGAAGTCACAGGGATGAAAGGCACCGCACAGGGGATCGTGTCAATGGTATCGTAATAGCGTCCTATGGGGACAGATGGGAGCTGCAAGGGAGCGTAGCATGTTGTATATATTTGTGGAATCACCATGTTGTACACCTGAAACTAATGTAATATTGTATGTCAACTGTACTCAAATCCAAAATAAATATATTTTTAAAAATTATCAAGAATAGCAGCCAAAAGAAGCTGATAGGTAGTGGGATTCTGGGAGCTCCTATGTGTTTGAAGGTTTGACTTCAACGATGCCCAACTGGAAGGGGTGCGGGGCGGGGGGGAGAGAGGCTGAAGGTGTTTGGAAGACGGTCTGTCCAGAGGAGACAGCAGGATGGCCTGGAGGGCAGGGGAGGCCTTAAGCCTGGAAAAAAAGGGATGCACCTCTTCCTTTGTGAGCAGGAGAAAGCGGCAGCGAGGGGCGAGGGGCGAGGGGCGGGGCGGGGCCCCACGCGCAGCGGGACCCAGGCCGCCCGCAACTCACCTGGATTCAACTCCTCACGTCTTCCCTTCTGAAGTCGTGTGCCCTTAAAACATACTTGGGCCACACAGGTCTCATTGTACGCTCTTCTCCTGAAACCGCTTCCGTAGTTCTGTCACTGTTGTCCCAGAATCTAAACTCCCAAGCCGGCGTGTGAAGCCCACTCTACTTCTCACCACTCCTGCCCCCACTCCCACTCCCGGTGCTCACAGTGTGGTCCCTGGCCAGGAACGGGAGGACCACCTGGGAACTTGTTAAAAATGCAAAAGCTCAGGGGGGCTCCTGGGTGGTTCTGCCGGTTAAGCATCCGCCTCTTGGTTGGGCTCAGGCTGTGAGCTCAGCGCAGAGTGGCCGAGTCAGCTTGAGATTCTCCCTCCCCCTCCCCCTGCCCCTCCTCCCACCACACTCCCAAGGGCGCTTGAGCGCACTCTCTCTCTGAAATAAACAAATAAATCTTAAAAAAAAAGAAATGCAAAAGCTCATGCCCTGCTCCGGATTTAATAAATCCGAAATGCTGGTAAAGAGGCCTGGCAATCTGCATTTCACCAAGGCTTCTCGGGGATTCTGACGCATGCTCCGGTGTGAGAAGCAGGGGCCTAGTCTTACTGAACCACACTGGCAGCTCCCGGACCACACCGCGCTGGCCACCTCTGCCAAGAAGGCGCCTCTCCCCCCAGCTCCACTCCCATTTCGCCGGGTCCTCCGCCTCTCCCCCAGCCCACGGTGACTGCCTCCCTCCCTGCGCTCCCAGGGAAGCGGTGAGCACTTCCATCATTCAGCCTTGCTGCAGCTCCGAGTTTCTGTGTCTGCCTCCCCCAGAGCCAGCGAGCTCCCCTCCCCGGCGCGGGGGGCGGGGGGGGGGGGGAGAGTGGCGACTGTGTTTGTCCTGCCACAGTCCTGGGGCTCAGAAGCTGTTTTTTACTTGAAATGCTCATGAAAAGCAAAGTACAGGGAGGGGAGCGAAGAAGAGGGAGCGAGCATGCGGGAGAGAGACAACCACGAAATGCTAACCGCGGCTGTTTGCCCCATCCGCCTGTGGGCCGGTCCCGCGCCGAGTGCCTCGCTGAAACTGTCATGTAGTCCTCCAACGCGCTGGCGGCGCTGCTGAGCCACTCGGCAGAGATGGAAACAGGCACAGGGAGGTTACATAGTTGCCCTCGGCTGCTACGCGGCAGGAGGCTATACTGTCGACCCCACGGGCTGAGAGGGGAGGGAGCTTTCTTCGGAGCCCTTATCAATACTCACTAGCTCCGCAAACGTTTCCGGGACGCCTGCTCTGTCTGTGCCAAGCTGAGCCGACCAAGAGGAACGCAGAGAAGGGCACGTGCACGCAGTTGCTTACACGGCAGCCCTGGAGGAGCCCCCAGGCTAGAGAGATCTGTAAACCAGTGAGCACGACTCAGCGAAGGACAATTACTGAGGAATGTCCAAAGAGCTGCTTAGACCCCGCAGCAGGCAGCATTGTTCTGCCACAGGTTCCCACAGAAAATTCCAGAGGTAGGTAGTCAGGGCTGTGGCGATTCCGCTCCACGGCACCCTCCAGCTTGCTGCTCCTCCTGCCCTGGGGTGTGCCCCTCACCTTCCTGGTCCAAAATGGAAGCCATCACACCTTTGTTCCAGGCTGCAGGATGGAAAAGGGGGCAACAGAAAAGGAGTAAAGGACATGTTCTAGATCCCTCCTGCAAAAATTCTTGGAAACTCTCTCATGATTCTGTGCTTACATTCCAGCATCCAGAACTTTGTCACCTGGCCCTATTGGACGGCAAGAAAGACCATACTGTATTAGCAATTGTCATGATTTTAATCAGGAAGAAGGAGAGAACACATTGGGGGGCAGACTGTAGTCTCTCCTGCAGGATGCATGGTGGCGGGTGTCCTAGGAAGACACGGGGACGGCTGGGAACCAGGTGGGAAGAACTTGGTGTGGCATGACCAGTAGTTTGGAAGCTGTCGTCCTGGCAATGAGAACAGTCAGGTAGGTTTAAGCGAGAGACAGATGGAAACTGAGCGATGTTTCCCAGGGATCTCCCTGACAGCTGTGCAGACAGGTTCTGGTGGGGTGCTGCTGTGACCCTGAGACCAGTTAGAAGGCAGTTCCCCAGTGCGGGTGAGAGGCAATGTGGGCCTGGAGCAGGGCAGTAACAGTGGGGTGAAGACGAGAGAATGGAGAACAGGAAATGGGGGGGGGCGGGAGAGGATGGATCTTGGTGGCAATTAGGAAATGAGGGTGAAGGACGGGGATGGAATTGAGGATGACACTGAGGTTCT
Source organism: Mirounga angustirostris (assembly GCF_029215605.1). Classification (NCBI taxonomy): domain Eukaryota; kingdom Metazoa; phylum Chordata; class Mammalia; order Carnivora; family Phocidae; genus Mirounga; species Mirounga angustirostris. Next base: position 120,230,798 of record NW_026991712.1, on the reverse strand, counting down.
CAACTTGAGCAATGTGATAAATGACAATGTGGCTGAAGGTGAAGGAGGCTGCCGTCAGTGGCAGGGAGAATTGATCAGTTTGATTTGGGATATGCTGAGTTTAAGGCGCCTGTTGGGTGCAAGATGTTCAGCAAGCTGACAAAAATACATGTCTGGAGCTCTGGAAAGAAGTCAGGGATAAAAGTACCAACTCAGGAGTGGGTGGGTCCAAGTGAAGCTGCAGACACGGTTTGGGATGGCTTGACCAAAAAAGAATAAGGGAACAGAGTCAAGGATGAAGATTAGGGAGCGCCAAAGTTGTGTGCATTCTCTGCAAAGTCCATTCTGATGGAAGGTTCTTTGGAAATAGAAGCTCAAGAAATCTCAGGTTGCATCCTTTTCCCAGATATCCAGGACCTGGGTCAAACTCTCCATTTCAAGATAAGGTGAAACCACTAAAAGCTTTTGCTTTCCCTGGTTGAAATACTTGAACACCAGCTAATGTTAGGTTTGGGGGGGAAAAGTCATATTTAAGGTTGAGGTTTCCATTTCTACTCTGTAATACAGCAGAGCCTGTGCCCAGAAAACCTCCTGCCTCCCTCACCGTCCAGGGAGCTGTCTTTTCATTATGCTGCCAGGCCTCGGGACTGGGCAATGCCAGCAGGTTGAGATCCGTGTGGTAAGGGATGGCAGATCAGGGGAGCCCTCTCCTACAAACAGCTTTCAACTTCTGGGTGATTTAATGCCCTTTTTGATTGCTTTCAAGAAATGAGATGACTGTTGGTCCTAGTATCTGCTTCAATTCTAGAAAGGGTTAAAAAAAATGTATATAGGGGCGCCTGGGTGGCTCAGTCGTTAAGCATCTGCCTTCGGCTCAGGTCATGATCCCAGGGTCCTGGGATCGAGTCCCACATCAGGCTCCCTGCTCGGCGGGAGGCCTGCTTCTCCCTCTCCCACTCCCCCTGCTTGTGTTCCCTCTCTCGCTGTGTCTCTCTCTGTCAAATAAATAAATAAAATCTTTAAGAAAAAAAAAATGTATATAGCATCCCTTTCATTTTAATTGATTTCTTAAAAAAGATTTTATTTATTTATTTGAGAGAGAGAGAGAGAAAGCATGAGTGGGGGGGTGGGCAGAGGGAGAAGGAAAGGGACAAGCAGACTCCTCGATGAACTTGGAGCCTCCGTGGGGGCTCAATCCCAGGATCATGAGATCATGACCTGAGCCAAAGTCAGATGCTTAACAGACTACTGAGCCACCCAGGTGCTCCTTAATTGATTCTTTTTGTCCTTGCCCTTCTCCACTGCTTCTGATCCTTGACCCCCTCCCCTCCCCACCAACATCTGCTGCCCCTGCCCCTTCTCATTTTAAGCAGTTGGCTAGTATAACCCACTTTCAAAGCACTGATTTCTTGAAATGCAATGATTATAATTTGGGAAACACTTTCAGCCAAAGACTATGATATCAAAATGCTCAGTTCTTTGGGTGGTCACTAGCAAAGTGTCTTCAACTGATGAGAATCCAAGTAAAAGGGCCTTCAATTATCTAGAAAGCACTTAAAGTCCAAACCCAACAGGAACAACAAAAGCAATCTAAAATTAAAATAAATGGTGGTTTTCATTTTTCCCTTCCTACTATCTTTTTCTTTTTTTAACATATACTGTATTATTTGTTTCAGAGGTACAGATCTGGGATTCAACAGTCTTACACAATTCACAGGGCTCACCATAGCACATACCCTCCCCAATGTCTATCACCCAGCCACCCCATGCCTCCCACCCCCCACCACTCCAGCAACCCTCAGTTTGTTTCCTGAGATTAAGAATTCCTCATATCAGTGAGATCATATGGTACATGTCTTTCTCTGATTGACTTATTTCGCTCAGCATAATACCCTCTAGTTCCATCCACGTCGTTGCAAATGGCAAGATTTCAGGTTTTTGATGGCTGCATAATATTCCATTGTGTATATATACCACATCTTCTTTATCCATTCATCTGTTGATGGACATCTTCACTCTTTCCATAGTTTGGCTATTGTGGACATTGCTGCTGTAAACATTGGGGTGCATGTGCCCCTTCGGATGGCTACATTTCAACATTTAACATAAACAAGATAGGCATACATTAAATATTTAATTTCAAGATGATTGACCAAAAAATAATCAAGGTGATTGATCAAGTAGAGTTAAATGTAGATATAGACGTAGATGTGAGTATGGTTATCTAGTATAGATATAGCAGGGGTTTAAGATGCTTGGTTGTAGTGATGGCAAAAGTCAATTTTTACTCAATTTCTTACTTTATTTAGTACTTGTCTGCCCATTAACTAATGTCTACCGCATATTAATAAATTTTTAATTTGAGATCATAAAATAAATAAATAAGATAAAATAAATGGTGGTTCAAAACCACAATGAGATACCACCTCACACCCATCAGAATGGCTAAAATTAACAAGTCAGGAAATGACAGATGTTGGCGGGGATGCGGAGAAAGGGGAACCCTCCTACACTGTTGGTGGGAATGCAAGCTGGTGCAGCCACTCTGGTAAACAGTGTGGAAGTTCCTCAAAAAGTAGAAAATGGAGCTACCTTACAACCCAGCAATTGCACTACTAGGTATTTACCCCACAGATACAAATGTAGGGATCCAAAGGGGTACGTGCACCCCAATGTTTACAGCAGCAATGTCCACAATAGCCAAACTATGGAAAGAGCCCAGATGTCCACTGGCAGATAAATGGATAAAGAAGATGTGGTATTATATACAATGGAATAGTACTCAGCCCTCAGAAAATGAAATCTTACCATTTGCACTGACGTGAATGGAACTAGAGGGTATTATGCTAAGCGAAGTAAGTCAATCAGAAAAAGACATTATCATATGATTTCACTCATTTGTGGAATTTAAGAAACAAAACAGAGGATCATAGGGGAAGGGAGGGAAAAATGGAACAAGATGAAACCAGAGAGGGAGACAAACCATAAGAGACTCTTAACTCTAGGAAACAAACTGAGGGTCGCTGGAGGGGAGATGGGTGAGGGGATGAGGTAACTGGGTGATGGGCATTAAGGAGGGCATGTGATGTAATGAGCACTGGGTGTTATATGCAACTGATGAGTCACTGATCTCTGAAATTAAAAATACACTATATGTTAATTAACTGAATTTAAATAAAATTTCAAAAATAATAAAATAAATGATGGTATACTTGTCTAAGTTGGAAAGTTTGGGTACAGGATTAGTGTAGGATCCTAGGATTAGTATAAATTAGGAATTAGTATAAATTCAGCCAAATGTCTACTATATCTCACCTCAGTATATTTGGCATGTTCACTGATATTCAACATGATGGCCCGAAAATAGTGTAAGAAAACCTCCTATCAAATAAAGACTCATTTATGGTCCTCATGCTCTAGTGGCTAAGACACGAAAATAGGCAAAATGCAAGCTGCTAACATTTTCACTTTGGAAACATGAAAAATTAAGGAAAATATGGTAAAATGTTTTATAAAGTGAAGTTTATTTTTTAAGACAGTCCTTTATTCTGAGATCATGTCCTTTTTATGTCAGGGTCTCCTGTCTCATAGAAACAGTAGTGACAGCAGATGACAGGTTCTTTTTGAATGACCTTACCTGGCAAAATTAAAACCTGGCCCACCTTCACTGTCCCTAAATTTAATTTGGAATTTTATTTGTTGGTGAAATGTCAAAGTCTGGGAATCCCTGGAGTTCTATTAGGCCTTTCCCACAGGCTTGGAAGCAAATGAGATTTTCTGTGGATTCCCTGAGATTTGGGGATTGGAGGTTGGGCGGGGGGGTCTGGTTCTCTGTCCTCTCTCACCCTGTGCTGATTATGTTGGCTGGTGCTGAAACAGGTGCTCAATAAACAATTTATTGGAAATGGTTGATCACCAGGGAATGGAAAGCTTAAATAGGGCTCTTTTGTTTGTTTCCTCCACTGATTACCAAAATGTTAAACATTTTAATTATTTTTAAAGTTGTGGTTTTTAAAATATATGTATTTTTAATAAATCAGTTATATATACAAAAGTCAAAGCAGACCACCCTTGCAAAGCAGCTTCAAAAGGGAGCCTTGCGCGGGTTTGCACACATCTGCTCCTCAAAAATATCCTCGAAAGACCTGTTTGGGCTCCGTGTTCTTAAACCGATCACCAAACCCATTTCTGCTTTTTAGAAACCAGGAAGGAGAGAGGAAGAGACTTATAATTGCTACCTAACTCTCAAAGACAAGAAAGATTCAGGCTTGGTTAGAACCAGCTTTTAAATCGGAACTTGGGTTCTCTGCCCTGCAAAATCAAAGAAAATTTTCGAAATCACTTTTCAAGAATCACAAAGAAAAAAAAAATGCCCCTTCGAATGGGTTCTTGACCCAGAGAGTTTTGATAACCATCATCGTGATTCTATTGTTATTTCCCAGAAGCCAGCAGCAAACATTTTCCGAGGAATCGGAAACTGGTAAAAATGCAGGCAGTAGCGAAGTCCGTCATAGTCACTAATCACAGAGACTCAACCCTGGGTTCTGTTACTAGGGAACCGGGAGTGCTGCTTGGTGAAGCCGGGACGTGGTAATGCTGAATCTCTCCACGCAAGAGGCTCCGAGCGGCCAGTGGGCATGAGTCCGCTTTGTGTAGAGGTCAGGGCAGCCTTAAGAGTGGATGCGATTTAAATATGGTAACAACTCTCCTCCCACACACATTTTCACTGTAGAACATTCAGAAAAGAAGAATCGTTGTATTCTACCATCTACAAATTACCTCCGTTAACATTTTGATGAATCTTCTTCCAGGCATGGATGAATAGATGGACAAACACACAGATAGCTACAACGATAGACTTACTACATGGCTAAAAGTGCATTTGAGAACCATTACTAGAGGCGCCTGGGTGGCTCCTTCGGTTAAGCGTCTCCCTTTGGCTCAGGTTATGATCCCAGAGTCCTGGGATCGAGCCCCGCATCGGGAAGCCTGCTTCTCCCGCTTCCTCTGCTTGTATTCTCCCCCTCTCTCTGTCATAAATAAAATCTTAAAAAGCAAAACAAAAAACCTATTACTAGTTATTTATGGAGAGGGGAGTCGGTAAGGTTTGGTGAAGGGAGGCTGATCTTTTAATATACACAGACATGGATTTGTCACAACTACATACTACTACGTATGTTTTACTTCCCTAATTTTTTAAATTGCAAAAGCCCAGAGCAATCACTCTTGGGAGTAGTGGGGTCCAGTCGCGAGCTGCCCTAGGTGTGCCGTGGGGGCGCAGAGGTGAGCCGGGCTCCTGCGCGAGCCTAGAGCTCGCGGGGAGGGAGACTCCGGCGCAGGAGCCCGGGCAGAGGCGCCCGCGGCAGCCCGGCTCCGCCGGCCGCTGGCACTGCACCCGGGGCGGGGGCGGCCGCGGCCCTGGGCCCGGACGACGGTTACCTGTGCTCGGCGGCGTGACGTGTGGTGCGCATCGGCCAACGGCCGCTCGGCCTGGAGCCCGCTTCGCCGTGCCGGGTGCCTCGCTTCCGCGTCGGTTCGCCCGCCTCCCGGGGCTGTGAGCGGCGGGGCAGCACGTGGGGCGGCGGCCCCAGGGCGCCCTCTGGCGGGCAGGTGCGGGGCAGGTGAGAGCCCGCGGGGCGAAGCGCGGCAGCAGCAGGGGCTGCGGGCTTCCGAAGCCAGCAAGCAGCGGGAACGCGCTCCCTTCGGGGACCTGCCCTGGTTTTCTAAGGTTTGGTTTGGGTTGGGTTTGGTTTGGGGTTTCCATTTTCTCACCGCCTTGCCTGTCCATCCGTATTTCCCTCCTCTCAGGTTGGCTTTTTGTTTGCAACACCAATTATTTTCTATTCTTCAAAAGAATGCTTATTCGTTGTAAAAAAAAAAAAAAAGGGAAAGCACAGAAAATCATACACCTTTAATCTCACCATTCAAAGATAAGCACATGCTTAAAGTGTTTTTCGTCTAGTTTTTTTTCCCCCATATCCAACAGTATCTATAATAGTGAGTGTGTATGTAAACAAACAGAGCAATGCTCTTGGAGAAGTCAGGCCTGGTGAACTGGCCCATGGGAAGAGAAGCCAGAAAGGCCAAAGGGCAGCGAGTAAGGGCCTCGTATCTTAAAAACCAGGCCTGGCTGCCTCTTGGCTTGATAAACCAGTTAATCTAGCCCCAATGAAGCTTTATCTTTTTTCGGCTCAGCTGGGGGGCACATAAGCTAAAGCTCCCTCTCTTTACAGGGAGCAAGTAGGCGGCAGTGGCCAGTGGGGTGGGGAGGAAAGGAAAATTGGTCTCCCTGTTAGCTTTACATAACTAGAAGGTTCTAAGAGAGTATCTGGCCACGCAGTGTGGCTCCAGCTACCGCCTGGCACTTTCTCCCAGGCTTCTCCCTGCCGCTGTTTGACTCATCCTGTGTGGTCTCCTGCCTCTAGGCTGTGAGCCCCTCCAGCAGGAATACGTGCACCTGGCAGAACACTGAAGTCTCTTTGGTCACTTTGTCTTCGTTTTCCTCCACACACTTTGTCACATAATACAAACAGCGTGCTTGCTCTACAAATGCAGCTTCATGACAACTTGCCCCTCTTCCAGCCAGACTGGGGCCTCCAAGCAAGACTCTCCTTTATGGGAACTGGGAAGTTGTCCTCCTCTCCTGGGTGTGGTTGGCTGTCGGATTATAGTCGTTGGTTTGGGAGTAGAGAATCTGCTTCAGAGTTTACATGGCGCAACGCAGGTGTTCCTCCCTTCCTCTCTCTGGGTTACTTGACCTGGGCTGAGGCAGAGAGAGGGGACTGTAGGAGGCCAGTCTGTGGAGGTGAGGATGTTGTGGGGCATGGGGATGCAAGGTCAAATCCTCTGGCCTTCAGCTCCCTCGAAGTGAAATAAAATCTCCTGAGATCCACACTGCTCAGCAATGCCTAGTAGAGTTTCCCCTGTGGGAATGCAAAGAAGGGCTGAGTTCCCCTTCAAGTTCTGCCTGGGTGAAAATAAAGGCTCAGGAAGTAAGGCCACCACCACCTAGGGGACACTGGTTAAACTGGCTGGGCCATGCTGGTCTGACCTGGTGGTCTTTTTTGGGGAATCAGGTAGAAAATCTGTAATACCCAGAGTTAAAGGCCTGGGTTCTTCTTCTTTTTATTTTTAGAGAGAGAGGTAGGGAGACAGAGGGAGAGAATCTTAAGCAGGAGCCCGACATGGGGCCCCATCCCACAATCCTGAGATCATGACCTGAGCCGAAATCAGGAGTGGGACGCTTGACCAACTGAGCCACAAGGTCTGCGTTCTTCTTATGCTACGTACTAGCAGTGTGTTTAGGAGTAGATTACCTGACCTCTCCTAATCTCAGTTTGTTCATCTGAGCAATGCTCAACTTCTCGCTTCTAGCAGGGAAGAGTAATGTTAACTGGAGGTTATGTTCCGTGATTGCTGTGGGGCCCAAAAGAGCCTTGAAGCTACGTTTGCAAATTTTCTCAACTTGAAAGCACTGTACTTCCTTATGTTTGATTCTCCTGCATCAATGTTGAAACCTCTGAGCTAGGAGTACGGGCAGCTTGATGGAGGAGACATTGAACTAGATGATCCTTCTAGTGGCACTGTCTCAATCTTGTCATTCAAGGACTGAGCTGGAACCATCTGTTTTGCAGTTGGAAAAAAACAAGGCTCAGAGAGGTTGAACAACTTGCCCAAAGGCACACAGCTTGGCCATGACAAGGCCAGGACTGGAGTATAGTCCATAACCAACCCGTCCTTGCCCCATCTCTAACAGGAGATGGGAAAGGAGCATTTTCTTGGGATTGTTCTGGGGTGTGACACTGTCCCCATGCAGGAGACACCGAGAAAGGGGTAGAGGATCTCAGACTCTGCTCTAAACGTTCCAAAGTGGGAGGGTGAGCCCATTATTCTTTATGCATTTAGAATCTTTTTAATAATGCTCTTCACGTGCCATAACAGAGCTGAACACTCTTAGAAGCCATTTGAAGATTTTATACACTGAGATTTCAAAATAGACAACTTAATAGGCTGCATCTATATTAAATGAGTCACTTGAAATAAAGATTCTTTCTACATTTCTCAGAACTGATGGGATGATTATCTCTGTAAGACACTGTTTGGAGAGAGACTCTGACCTGAACTTTATAAAGACCAAACGCTTTCAGGTGGGCACACTGCTGCTTTCTTGATCAGTTTCAGAGACTGAGCCCTTAGGATTCTTCCCTTTGAAAGAGAAAAAGTTAAGTCCCCAGGTGCGGAGGAGGATAAAGAGCTTTTTTTTTTCCCCACTCCCCAGAAAGCGATCCATTGCGCCCAGGGCTGAATCTTGCAGGCTGCAGGTCCTGTCTCTGGGTCCGTGGGTTCGAGGAGCAGTTCTGATGCCCAGTCCCTGGGACCGGGGCTCAAGCCACTTTGCAGGACCCCTGGGGCCCAGCGCTTCTGCTGCAGGCTCCTCAGACACCCTCCACTCCCGAGCATCCTCTCTAGCTGCAGCACGTGACAGCTGGTCTAGAGAACTCTGCTAACACAGAGATGTTGTAAAGTATTATCCTGCCCTGGGGGAGAGAAGAAAACCAGGCTCCGAGAACAAGCCTCACCAAACTGAGCCAGTGCTAGCTGCATTTCCCCAGATATGAAATTGAGCCAGTTATATAACAGTAGTTCAGCCTCTGAAAGCACACACAGCTTTGGGGAGCTGAAGATAGGATTTCTGCACAGGCGATTGTTTGAAGACATAGCCTGTTCTCCCCTCTTCATATCGACAGAACAAAAAGTGGGCTTTAAAGGCAGAATCGTCAGAGCTGCTCCTGTCACCTGCCGTCACACCACTGCCTCCATTCTTCTCGCTTTACTTCGCCCTAGCGTCTCCTAAGAGCGTGGCACGCACAGGCAGCTTCCAGGAAGTAAATAATAGAATCCCAACACCCTGGCTTTGGGAACCTCCTCTTGGATCTCTTTCCCCTGCCCAGGGTCAGCCAGCAATGGGTCAGACCATTTTTCCAAGGAATTCCAGGAGAAAATGTGGGCCAGGAGAAAAGCTTTGGATGACTCTTTCTAAGCCTCAGTGGGAAAAATATTCTGTGAACTTGAGGCAGAAGCGATGAACTTCAACCTGTAGGTTGAGAACCATGTCGATCTGGAGCAAACCATCACGAGCAGCCCATTGGCAGCCTGGGAGCACGTTGTATGCGTGCCTCTCTCTCTCTCTCTGTCTCGGGTGGGGAGCTCTGTGCTCCTGCAGCACTAGTGCAGTGGGCCTTCTCTTGATCGCGGTCTTGCTGCCCAGGCTAGTGGTTTTTGTTTTTCCCCAAGAGACCTCTGTTGTTCTCAAGAAACCTAATGAAGTGCAAGTGTGTGGGAATGACAATAGGGATATACTTGAATATGCTCTAAGTAACACTGAAAAAAGGAATTCATTTGCAAGCATTAATACCTTCCTGACACTAATTTCTCGCCACATGGCTGTGGATGAGAATTGCTCTAGGACTGGGTTTCCGCTCACATGGGCCTGGGGTCCCGGCAGCCTCCACCGGCCTTGCCAACTCCTTCTCCTGATGGGAGGGACCACAGATTTTGCATCCTGCTCTGTTGGGGCATGTCACCAGTGTTTTTTCTGTGATTTATGGGACAAGCCGCCGAATTCTCCTTTTGCCTAAGTTACTTCCAATTGTGTTTCCGTCATTTATACATGGGGTCAGGCAGAAGTTTGCTATGATGGGATTGGAGCTGCTGGGACCAGTCTAGCAGCTGGGATGGTGACCCCATGCCGGGTCAAGCCCACTCCTGTCACCCCCAAAAGAAGAATATTTTGAGGAATGTAAAAATTGCATGGGATTCAGTTTCAGGGACCATAACTAAAGTTTTATGCCAACACAATCATGTTCATGTATTTGCCTACTGTGATGGCTTTCCTGCTGAGATGGCAGAGCGGGGAGCTGTGACAGGGACCGGGCATGATGCCCCCACTGCTTTGCACTCCTCCTAGTTAGAACTGCACGAGTGCCCCTGCTTCACCACACAGTGACATTTAAAAATTCTCTTTATTACCTGTGCACAATAAAAGTGCTTCTGGTCATCGCGACTGTAGTCATGGAGGGAAATGGCACACAGACCCTAACACGGCCAAGAGTGGACCAAGACAGGGCAGAAAAAGCAGAGTGTCTCCGTATATCTTGGGATTCCTCAGTGGCCTTTAGTGTATTATGTGCAATGAGCTATTTCAATTAGATCCTTAATGCCCCAGTCTTGAAAAGGTAAATGTTCAATTCTGAATGGGATTGCCATGATAACCATTCTCAAAAACAAGAGTGAGCCTTGCACCCGGATTGAATGATCAATAGCTTTGGTGCAGAAAATTATAGAATGGCGGGATATGGATTAAGAATTGAACAATTTCAGGGTGCCTGGGTGGCTCAGTCGTTAAGTGTCTGCCTTCGGCTCAGGTCATGATCCCAGGGTCCTGGGATCGAGCCCCATGTCGAGCTCCCTGCTCCGCGGGAGGCCTACTTCTCCCTCTCCCACTCCCCCTGCTTGTGTTCCCTCGCTCGCTGTGTCTCTGTCAAATAAATAAATAAAATCTTTAAAAAAAAAAGAATTGAACAATTTCACTTAAAAAGGGATACCAAAAGGCTCTGCAGCCATCTGGAACAAGCTGGAAATGTAGGGATCAAAAGATCTGGGTTTCAAGTTTCAATTTTACCCATTATTAGCTATGTGTCTTGGGTTCTGAGTCTGTTACTAACTCTTAGGAAGGTTAATATTCTGTTATTCAAGGAATCAAAAGAGAACATGAATGTTGAGCATTTTAATAACTATAAAACTACCATCTGGACACTTCAAAACTTTTCATGATAATGAAAAGGTCAGAGAAGGTAAAAGAAGCCTTAAATACAATACAAGTATATTCCTTAAAATATATTCTTTTCCAAAATTAAGAATATTTGATCTTTCTAATCAGCGATAAATCCTTCACACCAGTGATAGGTTTTGCCGGTTATGTAAGTAAATAACGGAAGGGATGAGCTATCAAACGCACCTGCATCAGGTAGCAAACTGTCAGCGTCCAGCACATGGCTGCATTGTGCACAGCTCCTTGTCTTGGTGGAGGTTAGGTTGGTCCCATGTCTAGGTTCTGGACAAAGCAGAGTAGGTGGAAGGCCGGTCTCTTTCAAGTCTGGTCTGTAAAAATATCTAGCACCACCTGCAGTTTTCCTGATCTGACAACGTTGGAGGCCACATGTTCCTGAGGGCTATCATACCTAAAGTTGGAGGAGACTGCCCGATCCACATCAGCAAGAATTTCATGAGCAAGAGTTAAATTTTTGTATTGAGCCGCACCGACTTCGTGTTTATTTGTAACATGGCCCAGTTTATCCTAATACTTCGCACAAAGAACTAAGCTAGATGGGGTTGGAAATAGGACTCCCACCCCCAACCCCCCCCCCAAAAAATCATAAAACAAGGTTCTCACACTCTTGAGAATTTGATAGTGTATTCATGCCAATGAGGCACTGTGCTAAATTTAATTAGTGTTTTTTTATTTCTTGTTAACAAATTATCTTCTTACCATGTGTCAAGCATCCTACTAGGTACAAATATTTCTGAATCTTAAATATAAGAATACTGAGGTGGACCTTTACCAGGGACTTATCACTGACATTACAGTACCTTCCAAATCCTCTAAATTCAGTTATATGTAAATGTTAAGAATTTAAAATCTTAACCAGTCAAGTGAAATAGTTTTTGTTAATCAGATAATTTATTAACATTCCACTCCATTTTTATATCCATCCTGAAAAATATACTTAGAAAAGGACTAGAATAAACTATTTTAGTATCCTTATCAACATGCCCCAAATCTCTGCAAATGCATTTTCTATTACATAGTAATACATGTTCTTGTGGGGAGAAAATCTTCATTTTTTTTTTAAGATTTTATTTATTTGACAGAGCACAAGCGGGGGGAGTGGCAGAGGCAGAGTGAGAGGGAGAAGCAGGCTCACCACTGAGCAAGGAGCTGACACAGGGCTTGATCTCAGGACTCCGGGATCATGACCTGAGCTGAAGGCAGACGCTTCACTGACTGAGCCACCCAGGTGCCCCTGCAGGACAGTACTTTGATTGTAGAAAACAAAATGAAAACCCAGCAAAACAAAACAATGATAAATTACACAGTACTTCCCATAGGAAATAATGTAAAGACTCTTTAACTGGAAGCCAGCCATGTCACTGTCATGCACAGAAAAATCAGTCCAAGTTCTATTAAGAGACCGAATGCTTGGGTAGCATTTACCATTCTTTGTTCTAACTTAGGTTTAGATAGCCAGTCTTCCATTCAACTCAGAGGCTCTCGGTGGCGGAGTGTGTGCCCTTAGCTGTCTAAGAACGTAGTCGTAAGCCCTCACATACAACAGGTACTTCATAAATGCTTATGAAAAGATTGACACAAATTAAGGACAAATACAGGGAAAAGTGTACTTACTAGCCTTTGTGACCCATACTTACCTTAAACCCAACCGAGAGACATACTCTGAGGATTCTTACAACAGGGCAATCACATGATGGGCTTGCTGGCTTACACTGTTCCGGTCATACACACTCAAGACCTCCTGGCATCCCGTCATGCACCACGGAACGTGTTTTCCTACAAAAGCCGTGTTACCACAAACCTACGCACAAGTCTGGTAAGCTAAGGTAGGAAACATGGAACTTTTTAAGTAATAAGTGTTTTAATTATACCATAAGGAAAATAATTTGCTGTGGACTATTCTGCAAATCTAAACATTTAATACATTGCTTCTACAAAAAACAAAAAACAACCCACTTATTAAGTTAAATTTTAATCTTTTAATTTTCTGGTATGATGATTCTTCTATGTTTCTCATCATCATAAATTCAAGATATAAAAGTTTAAGAGTAGGAAATAAAACCTTTCCCTTTTCTTTGCCACTTTTGTCCTTTGAAAATTCAAAATGAAAAGAGGAATTCAAAACGGATGCCATGTAAAAACAAACAAGGTACAAGATTCCAGATTTACATATTGATGAACAAGAAAACGTTTATCAGGAGGACTTGAAACCTAAGGTTCCCTGTGGTACCATCATCTAATCACGGCTGAATATAAGACCGCAGCATAGCTGGATTATAAGTACCCTGCAAAATCCTAGGAGTTGCAGGTGTGAAGTCAGGAGCTTTCCAACATAGAAACCATTCCAATAACCTGGGAAGTTTAGCATGACTGGGAATCCCTTTGGCATTGGAATTTACAGTAAAGCAAAACGGACGCTGCTAGGTCAAACATACGACTTCTAGCAGATCTATGCAGACTTTTTACCAAAAATACAATGAACCTGGCTGTTTCATTTTACTGTTTTTTTTCACACCTTAGATTTCAAAGTAGGTCTCAAGGAATTTTTCTTTCCAATATGAGAATTCAACCCACTTAAAATGGAAACACAACAAAGAACAGATGCTCCTTTGTAGAAATCCACTGTCATGGAATGCATTATTCCCTGGAGTAAGATTTACTTTAAACATTAAAATGTTCTTTTCTGGCAAAGGTTATCATGGAAACCCCTGACAAAAAAATTCCTGACAAATGTATCATGGACTATTTTAAAAAAATTTGATTGCCTTTCTTTGATCACATGACTGCTCAATTGTAAAAAAAATTAAAGCTGTTTTTTTTTTTTTTTTTTAAGATTTTATTTATTTGACAGAGAGAAACACAGCAAGAGAGGGAACACAAGCAGGGGGAGTGGGAGAGGGAGAAGCAGGCCTCCTGCGGAGCAGGGAGCCCAATGCGGGGCTCGATCCCAGGACCCCAGGATCATGACCTGAGCTGAAAGCAGACGCTTAACGACTGAGCCACCCAGGTGCCCCAAAGCTCAGCTCTTTCTTCTTTTGGAATATGGTATGATCCTAGAAATTTTCTATCAGTTCTAATATTTTAAACCGTGAAGAAGTGACCATGCATCAAACGAAGGTCATGAGTGGCTGCTTTAAGAGCCAGCTTCTCGAGACTATAAATGGGGTTATTTTGTTACAGGTGGTTTCATTAAAGTAAGACACTCAGTGATGGTCTATCAGCCCTGAAAAAATGGTGCTGCTACCCAAACTCATTTATAGTGAATGGACGACAAAAATAAGACTATTTTTCAGATGATGAAGGGAACAGCCATAAGAGTGAGTGTATGTCTGTGGCTGAACTGACTAGAGAACGGGAAGGCAGACGAGCTTTGCAGGATCTAGCCAGGCCGATCTGTGCAGGCTTCTACGTACACACAGGGTTAGGCGCTGAAGCTTTCTCGTAAAAGTCCTGGGCCTACGGTGATCATCATCAATAACGACATGAAGAAACATGCAATCAGTTCTGAAAGCGAGATGACCCAAGTTTGTCCAGAGTGGGAGGAGAATAGTAAGATAAAATCGGATGCTTTTTACATTGTCAGATTTATCATTAGCAGCTAACACCCTGAATTTATTGGCAACTATACCAAGCCCGAGCTGGTAGAGATGTTGCGGTACTGGTCCCCATCTAGTAAAGAAAATATCACCATAAATATCTTCTACCATCCCAAATATCTTAAACCAATATTCTTAAATCGTTTCATTCAAAGGTATGTTGTCATCTTGCCTGTACTACCCTATCATCAAGAGTCCTTGTAAAATTATATATAAAAGTCTACTGCTATAGAAATCTCAGAAATGTCAGGTTAGCAATGATAATTATCTAAAGAAGTTAGCTTCGTGGAACAGCTTTTGAGTATTTATTGCTCAGATGCATTCAAAAAATTCTTGAACATAACGTGGCAATGGCTCTCATACATCTGTAAACAGAACACCACTAAAAAATGTTATTGGCATGAAATACTATAATATGGATGTGTAAAATTTTTAAATCTTAAAGCCTCTTAACATAATCGTGTATATCTATGTACAAAACATACATAAATTTCACTTTATTTAAAACATATGAAAGAGGAAATTTCAAATCACACTAAACATAATAAATATAGAACTTGCTTTGTTAAAAATCTACAGTATACATTCAAGTAAAGGCTAAACTTCCAACGCCAACTATATATGAGACAAAATTAATCATTTACAATAATCAGTTTCCTAAAAGTGCTATTTTTAATACCTATAAGAGGAAACTCATTCTAGTGCTTCTGTTTCCATCCAAACATATACATTCCTTTATTCACAGAACCAGATGCTTCTGTTACTCAAAATATATATCCAAAGCTTTTATATCCTTTTAAATAGATTCAACATATTAGCTCTTTGGGGGAGGGACAGGAAAGTCCAAACAAACACCTCAGACCATCTTCAATCATTAGATATGACCGACTTTATGACACACCCTGTTTCAACTCAGATGTGAAATCTGATGAACGTGCTGATGAGAACAATTCCAGTCCACACGTCTAAGGTAAGTCATCTTTTTCTACATGGGAGTTTGTGTAGGTCGAGGAACACCCACTGTAGCAACCTTCCTGTGATCCAGGTCTTGAGGCCATGCTCCATTTCTGATTTGTACCTTCTCTTCCAACCTGATTTGGTTTAGTTTCTTCAGGAGTTATATTCAGTACATTGATGGAACTGTTGGGAAAAGACAGATCTTAATAATCATCTCCTCCTCCTTTTATCCTTAAGCTCTGCCTGAAGGCCTACATTCGAAGTGCCCCCTTGTCCTATGCTAAGTAAATTTTGAGGACACACAGATCAGGAACAAAGAAGTGTTTCAAAATGGTCTAATTTATCACTTTTATCTTATATATCCCACCTATTTATCTGTTTACCCATCTACTTACTTATTTCTTTGGTCTACTCTGAAGCTCTCTACACAACTGAAGCCTAAGATAGACAGAACATGTGGGCTTTGAAAGCTCGTGTCCCCCGATGTCCCCATCTTCCGGCCACTATTTTATAATCTCTTTATTGTTTTCTTCTTTACACATCCATTTGCTCATGCATGCTTTCCTCTACCCAGCCATTCACCCACATAGCTATTTAACGAGAGCCTACAAAGGCAGTAAGGAGTCCGGACTCTGAAGTCAGATGGTTTAAGCTCATCCCAGCTGGACCGCTCAGCTATGTCACTGTTCTTCAGCTTCCTCAGCTGTAAAATGGAAATAATAGTATCTATCTCATAGGGTTGGGTGGAACTGAGTTAACACATATTAAGCGCTTAAATCAATGCTCAATTAATTGTGTCACGGAGTAACAATCTTAGTGGCTGACACAGACACAGCTGCTACCCTTCAGTGACACAATCTGAGAGGTATGCTCTGTGGCCAGCCGCAAAACAGAAAAATCTGGGGCGCCTGGGTGGCTCAGTCGGTTAAGTGTCTGCCTTCGGCT
Source organism: Mirounga angustirostris (assembly GCF_029215605.1). Taxonomy (NCBI): domain Eukaryota; kingdom Metazoa; phylum Chordata; class Mammalia; order Carnivora; family Phocidae; genus Mirounga; species Mirounga angustirostris. The sequence continues at coordinate 120,214,472 of NW_026991712.1, read as the reverse complement.
CAGGTCATGATCCTGGAATCCTGGGATGGAGCCCCAGGTCAGGCTCCCTGCTTCTCCCTCGGCCTCTGCACACCGCCTGCCCCACTCACGCTCTCTCTCTCAAGTAAAATGTTAAAAAAAAATCTGCCTAAATGATTTACTTTCAAATCTAACGGGGTAAGTCAACAAATGATACACTTTTATCAACTGAATATCTTATGTAATTTTTTTCACAAATGTACATTTTTTCCCCAAATGTGCGTTTTTTGTGTCTTTGGTTTACTAACTCAACCTCAGTGTGGCAATCCTAAAAAGAAATGTTGCTTTAATTCTAAAAATCGAAACCCAAAACAATTAAAAATTTTACTTACGCTTATTTGCCAATACTTAAAAAAAAAAAAAAAAAAAAAAAGGAACTTGCTTATAATTCAGCCCTCAGAAACCCTGCCATCTCAGACGAGATGGGATCAAGGAGCAACTAAATTCTCTCCATAAATTTGTACCCGAATTACTTTGTATAAGATTCCATTCTACAGTGAAGGAGGAATGAGGTTGTTGCCGTAAGTATTAGCTACAAATACTCCTATTCGTTTTGCTATGATCTTATTACAAACCCAGATCCAAGGTGCTTCAGGAGCAAGGAGTCCAAATTTACCAAATAACTTAAAATTTTGAGAACTATGTCAGGCTCCACAGCTTCTCTCCTGGTAACTAGTAACACAACTCTTTTCTAGGTTTTATCTTCAGAGCCCGGTGACCATGAACATGAAGAGCTCAATGGAGTTTCTTTAGGCTCAAAATTCTGTTTCTATGCCACTGATGTTGTTTCGCCCTCGGACTACATGAGAGAGAAAAGCACTTTTACAATCCATATAGGTTTACATGTATTAAGTACTGTTTTAAGTGCTCTGTATGTGTCATCACTGAAATCTCCTAACACCCTGTGATGTAGGTACTAAATGCTGGACTTACCTTTGTTAAGCACAAAATAATGTCCCAAAGGATTATTATGTCAGATATTTCTTAACTAAAAATAGTAAGATTAAAAAGTAGGAATTGTAGAGACATAAAAATAATCGAGGCAACTGCTATATTCTCTCTTGGACACAGAATGCATTATTTGAAATTGGTGACTAGAATTTGTGTTATTTATACAGATTGTTCGGATTGGTCAAACTTGGGAGTTTAATAACATTCTGTATAAGAAAATACTCTGAGCTTACAGTACCTTTTGATTGTAAATCAAACTCACTTCCCATACTCAACCCATCAGTTAATCTGTTGGCTCTAACTGCAAAATATATTCCAAATCCTGTCCTGTCTACCTTCATGTGACGACCCTTGTCTAAATGGCGACTGTCTCCCCGCGACTCCCTGGGAGCCTCCTAACCACGTCTCCTGGCTCACAGCACGGGGCTCCTACAGTCTGCTTCCCACATGAGAGAACAGTCATCTTTTCAAACAGACTTTTTTTTCCCACTCTACTGCTTACACATCTCCAGTGCTTTTCCTGTTGCCCTTAGAACAATATCTGACCTAACAGATACCGACTAAATACTTTACAAATGAGATGTCAGGTACGTGCATGTGTGTGGGGGCAGCAGAGCGGGGTTCTGGAGGAACAACATGGTCATGAGTTGATAATGGTCATGAGAGAAGCTGGGTGATGCGTATACAGGGCATCATGACCTTATTCTCTCGACACTTGTATGTATCTGAACTTTTACATAAAAAAGTTTGTATCCTCATCTACTCACCCAGGGCCTTATAGGATGTGACCCCTGCCCACCTTCCACCAACCCCTCTCACCTCTTGGTCTTGCTCGCTAACACCACTTGCCCTCCACAAACACACCAGCGTCCCGCCTTTGGGGTCCCTACACTTGCCTAGAGGACTCTTCCCACGTTCTTTCTTGCCCCTCAATGTTTAGAGTCCTCATTCTTTTACAAATCAACAATATATACAGGGCTTCATATTTTTGTTTTGAAATTCATTTATTCAACAATTCTTGGTCCAAGGACTAGTGGGTTTCTTCCAACACTTAGGTCCACATCAGCCTCTCACTACCACAGATCTAGTGTGCCAGAGCCCCGACCCCTGCTCTCTCGGGCACGTGCCAAACACGCAGGCCCCCGTGACACTGTCTCCCACTTTGGTTAAGAGGAAAGATCACCACCACACTTTCCAAGGTATCCCTTTGCTCTTTTCTATTCCTCTCTCACTAGGAATGTTCTATGTGCTCAGCTTATTAATCTTGGAATAGGCTCTGAGGTAAAACATTGACATTATACCTTAGAAAATGATTTAACAACGTGAGACAGAGAAAAGTACCAAAATGCATCCGTTAATAGAAATATATGGGTTTCCTGGGGAAGGGGAGCAACTTTTTTTGACCCTGTCATCCCTGGGCACAGATCTTTACCATTCACGATGAGGACATTTTTCTCAGTTCTTTGCCCTTCAACACCAATAAAATGGGCATAGCAAAAGAAATTTTAAAATATATACTCTGCAAAGACTGTGAAAATATCCTTCTATTTAACAAAATTAAAGAATTCAAAATACTAAGCGATTCCTGTAAATGAGACTGTATTTTAATTATTTTGTATTTTGGACGTGAAATGAAAGGAACAACATTATATGATCTGGCTCCCAGCAGGCAGGGACCAGACCCACCTCATTCGCTACTGTATTCCCAGCACCAGCAGGTGTCCTTATATGATGACCACCCAATAAATATTTGCACAATGAATAATCAATCTACTAAATCCCTCTCCAAAGCCACTCCCGCTGCTAACACTACAGACATGCCTACTTGCCCCCAGCAGTGCAGATCCAGCAGTGGGACAGACCACCTGCTAGACCCCCTACAATACCTATGTGCAGATGCACAGGAACGCGTCTGGCAAAAGTCCGAAGTAGAAGGAGAAGCAGGAAGAGACTTAGTAAGTTTGGATGTGCAAACCGGAGACCCGTTAGACACACCGTGAGGCTTCTTCTGCCATGGCCTCGAGTGCACTGTAAGACTGTCCCGATCAGAACCTGTGAAAAGAAAGAATGTGGACAAAAGCAGTGCATATGGTGAGGTAGCAAACAAGGTGAAGGACATTAGCTATGATGATCATCTGCAGGGGAGTGAGGTCTGAGGTAGAACAAGTTAATGTGGCTGGCCACTCCAGCCCCCCCCCCGACTCTGGTCTAGCTAATCTCGCCATCTCTTATGCATATTCCATAAACATCTAAGGATCTAGTTTTTAAAATATTTGGTGATCTCCAAAGTTTTACATTAATAATGGACAGTATTTCATTTACATGCATTTTCAGATTAAAGGGTTAATGAAGTACTCACTTCCTGAGAAGGCACTGAAAAGTTTCATATTTTCGGAGTTCTGGTGGTCAAAGGTAGTCATATTTAAAAACTGTTGCTTTAACCAACTGGCTCTTTCTTCTTCAAATGCCTTTCTCTATCGTAACAAGCAAACCAAAGAAATATTGATCAACATTTCAACATTCACATTGTTGGCATTTCCCATCACTTCTGCAGCTGCTGGTGTTTGCTTTCTGGCTATCATAAAGATTTTGTAAATCAAATGAATTAACCTAGAAAACTAAGAAAAATTTCATTGAAGAAAATTATATTTAAGAAATAAAAATGACCCATTTCACCTAATAAACCAACTCATCACTATTTTCACACCCGTTTTGAGTAAACTCAAATGGACAATGCAAACAAAACAAAAACAAAAACAAAAAACAGCATATTAGCATAACTCCTGAGCATACAGAACATTATATAGAATTACCAAAAAAACAGAAAAATACCCACTGCAAATGAATCACTTGAGAAAAAGGAGCTGTGACTTCCCCGGGCATTGCTCTGGGCCTCTAACCACCTACCAGCATCAGCAGCCACCACCACTAAGCCACAAGAGGGCACATGTCAGACTTTCCCCTTCCCATCGGCCGATCATCCTAGACTCTCCCTCAGCCCTCAGGTCTTCACGCTTCCATCTCATCCTTCCCTGGCCCCACTGGCCCCAGAGCCCAGAGGCAGACAGATCCTCCTGCAGAGAGCTGGGGGCAGTACACAAAGTAGCCGGAGTATCTCTTGGAACAGGCTGGGAGACAGGGACCCAGAAACAGGTTCCCAGAAGTTAGGAGAAAATGCTGGTGCAAATTTTCTGAGAAAGTTAGCTATTGATAAGACAGATTTTCACAGCTGTGGAGGACATCCATGATAGCTACTTAAACAGAATATAGTCTTTCATTCCTAAATACGAATACAAAATTATGCATCACCAGACATTTGAAGAAAACTAAGAGCATGAAAGAAAAACAGCCAAGATAACTGACCACAGATAACAGATAGTTCAAGAGACTCTTTAAAAAAAAATTCTAACACAAATGATTAGATTTATGAACATCTGTAAAATAATATAGTGCTATACATGGAAAAGCAAAAAATGAAGACATGGGAGAACTTAAAAGATAAATCTAAAATAAAAACTCAGTGGATGAAGTGAAGAGTTAAAAGTGAGAGAATATCCCCGAACTCAGAACATAGTCAATCTACAGATGTAGTCAGAAGACCAATCATTTGTCTAATAAAAGTGTTCCAGAATACAAGAGAAGTCAAAGAAGGAAAAAATACAGAATCAAAGAAAATATCCCTGAATTGAAGAAATATAGTGTCTTGAGGCTGAAAAGAAGCTACACCTAGATACAGCCTAGTAAAATGTTAGAACTTTAAGAATATAAAAAGGACAGAAGAAGGAGAGAAGGAAAAAACAAAACAGGATATCCACAAAGTATGGTATATGTAGGTTATAGTTTAAACAGGCTCCTCATTAGTAAAACCAAACAGTAGAAAAAATGGAGTAAGTTTTGAGGGAAAAAAGTTGGAAACTAAATTCTATATCCAGCCAAACCAATCATATGAATGTATTTTTGGATATTCTAGAATTGAGAATATTTTTCACTCACACAATACTTGACAAAAAAAATTACTCAAGAAAGTAATACAGCAAATTGAAAAAGGAACCCAAGAAAGAAGATAACATGAGACATAAGCTGAATGTGAGTCAGGAAATCATAAAGGAGCTACAAAGAAAAGTCAAAGGATTCACTACACAGGGATATATGAAAGATTCTCTCCCAGATGGCAGATTCTTAGTAACAGACTATTTCCTAGGTGGCCAAATGTGTTACTAGGTTAGAGAATGAATAACATTTACAGAATCATGATGATATCAGTGTTCTTTCAAATGTTAAGTCTCAATCTTGCACAAAGTACTTACAACTGGATTACCTTACAGGCTAACACTTGACAATGAAAAAGAAAAGCAGAGACAAAAACTGCGAAGTAGAGGGACAAGAGAAAGGCAACAAGGGTGAACCCAAGAATGTCTTCATCTTTCATTGTGGGGACAAACTGATACTGTCTCAAGGGGAGCAGACATGGAATGGAAGCATTAAACATTCTATTTAAAGAAAAAAAAAAGTCAACCAGAAGAAACCATTTTTAAAAAGTTAGTTTAAAAAAGTAACAATATAGGGGCGCCTGGGTGGCTCAGTTGGTTAAGCGACTGCCTTCGGCTCAGGTCATGATCCTGGAGTCCCGGGATCGAGTCCCGCATCAGGCTCCCTGCTCGGTGAGGAGCCTGCTTCTCCCTCTAACCCTCCCCCCTCTCATGTACTCTCTCTCTCTCTCATTCTCGCTCTCTCAAATAAATAAATCTTTAAAAAAAAAAAAAGTAACAATATAATGAAGAAGTCACGTATGTAGGTGAGAAATAGTGTAGATGAGAGGTAGGATAAGGATAGGAAATTTTTTATCTTTCACAGCAGGGGAATCAACAGACTTATCAAGGAAAAAAGGCTGAAGTACATTAAAGTTAAAAACATACTTCCCAGAAGAATTATAAACTTAGTGGTTACCTCGAAGGAACCAAACTGTGGAGATAAGAATGGGTGGTTATTTTTTCACTTCTGGCTTTTTGTGCGGGTTTTTATTTTTGAAAACATGTTCACACATTACTTCTATAATTTTTGAAAGGAAAACATGTAGGTTAATACATCGTTAAGTAAAAAAGCGAGCTGTGGAAGGTGTTTGCACACATCGCTGGGTGGTGATGGGAGAACTTCGGTTCTGTACTCCCCCTCCCTCCCGCCCTCCTTTTTAAACAACAAACAGGCTCTCGGTTGCACGGTCTTTTGACCCTGCACCTACTGACAGTGGACAGGTCACAAATGTCCAAGAAAGATCTCCTGTGGGAAGCTGAACACTTACCAGTAGAAAGCCAACCCAGAGGGGATAATGGAGGCTTACGGTTTTCTAAAAAAAAAAAAAAGTTTCAACTCCCAAATCTGGTAAAGGCAGAACGATACCCTTTCTAAAGTAGTTCACGTGCTTCCAATCCCTTCCAGTTCACGTTATTTGTAAGATCACTGGTAAACTACTTGACAAAAAACCAAACTGGACAGCAAGGAAACAATGAAAGGCAGAACTTGGATGCATTCCGCTGGGCCTCCCAGAACTTTCAAAAGCTCTGCAAGGAAAGCCACTCGTTGAAAATACCTCCAATCCTAGGCGAATAGCCGCGTCTGTAAAGCTTCGTCTTTCCTTCTCAAAATTCTTTTTTTGCTCTTTAAACAGGGACCACTCTTCCTTGAGGCGCTCCTTTTCCTCCAGCAAGTAACAGTCTCGGAGCAGTGAGGTGGTATCATCATCACATGCAGTAGCCAGCTGCTGCTATTAAATTTTAAAACATAGTAAGTTCCAGAGGGTCCCTGCAATGCTCCCAGTTAAAATTAAAGCAAAGGAAGCAGGGTCAAACTTTAGGGGAAGGACAGAAACGATGGAAAACCAGAAAGTCAACGGAGGATTCTCGTTTTGCAGCTGGCGAAGCCCCGCCTGAGGAATGGCCTGCGTTCTACCTGTTAGCAAGCGAAGAACTTAGAGCAGAGAAATGACAAACACTACAGATCTTCTGAAAAACGGGAATAAAAATCTAGTAAGGTGTAAAATCCTGGCCATTCTCATGGGAAAACAGCTTGAAAAGGCAACTCACATTTACCTGTAAAAGCTGCTGCTGAGTTTTAATCATTTCTTTACACTGCTGAATTTCTAACTCGAGTTTTTCAGTTTCTTGTTCGTGGTCTTGTCGTGAGATTACGTCTTCATCATTAAAACCTTCTAGGTGTACCTTTGAAACTAACATAAAACCAGTCATTTGACATAGGCTTTACACCACTCAGTTTATGGTGTTTTTTTGAACTATATTTAAAAATCAAGGCTCTCAGAATTTCTTTCTGGAATCTCATAGGTTTTCTAAAAGGTACTTATTCCCTTTGCCCTTTAAAAATTTCATAAGCTATAATAATACAACTATATTTATAGTATTTTAGCACTATGAAAAAAAAATTTTTTTTTAGCACTATGAAAAAATTTAAAAAGCAAAGCAACTTATTATAAGGGATTCATGACAACTACAAATTCGTACTATTTTTGGACTAAAATGATATCTTTACTAATAGCTCTACTATGAACATTTAATTTGAAATCCGTATTTATTCAAGACTATGTCCTAATTAAAAATGGACAACCTATAAGCATCTGCCTTTGGCTCAGGTCATGATCCCAGAGTCCAGGGATCGAGCCCCGCACTGGGCTCCCTGCTCAGTGGGAAGCCTGCTTCTCCCTCTGCCCCTCACCCTGCTCGTGCTCTCTCTCTCACTTGCTCACTCACTCTCTCAAATAAATTTAAAAAATCTTTAAAAAAATGGACAACCTATATTCACAAAAGAGAAAAATAATTAACAAATCCATAAACTACTTTTGACTCTTCTTCAAAGATCAATGCAGTGCTACAAATCTTGCAAATTCCTATTTAACAAACAGGAAGTCCAAACATACTTGCCATTTACTAAGAGATGGCAACTGAAATCAATAAAATCTCATGTAAATTAATTTTAGTACAAAATTTTGCTGATTACCCTTTACTACTAAAGACAACTGACAGTTATCTTGTGACTTTTGACATTCAGAATAAATTTTCTTTCAACAGACTTCATTTACCGAGCAGAAACCTTAATTTTCTTGATTTAAAAGAATGCAAACTTTAACGAATATAAAATATTAAGAACACATTCATCAGTGTAGATCTATACTATCTACAGTGACAGGAAATGGTGTCTAAAATAACACAGTTAAATGAAAAAAGCAGTGTAGTAAAAATATGTAATACTCAATTTTTGTTTTTATATATTTTTTAAAGATTTTATTTATTTGAGAGAGCGAGCGAGCAAGCATGAGCAGGGGGAGGGGCAGAGGGAGAGGAAGAGAGAGAGAATCTCAAGCAGACTCTCCACTGAGTGCAGAGCTCCACATGGGGCTCAATCCCATGACCCTGAGATCATGACCTAAGCCGAAACCAAGAGTCAGACGTTTGACTGAGCCACCGAGGCACCCCAGTTTTTTATATATTTTTAAATAAATATTTTGTGGGCGCCTGGGTGGCTCAGTCAGTTGAGCTTCTGCCTTTGGCTCAGGTCATGATCCCAGGCTTCTGGGATCAAGTCCCACATTGAGCTCCTGGCTCAGCGGGGAGTCTGCTTTCTCCTTCTCCCTCTGCTTGCTGCTCCCCCTGCCTGTGCTCTCTCTCTGTCAAATGAATAAATAAAATCTTTAAAAAATGGATATTTTGTAAAGGCCTACAGAAAAAATCTAGAAAGATAAGCACCAAACTGTTAAGTGTCATGTATAGGGAACAAAAACCTGAATATTCTACTTCATATACTTCCTAATTGATATTTTATATTAAACATCTATTATTTTGAAAATAATTTAAAAATAAATTAGGAACCAGGAGTATGCAAGTACCTAGGAATGATAAGGAACAGGTTCATATTTATACCATATCACGATTAATAATTCTTAATTCCCAAGATCAGTAAGAGACTCAGTTCACTTTATTCAACTGTACACTGCACTCAGAATAGATGGAGATACGTCATATCCTGTTTTCAGAGAAAGATTCACGGAGGGGCAAAGTATTTCCCAGTGAGGTTCAAACCTCACCTCCAGAAGTAGACAGAAGCTTGATTATCAAACCACCAAATTGAGCTCAAGTACTTCAGGATCTGACCCCCTAACGTGACTCTCCAAGTGACTGAAATTAAGAGCTGAGTGTCACAACTCACTCTGCACGCAGTGAGAAGTTACCTTGGTTATCAAGTTTCTCTACATGACTTTTCAAAATCCTCCACTGTTTTCTGATGCTGTTGGTAAGCTGCTCTCTCACAGTCTCACAGGAAAGGTCCCACATACTCTCCCTACTCAGTTCCCCAGCATCTTCTTCAGCATCCGAGATAACCTACAAGCAAGAAAGATGAAAAGGAAAGACCAGTATCTTAAAATGGCTCTAGATACTCAGGCAATAGTAATTAAACTGATCATCAGAGATACCTATCAAAAGCATTTCTGTGCTGTATCTTATGCAAAAATGACCTAATAATAGAAACAGAAATTCTCCAACTCAAGTCTCTTCAAATGTAATTTGAATCCAAATACGGTTAGTGACAAGAGTCACGAAGCTGTGTGAGGAAGAGTTATTCACTACTTGTCCTGTATTGTGTTAGAGCTCTCACAAGCTAATTAATCCTCAAATCATGTTACAATGTGGGGAAAATGATGCTTAGAGAAGTAGAGATACTGCCCACTATCATACAGCCAAGAGGTAGAACTGAGATCTGAAGTTAGATCAACTTATCTCTAATCCTAGGCTGTTTAAATAAATAAACCAGTGAGATTATCTACAAAGTAAGCAACTGTGAATCCTATTTTTCTCATGTAATTTTAAAAAATAAAACTAGAGATTTTTTTTTTTTTACTCTACCAAGACATTAAATCATAGGAAAATACAGAAAACCACTGACACAGAATCACACAGAATCAAAGCAGGATAAAGAACATAGGGAAACAGTACTAATATATATTATGTCAAAATAATCTGCAGCTACATAGATAATGTGTGTGTGTGTATGTGTATATGTATGTGTGTGTGTGTGTGTATATATATGTATATATGTATATATCTGCATAATAATCTGCTAAGTCCTAAATTTGTTGTTAACATCCAGGAAAGTGATATACTTCCAGAGATATACCTCCCTAATATGAACAATAAAATATCTTGCTGGGGAAAAAAAGAAAACCTATCGAAGATGAAAGAAACGCCGATCAGACTGTTCCCACAGGCAGGTGCAGCAGGAATGAGGGAGTGACTCAGCCGGGAGAGCTGTATCAATAGCCCCAGGTCAGCAAAGGCTGCCAGAAGTCAAGCTCTCCCATGGGAAGCAGGTTGGGGAAAGGCCCAGCACGGAGCTCACTGTGACTCTGATTCTTGCCAATCAAGCCTCTGGAGCTACTTGCCAGTAATTCTTCCAAGGAGCTACAACCTGCCAGAATACTATAAATCCATTATTTTAAAAATGAACAATAATTGCTTCACACTGTCCAGACTGAAACTCTGAAACCACAAAATGAAAATAAAAAATTAACTTGAATTTTGGGTATATGTTTTGGCTATACTTAAGCACAATAACAAATTAATGAAACCTCAAGGCTACCTAGGCATTCTAAGGTTCATCTTATCCTCTTGCTATAATGCTCCAAAATCCTTAAAAGAAAGGAAGGACTGAATTAAATTGTAAGAGAAAAAAATTCTAGAAAAACAGATCTTTTAAAAGCAAGAAATATACTTGAGAGTATTGCTTCTCCAAAGGTAAACAGCTGAATTTTTAAGAACCATACAGAATACTACCCTGGCTGCAGTGGCGAGGAGAGAGGGTCCTTGACTTACTACTGACTTGTGCTGCACACGGGCTGGGGATGTTAGTAAAGGCAGGGCCAAAAACTGAACGCGCTGCGGGAGTAACGGAAACCGCTCACTCTGGAGAGGTATTTGTGCATGTGCACAACAAAAAGTGACAGACTTTGAGAGAAAAGGCGGAGGTCAAGCAGGTCCCGAACTGGGGAGTTTAAAAGAACTTCAGGTAATGCTTTTTTAAAAAAAGAAAGAAAAAAGAGCTGGAAGGTGGGATGGGCTTAACAGTTAGACTGACCATAAGGTAAATAATCCCCTCACATAGGTTTAAAAAACAAGTTCTGATGACTTGCTGATAATTAGCATTTCCCATCAATGTTATTTTCAGATTTTAGTCACTTGCCTGAATCCAGAATTTAAACATGGAAAGCAATTAAGTTAAAAGAAATTTTCACCATATGGGACTTGTTTTTTCCCGACCTCTGCACGTATTACTCCCCTTGTGTCACATGCTTCTACCCCCAAAACACCCACTTTATTTTTAAAGAACCAACTCAAATATCCCTTTCTCCGTGAGGCCCTCTTGATTGCCACAATTCCTTTGTTCAGCACGTTTGTACCACCCTATTACCGCTAAGATATGTAACAATTACTTTTGCACATGCCCCATCTCCCCAAAAGAGCTTCCTGAAGGATGCAATGGACTGAATGTTCATGTTCCCTCGAATTCATGGTGAAATCCTAACGCCCAATGTGCGGGTATTCAGAGCCACGTGGGGCCTCTGGGAAGTGAGGAGGTCATGAAAAGTAGAGTCCTCGTGAATGGGACGAGTGCCCCTAAAAAGGGACTCAGGTGAGCTCTCCTCCTCTTTCCGGCATGGCAGGGTGAGGGTGCAAGGAGCCGGCAATGTGCAACCAGGAAGACACAGTCTGCCCAGACACTGACCCTACTGGCAGCCAGAGTTTGAACCTCCCAGTGCCAGAACTATAAAAAATAAATTTCTGTTGTTCTTAACCACCTAGTCTATGGTAGTTTGTCATAACAGCCCCAACTGAGACAAAGGAAGAAGTCAAAATCCTTTTAGCTTTTTCTTTCCAGGGACCAGAACATAATGTACATTCTGCAAATTTCTGGACTGAATGATGAGTTGGTTCCCAAAGTTAATAAACATTTCACTCTGAAAGTAAAGCCTGCTTAAGTACACAATACCTAAACTATTTAGAGGATACTCAGCACAGTTAAAAACATGAACACTGGGGTGAGACAGACTTGGATTTAAATCCTAGTTCTGCCACGTGTGATACTAAGGCCAATGGGACGAGTGTGCCTCAGTTTCCTCAGCTATAAATGGGGATAATTATGGTATGAAAAGCATCAGATAAGAAGAATGAAATGAGACCGTGCTCTTAAAGTGCTTATCACAGTGTGTGGCACAGAGTAAGTCCTTGGAAAGTCACCTCCATCATCTCCCAGGCCATGTCTAGAAACATACAGGGACATTTTGTTGTTGTCGTCACAGTGCCTGGGGGCAGTACAGCAGTGAGCATCCTGTCCAAAATGCCAAGGGTGTCCCCACTGGGAATACCTAGCTAATGTCTGAATTGTTTGACTTAGCAATCCGAAACTGTATTAGAGAGGAAAGAGCCACTTACAGTTCCTGTACTATCATCTGCTCTTTCTCTAGGTTTCTGCTTTTGGGGAGAAAGAAGAGAAATCATTTCCTTTTTCATTTGCTGAAGAACCTTCTTAAGTTCAGCATTTTCCATTAGGATTTGTTTCTGACGATATTCATAATCATTCAAGAGAATTTTATACATTTCATCTTCATTCCTGAGAAAGAAACTGTCAGTATGAAAATGCAGTTACAGAAAGAAAATGCTGATGAAATGGGTCAATTTAAATTGGACCTTACCTGGCCTCAGTTTTACCCGTCCTCCAGGAGCCTCTTTTTCCATCGGCTCTCCCCACATAATTTAAAACTTCCATAGCTACAAACATGAACATGCAAAACAAAACCAATTCTTACCATACATATGTTTAAGTGTATAAAACCCTAACACACTCTATACACACTGGAGACATAAGTCAACCTGGTATAGATTAGGATTTGGGCTCAAACAGCCCAGATTTCAAGCTCCAGTTCTGCATCACTGATAAGCCCTGAGACCTTAACCAGTTATTTAACTACTAAAGTATTGATGAAGAAACAAAACAGAGGGAATGATGAAAGTATCTACCCAAAAGTTGTTGTGAACAGTAAAAGAAGTTGTTAAAACAGTTAAAGTACTTGTAAATATTATTTTATTATCATTATTAACTTTATCATTGGGGCTGGCAAACTCCAGCCTGCAGGCCAGCTGCCAGATTTTCTAAATAAAGTTTTATTAGAACACTGCCACACCATTTGTTTATATAGTTTCATGCTACAAGTGCAGGGATGGAAAGTTGTGACCAAAGACTACAGACCCCACAAACCTGAACATATTTACTATTAGAAGCTTTACAGAAAAAGCCTGCCAAGCCCTGTGTTGTCATCATCATCAAAGGAGTCAAGGCCCCTGTGTATTAATTTCTCTTCTGTCCCAGGGGGATGGATGCAGTTGGCATTAGAAGGAAGTAAGATGACACTAAGTTACTGTAATTTTAGACTTGATGAAATCATTATGAGCCTGTCACTTCCAGTTAGGTATGGACTAGGAAACAGCCAGACTCCCATAAAATAAGGGCTCTGTTACCAGAGTTCCATCTTTAATAAACTTCTCTAATTAGGTGTTACATTTTATACTTCCAGCATTTCATCCTGCTCTGTATATAATTCATGAATGAACACGAGGTTAACCAATGAAATTTAAATTTGATTACCTACAGATTTTCCAACCTTGTCTTAATTGCTTACTACACTTTCATTTTTCAGGAATTTTTAAAAGAAGATAGCTGACTAACTGCAAGAGCTCTGCTGTACAGATGAGCAGTGAGGCAGCCAACACCGAGCGGCCTGCTGACAGCCTGCGACGTGGGCTCAGCAGTTGTGTCAGCAAGTCCGACCAAGCTCAGCTTCGGAAACCGCAGCTCGGGGCATTACCGTACAAGGCAGTTAGGGTCCACCTGGAAACCACTGTTCGATAAATCAGTGCATAGATTTCCTGTGCCGCATTTTCCCAGGCCAGCAAAACTGTATCTGCGTGGCCCTGGTCGTGTGTGTGTGTGTTTCTACTTTTTCATCTACGTGATTTCCCTGAAATTATGGACATACTTGGATGAAATTGCCAAATGATTTTCAAAAGAATGACACAAGAAAAAAGTACACCTTATGAACAAACATAAGCATAACATTCACAGTCCATCTTTCAGACTGGTTGCCTCAAAAATGCACAGCCACACTTATTAGAAGGAACTGATGTAAATGATTTGGTCAGATGAATAATTTTATGAAGTCAATTCTAAAATCACACTTGTTTTGATACTCAGAAACTCATCGTGATTTTTCATATGATCAGTTCTTGGCTATGGAAGATCAGAATATCCCCTGGCTTAGTTTTTCCTCTGTGGAAGTACAACAGTCATATTAAAAAGTAATGTAACTCTTACATGCAACAAAGGAAGCGAAATTATTATTTTTCACTAATGAGTTATCTCGATTTCTAGTTTATATGGATACACACCATCCACAAACAATTGCATAAAGCATAAAAATACTTCATGAGGTATTCTGCTCCAACTACTGACATTTATTTCTTAGCATATTAGCTTATTTGTTTATTTTCCTCTATCTTAACCAGTTGTTTCTTACCTATTTTTTTATCCTTCTTGTTCATAACAAGTTGATGTAGACGTTCCTTTAATTTATTATATTCACGTTCTTTTCTCTTCATATCATGATTATATTGAGTAGCTCGACTTGCAATGATATTTTGTAATTTTTGTACCTGAAAAAAGCATTTTCCATCAAATGAATCCCTTTATGATTGATAACCCCAGTTAAAATTTGTAAATTCAAAAAAGAAAAGAAGTATTAGCATTCACCTCCTCATAAAATAGTTTATTTTAGGATTATTCTTCCTTCTCAATAACCACTGGAAATCACTTTTTAAAGTATCATTAAGTGAATCACAAAGTTTTTATTTTTTAATTCTGAAATTTCTAGAGCCAACTTCCTAAATTATTTTTCTACCACTTTTATGCTACATATAGACGCTGATCACTTAGAAACCAGAAACTTGTGCAGAAGTATTAAAGTGATTCAAGCTCCGTCTGAAACAAGAATTAATCTGATCACCTCTAGTGACTTCCTTACACTACCGACTTGAATAACTTTATTCCTTATCAATCTGCGACAAATTAGCCACAGTACGTCACAGCACATTCACAGGTTTGCTTTTATCTGATCATAAACAGTTCTCAAATTAGAGTAAGTCCACACAGCAGACAGAATCCGACTCAAATATTTGCTGAGTACCTACCATACGTCAGGCCCTACAGCTCAAGGTTTAGATCCACTGTGGCTTCTCAGGCAGCCCTTGACAGGAAGTGTGTTCTAGTCTATACAAACATTTCTAATCTCTGCTGGAGATGACCATGTTTAACTTAATTCTTACTAAAGATTAACTATATTCAAATCACTTAGGTGTAATCTGCAGATCATGTCAAAATTTTCTGCGAAATAACTCAAGGAAATGCATAAGCAACCTTGCAGTTTAATTAAGATATTTCAGTATCCACTAACTACATTACTAAATAGTCAAAATATGACAAAACAATCTGTCTAAATCACTATAAAATCATTAAAGAAATAAGCTCCCCTAAAAGTCCTTAATTATAGTTCAAAAAACACATATATACACTGAACATAAATATATTTTTATTGGTTATCACATGGTCAGGGATCAAACTGCAGAGCAGTAAGAACATAATGGTTTCTCCTTACAGAAATTAAAAAATCGTAATTTCAAACACATTAACTCTATAGATCCAACACATTAACTCTATAGATCCAAATACTAACTAGCCATTGTAGCAGAAATGAGATTAAAATTATGATGTCTTTAATAATCAGAAATAAGATTTTTAAATGTGAATTGCTTTTTTTTCCCCTAAACAATAACTCTTGTATCCATTTAGTCAAGTAATTAATTGCTTGATGGGATGAACAATGTCAGTATTTAATACAGAGAAAGAAGAGGCATGCCAGATTTAAGTATAGGTGTGGCAGAGAATAAAAGATCTGCATTTAAAGCACCCTTGTGCCTGAGAAAAAGTGACAATGCACTGGAGTCCAGGACAGACAGTAGAGGACACCGGCTGTCACAAGCTATGGACCAATATACTAAGCCCCATGAATCCACCTGGGGCAAGGGGTGCCAGGGAGAGCTCCTGATCTCAGTTAAATATGCTGCAATGCTGTACACAGAGGTCCACCATACCAGTTTGACAAAGGATGAATTAATGTTCTTGTTTTAAAGTGGGATACGGTCACATCAAACAAAAAATTTTATTTAAACTTCATCTTCAATAACTGATAACCCACCTCATCTTTTTCATTTTTCAGTAGCTGATGCAAATTCCGGTTCTTGCACTGTAACTGTCTGTCTCTTTCCTGAAGCCCAATCATTTCTCTCCTGGAGGTTTCCAGTTGTTCCTAGAACATCCACATGCAACTGTGATTAAAATTAACACAGGACTCGGAGCAAATGAATTCTTCAAAGATTAGTAAAAACAACATACACATACTAGGGTTTCTTAGCTAAAACTGCAGTTTAATGGCACACAAAATGTTTACTTAAAACAATTATTATAAGACAATACTATAAACTTATAAATTTATTTAAGTTTAAATATAACATTTTAATTTATTAAAATACCAACATTTTTATGTTTACGCAAATGGGTTTCAAAGTGGAGCCCTAGAAAGGCTCTTCACTTATTCCAGTGATGCTTCCACTGGACACTTTTTAAATTTCCTTTTAGGAGTTTTTAACACTTCTATGGTACTCTCTTTGAGAAAGAACCAAAGTGATACGGAGCTAAGTCTAAAGCAGATGTGTGACCAAGCAGAGCAGCAACCCTTTAGGTCAGAAAGGGTGGGACTCCAGCACGACCCTCGTTCTCCCTTCCAAGTGCTGAGCTCTGAAGATTTTTTCCCAGAGAGGAATAGCAGCATTGCTGGAATCAGTATGAGATACGATGTTCATTTTGAATACATTCCACACATTTTCTGAGGAAATGTGCCAAGTTCTGCATGAGGCCATTGGCATATTTTTAAAATCCTCTTATCTTTATAAAATATAAAAACCACTCAAGTTACACCATAACTGACCACAAATAACAACTTGGACAATCCCTGTAACAATGGACCTTAAGAAGATTTAGGAATTTAGAAAATTTAGGAATATACCTCGGATAACTCTAAAGGTGTCAGAATTTTTGGCACCCTCTTCTTCGGAGTGTTTGTGACTTCCTATCATGCCAGACCATTTGGAATGACTGAACTTAAAGGCACTGGACCAGTTGCTATGTCCCATATATGTCAAATCAGATTCACTTTGAGTGATGATCAACACTTTACTTGAACTCCCCATCAGCCCTGCAAATCTATACACCCCCCTCCTACATCACTCATCTCATACCATCATCCCCTGTAAACTTGAGACCGAGACCAGGTCGGTCTCTTAAATTCATGACTCTCTTATTCCCCAAATTCAATTTTTCATAAAATTCTACCCATTTTACCTCCCAAGTTTGCTTCCTATTTCACTTTTTCTATCTCCACTAGCACGACCTTAGTTCAAATCCAAAATCTCTCTGGCTTTGGCAGCTGCTAAGGCCTCCTAACAGCTGTCCTTTCTACCAAGCCTTCTGGGCTCCCCGCCTCCGTCCCAAATACAAATCTGTACCTTCCCCATAGTTTCTCCACCCTACTGCCAGGTTGATGTTTACATGACGCCCATGATGCCTTCCTCTCGCTTACATTCCTTGGTGCCTTTGTGTGTCTGCACAATGCCTCTCACATCCTCGGACCCCTGGGGCCCAGCCTCACCTCTATCGCTCTTCATCATCATCATTCATTTCAGCCCCTACAGAGCGACTGACTATTTTCTGGAAGTCAAATGCTCTCTCATATCTCTATGCTTTAAACAGGTTATATACCCTCTGCCTAGAATGTCTTTTCCAAACATTAGCAAATTTCTATTTACTCCTCAGATCTGAGATCAAGTGTTAACTCTCTGTGAAGCCTCCTCTTACCTCCCACACCAAGAACAACTAACGAAGCAAGTAATTATGGTTCAATGTATCTCCTTCCACTAGACTACAATCTTGAGAGCCGGGACTGGGGTTCAGTCCTCCGTGAAACCCAGTGCACCTGGCACAAAAATACTTAATAAATTTTGCTCAATGAATTGAATGAATCATATACTAGATCTAGAAGCTCTTCAAGGACAGATCGGCAACTTTTGCCACTGAACACACATTTCTGTCCAGAGAAAAATACCGGATTTTGGCCTAGGTCAAACCTGAATTAGAAGATTTCCTGGAAAACATTCTACACTCTGGGCTGTCCTAATAAGCAACCACACTTTGGAAGGAAAGGCTAAACAGGCCTGGATTACCAATATCATTCAACCAAGGTTACCCACATACAAAAAGTTTTAATGCAGAACTGCGGCCTTCAGGGGCTTACAACTCTGAATCAGTCTAACTCATAAGACCCTCCATAGGTCTCTCTGATTAAGATTAAAGTATCATCCACAACTCACAGCCTTTTTATAACTTGGAGGCAACTACCCCTCCAGCCCACCACAGTTACCCCCTCAGGAATAACCTCTATCCTTTAGGCATTGTAGGATGTATAAAAACCTAAAAATATTAAAGAGAAAACACTGTTATCACTTGGCTTAGCTTATGAGACAGTTAGCTTACTGAAATACAGGTCGACATGCAATTTCTACCTTAAGTTTTGCATAGCAGTTCTGTAGATGGTCCATATCACTTCCCAGTTTCAGATTCTGTGTTTCTACATTTTCCTGAGCTAGAAGATTCTTCCGCTGAAGTACAAGTAGCTCATTCATACAATTTAAAACAGCAACTATATTTAATTCTCTCTTTGTGTCTTTACCTTTGGATTCTTCATACAATGAAGGAAAACCGAAAGTAGTCAATTCCTGGTAGGAGAAAATGTTTTCCTCAAAGTTGGTTACCAGATGACTTAGTATAGAAACAAAAGATAGAAATCTTTTCTCAGAAATAATGAACACTATCCTGAGTTAAGAAAATTGTAAATATCCCAAAGGACAAAGAACTGAGAGAACTGGGCTCTTTTTAGCCTCTGCTCTACAAGTGCCTGTGTCCTGGGGCCAGGCACTTAGTACATCAGTAAAATAAGGGAGAGACTCCTGGTGGAGAAGTCCCTAGAGTGATGTGGAGGCCAACCTGCTCCTGACAAACACATTTACCATGTATCCAGACTAAATAATCACCACGGTTCTTTGCCTATCTAGTTATGTTACATAACAGGCCAATACATAACAACATATGTGTGCTTGACAAGTATTTTTCTCGTAACTTTGATATGTGCTATTATATAACATGATTTATGCTACTGCTTCTCACACAAAAAAATTTTTTTACCTGATCAAGGTATGAAATACTTTGTTCAATATTCTCTTCTGTGCAGAAGGCACTGAAAAAACTGTGCACATTTTTTGATAAAGGTATTGAAGAACATAGCACTTGCTGTGAGTATAAACTTGATGGAGACATCTTTGTTTCTGAGGTATATTGACAGATATTTTTGCTTTCTGAAAGAATAAAAGGCATTTACTCATACAATTTATAAAACATATGCAAAGCAAACTATCTCCATTACCAAAGATCTTGAATTATATAAATATTTTTAAGTATTTTCAAATTAAGACAAAGCTGTTTCTTGCATGAAAACTACATAAAGTTGACCCTTGAACAACACAGGGGTTAGGGGCACCGACTCCTCATGCATTGGAAAATCTGTGTATCGCTTTTTTTTTTTAAGATTTATTTGACAGAGAGAGAAAGCGCGTGCACAAGCAGGGGGAGGGGCAGAGCAAGAGGGAGAAGCAGGCTCCCCGTTGAGCAAGGAGCCCTATGCAGGGCTCCATCCCAGGACCCTGAGATCATGACCTGAGCCCAAGGCAGCCCCTTAACCGACTGAGCCACCCAGGCGCCCCCTTGCGTATCCCTTCTGACTTCCACAAAACTTAACTACTAATAGCCTACTGATGACCAGAAGCCTTACCAGTAACAAACAGTTGATAAACACATATTCTGTATGTTATATGTATCACATTAGTATATTCTTACAATAAAGCAAGCTAGGGAGAAAATCATAAGAGAAAATACATTTACAGGACTGTACTACATTTATCGAAAAAAATCCGTGTATAAGTGGACCCACACAGTTCAAACCCATGTTATTCGAGTCAACTGTACTTTTTTTCAAAAAGATACAACTATAAAGTGCCCTTAGTAGGCATGTTAAGCTACAATATACTACCTTAACTTATAGTATTTCAGACTTATAAAAATAACAGACAAAAACCACCTGAGTCAAAGGTTATGGATTAAAGGAATAAATCGCAGCAACGTATTGATGTACCCAGTAAATTTATTTCAAATGCATAAACATTCCTCTCCAAAATAATAACAATCAAACCCATCATCTATCAAAGGCACTGGACCCCACTAATTATGGCACAATTCTTAGCTTTCCCAGATAAACTTTCTGAAAATAAAAATTAGATATTTTACAACTATTTATGTCTCTCTCTAGTCACATCTTCGATATTTGTGGTAATTATTTATAGTTTCATTTAAAAACTCCCCTTTACAATTACTGCTTTAGTCTACCCTTATTTTAGACCGTTACCTGAAGACAGATCTGGGTCTGTAACAGTCATCCACTCTCCCATAGCAGTCACCAGGGCCGGGCTACCTGAGGAACCAATTCAGCGGCTAAACATTTAGTCCAGCTGCTGTCACTCTTCTATGTAGGCATCTCCTTAAAAAAAGCAAATTGTAAAACAGTAACATTTAACTAAAAATATAAAAGCAAATATAAAATCCATGTGTAAAAAGAAGGATTTTGCATTATTTATTTCCATACACTCCCATACGGAACATGGTAGAGCTCAACAATAACCCTGTGCGTGTGTGCGTGCACACGCATGTGTTTAAGGATCAGGAGTAAAGGGTTAACAAGTTCTACCAAGGCAGTCACCTTATTTCATTTGCAAAGTACATGATACATGATTTGACTCACAATATAAATCTAAGGTACAGCATTGTACTAAGTAATAAAGATTTCTATATTAAATCCTCTAAAATAAAGTACGAAGTATTTATACAGATAAGAGGATGAAAAACTTCTTAGCTAACATTTTCATTTTTTGTTTTTACTAACTATATTAGCAAAAAGAAATTTTAATTACTCTTCCCAATGTTGGCACAGATGTAGAAAAAAGCATACTTCCATACACTGCTCTCCAGAAAGATCACATAAATTCATACTACCACCAGCAATTTGGCAATATGTATCACATCTTACAAATGAAATAAATTTTGACCCAGAAATACCACTTATAACATTTTATCCTAATAAAATAATGATTTGTGCTTGCTTTGGCAACACATAGAATAAAATTGGAACAACACAGAGAAGATTAGCATGGCCCTGTACAAGGATGACCTGCAAATTTGTGAAGCATTCCCTATTTTTGCATGGAATTTAAGAACCAAACAGATGAACATAGGGGGGAAAAAGAGAGGCAAACCATCAAACAGACTCTTAACTGTAGAGAACAAACTGAGAGTTGCTGGAGGAAGGTGGGGGGGGATGGGTTAAATGGATGATCGGTATTAAAGAGAGCACTTGTGATGAATCACTAAATTCTACACCTGAAATTAATATTGCACTGTATGTTAACTGGAATTTAAATAAAAACTTGGAAAAGAAAAAAATGATTTGTATAAAAATTCATCTACACATTGTTCTTGATAACATCAAAAAACTGGAAATAGCTTATATGCTCCACAGGAGACTGGTTAAATGACACATTTATACAACAGAACACCTTTAAACACAACCACATGGAATTAAGGTGGTTAACAAATACATATGAATGAAGGGGACTAAGTGTAAGAACCTTTCATGTAACTGTTTCACATACATTTTCAGCCTCCCATCATGTTTCCACTTTTTTATAGAGAAAATGGAAGAAATGAGTATTTCTCCAGCATAAAAAATTCAAATGAACTTATAAATGACAACTGGGAATTGATTTCAAGGTCAGGGATAGAAGGCGGAATGATGACTAGAGGCAAACTGGAGAACACATGCCACCGCTTTGGACACCTGCTTCTCAGCTACAATAAACTGCGGCCAAAAGAGAAAGCAGGTCGTGTGTTGCTATCTTTCCATCTTTCAAGGGATGTTGGAATTCTGGATTTTTATGTGAAATCTCGAAATGCGTAAACGTGAGAAGCTACTTAAAAAGATTATGCAAGGTATCCTGTGGGAAGGGGGCGTGGCTGGGAGGAGGATATGAGAGAGCCTTTTGCATCGTGATCTGAGAAAAGGCTGCACAAGCCACCAAGTTGTACACTTAAGATCCGGGCACTTGACGGGGTGTAAGTTACCCTTCTAACAACATTTTTTAAGAAGCCAAATCAAATGTGTCTTTAGGCCAGCTCTGGACTGTGAATCAGAGTTCACAACTCCTATTCTGAATATTTTAAGACTGTGGAGAAATAGGGACACCTGGGTGGCTCAGCTGGTTAAGCGTCTGCCTTCGGCTCAGGAGATGATCCCAAAGGTCCAGCACCTGCATCGCATCATCAGGCTCCCTGCTCGGTGGGGGAGTCGGCTTCTCCCTCTCCTCCCCCGCCACTCCCCACCCCCTCACTTATCCCCCACCTACCCCCGCTCCCGCTCATGCTCTCTCACTCACTCCCTCTCTCAAATAAATAATCTTTAAAAAAAAAGACTGTGGAGAAATATTCATAATGTAATACTGAAGTGAGATGAAAATTTTCATTCATTCAATATATTTTTAATTGTGCTATACATGCCAGGCACACTCTTCTAGGCACAAGGGAGGCCCTGCCCTCAAGTTCACATGCTAGTGGGGGTGGAAATAGATAACTAAGCAATAAATTAACATAACAGAGTGTGATGAGGACTATAAAGAAAACAAAACACAGTAACATGAGAGTACTGGTGCGAGGGTATCCAGATTCACCAAGGAAGGCTGCACTGGGACACTGAGACCTAAATGATATACAGTCAACCACAAGATGATCAGTGACCAGAGTAGCCCAGGCAGAGGAAACAGCAGGTACAAAGACCCAAGATGGAAACGAACTTGGTAAACATGAAAACCATGAAGAATCCCAGTACCTCTGAAGCACAGTACACAAGGAGAGAGGGTAGGAAGCTAGATTTTCTCTAAGTTGCAACGAAAAGCTATTGAAGGAGTTTAGGCAGGAAAGCCAACAGGATCTTCTTTAGGCTTTGAAAAAGATCCCTTCAGCTACTCTACGCTCTGTGAGTATATTAGAGGTGGGCGACAGTGGGAGGCTGGAAGATACCAGGCCACTGCAACTAGGCAAGACCAGTTCTACACTACAGCTAGAACAGCAGGAGTAGACACAGGTGGATAAATCAGGGCTGGGTTCTGGAGATAGAACCTTCAGGACTTGAAGATGGAATGAAATATGGGCAAAAGAGAAGTCAAGGATGATTCCTAGGCCATACAGCAGCCTACAATATCCTAATGCAAATGATGCTATGTGTTGTAGTACATGTTAGAGTGTCACAAACACACAGGGGGCTGCCAAGTCTGGCACGGAGTTTTGCTATTTTTCTACTCATGTGCCTTGCTAAGAGCAACTTGAACTATTCTGCACTTTCCCCTGTCCTTATATGGGTGCCTTCAGCAACAGGATGAGCAGGATAAAAGTTCAGTCTGCACCAAGACAAGACAATGATTTTACTTTTCGCTTCCAGAGATAGTAGCCATAAACAAAACAAGATCCAAGGGACAATAAACCCATCTACTCTAACCCAGCTCTGCTTTGGGTAAGTTACTTAACCCTTCCAAGCCCTGGTTTCCTCACTGGTAAACTGCCATAATAATGACTCTTACTTCACAGTTTCCCCAGAGGATTAAGTGAGATGATGCACATAAAGAAGTATTCAGCACACATGGCCTGGCATATGGGGCACACGGAATTAATATTAGTTGTCTTCATCATCGCCATCATCATCATTATCTGGATACAGATCTGTTTGGAATAAATGACAGGATTCCAAAACCTGTAACAAAAGGCACTGTTGCTCTTAATAAAAGTTGAACACCTTAGAAAATTGGGAGACAGATATCCTCATAAAAACACACTAGGCAGTGGGATTAATTCTTTGTAATTGTTAGGTTGAGGGGAGGGACAGGATCAGAAGAAAAAGGCACTTTTCCAAGCAAGCCCTTCTTGTTCCTGTTTTTTTAAAATAAGACACAACACTGCCTTAAGTGCCTTTCTCCTCATACAGAAAGATCAAACACCAAAATGTCTACTGTACATCCATTCTTTAAAGTTGTAATTTCAGTCAGTTATTCTTCCTCTGTGAATTTAGCTCTCCAGCATCTACGGGTTCAGACAGTGAATTGTTCCCTGCCCTGTTATTTAGAATAACAAAAAACAACCAACTGTGAAATATTTAGGTCTAGTTAAATGTTCACAATGAAAACCAAAACTCCACTTTGAAGCTCTACGAAACAAAGAAGTTACCAACAGAATATGATTTCACACAATCTCACAGTTTCTATGTATTCTCTTCTGTTCAATGATGCACCAAATTATACACTAGGAGGTTTGTGATAAGAGTTACCCAATCAGACTCTTAATCAATATACAAACCGAAACCAAGAGACTAATTTAAGCAAGTTATCCTATTCTAGCTCAACCACAGTCAAATTTCACTGTTGAAGGTTACAAACTATTTTATAAAGATATTATAAGAAATCAGTATTAATTTCAAAAGAAAAACGGTAACAGAAGAATCTCTGCTTCGCATAAACCTAATACCGTCACAAGTACATTTCAACTTGAAAGCTTCAAAAGCAGCCAAAAAGGACTCCATTAGAGCTGAGGGCTGGAGGGGCGCCTGGGTGGCTCAGTCGGTTAAAGCTGAGTGCTAGAGCACACAATGAAGTTCCATATTATAGATCAATCAAGTCAGAGCAAAGCATTAGATAGCAGACCATGAGCATCCATGACAAGTCATACAAGAACAAACTTGGTTATAACTAGCATTGTTATTACAGTTTCATTACAGAAGAAGAAAGGGAAGAAGCTGATAGTAAATCATGTTTTGGTTCAAGTAATCTGTAACCCCCATTTCTCTCTCTATGCCATTGGTTAGGGAAGCTGTCCAGATTCCGAGAGGACAAATTCATGAGTGAATTTTATGAGCAAAACTTGAAGATTAAACAATTTAGCCACCCTGCCAAGTCATTTCATTCATCTAAGATTGTTGAGGATTAACCCTGAAATAACTTAAAGTAAGAAAAAACATCTATAAAGTAACCCATAAGAATTCTTCCTCCTAATCTTTAAGTCAGAGAGACATGGTTTTATTCCTTCCTGGTGGATAACATGTATATAGGCACCTAATACACTTCCTTGATTCCAAGTATTTCTCAATGTACATTCCAGTAAGTCAGTCTACATAACAGAAAATCTTACTAATTGCAGTAACACTGCAATAATTTCAGTAAAAATGTCACCTTACTATTTCTGAGGAACTACTTTGGCTTCCCTAATATGTTGCCATATCTCAGATGTAAATAAGCAAGGGTACTGTGTGGTCTTTCCTGGGTAAAATGATTACACAGACCTTAAGAATTATCTAACAGCATGTTCTAGGTTAGAATCCTGACAGAAAATGGGGAACTAGTGAGACATTTGACCTTAATATAATTGTACCCTTTCTGAAATGAAGATTTTAATAAAGTTTCATAAGTCTATCATTCTTCATGTCAAAGCACTTTCTTTCATATATATTTACCTATATTATAGACAGAAAACTTGGGCTTAGGGGAGCTAACAGGATTGCCTGAGGCCACATTTCTAATTGGTTGTGAAGCCTGGACACAAATCTGTCTTCAAAAATGCTTTTTTCACTCCATCACCACGTAACCTTTCTACACTGTTCACACAAACCTCTATAGAGTTAAAAGGAGAATAAAAAAGATTTCCATCAAGTTTCTTTAAGAGAACGAGTCCCATAGTTCACCTGAAATCATTCCACTCAGAGCATACAATCAATCCTTAAAGGAACTTACCTACTACTTATATTGAGGCATACTTGTAAACTTCTCTGCTACGCCACAAACAACAGCTTTTTTCTCACTTAGAAACGCTTTGCTTTGAAAAGGTTTAAAAACAATTCTCAGAAATGAGATCAGTTCTATTGAAAGTTTAATGAGGGTGAAATAACTCATCTTACCATTTTAAGACAACA
The DNA here is from genome assembly GCF_029215605.1 of Mirounga angustirostris. Taxonomy (NCBI): domain Eukaryota; kingdom Metazoa; phylum Chordata; class Mammalia; order Carnivora; family Phocidae; genus Mirounga; species Mirounga angustirostris. The sequence continues at coordinate 120,188,119 of NW_026991712.1, read as the reverse complement.
TCAAAACTCAAAGTTTATAGATGTTCAGTAAAAACATTTGTGATTCAGGTTACTTACACCTGTTTTTCTTTTTTCCATCAGAAAAGTTCCTTGGCTGGTTATTGCTCTTCCTTTTATCCAAAAAACTCAAGGGGTCTTAAGGTCTCAATATACAATGATCACTTGTAAAATCTGGGGGGAAGGCAACCTCTAAGATGGCTCCCAATTATCCCTGTTACCTGGCGTACACACCTGTGGGTGCCTCTACTCCTTGGCTGTGGGCTGCATTTAGCGGCTAGCTTCTAAAAGTAGACTACAGCAAGAGGTAAAAGGGATTTCTCTTCCAAATTCAGGTGATTAAGAGGCGTGACTTCCGTTTGGGATCCCTTATCACTCACTGTCTCCCTGATCCCTGTCATGAGAGGCTGGTGTGGCAAGGTTAACTGATGTCTCCAGCCAACAGCCAGTGAGGCCCTGGTGGCTGCCCAGCGCCACAGGAGTGAGTTTAGAAGTATTCTCCCCCAGTCAAACCTTGATGACTACCACCTTGGCCAACACCTTGATCACCACCTAGTGAGAGATCCTGAGTCACAGGCACCCACACAAGCCGCACCCAGATGCCTGACTGACAGAAATTGGAAAATAAATGCTTGGTGTTTTAAGCTGCGAAGTTTTGGAGTAATTTGTTATGCAGCAATAGATAACTAATACAAGTTTTTAAAATATATATATATACACATTTCTGAGTCCCTTCCATAATTTACCTGTCTCTAGCTGAAACGTAACTAAAGTGACACCATACACTACAAGTGCAACAATCAGCTTTATGACAATATCACCCAGCGGTACAACTAATCACTCCGTATTACTACAGGGAGATGCCTCCCCCACTCGTTTATGAACTTCTACAGGAAGTTACGAGCTTTCCTACAGGGTAGGGATCTTTGTTGTATCAGTGCCTGAAACAAAGCAGATGCTCAGTAAATATTTATAAAATGAACTGCCTCCTGCACACGGCCCACCCACCTCTCCAGGCTGTGCTTTCCCCTTTCACCTAACTCAAAACTTAACGCTTCCCCAAGCCCAGAACAAGAATCACCATCAGCCCCTCCACACAGGCTCTCTCGGTTCTCTGTTTACGGATTTGTTTCATCGTTCCTAGCTAGATTCTCACACACTGCACGTTTCACACTCCTGTCTTCCCTCCACTAATCTGAACAGAACGAGACTCAATAACTGATGACAAATCCACACGTTCACTCCAGCAAGCAAAGCTGGATAAAGGAAAACAGCAATGGAAAAGAGGCCAAAGATGTGAGTCTTCACCTCCTAAATCTCTAACACATCTACCAACTGAATGAGAGTTCAGCAGAAACATAAGTAGTATCTCGATTACAAGATTTCCTTCACACAGTACAATATTTTAAGTATTCTTTTCAAGTTCACTTGAAATTCAAACTTGAGAAGGCACAATTGCCTACCTAAGCAGCATTCTAAAACTTCAATCAAGTGTCAGAAAATAATAGCTCTTCATTACACAGGGAAGCAGTAACACTATGCCATCTAGGTTTCTAAATATTGCACAGGATTTGTCACAAACAGCTAACGACTAAAGTCTTGGCTAAAATCTCACAAAGTTAGACTTACCAAACTGTCAGGCTAAGAAAATAAAATTACTAAAACTCAATCTTTAAATATTATTCCTAGCTTACAAATGCAGTCATAAAAATTAAAAATTGTTATCCGCATATTTTAAATAGATGTTATTACTCTCAAAAAGCAAACACATGATTATTTAAAAATTTAATACCACCATCTGTATTATTGTTCCAAAGGACACTACAGATTTTAATTCCATTATAAATACTCTGCTGCCCCACGCAAAACCATTCAGGTGTGCACATCAATGTAGAAACACACGAATTCAACTTCTTAGAAAATCTACCTTTTACAAATTTAAAATCTAAATGAATTCACCTGAGTGGCAGAATTTACTAGTGTACTTTCCCACAGAAGCAAACTCCTCATAACTTAAATTTGAATAAATATCCAAACGGCTGAAACGCGAAGAGCGGCGCTGCCTCCCCCACCCGCCCCTCTGGCTGAGTCTGCGGCTCCGGGGACTGACACGCGGGAGCACAGCGCGCTCGGCGCAAGGCGCACAGGCCTCAGCCACACCGGCCGGGGTCCCGTCGTGACCGGGTCTCCTGGGAAGTGGGGTACACCGTCTTCTTTGGAGGGGGGTTGTGGGAACGTAATGAGGTCACAGGGGAAAACTAAGCACCGCGCACCTGGCAGAGAGGGAAATGATGTAACAGACATGTGCCAGGTGCGGCTCTCAACGCTTTACGTGTATTATGAAGCCGATCCTCACAACAATCCTACGTTATCTCCTTTTTACAGATGAGGACGTCGAGGCACAGAAAGGCTAGCCGCCCCCTCCCCAGACTCGAGAGCCCATCCTCTTAACCAACACACGCTGCTGCCGCCGCCGATGAGAGGCTCGGGAACCAGTCCTCCTCCCAGGGATCCTTAGCGGCCACCGCTCACTAACCGGTACCTCCAGCTGGGCCAGGACCACCCGAGATCGCGTGAAGACAGAGATGACGGTAAAACGCTGCATGTGCATCCCTTTGGGTTGAGGACACAATCCCATGAAGCTCCAGGCCACAACCTGCCGTTAGAAAGCCACCCTCTTAGCTTTGGGAGCTGTATTTTCAACTTCTGACACACACCCTGGAAGCCACCGTTGCGGCAGTATGAGAAACCGGATGCTCTAATGGTTAAAAGCACAGGACCCAGAGTCAGACCACCTGGTTTCAAACCCCAGTTCCACCACCCACAAACGAAGTGGCCCTGAACAGAAATCTCTGGACTTCATTTTCCTCATTTGCAAAAGGAGAGTAAAAACAGTCTTTAGTCTCAAAGGATTATCACATGACTAAGTAACACACTGAGTTTTAAAATTTATTTAATAACCTTGTTAAGTAGGTTTATGCATGTGCAGGGTTTAACACAGGGTCTTGGGTACATGGCAAGTTCTCAATAAATGTTAGCTGCTATTATTTTAGTAACTTGGAAAGATCTCATGATATTTTGTTAACTAAAAAACTTGCAGAACAATATCTAACACGACCTCATTTGGTCTTCAAAAAAAGCCCAAACCATAGGAGTATATACATATAGGTATAAATTCTGCTCTATAAACACAGAAGTTTGTATAAGAACAGAAAAAACTAGAAAAAAAAACCCAACCTGTGAGGAAAAAAGGGACTTTATCTCTTTACGTATTCACCCACACACACAGATAATTACGGGTAATCCTTATTTTTGGTGTCTCCCAAATTTTCTGTTAAGTGAATGTACTTTTCTTACAGTGAGAAAAAAAAAATCCATGTTTTTAAAAGGCAATTACAGTGATAAGCAGCAGCAATGGGCATGAACAGCATCACTCTCAAACACCAAAATTAATGGCAGAATGGCATAAGTAACAAAAAATACAAAATATTTATTTCCAGATTAATCAATCAATCTGCAGTATTTTAATGCACAAAAGCAAGCAGCTCTGTTGGGCAAATTTCTAACCGGCTCTCTGGTTAGAAATTATACGAATATCCCAAAGCTACTCAGATAACCAATTATGTAAGGGCAACAGAACTTTAGCAGAGGTCAGTAGTTTGTAGTTTTAGATGGCAATCTAGCAGTCTACAAAAATTTGCAATCCATAAATCTTTCCGCTAATCAATTATACTTCTAGGCATCTCTTACTACATATTCTGTCACACGAATGAGCAAGCAAATTGTAATGGAAAGGAACTGGAAACAATCTAAATGTCCATCAACAAACAGTTAAAAGCCAATACCGATAGTAGGGCCAAAACATGGGCTACTTTGGGATTATTAAGGCAGATCTGCATGTATAGCAAGGAAAAAAACAAGCTATGGATAATAAGAATAGTATGATCACCATTTTTCTTTAAAATCAAACTATCTAAAAACTACCTGAATTTAGGAGAAAGGTCTAGAAAAGTTACAAACTGTTACCACCATAACAATCCTGTGGAATGAGATCCACAGATGTCTATTATCTGTTTTTTACATTTCTCATAGGGAGGGGTGGACCTTACCTACAATTCACTTCTTCAGCAGTACATTTTGATATAGCTGGAGTGTTTTAGGAGCATGGATTATTTTGTAAAATTCTTAGAGCCAGTGGATTCATGCAGAATGAATGAGATAATGTGTGTGGAAACACTCCCACCTCAATCCCAGATAGTAGCACCCCTACCCTTTAGTGGAAATACCAACTTAAGACAAATGATAAATTCTTCCCACCAATGAATTTCACCTCTAGCACCATTCCCACATATTCACGCATACAAGTAAGCAAAGGTGATGCAGTCTTTACACTGATGCCCTGCTTTGTCAGAGCATATCTGTGGGGATCTAGCCCATCAAGGAAGACTCACCACCACCCCCCGCCCCAAACCCCACTGCTGTGAAGAGGAAAGACAGAAAGAGTACTGGCAGACCTGGCAAAGGGGGACTGTCCCTCTGGCTTAATTATAATGTAAACTTGGTAGGAGAAAAGAGGGGAGAGACTGACTTTGATTTTTAACTATTAAGATTCTTTCCAAAAAAGAATGTTCTTACTCTATCGACCTTCTATAACTCAAACAACTAGTAAGGTGTATTTCTCTCCTTCAGGAGAGCAGCTGATGAAGTTACACAGGTATGTATTTAGAGTTATGCCACACCATCTGATATTTCATTGTACACTGACTTTCTGTTGCTAATGTTTTCATCTGTTTTGGTCGTGGCTCCCCAAAAGAATTGTTAGTTGTTGTTTTGCTTTGTTTTTGAGGGTACTGTCACTTCAGGGAAGGTCCACAGGAGGATAGTGAAAGAGCACAAGACCAGGTGTCAGGGGCTAAGGTTCTCAGGGCCACTTCTATGATTTACTGAGCAACCCTGAGCTCCTCATCATTTCTTTGGTTTTGAGTTTCCACATCTATAAAATAAGGAGGTTGAACTAGATGATCTTTAAAGAATTTTTAGTCTACTATCTGTTTTTTACATTTCTCATGGGACTTAATATGGAATTGAGTAGAGCTATTCATATCAAAATGTCTTCTTTACATTTTTATAACAATGTGCACACATGGTCTTCACAACCATTTGTTTAGCTAATGAAATTCTACCAAATTCTAACAATAATGATTTATTAAGCATAAACCATTTATGAGGAAAAATTTAAAGCATTTTACGTGTATTAACTCGTTTAATCTCACAAAGGCCCAAAGAGTTACCCGCCCCCATTACAGATGACAAAACTGAGACCCAGAGAGCTTTCTTGCCCGAGGTCACACAGCTAGAATGTGACAAAGCCAAGATTCAAACCCAAGTAGTCCAACACATTTAACCGATTACACCCTGCAGTCTTTACCGTAGGAGAGGAGGCAATACACAGTATGTGAGCTGCTTTTCAAACTGAACACACACACAGGTACTCACTTTTCTACCAAGTCACCTTGAGATGAAATTACAATCAGAAAGTAATTATTTCAACTGAGTGACTGGGATGTGAACTATGTAAGAGGAGACAAACATTAAATGTTATAGCAATTCAAAAAAATTATTTTTGAAAAATCTAGCGAATAGAGATGTCAAATTGCCAGGCTTTCCCCGAACTGCCATTCCCTTCTGTTTGTGCTTCCAAGTGGATCTCGCTGTAATGAAACTTCTCTTCCACCACCTAAACGGAGCCCCTGGTCAGCAGGCCTGGCATTGTATTCTTTGTACTCTGCTTCGCCATGAGGTATCATAAATGACCCATGGTGGCATCCAGTCAAATGTTCGCTGAATAAATGTCAACTAGGTTCAATGACATATTAGTGTGAGGTATACTACTTTGATAGACAAGAATCCACACTTAAGCCATGCTGCATCTTAGAAGGGCTTTCAATTCAATCTTGATTGGTGCCAGCTCAGAGAAGCAGCAAGGGGTCCTAAGTATATGAATCAAGAGCATGACAATTTATAGATAGTACACCAATTTCAAATTCTTCCAGTGTACATGTAGGAAAGCATCATATTCTTATAAGAGGATTAAGAACAAAAAAGAAACAGTTTTAACATCTACCTTACTTTTTGAGGTTGAAAGTCAGCTAAGAAGTCCAAGTAAAAAAAGTTACCATTCGTTGGTATTTTATTCCTGAATGTATTAAAGACCATGGAAATAACAACAACAACAAAAACCCCACCATAACTCATGAATTTGTAATAGTGTAATCATGTATCTGTAGTAGCTTTTTCAATGATTCAGCCCAAATTCAATCATCAGTTATAGTTCTCAAATTGTGGTCCCAGGACCAGTGGCATCAATAGTACCTAGGAAATTGTTAAAAATGCAAATTCTCCAGGCACCTGGGTGGTTCAGTCAGTTAAGCTTCCGACTTCAGCTCAGGTCATGATCTCAAATAAAACCTGTCTCTCTCAAATAAAATCTTTAAAAAAATGCAAATTCTCAAGTCCCACTCCAGGTCTAAAGATTCAGAAACTCTGGGAGTGGGACCCACAGATCAGTGTTTTAACAGAACCTCCATGAGGTTCTGATGCATCAAATTTGAGATCATGGCTATACTCTATAGAATGTGCTTCAGTAGAAGTTAATATTCTATTTATGCAGTTTAGAATATGGAATACCAAAAGGAATTCTTACTTAAGGGTGCTAAAGAATGGATTTCAGGAATAATGTAAGTGTTCCAGAGTACTAAATGAGGGTCGAAAATAACAGTCCTAGAGAATGTCTGGCTAAGGCTTACTAAACCTTGGAGGGTGGGAGAACCTTTGAAAAACAAATTTGGCAGGTGAGATTCATATATCCTATTCACCCACTCTACAACCTAGCAGGTCCATGTCTAGGTATAAATCTAAGAGGAACTCTTGCATCTATGCGCCAAGAGGCATGAACATAAACTGTGGCACTCTTGACAGGAGCCAAGGAGCACAAGAGCATAACCCTGGAAGCAACCCAAACACCCATCAACAGGAGAATGAATAACCTGTGGCATACATGCAAAACGGAATACCGTGCAGCAATCAGAAAACTGCAGTGGCACACAATCTAGAGGAATGTCAGCAAATACTAAGTGGATGAATTTCAGGATTATAATAAGCGAAAAGCGCCTCAGAAGACAGGGCATGTAACATAGGTGTTAATTGTGTATGTGTTTGGAAAACTCACAGACGCAATAAAACTATGTTTTAAAAGATACCAAGGGAATAATGGATATAGATTCGGTAAACAAGGGGTGCCTGGGTGGCTCAGTCAGTTGAGTGACTGACTCTTGATTTCAGCTCAGGTTTTGATTTCAGCGTCAGGCTATCGAGCCTCGCATCGGGTTCTGCACTCAGCATGGAGTCTGCTTGTCCCTTTCCTTCTGCTCCTCTCCCAACTCTCTCTCTCAAATACATAAAATCTTAAAAAAAAAAAAAGTCAGTAAACAGTTGCCTCAGGTGAGACAAATAGAGCAAAGGATTGGTTGCGTCCATATGGTCACATAGAGATTATTGTTAAGGTCCTAGCTTATGTTAGGTAGTATTTAGTATTAAAACTAAGTAAATAACATCAGTTATGAGAATGTGTTCTAAGGCAAGCAATATAACTAACTCTTTGTACCTGAAGTCCTTTATTTTTTTTTTTTTTAAATATAGGGCTGCCTGGGTGGCTCAGTCAGGTAAGCGTCCGACTCTTGATCTCATTTCAGGTCTTGATCTCAGGGTCATGAGTTCAAGCCCCGCGTTGGGCTCCATGTGGAGCCTACATTAAAAAAATAAAATAAAAAATAAGGGGCACCTGGGTGGCTCAATCAAGTAAGCAGCTGCCTTTGGCTCAGGTCATGATCTCAGGGTTCTGGGTTTGAGCCCCACATTGGGCTCCCTGCTTGGCGGGGAGTCTGCTTCTCCCTCTCCCACTGCTCCTAACCCACCGTCGTGTGTGCATGCTGTCTCAAAATCTTTTAAAAAACAAAAAATAAATTAAATAAATAAATATATATATATATATATATACACTGTTCCTCAAATATGTCAAATACTTCTAAATTCTACCCAGTCTTGGCTATGAGACACTAAGAGCCCTGGGTCCTCAGCCTGACAACTGCCCAGGCAGGGGTTAAACTGTTTTGGGTCACAGAATCCAAACCCAGTGATTCTCCTCCCCTAAAAGTGCAAAAAACAAGTAGTTTTGGCTATAGTTTCAGAGGCTCTATGAAGCCATTCAGACCTACACAGGATCCATGGATAAGGAGTGAAGAATTGGAACTCCTGTACTAGTTAATTACAAGAAACTGGTGGGAGAGAACAACTCTCGGTGATGTGGGTCATCAGCTATGTCATCCTTACAATGGCCCCAGAAAGGAGGAGACAGAACACTATTTTATTGATGGAAGAATCTGAGACTCAGAGAGACTAAGTAACTTGCCCAGTTACAAACCTGGGGGGCAGGAATAAAAGCGCAGCTATTTAATAATATGGAAGGTAAGAATAAAAACTAGCTATTTATGATTCCAAAGTCTCACAGATCCTGGCCTTCTCTTGACTCTCAACAAGTATCCCAAGTAAATTATATAAATTCTGTGGGCCCAACTCTTCATTATAAAATAACACAGCTGATGATGGGTTGTATTTATTGATTTCTAGGATGTCTTCTGGAGTTTATATTCTAGATCTTATGTGCAAGGATACTTCTAAAACTTGGATACAGAATAAAAGAATAATGTTAAAGGTGCCAACTTTTAGATAGGAAAGTATAGACAAGCAAATAATCTACTGGCAAAGGACTGACACACTCATGACTGGGATCTTTATAACCTGGACTAACTTTCAGATAAAAAGCATATGCAATGGCTGGTACCCATCTTGGATTGTAAGTAGCTACTGGCCACTCGTTAAACTCTATACATGATTTTAAATTCATATATAGTGCTATGATTTCTTTAGAGCAATACTCTTCTAGCAATCTCCTCCCAACTTGATGTTTCCAAAACATTAAGGTTCCATTTTCAGCAGCCCTGGCACAAAAATATTATACCTAACTAGGCAATTAATGGTCAGGGCCTGGGTGATGGACTTAGCCATGACAATGAGAATTGTGAAGGACAGATAAATACTTCAGAAGTTGGACTGACAAACACGATGACTAGTATACAAAAGGGAGGCATTTATTCTCTCACGTAAAAATCAGTCTTTGATACTATACAGAGAACAGAGTCACTTAGATAAAGAGAACAGGGGAGTAAGATGAATAAAATAGGGTTTGGTTAAGTATGTGGTGATAATGAGCTCAGTGTAGAACTTGCTGCGTTTAGAGAAGCCCTCATAAGACATTCAAATAGGGATAAACTCTAGAGCTTGGAGATCAAAAGACATCAGGGCAGAATTAGGAGTGATCAGCATATGTGGTAGTTGAATCTATACAGAAAAAAGAGGCAGCAGAAAGAACCCCAAAGAACATCAACATGCAGCAGGTGAGTGAGGGGGACCTAGATATAGGAGATAAAAACCGGGGGGGGGGAGCCAAGGGAAAAGAAACTATTGGGGGGGGGGGTGATGAACAGCAGCAAATGCCATGAAAGAGCGAGATGGGAACAGAAAAATATGGTGGATTTGGCCATTAGTGACTTTATGACAAAGCTGAACAGTAAAAATGAAAATCAGATTTTAGAAAAGTGATCAGCAAGTAAGAAAAGGAGACAATAAATCATGTGCTCACAAAGCTTAGTTTCACAGAATGTGAAAATGGACCTGTTTAAATGTAGAAAGGCTTAGTTTATTAGATGCTCACGTATCCACTAAGACCTCAAAAAAAAAAAAATCCTGTCCTTGTTATTTCCTATTCAATTATAGCATTTTTATATGAAATAGAAATAATATTAAATACCCGATAAATGTAAGTTATTTTTCCAGGCACCATTCAGGATATTAACATATTTTCTTATTTAATCACAACCCTATGAAGTAGGTATTATTATTCCTAACTTACAAATGAGACTAAGGCATAGAGAAGATAATGTCCAATAGTAACGTGCCCAAGATTGCATAGCTAATAGTAGGATAGTCAAAACCAAAATCTGACTCAGCAGAGTTAGAGGGAGGGAGGGCAATGTGGGAAGCAAGAGTTAACCTGAGAACTGTGAATATTACTGGCTACCTGTAGTTTAATTTCTACTTAAGAACTTCTTTTTAACTTGGGAAAGATAGTTTGTGGCTTTTCTCATCTCAGAATCCTACACTGCTGGAACCTTTTTTTTTAATGGCCCTTAGGACACTTAGATTCTGTACTGCATTATAATTTTGTTATTTCTCTTACCGCACGGCAAGTTGCTTGAAAATGGAGCTGTATCTTACTTATCTTTGTATCCCTATTCCCCCAATCCTAAAAGTAAAACATGCTCAATAAAGGTTGGTTGTATGAGTAATCATTTCTGTTTTCCTCAAGTTCCTGGGGGCTTCAATAAAATATTTTTCAAGTATTTAATTGCTGAGTAGGGCTGATGTCTCTCAGAAGCTACTTAGACCATCTATGCTCAGAACATTTTCAGATTATTCAAATTACTGATTTGGTGGAAATACCCTTCTAAAAATCAAATATAATTCCCCCTGGATAATACCATTTAAAGGTTCCCTAGCACTTAGGGTCCAATGTCACAGCCCTGTTCTCTAACCTTATCACTCACACACCCCACCTGGCTCCAACAACCAATCCACCAGGACTTCCTCAATCGTATACTGGGCAGAACCAGACACCATGCACTTACCAGGTGAACTCCTTCTCTTCTGTCAAGACACAGCTGAAATTCTCCTTTCTAAAGCCTTCTCATATTTGCAATTTTCATTTTCTGTTTTTGCTCTCTCCCTTACTACACTGTTAATTTCCTAAAAACAAACTCCTCAAGGCAACACTCATCTTTTTTCTCTTCAGGCCTGGCAAGGATAAGCTCTGTTAGTGTTTATTAAAGCATAATTCAGCACATCTGCTGGTACTAGGCATACTATTTAATAGACCCACTACCAAAAGTAAAGATTTCAGGTTGTTCTCCATTAGCAATAAAGAATGGTGCACTTCTCTATTCTATCTCATCTCATTAACTTGCGAATTCAAGATTAACATGTACCTTCATTACCAGCTAATCATAATCACCATCACCAAAGACACAAAAAAGGCCATCGGAGGATCAAAACCCTTTGTGTCCTGAGCAAATGGTCAAACCAGTAAGACATATTTGCAACTATTGTAAAAAATACCCCCAAAAAAATCACTTGAAAAGCTTTGGAATGCCTCCAATTTAAGGATGGGAAATGAATTAAAATCACACAATTTTGGGGCAGTATCTCTCACCTTTTAATCTGTAGGTGTGTACTACACAGAAGACACTCAAATGTCTACCTTAATAAAAGCCGTGTCATATCCACCTTTGTCAAAGAGCAGCTAGGTCAGGTTTTTGGGGAACCCAAGAATATAATCTTTGTGCTGGCCTTCAGGCTTTTGACAAACCATCTGAACAGTGAACGCTGTAGTTTCTCATATAGCGCCTCAGCATGTCTGGAAGGGAATGTGCTTTAACAAGTCTTGTCACAAGGCACAATGTGTTATGAGGAGATCTTCACATTTCATCCTACAATAACAGTCTCTGCAGTTATCTTCGAGCTGCTTCACCCATGTTACTTAATCCTGGGGCTTTTTTATCTTCATTGCACAGATGGGAAAAGGGAAGAAAAGGCCCCCCTGCAAGTCACCAAAACAGCCTTCATTTTAACCATTAGCTGCTAATCCTCTTTTCAAAGAACCATTTTGTTTGAGGAACTTTCACTGACAGCAAGCACAACAGAGGGTCAAATTGGTCATTAGCTTTTACTTGTTTAGTGTGAATGAATAACCTAAGCTTCCTAGGCCTCTGTGTTATGATAGCTCTAGGAGAGGAGTTTTGATGGATTACTTTTGCTGACTGAATCCAAGTCCCTAAATCTACCTCTAACTTCTTCTAAATTTCAAGATAGCTTGACTTAAAGTTTAACTCTAAAGGCATTTTTTGGTCTCTCTCCAGATCGCTCATCCTTTTCAAATTTTATTCAGTCTCTTAAATGTGTCAAGTCACACCTACCTTTCAGTTCAGGATCAAGGCTACCAAAATTTTCTTCTACCTAAAGAGGAGACCAATCCCTCCTGAGCAACGCAATGTTCCAAGGCATCCATCATTCACAACCAACTCGAGAGACAGACTCTAATCTGTGTCGTTAGGGAAGCCCAACAATCTTAAACTGCAGGTAGCTTCTTACACTTCTGATCCACTCTTGGAGGAGTGCCTCGTCTAATCCTCTCCCCATGATGCTCCCCACCCCCAAAGGGAAAGCTCAATTCTTTCCGATTCAACAAGAACTACATCATCGGCCTTGCAAATGACATTTTGGCAATCACAACTATGGACCTTGAAGTGAGGTAACAACCTAAAGATCCCCACATTACAAGTGCTAAGCACAAATTATTTAGCGGATTCCATTTCCTGGGCCCAAGTGACTTGCAAAATAGGGCGATGAGCACTGGCTCAAAAGCGGGCAGGGAGCTCACAATCCGGTTTACGTTCTTGACTGTAAAATTCTACACCAAGATATTTTCACACTTGCCTGCCTTTTGGAGGATGTAAGCTCTTCCCCTTGACTTTTAACTAGATCTCTTCCCCTGCAGCGGCCACGGGCCACTCAGTAACTCATTCTAAGGACTGCCTCTTGCGGCTCGCCCCAACGAATCCCGAAGCCCGCAAACCCCGCAGCCTCCGCTAGCAACACACCGCAGCCCCAAACTGGCCATGCCTTCCTCCCCCACGTCCCCGCGTCGCTCGTCATCCCACGCCAGGCGCCACCCTCTCTCCATCCCGGAGAAGGTTTTGGGCTCCGCGGTCCGGAGCCCTCTCGTGGGCGCAGCGCCGCGACCGCCGGCGGGAGCGGACCCGAGCTGGCACCTACCTCCCACCTCCTCCTCCAGGCACCGCCGGGGTCAAGGCTCCACCGCCTCCTCCAACGGCCCCAACGGCCCCAACGGCCGCGCCGAGCCTCTCGCCGAGAAGCGGGGCGCCGAGCCAGGTGCCGGCGCTCACCTCCGCACCCGCCCTCCGGCTCCCCGCCGGCGCCCGCCCCAGGCCCCGCCGGCGCCCCCGCCCCTCTGCGGGCGAGCGCGTCACAATCCCCGTCGCGGGGGTTAGGGGCTCTCACCGTCACGGCCCCGAGAGCGGCGGAGAGGCACCGCTCGCTGTCCTAGACCGGCTCGCGCAGCCCCGAGGGCCCGCACAGGCGCGGCGGCACGCAGCGCCCCGCGCCCGCGGCCCCGCCTCGGCTCCGGGCTCCCGCCTTCCCCGCCCCCGGCCCGGCTCCGCTCCGCCCCTCGCAGCCACCCCCTGCCTCGGCAGGTTCGCAAGGTTCCCACCCCGCCCCCGCGCCGCCGGCGCCGCAGGCCCAGCCTTCTCCCATTGGCTCCGCCAGTTGCTAGGCGATGAACAACCGCGGCCTGCATTGGCCCCCGGAGTCTCCTCCCCCCCCCTCCAAAAAAACCTAGAGAAAAAGAAAACCTCATCTCTAGAGCCGGAGCGGGATGCGGGCGCAGCTGCGGCTGCGGCACCTGTTACGCCCTGTGATTCACCCGGCCGGGCCCTACTCCCCGCCCCCTCCTTGCGCCCGCAGAGCTGGGGCCCCCGGGCTCCGTGGGGGAAGCGGGTCGTGGTTGCTTTAAGGCGCGTGTTCCGAGCTCCAGTGAACCCCAACACCCACCCTAGAAGCAAAAGTGAAGCTCCCAGAAGACCCACGTGCGCTGGCAAAAGTGGAGAAATAAAGCAAACAACAGCCGGCACCCAGAATTAGGTCAGGCCCAGGGGAAGGGAGGTCCAAGCGTTGGGAATTGTGGATGCACACAACCCAACCCGGGGAAAGTTAGATGTAAAATTAGGGCAAAGAAACGGACCTGGGCAGAAGACAGAATTACTAACCAATGACACTCGTGAACTACAAGTTTATGCAGAAATGCCCCACACCCACTCAGTAAAATATGTGCAGAGAGAATGGACGCCTGTGCTGCACCCGTAGCCGGGGTCAGATCCGCTCCTCCCCTATTCCATGTCAGCCTAAAATTCTCCAGGGAGGAAGAGGGGCCAGAGAAAGGAAAGGGCTCAGATGGTGAAGTCGCAGGCTTAGGAGTTGAGTTATAAACACAAAGATGTGCTTTGATGGATTTTGTTTGTTTTTAGTGAAGTGCATGAATTTACTCAGGGTAGAAACAGGTTTGGTATTTTAAGGAGGCTCCTGAGACACTTTGAAACCTAAATAGGATGTGACAAAAACAAGAAATATTAACACTGAAGAACAAGGGACGGAGTACGGCTCCCACCTCCCCCGCCCCCAGTTTACACGCACAGACCCCCAATCCTGGATGAAATATCGAGATAGAAAATGAGCACGCCCTGGTGACAACTTCCGAGTCCAATGAAATCCTCCTCTTTGCTTTTGGCCTAAGCCATCAGGAGGCTGGCTAGATGCTGGTAAGCATAGATGAACGATAGCCAAAGAGGCTGGTAGGGGTCCATCTTCGTAAAGACGCTATGAGCGCAGGGCTAGTGGGGAGGAGGAAACCAAATACTACCAGTGACTACCTAACTCCCTAACCTAGGCTACTGATGGGGGCAGAAGGGAGTTACTCCTGCTCCCAAGAAGGGTTTTGAAATTTCCACTGTCCACCCCTCAAAATTCCACACCCCTTCCCATCTTAGGAAACAACTTAATGTCACCGTTTTTTCTTGACATAACAAGGCTTCATTTTGACCATTTCCCCTGACAATCAAAACGCAGTGCTCGCTCTTCGAAGAGCACTGCCTTTTTGATTGTCAATTCGGTAAGTAGCATCTGGCACACCCTTCTGTGATCTAACCACTAACAGCTGGATTCTAAGAACGTTTGGGTAAGGCTGAGGTGAGCTCTGGAAATTTCAGAACCGCCCGCACCCCCAAGGATGAATCCGATCTGTCTGAAAAAAACAAAAACAAAAACAAAAACAAAAACAAAAAACAAAAAACAGCAGTTTTCAATTTTTTGGTTTCAGGGAACCCTTTCCATTCCTAAAAATGATTGAGGGTCTCAAAGAGCTTTTGTTCATATGGGTTATATCTATTGATATTTACCATAGTAGAAATTAAATTTAAAATGTTTATTTAAAAAATAAAAATTACACCTTAATATAAATGACACATTTTTATGGAAAATAACTATTTTCCTCCAATATAGTAAAGAATGTCATAATTTTAAAAGTTTGTAGATTTCTTTAATGTCTGGTCTAATGGAAGGCAGTTTGATTTTTATATCTGCTGAATTCAATCTGTTGTACTATTTTAGGCCGTCTCCACTATACACTCATATGAGAATGGCAGTAAAAAGGGCAAATAACATTTTAGCATTATAATTAAAATTGGTTTGACTGCACCCTCCCTGAAAGGGTGTTGGCAATGTCCCCCGCCCCAGGGTTCCTAAGATTACACTTTGAGAACCACTGGTCTACACCTGTCTTGATACTCTGTCCCCCTTTGTTGACCACCAGTTTAGGAGCTGAGCATATGCCTTAATTCTGGTGAGTACATAATGTGAAGTGGGAGAATATTGGACTTTGGGGGAAGAGTTTTATCCCTGAGAACCCAGAAGTCTTTTCCTTACCTCTTTCCTTGGCCATCCTCCAGTGAGCAAGACATGTTTGGAGCTGTTATGGTACATCCCACAATAGTGAGAGAAGAACAAGAAAAATACAGGAAAAGCAACCCAGAACCCGGACATCACTGAGTGGCTGAATTAACCTGTCCTGGCTCTGCCTATCTCCAGACTGCTCGCATGCTTGTTCACTGATGTATCCCCAGTGCCTAAAACAGTACCTGGTACTTAGTGGTTGGTGCTCAATACTTATTTGGTAAATAAATAACAAAACTTCAAATGAATGTTTTTCATTTCAAAGTAATCACCTTGGCGGGCTGCACAGATGACCTAGTCCATTGATGCTGCTCAAAAGGTATCACATCAGGGTGCCTGGGTGGCTCAGTTGGTTAAGCGACTGCCTTCGGCTCAGGTCATGATCCTGGAGTCCCTGGATCGAGTCCCGCATCGGGCTCCCTGCTCAGCAGGGAGTCTGCTTCTCCCTCTCCCGCTCCTCCCTCTTGTGCTCTCTCTCTCTGACTCTCTCTCTCAAATAAATAAATAAAATCTTTAAAAAAAAAAAGGTATCACATCAGTAGGCACTGAATTTGTTGAAAAGAATTCTTTCTTTAAGAATCAACCTGAGTTTTGGAACAATCCAAAAGTTATTGAGAGCCAAATCTGATGAACACTTTCTGGAGCCATGTTAAAAATGCCAAACGTGTGTTTTCCAACTAAGTTACTACATTTGGGGAGATAGAGAAAGGTCAAAAAACAAGATGTGTTTGATATTCTAAAACAGACAGTAAACTGACTCTGAACATACTTTCAAAGAGAAAGAGTTCTAAAAATGTACACCAATAAAAAGTTGCAGGAAAAGCATATATATATATATATTTAAAACTATATGCTTGTGTGTATATGTGAATGAATCACTTTCAAACTGTCTGCAGACTTCTTGCCCCTACTACATTAGAGTCTTTCAAAAATGAAAATCAGCTCCTTTCTGCCCCCCACCCCAATTAAGAACCTTTAATGGCCTCTCATTGTACTTAGCATGAAATTAAACTTCATAGCCAATTGTACACACATGATCTGTCCCCCATCCCCCTCTTGGAAATCTCACTTTGGCCCATAAATGGCCAGAGCCATAGAAGTCCCCTTCTTGGTCCTCTGGCCCCTTTGAACCTGCCATTCAGTCTGCCTAGAAGGTTCTTCCCACAAAGGTTTAAACTCTGATTCTTTTTCATCATTCAGACCCCAGTGTCATATATAAAGTAAGCTTTCCAGGCTTTGTTCTATTTGTTGACCTGTTTCCTTGCTTACGGTCTGTCTCCTCCCACAAGCATGCAAACCCCACGAAGACAGTGACTTTGGTAGTGCTTGTCTCTGCAGCCCCAGCCCCTCCGTGCCTGCACTGGAGGGTTGCCAACCAAACTATTAATTGTGAGACTGGGAGGGAGGTAGATAGGAGGGAAGGAACATCTGCTTCACATTTCATTAGCTTCTGTTATACATGAGATTTTTACAAGTATGACTTCCTGTAATTTTAAAATATTTTCCTTCTGCTGAAATAAATAGGCTCTGACTTTAGTATATGTATTAAGTTAATAATCCACTCCCTAGTTACTCATATGTGTGCCTTAGAAACCAGTGTTTCACATACCACAGCAAACATTTAGGTCATGCAGCTTCTCCTAATGTGTATATTCAAATCTGGATAGTAATGGACCAACTTAGAAAGGCTTTCTGTTGCAATTCATACCATCTGGATTATTTCAATAACCACAACAATTTCTGGACCTAGAGGAGAATATTTCTTGTCAGAGCCTGTATGCTCTAACAGATGAGAAGATGGGCTGAGTCACTTCTCCTTAATGGCAACACTTTTATTAATTCTGCTGTTCTGGCCAGGACTACCTTTCCAGGGTGGCAGAATGAATAAACGAGGTCTTACTGGGTATTGTACTAATAACTCTCTTATCTGTGGCCTCATCTTATTTACGAGATAATTTAAGGCTGTTTGTAATTAACTGCAAAATAGGGTAGGACAGATTTCAAGGCCCAAGAGACTTCAGAGTCCTCCTTGTGGGCTGGGATGGTGTGGGAGCACTCCATAGAGGAGAAAGAGCTGGGGTAAGGCCTTGGGGCCATCTTCACTCAGCTAGTCTGGTGAAAGGCAGAGACCAGACCACCAGCTCTGCTTTCCGACTTTTTTTTTTTAAGATTTTATTTATTTATTTGACAGAGAGAGACACAGTAAGAGAGGGAACACAAGAAGGGGGAGTGGGAGAGGGAGAAGCAGACTCCCCGCTGAGCAGGGAGCCCCTTGTGGGGCTCTATCCCAGGACCCTGGGATCATGACCTGAGCCGAAGGCAGACACTTAATGACTGAGCCACCCAGGCACCCCGGCTTTCTGACTTCTAAAAGGTGGTGTTATACTTGGCTAGGCATGGTCCCCCTAGCTATCTGACTGAATTTCTGCATCATGCTGCATTTCCAAAGATGATTTATTTCTGGCCAATCCCTTTGGATTTTGGCCAGTAGTCGTCCAGCTTGAAATGACAGTCCTATGCCACTTACAAAGTACTGGTGCGTTTGCAGGAAAACAGACCACTGCAGTCCCCTTTTCCTTTCATCTCCACCGAGGTGAAAACTTCCAGAAAAGAAAACTATCCCTGCACATAACCTGCTCACCCCACCTTGCCACCCACAAACACACAGAACAGTAGACAGTTGCCTGATCATCTTCCAGGTATCCCATACTTAGTGCTTTAGATTTTTGTCTGGTCAGCTGAGTGTTTTACTCTAGTATTTTTTGTTTGAAAGGGTTTTTTTTGAGCAAGGATGTCAGGTGAATTTTATTAAGCTCTTAACACTTTGGTTTCCAACTCTCCATTAGTCCAAAATCGATATGTTAATTTTAAAATATGCCATGTAAAACTCAATTATGCATAAATCACTCAAACAGTTGTTAAGATACTATCATAGAAAGGTGGTAAGGTATCAACTAGAGTAGTTCTCAAACCCTGTATTTCCAGGAGGGAAGTATACCTCCTTTAGTAAATGCAGCAAACACATGTAACACACACACACACACACACTGGGCAATCATTTTGAGCATTTTGAGCATGAAGAGGGACTGTCCTGAATTCTGATGTAAAACACATAGACCATACAAGTCATTGACACAAAACTCATCTTCTTTAACATCCAGTCACACTAAGTATATGACTTTTATATTTCTACTGAAAACTTACGGGGTCTCATCACACAGCGTATAACACTTCACTTTTTAAAAACTCACCAATCAATAAAGAAGATGTGGCATATATATATATATATATATATATATATATATATATATATATATATATATATTGGAATATTACTCAGCCATAAAAAATCTTGCCATTTGCAACAATAAGGATGAACCTAGAGAGTACAATGCTAAGTGAAATAAGTCAGTCAGAGAAAGACAAATACTATATGATTTCACTCTTAAATGTAGAATTTAAGAAACAAAACAAAGAAAAGAAGAGACAAACCAAAAAACAGACTCTCAGCTATAGAAGACCAGAGGGAGGTGGCTGGGGGGATGGGTAAAATAGGGGAAGGGGATTAATGAGTACACCTATTATGATGAGCACTAAGTAATGTACAGAATTGTTGAATCACTATATTGTACACCTGAAACTAATGTAACACTGTATGTTAACTTTATTGGAATTAAAAAATAATAAAATACAAAAATTAAAAGTTACCAATCATACATATCTTCCATTGGGTGTCTCCTTCAGCCACCTTGTTTTTGCTCAACAACACCACCCCCGGCCCCGGCCCCTCCAGTACATATACAAACACATGCACAAACCTAACCTTGCTGACTACAGTGACTTCTAAACCTTTCTCAGAGCAATTTGGCTCCTTTTACTCTTCTAAACTTGCAAATTTAAACCCAGAGCACTGATCACACAACAAAAGACCCTTCAAGGAAGTAGGAGAGGGACTATAAATGACCCCAAATGCTTTTTAGTTATACTGAAACCTATTTAAAAACCACAGAGCACAAAAATCCAGCATTAACTTGAATAGTTCTAGCTGATTTAATTCTGCACCAACGCACCCTTTTATTTCACATAGTCCTAGTCTCCCTCCACGTACTTGAAATTTTCCTCAATGGTTCAATGAATATTTATTGAATGATTACCATGTGCCAAGCATTGAGGGATGTAAGGTCCTTGCTCACAACAGGAACTCAGAGTCTCCCAGGAAGACAGAACAATGACAGTCTAAGTATTGTAGGGAAGAAGTAGAGTGTACCAGAGGTTCTTGAGTCAGACTTTCTGGGCTGAAAGACTAGCCCAGTTGCCTAGGTCCATGTTGACATTACGGGGGCTTCTTTCCCCTGGACATTCAATTTAGTAAACAATAAATGCTTTGTGGTCTAAGTCACTTCTAGTTAGATTGTTACTTGCCGCCAAAAGCATCCTATCTGATAGTACTCGAATAAAGTGACCAGATGGTATGATATTTCATTTTATTGGTACAAATGCATTCAAGTCTCACAAGTGGAAACAGTCAAGTGAACAAAAAAGTAAGTGAAAAATGAAGCATTGGAGTTATTAACAAAGGACTGATGGAGTAGAATAATTAAAGAAGCGGGAAAAATGTAGAACAGTTTCTATAATTTGAGTTATAAATATATATCTAGGATATCAACATTTTTCTAAAGTATATTTTCTTTCTTTTCTAATTTAACTAGGCCAGAAAGATTAAAGCATCTTGAGAAATACAACTTTTCACAAAATGATTTGCTATTCTGAAATTTTTAGACAACACTATTTTCTTCCTAGTACTTGCTTTAGATATTTAGATAGATATTTTTCAGGAAAAGTCATGTGTAAATAATTCATTTAGAAATCAAATCATATTCTAAAGGTCCTAGTGAAACCAGGTGTTTCAAAGAAAATTATGATAAATCTTTTTGTATGGCAAACGACATCCTTACAGAACAAATAATCTATCATTATCCATTTTATAAGATCATATTTTAATATGCTGGGTATCCTTAGAAGACTTTTACCATATTATCATGTAAAGCCCAGACTTGGAGAGCCTGGGTGGCTCAGTCGGTTAAGCATCTGCCTTTGGCTCAGGTCATGATCCCAGGGTCCTGGGACTAAGCCCCACGTTAGGCTCCTTGCTTATCTGGGAGCCTGCTTCTTCCTCTCCCTCTACCTGCCCCTCCTCCCTGCTCGTGCGCGCTCTCTCTCTCTCAAACAAGTAAATAAAACCTTTTAAAAAAATAAAAAATAAAACCCAGACTTTTGCATAGCTATTGTAATGAAGAGTTTTCTCTAATATGAATCATAACAGGAGGCTGAGTGTGGCAATCAACAAAATACTTCATATCTTTTTATTCTGCAACTAGTATTTCAATTTTATCTTACTTTTAAACTTCCTTTTGATTTCATTATTTATATCTTGCTAGACAAAGTTTCTTTTCCTGCATTCTCGGTGAAGAAGAAATCTGGAGGCTTGGTTCCTGATGGATTTTATCTCCGGCTTTATAAACCTCTATCAATGATGTCTTCAAATAATTGCTCAAGTTGAAATATAGTGGAATAGAATCCTCTATATGCTGGGTAAACTGCCCACATCAAATTTCAGATTTGAAAAATTCTGATATCAATTAAAATATGGTATTGATTTCAAGTAACAGCTTAAGACTGAAAAATCACATGTGAATCTGCCTGTCCCTTTAAAAAGAAAAGCAATTGCATTTTGGTTGCTGAGCTCTCTTGGATTTATTTTATCTTAGCAGCTGTTCCTGAAGTCGATGTTATTCAAATGAAGGGCTTCAAGCTCTTTGTTGTGTTTTTCAACTTATGGTATATGCTATCAAACATAAAACCCAAATTTAGAATGGGGTGGAGGGAGGGGGCAATTAGAAATACCGAAGAAATAAAATAATATTGAAAAAACCCTCTAATTTTTATTTAACAAAGATAAAACTGATGAACATGATCTGTCTGAGGCCCCAGTAACAGTAGCAAGGCAAAACCCCCAAACCTCTAAGCACCAAAAGTTGGATGATATATTTAGTAATAAGTATATGTGTAGGGGGGAGGTGTTGTGTCCTAGATGGAAATAATGGAACTTTTCTGTCTTATGGAAGACAAGGAGAGAACATATCAAACATTTTTCATTCCACGCTGCAAATAAGCATATTATAAATTCTGCCTAACATAAGGCTGCTCTTTGACCTCGGGAGAATAACTTTACAACTCATCCACTTTCTTTTTTCATTTATTTTTGTTGCACTTGTGTTTGGAAAAAGCAGCACAGCCTGATTGTTAAGAGTGCAAACTCTGAGCAAGAATATTCGCTCTGCCACATACTTGCTGTGGAAACTTCACTTCCCACTAATTTACCAATTAAACCTGTTCACTTCAGTAATAGCAAAGTATTAAATTTTAACTTACTCAGGAGTTATCACCCTCATTTTCATGTCATATTTAATCATTTCCTAGTATTAAGGCCGATTATTTACTGAGTGATTACTATTTGTCAAGCATTCTTTTAAGTGCCTTGCACATGAATTGATTTAATCCTCACAACAACCCTATGAGGCAGGTATCATTATTGCCTTTATTTCCAAATCAGGAATTAAGCAGGGAGACGTTAAATAATTTGTCCAAAATCACACAGCAGGTACATTTAAGAGCTGGGGTTCACAGGGCTCCTTCCCTTAAGCACTATGTCATTACCAACCTCTTAGGACCGCCTTAATCTCTGGTGCTGTCCAATCATTTTTGTTCCAAAGCCTGCTTATTAGTGAAGAGTAATTTTTAAACTGGGATCACCACCCTCTGCCCATGTACAGGGGGATTCTCCAAGTGGTACAGAGCATGGGTAGTTTGAAGGGAATCAATTCCCTGGCCTCAATTTCTATACTTTCCTAAAATGTATATGCCTGAGAACAGGCTTGGGCCTCTTTTCTACCCCCTTCCCACAATTGCCATTTTTCTACTTAACGAAAGAAAGTCATTCTTACAGATCCCACTCCTTCCTATGGTGCCTTGGCCCAGGTGTACAAAACATGGAAAATTAGAAGCCCCGTGTTAGTGTTAAGGAAGAGATAACTATGATGAGTGGCGAACACAACTGTCGCCTGACAGAGCATTAAAATTAATTCAAATGCTAGATCATCACATGACTTTGGGCACATAATGGGGAAGTCAAAGAATTGGGTAACACCACTACAGCAGTTCCTTCCAGTCCCATCTACTTATTTCTGTGAACAAAGTACCTCAGCATTTCTATCTATACAGTGTCAAAGAATAGAATTGGAGCAGATCTCAATAATACACTCAGAATATAAATAATATTCATCCACAAATCCACTGGAAAAGAAAAAGCCCCTTCCATTTCATTCACACATGCATTTCCAATAAAATCTTATTTTTTATGTTTCAAGGTAGTTATCAATTTTTAATATAGCCACCGTTTGATCAATTGTGTACAACTAATAATCTTAGTGATAACTCCATCCAGAGACATTTTTAACACCTGGAACCTAGAATCACAGGGAGTAAAATTATGTAAATATGTAGTTAAAATGTCCACTATGCAGAATGATGTAATGATCAATAAAAATTTTTCAAGCATGAAAATACACAATGAGAAACCATTCTGTGGGGGAAAATAGAGTAAAAATATGAGTTCAAGAAGAAGGAAAAATGTAAATTTTCTGACTGTTTTAAAGAAGGCCTAGTTTATATATATTTAAATGAAAAATGTTAGGTAACAAATTATGTGGGATTTAAATTCTTTAAACAACTTTAACATCTCAGGAATTGCAATACACCGGAAACCACACCCATTGCAAGTTTATGACGAAAAATTATAGATGGCAACATAAAAATGTGGGAGGGACACAAGTTTTTCAAAATTATTTTAGGGAGGTATGTGAGCACAAAGTGTGAAGACCACCGATCATGAAGTCCCAGGAGATCTCCCTAGGGCACTTAAAATCTGGTCCAGGTAATCACTAACACTACCATTTTACACATAAAAACATGACTGCTATGTAAAATAAAATAAAATTGGTCACTACTCTTATGCCCTGGACAGTCAGCAAATAAATGTGAACAAATGAGAACTGAATATACCACTCTGAGTTGATGTGGGCACTTTGCTCTATGCTGTTCTTCATCTCTACAGACACTGGGTACAGCTATGCCCACCACACTGTGTGTTTGAGGAAAACATAACATAAAACACAGCTTTCAAGACCACATTTAAAATAAAGAAATGTACTACAAGATTTTCCTGTGAGTTCTGTCAATATGAGCCTGGCCTATGAGCTACTTAGGTTATATGATTTTTTAAAAAAGATTTTATTTATTTATTTGAGAGAGAGAGAGAGCATGAGTTGGGGAGGAACAGAAGGAGAGGGACGAGCAGACCCGTCGCCGAGCACAGAGCCCGACGCAGAGATCGATCCCCGAAATCACGACCTGAGCCGAATCCAAGAGTCAGACACCCAAACGAGTGGGCCACCCAGGCGCCCCAGGTTATACGATTTCTAAAGCCAAATTTACGAGCTGCTCAGGTTATATGATTTCTGAAGCCAAATTTAGGACCCATGACCTGAGACATATAAGTGTCCTTCAGAGGCTAAACCAGCAGTTTACTGAAAAATAAGAAATTTCCTGAAAATCCAGGGCCTCAGGTCAAATAACTAGATACAATTCACACCATGTTGGCTATCTTAAAGTGCAAGTCTTATAATTTATTCTAGGGCCAAAATTAGACTCCTTGGATTCTTAATTTTATTCTGCTACCAATCCTTAATAAATAACGTCTCTAGGTCTGATATAATCATTTGTAAAATAACCAGGATTATTTCCATATCTTTTGTTTCCCTTCTGCATAGAAGTTCTAGTCATTCATTAGTTTAACAAACCTTTACCAAGCACCTGTTATGTACCAGAGCTGTGCAAGGTCTCAGAGATTCAAAAGTGAGTAAGACTGAGTCCCTTTCCTCCGGGAGCTTCTAGGCTATGATAGTATGAAGACCGCTTACTTGTTTGAGATTATTACAATATAGAATGATAAACACTTTGCTAGAGGAACATGGAAAGTACAGTGATAGCTCAATGGAGGGAAGCATCCATTTGGGGAAGACTTCACAGGCGAGGAAACACTTACATGTATCTTTTTTTTGGTCCGTTTGATGCTTTAAGTTTTTCCTAAATTCCATTACTTTTAAAGATGAGGCAAAGCATTCATATAGTATAAAATCTGAAATGTACAAAGGGTCATGCTATGAAAGGTTTCCCTTCTACCTGCCACCCCCACCCCACCGGGCTGCACAGTTTCCCTCCTCAGAACAACCAGGATGGCCATTTTCTTGTATACTCTTTCAAAGATTTGAATTCTATTTTAAAAGAATGAATATAAGATAATCAAGTGAAAAGGGGGGGCTGAGCATTGCAGACAAAGGGAACAGCCCGAGCCTGTGGGACAGTTGGGCCCCATGAGGCTGCAGGACAGAACAAGGGTCAACTCCTTGAGAGTCGTTCCCATGCCAAGAAGTTTGGATCTTATCTTGAAGCATTTAGAGCTGCACTCAGCAGGTTTAGAGCAGAGAAGGTGCCTGATTAAATGAGTGACTTAGAAAGACACTCTAGCAGAGATGTGGAGAATGGATTAGAGAGAGGCAAGATCAGCGAGAGACCTGTTAGGGGGCAACCATAATAACCCAGGGAAGGAGTAATGAGGACCTAAGTCAGGACAGAATCAGTAGGGATGGGAAGGGGGCCAACTCCAGCTGTTAAGGAAGAAGGATGGACAGCATTATTGGATCAACTGGATTCCAGTGAATTTAATTCTTGTTCTCTCCTCATCTAAGAGCTGCCTGAGTCAAGTTCTGAGAATAATTAGAATTAATTATCCCCTCCCTTTAAGCTCCCACCAGGGTACCCCATCTTGTCTAAGTGTTTATTTGGTGACCTCAAGATGCCCAAGTTTCCCAGGGCAAATTCACCACTCAAATCATAATCCCCACATGGCTCTGTCATCAGAAAAGTCCCCTATACCCACACTCTTCTCTGACCAGTCCCTTCACCTTCTGGCTCGGAGGGAAACCTGGCTTTTCCCTGAGGACGCTGAATTCCCTGCAGCCCTCATGCGTGGCAGCCACTTCCTCTCACACGCCATGTACCACCGGGCCAGAAGGTGGTACGGGTACCCTTCTTGCTTCTCCCTGACACTTGCAAACCGTGGTCCTTTCCTTGCTCTCCGTGATCAGCTGCTCTGAAGCCGATGCCATCAGACTGCACCTCCCTCCAGACCCCCTTGCGTTGGCCCTCTCCCGTCCTCCCGGTCACTCCCACACAGTTCTTGGAGATTTCAACACCAGGTTTGCTGTCCTTCTCTCTTCCATTCTCCTACATGAATGGTCCATCCAATCTCCTGGCCTCTCCATTCCTCAACCTCTCTCTTTGCAGTGACCATTTCTTCTGCCACACCACTTCAGCCACCAAACCACGGTTATCCTTAGTTCCTGTCACTTACAACTGGACCCCTCAGTTATCTCAGTTTCAAGCATATTACTTTTATATTTCCAGCATGTACCTTCTTATACGTCAGCTCAAACCATTCTTCTACTCCACTAGACACTTTGTTCATTTGACCCTACTGTCCTTTCACTGTTTATCTCCATTCTTCAGATTCTCACTCCCTCCTTACCTAGCTTAGAGTCCATGGTCTTGCATTATAATTACTTCTTTAAATATGCTCTCAGGAAGGGAAAAATGAATGGGGGAAATCGGAGGGAGAGATGAACCATGAGAGATTATGGACTCTGAGAAACAAACTGAGGGTGTTAGCAGGGAGGGGGGAGGGAGGATGGGTTAGCCTAGTGATGGGTATTAAGGAGGGCACATACTACATGGAGCAATCGGTGTTATACGAAAACAATGAAGCATGGATCACTACATCAAAAACTAATGATGTATTGTATGGTGACTAACATAACATAAAATAAAATTTAAAAATATGCTCTCAGGGCGCCTGGGTGGCTGAGTCGGTTAAGTATCCCACTCAATTTCTTTTTTTTTTTTTTAAGATTTTATTTATTTGAGAGAGAGAGAATAAGAGAGAGAGGGCACATGAGAGGGGGGAGGGTCAGAGGGCGAAGCAGACTCCCTGCCAAGCAGGGAGCCTGATGCGGGACTTGATCCAGGGACTCCAGGATCATGACCTGAGTCGAAGGCAGTCGCTTAACCAACTGAGCCACCCAGGCGGCCCCCACTCAATTTCGACTCAGGTCATAATCTCAGGGTCATGGGATCAAGCCCCTCATCAGGCTCCATGCTCAGTGCACAATCTGCTTGTCCCTCTCCCTTTGCACCTCCTCCACTCACACACTCTCTCTCTCAAATAAATAAAATCTTTAAAAAAACAAATATACTCTCACCTCTCCTGGCCCTTTATTGTGTCCATTATATTGTCTTGAAAAAATATTTGCCTACATTCTCTGTCTCCTTCTCTCACCTTGTCCTCCTCCAGTACATTTGACCCCATTCTATTCTACTGCAGACAAGATTTCTCCATGAGGTAGGGAACATGGATGCCAGTAGCTCTTGGGCACTATCTTATTGCTTGCCCCCCAAAAGAGGTGAGAATGGTATCTATTCCAGGAAATTCTGGGAAGAGATCTTGATTGTTTCAGCTTAGGTGATGTGCCCACCTTGGACCAATCACTATGTCCTAAGGCCTGTGGTCAACCACACAAGCCTGGACCACTACTAAAATCCTCCCCTAGAGTCAGTGTTACCACAATCAGCCATCCCACCAGAACCATGTGGAGTAAAGGAGGAGCAGTGAAACTGGCTGGTGCTGTTACCAAAGATAAAGGGATGCAGGATAAATCAAAACAATAGATACCTGTAATGTAGTTCTTAAGGTGGAATAGGAACCTGGAAAAGTGGCTGGCAGACAAATCGTAGGAGACATGATTGTATTATATTTGGATTACAATTTTATTCTGTCACCAAAGCAGAGTCTGTGAAATAAATTTCAATACCTCGTCCAATCATCTACAATGCATAAAATATAAATAATGAAAAATAAAATATAAAATAATATTAAGCAAGGGCCCTGTAAGGTAAAATTCAGAAAAAGATAAGAGGGATCTAATTTAGGTTGCAAATCGGCAACACATGAGACACAATCATAGCAATACAATTAATACCCTTCACTTTTCATTTGTATAAGGAATAATACCTTAAATATAACTCACTTTAAATTTGACACACTTTCCACAAAAATAGTATAGGCAGTAAAAAACATGAATACATTCTGAAATATTCAAATGAACACAGTCTTAAGAAACAAAAGCAAGCAGGGGTGCTTGGCTGGTTGGGATCGTGGGTTGGAGCCCCATGTTGGGTGTAGAGATCACTTTAAAAAACAAGAAAGAAACCAAAGTAAGCATTTGAAGTTTTTATTTGTCCAGAAAGTTTTGCTATATGTTTTGTTTAGTATAAGAATAATTTTTGATAGTAAAATGTCCTCTTTTTTTTAAACTATAAAAAACAAACAAAATAAGACAGGAACATCCATAAACCCTGCTGGAGGTCTTGAGATGCTAAAGTTCTCAGAACTGCTGTTTGCATTTATAAAATATGATGAACTATTTATAATCTCAACATTTTCAGAATTCAGCATATTTAAATGCTGCTACCTGATTTACAAGCCAAGGGATTTAAGCTAGAACTGCAAGCAATATGGATAGAATAGTCAAACCCAGGCCAGATGGCTCTTTAATGCTTTTTAAGTAGGTTGGTGGTAATATGGTGTTATCTGAGGACCCAAAAAAAGCACTTCAAAAATATCTCCCTTATCCAAGTCTTGGTGCCTGAAACTCCACCTTTAGCAAGTGGGGAAGGTAGAGGACATATATTGCTTTTGCCTGCCCAGCATCTATTTCTTTTTCTGGTAACAATATCTTGTTTCCCTTAAGAAAGCACTTCTCCCCAGCTCTCCTTGAAGCAGTTAAGGGGCACTGATTCGGACCCTAAACTTGGAGGTAAGCATGAGACCCGGTCTCGACTCCTACAGTACTCTTGAGTACCGAGTACTGCACCCTCTGGCCATAGCAGTTGGTTAAGGGACAGGCACAGAACCCAGTGAGATCCATTCATGGGATTTTGGATGGAGGGACTCATAAAGAGACAGTACTCCTTCCCCTGGGAAGCTATCAGTGGTGAGTGCTATATGCCTGGTATGCCTGGGGCCATTTCTCCTTCTCTTCTACACCTCCCTCACCTCTCACTTAGGTCAACTACTATGATGCTGAGATTGGGGAATGCCTTTGCTAACTTCTGCCCTAGGCCCTCAGAGCCAAGCCACCCTTCCGCTTGTTAACATTTCCCAGCTCTTTAAGATACCCTAGGACAATTCATTGACATCTATGAAAGACTGACACCCATATTTCCCTGACAAATGTCAGAAGACATGTTCTAGAAGATCCATGTTACTCCATGTAAATGCATGGCATTACTGTTTCTGTTAATATTCATACAAGTGGGGAGAGGAGAGAAATCTCTATTTGTAAGAAATTACTTGAATTTCATTATTCTTTAGATGTGACCCCTTGGAAAGGAGCTAAATGGACATTCAAGTTTTCTAATTACAAAAATAGAATATAAATATTGAATTTACTCTGTATACAGAGTAAAGCCTTAGAGTGCTGTAGTCAACAAGGACCTCTAAAATGGATCCATTCTTTTCCCCAATTGGAAACTAACAAAATGGCAACCATAAAGAGAAAGGCACGGTGAGATATTTTCACTTCTCCCTCATTTCCAAATCTGGCAAGTTTCCAGAAGAAACCATCTAGAGTGAAAGAAGGTGGCTTGGAAATAGTTCCATCTTATAAATATTGAGAAGATAACTGACCTGAGTCTGTGTACATGTTCTGCTACTTCTTTTCCTAACCTTCCTCCAAAATTGCCTACTGTCTACAGTGAAACAGAGGGACACTGTGTGACAATGTCCCCGACATCAGGCATATAGCAACAAAAATGCCAGATAAGACACTTCTCTCATGGAGCTTATACTTGCTGTTGGGTGAAACAAAAAGGAAACAAATTAGTTAAGAAGGTAACTTCAGATGGTCTTAATAATACAACAAAAATAAAGTATGTGACAGAGAGTGACAGGCAGGCAGGATTCTTCAGGTAGAATGGTCATTCTAAAATCTTAGGGCAGAGAAGTCCAGGCAGAGGGAACAAATGCAAAGGCCCCAAAGCCAGCACGAGCTTGGAGTGTACGTATGTGTTAGTATGTAGAGAGTATGTCTTAGTTTCTTATTGCTGCTGTAACAAATCACTAGAATCTTAGTGACTTAAAACAATAAATATTATCTTTTTTTTTAAGATTTTATTTATTTATTTGACAGAGAGAGAGAGAGAGATAGCGAGAGAAGGAACACAAGCAGGGGGAGTGGGAGAGGGAGAAGCAGGCTTCCCGCAGAGCAGGGAGCCCGATGCGGGGCTCGATCCCAGGACCCTGGGATCATGACCTGAGCTGAAGGCAGATGCTTGACGACTAAGCCACCCAGGCGCCCCTAAACATTTATTATCTTATAGTTGTGGAAGTCAGAAACCCAACATGGGTTCAGGGAGCTAAAATCAAGGTGTCAACAGGGCCATACTTCCATTGTAAACTTTAGTGAGAGTCTGTTTCCTTGCCTTTTCTAGCTTCTAGAGGCTGCCAGCATTTCTTGGCTTGTGGCTCCTTCCTCCATCTCCAAAACCAGCAGCCTAGCATCTTCATATCCCTCCCTGACCTCCCCCTGTCTCCCACCCTGCCCTCACCAGTCCACCTTCTTTGCCTTATCAGGACCCTTGTGACGACACTGTGCCCACTCAGATAATCAAGGGTAATCGGCCAAAAGGCCATTCCCCACCTCAAGTTCCTTAACTTAATCAAACCTGTAAAGTCCCTTTTGCCACATAAGGTAACAATTTCACAGGTTCCAGGAATTAGAATAGAGGCATTTTGGGGGTGAGAGGCATTATTCTGACTACCAGAGAGTCTGGAGGAGGGAAGTGGTTGAGAGTTTGGGCTTTGGTTGGCTAAGAGCGTTGGGAAAGTGAAAGCAAGAAGACCAATTGAGAGGCTACTGCGATGGTTCAGGAGAGAGATGGTGGGGGTGCCTAGATTTGGAGAGAGCAGCCACAGAGTTTCTCCGTGGCTCCACAGCCTTACCCCAAAATACAGTCAATGTTGCAGGGCTGTCCTGGGTTGGCAACAATGCCTGTAAGAGATTTGATGCAGTCCCTAATTCCAAATAGTGCTCAAGAAATGGCAGCTATTATTTTCATTTGCTTTAAGTTTTCATTTAAAAACAAGACTGATGAATCACAGACCTGTACCCCTGAAACAAATAATACATTATATGTTAATAAAAAATAAAATAAAAAAAAACCAAACCAAACCAAACCAAAACAAAACAAAAAAGCTTCCATAAAAACATAGAGCGTTTAACAAGTAGATGAAATCTTAAGGATTAAGGATGAAGCCCAGGGAGGAGAAACAGCTTGCCCAAGCATACCTTGTTAAGTCAACAGATTGATATTAAGCAGTATTTCCAGACAAAGTGAGGACAGAAAACCACTTCCTGTCATCCTTCCAGAAACCAGAAAAGGCAGCTCAGAGCCCACTGGGAAGCAGTGGGAAAGGCAGGGGGAGGGGAAGGAGGCTGAGCCAGTGAAGTGCAGAAGTCTTGTGGTGTGGGGACATGCAAAGGGTCTCCAAGGACCTACTTTCAAATGCTGCTACTTATTGACTCTGTGATCTTGGGCAAGTCATTTACTCTCCCTTTACCTCATTTAGTTTCTTAAAAATGGGCATAGTATCCCACTCCCCAAGGTTGTCATGAAGTTCCATTGAGAAAATGTAAGATAGAGCATTTGTAAACTTCCAAGCCTGTAAAGTATTATTCCCCACTTCCCCAGCAGCCTCCTTTGCATTCCCTCCAATCTTTAAAGGCATTTTTACAATGGTTTTAGATGGACTCACAAGCTTCTGATATCCCTCCTCGCCTAAGGAGTCCAGCAATGTTCACCAGTTTCGGCTTCTGAGTGCACCAATATCTTTCTTCAAAAGTGAACATTCAAACACAAAATGTCCAGTAATTACTTTCTCCAGTAATATGGTTCTGGGTTTTCATTTCTCTAAGCTTTTTTCTGCTTGCAAATTCATTTGTTATAAACTGGAACTCAGATGCAATAAAAATAACTGTACTCTCCCAAAAGATAAAATAGACAGGAAGCTATATGCAACTGGGAATTATTTATAACAAAGTCAATTTAAGGACATAGTTATCCGCCTAGCACCTATACGCCTTACCTAACAGTTCAGTTAGGCTTTAAAGAGCATTAGCGATAACAGACCTTTGAGGCCAAAAGAGTGGCTCTAAGTCAATGCTACCATCACCCACAAGGTCAAAGCTAAAATAATAATAGTACCTTTTCAGCGTTCACACATGTGAACTACAGTATGTCAGCCTGAGGAGGGCTTCTCTGATCAGCAAACTGCAACCACCTGCTCTGAATATAACACAACACCCTCCCTCCCGCATGCCTTGTTTTCAAGAGTTCTCAGCTGTGAGGTATCAAATGCTGGCTAGAACCAGGCCCACCTTCTCCCAAGGGAGAGCCCACTGTCTGTCTTCTCTACAGAGGCCAGAATGAAAATAAATCAGCTATTCAATATGTCTAATCAGATGAAAGCCTGTTCCCTGAGGGATGACCTCAATCCCACAGTGAATGGGGAGCAGATTAGCATATCACAGATCCCAGGGCACCAGGCATTGTCCGGTAAACAAAATGAAATTAGAAACACAGGAGTATGACACAAAAGCCAAGACAAATTAATGCTTTATGTGCGTTAATGTTTACCTTTGTTTAAACGTAGATTTCTGAGACAAGTGGTGAGTCATCTGCAAAGAAATGTCTGGTTAGACTACAGTGTTGGGTGGGAGTGGGGATTTCTCATTCAGCAAAACATGTGAGATTTAGATTTCACGGTGAAAGCTTCAGAATTGTTGAAAATAAAGATGACTTCCTCCCACCAACAAACCTTGGTGATAAATTGGTTTTGTTTTTAGTCAGGGCTCTATTATATTGTAGGTATATGTAGAGCTGGAAGGATGGAGTGAAGAGTCAGAAAAATGAGACTAAAGATTAGCAAGAACTGCAGGAATCAGCAGTGGTCGTGGGAATATGCTAAATGATGAGGCAGAGATCGGCAAGACCCACAATGTGGAAAAATCTGCAAGACAGGTGACATGGATTTTCCAAAAAATAAGATACAAGGGAAAAAATAAAAGAGGAGAGGGAAACCTAAAGAATAAAAGAGACATGAGACCTATCAACCAAGTGCCATGTGTGAACTTTGTGTGGATCTTGACTTCAATGATGTTAAAAGAAAGTCTTGAGACAATTGGGGATATTCAAACACTGGATTTCATGAAATGAAGCCTCATTTTTTAGAGACAAATGCTGAATATGTAGAGAGAAAATGATATGATTTCTAAGATTTGATTCAAAATATGAAACGTGATTGATTGCTCACGGTTAATAGTTATTAAGCTTGGAAGATGGGTATATGGGATTCTGTAACTTTTGTATTTGTTAGAATTTATCCATAATAAAAACCTCTTTTTAGATGAGCAAGCTCTAAATAGTAAAATGGAAATTATTCTTGTTAGAAATACACTATTGTGCAGCACCTGGCTGGCTCAGTTGGTAGGGCATACAACTCTTGATTTCAGGGTCGTGAGTTCAAGCCCCACATTGGGTGTGGAGCCTACTAAAAAAATAATAATAATAAATAAAAAGATACAATTTTTAAAAAACGAAATACACTATAGTATTTTTTTTTTAAGTAGGCTTCATGCCCAGCATGGGGCTTGAAATCATGACCCTGAGATCAAGACCTGAGCTGGGATCAAGAGTTGGATGCTTAACTGACTGAGGCACCCAGGTGCCCCTACACTATAGTATTTTTTTAAATGTTCTTATATAAGGACATTATAAAAATCAAATCAAAGTTCATAAACAAAGGAGCTCTCTTCTAAATGAATTAACACACATAAAGCACTTAAAACGATGCCAGGTACACCACATGATGAGTGTTCAATAAATGTTAGCCAATTCTTTTTTTCTTAAATGTAATGGGTTTAAATCTTGGCCTACAAATACAAGTGTATAAGAAACAGAGCTTTGTTTTTCTACAACTAAACATAATCTCTTTTTTTAATACTTTTTTAAAATTTAAATTCAATTAATTAGCATATAGTGTATTATTAGTTTCAGAGGTAGAGTTCAGTCTTATATAATACCCAGTGCTCATTACATCATGTGCCCTCGTTAATGTCTCTTTTAATACCACTTTCTAGCAAGACAAGAGAAAAACCTGTCAGTTCTAAGATACTCTCAAACCTTTCCCTGTAGTTGTATCTAAATTGCAGAGGCGTCTAGAGATCCAAGTGTTGGGTTGGGTCTATGGGGTGGGGGCAGTCTATCTGATCCTCAAGACTTCTGCTCACACTTATCATCTGCTGAGACATCCCTCACCCCATTTGACCCACTCACCTTTGTGTTCTCTCTTTTCCCCATCTTCAGGTTGGGTGGGTCACTAACCTACTTCTAGGTCAGTCGCAGGCCCTTGGAACGCATACTGCTGTTCCCATCCCAGTGGGCCATCTGTGAGCTTCTCCAAAGCCACTTCTTCCCTGGGATTTTCCTACTTTCTGAGGTTCTCCCTGGGAGAGCAAACACTGATCTCTTCTTCTGCACCTCACCAACGTAATAGGAGTTTTGTCCAGCTTCATCCCCCTCCACCGCTCCCCAGTCCAGGCTGAGCCCAGGAGCTGGTGCAGGGCCTCCTTTCTTCAAGACAAGACAACTTCCCATGGAGCTCTCATTTCTGACACTGCTTTCTCTCGCAACCTGGGGAACCCTTGCTCTTCCTCAACAAAATCCCTCCCATATTTTTCTGTGCCCTTTTACAACTCAAATACTGGAAAAGCTACCCTCTTCTCTGCTTCCTCCTATCACATTCCTTCTCTGAGAAGACAGAGAAAGAGTAGCTGATGAAAAGGGGGAAAGGAGATGATGGGGAATATGTCCATAAGTATCTCAATTATTTTTCCTTCCATTCTAACGATGCATGAATGGGAAACAGACAGAGCTGAGTGATTTAACCTTTTCAAATTATCATAATTAGTTTTAGAACATCCAGAATGGCCAGGTTTCAGAACACCCAGAATGACGGTCATATTGAGTGTCTGCCTTTAACTTAGCCCCCAAAGGAATGATGAACTCTTCAACGTGGACCTACAAGCACAGAGATTTCTGCCTCATTATTTTCCACAAAGACATAAAACCTCTTCCAACAGAACTAGTGAGACCAAGTAAGTGCAGACCAGGAGAAACGTAAGCAGATAGCATTCACCGATTGGTGCACTTTGGATTTTTAGGCGGAGGTGCAAATTTTGAGGAAGATCTTTTTTTGAAAGACCAAACAGAAGCTAGTAAAAGTAAGTCTTGTGCTTTTAGTTCTGAGTCATCTCCTCCTGCTGTACGTTTGGTGATCCTGCCGTGCTGGTGGCTTCAGTGACTTAGGCATTCATACGATATCTGTGAGTATCTCTGTGCCAGGCCCTGTGCTAGGAGCTCAGGCACAAGCAAGAGTGAGGAATCTGGGCTGTGCTTTATCTCCTGATCCAACTTGACCAGTCTATGCATATGAACTTCCCATTAAACCAGGGTTCTGGCCAGAAACATTAGTTATTATGGGCTAAAAAAAATGTGTCGTTAGGAGACATGAGACTAAAAAAACCCCTTAATGGTGGCTTTCAGAGAACAGGCAAAGAATAGAATGAAAAGGCCCTTTATTGGTGTGTAGCTGTGTGAACAGAGCCGGGCGGTGAGGGCATTGGGCCATCTGAGTATCAGGTTAAATGCCGTTGTGTTATTACCGGTCTAATGAATTTTCAAAGTATCATTCTCACGAAAATCCGGTGAACAACAAAGATAAAGAAATTTTGCTGCCACAGCTGAAAACAATGACACTAACAAGGCACTTTCTGAACCAGCACACACTCAGACTGGGTTACACTTTGGACCCATTAGAGAGCCTCTCCTCAAAACAAACACCTCTTTGAACCTATAGCTCTTAACCCAAGTTAAAGACCAAGAGAAAAAGAACTCATTGTATTCTAACAGTTAAGGGACAAAAAGGTCACGTATTTACCTTACTTCACAATCTCACATATTCCCAGAATTTCTAGCTCCCTGAAAGTAAAGAATAATGTTATTTTTTTCCTCTTACATATCATCCATGTTCTCCACCATCGTGAAAAGCTGAAACTTTCTTTGTCGAGTTTCTATCAGTTAGTGATAATTACGGGGTTTACAGCCAGTTGAATCAGGTCACTGGTTAAAAAGAAAGGTCCTCTTATAGAAATTACTAGGGGTTTTTTGTTTGTTTTGCTATGGCCTAATGTTCCAAGAGTTAAGGGTCAAAGCTCTTTCCACATGAAATTTAAACAAAGTGGGGATTCAGGTGAGCTTTCTTCTGGGGATTAGTGATTTTAAAAATTCAATATATAAAACAAAAGCAAGATATATCTCTTGTCAAATACCTAAACTGTACTATCAGGATTGCCCCTGTTTTATAGACACACTCCATTCAAACCTCTTTTGAGATGAAAACTATGTCCGTGCCCATCTGCCTAGGAAAAAGTATAACTGAGGAAACAGCTTCTTTGACTAAGAGCCATAAAGCACCTGTCCGTGGTGTTTGCAAGTAATTGGGGAACCGTGGCCTGGCCTGCACGGGTGGAAGCACAGAATGCCTGTGGGGAGAGACAGGGGAGATGGGGGGAAATGATTTGCTGACTCAGCGTCTTCCTCTCCCCACCCAAATTATGTCCCTCCCTACGAAGTCCAGGGTTGCACTGCAGGTCAAACTGGGTCACTCTCACATGACTCTCTACAGAGTGTTGGTAATACACACTATCATAGTATCAGAGCCTTCAATCCAGGGACTAAATCGCAACAGGTTGTTTTCTACTTTTCCAATGAGGCCAGTGCCCAGATTTATGGCTTTCTTCCGTTTTTAGCAGTTGGCTCTTCTTCCCCTGAAAAGGCAGCAAATCTGCCTCCAGCTTCATCTTCTTCATATTTTTGACTAGCAAATATGAAATTCTAATGAAAGTGATCTTTCAGAGTTTAAATTCATAGCTTGGAATTCCTCTTTTAATCTTCCCAGGCTTAATTGGAGAAGGATTAGACTTTACGCTTTCTTCTTTCTACTGAATCTATTTATAGGGCCAGAAAAGACCTGGCATCCTGGTTTTCCAACATATGCACTGTGGACATCTTTCTCTGTCTTTCCAAATCTCTGTAAACCGATGGGCCACCAAAATCCACGTTTATATTACAGCTGATGATGAGTATGGCCCTAACTAGCTGTCCTCATCAACCGCCGTTCCTACATCTTCTCGGTGTGGTTGGTTGGTATTTTTCTCCTACTGCTTTAGAGTTGATAATGTACAGGAAGCCATGTTCTGTGACTGGAATTTGAAATTCTGGCCACTCGAAGGTTAACACTAGACTCCTTTCTCATCCATCTGTGAGGAAGTAATCAGATACCCCCATTTTCACGAACACTGGCAAGCCACCGTATGCCACCTGGTCTCTTCTTTATTAGTCAGTTTGAACAGCATGGGTTAAGAGATATTAAGGCGGCCAAGCTGATCTATTGCTGAGAGTGGTATAATTATTGTTCCTCCCTTCCTCACATCTGTCACTGTGTTAGGTCCCACCAAAGTTCAAATGAATTAAGAAATAACATACAGGATACACAAAAATGGCTTTAGATTTGTAGAATTTGCCCAAATTCTCCCTGTTCTAAAGGTTTATCCACCAAGGGACTGGCTCACACATGCAATCTTTCCATAACAGGAACAAGCCCTGTAACTTATGACGCACAGGGGAGCTGAGAGACACAGACTTTGGAGGCTGGCAGCTCAGAAGAAAAGAGAGAGAGAGAGAGAGTAAATCTGGTGTGCTCAGTTCCATCACCAAGTTCACAGATTTGGTAAGTCCTCCTCCTTCCCTGAGGAGGAGGTAACGAAGGGGCAGAGGGAAGTTGATTATGTTCTTTTCTTCTGGACAGTGGGATGGAAATTCTTTTCCCTCTATGGGCACATGAGCAGTGGGGACTAAGTGTTCACTTCTAACACAATTGTAAATGCTGGAAGAGTTGAAGGAAGACCAAAGGCATGTTCGGTTGTGTTGTCCAGGCTGCCCTTGCCAAGATGGGCTTGGCTGGATCCTGTGGGTAAGGTGGGTGTCAGAGCCACAAATGAATCCTCTCTGGCCTTCCTCCTGGCCAACAGTGCCTTGGCAATGATTTTCTTTCTTTCCGTCTCCCTCTTTATTCCATGCTAGGCTTGTGGGACTCATGACTGACTAGACCAAGATGACCCTTTCTCAGTGAATAATCACTAGTTTTAGGGGGCAGGTTAACCATCTCAGGGTTTGCCTTCCCACCCACATCCTATCCCTAATTCAAAAGCCTAGCCAAGAATGTCTGAAGCCGACCTTGTAGCCCTGACCCAAACCTGATGGATGGATCGTGGCCAAGATGTCAGGGCGGGGCAGGAAGTATAAGCCACCACCGTGGCCACGCCCCTTTCTGATGCAGCTAGAACTAACTTAAATTAAAAACAAATTAAAAAAAACTTTAATTTATAAAGTTCAGTGCTTCATCTTCTTATTCAAACATCATTCATTGATATTTTTAGAAGTCAGCTATCTTAAGAACAAGAAGTTGTTTCTCTTTACAAAAGAAAGGAAAATGGACAACTGAGAGGAACATAGTTTCCGATAAGTGAGTCATGTTTATTATATCAAGGTTTCCTTTTTAACCTATTTAGCTATAAAGATGCCTACATGTGTATTTGTAGATCCATATATATTCTGTGTATATTTATCTCTCCTGAATTAAATAGCATTCTTAGTAAAAGCAACAGAATCCATTCTGGCTAGTTTAAGAAGAAATATTCTTTAAAAAAGGATATTGAAAGATATAGGGTAGCTTGGAAGGTCCGTATTGGAGGCTATGCAGTCAGAATAAGACTGAAACTACACTATAGTGGCTTCTTGAGTGAAGACACCATAGTTCACCCCATAGGGATGGAGATAAGCTGCCAGAAACTCTGCCATGGCTACCCTTTAAATGTGGGATATTTCCAATGCCACTCTCAGCAATGGCTCCATTCTTCACTGTACCTGAACTTAATTTTCCTCACTTTTAAATAAGAGGTTTGCATGGATAGAACTGAGTCAAGGTCACCCTAGTTGCAAGGAAGGCTATAAAAGTAACCTGAAAAAAAGGTGAATTACCATGCAGAAATTCTCCAAAAAGGAACAGTGGTTCAGAGGCTAATTTAGAATATCATTTGTCACGACTGCAACACGACTAATGTTGACTTCAGTCCACCCCTTGATTGTAATATACAAATCCCGCCCTTCCATTCTTACATTTCCCAACTCCTAATTTTAAGAGTCATATCCTTCCCCTAACAAGAATTGGGATTTGATCAAAACTCCTTCCCCCAAATCCACACTTGATTATCCTTTCCCCTTTCTTTTCCACCATTCAATGACCACCTGGCTCTCTCCTTTTGTGAGTTTGCTAACTCCTCATCCAAAAGGCTGTTATTGTTTCTATTGTTACTATCCTGAGCTTTGGGAGGGATGGAGGAAGGGAAGTGGAAGGAGATAATAATTAATGTTAATCAGGAATTTCTCTGAAGGCAGGGAACTTTCAAGATAGAACTGAAGACAAATATTATGTCCTGTTGTGTTCTTCTCACAATAGCTATTCTATTGTTTGAACTTTCCTTTTGAAGTTTGACTTCATGATGCATCTCTTTCCCCAGGTACATCCTTCGTTGGAAAAAAAGGTCCAAGTTGTAACTCAAGATTGCTGCACCTGGCTTGGATCTCTCCCAGAGTTTCTTTGGGCTCCAGGCTTTCCCTGAGCTCAGTGACCTGATAGAAATTTACCCTCTCTCCATAGGAGGAAGCTAACAATCTCTACTTTCCTCCTTAAGTCAAGGATGACTCACACTAGAATGTGAGACAGAACAAGAGACATCATCACTCCTCATTCGTCCTTTTGTTTCTTCATTTATTTACTCTGTAATCCTTACAATCCCAGAGTTAATATGCTTTACTATCATAGCAGTCTTAACATTCAAGAAACATAGCCAAAGGGAATTCTACCGGCTTTCTGGGAGGTGAAGAAAATCTCT
The DNA here is from genome assembly GCF_029215605.1 of Mirounga angustirostris. NCBI lineage: Eukaryota > Metazoa > Chordata > Mammalia > Carnivora > Phocidae > Mirounga > Mirounga angustirostris. The sequence continues at coordinate 120,148,001 of NW_026991712.1, read as the reverse complement.
GAAAGAACATTAAATGGGATCCTAACATATGTTGACACTTGTTCAAATCTCCACTTTTTCTAGCCACTTCCCACACCCTGCCATAACTCCTGTGGCTCTCTCCTCAAACTTGCCCTCAAAACTCCTCTACCTGCCAGTACCACATTATTTAGATTATTTTTAGCTCTTGATCCAGTGGCTCCTATTTATTACTACACAGATACATATTTGGGGGATAGAGGACAACTCCCAAAGAAATCAGTGTTCAGCCATAGAATTCTGTGTTAGTGATCATCCCTGTGGGTTCTGATGGGGCAAGTGGGAGGATCCATGGAGAACAGAGGGAATTGCCCCGAGAGAGTGTACCAGTAAGCCAAACTCCATCCCCCACCCCGTCTGTCTTCCTATTTTTCATCATAAAAGCCCAAAGAACAAGTTTATCGAAGAAAGGAATCTCCTCAGAGGGTGGAAAGGGAGGAGGAGAAGCTAAGCGGGCAGAAACTGAATCCTCAGGAAAGGGGATGATAAATGATTGTGAATCCAAATATTAATCATTTTTGTCTGGTCACCATTCATTTATTCATCCTGTATGCTTTCATTCTTGAAACTATTAAGTCAATAATGTATACCAGGTCAGTGGCCCAATATTAGGAATTCAGCAGTTAATAAGACAGAGCATGGTCCATGCCCCCAGTAACCTCACTCTGGGCTCCCTCCCATCCAGCCTGCCTTTTTATCGGCGGCTCTCTGGTTGGTTTGCTCCTGTTAGCAAGGTTGCGCCCCCTGGCGGCTCCCTTCAGCAACAGCGGACACATGGAGCAGATGTCCCAGGCAGCTCCCTCTGCTAATGACAGGAGCTCCCCAAATGCCTGGTACAGGACCTACTCCCATCAATAGTTCTCTTAGAGTCCCTGTTGACTCAGCGTTTTGTGAAGGGCTTGACCCTTAGCACCAGGACTAAGTGTCTCAGCCTCACTTCCAAGCACACTGCCTGCACTAAGCTGCCAATGGACAGTAGCAATGCCAGGTGGGTCCTTCTTCAAAGGCCTTTGCTCAAAGCCACGGAAGCAGGTTGCTCAAACTTTAGTACTGTCCAGAATCTTGAAGGAAAATGGCGCCACAGCCCCTAAAAATGTCCCTGCAAACTCCAAGCTGAGAAATGCTTCCTTAAGTAATGTCTGATTCTATTAAAATGTTCAATTATATATTTTCATAGAAGTTTTATTGATATAATATACAAAATAATTTCTTCTTGGATCACTAAGATGAAAATAGAAAAAAATTAGAGTTCAAATATTTTCCAGAGTATATCCATTGGCTCCCCAACCTGTATCCCACATCTATGCCAAGGAAGCGAACTTCACCCCACCCCACATCATCTCACTCCTAGCCATCTCCTTCTGGGGCACCCTGAAGCAAGGAACAGAACACTGATTCTCTGATGGCTTAGGGTGACATTTCAGTTCTCCTAAAGAGTGCTCTCAGGACTGATATGTCCACAGGAAGGTAGCCAGGGAATTGACAAAAGCTGAACTTTTTTCTTAGCTAATTTCCTCCTGGCCCTCAGAGGGCACAGGGACACCCAAACTCAGAATCTACTTCCCAGATTCAAATTCAAATCCCAGAAACTACTTCATAGTTCCTGAGCATAATTATGAGTAGCAGATACTCCTACTGCCTACCTAGTATCTCTTCTCCCCTTCTTTATGACCAAGAAATTCCCAATTTTGTTCAAGGTGATGACAAGCCCAACTGCATTTCCTGTGTAACTAACAGTGATGAAGACACATGGTTTTAGCTTAAGGCTAGAGTTGTAAGCAGAATTGCTGGGCAGGGCTTCTAGAAAGCTCTTTTTTTTTTTTTTTTAAGATTTTCTTTATTTATTTGAGAGAGAGAGTGCGCACACACATAAGCTGTGAGAGGGGAAGAGGGAGAGAGAGAAGTTGAAGCAGACTCCCCGCTGAGAACACAGCCCACTGTGGGGCTGGATCTCACAACCCTAAGATCATGACCCTGCTGAGATCATGACCTGAGCCAGGTCAAGAGTTGGACGCTTAACCGACAGAGCCACTTCTCCTAGAAAGCTCTTCAAAGGAAGTGGTTTAGGCAGTTTTAGCCCTTCACCTTACCACTTCTCTAGTATGAAGCTGTAAAACTATCATCATCTTCATGAGCAAGACAGTCGCCCACTGAAGGTGGCAGGGCACTGAGGCTCTGAGGAGCGTGCGTCCCTGGTGGCCTTATACATCCTTTGTATAGGCCCCAGCCACTGTCTTTAGAGGTTTCAACTCCTTACAACCAAACATAATCTCTGACATGCTATTTAAACAAACCTTGCATGTTTTCTTTGCAGTGGTATTTCAAGTAATATTTCCGGGAGATTATTCTGAAAGCATGTGGAGTCTTGCAAGTATGTTGAAAGAATTTATTTTTCTCTTCTCTCAAAATGAAAAATAGATCCATATGTGCTATATCTCACAGTTTTATTGACAAAAAGTAGAATTCATTAACTCCATATTTCTGAAGTAGGAACACTACTTTGGTTGGTTTGTTTGTGGGTTTGTCTTATTCAAGATTCTCCAGAGAAAGAGAACAAATAAGATACATGTATATGTAGAAAAGGAGATTTATTACAAGGAATTGGCTCATGTAATTATGGAGGCCGGTGAGTCTGAAACCCGCACTCTGGGCTGGCAGGCCCGGGACAGCCGATGCGTCATTGCAGTCAAGGCTGGCAGCCTGGAGAATTCCCTCTTGCTTCAGGTGGTTGGTCTTTTGTTTTATTCAGCCTTTCAGCTGATTGGATGAGGCCCCATGCTATTAAGGAGGGCAGTCTGCTTTCAAAAGTTCACCAATTTTAAACATCCGAAAACATCCTCCAAGTTGACATATAGTATTAACCATTACAGGGTTTATATTTTTTGTTTATTTTTTAAAGCAGACTGACTGGGAAAAATGGGATGAACCTTTGTGGCTTTGCCAAATCCCTGAGGTTATTCTTTTCTCTTTAAAAAATGTAAACAAGGTACAAAACCCATAGCTACCTCTTCACAATAATCGTATCACTCCTGGCCTTAAGGAACAGTTAACAGAGACACATGAAAGTTCCAGGAAAACTGTACTTATTGAAATTCCCACCCCCCCTCAAAATTTGCTCAAATGGCAAATTCCAGAGGGACCAGAATTTGCCATTAATTTGTAATCAACCAAGAGAAAGGGTACCTACTCTGAAATCAAGCAGGGAGCTCCAAGATATAATTCTGTGCTGGAAGCCTGACATTCTAATTCTGGAATTCAATCACATCACACATCTTTTTTTTTCCCCCCTTTAAATAGTAATTTAAAATATCATATAGTTTTCTGCATCTAGGCTGCCAAGTATCCTGCAAGTTGCTGTCATCAGCATAGCCAGTAAAGAAACCTTGGCTGGTCTACCCACAGAACGAGAATCGTGTGTTCTACAAGAGATTTGGAACATCTTACATACATATGTTATAGATTATGTATTTTGAAAAAAAAAATTTACTAGGACACTCTTAAGGTTAAGAGGACAGCAAAGCCAAAGGTAAGATTAGCACACAAAATACTAACCATGTCTTTTTCTATTTGCTAGAGATGAGCCACAAATCTGGCTCTAGTATTTCTAGTGGTAAAGAAGGTGAAAAATCCAATTGATTACAGGATTTAGAATGTTCCATAAGATAATGTAAAAGGAAAACTTAATATTCCAGAGAAGAAGATAGTCTTCCTTGATTTTGAATCTCCTACAAACTTGAAATGTCATGGATAAGACCCTTGATATAGTCCTACTGAAATGTGTACATCCTATGTATATTTATGATTTTCACACCACCATTTATGATAGGGTATCTTAAAATACTAATTCTGAAAAAAAAAAAAAAAAAGAATTCTACAAAGGAACAAAATAATCCATCTCAGTATGTCACTCTCTGTAGCTTGATCTATGGGCAGAATTTGAACACTAGAATAGTGATTTTTGAAACATGCATCCTGGATACTCTTGAATTCCAGAGAGGTGCTTCCAGGGCTGTCCTTGTCGGGGGTGGGGGAGAGGGGGCGAGCAGGGCTTAGACTGAGGAATCCAAGGGCTTGTTATCATCTACTATCCTCTGAATGTATTTTTGGATTCAATTTTAAAATATTTTTTGTGGAGGACTTTCACATCTATGCTTATATCAGGGATATTGGCCCAGTGTTTTCTTTGCTCATAATGTCTTTGTCTGAATGCCGCTGGCCTTAGAAAATGAGCTGGGATTCAATTATCTAGAAGATATTCTGTAGAATTAGTATCATTTCTTTCTTAATTATTTGATAGAATTCGCTGTTAACATTGCCTCATTTTTCTCATTTCTTTATCCAAGCCTCCCTTGGGTAAGTTTGACAAATAAGATATGGAATTCCATATTTGAATTTAGAGAAATAGCAAATGGTTTTAAAATATGTTTGTCACATGCAATACTTGAACCATATTTATATCAAAATATTATTCATTATTTATCTGAAATTCAAATCTAACTTGAGAGATAAAATCATGTGAATACACAAAAACTTGCCCATGAAGGTCCATAGTGGCATTATTCTTTTTTTTCCTAAAGATTTTATTTATTCATTTGCCAGAGAGAGAGACGGGGGGAACACAAGCAGGGGGGACAGCAGGCAGAGGAAGGAGCAGGCTCCCCGCTGAGCAGGGAGCCCGATGCGGGGCTCGATCCCAGGACCTTGGGATCATGACCTGAGCTGAAGGCAGACCCTTAACCAACTAAGCCACCCAGGCATCCGGCATAGTAGCATTATTCTTAATAGCCAATCAGTAAAAACAACCCGAATGTCTATCAACTGATGAATGTATAAACACAATTTGGTATATCCATACAATGGACTATTATCAGCCATAAAAAGGAACGAAGGGCTGATTCATGCTGTAACATGAACCCACCTTAAAAACATTCTGCTTAAGGTGAAAAGAAGCCAGACACAAAAGGCCACATATTATATAATTAACATGAAATGTCCAAATTGGCAAATCCATGAAGACAGAAAGGAGATTAGTGCTGCCAGGGGCTGGAGGAAGGAGAGAATGGAACATGACTGCTAGTGGGCATGGGGTTTCTTCTGGGGGTAATGAAAATATTCTAAAATTAGATAGTGGTGGTCACATACATGATGAATATACTGAGAACTACTGCATTGCAAAGTGCTACTGTACTTTACAGGGGTGAATTTTATGATATGTGAATTACATCTCAATAAAAAAAATAACAAATGAAAATTTTAACTAGGCACCATCCTGTATTATTTGCTAAATCTGAATGCATCTGATGAGTGTAACCCAAGTTACATACCTTTGCTCCTGTAGCCCCAAGGGAATCTGGGAAATGCTGCTTTGGGGCTTATAATGTGGAAAACTATGAAAATTATAGAGGAGGTCTGAAACATGGGGGACAGCCTCAGATGGCAACTGTCTACTACAGATTCTGAAGTTGAAATGCCTGGGTCTGAATGTCTAGTCCGCTGCTTACCAGCTGTGAGGCTAGGGAAAGTTATAGAAGCATCCCCTGCTTTTTGAAAGGTCACATTACACCACTTTGCTTTGGGGAAAGACCTACATTAGCACCTGCTTCTGCTAACTGAAAGAAAGCAGAAGAGTATCTTCGCGTTTAGGTTACAAAGTGAAAAGTGGAAGCAGCATTAAGGGGGGATGTTGCAGTGGGCTGTCCCAGAGGCAGCGTGTCCCCACCCCCACCCTCACCCCACCCCCACCCGTCAACCCCCCACCCCCAACCTCACCCCACCCACACCCCTCAACCCCACCCCCATCCCCCAACCCCCCACCCTCATCCCCACCCCCCAGCCCCCCACCCTCATCCTCACCCCCCAACCCCCCACAAGCAGAGCAGCCCCCAAACTCCTTCCCTAGGAACTATGCTCAGCGGCTCAGCTCTGAACTGAGAGCATCTGTGCTTTATCTCAATTTATTTTGTGCATCTGTTAGCAAGATGTGTCCTGAAGTATCAGAAAAGCCTAACAGAGGTTATTTTGGGGGTCTGGGAACGCTCAAAAATTTTTTCCATATAAGCGAATGGTAATTGCTCCTTCACTCTGTGCCATTTTGGCGTAGGGACGGTAGTAACGCTCTACTCGGAGAGCAGAGGAAACCTTGTAACCATCTGTGTCTCGCTTTCCTCATGCATAAAATTTGTCAATACTGGTAGTATGATCGCTTCCTAACAGGTCTCCCTGTTTATCTCGGGCTTTCTCCCTGCTGTCTCCATCCGCGGAACAGCCAGAGGGATCCTTGTAAAACCTAAGTTAGATGGTGTCACTTTTTTTGCTCCAAACTTTTCAATGGTTTCCTATGACAGGGACTCATTCTGAGGAGATCCTTTCAGACGTGGAATCAAAGTTGAGCAGGACACAGAGAAGAGAGATAAAGGAAAGAGAGGTACCCTACACACACAAAAACCAAGTAAACAGAAGAGGGAGCTCTGTGGTGTTAGAAAAGCTATCTTGAATGAATATTAAATAAAAATGAGACACAGAAAGGAATCAAGATCAAATCCCAAAGAAAGGTGTTATAATTACAAAGAGAGTAAGGAACAGATTTACACCCAGCAGTCAATAAAGGACACAAGAAAGACAGTGCCTTTAAAATAAATTAAATCAATAGCCTATTATTTCAAAACAAGCTAAAACACATCCAGAAAAGAAGATACATGAGAAAACAGCATAAATTAGATTTAGTAAAACACAGAAATGAGATGACAGAACTCAAGAACTTAGTATGAAGAATGAAAGAAAACGTTATTTTAGATATGAAGTCTGAACTAGGAAGAACACAGAAGAAAATAAACACAATAAATATGTCTTAAGAGAAGTTGAAGGTGAAAAAGAGGAACATGTTAAAAATCAAAGATATTAAGGCGAGAAAGTACAAATACCTAAAACGGGCAAAAAAAAGATCTGTACAGATAATAAGAGCCACCGAAGGAAAAAAAAACACTACAAGAGAATACTAAAAACTATAATTTGAGAAAAAAATTCTTGAAAAAAAAAGATTTGAAAGTATATCATGAAAGAGGATACCATGTAACTGACACTATCGACCCAAGATGACCAACATGGCATGTAAAATTACTGGATTTTAAAGGAAAAGAAAAAAGCCTTTGAACATCTAGGCAAAAAGAGCAAGCGCCTTAAAAAGGAATGAAAAGAGATTGTCTTCAGACTTTTCAACAGCAACACTTTATGCCATAGAAATTTGAATAATGACATATTCTAGATGCTCAGAGAAAGAAAATGAGTCAAGAATATTATATCCAGCAAAATGACTTTCAAGTATAAAAAGCACAACCTGTTATCAACATGCAAGAAAGCAGAGAATATTGTTCCCCTGAGCCCTTCCTGAGACAGCCAAAGTGATTCCAGGGATTTTGAAGTATTGACTGGTGGTAAGAACTGAAGATGTTGTTCGCTGTTGAATTGAGACTGATTGCGGGCTGATACGAAGAGAGCATCACATGTCATGGTTGTATGGTGTGACAACATAGATATAAAGCAACTATTCTAAAAAAACAACAACAACAAGGAGACTAAGGATAACATTTCAAAAAAAGTGTAACTATTTTCAGTAATCATAATTGGTGGTAATAGCGTCAGTATTGTTACTCTGAGACTCTAATGTGGGATAAAGCAAGCGAATACTGATGAGATATTCTAACCCTTTCATCCACTGTGTTCTTGAGAACCAGATTCTTTTTTTTTTTTTTTTAAGATTTTATTTATTTATTTGAGACAGAGAGAATGAGAGACAGAGAGCATGAGAGGGAGGAGGGTCAGAGGGAGAAGTAGACTCCCTGCCGAGCAGGGAGCCCGATGCGGGACTCGATCCCGGGACTCCGGGATCATGACCTGAGCCGAAGGCAGTCGCTTAACCAACTGAGCCACCCAGGCGCCCCAGATTCTTTTTTTTTTAAGACTTTATTTGAGAGAGAGAGAGCACAAGCGGGGGGTGGGAGGAGGGACAGAGGGAGAGGGAGAATTAGGCTCTCGGCCAAGCAAGGAGCCCAACATGGGGCTTGATCCCAGGACCCCTAGATCATGACCTGAGCCAAGTCAGATGCTTAACCAACTGAGCCACGCAGGTGCCCTGAGAACCAGAGCTCTTATATGAAAGAAAGGAGTCTTGAAACTTACAGTCTTGGTATGTGAATGGAGAATGTCAGTTTGAATACATGAAGTATTTAAAAAACAAGTATATGTGCATGTGTGTATATCTGTATGTATCTACTGAAAAGCTCTAGAAACAGGGACCAACCCCGGTACCTATGAGTACCCCTAATGTTCAGACCATCGTCTTGAAACACTATTTCAAGAAACCAAGTCTTCTTGTTCTTGGAGAACCAGCTGATTTCAGGTATGGGGCAAGAAATACACAAAATGAGCCTGGAACATCCTGTTATTCCAGAGGGTAAGGAACCTGTCAAAGACTACAAGGTTGTGTCAAAAAGACTCAGGGCCAGGGCGTCTGGGTGGCTCATTGGTTAAGCATCTACCTTCAGCTCAGGTCATGATCATCGGGTCCTGGGATAGAGTCCCGCATCGGGCTCCCTGCTCAGCGGGGAACCTGCTTCTCCCTCTCCCTCTGCAGCTTCCCCTGCTTATGCTCATGCTCTCTCGCTCTCTCTCAAATAAATAGATAAAATCTTAAAAAAAAAAAAATACTCAGGGCTGACTTGAAGAGATTTCCACTGGTCAAAGATGAAGTAATTTGAGTTCAATAAATGATAATAACTACCATGAATGCAACGCATAAAATATACTTGAATTGATGAGTTCATAATGATATTTTTAAAATATAAAAATAAGTGATCATCTTTGGAGGATAATAGGGAAACTATTACTATCTTGAAAACTGGTAAATAAATGGAAAGAATCAAACATTTATCATGCCTTTCCTATATGAACTTTACCGTTGTGTAACCAAATAGTAGAAAAGGAAAGCATCACTGTATAAAGTTATTCCAGCTAATAGACAAAAACTAGGGGTGCCTGGGTGGCTCAGTCATTAAGCATCTGCCTTCGGCTCAGGTCACGATCCCAGGGTCCTGGGATCGAGCCCCACATCAGGCTCCCTGCTCGGCGGGAAGCCTGCTTCTCCCTCTCCCATGCTGCCTGTTTGTGTTCCCTCTCTCTGTGTGTCTCTCTCTGTCAAATAAATAAATAAATAAAATCTTAAAAAAAAATAAAAATAAATTACATCATTTGAATATCACTAATTTGCAACTACCAGTGAATTGATGTATCTAGGAAATGAACACCCATGGCTGCTAAAATCATTAAAAAAGAGCCGTCCAGGCATTCTGTGCCTCCTGACGAAAGAACACACAATCTATATTCTCCCCAAAGGAAGAGAACTTGAATCTTGTCAAGCCTCTGAATCCAGCTCCCAATCTGCAAGAAACAGAGGACAGTGGAACATACTGAATGCATCGTAAGGATGCAACCAGCCAAATCATAACTGTGGAAAATTCCATAGGTCAGTGATTCTCAATGTGTGGTGCCAGACCTGCCATACCTACATCACCTGGGAACTTGCTAGAAAAGCAAATTCTCAAGCCCCATCCTGACCTACTGAATCAGAAATTCTTGAAGTGAGGTCCAGTAATCTGTATTTTAATGAGATCTCCAGGTGATTCTGAAGCAGGTTTATGTTTGAGAACTGATGCTATAGGTCAAATGTCCAGGGTTCTTTAATAGAAGTGTAAGGAAAAGAAAGGGGTGGAAGAGAAGCTATAGATTAAAGGAGATATACCAAAACTTTTTAAATGAGTGAGACTAAATTACAGTGTCTGCATTTGGGTGAAAAACCATAAAGAACCATAAGGACATTATTTGTACAAAGTCAACAGCATGGCTACTTTTGGAGAAGTGTAGGAGGTTATAACTTTACTAAAGTCAGAGCACATGGAAGGATCTCCGGAATGCTGGCAAAGTTCTATTTCTTCACCTGGCTGATTACAAGGGTGTTTGGCTGATAATACTTCACTAAGCTATATATTTGTTTTGTGTGGTTTTCTGTATGTTTGTTTTATTTCTCAAAAAAAAGTTATAAAAAAATTACTGTTGATTGAATGACATTATTTAAACCTCTTGGGCCTTAGCTTCTTTGCCTGGGCTATGAAGATAGCTTCATGCTCACTATGGAATTTTACTTTATAACCCAAATAATGTTGACCTTATAGTAGTCATTTGTCATGGTTATGGGAAATGACTGCATACATTATAGTCCTCCAAGCCAGTAGTTAAATCATGTTTGGGGACTGGAGAGAGCAGGAAGGACTGGCTTAATTTTGACAATAATTGCCTCTATACCCCCATTTTCTCTTTACAACTGCCTGAGAAATACACTCTCTTACCAGAAGCCCATCAAAGAAGAGGCAGAAGCCATAAAGGTGTGATCCTCTGAGGCAGGAGCACCTCCTTGATCTTCCTCTCTCTTAGGAAGATATATGTTTCAAATCAGTATCCTGCCTAAGACTGGGATCATCACACAGGAAAAATCTGCTGAGAACTGGCGTGGGTGGCTCAGTCAGTTAAGCGTCCGACTCTTGATTTCGGCTCAGGTCATGATCTCAGGGTTGTGAGATTGAGCCCCGTATTGGGTTCTGCGCTTGGCGTGGAGCTTGCTTAAGATTCTCTCTTTCTCCCTCTCCCTCTGTTCCTCCATCAACCCCCCTTAAAAAGTTAAATTAAAAAAAAAAAAAAAACAAAGAAAAAGAACTGGCATGTAGTTCAAAGTTGGACAATTTCTTTTGGCTCAAATAAAGGGGCACCTTAGTGAGGAGGTTTGAGTGATGCTACATGGCAAGGTCCAATCCCATGGATGACTGAGGTAGAGACTGAGTTGTTGGTGTGGAGAGCTCAGCGGGAGAACTAAACCAGGGTGAGAGGTAGCAAGAGCCTTCATGGGCTGCTGGCCCCTGACTGCCAGTGATCTGGCCAGATCTCTGTGGCTGCCAGGCCAGGGAAGTGTGTGTCCATGGGTCTTAGGGTTTGTGTGTAGACAAAGGTAATCATGAAGAAGCTTGAGACTGCTCACTTGGTTTTGGAACTTTCACATCCCTTAATTCTCTTTCTCCCTCTTTTATATAAATATTTATTTCTTTTACAAATAAATATTTTAATGTTTGTGTTTTCTATTTAATTTTTATATTAGTTGATTTTTATTGTATTTCATAGAAATATCAGTCTATGACTGATTGGAAATTAAAGCTCCCCCCACCCCCCAAAATGTGTCTGCCACAGATAATTTGAGAAGCACTGAAATATAGACTACATTAAAATTTAAAAATTTTTAAAATTCTGTTCATTAAAAGGCATCATAAAGAGTGAAAAGACAAGCCACAGAATGGGAGGAAATATTTGCAATAAAATACACAAAGGACTAGTGTCTAAAATACACAAAGAGTTTATACAAATTAATTAGAAAAATGGGCAAAAGACTTAAATGGTCACTTCACATTAGAGGAAGGCCTGAGTGCCAATAAGCATATGACGGGGGATCAATTCATTTGGGAAATGAAAATGAAAACCACAGTGGAAAGCACATGGTCACCAGATGGGCAGAAATTTAAGTCTCTCAATTCTGAATGTTGGTTGAAGGTATGGAAGCTCTCATATATTGCTCATGAAAGTGTAAAATTGGTGAAATCACTTTATAAAAATCTCTGACAGTATGAATCTACCAAAGCTTAATACACATATGCCCCATGAACCAGCAACTCCACTCCCAAACACACTACAGACATTTCATGCAAGTAAGCCCAATGGCAGGTCCAAAAATTCTCGAAGCAGCATTATTTGTAACAGGTCCAAATAGAAACAACTCAATTGTACATCTATCACCTGAAGAATGGGTGAATTCTGGCATAGACACACCATGGAACACTAAGCAAGAATGAAAAAGAAAAATCCATAGCTTTACATACCACCACGGATGAATCTCTCGGACGTACACAGTTGTCATGGGGCTTCATCATGGTTCCCTCAAGGGAGCACAGCATGCTTCAGTGGATGAATTGGTCCATAAATTCAGATGTATCCTCGTGTTGGAACATTCTCCTCTAGAGACTTAGCTCCACCTTGGAGCTGAAGTGTCATGGACGGATCGATAGAGTCTGGGGCCAGAAGAAACATCAGACTTACAGTCTATGACATGAAAGTCAGAAGCTGGGACCAGAACTGAGGCCACCAGACCCCCTTGCTGGAGTCCCCGTGCTTGGGATCACTGGGCTAGGGGTGGAGGAGACGGTTGTTGGAATTCCCAAGGGGTTAAGCAGAGAGGCGCTGTAGGAACTTAAGACCTGGAGACAACAGGACTGGCAGAGGCTCCAGGTATGTGCCTGGCTTCCCTAGCTCCATATCCCCAGCTGGACAGCATTTGGTCCAGTGGTTCTTGAACCATACCTATATTTTGTGCTTGAATTTGTTAACTAAGCCATCTCCTTCTTTATAGGCTGGGTGCCTGGTTCTATCAAAATGTTCCTCCAACCCTGCTGTAGGCGAAGCATCCCCAGACTGCCTCTGTCAGGGACCCAGGAGTTCCTGAGGTTCTTCCATCCTTCTGCTCAGTTCCCTCCCTCCTTTTGTTTATTGTATGCTTTTTGGCATCTTTACTAGAGTCAAAGGATTAAGAAAGAATACTTTCTTCCATTCATTGTTAATCAACAGTCCTAAGTCCTTGACCTCAAACTTTCCCCACCTTCTCCTGATCTAACTGTATCTCCCCTGCACCTTCTACCTCTCCCCTTCTGCTGGCTCCTTCTCCTGCTCTATGGAATCACCCCCCACTTTGCAATTCTTCTCCACCCACCCTTGAGAACTGGCTCTATCACCACTGCCCTGAGCTCATGCCTTCCCCATGCTGCCCCCCGGCCCGGACTATGTACTCATTGCCAAGCACATCTCTCCATCACCGCCCCAACCACAAGCCAGCAGGCGCACAATGAGTATTTGCCAGATGAATGAATGAATAATTATTGAGGAATGAAGGTGATATTCAAAATTGCATGGGTGATATTCATTTTGCTTGGGTGGGCATAAGTGATAAAGGTATGAAACTAATTTACTTCATGAAATTGGGCATTTTTTTTTTAAGATTTATTTATTTATTTGAGATAGAGAGCGAGTGTGTGTGAGTGGGGTAGGGGTAGGTGGAGAGGGGGAGAGAGAGAGAGAGAGAGAGAGAGAAAGAGAAGCAAACTCCCCACTGAGCGTGGAACCTGACACGGGGCTCAATCTCATGACCCTGACATCATGACCTGAGCTGAAATCAAGTCAGATGCTTAACAGACTGAGCCACCCAGGCACCCCCAAATTGGGAGACTTAAACCTTTCTCTGCACAAATAGTGATGAGTTAGCTGTACTCTTTTAGAAGTGAAAGCTTTTGTTGTTCTCTATGGGTCTCCACTATTTCCTGACCACAGTGCAGTGGACAGGGCCCTCCTAATCACTGTGTGTCTTACTGGAAAAGGCATAGAATGCCTTCACGTTCCCACTGATGGCCTCTCCTGGTGGTCCCCACTATATAAAGGAAAGTTTCAAATTTTGTTTACAAGCTGTATGTAGGAAAAGGGTTCTATTTGCCAACCATAGGAAACAAAAGGTAATATATTATTATACAGATGGTCCCCAACATATGATGGTTAGACTTGTGATTTTTCAGCTTTGTAATGTTGTGAAAGTGATTTGTATTCCAGTAGGAACTGCTCTTCGAATTTTAAATTTTGAGTTTTTATCTTTTCCCTAGTGATATGTGTACAATATTCTTTTGTGATGCTGGGCAGCAGCTGCAGCTCCCAGATAGCCCCACGATCACAGGGGTAAACAACTGATATACTTACAACCATTCTTTACCCACACAGCCATTCTGTTTTTCACTTTCAGTACAGTATACAATAAATTATGTGAGATATTCAAGACTTTATTATAAAATGGGTTTTGTGTGAGGTGATTTTGCCCAACTGTAAGCTAATGTAAGTGTTCTGAGCATGTTTAAGGTAGGCTAGGCTATGATGTTTGGTTAGTTGAGTGTAGTAAATACACTTTCAACTTACGATATTTGCAGCTTATGGTGGGTTTATTGGTAACCCCATTGTAAGTGGAGGAAGATCTGTACTTAATTACAAGAGTGAGAATTAATTTTCAGATGTCTCCCCTGTGTTTCTTGGGGTGCTGCAGATGGCTGCCTCTTGGAACTCGTGTCTGAGTGACTCACTGTTGAGAACACACATCTCTCTAACTCAGGAGCAGAATGAGAATTAACAGTCGGCTGTAAATCCTGTTGGTTCACAGTTTGAAAGCTTGTTTTTGCACAGATGTTAATACTGTGTAGCTTTAAAACACTCCATCCATTATGCCAATGCTCTGTTCCAACATCCCCTGTGAAGGGGTTTATCTATTGTTTTACTCACCTCCCTTTACACCAATTCTCACTTGATGGCGAGAAACACAGCCCACCCTCTAATATCCCAGAGCATAAAGAGAGAAGGCAATCTCCCTTCTGAGTTAAAAAATAAGACTACACTTGTGCGGGGGAAAATTTATATATCAGTGTTAATAAATAATAGATTTTTACACTGCATCATCTATTAATTATATCAATCAAAATGCATTCAGGATCAGTTATGTGCAGTTCCATACTAGGGTGCTGGGGACATGACACCAAATAAAATATGGTTTCCAACCGTAAGTTCTAACAATCTAGTGAGGGTTCATTCTGGAGCACCATGGAGGGATGCAACTTATAGTTTTTAACCAGTCTTTAAAAATCCCACATTTTTATTTAGATTCTCATCCCTTTTATGAGAAGGGAAAGCATGAACTCCAGCTTCCATTCTTTTGCCCCAGCTGGCAATAATTCCTGAAACATTTTCTTGAGGTATCTTTATCTAAAAAAGAGAAAATGTATAAATGTGGCACTGACATGTAGTGGTACCATGTCTGTGGACAAGTCACCATGTTATCTTGTGACCCCCGTGAGGGACAAGCTGGGACTGACAACCCTAATCACATTCCAAGGAGGTAACTCTCATTAGACAAAGGCCATTCTGTCTAGCGGAACCCTGTCAGGGGTGCCGAGGAGAACCACCTGCAGGGGTGGGACGGCCCACAGGATTATGCCAGGAGTCCATTTGCAGTAGTTCGCGTCGCTGTAATGAAGCATCGTTTATCCCTGAGATCCTCCTCATCCCTCAGTGAGGTCTGCTATTCACACACAGGACATGGATGGATGGCTACTGGGCTGTGTGGTGGGCAGAACCATGGCCCTCAACATTGTTCGAAGCTCTGGAACCTGTGATTACGTCCGACAGCTCTACAGATGTGATTAAGGATCTTGCTGTGGGGTGATTATTCTGGATTATCTGGGTAGCCCACTGTAATTACAAAGACCCTCAGACGTGGAAGAGGCGAGGCGGAGGGAGATGTGATTACAGAAGAAAGGCCCAGAGAGAAGCCAACATTGCTGGCTTCGAAGACAGAGAAAGGGCCGACACCAGGAGCTGGAAAAGGCCAGGACACGGGTTCTCGGCTGGACTCCGGAAGGGAAAGTAGCCCACGGCAACACCTGCACATCAGCCCAGAGAGACTTGTGTCTGTCTGACTTCGGACCTCAAATGGTAAGATAACAAATGTATGTTTTGGTTTTTTTTAAAGATTTTTTATTTTTATTTTTATTTATTTGAGAGAGAAAGAATGAGAGACAGAGAGCATGAGAGGGAGGAGGGTCAGAGGGAGAAGCAGACTCCCTGCCGAGCAGGGAGCCCGATGCGGGACTCAATCCCGAGACTCCAGGATCATGACCTGAGCCGAAGGCAGTCGCTTAACCGACTGAGCCACCCAGGCGCCCCCAAATGTATGTTTTTAAGCCACTGAGTGTATGGTAATGTATGACAGCAGCAACGGAAACCTAACACAGGGTGTGCGTCAGGGAGAGGAGTTGAGAACAAAGGCAGGACAATGTAAGTATGATTTAGAGACCGTCATGAGACCAGAGGGTTGCGGTGGGGGGCAAAGAAGAATTTGAAGTGAAAGAGTCAGTCTGAGTCAGGCTGTGGGGAGCCTGAAACAAGAGATTCATGAGTTTAGACATGATCTTTGGGCCACAGGAAAGCCACTGACTGGTTCCAGTAAGGAGATGGGATGAGCAGAATTTCGGAAGTGGCGACTGCAAGAACACTCAGGGACCTTTTGCAGTGCATTGTGTAAAGATGCCCAGGGCTGCCTTGGGGGCTCGGCTGGGTTGGGGGGCAAGTGAACAGATGCTGGGATTGCCATCCCCACTTCTCTAGGGCACTGTGCCTTGTTCCCTCTTCCTATTTTTGGCTTCTACTTCAGATTTCATTTGAACAAAGGATTTGTATCTAAAATAGAATGAAAACATGGAATGAGCACATCTTGCTATAGAGAGAGGTTACATGTCTTGTTTCAGGTCACCCAGCTGGAAGGTGGGGAAGGCGGGACTTTTCCCTAGGAATCCTGATTCCCAGTCCTGAGCTCTTCTGCTGGTGGGTCGGAGGGACTGGAAGGGGGATGTCAATGAGGCTACCTGCCAGGTGATTTTAGTTGTGGACTACCGAAGCTTCGAGCATGAAATGAAGGGTTTAGATATGAACGACAAGTCCCAAGAATCAGTGTGTCTTAGAGACTCCTTGGACCCCAACCAGCAGGGCTTCACCCTCGGGTCAGCAGGTGCCAGTGAGAAACAGGAATCAGACCCCTTCCCAAGTCCACAGATGGAAGGAACGGACACCTTAAAGCTCTAGCAGGAAGGAGAGCTGAGTTAGCAGAGCCAAAGTGGGCACATTTACCACGCAGGCAGTCCTTTCACCGGGGCGG
Source organism: Mirounga angustirostris (assembly GCF_029215605.1). Classification (NCBI taxonomy): domain Eukaryota; kingdom Metazoa; phylum Chordata; class Mammalia; order Carnivora; family Phocidae; genus Mirounga; species Mirounga angustirostris. Next base: position 120,131,104 of record NW_026991712.1, on the reverse strand, counting down.
GGGTGGGGGTGGGGGTCCAGTGTTGGGTTAACAAAGCAAGAAAGTGAATGAGGTGCCGCAGAGACCTGCACTTGGGCCTCTGCCGTGCTCCCAGAGGAATCCCAGCTCAGTCTATTAACCTCCTCATGACCCCGCTTCCAGCAAACTTGTAAAACCATAAACCAAACAGCTCTGTGAGGGCTCAGAATGAATGTTTAGGGCCTTGTGGCTGTTTAAGCACGCCTTTCAATTGTCAGGGTATTATTACTTTAACAGGAACATTGTAATTACTTTTGCATTATTACAATACACAAAGTGATTTAAGCAGTAAGAAGGCTTTGATGAATTAGTAGTTCTTTTGATGCCTACAGTTTTGTGGCTCATGTTCAAAGACATCTTTTAAAAGTTTCAGATCCATGGAAAACCCACCATAGCTTTACCCAGATTTTCTTTTTTGCTGACTCCAAACCTGTATATCTTCCTCCGTTCTGGACCCTCCACCCAGAATCCCACCCGCACCTCCAACTCAAGTCGTTCAAGCCTGAAACTCATCACTTTGCACCCCCAGCTTGTTCTTCTCCTCTATTTTCTGTCTGGGTGAATGGCCCTTCCACTCCTCTGGCCGTGCAAGCCCAGCACTCCGTGAGTTATCTTTAGCCTTCTCTGTCAGCCGCCACCACCTTTTATATCCATATAACAACATCAATCACCACCATAACAATAATAATAGTGGCGGCCATTTCTGAGCACCCATTATATCTTAGGCACCTCAGATACATTATCGCTAATCCTTATAAATTCTGTAAATTTTATACTATTACCCTCATTTAATCATCAAAGATCCTAGGATTCAGAGACGTTATTTCAGCAAAGTCCACCCGCTTATAGGTGGCAGCTGGGGCCAGGATTTGAACTCACATCTGTCTGATTCTAAAACATGAATTTTTCCATTGTCCAGAGATGCATCCAATAGACCACTAATAGTTCTGCCAAAATTCCCTGTTAAGTGTTTTGAAAATCCACCTATTTATCTCCAGCTGCAGGGCTGTTTGCTATGTTAGTTTACACGTTCGTTAGTTCTCCCCAGGACCGATGGCAGAGCCTCCTCACTGGTCTCTCACCTCCAGTCTCAACTAACTTCTCTAGTCATGTATTGGTGAGCCGACCGGTCATAAACAAGTTGCTGCATGCTCACCCTGGACCTACTCAATGAGAATCTCCAAGCCTGCATATATCAGTCTTACTAATAAGCAACCCCCCTCATTGATTCCTATGATCAGCCTGTACAGCCAAAAAGATCTCTAAGAGGGAAACCCCCAGTTTCAGTGGCTCTTGGTCCCCCAAAGGATAAATTGAGTACTCCTTAAACTGAAACATAAGGGCCTTTTATGATCTGGCTCCAACTTATCCTTTCTAATCATGCTAGCCCATCCAATCACTTGGTAAATGGATGCATGGTATGGGAGGCAGAATTATGGACCCCCAGAGACGTGCATGCCCTAATCCCCAAAATTTGTGAATATGTTGCCTTAAATGGCAAAGGGGACTTAGCAAATGTGATTGAAGTTATGGACCTGAAGATGGGGAGATTATCCTAGATTATTCAGGTGGGCCCAACCTAATTTCGTGAATCATTAAAACCAGAGACTCTTTTCTAGCTGTGGTCAGAGAGAGACACAATGATGAGAAAAGAGGACATAAGGAGAACTTGAACTGTCATTGTTGGCTTTGTAGATGGAATAAGGGGCCATGAGCTAAGGAATGTGGCAGTGGCTAGAAGCTGCAAAAGGCAAAAGAAACAGACCCTCCCCTAGAGCTTCCAGAAAGGAACCTTGATTTTAGCTCATGTTGGACTTCTGACCTCCAGAACTATACGGTAATAAATCTGTGTTGTGTTATGCTGCTGAGTTTATGGTAATTTTTAAAAGCAAGAGTAGAAACAAACGCACCTAGTTTTCCGAAGGTGACCTGCTCATCCACACTTCCTACACCTCTCATTTTTCTTCGTGAAGTCCCTGGCCAGGTCCACTTGGAAAACTCCTACTCACCCTTCAAAACTGAGCTCAGATTGGCCAATTCAGACAGGCATTGATGAATAGCTCCTTCACATCTAATAGCACCCAATATTTTCATCAGTGCTAATACCACCTTTTTATTTATTTGTTCACTTATCTACATTCCCCATTCTCCTCAGGGCTGAGATCTGTCTTGCTGATTTTGTACTTGTAGCCTGGCATAATGCCTGGTATTTAGTCAAATTTAGCTCAGCAAATATTTTCTGGGTGGTAACTATGGAGATATTGAAAAAACTGTATTATAATAGCACCTCACATAAGCCTATTGCTGTTGGATTCTGTGAATCCTTAATAGAATTTCAGGGTTTTAAATGTCAAAGGTCCTAATGATTCCCCAGGTGAGTCTCTTTAAGATTGGGACTTTTTGTTTCCAATTATATTACTTTCTTTTGAAGTCCATTTTTTAAAATTTTCCTTATATGGAAAGCAGCATTTCTTTCTAATATTTTACTCCAGACAGAAAAGAGAAAAAAATTACCTTGATTAAAAGCAAGTTCTGTATCCCAATGTCATTATTAAAAAATTAAGTGTGCGCATCTTCCCAGGAACCTGATTCTCACTGGTCCTCTTGCTCTGCAGCCATTTCCAGAAGTTAGGACCCTTGCCATATTTCCTTCATAACGTGAGAAAGCCCTTGGTAGCTAAGAGAGCCCTGCGAGGACTCCAGGGAAGAAACCAGCCGCTCCCCGAAGGAATCCTGTGGTTTTGTTCTGCCATCCTTCACTTGACCCCACTTAGTGTCACAAGGAGCCCAGGGCCCCGTCCCACACTTGCCTCAGGGCACAGGAGAGGACTGGTACACACTCCCCGAAGGTACCTGGAGAACTGACATAGTTTGTTTTCAGGAGTTGCTTGGTTCTCACCTCTGTGAATTAGAATCACCTGGAATGCTCCTAGCCAATTCCTGTGGAATTCTTATCAATCGGTGTGTGATAGGACCTGGGAACCCGTGTTTTTCAAAGATCCCTGGAGGATTCTGAGGTACAGCCAGGGTCTTGGTTCCCGATAGGCTATAGTTTTCAAATTTCAGTTGGAATAAGAATCACAGGTGGTGCATGTGAGGCATGCAGCCTGGGCTCCCCGGGCCCCACCATGGACCGCCCTGCTCCCAGATGCTCAGCCCAGTAGGTCTCAGGGGGAGTCTGGGAATCTCCCAAGCTAACCTGCAGCTCCAGCAAGTTTGAGGCAGCCCCTGCCACCGCTCTGGGGGTGCAGACACTCAGTAGGCGCCATCTAGAAGCATCCGGCCCCACCCACGGCCCAGCTGCTGAGGCCAGGACATTGTCCTAAGAAGCAGAAACACTGGGAAGAGACTCCTGGCTAGGGCCCCTCAGACAAAGGCCCTAGCTGTCTGCAAGCACCAATTGGTCTAGAGCATGCTGACAATGGGAAGAGGTGAGGAAAAAGCATGACTGCATGCCCATGACCGTATACAGAACACCGCCCTCCTTTCCCACCGCAGGGTAAAAGCCACAGGAACTGCCCCCTCTGGCCACCAGTCACCATCCTGCCATGACATATTAACATCGTCAATTTCAATGGTAGATTTCAAAGACGAGTTACATGAGAATCCACACACTGCAAACAACCAGTTGTTTTCAATTCATTCAGCTTCAGTTCATCCAGTTTTTATTCACTAGGCTTAAATTTTGTAACAAAGGTGTTTTGACTTGGGGGTGCCTGGCTGGCTCAGTCAGTAAGAGCATGTGACTCTTGATCTTGGGGTTGCAAGTTCAAGCCCCATGTTCATTGTAGAGATTACTTAAAAATAAAATCTTAAATGTTTTGACTTGACTGACACAGTATACCGGGAATGTGTGAGTTTGTCACAGTCCTGGATGAGGCTGCTGGCTGGCGGGTCAGCCCTGCTTAGTTACCTGTGGTTTCATTTCGGCATATTTACATAGGCAATCCTACTCATGAAGGACAAGCAAACATTTCCTTACATGAAGCAGGAGAGAGAACCCAGACTTCCCCACCGCTCACACTCCCTTTCCCAAGGCTCTTGGATGCAAGATAGCCTAGAATGAGTCAGGTTGCCTTATCTACTGAGACCAGTGGGCTTCCAACGCCCCCCACCCCCCACCATGAATAGATCCAGATGGAGACTTGTGGCCATGGCACAAGAATGGGTTATCTCTAGATCAACTGTGCTCCTGAGAACTCTGGGGACAGTGAGCTGTAAGCAGGCAAGCCAGGAGTCCTCTATGAGGAAGCCGAATGGTGCCGGAGTGTGCTAAGATCCAAGGGTTTAGACTCCACTATTCCCCAAATCTCCTACAGAAAGTCTCAGGAATCCTTGGAACAGGGGTGGTCTTGGCTGCTGGTGGAGGACAGAGTCTTAAGATGGATTGACATGGCCTAGCAGCTATGGCTTTTTCCGGGCCTCCAGCCCTGACCTGACCCACAGCAAGGGGTTCTAACCTAATCCTTGTGGCCACTGTGCCTACTGCTACATGACGTCACACCCTTCCCCTTCTGTAGGACAGGCTGCTAGGCTGGGGCTGCAGTGTCCGGAAGTAAGTGCTGGTATATCTGGAATTAATAACATATCTAGGAAATCTGAGCATGTGAAGAAGTGACTGGATGTTCATTTGAATCCACCTCACCAGCTTATTAGTTGCTATCCCTAACCGCCAGCACTGACTGCAGACAGACAAATCTCCACTCTTTCCCTTCGGAATCTTACTGGCCACAAGGTGCCCGCAATTTGTGAAAACAACATCAGAACCGTAGGGAGAGGGACAACCTGCCATTTCTGTACATACCTGCCAGGGCTCACCTACGTTCCAGATTCTCTACCGTGTTTCACACAGCTTATAAGGTATTTTGCTTCGTTTTTGAAGCTGGTTCGGATCTTCTATAAAGGAGGGGCAATCACTTTTTACCTGCCCTGTTGATGCTGTGATGCAATCATTAATGCCTTCGTTCAGTTAGGAAAGGAGTAGTTTCATTCTTTGTTCTCAATGTGTTACGCTCCACAGTCCCATCCTAAAAAGGAAAACTTATGACCCCAAGATGAAGAGTCACATGTTCTACTGACTGAGCCAGCCAGGCACCCCTCTCTCCCATTTTTTAAAATGCTGGTCACATTGTATGTTGATTACCACTAGATTGATTACCTGACCCACTAATGGACTGTGATCTGCAGTTGGAAAAATGCTACAATAGAAACATAAAAGTGTCCTCAAACTAAAGACTCTAACAGAAAGCCACAAAGACTGCCTAGGAGGTTTGGGAATATTGTGGTCCAGAACATTCTCCCAGAACATACTCAATGGTGGCCTACAGCTCGTGGTCTGGGAAGCACTGGGATGGCAGCACCCTGAGCTCCCAAAATGGGGACTAGGGTAGGAGAAAGCTTTGCATTCTTTTTCCTTTAGGCGCAGCCTGTTCAGGAACAAGCTGCCACTCCCAGCTCTTAGTGGAGGCTCAGAGCTCTGTCATCCCAGAAGGAAAGCTCCCTTCCTTTGAGATGAAACTCACATGTCACTTTTATGAAAGTTTTCTTCTTCTCAACACCTCCTGCCGGTAATCCACATCTCATTTTGTGTGCGTAAAACTTCCTAAACTGTGGCTCAGGGGCATCTGGGTGGCTCAGTTGGTTAGCCGGCTGCCTTCGACTCAGGTCATGATCCCAGGGTCCTGGGATCCAGCCCCGCATCGGGCTCCTTGCTCAGCGGGAAGCCTGCTTCTCCCTCTCCCTCTCCCTCTGTGTGTGTGTGTATGTGTGCGCACTCTCTCTAGCTCTCACTCTCTCCCAAATAAAATCTCAAAAAAATAAACTGTGGATCAGTTATGCTTTGGTCTTATGTCCTTTATTGACCGCAAGTAGCTTGAGGACTGTTACAATGTCTTCCTCATGTTTGTGCGCCTGATCTAGCACAGCATCTTGTACATAGTGGGTGCTCAAATGGTATTTGGTACATATGCAAGCAGGCCAGAGGTCTTACACCTGGAAGTTGAAAATGATTTATCTTTGAGAAAGTGTTGCTAAAATTCTGAAGTCTCACTTATCCAGCATTGGCACCTCTTCCCTTTTGTCTGCCCATCCATTCCTCCAACCTTCCATCCATTCATCCATCCCTCCATCCCTTCCTCCATCCATTCCTCCATCTACCCCTCCATCCTTCCCTCCCTCCATCCATTCCTCCCTTCCTCCATCTATCCATCCATCCCTCCCTCCATCCATCCCTCCTTCTATCCATTCCTCCCTTCTTCCATCTATCCATCCATCCATCCATTTCTCCCTTCCTCCCTCCATCCATCCTTCCATCCATCCCTCCCTCCATTCATCCATCCATCCATCCATCCACCCATCCTTCCAACATTTGAGTCTACTGTGTTCCTATGCTAATCATTGGTTACTAAGATGGGCAAGAGAGTCCTTATCTCTAAAGTGTGTCTATTGCCTCCAAGCCCAGAGTCTAGTGGGGGCAGAAGACAAGGTAGAAAGTAATGACAACATAGTATGAGAAGTGCTAGGAGGAGGGGCCGTTAAATTCAGTTTCCTGACTTATCAAAATCTAGTGTTCTCTCACCATATATTTTCTCTGCTTCTCTCCAACTTCTTAAACTCTTCCCCACCAGCAAAGATTTTAAGGTTTATATCCTATTGTTTATAATTATAAAAAACCATAGTGGTGGGAAAATGTGAAATTGTTCTCCTGAATATGTTTTTTTCCAAGTGCTCGCATAGATCTAAAGTAAAGGTGACAAAACAGGAATTACAACACAGTGTGAAAAGCAAACTATTTAAGTTGAATAACCTCACTTTACTGCTGAGACTCTCCAAAGGCTTCCCTTTGCCAAAAGAATAAAACCTGAACTGAAGCCTTCCCAGGAGTACAAGGTTCTGCACGATCCGGCCCTATCTACATATCCTTCCCTGCCCTCCTCTTTTCCTTGCTGTGCTCCAGCCAGGGTGACCCCTACTCTCCCTCTGCTTGGTACCCTTCCTCCATCCCTTTGTGTGTGGCAGATGGTGGAGTGCAGCCTAAAAACTCAGCAGAAAGTTCTTCCTGGCCAGTTTGTATAAAGGCAGTTGTCCACCATTATTTTCTATTTCAGAAGCCTGATCTGACCACAGGGTGTAATTATTTCATTTGATTACTTGTCTCTCTTGCTCTAGGAGCTCCACAGACTGTTCTGTTCACCAATTTAGCGGAGAAACACACATGGTTTCTGGCACCTGGTAGATACTTTATAGATATTTTTTTGAATACATGAATGTTAGGACAGCTCAGGGAGGAGAACCTGCTTGGGAGGGGAGGAGTCTTTCACGAGCAAGGGGAAAGCCCCTGCAGCACCCAGCAGTGAAACCACAGCGCCACCTAGCGATCAGTCGTCAATACTGGAGGCATCGGTTCTTTTCCTGAAATCTGCATTAGAGGGGCTGCTCCTGGCAATTAAAGGTGAATTGTAGGGGCGCCTGGGTGGCTCAGTTGGTTAAGCGACTGCCTCCGGCTCAGGTCATGATCCTGGAGTCCTGGGATGGAGTCCCGCATCGGGCTCCCTGCTCAGCGGGGAGTCTGCTTCTCCCTCTGACCCTCCCCCCTCTCATGCTCGGTCTCTCTCATTCTCTCTCTCAAATAAATAAATAAAATCTTTAAAAAAAAAAATTTTTAAGGTGAATTGTAATCCACTTCAAGCAAGCTTGTTTCTTTAGTTCCCTTATTAAAACAAACAAACAAACTGTCGTCAAACATGTCCCACTTCTCCCCCTGCCCAGGGCGGGGCATTTGAAGGCTTGTGGAGGCTAGCTAGAGAGGAGGACTTTGGGAGTTGCTATGGTAACTTTTCCCTTTTTTGCTAATCATTTGGAAATCTTACATTTTCAAGTCTGCATGCTTTGAAAAGATCTGCTTGCATCTACTTTGTTTTTCAAGCTTTGCTTTGATTTACTGTATTTAATTTGCTGCACCTTCTAATTTGTTAAATGACGTTATTTAAAATTCCCCAAGGAGTCAGCAGAAATCTACATTGCTGAGAGACATAACTGCATTCTGGAAGCATCGGCGATTCATATCTGAGCACCGTTTGGAAAATCCATTAGGTTAGTAATGCTGAGATGTTGTGAGCAGAACCAGCCCTGTCCAGGAAGCTGCAGCAGGCAACTCAAGTTTTTGGGCAATGCTGGACAAGCCCGCTTCACCTCTTCATTCCCTCTGTCCATCAGCTCCTGGGTTGTGCCCTCTGTTGCTGCTGATCCTCTGTGGGAGGAAAGTGACCCTGACTGCTCATTGCACCTGCTTGTTCTCTCTCATTAGTCACCCCAACAAGGCAGGAAAACAGAATGTTCCGTGCTCAATTAGAATGACGCGAAAATGCATCCCCGAGGTCTGTCCATTACAGATATGAGACAAACATAAGCAACAGAACATGCCATTAGGCGGTAATGGCCAGAGCAGCGCCTCGGTCTCAGGACCCGGGAAATGAGGCTGATTTAGGGAGGCCACACAGTGCAGGACGGCATCGCGGCAGCAGGCGAGTGAAGTGCTAAGTAAAGGAAATGCAGGCAAACAATGGTCACAAAAAGGCTCCTAGTATTGATGGAGCTACAAGAGCCTCCAGGAAAGGCAAAGGTAATTTCTTTTTTTTTTTTTTGCATCATGAGAAAAATAAATCCCAGGACCCTCTTAAACATTATGAAACAGCTTTAGGGTCCATCTTGTCCTTTAAGTAACAAGGGAGGCAATTTCTTTCCGCAAACACCAAAGCCCCAGTGTCCTTTCTGATAAGTGGTATGCACTTCCACTACCTTCCCATTTTATTTTTTAACATAATATGTGGGTAGTTGTTTTACATGGACGCATGTTCCTTATAAAAAGGAAGAAATTAAATAACACAGAACTGTATGTGGAAAAAGTGAAGGCTCTCTCTTCTTATCCCTTTTCTACTCAGCTCTCCAGAGGGGGTTGTCTTGGACTGATTTGGGAGTAGTTTTCAATATGTATAAATGTAAACATACATTTATGTTTGTTTATGTTATGTTTATTTATGTTATGCACATTTACATTATGCTCACAACATCTCAGCATTACTGTATACAGTAAATGTATATATACATATGTAAGTATATGTGTATATTCTAGCTGTGCAATTCAGCTTTAGGACCCAATGATCCCGTGTGCTATTTCTGGAGTGCAGTTTTTCTTGTTGCTTTAACCGGGGTCCAGGCACAGGCTTCCTTCTTTGGGTGCTGCTTTGGTCTGCCCCCCAGAATCTGGCTCCCCCAACCCCCTGCCACTTCATGCTATCTCCCTACACATCATGGTGGATCTGTGGATCTTGGACATGCTGTCTGGATTTTGTGCGTGCCTTTCTGCCACCTTCCAGGTTTTTTTAAAAGCCTAGCTCTGACTGACCACTAGGCTTCCCAGAATCATTCACTGGAGTAAAGCTTTCATCTGCCTTCTCTATCTTCAGAGTCACAAGAGTCCCAAAGCAGCTTCCATGGTGTCTCCCTATCTTCCAGTGTAACACAAAATTCCAGCCATCTTCCCTAGAGTGTTTATATGGACACTACACCACCTCTTCTCACCAACTTTGTTATCTTACTGCCTTAACATCTAGGCTTGGCTCTTTCCACACTACGGTTCCCCAGATTTGGATACATGGGGTGCACATCCATCACATGCACACAACTTACGTGGTTGGCATTTTGCATACCGGCTATTTTGCTTAAGAATAAAATGAGGGAAAAAAATATGTCTTCCTTGTAAAGCTTGTCCCAATGGCTTCACAATCAAATCATTTTGCCATTTGCTGCTAAGTGGAACTGTGATCTCAGATGGCTTTTGCACCTGCCTCCCCATCCCCCATGTACCTTTCACAGGCATCCCCCCTTTTTACCTATAATTTCTTTCACATTGATTGAGAAAGTATTCACTCAGGGCATAACCCTGTGATAGGCACTGCGAGGGATATGAAAAAGCCATGGGGCCAACTCTTTTAAAAAGGTGTTAATTGGATTTTTCCCATATAAAACCCCCCATAGCATTTTATTTCCTAACTCTGCTTCTCACAGTCAACTTCATTTGCCCATTTAATGCAATTTGCTCCTCATGATAAGATTCTATTAAGTGATTATTAAGACATTCTGAGTTACTTCAGCCAAGCACATCTATAATCATTACCTACCTCCTGGGGGTGATGCGGGGTATAATTAGTTAAAGCTCATGGTTACCTCCCAGAATTTGGAGCTACAAACAGAGACCACATCCACAGAGCCAAGCCTGGAGCCCCGCATGTAGTCTAGCAGCAGGACGAATACAGCCTGTCCACATTTACATAAATCACAGAGATCCAGGTTACGTGACAGTAACTGATCTGTGGGAACAGACAGCATACAAGAAGTTGGCTCCCTGTCATATCCCTAAGGGTGATTTCTTTTGGTTACTAAACCATATGCTACATTAGTCCTAATCTTACACCAATAAAGCACTGGACCACGATCTAAGGCTAAGATGTTAACAAAGTCACTGCCCTTGAGGAATTTATAATTGGTAAACGACACAAACGGTAATCCACACTTCTGGCAAACGTTCATGATTCCTCAAAAACCTAGCTGGTTTTAAGAGGGAGTGGGAGGCAAAGAGGGGGAGAGAGAGAAGGAGGGAGAAATTGCCTCTGAGTGGTTTAAATACATCATTGATGAAAGTACTTGAGTCAAGCACCAAGGGCCCCCGGGGTTCCTGGGGTCTGCTCTCTCTTGGCAGCTAGGTTTCTAGTCCACTGGAAGATTAGAAGCATTGAATTATGAGAGGGGGGTGAACTGATTTAGTGGGCGTGCAGACAACGAGGAGAATGGACATGGGTGACGTTCCTATGATAAGGGATCAGGCTGAAAACCTGGAAGAAGAAATACGAATTCATGGAGAGTGCAGTACAGGGATATTTTGTACAAGGACAAAAAGCCCCATAAGCCCCAGCGACTCCTCACCGTTTCTTTGCCTCACAGCACAACACAAGCATTTATTTCCATAATGACTCCAACACACTCAGAGAAGGTTACATCATGGCTGCAAAGAAGGGGAATGAGCAGTAGAGGAGGATTTCCACCAAAAAAAAAAATAGTTCTAGACACTGAGATCAGTTCTTAAAATGACTAAAACCAGTTCTTAAAGTAATTCTTCAGTAATAAAATGCAGGAGAGCAAAATGTAGTTCAACATAAAGACAAGTTCTCTCAAAATCTTCGCTGCCTTCAAATGGATCTGGGGACTTCAAGAGGTGAGGAGCGTCCTCCCGCGTGGAGGCTGAAGCAGAACAGGGCCTGCCATTTACGGGGAGCCTGCCCAGGGACAGCACGCGTTGGCCTGCTGCACCTTCTGTACAGCCTGAGAGCTAAAAACAGTTTTCACATTTTAAAATGTAAATTGTAAAATGTCCAAAGGTCTGTTAGCTTTTCAGTGAGAACTGTAGCTAATTTTCGCTTCTTGGCTTGTCAAGCCTAAAACGCTTACTTTCGGGTGCTCTACGGGAAAAGTGCGCTGAGCCCCGCCCTAAGGGATCGCAGTTTCGCCAGTTCCAAGGCGCTGGGATCCGAAGCACGCCTCGTTTTGTGACGAGGCTTGAATCCAAGCGGCTCATGGCAAAACTCGCTCACTGTGGAGTAGAAGGTCCCTGCAGGAGATACGGACCGTTGCCAGGACCAAACCTGGAGCTAGTATTAGGGCATGTGTGTTAGAACAAGCAAGGACTGCATTTCCTCCTCCTCTCCTCTTCCTTGCAAATTAAATTTGATACTTTCAGATTTTATTTGTTGGCTGGGAAGAAGGCAACTCGGTGAGCTCCATGAGGCAAACATCAGGAACAGGACGCATCAGAAATAGTAGTAACGGACCCTAGACTTCCCCTGACATCAGCACCAATGGGATATTCCCCAAGGCATCCCACCTACAAGGGCTGAGGGTCCCTGGACCACCCCAAGGGGTTCCTCCAGGGAAGGATGGAGAGGCAAAGGTCAGGGAACATCATGTTATTTTTACTCTAGAAGAGAACTACCGTTTAGAAAATGAAAGTGCTCAAATTCCTCTAATTTTTTCTTTTTTTTTTTTTAAACTTAGAGAGATGCCATCTCCACCTGTTCTGTCTTTGCTGAGGGATTAGCAGCCCTTGAAAGGCTCTGGTCTCCAGGCATGCTGGGGGCAAGAAGAAAAGGGCTCATCTGGTGACTACCACCGGGGTGAGGTGGCCGTTTCAGGAAGTCGGTAAGACCCCTGGGTCTCCGGGAGGGGGAGGAGAAACAAAGGGGAAGAAAACCTGACACAGCTCAGTTAATCTTAGCTTAAGGTAATAAATTCCACTGCTTAGTGTTTGAGCCAAGAGTCTTCAGGGGATTTTATCATCTCCAGGGACAAATGTGTATTTTGTGTCGGTTTTTAAAATGGGCATGCATCTGTGTATGTTCCTTAGCATCAGTGTGCCTAGACAACAGCAAGGCCCTCTGGGCCCAACAGCATGCAGTCTGTGACATTTAAAATCACACATGGTAAGTATTTTTAATTGCCTCAAGCAATTGCACATGTGCACTTGTGGGTACGCGCACACACACACACACGCGCGCCCCCCAGCTCAGGGCTCTGGGGCTCCCACCACTGCCTCCTTCTCTGCTGTATGTCTGATTACAGGGGCACAGAAGCAAAGTTTATTGCACAAAAAGGGCCAGACTAATGCCGCAAGCCCTGCCTGGATTTTCCAGGTGTTTCATTTCAGAACCCCCAAGCACAAAAGGATTATTGTTATGCCACATTGAACCACACATTAATTTTGTGGCCCAAGTCACTCCTGAAAGCACAGTTTCCACCCCTTGTGGGTGATTTCATTGTGACTGCTTTCATAAGCATCTGTGAGAGAGGCTAGAAGTACCAAAATACCTTGGAGAGATAAATTGTGGTCAGGAACCTACAAATAGCTTCCCTCGTGTGCCTAAGCTTCCTGGTTCCCTGCTCCCCCTTCCCCCTTCTCTTCCTGACCCTGCCCTTCGTCTTGTTTCTCTCTCACACACACACCATCTCACGCCTCTCCTGGAGGATGGACTTGGACCACGTACATGGTGAGCGGCAATCTGGAGGAGCACATTTCCCGTGTCTTCTCTCCAAGCGGTTCTCCTCCGCACCCCTCCCTCCTGAGGTCCTGCCTCACGGTTAGAAGAGGGGGCACTAGGCAGATGGCTGCAGGCAGTACCTTCAGCAGCCTGGATGCCCACTCCTCAGCAGAAAGAGCCAGGGAGTGCCATATGCTGGAGCTGCTAAGGTTGCCAGCAGAAGGGAAGCTTTGTTCTTTTGTTGGGCTTGTTTTGAAAGGGGAACATAAATAACACACACCCACTCCTTCCCTGGCAATCTGGGCAGGGCTTACTGGCGGTCCTAAATAGCTCCCTGCACACGGGTGCGCGTGCTGGCCTTGACCACCAGATGGATTAAGTCTGATTAATTGCCAACAGTAAATAGTCCTCCTAGTGCTTTTCTTACATTTAATCAGTGAATGAGCTTTTTGCTGAGACAATCATGTTTCCCTATAAAAATCAAGATCTTTATTCTCACACAACCCAAAAAGCTTCTCACAAAGTCAGTTGGAACAATGGCCATCCCCACCACCTTAACCAATGTGTGTGCTGGGGAGAGGGGAGAGTGAGGTGTGAGGGCAAGGAAGGGGGAGGGAGGAGGGAAGGTCTGAGTGCTTAGAGGGGTGGGGAGGAGGGGAGGGCTGAGGTGTGGGGGTATAGGGGGTACAGGGGAGGGGAGGTCTGAGGGCATGGGGGGATGGAGGAAGGGAAGGACTGAGGTGTGGGGGTATGGGGGGATGGAGGAAGGGGAGGGCTGAGGTGTGGGGGCATGGGGGGGTGGGGAGGAGGGGAGGGCTGAGGTGTGGGGGCATGGGAGTGGGGAGGAGGGGAGGGCTGAGGTGTGGGCATGGGGGTGGGGAGGAGGGGAGGGCTGAGGTGTGGGGGCATGGGGGGATGGAGGAAGGGGAGGGCTGAGATGAGAGTTCACTGGGGGAGTGTCAAATGAAGGAGCCTGCAGGACTGTTCTGCTATCAGCCAGCCAGGTTTGTTTCTCTTACAGAAATCCTACATGCCTCTCAAAGTCACTCATTGCAAGCCGTGAAAAGTGTCTGAAATTTCTGAGAAGGCAGCACAGCCTCGTTCAACACCTTCTCCAAGCAGTGCTGGGCACATCAATTCTCAATAATAGCTGTTGCATAAGTGAGTAAGTGGCTAAATGAATGACTGTTTGGGGGGTTAAATTCTTGATAGTTTAAAATGTTTTGGAAATACATTTTTTTGAAAGTTTATTTTTTTTAGTTCTCTCTACCCCCAATGTGGGGCTTGAACTCATGACTGGAGATCAAGAGTCGCATGCTTTTGCAACTGAGCCAGCCAAGTGCCCCTGGAAATACATTTCATATGTATGTATATGTACATGTACTTGTATGTGTGTGCATATGTATACAGAAAGGATCTAAAATAATCTAGCCAAGGTATTAAAAGTGTTTAATATGATTAATTGCTAGTCTCCATTTTATGTTTTTCTTGTGTTACTTTTGTTATTAGAAAAAGAATTAGCTTCATGTTAAAAAGGAAAGAAAACATGTAACATTAAACAAACCCAAACAGTATCAACCATCATCAGTTAACTTTGAGTGGGTTCCACTTGTCGGACACTGTTCTGATCAGCTTACATGCATCACCTCGTGTCATTCTGACGACCACACTGGTAAGTAGGAGCTATTCTTAACCCCTTTTCCGGAAAGGAAACCCATCAATGTAAATTATTTATGCTTTAAAACAGCATGCGTAATGCAAAGATAAACAAATGAACACAATGCACAATTTATAATATTTTCGCGACAATAGCGTGTAGCTGACAGCTAGGCCCCGAAGGTACCAGCAATGTAATGAAGTCCACCTGCGTCGCAGACCATGCCTGCCTCGCTGGGTGTGAGAGGAATAAACGAGACACGGAAGCCAGTGCTGTCCTGGACCCTGAGCTGGGACTTGATAAGTGCAAGTCACCCATCAGGCCCTTCCCCCAACCCTCGGTGTCTCCTAGATCCTTCAGGGAGAATGGGACAGCTCAGGCCTGAGCTGCAGCATCTGGAAACAGGAAGAAACACCAACAACAATAACAAAGTATCGACTGTGAGACCCAAGTCCAGGCCAGGCCTGCGGTGGGTGTTTTACCAAGGCTTCCTCCTTCCGGCACCCTTCTACTAACTCTCCCCCTGCAGTGCTAATTTGTATTGACCCCATTGCCAATACAGTGACAGCAACTGGGATTCATGCGAACACTGGGAGACAAGACTGTCGAGTGCCTTCTAAAGCACGATCACCCCCTAAAAATGACGTTCCGTGCCACTGTGGTATAAAATGGATTTTATTTGGGAAAAAAATGTTTCTTTCAGAGTCAGTAATCTATATATGGTTGTCACCTCCATTAACAACTGTTTGCAGAACGTTCATGGATCACGTACTCCGTGAATAGGAGAGACAGCTTCAAGTTTTTATAGATGGTGGAGAGGTCAGGAGACCAAGCTAATCCTGACTCTGCCACTCATGGACTGGGTACGATAGGGCTTCAGTTCCTCCGCCATACCACGGCAGAGGCAGCTGGGGACGGCCGCTGCTAGTTCTAACCTTTTCTGAGCCTGAGCTAACGAAGGCTTTGGAAACAAAGGGGCAGAGCAGCCTTCCCTGGAGGCAGGGGCCTGGGAGGAGTGTACACCCTGGGGATTCATAAAGCCCAAGCTTTGGAATGATGTCTGCGTGTCACGCAGAATAGACTTCTTAGAAGGAGTAGTGTGAACTGGGTTTGGGGGGGATGAAGGAAGGACACCTGCTGTTCAGGGGGAAGGCGATGAGAGAGAGGAGCCTGGGAAGAGGCTTCCCTGCTTGTAAAATGGGGAGATCTGCTCAATGGGGCAGAATATGGGGTAGAGGTGTATGTAATAAAAAAGAGGAATCTCCTACAGGGAATTAGTTCAACAAACATCTGTGGGGCATTTGCTATGGGTGGTACTAGGATGACAGGGGACTTCTCCAGGCCCCTGCCCTCCGGGAGATTCCAATCTAGCGGGCTGATCAGGTCACTAAAGGCCACCAGCCGTGTGGGAGAATGGGAGCAGGACAGACTCTCCCGAGACTCTCCCGAGATTCAGGAAGAGGAATCTGGATCAAGGTCATCAATCCAGAGATGAGCTGACCATAAGGCTTTGTAATGTCAGAAGGGGGATGGAGGGATTATACCCTTTCCTTTAAGAGATTTGATTCCCTTCTCTGAGTCCAGCCCATGCAAATGGCTTCCACATGCTGCAGGAAGAGTTATGTTTCTAAAACTTAGATGGCTTAGGGTCACTCTTCACAAACCATCATCAGCTCTCCATTTGCTGCAGGAAACTCCTAGTATGGCATTCAAGGCCCTTCCCACAAAGACTTCAGCCTATTTTCCTAGCCATATCCCCTACCCCGCCCTTATGTGACCTGGAACGTGCCAGGAGCATGCTTTTTATCCTCTTGGCTGTTCATGATCTTGTTTCTCTCTTGCGGTCTTGATTCCCCCTTTCCCTTTAAAGGGCCAACTGAAATATTATCTCTCCTGGGTGGATTTCCCCTATCTTACAAATTCCAGTTAGCTCAACAAAACCTCCCTTGTATCCCTTTTGTCCCAGTGCCTAGCACACTGCTCTAGACATGTAGACATCCTACAGAGCTAAATCCTCAAAATCTAAAGGGATTTTGAATGAAGTTCCTGATGGGGGACTAAAGTGCAGACTAGAGTTTCATCTTATGGCAAACCTTGTCCCCTGACTGTGCAGAGAAGGATTTTGATGCAACATTTTGGTCTAGCAGGGGAAGTATGGTGGTCAATTACTGATGTCTGCCACTGTCACGGGAAGGGGGTGTCAGCATGCATGCCATTTTAAAAAACTGTTTCACTAGAAGCTTCCAAAGGGCATGTACTTTTGTTGTTGTTGTTAATATAACATAATCCCGGTTGTTTATAATTTTTTGGTCAATATAATATGTTCTTGGTTGTTAGGAGCCAGTTTCTCAGCTGTTGCCCTTCCAAATGACTTCATCTACATTTGACCCATAGATTCGTGGAGGCTTTTGCTTGTATAAAAGTTCCTATTATCCATAGCTCTGGCTAGATAATGAGAAAAGGATCTTAAAAACAAAATGCAGGTGGATTAAATACCTTCCATTGATATTTGGACTTACGAAGGCATTACTATTATTTGAAATCTTGGTTGTCAATGTTCTAAGCCTCAAAAGCTGCTGGTTAGCTACATAGGTAATCCTGCCTAATGCTGTCCTCCACATTCAATTAATAATGTGTTCTGGGGGCGGCTGGGTGGCTCAGTCATTGAGCGTCTGCCTTCAGCTCAGGTCATGGTCCCAGGGCCCTAGGATCGAGCCCCACATCAGGCTCCCTGCTCAGCAGGAAGCCTGCTTCTCCCTCTCCCACTCCCCCTGCTTGTGTTCCTGCTCTTGCTGTCTCTCTGTCAAACAAATAAATAAAATCTTAAAAAAAAAATGTGTTCTGGATGCTTAACAACAAAACACAGTCTGCTTTCCATCTAGCAATTCAGAGAGCAAGATGCTCTTGCCATAAACCAGATACACCTCTTCCCATCCTTATCTGATTGGGCGTCCACAGCAAGGGCGTTTGTGCCAGAAGCTGGAGAAAAGTCTCCTGGCTTTGTTCAGACGCCTTCTAATGAGGCGGCTAACCTGAGTCAGGCAGCCCACGCGGTGCCCTGTGATCACAGTCAACACAGGTAAAACAAGGAAAACCCCAGAATTAAGGCTGAAAGCAGATTTTATGCACCTTGGGTCTTTTTCTTTTTTTCCCCACTTTCTCCATAGGCTCTGAAAGTGATTATCTTCCCAAGCAGAGAAAACCACTGCAAAGGAATGTAATCCCAAGGGCACACAGCTTTCTCCAACCAGAAACAGGTCTCACAATACAGAGAGGCCACCTGGGATGTCTCCACTGCCAAGGGACAGGGAGGGAACCAGAACAGAGCCAGGATGCCAACACACTGCTGGAGGGGAGGCGGCTGCCATTTGAAGCGATGCTTTGAAAATCTCCTGCTGGGGAGAAACAAGGAAGTGCTAATGGATGTGATGAACCAAGACTCCCAGGAAGCTGGAAAGAGGGAGAGAGCGAGAGAGCGAGCAGTCCCATCAGCTGAATCGTTCAAAACTAGAGCAAGGAAAACACTTTGGATGAGAAACACACTGGGGCACTTCAGAATGACCCAGGAAATGGGCAGGAGCCCCCAAATCAAGGGCCTAGTCATCAGCCCTTTAGCTCGGGAGGAAGTTATTTTGTGTATTTCTAGCTCAGAGACTAGAGGTGGGTGCCTGGCTCCAAACACGAGTCTCCCACACGCTCTGGGAAAGGGTCTGGGATGCGGGGGGGGGCAGTTTACAAGTGTGGACGGCAGCGGAGGGGAACACAGAGGCCACAGGGCAGCCGAGGCTCTGTCCTCACACACCCACCCCCCCGTACTTTGACCATCCCATCCTTGTCTACAGGCATTCAGCTGGGCACCTGCATCCCCCTGCGCCCCTGGGTTGGTTTCCTACGCCTACTGTAACCAACTATACAAACCGAGTGGCTTAAAACAAAACACATTTGTGCTCTTACAGTTCTGGAGGTCAGAAGTCCCAAACAGTTCTTATGTGGCTAAAATCAAGGTATCGGCAAGGTTGTGTGTCTAAGGAAGAATCCATTTCCATGTCTTTCAGCTCCTAGAAGCTGCCTCCGTTCCTTGACTCATGGCCCCTTCATCCATCCTCAACTCTCTCTCAGAACCTCCTTCTACCCCACCCCACCCCTCTTTTTCCTTATAAGGACCCTGGTGTTTAATAATCCAAGCTAATCTGAATAATCCAAGCTAATCTCCCCATCTTTAGATCCTTAACTTAATCACATCTGCCAAGTCCTTTTGTCAGTAAGGTGGCATATTCACAGGTCCCTGGGGTTAGGACTGGGTATGTCTCGGGGGGCCATCCTTCTGTCTACCACATTCCCCTCCAGTGTCACCTCAGCAGTCAAGGTGGCCGAAGTGCCAGGGTGAAGGTGAGCCAGATGAGACCAGGGGGATGGCAGAGCTGGCCTTGTTTACCAGTTGGATTGTGTAGCTAGCAGCTCTTTATTCCAGCACATTCCCCACTGGTCCCATCTAGCTCACGGTCCCCCCGACTCCTGAGCTGCAGTTCCTGGAAAAGCCTGGCACTTCTGCCACGTTCCGGGTACAAAATCCACAAGGAGCTTGGACCCTCTGCCTACACCCTTGAGCCTGGACCTCCTGAGGCTCTTCCCTGTTAATGCCTCAATCTTGGCTCCTCACCTGGGGCTTGGCTGAGGGAGAGTTAATACGTTATTTTCCCTCACCCACTTGCTAGAAGACGCCCTTGAATCACGATGACCCCTACAGGGCATTTGAGTCCTGGCGTACCTTGTCGTAAATTAAAATGCATTTTCCAATGAAAACAGCATTAAAAATCATGGGGGTGGGGGGAAATGACTGAAATTGTACTGTGCGCAAGGTACATCACATGCTAAACCAGTTTGCTGGGGTCCAAGATCTGCCCTTCACCTTGAACTTCATTTCGGTGGCAAAACTTCTGCCAAACAGCAGGCGTTTATCAGCCATCCCTGCCTGCATGGTGGTTTTGCACCTGCTCTGCCTGGTCCACATGCATGCTTCCAGCATCGCTCTGCTCAGTTGCTCCCTTCCCGGGGTGTTTATTATTTCAACGGTCACTTCCTTCCATCACTATGCTGGTGAGACACTGCACATGCCTCTTGCCTTCTAGAAAGGATTTACAACATCAGACCTCAATGGAAGGCGAATGGGAAGAGCAGGGAAATACAATTAATGGGCAAAGCTGTTAAACTCGAGGCAGTCTGGGACAGCAGGTGAGGGAAGTATCCGGTGGCGACTGAGTCCGGGCGGCAGATCAGACCTTCCTGAATTTTAATCCCAATTCTGACACTTCCAACTGTGTGGCTGGGGCAAGTGTTAAGTGAAAACTCCCCACGTCTCTGCTTCCTGGCGCTAACCTCCAACGCCAGCACATACCCAGCCCCGTCCGTCTTCCTTGCCTCCCTCCCACCAGAAGCAGAGTGTAACAGATTCGTGTTTTCTCATCCCTCTTCGTAGTTGGAGTTGGCACAGTTCTGGCCAATGGACTGACGGTGGAAGTCTCTTGGGGAAATAGTTTTCTCTATAATCAAAGACATGGGAGAACAGTTCTTTCTCTTACTTTCCTCTTTTTCTGCTTTGGAAGCCGTCACAGGAGAACGTGATGTTTAGGGCTGCTGTAAGCATGTCACCAGGGAAGGCCAGGAGAACACTGAGATGCTCCCCCATCAGCCTGGCTCCATCAAGCTGCTCCACTACCCTGGAACGTCTCTCCTCTCCGCTCATGAGATGATTAAATGACTCTAAGATTTAGGCCGGTGAGAGCTGAGTATCTGCATTCTTATGACTTAAGACGTTCCAACTGATACAAATGTCTGTCTCAGGGGGATCACTGTAAGGATTAACTGAGATTGTGCATGTCAAGTGCCTGGCACAAAGCTATCACTCTATAAATAGTAACTTATAATAATTAATACATGCGGAAAATAAGGATCTACAGTTATTTACTTTTTTGTTTCCTACTTTTCAGTTATCACTAACTCACCAATTTATCCTTGTGCTGAGAAATAAAGTGAGGTCTCAAAGGCTCTACTACATTTGTTGAGTGGTTCATATTCTTATTTGGGCTCCTGGAATAGGAGCTCTTCAAGGTCAGGGGATGTGTCTTATTCATCAGTAAGCCCCATGCCTGCCACATAGGATGCTCATAAGCGGATGGTCTTGGGTGAATGGGTGAATGGGTGGATGGATGGATGGATAGACAGACGGACAAGTGGTAACCCCACACTCTTTGCAGAATACCTTCTTAACCATCATCAGGCCTGGTAGCCTTTTGTCTGTATAACACCAAAACCTGAGCATCAGAATCAGACTCTCATGGGAATCTGGCTTTTTTTTTTTTTTTTTTTTAATTTTAAAACCCTAACCAATAATGTTTTACAGTCTACCCAGGGAGGTTTCTACCTGAGTTAAGAATACAATGAGTATTCTCCCAGCCCAGCATGAGCCAACCTGTCTTTTGCTTTGATGGAACATCTAAATATGCTGTAAGGCCTTTATATAATATGGCTTTTTTTTTTTCCAAGAGGAAAGAGATGACTTGCTCAGAGGAGTTTTAAGAAAATTGCTTCCTGCAAATAAAAAAAATGATTTTTATAATACTCACAGGACTGGCAACCCCCCCCCCCCCCAAAAAAGCCTGTTTACAATAACCAATTTCTGTTGGGGCTTCTAGTAGCCAAGATAATCTGATGTCTAGGGCTGTAGTTATTGTCTCATTTGCTAAATAGATGGCTAAATTTGGGAATAGATGTTGAAGCAAGGATTGAGGAACAATGCAAGATACTCATACCACGCTTCTGATCATTAGCCCAGCAAATATCACTTGTTCTCCTGTATAGCCTGAAATCTCGCATCTAGGCAAATAGATCAGGATGTGTGTGTGTGTGTGTGTGTGTGTGTGTGTGTATGCGTGCGCTTTTAGTCCATTCTTACCTCCAAGCTTTCTTCCTTATGCACTGAAATTCTGCAGGGGAAGACCACCAGAGAGATTTCATTCTCTAACCATTACCTTGGAGTGGCCAGCACCAGTCACCACATTTTACTTGCTCCTGTCTTTCCATTACTCCCGTATGAGTTAGGAATTTCTACTGGCTGCTGATAACAGACTGGAAGTAACATTTAATAAATATGTTTTGGGGGGTAGGTGGTCCAGGCCTGGTTTGGTGGTTCTGCAGTGTCAGCAGGAACTGAAGCTCTTGTATCCTGTTTTAGCATGTGGTTTCCACTTTGAGGCTGCCTCGTATTTCAAGTTTCATCACAATGACTCCGGCCATTACGCCTGCCTTCCAAACAAGAAGCAGAAGGAAGAGAGGAAGAGAAAAAGCACATTTCAACTATTTTTCCTCTTTACGAAATCTTCCTGGAAGTTCCACCTAATAGCATCCATTTATATTTTATTGGCAGAAGGTAGTCATTTGGGTATAACGGTCTGCAAGGGAAGCTGGGAAGTAGTCTTTTGGCTGGTATGTTGCCACCATGCATGCACCTTGAGCTCATTACTAGGAAAGTAGGGGAGGATGTATGTAGAATAGAAACAGTCAGTATGTGTCTTACCCCATCTTTACTCTGCTTGTGCTCTTTCACTCCCAAGATCTATCTGAGTTCTGACCTCTGACCTGTTTTGCGTTATGGTCCTCCCTTAAATCAGTGTTTAGCTTTTAATGTTTATTACCTATTCCCTATATAGAGAGGCCACTTGTGGTGTTGTTAGTGATGTATTTCAACCAGAACAGACTGAGCTACTCCAGCCAGCCAGGTGGAATTCTCTCTTTAAACAAAAGCCTAATGCCTGGGGCGCCTGGGTGGCTCAGTTGTTAAGTGTCTGCCTTCGGCTCAGGTCATGATCCCAGGGTCCTGGGATTGAGCCCCGCATCGGGCTCCCTGCTCGGCGGGAAGCCTGCCTCTCCCCCTCCCACTCCCCCTGCTTGTGTTCCCTCTCTCACTGTCTCTCTCTGTCAAATAAATAAATAAAATCTTAAAAAAAAAAAAAGCCTAATGCCTCCGGGGTAACCTGTCATTATTGCCAACACCACCAAAGACACAGGTATAGAAAGAGGCAAGAAACCTACTAATTGAGCCTCTACCATGTCCCATTCAATCCTTCCAACGAACAGCCCTAAGAGGCAAGAGCAATTATTAATCTTCATTTTACAGATGAGGACATCAAAGATCAAAGAGGTTAAGTAAGTTATGCAAGATCACACAGCTGTGAGGAGAATTTAAACACAGATGTGTTTTATCCCAAAGCTTTTCCTGCTGTATATTTAAGTAACTATATTTAAGTAACTTCTGTACTGTCTCCCCAAAATGAGACTAGGCCCAAAGTAGAGCGCATAGGTGTGAGGGTTCTGCCCCAGAACACACCAGCCCCAGCTTGGTTGGGGTCACTGATTTCAGAGGCTGCTCTTGGCCCTTGGCCAATGTGCATGGTGGAAGCAGGAGGGGAGGGAAAATGTTCACCACTGTCTGGTCCTCAAACTCAGGGCTGCCAAAACTCCTTGCCAGAGTGGCACATGTAAAAAAATAATATTTTTATAGCACGGGGTAACAGAGGCTGATCCAAGCCCCCTCCGACCAGAGGTTGAGGGGTCCACATCTTGTCTGGCCCCATGGCCTTTTCTCTTGCTCTCCTCTCTGCCTGGAGCATGAATGTCCTTTTTCTGTTCAGGCTCTAATCCAAGATCCACATAGCATTGAGTTGGCCTGTCTCTTCAGGCTCCTCCTGTTTGTGACAGCTCTTCAGTCTTCCCTAGTCTCCCATGACCTTGATACTTGGGAGAGGACCGGTCAATTATTTTTGCAGGGTGTCTCTCACAGTGGGTTTGTTTGATGCTTTCTTATGATTAGTTTGAGGTTATGCATTTTTATCAAGAATGCTTTAGAAGTGATGTGTCCTCAGTCATTGTATCACGGGACACATGACGCTGGTGTGTTATCACTAGTGATGCTGACCATGATCCTTTGGTGAAGGTGATGTTGGCTGGATTTCCCCACTGTAAAGTCACTGTTTTCTCTTTGTAATGGGTAAGTGTCTTGGCAGAGATACTTGGAGACTATTCAAATAACGTTTCCCTTCAAACTTCTGCACATAATTTTAGCATCCATCTGTGGATCTTGCCAGTGGTGTTTTAAGGCGACGTTATATGTCCCTCATTCCCTCACTTATTAGTTGTAATTCTGCAAAGAAGATTTGTCCCTTTCCCATTTACTTATTTATTCATCTATTTATTTATATCCGTGTTGACTCATGGATAGTTATTTCATTCTATGAATTTAATCCAGTACTATCATTATTTATTTTGCTGCTCTAATTGTTCCTGCTCTGGCTATTGGAACCTCTTTCATGTTAGCTCCTATGCCCTTCTGACATGCTCTTGTCCTTTTGTGGGTTCTTCCTGACTTTCTGGCACACCAAAATGCTCCAGATTCATCCTGGATTTTCCCTACCTCAGTCCTACAATGAACCACTCTTCCAAAGGAGCCCTGGTTCCTTTTATTGGAGAATGGTTTTTAGAAGACGAGATCTGGATGCTAGGTGTCACTCTCTATCATTACAAGATAATTTAGAAGTGGGGCGCCTGGGTGGCTCAGTCATTAAGCATCTGCCTTCGGCTCAGGTCATGATCCCAGGGTCCTGGGATCGAGCCCCGCATCGGGCTCCCTGCTCAGTAGGAAGCCTGCTTCTCCCTCTCCCACTCCCCCTGCTTGTGTTCCCTCTCTCGCTGTGTCTCTCTCTGTCAAAAAAAAAAAAAAAAAAAGATAAGATAATTTAAAATCAAACTATGATTCCAAATCTAGAGATGAGAAGTATAGGGATTAGAGAAGTCATGTGATTCACAATGTGACACAGCCGGAAGTGGCAGGAAAGTTCAAACCAGGGCAGATCCTGCACTCCGAGCCTCTCCATGAGTGCAAATGCCTCATTTAGTATAAATATGAATCACTATTTAGAAGAAAAAGTACAGCTGTGCCAGATAAATGTGATTTCTGGAGGATGGAATGTCATATAAAATAGATTTCATATATAAAAACAAACTTGGCATCCAGTAAGTATTTTTGGATTGATTTTGTTGAATGAATCATCATTAACATCAAATATGTCTTGGCCTCTGTGAAATATCCTATTGTTCATTATGCTTAATACCTTTCTGGAACAAGGTGGCGCACATGTGAAGTAATAAAGAACATATGAAGAAAATACAACGGCAGCTTCACTTTCTGGATCCTCATAGTCTTGGATGGAAACCTGATGGTGGGGTTTACCCTCCCTTTGTCATGTTGCTCTAGTAAACCAGGAAACCAAGGCTTAGGAACAGTGCCCTGAGTCTGGCAAGTGGTGAGCAGAATGAAGAGAGAATTGAGGTCTCCAGGCTGGTTCCCACCTGCCTTCGACTCTCGTGATCTGACAGCATCCCCAGACAGTGAGCCTGCATGGGCAGGGCCACAGAAGGATTCTCCGTACCTTGTGACCCAGGCCTTTGGGGCATCTGAGAGGCCTGTCCACACCACTGGGAAGAGATCTAGCAACTCCACCTCCTTCCTGATCCTCCTGTGTTTAATCCCCAATACTGAAATGTCTTCCTACTTCAGTAGTGGCTAAAAATCCCAGACAACCTAAGTAGAGAAAGGAAAACATGGTGGTTTGACTGAATGAGATTGATGCAGAGGCAGGAGATCTGATTTCTAATCCCAGATTTGCACTAACTGGTTGTTTAAACCAAGCAAGGTATTTTATCTCTCTGAGCTCCTCTTACCTGGCCTTAAAATGATAGGGTCGGACTAGACGACCTCTAAGGCCCCATCCTGCTTTGAAATTCTTGGAAGCTATAAATTCCTTTCAGAATTTCACTAAAAGGGCCTTGGGCCATTCACAGTCTCATTGGTAGAACTCTTTCGCCATCTAGTGGCCAATCCGGAGGACTCTTTTTCCTTAGCCTTCTGCTCTCAGGTCTTGCCTCAATTCAAGCAAAAGAACAAAGCAGATTCAGCCCTTTGCAGGAGTGCGGCAAATTGCCAGACATGGGAGAAACACATATTTAAATCGTGTCCTAGGAAGATATTTTGTGCAAACACACTACTTCCTACGGCAAAGGCTTTGGTGTGGTGAGCATGTGGTTGCAAATCCAGGCTCCTGACGGGCCCTGATAAATGCAATCGGGAGGTGTGTTTGGGTGACTCCCTGTGTGCTAATCTGATACACGCTGGTCCTTATGCTTTCAGCTGCTCCCCAGTTAACACTCATTAAGCATGCATGTAGTGCTTCCATCCTGAGCCTTTGCCCGGCTGTCAGAGCCCTCCGCCAGACATCTGCAGCAGAAAGAGGAGGGAAGGACCCCTTGGGTCTCCTGCTGATCTGGAACAGTCCTTCATCAACAGTCCTTTGGTACACCTCTCTGGGTGTTCCCTTTTCCTGACACTCTCACCCAAATAAAGACTGCTTCTGAAGCCTGCCTGACCCCACTTGGAATCATCTGAGTCATCCTTGGGCTGTGCTGCATTTATCCCACACATCCTGGCATTTGCTAAATGTTGCCATCAATCACAGGATGACAGCCACTACCTGACTGCTCATCACTCCTCTCATGCCACCTGCTGCTTAACCGGATGTGCCACACCTTTTGCTTTTAGCCTCTCTAACCTGGTGAGGCGAACACAGGCAGCACGACTGGTGCCCATTGTACAGGCAAGAAAACCAAGGACGAAAATGGATGACTCTCCCCAGGTGTGCGAACAGGGAGTGGTGGAGTTACAATAAAACGAAGGAGATCTGACTTGCTGTTCAATTATGCAGTGTTTGGATATTTGTTTTTTATGGTCTCAATGAGGGGCCGTTGGTTCATTAATTTTCACCACAAACACTATTGAGAACCATTAATTGCCTGTACCTGAAATAGCTTTGTGTGTGTGTACGTGTGTGTATGTGTGTGTGTGTGTGCATTTCCCTTGCCACACAAGACAATGTAGTCAGTGGGTAGAGAGAGCATTGGGCTGGAAATCAGAAAAGCTGGGTTTTTGACATGGCCACTGCCAGGCTGGGGGGCCAGGGAAGTCACAACCACAGGCTTTCATTTCCTCAGCTGTGCAATAAAGAGGGGCATTTCTGATTTGGGGCGTGCGTCAATATCTTTAGCCCTGGGTCTACTCAGATAAAACAATTCAGTGAAATTATCTTTGCCTAGTAACTAAGTATCATTAATCTGGCCAGTCTAGATTGTTCAGGTAGATTTATTGCTCTATTGATAAGGTTGGGTTTTGTTTTGTTTGTTTTTTTCTGAGTGACCTAGCCTGTTGTTGGTGCAGAATTCCATTCCCAGGTTATAAATTCCATCAGCGCAGTGACGGCAAATCGGTTTCATCTCAAGTGCCCTTCAAATCAGTGAGCAATGGCTGTCGGGAGTTCTGTTAAGGTTTCTGAGCCTATGATCTAAGGTTCTGCGGGATGGTGATTGATTAGCCATGTCTGCAGTGGGCATGGGCTGGGGAAATGTGGAGGCTGAGGGCTGTATCTGCGATCGTAGTGAAGAATTTGAGAGGGCCAAGGGAAACCACGCCATGCTCACAGGCACAGAGGCACTTGGGAGCAGAGCTGGGATGGGAATGAAGGCCTCCTCCCTTCAACTACTTTCCACTGAAGTCTCCCTCCTTATTGGTTGTCATGGCAATCAGGGGCCTGGAAGATGCTTTTTGATGATGATGACTGATGATGATGATGATGATGATGAGATTAATGGTGCTGCGGCAGCAGGCTCTCTGCCTGAGCAGTTGTGTATACTCCATAGATGTGTTTCTTCCTTGCTGTAGACATAAGGCTTAACACTTGACAGGAGATTGGCCAGATGCCTTTAATAAATGCTCCAAAGCTTCATGTGCTCTTTCAAATACGCCTTTCTCCTCCTGGCCAGTCCCAAGAGAGACTCCTAAAGGATGTACCTTCGTAAGTGACAGGTAGCAGCCAGAGAGGACCCCAGGCTGCATGTGGGAGGACGGAGGGGAGCCGAGGGCAGGGGGACAATGGGGCCAGCCTTCTTGGCCTCACAGAGGGGCAGCTGAATGAACAGTGATGGCTTGTGGCCTTCCAAATGGCAAAGGCATGGTCCCAGAGAGGCTGGCTGTGCAGGAGCTCCCCACCCAGATGGACCTGCTGTACTGTGAAGGAACATTCTGTGTTTCTTGGCTGGCAGCAAGCGCGCAGCCTATCAGCCTCCCCTGACTGCACACCCAGGGCCCTGACGGCTTCCTCACGGGGCACCCTGGAGCTTCTGCCCCAAGCAGATGCCTGGGCTTTCTTTCCCACAGAGCAGCCTTGCCTGCGGCGCTCTGTCCATCCTTCTCAGCTGGGAGGCAGCGCTGTCATCCAGAGCTGTGCAGGGAGCCTCCCCACAGGGCCCAGGAGGGAGGATGACGCCTGGGTGGAGAAGGTGGCCTGGCTCTGGGCATAGGAGACTTGTGGGGCCCATCCAGGGCCCTGGAGCCTGAGTGCCCTTTTGTTTGCCAAGAAATCAATCTACCTTTTAAAAAAGCATCCATGTTGCCAAAATCCCAGGTAAAAAGAGTGCAGCTGACATGCTGCAAGGGAGGAATTCCCCAAGCTCTGTGGGCCATGAACTGTCTCCAGGGAAGGCCTGGGCCTGGCTCATACTATAGATGGGATTCCACCAACACAGAGCCCTCTCTTTGCAGGCACACAATCCCACAGTGAGGAATAAACAAATCCAAGTCTCAGAGCCGTTAGAGAAGGGGCTCTGGATCCTGGCTTCAGGTTTAGGCAAGGCCTGGGCTTTTTGGAGCATTATGCCTTGCAGTCAGTGCCTCTGGGCAAGGCCTTTCCTTCTCCTAGGATCCTCCTCGGTTCAAATGCAGGGCCTCTGATCTAACAACGGAATAGCCTTCACAAGCCCTGAGGCTGACTGGCCAAGAAGTCCAATGATAAAAGAAACCCAGTTGCTACTCCTGCTCTAAGGTACCTTGTCTTTCTTCTGC
The DNA here is from genome assembly GCF_029215605.1 of Mirounga angustirostris. Classification (NCBI taxonomy): domain Eukaryota; kingdom Metazoa; phylum Chordata; class Mammalia; order Carnivora; family Phocidae; genus Mirounga; species Mirounga angustirostris. Next base: position 120,102,345 of record NW_026991712.1, on the reverse strand, counting down.
AAGACCATTCCTTTCTTTGCCACCTTTAGCATACATTCCTCAATCACGGAAGCCCCAGGAGGCCAGAAGCTTACAACACTTGCAAGGATCATCGCCACAGGCTTAGCAACCAACAGAATTTGGGTCCTGAGGGACTTTAAATCACCCTCAGAGGTGAACTTGTTATCAGTAGGCTAAGACGTGGAACTAAATTTCTGTCTCCAAGGGTTCCATGGAGGGCCTTGTAGGAGAGGAGCCAACACTCCATTGTTCAGGCTAAACTAAAGCCCAGCTACTTGAGCCATCCTTACCCTTGGGACTGGATAAGGAAATTTCTGTAAGGATTCCTGATCTAAGCTACCATGTCAGATTTTCAGATTTCTTTTTTTTTTTTTTAATTTTATTTATTTGACCAAAAGAGAGAGAGAGAGCACAGCTGGGGGAGGGGCAGGCAGAGGGAGAAGCAGGCTCCCCACCAAGCAGGGAGCCCTATGCGGGGCTCGATCCCAGGACCCTGGGATCATGACCTGAGCTGAAGGCAGAGACTTAACCGACTGAGCCACCCAGGCGCCCCTCATGTCAGATTTCCTCATACACCTGGCCTTCTATCACGCATTTCTCAGCATTTCACTGTAAGGCAGAGGCTATCCTTGCGTATATAAATACTCGCTGCCACCCTCAGGAGGAAGGAAGGGTCCTCAGACAAATAAGTGAACAACCTTTTATTGAATACCTTGTTCCAGGCACTGTGCCAGGCTCAGTGTACCCTGTGGGTCCTCATGAGGACTTTAGATGGGGTGGGGTGGAAATCAGTACAAAATGTTATGGCTGACATGTCAGAAGTAACTACTGGATTCAGTGGGGGGCACAAAGCAGGAGCCATTATTTCCTCTGTGGGGAAGGAGATGGAGGGAGGAGGGTGCAAAAGCTTCCCCCCACATGCAGTTGTTTTGGGAATGAAAGTTACAATGTGGAGCTCTTCCAGATATCTTACACCTGCTTGTCAGGCTTCTGTCCTCATGGTCACAGATGTTTGCCTGCCCAGTCTGCTGGGGACCAGCACCCGGGGCGTAAATCATGTTCTTCAAGCTCCAGGGAGATGGTTAGGACAATAGATTGCCAGTATCCTAGTTTTCCACAATTATCCTAATTTCTGCTATATTTGTCCATAAGAGTAGAGCTGTCTGAAGAAAGGCCATGCCTCTGGCACAGTCTTGCCCAGGAAACCCCAAATAGATGTTTTCTTCAATAAGAGCTACGTTTATTTAAGAAACACTCCAAGTTGGGGTTACAATATATAAGTAAAAGAAAAAGAAGAAGCAACCCATCCACAGCCAGAGACCTGCCCAGGAAATCCAGCTAGGTTTGTCCAGTGGGCCACAGACTTGTGATTTGACATGAAATGACTAGGGAAAAAGACTCGCACTGCACGCTGCTGGGCCTACCTCACATCATCACGACAGTTTGGGTTCTCTCTGCATGATTTGGGGTAATATAGTTTTCTTTTTTTTAATTTAATTTTAGAGAAAGAGAGAGAGAGAACAGGAGGGAGGAGCAGAGGGAGAGAGAGTCTCAAGCACACTCCGCACTGAGCGTGGAGCTCAATGCAAGGATTGATCCTACGACCCTGAGATCATGACCTGAGCTGAAATGACGAGTGGGACCATTAACAGACTACACCACCCAGGCACCCTGGGGTAATACAGTTCTTAATGATAGCATTCATTCATGTGCCCTATCCAGTAGTTACTGTATATAGTTACATTATATAGCATATATATTAACGTGGAAAAACAATGTCTAGGTACAGACAATAATTCACAGTTAAGGACCAAAGGCAACTTCTAGAATCCTTACCTTGCTAATCTCACTGCTCAGCGTGGATTCAGAGCAACTCAATTCTAACATGAAGTATCGGAATTGTAAGGTCAAGCTAGAGTTCATGGAGCAAGCTCTCCTTTTTGCTCTTTGTTATTTTATTTAACTTATTCTTCCCTCTAGTTTGATGTCTCTGCCCTATGCAGGCTTTGGGAAACACACATCTGCTTATTACCATCTCTGAAAGTGCTTAGAATTTACAAGCCTTGCACTTTAGAAAACCTCCGTGCCCTTTTGAGGAGGCTCTAAATCCGTCTCCACTAGTGGTTCTGATGTGCCTTATTAGGTTCAATGCACTGCCTACGTGGACCTTAATGGGAGGTGTGAAAGCTCGGTGAGGCAGTGCCGGAATGTTTAATGCTCGCTAACCCTCGGTTACTCTGGCCTTCTGCAGTTGGCAGCCGTAGGGAGGCAGCTCCTCGTCCACGAAGCCCCCACACCTCTCCCACCAGCTGCCAGCCACGGGGCCCTAACATCAGGAACACAGGTTGCTGCCCCTCAGCCGCAAGCTGGTAGAGCCGGGAGCAAAACCCACTTTTGCTTTTACTTATTGAAGATCACGGGATCTGAGCTACATGCTGCCATTAAAAAGAACCCGTGAGTTTAAAAGCAGCAAACTATCCATTGCCACAGGTTACTTTTAAGACTTGCTTTTTGTCCTTGAGGAAGTTGCACCACCCAGGAATGATTCCTGGAGGGAGGGCGGGAGGGAGAAGGACGGGGAGCCTGCCAGGGAGGGGAGCTCCCACGGCAGGCAATTCGCACTTCAGGCTATAACTTTCGGAGAAAGGAGAACAGGGCCGGCCGGTGGGTATGGCCTCCAGCCTGGCGCGGTGACTGGCTTTACACCTCAGGGCTGTAGGGTTCACTGGAGCACGGCTCAGCACCTCGGCGGGTCAGGCTTGTCCGGCACTCTGCGGGAGGCTGGTCCCAGATACACAACTGCTCCAGGGCCTGACACCCGGGTTTAGAGTGCACCATTGTATAGAATCGCAGTCGATTCAGAAGAGCTGAGTTGTACTCACCTGCCTTCACTGCGTATTTGCTTGGTCCCCTCCACGTGGCCGACGCTGCCCCCGGCACGGAGACTTCAGTAGTGAACCCACTTGCTGTCATCACGGGGCTAGTGTTCTGACGGAAGCAGACAGACAAGGAACAGACGAGAAACACATTAATGTAGAATACAGCATCTGGTCGCGATCTGTGCCAAAGAGAGCATAAAGCAAAGAGGGAGGATCTGAGCTGCTCTGGGTGGGGTGGCCAGGGAAGGTCTGCCGATGAGCTGCCCTTTGAACAAAGAGTCCTGAAGGGAGAGCGTGTCAGAGGGAACAGCAGGTGCTCCAGGGAAGGAGGAATCTGGCAAAGGGTGCTGTAGACATTAAAAACAGCTGATGTTGTGAAGTGCTTACTATGTGTGTAATCAAGCACTTTGCCTACCTTGTGTGCTTCTTTTATGTACCATCTCATTTAATTGTCACAAGAGTCCTATGACCCAGGTACAATGATTCTCCCGTTTTACAGATGATGAAACAGAGGCCGAAGGATGACCCAGTTTGCCTCAGCTCACATACTTAGGACATGGCAGCACTGAGGCTTGAGCTTGGTTCTAAACTCAGCCCAAACCCTCACGTTCCTAACCTGTAAGATCTCATGCTCCTTGCTACTGTATTGAAGGGCACTCCCAGACCCTCAGGGCTTAGAGTGGAGGCAAGAATACTTTTAAAGCTGTGTGTTGCCTGGAAGATGCTTTGCTCACCATGCAAACCACTTTCCTGTATGAATATTTTCTCTCTTAGAGATATTGTTCAGGGCACCTGGGTGTCTCAGTTGGTTAAGTGTCTGCCTCTGCTCAGGTCATGATCCTGGAGTCCTGGGATCGAGTCCCCGAATCGGGTTCCCTGCTCAGCGAGGAGTCTGCTTCTCCTTCTCCCTCTGCCCCCTGCCCCCCGCTTGTGCTCTATCTCTCTCTCACACTCTCTCTCTCTCTCTCAAATAAGTAAACAAAATCTTAAAAAAATATATTGTTCAATCAAAGTTGCTTTTTGGGTGGCCTCCTGAGTCTTTGCTGCTTCTCTGTGGTTGCTACCAGGATGCCCACGAATGCTACTCTGGCTTTCTTTCAGGGCTTCCTAGAGGTGCCAGAAAGTTGCACAGCTCTTTCAAGAACCTGACGTGTGGGACTCACATGTGTAAGGCTGCTTCATTCTTATGGTAGCCCTGAGATCAGGAGTGATTATAAAAGGATAGCCATCTCGGTGAATGGTTCATTCAGCAGAACCACATGGACAGAGCACAGTTTGGTAGAAAGAACAGCAATTTGGAATCAGTAGCGTTGCAATTTTACAGAGTCAGATGAAAAAAAACTCTGCATGATCCTGAGCAGATAAGTTAGTAATCCTCTTGGAGCCTCAGAGTCCTCATCTACAAAACGGGAATAATCATGCCAACTTCTTCCCAGCCTTTTCTGCATTGACAAGAGAATGTCCACAAGACAATATGCTTCTTGTAAAGACCTCCTTCATTCCTTCCCAGAAGAGAAGAGGAAACACATTAACAAACGAGGAGCCTGGGTGCAGAGCTCAATTCCTGTCTCCTAGATGTGAGAAGCCTGGATGCTATGAAATCACCCTGGAATTCATCCAGGCCCAAATGGAAGTTCTCTGTGTTGGCTCTTCTACTGTCTTAGGGAGACAAATCAAGGTCATTGAAGGATATCCCTTCAGGCAGAAGTAGCACAGAGAGCACTGAGTCATGATGAGTGGGAAACCATCTCAATATATACATTTTGGATTTAAATGATCCCAAATACAAATATACCTCTGGGTAGCTGTAGATGTGATTAGTGGTTAAGGGATGGATTTTGAGCCAATCCCTTTGAGTTCAGATCATGGTTCTGCTGCTTACTAGCTGTGTTACCTTAAGTGACTTAACTGCCATCTCGGTACCTTTAGTTCACCCTTTGTGAAAGATGTACATGTAAAGATGAAAGATGAAAAATGTAAGATGGATAACTGTAGCCCCTACCCCAGGATTATTGTGAAATTTAATAAGCAAATGTGTACACACACAGTCCCTGATATATTAAGCAACATTTAAGTGTTGGCTGTTAGTATAAGGAAGGGACCAGGGCCAGGGGGGGAATTCCAGGCCATGAGAAAGACGCTATCACTTAATTATCCAGGGAATGGCATTTCCTAGGAAAAGCAGTCCAAAATGTGCCAGGAAAGGCAGCTCCGCGACTGAAGATGCTTGGTGACTCTGGGTTGGGTGGGGATGAAGGTGACGCTCTGTGCCGTTCCAGTCACAGAGAGTAGGAGGGATGGTAAGTGTATGCTGCATTGTCGTTAATTAATTTCTCAAGGGCTGCAGTAATCAGGAGGCTCGTTAATGTGTTTCAGTCTGCCTTTCATTTAGAGAACCAACGAGTAGTAAATGTAAACGCGATGCACTTAGAAACCTTAGAAATCATTCAGCGCTGTAGTAGGAGGGGGGAAACCCTGCTAATGTCTCTAAGGAAAAAAAAAAGGAAAAGAAAAAAACCCACAAGGGCTTCTTTAATCACATGAAAGAGGAGCAATTCTAACTCAACAGCAGCAGAGGCTCCCTGTGGCTTTTCAAAATATTATCATTTGGACCTGGGTGTCCCTCTGCTCTTGTACAATGTTTAAAGATGCCATGCTCTATCCATATTGATACTCTTGCCCAGCAGGGTGCTTAATCCTGACAGGCAGATTCCAGGGGCCAGGGCTTGCTTGGCAAGGCCCCAGCAAAGGAGTTGCCCTGGGCTCGTGGGGATGTGCAGCAGAAAAAGCCCCCAAGCCCCCACCTACTGGAGGCTTGGCTGCTGGGTCAGGTTGGGGGCGCCGCTGGTGACTTCTCTAATTCTTCAAGGCCAACCTCAGGGTTACATGTGCCCCCTTCACTCTAATCTTGACCTACCCTGAGGAGGTGCTTGAAACGGTGCTGATTCCTGCTCTGAGAAGCGAGCAAGTTTCAGAGGACCTGGACCTAGTCTTCCCCGGCTCTTCCTGTTAAATAAATGAAGTGCTTAGACCAATGCCTGATAGTCAGCCCTCTATAAGTTTATTATTCTCATCGTGATTCTTATTAACTGCTGGCAGACAGAGGGCCACAGGTTTTCGGGGCTTCTGTCCCTCCAGTTTTCCACGCTGGGCTTCCTGACAATAATTGCTGTACAGGGGGTCCCAACCAGCCATAGCATCTTGCACTGTGACTCAGCCTCCATCCTTCTTCTTTCCCCATCCTCATGGTTGATCCACTTAGGTCAGTAACACCTACTCTCATTTTTACCCTCCCCCACTAGGGGAGAGGGCCAGGCCTGGGTCTACATGCCCCCTCTTGAGTAGGGCATGTCTCCAGTGGGCATGGAGGTTAGCCCACGGAAGGCAGAGGTGACCAAGTAATCTGTAACACACCACATGCCTCCCTGGGGAAAGCAAACATCCAGTCACTTGACACAGGTACAGTCCCACTCTACCTTATCCCCACCTCTCCCAGGGGACCTTGACTATAAAACCCTCAAATGGGACCCCAACCAACCTTTCCTGAACATCTGTTGAGCACCTACTATGTGTCAAGCTCTATGCCAAGCGCTAGGGTTACAAAATGAGTAAGATATGTCTCTATCCTTAGGGAACATAAAGTCTAGGGATTAAGTCACATCCAGAAACACAACTGCAATAAATGGAAGCACAGAGGAGGGCATGTAACTCAACCCCGACTTCCTGGAGGAGATGGGGCCTGACTTGATTGTTAAGGGCAAGATTCTGAAGCAAATGGGTGATGTGCTCAGTTTTACATCTTATTTGCTCCTTATTGTACTACCCCAGAGGAAGCCTCCTGAGAACACTAACAAGTCAAGCTATAAAGATCATAGTTTTATACTCTGATATTCCAAGGAAATGTTTGAGCCATATTAGATCCAAGCTGCTCCTTTGTTAAACTAATTTGATAATGGGGGGCACCTGGGTGGCTCAGTTGGTTAAGGGTCTGCCTTTGGCTCAGGTCATGGTCCCAGGGTCCTGGGATCAAGCCCCTGCTCAGCAGGAATCTGCTTCTGTCTCTCCCTCTGCCCCTACCCTCCCCCACTCTGTGCTCTCTCTCATGCTCTTTCTCTCTCAAATAAATTAAATCTTTAAAAAATGCTAATTTGATAATGGATATCTAATCTTGAGACACTGGGTTGAAAGTTTATAGGGTGAAATTTTCAATCTCTACCTTCGTTCCTAATCTGTAAATAGAGCTTTTGACTTCCCTTTGAAAGGCTTTCTCTTCATGAAGCTTTCTTATTAACAAGGGTTTGTTGCTGCCTCCTGCCCTTAGCCCCCTACAATGCAGTGTCACAAGTGGGAACATGCCCAGCACCCTGGAGTACATAGTCCTATTGTACACTTATGGGTCTATATCACAATTTGGCCTGGACTTGAATCAGCTTCTCAGATGCAACATGCATCATGTTATAAGATAAAGAAGAATCTTGGTTCCAGGCTTTGACACAAACTGGGCCAAGGCTGAAGTTCAAAGTGTTTATTGTAACATCTAGTTTTAAACCTGAATCATGTTTCACTCTTTAAGATTTTTGCTACATTTTAATGATTTTTCTAAAAGTGAAATAAAATAATGGGTAAAGTGCTTACAAATGCTCTGTCTACAGTAAGCCCTCAGTAATGTCGCCTATGTTCATTATTATTACCAGAGATAGTTCTGTTGAAGATTCAAGTCATTTACACCTCTGGAGGTGGATAGAAATTGACCTACTGTGAGAAATGAGTTTGGCATTTTCTTAATGTATATTACTTTGGTCTCTCTGGACCCCTGTATTGTTCTTTAATGTTTTGTGTTTACATCTGGGCCCCCTCATCAGCCTAAAAAGAGTTTGAGGGCCATGGATCTTCTTAGATTTCTATTTATTTCCCTCACAGCACTTAGCACCATTCCTTGTATATCACAGACGTTCAGTAAATATATCTAGATGCATTCATTGATTGGCTAGATGCATTCAAGGCTGTGTAAATGAGTATGAAAGTGTTAATTACCACAATAGTTGGCATCTTCTGCTCCATGGTCCTTTTCTTTGCCACTGCTCCTCAGTTCCGGAAAATGAGTAGGAGGAGGTTAATCCTGGGTGGGGTAACAAATCCAAAAATACTGTAAGGTATACCAGCTGACCAGTTCACAGACCTCAGCGTGTTATCTCTTCCTCATACTATGCGTTATCCCTGCAGAACTCCTGGTCATCTCTCACCTCCGGGCTCAAGGGCACCAGATGTGGCAGTGGTTTATTGTACTAAGGTGCAAATGACTTCTTCAAAGTTCAGGAGAAACACTGGAGAGGTGGCCTGCTTCCTAGGTCACCCACAGCAAGTTGGAGCAAACTGGGTTGGCTCCATTCTCCCTTTCAAATAATAGGCCATTCAGTCTGAGGGAGAGAAATGAATCAGCAACCCCAGGGCCATTGGAGCGGCCCAAACAGCTGCCAGCTGACTGGCCCATTTCAACCAGCCAATTAGTGTGAGCACCACCAGCAGATTTGAGCAAATCCAGGCAGTTCTCTGTGCAAACTCTAGAAGGGCCCACACGTCTGTGTGGAAAATGAAGTTGTTTCACCTTCCCTGGCATTGTTCCACTCCAAGGAACAAGCTTTATTTCTCTCAAAACTTGGCCTCCCTTGACTTGCCAGATGAAAAATGATGTGCAGTTATTGAAATCATCTGCTAAGGGAAATAAATCCAAGCTCAGTGATAGAGGTTTCACTGCTTTTTCAAAGCACATCAGTCAGCCTGTCTTATAAGCAAAATAGAATGTTGCTACCAGGTAAAGACAGTAATTATTTCAATTAGCAATTGTATTCGATGTAGAAGGTAATGAATAATAAGGATGCTGGACCCAGACCAACGATTCATTAGATATGCTTCTTTTTCCTATTCTAAGGTAGCAAATGAACAGAGGCTTCCCCTGGTGTGGACGGACTCATTATTCATCATTTGCTGCCTGATGAAGAGGCAGCACAACCCTGGAGAATACACAGACAAGAGATGCCAACGGTGCCCAGTCCACCCCCAACCTAACACCACCTTTGATGCACAGAGACCCTTGTGGACAATGGCAAGCCATGAGGTTGTGTGGTGGTTAGTGAAACAATAATTTTGCTGAAATTTTAACTCTATTGCTGAAATGAAATAAGGAAATCCCAAGGATCTAGAGTATTTTTATTCAACATCATCTTAGACCATTCTTTTGATTTTAAATAGATGAATTTCTAGAATGGAAGAAATGAAAAGAGGGGGCGGGAGACAGAGTGACAGCAGGACCACCTTGTTCCGGGAAGACTCTGACCAAACTGGGTTAATATGGCAGAAAAGACTGAGGCAGCTGTTAGTCTTTTTTGCAAATGTAGCACATTTGAAGTTTCTGCTTTGATTAGTGCCTCTCTGTGTTATCTGAAAAGTCTATCATGAAAGTAAGAACTGACAGTACTTCAAGGAGTAATTGACAATTCCTTGATTAGAGTGAGAGATTTAACACATATTTCTTAGTAACTGATAGATCAAACAGCCAAAAATATTCAGTAAAGTTATAAAGATTTTGAACAACATAATTAACAAGTTTGATGTAAAGGACTTATATAGAGCACTGCACTCAACCACTGGAGAATATGCTTTCTTTCCCAGATCACATATTACATTTATAAAAACTGATGATGAATTAGGACATAAAGCAAATATCAAATCTCAACAAATTTCAAAGAATCAGTATCATAAGATTGCATCACAATTAAGTTAGAAATCAGTAAAACTTATACCTTGAAAACATTATACATTTAGAAATTTAAAAGCACAATTAAAATCTGGAGACAGAAAGCAGATTGTGGTTGCCAGGGGCTGGGAGGAGAGGGGAGTGGGGAGTGACTACTTAATGAGTCTGGGGTTTTCTCTGGAGGTAATGAAAATGTGCTGGAACTAGACAGACGTGGTAGTTGTACAACATTGTGAGTGCACTTCAATCTGATTAACTTTATATGAATTGTACACTTCAAAATGGCTAACTTTATATGAACTTCCACCTCAATAAAAAAGAGCGCTCATTATATCTCTGTGTTTAAATCCTAATCTATGGATACATGGGTGTATACAGTTTGTGAAACTTTTTCAAGCTATACACTTATGACATGTGCATTTTTCTTTGTTTTACGTATATATGTTTACATTTTCTATATTATGCTTCAATAAAGAGCTTAAAAATTAAACACATCAACTAAAAGAAATCATATTATAAAGTATGAAAAATAAGAACTGCACTCAAAATTTACAGTATGTAGTGAACTCATTCAGATCAAGGGGAAATATGCTGCAACAGAAGATGATGATGAGTTGTCCAAAGTATACATAAAAGAAAATTTATAGCTTTAAATATTTCTTTGGAAAAGGAAGAAAAGTTTAAAATTAATAAGAGGGGCATCAAATGTAACAAGGGAGAAATAAAATAACAGAATATTCCCAAAGAAAGTAAAAAGAAGAAAATAATAACCTTAAAGAAACAGATATCAGAGACAATAATGATGATCATCAAAGCCAAAGTTTGGGTCTCCGAAGAGATGAATCCCTAGAAAGACTGAAAAAGGAAATTAAAAAAATAGAGAGAAGACACACATAATATTAGGAATAAAAAAGAAGAATACACAAAGATCACAAATATAATAGAAATACAAGATAGAAAAATCTTATGCCAATAAGTTTGAAGATGTACATTTTATTTATTTATTTATTTATTTATTTATTTATTTATTTATTTATTTTTAGTAAAGCAATAGAAGTTTATTAAGTGAAGATACAGAAAAAACTCTCAAGAGTGAGAGGGGTCCTGACTGGGTTGCCAACAAGGGCCTTTAGGGTTGGTCTTTTATAGAAAGCTAACCAGGGAACTTACATTTTAAATGGAAAAATTCCAGAAAAATATACTTACCAAAACTGACTAAAAAAGAAATAGAGAGCCTGCATAATCAGCAGTAAAAATCTCCCCATGAAAGAAATCCTATGCTTTGAGAGTTTTATTTACGAGTTCTAGGAGACATTTCAATTACAGCTTCAGATTATAACCAGTATGCTAAATAAGCAGGATTTATGGGATGTGATCAATAAAGTTACTACACTGCTGTCTCCTACTGTCCCTTTAAATCTTCTCAGTGGAGGTAATCCTTCCTCTGCCATTGGATGAAAACTCAGGCAAGTCCCTTCACTTTTAAGGTTATTATCAAGTAATAGAAATGCCTGTATTATCCTATAGACACAAACCCAGACTCAAATTAGTAACTTAAAATATCCAGTACAATATAAGATAGGCTTTCAATTTAAAAGTTAAGACTTCTCTTCCCCCAGGGCTGTGGCAGACTGACCACCTGTTTTGGGGGAAGGAAATGGAGTCAGTCTCTCCTCTTTTTCTCTCCCACCTTTCCAATCACACCCCAACCCCCACCCCACCACCACCACCACTGCCCCATCTATAAGTCAGGGTTCAATCAAGAAACTGAAATTATACCAGTGATTTGAGAACAAAATTAATGTAAAAAACTATTAACTAAATTGAAGTCACTAGCCAGATGACTAATGAGACAAGAAGAAAATTCTAAGGTATCGTAAGTATAGCAATTTCAAGCAGAAGCTACCATTCCCAGGGCTGAGCGAATAAAAGAAAGATGTTAAAATTCTTGAAACTTCAAACCACAGACTAAAGGACCCCACAGAGCTGAAACCCTGGATCTTGAGGAGGAAGTGATGCTTGGCTGGTGCTGCTGTGCCTGAGCTCAGAGGAAGGAGCTCATGAGGCTGGACCCAAACTCTGAAGAGGATGTAGTCCTGTCTCGGGATGAAGGGGTGGATGTGATGAGCCTGGTCTTACAAGTCTTGCTGAAACTGTAAATTGGACTGGCTGCAGCTATGGAAGGAATTGCCCCCGATGGGGTGAAGAAGCTGTGCTAGAGGGACACTCACAGGGACCAGACAGGAAGGAAGCAGGGAGGAGCATACCCCTTCCACTCCTCTGGCCTTCCAGTCCCCATCCAGCTCCTTGACTGCCAGAGCCCAACAGCTGGTAAAGCAGACACACAGTTTGCAGGAGGGTGACCCTAGCATCCCAGAGCAGAGGAAAAAACGGTGGACTTTTTTTTTTTTTAAGATTTTATTTATTTATTTGAGAGAGAGAGAATGAGAGAGCACAAGAGAAGAGGGAGGGTCAGAGGGAGAAGCAGGCTCCCCACTGAGCAGGGACCCCCGATGCGGGACTCGATCCCGGGACTCCAGGATCATGACCTGAGCTGAAGGCAGTCGCTTAACCAACTGAGCCACCCAGGCGCCCAAAAAGGGTGGACTTTTAACAAATTACACACTCCCATTCACTCACTGCTTTTCTGATCCTCTCCAGCTTGGGGAGATAGAAAAGGAAGGGAACAGAAAGCCCTTACTTAACTGGTACTGTTATTGGAATGCTTTGCTCTCTCTGGACCTGCTGGGTATTTGAAGCTGATTCTTTCTCATGGATGGCTTTCATGTGAACTTTGGCAAACCTATTTTCTTACCCCATCACTGCTGATTTCCTTTGATCTATGAATACACTGTATTCTGGGAGTTGCTTATTAACCTCCATTTAATGGCCAAATAAGCAGCATCCAGCTTCTCCTGTAAAGAAACGTGTTTACCTCTCCAAATGACCCAACTCTACTTGAGACAATATAAGATGACCCCATGCCAGCTCCTTTGTATGCATCTGGCTGTATTTGAGCCAAAGAAACACTCATGGATTCTTTGCCCAGGCAAATTGGGGAATGCAGACTGACTCAAGCCAAGGAGCACCTTTCTTTCACTCCATCACCAAAGCAGCTAGCCAGCCCTGCTATTGCCTTTTGTGTTTCAGATGAGAGCCAGACACAAGTCCACTAGACCTGCCTGTTGCAGGGGACTAAGGGGAACTACTGAATCCCTCTTCTCTGTCTCAGTTCAGAGCAGTCATGTTTGCCAAAGAAATCTACTTGCAAAATTCCCATCACACTCCCTCTACCAAGCCATTTACATGCTTGAAGGGATGAGGAGTTGTTAATGTCAAGGAACTAGTTCCTAGATATGTCTTTTGAAAAAACTATCTTGGCCTATCATCTCACTTTGGAAGTTTATATCTTGAATCATTGTACTTCACAGTTGAAACTTAATGGAGCATCCTCTTGTAGCAATCTTAAATTCCTCCAATTCATCTTAAGAGATTAGGCTAACACTGATCCTAAAATCAAAACAGAAGTAGAAAGGAAAATTACAGGTTAATTTTATTCATAAGCAAAAATGCAAAACAAAACAAACAAAAAAAACCAAACTATTCTAAACAATTACCAATCCAGCAGCAGAGTATGAAAAAAACAACCCATCATACTAAATTGGATTTATCCTGGGAATGCAATGTTCGGTTAACATTATCAAAATAATTCATTTAATTCATTACATTAACAGACCAGGTGAGGAAAACCATTTGATAATCTCAGTAGATGCAGAAAAAGCGTTTGAGTAAAAGCAACCTAATTTGTAATAGAAATTCTGAAGATTATAATTAAGAAGGTAATTTTTAACAAGATAAAAGCCAAAAACAAACACTTATGGCAAATATCATTCTTCCTAGTAAAACTTACAAGCCTTCCCTTTAAAATCAGGAAGAAGTTGAGGATGTCCAATGTCATTGTTGTATACAACATTATTCTAGTTGCATGAGCAAAATGTAAAAAAGAAATAAAAGGTATACAAATTGGAAAAGAAGGAATAAAATAATATTAGCAGATAGATACGATGCCCATAGAGAATAATCAAAAGAATCTATAGTCAAATTAGTAGAATTGAGGAGGTAATTTAGCAAAGTGGCTAAGTATACAAAACCAATGGCATTTCCATATGGCAGCCATAAAAATCATAGTAATAGAATTTTTTAAAGATACCTTATTACAATGGGGCGCCTGGGTGGCTCAGTCGTTAAGCGTCTGCCTTTGGCTCAGGTCATGATCCCGGGGTCCTGGGATCGAGCCCTGCATCGGGCTCCCTGCTCAGCGGGAAGCCTGCTTCTCCCTCTCCCACTCCCCCTGCTTGTGTTCCCTCTCTCGCTGTATCTCTCACTGTCAAATAAATAAAATCTTTAAAAAAAAAAAAGATACCATTACAATAGAAACAAAACTATAATAAAATAAAGGCAAGACCTTTATGGAGAAAAACTTTACTGAATAACATTAAAGAAGACCAAAACTAACACACAGATATACCATGTTCATAGGTAGAGAAACTCAATATAAATATGTCAGCTCTCCCCAAATTCAATGCAATTAACATCAGTATCTCAACAGTTTATCATAGGCCTTATTAACTGATTCCAAAATTTACACAGAAGAGCAAAGGCCCACAAATAGTCAAGACATTCAGATACTCTTGAGGAATAAGAACAAGGTGTGTGTGTGTGTGTGTAAGATGGGGTGGTCCTGCCAAATAGTAAGATTGATAAATCTATTTAAATAAGACAATGTGATGTTGGAACTGGGACAGACAAGTAGACCAAAGGAAAGAGTGGTGAGCCCAGAAACAGATCCATAACTACATCATGACTGATCTACTGGTACTCTAGAGCAGTCGGCAGACGTAGCGGAGCAGGGACAGCAGGAAATGAACTGTTCAATAGTGTGGGAACAAGAGTTTATCCGTATTGGATAAAAATGATACTGGATTCCTCCCTCACATCATATGTAAAATAAAGTCCAGGTGAAATGAAGATTTAAATGTGAAAAGAAGAACCTTAAAAATCTTATGTGTCAATATCGAAAAATATTTTTGACTTTTGGTAAGGAAGTATTTTCTAAACAAGACCCAGAAAATTCAAACCATAAAGGAAAAGATTGATAAATTAGAGAAATTCAAATTATAAATTTCTTTTTATCAAAAGACACTGTTAAGAGAGTAAAAAGACAAGCAAAAATTGAGAGGGCATATTTGTCATGCATATAATTAACTAAAAATTAGTATATAGAATCCATGAAGAACACCTAAAAATCAGTAAGAAAAACAAAAAGAACCCAACAGAAAATGGGCAATAGGAATGAAAAGCTTTTCACAGAAGAGGAAACGTGAATGGCCAATCAATATACAAAATGTACCTTAATTTCATTAGTAATCAGGAAAAACAAAATGAAATCACAATGAGAGACATTTATACACCTACCAATTGGTACAAATATAAAGTCTGACCATTTTAAGCAGCAGAATGAGGTCTCCTAAACACCTGCACTGGGTGATACAATGACTTTGGGAAACACTTCTGACACGTCTAGTATAGCTGAGACAGCACATCTCCTATGACTCCCAGGAATACGCCTATGAGCACCAGGCGCTCTGTCTGAGGTAGCACTGCTTCTATTAACAAAAAACTGGACACAACTCAACAGAAGAATAGACCAATCAATGGTGGTATATTCAGAAAATGGTTGTAACGGTAAAAATGAATCAACTATATAACTGAATTTCAGAAACAGAATGTTGAGAGGAAATGAATACATGAAATATGATATTTTAATAGACTTGGAAAGCAAGCAAAGCAGTATTTTGTTTAGGGATGCATATGTGTATATATATATATATATATATAATACATATATATATGTATTATATATATATATGGTAAACTATAAACTATAGCAAAGGGATGATAAAACCAAATTTAAAAGCAATGGTTTTCTGTAGGGGAGGCACCACAGGGCGGTGCTTGGCAAGACAGTGTTACCAGATAAAAATGCGGGTGGGGCGCCTGGGTGGCTCAGTTGGTTACGCGACTGCCTTCGGCTCAGGTCATGATCCCAGCGTCCTGGGATCGAGCCCCGCGTCGGGCTCCCTGCACGGCGGGAAGCCTGCTTCTCTCTCTCCCACTCCCCCTGCTTGTGTTCCCTCTCTCGCTGTGTCTCTCTCTGTCAAATAAATAAATAATCTTTTTTAAAAAATGGGGGGGTCAGGTAACTTTGAATTTAAATAATGAATAATGTTTTTAGTATAACTATATCCCAGATATTGCATGGGACGTACTCGTACTAAAAATTATTTATTGTTTATCTGAAATTTAAAATGAATAGGGTGTATTTTATTGTCGTTGCTTGTTTTTGACTAAATCTGGCAACCCTACTCACAGGGAGCTTTGATAATATTTATAACATACTATTTCTTAGGTTGTGCAGTAGGTCCTTAGGTTGTCTGCTCATTTTATTGTTTGGTTTTTTAAAAGCAGACAACAAACTTTAACACAAGTCTGCCCATTTATAATTCCATTTGGTGGATCCAAAGCTTTTTCTAAAAATCAGCAATAGCGAAACTGAGGTGTCAGGTGCTGGTCCTCCGTGATCACCTGAGGATGCGTCATATTTCTTGTGACTGGGCTTTCTCCTTACTGCTCTCCATGCTCCTATTGGTGATTACTTCACTCCATCCTACAACTAGAGCTGTTCGCCTCAGTTAGGTAGGGTATCCCACCATCTTCCTTCCATAATATCTGTAAGTGTGGGGTGTTTTGCAATGCATGACCCACTTTAAGCTCATGTTCCAAGCAATAAAGGATTTTTTAACCATCAAAGGGCCTTCTTATCTCCCCAGTTCCTCAGAGAAAACATCAGAAAAGAGATCACAAAGAACATCCAGATTAAAGAGGCTATTAGCTGTAAAATCACTTGCCTAGTCAAGTGCATACGTAAAGGGTAAAGACTGCAAAGAATACTAAGGACCCCCAAACAAGAGTAGAACATTCCAGCACAACACAAATAGCAAGGGCGGAGAGTGGGGGGGGTGGTTCTCAAGACATACAGAAGAGATTCCAACCAGATGTGACATTCATGAGCCCCAGGACTGTGAGCAGTTGTTTGGCTCACTGTTGTATTCCTGGTGCTTACCCCAAAGACTGGCACAGAGTTGTCCTCAATAAATGTTTGTGGGTGGAATACATGAATGCATAATGAATGAAAGAAGTAGCAAGGGGAGTATTAAAGATTATTATCAGATCCACAGAAAGGAGGAATTTAAAAAGTCGCAGCGGAATCTGCTGATTCTCCTATATTTCTTGTATAGGTACACCTCAGAGATATTGCAGGTTTGGTTCCAGACCCCAGCAAATAAAGCAAATATTGCAATAAAGCAAGTCAAATAGATTTTTTGGTTTTCCAGTGCATACAAAAGTTATGTTTACACTCTACTATAGTCTATTAAGTGTGCAACAGCATTATGTCTAAAAGAACAATGTGCATGTCTTAATTTAAAAATACTTCATTGCTAAAAAAATACTAACCATAATCTGAGCTTTCAGAGAGTCATCATCACTGATCACAGACCATCATAACAAAGAAAGTAATGATGAAAATGTTTGAAATATTGTGAGAAGCACCAAAATGTGACACTAAGTGCTCACAAGGTGAGCAAATGCTGTTGGAAAAATCGTGCTGGTAGACTTGCTCAACACAGGGTTGTCACAAACCTTCATTCAATTTGTAAACAACAACAAAAAAAACCCTACAGTATCTGTGAAGTGTAATAAAGCGAAGTACAATAAAATGAGGTGTGCCTGTATATGGGTAAGTAACCTGTTTATAGCTCTCAATACAAAGTGTGGATTCATAAAACTTGAATAAAAGAACTCCTGCTTGAAAGCCACATATCTATTCCAGTCAAGAAGCTGGTGTCCAGAGCAGGCAGAACCACAGAGCGGCTCCCAACAGATGCTACCTTACCTGGGCCTGCTCCTGCCCCGGTGTGCTTAGCCACCCTGACTCCACTGTCTAATACCTCTTCGGTTCCTGCCGACTGACCCTGAGGGATGACGGCCAAGCTTCTGGTACTTTGCCTATTGCCATAAAGCACTGATATCCTGGCCTTCTCCCTCAGCTCTTGCATCTAACCACTTATGTGCTAAACATTTATCAAGCATGCACCAGGTGCTGTACTAAGTCTTGGAGATTTAGATGTAGGATTTAGTGAGCACTCACTAAGGCAGGCACAGTGTTAAGAACATTGCTTGAATTATCTAACTTGCAGCCCTAAGTCGTAGGTATTATTGTTACCCTATTTTATTGATGGGGAAAGTGGGGAGTAAGACACGGTCTGTAGCTTCAAGAGGGAAGACAGCCATTTACGATCCACCGGTCTGAGGATTTTCCCAAGTGCCACGGGAACGGAGTGTGTATGTGTCCTGAGATGCTGTCTCTTGCTGCATGACCGTATCACCACCCAACCAGCAGCTTAAAACAACACACATTTCTTTTCTCCCAGCCGTGGAGTCAGGGTCCAGGCGTGGCGTAGCTAGCTCCTCCGCTTCTAGGTCACTCACCAGGCTGCAGTCGAGCCATCGGCTAGGGCGGGCCTCCCATCGGAAGACTCGCAAACTCCTGGAGTGGCCGACAGCCTTCGGCTCCCGTGGGCTGTCAGACTGAGGGCCTCAGGTTCTCACCGCCCGCCAGCCACTGGCTGCCCATGACTGCTTGCCAGCCGCCCCTTCCACCGGGAAGCTCGTGACACGCAGCTGGCTTCTTCAAAGCAAGCGAAGGAGAGGCACTCCTGGCAAGAGGGGGCACTAGTGTCTTCCGTAACAATCTAGAAAGGCCATCCTCTCACCTTTGCTGACTTACTGTGAGTTAAAGGGAAGCCACAGGTCTGGCCACACTCTGGGCGGAAGGGGTTACAGAAGGACGGGAATACAGGAGAAGGGAAGACAGGAACCACGGTAGAGTCTGTCTGCCTTCTGCTCTTTGCCATCAGCCCAGAGGAGCTGCCCCTGCTTTCTGCCTCCAGAGCAACCACAGCCGCCACGTGTGGCCGGACTGCCACATGGTAGGCACCCTGCCCCGCCTAGGGCTGTGCGGGACACAGTTTGCGTTATGATAACGCAGCAGCCCTGCCACTTGCAGTAGTGTTTGTAACCCTGCATTATGACTATCTGTTTATTGTCCTCTCTCTTCACTATACTCAAAGCTCCTTGAAGTCCGAGACTAAGACTTTTACAGCAAGTGCCAAACGAGGGTAAGTGGAGGAAAGATGGCAGCACCACTAGCTTACGTGGGGTAGCCAGCAGGGGGCATGGGGAAGACTTGGCAGAGAAGGCGCACGGGTGCCCTCCCTCATCACTCAGCTAGAGCTGGACACTGAACTTCTTTAAAGAGACCAGGAATAATTTCTAGTGAAATATAATAAAAATCTTGGTTTACTGTGCTTTGCTTTCCTCCTGAGTAATCCCCATGGAGATAAAAACAAAACAAAACAAAAAACACCCTGCTGATTCAATCCAGTACAAACCAGTGTTCTTGTTCTCATAATATGGTAGTGGGAGGTAGCAAGTGGAATGTTTCCTATTTTTCTGGAACTGGCAGGTAGAGCCAAGAGCAGAGAAAGGGTGCTAAGGTTTCTGCAGTCCAAGTCAGGCCAGAATCCAGCACTGGGGAATGCCTCTCTACAGGGCAATGCCAGCCACATGCCCCTCCCCACCACCCTGCTTCCCCCACTGTCCTCTACAAGCCCCTAGAGCACTCTAAGAGCTTGGAAATGAATATAAGATGGAAGAGGACAGAACTACGGACTCTTAAAACTGGTTATTCATTTAAGATCATTATAAAGTCTCCTTTCATTTTCTTCATATAGAAGCATTTCTGTTTCTTTACAGTTGCCATGTTACAGGTCTTCAGTCATCCACTGTGATGATTCTGACTACTGATAATAGTAACGTGAAAACCACACCCTGTATTCCAGGTCACGAAGGCACCTGCCCAGGGCTCTACCATTTGGACCTGACCAAAGGCCCAATGTGGAAGCAAATGGAAATTAGGACCAGCAGCCACATGTAAGGAAACCAACAATACGTGCAACAGTGAATGAGAATTTAAGTACTAAAACCAGAAATAGCTACCGTTTCAAAATGATCATTCTATGGTTTTCTCTGTGGGGGCAGAGTTGGTTCCTCAAATTAAACTAAGAACATCAAACGCCTGCCTGAACGCCACACTCACTGCACTGTCTTGGGGAGGAGAGGCAGGGATGAGCGGAGCTGAGCTTTGATGGAACTCACGTTATCTGTTCAGTCACTAGAGGCCTTTGGACCTGATGTTCCTCCGCGTGCCAAGGAACGCTTTGACTCAGAACAAAGGCACCCACCAGCGAAGTTCACGGCCTTCTGCTGTTCCCACCAGAGCACAGATCACCTTCACACTGTCCCGACACTGATTCACTCCTGCTGACTGCCTCCCTTGGCCTTGTTCCTGAAGGAGGACATAGTTAGAAAGTTTCTTTTATGTTGCTTCTATTAAATGTGAGCTTTTTGATGCCCTCGAGTGGTTCTGAAGCAATAAAAACGATTCAGAGGTTAACGTTGTTTTTAAAAATTAATATTCGGGGTGCCTGGGTGGCTCAGTCGTTAAGCATCTGCCTTCGGCTCAGGTCATGATCCCAGGGTCCTGGGATCGAGCCCCTCATCGGGCTCCCTGCTCAGCGGGGAGCCTGCTTCTCCCTCTCCCACTCCCCCTGCTTGTGTTCCTTCTCTCACTGTGTCTCTCTCTGTCAAATAAATAAAATCTTTAGAAAAAAAATTAATATTCAATTTATTAAAGTTACAGATTAAAAAAAAACTAATTTTTCCTGAAGCTTCTAAGTTCTGCATCAAATCTTACTGTTCTTTGTATATTATATATAGCCTGTCATATATTTTTAAACTATGTTAAAGGCCTTTGAATAATATGTGATCCTATTTCTAAGCAAATACCTTCAAGCATTTTAAATTGCATTTATAAATCAATGTATTCTATTTTTTTTACTACTTCAATGTTTTGATTGAACTAACATAACTTCCTGGATACTCAAATAACAAAGAACAGTAATAAGCCAAACTTACAAGGAGGGCTAACCTTTTAAATATTGCAATACTGTATATATAAACTTAGTAAAAGTATAACTTAAAAATCTAAAACAATTATTCATACATTATAAATTGGAGTTTAAATTCTGTTCATTTTAATATTAGGTCAAATTGTCTCAAACATTACAGGCACATGAAATACTAAATATATGCTTCTCCCTCATACAAAATATTAATATACAACAGGTTGACTTCCTTAAACACATCCGTACTTAAATCTAAACCAGCCTGGAGTTGAGTGATACTTAAGCACTGTACTGGTTCCCTAGGGCTGCTGTGACAAATGACCACAGACTGGGTGGCTTAAACAACAGAAGTTTATTCTCTCTCAGTCTGGAGGCTGAAAGTCTGAAATCAAGGTGCCAGCAGGGCCCTGCTCCCTCTGGAGGCTTGAGAGGAGAATCCCTCCTTGCCCCTTCCAGCCCGGGTGGCTCCAGGCATTCCATGTCTTCCCTGGCTTATGGAAGCCAAAGCACTCCAATCTCTGCCTCTATCCTCACATTACCTTCTCTGTGTGCCTCCTCTTCTGTCTCTTATAAGGACATTTGTCACTGGGCCACTGGGGGATGATCTTAGTACAAGATCTTTAATTTTATTACATCTGCAAAGATCCTTTTTCCAAAGAAGGGAGCACACACAGATTCCAGGGATTTGGACGTGGCGGGGGTGGGGGGCACCATTCAACCCACTCTCCCCACTAAGGGGCTTGTCATTCCAGTGAATCACGGTAACACCAAGAGGTGGCAGCTGAGTGCCTTTCCGGCAGCAACACTAATGGGACTTTCTACTTCTATTTACAGCACCGCTAGCAGTGCCTTTCAGATGAGCTTGTCTCATAGTTTATGGCTCTGAGTTCACATTCTGTCTTACTGGATTTCTTTATCTCTTCACAGCATTCTGCACTAACCTCCTTCCACCTGGACTACACATTTTACTTGATTAGGTTTTGCATTTATTGACTCTTAACGTATATAAATATATTGTATGGTTATCTCTAAAGACATTTGTACTTGACAGAATCCTGGATTCTTTTCATAGCCTTCCAATCTGTTAAAATCATTAATATCTAGGGTTATTAAAACAGTATCCAATTGAATTTCTGTATCTCTCTTATGGCTCTGCCTGGCTAGTCGGTCATACTTCTAAGGTCTTTCTATGGCCAGTTGCAAACAATTGGTTAGGAATTCTCTAAAGACTTTGAACAAACTATTGAAAAAATGAATCTCAATGAACTAATTCAACAGTAGGTCTTTACTTAAAGGAGGTGGCATTGTAGAGTGGTAAAGAAACTCTTCTACGTATAAGCTGGTAGCTTGGGAAAACTCCTAGTCTTTTTGAGCTGGTGTACCCCTGTATATAAAATGGTGGTAACATCATTCCAAGTCACTTCATTGGGTTGTGAGGACTAAAAGAGATGGTGCGCACAGAGTACTTCCCACAGTGCCCAGTTTATAACAACCACACAAAAAATGTTAGTGATTAGAACACTAGAATTTCAGAAGAGTGTTTCCATGTTTCCTTAGGGACTATTTGAACACAAATTTGGTATAGATAGAAATATTTCTTAACGGGAGGTTCCTTCCTGCATATTATATATTCATTCATTTTTATTTATATTCAAATATTTATTGAGCACCTACTATTTGCTGGGCACTATTCTAAGTGCTTGGGATGATGACTGAACAAAACAGGCAACGATCCCTGTTTCACGGAGCTTAAGTTCTAGTGGGGGGAGCCTTATAGAAAGTGAAAAGTACTATAGAAAGAATGGAGCAGGGGAAGGGGGCAGGGCAGTGCCAGGAGTGGGTCAGGTTGGAATCTAGATAGGATGGTCAGGGCGGATCTCATGGAGTAGGAAACACTGGAGTAAAGAGTTGAAGGAGGTGAGGGAGTAAGCCATATGCAGTTATATGGGAGACAGCACTTCAGGCAGAGGAAGCAATCTTTTGCTTTTCTGCAAAGACCTTGAGGTGGGATCATCTCTGACACGTTCAAGGACAAACAAGACAACAGTGTAACTAGAGTGCTGTGAGAGAGGGGAAGAGTAGAAGGGAAAAAGATAGGAGGCCATCACAAGGCCAAGAGCAGAGGGATGACATGATTTGGCTTCTATTTTAAAAGGAGCACTCTGGCTACAGTGTGACTAGATGGTAGGAGGGAAGGGTAGAAACAGGGAGACCAATCAGAGGGTATGTAGGAATCCAGACAAGAGACGAAAGTAGCTCATACCAGAACACAATACTGGAGGTGGTGAGAAGTGGTCAGATTTTGCTTTTATGTTGAAAAGCACTATTTGTTGATACATAGGATGTGGGGAGTGAGGAAGAGAGAGGTGAAGGAAGATGCTAAGATTTTTGACCTGAGCAACCTGAAGGACTGTATTGCCATCAACTGAGATGGGGAGGGCTGTGAGTAGAGCAAGTTTTGGGTGAGAGGAAATGACGACTAGACATTGAAGGGGAAATTTCTACACGAGTTTAGAATTTGAAAGAGACAGAAAGAGAGAGGTCCTGGGTATAGATATACATTTGGGAGTTGGCAGCATATAGACGGTATTCAGCGTTGTGTGACCTGATGATATCACCAAGAGTGAACACAAGACTTTGAACAAACTATTGTTTGTTTCCTTCTACCTTTGTGAAGGTAGAAGGAAAAGAGAGCGGGACCAGTGGTGGCCCCCACCAGGATTAAGACACCAGGGAGAAAAGTGAAACCAGCAAAAGAGACCGAGAAGGCACAATGAAGAGAATGTGTTCCTTGGAAACCAAGCAGCTGTGTCGTCCTCCATGGCACCAGAGTCTGCACTTAACTCTGGGGATGTCCTCTATGTGATGACAGTGAGCCCCTTTGGGTTACATCTGCTGTAGCCCTCCCAGTTTCCCCTGACTCTTCCTCTCTGGCAAAACATCTTTTGCTTTTCTGCATAGACTTCCATAAAGGATATAAATGGATTTTCATAATTAAAAAATAATAAAGGAAATAAAAATCATGAAATACACCTCAGGATAGCAATGATAATTTTTTAAAAGTATGCCTATAACTCATTTACATAATCTACATAAAATATACACATCACATGCAAATGCCCTTCCAGTCACTGGTTCTCAGGAAGCTTCCTGTTGATGCCATAGCAACAATGAATTTTATACCAACCCAGCAAGCTGTACAAAGGCAATCCAAACGGCACTCTGAATAGTCATAACTCTGGTCATACATTTTGGACAGTGGGGGCAACCTCTGAGTATTAGTCCCTTTCTTGTCCCATGAATATCTACTGGAAGAGCCTTAGTCACTAGTGTAAGCTGTTTTTGAACTCAGGGTCTATCTTACTTCCCCTGGCATTTTTCTCAATACCCAGAACACTGTCTGGCTCATGGGAGATACTCTATAATATAAAGTTTGCTCAGGGAATGAATGAATAGTGCCTGCCGCACTGATGAATGACTCGAACCAAATAGACTTTCTTGGTCGGAAACTTGAAACACAGGCAAGCATAGCATTTATACTTAGAAGTTGACTTTTTTGTTGAATTTATGGCATAGTTTTTGATTGGATCATTTATATTTCTTTTTTTCCCCCTGTAACGTAAAAAAACTCAAAAGTGTAGACTTTCTACCCCAGGACAGGGAAGACACCTTCCACCTTATTTGAACCACATATATTTCCAAAAAGAATAGTGGGCAGAAAGAGAGTAGATTCAGCTTTTTAATCAGCTGTACTGTTGAGGACAGATGCTATTCTATTTTTCATCTCTCTCCCTCTCTCTCTTTTGCTATCATTTCAGGAACTATGATTTTCTATATTCTCAAAGTAAAAAAAACATTGCTGACAGAAGGCAAGCAAACCAATGTCATCACTGAGTATACCACACAAGTGCATATGAGAAGCTGTATCACCGGCCAAAGGGGCATAAAATAGAGTTATTCTGCAAACCAATCAAAAGGATCATTTCCATGAACAGCCGCCTTATTAGATGCATAATCAACAGTCCACCTAGGGCCTCTTTCCATGGGAGAAGCCGGGGAGATTAAGATTCATTTTGTCAGCGTGTTCTAGTTTTTCATATGATTCTTTGCTGCCTCCAGAATTTTTTTTCAGCACTCAAACAGACAGCTATAAAATTGATTGGCTTGAAAGCCAAATAAAATAAAACACAGTAGCCTACTTTATCATTTACTACTAGCTATTTATTATGAGCAGTGCTGTGTTGGGATATCGACCCTGAGATTAAAGCTAGAGAAATAGAGATTCTGAGATTCTGTGGACACATAAAGCTCCCCAGCCATGGTGACAGATGATAATGAGATTATACTCAGAGGCCACCTTTTATCTCAATGGGCCCAACAACTATCATTTTTTAAAAATAATGAATTGTACAAACAATGCAGGGAACATTTGCTTAGCAGCTCTGCAGTGCAGCTTCCTTGGGCCCCCAGTACATTGGCAGGCTGTCCAGCTATCTGGCCACTGAGGACAGACGCTCCCCCAACTCCTTTATTTGCTGCGGTTGCATCATTTGTTCTTTTACTTACTTCAACCCACCTGGCCACAGGAGGCGACCTTCTCCCTGAATAATCCCTGTATTCATCATGTTCTTTCTTGCCTCCAGGTCTTTTTTCTGAGTATTCCTCCAGCTGAGAAGCCCTCTCACACATCCAAAATCAAAACCAACTTCCTCCTTGAACACACAGCTTTAGTCTCCTATCTTTCACGGAATCTTGAGCAAAAACTTTAGAGCAAATTGGTCCACAGCCAAATCCTGGCTTTACTACTTATTAGCAGGGTTGCTGAAGGGTTGCTGAAACTATCACCTGAGTTTCAGGTTCTTTACTCTAAAGGAGAGGTTGAAAATTCTTATCTCCAAGATTCTTACCTAATTCTTACCGTATGCAAGACTAAACGCGTGAGATGCACAGCACAATTTCTAACCCTAGTAGGCACTCACTCAAGGTTAGTTTCCCCTCTTGGGTTCCTTTTCTCAGTTAAATTTCCAGTCTACACTTAGGTAATTAAACAGACACTGAATTTTTCACAGCAGGATGTCCTGGATCTCAGGCTCTTCTGTGAACGTTCCCTTAACCTTCTTGCTTTAATCCAAGCAAGCCTGGTTGCACACGGCGAGCACTTCAGGTATACACCAGGGTTGGGCCCAAGCCCCAGAGATTCTGCTTTAATTGGTTGGGACAGAGCCCAGACATGACTTGACAGACAATTCCGTGCTCTGTCTATACCATGACTGCAGCCAAGCGGCTAGACAGGCTGAAGGGAAACACATGAACTTTCTGAATGGTCTTCCATCTGTGCCCACTAGCCTCACTAGGTGGGCCTTGGTGTGGCGACCCTACTGAGTTCCCTCGTCCACCCACTGTCCCACTCTCCTGGACGTGACTTCTCCCTTCCTCTTCTCCCCTTCAACCCTTCAAGTCCTCCTGCCTTATCATTACCCTCTACTAACGGCCCACAGCACTCACCAATAAGACAGGAGGAAAACCCTGAACACACCGCATCGGCACATCTCCCAACTCCCTGCACGTATACCCTGCTTCCTCTCCTCTGGCTGTGAATGGAATGTCCCTGCTGCTGTGACAGACCAGATCCTCCACTTAGACCCTGGAGCTCATTCCTTCCAGCAATCATCACCACAACTCTCCTGAATCATCACTTACTCCCTCTCTACTGGACCATTCCCACCAGTGACTACGTGCTGTAATAATTCCCGTCTTAAAATAAGCCCCCCATTACTGTACATGCCCCTCCAACTACTACCCCACCTTGCGGGTCCCTTTTTAGGAAAAGAAGACAATTTAAAATGAGCTAGTCCTCACTTATCTCCAGTCCTTTCCTCCCAGTGTCCCTTGAAGCCCCTGCAGTCAGGCCTTCATCTCCACCACTGCACTGAAACAGCTTTGTCAAGGCCACCAAAACCTCCAAGGCCAACTCAGCAGTCAATTCTCAAGCCTCCCATTGCAGCATTTTACACAGCTGATCACTCTGGGTCTTCACTGCCTCTCGGTTCTCTTCCTACATCACTGGCTGCCCCTTCTGTCTTTTTTTTTTTTTTTTTTTTAAGATTTTATTTATTTATTTGACAGAGAGAGACACAGAGGGAACACAAGCAGGGGGAGTAGGAGAGGGAGAAGCAGGCTTCCCGCTGAGCAGGGAGCCCGATGCGGGGCTCGATCCCAGGACCCTGGGATCATGACCTGAGCCGAAGGCAGACGCTTAACCATCTGAGCCACCCAGGCGCCCCCCTTCTGTCTTAACAGACTCTTCTCCGACCTCAAACATTGCAAATGCCCAGGAGTCAGTTCTCAGACCTTTTATTACCTCTATCTACACTCACTGTCCATGTGATTTAGTCCAACCCCATGGCTTTAAATGCCATTCATATACTGTGACTCCCAGATTAACCTCTCCAGCCTGGACACAGATTTTTTTATCCAGTTGCCTTCCCGACATCTCCACCTGGTTTCGTCTCTGCAACATCAAATGTCACACTACAACTCAATTCCTGATTCTCACCCACTCCCAAATCATCTGCTCTTACCGACTTCTCCATTTCAGAGAGAAGAAATTCTACTTTTGGAGGCTGTAGGTAGGTCCGCTCCTCGTGCCCCAGGCCCCCCGCGCACGGTTTCGCGGGTGGTGGCTGGGAGCTCAGCATTGGCTTTGGCCCCCTGTGGCTTTGTCCGTGGACCCAAGTGAGCCTCGCCACGCAGAACCGCCAATGACCTCAGCTCACTACCCACGTCGGTGCGGGAAGGTGAAAGCCAGACCCCCACACGCGCTGCTGCTCCGGGGCCCCACCGCGCGTGCGCGTGCTCTGGCCTCTGACCCCTGACCCGCGGTCTGCCCGCCGGATGCCCGGATGCCCGGATGCCCGGATGCCCAGACTCTGAGGCCCACGCCGCCCGCACCACGGGGGGAAGGGGAGCTCGGTTCTCAACGTTCAGTAAAGCTGTTAAAAAAAAGAAAGAAAGGAAAGAGAGAGAAAAAGAGAGAAAGAGGAAAGAAAGAAGAAAGAAAGAGAAAAATTCTGCTTTTGTAGTAGTTCAAACCCAAACCCTAAAGTCTCTTTAAGAAACATCTCTCATGACCATATCAAATCCGTCAGCAAATCCTCCATCGTACATGTTTTTCAATATTATTAGATTAACCTTGCCCTTAATTTAAAATTGCTGAACAGTATTCCATCCGTAACAATGAATACACATACAGAGTGCCCCAAAGCTGTGTTACATGCGTGACGTTACTTAATCTCCATAACTAGCCCATCGTAGGTGGAGCTGCCCAAAGAGGAACGAGCCCAGAGTCCCGTAGCTAGCAAGTGAAAAAGCTGAGATACCCAGGCAACAGGACTCCAGAGTCCATGTGCTTGCTACAGTGCTTTACACTTGTTCATCACGGTGCTGGAATAATTACATTGCTTAGAAGTTTCCAGCGCTGGAAACTTCTAAAACAAAGCCTTTTCCTAGTTTAAAACCATTCTCAGAAGTTGTATTGCTCAAAGAGCATAAGCATTCCTAATCCCTAAAATGGCTAACCTATTATTAATTAACATTGGCTTTTTGAAATCTGAAGTCATATACAGCTATTAGGGACTGTTTTCTGAATAGAGAAGAAAATCTAAAGAACTTTAAATAGCTAAGTTTGATCCTTGATTTAGTCACTGTGTACCTTACATACTCATTCAATCTTGTGGTCTTCGCTTTCCCCATTTGTAAATTCAAGATAATCCCAACATTACAACTTCCTCACAAAGATGCATTTATCGGGTCCTAATTTCTGTCAAAAGAAGAACCTTTAGTGTTACTTTCCCCCAAGCAAACCACAAACTCTGAAGCTTAGATCTATGACTGGTCTACTCAGGAAGGGGTTGATTCATTACATCTTTTAAGACTTCGAAACACTGAGTTCTGACTTTTAAATGACTTGGCAAATCTGAGTTTTACACCTACCTCGGCTCACTCCTTAAAAAAAAAAAAAAAAGATCCCCTTCTACTCACTATTTGAACCTGAAGGAAAGATTGAATGGAGCTGTGTTTGTCATGGTTGTATATCAACTGTGACACAAATATTTCTTTTTTTTTTTTTAAAGATTTTATTTATTTATTTGAGAGAGAGAGAATGAGAGAGAGCACACGAGAGGGGGGAGGGCCAGAGGGAGAAGCAGACTCCCCGCCGAGCAGGGAGCCCGATGCGGGACTCGATCCCGGGACTCCAGGATCATGACCTGAGCCGAAGGCAGTCGCTTAACCAACTGAGCCACCCAGGAGCCCCAAATATTTTATTTCTCATGTTCTAATCTTAACTTTGATATCACAGGCTTGGATAATGAATAGCCAATAATAAGTGAACTCTGCTTTTATGTTCTTTTTTGTCTTATTCCCATTCAGCCTTCAGAAGATCCATATGCTAAAATGTGGAACCCCTAAATTATATGTACCAACACTTTATTTTTTTAGAGAACTTTCACCCCTTATTCCAGAACCAACTGTGTCCTCTACTTTCAGTCAAGACGAACTAAAGGACACATATTTCAGAAAGGGGAAATTCTCAAAAGCCAAGAAGTCCCCCTTCCCTTCCTTTTTCCTTTCTCCTTGTGCTGGATTGGCTATTTGCAGTCAGCTGTAATGTTGATCTTTTCTATCTCCCCTAAATCTGAAAGACTGGGAAGCCTGGGAACCATATTTCCCAGAACACAAAGCCAGCAAATACCCCAATCTAGATGCTGCCAGGGCCAGACAGTTATGAGAGATGAGGAAGGCAGAAGGGAAGCTGAAGCCATATTCTGCCTCTAGCAGCAGATGTGAGATTTTGTGGTGGCCTCTGGGTGTCCTTTCACAAATCACCTGCCTCAGGAGGCAGTTTCCAAAAGTTCCTGAGCAGTGTGGCAATATATCCCAGAAAGTTAGCTGCAAACCTGAGAGCCAATTATGGGCTTCCCTTCCCTTTGTTCCTCTAGCCTTTCCAACTGTTTTGTAAGTGCCTAATTGCCTATTTAAAATACCTTCCTGCTTCAAGTACCCAGAATGGTTTCTGTTTTCCTAACTGAAGCCTGGTTGAGGTGTCCCATCACCCACTTTATATAAACCTGTGATTAGGCATTCACCTAAGAGAAACACAAGTCTAATTTAGATTACCAGTAACAGATCCCTAACCCATAAATTGTAAACTCATTTTAACCCGAAAAGTAGCCCCTTTATGTGATTTCTTTTTCTTCTACCTGGTCTTGGGTAATTCTGTATCAAGAATTATACACAGAGGCCAGATCTAAAAAATATAACACCAATGTCACCAATGTTCCAAAGTGATACCTTGAGGATGGCTACATCCATTCATGCCCCTCTTTAATATCTTCAGCTCCCTTTCACTATATTTCCCTTAGATTATTTGTATATATGTTTGATTTATGATTTTGTTAATTCTTTTAAGGGCAGGACTTTAAAAAAAAAGATTTTATTTATTCAGTATGAAAGATAGAGAGTGCACACGAGCAGGGGGTGGAAGGGCAGAGGGGGAGGGAGAGGGAGAGAGAATCTCAAGCAGACCCTGTGCTGAGTGTGGAGCCTAACACAGGGCTCGATCTCACAACCCTGAGATCATGACATGATCTGAAACCAAGAGTAGGATGCTCAACCACCTGAGCTACCCAGGCACCCCTAAGGGCAGGACTTTTTATTTGTTCCCTAGCACGTAGAGAATGTTCAAAGATTTGGGTTAAATGTAAAAATAAGTATGTGGGTTTCTATTTGCCTTGGAGTAAATAGCAGTTCACACATTTCACATTTAAGTTCACTTTAGCACACATAAGCAGGCCGTCAGGTCTCTTATGTTCTCCATTTTGATGAGCAATTCAATTTTATTCCAGAAATCCTTTCCCCTGTATTGATGATGGATTTATAACTACACATTTCACACGTACCTTAATCTCATAGATTTTATTTTTTTTTAAATATTTATTTTTTTGAGAGAGAGAGAGCACGTGCATGATGGGGGAAGCAGAGGGAAAGGGAGGGAAAGAATCCCAAGCCGACTGACTCCACATTGAGCAGGGAGCCAGATGTTGGACTCTATCCCATGACCCTGAGATCACAGTCTGAGTTAAAATCAAGAGTCAGACGCTTAACAGACTGGGCCACCCAGGCGCCCTGCATAGATTTTAGATGGTCTCCCTAGGTGATTCTAGCGTACACTAAAGCTTGAGAACCATTTTTTTTTTTCAAGATCTTATTTGAGAGAGCACAAATGGGGTTAGAGGCAGAGGGAGAGGGATAAGCAGGGAGCCTAACACGGGGCTCAGTCCCAGGACCCCGAGATCATGCTGAGCTGAAGGCAGACACCCAGGTTCCCCAAGCTTGAGAACCATTTTAATAAGCGACAACTGAGTTCCTTCTCTGAAATCCTCACACAAGGAGAGAAATCCAAAGAATCC
This sequence comes from Mirounga angustirostris, assembly GCF_029215605.1. Taxonomy (NCBI): domain Eukaryota; kingdom Metazoa; phylum Chordata; class Mammalia; order Carnivora; family Phocidae; genus Mirounga; species Mirounga angustirostris. The sequence continues at coordinate 120,071,096 of NW_026991712.1, read as the reverse complement.
AAAGACTTAGGGTAGGGTTCTTTCCATGATTCGTATGTGGGAGGTGATGTATGGAATCACAGAATTTTGGAGCTAAAAGGGTCTTTATAGATCATTTAAGCCCCTCATTTAGTAAGCCAGCAATCATATCTAGAGTTTCATTGACAGTTTAGGGCAGAACAAAAATTGGAACCCCGGGATTCTGAATTTCAATTTACTGATTCCTTTAAGATGGTTGTCACGTACATTTGTGTGAGTGGTGAGCTGAACAACTCTAAGTATGCCAGTCATACTGTGGACATGCAGATATATTAGTATAATTTTCTAATATGTAGTAGTAAAGTCCTGACAAAATTAGCATACCAGATGATTTTCCAATAGATGCAAGCTGAGTATCTTGAGGAAGGGCTAGCATTTTCTAATATGTACAAACATGTAACCTGGGCTTGTGACAGGCAGCCTCCCTCCTCCCCACTTTTTCAATATAACCATATGACTAATATAGAATGTGCAAGCTCTAATCTCAGTAACAAATACAACACAGATGGTTTATGGAAATTTGAATTGTTCAAACTTGAAGTTGCTGATATAGAAAAAATTCATAAAGTTTTGCTGTACAAAACTGCAACTCTCTAAAAAGCTGGCAAGCACTGTGCATTCCAAGACTGGTTGACCCAATGAATTACAAACCGTGTTTGTGGATTGGCATGCGAAGGTACTTCATTGTATCCCTAGCACAATGTGACCCACATTCTTACTGATGTCCGTTGGAACCTCCACATATGATTTTGGTGACCATTGTACTGTCATTTGCACTATAAACCTTTAGCTCAGAAGTTATAGATGATAAAACACTCCCAACTCTTAATCATTATCATTGATAGTTTACCATCTGTTAATTTTGGAGGGAGCACACTCTAAAAAGCACAGGAGAGAATGCTGTAAAAATAAAATACAGCATTAGGACCCCAAAAAACCCAACCCCCACAGCAACAGCATCTCCCATCCTAACATTCTTCTTCTGTGAAAACTGGTCTTAAATTATGAGTATTTTAAGTGATGTGTTCAAGAGAGCATCACTCACACAAAATGCAGCTTCCCTTACTTTAAAAATTTTTCATATCTTTAGGTGATTCTAACCCCTATGCCTATGCCTGAAAGACAATGTGTAAAACTGGAAGGAGCCCTAGGAGTTTCCAATTCAGTATCACATTTAGTAGTCCACCAAGGGGATAGAATTCTCTGGTAAGTATCCCAGAAGTCAGATCGGTGCTTGCAAGTTTTAAATTCTTTTTAGTACACAGTGAGATGGATCATCATGTAGAGTAACACTTTGGTTATTTTCACTCCAGGTTCTAATAAGATTGTCTCCAAGTCACCTTCATGGTGTCTTCACAGGCTTACCTTCATTATGGCTATTCAGTCAATTAAAAGAGGGCGAGCATTCTTCTCCCCCACCCCGAATGATTAAAGGACTAATGGGCTAATAAGCACAAAACACTTCCAACCTCATGAAATTAGTCTGCAGACCCAAGACATGGCACACCCTGTAGTATGTGGGGTGGCATCAGCAGCTGAACAGAGCTGTATCACTTGCTCCCATGTCTCCCCCACCGCCCGCCACCTGATACTGATGTTGCTGACTTCAGCCAGGCCTGGATCCTGGGTCATCCAACCATGGCCTGGGCATGTGCTCAGCATGCTCAGTAAAACGGGGGCAGTGAAATTTCTAAATTTTGATTGTTAGTATTTATAAAAAGCATCAAAGGGCCAGTTGTGAGGGCAATGAGAGCTTTGTTAGAGGCTTACGTTTATCCTATGGTTTAGTATTGTTTGTATTTGGAATTAGATAAATGGGGGCCAAAATTGTTTCAGTGCTTAGTGTTTCTCAAGATCACATTATGGCCCAAAGTCTACCATTCACTTTTTAAAAAAAATCACCAAAAATCTTCAATTTATTTCCAAAAATTCTTTCTTTCCAAGCAGGCAGTCCTCACAAAGAACCAAATTCCGTCACCAACACAGATATATGAGAACATCTTGGGCAGTGCTACAAATCTAAGAAAATTAAATCTTGTTTGGCTAGGGGTTAGTCCATGTTTTGAGTCAAGGGTTGGTTTCTGAAAATGTCTAGATCGAATTTTTAGAACCATCCTCTCAATGACTTGCAGGTAAGCTTGGGGTCCTAGGATTTGAGGAAAAATGTTCTTTCTTCATTTTTTCTCCAAGAGATGGCTTGCCATGCCCTGGGTGAACCTTGTGATGGTTGCCACTTGTCATTTCCAAATACACACAACTTCTCTACTCTTGCACCATCTCTGAGATATGTGTGTGCATATAAAAACAAAAGCTATATATTTCCATCACGAATTTCCACACTTGGATCCCCTCCAGACACTATTCTGAATATGACATTCTGCTGCAGGGTACTGAAAATGGTGCTTTCCTCAAAATAAAACCTTTAAAGATCCCTTAGTAGCTATTCAGGGACTGGAATTCAATTTCAATCCTCCACCCTTTGGCCAGCTGTAGATTCAAAATGCTTACATAAAACATCAAGAGAGTATGTACTTCATGGCAAATCTGATTTTTCTTCTGCAATAGAACTGTGTGTTATAGTTACTACAGACTATATTTTTACTTAGAAAATACACAAAGCAATAATGCACCTCAACAAGAGAGAACAAATTGTTTTATTTTATCGGTAGCTTTGATATAAGCTTCAGATAGACCCACTTACTACATGGAGTTTGTGAAATCTACACCTTCCAATCATAATACTCTCTATTTTAGGCCATTATATCTAAAAAGCATGACTTCTCAAATCCTTTTATTACAAGTAGTTCTCGCACATAAATGTTATATCACAATAGCAAAAAAATGTAAACTTCTTTTGCAAACTACATAAATACTATAATAACTGCCTTGAAGTTATTCTTATTTTAAAATCAGAATATATTCTAAATGCTTTACATAAAAAACTTTGGTCAGTAGCCTATGTGTATGACACTTTTTTTTTTTTTAATGACTTGCCTTTTATGTTGCTTACTTAGTTCTTTGAAGGAGAAAATTTTAAAATTGAACTCAGATCAAAATTCAGTCCAGAAGTAAGACAAGTACCAGAAATATGTCTCTAACTGTGGGCAAAATATGAAACGTGAAAATTATTCCACATACTAAGTCTGACAAGCCACCGGTGGTATGGAGGTAACTGAAAATAAGGACTCAAGTCAAGCTCATATTTGATCCTATGTGAAAGGAATTCAGCCAACTTATCAACATACCTTTTACTCTGCTGTATGTCTGTATGTCTGTTTGCAAATGAATCACCTCTTTCTCTTTTCTTTTAGAGCACAACAGGTCATTTCTACAGCTATAGTCCTAGACTGAACAGTCTAGATGGCCAGTGAATTTATTTCACCATCACTGTCCTTGAGGTCTTTAAATACAAACTAGAAATGTATAAACATACAGGTGTGTATACACATCCCATGCACACTTAGACGACCACATCAAGGCCTTTCTTTCTGCTTCAAGGGAAGTTTCTAACATTTACCTTTTTTTGTTATTAACTCAATCTTCTTCCTCAGAATGTTCTTTTAGTTTTAAAAATCAAGTCAAACCTAGAGCCCTTACTGATTTGTTATTCTGAGATTCCTATTGAACACCTAGCTACTGGCCACGGTTTCTTTGAGGAAAGAAATATCATAGCTGAAGCCATTTTCAAAATTTTAAATGCACGCAGAAAGAACTACACAGGCTTCCCAAGCAGCTATATCAAGTGGCTCAAGTAACATTATTATTTATCTTGGCCTACGCCCTTTATCAACAGCATCCTTTTAAAACACAAAGAATGGCTACCAGATGGCAGCAGGGCCCAGAATGGTGCTCTGAGCGGTTCCAAGGATGTCACTGAGGGTCCCACCGTGCTGTCTTCCCTCTTTTGTGCATTTTCTGCAAATGCCTTGTGTCCCCTCTTTACTGCCCATGCTGTGAAACTATGTAAAATAATTTTTTTAAAAATCCACCAGTGATTAATTTAGACCTGAAATAACACTGTAGGTGGGCGTTGTTGGAGACAGGTAGCCATTCTTAACAGCTCCTTTCCCAGAGGAGGCCCTGGTGGGCAGGGGGACACCCACAGCTTAGGAACTGCTCTTGTTGCAGACCGTGCCTTGGCTGATACCGTCTTCCTTATACTGGCTGCCCGTGTCGCTCCTGCTGAGGACGGTGGAGGGCATGCGGGAGGGACGTCTGTCTGGGTCCTTCTGAGAGGAACAGCAGATCATCTTCTTCATGGTGCTATACATGTCCTCGTCCTTGTAGGAGTAGATGATGGGGTTCATGACGGAGTTCAGCAGTGCCAGCAGCAGGAACCACCTTTTCACGCGCTGCACCCCACACTGTGTGCAGTTCAGGCCGTCGAGCAGCAGAACGACCAGGCCCGGGGTCCAGCACACGACGAAGGCCCCTGCGGGGAGACAAAAGGAAGCGGCTGCTTACTGAGGTTTCTTCTGGCCCAGCGTTCAGTCAGTGGCCTCAAAGGGCCTTAAGGGTTTGTTTTGACAACTGCAAGCAAACTTCCACCCTTCCTCTGAGCACTGGCGACCTGGGCTCGTTGGAGGCCAACAGCTGGGCACCCCCTTGACTGCTGACGGTGTTCTAGTTCAGCTCCTTGTCTGCTTCCCCGGGGCTCGTCATGAGGCGCTCACACTTACCTCCCGGTTGCTAAGCACTCCACACCCTTCTCTCCGCCAGCTCTCTAAAGCACACTAGGAGGCTGCTGTAGTCACCATCCACGCTTGGCCGATGAGAAAACCAAGACCAAACGCCAGGGGGACGTCCGGGAAGGCCTCAGCCTTTAGCCCGAGGCTCCACTGTTCTCTCCCTCAGATGTGCTAAATGCTCTCCTGACAAGAAGACACACTGCATCTATGGCTTTCTCCTAGTCTCTTAACTAAGTCACCTGCTCACAAATTTTATTCTCCATAAATCCATGTTGATGCTGAGTAAGCACTAGTATTCTTTTTGACATATTCATAGGCCATCTGCTTAATTCTCTGCTTTGGATTAAGTTTTTTGTTCTTGTCAGTTGTTGTCAGAAATAAATCTTCCTGTTTCATGATGAGATAGCGATGTGCTTGTAGCAGATTTATTTATTTAGCACGATTTTAGCACCAACTGCACGTGAAGGGTAGTGTCTTCTGAGTCACTAGACATCTGATCATACTTAGCTTACCACTAAAGCTTTCCGACATGTTGTTCCTAAAATATGAGGCGTAAGTTCAACATTCCCCTACTTTGTCACCATCACCTTGGATAACAGTGAGAGCTCACGTTTATACCATGCTTACTGTGAGCCAGGCACTGGTGTAAATGCTTTCCTTTATTAAGGAATAGAACCACACTATGAGGTAGGCATTGTTACCATCCCCAGGAAAGGGAGGTGCAAGGAAAAGTTAAGTAACTTTCTCACCATCAAACAGCTTGTAAGGGACATCTAATTTTGAATGTTGGCAGTCTTTCTCCATAGGCTGTGCTCTCGGCTACTATGGTATGTGACCTATTCTCCATACTGTGATATGGTTTCTTTCCCCCAAAGTCCTTATCATTTCTAAACGCCCTTGCTTATCCATTCAATAAACATTCCTTGTGAGCTTACTACACTAGACAGTAAATGAGGCAAAGACTATGCACTCCAAGAGCTAAAGTGCTAATGGGGAGACAGAATAAACAAGCAAGTCTGTAAATCACAGCACCAGATAGTTATTCTTACTGGTTAGAATTAGTCCTGGACGGTATTCCTCTTGTCACTTTATCTTTGTTCTGAGAGATACACTAATAAGCAAGTCAAGTCAAGAAGTATAAAAAAGCTGTGAGAGGCCATAAAATGCCATGAGCCTCGGGGTCAGACAGGTGTGCCCAGCTCCTCACTTTATGAGCTACAAAAATGAGGCAAATCATTGCACTTTTCTGAGCCCCCATTCCCTCATTATTATTATTTTTTTAATTTATTCATTTGAGAGAGAGAGAGAAAGAATGCATGAGCATGAGTGGGGGGGGAGGGGCAGAGGGAGAGGGAGAAGCAGATTCCCTGTAGAGCAGGGAGCCTGACAAGGGGCTCTATTCCAGGACCCTGAGATCAGGACCCGAGCCAAAGTCAGAAGCTCAACTGACTGACTGAGCCACCCAAGCACCCTCCCATTCCCTCATTTATAAAGTAAAGATAACAATTCCGACTGTGTGGCTGGTTGTGAGGGGTCAGAAGTAATGGAAAGTTGTGCCCAACACTGAGTTATGTTAATGGGGAAGAGGGAAAAATATTGATTAACTTCATACTTTGTTAAATATGCATGTCAAAATTTAATAGAGTATATAACTTCCAAACCAATGGAAGGGGAAGGATGGAACCAAAGGGAAGGAAAGCAAGATCTCAATATAAAAAAAGGAGGGGGAGAAAAGTCAAACATAGAAAAGTGGGACAAAGAAAGAACAAAAGGAGATGCTGGAAATGAATCCAAATATACTGACAATCAAACTCAGTGTTAATTGTGGTATTATTTTTTAAAAACAGGTGAATCTAAACAATTTGATGCCTAACATTACCTCCATATGTGGTAAAAAAACCATAAGGAAAAGCAAGATGATTGACATGAAATTTATGATACGGTTATTTCTCCATAAGAGAGGGTGGTCACTGGGGCAGGTCCACATAGGCGATGCTGAATATATTGGAAATGTTCTATTACATTGGATGGCAGGTACACAGGCATTTTTAAAGTTTTTTTTAATTCTTTTAAGTGTTATTCTTTATACTATACATATGTTGTTTATAATTTTGTCTGAATGATATTATTTCACACATACACATGTCAAAAAAGGATAAAAGTAAATTGCCAATATGCTTTCCTAAAAACTGTTTTTAAAATCATTTTTTTTAAATCATAAAAGCTTCCCCCCCCCACCCCGCCCAGAACAAAATTCTGGTTTAGATTAGTCAGGGGACCTAAACACTCTAAATAAAGTCTCCAAACTGATGTCTTGTTTTTCACAATGCAGTAATTCATGTATATTTTCCATTTGCATTGAATTACATACAATAATTCATTCAATCAACACTTGACAAACTTTTCATTGAGCAATGATTATATATGCCAGGCACTGTTCTAAGAATTTTATGTGAATTATCCATTTAATCTTCATGGTAGCCCCAGGAGTCTTATGAACACTACCTAATAAAATACCAATGCTACTCTCTTTTTAAACCTGAGGAAGCTGAAGCACAGAGAAGCGAGGTAATAGGCTCAAAGCCACAGAGCTGATAAATGAAAGAGCCAGGATTTGAACCCAGGCAGCCTGGCACCAGAGGCTGTACTCCGTCCACATGCTAGGCTGTTCAGCAATGGACAGAGAATCTTATTACTAAAATGAGTGATGGGGGAGGGAGAAGGGTACTCCTGGCTTTTAGAGTCCCATCTGTGGTATGTCATATCTGACTGTGAAGCTACATATATAACAATTAAGTCATGCTTTGGTTTCCTAGCATAAAGGTTTTCTGTCCGGGAGGAAGGGAGGGAGGGAGGAAGGGGGGGAGGAAGGAAGGGAGGGAGGGAGAAAGGGAGGGAGGAAGGGAGGGAGGGAGGGAGAAGGGGGGGAGGAAGGGAGAAAGAATTCCAAGAAAAATATAGGCTGGCTGTAGGAGTAAGAAAAAACAAAAATCTGCTGACCTTTCCTTTATACTGTTTCCAAGAACAACAGAAGGCAAGTCTTCTTTGACAGAACTGCCCAGACACCCTTCGCTGCCAGAGAGCCCGCTCCGGCATGCTGTCTGAGGTGATGGCCGCACTCGGGGCAGTAACCCCAGGGAAAGACACTGCTTCCGGACTCCTCCACCCAGCAGCCTCCTTCCCCCACCGAACACATCTCAGCAGAGATGCAAGGTTCATCTAACACTTCATTCTTTGCGGGGGGTGGGGCCTTACTGTATGTCGGCAGCTAGATATGAGGCCCCCAAATCTTCCACCATCTAGAAGGAGAAGAACATGTCGGGAATGTTTTTGGCCCTGGGAGTCTGTAATCTCGGAGAAATTCTTCGAGAATACAGGGGATGTCATAAACAAACAGATGGGCAACTGGCCTATTTCTTACAAAGGGGGCAGATGATGGATCCTGGGAAATATAGATCAGTCAGTCCCCTATCAAGTTCCAAGAAGTTTTGGAAGAAAAAACTAATGGAAATGTTTTTTGAGTGTTTAGACTCAATGCTAAGACCATGCCAGCTGGGAATAAGCAGAGGTTTCAAAGAGAGGTCATGACAAGTCCTAATCCCCCCCCCCCCTTTTTTTATCAGGCATTCACAAATAAGGGTGGATCCAAGGTGTCTATTTGGGAACCAGTGGAAAAAATCAAGTATGTTCCTCTTGGAGAAGAAAAGGCTTAAGAAAGACACCATGTGCTAACTGTCTCAAAAACCTGAAAGGCCATCAAATAGAGGACACACAGACTTGTCCCAGGCCATTCCAGAAGGTCACCCTGAAACAGAGGGAAAAGTACAAAGGGGCAAAAGTTGGATGTAAGAGTTCTTTCTAAGTAAATGAAGCTATTTAGGAGGGGAACTGGTTGTTGAGTGGGCAGAGAGCCTCTCATCAGCAGAACACCTCCTTTGCCTGGATCATCCTGAGATGTACAAAAGGAAGGCATTTTTCCTAAATGAGAGATAGGGTTAAGTGGTTTCTGAATTCTTTTCCAAGTAGAAAATTGCTACATTCTACAAAACTGTGAATTTCGACTCCCAATAAAATTCAAACAAATTTGACTTGTTTGTTTCCCGGACACAATTATCATACGGTATGTTTAAAAACTGATAGAGATGAATACTTTGAGCTAGCTGTTCCCAAACCTGCCTGGTCATCCAAATTACCAGGGGAGGTTTCATTAATGCAGATTCCCAGGGCGCCTGGGTGGCTCAGTCAGTTAAGCATCTGCCTTCCGCTAAAGTCATGGTCTCAGAGTCCTGGGATGGAGCCCCCATCCCACCTCAGGCTCCCCGCTCAGCAGGGGTGGTGGGGGGAGCCTGCTTCTCCCTCTCTTTCTCCCTCTGCCTCACCTCTCGCTCATGCGTATGCACTCTCTCTCTCTGATAAATAAATAAAATTTTAAAAAATAATGCAAATTCCCTGGACCCACATCAGACCCAAGAGTTAGAACCTCTGGGGTGGGATGTGGATATCTGTAGGATGAAAAAGTTCCCTGGTTGGTAATGATGCACAGCCAGTTCTGTACACCATTTCTCTACGCTGACTCAAAACGATTTACTCAAGCTGTCCTGTCAGCAAAACTGTAGACTCCATAGAGACTTAGCAAAAAGTCATGGAAAAGAGAGAGGGGGCAGAATTCTTTAAAATAAGCAAATAAACATCTCTAGAGGTCAATACCTTCAGCTTCTATTTGGAAAAATGTTTGCGCACATCATATACATAAATGAATGTATGAACACTAGCAGCACAACTAGACCACAGGCAAGGCATGCACGTCCTCCTCTGGCCTTCGTCTGCTCTCTGGTTTGCCCTGCCAGGAATGCCTTCCTGCCTCCTAATCTACGGTCTACTTTTCTTTCCAAGCTTAGCTCAAATTCTGCCTTCTCCACTGGACCTCTCCCATTGGCCAACCCACAGCGATCATTCCTTCCTCTCAACTCATGGGGCACTTTCCCCACCCAACAGCCACGTGGCACTGAGCACATCACCTGCTTGCTTCACTCTAACATCTCCCAAGAACTCTGCGCTCACGGCGATACAGGCAAGAGTCATTTAACACTCACAGCCCTGTGAGGCTGCCACTCTTACTGTTAGCCCAATCTTGCATATGGTGATTTAAAGTGTAGAAGTAGCTCAAGAGTTTGTCTTGGGTTCGGAAGCCAACAAATAGGAGAGTCATAATTCGAACGCAGGCCTGACTCCCCCATCAAACTCGTGGGCACTGGGCTCAACTGGAGGTAGTTTTTAATACATATATCCTCTTTCTCAGGCCTGTTAGAAGCTCCCTAAGGATGTGGGCTGTGACTCATCACCAGTCTGTATCCTCAGAACTAAATACGGAGCCCCACGCTCAGTAGCCAGGATGAGGCGGTTGAAGGTGAGTGAGATTCCCTAAGAGGCCTCACGCGGCCAGGTACCACAGCAGCTGCAGCATCTGCTGTTGGTATGGCGTCTGGTCCGAACCTGGATGCGACGTGTGACAGTTCTGACTATGGTCAAAGAAAGCCTCAGGTGAAGTGACAACCAGTTGAGCGAGCAGAGTGTTGACGGTTAAGACCAGCCACGCAGAGGTGAGACACAGCATGAGGCACTGGGGGAATTCCAAATAGTTCAGGATGGTTTTAACCCAGAGAGGGGATTGAGTAAGTACGGTGAAGTCTGAGACGACCTGGGCAGACCCATGTTGCCTATTCACGGTCACCTTCACACCACACCCCCCCGCCCCCATACACATATGCACACCCAAGCACCTCTGAGCAAGGGCCCTGCGCACAACACTCAGGAGTTTGGATTTATTGTAAAGATCAGACCCCATAGCCTTTGCCCTCAGGTATCCATTATATGTAATGAATTAACTTCTCTTTCAAGCATCTAGAATGGTGGGAGTCATACAGCAGCCTTAGGAAGATTAATAGTTCTATGTTCCATGGTTCATAAAAGAATCCCCTTGAGAAAGGCTAGATCAGAGGTTTTTTCAGACTCAATTGCAACTCATTAGTGAGCTGTGAAATCAATTTAGTGGGTTGCAACCAGCAATTTTCTAAAAGATGAAATAGAACAGAACAGAAAACATCAGAGTGGGGCGCCTGGGTGGCTCAGTTGGTTAAGCGACTGCCTTCGGCTCAGGTCATGATCCTGGAGTCCCGGGATCGAGTCCCGCATCGGGCTCCCTGCTCGGCAGGGAGTCTGCTTCTCCCTCTGACCCTCCCCCCTCTCATATGCTCTCTCTCATTCTCTCTCTCTCAAATAAATAAAATTTAAAAAAAAAGAAAGAAAGAAAGAAAACATCAGAATGCATCAAGTATAGCAAGGGTGCGTTCATGAAACATGTTTCACTTACCCACAAAACAGTGTGTGTGTACTGGGCCATGATACAGAGGTACACTATTTTTTTATTGTGAGTCCTGATTTAAAAAAAAAAAAAAGTATAAGCCACTTCTACAGATCAGTGGTTTTTCAAATCAGTTTTCTAAAAAGTAGAGAAACACTTCCCAAAGGAAATCTCTTGTTAAAGTTCAAAATCCAAGCTTCTCTGACTAAAGAAAGAGATGAGCAGGGGGTGAGGAGGAGTTGAGTAAAGCCCTTGACAGCAGAATCCACACTCCGCTTCATACTACAACTCCCCACTCCACACGTGTACACACACTGAGGCTCCCTTGGGAGCGCCACTGACCCCTGTTTGAAAACTACTATAAAATGGTAGTTCTTTGAAGGTTTTTAACTGGGCATTGGTAAGTCTTTCCTTTTCCTTTTTTAAAAAATTTTTTTATTTAAATTCAATTTAGTTAACATGTACTATATTGATTTCAGGGGTAGAATTTAGTGATTCATCAGTTGCATATAACACCCAGTGCTCATTACATCATGTGCCCTCCTTAATGCCCATCACCCAGTTACCCCATCCCCCCACCCACCTCCCCTCCAGCAATCCTCAGTTTGTTTCCTAGAGTTAAGAGTCTCTTATGGTTTGCCTCCTTCTCTGTTTTCATCTTATTTTCTTTTTCCCTCCCTTCCCCTATGTTCATCTGTTTTGTTTCTTAAATTCCACATATGAGGAAAATCATATGGTATTTATCTTTCTCTGACTTATTTTTTTAAGATTTTATTTATTTATTTGATGGAGAGAGACACAGCAAGAGAGGGAAGACAAGAAGGGGAAGTGGGAGAGGGAGAAGCAGGCTTCCCGCAGAGCAGGGAGCCCGATGTGGGGCTCGATCCCAGGACCCTGGGATCATGACCTGAGCTGAAGGCAGATGCTTAATGACTGAGCCACCCAGGCGCCCCACTCTGACTGACTTATTTCGCTTAGCATAATACACTCTAGTTCCATCCATGTCATTGCAAATGGCAAGATTTCATTCTTTTTGATAGCTGAGTAATATTCCAGTATCTCTCTCTGTCTCTCTCTCACACACACACACATCTTCTTTATCCATTCATCTGTTAATGGACATCTGGGCTCTTTCCATATTTTGGCTATTGCAGACATTGTTGCTATAAACATTGAGGTACTATATTTGTATCCTTTGGATAAATACCTAGTAGTGCAATTGCTGGGTCATAGGGTGGTCCTATTTTTAACTTTTTGAGGAACCTCCACACTGTTTTCCAGAGTGGCTGCACCAATTTACATTCCCACCAACAATGTAAGAGGGTTCCCCTTTTCTCCGCATCCTCGCCAACCTCTTTGTTTCCTAACTTGTTAATTTTAGCCATTCTGACCAGAGTGAGGTGGTATCTCATTGTGGTTTTGATTTGTATTTCCCTGATGCCGAGTGATGTTGAGCATGTTCTCATGTGTCTGTTAGCCATTGGTACATTGTCTTTGGAGAATATCTGTTCATGTCTTCTGCCCATTTCTTGACTAGATTTTGTGTTTTTTGGGTTTTGAATTTGATAAGTTCTTTATAGATTTTGGGTACTAGCCCTTTATCTGATATGTCATTTGCAAATATCTTCTCCCAGAAACATGACAGGGACGTCCACTCTCATCACTGTTGTTCAACATAGTACTGGAAGTCCTAGCCTCAGCAATCAAACAACAAAAAGAAATAAAAGGCATCCAAATTGGCAAAGAAATAAAACTTTCACTCTTTGCAGATGACATGATATTCCATAGAAAACCCAAAAGACTCCACAGGGGCACCTGGGTAGCTCAGTTGGTTAAGTGTCTGCCTTCGGCTCAGGTCATCATCCCGAGGTCCTGGGATCGAGCCCCACATCGGGCTCCCTGCTCAGCAGGGAGTCTGCTTCTCCCTCTCCCTCTGCTCCTCCCCACCTGCTCATGCTCACTCCCTCTCTCTCAAAAAAAAAAAAAAAAAAAAAAGACTCCACCAAAAAAATTGCTAGAACTGATACAGGAATTCAGCAAAGTCGCAGGATATAAAATCAATGCACAGAAGTCAGCTGCATTTCTATACACTAACAATGAAGCAGAAGAAAGAGAAATCAAGGAATCGATCCCATTTACAATTGCACCAAAAACCATGAGATACCTCGGAATAAACCTAACCAAAAGAGGTAAAGGATCTGTAATCTGAAAACTATAGAACACTTGCAAATCTTTTATTTTAGAGCAAAGCTTTCAGTACCCAGGATGGACTAGAGGTAAGGGAGCTCAAAGTCTACTCCCACCTGCATCAGAACCACCCAGGGTGGGGGGGGGGGGAGCTCTTTAAAATTCAGATTTCTGGGCCCCACCCAGACCTACCAAGTAAGAAACTGATGCAAGTAAGATCTAGGCATCTCCAGGTTGAGCTAGTTCCCTGGGGAATGCTTTTCGTATAGCAAAGCGTGAGAACCACTGGGCTAGACAGGGAGACTCACCTGAAGACTGGCTAAAATTCAGGTAAGAATGATAAGGATGGGAAGAGCAGTGCTGGCGGGGATGGACAGAAGCCGATGGTTACTAGCCCATAGTAAGGAGGAAGAAACTGGAGGACTTGATGAGAACTGGCTGTGGGAACTGAGGGAGAGGTGACTGGGTTGCACGTGGTCAACCAAGTTTGATAACCAAGCAGAGAGGCAGCAGAGGGACAGGTTTAGAAGGTGGAGACCATGTTCCGTTTTAGGCCTCGGGTAAGTGGAGTACCTGTGGCTCCTCAATCCAGAGACATGTAGAGGGCAGGCAGCTGGCACTCTGAGAGCTCCAAATTGAAATGCTGACTTGGGAGTCATCAGCAGTAGGTGGGCACTTTGGCCATATGTCTTTTCATTAATAAATATTTACTAAGCAATCACCTACTATGTGCCAGCTACTAAGAGGGAATATTTCCATGATGATTACATTTGGATAACGAATCTAATTTCCTTCTATTGCCAAGTGACAGGTCAGTTACATTGACAAGAAGCAATTAGGTTTTATTTTAATGAGGCACTATGTTCTTTCAGTACCTGTTTAAGAGACTCACTAATTGTCCAATTAGACTATAAATGAGCTTTCCTCTGGGTAATCAAATAAACTAGTTTCAGTGCTATACTCAAAAACCAGTACCACGAGTTTAGTGTTAATTTTTAAAGCACAGTGAATCATATACTAGAATGTGCAATTAGAGTGCTGAAATGATATTTAATGACTGCAATTTAAGGTAATCAGAAATATCAAATTAAGGAATGTCTAACACTTCAGAAGATAGAATTACAAATGAAAATATTGGTGACAAATGAAATCAAAGATCTTTCCAAGTCCCTAATCAATATCATGTTAGACAGTCTATAAAACCCTCCTCTCTTATTTGGAAGTTTTTAAAATAGCTCAAAAAAAATCCTTTGGTTAATACTTCATCTCCACAATATATAGGAAAACAGAAAAAACACCAGTCCATCTGGAAGAAGGGCCTCTCCCTAGAATGTAATTAAGATAGTTCAACATTCTTGGGGTTTTGGTGACAGGATGTACAGAAGATGAAGACCTCAAGGTGCATGAAACCTGTTCTTCAGGACTCATACTTTTTTTTTTTCCTGTTCCACTAGTCAGACTTGGATCCATAATTTCATCTGTTTAAAAATTCACACATGCAATTAAAAAAAAGTCCTGACATGTGGCACATAAATAAAACATCTGGAACAATAAAAGCAATCACTCACACAGAATAGTCACACTCTGGCACATGGACTACTCATTTCATCAAACAGGAGGATATATTTTAAATATGTTCACTCTGTTATTCTTTGTTTCTAGTCCAGGAAAAAGTGGCAGGGCCCAGGCAATAATGTTAACCTAGGAAGCCGCAGGGCTGTCTGATTTACTAAAATAGAAAATTACAACTCTACATAAAAATCAGGTTGTGAACCTCATCCAAGGGAAGCTCTCTTATTTGAAAAGAAATTTAATTTTAAAGTAAAATTTTAACGTAAAAGCTATCCTTGACCAGAATTGTTAAAATATGGAAGTCACACACTAACAGAATATTTAAATGGAGATGCTCTCAGGATAGCAAAGAATTTGTTCAATAATTTCAAAATAACACTTCCAGATGTGGTTTGCATTTAAATTCGTATTCGTTTACCCACAGTGTTTCAGAAATCCAATAATTCAGAAAATAGATTGTCACATATGTGAAAGGAATGAAAATATATACTTCTCATAAACCTGACTTATTTTTACTACAGAAAGCAAGAAAATACTGAGACACTTCGAATAGAAGATGAGCAGTTAAGCATTCCACAAATGATTCATTTAACACTATTGTCCCTTCTGTTGGGTCTTTTGACTCTTAACAGCTGGTTTTAGACACTTTTATGTTTGTGGCCAGCTTTGGGAAATTGAAAATCTCAGTGCCACGGGGTCACGAGATAAAATTTAAAGGAGAGCCATATAGCAGCTAGAACCTAATTCTAGTGTTTAACTCTGGGCCACAGCAGGAAATCATAAACTGAATAAGGAAGAGAACACCATCTCCACCTCCAAATGCCTCTTTAAGCATAATATGTATGGACCAACAATACCTCAGTACCTCATTAACTATTACATCAAGGGCTCTCCGGCATCTAAGAAAAGGTGTGAGGTCAGCTGCGTGTATTGGCAGAGTAACAGCTCTTTGCTGGGTATAATTTTAAAGATGGACAGATCCCAACTAGTCTGTCCAAGGATTTGAAATTCTTGCTGGAGTCACTCTTTTGGATTAGGGAGGTCTCTGCTGCACCCTACCTAAAAATGTAAATATACTAAACCAGAGGCATATAATATTTTATCACATAAATGGTCATTGGCACAGAGCAGGGTTCTGAGGGGATGTTCAAGGGGTATCTTCGATGCAGTTGGAAATTTTCAGAAGGGCTATAGTATGGGACACTGCACAGCAAAGTTAACTTGAATAGAATACAAGATTCTGGCCACCCAGATGACACAAAACACCATTCTGAGCTCAGAGGAAGGGAACAGGAATTAGTAGGAGCAGGACTTGACTTAGAGAAAGCTGGATCTGGAGGAGCAAAACATGTTATAGCTTAGGAACTACAATGTCTTGACACAAGAGCTATCCCCTCCCATCCCATGCCCCTGGCCGCCATTGTTAATCCACCACACTACCTCCGTCTGAATCCACACATGGCCTCGAATTCCTTCACAGCACAGCTCCAAGCAGCCTCTAGCAATCTGATGGAATTTGTCCTTGAGATGAAACCCACTTAACCATCCTTGTTATAGTAAAAAGAACATATGCTGGAGATCAAGCAGACACTGAGTTGATCATGGGCAAATCCATTCACCTTCTTGGGCCTCCCACCATTTTCTAAGCTATGGAATGAGCATGATGATACTGACCTGATAGGATTTTTGTGAGAATCTAATGAGATAATGCATGGAGTGTCCAACAGAGAAAATGTTAGTTCTGACTGCCGAGATAGTGTCGGTATCTCCGTATCTCCCCTGCTGTGCTTCCTAAGGCAATTCATAAACACATCCAGTAGGATGCTTCAGTTGCTGTTGTGTACCCAACCCACATGTGAATGCACGTGTGTGCACACACACACACACAATTTATTACACTTGGTCCTAATTCTGCATGCATTTGGCTGCCCTGCTAGGCTGATATCCTCAGGAAGACCCTTTTGTATCTTATTCAACTTGAGATACCCAGGGCTTAGCCAAGCACCATACACATAGTAGATACTTAATAGAAGCTTATTAAATGAAGGGATCTTAATTCAAATCCAGACCCTAGAGTGTGCTTTTTAAAAGGTCATTATATTTCTCTTCTCCCAATTTCTTCATCTGTCCATTAATGGGATTGGATTAGAATGACCTGCAAGGCTCCTTTTGGTTCTCACATTTGATGATTCTGGGTTTCACTCAGAGCTTCCTTCAGTCGTGGCCAATGAACAGTCCAAGTAACTAAGGAGAAAGGCAAACATGGATGCTCTCTATGGTGCCAAGTGAGAGGGAGAATTCTGTGGTAAACTTAAGATGCATGTCACAGGATTCTAGCAGAAACAGGTATCTGGGTAGGGACACCCAGAATGCTCTCAGATACCAATGTTCATTCAATTAATACACAGTGAGCATTTGTTAAGTGACACACATCATGTTAATCACTGGGAATTGCAAGTCAAAGGACACAGAGGAATAAATGATTACCATGCAGGGTATGCATGAGATATTGTAAGGGCATACTGCCTAATGGTCTTCACAAGAGTTGAAATTACCATTCTCTACAGTGTCACCATGGATTGAGTTTTTAAAAGGATAGAAATGTAGGGGTGCCTAGGTGGCTCAGTCTCTGACTCTTGGTTGAGCATCTGACTCTTGGTTTCGGCTCAGGTCATGATCTCTGGGTGTTGAGATTGAGCCCTGTGTTGGGCTCTGCACTCAGTGGAGAGTCGGCTTTAGATTCTCCCTTTCTCCTTCTCCCTCTGCCCTTCCCCCACTCATGTGTGTGCTCTAGCGCATTTTCTCTCTCTCTCTAAAATAAATAAATAAATCTTTAAAAAAAAGGATACAAATGTTAGGAATACCCTATGGCAGTATAGGTGTTTATTACATTGTTTTCAATATAAACAATATTTTTGATATATTAAAAACAATATTGTTGAAACACTGATAGTTGAAAACAATATTGATAGAAATAATAGTACTGAAAACAATATTGATGTAGAAGATGTTCATAATATATTGTTGAATTTATATAAAACACAGGTTACAAAACTGTGAATATAGTATTAATCCATTCTGATTAAAAAGAACAAGTTAAGGGGCACCTGGGTGCCTCAGTCGGTTCAGCGTCCGACTCTTGGTTTCGGCTCAGGTCATGATCTCAGGGTCGTAAGATTGAGCCCACGTCAGTCTCCATGCTCAGAGAGGAGACTGCTTGGGATTCTCTCTCTCCCTCTCCCTCTGCCCTTCCCCTTGCTTGTGTTTGCTCTCTCAAATAAATGAATCTTTAAAAAAAAAAAAAGAACAAGATGAATTTGTGTATATACATGTGTGCACTTAGAAAAGATCACAAAATATACAGTATATCCAAATACCCAAGCAAATATAATCTCTAGGCAACATGATCCAGGTGCTATTTACCTTCTTCCTTACCTCTCTCATTATTGTCTTTAATTTTTTGCTGGGAGCCTATCTTTTTTTTTTTTTTTTAATAATAAGCTCTCACCAAAGCTAGTTTTGTTTCTATTTTGGGAACAAATATATTTGCAAGCACTAGATTTCTACTGCAAAAAATGCCATAAGACTGATCCTATGCAGTTGAGAAACAAGAAGGTCAAGACTGCCTCTCCCAACAAATCTCTTAACGGGTGTTTCACTCTAGGTTACCTACGGGTAGTTTACTGAATAGGAAAATGCATAGTAAGAGTATGAGAAAGTCATTAAATGGTAAAACATGTCATAACCTTTGAAGTAGAACCAATAAAAACCAATTGTGTAAAATGTGAGGTTTGTTATCGCAGTGTTAATTAAAAAACATTTTCCATTAGTTGTAGATTAATCACAAGAGGGACAATGTAAAGAAAGGAAGACATACTATACTGTATGCTGGGCCAAAAGGTACCGAATGATCACTTCCCCCTCCTTCCAAGAGCATACATCAGCCAACAAAAATTTATTGAGCCCCAGGAGGAGCCGATGATAGCACAAATTAACCAGGACACAGAGGTAAACAAGATGGACAAAAGTTCTTTCCCAGTTTTTGACTTCACCAGCTCCTTCTCATAGTTTATGTCTCAGCTCCAAGAGTGCCCTTTGGAGAGGTCTTCCTTTGTGCCATATAAAGTAGTACCAGCCCAGCCATTCCTTAAAATATTATTCTGCTTGGTTTTCTTGTATCACTCTCTGTACTTATCTTGTTTATTAGTTGCCTGGTTGATTGACTGATTTACTAATTGTCCATCACCCCAGTTGGAAAGTAAACATGAAGGTGGGCCTTTGCCCATTTAATTTACCTACATACACCTTCCATGTATATGGTACTTTCTAGTTCCTTTCCAGAGGTTCTGATTCTAGGAGTCTGGAGTGGGGCCCAAGGATCTGAACGTTTAACAAATATTCCAAGGGATTCTCCTGCTCAGGGCAAATGTGCAAAGTGCTGGGTTTTATACAAACCCGGGTCTTAACTCTCACCCACCAATCCAAAAGTTTGATGACCATATCTGTTTCCATCTCTCTGAGAGAATGGTTTCTTGGGGATCCTTCTGCTGGAAAGGAAAAGTCTTCAATTCTGATATAGTCTGTAGACTTGTATAAAATGTAATTTGGTAATACTGAATGGCATAGGCCTATAGGAGCTTATGAAAAACCATTATTGGTCAGGCTTATACTCAAGAAAAAAAATTGTTGGTAAAGTACAACCTAACTAATTAAACTTACTATAATGGATCAACTATGCCATCAGAAAAAGAAAAAATAGTATTTGGTATCATATTTCTAGTTTGCACTGAGCAAATTTGCAGTTTGATCAAAGAAATATGAGGAAATGGATGGCTTATGTATATAGCAAAGTAAGGTTGGAGGACATAAATGATAACAATGGAAGGAAAGACAGACACCGTGAGACATACATGGAGATGCCATTAAGATATCCCATGAGAACCTGGAAATGGGAGAAAAAGCTTGCTCTTTGAGTTAAGCCCTAAACCCAAGTCACTTAAAGAGTTATTATGGTCCTCGGATCTGCAACAGCTTTACTGAAATCTGACTAACGGCAATAACATCTCAGAGAAAGAATGTCCCTGGAGCCAGGGATGTCTAGAAGTCCCTTATGCAACTCCCAGGGAGAAAAGTTCTCGGCCAAGGTCAGTCTGTTCTTGTGGCAGGGAGGTCTCTAATGTTCTGATTCAGCACAAAAGGCAACCTCTGATTGTAACTGGACTTGCCAGGTATTGAGCATCCGAACCCCTTGGTAATTAAAAGAAAGGGCAGGCCAAAGGGAGGAAGGAAGGAAGCAAGTGAGTAGTGACAACTATGCTTTGCTCACATTCTTGCCTCTGCCACCTTTACTGCCTGGTAACCTCCTCCTTATTCTCTCAAGTCCAGCTCATTTGTCACCTGCTCTCCATAGCTTTCCCCAGACACCACCCCCAGGCTGAGTCAGATGTTTCCCATTCCATGTTTCCATGGTACTCTCCAGATGCTCACTGCCAAATCAGACACCATGAGTGGCTTGCCCCTCCATGGTCAGCTAGACTGAGAGCACCTGAAGGGCAGAAAGGCTGCCACAGTCACCTTGGGTTACTGACACCCGCCTGGGACGGGATGCTTAGTAGAAAGCAAGCAAGGAAAGCTGGAATGTCACAGACACGAAACAGAGGTACCACAGGAGAAAATTAAATATTCTCTCTGCTGGATTTTCATTAGCATGACGCATCCCCATGTACTGGTTTCAGACAGAACATTTCTCAGGCAGTCAGCTCTGATCACGTTTCTGTGCCATCAAGGAAAGTGCAAGGCACCACAGGAGACCCACCTTATGAATGTACTCAATGGCCTGTTCCCACACTGAGCAAGTCGGTTGGTTGGAATTCAAAATAAACTTTGTCATGAGCACAACTGATATATGTGGTTTTCAGTTACTCAAAAGAGCCCATTTCACCCATGTCTTGTTGGTTACTTTATAGGCAGTTCTAGGCTAACTGCAAGTTGATTTACAATGGTGTTTCACTGATTCATTCTTGACCAGTTATACCCTTTTTACCCTTGCTAATGTGTGAAAGAATTTCCAACAGTCTCCACCCAAACCGTGAGCCTCGCCTGGCCTAAGGCCCTGACAGTTCCTGCAGAGAGCTTTACAGGTTCACCTCTCTTCCTTCTGGTTATTTCTTCAAGACCCCTCAGTCCTTTCCATATGCCTCTTACACCTCTGTATTTGAAAATAAACTAAATTAAACCTGAAAACATACAACTGCTTACTCTATTTACCCTGTATACAATGCAGGGACATATACATATGCATTTACATGCACACTTTAAATACATACACTTGCTTTATGTTATATACAAATATTTAATCCAGAGTTGATAAAATCAAGTATTGGTAAAAATCTCCTTTAGAGAAAGACTGAACATTCCAGGCCCTTGGGTGGGAACACAGTTCTCTTTTAAGACATTGTTTCTACAGAAAATTAGATGGAACTTAGTTCATATCACTTTATACTGGAAAGCGAGAAGCTAACTTCCGTGTGAGGACTGTTTGTGCTAACAGTGCAATATTACCTAACCAACCATCACATTCCCCTATGGGCAAGATGATCATGGTTCCAATCTGTGCTGCCAATCATTAATATGCTTCCTCGCCGCTGAAGAACTCCTATACAAAATGCCAATGTGCTTTTTCCTTTCGTGGTCCTCCGGTAATCATTAACACATTTATTAATCTCAGCAGTAAGTGTTGGGCAAATAAGATGGAGTTCCTGCCCTTAAAGTGTTGGCTCTCTAGTAGGGCAGAAAGGGCATGCACATAAAAGGAAAGTACCGTTAAGGCAGTAAATGACATAGCAAATGAACGGAACGCAGGGATAATATAGGAACTCAGAGAAGAAATTTCCACATCTTGGGGTGATTGAAGACCTGATGGAGAAAAGGGGGCTTGAGGGGGATCGGGAAGGAAACGCAGGAATTACTAGACAGGAAGAAGACTATCAATTTGTCCCCCAACCCACTGGCTAGATGCCTAGCATCTAGGATCAGGCACCATACCTTGCACTGTAATAAAAGAAAGCCGAGACAACTCCCAGTGCACATCTCACCCAATGGATCTGTAAACCATGTTATCACAGGTACCTGGGAAGCCAAGGACTCCTCTTCTGAATTGGGATGGTTTATTATAATCTAGAACAAAGAGTCTGTGGCTCTTCTTATAGTCCATGTTTTTCCACATTTGGGTTACTCAAACTCATATAAGCCACGTTACATCAATGTTTGAAAGAACCTTCTGTTTAAAAAGTTACTTTTACTATCCCGGTAATAAAATGAGATTAGTAAATCAGAATGTATAATCTGTAAATCTTAAATGAGTGAAGAAGAAACATCCAAATCACATAAACACAGATGCTAAGAAAGATCATTCAAAGTTTAAAGGACTCCTTGAATTAGACCATCTCTTTACAAACCAATCAAACACCCTACATTCAATAAAGGGCAAATAAAAAAGTCTGGGATGCGTCTTACTCAAACTGTGGAACAAAAGACATCATGATAGTCAAATAACAAAAGGCTCATCTTCTTATCCCTTTAACCATCCCCAGGAAAAACATTAAATTCTTCCTCTTTCAACATACACCTTTTTCTTTTCCTGAAACAAACGTGTTTATTATTGTGTACAATGACTACTTGGTATTTTTACCTAATGACCTATATATACTGAAGGATTTA
This sequence comes from Mirounga angustirostris, assembly GCF_029215605.1. Lineage (NCBI taxonomy): Eukaryota > Metazoa > Chordata > Mammalia > Carnivora > Phocidae > Mirounga > Mirounga angustirostris. The sequence goes on along the minus strand of NW_026991712.1, from coordinate 120,048,551 downwards.
CTAGTTAGGTAAACTTGGATAGTTAAACTCTTAAGCCTTGCTTCCTCATCTGTAAAACAGAGGCAATAAAATCCCCGTCCCCGGGTTGGTGGGACCCAAGTGAAAGAAGGAACACAAGGCCTTTCACCGCAGCATTTAGCACAGAGTCATTGTCATGATCATCATCTCTTATGATGCTCCAGGAAAGACCTTTTGTGATCTCCTATCTGGAAAACCTACAATGGCATTGGTGAGAGGGGGAACATGGCATAGTGTTTTCACAGCTTGGCTTCGAGAGCCAGACTGCTGGGTTCAAATCCAAGACCCACCACTTGCTTTTGGGTCACCTTGGGCACTTTCTATGAAACCTATTTAACCCACCTGTACCTTACTTCGCTCCCTTACCCGTAACATAGAGACAATAAGAATACCCCCCCGCTGCCCCGGGGTTGTTGTAAGGGCCAAATAACTGATGATTCATAAAGTATACAGATCAGTGCTTGACACGGAAGATGACTTCATGTGTTAGCTATTCCTATGCTGACTCTGCTCTTCAGGTCTAAAGATGGTCAGAATCAACCTCAAGAGTGTCAAAAAGGGTGAAAAAATACTAAGGTACCTGAGTTATATGAGATGCAGGAATATCTTGTTGTTCCCTAAGGAATCTCGGAGGATTTTAAAATAAAGGGAGTGATTTAGAACATAGCTGTACAGAAGGAACCAAGTGAAAAAGACATGAATGGCAGGAGTAGCATGCTGAGCCCTATCTAGTCCACATATTTCTATTTTAGCACCAGCAATGCTGCAAATATTTGTTTTCATTTTCATGCTCATTTTCTCCACTAGACCAGCTAGACCTCAGGACTAGAACTATATTCAGCCAATTTACTTTTGTATCCCCAGCTTAGCATAGTCCTGACACAATGTTTATTAATGAGTGAATGGTCAGATAAGTGAATACAAAAATGGTCTAAAGACACATGTAGATATTTGTCCAAGTGCAAGAAGACCTTTTATTCTTTTAAATTTTTTGACTTGGGTATAGTTGACACAAAATGTTACATTAGTTTCATGTGTACAACATAGTCATTCTAAAATCAAAGACAAGAAGTGACGAGTGTTGGTGAGGATGTGGAGAGAAGAGAACCCTCATGCACACTGGTGGGAATGTAAATTGGTACAGCCACTGTAGGAAACACTGTGGGAAACCTGAACGTCCTCAGGAAGACTTTTTTTTTTTTTTCATATTTTATTTATTTGAGAGGTAGAGAGAGAGAGATGGAAAGCACAAGAGCAGGGGCGGGGAGAAGAAGACTCCCCGCTGAGCAGGGAGCCTGATTCAGGGCTCCATCCCAGGATCTGAGCCGAAGGCAGACGCTTAACTGACTGAGCCACTCAGGTGCCCCTCAAGATTTTTTAACACTAACAGAGCCAAATTTGGCTCTTGGGATCACTAGGACCCAGCCAACAGCAAGGAAGAAGATAAATGAACAGGAGTAACATTCCTATAACCTGGAACCTCAATTTCACAGTTCCTAGTTTTTACTGTATGGAGTTTTTATTATGAATCATCTTGTTTGCTTGCCAATTCTAATCAGCCCATCCTGAGCTAATGGATTGCACAGGGCCTTTGGCAAGATGGTTTTGTTCTTTGCAAATGATACACACCCATGCAATTAAAGTAGTTAATGCTTGTGCCTACTTCAAATGAGACCAAGTTATCTTCCCATACTTATGAAAAACTCTTATGAGTAGGTAAATCTAATAAAAAATTTTTGTAGAGTCACAGACCCTGAGACTTGCAAGAATTTTTAAAGTTTGTCTATCTATCCTATGCAGTGAAAGAATCCCTAGGTAACACTAGACATGAGGGACACCTAATACCTACGTAACACTTAAAACAAGCGGGATCTTGCCTCACTGCACTAGACAGCCAGCTCCATTGGAGAATAGCTTGAATCTTTATAAAATTCTTCTGATAATGAGTTCAAATATCCTCTCTGTAATTTTTACCCTTGACCCTAGTTTTAACTTCCAAGCCTCTGAAATATAATTTCTTTTGCAGGTAACAATTCTTAAAATGTTTTAAGAAAAATGTTATGTCCCCTCTCTTCTTTTTTTTAGTGACACTTCCCCAATTCCTTCATCTGTTCTGGATCCTTCGAAACCTCAGGTGCTGACTACACTGACAATACTCCTTTCCAAATGTGATGTCCATTATCGGCCTTACGGTGCCTCCATGGACTTAACTTGTATCCAGAGAAAACAGGACAATGTCTTCTCTAACTGGATTTTTCAAGTTCCATTAGTATGCCTAGGATCACATTCTTCTTTGGGCAGCCACACAGCATGATATCCTCTACACAACAGCACTTCTGGTCAGTAAAAACTCTTGGGTCTTTCTCTTCTTTTGCTCAAACATGCATTGTTTTTGAAGGAGGTCTACCTTACCTTTGTGGTTGTGTAGTTGCAACATGTGCATGGGTGTGTTTTATATAAACCTAATGACAGGTCTTCTTATAAAATGCTATTCTTGCTTGCTTTGGCATATCATTCTGCACTGTTGACAGCTGTTTAAGTCTGGAATCTCTTCCCTAACAGATTATTCTCACCTCTTTTGGCCATGTATGCAAGCAATGCTTTTTACATCTTCTCTAAGTCATTGCTATTTTGCTGCGGAAATACAGACCAAGTGCAAGAATCCTGGCAGTCCTTGAGATTCTTGCCAGGTTGATATCAATCCTGTCTTTTATCACCAGGCTTGAAATATAATTGTTTGGTTACTGGTGAATCACCCAACTGCTCTATCACCCTGCCCACAGTTCTTGATAACCAGAATATTATGTCCAATTACCAAGGGCCTTCTTGACAGCCACATACATACCATCCACAGCATTCCCATTATCTACTTACCTGGCAACTTTATCACAAAATGTAAATTAGGTTAACTTGTTATTTAATTTATGTGGCATCTTCTGAACACCATTTTTTTTTTTTACTTAAAAATCCATTCTACAATTTGCTGAGCATATGATTCTTCATCAAACATAAAAATAGTTTTGCAATATAAATTCATGACTTATTTTCTGACCTTATACAAAATTGTTCACATTTATAAAATATTTAAAAAAATCTCCAAACATGGTCCGAAAATGAAATTTAAAGTTCTAAAGTTCACAAATGTTGTATTTTTTTTTCCCACATATACATTGTATCCTGGGAAAGAATAATAACATTTCATTTTCAATCACCATAATAGCTTACGTGGTACTTCAGGAAATTAGAAAAAAACCTTAAAACCACACGTCTCAAAATCAGCCATTTCTGTGCTTTCTAATGGGCTCATTTTATTTATTTATTTTTTTAAAAATATTTTATTTATTTATTTGACAGAGAGTGAGCGAGAGAGAGCACAGCAGGGAGAGCGGCAGAGGGAGAGGGAGAAACAGGCTCCCCACTGAGCAGGGAGCTGGATGTGGGGCTCAATCCCAGGATGCTGGGATCATCATCTGAGCCAAAGGCAGCTGCTTAACCGATTGAGCCACCCAGGTGCCCCAAAGCAAAGTTTATTGAGCAATAGTAAAGGACAGTAGAAAGCTTTTGAAGAGGGAGGGGACCTGAGAGGGTTGCCCTAATGGCATCATTTTATAGATGAGAAAACTGAGACAGATAGGTTAAGTAAATCTTATTAGCAAATAATACAATTAAGACTGATCCACCCTGTGACTTAAAATACCTATATTCTTAAGAAAAAGGTAATCCCATCACTGAAAGAAAAACACTTACTCTGTCAGTTATTAATTCTAAAAACTCACTTTCTATGAACACAGCACTTCAGTTATTTAAAGATAGAAAACTCCCCTAGGCTGATTCCATAGAGTCAGCATCTGTGCTCCCTGCAGATTCTGAGTTAGTTTGGGGCCAGCAAAGAGAATCTGGGGTCCTTTCCCATTCTAGAAAAAAAACCAAAGTGACATTAACTCTGATGGAGTCAACAGAAGGGATATGAAATGCCAAACTAGGTACCCAGAAAAAAAAAAAAAAAAAGAAAGAAATGCCAAACTTAGGCAGGAGTTTCTCATCATAAAACATGGAAATATAGTCCATTAATAAAGTCTTTATTACATATATATTACACACACACACACACACACACACTACTCATATCAGTATATTGCCCCAGAAAAGGAAGGCTGAAATACTACCGGTGGTAATGAGATATGGAAACAGGAGGACAGCGAGGCTTTACAGGCCACTTCTTTGCTGAACCACAGTAAAATCAAAGGGTAGAAACTTACATTCTTATTTGCACAAGAACTAGGGTGAAAAGAATATTACTTGGAACTAGAAGAAAAATGATTCAGAAATGGTATCCTTACAATACATACAATTTGGTCCTATCATGTCTACTTGTGAAATACCACCCTGGAATGTTTGCACTGGATGGCCTCTAAGGTCCCGGCTGGCAGATGGACTTCTGGAAATCTCCCTAGAACACCAGAGCTCTGAAAAACACATATTTGGAGGCCTAAAGAGTACCAGGCCAACTCATGAAGAAACAAATTGCTACTCACTTCCCACGGCAGACCCTGGAGGCTAGGAGACAAGTTGGGGATCCTTGGAGAAAAGGTAACTGTGGATGGGGATCACTGTTGCCAGCAGACCTGTGCCAACAGTTGGGTTATGAGCCTCTCTGCCTGAATGCTAAGAAAGCCGTGCCACCCAGTGTTGATGCCGGATCCACCATGAATTCCTTCGTAGATCACCTTCTTTCGTTATAAACTCCACCATCTCTCATGGAGCCATTCTCCATAATTCCAAAATCTGCATTCATGTATATAGGTTATATGCTCTGAGTTACAGGTATCAGAATCTCTTTCCTCTCAGTTGTCCGGGCCAGAAATTTGGGTGTCATCCTTGATGTCCCCTTGATGGAACACTTGGCAACAGTCACCAAGTATTATCAATTCTACCTCATCAATGTCACTCTAATCCGTTCATTTCTTTCCATCCAGCCTATCCGTCCCTTACAACAGATCACCATCATCTCTAGCTTGGATTAATTTAATAGCCTTCCAAATGGCCTTCCTGCCTCCAGTCTTTACCTCCTTTAATTCATTCTCCAAAATGGGGTCAGCCATCTGTAGATAAAGAAAGTCTGATGAAGCTACCTCCCTGCTGAAGGACAAGCCCAAAGTCCACAGCCTGACAGACAGGTCCTTCATGACCTCACCCCGACTGACCCGCCAGCCTCCTTGTTCCTCTGCACTCTTATTTGCAATGCCCTGAGCTGGTCATAGTGTCCTTCATTTCTGGGTCTTTATCCTTGCAGCTTCCTCTGCCTTCAACATGCTCTACACAACCCAGTTCTTCACATGACTCCACAGCTCCCAGTGGTGGCTTAATAAAAGTCGTAGCTGACACTCAGTGTGAGGGGTTTCACTCTAAGCATTTTTATGCATTAAGTTATTTAATCCTCACATCAACCCCTTTGCAATAAGTATTATCATGTTGCCCTTTTATAGACAAGCTGGCATGATCTCTCAAAGCTGGGTTATGTGCTTCTAGGTGCTCCCAGAGCCCCCTGTGTTTATCATAAAATGTACTATTATACATTTTCCCAATTTTCTGTATCATAGACTACAGGTCCTAAAGGAAAAAGACATGTCTGATTTGTAGTGGTCTCCTAGATGAAGCTCACTCAATGTCTGCTGAACTAATAAATGATGACAATGCTCAACAATATGGGATACAGGTTGAGGGCACATTCTAGAACCCACTTGCTTGCATCCAAATTTCAGCTCTTCTGATTACTAACTGTGTGAACTTGAGCAAGTTATTTAACCCCTCTGCCTAGAATGGGGATAATAATAATATATACTTCATATAAGAGTTAAATAATATCTGTAGAGTGCTTCGAGGAGTTCCTGGTATATATAATGATTATATAAGTGTTTGCCATTATTAGCATTCATGTTAATGAAGGAACTAAAACCACTTGTGAAATGGAATAAATATCATTAGCTCAATTTTACAGGCAAGAGGAGCTAAGATCAAGTGATGATCCTCAAATATATGCTGGTTCTAAAATTAAATATTATCATCCAAAGATTTGTTACAATGCACCGGAGACATAGCTGAAGGATTCCTTACAAAATATCCCATCAGTAGACTTGTAAAAACTGGCAACAACAAGGACAACAGCAAAGTGGGCTCCTAACCAACTCCAAAGAAGAAATGATCCAGAAGTTTCAGAGCACACCACTTACTTGTATAAAGGATATATTGCTACACGTGAGGGCCAGATTTAGAAGAAAGTTACAAGGAAATGCTTCCTAAGACTAACAGGGCCATCTCTGATTTGTGGGAATATTTAGGACCAAAGCAGCTCCGTTTTATAGAGAAAATTCCCTGAACAAATAACTTACTGACAGTAAAAAAAACTTGCATCCTCAGACCTTGACAGGGGATTTAGTTGTTTGCTCTTAAAAGCAAAGCAGATAACTTTTCAAAATAAAAATTTTGTCTAAGAAAAGATATAACCAAAGGAGTAAACACTATGACAGGGTTTCGTGGCATTAATTAAGTACTGCATTCCTTGTTAGGCACATTGTCTTTGCTCAGAGGTTACTGAAATGAAGGCCCCATTGGCTGAAAACAGTGTCTAGTTTTCACCAAAGGAGACACAGAGAAAAGTTTTATTCAGAGCTGACACTTTGCTGAGCAATCCAAAGCCTTGGCCCTCACGTCTGTAACCCATTTAAATGCTCATGGGAATTTCCGGGTGAAAACCAGAACTTTTACTCTAATGTTATCCCTTGGTTCTCAGCAGTAATCCATCCTTTGGCAATGACTGACAGTGAAAATAATAAAGTATTCATTGAGGTTCATATCTTTACTTTCTAAATCACACATCAAAAATGAATTCCTGAAACTCCATTTCCCATTTTTGTGATAGAGATTAAGACCTACTTAAAAAACAGCAAAATCATGAAAATTTTTATTTGCCTGAGAGGTTTGCAAGAACAACCAACGGCACCTCATGACAAATAACATTTTACTCATTAATTTAATTTTTAATATTTTGAGACAAGACCCCATTATGACTAAAAATCTGAGAAGCCCTGGATTTTGTTGAAGAGGAATTTGTCCTTTTGTGGAAAAGAAAAATGGATGAAGCCACCGTGAGATTCTACAAAATTCTCAATTGTTCTGTCATTTTCCAAGCTTATAGCTCTACACTTTGATGTCATTTGGTGTGCATGGCTTTATGTTTTGGGATTAAAATGGACACCAACAAGTCAGATTCCCTCTTTTCTGGTGACTGCTTCTAGCTGCTATCGGCTGCCATGTTCTGTATAATAGAAACAGAAGTTAGTAGGGATCAGGGGGAAAAGGAGGAAGAAAAGAGTTTGCAGAGGGAGGTAAGAATAAAATAAGCACATAGGAGAAACTAAGATTAAAAAAATGAATAGGCTTTCCTGGATAGCACAGGGCTTTCCAACTTCTGGTTCCAGGTTGTTCCTTAGGTGTGGTGATCTATACACCCTTGGGTTCTATGACACCTTTGTTCTTCTTTTGCACCTAAGTGACAAGAGTTGGCTCCTGTTTTTATAATCAAAAGGACAGTTAATACATGAATAAAACTCCAAATTTAAGTACAGTGCCCTAAACTGAAATATATAGTTTCTTCTAGATATATCCTAGCTACCACTATCAGATCAATCTTTTGCTGTAATTTTAGAGTCATAGCCAAAAGAAGTTCAGTCCATGGTCAAAAGCCAAAAAGTTCCCAGAGAGTTTAAAGAAAGGAAAAAAAAAAAAAAAAAAAAAGCTATAATGTATGGGCTACACAAATGCTTTTATTTTCTTTTTTAATATTTTATTTATTTATTTGAGAGAGAGAGACACAGCGAGAAAGGGAATACAAGCAGGGGGAGTGGGAAAGGGAGAAGCAGGCTTCCCGCCTAGCAGAGAGCCCGATGTGGGGCTCGAACCCAGGACCCTGAAATCATGACCTGAGCCAAAGGCAGACGCTTAATGACTGAGCCACCCAAGGGCCCCTACACAAGTGCTTTTAATGATGTAAATGAATTAGTAGAAATCATCTTCCTTACATTTCCTTTAGCTTTGTTAAGTTAGAGCTTTGAAGAGATATATTAAAGAAATACACTTAAGTAGATTAGTTCTCATTTTGATAAAAGTATTCGTGCAGATTATAAACCTCATCAGCCTGTTTATTCATAGCCCCCTTAAAAATTGTCATTTAAAAAAAATGACCTGTTAAAGTACTTATGAGTCAGCACATTTTTTCTTTATGTAGGTAAATGAGGGTAGATTTGGGAGTTTCTTTTAGAAGAAGATAATAATAACAGTCCTATGTTTGAATTTCAAGTTCAGTATCACATTTGGCATGGATTTCAAAGTCTTCCAGGGGTGCTGTTTTGTTCACAAGGAGGTTTTTCTTGTTTGAGCCCTCTTGCATAAGACTCTTGGAGGAGAGCAAAGAAAAAAAGATTCCCTACGTGTTGAGACATGAAGAAATTAGTGTAAGACACCCAAGAAGCCATGCTTTAGCCTCTTTAAGCTGAACAGCAAAGCAATTTCATTCTTTCCATAAAAGATGAGGTAAAAAAAAAAAAGGGAACAAAGTGCTGAGAAGAAAGGAAACTCCCATGTTGGTCTTTACACTGTAGAAATCAAGTCAAGCCTGGTGGGTGACAGGGCTGAGCCCAAAGTTGTATGCCTATGGAGGAGGCTCCAGCCTGCAGAAAATTCTAACTCCTTTCTCCAACCTCACACTTAAAACTGCCTCCTTTCTCTCATCATGTCCTCTCTCCTCCCCGTAAACAGCTATTCCTCAAAGCCCTGGCCGCTGCCCTCAGCCGATGCTGGGGTGTCTGAGTTGGGAGGGAAGACGGGCGGTGATCCAGCCTCAGACACAGGAGTAACTTCCCAGGCCTGGTGAGTGGAAGCTTCTCTCTGTGACTACCTTCCAACAAACTTCGTTTTAAATTATGATTTTTTCCCCTTCAGTTGTGTTAGAACACATGTAATAGTGAACTGAGTTCTTAGGAAGCAAAGAAGTTGGAAGGACCCAATCATGAGTGTGTAGGCCTAACCTTCTCCACACTGGAGGGGCAGTGGGCCTGGTTCACATTTTTATGTTTCATATAGACGGTCTTCTTGCTAGGCGGAGGGGCTGTGGGCAGCTCCACATCTCCTGGCCATTGACAGAGGCTTCAAAGGCTTTCAGGGGTTAAATTCTCGTCAACACTAATAGCACCATCCTCCTCAAGAGATGTTAGCATTTCACCAGTTCATTCACTTGAACATGGCCTTTTACAAAGAAAGTAAGTAGCCTGATTATCTTCTTGTGGCAGATCAAAAGTCAGTGAGGCTTTGAGGCCAGGGGACCTGCCAAACCGCCCCTCTCTCAGGGCTTCTGCTCTTGCTGTTGCTGGGCCTGCTTCAATGGGACTGTCCCCCATCGTGAATGGGCTCAGCCCTCACTGCATTTGGGTGTCTAGGCAGTTGGCACGTCAGCAGAGAACCACCCAGCCTAAGGTAGCCTACCCTTGCCCTGTCTCTGCCCCGCCACTGTTTATCCCTTCCCTTGCTTTATTTTTCATCAGAGATCTTAACACTACTCGACACTGTATTGAGATTTATCTGTTTCCTGGCTCACCCACATGAGAATGTAAGCACATGAAGGCAGCAGCTTCATCTTGTTCATCACTCAATTCCCGGAACCTAAATAGGGCCTGGCCCATAACAGCCCTCAGTAAATGCTATTTGAATGAATAAATAGGAACGAAAGGCAAATATCTCAATTTCTAAATTAACATATCTCATCTCCCTGTCAGCTTTCATTTACTCCTCTATGCTTTCTGTGCGTGGTTTGCTGCCAAGGGTTGGTAGATGGAGAGCTCCACCCTCTCCAACGTCTTGTGCTAAAGCAAAAATGCTTCATGTAAAGGTGTGTGAGTTATAAAAACCTGGTATTGACAGAAAGCATAAGGAGAAAGACACCGCACTGTTTGTGAGAGTGTGGACTGAGACACCCGGGCATCCCAACAACACATTTCTACACAAAAATCATTATTATGTGTGTGTGAGGACACACACACACACACACATATTATCTGCAGGGAAAGGGTCTACAAGACGACACATCAAACTGTTAACAGTGGTTCCGACCTTTCTAAAGAGAGGACTGAGGGTGACTTCCACTTCCTAATCATAAATTTCTGTAATATGTATATGTTGGCAACCAGCAAGGACTGCATTCATAATAACAAAAATAATAAAAGCTTTAAACATATTTAAAATCTGGAGCCAAAGCACTTTCATATTTACAAAACTATTTACATTCTGAGCTCTAGTCTTGATGTCCAGATTCTCAAGTTTTGTCACCTCTCTAGGCTTTATTTATTCCTGAGCCGTAAAATGGGGCGAGGAATTTCTGTCCTGTCTGCTGCTTGGGGTTACTGGGTAGCTAAATCAAATTCACAGGGTGAGGTTTGAAAACATTTTGAAATTACTAAGTCAATTCAAGAAGCCACTAGGTATATTATTATATTCTTGTTGAAGTTTCTTGTTAGCATTAAATTTCATTTACTCCTAAGAATACACTCTAGGAGGGATTTGTGTTAGGACTTTTACAGGTGAGGAAACAGGTGGAGAAAAATGAAATTTCTCCTTCAGACATCAGAATTAGAATCCAAAGCCAACTTTAAATCTTCATTCTATTCCAGGTATTACCCAGAGAGAAGGGAGAGGAAAAGTCCCTTCAGAGCATGGCCCCTCCCAGATGAAGGGGACTGGTCACAGTCAGGAGCAGGAAAAGGCACTCTTAGGAGCATAAAATGAAATAAAACTGCAGTGAGAAAACTGTATGCTTCTTATCCTGCAAATGTGTTGGTCCAAGGCCAATTTACCCCTTTAATTATGCTCAAATAAATGCTTTTATGCACCCCAAACTGTAAGAGTTTAGGAAAACCTCTTCAGAATAAATAGGCAAGAATTTTAAAAAGAAGAAGAGAAAATGTAGGCTTTGCTAAAATAAACATGCCTTTACTTGGAGGAAAAATGTGACTTTTAGAAAAAAGCAGGAACAGTCATTTTACCAAACTGCAGAAAGGGATACTTCATCCACTGGGATATTTCCAAAGGTTTGCTTGTTACGGCAATGCTACCATTATATACAAACAAGAGGGCAGGATGACGTGTTCTACCAGTCCCACGCAGCCATGATCCTAAAGGTTATTGCTCTTGCCAAGGCTTCAAATAAGAGGGATCATTTCTAAGGAAGGTGGGTGGGCTCCACCGCCCTCAGCCTCTGGCAAGCAAGTTTTAGCTCAACATGACAGAGTTCTGTCAATTCCCTAGCACCAGCATGGGTCTAGTAATATAATAAACAAGTTCAAGATAGTAGGTTTACTGATCATCAAAGATCATCAAAAAGCATTCCAAGAATGGGTTAGCCCAGTGATGGGTATGAGAAACAAACAGGGTTTTAGAGGGGATGGGGAGGGAGGATTGGTTAGCCCGGTGATGGGTATTAAAGAGGGCACGTTCTGCATGGAGCATCAGGTGTTTTACACAAACAATGAATCATGGAACACTACATCAAAAACTAATGATGTAATGTATGGTGATTAACATAAAAATAAAAAATTTTATAAAAAAAAGCTTTCCAAGATAAATTTTCCAATTTTTTAAAAAAAGGCATTTTAAAGATATTTCAACCATGTAACCACTGATTACATTGCTCCTAGATATTATTTTTTAAATAATAATTATTTTCTCTTCCTGGAAGTATCATCCAGAGATGTTTCATAGCAATAAAAGACCGTCTTCTTGAAGACTTCTTTGCTTACTGCTTGAGTCCTACTATGTGCAGTGCTTTGTGCAAATAACAACAAATGAGATGCAGCAGTCCCTGCCCCAAAGAGGGTCACCTAACAGAGAGAATTAAGGTTCGAAAAGCTATGCCTAATTTGCACTTCTTTGAAAGTTCCAGTTCTATTAAAGAATCTCAAAGCACAATATGAACCCTATGCAATTTTTATTTTCAAGCTACTACTCCAACAGCTTCCTGTGCCCAGTTCCAACCCTGATATTGAAGACATGCTGCTCGAACTAGTCAACCTTGTCATCAGGTTAATGTTAGAAGTCCTGCCTCCCGTCTCCTTTATGGCTATTTCTCTGTCTTGGCCTTTCTTTCTTTCTCTCTCTCTCTCTCTCTTTTTTTTTTTAAGATTTTATTTATTTATTCATGAGAGACAGAGAGAGAGAGAGGCAGAGGGAGAAGCAGGGGAGCAGAGAGCCCGATGCAGGACTCGATCCCAGGACCCTGGGATCATGACCTCAGCCGAAGGCAGACGCTTAACCATCTGAGCCACCCAGGCGCCCGTCTCTCTTTCTTTCTTTCATGACTTTCTCACATTAAGCGCTCTCTAAAACATTTTGGGGCAAGATTTCATTCCATGCTTCCTCAGGAGTGCAATAATATTGGAAGCACAGTTTGCAGGTCATTGTGAGAGGTCAGCGAGCAGTCCCCTGGTGTTAATAGCTTGAGTAATATTGTTTTCTCCTTCAGACCACGCCATTAAATTGTTTTCATTACCCACAAAGGGATTGTTTGTGTCAGAGCAAATGAGATCTGATACAAATGCAAATGAGCTAATTTCAACCTAACAAAATAGTTTACTCCTGATAACTAAAAGAACAAGACAATGACAAAAATTTGTTAAGTCTCTTGATATACAGTCAGGAGAGAAGAAGTGTATTAAATAGATGGGCCCCCTCAGAGCGGGTAATGCGGCTTCGGTGTGCTACCTGGAGCTTTTGAGGGACTTTTCTGCTCCTCGAGACTGGGGTGAGGGGGTGGTTTCCAAACGTTTTAAAAATACGATGTTTTCTGTTCTCTAAGAATATCAGAGATTCTGCTTTGGGTCTATTTCATTGAACTTCTGTTCATAAAGCATTCTTCTGTTGTTCTTTCGGGCATCCAAATGCAAAGCTCTGAAGCGGGGTTCATCCTTTTGCTGCTCCCCTCGTGCATGATATGCCTGCCCTTCCTCAGGCAGCCGTCCTTTTAATGCCTTTTAAATCTATTTTTCCAGTTTTCTCACTGCCATCATAGTAACTCTTGCTTCTGTGAAGTGTTTCTGCATGGGGCCTGGGTAGTTTCTTCAAAACGTGCAGGTCAGGGCTCTACGAGCAGACCACTGAAGTAGAAAGTGGTGCGTGTGTGCAGGACAGGAGGGAGAGCTTGCACCTGTGTGATCCTGATCCAACGCACCATCCCCCCGTCCTGAAGCCTCACTTCTGTAACAGACTGTCTGGGCCCTCTTCCTGCAGCTCTGCCAACCAAGCCCTGGGAGCCGGTCAGAGCCCACCTCTCATCAGGAAGAATCTGAGGAGCCCCCAGCCTCCATTAGGCCACATTCCTGGTTTCTGCTTTATACTCTAGCCCCACTCATTATGTCTCCATGGTAACCTGACTGGTACGAGGTCTGCTGCGACTGGGCCTCTCCTTGACTCCTGCCAGTCTCTCGGGGACCTGCAGCCCTCCAGAGGAGGCATCCGCCCATCCTGATCCCCAGCTCGGCTCAGGTCAGTGACCAGATTCCCATTACCTGCAGTCAAGTTTCCCTGACTTCCAACGACTGATTTTGAGGTGGCTTCCTGTTCCAGGTGGTTGGCGGAAGTGACATCTGTTGTCCCCAGCTCTCCTGCCCGGACCCCAGCCCTTCCTTGCTAGCTCCTGGCATTATTCCAGGGCCCGTGCTACTGGGCTGGCCCCTAGGACCTGCCACTCTCCCCTGATCTGCCTGTGGTACTCCCTCAGCCCTGCCTCACTCAGCAGGCACGGGCCCTTGTGAGCTTGCCCAGATCCAGCCAGCTCCCGGCCCACTGCCTCCTCTCACAGCCCCGGCCCCGGCCCCGCAGCCATGCCCACCTTTCACCTGCCACAGAGCCTGGACAGTGGCAGCTTGAAGGGAACAAATGCTTTCCATCTAAATGTGGTAGCTCCCACCTGTACTACTTTCTGTCATCACATTGTGACCCGTTCCTGGTCTGGAGGTGCTGGAGAAGCTCCACCCAGGGGGCCAAGGGTCCAGCGGGCCAGTTGTCCCCTCAGGTCTCCAGGTGTCCATCTATTTCCCATGCCAAGTGAATGCCCAGAGAGCTCTCTAGAAAGCTCAAGAGGATCCCAGGGATGCTAGAAATCTTCATCTCCAATGAAGACATAAGTGCTATAAGAATGGCATCCAACCTTTTCCGTTCACTGGATGAAGGGTTGTCTCAGCCTACTGCCCCCTGACTGATAACTACAGAACATGCATTAATATACTCCAATATGTCTTCGAGGGACCGTAAGGGAAAGAGGTTAAGAACCCTCAGACCCTAGTATACTCTCTTTTCTACTGTCCAAGGCTGCCCCTGGCTCATGAGCCTGACGCCCCCTGGCTCGGTCGTGTTCTTTGAACATCTGATGCCTGGTCACACCAGTCTCTGAATGATCCAAGATAGCTGCTCTCCCCTGAAGCCTCTTGAGGGCCCCAGGTCCCCAGAGGCTAGCCCAAAGTGCTTCAGAGGGGCTGCAGAGCCAAGTCCCAGAGAACTCCTCAGAATAGAGAACCCACCTTTCTGTGTGGATCCTGAAGGCCACAGCCCCTCTACCCCACAATCACTGAGACTCCTCAGGCTGAGCCCAACTACCCAGTGAACTCTCCTATGTTACCTCCCCTCCCTAAACGCAAAGGAAGTCAAGAAAATCCTCAACTTAAGAACTTCCAGACTGCCCCTGCAGGATCCTCAGGTTAGCACTGTCCCCCTACCCCAAAGGACAGAAGTCCAGAATCCAGTGGCCGGTCCTTGGCATTATCCCTCTCTGACCACATCCAGAGAGACTCCTACAGTCAGAAGGGTCTACATGATCCCTTATTATACAGAGGCCAGCAAAGAAGAATCAGGAACCCTAAAGATTCTCCAGGCTCATGGCACTCTCTAAAGTGAAAGCTGTCTTAAAGCAAAGGAACATAATTTCCTTTCGAAGTTAGAGCAAATGGGAGAGAGTCCAGTATTAGCCCATGGATTAGCACAAACCTCTTATAGGGCCACTTGTTTGTCCTTCTGAGGGTCCATTCCATGCTACCGAAGAGACAGAATTTCAGAGTCTAAGCTACAGAGCCCACAAGCACTTGCGTCTGCTATGCCACCGCAGCATCCTGAGGATGAGCCCCGGCCGCTGTGGACAGCACCGAACTCTCCTCGGAGGACTTCACAAGTTGGCTGTGTGTCCCTGGAGGAGGAGCAGGACATCCAAGTGGCCATGTCAATCCCAGGAACTTTGCTACAGGTTTTCCAATCTAAGTAGACTCAGTATAACTCCTCCAGAGCCCAGAGCCTTCAAAAGAACATCAGGCCTAACTCCAAGGAGTCCCAGCACCCAGGAGCTTGGAACACATCCTGGGAAGGGTAACACTGATATTCCAAGAAGGAATTGTTTAAGTCACGCAAAAAGTTCTGACCTTTCATATGAGGCCCGTTTGTGGTGTTCTTTAGGTGAGCCCAGTCATGAGGGGGACTGTTCTGGATAGAGCACTGACAAGCCTTACCTTGGGCCCAGCTAGGAAGACCGAGAACAGACAAAGGGCAGGAACAGATGGGTCTTTGCCTCACTGGTGAAGTGCTGAAAGCCCAGTAACATATGAGCTGTACGTGGGAGCTCCGGGGACTGTCTCAGCCACACGGGCCCTGTGTACCCCCATCAGTGCTCGAGGCTGGTGATAAGGAGCCTTACCCTGAAGAAGACAAGGAAGCTTCTAAGAAAATACTTCTCACAGTGGAGGAGATGGATCATGAGACAACACACATGGCTGGCCCTTGTAATCCTGGGGGAGGATAAACTCAATGAGACGGGAGTCGCTGCATGTGGTCCTGGGCTAGTTACGGCTGGGAGGTTACACTCAGCAGCTAGAGCAGCCCGGCGGGCCTGTGGCCTGCATGGTCACACAGAGCCCACGCTCACCGGGCCCCTGAGCTCCGCTTCAAGATCGGCTGTCTCCATCCTGAAATCCTCAGTAAGTTTGCCTTTGAACTTACAGTTTGTAAGTCAAGTTTGGCGGGACAACAGGGCATGAGTGTGAGCGGAGATGTCCAGAAGAAAGGAGAGCTTTAGATCTTAGTGCCTTTAGCAGCACTTTTCTTCCTGCCTTTTTTCTTTTTTTATAAGGGGCCCGTGAATTGTGCAGCCAGTCCTGTCTGCAGCCCTGATATAACGGCCTCCCAAGTAACCAGCTAATGCTCGAAGGAGGGAATTGAAGACTATAATAACCATGTATTCTCTGGCAATTTCTCCACCTCTAATCCCATTCCTACCACAGGAATCTCCTTTTATGCCTTAGAGTCACTCACTTAAGGTTTATTTGGTACCCGCTTCAAACTCCCCCCAGCTCAAAAAGACCACTGGTAAGAGCCAGGACATCGGGGGCCGGCATTCCAGAAGGCAAATCATGTCATGATATCACAGGGTAAGGAGGATCCCGAGCAGCAGTAGGACCTTCCCTGTGATTATGACCAGGACAAGGACGGAGGTTGGAGCAGCTGCTCAGGGCCTGTGCCAGGACCCATCGGTTAATATGTTTGTTAGATCATTATAGAAACAATGAATGTTTATTGAGTAACTACTGTGTGCCAGGCACTACAGAAATGAAGACAGGCACAGTCCTGTCCTTGATGAGCTCAGTCTAGTCAGAGATACAGGCACTTAGCAAATAAATTATAATAAAATGGGCTAAATACTTTTATATATATAAATAGTATTCTATAGAAGCTCTGGATAATTAACTTTGGGAGAATCAGAAACTATAACAGAGAAGGATCTTAAAAGATAGATAGGGAGTTTGTCATGCTAAGAATACGCAAGAGGGGCACCTGGCTGGCCCAGCAGGTAGAGCATGCTACTCTTGATCCCAGGGTCATGGGTTTGAGCCCCTTGTTAAGTGTAGAAATTACTTTAAAAAAAATTTTTTTAAGAATTAAAAAAACAAACAAACAGGTGGTCTATCTCTAGTACCCATATTAAAAAAAAAAAAAAAAAAAAAAGGATTACTCAAGAGGAGCATCAAGCAGACCCTGCCCAGCAGCAGAATGGGGAGAAGCTTAGCCCCACAGAAGACTGGGCTGTGTGATAGGGGGGATGTTTAGAAAAGAAGGTTGGGACCAGAATTGTGAAAGTGGCCTCCTAATTCCAGCTCAGTAATTTGGGCTTTATCTAGAATACAAGAAGGGCCCAGAAAAGATTAGACACAGTTCATTGTGTTTTTAGGATGGTACCTTGGCTGGCGGTATGAAGGAAGGCCTGGGGCGGGAAAGCTGGGAGGAGGGAATCCAGCGATGATGGGAAGCAACAGAATGGTGAGGGTCAGCCTAAGGGGATTCGGTAGGATCTGAGACACCCCTCAAGCAGATCTGGTAACTAACTGGATATAGATGGTGAGAGAGATGGCCATACTAAGTGTTCCAGTTTGGAAGGCAAGGCAGATGGGACCTCCACTGTAGACGCACTATATGACCCACGGAGCTGGGCCTGCAGGGCATCTGGCTGCATGTGGGCAATCCACAGCTGGAAATAGAGATCTGGATCTTGTGAGAGAGGACGAGGATGGAGACACGGCTTTGAGCAGCATTCACAGAGAGGCACTGGTCCAAGCCACAAAGGAAGGTCATCTTAAGAGAACTTGGGCAGCCACAGGGGACAGGAACAAAGGGCATTTCCGGGATGACCAGAGATGGGAGGGACTGGACAAGAGACAGAGAAGGAACTGAAGAGGGAAGAAACCATCAAAGGGTGGCATGAGGCAGGCAACTGTGCAACAGGGAGCTCCAGTCAGATCACTAGAGCGGGCAGTTAGGAGGGCAATGGGGGCTTCATCAGCACAATCCTAATAGGGGCAGAGCTAGCTTACCATGGCTTGGGGTATTAAGAAAATGGGATAAGAAAGAAAGAACAGTAGTTAGAAAGGGGACGTAAGGTCAGGCACTGTATTTTTCAATGGTCAAATACACAGCCGAGCAAGAGTAATGAGAATAGGCTCCTGGGAAGGCTGGAAGTAATGGGCTCTTGTAGAAAGCTAGAACATAAAGATGAGGCCGTTGCAGATTAGCTAAAATGGTGCAGGGAGGGGTAATAAGAACATTCATGTCAGACATCTTCTATCTTCTTGGTTAGAAGGGTTAGAAGGAAGTAAGGAAGGTGAGGTCAGCTGGGGGTTGAGAAAGGGCAAAGCTCAAAGGCTTTCAGAAATCTTAGTTTCCAGGATGAATTCCCGCCCCTGAATCTCAGTTTCCAGGGTGGCTCTCTGCTTCCTGCTTCCAAGTTTCTCTGCCCTTGGCCTTCTGCTTATTTGATCTCTGTGTCTTGCCAGGTTTCTGCAAGTCCATGCCCCACTGGCCTGCTCCCCTTCTGCCCCCCTGCTGGGCTTCCCTGGCTGCTCGTCCTGGCCCACGTAGACTTGGTGCCTGCTGACAGCTGTACCTGCCTGCTCTGGAAGGGGCCAGCTCTGCCTTCTCTGGGGCATCTGAGCTACCTACCACCCACAGAGCTTTGGGCCAATTCCAGCAATCTCCTAAATGATCTCTCCCTCTTCAACCAGCCCCCATCTTCCTAAAATTCTACATTTAGCAGCTGCCACCTTCCTCTCAACCCATCAATGCCCTCAAGACCCCACAAGGGCTCTCCATTGCCAGTGAGGCAGTTTAGCTGTGGCCACAGACCTATATAATTCGGCCTATAGCATCTTTTAACCAAAGTTGAATCTGTCCAGGCAGCCACAGGTGCCACCCCTCCCTATTGCCTTATAAGTCCAAGGCCAACCCAGGCACCCATGTCATCAGCCCGGCCTCTGTAGACATTTGACAATGAACTCCACACCATCTTGGGATTCAAGGCCTTCCATTCTCTGACTCCAGTATGCCTCTCAAACCAGACTGTCATTACTCTGCAAACACCTTATTCCAGAAATGGGTCTACCCTGTCCCCCTTCCCACTCTTGGCCTCAGTATGGTCTCCCTGGATATGTGTATGCCTGTCTTCCATCCTGCCATCCCACGGGTCTACAAGGCTTTGCCCTCTCTTCTCCACCTGTTATACTGAGAGCTGGCTCATATCCTGCCTCTTCAAGGAAGCCTCCACAGACTATCCAAACCCACAGTGTTTTTTGCCTGGGCACCCTCACTTGGCCCTTCTGTATATTTATTTGTTCCTTCAGTTATCCTGGTAGTTATTTTTTTGGTAACCTTATTTTCTCAGATCAGCCTATAAACAGGGTTCCCTTTAAATCTTACGTACAAAAAGCCAACGGAGCAGATCTGCCTCTGTGTAATCTACCTCACATATGACCCAGCCATTGATTCATGAACCTTGGTCATCTCCTGACAACCATAAAACATCAGAACAAGCACAGATTTGTAGTGCCTTTAGGGCAGAGGTACCCAATACATGTTTATGATGAGAAAATGTAAAAACCAGAAATCTCTCCCTGTTCAGAAAACCAAAAGGATAAAACAGGCCCAGTGCTGGGCCATGAACTCTCTGATTTGATGAAAACAAACAACTCTTGGTATATATCATGGTCACTTAGCCATCCAAGGACAGGTATATTTCACCAAGGCAGAAGGGAGACCCATTAGAAAAGCAGGAACTTGGAAGTCCAGAGCTCCAGCCACAATACCAACAATGATTTACAAGGTGAACCTGGACAAACCTCTCAACAGATACTGATTCTTCAAGGTAACAGGGTCTTTCCTTCTCACATGCTGCTGTTATACCAACAGTCTGGTGGTGAAGGAGAGTGGGTAGCTGGAGTAGAGGGACAACTGTCAGAGCAGGGGGAAGGGCTGCTCACCTATGGTGTCCCCCAGCCAATACTTCTGGTTCACCTGCCCTCTATTCCAGCTTCTACGTTGATCCCTAGATGTGACCAGGCCATGATTCCAATCCCCCCACCCAACCTGTTGGCTTTAGCTACACACAATGCAGTGGCCCCCAGCTGAAAGTCTAAAAATACACACAATGTTAGCACGGACTTGATAAAATTCTACCATGGGTCAGCACAAACCATGCTATTCCAGGTATGAGCCCAGTAGTGTGACACCTGGATAACAGACAATAGCCACGTTCCCCTTTGGCAGAAATGGAGGCCCTGAGAGAAGGCATTACTGGAAATCTCAACCTTCTAGGAGGCTGGCTAGGTGCTGGCAGGAGCACTGGATGTAGCTGGGTAATGGAACATCTCTGCTAAGTGAAATAACCCAGAGAAAGACAAACACTGTGTGGTATCACTTATATGTGTATTCGTAAGGGGGATAAAAGGGAAGAAAAAGCCAATTTCATAGAAACAGAGAATAGAATGGTCGTTGCCAGGGGGAGGGGGAATGGGGAGATGTAGGTCAAAATGTACAAATATTTAGTAATAAGAATTGTAAGTTCTGAGAATCTAACATACAATGTGATGCCCATAGTTAATAACACAGTATTGTGTACTTGAAAGCTGCTGAGAATAGATCTTAAGCATTCTCACAGCAAAAGAGGAAGGAAGGAAGGAAGGGATGAATGTATAAATTATCTCGATCTTGGTAATTATTCTACAACGTATATGTATATCACGTCATCATGTCAGATACTTTAAACATACCCAGCTACATTTGTCAATTATTCTTCAAAAAGCTGGAGGGGAGGAAAACACAAAGGTAGAATTTGAGAAGCGTTTCTGTACCTCACACTTGGGAAATAGTCAATAATTGTTGAATTGCTGAATATCTTCCAGCTGAAGAGGAAGGCTTCAGGTTTCTTTAAAAAGAAAAAACCAATGATGGAATGTATGGTGATTAACATAACATTAAAAAAAAAAAGAAAGAAAGAAAAGAAAACCCGCCAGAAAAACCGTTCTGAAGGAGGAAGTGTGCTAGGGGAATAAAAGAAGCTGAGTCGTATTTGGTGTGACAGAACTGAAGGGGTGTGTAGAAGAAATGGAAGAAAGAAGGCAGGGCAGGGACTGTACTGGACATGAGAACAATGAGTTGGAAAAGTGACTTTAGACCTGACTGCAGAGGGAGGCATGTGAAGGAGTGAAGCAGGAGGGAAAGAAAGCACTGAGAGTCAGAGAGACCCAAACAGCCACCCAGGCAGAGGGGAGGCAGAGACTTCCAAACACGTCTGGGTGGACGGGCTGTGAAGAAGTGAAGGCAACTTGAAACGGTGGGATGGAGGGGCACACAACAGCGGGGTTGAACTTGAACCTGTCCTTGTGAGCAGACGGTGAGGTCTTCTCCATCACCATGTCGCCCCTGAGGACAGAAGGTGCACGTCAAACAGTATTGTGGGAGGCCACAACCCAGGGGGGCCATGTGAGCACTCACAGAATGGCTTGACTCTGAAAAGATTTAGTCATTCTCCGCCTGATAGGACTGCCCAGCAACAAGAGAACTCCTACGAGCCAACGATCTGATCATTTCAGCATTTCTTAAGGCAAAACTTTCACTTTTTTAAAAAATATTTTTTATTTATTTATTTTTTTAAATTTAATTTAATTCACTTTTTTTTTTTTTAAACAGATACTTGATAACTCAGGCATGCAAGGCAGCAAACACTGAAAGTAGGCTTCTGCCCTGCAGAAGCTACCACCAGGCTACTAAAGCTGAAAACAAATGTAGGATCTCCTGGCATTCTGTTAGCGTTTCTTGGTTCCTGGTTTCTCTGTGTGTGTTGTGTGTGTGTTTGTGTGTATGTATGTGCGGGTGTCCACTTTTTTTAAAATTTTTTAATGGAACAAGGACATGTCATTGATGAAACCTATAAATAATATCAAAAGGCCTAGGTTCTGGCCTCAGCTGTTTTCAGACAAAGAGCCAACTTCCCAACCCTGGGATAGGTGGTAACAGTACTCGACTAACAAGGCATCCTGGTAGGATTCATTAGCAAGACAGGACCGTTTCTTAGGAGGAATGTCTTCTAGATTACACACAAGATGGCGGTGCTGTATTACGGGATTCTTATTAAGCTAACACTTAATGGTCAGGGTCTCACTTATGTTTTATTCATAAATGTTGCAAAAGTGAAATGAATTATTAATGCAAAGATCATCTGTCAGAGACGGAAATCGTTAACAGCATTTCGTGGCTGGCGTTGGCGTTTACAGGGTCTAGTGATGCAAACTCGGAGCTTTTCAGTTCTGTGGTGCCCAGTGTCCAAGTGGGCCTGGGTCTCCAGGAACTGAGCTGGTGCCTTCACCAGCTGTCAGGCAGCCCACCCAGGCAACTTCTTCCTGACCATCTGTCCCCATTACAAAACCTGCCGCCATGATGGTACCGATGGTAGGCCCCTGGCCTCCCTCTTCACAGGACATGTGACGTTACTGGGAATAAAAGGGCACTCTGCTTAAATGTAGGGCAGGCCAGGCTCTTTAGAGTCAAACTAAGGCCTAAGAAGAGTAGCCATATTGACTTAGCACATACTATGTTCCAAGCACTATTCTAGGTACTTGTATGTGCATTGTCTCACTACATCCTCAAAGCCTTGCCATGCCAGAGGTACTGATATTATCCCCACGTCTATGAAAATAAGTCACAGATTGCTCAGGGTCACAGAACTTGGAAGTGGCAAAGCCAGGACTGAAATCTGGTTCCCTCCCTATTCCCAAGCACCTGTTCTTGCCGTCTACGTCTTGCATAAAGTTTCAAGAGGGGGCGGCTGTCATTCCCCCAAGAGATGTTGTCACATCGGTCACTATCACACGGCAGAAATCTTTATCACAAAGCAAGAGCAAACTCAATGTTGAGAGTTCAAGTGACTTCACAGAAATAACTAGAAATCAAGGGAGATACAAGTTATAAACCTCATTCCTGGGGTCGCTGTTGTTCTATCCCTATCACTTATGTGAAGCTGCTCGTTAACCTTGAAGAGTGGGGTCCTGGAGCCAATCTGCTTGGATTCAAATCTCAGCTCTGCTACTAATCTTAGGCAAGACACTAAAACTCTCCAGGCCTCAGTTTCCTCCTCTGGCAATAATAACAGAACCTCCCTCAAAAGAGCTGTCAAGGAGATTAAATGAACATGCCAAATGCCAGAACCATGTACAGCACAAAGTGAATGTTAACTGTTATTATTTTTGCTACTATGGGTCTATGGGCAAGACACTTAAGTCCACCCAAATTTCCTTATTCACAAAACAGATCTGCGTAGCATTATTATGAGGGCTAAGTGAACTGAAATCCCCCAAAGCATGTAACTTGCAGACTTCCTACTGGTAGGCGCTCAAAAAATGTTCATTTGTTTTCCTCTTCCCAAGACAGCACTACCAATCACCTTTCTAAGACCTCTGTTTGCCATATTATAAAATGGGAGACACATCATTCCTCAGTCACCATCTACCTCATAGGCCTATTACAGCCAGATCCTGCCAAAGGCCAGGCTGGATGTGAAGAAACCCGGTTTCTACTTTCAGATCCAGCTTTTGAAAAGCCACTTAACTTCCCTAAACCTCCATTTCCTCATTCATTCCCTCATTCTATTACAATCTCAACACATATGTTCCAGAGAGTGTGCTCCATGTTAGATATGCAAAGATAGATAAATAAGGTACCATCTCTGACTTCAAAGCACGCACACTCTAGTTCAAAATGAAGGCATGTAACAAGTAAGTGGATGGATTGAAGTATGAACGAAATAGAGAGGTGGCCCAAAGGACATCGTAAGCAGGTTTACCTAGGTAGGCAAGGAAAAATTCACAGAAGATAAACCCTTGAGTTGAGTCTTACGAGATGAATGGGAGTTTCCCAGACAGAACAAGGGGGAAGGTATTCCACTATGTGCAAGGCTTAGAGACGCCAAACAAAAAACCATTAACAATTATAGCTGAGTGGAGGGTGCATCTAAGGGAGCGTCAGGAAAATAGAATAATATCTTTCCCACTTATCTTGCAGGATTTCCCTAAACGGAATGAGAACACGTATTAAAACACTGAAAAGGACAGTGCTGCAGAAACAACGTGTACGCCTATTATTAGTACTCTAGCAAGGCTTGTGATGAACTTAATTTTCACCCATTTCTTTCCAGTGTGAGAACTCCCAGCACTGTTTCTTTATCACCACTTTTCCTCTTTCCTTTCTCCCCTGCGAGAAAGCAAGGAGGATTTAGCACTGACCTAAGTGGAGGGGTGGAGGGAGAATGACAAGAAAAACATCCAGCTCTTTGTTTCAGTTACCACAAACCTTTTCAAGGTCCCTTAACCATAATGCTTCTCGTAATTTAAAAGATTTCAGTCATTATTAGCCAGAAAAGAGACCTTGATCCTAAGACCATGGCTTTTCAAACATACTTGACCATAACCCGTGTTAAGAAATACATTTTATATTACAATCCTGTGCACACACAGAAAGTGTCAATTAGAATCTCCTAATTGATTTCATTACTTGCCAGTGGGTCACAACCTGAGGTTTGAAAAACACCATCCTGAAAGACAAGAAGGTTTATGGAAGATGTTTTTATGGAAGATTTCCAGAGTATGGCTCACAACTCCCCTCAGCCTACTTTTCTTTTACCTTTCAAGACTCTGCAAAAAAAGAAGAAAATCCAGGTCATTTCCCAGGAAACAGAACATCCCCATGTGCACAGTTCACGGCGTGGGTTGTCTGACAATAAATGAGAAGTTTTCCCATGGGGGGCTTCTTACTTGGTTGCTAAGGCCGATCAGGCTTGTTAACAAGTAGGATTTCAAAATACATGGCTCTCTCTTAGGCAGGGCCTTGGTGCCCTATAGAAAGCAGGATCATATGTGCCCAATGTCTTTTCCATGGGAACATTCAATAAGCAACTTCTCTCATGTAAAGGGCTCATCGTACATCATGACTCAGAAATGAGCCAGCTTTCTGCCTCAGGGCTGCTAAAATGGGAACACAACGCCTAAATGCCTTTCCACTCACATACAGATTCAAGATTCACACCACCATTGTCACTACCACCACCTCCCTCAACAAGGAAAAAAATCTGCCCCCTGTCCAGCTCTGTATGCTTTGTGTGCAGCCAAAATACTAATGCTGGAAAGAAACACAAAGGTCATCTGGTCTCCCTCTCTCCTTCCAAAGAGGATGGCCAACTAAACTTTCCTGGCTCACACTGAGCTATTTCCTTTTTTTTTTTTTTTTTAAGTTAAATTAATTCACCAATAGTGTATTATTAGTTTCAGAGGTAGAGGTCAGTGATTCACCAGTCATATAATACCCAGCACTCATTACATCATGATCCTTCCCCAGTGTCCAATCCCCGGTTACCCCATCCTCCTCCCCTCCAGCAACCCTCAGTTTGTTTCCTATGATTAAGAGTCTCTTATGGTTTGTCTCCCTCTTTGATTTCGTCTTGTTTTATTTTTCCCTCTCTTCCCCTATGATCTTCTGTTTTGTTTCTTAAATCCCACAAATGAGTGAGATCACATGATAATTGTCTTTCTCTGATTGACTTATTTCACTTAGCATAATACCTTCTAGTTCCATCCATGTCGTTGCAAATGGCAAGATTTCTTTCTTTCTTTCCTTTTTTTTTTTTTTTTTGATGGCTGAAAAAATACAGAACACTTCATGAATTTTCCTGTCATCCTTGTGCAGGGGCCATGCTAATCTTCTCTGTATCGTTCCAATTTTAGTCTATGTGATGCACAATTGAGCTATTTTCTGTTGTACCACAACATGCATCTGGCAAGGGCTTTCCTTATGGTACTATGCAAGTTTAGATGTTTCTACTGTCGCTTTTGATTTTGCCATTTCTCTGACTTAAAATATCTTTCCCTCCTGCCCATTCAAATCCCACCCATCCTTCCAGATCACATCCCAAGCCCTCCAAAAAGCCGTCCCCAAACTCCACCTGTCTATCCCATCTTCCTTCTCGGAAATGAGATTCAGCGCCCTGAATTCATGCAACTCTGCCTTTTAGGTGCTGTTTAAGAGACAGTTAATATATATTTATGGATTGGCTTTCTAATATTTAAAAGAAGGCATATTTATAAGAAACTTCCATCTTAACCTTTCCTACAACATATATATCAATGTAAGCAGAAAGGTTTAAATGATTAAATCAGATAATCATTACAGAAATAAATATTAAGCTATTAATTTACACATACTTAGAACCAGTAACTACAATGATGGTAAAGCCAGCATTGTTGATTTTTCAAAGATACTATCATTTGGGACACACTTGTGTTAGGCAACGGAACTTTTACACGCATCACAGTGAGCAACTGAGGGGCTTCCTCCCTAAGGAGATACTATGGTTGATGCTTTTATGGAAAAAGACTCTGTGCTTTGATACACAGTCAACACACTGAACTCTGTGTTGACTTTGGTTACTTATTGTTATAACAGGATCGTTGGATTTTACAACTTGGAAAGAATTTAAAGATTATCTATTCCACCTCAAATGGTGAAATTTAACCAGGAAAAGGTGAGCTAATAATGTACTTCAGATCACCCTTATAGGAAATGACAGATTTGAGACTAAAACCGTATCTTCTATTATCCAAAGAAATCAGGATCTAGAAGCCTAAAAACCTCACAACCCAGCTCTTCAGTTTCACTTCCTCTGTCCCCAGACTTCTCATCTTCTACCAGATCCTTCTGTCTCACCACTAAGGAACTTCCCCAGGTCCTCACCATCAAACTGTCTTCCCGCCATGAACCAATTCCTCCACATTGTTCCATGTCAGCACCACAACTTCTCACATCTTACTTAGCATTTTCACTCTTTATTCCGTTTTTTTTCCCCCTTATCCAACCACACCTGCCAAAACCACACTGTTCCTGCATTTTACCCTTCTGTAACCAGTCCAGGCTGAAGCTAGTGACCAAGACTGTCCTACGGAGCCTGTTCTCCCCACCTAAGATTACACCTTTTCCATCTCACACTGTATATGATTCATAATATGCTGAAAAAAAAGAGTTTTCTCTTTAATCAAGAAGGTCATTACCTTCTTGACACATGGCCTTCAAGACACATGGACAAACAATGATGCTTACAAGTTATTTTAAGCATCATGGACAATACCAATAAATACTGAATGTTAGTTACTCTTTGCCAAAAACATCAAAATCCTGTCTAGTTCAAGGGTGGAAAAACTGATTAATGTGACCCCCCTTCCCTTTCTTACTCTTAACCTACATTCTTGTCAAGGGGTTAAATGAAGAATGACGTGGTCAAAACAGAAGAGGAAACAAAGAGGAAACCAGGGAAACCAGTAAAAGTCCACATAAATCAAAAGTGGCTGCAGAGTATAGTGTTAAACACGTGGGCTCTGAAGGCCAACAGCACAGTGTGTGTTGGGGGCCCTATGCATCCATCACTGAGTGGCCCTGGGCAGGCTGCTCTGCTCAGTTTCTTCATCCGGGCAACGAGGGTAACAGGAGCCACCTACATCACAAGATTGGCATGAGGATGGAATAGATTACACTCCATAAAACAGTGAGGACAATGCCTGACACATAGTAAGGACTATATAAATACTTGTTAACTAACATAAATCCTCAGTTTGAAATCATTTTAACAGTCACGCTGTGTGTCTGCTGATTTCCATACCTTACTGGCAATTTCAGGACCTAGACACATCCCGCTGGCTGCCATCCCACACCACATATTCCCTGCGTCCTCTACTATGAATTGCTGCCCAAGAATTCCTTCACATCAGGACTTGACAGGAACATGCTCCGGGACCTCTCTCAGGAACAGTCCCCACTCTGGACTCTCTAACATAGAAGACAAGTCCTGTGAACCCACACAGCACCAATTCTACCTGTGACCTGGACTGGAATTGGGGGGCAGCCTACCAGAGAGAAAACAAAACAAAGGGAAAATTTTTTGCACCAATTACATCTTCTAGGGACAGGGCTGGCAGGGCAAAACAAAAGTCCTCAGAGCTGTTCACACATGCTGTCCTAAGGCCTCTCCTCTCTTTCTTCATTTTGTTCAGAACAGACTCTTGGCTATACCAAATGTGATCTCAAAGTCACCTAAAAACCACTTGTTTGTTAAACTAAGCCCGGTAAGACCTCATTTAACTCCACCTCCCAAGAGTATTAACATTGCTGATACTCCCTTTCCTTGATGGCTCTCTTCTCACAGCATCTAGGCCACCGTATTTCCCTGGGTTTTCCGGCTACTCCCTAGAGGGCTCTTCTGTTGGTTGTTCCGTGCCTACCCACCCTCCTCACACTGGAGTGCCCCAAGGCTTGTTCTTTGGTCCTCTTCTCCATGTTCACCATCCACATTCACCTCACCATGGTGAGCTTATGCAGCCTTGAGGTTTAAAATACCATTTCTTCCCCCAATGACTCTCAGTGAATCTCCAGTCCAGACTTAATTCCTGAACTCCTGATTCAATAACTCACTTGGATGCCAAATACAATTCTAAATTTAATTTGTCCAGAACCAAACTCCTGACCTTCCCCACAAACCTCTTCAGCCTCCTCATGTCGGTAGAATGACACACCCCACTCTCCCTCCTCCTCTCACTTTGCTTCATACTTACTCGTCAGCAAATCCTATCACCCTGACCTTTAAAAAACATCCAGAATCCAACCACACAGCACTACCTCCCAACTGCCCTCTGGTCCCAGTCCCTACCACCACTCTGAGTACTAAAATACCCTCTTCAGCAATTTTCTTGCCTTTGCCCTTGCTCCTCACAAAATGGCAGCCAAAAAGAGATACCATTAAAATGCAGGTCCAATCATGTTACTCCCTTATTCAAAACCTTCCCATGGCTTCTCTTCTCACTCGGAAAATCCAAAGTCCTTATGAGTAACTACACCACCCTACATGATCTGAGTGGCCCCAACACCTCCCATTAACCCTCCAACCTCATATGTTCCCACTCTCCCAGCTCGCTCTACTCCAGCCACACTGGCCTCCTTGCTGTTCTGGGCTCCTGTGCTTACTGCATCTCCTGCCTGGTGCCCTTCCCAAACACACACGGCTCACTTCCTCACCACCTTCACATCTGCTCCAAAGTCATCTTCTAGCTGAAGCTAGAATTGCAAACTAGACCTGTTTAGCCTCTTTATAAGTGTTATATTAAAATGTATCATAAAATTATTTTGTTTATCCCTATTAAA
Organism: Mirounga angustirostris; assembly: GCF_029215605.1. Classification (NCBI taxonomy): domain Eukaryota; kingdom Metazoa; phylum Chordata; class Mammalia; order Carnivora; family Phocidae; genus Mirounga; species Mirounga angustirostris. Next base: position 120,019,400 of record NW_026991712.1, on the reverse strand, counting down.
ATACTTATGTTGTCTTCCCCTACTAGAGTATAAGCTCCAAGCAGGTTGGGGATTTATGACTGTTCTTGTTCACTACTGCATTTCTACTACCTAGTAAGCACCTTGCATACTCTGGACACTCAATAAACATTTGCTGAATGAATGGGGAAAATGGCTCACTTGGTTCCTCCTTACCTAAGACAGTCATCACCGTCTTCATCAGCTTCATGGGTGTCCTCCGGCGGCTGATGGACCCACTTGTATGTGGAGACAAAACGTTGGTTTTCCTCTTGACATACACGTAGATCCTCAGGTACACCACAACCATGATGAAGAAGGCTACAAGGTTGGACACAGTCCAGAAAATGAGGTAACTCCTGCTGTAAATGGGGGCCAGGGAAGAGCAGGCAGAGATATCACACAGGCAATTCCAGCCCAGTGTGGGGACGGCCCCCATAAAGATCGCGATGGCCCAGATAAACAAAATGAGCAGCGTCACCCTCTTTTTCGTCAGGTTGCTATGGATCCGCATCCTCATGATTGACATGTGCCTCTCCACAGCAATAACCAACAAATTGGTCAGCGAGGCGGTCAAGCTGGTGTCCAGGAGACCCTGGCGGAGAAACCAGCGGTTGACCGTCAAAGTTTTTGAAACGGGTCCAGTGTTAAACATCAGGAATACATAGGCAATTCCAGCAAAGAAATCCGCAGCAGCTAGGTTAGCCAACAGGTAGTAAAAGGGGAAATGAAACTTTCTGTTTTTGATCACTGCTGCGATGACTAGAGAATTCGAAAAAAAAATAAACAGGCAGAAAAATGTTCCAACACACAAAACAATCACAAGCTTCGTTCCTGTCCACTCATCGGCAGTGTCTGTGTTGCTCCTATTGTAAAAAAAGTCCATCCGCTTATCATAGTAACACTCATTCATTGTGGAGAAGGACTGAACATCCTAGAAAGAAATTTAAAGAAGAAACAAACATCACTCTTTGCAAATTCAGTCACTGAACCACCAATTGCCACTGCTAAGCCCCTGTTCTGGCCAACTTCTGTTAATCCTTCAGATCCCGATGTAAATGTCCCTTGCTCCAGGACTCTAGCCCCTGACCTCTTATTACAGCATTTATCTTGCATCAGTAATTGTTGTCTGTTTCCCAGGCTAGGTGCAAGTGTGAGGGAGGGTCTATGTCTCTTTTGATCACCAGTATAATCCCAAGACCCATCTGCCTGGGCTGCCTCATGACAGATATTTGCTGAATGGCTGGCTGGCTGACTGACTAATCATGGATCAGCAATAGATCAAATACTCTGAGTCCTGCAATATCCACTCTGCATCAGTAATAATTACAGCACAGTACATTAATGCTTTCTCCTGGTGGTTTCCAGCTCATTCATTATTTATGGGTTCTGTTCATTAGGCAAGGGCAAGTTGGTAATGCCAGGCACACTGTCACCAAGATAACTGAGTGTTGAGTTACTCTTCACATGATCAAATTGATTCCCCAAGAGATAATTTCCTACCACTTCTGATTCCACTCCTGATCCTCCTTCCACCATCTCTTGGTTTCAAGCTATAATGACAATGCACACTTATGAGGCATGTGATACAGGGCTGAAGACTGTGTTCTCAGTACTCCTCCTTCCTTTTTTGTTCACTTTTTCCTTATTGTCCTTATCCAAATTGTACCAGTGGTGAATGTGCTTACTTGATTTTCCAACTCAATCACTTTAAGTCAGGTTCCTTCCCTGGGCTTTCAACACAGCAGGTGGTGGAAGAGCAGGGTTCCATGGACAAGACGGAGCTCTGGAGTTTGGGCAGATGTCCAAGGATGTGACAACATACCTGCCAAGTGAGGGCAAGTCCTTGGGACACATGTCTGAAAGTAGACCCCAAACTGGGGTATCAGGCAGACAGAAGATGCTCATCTCATGACAAGATCTCTTGGACACCAAAACTAAGGGATTCCGGCCAAGGAGGGGTTGGGAGGAGCTCTTAGGATGCCTCTCCATCTACGCTTGGTGGAAAGACCAGGAGTTCTGCCTCACAGTGGTCTGAACAGCTATGAAAGTTTCCAATCAAAGGAGACCAGAGTTGAAAGCCAGAAATTTAGAGTGAGAATGTCTGTGGGCTCCCTGTCAAGGAACGAGGCTGCAAATTATTCACTGGAGAACCAGAGATCCAGTAGGCCCAGAAACTGAGCAGTCCACTGGTGGGAATGAAGTGGCTCCTACAGCAAAAGCTTAATAGAAATCCCCAGCTTTTAAGGTTCTCATAAATTCTGCAGTCCAATACCATACCCAGAATCAGGGGAAGCCGATCAGATATCAATTTGAAGTAGCACAAAATACAAATTTATCTTAGACAGTGTTCTTTTTAATTTATATTTTAATGGTGTAATGATACTTTTAAATGAATTAGATACATACTTCTCTGCCATAGCAAATGGAAGGTAAAATTTCATTTTATAAGCTTACAATAAAAAACTGGGAGTGGTCTCAAGAGACAAATGACTCTAGAGCCTTTCAATTACAAGGAAGGGGACTTGATTTTAATGACAAAACAAAAATTACTCTCTTTGGCAGACATTCACAAATGTTTAACTGCCAATAGAAGATAGCTCCATACAACAGGCCAGTAGACCTATGCTGTATCATGGTAATTTTCTCAAATATAGGTATATAATTTTAATAGCTTCATAATGTTCCAGCATATGATCATAACACACTTTACCTAACCCCTAAATGTTGGATATTTCAGTTGCCCCTAATATTTAGCCTCTATAAACAAGGCTGGGTTCTTGTGCATTAATCTTTACATACTCGGCCAATTATTTGCTTAAGATTAATCCATACATTTCAAGTTGTTGAAGTAAAGAATATAAATTTATTTAAAGACTTCTGATACAGACTGTCGAACTGCCCTTAAGACAGATGATATTTCTAATCCCACCAGCAGCATATGAGAATTGAACAGAAGACCCTAATCTAGTAAAATTCAATTTAAATATTCAAGGAGAAATTCAGGCTTTCAATAGTGTTGGAAGTATACAGAAATTCAAGACAAATAATCCAAAAGAAATTTTTCATGGTGCAATTATTATGTGTCCTTTCACTAATAAAAAATATTTCATGTATTTTATTTTGCTATATGCTCTGGATAGCTAAGAGAAACACATTTCTAATTTAAAAGTTATGTTATCCTTGACTAACTCATCAGCAATATCAATTAATATGTCAGAAAGATGTTGGTATGAAGATACTACCAATAAAACTTTAAATTTTCCTAATTTCCTTTTGAAGGGATCTTAACATTTTAGTTTTGGTTCACAAATTTGATGGAATTTGTAATTATATGATATCCTAAATCCTCAATGATTCTTACTTGAAAAATCTTCCAATTTAACTTTCTCCCCATCAAAACCCAAATGGCACATTCTTAGACATATTTTAACAAAAAATCATCCTGAGACTGAGAAGCAGTTTTATCTTCCAAAGTTGAGAAGTCACAGAAAAAAAAACATAATTAACCAGAATTCCTACCAAGCAGCTCCCTACCTCACAGCCTCAAATCCTACTTTTGGGTGAAACAAACAATGAGAGCAAATAAAGTTCAAGTGGGGAACCTGTGAAAAAGATTCCATAGGATGAATATTGTACAGCTACTGAAAATCATATTTACCATGAAGTTGTGGTAATGAGAAAAAGCACATGCTATTATTTTAATTATAAATAATTACATATGCACGCATGCATATACATACATATTTTATATATACAAAGACATATACACACACATATTTCTTGACTGTCTTTTAAAAATATAGAAAAAATAAGGAAAAAATCTTAAAAGTGTAAATACTTCATTAAGGATGGTAGAATTAGGGATCAATTGCTATATGCTCTGGATAGCTAAGAGAAACACATTTCTAATTTAAAAGTTATGTTATCCTTGACTAACTCATCAGCAATATCAATTAATATGTCAGAAAGATGTTGGTATAAAGATACTACCAATAAAACTTTAAATTTTCCTAATTTCAAAACAATTAATTTTAAAAACAATTCTTTCCAGTTTTTTCTCTTCCACATTTTCTGTAATAAATAGACTTTTAAATGCTAGTGTAATATTCTGTCTTCAGAACACACATTCTACTTAATGTATTCAACCTTTCTTTGACAAATACAGCTCTGAAAAATCAAAATTAATGTTCAAAGGAGAAGCTTCAAGGATTCACTATGTTCATTATTACTACTCTCACCAGCACAGCACACTTTAGAGTTTTTCAGTGATAATGAAAATAAAATGGTTTTCTACTTAAAATTTCATGTAGCTGTAAAACCTTACACATTGACAACTATAATCAAATTGTGACATCACTCTCCCCAACTCTCCTGTAAAACATTTCCTAATGCAATCACCCCAGAGCTCCAAAAATGAATAACTGGCAGTTCTGTGAATTAGTGCTTTTGATTTTTTTTCCTTCCCTGTCATATGCTGCCAAGCTTGTTGACAGTCCCCAGGACGTACTAATGACGGATCACCATATTTTCTTAGCTGCAAATTACCAAAACTTTAGGGAGCTTCTAACAAATGATCAATGTATCATCTCTTGAACTCTCTCAAACCTTAAAATATGATTCTGTGATCCCAGCCTCAACATCTCCTCCACAGAGATACCTTCTCCAACCAATCCAAAGTAACCCTAGAGGCCTGTTTATCTTCACCAGAGCACCTATCCTTTGTTACGTGTTTTCTCTTATTTTTATGCCCATTCCCCCACAGCTAGACTGTTCTGCTCCGGTACAGCAGGGACCATGCCTCATAAAATCACGTCTGTAGGGGCCCCTGGGTGGCTCAGTCAGTTAAGCTGTTAAGCGTCTGCCTTTGGCTCAGGTCATGATCCTGGAGTCCCAGGATCAAGCCCCACATCGGGCTCCTTGCTCAGAGGGGAGCCTGCTTCTCCCTCTGCCCCTCACCTCACTCGTGTTCTTACTCTCTCTCTCACTCTCTCTCAAATAAATAAAATCTTAAAAAAAAAAAGATCACGTCCATAGGATCAGCATTTGTGGAAGGGATGAATGAATCTCCATCCTATACTACCTCTTCCCCCACTAAAATGACAAGTTCAATTAAACATCTTTGCTGACTTACACATCACCCACTAAAAAGGTCAGTTAGAGAATAGCTTCACTTAACTGTGCTCTTGGGTTAGTTACTGAATATCTCCATATCATTATTACTATTCTTAATTGCTAGTGTTTGAGTGATGGCTTTGTGCCTAGTGAGTTATCTCATTTAATCCTCCCAACAGTGATGTAGATACTATTATCATACCCACTTTGCAGATGAGGAAACTGAAGTGCCCTTCCCAACAGTCATACAACCAGTAAGAGAAGACCCTGGGTTCTTTTGGGGAAGCTGTGCTCCCAGGACCCCATGCTTATGGACAACATTACACTTTCTCTCCCCAGGCAAACAAAACACCAGACAGACCAAGAACTATAGTCATACTTACAATAACTATAGAATCATCAAAATAGAATGATCCAATCAAAACACATTCAAAGACTGTCTTGTACTATAAAAAAAAAAAATGGGGGACATTATAAATAGCCTTTAGGGTTCCTTTTTAAAGATTTATTTATTTGAGAGAGAGAGAGATCAGGCACACAGACACGATATGGGGAGGGGCAGAGCAAGAGGGGGAGAGGGAGAGAGAGAGAGAGAATCTCAAGCAGACTCCACCCTGAGCACAGAGCCAAATGAGGGGCTTGAGCTGAAACCAAGAGTCTGATGCTTAACAGATTGAGCCACTCAGGTGCGCCTAGGGTTTCTTTGTTTTCTTTTAATAGCCCTGAGAAACACAGAAGAGGCACTTTTCTGAAAATATGTCTTCAAATTTTATGGTAAGTAGGCCCACAATATGGTCAATTTCAAGATTAATGTTCCTAACTTTAATTCCACCAAATCCCAAGCTGGGTTTTTTTTTCTTTTTTTTTCCTTTCTTTTCTTCTTTTTTTTTTTATACCAAAGGTTTAGAGGATTTGGCTAGTTGTGACCCAAAAACAAAAGATGTTAAACTTTGGAGCTATTACCACAACTTCAAACTTCAGTAATTTAAGACTTCATAAAATGATGGTTTAGAAAATCTATATGTGGAATCCAAATGAAAACTTCATGAGCAAAGCTCTCATTTAGACTCTCCCAAACCTGATTCTCTGAAAAAATGTTCAACCAGCCCATAATGTGGAAACAATTATGAAAATTAAGACATTTGAAAGCCACTCAAGCAGCTTTTATTTCTAGCTACATCTTACAGGACATGGGCTGTTGGCCTTTTAGCTCGCTTTCAATAACGCTTCCCTCTGTCTCCTAGGATGAAACTGGATGCATCCTGAATGAGGTCAGTGGGCGCTATGCATATTTTCATCTCCGAGGGCCTGCAAAGGTAGAACAGTTCTCTCCTCTCTGGAAACCCCAGCCAGAAGGGAGTTAGAGATTAGGTCAGCTGGTGTGCCAACGACCAGAGAAAAGAGACCGCTCCTGCATAAGCAATCACGTCTGCTCACTGAATTCTTTTCAGTAATTCACGTTAACGGCAAAATCAGGATAGCACGGGAGATTTAAATCCACATACGATCCCTGACGTTCATTTTAGCCATTAGTTTCAAAGCCTTTAGTCTTGCTATTCCCTCTGCCCAGACACTTCCTCCCCCAGATAGCCACAGGCTCATTGCCCCACTTCATTCCTGTTCAAATGTCACCACATCAGAGATCCCTCCTCTGCCATCCCCTAAAAGAGCACCTCACACCACCCTGCTGCGCTTCCACCCTCTATCCTTCTTGGTCCCTCTCTGCAGCATTTCTCACCACCTGAAACTACTGTGGTTATGGTCTGTTCCCATACGTTAGGAAGTCAGGGGCGCTGTGTCGTTAAGGTGCATCCCCAGTACCTGGAACAATGCCCAGCACATAGTAGGCACTCAGTAAACACTTGTTAGACATAGAACGAAATCAAGTCCTTGTGCACACATGCCTGTATGCCCCTGTTTATCCAAACTGAGCATTATTACTTTCTTCTTCAGCGTACTCTCTAATTTGGATCTCACAACTCTTTCATTTCCCTCCACAGACCTGGCGCCAAGCCCTGCAGCTGAGAGGTGTGAGGAATAGAGTTTGCCACCCTTGAACAGGGTGGTCTGAAGGGCAGTCTCACAGTAGAGACCTCTCCCTTGTGTGTAGGGACATCAGAAACTATGGCTCCTCTTTAAACATAACTTCAAAAGAGAGGGGGACCCAATGACCAAAGCTAAAACAATTTGAGAAGCAAAATAAAATAGCACTGGACTATAAACAAATGTATAAAATAAACACCCTTAATGCATACTGATGTGAGTAAATGACAGAATAAAATAACAAACAAGAAAGAGGAGATAAATCTCCCATGCAGAAGAATTCCAAATAAATTGCATAGACACTCTGCTCTAAAAGAAGGGAACATAATTTCTCCCAGAGGGCAGCAGGAAAAGGTAAGGGGTGGGGGTAGGGAGTCACTTTTCAGTGGAGAACTTGACAAATGATTTTAGCGAGGTGATCGAGGTCAACAACAGTGGTGATAAGTCATATTGCCAATCTGTAATCTTGATATATGTTAAGAATGGCACTTAACTCTGTGATCTTCCTTCCCCAAACCCACAACCACAGTCTCATCATGAGAAAAACCTCAGACAATTCCCAATTGGGTGACATTCTGCAAAATTCCTGACCAGGACTCCTCAAAAACTGTCAAGGTCATGAAAACCAAGGAGAACCTGAGAAACTGTCACAGCTAAGAGGAACCGACGGAGACATAACATCTAAATATAATGTGTATTCTGGATCCTAGAACAGAAAAGGGACATTAGACAAAAACTAGGAAAATCTGAATAAAATACGGACTTCAGCTAATAATACTGTCTCCATATCAGTTCACTAATTGTAATAAGTGTACCACACTGGTGAAGATATAAATAATTGGAGAAACTGTGTACAGGAGGGGATGTATAACACGGAAACTCTATACTATCTGCTCAATTTTTCTGTAAATATAAAACCGTTCTATAAATAAATACTAAAATAGATTTAAAAGAGAGAGGAGGGGATGTTATGAACTTCACTATACTTTAGTAATTTTAAGATAAATAGAGCTCGCGTGTTTCATGAACGGCCACTATCCTGGGTTAGAGTAAAACACACAGAGGAGAGGCAATTTGTTTGGGGTTCAATGTAAATGGAGGTTGTCTATAATAGAGTGCTGGAAGCCTCTGTTATCATTGGGTAAAGCTAATATGTTTACTTAGGGATGCCTGTTAAGTGTACAAATCTGACACCCTATCTTCGTACCCTAGATCATTTCTCTTAAGAACGCTAAACTCAACTTTGCTTACACTGCATGCCACTCCGTCTCTTAAGAAGGAATGGTAAAGTCAGGCGTACAAAATTGCTCTGATGGAGACCGTCTGTCCCCACAAGGCACCCAGTGCCTCTACGGGGAGTAAAGCTCCCAGGCAGCCGCCACACAGAGGAGGGGCAGGCACCCACGGAGTGCGTTTGGGCAATGACAAACATCCGTGCCTCCAGTCCTCCTCGGCCGCAGGTGGTGACCCGCGGGGGACCACGGCAGCTGGAGCTCCGCAGAATAAACAGGTCACTGTACCACTGCATGTGGATGAGCCCTGCAGGGACGGAGGACCACCCGCCACAAGTCAGCTGGCTCAGACACGGCTTTCTCGCTCTCCGTCGAGTGGGTGGATTTATAAGAGGCCATGGTATACACACTGCTTCTACCCTAGGGATTGTTTAATAAACAACTGCGAGCAAACGTATTGTTCCCCAGTTGTCCCTGATGACTGAAGTCTGTCTTAAACTTCTTGATTAAACAGGAAAGCAAACCGGAAAACATACAGACCTAAACCAAAGGAGACACAGGTTTTATATGATCAGCAGATTCCCTGACTTATCAGAATATAACGTAAATATTTAATTGTGTTTGCTTAATGTATTATACAATTTTAATCCCATCTACCTCATGAGATTAGAAAGATAACAGATACACTTTGTCCTTTGCCCCTCTCAAAAGTAAAGATGCTAATCACAATGCTTAGAATTAATATTTACAAAGAATATAACTACGTATGTTCTGTTGTATAGGAAATAAGCTTTGGATCATTATGCAATCACATGCTTTACTCTTTGAAGGAGGAAAGTGCCAAAATTTAAAGAGTGGACATTTATAGCTGAAAAAGATATTCTTCTTGTACGAAGAACTTGGTCACTGTGAAAATACATTTTGAGAAACTTCGAAGTTCCTGCTTACAGCAAAGACTTCCCACGAGAAGAAAATTAGGTGTCTTTAGATGTAAAATCCACAATAGACAAAATCTTGGTCCAAACCATTTGTCCTAACCTAACCATAGTACTGCATTCCCTTGCTCGTTCCATTTCATGACCCTGTCCCCTGCCTCCAGTCCTAAAAAGGATATTCAAGAGCCTCTTGCTGCTTGTTCCCAATAATCCCCCCACCGCTGTTACCAGCTATCGGTCAGTATTATGATCTGCAGTGACCCCCTCCGTGCTTCTAGAGACCACACCAGCCCAGGTTAGAGCCTGACTAAATCCTAAAACTCTGTAGGGAAAGGGAAATCATATTTTCAAAACACGTGGCTCTAATAGGAAGCAGTTGCTGTAATCAAAGCTTCCGAGGTTCTACAGGAGAGCATTGCTATGGCTAAACGAACAAGTCACAGGATCTCGGGCAGGAGTTCTAAGCCTTGGTCAGGAAGCAGCATTCATCACGAAAGTGGGCGGCTCACAGCCCTCCCCAGCCTGCCCCCCTCTCCCACCCTGTGCCTGCCTCGTGGTAAAAGAGCGTGCCTGTGTCAAGGTGGCCAGGTCGTGGAAATGTATATAAAAGACATCTGAGTGCTGCGCCTGACCTCATACATTGGCCCCTCCGACCCCCCCCCCACCCTTCTCCTTGTGCTCCGTACCCTGCAGGACTGCATCAGCAAGCCTTGCCCTCCAGCTCCTGTGGACAAGGGGGACAGCAAGAGATCTGGAGGAGGCAGGAGGCCGAGGCTGGGAGACTGATTTTCCTTGTCCCCTCCCCTCCTCCCTCCCCTTGGCTTTCAGGTTGAGGGGTGCTAACTGCTCTTTGCTGTTTCCAGCTCTTGGATGATACTGCGCCATCTCTTGTTGGCTTCCATAAACTCTGCCCTCCCCCAGTTACCAAGTTACCGTCCCCCTGCTCCAGCTACCAGTTTGACTGTATCATGTGTTTCTTGTGGAACACTGAGAATACAGACGCCCTTTCCAGTACACTGTAATACAACAAAAAGTGTTGTTTTAAAGTTTTAATATGTTATGGATTTTCTTAAATCTTTTAGTAATATTTAGTACACTTTAACATTTCTTGGTTGTGAATATAACAACTCCCAGAGAAGGAAAGAGGAATAAATCATATTCCTGAGGGCACGGACCAGTATCACAATTCTCTTGATGCCTTCAGTGCCCCTTTACCTGGACCAGAACCCTACTAAATTTCTCTACACATGGTAGGTGACTTAATCAATGGGTGATTTACCCATTGATAGGGGTTTTATAAAATACAGGTGACGGCACTGGATTCCACCAGATCCCTGCACACTGGAGTCTACGTCACTGATGTCCTTCCGTGTCATCCAGGATCGGTCCCAACTCCAACCGTGTTGCTGGTCTTAGATGCCACGGATTTAAGTGTTAGGTTGGGCTTAAGGATTAGCCAGGTTTGAAACCCGATGGTATGGCAAAGGAATCAGTAGTCTTTCCTTTATAATGCCTGGGGGGGGGGGGGGGGGTGTAGAGACAACTGTAGCCTTATGCGAGGCAAAACCAATGCAGACATGCCGCAAGGGCTACGTGTTGGAGGGCACGGCCGAGCCATCATCCGTGGCAGGGCCGGTGGCAGGGCCAGCTGGGAGCAGTCCTGCATCAGTGCTGCCCTCTCAGAAGAGCCGGAGCCCGCCGCCTTGCTGACCAGGCTACATGGCAGACAGTCTTGAGACTCTGGGGACATGAGCCTGACAGAGTCCCTGAATAGGCCAAGAAGCTGTGAGGCTCAAAGCATGCGGGGGGGCGGGGTTTCTCAGGAATAAACCCATCCCTATCCAAATAATAGCTTCCTCGTACCCTAGCATTCTTCACCTCTGCTCCTCCACCAGCCCCTCCAGTACGAATACAGACATGCTTGGGGGAGGTCCAAGGCCATCCCTGACTCTGGAACCTAGACAAATCTATACAACTGGAACTTTCCTACATGTACAACCTGATTTTCCTGAACTGACTTTTTATGCACTAGATTCAAACACTGTTTTAGGCACTGTTGGGGAGAACTCCAGGGAGGAGCACGGGAGGAGCATCCTCTACCCCAGAGTCAGCCTTTCCCACCAGACTGTGAGCTTCTCAAGGGCTAGAACGGTTTCTTTACTTACGCTTGTGCATTTGATGCCCGACAGAGGGGCATGGAGTAGATGCACAATAAATGTTTGGTTCATGTGCTGGTTAGTTTCAGTTAGCTGGTAGGGAGTCGAGGAGTTGGAAACTTGATCACATTATGTTGAATAACCAGGAGTGAGAAGAAAGCGTAGGCTATCCTCTCAAGAAATTTGGCGGAGAAATATTAGACACCTCTTCTATGGCATTGCACATGCTTTCCTGCATATTTGTGTTGTCCTGACATCACTTCCAAACCTGCTGGAAGCACAGCTGGCATCCTCTCGCCCTGTTCTTTGAAGCACAAACAAGTACTTGGTTGTAATCAGCACAAAATAAAAATGTGTTCCATTTCATTGAATAATTCTCAAATCCTCGGTTTCCAGCCCTCTTTTCCTTTGGTTCACTGTGGAGGTTGACAAATAGTTCTTCCCTCCTTGAAACTCCCCCACCTGAGCCTCTGGGGCTCTATCTTTTCCTGGTGTTTTCCCATTGTCCTCAATACCTCTGTCCCCTGTTCTCCCAGCAGCCCCACAATGTATACACTCCTAGACTTGTTCTCGGCCTCCTCTTCTCTTCCCTTTAAGCTTCCTTCCACCGTACTATTGCTTAAATTATTTTCTCTATATGGGTGACTCCTGAATAACCATCTCAAGCCCTGACACCTCTCACGCTCCCCCTCTCATGCTAAGCTCCCAGACTGCCTTCAAGATAAACAAGAAGAAAGTCACCCTAAAGATAGTATATATGTAGGTTGGAACTCTCAACTTCCCTCATTTCAGCTCTTGGAGATAATGAGACCACAATAAAAAATAAAGTTGCAGGTTTCAGGACACTTGGGTGGCTCAGTTGGTTAAGCGGCTGCCTTAGGCTCAGGTCATGATCCCGGAGTCCTGGGATCAGGTCCCGCATCAGGCCCCCTGCTCTGCGGGGAGCCTGCTTCTCTCTCTGCCTGCCATTCTCCCTGCCTGTGCTCTCTCTCTCTCTGTCAAATAAATAAATAAAATCTTTAAAAAAAATAAAGTTGCAGGTTTAAACACCAGTTTTTAATGTAGGGAGCTAGAATGATGGTGGTCTCAGGCCTCTCTCCTTGTTTGTAGTACAGCATTCAGAAGTTGGCAGAGAGGTTTGGAATGGGACAGGGTTTGTCCCACTCATACTGGCCAGGACCTTGGGTGTTTGGCTTAAGCTCAGGGTAGACTAGTAGAACCCCTTTCCCTGATGCCCCACTGGATCCTCACTACTATAATGTTCTGGGCTCTCAATCTGCTCTTGCTCCCGCCCTCTGGATATTGGGGATTCTAACTCAGCTCCAAACCTGAGTATATCCTTGCTGGGCTTCCCCCCGAGAATGGTTCTCAGCCTCTTCTCAAGTGAACTCCCCCTTGTTGACCTTACCACGCAGCAGGCCTCTGACCCTCAGGCTGCAAAGGACTAGCAGGACCTTTGACTCCATTTCTCAGAAGTCCTGTTCTGCCTGGTAGGACACCGAACTCATCCTGCTAACTCATTTGCTCATAATTGTATACTCCCCTGCCATTCCTCTCATGATTATTTTTTTTGTATCTAGATTTAGCTTTATGTTCTATGGCACAGACTGCCAAATTGTTTTCCAGTTGTAACGAACTCCATTCCCCAGCCTCCCTACAGCTAGGTTGGCCACAGAACTAAGTTTCTGGAATGGAATGTGAACATAAATGAAGTTCGCCACTTCTAGGTTAGCCCTAAAACACACCGTGTGTGCCCCTCCATGCTCTTCCTGCAAATTGTAGTACAGATGGGCCTGTGATTCTGCATTCAGCATTCAGACCAGGGCGAAGCTTGAGGAGGAGCTTGATTCCACATAGTTCACAGACAAGTTTCTATCAATGAGGAAATAAGTACCAAAATTGCAAATAAACACCTAGAAATGTTTACGGCACTTTGACATTACTGTGAAAGACAAAGTGCATGATCAGTGGAGTATAAACCACAGCTATTGCTCTTTACTGTACTGAAGATAAAGAAAACCAGTCTCTAAACAAAGCGAGTTTAAGAAGCACTGCCCTAGCACATGGTGGAAAAACAAGATGAAAGGGACCCTTCAAACCCGAACCACTCACCTTGGGACTGCGAGCAAGAGAGAGAAATAAGCTTCTGTCTTTTTCAAGCCACTGTGCTTTGGGAACTCTGCCCAAGAAGCCTGCAGCTGTAGGTGAAGGTGCTGGAAGGAAACAGAATGGGAACATGCATTGGCTGTTCCTTCCCTGCAGCTCTTAGCAAAGCATTACAAGAAAGAGATAAGCTCAGGCAAGAATTGTTGGTAAGTTTGTGAGCAACGGTGTAAAAGAACACACAGCATCTGGAGACTGGGAGATGAGAGACATTAACTGCCCTGGGACCGGGAAGAGCAGAAGATAGCATCACCACTCACAGCCTTTCTCGAAGGCCTCTCAAGCAGATGTTGCACGGAAGCAAAGGAAGACAGGCCTATAGTAAAGAGCAGAGTGAAGGTGTGCCTTCCTGCTCAAGTCCATGTTTTGGAGGCCCTCAAGGTAGAGATTGATGAAGATGGAAGACAGAGGTGGGCCAACCACAGAAGCTGGGAAGTCAAACAAGCTTAAGAACTTGGTCCAGAAAGCAATGTGAATGTGGTGACTGATGAGTGGGGGTGACTAGAAGCAAACAGACCGGAAAGACCAGAACTTCTTAAGGTTATTATGTTGCCACAGAAGCCACATCTGGGCCTGAAAAGGCCCCTGTTCACTCTCCCCGCAAGGAGCACACCCTCCCCCACATATCAGATATGGCCATAGAGGGGGATGGACAGGATGAACTTCACAGGAAACAAGGTCAAGGTCAGAGCCCTCGTGAGGCCTCTCCTGCAGAGCAGAAGCAGGGGCCAGCCACAGAATGATTCCACCGCTGGGGCAGGGAGGTTGTAATTCCTGCCCAGCAGGCTTCATTATTTCTAGGCGCCTGTGACTGCTGCAGGTCTCCTCTTCTTCTGAATGCGAGTTTGTTTTATTTGTTTTATTTATTTATGCGGTTTTCTCATTTCTCCTCCTCCATCATAAGTGGATGTTGGCCGGTCAGAATTAAGAGAGAAAGGAACACTTCAGCCTGGCATACAAAACAGAGGTTAGAGAGGAAAAGGCTACACCCGTGGAGTCTGGTAAACTAAACCCTCTCAAGGCAAGCACAGCAGGCCATGAAACAGGTGGGGCAGGGTAATCAGGGGCAAGGAGCAGAAGCTTGGGCATCAGCGGGACCTGAGGCAGATGGAGGCTCGTCACACTCAGCAGTGGCTCTGACCTGGCACACTGCTGATCCAGCCAGAGCCTTTCCCTTTCTCTATAAAAATGACACCATAACTGCAACAACTGTATGGGACTGTTGAAGGATTAAAGCAATGTTTACAAAGGGATTAGCAAGACACTTAGCACATAGGAGGTAATAAATGGCAGACAGTACTTCCCAAGAAAGTAGGTAACTCTCAATTTCTTTTAAAAAGTTCATGGAATATACAACTGGCATTCTGGAAGTTTAATTGTTCATGTTCTGACACCTTCATTTAACAAGGAGTGATGACAAAATCATCCCATATCTACCCTAAAATACCTACAGTCCAGGAACGAATTTCTCCCTGCCTGAGAAGGGGCCCAGGGCCACAGTGACTAAGCTGAAGGCACAGGCACTTCCTTCTGCTGCGGCTTGAAACAAAGCAGGGAGGCAGGAATGGAGAAGGGGGTGGAGGAGGGAGAGCAGAGACAATGTGTTGTGGTAGAAGAACACAGACCTCAGGTCTGGGTTCAAACACTAGCAGATAAGCAGGTGAGAAGAGTGATTAGAGAGCATGGCTCCCACAGCAAACACCAGACTCAGCAGTCAGAAACTAAGAGTTTCTCCTCCAGGATCAGGAACAAGGCAAAGATGCCCACTGTGGCCACTTCTATTCATCACAGGACTGCAAGTCCCAGCCAGGGTAACTGAGCAAGACAAAGATAGAAAAGGTATCCACGTGGAAAAAGGAGGAGTAAAATTGTGTCTGTTCACAGATGACATGATCTTATATAGAGAAAACCCTAAAGGCTGCACAAAAAACTAATAAATGAATGCAGTAAAGTTGCAGGATACAAAATAAACACACAAAAATCAGTTGCATTTCTATACACTAACAATGGAAAAGGAAGTTAAGAAAACAATCCTATTTATAATAGCATCAAAAAGAGTAAAACACTGAGAAATAAACTTAACGAAAGAGGCAAAGACTTACACACTGAAAACTATAAGACATCAATGAAAGAAATTAAAGGAGACACGAATAAATAGAAAGACATGCTATGTTAGTGGGTAGGAAGACTCAATTCTGTCAAAGTGTCCATCCTAGTCTGTGATTTAAAGATTCAGAACCAGCCCTATCAAAATCTCAATGGCACTTTTTAAAAAAATCCTAAAATGCATATAGAACACAAAGGATTCCAAATAGCCAAAACAATCTTGAGAAAGAAGAACAAATTTGGAGGCTACGTATTTCCTGATTTCAAAACATATTACAAAGCTACAGTAATTAAAACAGTATGGTACTGGCAAAAAGACATACTTTGAGACCAACAGAACAGAATAGAGAGCCCAGAAACAAATCCATGCGTATATGGTCAAGGGATCTTCAACAAGGGTGCCAAGAATACACAGTGGGGAAAAGACAGTCTCTTCCACAAATGGTCTTGGAGAAACTGGGCATCCACATGCAAAGGAGCATGGCCTCTAGAGCTACACGGCCTGAGTCTGAAGCCTTGCTTACCGACAAGTTAGTTAACCTCTCTATGCCTTAATTTCCTCATCTATAAAACAGGGATAATAACAGTATCTTCTTCCTAAGACAGTCAACAGAGTTAAATCTGACATTCCTTTAAAGTTATTGTCGATAGGGTCTTGGGAAAGTTACTTACCCTCTTTGAGTTTCAATTTCCTCTGTGGTAAAAGGGAGACAAAACTCTAACTTGTTGGGTTACTGGGTAAGGAGGACAAAATGAAGTAGCCAATGTAAAGACCTCAGCCCACTTCCAAGTCCAGAGGAGTCAGAAGAGCCCAGTAAACTTCAAGGAAAGTCTGTTTCCAACAGGTCGAGAAGTGGGGGGTCTCAACAGAGATTTCTGGGAAGGGGAGGCCAGAAGAGGGAACCCCTCCCTCAGAATGGGTGGGTTACCAGCATAACGACCCCAAAGCCAAGGCTTGCTCTCCTCTACCACCCTGTCCAGAGTCATGAACTGGTGTTTTTCACTACCACTGAAAATATTTAGATGAATATGTTGTAAGAGGAGTTTAGCCAGCTGGGTTGAAACACTCTAATTATGCAACCATGCTTGTTCTAGGCCACTCTGTCTGGATCTTAGAATAATCCATCAAAACACATTCATTGACATACCACTGAGCAGTGGTCAAAGTGAATTCCCATCTCTTTTCCCGTTTGATCCCACAGTGAGATGAGCAGAGTAGCATTCTCCACACTACAGAGAAGAAAACTACAACTGGGACAGCCTGATTCACTCTCACCAGCGCGCATCCTTCTGGCCCCGGACTCTTGGGCCACAGTGACCACTGGAACCTTTTTTCGGTGCTTAATTGTATGCCCTCATGAGAAATGAAATACACATATTTGTTCTCCATAATGACATTAATGCCTTTTGCAAGCATTTACTGATTCCAGAAGAAATATGATTACAGCAAGTGTCAATAAAATTTGTAAGTGTATCTCTACTTAGAAGTTTTGACAAAAGTTTATGGGAAAGAGTCCATATAATCCAATGAAAACAACAGAATAAAACTCTAAATCCGTAACAGAAAATAGCAATGATGACTCAGTTTGCCTGCTTCAGAGAAAATTCGGAAGAACAAGCAACCAGCTTTACCTCTAACGCACTGAACAATCTAACTGAAGAAAGGCCTTCTCCTAAAGCATTTTGCTTTCCCCATCAACACAATAGTCTACCAGCTGAACTAGACCACAGAATTCAATTACCTGACTTATAAGAAATTAGACTGGAAATTAACTAAGAAAGACTAGTAATGACTTAGCTGTGCTGACATCCCTTTTCTTTTCCCGCTGTTGGATATTCACGGAGTTTGCATACGTGATGAGTTCCAAGTATGTAATGGGTGAGTTCCACTGGTCCTGTCCTGGTGAATGCTACCCCACCATGGATTCCTCTCATCCTTGTCCAGTTAACATTTCCTCAGTGTTCATTCTATGCAGGAGAGAGACAGAGATGTGCAAACATTTTAAAGATGTGAAATCCCCCAGGAAGCTCATAATCTAGAGCAGTGGGTGCTCAAACTAATCCTCCATACATCCCTGCCCCAGGACATCTCACGATATCCGGAGACACATGTGGCAGACACGGCCGGGGGTGCTATTGGCATCCGGGGGATGGAGGCCAGGGGTGCTGCCACACGAGCTACCAGGCACAGGACAGCCCCCGCTGCCGAGAATGACACAGCCCGAAACGTCGGCGGTGCCAAGCTTGAGAAAGCCTGGTCTAACGGGTCAGATGACAACTCGGAGTGTCATACTGCTGTGAGGTGAATATGGTGTGAGCTATCAGAGAGACATCAGATGGTGACTGAAACTCTGTTGGTAAGAGTCTAGGGAAAATGGCATCTGCAGACCACATGGGTGAGAATGGAAAGTGACACAGCTTGTGGGGAGTGCCATGGGGCAGCATGCACCAAAGGCTTTAAAAACGTTTGTAAACTATTTCTATCTTTGCTTTCTTTCCATTCCCATCTTTCTCTCTCTTCCTTTGCCTTCTCGTTCCTGCCCTCCCCAGGACTGAGGGGTCAGCCCATGAGTGAGAAGGCAGTGCGGGGAGAGGCACCACCGAGGCCTGGGCTGTGGCCGGGGAGCCACAGAGACCGGAGGCTGCTAAGGAAGCTGCAGAGAGGCCTGGGGGAGCAGGCCTGGCAGCTGAGGACAAGGGGCAGTGCGACAGAGTCAGGCCCAGAGGAGGCAGGATGGCCTTTGTGGTTGGGAGACAGGCTAGCAAGACTGACACGGGGTAAAAATAAGTAAAATATTAGTAAAAATATTGAAGATAATGGGCTACAAGCTTCCTCCTGCCAGAGAAGATATGGACAAAGATATAAAGGGGTGAGAATAGAAAGATCCCTGAGGGTTGGGTTGGAGTGGAGATATTTGTTATGAATTCATGATTTTATAACACATGACCTAATGTAGAAAAATTTATGGACATATACGTGTGTATACATATATATGTCTATTTCCTACCTCTGTCCCCTGAGAGGTCTAAAGCAATGACACCCCAGAAACAATGGGCATATCAACCTTCCGTATCTTTATATCATTCTTCACCGAAAGGGAGAATGACTAGGTCAGGGAAAGTACAACATAAGCCTGGAATATCTTATGGTGCCAGAAAATTTTTAAATGCTCAATGAGGGGCGCCTGGGTGGCTCAATCAGTTAAGCATCTGCCTTCGGCTCAGGTCATGCTCCTGGGTCCTGGGATCGAGCCCCGCATTGGGCTCCCTGCTCAATGGGGAGTCTGCTTCTCCCTCTCCCTCTGCCATCCCCCATGCTTGTGCTCTCTCTCTCTAAGTATACAAAATTTAAAAAACATTTTAAATGCTCAATGAATAACGGGGATATCAAAAGGACACAGGAGCCAGCTTAGAGGGACTTCCACTGGCCAAATGAGGACAAGTTGAGCATCAAAATAAATAATAACAGTAATATTTCAACATTTTGAATACAAAAGGAATCCATGAATACGTGCTAATAGAAATGAATAAATACACGAGAGAGAAAGAAAGTTCTTCCTTAGAATATAATGCCAATGAGTAAACATAGAAGGAGTAATGGAAATAAAGAATCACCATGTGGCAACCTTCAGAGAGGTGGCTGATTCAGGCAGAAGTCATCAATGAATGGGAAAGGTGGTAGGTGGAGGTTTAAGGAGGAACAGGCTATTAACATAACCTCAGACTACTTCCCCACAAACACCAACAGATTTCAAAGGGAAAAATGGTGAATTTAATGTGAGAGGATCTGGCAGAAACCAACATAACCAGGCTCTCTAGGCCAATATTTCAGTGGTGGGACAGTCTGACATGGCGCACCTTCTAATGTGATGTGCCGAGAAGAGCAGGGGACCACCAAAGACACATGACCTGAGTCTGGTTCTGAAGAAACACCTGCTCGACCCAGATGGACCGCCTACAGACCTGTAACACCTGCAAGGACCTCAGGAACGGAATAAGTCGGAGGAACTATTCCAGAAGAGACATGACAAATTAATGTAGCTCGGATCCTAGATAAAGCAAGAAAAGAGACATCTGGGGGATAACTGATGAAATCGGAATGGTTTCTGTAGACTGGATCGTAGAGAGCTGGACCAATGTCAATTTCCTGATTTGGTGGTACAATGATTAATTTTGTGTGTCAACATAATTGGGTTAAGGGATGCACAAATAGCTGGTAAAATATTTTCTGGGTGTGTCCCTGAGGGTGCTTCTGGAAGAGATTAGCATTTGAACTGGTAAACTAAGTTAAGAAGATC
This sequence comes from Mirounga angustirostris, assembly GCF_029215605.1. Taxonomy (NCBI): domain Eukaryota; kingdom Metazoa; phylum Chordata; class Mammalia; order Carnivora; family Phocidae; genus Mirounga; species Mirounga angustirostris. Next base: position 119,999,355 of record NW_026991712.1, on the reverse strand, counting down.
ACCCTCACCAATGTGACAGGGTGTCATCTTCCACTGAGAGCCTGAATAGAACAAAAAAAGTGGAAGAAGGTCGAATTTGCCCTCTTGCCTGAACTGGGACATACATCTTCTGCTGTCCTTGGACATCAGTGCTTCTGGTTCTCAGGCCTTCAGACTCAGACTGAATGACATGACCAGTTTTCCTGGTTCTCCAGCTTACAGATGGCACAGTATGGGACTTCCCAGCCTCCATGACCCTATAAGCCAATTCCTATAATAAGCATCCTCACACATATCTATATCTATGTTCTATTGGTTCTGTTTCTTTGGAGAACCCTGACTAATCCAAATGCCATGCGGATATAGAAAAAGGTCATACTTATTTTCAGTTTAGTCCAGGGAAAGGGCCCCCATTCAAAGGACTAACCTATTAAAAATCAACCAGGGCAGGAGGCAAATGAGTCAGTGAGTTCTCTATCTGAACTTTGGGTACCTGGTCTTCAACAACCAGTTACCCACAAGAGCTTAACTTTGGATTTCTTTAGCTCTCCTCGGGGGCGAATGCCTCTGACTGACTCTACTGCCCACCTTTGACTTATATGGTCTGAGTCTATCTGGGGGCAGCTCCAGAATTTTTTTTTAAGATTTTTATTCATTTATTTGAGATAGAGAGAGAGAAAGCAGGGGGGAGGGGCAGAGGGAGAGGGAGAAGCAGACTCCCCACTGAGCAGGGAGCCCTACGTGGGATTCGATTCCAGGACCCTGGGATCATGACCTGAGCTGAAGGCAGACACTTAACCGACTGAGCCACCCAGGCACCCCCAGCTGCAGAATTTCTGTAGAGGAAGGGCTTTGGGGCAGCCTGTTTGTAAGGGGAGACCAGGGAAACCTTAAAGCTTTATTTACAAAGCAAGCCCACTGCTTTTGTTTAGACTGCATGTTTATTTGGACCAACTGGTGGCATTTACGGAGGGGCTAAAGTGCCCTCCAACCCAGCCCTGCCACCTGCCAAGCCATCCCCGATGATACCACAGAATCTGCATGGGGCTAAGTAAAGGCCAGGGCTAGCAGCACCTCCAGCCTAATGTCCCAGAGAACAACAAAGACCCAGGACTAGTTGATGAGTAAGTAGGGGGGCTGACTAACATCCTTAGGAAGGGGTGGAGCAGGCTGTCCGGGGCAGGTTGTTTTTCAGAGTGACACCCAGTCTGGCCCAGCCTCAGGTGGATGATGATTCACATCTGAGGAGGGGAGGCAAGGTCCATGGGAACTGGGTGATGTCAGGGGTCAAGGCAAGGGAGGAGTTCAAGGCAAGAGGCAGACAGGTCGGGAGGACAGGGGTCAGGTACTGCAAAGGCAGGGTCAGCAGATAAAGAGGGAAGAGGAATAAGAAGGATGCCAGCCTGGGGAGCGAAGAGGGGTAGGTGCACCCCAGGAAATCAGAACCTCCCTCGCACTGGGCACTCCTCTCCTGGCTCACCAGGCTGGGCAGGTGGAGAGCAACACATCTTTCAGACTCAATTAAATAATTAGCTTAATTATTTGCAGCATGGAAATGCACTGAGTTGGGTTCGTGCTTCGCAGAGCGAACCTTAAAGACCCGAGTTAGCAAGAAGGCACAGGCCAGTGAGGATGGCATCAGGCAGCCCCATTCAATGTCCAGCAGCTGCATGACAATGCTCTTCTGACTCACTGGCTGGTTAGCCGGCTCTGTGTTTTTGTCCACCAAGCACTGCAGACAGTACAGGTGATTCTACGAGGGAATTACAGTTTCTTCGGAACTTTGCCCTGTGCCTCCGATCACACAGGGTTAGGTCATCTCAGTCCTGAAACTTCTGTTCCTTGTGTATTCCCCATACGGCAGTTGTGCAACCTTTGGCAGGATCTCCTCCCTGAAGTCCCCTCCAGCAGGAGAGAGGGTGTGGGGGGCCCGAAGCAGTGTGTGCTCAGCACACCCAGCACCTACACGGAGACCCCACCACCTCCATGCAGCCTGCCTGGGGTGTCCCACAACGTTTATGTAGTCCTCACTGGGTGCAAAGCTCTTTCACATAGACAACTTCATGGCACCCAATAACACATGCACGTAGGTAGAAAAGGAATTATCATCCCTGGTACATGAATGGGGAAATGGATTCAAGGACAACAAGCGATTTATTCAAGGTCACAAGAACTCACAAAGGTGGGGCTGGGACTAGAACCCAGACCCCTGTACTCCAACTGCCTCTCTAATCCAGCATTGTAAAAGCACAAAATCTCAGGGCTTCTGTGGACAGGGCCACACCCCTCACCTCCACCTTCCCCATCCCCGGCAGGACTAAGTTCCAGGGGACACCTCCATGTCCATGCAGAATCCAGGATGAGCAACAAAGGACCAGCAAGGCCAAAGGGGAGGAGGCTCAGTACCTGTAGGAGGAATGATGGAGGGAAGAGCAAAAGGACCAGGAGGGCGGGGAGAGCAAGCAAGGAAAGTATGGGGAACACCTCTAAGTCACTTACACCTTGGGGATCTACATTTGCACTCTGGCCAGAACAACGTACATTTGCACCCATGTTTACAGAAATTTCAATATTTTAGTGTTATCTTGGAGGAAAAGATGGCAACCAGCATTTAAGGAGTACTTCCTGTATATCAGAGACTCTGCTAAGTGCTTTCTCTTCTAATCTTGGGAGGTGGATATAATCTTCATTTTTATAGACAAGGAAGTTACAGCTTAGAGAAGTGAACAAGTATCCAAGGTCACAAAGGCTGGCCTGACTGCAAAGCCCTGCTCTTTTCCTTACACCACATTAATAATGCCTTGGGCCCCAGGCTCTGCCATTTAGAAGCTTGCAATCAGACTTAACCACTCTGTTGGGGATAATCACAGGCCAGAAAGCATTCTGAACTAATGTATCCTCCAAGGAGAATGGCTAATAGGTAATTTGAGTTATAGTAATTCCCATTCGAGTTACAACGATTCCCCTTGCCCCAGCCCAAAGAAATAAGAGGTTGGACTTAAGTTATGGTGCCTTCCTGCCCCTCATCAAAAAGATGGAGAACTTGGGGGAGAAGCAGCCCGCCTTGGGTATGTATGTATGACTTTGAGAGGGTGTGTCTTGGTTGCTGCTGGGCTACAATGCTGTGTGTGCACATGTCCCCCTAAGTGTGTGTGTTTTGGAAAAATGAGGGAAAGCATGAACATGTAGACTCTCAAACAGGCTCTGAGGAACGTACACAAAAAAACAATCACATGTCTGTTTTCATTTCAGTCTTCATTTATAGAAAACATAGGCAGATCCGTTCTATAAAACATCCTGTACAACCCCCAGATACCTAAAATAGATCTGATCTAATATAAAGAGGCTGGTAGTTGGTTTACACATTTAGAAGAGAGGACGTGTCATTTATAGTTAAATCAAAGCTAGGAAGTTTGGAATGCTAATGATAACAAAGAAAATTTTTAAAATGTGCCCAAATGATCTACTTTCCTAGTTATATGGCAGTGACGATCAATATCAGTTATGTCCAGATGGTTAAATGTCCAGATCTAACATGTCCTAGCACATGATACTAGGTCCATACAGTCTCAAGACACAAGAGACAACTCTGGAAGCTTATCTCAAGTACATAAACCTGTCAAGATTTGTTTGCTGCTCTTTTTAGAATGGTCTAGTTTGTTTAGACAAGCATGATGTTAACAGAGCCAAGGCTATGTGCTTCTAACTGTATGACTTCCAGCTGAAAAAAAGGAAAATTCTATTCCCTGTACTCAGACCACACAAAACTGGATCCAAAGTCTCAGGGGAAGCAGGGTTAGCAACGACTGATAGATAGTTCACTGGAAAATCCGACAACTCTGCTTAGCAACAGGAAAGTCCATGCATTAATGAAATGTCATGCAGTGTACGGACTGATAACCTATTGGTAAAGAAGGGTTCATCCATCTGTAACTGCCATTTACTTTACTCTCCGACTTATAAACAAACAAACAAACAAGTAGGAACCGTGAGAAGCTAAGTGGCTCTTAACTTCTAAAGTAACATTCCAAGACCAGGTAATACTCTGGACAGCAAAGGGGTGAGGAGGGAGAAATGCGTTGCAAGGACAATAACAAATTACCGGGACACATTTCGTGGAAATTACTCAGTTAAAAATTGCTTTTGAGGGCCGTTTTAATGACTACCTTAATAAGACTAAGTTGTTTCCAATATTCACCGTCACTACTCAAATTACAAGTTGAGAAACTTCTAAGCAATTTTGGGTAGTCGCAACTTGCTGCGGGAAAGCAATAAAGTAACACTGCTACAGAACAAAGCATTTTTGTCTGCCGTTGGTGAGGGGGATCGCGGGGACCTTCGCTTACTCACAAAGCACCACCCCCCACAGTGTCACCAGTTAGTTAATAATCACTATTTCCGGAATCTTTATGCCTTGCAGACTTCCAGCTTTTCCCTGACACACCATCGTACCGGGTGTAACTGGAGGTTGAAAAATCTGACATCCCTGGGCCCCGCCGGAGAATCTCAGTTCACGGTCGACGGCTGTACGGCCGAACTTGGAAAAGAAGCACCTGTGCGAAAGCAGAGCGGAGCCTGCGCCGCGCTGCCGGCGCCCGGCCCACCAGCCCACAGCACGCGCCATGCAACGCCGATTTTGCATCCCGGTGGCTTCCCACTCCGAGAAAAACAGTCGGGGCGGGCAAGAGGCGCCCCCCCCCAGACGGTCTTGTCCCAGGAGCTCCGAGTGGGTTTGGCGCCCGGCTGGCCGCCACGCAACCCAGAAGAGCCGCGGGCCCGGCCCGGCGGAGATGCGCCCCAGCCTCCCCCAAGCGCCTCCCGGCCGGCCCGGCCTCCGGGAACCCTCCCCGCGCCGGGCGCCTGCACTCACCGCTCACGCTCGCCCGCCGCCGAGCCCGGGAGCGGGGCCCCCTGTGGCTGCCGCATGCCCTCGGGGCCGAGCGCGACGAGGCGACCGGGGGCCGGGCTCCGGCCGGGCGCAGGGAGCAGTGGAGGACAAGGCGGGCGGGCGGGCGGCGGCGCACCTCCTCTCCAGCGGCCTCTGTGACACGCCCGGAGCCCCAGGAAAGTTTGGCGGAGCGAGGGGTGGTGCCGAGGGGGCGGAGGGGCCGCGTCCCCGCCCTGCCCCGCCCTGCCCCGCCCTGCCCCGCCCTGCCCCGCCCTGCCCCAGGCGTCCGACCGTTCCCACGGGAGAGCGCCCCCCATCGGCGAGGCACAGGATCGGGGCGCCGGGGCGCTCCTGCGGATGCTAGCCTGCCGGGGACTGGTCCCCAGGAGCGTGGCCGGCCTGGAGGACGAGATGGCACCCACTAAAGGACCGCGAGCCCCGCCGGGGCTCAGAGAGCCCTACCTCGGAGCGCGGTATTGGAGCGCTGTCCCTCTCTCCTCACTCTCCAGGGAGAGATTTGTTTGAAGTGGCTGCGGGTGAGTGCAGCCCACACTCACCCTCCCAGGGGAGGCAGGCTCACTGCCAGGCCAAATGCTTGCTCTAAAACTTGAACCCTAAAGCTACCCGAGGGTGCAGGCAGGCCCCAGAGGCCCAGGATGTTCACGTACTTCTGACCTGAGCCTTTCCTGGGCACCTTTTTGTCGAAACAGGAAATTTCAAAAACATTTCAAGTTCTTGAAAGAGGCATCTTAAGCTCCTGGGGTAAATAGCCCTGGATACTTTGTTTCTCAAAGCTGAAATATAAAGCCTCCACTGACCCACCTTTGGTAAAGAAAGATGCGAAGTGAAACAATGTGCTCAAAACTTTGTTCTCTCTGAACTCTGCGAAGCAAAATGAAGTCACAGACGTGCTAAAGGTGTGGGCCTTTCTGGTAACCTCACAGAGAGAAATACGGTGAGATGAATTCCTTCCTACTCATGCTTCAAAAGCTCGGGAAACGCTGAGAGCCTGTGACCAGAGGTCTGCCTGTAGCCCTTGGCTGTTCATTCGTTCATTGTTCATTCGACATTGATATTGGGACCTCCTGTATGTCAACTAGGAACCATATCCCAGGACACGGACTATATGGTAAACTGCCCCCTACCATCCAAGAAATGCTGCTTTCTCTGAAGATAATATTTTTTTAAAAAGATTTTATTTATTTTGACAGAGAGAGAGAGCGAGAGAGGGAATACAAGCAGGGGGAGTGGGAGAGGGAGAAGCAGGCTTCCTGCGGAGCAGGGAGCCTGATGTGGGGCTCGATCCCAGGACCCTGGGATCATGACCTGAGCCGAAGGCAGATGCTTAACGATTCAACGCTTAACACACCCAGGCGTCCCTGAAGATAATATTTTAATAATGTTTTATTCTTTATGTGATGGACCTCATCCCAGAGGGCATGACATTCTGCTACACCTCCAGCTTTCACAGGGATATGGCTAAATTTTGAATGACATGTGCAAATTATTGTTGCTTCACTTGGGTGTTCAGAAAATTCCTGTGGCGTCCTACAGATGAACAGTATAGGGAGGGCTACAACTTGCAGAGCTAGTGCTTAAGAAAGATCATGTTTACCGGAACAAGGAAAAACGTGGCAGATGATATATGAGAACAAGATCAGGGGAGTGAACAGCTCAACTCCAATAGCACAGGGCAACAACGGGGTGAACACAAAAATTCGCAACCAGCAGCACTTAGCAAATGCTAATGTGTAGTATGTTGAGTAAGTTGTTGTAACTGTAAATGGGCAACTGTTAACACCAGTTAAAGCCCTCTTTTGCTGGAAATTTTTTCCAGGTTCCAAACAACTTATTAGCAAAAGCACTGGGGAAACATATTGTGTTGTAACTTGGGAACTTCCTGAACTTGAGCATTGCAAAAGAGAACGGGGATTCGGTAAAGCCAAATGTGATTACCTTTAATATATGAGTCCTAAACAAAGGAGAAAGGACAAGGGAACATGGTGAGCTGGGTTGCAAAAGGAAACAGACATTCTAGCTAGATGATTTTTTTAACTAATGTGGGTCAGAAGTGAGGGGAAGGCAAGAAAGTGAGCCAGAAAAGAAATGCAGAGGGAAAGAGGCAGGGAGAACATCCAGCTTATAGACTTATGGGCAGGAAAGGACAAAAGTGACAAGAGGCCAAGCACAAGAAAAAAGAAAGATGTGGCCCTAAATTCTCATTTTTGAAAAGAAGCTTCTGGTGGGATTATCCACCAGAACCTTCTTTAAGTCCTTGTAGGGTCTCTGTGGTGTCTCACTTCTCTACCAAAATGTTTTTATTAGTAAAACTAAAGTTAACATGAAAAATGACGAACACCAAGGCTGAAGGTATACTTTGCCTTGAAGATCATCGGCTGGAAAGTCATTCAAAACTTTTTCAACAAACATTTGCTGATCAGCTTCTTATGTCCTGAGTGTTGTGTTTTGTGTTCCTGGAGATACAAAAATTTATAACATTGTTTCTATAAGGGGAAGAAAGGGGCATTCCACAGTGCTTGATGGAAAGGAATTATGATGGCTTAAGGAGCAATTATAGCCTTGGAGAAACTGCCCACCAATGTCTACTTAGCAGGGAATAAATGCTGCAAAATAAATATGTAAACAAATAAAACTAAAACCCAGCCTGCCACCTACTACAGTGAGAAGCAATACAGGACTCAGGCAAGACTTCTTTCCCTCTCAGGATTTATGGTAAGAGGTTCATGTTCCTCTGCCCCCTAATTGGTTTGGACCTCTGATCGCATGAGCAGAAATTCATAGACTTGTCATTCTCAACTTTGGGAAGTCTGAGCTGAATCTCTGTTAAATTTTTGCTCCTCTGGACTAATTGGCAATGAAGATGCCTACAGCAGATGAATAGTGTGAGAAAGTGGAAGGGCATGAGGGATGTAAGTGGTACCTGAAATAACAGTTAGCTAGAAGGTTCTGAGAAAGATTGAGCAGAAGGTTAACTCTGTAGAATGCAAAGGAAAAGAGAGATGGCATAAGTAAGGTGATGGCCCCGTAGAGTACCCCTCAATTGCATGTAACTCGAAGTGGAAAGCAACAGAAAGTCACAGAAATAGTCAATAAATACCAAAAAATAAAAAATCAGACTCAAGCTCATTTAAATTGAGCAAACCATCTCATATGATGTGTGTGAATCATTCAAAAATACTTCTTAGATACTCATCTTATCACTGCTTAATTTCTGTGTATTTTTATGCTTTAGAAAAGAGTAACCAATTTTGAAAACAAAAGTCATGATGAGAATCTTGCTGTGGCAAAAATGAAAATACATTATAAAAGCATCCCGACTTGGTGCCCCTAGACTCAGGTTTGAGCCTGTCATGCAGGCATAATTCACGTGCAAAAGCAGCCTAGTTCGGTTGGTTAGATTATATGGTGAATTTAATTAATAATTAAAACAATATGACACTGGTACAAAACTAGGAAGACAAAACATTAGACCAGAATAGCTATCCCATATACAAATCATAGTAAGTATAGAAGAAGCTGGCATCCTAAACCAGTAGGGAAGGGAAGGTCTATTCAGTCAGTTGCCTTGCTATAATTCATTGACCCTTCAGGGAGAAATAAGTTTAGACACTTATCAAAGTAATTCTCATATGCATGAAAGAGTTAGTTTGTTAAAAACGAGAAACAACCGTAAAACAATCAGAAGCAAATAAAGATTAATATTTATCTGATTTAAAGTTTGTAAAAAATAAAAAATGTTTTAGAAAAAATTTCCAGCAAAAAAATAAAGTTTGCGGTGAACTTTTTTAAACGTAAGAGCAAGGGAAGAAATCACAGAAGAAATTATTAACTAAACTGACTGCATGCAAATTAGATACTCCCACACATAATAAAAGCAGTCCTATAAATTTAAATTTAAAAATCAAACTAAAAACTAGGGGAAAAACCATTTGCAACATATGATAGATGAAAGATGAACACCCTTCCTACATTAGTTATTGAGAGGCATGTAGAAAACTAAAAGATTAACATCAAAACAAAAATAAGGCAAGTATATGGACAACTGAAAAAGAAATACAAAGGACCAAAAATATATGAAGATAAATTTCAACCGATCTAATAGTAAGAAGAGTATAAATGAAAATGGGAGACTACTTGTCACCTAAACCAATGGCAAAGGTTTTTGATTACAGAGATTCCCAGTGTGAGCTAAGGTGTAAGGAAAATGGGTGACTTCATGTGGTGTGGGTGGGAATACAAATCGGGAAAACTTTTCTGGTGGACAATTTGCAATAGAGTATCTTCCATTCATTCTCAGGAATACAGTTTTTTCACATTTTAATATCTCTAAATTGAGATGCGTTTTACCATTCCTGTTAGCCAGGCAGCACTTGTGATTTAGTTACCGCTGGCTGCCTATATGCACCAAGTTGTGAATACTGGATGTCAGCTCTTGGAAGAAATCCTGGAGCCAAGAGTGGAGCACATTTTTAATATACGCTGCATCCAAATGCTTCCGATGCTTTCAGGCCCAGGACCACAGAGAGTCAAAAAGTGACTCCAAAGAATGAGGAAGTTCAGGAATGAATACCTTAGCCAGCGTTTTTGCTTCTTCTTTCTGGATACACAAGAATAAAATATAAGCTGGGGCTCCTGGGTGGCTCAGTTGTTAAGCATCTGCCTTCAGCTCAGGTCATGATCCCAAGGTCCTGGGATCAAGTCCTACATCGGGCTCTTTGCTCAGCGGGGAGCCTGCTTCTCCCTCTCCCTCTGCCTGCCACTCGCCCTACTTGCGCGCTCTCTCTGTGTCAAATAAATAAATAAAATCTTAAAAAAAAAAAAAGAATAAAAATAAGGAAATTGTACTTTGAAATAAGTTCAGAAAACTCTTTCAATAATTATAAAATAAAAGGTATAGTGATAAGAAAGCACTGTGTTTAATTGGCATCATTTTCCTCATTTTCCTGGCATCACATAAAACAGTGGCGCACGTTACAATTTATGAGACCTTGGGTATGATGAACTATGATATATCAAGAACACATACCATTTGTTCATACCATTTGACCCAGCAAATTCATATCCAGAAAGTTATCCTAAAGACACCATTGGAGGCACGCAAAGATTTTAGTACAAATACAAACATTTCAGTATTATTTATACAACTGAAATGTTAAAAACAACCTAAAAGTCTAACCTGAAAGCCCAATAGGAAATTGACCAAATAAATTATCATAAGGGGCACCTGGGTGGCTCAGATGGTTAAGCGTCTGCCTTCGGCTCAGGTCATGATCCCAGGGTCTTGGGATCAAGCCCTATGTCAGGCTCCTGGCTCAGCAGGGAGCCTGCTTCTCCCTCTGCCTCTCCCCCTGCTCATGCTCTCTCTCTCTCTCTGTAACTCTGTGTCTCAATGAATTAATAAAAAATAAAAATAAAAAAATAAATTATCATATATCCATAGGACTGAATGGTATCCAGCCTTAATAATGGTATTCTCAAAGAATATATGACATAGGAAGATACTCATCATAATGCTGATTTTTTTCAATGTGTCTATTTTATTTGAATTTTCTTATTTTTGTTTTATTTAAGCAAAATTTGCATAACATGAAATGAAGCATTTTAAAGTGAATAAATAATTCAGTGGCATTTAGTACATTCACAATGCTTCTATGTCCCCAAACATTCCTGTCACCCCAAAAGGAATTACAATACCCATTGTATTTCATAAGGGTATTACAAAAGGAATTACAATACCCATTTACAAAAAAAAAGAATAAAAGTAAGTAAATTGTACTTTGAGATAAGTTCAGAAAACTCTTTCAATAATTATAAAAGGTATAGTGATAAGAAAGCATTGTGTTCAATTGGCATCATTTTCCTCATTTTCCTGGGATCACATAAAATAATCAATAATAAAAAAATTATTTTATAATTATTGAATATTTTGAAATACCCATTGTATTTCATATTAAATTTTTATAAAAAGTAGAATACAAAACTATTTAACTAAATCTGTTTTCTTTCTTTTGAAAATGTGTTTGCCTACATAAAAGAAAAACTACCACAAATAAATACCCCTATATGTTAACTGTAGATATTATGGGCAGGCCAGATTATGCACATTTTTATTTTTTATATACTTTATATTTTATATACTATATTTATATAGTATACATACTATATTATATACTATATTATATATTATATTTATATGCTATATTTTCAAAATTTTCTGCCATGAACATGTGTAACATTTGTAACCCAAATTTTCTAAAAATAATATTTTAAGTGTTAAATTCTTATAAATAAATAGTCATGTGGATCACATGCCTTTTCAAACATAAATAACTATGAATAAAAAAAAACATATCGTCAAATTGAGTTGTGAGGGTTTGTTCAATTTTACATAGTCCGAGAAACCAGATTCTAAGGGGGGAAAGATTAGCTTCTTTTACTCACTTTCTGCTTGACTCATTTTTGTGGGGACTCACTGGAATATTGATTTCTCACACCTGTGAGCTTGGCTAGTGAGCTACCACAAGCAAACACTGCACTTCTCGCTCTCTCTTTTTTTAAGATTTTATTTATTTCTTTGAGAGAGAGGGAAGGAGAGACAGTGAGAGAGCACAAACAGGGAGGAGAGGGAGAAGCGGGCTCCCTGCAGAGCAGGGAAAGTTCTCTGAGTTCTCTTTTCCCTAACCTGGCATCAGTGCTGTCCCATAGAGAGGCAGCTCCATCAGCCTGGATCCCAGAGGGAAGGGGGTGTGGAGCAGCACCATGGCTGACCTGAATGACACCCAAGGAAGAAGTAACCCTTTGTCCTTCTAAGCTGCTGAGATCCGGGGGTATTCGTCACTGCAGCATAACCTAGCCTATCCTGACCAGCACAAATACAGAGTCCTATGTCCTGCCGTCCATCTGAGACTTGTATAGGAACCATTCCTACATGTGAGCTCCACGCCACTGTGAGAGGGTAACAGGATACCAGAGTGGAGACATGGCATAGCCAAACACAGGACGAACTGAATCCACTCTCTCTTTCTGTGGGCCCCAGAGTGATGCAGAACAGCACCGAAGTCAGTTCCTTGCAGAAAAGTACCTAAAGGGAAATAAAGGCAGAAGATGCAGCAGGGACAGACGTCAGTATGATTAGGATGGGGGATCACTTCTCAAAAGGATGTAGTGAAGCAGGTTCTCATTATCCACCCGCTCCACCCCAACATCTGAACCCAGCGAAGTCCATTCAGAACTTAGAACCCACAACAGGGAAAGAAATGGGAGGGACTGAAGCCAAAGTATAAACTTCAAATGACCAAGGCCACTGAACTGGCCTGAGTTTACATGGAAAGTAACAGGATTCAATTCTCTGTCAATGACAGAAATAGGAGGTTCAAGATAGAATTTAGATTCACTTTTAGAAAAATAGTTTTATGTTTTCCTGCAAAGTTTGCAGCCTGAGAAATGTGTATACACTACACCGGGATATTTTAAGAGGGCATCATGGAGGTTGCATATATTCAACAACGTGGGGTGCTGAGAGTCCACTCAGACAAGGCTGAAGCCATGGACAATGATAACCCCTTGTATTGTAGGCTAACTTCTCTCAAACCTGGTGCTCAAGCTATCAACTAGGTATTTGCCTTGCCTGAGGCAGGCACCAAGAACTTGCTATTAGCAACACTTTCAGCTGCACAAATATTTATTCTGGTAAACCTGATAAAGAAAAAAGAAGTAGTTGTAAATAAATTCTGTTAGAATTTTCTGCACTCTATGCACTAAACTTGTTTCCTTGTTTTGCAAAAGAAAGCTGTAATGTGACATTAACATTCTCATATCCGGGATTGATCTTTTCAATTGGATTTGATAAATACTGGCCAGATTAATATTTAATGTTCTTGAATAATTTGAATGATAACGCATTTGACAAAGACATGAATGCACTATAAAAACAATTTGAGGGGCACCTGGGTGGCTCAGTCAGTTAAGCGTCTGCCTTCGGCTCAGGGCATGATCCTAGAGTCCCAGGACTGAGTTCTGCATCGGGCTCCCTGCTCAGTGGGGAGCCTGCTTCTCCCTTTCCCTCTGCCTGCTGCTCTGACTACTTGTGATTCCTCTCTTTCTCTGTGTCAAATAAATAAATAAAATCTTTAAAAAATAAAAAATAAAAAAATAAAAACAACTTGAGCTGTTAACCTTTAGTCCATTTAAAATAGAGGATTCATTTAAAATGGAAGATCAAGGGCTAAGAAGTTTTGAGTCTTCTTTTTAATGTGATTAAGTTTGAAACTAGAATATAACATAAAACACAATATAAAATAAAATATAGTATAAAATAAAATGGGATTTTGTAATTTTATGAAAGAAGCATTTTATAATAGTTGTATCAAGTAATTTTATACTTGGCTTTTCAATCATTACTAAATATTTTACTTACAAGCAAGAAGATGTCATGATAAATTATTTTGCTATAATAGAAGATATTTTAGGAGGCTCAAATCTTAATTTTTTTATTACTGGGGTATGATTTCCTTTCATTATATTGTATTGTGGTAGGACTGGATATAGTGGAGGCAAATAACTATGAGGGGGAATTATGACTATTAGTAAGGAGAATAATGACTCATGTATGTAGGAATAAACATCAATTAAAAAGTACTGAAAACCAAAAAAATAAAAATAAGACATGTTATAGAACTTTATCATAGAAGATTGTATTAATCAAAGTATCTATAACTTCTAAGACTTGCTGTCAAGTTCAAAAACTTTAGTATCTTCCACCATAGTTATTAGGTTACACAGTCCTGCCCAGTTTCACTCAGTCTCCACAGCTATAAGTGGAACAAAGTTACCTACCTCCAAATGTAGTGAGAATTAAAAAGAAATAGTATACTGGAGCAATTTTTAAGATGAGCTTATTATTAGAAAAAAAAAGTGTTATTTCATGATGATAAAGGAGTCATCACATAACAGACCTTCAAAATATATGAAATAAAAATTAATATAACTAAAAAGAATAGACAAATCCACATAGTTGGAGACTATACTGTACTGTTTCTTAGTATTTATAAAATATTTATAAAACATATAAAATATAAAAAATTAGGTTATAGATGATTTGAACAACACTATCAACCAACCTGACCTTGACTTAATTGGCATTTATAAAGCATTATTATGGGTTTATAAACCCATTATTATTATTTATAAACCCATATTATGGGTATAATGCTATAAAATAGCACTGTAAAATATATATGTTTTTAAGTACACATGTAACAGTCAGAAGATAGGCCATATTCTAGTCATAAAACAAGTTTCAGTAAATCTAAGAGGACTGAAATTATTCTCTGGCCAAAAGGGTAATAAATTAGAAGCCAAAAACAAAAAAATGTCTAGAAAATCCCCAAATATCTGAAAACTAAGCAACATACCTAAAAATAAACCTATGAGTTAAAGAAGAAATACAAGAGAATTCAGAAAATATTTTGAACTGAATGATAATGAAAACACTACATATCAAAATTTAGGGGCTACTGGCCAAAGCAGTACTTAAAGGGATGTTTATAACTTTTAATGCTTCTATTAGAAAGAAATGGAGTTTAAAAATTAACAATCTAAGAAGCTAGAAAAAGAAGAGCAAATTAAACCTAAAGTAGAGAAAGGAAATAATTTTTTAAAAATGGAAACAATGACATAGAAAACAAAAACAGAGAAAATCAAAGAAACTAAAAACTGAGCAGTTGAAAAGATTAATGTAACTGATAAGCCTACACTAGATTGGTCTAGGTAAGGAAGAAGAAAGCCACAAATTAACAATATCAAGAATGAGAGAGGGACATCACTATCAAGTGTACACATAACAAAAAGATAATAAAATAACACGAGAACTTTATGCTGACAAATTTGACAACTTATGATAAAAAGGACAAATCCCTTAGGAAACATGACTTACCAAACTGACAAAAAAGGTCATAGAAAATTGGTAGCCTTATGCCTAGCAAAGAATTTGAATATGTAATTAAAAACCTTCTCACAAACAAAACTGCAGGTTAAGATAGTTTCAATGGTCAATTCTATCAAATATTTAAGAAGAAAAGAGTGTTGATTTTATAGAAACTTCCTGAGAAAATAGAGGAGGAAGGAAAACTTCCTTACTTATTTTGTAAAGCCTGAATAGCTTTAACAGCAAAAACTGACAAGAAGACTACAAGAAAAGTGAAGGACCAAGGCCATTTATGAATATATAAAAGAAATCCTCAAAAATAATTAGCAAATCAAATCTAGCAGCATATCCAAATAATACAGTATGACCAAGTAAAATTTATCTCATGAATATAAGGTTGATTCAGCATTTGAAAAATCAAAGTAATTCCCCATATTAACAGAATAGAAAGAAAAAACATGATCATTTCAGTTAATGCAAAAAATGCACTTGACAAAATTTAACACCCATTTATGATAAAAAAATACTCTTAGCAAACTAGAAATAAAATAGAATTTTCCCACTCTAATAAAGGGCATCTACGAAAAACCTACTGCTGACATCATACTTAATGGCAATGAACACTTTGACCCTTAGATTGGGAACAAAGCAAGAATGTTCATTTTTACCACTTCTATTCAAAATACTGCAGGAAATTCTAGCTGTGCAAAAAAGCAATTAAACAAAATAAAAGGCCATCCAGATTGGAAATATATGGAGTGATATACCATGTTGATGGGTTAAGATTTTAATTTTCCCCAATTCAATCTCTATAATCAAAGTTATCTCAATTAAAATCCTACTAGGCTTTTTTGATAGACATTGAAAAGCTTATTCCTAATTTATATGAGAAAGCAAAGGACCTAAAATGGCCAAAACAATTTTTAAAAAGATCGAAGTTGGAGGACTTATACTATTTGATTTCAAGAGTATAAAATTACAGTAATCAAGATAGCATGATAGTGATGCAGGGTTAGATAAGTAGGTCAGTGGGACAGAATAGAGTTCAGAAGCAGGTCACCACACACATGGTGAACTGATTTTCAACAAGGTAAATCAGTGGAGAAAGCATAGTCTTTCAACAAATGGCCCCAGAACAGCTAGATATCTATGTGGAAAGAAAATGAACCTCAACCTCAATCTAATGTCAAAAATTATTTCAAAATGAATCATAGACCTATCCAAAAAAGCTAAAATTATAAAGCTTCTAGAAGAAACTATAGGAAACTATACTGATATAGGTAAACATTTATTAGCCAGGAAACAAAGAGCACTGACAGAAAATAAAAAAAATAACAAACTGGACTTCAAAATTAAACTTCTTTTCAAAAGATATCATTAAGAAAATGAAAATATAATCCATAGACTGGGAAAAAATATTTGTCCCACAAGAATTTGACAAAGGAATTGCATCTGAAATACACAAAGATCTCCTACAAATAAATAATAAAAAAAATACAATTTAAAAATGGGCACACTATTAGAACAGATACTCCACAAAAGAATATAAATGAAATGGCTAATAAGCACACGAAAAGGTAATCAAAAGTCAACAGCAAAACACAAATTAAAACTGTCAGGAGACACCACTGCACATACACAATGACTAATGTAAAAAGATTAAAAATACCAAATATTGGCAAAAAGTGAGCCAACTGGGAGTCTTGTATATTGCCAATAGGAGTATAAAATGGTATGGCCATTTTGAAAACCTACTTGACTGTTTCTTATATGTTTAAACATACACCTGCTCTATGACTCAGCAATTCCAATTGTAATTATTTACTCAAGAGAAGTAAGAACATATGCCCACAAAAAGACTTGTATAGTAGTACTCAAAGCAGTTTTATTTGTAATAGCTAAAAACTGGAAATAACACAAATGTCTATCAACAGTTAAATGAATACCTTTTTGTATAACTACACAATGGAATACTACTTGACAATAAAAATAATAATGAACTATTGACATAGCAACAACTGAGAAGAATATCAAAAGCATTAGGTTGCGTGAAAGATTCCAGACATGCTATATGATTCTAATTATACAAAGTTCTAAAACAAACAAAACCAAGGTATGGTGATAGAAATCAGAGTCAGAGGATTCATTGGAAAGGAGCCCAAGAGAACTTCTGGGGATAAAATGTTCTATATCCTGATTTCTCAAAAATCAGTGATCTTCACATTGAACATCTGTATTAAATTATGACTCTCTCTACATTTAGATATATTTTTAAATTTTCATAACATAAATTTTAAGTTAATAAAAAATGAAATGATTCTAATAAGTTGCTTTAGTAGCTTCCTCTCCTTATCAGATTTGACTGAAGCCCCAAATGCCCAGAACAGAATAGATAGCAGGACCTTGTAGTCTAAGATGACCTGCTAGACCGCAGTTGCACAACATATAAATGACTGTACAACTGTTTCTTCCAACACAGGCAGTCTGTCCCCCACAACCTACAAGAGGGTAAAAGTGGAAGAGGTCAAGCAAGGGGATTTCTTTGGAAAATGTTACTGAGCTACGGAGATGTTTTCTCTCCCTTGACCTCAGGTAAAGGACCAAGGTGCTTCCTCCTCGTCTCAAGCAAATGAGAACACCATTCAGTGAACTTGACATATATGCCCTAGACCCTCAAACTGTGGTCCACAGATCAGCAGCATGGACATCACCTGGGAGCTTGTGAGAAATGCAGAATCTCAATCCCAACTCAGACTCACTGAACCAGACTTTGCATTTTAACAGTATTCCCCAGGGGACTGGTATGTGCATTAAATGTTGAGAGACACTATCCTAGATTTGGGGGGAACATCTGGACTGGAATGAGGAACTGTGTTCAAGTCACCCTGCGGGTAGCACAGAGGAGGAAAGAGGGCTACACTGGGAGCCCAATGCACTTTCACCCAAGGCAGCACAGAGTTGTGTTTCCGTGAATCAAACAAGATCCACACAATGTGCCATCAGTCTGAGACTAGTTTGAAGGGGATTTTGCTTGAGAGCAAAGTAGTCCATGGGGGTGCACGATGAGGGCTCCAGGGCCAAGACTGGGAAAGTAAGCACTTGGCTACGAATAAGGCTTTGCCCACTCATGGAAATTGCAGCTATCTTTTTCTAAAGGTTTTGGGAGGCAGGGGTTTTGGGGAAGTGAGTGATCTCTGAGAAACCCAGAAAAGTCCTGTGAGAGAAAGAAACAACTATTGAATATTTACTATCCAGAGAGTACCAAAGCCAGACAAGATAGCACCAGCCATATAAGAATGTCCCCTTACTTGTATTCCTCCTGGCTAGATCCCGAGAGGTTAGAAACTAAGACAATTGAGTAGAGGGACACAGAAAGGAAAAAGAAAAACAGAGACCACCAGGTTTCCCTCTCCTACTTCAGGCTTTCCATCTGGAAAAACACAAGCCTTAGAAGGAGAGAAATTTTAACTTTAAATGAAATTCAGAAATTTAACTATTATACCAGGTAGGACATTACAATTACTGCAATAAGGCTGTTCTTGTTTCTAAAAGTAATCACAAGATGCCTGATTATCTAATATTAACTAGAACATTTATGAGACTTGCCTAAGATTTCACCCAAAAGGCAAGAAAAAGTCCAGATTATATATTGGGTTTAAATGGGTAGTTGGGGAAAGATTAAATTTATGTTCTGTTCATATCTTACTGAGTCCAGCTCACACAAGAAATTGAAAATATAGGAGCACCTGGGTGGCTCAGTCAGTTAAGCATCTGCCTTCAGCTCAGGTCATGATCCTGAGGCCCTGGGATGGAGCCCCATGTTGGGCTCCCTGCAGAGTGGGGAGTCTGCTTCTCCCTCTCCCTCTGCTCCTCCCCCCTGCTCATGTTCTCGCTCTCTCTCTCTCCCTCTCAAATAAATAAATAAATCTTTTAAAAAAAGAAAAGAAAACCAAAAGGAACTTCTAGAAATGAAAAAAAGTCATTGTAAAAAAAAAAAAAAAAAAACCCTCACTGAATTAAATGTCCATGATAGGCAAATATATAAAGACAGAAAGTAAAGTGGTTGTCTATAGGGCTGATGGGGAAAGGGAAGCAGACAATGGGGAGTACATAAACTGAAAGTTGGTGTCCCCCCACCTCCCAAATTCATATATTGAAACCTAATTTCCAATGTGATGATATTTGGAGGTGGGGCTTTTAAGAGGTGATCAGGTCATGAGAGTGGAGCCCTGTTAACAGAGGCTCCAGTGGACTTCCTTGACTCTTTCATCAAGTAAGGTTATAACGAGAAGATGGCTGTCTATGAATCAGGAAGTGGGCCCTTACCAGACACTGAAGCTGCCAGCACCTTGATCTTGGACTTCCCAGCCTCCAGAATTACGAGAAATAAATTTGTGTTGCTTATATGCCGAAAACAAAACAAAACAAATAGCCCTCATGAACCAATTAAATAAAAACTTAAAAGCAGCTAAAGAGAGAATTAATGAACTGAAAGATATATCTAAAGAAACTCATTAGACTATAACAGAAAGAGAAAGGGGATTGAAAATATGAAGGAGAGATTAAGAGATGAAGGAATGAGAAGGAGGAGAAAATGAGAAGGTTCAACGTGTTTCTTTCTTTTCTTTTTTAAAGATTCTATTTTTTAAAGTAATCTGTACACTCAATGTGGGGCTCAAACTTACAACCCCAAGATCAAGAATTGTGTGCTCCACCAAATGAACCAGCCAGGGGCCTCTTAACATGTTTCTAATCAGAGCATCAGAAAGCATGATGAGGGGGAATGGGCAGAAGGAAACAATATTTTTAAAAAAACAAAAACAAAAACTAATGACTCAGTAGTTTTCAGAACTGAGGAAAGACATGAATTTTTTTATTCAAAAACCACAAGTGCCTCAAACAATTAAATTTTAAAACACACACACAAATACACACAATGAAGTATTAAAGATGAATAAATCTTAAAAGCAACCCATGAGAAAAGACAGATTACTTGGACTGATAACACTTCTCAACAACAATAAAGACCAGGAGACAATGGAATTCCATTACCAAAGTGTTGAGGGAAAAGAGGGGTAACCTAGGATTTAATGTCCAGCTAAAGAATTATTGAAAACCGGGCGCCTGGGTGGCTCAGATGGTTAAGCGTCTGCCTTCGGCTCAGGTCATGATCTCAGGGTCCTGGGATCGAGTCCCACACCGGGTTCCCTGCTCAGTGCAGAGCCTGCTTCTCCCTCTCCCTCTGCCACTCCCTCTGCTTGTGCTCTTCTGTCTATCTCTCTGTCAAATAAATAAATAAAATCTTTAAAAAAAAAAAAGAATTATTGAAAACCAAGGGTGAAATAAAAATGTTTTTCAGATGAAGACTGAGCCTCAATAAACAAAAAAAAACTATTAAAGAAAGAAGGAAATTGGACTCAGAAAGAAGAAGTGGACTGCAGAAAGCATTTTTATTACTGTAAGTGGTAAAAACATGAGTGAATCTGAGGAAATATTGTCTGTACCAGACAGTAAGTAAAAATAACAATTAATGAGGGAAGAAAAATGGAAAAAGGAACTAACATACTAGACAAGAAAAACATGTAAGACAAAGTAAATAGAGAATGAAGGTGATCTGGGGGAAAAGACCAAAGGTTCTTATATTATTGAAGAGTAGCGGAGATATTTTGATTAGCTTTAGAGTTTTCTAAGTCAGTTAAGAAGGTGACAAGTTAAGAGTACATACTAAAAGAAAAGAAGTGGAGCTAAATCAAGGAAAGCTCCATTAATCCAACAGAAGGAAAGATGGGGGGGGAGGGCGGTGAAGGGGAGAAACAAGAAAGAAAAGAGTATAATTTATGGAAAACACAAATTAGGATTATAGAAATAAGTCCAAATATATCCATTATCATAACAATGTAAGCAAAACAAACAACTTAATTGATATAGAGAGATTGTAATGGAACCAATAAATCCAGCTACATGCTGTGTGAATGAGATCTATTTAATTGGTAAGGACAGGAAATATAGAGTTAGGAAATACTAACCAAAAGAAAGCCTGTGTAACTATTAATATCAAACAAAAGAAACCTTAAGGCAAAAAGTGTTATTTGGGATAAAGAGAATCACCACCTATATAAAAGTAATAATTCTCCAAGGAGCTACTTTGCTAAAAAGCAAAGTTTTCTCCATAAAACTGTGTTCTCACCATTTCCATTGCAACTTTTATAGAAGTATTCCTACCGGGAAAAAATAATAACACCTTCCTATCTAACTTCCCAAATAAATCAGATCTAAATGACTGAGTTTGGTTCTTTTCTCTCTCCTTTTTAATTAACCCCATGGCAATCTAAAAGGTTTAAAGTCACTTAAATTTTTCAGCAATGTCAAAGGAAAAGGATTCATGTTGAGCGCTCCTATTACTTTATTAAATCCTTATTGCAAAGAGCAGCAAAAAGAATTATAGATTTACGTGAGGGTTCCCTGCAGGTTGGAAACACTGACTCCAGTGTATTAGCAATTACATTAAATATTATAAAAGAAATGAAAGTTTCTAGGCAAAACAGTGGGTAATTTCAAAAACGGAGTTCCTCTTATGCCAGGTTTCAGATACATTTCCCATAATGCATGGGCATTTCAATTAATTTTCTTCATTCAGTTTTTCTGTTTGTGAAAGAATACAATTTCCCCATACACACACTAGGGATAATAAAACTTGCTTTACCTGGTACAGTGTTACTGTGAAGATGAAACTAAATAATACATGGGAAAGCCCTCTGCAAACCTTTTAGCATTATGTAATGTAAGAGATCATTATGAATCCGTGGTCCTGGGATGGAGTGCAAGTATTAAAATGCCTTACCTACCCTTTCTTGAACATTCCTGTAAAAAAATCTCAATTTTCTGTTATTGGGTTTTGTCTGATCTTGAAGAGTAAAGCTACTCCCATTTATATGTTTACACAAATATTAGCAAACCATGGCCCAGTAAAACAGCCGCTCACCTTTCTCTTGCTGCGCACACACCCCACACAGCTACATGGACACCCGAAGACAAGGAAACCTTGCTTCAGTATTTAGTGTGAAGAAATGTTTTTTCTTAATAACGGGTTCTGAAGCTCTTGTAAGCAGGGCTAGACTATCTTGCTATGCCTTCTTATGATTTGATTCACTACTCTTATGTAGGTAACACTGAATTCTTGAAGTAAATAATGTGAGTCTGGTAAGAAAAAAAATTTCAGTCAAATTGTAGTGAAGAGGGGATGAGGCAGAATAGACAGTAGATATGAGATAGCAGTGTTCCCTTCCGAAGGCCATGGCCTTCTTCTCCTTCCGTAGAATCCGTACAGAGGCATCTGCAGAAAGAGTTAAGTGCTGTGGAGGCAGGCAGACCTGTCAGAAATCTGGGTGAAGAAAGGTGAGTTACATCATCTCTTCAAGCCTCCATTTTAAAATAGGGGCAAGGAAGTCTACTGATATATAATGTAGGGGTGAGGAAATCTACCGACATATAAAGTAGGGGTGAGGAAGTCTACCGACATACAGAGAAGGGGTGAGGAAGCCTGCCAACATACAGGGTAGGGCTGAGGAAGCCTGCCGACATACAGGGTAGGGCTGAGGAAGTCTCCTAAACAGGGTGCTCGGTCTGCTGCCCAGCCTGTGTGCTCTTACACCGCGGGGGATCAGGGCCTCTATGTAGGCTTCCACCAAGACCTCCGCTCTCCCACTTGGCCTTAACTACTTGATCGCAGCCCCCAGTTTCTCATCCATCTGCAGAGTGTCAATCAACTTAGCAGTGATGAGACAACTCTACTGTCTTTGTAAGCATCCCTTTCGCCATGTCTTCTAAATGCCGGAATCATCCCGAATCATCGCAGCTGTGACAGCAGTCCCCACCACCAGGACACTTTCCCAGGTCACCACCAGGGAAAGCCTCGGCAATTGGGCCACTGCCTTGTATCAGGGACTCTCTGTGCCCCACCTATTGCTCAAGACAGTATCCTCTTCACCCACTAGGGATGAGTAAATTAGGCCCAAATCTCCATCTTACCACGTCATTCAACCATGGTTTTCAGTACCATGTGTCACTTCTGACCCTCCAAGAGGCAGATTGCCAAGACAGGACTAGAAATGCAAGAGAATTTGTGGGACAGCTCCTATAAGGGAAAAAGGGGAGTGGGCCAGTCGCAGCCAGGAGGGCTGAGAGGCTGCAGTGCAGGTCTGACCCCGTGACAGAGAGAGGGAAAGGGGGAGGGCCAGGGAGGAGAGTCTTAGATGCAGCTCAGTTCTGGGAGGGATTCAGCCGAGCTGATGGGGAGTCCACCAGAGGGTCCCCTGTGTAGCAGAAATGAGCCTGCTTTAGGACCACTGTTGCATCCCCTCACTGGCCAAGCCATCCATGGAAAGCTCATGTCCAGGCAGGTGCAGACAGATTCTGAGCAGAGCCCAGCAGCAGAGGCAGCCTCCAGGAGGCTCCTCACAGCAGGAGAGCCAGGCCTCACATGTTTGTGGCCACCACAAGGATGGAGGGACCTGAGAACACCTCACTGGGCAATCAAAATGAATATCACCCACGAGGGGCAGACTGGTATCATGTGCCTCTGGACATGATACCTGGAGGAGGACACAGCAATGCTTCTGTGATATGTCCACCAAACATGCATAGCCTGAATCTAATCACGAGGAAGCAGCAACAAATCCACATTAAGGGGCTACCTGCAAATAACGACCAGTAGTTCTCAAAAATCTCAGTGCCGTGGAAGACAAAGAAAGGCTGAGGAGCTTTTCCAGATGAAAGGAAACTAAGGCGGTATGAGAGCTAAACTCAGTAGTGACCCTGGATTGGATCCTGTACCTGAGGGGAAAGAGGGGCAGCAAGAAGACTATTGGGACAATTGATGCAATTGGATTATGCGCTGCAAGATTTAATAAAATCATTGTATCAATGTTAAATTTCCTGAGTTTGATCATTGTACTGTGATTTTGTAAGAGGCTGTTCTTGATAGGAAATACATACTAATGTATTAAGGTATAAGGAAACATAATATACGCAACCTTTTCTCAAATGGTTCAGAAAAATAAGTTCTATAAATTAGAGATACAGAGAATATGAAGGACATTTCTGAAAGGTACACAGACTAGTCACATGTACGACTGCTGACTTCATCAATGGTCAAATACTGCACCGAGACATGAAAAGTACATGAGTGATATTAAAACACGGTATTAACACCCGCTCTCCTGGCTTCTGGCCAGTGAAATGAAAGACATGCTGAGTCAAAGTTTTATGGGGTGGCTTTCATTATTCAATCACAACTATGTGGTGAATCATTATTGCACTTGCCAGAAACTCCACCCCACTGTCTGCGATTATCTGTTTTATTTTCATTTTCTTTCTTTTTTTTTTTTTTTAAAGGAGCCGGGTGTTAGGGGCGCCCAGGTGGCTCAGCTGGTTAAGCATCTGCCTTCGGCTCAGGTCATGATCCCGGAGTTCTGGGATTGAGACCCACATTGGGCTCCCTGCTCAGCAGGGAACCTGCTTCTCCCTCTCCTCCCCACTTATGCTCTCTCCCTCAAATAAATAAAATCTTAAAAAAAAAGGAGTCTGTCAGATAAGATTCTAAATGTGGGCATATTGACTTTGATCCATTAGTCAGTATTACCACACTGGTTTATGTAAAGGGGGTGTGAGGGAGGGGACGCCCAGCCCACCAGCATACATTTTCAGCTATGTCAATTGAAAGACAGATAGTGGGGCGCCTGGGTGGCTCAGTTAAGCATCTGCCTTCGGCTCAGGTCATGATCCCAGGGTCCTGGGATCGAGCCCTGCATTGGGCTCCCTGCTCAGCAGGGAGTCTGCTTCTCCCTCTCCCTCTGCTGGTCCCCCTGCTCATGCTCACTCTCTCCTCTCTCACTCTCTGTCAAATAAATAAATAAAATCTTTTAAAAAAAAAAAATGAAAGACAGATAGTAGGTCAAGAAGGACATACCCAGACATTTGCAATGTCCCTACCAAGCTTTGATTTTCATAATTCTTAAACACACACACACACACACACAGGCTTATAACCTTAAGTTTTACCTCCACTCACCATTGCGTCCAGTTTATCCTTTTTAAAGCTCCTTATGTCCATTATCTCCTAGACAAGACATCTACCTTGTAAACAATCCAGCTCTAAAGATGTGCTCCCTCGATCTGTGTCCCAGCTCCAGTGTTTACTGTCGTGTGACGTTGGACAAGTTACTTTACCTCCTGGTATTCTCGATTTTATTATCCCTGCATTACAGATAAGGACTCTGAGGCTTGGAGCAGCTCAGCAAGTTATCTAAATCACTTGGCAATTCCCTGTTAGAGCTGGGAACTTCTATGGAGCTTTCAACGCCCCTACAAAGATACAGATTTGTTTTCCATTAGCACCAGCATTGTGTGAGTTCAAGGAATGTTTCCTTGACAAGGTGTTGTTCAAAAATAAAAGTCACATTTCTCATTAAGCAGGTGACAATTTTCTACCATTCAATTCTATTCAGCATGCAATATTTAGAAGGCAGGCAGCAGGGGGAGATGGGAGAGGTTTCTGGGGCCAGAAGCTTCGGATTTGAGCCAGGCTACTGCCACCTACTCTGTGCTCAGTTTTCTCTTTGGTAAAATGGAAATTCGGATGTTGGGTTGAGTAGCAATACTACATGCACATAGTAGGCATTCAACCAAAAGAGCTTTTTAAATATATACTAATTTTTGAGCTCTTGCTGCTTGCCAGGGACCCTGCTATGCACAGGAAACATGGAGACACAGAAGATGTAGTCCCTGCTGTCAGGGGCTCACCCTCCAGGAATTTGTAACACTTCCTCATCTAGCAAGGATAGTAAGCCAGTTGTATACGCTGTAGTTATTTTCTTCCGGGTATGCTTTTTAAATTTTGTTTACATTCTTTTTTTAAGATTTATTTATGTATTTTAGAGAGGGGTAGGGGAGGGGCAGAAGAAGTGAAAGCTCAAGCAGACTCCCTGAGGGGGATCTCGACCTCGAAACCCTGACATGACCTGAGCCCTCAGCCAAAACCAAGGGTCAGACTCTCAACTGACTGAGCCACCCAGGCTCCCCTTTTGTTTACATTCTTAATTCTCTGACGTTTTTCATTTTTGTGGAGTAAATCTAAACAATTTTTCTTTTATGGTTTCCTGATAGCCTTAAACCCAGAAAGCCCTTCTCTACTTCTTGTATCAGATCAATGTTCATCTGTATTTGTTTCTAGTTCTGTTACAGACTGTTCTTCACATTTGAATCTTTAATCCACTTGGAATTTGTTTGGCTACATGGTGGTAAGGTGCTGAAGAGTCATCTTTTTAAGACACATTCCTGATAACACTGGTTGATGATACTGGTAACTCATATGATGTGTACCCAGTTCTGGCTCAATAACTTCCCCTCTGAGCCGCCTGCCGTGAATGTGAATTGCCACTCATTGAAAAGGCCAAAGGAGAAAAATGTATATCGATGGGTTTTATCCCATTTAGTTGCTTCATTTTTAAGGCAGAACAATAAATGTCAGTTCTTTTGTCTCAATCATATAAATGTGGAAACTTAAATGGAATATTTTGTACAAGGGTTAAAGGTCAGAGGCACACTAAGCCCAGAGAAACGTGTAAGAGAGGTTAAGTCATGTCATCACCGAATGAGCCACAGACACTCACATTAAAGCTTCTCTCATCTGCCTGTCATCTTATGGTCATCTTTTCCAGATGGACTATGGAATCATTTATGCCAGCGAAAGAAAATTCTAGTAGAATCGTACCCCTTTCTCAGTCTGTTACTTTGGTTCTTTAAAAGCCGTTCCAGGAACATGACCTACTCAAGAAAGGATATGGGAAGCAATCTCCATGTTAGTCTGGCTGGCAGTTCAAACGCACCTTCTCCAGAGATCAGACTTGGGCTGGGTGGCCTCACTGTCCAAGAATGAGTATGGACATGGCAGTTTCCCCACAGAGTGTCTCACTGCTCGGCCAGGGTCACAGTGCTGGTGTGGATCCCCTTAAGGCCATGGTTTGGTCCTCTGAGCGTGCAGCCCGTGCCAACTGCCCACGGCGCCCCTCAGGGCACATATCGGCTCCCTGCTCCATGGTCAGCCCGCAGAGCTTCGAGAGTTCTCCCTCGCCACCGAAGCCCAACCGGGCTCCTCTGACCTCCTGCTTTGGGAGGTGCAGAAGCTCCTACTGGGGTTTCCTACTACCCTGCCGCCCCACACATTCCACATGTTAAGGGAGTGTTAAGAGTTTACCACCCACAATACTCACGGAGTTGTTTTACTGGAGTCAGGTAGAGCGTGCAAAGAGGTATCACTGGGGTTGGTCTTGGCACAAACCGCTGCCCTTCTCCGCAAGGCTCTGGAAGGAAATAGGCAGATCAGCTCCACGTGCACTCAGGCATTTGGACAACTCCATGTTTTCTTCATTTGTGAGGTGGGGGCCACACCACCCTCTTTGCCCTGCCCCCTCCCCCTGGCCACCAGGTGCAGGAATACTCCTCTAACATGACCTCATTCACTACCACCCCCCAAATCAAGGCAGTGGGGGTGAGCACAACATAATCCTCTCTCTGAGTCCCTCAGTCAGTTCGTCTCCCCAACTCCTAATCCTCAACCTCCCCACATGCTGCCCCTGCCTAAGGGAGGCATAAAGGCAAAGCACCTCCTAGTACTTACCTGGAACACCCCCCTTTCTCAGGGAGCCCCACTTAGTTCTGAACCTTTGTGATTCCACACCCAAATCTTCATGGCGGTCATGGGGGACGGGGGGTAAGGAGGATGGACTCTTCATAGAGTCTCTGTGCAATCTGTAAGCTTCAGAATATAGATAGCAGGCTGGCTTTGTTGGCAGTTACACCCACACGTATTGCTGCCTTTATAGACACAAACTGTGGCTGGCCTTAAGGTCCTAGTACTTCAGAGTGCATGCACGTGTGTGCGCATGGGCGTGTGCGAGGGAGAAGGGGGTAGGAGGGGCCAGACGATGCAGAAACAGAAAGTCTTGGATAAGCTTCTTCTAAATATGTGGGAAGGAGAAATGCCCATGTGATAGAAACATGCATTCAAGCCATTCATCCTAATAAGTGTATTTCTCCATAACAGGAGTTATGAAAACAGGCCCTCTTCTCTAAATGCATAGTCCAAAAGCATGAACTCCCAAGAAAATGACAGAGTATTTAGCAGAAAAGTCTTTTGAGAAAGAAAAAATATGTATACAGATAGATAAAACATATACATGAGAGCTAGTATATTCCCTAGAGATAGTTTTCAGGCAAATTTCTCCTTGTGTTTGTTATTGGGTGTAATTACAGGGAAATAGCATCACTGTTTTGTTGTTTTAATTGGGATGATAGGAGCAGCTTTGTAACTAATTCCCCTGCTCATCTCACCCAACCCCAATCCGTCCTTCATGGTTCTGCCTTTTAGGGTCGTGTAGCTCCCCTGGTGTTCACAGTCCCTGTGGCCTTGCCTGTCACTTCTCTGGTCTTGTCTTCCGTGACTTTCCTCAATACATAACCTACATTCTAACCACCCCAAAACAGCTTTTGTAACTGGCTGGGTTCTCTCTCAGATGTCCATGCCTTTGGCCTACCATTGCTTTTCTTCAGAAAGCTCTATGCTGACCCCACACCATGGCCATCTGGTCAAGCACAATGTATTATTCAAGTCTCAGTTCTAACATTGTCTAGTTCTCCTTAAGAGAGACTAGACTAGACTTAATTTATACTTCAGACAGGCAGGAGCTATGGCCATTCTGCTCTCATATAGCACTTGGGGTGACCCTGTCTTATCCTTGCTTTGTACATTGTTGTCTTTCCCACTAGACTCCAAACTTCTTGGGGCCAGAGGTCGTGGCATTCATTCCTTACGTCCTTAGTACCTAGCACAGTATTGGAAATCAACAAATATGCATTGAATTAATGGTGTTTAATAGCATCTCCATTTTCCATCTACACGTCATGTTGTTACCTAGTGTTTCCCCAAATTAGTGGTGCTTATCACTTCCCTTGCCTAACTTGTCATTTAGGAAACTTTCACACTTATTAGCCAAGTCTACCTCTCAAACCCCCCCAGCTGGAGAAAATTAAATATTGATAACAGCTCCCTGATTTCCCCCCAAAGGCAACCAAGAGTTAAGACCAATTCATTGTCTGGCTATCATGGATAACACATGCAGGCTGGCACAACCACGGTGCTCAGTCCAAATGGTGCTATTAATACTCTCTCCTCTGGTAGGCCCAGCATGGCAGGCTCACAAGAGAGGATGTCAATTCACTTTGTCAAAGCAAACATTCCTCTTGGGGGACATCTGCTCAACCTCGAGGAGAGAATAATGACCACAGCCCACAGCAGCGGGGGATGAGTAATTTACTGCTGCTAGGCAATTAGTGTTGCGAGAAAAAAAAATTGCTTTCATTTAAAATTCTCTTTAAACCATGTGTATCATGGCTCATGGGATAATTTATGTATCATTAGAAACTAAGAAACATACATCACCCTAATAAATTGTCTCTCCCATTCACCACAACCAATAGCTCCCAGGGGTCTTTAAGAAGTCAGAGTTTTGCTGTCCTTGTTATACAAGATGGTGTGGAAATGTTGTATGTGACTCATTCAGCTTCTCATTCACTCCCCGGTTCTCTGGCAAAGACAGATGGCAGGAGAGACACTTGTCACCATTTCCACCCACTGGTTTGCCACAGCATTTGCTGTAAATGAGCCCATGGTAGGATGGCCATGAGTTGTATTGTTTTCCCTAACAACTTGAATGTCTATTTTGGGATTTGGTTCATCTTGATATCTTCCCAGGGCTAATATGTCCTTTTCTCCAAAACATGGCATATTGAACAATCCTACATCTCCCCATTCAAGACAGGCCCTTCATTCTAATGGGAGATGGCTGCAAAGAGCTTGGAGAGAGCATCTGACCATCCGGTGGAACAGGTCCCACAAGCCTTTCTTGAGCCAGGTCGGAGGTCATATGGTAACCTCGGCGAACTGCCCTCAGCTGCCTCTCTGTCAAGGGAAACGCATGGAACAGAAAGTAAGAAAATGAGGCATGGGGGGAAAGGTGAGCCGCCCAGCATCCAACCTGCCGATGCACTCAGGTTCACTCTTTCCTTTCATTAAATTTCAATTGGTTTAAAGGTAAAGTACAATGCTGGGTTCCTTCCTAGCTTTTTCCTGAAGGGCCATGCTTTAATCGCTGAGGTCGTCACTGAGTTACACTGTCCTATCATGAGAATTTGCTAGGTGACTTGTGGGGCCTCTTGTTCAGAAAATATTAAGAATTGCAAGGCTGTGAGGGCAAAGCATGAAACACCGTGTGGGGTCCTTTGGGAATGCACAGGTCACATGGCCACAAACCTGCACAGCATCGATATCAAGCATCTCAGACGGAAGGGGCCAAAAAGCAGAGGTGTTCGGCACTGGCTCCAGCTCGGTGCAGGACCTTTCCTCTCTGGTGCCCAGAGCTCCTCGAGTCCCTCCTCGAGTGCCTCAGATCTGAGCACCGTGCTCAGGGGTTCATCTGGGGGGCTCTCAGTCCCTCGGTCCCACAAGAGCTGCTCCTGTGTGTCTCACAAGCAGTGCGAACTTCTGGATTTGGTAGAGAGACTCAGCTAACGTTATGGCTGAGATGTTCAAACTTGAAGTGAGGAGTAGCAAAATTAAATTTGCTCGAGTTACGTGGAAATGGTTAATAATAAAGCACGATCTAGTTACCCAAAGTTACCGAGATAAGTGGCGGCTACAGGGGAATCCTTCAGATGACGGGACTCATTATCTTTACACAGCATGGATCTTTGTAGTGGCAGGAGCAATCCATGGTCAAGACCACAGCAGCAGTTCACCGAGCATACTCCCCCAGTGACTCCAGGGCCCCTGCCCGTCGGTGAGAGCGCTGGGCCACTTCTACAGGGGGCCCTCGGGCATTGCAGGGTGACTGGCTGTGTGTCCCTAGAGTAAAAGGCTGGCCTGCTGTGCTCTTTCTAACCCTGAGATGCTGAGCCTAGGCCTCCCCTGAGCCAGGCTGCCCTCCCACTACTGTTACACAGGACTGGATGTGGGGTATTTACACACTTAAAGTCCTAACTGGAACATAGTCCACCAAAAGTGTGTGGTGAGTTCACAACAAAATAAAGATCTTCCTGGCCAGCCGAGGTGAATAGATCTGCACATTTGTAGACTATGATAGAAAATCTTCGGGGCGCCTGGGTGGCTCAGTCGTTAAGCATCTGCCTTCGGCTCAGGTCGTGATCTCAGGGTCCTGGGATCGAGCCCCGCATCGGGCTCCCTGCTCCGCGGGAGGCCTGCTTCTCCCTCTCCCACTCCCCCTGCTTGTGTTCCCTCTCTCGCTGTGTCTCTCTCTGTCAAATAAATAAATAAAATATTAAAAAAAAAAAGAAAGAAAAAAGAAAATCATCTCGAAGATACAACATTCACCATGCACTCAGGAGTCATGCCCAGTTCAAGGCACTTCATGTTTGACTCATTTAATCCTCACAGTCCCCATTGTACAGAAGAGGAAACTGAGGCCCTGTGGGATCTGTCCAAGGAGACTCAGTAGGAAGAAGGGATGCAGACTAAACATCTAATGTCTTCACTATTGCCTGGTCCCATGGAACCTACTTAAAAACATGGCAGAAAAATCAAAAGGAAAGAATGGTTCAGGTTTCGATTTCAATGCCGGGTTTGTCTGAGTTCTCTGACTCACATGCGAGTCCCACAGTCCGTTGAAGTTTATCGTCATCATTTAGAAGCAGAGAGTAATGTGCCCAGGGCCACAAAGCTCCAGGGGAGACTTGGACTTTCACTCAAGTCAGTCCAGATGGCTCCCACACCTGTGCCCTTTCCTCCTGCCCCAGGTCAACAAGCTCAAGGGGGTTGCGTCCAGCTGTGAGGGAGTCCCTGCAAGCCAACAATGTACATTGTCAAGAGATGGAGATCCCAGGATGAAACCAGCAGAACCAGACAGAACACGTCTCCCACCTTCCAGGGTGAACTTTCCAAGTGGAGGCCTAGGTGGGAGAAAAAATGGTTTGTCCCAGATGTGTCTATTAGCAGAGCTCTGTGAGCAACATTGTTCAATAAAATCCAAACAGATAATACATTTGGTAAAGTGATAATTGTTTAAAATTATTAAAAAGAGAGAAAACAAGGCTTCCATGGAGAGAGGGTCACCTTGAAAAAGATTTTTCTTCCTGAAAGGGTTTTGTTCGGCTGGAGGGAAAAGAAATAAAAGGAAACATGAAAGCCAATAAAAGAAAAACACAAGCATGGAAGACCATCATTCATCTTCTATTCAAATGGCAGTCATTGCTGCAGATTACAGAAAGGCTTTAATAGCACTTCTATTCAGAGACAAGCTAAATACTGGGGGTACACTCAGAAGTGAGCGAGTGATCTAACTGCATACCTGATTCTGGAGTCTTGGGAATGACCCTAGAACCACCAGTTAAATGGTCATTAGTTTAAAAGTTGAAAGTAACCCTTGACATTTTTTGGTAAGAAGTTAACTAAAATGGGGCGCCCGGGTGGCTCAGTTATTTAAGCGTCTGCCTTCGGCTCAGGTCGTGGTCTCGGGGTCCTAGGATCGAGCCCCAAGTTGGGCTCCCTGCTCAGTGTGGAGTCTGCTTCTTCCCCTCCCTCTGCCCCTACCCCACCCCGTTCATGCTCTCTCTCAAATAAATAAATCTTTTTTAAAAAAAAATTTAACTAAAATGATCATTTTGGCAAAGTATTCTGTGTGTAGACATGAGTCACTCACTTATTTTAATGATATTAAGTGAATGATTTTCCTGGCCTAGATTTGGTGAAGGGGGGGCAAAGGGAGGGGTATGAGAAAGTAAATCTGATAGGAGCTTGGCCAGGAGGGGCAGGGAAAAAAGAGAGAGGCTTGGGATGAGGGTCCTGCTTAATTCAAATTCTGTTCTTCACTAATAAATTTAAAATAGTTGAGCCCTAAAAGATAGCACAAGTATGAGATAAATCGATGCATGAAGTGATCTTAATCTCAAGTCATTATCATAAATATTTATTGAATAACTTCTATATACTAACCCCTCCTTCACTGCCTTTAAGAAAGTGAGAAATCCTTTTTGGAGACCAGATAGTTAAAAGAGATGTGATCTGAATTTTGCACTAGGTAGATATTAAGAAATACCACATTAAAAAAAAAAAAGCAGTAGCTCCATTTGTTGTGATAAAATAAATTTATTTGGGAAAAAAATACCATCTTTCCTTGCTTGACAAGGGCAAATCACCACCATAGTAGAGTTCAACTGTTAAAATGAGTGAGCACTGTTATAGTTCACTTCCACATGTCATGTGTACAATCAACAATTAGCACAAGTGACAAGGTGTCCAAATGACTCTCTTTCCAATTTATCCCACTGACAATGCCAACAGTTGCTTCCTGTCATGCTGAAACACACACACACATACAAACAGGCCTAGAAATGTCCACTACAAGAGGTCTTTTTGTTGATGTAAGTGTGTTCTTTAAAAGGCTTAATGGGGGTGCCTGGGTGGCTCAGTTGGTTAAGCGACTACCTTCGACTCAGGTCATGATCCTGGAGTCCCGGGATCGAGTCCCGCATCGGGCTCCCTGCTCGGCAGGGAGTCTGCCTCTCCCTCTGACCCTCCCCCCTCTCATGTGTTCTCTCTCTCTCTAAAAATAAATAAATAAAATCTTTAAAAAAAAAATAAATAAAAGGCTTAATGGTTCTCCAACTTGGAATTTTTAATTTATTTTTTTTTAATTTTTTTTTTTTTTTGCCACGAGGTGTGTTTTATTTTCATTAAACATACAAATAATTTGCTATAATATCCCAGGGCAAACCGGAGAATTTGGCAGTCCGATGGGGGGGTCCCCTCAGAGACCCGCAGGCCGGTGGCGCCGGCACGGAGTGCCCGGGTTCACAGTGCAGCTTGTCGCTCGTGTCCATCTTGCAGGTGGCTCTTCTTCCTCCACATCCCGACTGGGGTGTCTCGAAGATGACGGGGGTGGGGAATCCTTTCGGTTCTTAGGAAATTTCACTCTGCTTCTCCTGTTCAGTGGTCTCTTTGGTCGGCAGGGTGTTCTTCTCCTGGTCTCCGTTTTCTTCAGCTTGGCCTCATCGAAGCTGGCGATTTCCCCCATGTCCGGCTTGTTTGCCATTTCTTAAAGTGATCCGTGGAGTTCCGCTCCGAGCCGGCGCCTGGTGCTCCCACTCGGTTGCTGCAGCAAGAGACCTGGAATTTTTTTTTTTTTTTTAAGATTTTTATTTATTTATCTGAGAGAGAATGAGAGAGAGCACGAGAGGGAAGAGGGTCAGAGGGAGAAGCAGACTCCCCGCCGAGCAGGGAGCCCGATGCGGGACTTGATCCCGGGACTCCAGGATCATGACCTGAGCCGAAGGCAGTCGCTTAACCAACTGAGCCACCCAGGCGCCCCCAAGAATCACTTTTAAAACAAACACCTAGTGGATGATAAACACGCATCTTTCATTGCATGGCTTTAAGTGCCATTGTTTTTGCACGCTCTGAAATATGATATTTTTTTCCAGCCCCACACTGTGATGTCATCAATTAAAGTCCCGTGCAGAATGTCATTATCTCTGCTCTATTGCACTCATGCCCAGTAGTTGACTGTAGTCTATGCTTCATCCCATCCAAGTTTATAAAAGGAACTTTGGAACTTCAGTTGTGTTCAACCAGCTGACAGTCCTCTTTCCTGCTCCACCAGTAATAAGTCAGTATTTTTGGAAGTCCTGCTCCAAGCTGTTGGGGGTCCCTCTGCACTGTCACTGGGTAGAAAGGCCTGAGACTTGATTATCTTTAGCAGAAGGACTTTAGTTGACAAGTATCAAGTGGTCATCACTTCCCCTCCTGTATCAGAAAGGGGGAGGGAGAAAGAGAAAACAATGATTTCAAAATCTTGGAGCTGGAATAAGAATACTTAACGTTCTAGGCATGTATAGGTTCTAGACCTGCTGAATGCCACGTGTAAGAGGAAGAAAGGTTAAGAAGGACAGTGCACATTATTTTTGGTTTGAGCAGATGCCTTTGGCAATTCTGAAGAGCTGTCCCTGTCCTGGGACCCTGCATCTCCCTATATTGACAAAGCCTCACTCGATGGCTACAACAGATTTTCCCCTTCGCTGCAGTGGAGAAAGGGGAAAGGTTAACTCTGCATCTGTCCAACTCAGTAGATTTTTCCAAAGAATCACATCACATTAGAACTGGAAGAGGTTTCAGAGGTCATGTTGCAGCCTGGTGGCACTGGAAAGACCAGGAGGTTAAGGAGAGGTCAGGGAACACACTCAGTAACCGGTAGGGTCCAAAACAGAAACCCAGGTGTTCTGATGATCAGGCTAGAGGCTCTGGCAATAATTTGAAGGGGAATCAGTCTGTGGTGGTTGCTGGACTGCTTGATTAAAAAAGAATGACCTTCATCTTGCTCTGCAGGAGACAGAGCTGTGATAGTTGAGGCTGTTAGTCACGGGCACCAGCCAGGGGCCCCAGACACCAACATTTGTGCCGCCCTCCCTCCCCAGATTCCCTCAGTGAGGTCCTGCTCCAATATTTACTCTCCATTTATGGCCTTCCTCAATTAAACCATTCGTAGCTTCGTAGCCTTTAAACACATTCAGGTGTACTGAGGTTTTGATGGAGTCAAAGCCATCATTTATTCTCAGTACAATCCATTTCCTGCATCAGTCCCATGATCTTCACTTACTCTCGGCAGGGTCCATCCAAATCTGCCCGGGATCCAGGCCTTGATCTGATGATTCAACTCAAACTGCTCCAGCTGATTTCACCCATAACCATCTTTGGGAACAGACACTACTGTTTTTATTTTTGATATCCCTTTGTTCAAAACTTTCAACATTTTAGTTCTTCAGTTGACTTCCTTGATAGACTCCCTCATTCCATTTAATTCTTTCATTCATCATGACGAGCAGAGCTCCCCCTGAACCAGCATCTTCTCGACGGCCCCTAGCACACCATACAGTGGACAGTCTGCTGATGCTGCCAATTCTTCTCAGCTCTCAGACCCAATCTGATCAAGAACTTTTCCCGTCCACCCCTTAAACCTTCTACTCGTTCCATATGGCTGCTCTAGAAAACATTTAACCGCCTCCTGTGGCTTTTTGTGATGCACACCAAGTTCCAAAAACCAAACACCTAAGACTGATTGGTTACTTTCCAGAATTCACAATTATATCCTCTGATGAACATTTTTTCTTTACAGTTAAATACACATCAGAAAAAGCAACTTTGTGAGACTTTTCCTTATACAAGGTGCCTCTTAGGAAGCAGCTGCCTATTAGGAAAATTAATTTCTCCTTATCCCAGCTCCTATGTCAATAATTTAATGCTCTAAGAGGAAGAAATGTGATTTTTAGAAACTTCACTTTTCTCAGAAGACCTCATTTCATATTTACCAGCCATTCTTTGGAAATGCTCAATCATATCATTTCAAAATCCCAAGATGTGGTATGAATTGATTAACAGAAAATACATCCTGTGGTTTTAAGTAGCAATTATGTTCTTCCATCTTCCTTCAGGAATTTGGTTTAGAGAATTCTTCTCGAAAAACATGGGTAGGGGATATTTTTAGTTAACACCCCACCTCTGACTTCACATGAAAACAAATAAGGGTACAATTAAGAAAAGTATCCTCATCTGACCTCCATTCTAGTCCCCAAAACACCATGTGGATGTGTTGCCACTGAGGTGCAGACCATTTGCATAAGTGTCCGGCTGAACATGAGCAAAGTGCCGTTGGTCAAGGCAGAGCTTCTGATGTGTGTTCCCAGCCACGGTTATGCACAGCCTCCTCTCAAGGAGGTTTCCTACTCTGCTCAAGAAAGGTTATTGGTACCAAATATTGCAGCAAGGGAAAAGGCCTTTGAAATTCCCAGAGGTCCACCTCTAAAAATAAGTGTTTTGACCTCTTACTTGGCCACCTCAGAATTCACCTTCTTGACTTTAGGGACATAACTCATGTATTCCCAAGAGATTTCAACCATGTCATGTAGCTTTCTACCCTGTTTTAGAAGAAACAATTCATTTCTGAAGCCAGTTTCAGTGGGAGGAAAGAAAATGAAAGACAAATTATTTCCCACAACAAGCTGATTTCTGAGTGTAGAGTAAACCTTGGAAGAATTCTTTGTTAAGGCCACGGAGAAGCTCACCTTAGGAGCATGGAGACCTGCTTAAACACAGTACTGACCTCCTCAGGCAGCAGACGCACGACAAGAAGGCTGAGGACTCTTTCTGATACTTCTCTTTGCTACTACATTCCTTCAGGAATTCCTGAAGATCCGTTTCAGGAAACCCATTCTGTTGGTATTTCTGTAAAAAGTACACAATGTTGTTACCTTATTTATAGAACATGAGAAACTGCTCCCTTTGTCAACACATCACACCCACCTTTGCTAAAATAAAACTCTCCCACATTGCTAGGTCAGATGCAAAAACTGATATTAACAGTGATGCATCAATCTGTCAGTCCCAGAAAGCCAAGCCAGGGCCACCATGAGAACAAAAACAAACCAAAAATCCCAGAAAGAAAGCCATGGCTGGGCAGGGGAGGGGTGTATTAATAAGGGGAGTGAAGGAAATAGTCAAAAGTCTAAAATTTTAATCCTAATTAT
The DNA here is from genome assembly GCF_029215605.1 of Mirounga angustirostris. NCBI lineage: Eukaryota > Metazoa > Chordata > Mammalia > Carnivora > Phocidae > Mirounga > Mirounga angustirostris. Next base: position 119,961,898 of record NW_026991712.1, on the reverse strand, counting down.
AAGACCAGATAAGGGGGCGCCTGGGTGGCTCAGTCGTTAAGCGTCTGCCTTCGGCTCAGGTCATGATCCCAGGGTCCTGGGATCGAGCCCCGCATCGGGCTCCCTGCTCTGCGGGAAGCCTGCTTCTCCCTCTGCCACTCCCGCTGCTTCTGTTCCCTCTCTCGCTGTGTCTCTCTCTTCAAATAAATAAATAAAATCTTTAAAAAAAAAAAAAAAAGACCAGATAAGATCTCCCCTTACCCTCACTGCCAATGTAGAGTCTACAGGGCAGTAAGCCCTATTTCCTCTACTTTTATAGAAGTTGGTCACTTAGTGGGGCAGAAGGCAGCAAGTTCTTCTCGATAGACACAAAGACCCTGAGACCCTGCTCACCCCATGTTTACTGAGGTCACCGAGGCTTGGCCCACTCCCAGGGCCACTGCCTCCTCAAAGAGAGGAACCCCCAGGGCAGGAGTGTGCGACTCCTATCTCCATGCCCAGCCCTGCTACTAGAGCCAACCGCCCATCCCCACGTGAGCACTCATCTCCACGGCCAAACAAAGCACTCAGGGGCATTTCCAATGGATGGTAGTCTTCTTCTTCTTCTTCTTTTTTTTTTTTTTTTTTAAGATTTTACTAATTGTCAGAGAGAGAGTAAGAGAGAGCACAAGCAGGGGGAATGGCAGGCAGAGGGAGAGGGAGAAGCGGGCTCCCTGATGAGCAAGGAGCCCGATGTGGGGCTCGATCCCAGGACCCCGGGATCATGACCTGAGCCGAAGGCAGATGCTTAACCGTCTGAGCCACCCAGGTGCCCCTCAGTGGATGGTCTTCTGAATTAGTCTGAGAAGGGCTTATGAAGAAGACAAAAGCCCAAGGCACTGACATAACACCTCTGGCTGTTCCGACACTGGCTCCGAAACAGGGTTTTCCATGCACGGCCATCTGCTGCGGAGATGCCACCGCATGAGGCGGCACAGAGCTTCCATCGAGCTACCACACAGTTCAACAGGTCCGGCCTGAAAGGATCCAGGATCCATGGGGTGGCTGAGGGAGGCAGGAAGCGAGGCAGCCACCAAAACCTTTGCTCTCACCATTTCAAGGAAACCTGCACCACGCAAATGGCTGTCGTGTACGGGTGTGCCGTGCCTGGTCAGGCTGTCAAGGTGGCAGAGACACCCCTTATCGCTGAAGCTTACTAGTCACAGCTTAAGTCCCAAGACGGGCAGTTACAGCTGCCACTGTGCAGACTGACTAACCATGCGCAGCCCATCCGGACCCACGTCCTTTCTCTCTTCCAACGCACTTCCAGACCAGTCCACCGCGGTCTGGATGACAGGGACAATGCCCTGAATGCACATTTAAAATTCACCACCAGGGCGCCTGGGTGGCTCAGTCGTTGAGCGTCTGCCTTCGGCTCAGGTCATGATCCCAGGGTCCTGGGATCGAGTCCCCACATCGGGCTTCCTGCTCCTCGGGAAGCCTGCTTCTCCCTCTCCCACTCCCCCTGCTTGTGTTCCTGCTCTCGCTCTCTCTGTCAAATAAATAAATAAAATCTTAAAAAAAAAAAAAAGAAAATTCACCACCAGCACCTACAAAGTTTCTTTTCTAAAAAAAAAAACTTTGAAATCAAGGTAAAATTGTACTACTTTAAGTAAAAAGGCATAGTATTTTCCTATGTTCCAATCCATACAGAATTGGTGGTTGCTCTTCGGCAGGAAATATGACTTACCTTAATGGTGTCATAGGAGTCTGTAATCAGGGCAATGAACAGGCTGAGGATCATATATATGAAAAGACTGATGAAGGAGTATAAGTACAGACGACTGAACAGCCACACCAAGACGCTCTTCTGCTGGATGTGAGCAAAGGTTGCAAACATGTCATCGCCATTGACTAGAGAAAACAGACACTCAGCAACTGTGTTCAGATCTTCAAACTGTAGGGGAGAAACCAAAATTAGTTTTTAAGAGGTATGATCCAAAAAAGCAGAGAAGTATCTAGTTAACATATTTTGTTGTTGTCGTCGTCACTATTATTAAATAACAGTCATTTTATTTTTTTTTAAGATTTTATTTATTTGTTTGAGAGAGAGAGAGAGCATGAGCAGGTGGGGAGGGGCAGAGGGACAAGTAGACTCCCCCCCTGGTCAGTGAGCCCCATGCTCACCACCGGGGCGCCTGGCTGGCTCCGTCGGTTAAGCGTCTGCCTTTGGCTCAGGTCATGATCTCAGGGTCCTGGGATCGAGCCCCGGGGCCCCGCATCAGGTTCCCTGCTCAGCAGGGAGTCTGCCTCTCCCTCTCCTTCTGTCTCCCCCCCACCACCCGTTCTCTCTCTCACTTTCTCTCAAATAAATAAATAAAATCTTAAAAAATAAATAAATAAAACATCTAGAATATATCACAATAAGAAAACATTATCCAAAACTCTCCTTGGGGCGCCTGGGTGGCTCATTCTGTTAAGTGTCTGACTCTTGATTTTGGCTCAGGTCTTGATCGCTGGGTCCTGGCATCAAGCCCCTTGTCAGGCACTGTGCTCAGTGGGGAGTTTGCTTGTCTCCCTCTCCCTCTGCCCCTCCCCCTGTGCACACTCTCTCTAATAAATAAATAAATCTTAAAAAAAAAAAAAAAAAACACTCTCCTCCATGCTTACAAAGATAATCTCTCAATATTTTCCTCAGTTTTTTTCCTTTACACTTTGTGTATATTTGTGGTCATATCATCTAACAATTTAGGATCCTGATTTTTTTTTCTACTGAACATTGTCTTATGTTACTCACACTTAGAAAGCCTTTTTTTCTTTTTTTTGATTAACAGCTCATTCCTTGGATGTCAGATTTAACTATTTCCCTTTGGCTAGAATCCCGATAATGTTCGCAATAATAAAAGACAATGTAATAAACATTTCTCAGCACAGTGTTTTTCCTGTTACTGGGCCTAATCTGCCAGACCGCTTTCTGAAAGAACAGCAGCTGCTGTGTTTTACAACCAGCAGAGAGGGAAACGGCTGAGACATAGCCCAGGCTCAAGAAAGTGTTGCTACATGGAGGGTTTTACCTTAGCCTCTCCAACCGCACATTAAAAACTAAAGATTTCCAAGGCTGGGGAAGTGTCAAAAGATGAAGGATCATGGCTCATACCTTCGAGGGGCTCCCGTGCTGACAGTGGACATGCCATAACCTAGACACAGAACACCCTGTGGGAGGGCTAGGGTGCACTGTGGAAGGAAAGTGGCCCAAAGACACAGATGTAGTGAAAAGAAGGGCCATATGCACCCCAATGCTCATAGCAGCAATGTCCACAATAGCCAAACTGTGGAAAGAGCCGAGATGCCCTTCAACAGATGAATGGATAAAGAAGATGTGGTCCATATATACAATGGAATATTCCTCAGCCATCAGAAAGGATGAATACCCAACTTCTGCACCAACATGGATGGGACTGGAGGAGATTATGCTAAGTGAAATAAGTCAAGCGGAGAAAGTCAATTATCATATGGTTTCACTATTTGTGGAACATACGGAATAGCATGGAGGACATTAGGAGAAGGAAGGGAAAAATGAAGGAAGGGAAAGCGGAGGGGGAGACAAACCATGAGAGACTATGGCCTCTGAGAAACAAACTGAGGGTTCTAGAGGGGAGGGGGGTGGGGGGATGGGTTAGCCTGGTGATGGGTATTAAAGAGGGCACGTACTGCATGGAGCACTGGGTGTTATACGCAAACAATGAATCATGGAACACTACATCAAAAACTAATGATGGATTGTATGGTGACTAACATAACATAATAAAATAAAATTTAAAAAGAAAAGGAAAAAAAAAAAAGAACTGGGGCCCGAAGGCTGAGTGGTTCCCCAGTGAGAGGAGAAAGGGGGGGGTTACTCGGTGAACACAGGAGAAATAGGGCTCTCAGCCTGGGAAGCAGTGGCTGCAGAGGTGTGTCTATGCCATGCTGAAGGGGGCGCGTCTAGGAGGTGCCAAAGGGCCCCTGTGGTCATCTCCACACTTCAGACTAATACAGACCATCACTCGAAACCGGGAAAATGCTTCATGCTGCAGTGACAGGATCTGATCTGTTTTATGTTAAAGGGAACCATGGCACTCGGAAGATCTAGAATGAGCAAAGCCTAGGGACAGGGAGGCCAGGGAGAAGGGAGTGCAGGAGGCTGGGGTTGCAAGGAATCCTGGAGAGACTGGGAGGAGGAGGAGAAGGAAGTGGAGATGAACATAAGTCTGGGAAGGGACAGACACCTAGGGGACTCCGTTTTCGGTGAGGCAAGTCTGAGGTGCCAGGAGAAATGCTGCTGCGTGGCAGTTAGTGGGAGGTTCAGGAGCTGAGTGTGCGCAGTGGGGATCCCACTGGAACCCCACAGGCAGCCGTCCTGGCTTGAAGTGGTTGACAAACTATTGCCACGGCAACTAACAACAAACAGCAGGTGCTTAATAAAGGGACCTCTCCAGGGCCAGAGGGTTAAACATTAGTGGAATGTAAAATCTTCTATCTAAGGAACAATAATGACCTAAGAGGCAAAAGACAATGCAGTTTTCAAACACAGATGGGCCACATTAGTGTAGAGTTTTGAACCCGATTCTGTCCCGAGCACAAGGCGCACATGTCCACGGAGTCCATGTGGCTCTGGGGATAGCCCCATCCCTGATGAACGCCTACGGGGTGCCTCCACTCAGAGGTCGTGGTACTATTTCACATGTCACAAGGCAAAACCTCCCACCCCCTGACCCGGAAACTGGCCTTTCCCTCCAAATTCCCTATTGCTGTCAGTGACTTCAGTCTCCTATCAAAAAAAAAAAAAAAAAAAAAAAAAACCCATTTACTCCGAAATAATCAAGTACTGTGCTCGCTTCGGCAGCACATATACCAAAATAATCAAGTACTTAAAACTGTGTGTCGAATTGATTAGTCTTCCCCTGTCTTCAATCTTCTAAGGTCTGTCGGCTCCTAGGATGTTTTTCTGAACCGCTCCGATGTCAGCACTTACACCCAGATTATTATGGAAACCTCCAAGCGAGTCTTTACTCCAACCTCTTCATCCTGCAGTCCACACTTCAGGAAAATCTAAACCTCATAGAATATAGCCTTCAGGTCATTTCTCTTGCTTAAGGATGTACAAAGTTAGGATGCAAAGTGAACATCCCAACCAAGAAGGCTGGGATAAATTTCCTCTTCACTTGGCTTCTTCCCCTCTCCTCATTGTCAGTATCAGCATCCTGGGCCTGTCTGCGCCCACACACCAGGCCCACTTCTTTCTCTTTTCCTCATGGATGGGTTCTCTTCACCTGATGGGATGTCCTCCTCCCCCTCCTCTTCTCCCTCCCCATCCCTGTGTCCCATTAAGCCAATGTTGAAGGGCTACCTCAACATCTACTTCAAGCCAGACTGCCCTGGCGGCTCTAGTCCCTCCCCTGTTCTCTGCATCAGTAAGAACCACCAAGGAAACCACTAGTTTGTCTTCTAGTTGGTTTATATACTTCTCCATACCCCAACTAGATCACACACACCACGTCCTCCTTGCTCCGTGACTGAATCCCCAGGGTAAAGCCTGTAAACAAGGACACAAATGTAGCCCAAACAGAGATCATGCCCATATGCCTTTAGCACATCAGCAACAACTCTGAAAAACTCTGAAGTTGGTCTCCACAGAGATCTGGAGGGAATATCCATTTGAGCAAATCCCTTAACAATATGCAGATTATTTAACAGTAAGACAGGCAGTTCTCAGAGTAACTATTTTCCATCCCTATCAGCCTTAAGACAATAAAATCAAAGCTGGTTTCTATGGACATGAATTAAAACTCTGCCAGCACCATTAATAATTCTTTTGGAATCTGGTCAAGTCCTTTCTTGAGTTTCAAGAACCCATAACAGTCTGTCCTTCGGGTTCCAAAAGTGCAAATAACCAGTTGGTAAGTACATATCAAATTCATTCCTTAGTCTCTTGTGCAGTTACTTAGGATCATCCTAGATGTAATACCTGCCTCAATGTTAATGTTATTCACAACCATTATACTTCCCTCTCCTCTATGCACATGAGATTTATTTTAACCCACCAGAAATTTAAAAGAGACCCAATAGAATAAGTGGTACACAGCCTGCCATTTTGTACCTCAAGAAGTGGCTGTGAACCACACAATCCATAGTAGAAGTGAACTTTAATAATACCCAAGGTAAGAGGAAGAAGATTCTCATGGGCTTCTGGTCTAAAAGGACTACATTTATAGGGAATTGCTATGGTTCTTATGAGGTTGTAAGCCCCTAAAAAGTGGGTGCTACTGTCTCTCTGTTTTTTGTTCATTAAAAAACTTGCTGAGCCTCTACCACGTTCTACACACCATGCTGGACATGGGGAATGCAAAGAGCAAGGAGCCATAGTCACTGTCCTTGAAGAACTCAATCTAGAAGAACCTGACAAGATTTGGTGTACACTTCGTAAACATTAACTGGTTACTTCCATAAAGAGTCCCCCTAGGTTCTATGGGACCAGAGTGAGAATTCGAGTATTTGTTCCACAAACAATCACTTTGTGATTGAGCCACAAAGAACTTTCATTTGGATGAACACATAACCTACAGTGGCTTATTAGGGAGAATGACATAAAAATTTGCTTCAAGAGCTGGTACTGAGAACCTCATGCAACATTCAGGTGAAATATTTTAACTGGCTAACCATTGTTTTGAATAAGAAAGGAGCTTGGCTACAAAGAGAAATCCTAAAAGCATGAGGATGTCACGTGGGTTCTGCTGAACTTCTACCCAGGGCCATCAGCAAAGTCCAACGGTTTTTCAACGGCTTGGACTTCTCGTTTGTAAAATGAGGGCAAGGTAAGGCTGATTTATTCTTCACAGTGAAGAAGTCCTCTGGAAATGGAAGAGCCACATTAGAATAATGTTCTTCCAAATCTCATCTTCAATTATTAAACACCAATCTCTAGTCCTCTGTGCCCAGACATTTTGAAAGGGCGCCGTGCCCAAGTCCTTTAGTGTTGGGATAAACGTTGGCAGGACACTGGTACCTTTACTCCCTTCCAGCTGAACCACTGAAAGCCAATGTCTGACAGGAAAACAGGAAGCTGAAATATGGCAGTCCTGCTGCTGATCAAATTGCAGTGTGGACCTAGTTTTCCCAATACCTCCTCTTGGAGTGCTTTGTTCGTGTAAAGGAAGAGTTCGCGTCCACACCCAAGGTTGCTGTACTTTAGAAATCCTAGAAAATGCTTGCCGTGGTGCCCAGCTTCTCAAGACTTCAGGCAATTCTAAAGATCTTCTGATGCAACAGATGCTGACAGAATCTACAAATTCTGACGGTTTGGATTAATTTGCAGGGGAAGGGGTGCAGGGGGCAGTCGACATTTTAAACTTCAGATTCAAAGAAGAAGAAGAAAAAGCAAAATACAGAAGAAAATCACAGAAGTCCAGAACCAGACTGAAGGTTTTCTCCCTCCATTGACTAATGCATCCACTGGATTAATTCGACTATGCATTTCCCCAATATATCAGTCTGGCTAAAGATGAAAGATAGATGCCATAAACATCTGCCATGCAACCCTAGAGACAGCCCTTATCCCTCTGGTCCTCTGGGGGAGAAATGGAAGGCTGGCATTTAGTGGGAGCTACAAGTCAAGAGGTGCAAGGTACAATATGATAGCCACTAGCTACATGTGACTACTGAGCACCTGATATATACCAGTTAGTCCAAACTGAGCTGCGTTATCAGGATAAAACACCAGATTTCAAAGTACCAAAAAAAGGGGGGGGATGTGGACTATCTCAATGTTTTATATTGAGTACATGCTAAAGTAATATATTAATATTTTAGATATATTGGATTTAACAAATATATAATTTACATCTATATAAATTATATAATTTAAATCACTTCATCTGTTTCTTTTCTTAATGTGGCTACTAGAAAATGTGAAAGGACACATGCAGCTCTCATTTGTAGCTTTCATATTTTTACTGGACAGTGTTGTCCAGAGCATCCCAATCTCGCCTGGATTCTTAAAAGGACAGAACCCAACATATGAAAACACACTCAGACCCACAAAACAAATAACATCCTTTTCTTCAAGGTTGACACACTGAGGGAAATAAGACTGATTACACAGCTCTCCTCTCACAGTTGATCTACTCATAGATCAAACTAAATGCTCTTTTGTAATAACCAGTTTTAGATAATACCAAGAAAACCCCTGCAGGGTATTGGTCAAAGCATGTGTATTGGGATCAGACAAACCTGGGTGTGAATCCTATCTCTGCCATTTTCTAGCTGTGTAACCTTGGGAAAACTAACATATTAAGAGCCCTATTTTCTGTAAAAGAAATATAATATTTCCCCACAGGGTTGCTGGGAGGGTTGACATAGCAAGAGGTAGAGAACTTGGGCACTATGTCTATTAGCAGATAATGCTTGAGAATGGTAGCTCTCTTAGTAAAATTCAAGCAACATTATCTGATCACCTTCCAGAATAATGATGGGGTAGGGGAGATGGAGGGCAAAGGAGATAGAAGCACTCATCCTGAGCCCTGGGAGCCAGTCAACTGAAGCATAAAAGTCAGGCTCAGTATTTATTCCACAGTGCAACACTGCCCTCTAGTGACAAAAATGTGGAGAAGCACTCAGAGCAGGAGGCAAGCAAGGAAGAAAAATGGAAATTTTCCTGGGTACTAAGACAGTAAGTTCTCCAGATCAGAGAGATTATATCAAAGGACAATTTTTACTCATGAGTCACCTTTAAAGCAGTGGCATGGAATTTTAAGAGCAATAAGATTATCCAGATTTACTATTAACCCAGGGATTGTCACTTTGTTAATTATACAGTTGCTCAAATAGGAAAACAGTAGTTCTCTTTGGACATGTTAAATGTAACACTTACGGGGGAGAAAACCTGCCTGTGTGTCAAGTTACTAGGATTTATTTTAGTATGAGAACACAGAAAGGTGGAACCTTGTGGACTGCCCACTTTCTATGATTTGATCATGTTTTGTTTAATGCAACTATCAAGGTCAAAACTTAAGGCTAAGCTGTTCTACAAGCTTCAACACCATCCTTTGTATGTTCACCTCTTTTCTCTCTACAGAGAATCTAAGCCAAGATAACAGTCCCCTGGGCTGTAGAGATGAAATAAGAGAAGACAGCCATGCTTAGCATAGTACCTAACATACAAGCATCGAGTAATAGCTGTTATTATTGTTCATTGTGTTGTTTCTGTTATTCCAACTGCCAGAGGCCCATGGAAGAAAAACGATAAGATACAATAATTCCTTTCACCTTTTTTGGTTTGAAAACAAGGCCTACAGAATTTCATTTCCTGAGGCATCTATCAATCAAATTTATCGTTTTAAAACAAGAACATCTGAATGTAACTTTGACGTCCTTGAGGTGCTGCTGCTGACCAAAGCCCAGTGATAGTCTAGAATTCAGATACTGATCTTTAATAAGGCACTAAGATGACAGTGTAATCAAAACCACCTGCAAAGACAACATCTGTTATCATTGTAATCATAGACCTAAGATGGTCCTTCTGGGCGGTCTTTGTCCATCTTCATTCTCCTCAATTAATGTGGATGAAAACCCTAATACTTTAAGTGAGAAGGATATTGGAATAATTCTCCTCATTTAATTTTCATTTTTAATATAGCAATCTCGTGTCCAAACAGTTCTCAGCTGGTGATCGGCTAGGTTAGTATGTGCCCCCTGAAGCCAGTCCCAGACAACTAGGAAATGTATCCTCTAGTTACAGTTCTATAGTTCTTGTTTCAATATCCTGAAGTCACTTCAATATCCTGAAAAGGCAAAGAAAACCAATGCAAAGATACGTCTTACTGACATCGATGGTACATGCTAGAGCAAAGTGGGAAGAGGGTAGTTTGGGGCCCCTCTTGGAAGGGCCCCAAGTGCCTAATGTGCAGAAGGAAGAATTAGTGCTACACACCTTGTCATGATATGGTCCTAAGACAATCCAGCCACAGAACATGTAGCCCAGATAGATCATACCAGCACAAGCACAGAAGCGAAGAACTTTGGGCAGTGAGGCTTGCATCGTTAAAATGAGCACCTGAAATAAAAATCAGCAGAATGAGAGAAATTAAAAAGTGGCTTACTAGGACCCACGGAGAAATGAGTCTCATGCCCTACCCAGTGCCACATCCTTACATTATATGCTTGGAAGTACCCCAGGTATCTGATGACGCCAACCCAGACAAAGAGCGTAGACGTTCCAAGCAAAATGCTGCACAGATCGTAATTTGTGAGATTCTAAGGAATGAAAAAATAGACGTGAGTAAAACATTCCACTCCACTCAGCTTATTGACCTCACTTTAAATTGCAAAGAAGGGACTTGCAAAAGAATGGACTGCCTGCCTTTCTCTAGGTGACACCAAGAACTGTAAACTGAAGAAGAAAATAGCCCAATTCCAAATGCATTTCTCATTTCCTCTTCATATTTGAATTGGTTGAACTGAATTTCTGTTCAAACAATATCCTGGAAGAGAAATTGCCTTGACTACTGAACTAGGCATTAAAGAATATAAAGTAATGGTGCTTGGTAAATACCAAACAATACCACTCAGCTATTTTTGAAAGAAAGCTCCAACGTGATTTGCTCACCCAGTTCCCGCCCTTGAGGCCTTCCAGTTCTCACGGAGGAGACACACACACACACACGCAGCTCTAACTTAGTATGCTAAGTTCAACAAGAGCCACGACACCTGGCTTGTCACATAGGGCTTTCCACGGTGTGACTCCAGAATGGAGCTGGGCCCGGAGGACAGGGTGGGAGGGGGCACTGCCGGTCGAGGGACAAAGGCTGAACAAAGGCCCAAGGCCAAGGACAGGCAAGGTGTCCTAGAGAGGAGTCCTGATGGGTTCAGGAGAGCTAGGGCAGGGAGGGAAGCAGAGCAAGAGGATGAGAGCCCCAGAGGCCACGGTGAAGGGAAGCCACTTCATCCCAATGGGGGCCCTGTGAGGCAGAGAGCGTTTTGATACTTCGAGAAAAATGAGTCCGAAAGATGGATCTGAGGCATATAAGGCGGAAGGCAGGAAAGCCAATGAGGAGACTGTTGTAGCACCCAGGCCAGAGAGCAAGATAGCCTGAGGGAGGCAGAGTAGTCAGTGTAGAGAGGAGGGAGGCATGGTAAGTGGCCAGGAGGCAAAGGTGGTGAGACCTGCTGGCTGACAGCACAGAGGGGAAAACAGCCGGATGAAGGAGGAGGCAAGATGTAGTCATGAGATTAAATCAACGAATAACAACAAGAGAGCATCAGGTGCTTGGAGGTCACTCAATACTCCTGCCCTCACTCCCCTCCAAGATTCTAAGGAAGTGACTGGAGGGTCACTACTGGTTCTTGATATAATTGGTTCTTGGGTCAGCTTCTTCTTCTGCAACTTAAAAAAAAAAAAAATGAAGCCCACCCAAACAGCCAATCTTCTCAAACTTCAGTTCCTATTCTGGAGATGCTGTTGAGTCTCCTGGGGGATACTCATAGGAATATCATCTTCCACAGAACAATGGCTTTCTTATGTTCCCTTGATGAGGAATGAAGTCATAGGAAGCTTCAGTTATATGGATGTGAGAAAAGAGAAAACATGAGACTCAAGATAGTCTCCATAAGGATTTTACATCTCAAAGTGCCTGGGGTCACCCAGAAGAATGGGAAGAACAGAAGATTAAAATGAGTTGTCCCTCACCTTTGCTTTAATTTCCATTTTTAATATGGATCCAATTATTGTCATTAGGTCGCTGATAATCACCAGGACATACCATCCATTGATGAACTCCCACTGGTCGGCGTTACACACATGTCGCTTGTACTTCTCAAGGAAGAAATTCAAAAATCTCTGTGGCAAACATTTTAAAAAGCATTTCTTACAAACCACACAGCCCTCTGGAAGGAGAAGACAAGTGCAAACAGCGCTCTTGCCTGTAAAGTGAAATGGCATTACCTTTCCCAACTGGATAGATCCACTCCAAGGGTGGCGATCATGGCCCCCACTTTCTCCCATAATCTACTGCAGCTATAAGTTAAGCCATTCCAGTACCTGCTGAGTTAACTCACACATCAAAGGCTTATGTTCTAACACCAAGAAACTCTTGTCATAATAGCTAACACGCAGTACACTCCCAATCTTTTACCTATCATCAACTCGTTCAATCCGATAACCCCATGAATCAGGCCTTTCTCCAGAAAAGGGAACTGAGAAACAGAGAGCCTAGGCCATGATTTGGGTCCCGGCAGCCTGGCTCCGAATATGTGCTCCCAGTGGTGGTTCCTAATTCTGGCAGACCCAGGACCCTGACCTTGGGTTCAGAATATCAAGAGGCTTGGGGGACAGGTAAGAGAAGCGGATATTCACAAAGTAAGTCAACAAAGGTCAAGAATAAGAAAACTAGAACGTAGACCGTTTTCTTGCCCTACAAATGATGCCCACAACGGATGACTTCCTATTTCCCCTGGCCCCAGTCTGCATTTACTCACATGCTACAAACCAGAATAAGATTTGTGGGAAGCTGAAGTATGTATTCACAAGAACTCTGAGGGTAAAAAGGTAAAATGGAACTCAAGAGAGAATTTTTAAACTATTTTTAAAAACGGAATAAAGTATTTGATGCCGCATTATAACCCATTTACCATGACTCCCTGTCAAAATGAACCCTGATTTGAAGACAAAAGATGTAACCCACACATGCCATTACTCTGTTCTTAAGATCACTCCTGAATTTAAAAGGGTCTCCTTTATTCTGGAAACACTCAAAAGCTGGAGAGTTCACCGCTGTGCACTTCTGCCTAGTAGCTCAGTTTCAAGCAGGATAATTATCTGATCCCACCTGACACGCCAGGAGCCTTTACTCACCCTCTACACCTCAGGTTGATTAATGCCTTGTAGGGAGACAATCGTTCAAAGGAATCTAATCTAGTCGAGAGCTCCAGAAAGGGCAGGATGACCCAACATCAAGGGTCCACTGTCTGGACAAACAGGGCAGAGGCCAGGAAGGGAGGGAGAATATTTGAACACACACTTACCTTGCGTAACCTGAGAGCTAGAACAATGGATCTTGTGCACAGAATAAGAGATGCCAAGCAAATCACAATGACAAACGCATCAAACACCAGGACATACTGAGTATTTTTCTGAACTGAGGAACAAAAACAGAATTCAAATGTTAAATTCATATTACTTGGGAATAATTTCCAAGCAAAATGGTAGTCTGAGAAGAAGTTCTATTGATAAATGCTTAAACATCAGAAACAAATCACACTGCATTCATTCAGAAGTCTTTAAATAGGGTAAAACATTCTCTGATGTTATGAGTTGTACATTTAAAAACATATAAACTCTCTGCTAAATGTACTAAAAATATTTTCTATTGAATAGAACTCAACAAAAGGTGGTCCATATGGGCTCTATTCAAGAGGCAAAACTGACAAAGTCTTGAGTTCTTTTTCATAAAAACACAAACACCAAGTTCTCCATTAATAAAGGAACAATTTAAACGCCACTCCAGGGGTGCCTGGGTGGCTCAGTCGTTAAGCGACTGCCTTCGGCTCGGGTCATGGTCCCGGGGGTCCTGGGATCAAATCCCACATCGGGCTTCCCTTGCTCAGGGGGGAGCCTGCTTCTCCCTCTCCCTCTGCCTGCCGCTCCCCCTGCTTGTGCTCGCTCTTTGTCAAATAAATAAATAAAATCTTAAAAAAAATAAAAAATAAAACACCGCTCCTCAGAATCCCCACTTCTGCTTCTCAACCTTACTGTGTACTTGACCAGCAAATAGTGCCAATCCAATTAGCTGCTTCTGCACATGGAGCAGAGAGCCTCTTGGAATGGAAGCAAGAACAGTAGTAATCAAATTTTTGTGGTGGAATACACAGTAGCATGGGGGAATGTACTGAAGGAAGATGCACCTGGAACCCCAGCGCCTCTGAGACCTGAGGGTAGCATTCCCAACGCTCTCTTGCCTCAAGCACTTTGCAAGTGCTGATCCCTCTGCCTGGAGCAGGGGGCCCTTCTTACCCTGCAAGTTAGATTCTTCTTTTTCAGCCTTGGGTTTCAGATGAAATAGTTTCCTCCTCCGAAGAGAACTCCCTACATTCCCATCTGTATCAGCCCCCTCTTATACTCTTTCATAGCACCCTCCACAAGTATACACACCCAAGGCTCTGTTTATCCCTCTCTGTTTGATGGCCGGCCACCGCCCCTGTGATCGTGTCTTCTAAGATGGCACAGCAAGGGGCACAGAGACAGGGCAGAACAGGAAAGACACAGTCTCAGGAGCCTAAGGAGCTGGGTCTAAATCTCAGTTCTGCACTCAGGAGCTGTGGAGCCTTGGGGAAGTTGCCTCAGATTCCTCATCCAAAAAAAAAAAAAAGGTGGGGGAAAAAAAACCCTTCATCATAGGGCTGTTGTGAGGATGAAACAAGTTCATATATGAAAGCCCCTGGAACAGCATCTCCAGTGCCTCCTACTGGGTATCACCTGAGGTCTATCTTCCCCACGAAAGGCCTGACTTTCGGAAGCAGGGACTGTATGTGTTTGCTTAACAGGACAGTGTCTGTGCTTTCCTAATGCTTCAGTGTGCTTACAGAGGCATGCAGAGCCTTCAGCATATGAGAAGGCCCCTGAATAACCCAAAAGTTAGAACCCGTGAAGGTCCAGCCAAGAACGACTCTCGGTTTTCTGTCTTGGGTGAACTGAGCTCAGTCTGGACATTCATGACAAGAGAGGGCGACTCAGTGGCAGTTAAAGCCATGGGTGCGGACACGGCCACTGAGAGAGACCACAGAGGGAAACAAGGGCTAGGAAGGGCCCGTAGGAGGGATTATAAAGTGGAGCACTCCACAGCGATACCTCTGCCAAAAAGGCCTTTAACAAAAAGACCACGTGTCCATGGACTCAGTAACGTAAGGGCGTGAGCAACAGTGGCCGGTCGGTCTGAGGGCGAAACAGCTCATCCTGTGGGTTACGAGCATAGCCAGCTAGTAGATGTAATTCCCTGAGCCAATTACTTAGTCTTGCGAAGCTTTAGATGCCTCCACTACAAAATAGGGGCAGCAACTGTGCCTATTCATGGGCTGTCGGGAAATCTGGTGAAATAATCCATGTCAAATGCTTGTTAGAACAGCGCCTAGCACCTAGCATTTACACTTACTTATAGCCATTTTGCAATTATGAAGTTTAAGTTATCTTGAGATATCATCTGATGGGTAGGTAAGAAAACAACTTAACCAGAACCCAAGACTGACATTCTTTCTTTCTTTCTTCCTTCCTTCCTTTCTTTCTATCTATCTACTTATCGGAGCCATGGAATGGGACAGAGGGAATAGGTACAGTTCTTGGGAAGATGGAACTGAAAACCTTATGAAATGCAAGGACAGCATCTAGTGCTTTCCTTTCTGACATACAAACAGAACAAAACCTCTATGATTACTTGTATTGGGTCTTATTTACAAATGGGGAAATAGAGGCCCATATCTAAAAGGATAAACCATCCCTCCTAACAGAGAAACCAGTATAATATTCTGGTGTTGTTGTTGTTGTCGTCATATTAGCTTCAGACACCTTTTTATTATTTTTTTTTTCTTTTAATTCTAGTTAACATACTGTGTAATATTAGTTTCAGGTGTATGATACAGTGATTCAACACTTCTATACAACACCCAGTGCTCCTCACGACAAGTGCACTCCATAATCCCCATCACCTATAGTTAAGAGTCTGTTTCTTGGAGTGCCTGGGTGGCACAGTCGGTTAAATGTCTGACTCTTGGTTTGTCCGAATTTTGATTTCAACTCAGGTCATGATCTCAGGGTCTTGAGATCGAGCCCTGTGTTGGGCTCCACGCTCAGTGTGGAGTCTGCTTAGGACTCTCTCTCCTTCCTCTGCCCCCTCCCCCCCCCCACTCTCTCTCAAATAAGTAAATCTTAAAAAAAAAAAAAGAGCCCATTTCCTGGTTTGTCTCTCTCTCTCTCTCATATTCTGTTTTAATTTGATCTATTGAGAAGACTAGCTGGTATGCTACAAAAAGTAGTTTATGAATGTTGCAATTGCTTTCTTACTCCACTGAATCTGTATTACCTCCAGGGGAACAGTTCTTAAACTTTGGTTATAAAATACTAATCCAGAGAGATCCCTGTCAACATGGTTAGGGAAGTCCTACATATCATCCCTCCTCCCAGAGGTCCTGAGGAGTCTCACACGCACTGTTACTGCCCATCTGAGGGACTCTAACCCAGGGCTTCCCCTGCTTGCTGAACCCCCTTTCCCTGTGACACTTGGGAAATCACCCATCAGTGGGGGATCTTGCCCACCAGTCCTTACCGCCTTCAGCCCCTCATGTCCAACTTGCTATGTTTATAAAATCCAGTTAAAGTGAAGATTAGTGGCAAACTTGGGGAATAGGTATGAGAAGTCATAAAAGGCAACATGAGGTTTGTATGTGAAAATGGACAATCCCTCATCATTCTTCCTGAGATAACATAGGTAATGACAAGAGGAAAAGAAAAACCTCAGGATAAGAGTATGGACTTGAAGGAGCCTCAGAACTTTCTGGAAATAGCACAAAGATCCCACCAGAGGTCACCCTTGCCTTTTTTCCGCTTCCCTCAAAGCCAGAGCAATCAATCAACCAGACAGCTTCCATAGACAGAAAAAAAAAAAAAAAAAAAAGATCCACTTCCCAAGCTGGTGTCCAAACTTCAGCTTTTTAAGGTTTTCACGTCACATCATTTAAAATTCATATTCTCCTAGTAACAGAATCTGGTTTCTTAGGACACAGGTCTGGGAGAAACATAAATGTTAGTGTTTCTACTCAGCGGTCTGTGAGGTTTGTGTTTCTCCTCACTGGCCACAGAAGGGAGCCAGAGTTCTTCTCTCCTGAGAACAGGCAAGGAAAACATCCTAGCAGCCCTGTGGGGAGAAAGGAAACCAGGTTTTGGCAACACGTTTGACCCACTAACTCATTCGGTCAGAATGACTGTTCCAAACCACATTTCATCTGTGACAAAGGTTAGCTTTTCTCACATTAAATGGCTGAACCTATACTCGGGCTTGGCAAATACACATGTGATCTGTGTGTTTCTGTGGGAGGGTGGTGTGTCTGCTGGGAAATAGGAACCACTTTCAAGCAGAAAGAAACTAAAACTGTGTATGCTGATCAGAGCCTTGAGTAGGTTAATGGAAATACTGACACCAAACCTTCAGAATCATTAGGATATATTATAGAACTGAACAGCCACAGGCCACACACAAATCTAGATTAAAACAAATCTAAAATAGTTAAAAACCACAGGTATTTTACATTTTATTTGGTTCTGATAATCTGGTCAAAGGCAAATTCACTTCAACAAAACCTGTAAATTAAAAAACATTGCCAAGGGACACCTGGATAGCTCAGTCATTAAGCGTCTGCCTTCAGCTCTGGGGTCATGATCCTGGGGTCCCTGGATCAAGTCCCACACTGGGCTGTCTGCTCAGTGGAGAGTCTACTTCTCCGTCTGCCTGCCGCTCCCCCTGCTTGTGCTCACTCTTTCTCTGATTTAAAAAATTTTTTTTTTTTTTTTTTTAATTTAAAAAATACTGACAATCCGGGACGCCTGTGTGGTTCAGTCAGGTCGGTGTCCGGCTCTTGATTTCCACCCAGGTCATGATCTCAGGGTCATGGGATCGAGCCCAGCTTGGTGGTCAGCAGGAAGTCTGCCTGAGACTCTCTCTCTTCCTCGCCCTCTACCCCTTCCCCCACTCACTCATGCTTTCTCCCTCTCTTTCAAATAAATAAATAAATCTTAAAAAAAAAATACTGACTTCTGAAATTAATACACGTTAATTAATTGGATTTAAATTTTAAAAAAGTACTGACAATCCATTATTAACACCATCGCGACCCCCTCATTGAGAAGTTCTGCATAACCCATTTTAAACTTTGGATGAAGAGGTGTTTTCTGAGTAACAACTGAGTAAACGACCCAATGTTTGTACAGGCTGCTCTCTGAGCTTAGAGGCCTTGATCTCTGTCCATTGTCAAAGGCTCGGCTCAAAGCATACATTCTCCAAAAACTACTGCTAGATTTTATTTCTCACTCTACCCCAACATTACATTTGCTTTCTTTATCCGCATCCCTTTCTACCTCCACCACTTAGATTTCACAAGCACGTCAATCTCTCTCACTGCGGCATTTTCTTTCTTTTTCCATAGTGCCTAGCAATTACCGTGTGCCAACTCTTGTTTTCGGTGCTTTCCTTGACACACTAATTCATTTACTACTCGACATCCTGAAAGGTAGGTACTCATTTTATAGAGAAAGGTACTGAGAAATAGAGAGGTTAAGTAATTTGTCCAAGATCACAGGCATAGGGCGCCTGGGTGGCTCAGTCGTTAAGCGTCTGCCTTCGGCTCAGGTCATGATCCCAGGGTCCTGGGATCGAGTCCCGCGTCGGGCTCTCTGCTCGGCAGGAAGCCTGCTTCTCCCTCTCCCATTCCCCCTGCTTGTGTTACTGCTCTCGCTATCTCTCTCTGTCAAATAAATAAATAAAATCTTTAAAAAAAAAAAAAAAGATCACAGGCATAGTGAACAGAACAAAGACCCAAACCCAGGCAGTCTGGCTCCAGAGACTGTGCTCCTAAGGACTGGGAATACTGCCTCTTCTAAGAGGTATGTAATCAACACCTGCCGAAATTGAACAAAAAGGCAAAGCTTTAGGATATGCTGTACAGAGTTGAATGCTCAAGAGTTTTTTGGAGCTCTTTCTTCCCATCACCATTTAAACACCCCAAATCCCAAAATAATGTGTTAAAAACCATCCAAAATCCATAATGGGCAAGCAGGTAACATACTTACTAGATCCAGATATGTTTAAGTCTTTACATTCTTCTATTTTAGCATCACTGTCAAAATAGATCTTGATCTTGCCACTGTGAGCTTTATTGTCAAAGGTAATCTGGAGACACAAATGTATGGAAAGGTTACTGCCCAGCAGAAAGTATGGCACACAAGATGAACTCTGCTTCCAATATCACTCACTGGCATCCAAATAGCATGCTGACTCAAAAATAATTATACTGATGAAAATGTCCTCGTCACATGATTCCTTCACAAGTTTCTATTATTAATGAAAAAATATGATCCAAAGGGCGAATATGTGAGGTTCTAATGAATCCCATTTGGGTTCAGAGAAATCTTAGAGCATAACAACTCACCGGTCCCAGGAACAAAAACAAGATTCACCAATCTTTGACAAGAGATTACAATGATCTCATTTATTATACTGAATGGAATGTAAAAGCATTTGCTTCAACTTAGTCCTTTAGGTACGAAATTCTAGGTCTTTACTAGGCTAAAAATTATCTTCCTGTTTGTTTCAAATGCTACATATAATGCTTTCAGAAGTGACAAAGACTGCTCCCAGGCTTCAGGCTGAATTTAAGATTTCCAAACAGCCTCGACGTTCCACATTATGTTTCAGCCATGCTGTTTCCAAGTGAAATATGCTGAGTATCTTACGGCCTGAGAGAAGTATTTGGGGGGCTTTCTTAGGGGAGAATGAGGCCGTGAGTGAGCCAGGGTCAGCGGAGTTGTCCTCATAGTTCATAGGCACTGAAACAAGGCCAACAGGTTTAATTCTCAAGCCTCTGGTTTGGTCAGAGGGATATTCTTGGATTACACGGAGTGTGGCTCATGTGAGGAGATGCTCGGGCACTCACGGATTTAATTACAGATCACCTACACATGCAGCTGGCAAGCTCTTTGCCTGTGAATTTGGGGGGATTTCGTAATGTGTTTTGTAACATGTAGGTCACCCCAGGAAGGTTAATCATGCTCTTCTGTGCCAGAGACATTCTTCCTCACCACATGTCAAGATTTATAATTACTGGGGCGCCTGGGTGGCTCAGTCGTTAAGCATCTGCCTTCGGCTCAGGTCATGATCACAGGGTCCTGGGATCGAGCCCCGCGTCGGGCTCCCTGCTCAGTGGGAAGCCTGCTTCTCCCTCTCCCACTCCCCCTGCTTGTGTTCCCTCTCTCGCTGTGTCTCTCTCTGTCAAATAAATAAAATCTTTAAAAAAAAAAAAAAAGATTTATAATTACTTCTGTTTCTTCGTGTACTTGTTTTCCGCTCGAGCTCGTCTGCTGGGCTATAAGCATCCTGAGGGCTGCTGCACCCCGGCGGTATGGCCGTGTCATTACGTACTGATTGACTGTTGTTGAAGAGGCACTCCTCTGAGTTGTTTCAAAGGGCGCTCACACACAACTGTCAGCTCAGCGTTAGGTTTTGCCCCTCCATAAACACGGGGGAGGGAGAGAGGGAAAGCACAGAAGCCCATGGAACAAGAAGGCGGGTTACTCTCCCCACAGAAGTGAACATTCTCCTCTACTGCACGTGCCTCCTCCCAAAATAAAAGAAGCAACACCTAATCCTTTGCAGACTGGCCCTCAGATGGGGGGAGGGGGGGCAGTTTCTGCCTGGAGGTTTGAAAACATTTGCTACAACAGTTGCAAAGACCTTCCTTTGAAAGTAGGAAAAACATCATAGACACTTAAGACACTTGTCATCAACTTTTTCTCTAATGTATTAGGGGAGTAAGAGGTCAAAGCCAATTTTGAAAATTCCACTTTCCAGCCCAGGAATCCGGTTTTAAAAAGTTGGAAAGGGCTTGCTTCATTTTCCGAAGTCTCTGGACCAATAAGGCTAGAAAGTGTCATTTCCCAAAGTAACGGTCTCTGGACCAACAAGGCTAGAAAGTGTCATTAAGCTGTTTTAAACACAACTGCATCTGACACATCTATATAGGCTGATGAATTTTACACTTGGCATCTGCAACAGGAGTAGAGAAAAATAATAAAATCCAGCTTTAGTGTGACAAGACACTTGCCGTGTTCTGAAAGACGTAACAGTCCGGTAACTCTCGGGAATGAATCGTCTGTAGGTCAATGCCTTTGAGGTGAAAGGAAATTTCAACTTGTAAGAGCCTGAATAAAAAATATTACAAGGTATAAACTGTCATAGTCTTACTATCCTCCTCTGCTTTCCCCATCCCTGTCTCCTGAGAAATGAGACTTAGAAACTTATTTACCGATAAAATTCCAGTTTGAAGAATGACGAGTTCTTCCAGTCCTGAGGGGACTTGGAGAGGTCTAAGTGAACACAATCTAGGGCAATGAAACAACAAGAAGGATTGTTTCAGACAACAGTCAAATGCTGGGACAAGGTGTGCTGAGAAGCAGGACATTTAAAAGTTCCAACATATCTTCCCACAAAATCCGTATTCATTGTAACGAGACCTGTAACTTGACAGGGAAGAACCTGGAGATACCACCCTAACCACATAATCACAGCTAACATCACCAGTAATGGAACAAAGAGACATCATGCACCTCCTGAAATAATGTACCATTTGTGTGGTGTTCCTGCCCCCAATGCATAACCTCAATCAAGTCATAAAGAAACAGAAAAACCCAAGTGAGGAACATTCTACTCTTAAAATGTCAAGGTCATTGGAAAAAAAAAAAAAAGGCTAAGGAATTTTATTTTGCTCCAGATTAAAGGAGATTAAAGTGACCTGATAACTAAATGCATTATGTGATCCTGGACTGGGGAGGTGGCAGGGGATGGGGGAGGGGGCCATGGAGGGGGTAGTATGGTCAGGCAGTTTTCTTTTTCTATAAAGAACAGGACAATGGGTGAAATGTGAATAGGGTTTGTAGATTACAGTACTGTATCCATGTTCCTTCGTGCTTTTGAGCACTGTATGGTGGCTATGTAGGAGAATGTTCTTGTTTGGGGGAAATGCACATTGAAGTATTTAGAGATAAAGAGACATCATGTCTGCACCTTATTCTCATACACTTCAGGAGAAATATTTATACATTGGAAGAATGATAAAACAAATGTGGTAAAACATTAGCCTTTGGGGAAAATCCAGATGAAGAGTACACAAGGAAACCTTTGTGCTATTTTGCAACTTTTCTGTTAAGTCTGATGCTTTTTCAAAACAAAAAAAAATAAAGAGAAAAGAAACTTAGGTTTTATTCAAGTAAAAACAAATTATGAGCTGTAAACTATAAAAGAATAATTCCAAGAGCTCACATAAAAATAGTCTCATCATTGTGTAGCTCAACATCTTGGCAGTAAACCAAGGAGGTCTAGAAATGGTGAATGCCTTTCAAGGTCACAGAATCCTGACATGGAACAGGGGGGAAGCCAGCCTGGCTGACTGTCGCCCCAGGCTGTTGTTGCCCCTTCATGCTGCCTTTGAAATGGAAATGTCAGTGCCTAATACCCAGGAGGTGCTCGAGAATCTTACTAGACTTGATGGCCGATTCTTTAAGCGTCTTCTCCCACTGGGCCAGGTGTAGCAATGACCTCCCATCACTAAACAGTCCATGACCTTGGCTTAACCACCTAGCCTGACTGAACTCCAGTTTCCTCAGCTGTAAAGTAAAAGCCAAACTGATGATATTTAAGGTCCTTCCACCTGTCACATCCTCATTTGAAGACAAAGTAAAAGAAAACAAAACATTTAAATTGATTTGAGTAAGTGCTAGATTCTGAAAAGAGAAAGAACATGTTCAAAATCTATGTGCCATGTACTGTCTCAGGTCTCTTTCTTCTATATTTCACTCATTCTAAGATATTTCTTTTTTTTTCACTTTTAAATACCTCTAAAACAGATGAGTTTTAGGGGCACCTGGGTGGCTCAGTTGATTAAGTGACTGCCTTCGGCTCAGGTCACGATCCTGGAGTCCTGGGATCAAGTCCCGCATCAGGCTCCCTGCTCAGCAAGGAGTCTGCTTCTCCCTCTGACCCTCCCCCTTCTCATATGCTCTCTCTCTCTCTTTCAAATAAATAAATAAATAAAATCTTAAAAAAACCCAAAACTATTGGAAAAAAAAAGATGAGTTTTAAACAATATTGATGGTATCTTAGATTCAGAGAAATATAATAGCATTTGTTAATTTTATACTTTACACAAAATTCGCCTTATAAAACCTATTTGGTTACTCAAGTTTTGTAATTGTAAGTATGGAGTTACACTTTCTCTAAATACACATTCAGGACTCTCTGAAGTCTGGCCAACCTTAGGTTACAGACACTGCTAATGAGGCCACCAAGCACCCGGTGGCAATAAAACCTAAGAACTGAGTTTTGGGGTTTTTTTAAGGATTGCAAAAGCCTTAAGTAAAACATCAAACCTCAGATAGAACAAACTGGTATTAGAGGAGCAGCCTCGTCCCTCAAAGAATCTCATCTACAGGGCAGAATATTCCAGCGAATGAAATAACAAAGCTCTTAGAGATAAAGGGAAGGTAGAGTTTACATGTTCTTAAAACAACAGGGAAAATGATGAAATGCTCGTAACATCTCATGCTGAGAATATGTGGAAAGGAGAACATGAATTCAAAATCTGTTCTAGAAAATGAAGCACTACTGTATTAGAATGATAGCCATCTAAATGTTGTACAACATTTATTAAAAACAGGATTTATAACAGACCCCCCCCCCAGTGAGACTAAATTGTAAAGCTATAGGTCTAGAGGCATGATATGCCCACAGCCTGATTTAATGGAAACCCTTAGCTTGAACTACACAATCAGCTGTGCAACTAAACAGAGACCCACAGAGGAAGTGGGCATGGAGGGTGACCTCTGCATTTAGCACACCAAAGGATGACTCTCTTAATAATAAAGATGATGCAAAATTCATGAATAGGTAATCTAGAACAGCTTCTGCTAATTCACCTACATAAACTATGATGCCTCACCAATTCCTATTCCTATCATGTGCAGGCTTCCTGCACTATATCTGAGAAAAGAAAGTCTAAGATCCAGTATCAAACATTCTAAGAATATTCTTTACATCTTTTGAATAGATATGTCAAAGGGTTCTCTTGGACGAGTTATATTTCATAAGTCAAAAATACAATTAACTTGCTAAGGCAGTCTTTCTTAAAATAAAGTCAAATTAATCACCAACTTCTCTAAAACTATTCCATATTCTGATGGAAGGAAAATGAACAAGGACACCACTGCCCAGGTGTCAGGTAATAAATCCTGCTCTCTGGCACTGTCTGTCCTACCTAGCCACTGACACTGACTTGGGCCACATTTCTTTAATCGATTTTCCAAGAAAAATCCCATTGAGGAAAGCAACATAAGAATCACTGGAAAATAGTTGTAAGATCCATCTAATTAAGTCACACGTTTTTAAGAGGACAAGGGGCACTTCAAGGCTGCTGGCCACAGAACCAAGCTGCTGACAACCTAGATGATTTCTGAAAGCACCCTGAGGCCCCTGGTGGTGCTGGCCTATGGGCTGCATCTTTCAGAGTCAGGAGCATGGGACACATTTACTCATGTAGAGATTCTCAACAGGCAGCCTGTGGAAACAGACTCAGAATCTCTATTTTATAGACGTGTCTTTGATTGTTTTACCAAAGCGTCTTAAGATGGGATTATAGGAAGTATGGTCAAATGAACTCTGTGATGCTCTCTTCTTAATAAAACCATTCCACATTTAAACTGCTCCTAGGACCCCCACTCCTAAACTGTTAGCTTCTTGAGGAGTCATGACTGATTAATCTTGGTAGTATATAACCCCAGTACATAAAACAGGAAGTGCCTTGGGCATGATAGGTTCTACACCAGAGATTTGTTGAATGAATGACAAAACCCCTGGAGCCTTAAGTCAACCACTTTGCACTTACATATAATGTGTTTTTAAATTCTTAACAGTGGCACAAAATAATTCTACTTGATTAGATGTTAACTTTTTGCTAAGCAATCTCCTCAAAGAGAAAATGAGTCACTAACCACAATTCATCTTTGAAGAGCATTAATGTAGTTAACATATAATTGCAAGAGTACCCAGCATTTTAACATACATTATTTCATTTATAAATACTTTTTTTTTCTTCAAAAGCCTAATTGCCTCCTCGTGGAGGGAAAAACCTCAACAAACAGGAAACACCTGTCCATTTACCTCAACCCCCAACAATCTTGAGTTGTACCAAGAAGTTCCACAAATGCTCCCCAGTCCTATCTCAGCAGACCCGCAGTTCCCTGAGGCAAAGCCCTTTGCAGGTGTGTGTTCAAGCCTCCAACTAAGTTAGCGGTCACAAAAGCAACATCGTTCCATTTGGGTTGTCAGCACATGAGGGGATGTTTGTTCTTACCACAGAAGATGATAAAGGCATATAATGAAATTATCAGTGCATTACCTATTTCAATATCGCTGTCAATATTCAGTGTCTCATTACAAGGAAACATGGTCCCTTTCTTGTAATGCTGCTTACAGACTTTTAAGCCAATTGTATTGTCTTCATTTTCTCCATAACCAAGGGTCCCCAGGGATATGTTCTTTAGATGATGATACTGTTAAAAATAGTTAAAAAAAAAATTAGCTTTTAAGAGTTTCATCAGAAGTTACAGCATATGGAATACACTTTTAGCTATTTTAAATTGTTTATATGAGATCCCTCACTAGAACCCCCCTGTGTAAAATACCACAAGGTAATTTTCTCATGGTTGGGCAGGAAATACACGGCCTCACAGAACTCAGAGCTAAAGTAAACCTGCTGACAGATGCTCCCACCTCGCTGACTGCCAAAGCCGAGGTGCTCTGACCTCACAGCAGACTTCTGTCCCCTGGCTCCAAGCCCCACCTTCCCAAGCCACACGGGCCTCCAGGAGGTTCCTGGAGCGTGCCAGGCACATTCCTGCCTGGGCCTTTGCTGTTCCCCCGCCTGGAACCCCGTGTTATCTATCTGCTAGGTTCACTCCTTCAGATCGTGAGTCAAAAATTACCTCTACAGTGAGGCCTTCCCTTACCATTCGGTGCAAGTTGCAAACATCCATCCCCAGCACACAGGCTCCACCAGGCACTGGCAATCTCCTCCCCTGCTTTATTTCACAGCATCTATCACTTTCTGACACACCACAGAAGACCCAAGCCATCCATACCCCACAGCTCACATGAACACAACTGGCCTTTGCTTACATGAACTTAAAGCAGCTCTCATCACATGACTTTACCATTCGCCTATCTGCACTGAGAGGGTTAAGAGGGCTTTACTAGCTCCCACCTTCATGACTTTATTATTCCAGGAAACTTTTTTTGGCGGGGGTGGAATCTTAAGCAGGGCCCATTTCTGAGTCCCATCGCAGAGCCCATCTGGGGCTGGATCTCAGGACCCTAAGATGAGATCATGACCTGAGCAGAAATCAAGAGTTGGACACCTAACCGACTGAGCCACGCAGACTCCCCTATTCCAGGAAACTTTTGCTCAGAAACATAAGTTACAAATAACTCTATTGTTCATTTCAGGAACATCTAAAATGACTCATTTAGACAGATAATCAATTTGAAGATTTAGTTTAATAAATCCAAGACTCTTTGAAACCATGCCCCTCTCCCCAAAAACCCTCACCTTCTTATGTCCACCAATACAAAACTATTACATCATCATATCTTTACCCAATTCTAACTGAGCTCCCCTCACACTGAAAGATCCACCCTACATCAGTCTTCAAAATCTGAATTTGGACTTTGCCCTCTTTACCCAAGGCACTAATGAGAATGATCAAGGGAGCATCTCCCTTACCTCTGTAAGCAATAAGCTCAGTTTTGCTTATCAACATGTTTTCTTGGTGGTGTTTTCAGGGAGCTAGCATTCAGTGCTATACATTTCACTTCTTTTCATTTGTCTGGTTCTCTCCTCTACAATGAAGTTCTATAAGACAGGGCTTTTGTCCATCTTATTCATGATGCATTCTCAGTGTCTAGAACAGTACCTCATATATTGTAGGCACCCAAATATTTATTGAATAAATGAGAAAAGAAAAAATAAGAATAACGATTTCTCTCCCCCTAAATGCTTTCTTCAGGCCTATCAATCTGGTTTCTCAATACCTGCTTAGATACAACTATATCATATCCTACTCTATATTCTCAAGATTCAGCTAGGCTTATTAATGCTAAGACATCAAAGTTGAGACTCTTGAGTCTTAGATTTGGTATCTCATTTACCAAAACTTCTGAGATTATAAATCTACTCCTGGCAATTTGAACTTGGGTAATCTCCCAAAAGTAGTGGGTGTAAAGGGATAAATAAAAAAATACAAATCTTTAAGAAAAAACTTAAATAAGCAAAATCTATCATGTGGAAATGTAGCTAGACAAATAGCAATGAACATTTTTTGGCACACTATGCAAAATTTAAATTAAGATATTTTAATTCATGT
This sequence comes from Mirounga angustirostris, assembly GCF_029215605.1. Taxonomy (NCBI): domain Eukaryota; kingdom Metazoa; phylum Chordata; class Mammalia; order Carnivora; family Phocidae; genus Mirounga; species Mirounga angustirostris. The sequence continues at coordinate 119,934,681 of NW_026991712.1, read as the reverse complement.
ATAATTTTGTTTTTGCTAAAACAACAAGTATCAACATCTTCTCCAAGTGTAGGTCATTCACAACAAAACACTTGCCTGATTGATAGCAAAAAAGATGCTCTCATAGGCATCCTCCTGAGTATACAAACTGCAACTATAGTCATCTTCATCCGTGCCAGAATATCCTTTTAAAAACAAATGCTTAAAAGCAACAGTGTTCTCTTCTTTGAAAGCAACCACCATCTGGTTACTTAAACCAAAACGAACAAGCTAGAAAAGAAAATCAAATAGGAAGATGTGAATTTTCCATTTACCAGGGCAGGCAAATGCATTCTTATTATCATCAACCCCCCGCCTACAAACTTCAGCAAGTGTTTACTAACCTAATGTCAAAATACAAGTCCCAAAAAAGAATAGCCTCATCAAACTACATCAGCAAGTCAAAATAGCATAAAATTAGGGGAAATTATCACTCCCAGTGACTACCAACCTTCCTGGTCTTTAATGAAGGAGAAAAAGGAGAAATCCAAATCAGTGAAGTCGGAATTCATTTTTTGTATAGTTGGATTTCAAATTAATTGTTTTAAAAATTGATGTACTCAATAAAGCAGTAAGTCATTTTTTGTTGATTTAACATTTAGAAATTGTAACTATTTTTAAAAATCACAGCTATGTTTTATATATAGCTTTTAAGAATGTTTTTGAAAAGTGGATTATATGATACTTACTCCAGCTAAGAGGTAAGAGTTGTCAAAGAAATTCAGTGATTCCAGCTCTGCAAGAACTCTTATCTAAGATTTACACCTAGGAGTTCCCACTCTAAGATCAATAGCATCAAAGCACCAGAAAGAAGAACAGGGCTTGCTTTACCCCTCTGAGTTCAAACCATTCACTGGCAGCAAGCACCCACTTTCTTGCAATAAAACTCCTACTTATTCTTCCTTACACTGTATCCTAGTCCAAGCTTAGGCACCAAGAGCTCTTTTTACCAGGAGGGAATGTATTCTTCCTGCCCATCTTGGAATCTAATAAGTGGGGAAAATTAGCAGGCACTAAATGTGTACCAAAAAACCCCAGGAAATTATACACACAACAACAATCTCTCTCTCTCTCTCTCTCTCTGTCTCTCTCTCACACACACACACGCACGCAATGGCAGAAGACAAGTCAGACCTTTATAAGCTCTGTCCCACATACCCTTCCCCATCTACCTATTTTATCTCCTCATCTGCTTCATAAGACAATAAAAGTCCAAAAATTGTGCCCTAAATCTTCATCCCACTAAGTCTCCAAAGCAATTTGGGATTCTGTTTCTTCATGTGTGAAATCAGCAAGTCCGACTAGATGACGGTGGCATTTCTGCTATGTGCTGTCACTCCACGGTTGGATATGAGAGACTGCATGGCACTGAACCAGACCTCAACTAATGAACCTTTCAGATAAACACACAGTAATCTGCATATGCAAATGTATATACTATTTTTTAGCTTTTAAGTTTTTGTCTGACTTTTTGAAAAGGCTGAATAATTAAAAATACTAGCTACCATTTTCAGCAACTATTATACTCCAGGTGCTTACTGAACTGCATTACAAGCACTAGCTCCGTTACTAACACAACTCTAAGGTGACGTCACTATGGTTAAAGCATGTGGAAACTGAGATGTAGCCCTATTAAATTGCCCTAAGTCCTGTAACTAGAATGAAAGTCAGGTCTAACTCCAAAGTCACTCTATTGTGCTATACAATTTACCTCTGTTGAAGAATCTGCCTTTGGGACTCTTCTTATAGAAAAGAATTTAAGGGCTAGCTTTTGAGAATTGCCACTACTGTTTGAGAACGTACTTAGTTGACACTCTTTAGCATCTGAGCCTCACCAGGTCACATTCCTCAAATACCAAGTCAAAGGATTGAGCAATTGTTAAAACCCAGCTAGTCTAAGGAAAATATCAGATAAGAAACCCCACATCCTCCAACCTGTGCTAGAAATCAAGCAACTGGAAGCTAAAGGTTTTTCCAAGCACACAACATCTGTCAATGGTAGCTGTAGGAGATGCCAAAAAAGGTCATGTTGCTTTTTGAAAGCCAAAAGTAAACCAGGGAACCAATACACACATGATTGTTTCAAGGTTTTATTAAATACTGACACACAAATGAAAAAAAAAAAAAACTGGTATACACGCACATGAATTAAGTTTTCAGTCAAAGTTTGCTGAGTGCTTATTCTGTCCTGAGTTGGGATATGATGGGGGCAAGATCAAGTTGCATGGTGTTGAATAACAGCTCTTATCTACTGAGTATCAGGGACCATGCCTAAAATTTACAATCTTTAAAAAATTTAATTCGCCAAACCCCTATGAGGGGGATATTACACTGGGCTCCACAAGGACAGGCTTTCCCCCCCCTGCTCAGGAACTGGAATAGTGCCCATCACAATGCCAGGGTCAAATACTGAATCCGTTGATGAACAGAATCCCATTTTATACACGTGCAACTGAAGTCAGGGAACTTATTCAGGTTGGAACAGCTAGAAAGTGTCAGAGTGAGGTCTGTTAGGCTTACATATCCCTTCTCTTGACCACCTGGCCACACCACCTCTCAAACAGAGATGTTGCCAACTTAACTCTAGAAGCAGGGATATTTGACCCATTCCTCCCACAGTCAGACTTGAGCTAAAAACAAAACAAAACAAAACAAAAAAACACACCAAAAAAATCAGAATGGGGAATGGATAACTTGACCAAGAAAGTGGCATACTATTTGCTGATATTTTAAGCTACCACCTTATTTAAACTCAAAGCTCATCAACCCAACTTTGGGAATGAGAGAACATGAAGGTGTAATCTCTGCTTAGAACCACCCCCATCTGGCATCAGCAACAAGAAATGTCCTCCATTCCATTATTCCTAGAATAAGCTAAGATCACTTATATGGCCCAGCATCAGGTCAGCGTTGGGATTTTCAAAGCATCTGTTAGTAGAGAAGAGAAACCCTCAGGAGGAGATCATAAATCCCCTTCCTGCTATGGCAGAACCAAATATTCCCTATGGAGCAAGAGTAAGATGATGGATTTGGTCAAATGGTTGACAGAAAAATGCACTCTTGCCCCACTAACTGGATCTTAAGATTTGCCGAGATTATGATATTAGACAGAAAAATAGTTACACATTAAGTGCAGCCTGGCAAAGATTGTGAAGGTCTGATTATTAAATCAGTGTAGGAGAAAATATTCTGTACCAGATAAAAACAAGATACTGCTCTAATAATATACAAAAAAATATGGGAAGGAACAAGTAGAACTGGCAAAAAAAAATGTGGACACCTCTCTCAAAATTATAAATTACTGCAGAATGCAGAGTAGGAATGTCTTTTTTTTTAAAAAGTTTCCTCCCTATCAACCCTGATAAAATGCCACCCATCCCAATAGACTTGAGGATGGAGTGCTAAGAGACAGAAAAAGAGGAGGAGGGACAAGTGGGATCTGAAAGAAGGAAAGGTATTCGAGAAATCTGCGCCAATTAGATATCACCCCTGTAGCAAAACTTATTAGAATGGTCCTCCAGCAGGACAAGAGTTTAATCCCTCCCAACACTGTTAGGGAAGACAAGATATACCCACACAAAAAGTAAATTATCTTTTCCCAGAAGTAGTCTATTAAAAGCAAAAGCAGCGAGATAGATAGCAACAGGTACTAGTGTCCCCAGGAAAACCATGTGGTGAGTGGTCAGGCAAGACCGGTGGGGGACTTCCAAGGGCACCTGCAAGATGATGGAGAAAAAGAATCACTCTGGACTTCGTGGAGCAAACAGGGCAGGGATGAGAATCCCCGGGTGCATCCAGCTGGCTGGGATTGGGGAGGAAATAGATGAAAACCCATTGGAAAGGCAAGTCGAAGGAGACTGTGGAAATCTGAATTTCAAGCTCCATAATCAAGATTTTCTTCTGTGGGAAAATGGGGACCACAAAAGTTTCTGAGCAGGAGAGTGACCCAATTAAGGCATTCTAAGAAAAATTCATTTGATATTAGCATTGAATGCACTGGTGTGGGTGTGGATAAGGAAGGTAGGCATAAGACAAAGTCTGGAAGCAGCCTTATCAACTTGTCTGTATTCCTAGACTGCAAACTGAGGACAGCACCCACGTTTGGAATAAAACCAATCTGAAGGTAAGAGTGCAGACTCTAGAGCCAGACCGCAGGGCTCCAATCCGACTCTACCACTTACCAACTGAATGGCCATAAGCAAATTACTTATTCTCTTTGGCTCCATTTCCTCATCCACAAGAAGGGAGCAATAACTGACCCCGCCTCCCAGGGTTACCGTGAGGATGAAATGAATGAACATGCAGAGAGCACCTGTGCCTGGCACATGGCGAATGCTATGCCACGTGTTAGGTTACCTCTCAGCAGCAGTGACCTATTCCCAGCTGTATTCCCAGCAAGACACACAGCATGGGAGGTGCTTCATACATAAATTAATGAGATAAGAGTCTGTCCTAGAGAGAGAAGATAGTGAGTATGGCAAAGCATAAGTAGACACAGTTTTAAGGAAGAATCCATGAGATTTACTAGACGTCAGGACAAAGAAGTTAAGTCAAAGATCGGGATGTTCTATACCTAGATGAGGTGGAGTTTTAGTAACATTAACAGATCAAGAAGCTGAACTGAAAGTTGGTTTGTCCAGAGAAGAAATTGGGAAACAATTAAAATTAACCAAATGAGAAAGGGGACATTATTTCTCCTCCTTCCAAGTATACCAGTAATGTACCTACTTCATAGGATGCCAAAATTAAAACTTCAAAACCAAGAATTAAAATGAAAAGATTTTTAAACGGAAAAAGCCAAGCATTCACATTTAACGGGGTCCCTGTATCTCAACTTTGTTGGATTTTTTTCAACTTTGTTGTTTCTTTTAAAGCAACTTGGTTACCCTAAAACTTGGTGGAGTGGAAAGCATGACATCCAATGAAAAGACCTCTTTATGATCACAGAATAAAGATGCAACTTCAGTTACAACAGGAACCTCCTCTCATTTCTAAAACTATACGAAGGTATTTTTAGAAAGGTATTCATTTTTATGTTCCAGAAAGAACATCTTTACATTGATAACAGGACGATGATTTGCCAAAGGAGCCAAACACCCCAAATTGGTAGTGTTTTTAGAAGGGCACACATTTCAAATGTGGTTACCTAGAAAGGAGCCTCCCTGAAACGGGTTCCAAACCACAGTTTCAAAAATTAGATGACAACTCTGATGGCTGGTGTGATCCTGAGAGTAAAGTCTCAACCATATGAAATTCAACAGAAGATCCCAGTGTAGCCCTCCTATGCTCCTGACAGGCCCAAGCGTAAGCATTTACTTACCAGCTTAGCTACTGATGGGAAAGGAAACAGAATTCTGTCAAGTCTCAAGTCAAAACAGTCAAAAATGTGATTTCAAAAGTGTATTTGAAAGAAGATGAGAAATTTCAAGAACACCCTCACTTGGGATTGAGCAGGTTTCACCAGTCTGTGTGCTTCATTCAGATACAGAACTCCACCCCACCCCACCCCATATCGATCTGCTATTATATAGACCTACTATTCATCTCTATTTGCAGAACCTGTGGGAAGATGGCCTCAGAAGCCCTTACTAAAACAAGGTCATCATCGAAACTGAACTTCAACCTATCATCTGCCCTCCAGAGTCAGCATAACTTTATAGTTTTATGAACTTGACTGTGGACTTTTCAGAACAAAAAAGTCAAGGGCAGAACACATGAAAACAATTTCATCTTGGGATAAGGTAAAAAAAAAACTGATAATATGAATTACCTGTGTGGTGACCATGACTATCTTCAAAATCTGCAATCCCAACTTCCATGGAATCTGGTGTCTGGCTCGGTATTTTTCACAAGGGTTCATGAAGTAAAACTTCAGGTCTTCCCTCAGACATTCTTCTCTCACCTCAGAATCAAGATGAGCCATTGCATTTCTGCCACAGAAGACCAATTTTTAAAAAAAGAGAACATCTTGTTCATCAGAAAGTTTCTGAGGGGCACATGGGTGGCTCAATGAGTTAAGCGTCTGACTCTTGGTTTTAGTTCAGGTCATGATCTCAGGATCATGAGATCAAGCCCTGTGTGGGGCTGCATGCTCAGCGTGTAGTCTGCTTGAGATTTTCTCTCTCCCCCCATGCCCCTCCCCCACACACACTTGTTCTCTCTCTCAAATATTTTTTTAAAAAAGAAAGTTTCTGAATAATATTTTCTGTTCATGTTCTTTACCCATTCTTACAAGCAAAATTCTCCGTTCAACCAGTGACCTCCTCTTCTCTTTAGAAATCCGAAAATTATTCAGGACCCTCTATCACTTGCCTTTCCACACAGTTATCCATCTTGTGCAAAATGGCCATTGTCAAAATTTATAAGAACAGGATTTTATTTGCAAGAGTCATCAGTTCCTATATCTTAACATGAAGCATTCACCTGTCACTGGAATATTAACAAAAACTAGATTGGATACTTTCATGATACACTGGGTATGACATCACAGAAATTAAGTACTGACTAATGGAATTAAATTGCTATGAAAATAGAGAATCTTTGTTCTATAACATCGTACTGAATGATTATGCCCTTTTTTTGATAATATAGCAATGAAATAAGGGTTCAAATAAGGTTCAAAAATGTAAATACCTTTAAAAAGTTAAAATATTATCTAATTATACCTATTCAGATATTTGTGTCACTTTACACTAGAAAAGTTTGCTTTTACTATTTTGACAGCTCTGGACTCAGGAATGGGCATGTGACTCAAGCTAGGCCAAAAAGAACTAATGAGCTGTGGTCCCAAGACTGTGATTATATCTGATGGGAGAGATGTCCACTAAGCTGTCTCCAAATTGGGGTATGCAAAACAATCCACTGGCAGTACAGAAAGTATTAGTACTTCTATTTTATTCTTTATCTTTTTTAGAAATTAATTCTATACTTTAGTTTTTTATTTTAAGTAAACTCTATGACCAACAAGGCGCTGGAACTCACCACCCCGAGATCAAGGGTCATAGCTCTACTGACTGAGCCAGCCAGGTGCCCCTATTTTCTTCTTTATCTTAAAACAAAAGAAACCTGAACTCTACTAATAACTAATGTAACATATAGAATAACAGTGGTATATAATCACATATAATTTATAAGTAAATATACACACATTGAGAACATGTGCTTAGCTTTTATCACTGGATACATAATCAACAAAGTTTGGAGATCATAGACTTAAAGCAAAGGCTGTGAGTCTGGAGTTTGTGGAAGTCACCTTGCCATATAAAAGAGCATGCCAGAGAGTGGAGCTAGCACAGAACAGACAAAAGATAGACACTAAGCCTAATGATAATACTTGAGTTCCTGGATCCAGCTGTGCCTGAAGCCATTCATCCCAAGACCTGCAATGTAAGCTAATAAATACTCTTTAGGGCTTATGGTAGTTTGAGTTAGTTTCGTGCTTCATACAACAGGAAGTGTCTTGATGGTAAATTTAAGGATTAAATTTTACTAAGTTCAGCCAATCATTCAAGGTACCCATTTCTAGGGAAGTTTTTATAATTGGGGTCATTTGGGGACAACTCTTCACCTGAAATATCTAAATGACCTATTTTTATACTGACTTCAGATCTACATTATCTACCTCAACTAACAAGTTTTAAAGAAGACTAAAGCGGAGGGTGCCTGGCTGGCTCATCAGTAGAGCATGTGACACTTGATCTCAGAGTCGTGAGTTCAAGCCCCATGTTGGGTGTGGAGTCTATATAAATAAACAAACAAACAAACAAACAAAAAGACGACTAAAAGGGAAAGAGTATTTTAAGGCTTATTTTAAGACTATTTAAGACTTACACTCAGTTAATAATTTTCTATCTTTAAATTGATTTTTAGATCTTCTATTTCCAGAATTAGTAGGCTAGGTTATTTAGAATTTTCCTGCTGGGTAGAAGAAAGGAAGGGAAGGAGGGAGGGAGGGAGGAAGGGAGGGATGGAAGGAGGGAGGGAGGAAGGAAGGAAGGGGAAAAGGGAAAGGAAAGAGAAAGGAAAGGGGAGGAAGAGGGAGGTTAGAAAGGGAAGAAAGGAAAAGAAAAAGAAAAGAGAAAAGACAGATGCTGGATAAAATGCATACTTCTTTTGGGGGGGTAGGTGGAGGAAGTACCTGTAAAAGACTGAGGAGTTAAACGTAGACCAATAAGTCCTAGAGATCTAATACACAATACAGTGAATATAGACAATAATGTTGTATTATAAACATCAAACTTGCCAAGAGACTAGATCTTAATTATTCCCACTGCAAAAAGGAAATGATAATTCTGTGAGGTGACAGAGGAGCTAACTATTGCTACAGTGGCCATCATATTACAATATATAAATGTATCAAATCAAAATGTTGTACACCTTAAATTTGTACAATGTTATACATCAAATATATTTCAATTAAAAAATAATAATAATAAAGGTATTTCTAAGAACACTTAAAAATTTAAGAGCAAGGAACTCCCAGTCTAGTCTTGGGGGGATCCTGGAGAAGTGGGGGCCCACTGCCATTCATGCCCACTTAGGCTTCAGTCCACGGCCCCAGGAAAGGGGAATGAGGGAGCCAGGACTCAAGGCCGAAAGCCCATCCAAGATCTGACAGGAGATCCTCCTCAAATTTAGATGGGGGTCCCAAAGAGCCACCCTCTCAGAAAAGTACCTAGCATCACAACGGCCTGTCCCCAAAGTTAAAGGACTATGGAGAAGGCCAGAGTAGTTTCAAATCAAAGAAAAGAAAAAGGAAATTTAAAAAATAGGCTCATCGTGAGAAATGATGCCCACAACACAGCCCTTTGAGCCTCACATCAAACCATGAGCTTGCTCGGTTCAGGGGGCTCCAGACTGAGACTGTTCTGTCTCCTAGCAAACTCAGACCTCTTCAGAGGTTCATCCTAAGACTTGGCCACTCTGACATATAACTTGAAAAACTCATTGATCGGCAGGTTGTAAGATATAACCAAGCAACATGAAGAGTCTACTTGGAAACAGGGAGCAGAAACAGTGCCAAGTCCATAAGAATCAGACACGGGTTGGAAGATGATCATGTTTGGCATATTGAAAGACAAGAACAGGTAAAAATATCTATAAGACCAATTTGGGAAAAACAAAAAATACTTGTAGAAATGAAAAATCAGTGACCACATGAGTCTCAATCTCAAAAGAATGAGGAGACCTTTAAAATGTGTTTGTCTGCATCCACTCTAGTCAGCTTTGGATTGGATCGGACCGCCTTACTGAGACTGAGCTGGGTGCTTGGGACTCAATGCTGGAGAGCGTCCCTGACTGCAGATGCTCGGCATCCGATAGCAGAGACCCGTGAATGCATATTCCCAAATTACCACATAGCTCAGTGAATGCTGTACGCTAGTGTGAAAAGCACTGTGGAAACAGGCCTAACTCTGACAGAGGGGTTCACAGAGCCAGAGGGGAAATCCCATCAGAACACACAGGGGGGGGGTGTCATGGCGGCCCCCGACAAGGAGCACAGAGGGAGGCATTTCCCAGAACAACGCGGCATCTTAACTGTGCCTGACTGCAACATCCTCCAACACGAGCCTTCAGACCCCTGAGAACATGCCAGAAGAAATCTTCGTGGGCATGTTTGAGCAGTACTAAATTTAGAGTTAACCACCATCACTTTAGTGGATCTGTGTTGCTAATGTGGTCATCCTGATGAGTCACGGTATTTTTTCCATTTAATAAAAGGAAAAAGGCATCTGGAAAGTTGTGATAGAACCCTCAGAACACGGCGTGGAAACTCCTGCCTTGGTCTCTAATGTGAGAAACACCATACTGAAGAAAGAAGAGATGGTTTTCTCAAAAACAGTGGTGTGAAACACAGGGCGCTAGGTCAAATACTTAGTGAACGCCTTGTGAGCCCAGCTCCACCCGAGACATCTTCCTGTCTTCCAGCTCAGTGCAGTGGGAAGGAGAGCTATGAATACGTGAAAGCACAATAAAACATGTTCTGTGTTGTAACTGAAATACGCATTGAACACCCCAGGCCCAGAGAAGACAGTGCCCCAGCTGCTTCCAGTGGCGTCGAGTACTTCTTTCAGCTGCTGGTTTCTTTGACTACTTGGCCACTACATGTTCAAAAAATGGTAACTGATGTTAACATTACCCTAAGAAACCTTATTAAGAAGCTAATCCACAGGGACGCCTGGGTGGCTCAGTCGTTAAGCATCTGCCTTCGGCTCAGGTCATGATCCTAGGGTCCTGGGATCGAGCCCTGCACCGGGCTCCTTGCTCAGCAGAGAGCCTGCTTCTCCCTCTCCCTCTGCCTGCCTGTTGCTCCTCCTGCTTGTGCTCTCTCTGTGTGTCAAATAAATAAATAACATCTTTTTTTTTTTAAGATTTTATTTATTTATTTATTTGACAGAGAGAGACACAGCGAGAGAGGGAACACAAGCAGGGGGAGTGGGAGAGGGAGAAGCAGGCTCCCCGCAGAGCAGGGAGCCCGATGCGGGACTCGATCCCAGGACCCTGGGATCATGACCTGAGCTGAAGGCAGTCGCTTAACCAACTGAGCCACCCAGGCACCCTAAATAAATAACATCTTAAAAAAAAAAAAAAAAGGTAATTCACACACACACACATACACACACACAAAGTGAGAGAGAACAAACATCAGCATTTATGGTGTTAAATTATTTACAGAGCTCTGTCCATCTGGAAGTTTTTCACTTACAGAGCAGCTGTAATAATTCTAGCACGGTGAAGGATGAAAAGAAAAATGGGGGGCGCCTGGGTGGCTCAGTTGGTTAAGCGACTGCCTTCAGCTCAGGTCATGACCCTGGAGTCCCGGGATCGAGTCCCGCATCGGGCTCCCTGCTTGGCAGGGAGTCTGCTTCTCCCTCTGACCCTCCTCCCTCTCATGCTCTCTGTCTCTCATTCTCTCTCTCTCAAATAAATAAATAAAATCTTTAAAAAAAAAAAAAAGAAAAATGGAAAAGACAGCATGAAAAACTTTCCCCTCAAGCATACAGGAACCACTTGATGAAATAAAGGATAGTACTAGTCAAATGTAATCAATAGAAATACAGAAAAAAATTAATATGAATAATAAAGTTATGAGATGGCTGTTTTTAGTAAGTCCAACTTAAGTTTAGAAATAACATCTGGGGGCGCCCAGGTAGCTCAGTTGGTTGAGCGTTCGGACTCAATTTTGGCTCCAGTCATGATCTCAGGGTTGTGAGATGGAGCCCGGAGTGGGCTCTGTGCTCAGCGGGGAGTCTGCTTGAGATTCTCTCTCCCTCTCCCTCTGCCCCTCCCCACAAAGTAAATAAATAAATCTTTACCAAAAAAAATAACACCTAAGTTTGGAAGAAAAGGTAATGATATTTTGGTTCAAGAATTTGGAATCTCAAGGATAACGTAAATGCTTAAGCTTGCTAACCTTTACTTTTCTGAGGGCTCGTTCTTGCCCTGATCTTCCCAATTTGTAGATCTGCCCTATTTCCCTAGTCAGTGAAGGGTGTTAAACACACACTCACATACAACTAGACATCTTATAACAAAAATATAATGGTGCAAACAAACAAATGGGGCAAAGTGAAAAAGAAGGAAAACTAAAAAAACAAGAGAGGCAAGAGAGTATCACAGGACTAAAACATCCCTGCATTTGACACATATTCATCCAACACCCTCCTGTGCTGAGCACCAGGCTGGGTGTTTGGTACAGGAGGCTTGAAGCTGCAATCACAACCTTATAAGCAAGAATTAAGTCAGCAGGAGAAACACTGCAAGTTCTATCACAAATGATGAAAATCACCAGCGGACTGAGAAAAGGACAGAGAGCAGAGAACTTGTAACACAATTCGGGGGAAGAGAAACTGCACCATAAAAACAGTTAAGGAAGAGAAATCAATGGAGATCTAAATCTGACGCATCAGCTGCAGCATAGTCGTGAAATTGAAATTGCACGAAATAAATAAGAACAATCATGACTCATGAATTATTTATGTTTCGCTAAACTATAGGATCTGGATTATATAAGCTTAATAAAGAGCACTGTTAAAGACCAAAGTATCAGAGGGAAAAAGCACAGTACTGGTGAACATAAAAACAAGATCTGGAATAGAATGGAAATTCACCCACATGATGGGCTAAATAAAAGCGAGAGATGCTAGAATGGCAAAGTAAACAGGACTTGGGAAAGAAAGAAGCCCAAGCCTTAGTACTATGGGGAGAAGTCAGAGAGGAAGCACATCAAAGTTACTGTCTGTTATTCAGAAAACCTACTCTTCCCTCAGATAATCAGGACTGTGTAATGTCAGCTAATTTTAAGGCTATCGTGTGACCAAGGGCAATTCCAGCCTTAATAAATCAATGACTAAGAAAGCCTATGGAAGCTTGAAGTTTTAAAAAACGTAAAAGAAAACAAGTTACCAGCAATTCTTAATCTCACATGGGTCATAACCCCCTATGAGAACCAGTGAAAGCTTTTGACCGTTACCTCAGAAAAACGCACACACCAGTTTCAATGATGGTACCTTGTTCCTATTAGTACAATCAGCTCAGCAAATAAGCTAACCAGCCCAGGCTGCTACTTTTTCAGCTTGCATGACTCAAAAAGAGGTAGAAAATATTGTTTTCTACCACAGTGGCCTCCAAAGAGGGGTGTGTGCCTACAAGGGAGAATTAAGACCATTCACTGCTGTGTGGGAAGAAAGGGTTAGGGCTTCTAACTGGACAACCTAGCAAAGACAGAAGGTTCAATACAGGGATCATTGTCTGGCATATCGAAACTGCCCTCACTTGGTCAGACCGAAGGATGCCCGTGCCTCACATAGGTGGGCAACGCATCCTGGGGGAAAGAAAGCGAGTTCCCAAAATAGGGCTTGCAGTGGTGGCCTCACTGATTTTCAGCACAGTCCTAACACTAAAGGCTTATGTGGGCCCATTTAAGCACTTTTGGAGTATACTATCCAGTTTAGTCAACCCTCACAAGGTGGGCAAGGGATATAAAGATCCTGGCAAAAAAAACGAGACTCACTGGGAAACTAATAAGGACCTAAGTTAACAAGAAAACTCTCCTCGTGCAAACTTTGCCATGAGTTTAAAAAAAGATGAAAAGCAGATCTGATCTGAAAAGAATCTGGAAAAAAGAAACAGATTTATCAAGAAAACTCTTTAGGGGCGCCTGGGTGGCTCTGTTGGTTAAGCGTCTGCCTTTGGCTAAGGTCATGATCTCAGGGTTATGAGATCGAGCTCCGAATCAGGCTCCACCCTGGGCATGGAGCCTACTTAAGATTCTTTCTCTCCCTCTCCCTCTGTCCCTCCCCCCCAAAAAATGTTTATTTTACCTGTTTTATAGTATATATGATTCTATATACAATATACAAATATACATTCAGAGGGGGTGGATGTTCTTTAAATTGATGGGATAAGTTATCAAAAATATTTGGAATGACTTCTCTAGTGTTTCAGAGCTTAGATGTGGTTGTTCTTTTGTTATCCCTGCTGATATTATTATAAACTCCTTAGCTTGGGAGAAATTGGTGTTTGTTCCCCCAGCTTCTGACAGACATCACTGCTTAGGTATCTTGTATTGATGCACTGGTGTTAGAACAGAGTGGTCTTCCTAATTCACAACTCTCTTACTAGTCCCAGAGGATGACACAGTAGAAGCAGGGAACCACTTCCCAAATCTATCCTTCCTGTATCCTTAGCACAGGGAACAGTAAGTACCACCAGCCTTCCAGGAACCTACATCTGGGTAGCTCTGCATCATCTGGTCTCACCTACCCCCCGCAATGTCATCTTTTTTCCCCTCAAACTTAATAGTGTACATAATTTCAAAGGAACTGTAACAAACCCCACCCCCGATTTTCACTCCTTCCGAGGCAACTTCTTTCATGTTTCTCTTCAGTTATTTATTTTAATATTTCTCAATATTGTCCCACTATTTATTACTCTTTTAGATATCATCAATTTATATCCTCCCATGGAAAAGATGATTTTAGCTCTTATATCTGCTCCCCACCAGCAAATATACACATTCACCTCCCCCACTCATTGTCCCAATAAAATTTTAATAAAACTTTTGGATAAATATTTAAAATTTACAAAGTGAATATGCAAATACTTTTCACAGTTGAGCTACTAGCACACTGTGATTATGTGTGTGTGTGTGTGTGTGTATATATATCTATATTTAGATAGGCTCATATATATATATATTTAGATAGGCTCCATGCCCAACATGGGGCTTAAACTAACAAGCCTGAGATTAAGAGTGGCGTGCTCTGTGGACTGAGCACCGCCCCCCCCAACCGCCCTGTTTTTTATTCTTTCTTGTAAAAAGAAGGTTCTGGCATTAATTGCCTTTTTCCCCATTTGCTTAGTTTTCAACATACCAATAAGGACTCTATCACCAAACTGGCTGAATCTACCAGCTCCTTTCAATACAGTCAAATAAGTCGGGCAACTTGTCAGTTTGTTTCTTCTCATCATTCCTGGAGCTTCATCCTCCTGCTCCAGCCTACACACTGGTTGCTCCTAATCCCTATTCAGGGCCATCAATGTGGGAATTCTCTTCACCTTCTTCCCAAATTGGATTCCGCATTTCCTGGACTTCCTTTGCTACCTCATTTTTATGGAGAGTATCCCTCATTCCCTTCCCGTGAAAGGAAACCTGGAAGGTAAATTTTGAGACCTCCCTTGATAGACACTGCTAACTGCCTACCCAGTATCCATTCCTCCCTTCTTCCTGATTTTGTTGAAGGTAGGGAATATATTAACACCCAAGAATAGGGTAATTCAATATAAGAGCTAGACAAAATAGGGTAGAATAGGGTAATTCAATATAAGAGCTAGACAAAAACACAGAGCCACTGTTTGCCAAATCGGCCACACACCTGGGGCACTTGAAAACCACTGAAGCCTGGCCTCCAACCACAGAGATTCTGGCATAATTGGTGTGGGTGCAGCCTGGGCATCAGGGCTTTTAAAAAGCTCCCCAAGTTATTCTACTGTGCACCCAGTTTGAAATCCTCTACCTTAGAGATTACCTGTTCCCGTCTCCTTATTTTATGAGTGAGGCAACTAAGGGCCCTTAAAGTTGCAACCTGCCCCCAAAGAGTCCAATTTACTGACCCCCTCCAGTATTCCTTCCTGATCCTGGAATTAAATTTTTCTTAAGGAGTCATGGCCTGTAAGATAGTCAGGAATGAAGGGAAAAAAATGTTATGTTCAAATAAACTACTATTTCAGATATAATTTCTCTTATTTAGAAATGTGTGGTGTTTAGCAGACAATAGCATCCTAATCCATAAATTCAGGAGACTCCTAAAAGGTCATGTTATCAAAATGAGAAGGAAAAAACAGGTAAAGCCATCTGATGGAAGAAATCCAACATTTACTTTGCTCAGGGTCTCTCTGGGCTTCAGATTGTCTAGAGCAAACCCTTGGTTTCCATTTGTTGTACCCCAGTGGATGTGCTCAAGGTGAACCCTCTCCTGCTGTGGACTCCAGTTGCCACTACTCAGGCTTGCAGCTTAGGGGCTTGGCAACATTCGACACCGCTGACCACTACATCCCTGGAACAACTTCTTCTTTCTGCTTCTAGGACACTCCACTCCCCTGCTTGTTCTGCCTACCTCACTGGGCATTTCCCAGTCTCCTTTGCTGGCTCCTCTTCCATCTGAGTTCAGCTGCCAGAGTGCCTCAGGACACAGCCCAGGGCTCTTCCATACTCCATCCTCCGTCCTCCCTTCTAGAAGACTTTGCCCAGTCCTGTGGCTTTAAATACTACCCACATGATGTGGACTTTTCACATTTGTCACTCCAGCAAATCTCTCTCTTGAACAGGCTCCCTTATCCAACCTCTTCCTTGAAACTCCACCCATGTGTCTAATAGATTTCTCAACCACCTCCCCACCCCTTTCTCCACCCATCTGCTCAATGCAGTGATCACACACATTTATCCAGATGTTTCAGCTGAAATCACTTCCCCTATCAGTGGTTCTCCCCCTTGGCTATACAGTAGAAGCATCTGGAGACTTTTAAAAGGTTTCAGTGCCTGGCTTCCAGCCCCTAGACATTCTGATTTAACTGGGGCCCAGTTATGAGCTGAGCATCAAGATTTTTGATAAGCTTTTCAGGTGATTCTAATGGGCAGGTAAGTGTAGGAACTTGTGCTCCAGAGCCCTACTTTGACTCCTCCTTTTCCTCAATCCTCACACCCAATTGATCAAGTCTTCCTTCAAAGCACATCATGGATTAGTCCCCATCTCTCTCTATCCACTGCAGCGCCCTGGTCCATGCCCTGTCACCTCTCGCCTGACAACTTCAACAGCCTCCCACTTTCCCATATGGTAGCCAGAGGGGTAATGTTAAAAGCCCAAGTCAGTTATCATTTCCCTGCTTAAAACTCCACAGTGGCTTTCCCCTGCTCTCAGACTAAAATCCAACCCCCCTATCATTGCCTAAAAGTCTCCTACCCGCTCCTTCCCATACCCACCCTTCCCCTTCCTCACTACCCCACGGCCTCCTTCCTGGCCCTGGAACAGTCCCTGATCTGGACATTTGCATTTGCTGTTTCACCTGTCCTTCTGCTCTGCCCCCAGCTCTCTGCATGTCTGGCTCCGTCTCATCTTTCCCCACTGCCTCTCCCATCACTGAATTTCCTTTATAACTGAGATCACATTCTTTATTGGTCTTCTCTACAAGAGAACTGCATGAAGGCCTGGTCTTGCTCATCACTATATCCCCCAGCATACAGCAGAGCACCTAACACATAATAGGTTTCAAGGAACATTTGGCGGGAAGAAATGAGTCAATGAAGGAGACAATAACCCTGACAACATGAACATTTCCTTGGCTGGTACCTGATAAGGTGAATTAATAATAATGCCAGCAACAGCAACAAATATAATAAAAACAATACAACAACAAGAATGCAAAGTCTAAAACACAGGTAGGAAAATTTGAATTAAAAATATACTGAAAATGGGGCGCCTGGGTGGCTCAGTTGGTTAAGCGACTGCCTTCGGCTCAGGTCATGATCCTGGAGTCCCAGGATCAAGTCCCACATCTGGCTCCCTGCTCGGCGGGGAGTCTGCTTCTCTCTCTGACCCTCCCCCCCTCATGTGCTCTCTCTCTCATTCTCTCTCTCTCAAATAAATAAATAAAATCTTTAAAAAAAAATATACTGAAAAGGCTCACTTAGTCAAGATACATAAGAGAGTTTTAGGTAATTTAGTTGCTTGGTTTGCTGATAGAAACCCTATTGTGTTTCAATTAATATTCCTAAAGTCTTTCCAAAGAATGAATGATTCCATGAATTGTTATCATGAAAATTTGCAATCCGCTGGGGAGAAAGAAAATGAGTGTCCTCCTTGAAACCAAACACAAAAGTAAAACTTAGATACATCTAAAAAAATAAAATTGAAGCATAAAATAGAACTTTTTTTTTAAAGATTTTATTTATTTATTTGACAGAGAGAGACACAGCAAGAGAGGGAACACAAGCAGGGGGAGTGGGAGAGGGAGAAGCAGGCCTCCTGCGGAGCAGGGAGCCCGATGCGGGGCTCGATCCCAGGACCCGGGGTCATAACCTGAGCTGAAGGCAGGCACTTAACGACTGAGCCACCCAGGGGCCCCAAATTTGACATGTCTTTCTAAGGATGACAAAATTTAGAAGCCAATGAAAAAGACTGACAGATCTTAATACAAATATCTACAATTTTGAGGAGTTGAAAGACAGAATGGGGGAAAAGGTCTGTAATATATTTAAACAGGCAGAAAAGCTTACGACCTATTATCTGTAGAGAGCTCTGAGTTATTAGTAAGAAAAAGACAATCCAGTGTAATAACAGGCTTGAGGATCTGAACAGGACAGCAAACATTTAACAATAAAAATGTACTAACAGCAAGATTGATGAAAATCTATCTTAAGTTTTATTTATCAATAATGACAACAAAACTCTATTGATGGAAATGAAAATTTCTGAAGGGCACTTGGACTCAGTATCTAGGAGAGTAACTGTGATTTAGGAATCAACCTTCTATGGATTTATGCCACAAATGTCTAAAACTTTGTGAACCTCCAAGTATGTTTTCAAAGGGGGTGTGAGTTTTTTAGAACAAGCACCAGTCAGAACAATGGCTACAAAAATGTTCATTGTAACCCTACTGGCAACTTTGTATTGGCCTAAAGATGTCTATGCATATTGTTAATTTTTTTTAAGTTACAAAATAAATATATTGAGGTTCCATCTTTCCAAGAAATGTTGACATTTATATCTGTATGTAGATATCTTAAAAGTCTGAAAGTGCATAAACCAGAAAAAAAAAATCCTAGTAATCTCTTGAAGTCATGTTATATGTAATCTTAATTTTCTTAAGTATTCCACATTTTCTTGATTTTTGGTGACTGACATACAGATTCTTGAGTTATCATTATGAGTTAAAATAAGGTATGTCGAAAAGGATCTAATAATACATACCAGGTGATCCAGCATTTCCCTGCCCAACATTTATATGGGAGGGAGAAAGTGGGGAAGTCATGCAGAGACTGAACTTCAGTGTTGGGGGGCGGGGGGTGGTGTCACAGGGCAATCTGGCAGATGGAAGACTTTAGAACAATCCCAACAACCCACACTGGGTTTTTTCTTCTACTCCAGTTCCTAAAATGAACTGATTTTGTTGTGACTTGCTGAGTTGCTGAGAGAGAGACGGAGGGAGGGAGGGGGAGGAAGGAAGGGAGAAGGAGGGAAGAGGAGGGAGAGAGAGAGAGAAAGAGAGAGATCCAGACAGCTGAGGTTCTGGGATAGTTAGGCCCCAATTAAAGGAAGTCAGGAGCCAAAAAAAAAAAAGGAAAAGAAAAGAAAGTCAAAGAGAGAAACCTTGGTTACCTTCTAAGCATAGCTCTCAGAACATAAATGATGTGCTCATTCTAATCCTGAGAAGCACTGGGAAGAAAGCCTGTAGGGCTTTTCATTTTCCACTCGAGCCACTCATAAAAAATGTGCATGCTACAACTTTAAGGAATTTCCCTAGAGATGACCAACCATGCCACCAAGTTCCTATAAAATCCTCTCCCATCACCACTTTGCTGCCTCTGGGCAACAGAAAAGCAGAACTAGGGCTGCACATTTTAAAAGTGCTTGTTCTGAAAAAGTCACACCCCCTTTGAAAGCACATCCTGACCAATCAGGTTCCTAGGTCAGAGATAAGTAAAGCAAAACTCCATCTCTCAGCAATACAGGATTCCAAAGGCACTTAAAGCTGGAGAAGATGGGGTGCCTGGGTGTTTCAGTCAGTTAAGCCTCTGACTCTTTATTTCAGCTCAGGTCATGATCTCGGGGTCGTGAGGTCAAGCCCCACATCAGGCTCTGCGCTCAGTATGGAGCCTGCTTAAGATTCTCTCTCCCTCTCCCTCCACCCATCCTCTCTCTCAATCTCTCCCTCTCAAAAAAAAAAAAAAAAAAAAAAAGCTTGAGAAGATGACTGGAATTATGACACTCCTTACATTTTGCTTTCTCTAACATATCAATAAGTGCCCAATTTAACAGAGTCATGCTGATGCCTATCCCTAAGGAAAAGTGAAATTAAAAGCCATAAAGCCATAATTAATCCTCTTCTCCTCAAACCACTGAATGAATTGACCTTATTTTCAGACAAGCTCACCTCAGTGTCAGTTGGGGAATCCCTAGATTCACTCTATCTCTAACAAGTCCCTCTAGTCGCCATAGGTGACATGATTTTTTTAAGCCCACTGCTTAAATTATGAGTTTCCTGGAATTATAGCAAGGACAATATTTCAGAACCTTTAGCTTCACTAGTCACCAATTATAGCCTGACAGATGTTTTAGGCTGAAACACCAGATGTATTCAAGGGGAGATCACAAAAGACAACGTTCAAAGAAAAAGAAAGGGAGCCATCTCCCAACTGAGGGGACAGAAATATTGGCACACCCCCTCCCCCCCAAAGCTGTCTTGTCACCCGGGGTTTGGGAGCTGGGAAGGGGGGAAAGGAGGCAGAGACCTAAGATCAAAACAGAGTAGAAAGCTCAGCTAGGGGTAGGCTAAGGAAAATGAGAAGAAAACCCCCCAGATGATTGCCAAAGCAAACAAATAAACCAACTAAAACCTGGCTTTAAACATTTGTCCCTGAAAAGAATATTGCAGTCTGCGTAAAAAAGAATGAAGTCTGGAAATAAAATTTCTTTTCTCTATGAAGCTCACAAGAGGTGATGTAAGAGCTCCCTGAAGGGTGATCTCATTCTTCAGAACTGACACATGGAACCTAGACTCCTGGCCTCTGCTAAGCGCAGCCTTAGGGAAAATCCCACTTCCTTTTTTTTTTTTTTTTTTTTTTTTTGAAAATCCCACTTCTAACTTTCCTGGCCAAAAGGGTTTCTTTTGGCCACTGATTTTACTTTGAAAGTTGTAGCCACAAGAAGCCACCTGTTTTCCCACTAAGTTTTGAGGACTGCCTTATCCTGGGTTTCACTTCACTAATAGAGACCGAGCCTGAAGAGCTCAGCTTGTGAATACGATCATTCCTGACTTTCAGTTCTCTATTCTCTGTCATTCTGTTCGAAATTTGTCTCCCTACTCTTCCTCCTTGCTTCATTAAGAGATTTTATATTTATTATTCTGTTGTTAAAAAACAACACTTTTGATATGTTTTTTTGAGAGAAAAAAACATGGCCTCCTCAAACACTTCATCAGGATTTACTGTTTAAGTGCAGGAAATTAAATAAAATTGGCACCATTAGGTTGACCTCTGCATGAGAACAGTCAGGCGAAGAGTGGGACGTGTGTGTTTTTTAAAGGGTCCAGGCCACAGAACCTGGTTTAGGGAAGGTTTGCTACAGGAGAAGGCCAAGTTTACGGTAATGGGAGTTTGACTCAAAGTATGAAGAGGAAGATGAGCTAAAATCTTGAGACTGCTGACTCAAAAGGAAGAAGCTCCCGGATTCCCCCAAACTTGGGCGGTTTGGTCAGCACATCACAGAGGTGGTGAGCAGTTCCTGAAAGTGTGAAGCCAACATCCCAGCTCTGCGGAGAACAAGCTAGCTGGTCCCTTCCACATAAAACATCAGAATTCCTATCCTGATGTCTAGACAACTTCTCCCACCTCTCTCTCAATGACCCCTTCTTCCATCCTCAGTTTACAATGATACAATCCTCTTTCCCACTGGCACTGCACAACCAGACCCACACACATATATATATGTCAAACCTGAATCCTCATAAAAGCTTCACCGCTGAGTATGTGTCCCATACTGTAAGAATGGGAGCCTCTGGAGATACTCACGGAAAGGCAAATGGTTAAGCCCTTAAGGAGATAGGCTAAGAAAAATACTGGCATAAAGATTAAAAGAAAAAGATTATAGACCACACCCACCGTAAGCACAAGCCTGTTTATCAGTCCAAGCAGAACACAATAAATAAAGCCAGAGTCCATTTTCTCTCCACCTTTCCAGACAGACTTTTAGAGCTAAGGCAGATGGAAGAAATGTATAATTTCTGCCCATCTGCCCCATTAAAAATAGACATCTAGTCTTTTTTTTATAAAGATTTTATTTACTTATTTATTTGAGAGAGAGAGAGAGAGAGAGAGAGAGAGAGAAACAGCATGAGAGGGGATAGGGTCAGAGGGAGAAGCAGGCTCCCCGCCGAGCCGGGAGCCCGATGCGGGACTCGATGCGGGACTCGATGCGGGACTCGATGCGGGACTCGATGCGGGACTCGATGCGGGACTCGATCCCGGGACTCCAGGATCATGACCTGAGCCGAAGGCAGTCGCTTAACCAACTGAGCCACCCAGGCGCCCTAGACATCTAGTCTTAAGAGAGATGGTCATTTTGTTGTAACATTCACAAGTATCCGGTTGTCAAAAAAGTTGTACCAAAGTTATGTCTTCTAATTCAAAACTGGCCAAAAAACAAAACAAAACAAAACAACAAAAACTGGCCTTTCAAAAGTCTAAAAAAGTATATGCCACGCTTGCTTGGAATTAGGTAAATACTTATCTGGACAGACACCAGAGATCAAGTAAATTCTCCTTCTGAATTCTGGCTTTCCTTGCTAGCATTAAGTTCGTTTATGATCCTGTGAATGCCACGCAGGAAAAGCAGGAGAGTCTCTACACTATTTTAAGAAAATTTAACGCCCCACCTCTATATTTGTTTTGTGAGCAGAGGAGGGGGAGCCAAGGCCTGTTTGTACTCCCCCCCCACACACACACACACCCCGCTCCGGGCTCAGCGGCGCAGCTGGGTGGTTGCAGCTCTGACCACGGAGGTGGGGCCCCTTGGCAGCATCATGCGGCTGAACTGTACGCCTTTTCATCAAGGCAGAGGAACCACACTGTGACCCTCCCACCTGAGGAAAAGGCCTGTTTGTTCCGGAAGGCAAAGCCTAGCCTTATTTAACCAACTGCAAGCAGTTAATACAAGCACTCCCAAGGCAGCAAGGAAGCTCTAGTCTAGAACAGTAAAGCCGTCCGCTTGATGAGAATTCCTCCAGAATCTGACATCCTCCAAGAGACAGCTCAGGCGCCTCACCTGACGGTTAGCCTGAAAACCCCTGATCCTCTCTCCGGCTTCCAGGCCTGGGCAAACCGATAAGGCTGCGGGGCCATGCCTCCGCCTGCAAAACTTTCCATAGCTTTCGTTCGAGTTTCCGAGCAGGAAAAACCGCTCAGCGCACACGCATCTCGGCCTTCCCGGGCACGCCTCCCCTAAAGTCGGAGCCCCTCCAGGCACGCTCCCTTCTCTTACCCTTCCTGCAGCCGCCCGGGACGCGCAGACCCGGGCCCGGGGGTGGGCACGGCGAGGCGCGGGGGGTGGCGGGACCGCAGGGCTGAAGTGCGCGCCGGGAGCCCAGGGGCGCGTGGCCGGGCGTTCCCGCCTCCCGAGCCACCACCTCCGCCGCGTCGCCTCCCGCCGGGGCAGGGCAGACGGCGGGGCTGGCGGAGAGCTCCTCAGCTTGGGCCCTGGGGCACTTTTTCCACGTGTAAGCCCGCGGGCCTCTCGGAGCCCCGGGGGCGGGAGGCAGCGAAGCGGAGGCCGGCGGGGGCGGTGGGAGATGGCGCGGAGGTGCGGGAGCCAGAAGACCCCAGGAGGAAAGCAGCCCGGGGAGGGGTCGGGGAGGACCGGTGGGGTCCCCGGGGAGGGACCGTGGAATGCAGGGGGGCTGGCGGCCAGGGCGCCTCGGGGGTACTGACCTGCCGCGCGGCCCCCAGGACCGGCCTGAGGTTCCGTTCCACGCCGGCAGGTCCAGTGCCTCCACGCCGGGAGGCATGGTGCGGCCCCCGCGAGTCAGGAGGAGGAGGCCGAGGGTGGGACGGCTGCACCTGCCTCGGCCCCGAGGTGCCGGCCCGAGGCCCCTGCCCTCTGGTGCCCGGTGGTGTCGGGAGCTGCGGCCGGCCGGCTCGGCGTCCTGGGTGTCTGCCCGGAGGTCGGGCTGAGGAGAAGCGCCGTCTAAAGGGAACCGGGCGGGTGCTCGCTTCGGCAGCACATATGCTAAAGGGAACCGGGCGGTGGAGCGCCGCTGCGGCCCGCGCGCCCTCCACACTGCCCCCCGGCGGCGGGGTGCGCACTCCCTGCCCTTCGAGGCTCCTGCCTTCCTTTGCTCCGGGTCTCTGCACCATTCATGACTGTAGAAATAGTCATTTCTATTTTGATGCGTTCGGGACACACTCAGTGCCAAGCCGAGGGCTGGGTACTGTGGACGCCGGGATAAGAAAGAGATGGCCCTGTCTTCTAGGACTTTACGTACACTGGCAAGTTCATTCGGATTAAGTCCATTCATTGGACCGCGTATGTATTCCGAAGCGTACGATCACAAAACTGACAAAGCTCATGTTTCGGAGATGTTAAGAGCTACGCGCGCACGAGGAAAAGAGAAACGAATCGCCTTGCGCTCGCGTGGGCAAGCTGGAGCGGAGCCCCTGCGCGGGGAGCGCGTGTGCGCGTGACCGTGGGCGGGACGGAGGGCGGGCGCAGACTTGCAGGACCCCAGCGGCGGGGTGGCTAAGCCCGCGCTCCCGCTTGCAGCTGCCGCGGCTCCTCCCTCCCGGAGCACGAAACGGAGGGCAAGCGGCCTGCTGGAAACCAGGCATGAATCTTAGGGATGAGGGTCTCGGGCACATGCCCCAGTGTCATGTTCAGCTGCGGGTGATGTTGACTTGGCAGTTTAGACCCGGCCGACAGCCTCTTTTCCAGGGAACCCTAACCCTTCTTTCCCGGTGGTAGCGGTAGCAGCGAAGTGCTGAGTTCCGGGCGATCTGCATCAGCAAGTGTTTAAAAGGTTTCTGGGGTTAGCTAGGGCAAAGACTATTCTGCCAGGTAATTATTTTAATATGCGTCTGCAGGTAGACGTAATTGGACAGAATGATGTAAATAGATACACATAATTGACCCTCTTTTGAAAGTCGCTTTTAAGGCAAAAATGCCTTATTTTAGAGTCCCTTTCATCAGAGGTGCCCACTGGGTGCGGACAGGCTTGGAAGATCCCGTTTGCGTAGTACCGTCCCCACAGGTGGGCGCAAGGGTGGTTTGGTTAGGTTCCTTTTTAGAAGAGGAGAGGAAACGGTACAGTGGTGTTCTTTTGGAGAGGATGTGGACTCCGTGAAAAAGACAGACTGTGGCTTGACTGGAAAGTGTTGGGGGAAGTATATAGAAAGTAAGACATATTATGCTTATAGATATTGTGTAAATATGTACACATACATTACATATCATATATATAGTATATGTATACACACAGTTTTTACACTAAGGAATTTTTTTTTTTTAAGATTTTATTTATTTATTCATGAGAGACAGAGAGAGAGAAGCAGAGGGAGAAGCAGGCTCCCAAGGAGCAGGGAGCCCGATGCGGGACTCGATCCCAGGACCCTGGGATCATGACCTGAGCCGAAGGCAGACGCTTAACCGGCTGAGCCACCCAGGCACCCCTACACTAAGGAATTTTTAAGCCTCTTTAATTCAAAGAAAAACCACCACAAAGAACTACCTTATTAACCTCAAAATGCTAGGACTCCACTAGGGACAACAATCCCTTCAGAAGGGGACTGTAAACTGGGATAACTTCCTTTTGTATCAGCCAACTACTCATTATGGGTGTTTTCTAAAACTTCAGTATTTTTACTGAATAACCCATGAGTGGGTGGTTAAAAAGAAAAGTCATCGTTAACAGTGCATTCATTAAGAACATTTACCATCTGCAAGGGCTGTGCGCTTCAATGGGCCAGGAGTAACCCTGAGTGCCCACTAGGTATGAAGCTTGATTTACACGTTATCTCACTGAACACTCAGCACTCTGTGTACTGTCATCCCCTTTTGAAATTAAGAAAATGGGTTCAGAGAGGTTTAAGTTACTGCCCTGAGGTCATCCACACAATTTGTAGTAGGTCCAAGATTTCTATTCAGGTCTTTATTCTCACCACACTGCTGCACTGACAGAGACATAATTAACAGTTACTGCCCTTGAATTGCTTTCCTGATCTGGAGAAGTTTCCTTAGTTTCACAAAGTGGAGAAGAGAGATATGTACAGAAACAGCTGTAATTGGTGATACATACATTATTGATAGGTAAAAAGGTATTGTTTAGTTTTTATAAAGGTATTATTTTAAAAATAAACAGTAAGTAAATTCTTATCAAACACTGTAGAGGGAGAAATAGTTGCAATGGGGAACTCCAAGTATCTCAAATCTCAGTGTGCAAATGAAACACCAGGGGATCCAGAGACTTAGATTTTCCATTTTTTAAAAGCCGTAAGTTCTGCAAGAATAGCTTATACTCATTGTAAAACCTCACATTTCAACACCTGGAGTGTTATTGGGATTGTCAGTATGTTAAATAGTAAGACTTCAGAATCTCAAGGCTATATTCATTTAACCCTTAAAACAAAATTACAAATTAACAAATAGGTTTCCTTTACAAAAAAAAAAAAAAAAAGAGCTGCTTTGAGAAAACCTTTATTGCACATCATTGAATTCATTTCTACTTGAATAAATAACACTCAAAACAAAGATACACATTGTAAAAATCCCTGAAATTCCAATCAGCAGTATCCAAAGAGTGGAGACTTTGTTTCTGTGTCTATTTAAGGCATACATTTCCCACTTATTTTTACGTTTTAAGCATAATTGTTTTTCAAAATATGTTTAATGTGAGTTTTAGAACCTCTCCCCCTGAAACCTGAAACCACAGTTCTTGACCCTAAAACAAACACTCTCTTCCATGAGACTGAATGTGCCTGTGAAGGGCAGAGTACATCACACAGTTTGCGCAAGGCCATGCAAGCACTAAACTAATCCTTGCAGGATTGAATATGCATTTGGTATGCACTTTAATTTTTTTTTTTAAGATTTTATTTATTTATTTGAGAGAGAGAGAATGAGAGACAGAGAGCATGAGAGGGAGGAGGGTCAGAGGGAGAAGCAGACTCCCCGCCAAGCAGGGAGCCAGATCCGGGACTCGATCCCGGGACTCCAGGATCATGACCTGAGCCGAAGGCAGTCGCTTAACCAACTGAGCCACCCAGGCGCCCTGCACTTTAATTTCTATATATGTATAGGATACTCTTTCAACTACATACTTTAACACTGAAGGAGAGAAAACTTATACATGAATAATAAAAAAACCTGATTCTTTACAGAACTAAAAGCAGCATCATATAACAGTTGTCCTTCAGAACCAAAATTTAGACTGTTAGCTGGTGACAGTTGTCTCTTTCTTATTCTGCCCTTTAAGAGAAGATTTTAAAATGCAATGATTATTGATATACAGTAACCACAAACCCTCTCTCTCAGGGATGTACCCCAGAGAGTGGTTAAGACCAGGGTTAGTGAGTTGTGTTAAGTCAGACCAGGCGTTATTCTCCACTGATGATACAATCAGCCCAGTCAGAAGAGCTGGAAGCTAAGAGCTAAAGAGGGGGATGGAGAACACATTCTAAAGCTATGGCAAAATAAACAAGAAATAACAAGAATTCAATAGCTTCTCTCATCAAAGTTAGTTTAAAATAAATAAACCCAACATAAAGCTGCAAAAGACATTAAATACTGCTTTTAAAAATATAAATAGTTCTTGATGAATTATAGCTATCAGTTTGCTCAAAGTAATAGTCTTTAAACATACGACACCTGATCTTAAAATATCCATATAGTTTCCCAACTCAGCTACACATTATATTTCCCTCCAGGGCACAGATTAGCCTGATAGCTACTTTTTACAACAGCAGAATATCGATACTGGCGAGTCGTCTTTTAATCTGTATTTTCCAGAACTGGGTAAATCTTTGCATTCTGATATAAATGTACGAAGTTCAGTCTCTGGAAAGCCATCTTGTTGGTAATGCTACACAGAAGAATAAAAAAAAAAAACAAAACTCTCATGAATAAGTACCTTGAAAACAGCTTTATTCCAATTTCAAAATGGATCATTTGTCCAGGGAGGGGGATCTTTCTAGAGGGATAGTTCAGTCACTTCCAAGTATTTCCAGGTAGATATAGCCTTTAGAGCCATTCTTAAGTCTAGCTAAGGAAAAGCGAGTCTAGAATTCTGCAGTGTCCTCATAGGCTCTTTTGTGGGTCTAGTTCAACCCAAAATGGGCATGTTGAATCTGAGTCTGAGCTGTCTTTCCAGGGAGAGTCCAGCCTGCACACCCTTTTGGAGTCTCCCTTTCAGACAGACAGGTTTATTTAAGGGCCTTGTATTAACATCAGTTTTGGATCTAAGATCTCGAGAACGTGCCCTGACCAGATAGGATCAGGCATCACTTGCCTACCTGACAGGTGCTCTGAGATCATGGAAAGAGGTAAACATCTAAACTGTGAGTCTCAGACTTGTATCAAGAGTTGTCAACTCATATTACTACTCTTTGAGACCTTGGATATCACCCTTAAATAACATATAGTTCTCTGCATGCAAAGCTAAAGGCAGTGAATTTTTAGAGCACAGTGGGGAGGGATTTGGATAAGTACAACTACACTCTTTCCCAGCGGCCTTGGTGACTCTAAGCACACATCTGCCAAGCAAGTATTGAGGATAGCCAGTTCTTGAAATCTGATTCAGTAAAACTGAAATCATGGCCCAGGCTTCATAAGCAAGTTACTCATAATTGTCAACTCATAACCCATTAACTCCTGCTAACCTTTGCTTAATCCCTGGGACTATATTTGTATGACATCATGTTTCATTACCCCTTTCATATGCAGAAAGTCCCCAAGTGGAAGTGTCTATGTCAATGGTATACTTAATAGTATAAAGTTATTAGAAATTTAAATATATATGGATATTTACCCTGCCTTTCCATTATTTCAAAGGGCTCAGACTGATTTTGAAAATATCCCATGTGAGTGACAATATAAATAACAGCTTTTCAAATCATATTTCTGACATGTATAAAGCATACATGGCTAGTATTTGATATATCAATCTCTTCATTCTTCTGGAGACCAGGCCTCTGGGATGGTCCCAGGCAGGGCCTTGTAAAGAGTATGGGTTCAGTCACAGCACACTCCAAACTAAGAGGTCAATTTTTCTTTATGAAAATTGGATTTTAAAAATTCCCCATAAAATTTTGAAACGCCATATGTTTTGCTCAATCAAAGCCTACTGATTTTTAGAAGTCTTTTTTTTTTTTATTTAAATAATCTCTATACCCAATGTGGGCTTGAACTCATGACCCTGAGATCAAGAGTCACATGCTTTCCTGACTGAGTCAGGATCTTTATAATTCTAATAAAAGTTTAGAAAGCTTGTTGGAAAAAGCTTACTTAGAGATAAAACTTTCAACATTCTACAAATTCTAATTCTTCATTTCTGTGGCTCAGTATCTAAAATTGAAGTCTTTTCTACCCTGAAAAAACTGACATTCTATCAGTTCTCTTCTCTCTTAGGTACCATATTTTACTGCCATTCTAGAAGTTCTGGAAAAATGTTGCTACTTACGGCTCTTAATGAACCTACCTTAATTGTTTCATATGTATCAGTGATCAGTGCAATGAAAAGACTTAAAATCATATATATAAAGAGGCTGATGAATGAGTAGAGGTAAATTCTGCTAAATAGCCAGACCAAGTAACTTTTTCGTTGCATTTTTGCAAACGTGGCAAACATATCATCTCCGTTTATCAGAGAGAAAAGGCACTCAGAGACCACGTTCAGAGAACGGAACTGGAAAAAGAAAAGAGAAAAGTTCACATTATTCCATGTTCCTTCCCAGTGGAGATTTTGTTCATGACAGCATATTAAAAATAATGGGACCAGATATCCCAAGTTCCTCCTGCAAACTATGTAGTTAATCTGACAAAACTACAAGTATTTGCTGTGTGAATACACAACTTGTATAATGCCTGGGAATAAGCAGCTCCTTCTTGATGCTCCCCTTAATGGGAGAGCCTGAACTGAAGAAGGGGCTGGTCTGCACTCTCAGTGCTTTTCTGACTCGAGTCTTACCGTCCCCTTTACCTACATAGAAAGAGATCCTAGAAACACTTCTGTAGAGATACCCAAGTCCTAACCGTGCATGCTCATACTTCTTATCTTAAAGCTCATTCCACTTAGGGTCATGGCATTATAATCAAGACAATAACTCTGGTAACAAAATTTTCAAATATTTCTTCAAGTTTGTCCCCATACTATCTTTTTAATAAAGTCACACTTCCAAAAGTCTTGCCTAAATAGCTTACTCTAATATATATTGATGAGTCAAACCCACTAATCTTGACCTCATAGGTGGTTAAAAAAAAAAAAAAAGAGATGTAATTATCTGATATATTCCACAAAAGGAGGTGAAGTAGTTGAGTGAATCAATCATTCTCTCAAGTTGGTCACACCGTGCCAGTTTATAAACATGATACTAGATATATTCTACCTTCAACGTTTTCAGGCTGAGTCACAAAATGGAAGGAGCCCATTTTAAAAGGATAATGAGCCACTGGCACTATTTTAGGAGCTTAATGGTAACAGGAAAGAGTTGTTTATTGGTACCTTATCATGGTACGGGCCCAGCACGATCCATCCACAGAAGCAATAGCCTAAGTAAATCATAGCAGCACAGCAACAGAACCTGATGACATTGGGCAGCGCTGCCTGCAGGGTCAGAATAAGGAGCTGGGAAAGGAAGAGAGGCCATTAGAATCCACTCGTCCCTCAGCCAAAGCAGTGCACTAACTCAGAAAGATAGAAATACCAGCAGCGTGGAGATCCATGGAATCCTTACATTGTACTTCTGAAAGAAGCCGAGGTACCGAATGACTCCAAGCCACACAAGCATGGTGGAAGTCCCAAGAAGTATGCTACAGACATCATAACTTGTTAGACTCTAAAACAGTGTGGGGGGAAAAAACAGATTATTTAGCAGAAATTCATTTGGGCAAAAAAAATATTTTGGGGGTTGATATGAATCAGGCACTATTCTAGGTGCTAAGAACAAAGAAATGAACAAAGAGACAAAATGTCCTTCCCTCATGAAGCTTGCTTTCTAGTGTGTATGGGGGAGAGAGAACAGAAATAAATTAACAAAATCCTCAGTACTGATGGTAAGTGCTGAGGAGAAAATTCAGGGGAGGGGAGAAAGAATGGCTATCCAGGTTGCATTTTAAGTGGGGTGATCAGGAAGGTCTCACTAAGAAGGTGGTATTTGAACAAAGACCTGAGGGCAGTGAGGGAGCAAGCCAAGCAAAAATCTAGGAGAGGAGTGTTCCAGGCACAAAGACAAGCATGTGCAAAGGCCCCACAGCAGGAGGATGCCTGGCAAGATAGAGAGTCAAGCTGGAGGGAGTGAGCAATGGGGGAGAGTATGGAGTCACAGAGATAAGGGGGTAGGGAGTTTAGGGCCTCGTGGGTAATTTAACAACTTTGCATTTTAGTCTGATAGGCTGGGGAGATTGGAAAGCTCTGAACAGGAGTGATATGATCCCATTTGGGTTGCTATGGTTAAGAGCAGACTGTCAGAAGAGTGAGAGGTCTATTGCAATAATATAGGTGAGAGCTGATGGTGGCTGGGACCAGGCTGGTCATGGTGGAGGCGATGAGGTGGTTTTTGAAGGTAGACGGATAGCATTTCCTCTTGGGTTAGATGGAGGGGAGAGAGGATTAGTGAAAGAGAAGAGTCAAGGATGCATCTTTGGCTTTCGTCTTGAGCAACTGAGAAGAGTTGCCATTAACTGAAGTCAGAAAGGAGAAGCAGGTTTGGACTGGGCAGTTCTGTTTTAGGTATGTTAAGTTTGAGAGACCAAGTAGACATCCAAATGAAAATGCGAAATCGACAGTTGGATATTTGAGACTAGAGTTCAGAGAAGAGTTCCAAGCTGGAGATACAGACTTTGAAATCATTGGCAGAGAGTTACTATTTAAAGCCACGGGACAGGGTGAGATCACCAAGACAATGGCAGAAAAGAGCACATGTGCAAGCACTGCACCTTCAGGCATTGTCACTTTAGTCAGTTAGAGAGATAAGAAGGATCCAGCAAAGGATGTCAGAAGACCAGCTTGTGATTTAGGATGGAAACCAGGTAAGTGATAGCCCAGTGAAGAAGTGCATCAGCAAAGAGGGAGTGCTTGCAGTGTTAAAATCTGCTGATAGGTCAAGATGACATCCCCAAATGATTCTGACACAGAGGCTTGTGTATCACCTTTGGAGAGCTCTGCCTGAGAGATTTCCTGACGAGATTTAAGAAACTTACTGCTATTGATTTTAAGTTTACTCAACACAATGTTTGAAAGAAATTGTTTACTCTGCCAATGTTCACATTCTGGAAAAATATTAGTGCAAATCTGATACTGATAATGGCATAAATAGGAAAAAAGTTACCTTCGCTTGAATTTCCATTTTCAGAATTGATCCAATAACTGTCAATACGTCACTAATAATAATCATAATGTACCATCCGTTGACGAATTCCATTCGATCAGAAACAGAAACTTCCTTCTTATAATGGATGAGGAAAAAACCAACAAATTCCTTTAGGGAAAAGAGGGGAGGCACCATGAATTTCTCTGTTGATCACAGTGTCCGTAGCATTCCTAGAAAGCAGCAAGCCCTACCTGCTGAAGCTGAAGTCCTCTAATCACAGATCGAAGGCACAGGATTAGTGAGGCCAAGCTTGTCAGAATAACAAAGGCATCAAAGATCATCATGTAGTGAGTGTTTTTCTGAACTGGAAGGAAAAAGTGTTACCTGCTTAACTGCTGCATTGCATACCACAGGATAGATGTATAAGATTTATGAGGACACTCTGATTGTAATCTGTCCTCTCTGTGCACAGGTGCAAGTGATTCTTTAGGCAAATGAATATCTAGAGATGGAATTGTTGGGGTAGGGTATATACATAGTTCTAAAAAGAAATCCTAAGAAATTGCCCTCCAAAAAGATCACGCCAGTTTACATACTTACACATACCTCCACATCTTGTCCACCATTGGAAATTAATAATCTTTTGTTTTTGCCAATCAAAAGAGCAAATCTTATTCTCAGTGATTTGAAATGCCATCTTTATCAGTTCCAAATTAACTGTATGTATTCAAGAACCATCTCTTACCCTTTTGATGTTTGAGTGTATTTTAATGCCTAAGGCAAACACTTCTCATTACTCTTTTTTGGAACTTTTGTTGGCTATTCTTGCTTGTTTATTTTTCCATATATTCTTTAGAGTCAGACTGTTAAATTCCAGTAAAAATCCTACTGGTAATTTTGGGGGGGGGATTTATAATTTAAATTAAAATTTATAAATTAAATGTATAAATTAATTTAGGGAGAACTGGAATATATGTAATGTAGAATCTCTTGTCCAAAAGAATATGATGTGCCTTTCCACTGATTCAGGTCTTTTTGCATCCTTCAGAAGCATTTTCAAATTTTATCTGAACCCATTACACTGCTTTTTAGAATAATTTAGAACATTCAGACATTCTTTCTGCAAAGACAACAGAGAGAAAAGGCCCTGGTAAGTGTCCTTCACATGAGTATTTAAAAAAGTTAAAAGTCCTTCTTTTAAAAATTACTACAGCCATCAATAACAGATCTTTAATTATCAGCCTGTGGTCTTTTGTTCTTAATACAGTTAGCCTTCCTGCACATCCTATTAAAATATACTATCTGGATGTAAAACACTTGTTAAGAACCCACTATGTGTCAGGTGTTTCTCTAGATGCTGAGCATACAAGTGGTGACCAAGATGGGCCCCCGACTTGGGGAATTTCTATTCTACTCAGTGTGACACACAGGGAAGTAAACAAGTAAATGAACAAAATACTTGCAGACAGGAGTAAGTGATATGAAGAAAATGAGCATAATAGCTAACAGGTATTGCTATGCCACACACAGTCCTGAGCACTTTATACGTATTAACTCATTTGATCCTCACAGCAACCCCAACCAGGGGGCTGTGATTATCCCCACTTGGCAGGTGAGAAAATGCAGCACAAGGAGGTCACAGAAACTTGCCCAAGGCTACATAGCCAGTCCATGGCAGAGTCAGGATTCAAACCTTTGCAGTCTGTGTCCGGCATCTGTCACTGCGTATGAGTGGTTCTTGGCATCCCTTGGGAACTGGTGGACATGCACACCTTCCAGCCCTACCCTAGACCCACTGAATCAGAAACGGCATTTTCACAAGCTCTCTCAGCTGGCAGAGAAGTTCAAGAACCACTGTTCGAAATGAGAGAGACTGGTGTGGGGGCATGGGGAGAAGAGGCTCGTTTATGCGGCACAGTAAGGGGCAGCAGGTCTCAGGTGAGACCTGGGTGATAAGACAGAGCCACCCACGCAGAGATTCTGGAAAACTGCAAGCACAGAGTCAGCCAGCATGAGTGGAGTCAGGTGAAGAGAGGTGAGCAGAGGTCTCAGCCCTCATATGCTGTGCTACAGAGCCTGTCTTTATTTGACAAGGTAGACTGCTCCCCACTGATAAAAAGACAAGCACTTAACACTATAGTTCTGTAGTTCAAAGTTCTGTAATGAAGCATCCTATTAATATTAGCCAAGGGACATCTAATTGTTACCAAAATGTCTGCATCTACTTTAGAAAAACCTAAAAACTAAGAAACAAACATTTGAGAGAAAGCCTGCGTGCCAGGTACTTTCATATGCTCTCATTTTCTCTATTCCAAAGTGTGTGGAGAAGTAGTGTTTACAGATGACAAAATAAAATTTGTGATTCACAAGCCTTAAATATTTGAAGTTACCTCATAATGAAAAGAACGCTAGAATGAAGAAATTTCATTTATCCTTAATATCTCATTACCACTTCTGAACTGTGTGAATCAACCAGTAGGAAGCCCTAAAGCAATGATTTTCCAAGTATGGCATGAATAAGGATGACCTGCACGTTCCTAGGCCTCACCCCAGACCTGCTGACTGCCTTGCAGGGAGCTGGGGAACCTGCATCTAAGCAGGGACCTGGGGTGATTCTTAGGCTCACCAGAATCTAAGAACCTCTGACCTAATCCAGCACAGCATACCAAAGGGCCTAAAAAATGAGAAAGATCAATTCTTTTCCAGTCAATTTTCTCTAGTTCAGCCCCCAAATTCTCAATCATACTTAGTCTATACCTGAATTTATGTCCATATTTCTAAGAATGTACCCTTTCTTCATCCCTGAATATAAATATAACGTGCGGGATGCTTCAGGGTCCAATCCTACCTGACCTCTCCATGGCTGTATGATCACAGGCACCAAGATTCACTTCTAAGCCTTAGTTTCTTTGTGTAAATAGGGATGCTGCCTATCTCAAGGATATTTTAAAACTACTAAATTGTAGGTGGAAGTCCTTATGCAGTAAACACTCAAAAAATATTAGTTTGGGCATATGTGATTATTTTTCCTGGGGGATCATGTGCATTTTTTGGTAGGAACTGGGCTAGTGAGGGCACACGTAGAGGTCAGCAAAAGTCATTTCAATTACTAATAACTTATGCGTTGCCTGGAACATCAGACACCCACAATGAGTTGATCTATTTGCAGAGAATTAGGAACTTGGGAATGCTCTGATTCTTTCATTTGATGCTCCACACATCCCAGTAATTTAATAACCCTTTTATTTTATTTAATAACCATTTTGAAAACTAGTAAAATTCACCACTTACTTGATCCGGATACATGCCAGTCTTTACATTCTCTGATGGAAATGTCATTATCTAAACTTATCTTAATTCTTCCACTATGGGCCTTATTGTCAAGTGTTATCTGTGAAGAACAGGAAAAGGGTCAAAACACACCGATAGTTCTTGAAGCCAAGATGTCTCTAGGCATTAATTAGGAAACAGATCTTCCAAGGTAACAGGATATCCACCCAGATTCTCATTCTAGACTCTCCTCCCCGAGTTGATGCTAGCTCTGTTTAACTTTGGGAAGCGCCCTTTATTTCTATGTGAAATGAGAAAGTTGGACAAGATCTTCTGTCGAGACCTTTTAGTCTCTAAAACCCTATATTTCTAGGACAGTATTCCAGCCCTGGACAATTTTTTTTTAAATGATTTTATTTATTTATTTATTTGAGAGAGAGAGAGAAACAGCATGAGCGGGGGAGAGGGTCAGAGGGAGAAGCAGGCTCCCGGCTCAGCGGGGAGCCCGATGCGGGACTCGATCCCAGGACTCCAGGATCATGACCTGAGCTGAAGGCAGTCGCTTAACGACTGAGCCACCCAGGCGCCCCAGCCCTGGACAATTTATAAAACAAGAGATCTCTCTCCTTCCCACTCTAAGTATCTCTAGATGCCCTCTTGATATGAACAAGAGCTGGTACAAGTGTGCCTTCCCCCCCTCCCCGGGACTCAGCTGGGGATAGTTTGTTAATGCTGTGGCAATTCTTACTAACACAGAGGTTAATTATCTCAGGCCTGAAACACTTCAGGTGGAGCTTTTCTGATTTTCATTCTGGGCCTAGATTTCTTAGTCACTCTAGTACCATATGTATAAAAAAGGATGTGGTAACAGGGAGTCGACAGCCATGTTTTGCTGCAAGGATCACCATTTCAGACACCAGGCACCAAGCAGGACAAAGCCACACCAGAACACCTTCCATAATCCTGTCTTCCCTTTCTAGCTCTCTCCACTTGCCCCATGCAGGGACGGGGAAAGCACGGAAATCAGCCGTGGTTTTGTTTGGTTTGCTTTTAGTGCCTCCTCGCTCAAGTCTTAAAGAGAAAACATTCTTTCAAAAGTCTGCTCTTTAGGGGTGCCTGGGTGGCTCCATCAGTCAAGGTGTCTGCCTTCAGCTCAGGTCATGATCCTAGGGTCCTGGGATCAATACTCACATCGGGCTCCCCACTCAGCAGGGAGTCTGCTTCTCCCTCTCCCTCAGCTGCTCCCCCTGCTTGTGCTCTTTCTCTCTCTCTCTCAAAAAGAAAAAAAACATCTGCCATTTAAATGAATTTTATTGAAGCTTCTTCATGAGGGGTAACTAGACATCCCTGCAGATATAAGATTTCAAAGAAATTTAGTGAGTCTGGTCACTTTGTTTCTCCTCATGTTGGACTGTAAGCTTCTTTCCTTGACAAGCAGCTAAAAGTGTTGTCAGTGTCTGCACATCTCCACATCCACTGGAGGACCCAGTCCATGGCCTCACAAAGGAAAGATGCTTCATATTATTTGAATGAGTCAGAAATCTTTGCCGAGGAGAACCCATGCTTTTCCCACACAGACGGTGTCCGGGCCTTATAAATAGTAGGTGCTCACTAAGTATCTGCTGAGTAAATATACTTTGGCTCAATGTCAATCACATCTCAGTCGGGCTTGAAGAAGTTGAATTCTTTAAACAAAGAAGAAAAAATAATGGATAGGATTAAGAACAGATTAGATAGCACAGAAAAAAGATTAGTGAATTCGAAGGTAGAGCAATAGAAACTTCCAAAATGAAACACAGAGAAGAAAGATTGGAAAATAAAACAAAAACACAAAACATTAGCGAGCTATGAGACAACTTCAAGTGACCAAATATACATGGAATTAGAATCCTGAAGGGGGAGGAAGGAGAAGAGACAAAACTATTTGAAGAAGTGACGTTTAATAAATGTCAAATATAATGGAAATTATAAACCCACAGAATCAATGCTTAATAAACCTTAAACACAAGAAACTTGAAGAAAATTACACTAAGGCATATCATAATCAAAGAGATAAAGAGAACAATTGAAAAGCAGCAAGAGGGAGGAGGGAATACATCCCCTGCAGAGGAACAAAGATGAAGACCACAGCACATTTCTCATCAGAGCAATGCAAGCTAGAAGAGCAACAACATCTTTAAAGTCCTGGGGGAGAAACAGTCAACCGAGAACTCTATACCCAGTGAAACCATCTTTAAAAATGAAGATGGAGGGGGGCACCTGGGTGGCTCAGTCGTTAAGCATCTGCCTTCGGCTCAGGTCATGATCCCGGGGTCCTAGGATCAAGCCCCGCATCAGGCTCCCTGCTCCACAGGGAGCCTGCTTCTCCTTCTCCCACTCCCCCTGCTTGTGTTCCCTCTCTCGCTGTGTCTCTCTCTGTCAAATAAATAAAATCTTTAAAAAAAAAAAATGAAGATGGAGGGGCACCTGGGTGGCTCAGTCGGTTGGGCATCTGCCTCCAGCTTGGGTCATGATCCCAGGATCCTGGGATTGAGCACTGCGCCGGGCTCCTTGCTCCATGGGGAGCCTGCTTCTCCCTCTCCCTCTGCCTGCCACTCCCCCTGCTTGTGCTCTGTCTCTCTCTCAAATGGATAAATAAAATCTTTACTTAAAAAATAAAATAAAAATGAAGAAGGAATAAATACTTTTTTAGGCATATAAAAGTCTCTCAGCAGACCTGCACTATAAAAAATGTTAAAGGAGGGCGCCTGGGTGGCTCAGTTGGTTAAGCGACTGCCTTCGGCTCAGGTCATGATCCCGGAGTCCCTGGATCGAGTCCCTGGATCGAGTCCCACATCGGGCTCCCTGCTCATCAGGGAGTCTGCCTCTCTCTCTGACCCTCCCCCCTCTCATGCTCTCTCTCTCTATCTCATTCTCTCTCTCAAATAAATAAATAAATAAATAATCTTAAAAAAAAAAATGTTAAAGGAAGCCCTTCAGATGGAAGGAAAACGATCCCAGATGAAAGCCTAGAGCTATACTAAAGAATGAAGCGTGCTGGAAATGGTTACTTCATGGGCCAATATACTTTTTTTCTTATTATTTAAATTGCTTTAAAAGATAATTGTTTAAATAAAAACTGCTAACAGTGCATTATATAGTTTGTAACACATCTGGAAGTAAACTGTGTGACAACAACAACATAAAAGCCAAGGTAGGAGACACAGAAATAGATTGTTACAAGATTCCTGTGCTCTACATGCAGCCGTGTAATATCACTTGAAGGCAGGTGATAATAATTTAAATATGTGTACTGTAAACCCTAAAAATAATACAATAAAAAGTTATAGCTAATAAGCTAACAAATGAGCTAAAATAGTATCCAAAAAATACTCGATTCAGGCAGGAAAAGAGAGAAACTATATTAATAATCACATGTCATTTAAATGGTCTAAGCACCCCAATTAAAAGGTACAGATTATGAGGTTGGGTAAAAAAACAAGACTTAACTCTATGCTGCCTAATAAGAAACCTACTTTAAACATGAGATACAAATAGGTTAATATCAAAAGGATGGAAAAAGATATACCATACTAACACTAATTAAAAGAAAGCTGGAGAGGCGCCTGGGTGGCTCAGTCGTTAAGCGTTTGACTTCGGCTCAGGTCCCGATCCCAGGGTCCCTGCGATCTTCTCCCTCTCCCACTCCCCCTGCTTGTGTTCCCTCTCTCATTGTCTCTCTCTCTCTCTGTCAAATAAATAAATAAAATCTTAAAAATAAATAAATAAATAAAAGCTGGAGTGGTTATATTAAGATCAAACAAAGTAGATTTTAGAGCAAAGGATATATATTGGGGTAAAAAGTGCCATTTCTTAATGATGTAAGAGTCAGTTCCTCAAGTGAACACAAGAATCCTAGATGTTTGTACACCTAATAAAGAGCTTCAAAATACATGATGCAAGAATATATTAAATTGCTATGGATGAATGTTAATGTACTATTTTACATTATAAATCCAAATGATAGGCACACACAGGAAGGTTTCATAAACAGTTGTTGCATGAGTCAAATATCTGCTTTATATCTCATATACATGAAGTATATTAGATAGACAGGTGTCTTGACAACAACTTTGTTAGGTAGATGGGCATTAATTCTGTTTTATAAATGAGAAAACTGGAATTCAAACCAATTAAGTATTTTACCTAAAGTTACAAGCTACTAACTGGTGAGCTGGAATTCAAATCTAGGCTTGCCTGATTCCAAAACCCTTGCATTTTAAATCAGGCATATATGGCCCCAGTTCATGTTTACTTATAACCATAAAGTTGCACTAATTGTGTTTATTATTAAACTAGCCTGTTGGGGCGCCTGGGTGGCTCAGTTGGTTGGGCGTCTGCCTTCAGCTCAGGTCATGATCCCAGGGTCCTGGGATCGAGCCCCACATCGGGCTCCCTGCTTGGCCGGGAGCCTGCTTCTCTCTTTCCCTCTGCCTGTTACTCCCTCTGCTTGGGCTCTCTCTCTCTCTCTCTCTCTGTCTGTCAAATAAATAAATAAAATATTTTAAAAAAATAAAAAATAAAAAAATAAACTACCCTGTAGGGCATCAGTTCCACTACAGTTCTGTGAGACACACCGTTAAATCCACAAGGCACAGGCATAGTTGGGTCAAATCTGCAGTAACAGGAAAAACAGAACATCCACCTGTGGCTAACGGGCCAGTTTGCTCTCACCACTGTACTGAGTCATGGGAAAGGGTCTGCAGTTTACAAATGTTTCATTTATTCATTCCACAAATATTTGAGTCACCTACTATGTTCTTTGAGGGATGCAAAGATTAATAAAATGATCCCTGCCTTCAAGCAGCTTTCAGTCTAGCAGAGTTGATGACAAAAGCCTAGAAAATCCTAAAACAAAAGAGAAGGTGGGTGAGCCCATTAAAATATAAAAACAAAACCAAAAATAAAACCCTGGAGTTCAGAGCACAGAATGTGTTCCTAACTGAAGCATCACAAAGAGGGTCCAGGAAGACGGTGTCAGTTGAGCTGAGCCTTGAGGATTATAAAACTTCTGAAAAGTGCCACTTCTCAGTTCGAGAGTGGTGCAGGGGGTGGTAAGGGAAAGGAGGGAGAAGAGACAAGACTGGATAATAGCTCAATTTTTTATTTTTTTTTATTTTTTTTTTAAGATTTTATTTATTTATTTGACAGAGAGAGACACAGTGAGAGAGGGAACACAAGCAGGGGGAGTGGGAGAGGGAGAAGCAGGCTTCCCACCGAGCAGGGAGCCCAATGCGGGGCTCGATCCCAGGACCCTGGGATCATGACCTGAGCCAAAGGCAGACGCTTAACGACTGAGTCACCCAGGTGCCCCTAATAGCTCAATTTTTAAAAAAAAAGTCAAGTAATATTGAAAATTCGTAACTTCCCAGTTAATATTAGGATCAAAATTTGTAGCCTAACACAAAATAGTCTTATATAGTATTAGTGCTTTTTCCTGTTAAATAATACGCATAATTCTTAATTACACTATATTTGGAAATTTTTTTAACCTCAACCTCTGAAAACTTGATTTCTCATAGCCCATTAGTTGAATATCAAGGACAGAGCTCTGGTACAAACTGCTGCTGAAGTAACAGCAATCTGGACTGTGTGAAGGCGAGTTGTATCAAATGCTGTTCCACGTATGCCCCACACAGCACTGGATTACTGACCCTGAGCCTCACGGGCTGATGAGCTCACATGGGAGGCACCTTGTGCTATCTAGAGAGCATTAATAGCTCCTTTTGCAACTGGAATGTAGAGAACAGAGATGTGGCAGGGTGGGCTGAAGGGGGAGGAACCAGAGCATCCGGAGGTGGCCCAAGAAAGGCACTGTGAGCAATAACCCAAAGGCTGCACACATCTACAGTGAGGAGCCTCAGCAGCCAGAACCCCTGGCAATGACCGTAAGCAGAGAGCCACAGACTGGTATGAGCCAACTACAGAGGACCTACAAGCTCTCTGCTACTTTTGTATTGAACACCTCCCCTGTGCCAGGCACTGGTCCGAATACTGGAGGCAAGGTCCCCGCCCTCACAGGACTTCCACTGAGGTACAGAGGATAGATAATTAACAAGTAAACAAGTTACCGTAACAAAACAGAGCCAGCTGTACCAATGTTTCCCCTGGGCACATTCAAGTGGAAACATCCTATATATCTGACCACGCTTTAATAGGGGTAGATGAAACATGTAACGAAATCAAACAATTTTTCTTCAGCCAGGGACAAAATTCAGCCCAGCCCACGCTTACAGTCAGAGTAAAGTCGTAACAGTCAGGGAGCTCGTGA
Organism: Mirounga angustirostris; assembly: GCF_029215605.1. NCBI lineage: Eukaryota > Metazoa > Chordata > Mammalia > Carnivora > Phocidae > Mirounga > Mirounga angustirostris. The sequence continues at coordinate 119,893,297 of NW_026991712.1, read as the reverse complement.
TGACGAATGGTCTGCAGATTAATGGCCTTCAGTTTAAACTGCAGCTCCACAGTTAGGAGTCTAGGAAACAGAGGAGGCTTTAGTGCAGTGAAAACATACACACCCAGACACACAAGGTACACTCCCAACTGCTTCCCTCACCTATGAAAGTCCAGCGTTAAGTTGAATTTATTTCCTTCCACTGTTCCGATGTGAAAAGGTTCGTCTGGCTCTACGAAGAAACATTCTGCCATAGAAAGGAACAAAACATTATGTATATTGCCTAAAATAAATAAGTGAACTGCATCTTGGAAGGATAATATATTTAAGACTAGATATTCAGATTCTACCGTTCTTCTGAATTAAGATTAAAAAGCTAAAGGTCAATATTGCTTGGTTACAATGAGTCATTTGTTTTTAAGATGCAAGTGGCTACATTTCTGGAGTGAGTGAAGGGTAGGAGACCTGAACCTGAACTCTGTCTCATTAGTCTCCTATAGAATGTTCTCTTCCTTCCTGCCTTTGTGAGCCTAAACTTTGCATCCCTTCTCCCTTTTTTGTATCCTAAGCATAAGTGTGAAGCACTTACAGTACCTAAGATAAAATTTTCTAAATTTAAAGGATCTATTTTTTAAAATACTATTTTATTTTAAAATTAAAAAAAAAAAAGGAAGACAGCATTTTAGGAGATTTCACTAATCTGTACTGTAATCCTTGACTATCCCTCTCCAAAAACCGTCCCAGTGACTATTGTTAAAAGTATCCGGATACTTAATTTTTAACTCAAAGACTTAAGTTAGTATTTTAGGTACACATTGTAAATAGAACTTTGCTAATAAGAATAAGCCACTCAAGGGCACCTGGGTGGTTTAGTTGGTTAAGTGACCAACCCTTGATTTCAGCTCAGATCTTGATCTCAGGGTTGTGAGTTCAAGCCCTGCACTGGGCTCCACTCTGGGCATGGAGCCTACTTAAAAAAATAAATAAATAAAAATAAAATAATAATAATAATAAGCCATTCTATTCTAATTCCTGGTTCTGGTTCCTCCCTAAAACCCACCATCAAAGATACTAAGTAGAGAAGTGCAGTTGAGGGGAGGGAGTTTTATATACATGATGACTTTGCAAGTACAATGTTTTATAAGGATAGTATAAGTTTATATAACTGGCTTATCCAATGCAAGAGGAATTGGAATATAGAGGCTAAGAATGTAGCTCAGAGCACAGATAGCCTGGATCAAATTTCAGCACTACCTCTTACCAGCTCCATCTGGACCATATCACTGAACTCTCTGAGCCATACTTTAGTCTTCTCTAAATTGAGGATAATAATATATCTTGCCTTGGGGCACCTGGGTGAGTTTAAGCATCAGACTCTTGGGGCGCCTGGGTGGCTCAGTTGGTTAGGCGACTGCCTTTGGCTCAGGTCATGATCCTGGAGTCCCGGGTTCGAGTCCCGCATCGGGCTCCCTGCTCAGCGGGGAGTCTGCTTCTCCCTCTGACCCTCCTCCCTCTCATGCTCTCTGTCCCTCATTCTCTCTCTCTCAAATAAATAAATAAAATCTTTAAAAAAAATAATATATCTTGCCTTATTGGTTTGTTCTTGCTGTTGTTTTTAAAAATCATGAGTTACAGTAAAGGGCTTGGGACAGTACCTGACACATAATAACTCCCACAAATATTCTTACTATGACCTAATAGCACAGACCAAATGAACATCTTCAGAGATGAAATTACTGATTTTAAGGATAAATCAAGGAGTTAAAAGAAAAATGGAAGCTCCAGTTTCTTGAAGAACCTCACCAGTTTCGATTTCTGGATCAATGTCAAAGGTATCATTTCCAGGATAGATGCTTCCTTGCCTGTAGAAGTGCTGACAGATGGCCAGAGCAGACTGCTCCATGCCCTTGTTCTCGTAAGCATGATTCCCAACCGACGTGTTGCGGAGCTGCAAGTACTTCAAACCGAAAAGAGAAACAGAATGGGAACACCAGCCAGACAAAAATGAAGACATGATTGCCTACCCACCCTGCCTATGAAACGGGCAGGTTCTAACCTGCTTTCTGGGTGGAGACGCTGCCGTTCACGTTCACGTCGATATGCAGAGCACATGACATGCTACTGTGCACCAGGACAGTAGCCTTCAGAAAGCACTCCCAAATTAGAGTTCTGGGCTCCAGTCTCATTTCTGTGAGTGTGGGCAAGTCACAAATTTCCTGAGCCTCTGGTTCCTTGTCTACAAAATTAAAGACTTACAGCACATCAACTCTGTGATCCTTCCTTCTTTAAAGAACTAAGCGCAGGAATTGATTTTTCGCATTCAGTGTGAATACAAACTTTATCTCTGAACCATTTCTTATTAAGGTCAGAGTTCTGCTTTGCTGTTGTAATATAGGAAGGGGGATACAATTGTTCCAAGCTAACTTGCAAAACTTTTTCAAAAAACAAACAAAACTGTTGCATCTTTATCACTGCAAGAATACAGGTTAGTCACTTTCACGGCAATATTCCCTCGTCCTAGGGAGTCCTATAAATAAAATAAAATGTAATTTTACAAATGAGGATCTCATGGTACTTTGGAATAATCATCAATTTAAACTCTGAATGAGGGCGCCTGGGTGGCTCAGTCGTTAAGCGCTGCCTTCGGCTCAGGTCATGATCCCAGGGTCCTGGGATCGAGCCCCGCATCGGGCTCCCTGCTCAGCAGGAGGCCTGCTTCTCCCTCTCCCACTCCCCCTGCTTGTGTTCCCTCTCTCGCTGTGTCTCTCTCTGTCAGATAAATAAAATCTTAAAAAAATAAATAAACTCTGAATGGATTTCTGTAGAAGAAAAACGTGCTTCAGAGCTTACTATGAACAATGCTGTTTGGCACAATTAGTGATACAAAGAGAGTGATATGGTGTCCGTCCCCTGGAATTAACAATTTAGGGGGATGGACACAGAGCTAAATAATCCTACTAAACAGTGCGTGTGAAACATGCCTAAATTAAATGAAATAAATCATTTATAATCTGAGCCTATGGGATGAATGCTGAACTGGGCCTCGTCCAGGCCACCAAGAGCAGCATTTTACCAGATCTGATACATGGTACTCAGTTCTCATTTAACTTAGTCTGCCGACGGTGTTTGATGCAGCTGAGTGCTTTCCCTTTCACAGAATACTTCCTTCACTTGACTTCTGAGACACAGGCTCTCCACCTCAGTCTCCTTTGCTGAATTCTGCTCTTGCCAACCTCTACGTCTCAGAGTATCCTTGGATTCAGTCCTTGATTTCTTCAGCTGCATTCTCTCCATAAGTGATCTCAACCAGTCCCATGTTGAAACACTATCTATATGCTGATGACTTCCAAATTTATATCTCCTGACCTCTCCATTGAATTCCATACATGGGTAGCAGTCTGCCCTCATGACACCTCTGGTGTCTAAGACGTATCTCAAACATAAATGTGCAAATAGAAAAACCAACTCCTTCCGTGAAAATGCCCTTCTCAATCAGTGACTCCATAAGCCACTCAGCTTCGCGTAGAAGCCACAACTTAGAAATGGTCCTTTAGCCTCTTTCTCTCATACTTCACTTCTGGTCCCTCAGAAAGCCATGCATTACTATCAGATTATATCCCAAATCTGCTGCCTCTCATCGCCTTCAATGCTCTCACCCTTGTCCATACCACCTCATCTCTCCCCCTGCCAAACTGAATCTCTTCAGTGGTCTTCCTGCTGGCCATCTGCCTCTCACCACAGCCCAGTCCCCATATAGAACTAAGGGGACTGTTACAGGAATAAGTGAATTAATGCATGTAATGCCCTTAGGACAGCGATACCCAAAACACAAATCTATTCTGTGCTCTGTTCATGCCCTCCCTTCTCCCTGAAGGGCTCCTCCCTGAACCAGCTACAGACTGCCTTCCCATACTCTGGTCTGCCCTGCCCACCTGTCATTTATCAGAGAGGCCTCTCCTGACCACCTCCATTCATTCCATTCATTCACTCTGCCTGTTGTTGTTGTTTTATATACTTTTGTATACTTATAACCAACTGACAAATGATATCCTTATTTATTTACTTAATGCTTATCTCTCCCTTTTAGAATATGACTTCCTCAACTTTGTCTATTTGTTCACTGTAGTATCCATGCACCAAAAACAATATCTGAGGGGTACCTGTGTGACTCAGTTGGTTGAGTATCTGACTCTTAATTTTGGCTCAGATCATGATCTAGGGGTCCTGGGATTGAGCCCTGCGTCGGGCTCCCTGTTCAGTGGGGAGTCTGTGTCTACCTCTCCCTCTGCCCCTCCCCCCTCACTCTCTCTCTCTCTCTCAAATAAATAAATAAATCTTTAAAAAAAAACAGTATCTGATACACAACAGATACTAAATATTTGAGGGAATAAATATTAACCTTTGCTAATGTATATTATAGTCTCTCCCCTACTGAAAGCCCTCCGATGGATTCCAGTCTCTCTCAGAATGTTTCAAAGCTTCTTTCCAGGGCCTATAAAGGCCTGAGAGACCAGACCTAGCCCAGCCATACCCACCTCCTTCATTCTTCAAATATACTAAATGTTTTCTGGCTTTGAGAGCCTTCGCTGTGTTGCTACTCCTTCAGCCTGGAATATTCTTTCCTAGACTGCAAGTCCTCAGAGAGGCCTTTTTTGACCACCCTGAGGCAACTGTTAATGCTCTTATGTTAACTTAAGTGTTAACTTCTTAGCACTCATCACTACCTGAAACCAAATGATTTTGGTTAAACTTGTTAAAATCCATCTCCTCCATTAGAATATAAATTCCACAGGGCAAGGAATTTATCAAGGCCACTGCTCTAACCCCAGCACTTAAAACAGTAGTAGGCATAGAGTAGGTACTCAGATATTTGTCAAATTTATGATAAGGTCAAAAAATTATTAAAATGTAATAGTTGCTCTTCATTACTAGAGCTAATCTATTCACAGTGAGATGGTAAACCGCTAGGACAGGGTATGTAATTACAGCACTAAACTCTGTTAGCACCGGGACTGGGGAAAGGGGCTGGAAATCTACGGTAATAAAAAGAAGCTGCAGGGGCGCCTGGGTGGCTGGTCATTAAGCGTCTGCCTTGGGCTCAGGTCATGATCCCAGGGTCCTGGGATCCAGCCCCGAATCGGGCTCCCTGCTCCGCAGGAAGCCTGCTTCTCCCTCTCCCACTCCCCCTGCTTGTGTTCCCTCTCTCGCTGTCTCTCTCTGTCAAATAAATAAATAAAATCTTAAAAAAAAAAAAAAAGAAGCTGCATAAGTTGTTAAGTAGCATTATGTCCTACGTGTAGGGAGCAAATAGTATAACAGTGGAGATACTCGGTTTTGAGGTTTTTGTTCTCTATTCAAGGAAGTAAGTGGATTAAGCCTTGCTAAAGCTACTCTGAGCCAAACTGGTAGTTTTATATTGGGGGTGGGAGGGTGTAAGAGGTAAACAGTCCCTTAAATGAAAACAAAGGTAAAAGATCTTGAGTGTGGTGAGGTCCCAAACAGACCAGTGTGCCTGCAATGGTGTGTGATGGGAAATAGAGCTGGAAAGACAAGCAGGGGCCATGAGCTAGAGTCATACAAGTATGGGATCCTGTAGCCCTCTGAGCGCCCACTATTTGTGAAGCCATCCTCCCAGGAATTACCTAAAGATCTGAGCCTCCTGACCACAGAAACTTGTGTGTCTTGAACTCTGTAAGATTTTGAAACATAGAAGATCCAAGGTGCAGGGCTGCAGGTAACCTGCTAACATTATAAGATAGGCTCTGGCCAAACTTCCTTGCTGTCCTAATAAGACTCGTCGTGGAGGTCTGTGCAAGAGCTAGGTCAGGGGCAAGTGGTAGGACTGTGTCCAACTAAGGGAAGCCCTGGAGCTTGAGTCAGAGGACTCTAGGACAGGAATGGGGTGTGTGGGACTAGGGCTGGAAGGCAGGTGACCTATGGGACTGACCGATGGGGCCCCCAAGTGGCTGTGGCCTCTGAGGGCTTTAATCAGACTGGGCATCTGTCCTCACTTGCCTCTGCAGCTCTGCTTTGACAGAGGAATTTTTCACACAGATCCATAATTCTGTTTAGTAACTTACGCAGCTTACTTCCATCACTGTAGATTTCTGACCAATTTACACAGTCCAAGGGTTAACAGAAAGCCTTGATGCCATAAACACATATGTCATCCTAGCACTTTACTACCTCACTGTACATAGATTGTCTCTAGATAATTAAGAACCATAATTGCACTATAGTAATTTTTACTTTCGGGGGGCAGTTAATCAATGTTACAATAAAAGCATTGTCATGTATGACATAAAGGCCTTACTTATTTTTTAAACGAGCTTTCAGGTCTTAGTTGCTATATATGCTCTGCAAAGTTAATATTCTCATTATTTGTTAAGGGCCCCTGAACGTATAAACTCTGAAGACTTAATGACTACTTACAACCAGGGCCATGGTTAATAATTTTAAATCTCTGAGGTACTCATGCCAACCCTTAGCTCTGATTCTTTTTTTTTTTTTTAAGATTTTATTTATTTATTTGACAGAGAAAGACACAGCGAGAGAGGGAACACAAATGGGGAGCGGGAGAGGGAGAAGCAGGCTTCCTGCTGAGCAGAGAGCCCGATGCGGGTCTCGATCCTGGGACTCCGGGATCATGACCTGAGCCGAAGGCAGTCACCTAATCAACTGAGCCACCCAGGCGCCCTCTGATTCTTTTAATTAATTCTTTAAAGTTTCTGTCTCTCTCTTTTTTTTTTTTTAATTTATTTATTCATTTGAGAGAGTGAGAATGAGAGAGAGTACATGAGAGGGGGCAGGGTCAGAGGGAGAAGCAGGCTCCTTGCTGAGCAGGGAGCCCGATGCGGGACTCGATCCCAGGACTCCAGGATCATGACCTGAGCCGAAGGCAGTTGCTTAACCAACTGAGCCACCCAGGCGCCCAAAGTTTCTGTCTCTTTGTTACTAAACCAAACCTTTTCTCAATTTCGTGTTTCGTGGAAGTTCGATGGTAATTTTTTGAAAAAATAATTTTAAAATGGTTTTATACGTATCATTTATACATATCATCACAAAAATGTTCACCCTTCTACAGTGGAATGTCAGCTTCTATTATGTACATTGCTAACAATTTCCCAGTCTGTTCTTTCTCCCAAGTAAGAACACACATACTTGGATTTACCTGGTTCACTGCAAAGGTGATCTGATCGTATACATCACTTTGTGTGTACACTGCGTATGTGTCATCCATTCGGTCCATATATCCTTTTAAGAAGAGGTGTTTGAATGCTATAGTGTTCTCTTCCTTGAAAGCTACGACCATCTGGTTACTTAGCCCAAAAAAGACCAGCTTAAAAGAAGGGAAAAAAAGGGGTTGAAAAAGCAAGGGAATAAAAGGTCTCCATATAACAATCAATTTATCTATTCAAGTCTAATTTGTCCTGAATATATTCAATATATATTAAACTTTTGGTAGCTGTAAATTAATCTGGCCTTAAAGATAAAGTGAGCTTCTAGTTTTAAAATGAAAAGAAAGTGGCTTTGCACATTTTCATGTATGATCTTACTTACATCATTGCCCCCACCACCACTTTCAGAGAAGTCCTCCTTTAGGAGTTTAGAGAAGCAAGGTCACACTGGCTAAAGAAATGGGAAGGTTTCCTTAAGAATGAAATAATGATAGAAACTCCTGGAAGCATGTGCATAACTTGGGTGGGGACATTTGAGGAGCACAGGAAAAAGGCTTATAAGGTAGAGTGCAACTTAGTACTTTGGCGGGCGGTGGGGGGGGGGGGGGGGCGCGGCGGAAACACTGAAGATCCCAGCACAATCCAACTGAAGGAACAGCAAGAAAAAAATGTCGGCAGAAAAACTGGAGGCAGATGGTGCAGGGGCTTAAATGGCAAGTAGATTTTAAAATGAATTGTGCAGGACATCAAGAAGGCTTTGAAGCAGGTGTACAAGGCAATATAAGAAGTTCCTTAAATAAGTCTAAGCCTCCAATCAAATGACTATAGTTAATTGTCAGTTTAATTATCAAAACTGTGACAATAAGACCAAACATAAAAAACATCCTTTCAACTGATCTCTAAATTAAAGAATATTAACATAATATATCCTTACTATTCATGCAGGACTGACCCCAGAGTTTTACATGAAACTCAGTTATTCACGCACAAAAAGTTGTTTACCTTTGCTGCTGTCATTTTAACGTAAGCTCTTTCAATCATACCTGAAACTTCACTCCAGGTGTCTCTTTCACCTTCTCTTCCCTCTGAAACCATCTCAATCTCTTGCTCTCTTGCTCTTTCTCTTTCTCTCTTGCTCTCACCTTCTCTCTCTCTCTCTCTCTTGCCCTCACTCTCTCTCACACACACACATAGACGCACACACACACTGTAAGTTTAGAACATACACTCTGACTTGGATCTCACAGTGAAACAGGGTGTATTTTATATGGAAAAGGGAAACAGCACTGAGCACCTATGTGCCATACCAGGAACTTCCTGCATACTAATCCCACAGTACAGTTCCTAACATACCCATTTTAGAGATGGGTACATAAAGGCCCAGAGAAGTTAAATAATTTTTTCAACACATCACTACCAAGTGTATAGTCAAAATCTGAACCCAGGTCTAACAGAAATAATCCAAGCTCTAGCCACCCTATCAAGCTACACAAAGTAGTACAGGGTCTTACTGGGGAAAAATTGAGCATGCAAATCTTTCCTTTTCTCACCTCTCCTTGTGATGTATGCCCTGCACCCCACACATGCCAGTGCTCTCCATCTAACTGGACTTTTATTTCCAAAGAGCCTGTTTAAGCCAAGTGTCCTATTTAAATCCCAAGAAGAAGACAGCTTGATATTCCAGGGATTTTACATATAATGAAGCAGATGACTGAAAAGCCTCCAGAGAATTCCTAAAGACCAATTACAAATGAGTACCCCCCACATGCCAGCACCGAGCTGGGTCCCAAGGAGGCAATGCAGAAACAACAGTCCCTGCCCTCAAGGGTGTACCCATGGCAGAGAGAAAATCCCTGTAACTCAGAGACTGTACCAGGCCTTGGGGAAAGGGAACACTTAGTAGGGTGCCTATCATCAGACCTGTCTTTCTTTTGCCGCTGCAGACACAAAATCTCCAAATGAACTACTTTCCCCTGAGAAGAGGGGATCTGTCACCCAGGCACCCTGTTTTGCTTGGTTACAGAGTCTTCATGTAATATTTGCTTGGTTGCTCTAATACAGGTTAAGGAAACATCACAATTAAGAAAAACCCTCTGGGAGACCTGGGTGGCTCACTTGGTTGAGCGATAGACTCTTGGTTTCAGCTCAGGTCATGATCTTAGGGTCGTGGGATCGAGGCCTCTGTTGGGCTCCGTGCTTGGCGGTGAGTCTGCTTAAGATTCTCTCTCTCTCTTTCTGCTCCTCTTCACCCCCCACCCCAATCTCTCTCAAATAAATAAATAAATAAATAAATAAATCTAAAAAAGAAGAAGAAGAAGAAAAGAAAAATCCTCAGATGGAGCCTGGCTGGCTCAGCCAAAGAGCTGAGGGTTGTGAGTTCTCATCCCACATTGAGTACAGAGATTACTTAAAAATAAAATCTTAAACAAAACAAAACAAAACAACCCCTCAGTTCCTTTTAAGAATGCCTTTTATATGCTTATTACTAACAGGCTTAACATCTTAAATCATTGGTCACTTTTCCTCTTAACCACCCTAGGAAACAGAGGATGGTTAAATGAGCTCCCTAAAACATTTAGGAGTAATTAAGAACACAGGTCTTAGAATAAAATCTGAGTTGAATCTCAGCTCCACTCTTCTAGTTTCCTGACTATGACAGATTATTTTACCTCACTAAGCCTCAATATTCTCATCTGTGAAATGGGGATAATTACTCTCACCAGTAGGAAAATATATCTTCACAAGAATAAATCATAATCACTATATATAAAGAATTGCAAAATATGATTTCCCCAAGAAATGTCAACAAAGTCAAGGACATGAGATTCAAACTCTCCTAAAATGAAGTCCCGTATTTCACTACCTATGCCACTCCTTTTTAGCTACCTCCACATTTTTCCACTGCAGGGCTATGAGAATCCAAGCACTTGCCTTAACAGAAAACCCTTGAAGTTTCTGAAGAGAGAGAAATTCCTAGGAAACTAGGAAGGAAAATAATCCTCTGGTAGGGCAACAGCTAGTTTTCACAGCTGATTTAGAAACCTTCAGCTTCTCTATTACAAACCCAATATTAAAATTTTCTTTTCCTAAAAACTGATTCCATTATGTGACTAAAATTGTAATTTAATGAAAGATGAGAAGGAAAAAAAGTAAGGGGGGGAAAAAAACCCAGTCTTCTTTCACAAATATTGAAGGGAGAGGAGTTTAAGATTGTATGTTTCCTTATTTATCGTTCTCCATCATACATACAGTTCAAAGTTAGAAAAAACCACTGTCCTTACTCCTCCTGTTACTAAAAGAGGCCTCATTAAACTCATGATTTGAGATGCTTACCTGTATCGTCACCATCGCAATTTTTAGAATTTGTATGGCAAGCTTCCATGGTTTTCTGCCTCGAGCCCAGAACTTCTCACAGGGATTCATGAAAAAAAATTTGAGTTTTCGCCTCATCTGGTCTTCTAACAGAAGCTCCTCAGAGGGCGAGGTATGCTGGTTAAAAGTGCAGCGATTTTCCTCTTCCTGAGAGCTGCAGCTACTTATAACAACCACAGGATTTGCCATCTCTGGGGAGAGGGAAAAAAAGACTGTTTCCATTCTGTAACTAAAGGCACAAATCCATATTCTTCGCGATAGTAGGATAGTTGAAGAAGCCCAAACAAAAGATCTGGTTTCAAGTAAGCACCATTGTTCTAAACTGCACTTTAGGTGTTTACAGAATCAACTAGAATGTAACATGTCATGTTTCTTTTTGTTTCAGTTACTAAGTAAATTTTCACCCAGTTGAAAGTTACTGAATTCATGGGCTGCTTCTATTAGTAAGGATTATATGCACATATAGACAGTAATGTATACACTCTCTGCCTCATTCAGTAACAGATATAGTTAGAGCAGGGTGACCTGAAAGCTTATGGAAGGGTTTTAGAAGGTAGGTTGGACCCTGGAATTAGAAGCAAAATTTTATATACATGAAAATATGGCCACTTTCCCTGCAGTGATAAAGTTTTATCAGATTATCAAAATAAGTTTAAAACCACTGAGTTAAAGGTATCAAGGTGTAATGTAGAGAACTAAGGCCGGGTTTGGTGTCTAATCCTGGTTCTATGACTTGACACCTCTGTAACCCTAGGCAAGTCACTCAGCCTCTCTGAGCCTCAGTTTTTTCTTCTACAAATTGGTAATAACAATACCTATCCTCATATGATTCTGATTAAATAAAAATGCAAATAAAGCCCTTGCATAGGGTTCAACACTGAGCAAACAGCTTCACTCTCCCTGCAGCCCCAGCAGCCAGGGCAGCTTCCTAAACAGGCACCAAGATTCTTAAGGGGCAGCTGCACTTTTAACCAGAAGCTCAGGAAACTTAACTGTTCTACCAAGGGGAACACAGAAGCTCAATTTAAGTCCAAATCCCAATCAGCCACATCACTTGTATTTGATTTTTATTGGAGGCCTTATATTTATGTAGTACATTTTGCTTTTCAAAGTACATCGGATCTATTATTTCTTTTGTCTCTTTGAAAAGGATGGGGCTAGTTTTATTGTCTTTGTAGTCAGCTTTTCCAAACTGACTAAGATGTCACTCCAGAAGTGGGGACTTCTCTTGGATTTTCACTCAGATTCATTAATACTATGGAAACCCCAAACCACATGGGAGAGTAGAGTGCTTCCATGTAGACTAGAAAGGCTGGCTCTGTAGTGATATTTTTACAGTGACTTCTCTACTCAGAAGTCAAGGTGGGGGTAGGAGGGAATCAAACTATAGTAATACAACATCTAGCAAGTCGCTGTTTAGGTATCACCCTGCTTTTCAAGTATAGAATCCCACATTTGGTTCTGATTCAAACATTCTTAGCAAATCCGACATCTCCAAGTAATAGATATTGGCTATAAAAACTAGCTATGGGGAAAGTTTTTACAATATTGATTAATGAAAAGACTAACAAGGATAGTGCTGAGTCAGTAAAGCATGAAACGTATTTCCAATGGCATAAAAATAGCATATGCAGTATCTTCAAAGTGAAATAATTATGATAGAACTCCTTCAGGTATGGTTCTTATGTCTTAAAATCCCTGTCAAAGTATGAGTACAGAAACTCTCAGGTAAAGACATAAGGGAGAGAAAAAAAGTTATTAATCCCTTAGGATTTTCATTCAAGAACATTTTATTTCCTTCTTCAAAAACGAGCGTTTAAAGAGACATTATCTATGGGATGTAAAATGAAGGTGATTTTATGTTAATCAAAACTGGCACATGAATACTAACAACAGTAATGAAGCTGGTAATAACAAAACATGTTGGTGAATTACAGATTTGAGGGCATGTTGGTGAATTACAGATTTGAGGACACATTAAGCCCTTTCTATTTTGAACAGGGAAAAGTAAACTTTAAACAAACAACACACGCCGTGTAACAGTAACCCACAGGAACAAAGAGAAAATGAGCCAACCACAATTAATTTATTCAGCACATGGCATCAAGTTGTCCCCGAAGCAAGGCATTTCATTCACAAGGACTGACCACTACACTGCAAGCGCTTAGCTTTACCAAGTCACAGAGGCCCTTGGAAGGGTGCACCGTATTTTTTTTTTTAAAGATTTTATTTATTTATTTGTCAGAGAGAGAGCGAGCATGAGCAGGGGGAGCTGCAGAGGCAGAGGGAGAAGCAGGCTTCCCGCGGAGCAGGGAGCCCGATGCGGGACTCGATCCCAGGACGCCGGGATCATGACCTGAGCCGAAGGCAGACGCTTAACCGACTAGCCACCCAGGCGTCCGGGGGGTGCACTTTAAAAACAGCAAAGTGTCCGGACCCCTAGCCGCTGAGGGAGTGCCAACCACCCTTCACACAGCCCCGGAGCTGTGCGCGGGATGCACGGTAGGCGGAGACGCGGGTCGGGAGAGTCCATCCGAGGGACTAGGCGCGCTCTTAGAATCTACAGACTGACACACACAGGTTACTTATTCACGGCGACGAGAGGCTTTACTGGACTGAGCTGCAGAAAGTTAGAGAAAACCAGGGAATATGTATATTTAGAAAAACCTCACAGTTGATAAAGTAACACAACCTAATTTCTTCAGAAGCGCTTTCTCACTTCACCAGACACGAAACTCCTTTCTTTCCTTCCTTCCCTGCCTCCCTCCTCGTTTCACCGGCGTCGGGACCGACCGCGCGAAGCGCTGCGGTCCGGGGCGGGGAGGAGGTGCAGCGGCTCTCCCGAGAGCCCGCCGGCCGCCGCGCCCCCTCCCCGGCCTCCGCGCCGCGGGCAACTTCCACCGCGGGGCCTGGCTGGAGGCCGCCTTCGCCCAGTCCAGGGACCCTGGCTCTGGCCCCCATTTCCATCGACTCCCCGCCCCCGCCTCTAATAAAGGCCACTCGCGTCCAGAGAGGCTGGCTGAGCAACTTCAGGACCGTCTCTGAGCCCCCGCCCGGGCCTTCCAGGGCGAGACTCTGCCGCAGGTGGCTCTCTGCTCTGGGGGTCCCTGCCCCAGGCTTCCGGGTGGGCGACGGTCCGGGCGGGGTTGCGCGGCAGAGGTGCGGGCCACCCCAGCCCGAGCGCCCACCCACCCCGCGGGGCCCCCGCCCGAGCCCCGGCCGCCACCAGCCGCCACCAGCCGCCACTGACCTTGCGCGGGCGGCGGAGCGCGCGCCGTGCCGAACCGCTGCAGCTCGCACCCGGCTCCCACCTGTGTCCCTTCCATGGCGCCGACGTCCGGGGGCCTGATCCGCCCGCTTGTGTCAACGACGGCTCGCCCCATCGCCGTCCCTCCCCGCACGCCGCCGGCGCCGCTCCCACGACACATGATGCTCGGGGCGGCGCCGGGCTCGACTCACCTGCGGCTCGGGGGCAGCGTCAGCGGGGCGGGGGCGCCGGGTCTCCGCAGCTGCAGGGGGCGCGGCAGGTCGGCGCGCCGCTCCGCAAGCCTGAGACTCCGCTCAACCCCGTCCAACCGGAGCCCGGCGGCCGCGAGTTGCCGCCGGTGGCATCCTCCCCACTTCGGCCGCTCTGACTCGTGACCCGCTTCCCCTTTCCTCCCACTCCTTTCCACGCCCTTTCTGGGTAGTCTTTCAGCCGGCCAGGTGGGGCAAAGGAGGCCTCCGATTGAGCCCGGCGCTGTCCGCGTCTCTGGACATCCCTTCACGCCCCTCCCTGTTCGCGTAAACAACCCGCATAGCCCTACTCGCGTTTCTCCGGTGCTCCGAGGTGACGCGCTGTGCGGTGCAAGTGCGTGGGCTGTGCGCTTCCGACCGCAAAGGGGCAACCCTCGTGGCCCAGGCCTCTCCCTTGCTTGTGGGGGGTGGACACGAGGACGGAGCCTGGAAGGAGCCTGGCTGCGGGGGGTGCTCAGTCCTCTCCAGCGGCAGTCCGTACTCATGTCTGCCTACAGGGGAAATCATCAAGTGTAAGACTTTGCAGGCCCGAGCCTTGTACCTCCTCTAGGCCTTCAGGCTTTGCAGAATTGCCTGTAGACCGTTAACTAGACTCCTCTAGACCGGGTGCTGGGGACAGAAAGCCCTGGAAAGCTCTTAGGAGAAATGTGACTGGATATACTTGAGGTAGTGACAAAGATTCTTTGCTTGACCAAACATTAGCCATGCTGCTAAACCTCCTAGGCTCATCTCTGCATTTTCTTGTAAAATCCAGTTTTAGCAAGAACCCTAAGTCAGTTTGACCAAAACACTCCCCCCCATACACCCCTCAATATCTGATCATCTTCAATATGTATTTAGGTTCCTATCCTCCACCACCCCCGGGGTGAAGTCTGATCACCCTGGGCTCTTTTCAGCAAGAATCCTGTTAGGTGGGTTTAGTCAAAACAACCTTGTTCTTTGCTCTTAGTAATTTTCCATTCACTGACCCCTACTCTGCTCCTGGGCTATCTATTTCCACTTGCCCATGCTGTATTATGAGTTGAGCCTCCTCTCTCTCCCCCACGGTAAAATCCCATTGCAGGCGTTCCTATAACTATCTGGATTGTCCTAAATAAACTCTGCCTTACCATCTTTTTTTTTTCCTGCCTTACCATCTTAATAGTGTCATCCACTCTTTTTTTTCCCTTAAGAGTAGCTCTTCAATTATAACCTTTCTCTTCATGAATTCTTTTTAAAAATTAAACCTAAGCTTACTTCTTATCAGGAATAGGTCAGGAACTTTGATTAATTTTAATTACAACCACTTCAGTTTTGTTTTAATTGATTTTTTTATTATTTTGGGGGCCATGGATGTTTGTAAAGGTCACCGAATATCCATAAAAGGTAATTCCCCCCAAATTACATCAGAGCTGTCAGATCTTTTATAAAAACTTTTTAAAATCCTAAACCAGGGGCGCCTGGGTGGCTCAGTCATTGAGCGTCTGCCTTCGGCTCAGGTCATGATCCCAGGGTCCTGGGATCGAGCCCCGCATCGAGCCCCGCATCGAGCCCCGCATCGGGCTCCCTGCTCCGCGGGAAGCCTGCTTCTCCCTCTCCCACTCCCCCTGCTTGTGTTCCTACTCTCGCTATCTCTCTATCAAATAAAGAAATAAAAATCTTAAAAAAAAAAAAAGAGAGATAAAAGCCTAAACCAGTTTGCATGGATAATTTATAAATAGAAATATATTTTCTTGCATTGGGGCAAGAAATGAATCCCAGGTGCTGTGAACATGGTAGATATTAAAAAGCATGCAATTGGCACACTTGATTCTCGTGTAATTTGGAAAATATAATTTAATCTCTAATGCCTGTATGCCGCCAATGATTTAACACTATTTCCTTACCATAACAGTGAAGTCCTCACGACAGTGGGAGTTTGAAATGCTTGATTGTTCAGGAACAATCTGAGCTTTGAAGAGGTTCACAGGCATAACTGATGGCCCACACTTAACCCTCGTTGGAACCGAGTTAAGTAAACTGAAGAATACAAAATTGAGTCTGACAAATGGGGCCTACATTCCCTTTAATTCCATTTACTGACTGCAGAATTACTGAGCCTTTCCGCCTCCCTATTTCTTTCTGTGTTTAATCTGTCTAATGAAAGGAATGAGAAATTTTAATTAATAGTATACATGTAAAGCACCCAATACTGTGCCTGGAATACTTTATGTGCTTATAAATATTGGTCTTTTTAAAAATTTTTTATTTTTGGCAGATCTAAATTAATGAAAAGAGCAACCATGTTCACAGATTATGAGACTCAATATTGTTAATATATCAATTCTCACCAAATTCATTTACAGTTTCAACCCAATCTCAATCAAAATTCCAGAAATCGTTTCTCCTGAATCCCAAAGGTTAATATCTGTTGGGAATTGGGAAACATTACCACAATAACCAATGAATCCTAATAGCATTCTTTGTATCTGATGGATAAAAGAGAGCTTTTTCTCATCTTTATCTTCTTACTCTCTTAGAAATCCTGTTTCAGAGTAACATAGCCAAGCTGAAAGTCTCAGGTAGCATGAGTGTTAAGTCACACATATGTCAACCCCAAATATTTTTCACCTTTCTCTTTATATCTATACCACTTATCTTCTTTCCCCCTTAATTCCTTCTCTCTCTTTCTTTAAATTAAAATGTTTACTTATAGGGCACCTGGGTGGCACATTTGGTTGAGCATCTGACTCCTGGTTTTGGCTCAGGTCATGATCTTAGGGTTGTGAGATCAAGCCCCATGTTGGGCTCTGTGCTCAGCATGGAAACTGCTTGGGATTCTCTCTCCTCGTCCCTCTGTTCCTCTCTCTGCCCCTCCAGCTCATGCTCACTCTCTCTCTAAAATAAATAAATGAATCTTCAAAATGTTTACTTATCAACACATACATATTCAACAATCTTCTATATTCTAGTAAGAATATTAGGTCCGATGGATAGAAATATGAATAAAACATAGCTCCTGCTTTTAAAGGTTTTATAGTCTAGAAGACAATTTTTTAATTTTATGAAAATTTCAAATACCAAAAAGCACAAAAAAATCACAAAAATACTCACGGTCCCCAAATTCAACAAATTTTACACATCATTTGATTTATTTCCAGTCTTTTTATTTTACAAACAAATAAAACTTTATAAAGTTAACCATCCCTCCCCAAAAGTAACCTTCTGTCATAAATTGGTATAAATCATTGCAGTAGTTCATTTGTGATATTTCTCACATATGTACCCATACTAAGTAGAAATAATTTGTGCATGTTTTTGTTCACAATGATGGCATTGCTCTGTTTACCTCACCGTTTTGGTTCTGAGCTATATCCACACAAGTTTGTTTATTTTGGAAGCTTTATGGTAATTTATTGACTAAAGCAAAACACTATCCATTTTCCTACTGAGGGATATTTAGGTTATTTCTATCTTTTGCCATTACAAAGAAATTCTGCTGTAAACATCTATGACGCATTCCCTCATACACGTATGTAAGAGTTCCTCTAAGGTATATATCCAGGAGTAGAATTGCTGGATTGTAGGATATGTACATTTTCAGTTTTAATAGGTACTTCCGAATTACTGTCCAAAGTGGTTGTTCCAAATCATTTATTGAATATTATAGGGTGTATCATCTATATGCCAGGCAGAGATTTGGGCATTGGGGATCAGCAGTAAAAAAAGACAAAAATTTCTGCCCTTGCAGAGTTATATTTTAGTGGACAAAAACAGTCAATGACCATAATAAGTAAGTTATAGAGTATGTTAGAAGGTGATCAATGCTGTGGGGAAAAAATAACTCAGAAGCACGTCCGTTAAGCCCTTGACTCTTGGTTTCAGCTTAGGTCTTGATCTCAGGGCCATGAGATATCGCTCCCCCATACCCCCCACCATGGTCTCCACACTCAGTGCATGAGTCTGCTTGAGATTCTCTCCCTCTCCCTCTGCCCCTCCCCTCACTTGCACACACACTCTCTCAAATAAATAAATAAAATCTTTAAAAAAAAATAAAAACAGATCAGAGAAAGGAGAATGAGGAATGTTGAGAAGATGCCATTTTAAATAGCATGGAGACAGACCTCACTGAGAAGTTAACATTTTAGCAAAAACTTGAAAGCTATCTGCTTTAAGTATTCCAGCAGCGGGAGTGGGCCCGGTCTGCTTGAGCAACCCTAAGGAGGCCAGTGTGTCTGCAGCAGTGGGAACCCCAGAGATGACTAGTAGGAAACAAGGTTAACCATAGGGACCAGGTTATGCTGGACCACATTCGTAGACCATTGTGAGGACTTTGGCTTTCACGTAGCATGAAGTGGGAGCCATTGGAGGGTTTTAAGCAGAGGACTGGCATGATTTGTCTTATGTTTTAAAAGTGTATCCCTCTGGCTGCAGTGTTAAAAATATGTCCTAAAAGGGTGAAAGATGAAAGCAAAGGAGTCAAGGATGACTCACAGATGTTGGCCTGAGCAGCCATCCGTGGAGGGGAAGCCAACTGCAGGACCAGCACGTTGGTGGGGGGAATCAGGAGTTGGTTTCGAATGTGTGTTTGAGATGTCTACTCAGTGCTTCTCAGACTGCTGGAGGCTACTTAATTTGCTTTTGTTTCCATTTCTCTCACAGGCTGATACTTCCAGAATACACAGCACAAATAAGTTGCTAGAAAATGAAATAAAGACATTTAAAATATAAACTTCAATTTTGTTCGTATGTAACATAAGTAGTTACTCCATCAAATTGCTCTAAAGTTTTTAAGTGCTTTTAATCTCTGTACTTTTATTGCAGAAAATTTTTGTTGGTGAAAATTTTTCATGGACTAGTGGACTAGCAACAAGTATTTCCTGGCCAGCTGTAATCTGAGGGGCCACACTTTAGATAACCCTGTATTAGACATTCAAGTAGAAATGTCTAGCAGATCATTGAATATTCAAATCTACCTTTAATCATCACCAAAGGGCAGAGGCAATGTCTATAAATTGAATGGAATTTAAGATTAATTCTGATTCAACAACTATTCATTGAGGATGCACCACATTTGAGTCACTATGCTGGCCTTTTTATGGCAGTGACAAAGGGAAGGGACAGATTAAGATCTGTGGGCAATCTGGACAGGCATCCCTTCATACTAATAATATTCTTTTTTTTTTTTTAAGATTTTATTTATTTTTTAGAGAGCAAGCGAGAGAGAAACAGCATGAGAGGGGAGAGGGTCAGAGGGAGAAGCAGGCTCCCCGCCGAGCTGGGAGCCCAATGTGGGACTCGATCCCAGGACCCTGGGATCGCGACCTGAGCTGAAGGCAGACGCTTAACCATCTGAACCACCCAGGTGCCCCCATACTAATAATATTCTTTAAAAATTTATTCACTGTATATCTAATGGAAATAGGAAAAAACTGATTTCTGTTAACAAACATATATACTTTTTCTTTACAGTAGAAATAACTTACTAAACACAATTTTCCAAGCTAAACAACTTCTGGAGAGCATATTATACTGTTCAAATTTTAAACATTCAAACCGGCTGAACTCAGAGATGGGAACATTACCTTTTGGTCAAACCTTGTGATTTGTACCAAGTGACAAAAATATTCCACACAGATTTTATTTCAAATCTAAAGCTGTCTTCTTGGCGGACAGAAGAAACAATTTTCTCCCTCTCCTGGTAGGGAAGAAGTCCCTTGTGGGAAGCTGAACTAACTGACAACCTATTTCTAATTCACTACTGTGAAGTTTCGTCTCTTGAGAAATGCCCCACTATGGCAGCAATGTAGTTGCTCTCAACCTTTATCTGGCTTGGCTCTGAAGAAAGCATTGTCATCCCAGATTTTGCAGAGGTACCAACTGAGATATAGAGTTTAATAGCTTGTCTGATGTCACTCATCCAGAAAGTGCCAAATTTAGTCTCCAACATAATTTTCTAACTTTAAAGACAGTATTATTTGAATGATTCTACTTTTAAAAATGTTTAAAGTGCTTAATAATAATAATCATTACACATCTAGAGCTGATATTTCACTGGCTCTTGATACCCATTGATATTGTAGGACTATCACCACCAAAGACTCCCCCACCACCAACTCTTTCTGGGTGTAGAGAATGGAGTCGCATCTATACCTACAAATAAGACCACTCTGTTACCACATGGCCCCATATTTTCCTTCTCAGCTCCTGCATTGGTTCTTCCAGGAATATCTGCTGCCTGCAGCCTACCAGCAATTCTGATGGGGGCGGTGGCGGGGGAAGGGGGTGGTAATCCTCTTCAGTCCCCGTTAGACTCAAGCTATTCTGTGTAGAAGTCATCAGAAATGCTTATCTCCTCATTTAATGTTGCATATATTCCAATTTCTTATTGAAGTTTTAGCTCATTTTTTTGAAAATTGCCACAATTGGTCCTCTCCTCCAAAAGCTAAAGCTTTGTCTCCAGGTCAGATTGTTTTGTTTTCTCATTTTGGAAGCTGAGTATTCTACTAGGGTGCTCCTCAGTTCCTCATGCAATAGGTGTGATAGTTTTCTCAAGCACTTTTTGAACATGTCGAATCCCAGCAGTTTAGGGTTCAAACAAGGACCCTTCCTTCCCTGCCACTCTCTCCCTCCCAGGCATACTGACACAGGCAAAAAAAAAAAAAAAAAAAAAAAAGGCATAATGACTCCTAGCGTCCTCAGCCCCTAGTCTCTGAGCAAACTTAACTCTTTTTTTAAAAAAAAATTCTTAAAAGGGGTGGGGGAGTCATTCACTAAAATAATAATTAGTAAAGAGCCACCTCATATCTAATTTGTCAGATTACCCTTCTATAAATCCAATCTGAAACTTATCAAGATGTCCTTAAATAATCAGAGAAGTATTTTCAACTACAAATTCTTGACTCATTACATTTTCACTCAACTAGTAAAACTGAAACTAATTTTTAAATATCTTCAAATTTTAAGCAAATTTAATTCAGCATCCTCTGGAAGAGCATGTAAGTGTTCACTAGCCACCATGCGGATGTTTCATTTCTGACCACTCCCATGAGAAAACAGATGTTCAGTCAATCATTTGTAACTTAAATTTGTAACATGAAGAAATTACTAAGCATTTTCCATTTAATTTCTAACTTTCTCGGTATCATGACTTATGACTCATTCCTCCAATGGTCATCCCCTTATGGTGTCTCTAAAGAAAAGATGACAAGAAGTCTTGATGTCTCATCCAAATCACAAGGTCATAGTATTTACTTCCTTAAATCTGACTGCAAAGGATTATGAATTTTTTTTTTAAGAAAAGGAAATTCTTTGGAAGAATGCAAAGACACTTTTGTTAGGTAGCTTTTTCTAGATGGGTTCTCAAGAGTAGTCAATCAATTAAAAAATTCCACATCTATTTTACTAAATACCCATGTCAGATACTGTGCTAGACAATGGAGATAGGAAAGAAAGAGACACCATCTCCACCCTGAAGTCCATTGGGGAAGATATCCGTGTAAACAAGTCATTGCAACACAGTGTTATACTTGCTATAATGGAAAAACAGAGAAAAGAGTGACTAATTCTGTTGGGTGCCTGAATGGCTTTGCAGAGAAGGTGATATTTGAGCTGGGTGTTGAAAAATAAACAGGAGTTTACCAGGTAATGA
Source organism: Mirounga angustirostris (assembly GCF_029215605.1). Lineage (NCBI taxonomy): Eukaryota > Metazoa > Chordata > Mammalia > Carnivora > Phocidae > Mirounga > Mirounga angustirostris. Next base: position 119,871,643 of record NW_026991712.1, on the reverse strand, counting down.
AGATGAAAAAAGGCACCACAGATTGAGGTAGAGCTAGAAGTAGAGGTGTGGGATGAACAGATGCCCAGTTATTAAAGGGCATGGCAGATCGGGGGAGCAGCAGAGAGTTCTGCAGGGCTCTGCCTCTCATCCTGGGACAAGTCCCTGGGCCTTGTCCCACCATGGGACAAGCATGTCCCAGCTGCCTGGGGCTTCTTTGCGTTGATTCAACTTCATGTCAATTTTAATAAATAGTGATTTTAGACATTTTCCCCAGTTTTATTGGAATATGGTTGACATACAACATTGAGTAGGGATTTTAGACATTTTAAAAATGAAAATAAACATGAATACATCTGTGAAGAAGAATGCAAAAACTTCATGAATTCTTTATATGAAACGAATATGCCTGAGTTTCAGAAGTCTGTTTTAAGCTGTAACTCTCTTACCATCAGCCTATCATCACCAACCCCTGTGTCGTTATGCCCCTCGGCTCTTAGGGGCTTTACTTGAGAAGCATTGGACTAACACATGGGTTGAATGGGGGAAAATGAGGAACAGGAAATGAGGTTAGAAAAATAACTCATTATCTCCTAGATATCCTTAAGGCATCTTTCAGAACCCTATTTGTACTGGGTTTCATATGCCAGATTGAAAATATTTAAGCAAGCTGATGTCCAGATTGAATCTCTGTTGTAGAACCCTCTGTAGCAACATGGAAAATAAATGAGAGAGGAGGAAACAGAACAAATCAAGAGACTATTACCACTATCTAGGTGAGAAATGAGGCCTTCCTGAGATAAGGCAGAGGCAGTGAGGATGGCTAAGAAGAGATTAACTATTTGAGAGATAATTTAGGAAAGGAAAATGACAAGACTTAGTGACCTGTTCACTGTGAGCAGTAGGAGTCAGGGATGACTCTCAGATTTCTAGCTTTGCAGACCAATAGACAGTGGATATTATCACCTAAGGTAGAAAATAAAGGAAGAAAAAAGTTTCTAAAAAATATTTGAAAGATATCTGAAATACAACGAATTGACTTTTGCCTCTGCTAAGCTGCAATGTCTGTGGTACAGTAATTATTCATTCAATATCTTTATCTGGCAACTATTAAACACCATGAACTAAGTGAGACATGCATTTGGAAGTATCCAGTAGGTAGCGGAAATTCAGGTCTGAATGAAATTTAAGAGATGTATGAGGCTGAAAATATACAAATGGAAGTCACTGATGTGCTTTGCAGGATGGCTAAAGCTAAAGGGACTGAATATGCCACCAGCAAGGTGCAGAGTAAGAAAAGAAGACTCAGCACTGAGCCCAGGGAAAACTAACCTTTCGGTGTCAGGGAGTAGAAGAGCCTGGGAAAAGGTTGCCAAAATGTCAGAATGGTAAGTCCTCCTTACAGGTTGTTTTTTTTCTTTTTAATGATTTCTTCAGTAAAATTTATTTGCATTTTGCAAACAAATTCTTCAGAAATTTTGAAGAATATATGTGATCTTTCTGCACACCATGTCAAGTCATGCTATTTAGGACCATATCTTAAATATGCCATGAATCTGTAAGCCTCTTCTCAATTAAATATTTTTATTCAAATTGGGTATAAAAAATTAATTTGGACCACTTACAGCAGTCAGTTGCATACTTTATTAAATTCTGCCAGCTTACAAATTAGGCAGTTTTAATTAATTTCTAAAGGAAAGGGAGAAACAGTGTTCAGGGAGATGAGCTTCACTGTATGAATCCCATAGGACCCATAACCACAGATAAAATGAACCAGAGTTACTAAGGGATTTAATCCTCCTCCCCCTGAGACTTCCAGTATGAGTCAAACTATACAAAAATTACTTTGGCAAGAGGAAAATGTAACACACCAGAATTCCAGGACACCCACGACACCCAGTCAAGCCAGATTTTCTCTCCTTCACACTGGAATCTAGGACAGGTTCCCGGGACTGCCCCCAGACGGCAAATGGGGTAAGCAGAGCTGTCCCTAAGGGGTTTCAAGCCCTCGATCGTCCTTTCATCCTTCACCCCCTGCTGCTAGAGACCACACCCTAGAAGGATTCATCTTTGGGTACCGTGGCACTGTCGCATCTTTGGGTGCGAGGCATGGCTGTCGGTCCTGGGGTCAAGCCAAGCCACCGCCCTCTCATACACGAACCTGAAGCGCACAACTCCTTTCTAGCTAGCGGAAAACAGGACCTCGCCGCTGCTCACGTTGCGTGACGTCAGCATCATGGCAGCCAATCATAAGTGCGTTCTTGAAGAGGCGGCTAGAGAGCGGACACTGTATTGGTGGTGGTGTTTTGTCACTCTCAGCAGAGGAGCCGCCTCTTTCCTCTTAGCAACGGATGTGTCATAGCAACAGCTTGCGGGGGAGGGGCCGTTTGAGCTCTTGGGACCTGCTTTTCTGAGTGGAGAGTCAAACTTCCATCTCCAGCTCCCAGAGGAGCTTTCTCCAGGGTACGGCAAAGAGGCTTCTTTTCCCTTCAGCTTAGCAGTATCAGGTAAGGGGAGGTCTGAATGGGAAAGGAGGCTTGGAAAACAAATATTTTACTTCTTCCAACGGCGTTTGGAACACTCCCTGGGCCAGCGATGTGCTTGACACAGTGAAGACTGCAAAAAACGACAAAACTTTCCCTGATTTCAAAGAATGTCCAGCCTAGCCAGGAGACAAAAATAGCAAGGAGAGAGAGCAGTTAACGACAGTCTAAGAACTGTGAGGGCCGGTACTGTGACTCGTTCACAGGTTGTACAGAGCATTGTCTAGCTCATTGCGGTGCAATGGTAGGAGCTCGGTAAATACGATCGAGGGAGGGAAGGAGGGAGGGAGGGAGGGAGGGAGGGAGGGAGGAGAAGGAAAACAGCATGATTCTGGCACAGAGGATGGAAGAAGAAAAGATTAGCATGGGCTAACGTAGTTGGGGAGCTGACTTCAGGACTGTTACAAAAGGGCTGGAGTAGTTGAAGAGTGAAGATGAATGGGAGAACATTACATCTTTGAAAGTAAGGGCCTTGTCTAATTCCTGATGACCACCAGTGCCTAACTGCTGCTCAGTAATTTCTCTCTCCTTCTCCACGGTGTATGCTGCATGCTGAATGAATTCACAGCAATCGTTCAGGAAGCTCTTGAGTTTGAGGCCTTCTGCCTTTGCAGAGGCCTGGTATAATTACATGGAACTTGATTAGAAAGTGTCAGGGTGAACTAAGATTGTTTCAGCCTGAGTGAGAAAGTTGGGGAGGCTTCAGAGAGAAGGTCATATTGGAGATGAGCCTTGAGGAATGAGTAGGATTTAAGCAAGCAGAGAAATGTGTGCGAGGTGGGGGACAGCGGGGACAGGACTCCAGAGAGGGAGATGGGAAGGTATGTGGACTGTTTGGGGAATGATAGTAATCCTGGGAGGCTGGACTAGAACTGGAAGGGAGGATGTGGCGAGGCAGACCGTGAAGGGTGTTCAAGGTGACACTTACACATTTGGGCTCTATCCTGTTTGCCAAAGTCTCATCTGCAGACCACTAGTACCAGACTGCCTCGTAGTGATTTTTAACATGCAGCGTCCCAGGCTCACCCCAACATGCAGAATCACAGTAGGTCCGGAAAGTTTGCTTTTCAGATGAGCTCCATTTCTACACTACTGGAGGAGAATGCCACTGTGGACAATCAGGACCCACATTATCTTCCACAGTATACAGGGAAGTGACTTGTTAGGATCTGCATTTTAGAAAGAGAGCTCTGAAGGCCTGCCCTGTGGGTGACCGTTCTGGCTGGAACGGAGGCAGGGAGGCAAGTTAAATGTTCATAACCTAGTCAGGGGGTGGGAGGTGGAGAATCCATGGATAGAAAAAAATTACCTGTTTCTTTTTCCAAACCGCTAATTGAGATGTATGCATTTGGTAACAAACCGCAGCAGTATTTGCAGGGCATGTGACTATCCCCAAAGGAAATTATGGTTCTTTTCATATACATTATGGATATTATAGATGTATTATTTATGCTCATCACTTCTTCAAACTCAAGGTAGTAATTAGAACCACTGCTAGGCCTTGTTATTTATGTGTTAATAAACAAGCACATGAATTATATCATAATTTAAAAAACAGCTTGAGGGGCACCTGGGTGGCTCAGTTGGTTGAGCGGCTGCCTTCGGCTCAGGTCATGATCCCAGGGTCCTGGGATCTAGCCCCGCATCGGGTTCCCTGCTCAGCAGAGAGCCTGCTTCTCCCCCTCTCTCTCTCTCTCTGCCTTCCTCTCTACCTACTTGTGCTCTCTATCTCTCTGTCAAATAAATAAATAAAATCTTTAAAAAAACAAAACAGCTTGATAACTGTCCCCCTTATAAGCTCATGTTTTTTATTTGATGCATGGGCTTCACCAAGCTGCCAAAGGGGTTCATGGCACAAAACAGGCGCTACTGATATGGGAGGACATGTTGAAGGCCTGAACCAGAGGAGGCTATGGAGGGGAGGGCATGGAATTCAGGAGAAATTTCAAAGGCAGAGTGATGGGAGAGCATGGACTTTAGTAAGTAAATATCCAATCTTGGGAAGAGGTAAAAGTAGTTTGGAAGGGGAGAAACCAGAGTAGTAGACTAATGGGAAGCACTGTGGGAACAGTTCATCTCTGGAGGGTGCATGCTGTGAACTCGTCAGAAGAAGGCTGAAGCACCGAGGAGAATCTTAAAGCTTAGTCAGGGTCTTGGGGGAGATCGACCAGGAAGCAGCAGTTCTTGGAGACACATCTACCAGGCTCCCAAGATGTTAGTTCTGGATCTTATTCTAAATGTCTTTTTAAAAAAAATGGGACACAAGCATGATGAGCTTACAAATACTTCAGGAAGAGAAAAGAGGATTCCGACCACCCGGACAAGGTCAGCTAATTGAAGTACACTGGAGAAGTAATACTTTCTAAGGAAGACCCTAGGTCAAGAGGTGCCAGTGCCACAGGTCTTCTCAGAATTAAAAATCTCATGGCTGGGCGTAAGCCACACATCCACACAGGAAACAAATGAGAATGTGTAAACAGGTGTCATGGATTACAGTGGAATAGAGTGAAGAGAGGGAGCTTAATAACCGTTTAAATTGCCGCATTATGTCATAAAAAGATACAGTCATGAACAAGTCTTGGAAGTTAGTTTGGAACCAGGTCAGAGACAGCTCTGAATACAGTGTCCTCAGAATCAGTGGCGTGCCGTCACAGGTCTTGGACTGTTACATGGAGGACTTACTCAGCACTTGCTTCTCTTATCACTCCCTACTGCCTTTGCTCCTAACAAGAAAGGTAAAAAATGTGTCCTTTGGTACACTGGTAGTAAAAAGATACTCTGGAATGGGTAGATTCATTTACAAAGAATATAAGTGGTTTTAATATCAAAAATATTTAAATGGGGGCGCCTGGGTGGCTCAGTTGGTTAAGCGACTGCCTTCGGCTCAGGTCATGATCCTGGAGTCCCAGGATCGAGTCCCGCATCGGGCTCCCTGCTCAGCGAGGAGCCTGCTTCTCCCTCTGACCCTCCCCACTCTCATGTACTCTCTCTCATTCTCGCTCTCTCAAATAAATAAATAAATCTTTAAAAAAATATATTTAAATGGAATGCTTAAATATTTATCAGTATTATAGTTCACACATTCGGTTTTGAAATTCAATCAGTTATAGTGGCTTTGAAAACCAAATGTAATACAAGCTACTGGAGGAGGCTAACCCTTTTCTAGGGATAGATGAAGCATCTCTTCTGCTCTTAATAATAAGAGTTGAGAACAGGAAAAATGTGAGTATTTCAGAGACATCTTAATAAAGTGATGTCTAGGGGCGCCTGGGTGGCTCAGTCAGTTAAGCATTTACCTCTTGATTTCAGGTCCAGTCATGATATCAGGGTGGTGGGATTGAGCCCTGTGTCCAGCTCCATGCTGGGCATAGAGCCTACTTGGGATTCTCTCCCTCTGCACCTCTCCTCCCTCCCCCCACACTCTCGCTCTCAAATAAATCTTTAAAAATAAATAAATAAATAAAATTAAATAATAAATAAATAAAGTGGTGTCTGTACTGAAAAATTCGTATGACCTTTTAGTAGGGAAAAGATTTGGAAAATATGATATAGCACATTCATTGCATGAAATATGCAATTGATTTTATGAAAAAAATCTTAGTAAGACCTGCTGTAATTTTAAAGCAACATCTTTTATTTGGGATTTGCTTTTTCAAAGAAAATCAGCGTAAAAAATAAACGGTGAATAAGTAAGTGGGTTTATTGAAATTCCATAGAGTACATTATTCATTTGATCTAGATATCTTCAATTAAAAGTGATTTATTTTCTAGACACAGGACATTGGTAGGGTTTCTATTATTCGAATTTACTAAAATAAACTATGAAATTTTGCCTGAAACACAAATACAATGTAAAGTAGCTACTCCCAAAGTAATCATTTTCTTTTCAGTTTAGACTATATTCACCAGGCTGACCTCAGCTAATGACTTTTTACATCTATGATGCCTAGCAACTTAAATACTGTGCTTTCAATCAAGAATAATTGGGACCTCTAAAAGCCTGTAGAACAACCTGGTCTTCCTTTTTCCTCGGTCACTAGTCAACATCTTAGACACAGGGATTAATATTTGTGAAAATAGTAAGTGAGCTATTCTGATAAGGAAGCACACGTTTAATGTTTATTCCAATTTTGTTTTCTAAAGTACTGGTGGAAAATGGACTTTGTTTTCCCCTGAATTTTGGAAATGGAACCAGATTGCCCACAAATCATTTTATAGCAGCCTTTGAAAAGAACTGGGCACATGTGATTACTTTGACTATTTCTTGGGGTGACTGTGTTCGATTGATACCTATCTATTCAAACTGAACACCAATGCAGCACCTCGTAATCTTTGGAAACTGTGAATATGTTAACATATATAGCAAACGGGAATTAAGGTTGCAGATGAAATTAAAATTGCTAATCAGCTGACCATAAATAAAATAGGGAGTGTATCCTATATTATCTCGGTGGGCCCCAGTGTAATCTCAAGGGTCCTTAAAAAGTGGAAGTGGGAATAAGAAGAGAAGGTCAGAGTATATTCTGTGAGAAAGATCTAACCCACTACTGTTGGGTTGTTTGAAGATGGAGGAAGAGGGCCCACAAGCCAAGAAATATTGGTGGCCTCGAGGACGAAAAGGCAAGGAAACAGATTCTCCCTTAGAACTCTAGAAAGAATGGAACACAGCCTTCTTGACACCTTGCTGGCAGCCTGATTTTTAGCCCAGTGAGAGCCATGTCAGTCTTCTGAACTACAGAACCATTAGAGAATGAATTTGTGTTAAGACACTGAATTTCTGGTAATTTGTTGGAGCAGCAATAGAAAATGAAAACAAAAGACTTTTGTTCAGACTGGAAATGCATAAGCTAAGAATGGCAGAAGGAAAGGGGACACCAAGGAGTCATTAATTCTTTTTTTTTTTTTAGCACGTACACTGTGCCAGTTCTGGAGTTTACTGCCTACTGTACAGTCTCACTTCACATGCCTTCAATGGAATTTTTCCCTTTCCCTTTCAAGTCTGCTCTTTCCCTGGGATCCCCATCTCAATAAATAGCAACCCCATGCTTTCAAGTCCTTAGGTAAAACCTGTTGAAGTCCTCCTTGGTCCTGTTTTTTCTGTCAGACCCTACATCCAAGTCGTCAGCAAATCCTATCACCTGGGCTTGAACAGCATATGCAGACTCCAGCCACTTTTTTTTTGAAAGATTTTATTTATTTGACAGAGACAGAGACAGCGAGAGCAGGAACACAAGCAGGGGGAGTGGGAGAGGGAGAGCAGGCTTCCCGCAGACCAGGGAGCCCGATGCGGGACTCGATCCCAGGACCCTGGGATCATGACCTGAGCCGAAGGCAGTCGCTTAACCAACTGAGCCACCCAGGCGCCCCACTTTTTCCGTTCCACACTCACCTCCCCCTCGGACTACTGAATGTCTCCCAGCTGGATTCCCTGCTTCAGCTCTTTCCTCGCTGCAGTCTTCACTACACTGGCCATAGGGAGTCAGATCAAGTCAAGTAACTCCTCAGCTCAAAACCATCCAATGGCTCCCCCCTCCTTCAGAGTAAAAGCCCATGTCCTTACACGTGACCTAGCCCCCTTGTGGCATATTATACACTCATCCGCCACGATTTTATATCCAACTCTTACCTCCCTTCCCTGCACAAGGATCATACATTCCCAACCACTGCCAAGGAAGCAGACGTTCCTCCCCCATTAGCAGCACTGACCCTGTGATTTGCTTGGGCCTATGGAATATAAGCAGAAAGGACAGGACGCCCGAGCCACGGAGAAGACAGAGGAGGCATTACACAGTTCTGGTAGCTCTCTGGCTTTTTACTCCGCCACGAAAGGGGGAGCTGTCAAATAGGGGCTGCTTCTCCAGCCTGAGTCCCAGAATAAGGCCTGAAGCAGCCGCCCACGCACAATCACAATACAGAGCGTAAGAAGAAATAAACATTCGTTGTTGTATGTTACTGAGATCCGCGGGACATTTATTACCCTAGCAGAGCTGACTAATATATGCCCTCATCAGCTCTCTGACCAACTTCATCTCCTAGTCCCCCTATTCACTCTGCTCCAGCCATCATGACCTTCCTGCTGTTCTCTCAAATGTGCCAAGCATATTCCTGCCCCGGAGCTGTCTGCCTCCCCTCTAGAATGTAAGCTCTAGCAGGGCAAGGCTTTTGCCTGTTTTGTTCACTGCTGTATTCCTAACAGCTAGGACAGCCTCTGGTGCCTCAGAATTGCTCAGTAAGTATTTGTGGTGGTGGTGGTAGTGGTGGTGGTGAAGGTACGTGTGTATATGGGGGTAGGGGGAGTCCAGCTGGTGCCCAGAGTGTTTTGAGTGTTTTAAGTCAAATGCAGCTGAAATAGAATATGGAGAGGGGTACACTGATAAAGAATTTTCTGAGAAAAGGACTAGGTCCAAGATTTGAAATTATACTAAGGCTGAGAGGAGGGCTGGAGGATGCTTGACCGGCTGGAAAGTTGGGTCAGAGCCATTCATTGCAGGATATTTAAAAAGGAGAAATTCCCAAATGTCAGAATCATAAAATGCTGAATAAATCATAAAATCCTACCTTTCTAGGTAAAGACAATGATTTTAAATAATTTCATTTGTAATGAAACACAGTGAACAGTTACCACTGAAAGCCAAGGGACAGTCTTGTACAAAGATTACAAGTGTGAGCACTGGGGCCAGACTGGGTGGGCTCACACCCTGACTCTACCACTCACACTTTGTGCATCCCCCTCATGCAAGGTTCCTGGCCTCTGTTTTCACCATATAAAATGGGGATGAGGATAAAAATATTCATAAAATGCTTATCTAAAAGGGTAGCTCCAATTAAATAAAAAATACATGTGAAGTACTTAGGACTGCGTCTGGCACATAGTAAACACTCAACAAACATGAGCTATCATTATTACCTTTGGAAAAAATACATGTGAAAAATCTGAAGTAAAAAATGTAGATCACAAATACACCCCCCACACACTTTGGTCCAGATTTAGTAATCAAGGGATGAAGCATAAAATGAAAGTCAGGATATTCTGACTGTGGACTATGAAACAATTTTCAATCTATATTGGGTTATTAAAATGAGGCAACCAGGGGCATCTGGGTGGCACAATCGTTTGAGCGTCTTACTCTTGGTTTTGGCTCAGGTCGTGATCTCAGGGTGGTGAGATCGAGCCCCACATCAGGCTCTGCACTCAGTGCAGAGTCTGCTCGAGATTCTGTCTCTCCCTCTCCCTCTGTCCCTACCCTTGTGCTTTCTCTCTCTCAAATAAATAAATCTTTTTTAAAAAATGAGGCAACCAGTCTGTCATGACTGAGTTGAGGACGATACTTTATTTCATTAAATCATCACAACCATCTTGTGAGGTAGGTTTGATTATTATCCCTACTTAAACATGAATAAACTGAGACTCCGAAGGTATATAATTTGCCAAGCATCACTCAGCTGGTAAAAGGCAGAGTCTATTTTTCAACCTTGCTGCTCAGACGCCTGAAATCACACTCCTAACCCTCTAACAAGATGAGACAGGGTGACCATGGAGATGACAAGGACTCGATGTGATAGCAAATGACCTCAGCGAAAACTGATGAACAGTTCCATGGAAAACTTTTGGAGGCACTCTCTGACAGCACAAACAAGAACACAGTGGTTACATGCTAGGACACAAGTACTATTTAAATTATGTTAACTTTAAAAATTATGTACGTATATGCATGTTCTGGGCCTGTGCCTGCCTGTGGACGTCCAGCCTGTCTTTGTTGCCAGGGCAGCTGCTGGGGAGCTGGGCATGGGGCAGCAGACAGCAACTCCCTGGGATGGGAACAGCCCCAAGAGGCTGGGGATCCAGTGTCCTCTGTCCTGCTTCCACGGCGGGCCCTATGGCTGAAACCTCAAAGGGTTGGCAGGTGGCTTCTGTGCGCTTCAGCTGAAAGGCTCCACTGAAATGGTAAGATCTTATCAGTAAAATTGTTGTTGAGATAAACCTTTGGTCACAGAACACCCATTCTATGAAGACACATGTCGCCGTAACCAAAGGCAAGGCTTAGAAAACATATTCTTACGTTTTGCTAAATGATAATGCTTATTATTTGAAACTGTAACACAGAATTTACTAATGACATTCTCTCTGCATGCAGCCTAAGTCAGAACCATGGCTCCCAAATCTCAAAAACAAAAGAGCTCAGCTGGCCAAAAGAAACCAAAATGGGGCAAAACCAAACAAACGTTACCTGGTAGGATTGTTTTTTCATTAATGGGATTTTTATGGATCTAGTATTTGTATCTATATTAGCCACCAAAATGACTGTGGTTTAATGTATCAAATAATGAAATAGTTTTGATGTCATAAAGTCAACCACATATGGAATTTAAAGTATGGAGATTTATTCTTATTTTTGATTCATTTCATTATAATACCTGTTAAATGTCATATAATGAATGCCATAGCAAATGTATCACTAAGAGAGAATTGTGTGAAAAAAGATAATTATTCAAATTCTATTTAATCATGCATAAAATAGTTTAAATCTTCATTGTATATTTGTTTATGTTTCGTGCTTTGAGGCTGGTAAAAGACTGTAATAAACTTATAATGTTTACTTGATTCAAAAATGTAAATGTGACATCATTTTATTATATTCTAGATAGGGAAGAAACAGAACCTATAAATATGGAGAGCATGGGTAAGTGGAAATTTAATTTAGAATTTATGACCCCAGTTTTATAATATCTTAATATGCAATGAGCAAACAAAAATACAAATTGAAATGATTGATCAAGATGTACATGGGCTAAAATTACATTATATCATTTAGAATATAAAGTGAAAAATTTTGAAAAAAGAATAAAAAGAGTGGGAGAGAGAATTTCAAACTGAGAAATAGACTTGAACCAAGCAGTCTCTCACAAATCTAACAGGGTATGGTTATGGAAGAGACTAGAAAGTTAGTCTGCAAGTTATTACTTTCATTAGAATAATATTTTTAAGACTCTGGCTTGTGGTCAATATTTATCTGTACCTCATGGTAAGATTCAAGTATTTCAAGAAAAGAGGCTAATTTTTAAGCAAATAAACTAGAACTTAGACAACCAAGTTAATGTTGCTCCTACTTTTAGAGGCTAAATAATCTTATGCCAACAGGATCTTTTGTTTTGGTTGTTGAAACTTTCCTCTTAGATTGGACTTAAGTGATGCCCTTCATGTTTAGAGACAGAGAGGAAACAGTGAGGGTTGGGGAGGAGGAAGATCTAAAAGCCTTGTAGGCTGTTGTAAGGGCTCTGACTCTGAGTCATGTAGGATGGAGGTTACTCAAGTGGTATTTAAGCAGAGGAGTGATGGGATCTGACTTGTTTTGAAAGTGTCACCCTGGCTACCTAGCTGAGAACTTCAGGGACAGAAGTAGAGACCAGGCAGAAAGCTGTTGCAGGAACCTAGGAAAGAGAAGGTGGTGGCTTGGGCCAGGGTGGTAGAGGGGTAGTGGGGATGGCAGGAGGATGTCAGCTGACAGTAAATGGCACTGGAACAGGGCACTCTGCCCAATAAATACTTTATTGAATTAATGAATATACCACTCAAAAACTTGAAAGTCCTCTTTCACACCTTTCTCCCTTCAACACCTCCCCATCCCCCAATGAAACCATTCCACCTCTAAAATATATCCCATCCACTTCACCTTATGTCCACATCTGCAACCTTAGTCCAGACCTCCACACGTCTCATCTGGGTTGGTTCCTTAGCTCCCAGTTGGTATCACTGCTTCCATTCACTCTCCTTCAATCTATTCTGCATACCACCTGGTCATGTGTCTTTCCTGCTTAAACTCTCTCAGGGCTTTACTTTGCCATTATACCAGTCCTGGTTCTGCCTTCCTTTCTTTCTCTCTCTCTGTCTCTGTCTCTCTCCTCTCTCCCCGCCCCCCCCACCCCAACCTAGAGCCCACTGGCCTTGCTTAACACAGAGCACGTCAAAGTTATTCCTGCCTCAGGGCCTTTGCTCTTGCTACTCCTGATACCTGGATAGAGCTTCCCCCAGATCTTTATGTATCTATCTCTTTTTCAACATTCAGATCTAGACTCCAATCCCACCTCTGCAAGAGGACTTCCTTGACCTCTCCTTCACCTAGTATCATTTTATTGCCTTCATAGCACTTACCCTAATTCTGAAATTAAAGTACAGTCAATTCTTGTTTTTCTTGGAAGTTCTATACAGTTGCTGCAAACACTGAATTAGCAAATATTGAGCTATTTTTCCTAGGGTAAATACAGAGTTAGGTTCCTTTGAGCGTCTGGTCACAACATTTTCATTAGCCAATCAATACATAAACTTGTTTTATGTGTGTTTCTGTTTAAAGACACCTTATTTAATATATATTGTTAATTCATTAACATTGAACTCATGGCCAATGGCACTATAACTCATGTCTAAACGATGCTGTTCTAAGACCCGCATTTTCTCCATAAGGCACATCCCAGCCTTCTTGCATTTAGGAATGCTAGATAGCCCTTCGGCACTATGCTTGGGGGCCATTTTAACTGGCAAAATCACCAACGGAAAAAGTACAGAAATGTGAAAAATGTGGCACTAAATAGTGGGAAGGACACTTGTTTACAGTTTGAGGGCTGATACAAGATGGAGAGCATCACCTTGTTTGACCTCAGCTGGGAACGTGCCCATTGGGCACCTCAAACTTTTTGCCACCGTAAGCATGGCCACTGATGATGGTAAAAGCACCGTGACTACTGATGTTGGGGTTATACATTTTTGTATTGTTTTATTTTTTAAATATGGACTGCTTCACAAATCTGTGTGTCACCCTTGCACAGGGGGGGCATGCTAATCTTCTCTGTATCGTCCCAATCTTCGTACATGTGCTGCCAAAGCGAGCACAGGGTTACAAATAAGTTTTAGCAAGTGAATCTGCAAATACAAAATCCATGAATAATGAAGATTGTATTTATTTCTTTATGCATTTATAATCTATTTCCACACACACCTGGCTGGCCGTTGTGCACACTCACTCTCACTGACACACGCACATGCACACGTGTACTCCCGGGAAACAGAAACTCCCTTGTACACCACTGTACTCCAATGCCTAGAAGAGATCTTGACACATAATAAGCACTCAGCAAATATTTGTTGATTGATTTGTTGAATAAATGAATGAAAAAATGGCTTTCCCTATTCTTCTCGTCTAAAGAGACCACCACCACTCCCACTCTCCTTAGTTCTAAGTTCTACCTTTCACCCTGTTTTCTCCAAGTAGCACTTGTGATGATTTGTACTTCTGTATTTCTGAGTGTATTTGTCTGTTTAATGTCTGTCTCCCCCCTCTAGATAATCTAACCCTGGTACCAACACCATGATTTTACATAGTAATTGCTCAATAAGTATGTCTTGACTAAATGTGTTGACTGGCAAGAAAATCCATGAACCTGAGAATGGGGCCTGATGGAGATATTTCTGCAGAAAGTAAATGGGATGAAAAATAGATGTCTATTTATTTAAGGAGAAAAAAACCCAAAGCCTCAGTATGTTGTAGTGAGATTTGAAAGTAGGTGTTGATTTACCTAATACTAGAACATCTCTCCTCTACCCCCCAGACCTTCCAGGGCAACATTAGGACCCCTCTGACTTCCTTGCTGTGGGGTCCTGACATTGTCAACTGTTACTCAGGGCTTGTGGCTCATGCCCCAGGGAACTGGGATTCCCTTTCCTTCCAAGAACCAAGGGAACGACAAACTAACTAAAAAACTGTTGCCTAAGGGTCTAAAGGGCAATGTCTAGAGATTTCTAGAAAATAGATGTAATTTTTACATTTAGCTAACATACATGGAGCAACACCTTTGTGCCAGGCACACTCCTCTCATCTGTTTATCTCTGTGAAGTAGGCAGTATTATGGCCATGACATAGATGGAGGTGCTGTGACTCCCAAAATTAAATAATTTACCCAAATTCTAAGTCATGTTTTAATACAGGTTAGAGTATCCGTGATGTATTAATTGCCTATTGCTGCAAATTACCACATACTTCGTGGCTTAAAACACTTAAAAATTAAATGGTTTATTATCTTGCAATTTTGGAAACCAGGAGTCTGACATTACTTTCATTGGGTCAAAGTCAAGGTATTAACAGGGCTGGTTCCTTCTGGAGGCTTTGAGGGGAGGATCCACTTCTTTACCTTTTTCAGCTAAAGGCTCTCTACATTCATAGACTCTTGGCACTTTCCTCTATTTTCAAGGCCAGCAGTGTAGTATTTTCTAATCTTTCTCTCTTTGACCTCTGCCGCTTTGTCACATCTCCTTCCTTGACTTCGGCCCTCCTGCCTTCCTCTTACAAGGACCATTGTGGTTACCTTGGGCCCTGCTCAGGGGCCCAATGATCTCCCCATCTCAAGTTCCCTAACTTTGTCACATCTGCAAGTCTCTTTTGTCATATAAGGTAACTTATTCACAGGTTTCAGGGATTAGGACATGGACACCTTCAGGGGGACTCTATTCTGTTCACCACAAGTGATTAGTAGCACAGGCTCGGGAATTAGACCTGGCTCAATTCATAATTCTGCCACTTAATGACAGTGTGGTCCCATGACTTCACCTCTCTGAGCCTCTGCTTCCTCATCTGAAAAACAAGGTAGCGAGACTACCTCACGAGATTATTGCAGGTTAAGTTAGATAGTACACGCACACTTCCTTACATGGAGCCATCACAAAGACGGTTCATGCTAACTGTTGTTACTATTTTTAAAAGATATTATAAAGACATAGACCAATGAGTGAGAATGAAGAATCCCAAAGTAGGCTCACATATATATGGTCAATGGATTTTCAAAAAAGTGCAAAGGCAGTTCAGTGGAGAAAGGACAGTCTTTTCAACAAATGATGCTGGAACAATTTTATATCTATATGCAAAAAAAAAAAAGAATTTCAATCTATACTTCACATCATATACAAAAATTAACTCAAAATTATCATAAACCTGAATATAAAACCAACTATTATAAAACTTCTGGAAGAAAACATAGGAAAAAATCTTTTTGACCTTGGATTAGGCAAAGATTTCCTAGATACAATACCCAAAGTCATAAATCTTAAGAAATCTTTGCTTAATTGATCTTTTCTTTTATGGAATACCAGTCAGAAATGTAAAGGAATGAACCATGTGTTACATGCAACAACATGAATGAATCTCAAAATAATTATGCTGAGTGAAAGAAGACAAACAGAAAGAATACAAACTGTGTAATTACATTTATAAATAGTCCATAAAAGGTGAACTAAGCTATAGTAATAGAAAGCAGATCAGTGGTTGCCTAGGGGTGCAGGAGGGGTGCAGGGAGGAAGGGACAGGAGGAAACTTTGGGGGATTATGGATGTGTTCTTTACCTCAATTGTGGTGATGGCTTCATGTGTATATGCATATATTTATCAAATTGTATGCTTTAAATATATACAGTTTATTGTTTGCCAATTATATCTCAATAAAACTGCTTTAAAAAAGGAAATAGCAACCAAAATGTAAAAAAAAAAAAAGTACAGATGAAATACATAGGAGTTATTTAAATTAGCTCTGTTTCAAAATGCAGGGCAATCAGGGCACCTGGGTGGCTCAGTCGGTTAAACTTCTGCCTTCGGCTCAGGTCATGATCCCAGGGTCCTGGGATCAAATCCCACATAGGGCTTCCCTTGCTCAGCAGGGAGCCTGCTTCTCCCTCTCCCTCTGCCTGCAGCTTCCCCTGCTAGTGCTTGCGCTCTCTCGCTTGCTCTCTCTCTGTCAAATAAATAAATAAATAAAATCTTCTAAAAAATTATTTTAAAAAATGCAGGGCAACTGATGTATATTGAGGGCTCTGGTCTGTAGGGCACGGGACTCTTCCTTGTACACACAGTAAGATTGTGAGGAGTGAGTTATGTAGAGCTTGAGTCTGTCTGTGGCTCCTGCTCTATCAGCTACCAGGTCAGTAACTGCCATTGACTGCATCCCGTGGAGTGTAATCTGTCACCTCCCGACCACGTGTGAGGAAGGAGCAGGACCCTCTCCTGTGCTCTGCTGTGTCCACACATTAGAAGGAAAGTATAGCATGGTAGTAAGAGTGCAGGGACCTTAGTTTGGATCCCAGCTCCCCCATTTCCAACTCCCAAGGAGAGAAAAATGGCAGTTTGTCCCTAATTTAGGAACAACTTGTATTCCAAATGTTTATTATGCCAACTGACTGCAATTTGGAATATATTTCCACATATACTCAGCGTTATGCATATGGTCATTAACCCTGCCCCCAAATTACCTGAATAATTGTGTCATAGAGCCACTAGGGTGGGGGGGTAAATATTTCTGTAGGAAAATAAGCCCCAAATTCCACTCTGAGAGGCCACATGCACTTCTCCACTTGCTAGCACATCTGTTGAGCAGTAAGAGAAAAGATGTCAGGACGTCTAGGCGTATAGGGTCTGGAGAAGAAGAGAGTGGACTCCGGGACGTTGGGAGGGAGAGTTGGGGGAGGAAGTTTTGGGGGTAGATGCAGAGCTGAGACTGGGACTGTGGAAACTGGTGGTGATAAAAAGGATAAGAAAATGAGAAGACAGCTTGAGATAGAGGAAATAGAGCACCCTCTTAATAGAGGCTCTCTCGAGAGGTGGTATTACAGATAATTGTTATTTTCTTCCTTTTTTCTTTTTTTGACATATTCTGTAATGGATATACTTACTTTAAAAATAAGAACAATGATTTTTAAAGCCTTTTAAAATTTTAACCAAGACAATTATTTAAAGCAAACAGTTGCCTGTTTCCTCTTAATATTTTAAGTGGTTTTATTTAATGTCCAAATTCTACTTTGCGTTCCCCAGGTCATCCAGAAATCTATCCTTTAGTATTAACTACCCAGACCCAGGAAATATTTAACTGCCGAATAGATGAAGATATCACAGATGAACAACCTTATAAACTTATCAAAAAAGAAGATATTTTTGCAGACTTTCAGAACAGAGCTGCAGTATCTGATTTCCATCCAGTCAAAAAAGTTATCCAGGTAAGTATAACATCCCTCTTTATTTTTTAGTCCTGCCTCAAGAGGTTTCTGGTACATAATAACAAAAGGCAGAGAGATTGTTGAGTTCAAATCTGTGGCATTCCCCCCGCCCCCCACCCCCGGTCCCAGTTACGTTAGACAAATGCTAGCTTGCCCACACCTCCTTTGGAATCCTGCTTGATAATCCTCTGTGTAAAGTCACCTATCAGTGACTGACTCTTACTTCATAGCCAGAAAAGCTTATCCTTGCCCACTTTCAATTAGAATAGGAATCTACTCTTATTTTCCCATAATGCTTTAATTTTTTAATTCATAATTTTGGTCTGATTTGTCTCCAAACATGCTACTGAGCACCAATGTCAAATAAAAGGAATGCTTCTTTTTTTCCTGTTAGAAATAAAATTGTGTAGTAAATTTCCCTAGACCTACTGAGTTTTAAGAGCTTTGTTAATAGAATAATTTTACAACCTGGGATTATGAGCCATAGATTAGCACTATGGTGGTTATCTTTTATGATTGATTAGAAAAATATCAATTTTGTATCTGAATAAACTGAAAGAAAACTGACCTTCTCTTTTGATTATATTCCTATAGGAATATCCTGGAGATGAGCTTCTGGTTGTTTATGACAAAGACTTCAAATATGGACTTAACTTTTATCTTATTGGAACTGAAGAGGGCAAAGAAAACTATTTAAATGTAAGCAGATGCCAAGTCCTTGCATTTTGTTGATTGTTGGAGGGAAGGAATACCTCTGGGGGAGACCTATACATGGTTTTGATTATTCTTGTTCAGTTCTCTTTCCCTGGGACCTAGACCAGGTTCTGGCACTTAGAGTAGGTAAGAGATGAGCTAAATCAAACACCTCAGAGTAACAGATACTCTACTTATTTGCCTTTTATTGTCCCAATGAGAGTAGAAACAATAAATCGGGAGTAGTATTGCTCTTGGCCACTCTTTGTCCCATACTCCTGGTTCTCCTTTTGCCATCTCCATGACTTTGGGCAAGTTACTGAACCACTTGTCTGCAAAATGGTGGCACCAATAGTATCTATTTCTGGGGCTGTTGTAAAAATTAAATGGGCTTTTTTTTTTTCCTTTTGCTTAGTTTCCTTCTCCTAGTTGAAAAACATGAACCAAGAATAAAGAAAATAGGAAGTGCTTAATTTATACAAACATAAAGTTTATTGCAAAATATTCACATGCAGCTATAACTTACTTTTGGTCATATATTTTAGAGTGCTATTTATTTTACTCTAGTCCCCAGAAGTACCAGAAGAACAGGAAGAATATAAAGAGCATATTCCAGAAGATGTATACATTTATAAGCCACCTATCTCTAAACCATGGGTTTCTTTGGGCAGTGAAAAAGAAATTGAGGAAGAATTGGTTAAGGAATCTACAAAGCAGGTCAGAGGCGTGGATATGATCTTCAGTGTGCTTACCTCTCTATAATGCTGAACAACACTGATTCCTGAGGGATCTGTAAAGTTTGCTATGTTTGCCAATGGGGATGTGGTATTTCCTTTGATAGAAGAATGGTCATTGTTTGGGGTATTTGGGTATTAAGGGTAGAACTGTATTCCCCAAAAGAGATATGTTGAAGTCCTAATACCCAGTATCTCAGAAGGTGACCCTATTAGGAAATGGGTGTCACTAATCCAATATGACTGGTGTCCTTATAAAAAGATGGCCATGCAAAGACACACAGACATAGGGAGAACACCATGTGAAGAAGGAAGCAGAAATAGGAGTGATGGATCTACAAGCCAGGTAACAGCAAGTATTGCTGGCTGTCACCAGAAGCTAGGAGAGAGGCAAGGAACGGATTCTCCCTGAGAGCCCTTAAAAGGAACAAACCCTTCAGCACCTTGATCTCAGACTTCACTCCCGTTGTTTTAAGCCACCCAGGCTGTGGCCCTTGGTTACAGCAGCCAGAGGAACCTGACACAGTGGCATTCCAAGAGCAGCCCCTGAGAAGAAGATTTGTATGTGAGTGATTTATTATGAAAGTGCACCATAGAAGAATAGGAAAAGCAGCAGGACAGGGACATAGCAGAAGTCCTACAAGGATGCAATCTCAGGCAAAGGGCCAGTAGAGAAAAGGCTTTAGCTTGAACCCCTAGAGGAACTCTGGAGTGTAAATGACACCTGCGTTGTCCCAAAGAGAAGCAAAGGAGATGGGCTTACACATATCTCCCACCAGTCCAACACTGGTGAGTGCCAGTCACTTCCTATTCTTTTTACCTTTGTACCAAAGTGCTCCCAGGTAGCTAGAGCAGTGCTCTGCAGAAGAGCAGCAGGGGGTGGCCCTGAAAATGGAAAGCACACAGAGCTGGAGGTAT
The DNA here is from genome assembly GCF_029215605.1 of Mirounga angustirostris. Classification (NCBI taxonomy): domain Eukaryota; kingdom Metazoa; phylum Chordata; class Mammalia; order Carnivora; family Phocidae; genus Mirounga; species Mirounga angustirostris. The sequence continues at coordinate 119,851,752 of NW_026991712.1, read as the reverse complement.
AGTATAGCAAAGTATAGAAAGAGATTTGAGGGCCAGCTGGGTGGCTTAGTTGGTTAAGCACCTGCCTTTGGCTCAGGTCATGATCTCAGGGTCCTGGGATAGAGCCCCGCGTCTGGCTCCCTGCTCAGCAGGGAGGCTGTGTCTCCCTCTGCCTCTGCTTATGCTCTCTCTCATTCTCTCTCTCTCAAATAAATAAATTTTGGAAGGAAGGAAGGAAGGAAGGAAAGAGAAAGAAAGAAAGAAAGAAAGAAAGAAAGAAAGAAAGAAAGAAAGAAAGGGAAAGAGAGAAAGAGAGAAAGAAAGATTTGAGAGGATCTGAGCAGAGCACCAGTATTGTCTACCAAACATCCACTTTTCCATGGACTTGATTCTGTTACTTTTACTGCTCACATGTGTTGCAGATTACATATATGATTTCTCGAAAACGAAGTGAGTTTGGAGCGCCAATTAAGTTCAGTGACCAAAATGCTTCCAGTGTAAAAGATGCCTATATTGAATGTACAGCCTACCCAGATGGACATTTTGCCCTTAAGCAACTTGAGAAAGATGTTGGCATGCAAGTAGTCCCCAAAGTCAAGGACACAAGCACCCAAACAAGATGGTAAGTATGCGATGGGGTTGTATATTTTCAAAGGCAATTACAGTAAAATCTAGCAACATCCATGCTTATTTTGAAAGATCTTTATAATAAATAGAAATGGATTGACAATGACAACATAGATCTTCACAGAGCAATTCAGGCAGATCTAATTATACTCAACAATACCTTTTAAAATCTCAATAGGAAAATAAATAAACATAAATAAATAAAATCTCAATAGGAGAAGGAGAGACAAGCCTGTAAGAGCGGAAACACTATGAAGTAGGACAACATTGATGCACACTCCTGCTTTCAGAGCAGGGGCCCTGTGGTCTCTCGCCTCTGCCTCCTAACCACTCTATTCCACCACCCAAGTGATCATTCTCCCATATCAAAGCAGATTGTGTTAGGTCACTGCCTAAATCTCCTCTTTGGCTCCGCATGGCATCCAGAGCCCTTAGGATGGCATGAGATCCTCCTTCTTCCATGACAAGGCATTGTCTGCCACTCCAGCCTTGACACCCTGTTCTGGAACAAGCTCTTGTGCTCCAGCCCCATGGGCTGTTTCCAGCTTCCAGAATGTCTGCTTTTCCACATCTTCCTGCCTCTGCCCATGCTGTTCCTCTTACATTAGCCTACAGTTGAGCCACATCATCTAACACAAACCTACTTTATAATAAAGGGTTGAATATCTCATGTAATTTATTAAATACTGAAAGTGAAAAACAGGATGGTTGTGTGGGTACAGAATGATTGTCGGTGAATGGATTGTTCACCCTCACGATCGTGTGGCTGCCTGGGAGCTCTGGCCCCTTGCCACTGCCCAGCATCATGAGAGAAGATCGTACAGCAGATCACTAGCCCAGGACGATTCCAAATCCAAAATTCAAAGTACAGTTTCTACTGAATGCATATTGCTTTCACTCCATGCTGAAGTAAAAAAATCACAAGTGGAAGCATCATCAGTTGGGGGCCATCTATAAAAGCAATAACCCCCATTGCTATCTACCCCTTACTCTATTTGTCTTCATGTTATTATCATCACTTGATATGTGTTGGTCATTGTCATTCTTCTCTCACCTCTGCGCCCACCCTGCCTTAAAATTTAAGCTCTATGACACAGGAACTTTGTCTATTTTGTTTATTTCCACATCCTCAACTCCTAGGATATTTCCTGACATACATTTATGAAATGGAGGAAGGAAGGGGGAAGAGATAGTTGGAGTTAAAGAAGAATGCGCAGAACAGATGACTGATTTGATTTCACAGTGTCAAGAGAGGGCTATGAAATATGCAGTGACCAGGAGAATCAGGAATCAGCAGTGTGGAGTGAAATATAAAACATGTTTTTCAAATCTATGTAAACCAACAAGTCAGAAACCATAAAAATGCAGTGATAAAGTCAGGGCACATACACATCAATCAATACCAGGGGTCGGAATAAGAAATAGGTCAGAAACAAGGGAGGCAGATGAATAGGCCAGAATTAAGGAAGGTAAAAAAGAAAGACAGGATCAGTAGTCAGGTCTGGACAGAGAATCAGGACACCAGAGATCCACAAATACCAAGAAGTGAGGCTGAGACAGGAGGGAGAGAGGTGAGACATTAGTACCAAAGACACTTAAACTATGAGACAAATTTCTAAGCCAAGCCAGCCAGAGACTTTTCCTATGTTCCTGCCAGGGTGCGGAACAGTAACGAGAATGAGTCAGCCAGGATAGACTTGGCAGGTAGACTCAGAAGAGGACAGGGAATTCCAACAACAGGAACCCAAACCAGAAGACTCTAGATTTAGTAGCTTCTCAATGAATGCTGACTCATACCAAGTGACAGTTGTATCTATATAGATGGAGTGAAAGATGAGAAGTAAGTGAGGGTCTTGACCCATGAGATGAAAACAAAATATATGAATCAAAAGGTTCAAATCTAGGATGCTGGGAGAATGCTGGTACTCCTTACCAAGATCAGGAAATCAGGAAAGGTAGCTAGTCTGGGGTGGAGAGACTGAGAGATAACAATTGTGGTGGAAGTTAAAAAAAAAAAAAAAAGAATCAAAGGTGAGGTTCAAAGAGGACGACAGTGAAAGCAAATGTTCACTGTGTTCTTCCCACACACTAGGCATTCTTCTAAGCACTTGGCATGCAGCAACTCAATTCTCACAACTGCCCTCTGAGGTAGGCACTATCCCCATTTTACAAATAAAGAAACTGAGGCAAAGCCAGGTTAAAAATGAAAGCTCAATGTTCGGAACATAATTTAAATCTGAAGCAATAACAAATAGATCTGCTGAGAAATAACAAAACAAATCACATTGAAAAAGTAGGAGTGATTTAGTCATGTTGCTTCATGGATGAAACCCCTTAGGTGCCATATAATTTCTTACTTAATCCTACCTAGAGGATACTAATGTGTGCTAAAAATTAAGAGGTGAAGCTAAGATTTGAACCCAAGTCTCTCTGGTTCCAATACCAACATTCTTTCTTTCCAGCACTCTGCTTTATGCTACGGATACTGGGCTACTTAGGAGAAAAAAGCATGAATTCTTTATTAAACATAAAACTCTCTTTACGCTTTGTTTCATTACTCTTCACTTAATATATCTGCCTCTCACAGAGATGTTTTACTAACATTTATCCAACACAGATTAAATACAACCTAATATTTTTTTGAGCACTTACAGTGGGCTAGGCACTGTTTTAAAAGCTTTGCATGTATTAACGCATTCAATTTACAATGACTCTAGGAGCCAGCTACTTTGAGAATTTCATTTAAAGATGAATAAACAGACACAGAGAGGTTAAATAATTAGCTTGGGGTCACAAGGCTTGTTAGTGATAAAACCAGGCTTCAAAACCAGGCAGTGTGTCACCAGAGTACACACCCTTAATGACTGTGACACACGACCTTTCTATAGCCCCCTACCCTAAGATCAAGGAGCTCACCCGGTCCAGCGGGGGAGAGTGCCAATGCCCAGATGCAACAGGAGATGTTCAAGGGTGCAGGTGAGCACTGAGGGCAGACTGGATGGAATAAGCTTTCTCCCAGAGATCACGTTGCCATCACTGCTGAAATGTAAATTGTTTTTAGTTTTGTATATAGAGAGCAGAGTTTCTCAGTCTCAACCCTACTGACATTTTGGGCTGGATAATCCTCTTTTATGGAAGGCCGTCTTGTACGTTGTAGGGTATTAAACAGCATCCCTGGATTCTACTCACTATATGCCGGTAGCACATTCCAGTTGTGATAACCAAAAATGTTCCTGGATGTGGCCAAAAGTTCCCAGGGTGTGGGGGTGGGGTAGGACTGCACTGGTTAAGAAACATTGATTTAATGAAATGAAGAGCAAGAGAATGATGAACAAATGTGGCAAAGTGTTAATAGCGGATGAATCTGGGTGAAGAGTGTATGAGAGTTCCTTAGATCCTTCTTACAACTTTTCTGTAAGTTAAAAATATCTAAATAAAAATTTTAAAAAATAAGAACTTCTTGATTATGTTGGAAACAAATGCATAAATACTCAAAGTATTTCAAAAAGGCAGTTAATATCAATTATCTAGGATAAAGAAAAAAATTCAATATATAGAATTTAAATTAAAAAATAGTATCTTATTGGGGCGCCTGGGTGGCTCAGTGGTTAAGCATCTGCCTTCGGCTCAGGTCATGATCCCAGGGTCCTGGGATCTAGTCCCGCATCGGGCTCCCTGCTCAGCGGGAGGCCTGCTTCTCCCTCTCCCACTCCCCCTGCTTGTGTTCCTGCTCTCTCTCTCTCTCTCTCTCTGTCAAATAAATAAATAAAATAAAATAAAAATAGTATCTTATTACCATTACAGAAAGAAACCTTTGACCTGTCACAAGCTATATTTACTTTCCTTTGTTCTAATTTTTGGTATTCGATTTTCTTTTAATATATTAGGACATATCCCAAAAATGCCATTACACAATATTATCCAAGAGAATTATCAGAGGAGGAAAAAGAGACATTTGGACAATCAAAGCCTTTGAGTGACTTTCTTAACAACACATGTATAAGGTAAGAACTGTCTATTAAATTTTTAAAATAAAACAAAATGTGTATGTGTACCTATAGCGATAGGTCTTAAAAAGCAACTCGGTCCATGGTGTCTAGTTAGAGAGTATGAAGAGTTATCAGATATGCATGACCATGTGACAACATTCTCAGTCTTTCCTTTCTATTGCCAGGCAACATCCTAGACCTCCCAAACTAGGGCCACACCAGTGTTCACCTGCGAGACGTATACAGTTGAGTGTGTGAGGATGTTTTCCTAATGGCAAATTAACATCTATTTACCCTGGTTCTTTTATTTAAGTCTTTCTTCTCCACTCCCTACTCCCCTTCTTAGCTTCATTAACTTGTATAAGATTGCAAAGATGAGGATGCAGGGGATGTGGAAGATGATCATGATGATGATGATCTTTGTAAATGATAACCTGAATTCGATTCACATGTACCTTTGTACATCTTATCCCTTGCCACTAATTCCTGTGTTGCTGCCACTCTTACTGAATCTGAGAGAGAGGTGTCCTCAGAAACATCCCCCACCCACCCCACCCCCACACACAGACACTGTTAATAGGACCCTGGGGTTTCTAAACCAGAGAAGAGCTTGACAAGGTCTCATCAAGTCAACATCAGAGTTCAGAGAAGTGGAGCCAGTGATGGACAGGTCTGCCAGGTGTACCCTGTAGGTTGGTTTCCATGTCTTTCCAAAATTAAAAATTTTTTGGTCAAATTCATACATAGCCCATATTAAGTTTTTGCATTTTTAAGAAAACACCATTAATTCTTTGAGACTTTTAAATATCCTGAAAATTCCAACAACTCTCGAAAGTTGTTACTTATGTCTGGGGGGAATCTGGTTCAAAAATTCACCAGAGATGCAAAGAGAGTGCATTAAACTAGATAAAATACTTTATGTATGTATAGTTTTATTTACTCCAGGTCAAGGCTTCTTGTGAAGTTTAGTAAAACGTAGAACAAAGATAGATGTTCCATCAATGCCTAATGACTAACAGCTGTTCAACAGCTGTCCCTTGCTGACTTGTCATACTTTAGCTAGCTTGCCTGCTATTTCCCTGTGCCAGCCACCAGAATGACTATGGAATCAAAGCTTGGAGAGCGGAGGGGACACAGTGGCTGTTAACAAAAAGACAGAAACCCAGAGGCGGGAACACAGTCTCTCCTCACAGGATTTCCGTACTAGTCGGTCTCTGGAGAAGATATTAAACATGAAGAAAAACTGTATATCTCATGGCAAGGGTAGGGGACACACTACAAGGCAGAATTCCATGAAACCTCCAGAAATTGCCAGAGGTTCAATGTTTTATAAAGGGGGTTGCAGTTTTGTGGACTCTGCTGGTTGATTAGGGGAAATGAAAATCAGGTGAGTTTACTTCGGACTTTGAAGCAAGCCTCATTTTTTTTTTTGTTATTGTATCTTTTTAAAAACTTTTTTATTGTTATGTTAATCCCCATACATCATTAGTTTTAGATGTAGTGTTCCATGATTCATTGTTTGTGCATAACACCCAGTGCTCCATGCAGAACATGCCCTCTTTAATACCCATCATCAAGGCCTCATTTTCTTGTCTGTTTGGTGACAAATGCATTTCTGTTTAGGCTACAAAACTAAACAACAAAAACAGAAAAACAGAGTGCATAACTATTTGCCACTCATTTACCGGAAGCATGCTATAGTTTTTCCAGTGGGGCAATGAGAAAGAAACAAGAAAACCTAAGGTTTCTGTTTCCCCATATCAAAATTTAGTCCTTAAAATTTTTCCTGATAAGAATATTAAAAATGAGAAGTCTGTGTACAATCCATTTCAAAGCCATAAATGGCCTATAGCCAATTCTTAATTATCCACATGGTGTATTATCTTTAGACCTGGGTGTTTATTCTTCCCTTTCAGTTACCATGCTTACTGAGAGAGGAATAGTAAGCAGTTTTATAATTCCCTCTCTGAGATGTGGGAAGAAGAAGCCAGAACTATAAGAAAAAGAGGAAAATTGGCACAGGAATTATAATAGCACCGGTGAAGAATAAATAAACCCACAAATATATCACTGCCATGTTTCCCACTCTAAAACTGTTTAAGGTTTATTCAATTTTTTTAAAAGTTAATATATATAAGGCTGGTTTTGATCTGGGAATAGTGCCCTTTTAGAAATGAGTTCTTTCTTAAAGAATTTTATCCATAAAGAACCTAAGGGAAGCAGTATTTGCAAAAGAAGGAAATGATAAGAAAGGAAAGAGAACTTCAAGGGATTCTCAAAGCAACTAAAAAACATTTGTTTTTGAGTTAAAAACAAAAAAACTTAAAAAAAATACTTACAGGAGCGCCTGGATGGCTCAGTTGGTTAAGCGTCTGACTCTTGATTTCAGCTCAGGTCCTGGGATCGAGCCCCAAGTCAGGCTCCATGCTCAGCTTGGAGTCCGCTTGAGATTCTCTCCCTCTCCCTCCTCCCCAGCTCTCACTCCCTCTCTCTCTCTCTAAAATAATAAATAAATAAAATCTTAAAAAAAAAAGTACTTACAGGCTCTAACTCAGACGACGGTTTTGCCTCCACTTCATCACCCTCAGAAACTGGAGTGCAGGAAAATAAAGAAACAGGAAACCAGAGAAAAGGTGCTGTCTTCACTTCTCCCTTGTGAATTAGTTCCCAGTTCAGACTGAGAGGGAAGAATCAGGAAATCAGATCAAAGGCCCTGGCTTTAGCTTGTCTCTTGGGAATTTCTTTCTCATTTAGGCTGAAACAGGAAGAAAAAAAAAAAACCCACAAGATTTTGAAAAAGCTAACAAATGCTTCTACTTGAAGCTCCAGGCTGCGAAGCTAACCCTCGTGGGTGTTTAAACGTGCATGTGAATCACCTGGGTATCTTGTCAACATGTGGACTCTGATTCCGTAAATTCAGGGTGGAGTCTGTGACTCCTTTTTTGGCAAACTCTAGGTCATGATGGTGCTGGGGGCCCATAGACCACACTTTAAGTAGCAAGGTCCTAGTTTGGAAGGTAAAATACAAGAAGAATTTAACCAAGAGTACCCAATTAAGCAGTGGACGGTAGTGTTAATTCTTAACAATAGAGGTATTAAAGGTCACCCTGTTTAATTACATTCTTAGGAGTATCTATTATAATATTTAGAGTTTATATTTAATTGTCTAAGGAGGGTTTTTTTTCTTATTTGAGGAAATTCATACTCAAGAACCACTCTTTCAGCTTACCATACCTATTAAAAAACCAAGCTATTTGGACCCTCAATCATTAGGGTAAAACGTTGGGTGACATCCTAATTGTGGGAAAGCTCCAGAGGCCTTGTGAGTGAGCTGAGCTTTCAAACCAAGCATATACAGGGGCAATAAACATGACAGAAACTTACAGCAATTTTTGTTTTGTTTTGTTTTTTGTTTATGGTACCGCTTCTTTCAAGAATATACCTCATTTTCATATCATAAGCAAGTGACTGAGTAATGGTGAAATACATTAGTCAAACTCACAGAAAACAGAAAATCTAAAAAACAATATTTATACGCAAACATAGACACAACTACTTGAAGGCTCAGGAGAGTGACCAAAAGTTAGCAGAAACTAGAGGGGAGAAGGATGAGATTTGCAAGTTTGCAGTGCTTTTTCTATAATTATTGCCTAATCCATAGGAGGCTCAGGTGACAGGTCTGTGGGTGGTAGAATAACCAAATAGTCAGGGGAAAGTCATGGAAGGAAGGGAGCCCTAGATAAGCCAAGACCCCAGATCTACCTAAAAAATCTAATCAGATCCTAGGCTATAGACTAAAGTGCTCATTTTTAGGGGAAGCTCTAGGGGAGTCCAGAACAACCAGCATCTAGAAGCTGAAAAAGTGAGCAGAGATTTCAGCTGTTGTTCTATACAAAGAAGATAGAATTTGGAGTTTGAGTCCAGAACAAATTTCACTTTTCAGAGGGAAAAAAAGAGAATCCAGGTCTCTACAACATATCATTTATAACAACCACTTTCATTAAATATGTAAAGTCTCTAACCGTGTGAAGAAGCAGGAAAATGGGACTCTAAAGTTCTTCCTGATACCACCTCTGGTACCAAACGAGGGTTTCTTTCCCCCCAACACCAAATAGTATCCTCTCCCACATCAATTCTCTCTCTGGAGTTCTCTATCTGGAGTTAGTGCAGACTCCACAAGTTAAGGGGCTTAGTCCCACAAGCCTGCCCCAACTTCAGACGCCAGTCTCAAGTCCCAGGAGGGCTATGCTTCTGACTGACCAGCTATAAATCAGTTTGATAATTCTCCAGAATGACTCACTTAACTCAGGAAAGTGCTCTCCTTACTCTTACCGGTTCATTGTAAAGGATACAACTCAGGAGCAGCCAAATGGAAGAGATGCACAGGACAAGTGATTGGGGGCGGAAGGTTGGGAGACAGGCGCTAGGTTCCCAGCACTTTCGAGTATTCACTGAATTTGGAGCTCTTATAGTAACTTTTAAAACAGGAGCCAGTCAAGTCAGGGCCCTAGGCTACTAAGAGATGAGCCTAGCACTCAGGTTGTTCTTGAAAGGGCAGTATTCGCCTTGTTAGTGGGATAATTCTTAATTTGAGGGATTGTATCATGCACTGCAGATTTAGTAATAGAATTAAACACAGTAGCACCTCCCAGGCACTGTGATAACTAAAACCACCTCCACACATCTCCACACACACACACACACACACACACCACACTTCTAACCTGCAAATCTCCCCTTGAGAATCTTTTATTTTAAATTTTATATATACAATATATACATATATATTCTAATCCTGATTAATACATAACCCGAAATATATATGTATATATAATCCTAATGATATATTTGTACAGTAATTAGTATATATGAATATTCAGGACTGAATATGGCTAAGAAAATTGCCTTTTCTGTCTGTCTGGGGTTTTCAGGAAGCGAATGAGACCGAGTTTAAAGTAGAGGTTTGCTGAGCATCCCGCTGTGTAAAATTTTTTTTTAAAGGAATCAGGATTGGGCAAGGAGAGCTTCAGCAAGGTCTAGGCCAACCCCTGCAGGGAGCTCCAGGGGGAAGACGGCCTGTGGGAGGAGTCCGGCAGGAGGTAGAGCAGGGCAGGCCCCGTGTCCTTGCAGCTGCAAGCTCAGTTATGGGCCTGGGCGAGCACATCCGCAGCCTGGAAGCCCGGGTAGATCATGAAGGTGCTCCAGGCCATCAGCTAACAGCCTCCTGGCACCAGAAGTTCCGAGTAGCACACAGCTATGAGGTTTTTTCTCTTAAGGCATTTATTTCACATGGGGGTAATCGTCAGTTACCAAATGTAATTGAGAACATTTTTTTCTTTCCATGTAAATGAAGGAGGATCTGCTGAAAGACCTGTCATTGAATAGTAAAATCCAGTGTCTTGGGTTTTTTTTGTTTGCTTTTCTAAACAAAATAGTGTTGAAATAGCCCTGCAGCAAAATGAAATCATGAACACATTTATTGATGACTGGAAGTGCCTGGCAGAAGAAGAAAGCTCCTTTGGAGACAAAACCGATACGCACCTGAAAGAGTACCAGTCCTTTACCGACCTCCATAACCTGACAGAGAAGATGATCACCTCCGTCTCGTGGCATCCGACCATCTACGGTGAGATGAACAGGACAGTGGTTCTCTTTTGTGATGGCACAGAAATAGTCTGTGGCTTTTCTAGTAAAATGACAAACTAGCTCAGTTTCTCAGTTGCGGTAAGACCACTTCCAGCTGCAAAGTGCACCCGCCGAGCACTTTCGGCACCCCTGCCATCCTGTGTTCTCCCAGAACCTCACTGTGGTCTCTACAAGGACAGAACCAGAGCTCAAGCCAGAGAAGTGACCGCTCAGGTCACCTAGCCGGTGCAGTGCTGAATCTGGATTTGCCTCAGCCTGTTGGGCCTCCCAAGGCTAGCTCCTTTTCCCGCCCTCCACCCCTCCCTCCACATGCTCTTCCTATCTGATTAACGGACAAGAGAGGAAACACACCTCCCTTAAATCACTCAGCAGCCAAGGGAGGGGGTACCCAGTGCAGGTGGAACCACATGCAGATGGAACCACGAAGAGAAAAAGGTCTTTTCCCTCTTTTTTCCTCCTCCTCTCCCCCGCAGTGGCCCTTCTCAATCTCTCTCTCTCTCTCTCTCTCACACACACACACACACACACACACACACAATTCATACTAAATCTTTGAAGTCCATTGTTTATTTTATATTAACAGTACATCTCAGTTTGGACTGACCACCTTTCAAGTGCTAAATAAGCAACATGTGGCTACTGGCTACCGTATTACCCAGTAGAACTCTAGGTCTCTTACTGAATGTATTTACTCAAGTTTCATCAAAATGGAAATGAATAGTGACCACGTTGAGCAGCAAAACCTAAAAACATTTCTCTATGTACCGTTGCTGCAGATTTTAACTTCGAATTGTGTTTCAATCAGGCCTAATAGCTGTGTCCGTGGCTGTACGACTCTCCCTTGAAGAGAGAGTCCAGTTTTCTGGTAAACTGTTGCTGCAACCATCACTGATTCTTTTCTGGAGTTTCTCGGATCCCATACATCCTCAGGTAATTAAGGAGAGGTGTCCACATAGTCTAAACATTTCGGAAACTATGTTCACATTTATCTTTAGCAGTTTTAATTGCAAAGTACTTTATAACCAGTTAATATGGTAAGTGCTGGTAAAGTTAAGCTTTCTTCAATTCAGAATTTGTCATCAATTTGAGCAAAACTAAAGTTTACACTTAGTTTATTGAAAAGGTTTATTGAACAAATCAACATGTTATTTTCAGAAACGATTTTAAGAGGACTGTTAAAAAGCAAACACTTTCATGGGCTTTATTTAAATACTATTTGTTCAAATGCAAATAGATTTTAATTTCACATGAATTTCCTCAGTTCTGAGGATCACCAAGAGGTGACAGTGATGAGTAGAGATGCCTGTGTGGGAAATAATGGGGAGGGGTGCAGACTACCGCCCTGGAGAGTGGACAGCCCATCTGGGGGGATACTACTCTTCAGCTCTCTTGTTGCCAGGTGGTCTTACTTGGTTTAAAGAATCCAGATCAGATTTTTTGAGTGAAATCTCCCAATTTTTAAATAGTTCAACTAAAACCAAACCAAACACACAATTCAAATAAAACAAGTCTGAGGACTAGGTTTGCCCCACAGGGTTCTATTTCTATCAGCTGCTCAAAAAGAGTTTTGCTTAGGGGAGGGTGCTTTATAGTGTTAGACTAAGTTTTTTTTAATGTACTTAAATATAATATTTTGTTTCTATAAAGTATTATATATCTAAGGATTTCCCTAATAAACCCTAACCTTTCCTCCTAACTTCTTCCCTAATTTATCTGAATTCAGGCAGTTTTACTATAATAGATTCTAGTATTTTAATTATTATAGACCTAGAGATCAAAATGACAGATCTCTAGTTCTTTCCTATCAGCCTAATTACCACAAAAATGGTAAGTAGGGGTTTTCTAACATTTTCTAGTGGACTAGGATTACTCTCCAGTCCACATCATGGAAGTGTGGCTGAACTTTCACGTAAATTAGGAAGAGGAAAAAAGGACCCTCTCCTTTATTTTGAAGACTAGCTTTAAAAGACAAGCAAATAATTTCTTAAAGAAATAATGCAAATGATTTCTTTTGTCTTTGTTCTATCAAAACTATAGGACAATATTTAAAAAAAAATTTTTTTTTTAATTTTATTGGGGCGCCTGGGTGGCTCAGTTGGTTAAGCGACTGCCTTCAGCTCAGGTCATGATCCTGGAGTCCCGGGATCGAGTCCCGCATCGGGCTCCCTGCTTGGCGGGGAGTCTGCTTCTCCCTCTGACCCTCCCCCCTCTCATGTGCTCTCTCTCTCTCATTCTCTCTCTCAAATAAATAAATAAAATCTTAAAAAAATAAAATAAAATAAATTTTATTTATTTATTTGAGACAGAGAGAATGAGAGAGAGAGCACATGAGAGGGGGGAGGGTCAGAGGGAGAAGCAGGTGCCAAATATGATTACTATACCTATTCCTTCACACGGGTAGATTCCTTGCAGGGCTTCCTTCTTACCTTCCAATGCTTGAGCTTGTTCACCTTCTCGGTCCTGGATTATTCTTTTTTTTTAAAGATTTATTTATTTATCTGAGAGAGCTAGAATGAGAGAGAGAGAGAGTACATGAGAGGGGAGAAGTTTAGAGGGAGAAGCAGGCTCCTCGCTGAGCAGGGAGCCCAAAGCAGGACTCGATCCAGGGACTCCAGGATCATGACCTGAGCTGAAGGCAGTCGCTTAACCAACTGAGCCACCCAGGCGCCCCTCGGTCCTGGATTATTTTAAAATTTGAAATATTATCACTGGCAGTACTTCTATCTTTTCTCATTCAACCCATTTTCTTTTTGAGTGCTTACTCTGTGCCAGACTAGCTAGACAGCAGGGAACAAAACAGAAAAGTATCTTGTCCTCACAGAGCTTACCTTCACACTTCTCAGAAACACTAAACTTAGTCTTTTTGTTTTAAAAAATTGTAACATCTCCCAGCAATGACCCATGGCGGGTGGAGGAAGGGGAGACCTGGGCCCCTGGAGAACCTACCTCTCTCATACACATAGCCAACGTTCACAAAACTCAGCAGAGGCGACTTTCCATGCACAGGTGGGATTCTGGGAATGGACTCTATGTCCACGTTTCTTACGGACGGCCATAAAATTCAACTTTTGACTGTCTTAGCATTATTTTCTCACTATGATCTTAATAGGTTTTCTCATTCTCTCTTGAATTTGGGGGGGTTTACTTTAGTTAATGCTGGAGAGCCCAGATGACATCTTTTGCTTCAAGTTCTGTCCAAGTGACCCTAATATCATTGCTGGAGGCTGCATAAATGGGCAGGTAATTACAGATTTTTCCCCCCAGCTATTTATTAATTTAGACAACATTCTGTAATATGTTTTGATTGGTAGTTTTTCTTAAACTTAAGGATACAATTTGGCCGAAGGAAAGTATGCCAATTGTGTGCCAAGAACTGGGGTATATAGATGTGTTAGACATGGTATCAGGGCTTGAGGTGTCCACAGGATAATCTAGTTATAACTGGAAGAAAACTGAGTCAAATCTGTTTGTATTTGTGGAACAGAACCGCATATTGTACAAGATTCCACAGAAGAACAACACAAGCATTAATACTTCTTGGTCGAGAGTCCTCTTCTGACGTTTCTCTAGGAGTAGGAGTTAGGGGATGATCCAGAATTTGAACAGCAATTCACTGGGAAAAATACATATATTACCGAATTTACATATGTATAATTTAATACCATATTTGTTTTCTTCTCTTTTTATCTAATGCATATGAAATTTAGATCCTATCTTCCAATTGCCTATTTCTCCAATAAAGCAAAACAAAAATCTTAAAGCTGTTTTATGATCAGAATTGAAATTCACTGTGACCCAGTGAGTTTGACCATTAACGGTATATGGTCTTTCTGTGTGTGGCTAGGAAAACTTCCTTGTGATTGAAAATTTAAGTGTCTACAGTGCGGATGCCTGGGTGACTCAGTCGGTTGAGTGTCTGACTTTTGGTTTCAGCTCAGGTCATGATCTGAGGGTCATGGGATTGAGCCCCACACCATCAGGCTCCATACTCAGCAGAGAGTCTGCTTGAGATCCTCTCCCTCTCCCCCTCCCCCTCCCCCACAAGCCTTCTCTCTCAAATAAATACATCTTTCTTTTTTTTTAAGATTTCATTTATTTATTTGACAGAGAGAGAAAGAGATAGACACAGAGAGAGCACAAGCAGGGGGCGCAGCAGAGGGAGAGGGAGAAGCAGGCTCTCTGCTGAGTAGGAAGCCCCATGTGGGGCTCGATGCCAGGACCCTGAGATCATGACCTGAACCGAAGGCAGACGCTTAACCATTGAGCCACCCAGGCGCCCCTAAATACATCTTTAAAAAAAATAAATGTCTACAGCATCCATGACCATTTATCCAGAACCAAAACAACCAGGAAAACCATTTTTCCCCCTCAGTTTTGTTCAACAATAACTGGTGGTCATAATGATGACCCAGAGCCCATCCTTCAAGCTCTGCAAATGCTGAAATGCTTTTGTTACTCATTATGAAGGTGATACAACTCTAAGAATATTTTAGAAAAAGGGTGCCTGGCTGGCTCAGTCAAAGAGTATGCGACTCTTGATCTTAGGGCTAGGAGTTCAAGCCCCATGTTGGGTGGTAGAAATTACTTTAAGTAAGTAAATAAGTAAATAAATAAATAAATACTTTTTTAAAAGAATATTTTAGAAAAGCAAATGATGAAAATAAAATCACTCACAATTCTGTAATCCTGACATTATTTAACATTTCAATGTGTTGAAATGACTTTTAATCATTGAAAATTAATCTAATTTCGTGTTGCATATTTTAGTTTACTCTCATTTTTCCAAAAATGACCATCCATGTATATGCAAACTTGGAGTTGGCTAGAACATTCAATTAAGTAGAAATCATCACTTTCCAGCCTTTTTGGACAACTGAGTATTTGTACTACTTCTGGAGAACAGGCAAAGCTGCTCTCCACACAGTCACAGCACATTCCCAAAGACAGAGGAAGAACTCTTCCCAAAGCAGAGGAAATTGCATACGGTTTATACTGGAGTTTAAAAAAAAAAAAATACTAGCTTTTATTAACACAAGCACAAAAATCAAAGTGCTAAAAAATACCTTTATAGAGAAGAAAACATTCTTTGTCATGATTTAAAAGTTGCTGACTTACTAAAGATGTAGGCTAAATTTGATTATCCTTCAAGGTGATTGATTCATCAGAGTGCATGCCAATACCAATAGGTTTTAAAAAATCTTTAAGACCTAATGAGCTATTTCCTGAAAATATGTTGTAATAAGCTTTATTTCTGTTTTAGATTGTCATGTGGGATATTACTGCGCATGCAGATCGCATAGAAAACATCAAGACAGGTGGTAGTAGAAGTAAAAAAGTCACACTCAAGGTTAGCTTTTTATAACTTTTCATTTGCAAGTTTCTTCAGTTCAGGGGTTTATCAAAAAGTACATAACAGAACTGCCAAGCTACACAAAGACTCAATATAGAGGGGAAAAAAGTATTATTTCCCACACCTTCACATCTCTTTGTGGACATGTTCTGAACTGCTTTTGTGTAGGTCCTTGATTCAAAAATCAATAAAACAAGTCGCATGACCTACCTGAGGACATTATTTTTGTCGTTGTTGTTAAATAAAATAAAGGGCCCAAGTGACTTGCCTAAAGTGATGTCATGGAAAGAGCATGGGACAGTAGGACCATGTATGTAGGCTCTGGACTGTAGTCCTGTGAGTTTGGACATGTCTTCTCACCTCAGCAAGCATCAGTTTTCTCATGTGTAGAATGAAGGGGTTACCATCCTTTCTGATAATCATATACTATGATTTTGTGACGCTGTGGTTGCTGCCAAGAGGGTTGAGGCAAGATTCCTGAGCTCCTGACATAGTACTCACCCACAATATTGCAAACCTCTACCCCCAGTTCTTCAATCTGAACACCAATGGGCCTCCACCAAGACCCTGTGGGCGTGGCCCTCTGTGCATGCAGGAAACACTCCTTTAAAAATGGGATCTCCTTGATCCTTTAGGGAGTGGGTCAGTCATTCCTGTTAAGTTTGGAGATGAAACCTTAGACTAAATTGAAGGGAAAGTGCATAATCTTATTACCTAAATACATGATGCATTGAAACACTAGTTTCAATGTTTTTCTTTGAACTAGTATTTCTCCAAGTTATTAATTCTAACTAAAGAGTAAAGTATGAATTCACTCATTAGCTCTCTGAAATTAGCACATAACTTTCTTTTCACATTTTTCCAGCCTATGTTTCTCCTTGAACCAGACAGTAATAAAGAAGCAACATATATCAGACATTGTGCAGTCTCCTCAATAGAAAATGGTCATAAGAAAGTAATTACAGATATACATTGGCTGTCTGACACATTTGAGGTGAGTCTTGATGGTTTCATAATTTTCTCCTGCTGGATTGTACATTTCAGAAGATTTTATTCAAAGAGCAAATTTCAAGTCAATAATTCATTTACTTTTAAATCATAAAAAAGCCAGGAACCAGGGCATCAAACAGTTTTGTCAGTGTTGCCTGGCCAATATCTGACTTTGGGATGAGACTAAGGCCAATGTTTCAACTTCAATGGCTTATAAACCACTAAAAACTGTAGGTGGTGTCAACAATGATATAATATAATAGTGGAGAAGATAAGAGTTTGATATGTAAAGATAGAGTGCAAATATTTTACACCCTGAGGCTTTGTGGATTTAAAATATATAATTTCAGCTAGTTGGAGCAGGCAACTCTGAAGATCTGTGACATATAGTAATGTATTATTTTGTCAAGGCAATTTTGAACTGAATGCACCGTGAGGCTGGTGGGTGAAAACTAATCATGCAGTGAATGAGTCCAGCTGAGTGCCTAGCCTCTGCGTTGTAGTTTGGCTTTGTAGTTCTGTACCTGACTCACTAAGTCTGGTGTTAGTGAATTTGGAAACTGGTAAGCTCCCCAAATGTTTCCTTCAAGGACACTAAGGGTCTACTGTGTACTTTGAGAATATCAAAGAATATTATGACAAAGTAGAGTTATAAAAGGTAATTAGCTCTTCAACATATTCAAATGGATGATGCAAAGCAACAATACTTTTTTTTTTTTTTTTTTAAAGATTTTATTTATTTATTTGAGACAGAGAGAATGAGAGACAGAGAGCACGAGAGGGAAGAGGGTCAGAGGGAGAAGCAGACCCCCGCTGAGCAGGGAGCCTGATGTGGGACTCGATCCCGGGACTCCAGGATCATGACCTGAGCCGAAGGCAGTCGCTTAACCGACTGAGCCACCCAGGCGCCCCGCAAAGCAACAATACTTTTAAAAGTTATAATGGATCACAACAAATAGCCCAGACAGTTTCTATTACCTCTAAGAGTTTAACATAGGGTAACGGAAGGAACTCTCTGTTTCAACTTCATCTCAGCTCACACGGTACACACAAATTAATTCAGATGATTATAAATTTAAATAAAAATAACAAATCATAGGAAAAATATAATAAAAATCAAAATAGAATACCATAGAATATCATATTTCTGGATGGGAGATAGTTTTCTAAGGTAATTAATGTTGAAAGAAATTCAAAACATACACATGTAAATTTCTAAATTTAACAAAGAGCAAACAACAAAATGGAGGAAAATATTGGTCTAAAATATGGTTTCCAGTAAATAAAACATATACTGAAAAACAATTAGTAGATAAACATGAAAATCATTCAGGCTTTCTAATATCAAAGAAATTAATAATAAAGCAACAATAATATACTATTTTGGATCATTTAATTTTTAAATAAAAATTTAATAAATAATAATACCCTGTGTTAGAAAGGATGCAGTGGTGAAACCAGTAAACTCTAACACTGCTGGTTCCAACATAAAACTTTTGGAATACAATTAGTGTGATTCTTAAATCATCCAAATTTTCAACTTTTTGAACAGTAATTCAAATTTTGGGAATTCATATTAAGAAATAATCCAATTTGTGCCTCAAGATACACCGTTACATGCACATCTTAACAAATTATGTCAAAATGTATTCATGAAAAAAGACTGGAAAAGAATATAGGTAGAATTATATTTGATATTAAACCTCCTATTTTCCAAATTTCTATAATATTATGTTGTTGTTGTTGTTTAAATCATTAAAACATAAAAGCTCAGAGCAAGCACACTTCTGAGGTCTCGCACTTTATACAGCAGGGAAGGCTCAGTAGAGGGAGAGGCAACACGGACTCTGGATTCCTTATCAGATGAGTAGAAGTTGACAGCATTTGGGAACCAGAGAGTGTTCAGGCTCCTGTGGCCGTGGCCAGGTTTCCAGGGTCTTAGTTCCTGGGACACCTACTGGCCTGAGCAGGGCAGCCCCTGTTTGCCTCCTCCCACCCGCTACTTCCACTGTTTATTTGCTGCTGGAGCCCCTACCTTTGATTACTATTTTGCTCATCAGTCATACCAGGAAGGTAGGGAATTGGGGAAAGTCATGTCTCCCCTACTGTTTCAACAGTGACACCTTCATAGATTGCCACAAAACCTTTCACCTTGTTTCAAAGTTAGCTAGTTGGAACTTGGGACCTTCTAGGACCCGGAGGAGCCATTAACCCTCCTTGGATTCTTGCCTGTGCCGGGTGATTGTTGGTATCTAATGTTACACTAAATGTTATCTAATGTTACACCTTATCTGCCTAACAATGTCATCAAAACGCCTATGTTCTGTTCCACCATTAATAGTAAAAAACAAAAGACCCTACATTTCTAATTATACTGGATAATGAAATTGTGATACACCATCTATATATTATAAAACTGTTAAAATGACTTACGAGTACACAGGTAAGTGTTCAAATTACATCAACTGAAAAATCTAAGGATAGAAATTTTTATGCATGCTAGTTAAAACTATGTCAAAATGTTTCTGTGAAAAAAAACTGGAAAAATATATGGCCAAATTACATTTTATTTTAAAATTTATTCTTCAAATTTCAGTGATATTGTTATATTCTTTTAATAAAAATTAAAACAAAGAAGAAAATATTAAAAGAGTAAAATGCTATGAGAAAAGCCATTACATCCTAGGTACAAATAAATTACTTCTTGTGTCTTTAAAAAAACAGATTAACAGATTGGGTGCTGTCTTTGAGAATCGAAATGGAATATGCTGTCAACTTGTCACATGTTCAGCTGATTGGTATGTCTTTGTTAGTGTTTCTGGGTCAACTTCAAAGTCAGAGGGGGTGAGGAGGAAGGTTTCCCCACCCTTCTACCAAGCAGTACTCTGGATACCACCTGGGTGTCTCACAACTCCACTTAACTCTGACACTATCCACCAGGACTCACAGGTTAAGGTTCAGTCCTACCCAACTGCTCTCTCGAACACCTCTCCCCTATCACCGCCCACTCCCCTGCCGGCCACCTCAGATGCCAGTCACCTCAGATGCCAGTCACAAACCCAGGTCATTACCTGTACTTCTGACTGACTGGCTGTAGACTGGAGGTTCCCAAGATTCCCTCCATCAGGTTGGATTAATTTGCTAGAGCGGCTCACAGAACTCAGAGAAACATTTTACTTACTAGATTACTGGCTTACTATAAAAGGATGTAACTCAGGAACAGCCAGATGGAAGAGAGGCAGAAAGCAAGGTATGGGGAAAGGTTGAGGAGCTTCCATGCGCTCTCTTGGCTCTCACCCTCCCGGATCTCCACGTGTTCACCAACCAGGAAGCTCTCTGAACCTGGTCCTCCTGGGGCTTTAGGGGGCTTCATTACACAGGTACAATTGATTAAATCTTTGGTCATTGGTGACTGAATTCAATCTCCAGCACCTCTCTCCTCCCTGGAGGTCAGGGGGTGGAACTGAAAATTCCAACTCTCTAATTGCACAGTTGGCTCCATTGACAACCCATCCCCATCCTTAGGTACGGTCCAAAAGTTGCCTCATTACCATAACAAAAGGAATCTTTACCAGTCTCAACTTCTAGGAAATTCCAAAGGTTTTAGAAGCTCTCTTCTAGAATCCTGGAGGAAGAACAGATTTATATATGTTATAATTCACAACATCACAGTCTTATTTTAAACACTACCTAAAATATTTTCATACAATATATTCTTTTTTCTTAGATACTTCTAAAATCATTATCTTTTGTTCCTTAAATAGTCCTTATCGTAGTGATTAAACCTGATATTAACAAAAGGGCAGAATATTATAGATTGTTGCTGGTTGAAAAAATATTTTTATAGATACAAATATGTTGTAAAAAGAATACATATATGTGTACACACCCACCCACAAACAACTATATCCTATACTACAGGTAGTAAGTAATAAAGTTGCTGGGGCGCCTGGGTGGCTCAGTTGGTTAAGCAACTGCCTTCGGCTCAGGTCATGATCCTGGAGTCCCTGGATCGAGTCCCTGGATCGAGTCCCACATCGGGCTCCCTGCTCAGCAGGGAGTCTGCTTCTCCCTCTGACCCTCCCCCCTCTCATGTGCTCTCTCTCTCATTCTCTCTCTCTCAAATAAATAAATAAAATCTTTTAAAAAAATAAAAATAAAAATAAAAAAATAAAGTTGCTGAATCAAAGAAAGAGCTGACTCAAGCCTCAGAAACAGCCCCAGGGATTTGGGTAGCAGGAATAAATGGCCAGCCCCTTCCATCTGAATGAATCAGTTCCAACCTGACTTCTGTTACACCACAAACTCACCCCTTTGGCCAAGGAGGGAATGGCCAGGCACCCTGAGTGACAGTTCCAACCTGACTGCATGGAATGGGGAAGGGATAGTTCCCCCCCAAAACAAAACAATTAGAATGCTCTTGCTAAAAAATAAAAGAGCATGAGGGTGGGGGGATTATTGCCCAAAAGGGCCACCAATAGGGCCATATGGAATATTATACAACAAGTAAAATTGTAATGATTTCATGGCGCAATGTTTATGGTATGAAGTTGATTATAAACAACAGAATGCAAAGCTATACTCTTCTTCAATAGCCTTGGAAAACATTTAGAAACACTGAACAGACTTAAAATATTACATGTTTTTTAATTTAAGTCACAGGTCCTTGATTGTTGGTTATAATGATGGCCCTTGAATTTAGAAATATTCTAGAATATTCTGGAGATAATTCCTTCAAAAGTTGTTAAAGTAAAAAAAAAAAAAAAGCTTATGCATTTAGAAAAGCTAACTTTTAGTTATTTGGAAAACTTACCAGTTCTAATCTTTATACCTCAGCCATGCCAAGGTTCTTATAATATAGAATAAGGTAAAATAAGGATCTATTAATAAAGAATATGTGACTGAACAAAAGAATGTTACTCAGCCATAAAAAAAGAATGAAATCTTGCCATTTACGTCAACATGGATGGATCTAGAAGGTATAATGCTAAGTGAAATAAGTCAGTCAGAGAAAGATAAATACCATACAATTTCACTATCCTATGTGGAATTTAAGAAACAAAAACAAACAAACAAAAAAACGCTCTTAACTATAGAGAACAAGCTGGTGGTTACCAGAAGGGAGGTGGATGGGGGGATGAATGAATTAGGTGAAGAGGATTAAGAGTACACTTATCATGATGAGCACTGAGAATGTATAGAATTGCTGAATCACTATTTTGTACACCTGAAACTAAATATAACATTATATGCTAATTATACTGGAATTAATAAATTAATTTTTAAAACCCCCCAAAAGAATATGTGATTAATTTATGCAGAAAGTTCAACTGAAGTTATCTGTATTTAGCAAAATCATTTCTTTCTTTTTTTCAAAAATTTTTTAAAGATTTTATTTATTTATTTGAGAGACAGACAGAGAGCACAAGCAGGGGAAATGGCAGAGAGCATAAGCTCAGACTCCTCGCTGAGCAAGGAGCCCGATGGCCGGCTCAATTCCAGGACCCCAGAATCATGACCTGAGCCAAAGGCAGATGCTCAACCAACTGTGCCACCCAGGCGCCCCTAGCAGAATCATTTCATGAATAATGCAAATTAATGCTATAAATGAGATTCAAGATCTTTCTAATTTGGAAAAACAGTTTTAAATCAACTATAATTGTAGTTTAAAACAGATCTTTTTGTGTCATTTGTGGTGTTCTCTCAAGGATTTATATTTTGACAACATAAAAATGATTAATACTTTCAACAATTCATTAAGATGAATAAATGATTAATATTTATTAAGTCACATAAATGAATAAAAGTTTTGTTAGTCTTACTTGAGCTACTAACCATTTATCTAAATACTTACACACCTAAATTCTTTAATAATATCTTAAGTTTATTAATCAGGTTACTCATAACCTCAGTGATAGAAATAATAGAGCTAATACAGCATGTCCTTTGCCATCCTCATCATATGTTTTCACATAATTAATACAGTCACTTTTATACTAAGATACTATATAAGTATCATTATAAATGTGTTACCAAGTTTATTACATTTAAAATTATACTCTATAGATGTGTGGAGCTTTATAAAGAATTTTCATATACATTATCTCATTTGGTTTTTATAGTCAACCTGTAAGGAAGGAGAAATAACCTTTATTGGATGCTTACTATGTACAAAGCACATTAAATCCAACATTGCCTGTGTATGTATTGTTTTCCCAATGAATATACATATATTTATGTTATACATATTATATGTTTATATTATATATTATATTTGCATTATATATTTATATATATTTATAATATATAATATGTGGTTATATATCATGTCTCTTGTATATGACACCAAAAACACAAGCAATAAAAGAAAAAAGTTGAAATTCATCAAAATTTTTGTGTTTCAAAAGGCCCTATCAAAAAATTGAAAAGACAGTCCACAGAATGGAAGAAAATATTTGCAAATCATATTTCTGATTAAAAATTTCTATCCAGAATATATAAAACTCTTACAACTCAACAATAAAAAGACAAATAACCCAATGTAAAAAGGAGCAGAGGTTATCAATAGACAGTTTCCCCCAAAAAATATACAAATGGCTAATAAGCACATGAAAAGATGTTCAACATTAGCTATGAGGGAAATGCAAATCAAAACCACAATGAGACCTAAAATAGCCAAAGCAATAATCTTGACAAAGAAGAACAAAGTTGGAGGACTCACACTTCCTGATCTCTAAACTTTCTACAAAGTTACAGCTAGAGACGGATGTACTGACACTGGCATGAGGATAGACATAGAAATCATAGAGCTCAGAAATAAACCCATATGTCTATGGATGACCAATTTTCAACAAGGGCACAGAGACAATTTAATGAAGAAAGATTAGTCTTTTCAACAAATGGTGCTGGGACATCTAGATATATGCAAGCAAAAGAATGAAGTTGGACCCTTACCTCATACTGTATAAAAAAATTAACTGAAAACGGAATAAACACCTAAATGCAAGATCTAAAACTATGCAACTTTTAGAAGAAAACATAAACAAATAAAAGCATAAATGTTCATGACCTTGGATTAGATAGTGATTTCCTGCATATTACATCCAAAGCACAACCAAATGCAAATCTAAATCAATTTTGATGAGACTCCACCTCCCCCACTAGGATGGCTATAATAAAAAAGACAAAAAGTAGCAAGTGTTGGCAAGGATATGGAGAAATTGGAATCCTCACACATTGCTGATGGGAATATAAAAATAACACAGTTGCTTTGGAAAACAATCTAGCAGTTCCTCAAAAGATCAACCACAGAAATTACCATATAACCCAGCAATTACACTCTTCAGTGTATACCCAAGAGAAATGAAAACATGCATCCAAACAAAACTTATACACAAATGTTCAAAGCAGCATTATTCATAATAGTCCATCAACTGATGAATGGATAGACTGTGGTATATCCTAAACAACAGAATATTATTTGGCAATACAAAGAAATGATACACTGATATATACTACCACATAGATGAACTCTGAAAATATGCTAAATGAAAGGAGCCAGTCACCAAAAGCCACATATTGTCTGATTCCATTTATATGAAATGTCCAGAATAGACAAAACTATACAGACAGGAAGTAGATTAGTACTGTCTAGGGCTGGTGGGATGGGCTGGGGGACAGTGAGGAGTGACCGCCAATCTGTACAAGGTTTCTTTTGGGGGTGATAAAAATCTTCTAAACTTAATTGTGGTGATGGTTGCATAGCTCTGTGACTATATTAAAAACCATTGAATTGTGTACTTTCAGTGGGTGAATTTTGTGCTATATGAGTTATATCTTAATAAAGTTGTTAAAAAGATGGTGCTAAAAAATGCTGAAAAAATGCTGAAAAAGATGCTAAAGAAAAAGATGGTGTCAATCTCCAAACTCAGTTCTCATATATGATAATATTAGTGTCAATACCAGCAGGCATCAAATAACCCTATAAACTGTATAATTCTCTAAAATATAAAATGCAAAACAATCCCATGTCATAAAAATCTTAGTTTCAGAGATATTAAGATACAGCCATGATCACATTGCTTATGTATAGCAGCATAAAGTATGGTAGTTCTAAGGCTACATCTCTTACTTACACTAAATAAAATGTGAATTTTTTTAAAGCACAATATGTTTTTGGGATATCAGACCACAGAAAGCTTTAACCCCACAATTAATAGAGAAAAAGAAAGAAGAACATATTGAAATTCCTTTGGATGTACCATCTACTTTTTTGCATCTCGATCTCTCCTGGAAACCTCTCACGAAGGTAAGTAACATGCAATTTAGTCCATTCTATTTGCTTGCATATACACTTATATTTGCATATACATACATATATATACACACACTCTAGAAGTAGAGCAGCTCAAATAAACACAGGACTTTATAATTAATGTATTCATTTAACCAATAAATTCTTTTATTGAGAATTATTATGAGGCCTGCCTAGGTCAAGCCAGAAATCACAATTTTTGTGAACTCAAGATTGATATTTGTTCATGTATAAGCATGCCCCAACTTACTAATGGTTAGTATAATAATTATGCATTTGCATATGCAGTTGCTTGTAAACCAGTAGGCTCTCAGGTTAGCCTGGAAAGCTAATTTTAATCTCTAATATAGGCAAAATTCTGCATATTTTTCATGTAGTAGGAAACAGTATTTTAATATCTATGACCAAACAAAAGTGAAAGTAATTGAAAGAGAAATTATTTGTACTTTTCTTGAAAGGCAGAGCTTTGAAGAAAAGCAATTTTAATTTAAGAAAGATATGGCTGTGGATGGAATATGTGTGGAAAGTATGAATGGGCTTCTGACATTGATGACCCTCTTTTTTTTAGAATGTCTAGTTCCAATTCCAAACTTAAGATTTAGTCCCTTATTTTACAAGTATCACTAGAATTATATTACCATGTATTTGCTCCAAATGGAAGAGAAAACACAGAGGGATGAGAATATTCCAGAAGGAGCTAGGATTAGAAATTAGAAATTAGAAAGAGAGGATGAGGAATTTTCTGGGGTAGGATTTACCAAGCTGTAAACTGTTTAAAAAGAAGTGAGCAAACAGAAACTTACCTGGGAATAATTGTCAGCATGTAGACAAATGTCCTGATGGAGAAATGTGGGGCAGAAGTTGTGAGGGAAAGTATAAAGAATGACAGCTTCCCATTCTGGTGCAGACCCAGGGCCACTTCTGGAACTCAGGGGCACGTGTGTCCCCAAGGTGACTCAGCAGTGCCTGGCAGATGAAAAGACCCCACACAACTTTCTGGAGCTTCATTTAAGTGAAAGATGTAGGAACCAGGAGAATAAACCATTATTTTATATTAAAACCAAAAAGGATGTATTATGAACTAGAATACACAATATTTTCAGAAATTAAACAGGATTTGGAAATGAGCCCCTGGACAAGCTCCCTTCGACTGCAGGGTTTTATTTTTATTTATTTATTTATCTTCAAAGATCTTATTTATTTATTTGTCAGAGAGAAAGAGAGAGCATGCACAAGCAGGGAGGAGGGGCAGAGGGAGAAGCAAGAAGCCTGACTCGGGGCTTGATCCCAGGACCACGGGATCACGACCCAAGCCGAAGGCAGACACCCAACTGACTGAACCACTCAGGTGCCCCAAGTTGCAGGGTTTTAGAGACTGTGGTTTAGGCACTGTCTGTGGGGTAAAGCAACTAGGAATCTGATGGAGAATGGAAAAGAGACAAAGGGAGGGAGGGAGGTGGGAAACAGCCATCTGGGGGCGGAAGGAGAAGACAAGAATAAGTCACCCACAGGGTATATGGAAATAATCTTTCTTCTATGTTTTCCCAAAAGATAAGGCTGTCTAAAGGTGAAACAAGTTTAGACCACTGCCCAACCAAGATCAGCCTGAGTGAAGATAATCTCCTTTACAAAGCACAAGGTAACTGCCTTTGCTTATTAAAATGGCATGTAATAGTTTGAGTACTAGTGATTCCTAATGTCCAGGGTGCGTTACTTGCTAAGATAGTCTGATTTGTAAAAAGAATACAGAAAACCAAACCCTCCAATATGGAACTTTATAATGGCTATAATAACTATAAGGGCGCCTGGGTGGCTCAGTAGGTTAAGTATCCATATCTTGATTTGGGCTCAGGTCATGATCTCGGGGTTGTGAGATAGAGCTCCACATTGGGATCCTCACTGGGCATGGAATGTGCTTGAGATTCTCTCTCTCCCCCTCCCCCTCACTCCTCAAAAAACAAATACACACACACAAAACTATAGCCAACACATTAAAACTGCCTATATACACACACACAAAGATTTGATGACAGAATTCAGTTTAGTTTGGTTTCATAAACATTTATTGAGTATATTTTTGAGAACTCATTACATTAGAAAAAATTTTACAAAGCTGTCCTAATAAATATGGATGTGCTCGAAGTATAATTCTATAGAATGGAACATATCTCGAGTCTAACAAAGTAAGTTATGAAGTATAAGAAATAAATTACCATTCCCAGCCAGAATATAATAGAAAAATTAATATTTGTACAGCAACATGATAAAATAGAGAAATAACAATTGCCTTTTACATCTGTCTCAACTCAACCCCTACACCTTTGTTGAAGTAACTGAAGGGTACACATACAAATGTCAAAACTATTAAAATAAAGGTGTTCGTGAATATCCCACCCGAGAGCAATGCACAATGAAAATGTAGAAGAATCACTAGAAACTGAAGTACTTTCCAACTATTTGCCTTGTCAAATGGATTTCCATTTATAAATTGTTGAATGTTCAGTTAAGTGATAGAATATCTCGTAAAAAACATAATATGTATCTAATACCCTGCTTGGGCAAAACTCACTTTGAAGCTGTGTGTTTCATAGATACAACCCAAGACCTCATGCTAAAAGAAAAAAAAAAATGTTTATAGACCTTTTCTAAGCACTATTAAAACATTGCATGTTTTTTATGTATTTGGGCCTGCTTCATTTCAGAAGGAATGGAAGGTGAGTTCTCTCCACTTCTTCGTAGTCAACTGTCAGCTGCAATTTATTGAATTTCGGCCATGAGTTAGGTACTGTGCTAATTAATACTGCACATGCTTTCATTCATTTACCAGGTATTTATAAAGTGCTTATCTTATGCTAGGCCCTGAGGGTGCAATGGTGTGTAAAACAGATGCTTAATGGTCATGACAACCCTGCAAACTGGGAATTTTCATTACCATTTTATGATTAAGGAAACCAAGATGAGAGAGGTTATGTGCCGTGGGTGGTTCAGTTGGTTGAGCAACTGCCTTTGGCTCAGAGTCCTGGGACTGAGCCCCAGGCTGGGCTCCCTGCTCATCGGGGAATCTGTGTCTCCCCCTCCCCCTGCTCCTGCTCTCTCTCTCTCTCAAATAAAGTCTTTAAAAAAAAAAAAAAAGGAGTAACTCATTAAATGCCCTACTCTTTTTAAATTAATGAAAAAAGATGATCATGAGGATCTTACTGCTTTTATCCAGTTGATAGTAAGGATATCACTATATCTTTTAAAAGTGTGTTTTTCTCCTTATTCACTTTCAACAAGTTTATTGAGGTATAATTGACATACAATAAAATGTAATGTTTTCAACACAGGGCTATTACATATACATATGTGTATATACATATGTACGTGTACATATACATGCCTTTGTATGGACATGTGCTTTTATTTGCTTGGGTAAATACCTAGGAACGGGATGATTAAATCATGTGGCAGGTGTATGTTTAACTTTTTAAGAAACTGCCAAAGTGTTTTACAAAGTGGTTATACTATTTTACATTCCAACAAGCCATGCAGGAGAGTTCCAGTTTTTCCACATTCTCATGAACAGATGGTATGGCTAGTCTTTTTAATTGAACTATTCTAAAATGGGTGTAGCGATATCTCATTTACATTTACCTAATGACTAAAGATGTTGAGCATATTTGCATGTATTTTTTTTGCCTCTCATATATATATATATATCTTTTTGGGTGAAGTGTCCGTATCTTTTACCCATTTTTTAGTTGTGCTGTTTTTTTATTATTGAGTTTTCAGAGCTCTTAACATATTCTGCATACTAGTCCTTTATCAGATATGTGATTTGCAAATATTTTCTCCCAGTCTGTGATTTTCACTCTGTTAAAATATTGTGTCAGGGCACCTGGGTGGCTCAGTCGGTTAAGCATCTGCCTTTGGCTCAGGTCATGATCCTGGGGTCCTGGGATTGAGCCCTGCGTTGGGCTCCCTGCTCAGCAGGGAACCTGCTTCTCCCTCTCCCTCTGCCCATTTGTGCTCTCTCTCCATCTGTCAACTAAATAAATAAAAACTTTTAAAAAATTATTAAGTGTCATTCTCCTAACACTGTCTTTTGAAAAGCAGAAGTTTTTAATTATGAGGAAGTCCATTTTATCAGTTTGTTCTTTCATGGGTCATGATTTTGGTTTTGAATGTAACCAAAGATTGGGTTTTGTTTTTTTTTTTCTAGGAGTTTTATAGTTTTATAACTAAGTTTATGATCTTCATTGAGATGATTTTTTTCTATGCACAAATTATGAATCAGAATTCATTTGTGTGTGATGTTCCAGCACCAGTGGCTAAAAACACTATCCTTTTTCCACAGGATTGTTTTTGCACCTTTGTCAAAAATCACTTGTCCAAATATGTGAGAGTCCATTTCTGAACTCTCTCTTTTGTTCTGTTGATCTGTGTCTGTCTTTACACCAATACCGCACTGTCTTGATTACTGTAGTACTAAAGGCTTGAAATTAGTGCTAGTCCTTCAACTTTTTTCTTTTTCAAAGCAGTTTTTGACCATTCTAGGTTTTTTGTTTTCCCATGTGAATTTTGTATCTTTTGTCTTGCATAAGCCTCCTCTGACTTTGACTGGTAAATCAGTATTACAAGATCAGTATTAACAAGAATTTGGCATCTGCAATATAGAGTCTTTCAAGTCATTACTAAGGTATATCTCCCCATCTACTTAGGTCATTAATTTCTCAGTGATGTTTTATAGTTTCCAGTGTACAGGTCTTTCACTTCTTTTGACAGATTTGTCCCTAAGTCTTTCACATTTTTTGGTGCTCTAGTAAATGGTACTTCCAAATTTTTAATTTCTGATTGTTCATTACCAGTGTATAAAAATACAGTTGATTTTTGAGTATTTATTTTTATCCTACAATCTTCCTAAAATCACATTGGTTATAGTGGCTTGTTTGTAGATTTATTTGGGTTCTCTATATAGATGATAATGTCATTTGGGTTCTCTATGTAGATGATAATGTCATCTGTAAATAAGGACAGTTTTACTTCTTTTCTGATCTGTATGATTTTTTTTCTTACCTGATTACACAGCTAGAAACCTCAGGATGCAAAGTGGTTAGAGAGCATTCTTGTTTTATTCCAGATCTTAGGGAGAAAGCATTTAGTCTTTCCCCATTAAGTATGATGTTAGGCTGTAGGGTTTTTGTAGAGTCCTTTATCAGGTTGAAGAAGTTCCCTTCTATATACCAATTAATGTTGGGTTTTGTCAAAAGATCTCTCTGCATTTTTGGAGATGATCATATGCTTTTTTTTTTCCTTTTTAAACTTATTAATATGGTGAATTACTTTGATTAATATCTGAATGTCAAACTAGCCCTGGATTCCTGGGATAAACTCCACTTGGTTGTGATTTAGTAATTGTAATCCCTGAATTTTTTAAGGAACAATTTTTACACTGTTATCTCTATACTTATATCGGCATTTATTCAAGACACGTATTAACTCTTGCAAAGTGCTAGGCTCTGAGGATATAGCTGTGAAAAGATAATTCCCTGCTTCTGTGGAGCTTACCTTCCGGTGTGATAGATACACGTCTATATCCACTTAAGGAAGGACCTATCTAAAATGAATCTTGAAGCATGACCCAAATGTCATCAAACAGGAATACTCCCCATCCAATGAATGCTCTCTTTCCAGACGAAGACATTTTGTGGATATTTCTTAGAGAAAGGTATACTGGCTAAATCAGTTCATAAAGGGAATGGACATAATTTTTTAGATTCTCAGCTGAGACTGTGGTTGGCTACATCCCTTTACGTGTGTTCAGAAGTCTGTGTGCAGGCAATCCCACAAGTCCTGGAGAAAATTAAATTTCACTTGGTAATCTCAATGGATCTTGCTAACACATGTGTCTTATCACTAAAGGCAGTTACTGCGGTCATGACCTGCCTCTTGTGTAGATGGTCAACTCTGAGAGCTTTATCTGAAATCTCATTATGGTGTTTTAAATCTCCTTAGGACACACTTCCAGCCCTGTATCTACTCTGGCCAGAGTTGAACCTATTGACTAGAATACACTCGTATGTTTCTTGACCACATTTTGTTTATTGACCCTATATTGGTTCTCCTTCGACCTTCCACCAAGATTCCTAGTTCACGCTATTCCACCATCACCCTCTCGAGACCTCTCTCCAGCTGTCTGGTGCTGTGTTGCCACCTAGTGGCTGTAGGCCACGTGGCTCTCACCTGCCATGTTCAATCCGAGATAGTCCGTGCCCTTCTGAGCACTCACTTTCAGATGTTTATTCTGTTGAGGAAGACTTTGCTCTAAATGTTTTTGGAATTCCTATTTTGGAATTGCCTTCAGAGCCTCCGTTACATTCTTCTGAGCACCGTGGCATCGTAGCTAAGGATGTGGATTCTGGAGTTTGGTTTTAAATCCTAAAGCCACATTTATTATTTGACGAGGTCAAATTACTGTACCTCTCTGTGCCTTCCTTTTTTTAATAAACTTGTTTGAAAAGAGAGAGGTGAAGATAAAGGAAGTAAATAATGAAGGTAACTACCTCATGGAGTATTGTGAAGATAAAATGAGTTAATACATAGACAGCTCTAACAGCTCTTTGTCATCCTTGAAGGAGAATTAGTGCTTAACCACCTCAGGAGTTACTGTGAGGATTGAGTGAAACGGTGCATGCGGAGCACACAGTTCAGTACCCAGCATGTAGTCACGTAGTAAGCATTTAGTAAATGTTAGCTGCTGTTAGTATTCCAGGCCCTCCCTGGTGATGGAAATCCATGGATGGATTCCGTGAGGATGATGCTGAATTTAATAAATATGCAGGATATTCCAGTTGAGTCTGAGTAAATACAGTAATCACATTTTTCTCTGGCCTCATTCTCTTTAACTGCACCACAGTAAACTCTATCAACTAAGCCCTTTTTCTAGGAGCTCCTGCCTTGGCTTTTGCGGTTTTCCTGATACCTCTTCAGTTTCCCTCCTCGGTCTCCTTTCCCTGCTGCCTTCTCATCATAAATGTACCTCAGACTCTAACTTCAGCAGTGTTCTTTCCTCTTTACTCACCCGTTTTGGTAACTTGGTCCACTCTTACCCTGTTGACAATCCTCCACCTTGCCCCTCGCTATCTCCTGGGTTCCAACCCAAACTATTCCCTCAGTGTCAGTGTGTCCAGAACAGAACTTGGGTCATCCCTGTCTCTCTCCTCAGGTCCCGACAGGATAACTAGGTCTTCCTTTACAGCACATCTCACGTTTGCCTCTTCCTTTGCATCACCTGTACTGACCCCTGGAGCAGGCTCTTGGCTCCCCTTGTTAGACCAGAGAGCTCCAAACTCTTCCATCTTGCTCCCCTCAGGAAACATTTTTAAGCACATATTTGCAATGAGCATGTATTTATCTACAAATTATATGCATGTTCTACTCTACTAATATGATATACTCTACTAATACTAATTATTAATGTATATTATTTAAAAAGAGAAAAACAGACATTGAAATGAGAGTGAAGAATTGGACATAAACAATATCTTTTAGTAAGAACAATGTGGGGGCACCTGGGTGGCTCAGATGGTTAAGCCTTTGCCTTCGGCTCAGGTCATGATCTCCATGTTCTGGGAGTCTGCTTCGCCTTCTCCCTCTGTTTCTCCCCTCTGCTTCTGCTCTCTCTGTCTCTGTCTCACTCTCAAATGAATAAATAAAATCTTTTTTTAAAAAAAAAGAACATTGTGATTAAACGTACCTAGTTATTTCTTGAAATGTTGATTGACACTTTGTAATACAGCTATTTAAAAGTCTGGTTTCATGTTTGGCTTATTTCAATACTAGTTTTTGATGTCTTACTTATGGGAAGGGATCTACAGGCCCAAAGCATGTAGATCTCTAATAAAGGAAGTGCCGGTTGATTGTACCAACAAAGTCATTAATTGTTTTGTTTTGTTTTGTTTTGTTTTAAGATTTCATGTATCTATTTGACAGAGAGAGAGCCAGCTAACTGACTGAGCCATCCAGGTGCCCCTCATAACTGTTTTTTACTTTTGTCCATAATTATGCTATATTTTTTTAGATGGAATGTATATCTTTAGTAGACCTGAGGTTTTTTTTTCTTCAACATTTTTATCATGTTATGTTAATCACCATACATTACATCATTAGTTTTTGATGTAGTGTTCCATAATTCGTTGGTTGCGTATAACACCCAGTGCTCCATTCAGTACGTGCCCTCTTTAATACCCATCACCAGGCTAACCCATCCCCCCACCCTCCCCTCTAGAACCCTTAGTTTGTTTCTCAGTTTTTTTCTATTTTAGTTTTCATTTATATGTTTGTTTGTTGGTTTTTATGTTTGTTTGTTTGTTTTCCCATGGGTGATATAACCTAGATGATGATATATTGAAATGTGGTGAGTAGGGTTCCCAGAAATTTAATATCACATTTTTTTAAAACTAATAAGTGACCTGGGAATATGCCCAAGATAATATTTTTAAGAGAACAGAAAAGCAGGATACAAAGCTAAAAGACCCAATTAAAAGAAAATCTTTATATATTCACAGAACATATATATATATATATAGAGAGAGAGAGAGAGAGAGAGAGAAATGTAATTATAGGGAAATATTTTAGTAATAGTTTTCTCTGAGAAATATGATAATGGATGATTTTTGTTATTTTCCTCATGCTTTTCTCTATTTTCCAAAGCTTCAGTAAATAACATTTACTATTTTTAGCTCATAAAAAGACTTTTGTTTTAAAACAAGATGACATCAGATACTTTTAAAAACAAAGAATTTCCAGATGGTGTTTGAATTTTAGCTCCCATATTTACTATGCTCTGTTTGCATGTATAGTTATAGCTATAATAGAGTACAATCACTGATGTTCTTAAGTAATATACATGAGCTAATCAGAAAACCTTAAATTCTGTTCCATACATGTACTGTGCTTATGAAAAACAAATAATACATTTTAGATGGATTTATTTTTTTAGAAGTTAGATCATTTTTGACACTTAAAAGGCTAATCTTGAATTATTTGAAAAAAATTTCCATATGATGCCAACTGAATAAAAATGACACGAGTTTCTAATTAGAGAGTCTTACTGAGAATATCAAGAGTAATGTAATCCAGAGGATATATTTCATATCCAATTTTTACTGTAAATAATTCTGATATAAATGATGTAGAACTGGTTTTTAAACTGTGTGCCATAGAACTTTTTAGAGCCCTTGAAAGTAGGTAAAGGGGTCTCCCCCTTCCCACCAGGAAACACTTTAATCACAGCAATGCAGGTTTTGATAAATTTTACGTGCAAGGGTTCCTGCATATGCTTTGGTTTGAAAAAAGTGTTCTACTGCTAAATTAGAAGTCTAAAGATATTTATACTTATGCTTACCACGCTGGGGAGGGAATGGGGCAGATGTGTGTAGCAAGGGACAGAAAAAATAAACTAACCATATTTTAAAAGGTCTTTCACTGTAAATATGTGTTTCTTCTATTCATACTCCTCCAAAAGACAAAATATTAGCCCAGAGCAAAGCAGTGAAGGCGGGAGAGATGAACCCATACCACAATCTGGAAGCTGGGTTGGCCAATCATCTCAAGCCATTAGAAGACTTCTGCACAAAGTTCTTTGTGGGAACAGAGGTGAGTTAGAATTATCTGCTCTTTTACATATACATTATATATATGAAGTCTATATATATATATATTATATATATATATGAAGTCTCTATATATAATGTATATGTATATACTATATAGAAGAGAGTCTTCATTATATATATTCTTAATTTCAGCCTTATTGAGATATAACTGACATAAAATTGCAAGATATGTAAAGTGTACATCATGGTGATTTCATGTATGTATACATTGTGAAAGGCTTCCCCCATATAATTAATTAACACATCCATCACTTCACATACTTATCTTTGTGCCTGTGTGTGTGTGATAACATTTAAGTTATATTCTCTTAGGAAATTTCAATTATACAATAGAGTGTTACACTGTAGTCTCCATGTTTTACATTATATCCTCAAAACTCACTAATCTTACATCTGAAAGTCTGTACCCTTTTACCAGCCTCTTCCTATTTCTCCCACCCCCCACCCCTACCTGGCAACCACTTTTCTCTATTCTGTTTCATTACAACATTTACTGCACATTTGCTTTATGAAGGTTTATAATATTTATACCATTCCCATTTTTTAATATACTTATTTGCATTGAATTTTTTAATCTTGATGCTTCATAGATTCATATTTAAAATGT
Source organism: Mirounga angustirostris (assembly GCF_029215605.1). Lineage (NCBI taxonomy): Eukaryota > Metazoa > Chordata > Mammalia > Carnivora > Phocidae > Mirounga > Mirounga angustirostris. Next base: position 119,816,594 of record NW_026991712.1, on the reverse strand, counting down.
TCCTGATGAATGTGAAAAAAATCTATAAAATTTGGTATGATCCTCTTTACTAATGATTTATTGATCAACCTGCAAATATTTATTGAACACCCACACCATATAGAAGAAACCATGCTAAATATTAGAGCCCTACTAAGAAAATATATTGCTTTGTTAGCTAGCAAAATGTAGTAGCAGAACTCACTCAGTTCAAAAGATAAGTAACAACTGGATATAATAATGATAATGGCTGCCATTTTTTGGCACCTACTATAATAACCAAAGTGAGCTTACATTTATTGGACATTTTCTATATAGCAGGGTCTGTGCCAGGTATTTGTTCCAAATTATATCTCATTTAATCCTAATAATCTTGTAGGGATTAATCTTCACTTGCAGATGAAGAAATGAGGCTCAAAACTTTATCTATGGCCATACAGAGACAGAGATGTCTTTTTCATTCATAACTCTATTTCCCTGAAATAAAGGGTTCTCAAGAGCATACTGCCCACCAGGCACAGCACTAGGCCCTGGATCAGACATGAATCAACACACAGTCCCTGTCCTCAGGGCACTCACTGCCTAGATAAGGAGCGAGACATTAACGGCATTATCCATGCCAATGCCCATCTAGAAGTCACGGGGACAGGACAGGGGAGATCGGGGAAGGCAGACTGTTAGCTGGCTGGACTTTGGAGGTTGAGGAGGCATCTGAAAGATCAGAGTACAATTCCCAGCAGAAGTAACAGCCTGAACAATACTTTGGAATTATGGAGGCTTAGGATTTGCCTGGAGATAGTGGAATCACTTGTGCAAGAGGGAATGCTATACCTTGAATGCTAGGTTGGGATCCAACCAAAGAGCCTTTTCTGCCATGTTAGGGAATTTGAATTACATTTGGTGAGCAGTGAGGCATTTACCAAACAGATACTTGTTTTATAATTTGGGCTTTCAATTTTTTATAACTTGGGCTTCTAATTTTTTTTTTTAATTCTGGAAAAATATAAATAACAAGTTACCATCTTAACAAATTTGAAGCGTATAATTCAGTGTTATTAGATATATCCATATGATTGAGCAACACTCACAGCCATCTATCTCCAGAACGTTTTCATCATTCCAAACTGAAATTCTGTACCTGTTAAAACAATAACTCACCATTCCCTCCTGCCCCCAGCCCATGGCATCCACCATTCTACTTTCTGTCTCTGTGACTTTGACTACTCTAGGTACCTCATGTAAGTAGAATCATATATTTGTCTCTGTGCACACCAGAGTTTTGTTTTTGTTTTTGTTTTTTTTACAGATTTTTTTATTTATTTTTTGACAGAGAGACAGCAAGAGAGGGAACACAAGCAGGGGGAGTGGGAGAGGGAGAAACAGGCTCTCCGCGGAGCAGGGAGCCCGACACAGGGCTTGATCCCAGGACCCTGAGATCATGACCTGAGCCGAAGGCAGATGTTTAACTGACTAAGCCACCCAGGTGCCCCCATACCAGAGTTTTTAAAGCAGGGGCTGACAGCTTTAGGAAGATGAATGACCACAAGATCTTAAAACAGAAATTAAAGTATGACACCCTGTACCTAAACTCTTCAGTGACAACTCAGTCAAACATGAACAAAATCCAAACTCTTCACACTGTGACCTACAAGATTCTGTGTAATTTGGCTCTTTCCTATCTCTCTACCCCATCTACACCAATCTCCCTCTCTCCTTCCAGCTGCTTTGATTTTTCTCTTTTTCTACCCCAAACTCTTTCCTGCCTTTTGAGCCCTTGCCCTCCTTAGAGTTAACTTAATCCATCACTCAGCAGATATTGCAGATACTTATTGAGCATGTACTATATGTCAGGCACTGTTCTTGGCCCAGGGAATAGAGCAGTGAACAAACAGACAAAATTCCCTACCCTCATGGGCTGACATTCCGGGGGAATGCTCTTCTACCAACACCTGACATGGCTGATCCGTCTCCTTTGGTTAGAGAGAATAAGGGAGACCTCCCCGGGTTCTAGACTGGCTAGTGCAGGGCTGAAGCAGGAGGGAGTGGAGGCAAGAAGGTGGACAGGCCAGCCAGGCAGTGATTTCAAGGGGGCCAACCCAGAGATGAAGAGGGCATGAGCAGTGGGGCCAAGAATGTCAACATAGGGGAGGAGGAGGAGGAGAATTCTCAGCACCGGGAACTGGATGGAGGAGTAGGAAGGGAAGGTCCCAGCTAGGTGGCTGCCGAGAGAATGGGCGCTCAACACATGTGGATGAACCTGGTTCAAGCTACTCCTCTGTGACTTGGTTCTGTTTGGTGTTGCACGTATCCATTGTGAGACCCAGGAGATATTAGTGACTCTTACAGGACTCTGGTGGAGGCTGGGTCACATATAGAAAGTTCCTAACAGCGGTGGCAAACACCGTGGGCTCACTCATGATAAGGGTGGGTGAGGTGTCACAGCCAACAGGGGAGGTATGTGCACTGGACGCGGGCTGGTCTGTGCTCCCTCGGCCTCGGCACCACCAGTGGAGAGTGGAGGGGGGGCTTGTCCTCTGACTCTGAATTTCCAACACCAAACACAGTCCTTGTTTGTTACGTGTGTTCATGAATAAAAGCACAGATGAGGGAATGAGTGGGCGCCGGCCAGATGTTTCCCCTGTCCTCTCCCTTGCCTACACATCCCAAGCCATCCTCCCAGGCCTCTCAACTCCTCTTTTTATACACCCTCCTCTGTGTTTTCCTTTTATCACCCAGAAAGAAAAACACTGAAATTAGGAGCCTGCATCTGGGTGATCCTGAATAAGTCACTTAACCTCTCTGAGTCTCCGTGTTCCCTCTGTTAGATGGGTCATGGGACTAAAGGTTTTCTCTAAACCTCTCCCACCTCTGCTGTTCACGGGTTCTGTATCTTTTCCCTGTGTGTGGCTGTTTCTGCCCCTTTACACCAGGTCCCCCTGCCTTCCCGTCTCCTTATAATGGCCATAAGGAGATTTGGAATATATATTACTAGTTATGTTATTTAAATGGAACTTTGTTTCCTGTTCTCAACTTTAAAGGTAATGCTACCATATTATCAATTTACATTCCCCTTTTCTCTCTTACTCCACAAATATTTTTAAGTACTGACTTTGTATCATGCTGAGAACAAATCACTGAAGAAGTAGAACCAGATCCCTTCCTGGAGTTTTTGGTCCATTGGGACAATTTCCTACTAACAAAAACTTTAGAAACCCAGTACATAGATAATCTCCATAAATGCCTGTGTTTTCCATGTCACTATGTGTACATAAAAATTCAACAAATTCATTTTTTTGTTCAATATAAAATCAAGTAATCATTTTGAGCCTCCTCCACACTATATCAAGTTATGATTTGACTGAGTTAACCTGTTGCTTTGTGCTTGTTTGGGTTACAGTCAGTCTTAGTACATGCATATGAGGTCTTTTGTCCCTTAAGCTGTCATTGTACTCATCAGAAACCTGTAATATTTTTAGGAAGGTGGAGTGATATACACAGATTGGAAAATGGAAAGAGACGCTGAAACTGGCCGATTGATGAGTAAGTTTTGATGATTGCTCTTTTTTTTTTTTTAAAGATTTTATCTATTTGAGAGAGCGAGAGCGAGAGAGAGAGGAGAACAAGGAGGGGGGAGGAGCAGAGAGAGAGAGAGAAGCAGACACCCCCACCAAGCAGGGAGGAGCCCACAGGGAGCCTGCAGGGAGCCCAACATGGGGCTCGATCCCAGGACCCCGAGATCATGAACTGAGCCACAGACACTTAAATGACTGAGCCACCCAGGCGCCCCAAAGTTACTCCTTTTTACAAAGTGCTGAGTAACCCTGGCCTTGCTGAGGGGAGGGAAGGCACTTAACGTCGTGTGTCCGCACATACTCAAAGTGAGGGCCTCAAAGAGCAGCACTTGGGAGCCTGTTAGAAATACAGAACCTTGTTCCCTACCCCAGGCCTGCAAATCAGAATATGGATTTTTAATAAGATTCACCTGGTGATTTGTTTTCACCTCCCCCAAATTTGAGGAGTACTGATCTATTGATGCTTAAATGACTAAGATAGTTGGACAATTAAAAAACAAAAACAAAAACATGTGTTTCAATAATGCAACAACTTGGTAATTCATCTATATGAAAAATATTAATGTGAAATTATAAACTAAATTTACAATGATCTTGGCGACGTCGGAACAGAATGGAGAAGTAGCTTCAGGACCCTCCTCTCGGACTAGCAGTGTGCAGACTCTGGGCAGCTGAGCAGCGGTATGGGGACCACACCCAGCTGGGAGCAGGAATCAAAGAGTTTAGGCTCCCTAATAAGCTAAGCTCTCTGTCAAAGCTTGGAGCCCTGAGGTTCACTACAATTACAGCTGCTTACTTTAAAGCTTTGGATTTGATCATGGCATGAAAATGTACTTGAGCCACATTTCGCAATGTGGAATGACCGGAAGCACAGGAAGAGGTAGCTGCTGGGACTGCTAGCATACCTTGGAGCAGTGAGGTGGGGCAGGCAGGCTAGGTTTGCAGAAGGGAATCTGATCTTAGAATAAGTGGGCATGGGAGTGACTGAGCGGGGTCAGAGGTCAGAGATACAGCCTGCAGGGGACCGCTGCTGGGTCTCAGGTCTCCGCCTCGAACTTCACCCCCTCCCCTTCTATCTACTGAGTCTGGCTCTGCAGACTGGAGTCGGCCTTAGACCCAGAAAGGCGTGCTTTCTCAGCATTGCCTTCAGGGTAGCCGTATTAATCTGGAAACGGAAGCACTCCCTAGTTTTCTGACATAGAACCTCTGACCAGAAACCAAAATGTGTGTTATTGATAAGAGTGGGGCATTGAGAGAGAATTAGATGTGATCCAAGGAAAGGTCAAGGGCTTGCCGAACTGAGACTGATTTTCCACTTTCCCTTCATTTCAAATTCCAGGATTCAAAAGTTGAACTCAAAATTATACATTGGATATAATGAATTACATTCAGCTACTTTTATGTTTATTCATGTACCTGTTTATTCAATAATTCATGAGTATTAATTGTGCATGTACTGCATGCACACGGCAGCTGTCTCCACTGTTCTGCTGAGACACCCATGGAGACCCTGATGCCATGACTTGGTTACACTGGTTCTTCCTGGTCTCAGAGAGTTTCTTGGGGCCTTTACCATGGTGCTAGCTTCCTAAACTGCTTTTGAGACAGACTCTGACAAACAGGTTTAGTTATTTATTTTAATTTTTTTTCCATTTATAGAATAACCAATGATAATAAACTTAAAAACCAAGAGCTTTATGTTTGAAATTTACTAATGTTGTTTGTTCTTTTTTTTTTTTTGAGAGAGAGAGAGAGAGAGCGAACAAGAGAGCACGAGCAGGGGGTGGAGATAGGCAGAAGGAAAGGGGGAGAGAGAATCTTAAGCAGACTCCATGCCTAGCATGGAGCCCAATGTGGGACTTGACCTCAAGACCCTGAGATCATGACCTGAGCCAAAATCAAGAGCTGGACACTTAACTGACTGAGCCACCCAGGCGCCCTTTGTTCTTTCTTTCTTACTTTCATTCATTCGTCAGTTCATTATTGAGAATCTATTTTGTGCCAGGCACTGGAGGATATGAAGATGAACAAGATATTATCCTCCCCCAAAGGAGTTCCATGATTAGAAAAATCAAACACATAAACAAATGATGACATTACAGTCATTAGAGCTGTGGCTAGAAGCAAACACAAAGTGACATGGGAAACCAGGAAGGGACCAACTCTTTTGAGTTACTAAGAAAGGGCCCTACTGAAGAGAGATACATTTGAGCTGGGTCTTGAAGGGTGGATTGTAATTTTCCAATTGGAGAAAGATGTGCCAGATAGAAGGAATAATAAATGCAAAAACATCGAAGCCCAAAAGAGCAGTGGACAATTAAGAAACAGGGAGATCTCCTAGCCAAAGCATAGCAATAGAGAGGGCAGCAGGAGAGGTGTCAGGAAGGATAGCTGGGTCCAAATGGCTAAGAGCCTTGAGAGCCTACTAAGCTTTGAAACTTATCCTAGTGCCACTGGTATAATCAAAATATCACTCTGGCAGGAGAGGAGGGGCTGGATTAATTTATTGGTGAGACTTACAATGGAAGTAGGATGATCACTTGCAATAGTCTAGATGAGAGATGGAAAGGACTAAGTATAGGCATGGTAACAGGGATGTACAGCAGAGGAAATATAAGAGAGGATTAGCAGTCAACATGCCAGGATTTTGTGACCAAGGGAATATAGGTTGGTAAAGAAGAAGAGTTGCTTTTAATTTCCTGGCATTTAGTTCATTGCAAAAAAAAAAAAAAAAAAGGAGAGAAATAACTTTAACTACTTACCAAAAGGATACTTTAAAATCATCATAATACTTTAAAATACTTTAAAATCATCAGTCAAGCATTTTGTAACATGGTAAGCCAAACAACACTTATTCCCATTGGATAATGGCTGAAGTTCAGAGAAAGTCAATGTTTAGACCCTCTAAACTGTGCACTGCTTGCCCGAATTACATCCATAAACTGGCAATATTTTCCTTGAGAGCAACCAGTCTAATGTTTTTCGTAAACACCATGGAGTGTACCTGAGTAAAGATGAGGTGATTACTGGGATGCAGTCCTTCTTGATTTCCTAGGGACCCCATGTTCTTTTTTTTTTTAATAAATCTTTTTTTTTTAAAGATTTTTATTTATTTATTTGAGAGAAAGAGAGAGAATGAGAGAGAGAGAGCATGAGAGGGGGGAGGATCAGAGGGAGAAGCAGACTCCCTGCTGAGCAGGGAGTCCGATGCGGGACTCGATCCCGGGACTCCAGGATCATGACCTGAGCCGAAGGCAGTCGCTTAACCAACTGAGCCACCCAGGCGCCCGGGACCCCATGTTCTTATCAACAAGGCAGGAAGGAGAATTTCCTCTTCTAAGAAAAAGCTTCTGAAAGGCAGTACCCTAAATGAGATATATGTGATAAAGAAGGAAATCAAAATTTCCAGATGATCTAAGTGACAAGCCAAGAAATGCAGGCTGAATGATGACAATTGTCATAATTATTTCATGTACTCTACTCACAAACTGCCACATGCCATGCATCATGCATTCTTCCAAGTACTTTCCATGAATTAGCTCATTTAATCCTCATAGCAACCCTAGGGGGTAGGTACCAGCATTGCCAGGTTTTGAACCTAGACAGTCTGCACTCTTAATCACATCACTATACTGAACCCTGCATTAGATAATGATTCTGGAAACTACTTCTTTGTTTATTGTAACTTTCTCATAGCAACTTGGACTGGGGCATCTGGTACTCCATTAGTAATTTAAGGACAGCTCTATCCATTGCCAGATAGAACTAAATGTCCCTAAAAGGACAAAAGGAAGGAAAAGTTATGGGCTGAGAACATCTAACATGTTATTTTAAAGTATAAATCTTGGTGGTTGTCAATCTTGCTATCGCTGGTAATCATTACATTCTGCAGAGAGCTTCCCGACTCATGGATGGCCCTGCTCACCAGAGTGAGGTGGTGTCCAGGGAAGCCCCACTATAGGAGGTTAAAAACCAGGCTCTGAAAAACAAGAGTGCAACAAGAAGAAAGCTGCCAGTGTCCAGGGCTTTCCTGACTTCCCAGGAATCTTCCAGATTGTTTCAAGATTGCCTTAGAAGTATGTCTCCTATGCTATCTTCAAGACGGAGCTTCAGTTGGAGGAAAATAGGTCTTTTTTTTTAATCCAGGAAAGCTACATTTAAATTTTTTATTTTTACTTTTTATAAACTTTTTGAATTGTGGTAAAATATACATAAATGTGAAATGTACCATCTTAACCATTTTTAAGTGAAATGTACCATCTTAACCATTTTTAAGTGTAAATTCTGCATGCAACCCATCTCCAGGACTGTTTGATGTTGCAAAACTGAAACTCTGCACCCATTAAATACTAGCTCCCTGTTCCCCTCTACTCTCAGCATCTGGCAACCACTATTTACTTCCTATCTCTCTGAATGTGACTACTGTAGATACCTCATATAAGTGGAATCATACAGTATTTGTCTTTTTGTGATGGACTTCTTTCCCTTAACATCATATCCTCAAGTTTCACCCATGTTGTAACATATGTCTGAATTTCCTTCCTTTCAAAGGATGAATAATATGCCATTGCATGTATATATCATATTTTGTTTATTCCCTCGTCTATTGATAAACACTTGGGTTGCTTCCAAATAATGCTGCTATGAATATGGGTGGACAAATATCTCTTTGAAACTCTATGAGCTATTTGCAAGGTTTAGTAGGTGCGGTTTTTTTTTTTTTTTCAGCTTAATGTCCCATTGGGGTTCTGAGGGGGGGGGAAATCCAGCTTTTACATAGCTATCAATATGATGGGATTCACAGTAAGTTCATGGTATGAATATAAGGTAGCTGGACATTATGGTTTGGCCTAAATAGGACATATCTTTATGGCCATTTTGAGGTGGGTGTGGGCAGCAAGGAGTAGGGAGCAGCCAGCCCCGCATCCAGGTCTGGGGGAGAGGAAACCCAAGCAATGATAGGGTACACAGCCTAAAGGAAAGGAGGACCTGTAGGCTGGAGCAGAGAACTCTTGATTTTAACATCTAAACCTGCCTCCCCCTGGTCTTTCCAGTTGCAATAAATGGAAACTCCGTGGAGTCAGCTGCTCCTAGCAGAAACCTAACATTCTCAGTCCTCCTATTCAAGCCATCTGTAAGTCTTGTCATTTCCAGCTTGCAAATATTTCTTGCTCATCTACTTTTGTTCATTGTACTTTCAACCAAGCTACCAAGCTCTCTCACCAGAACTACCTCCTATGGTGTCCCCTCTTTCCTTTTACCTCTCTCTAATTCATTCTCTTCAGAGCAGTCAGAGAATCTTTAGAAATCAGTCAGATTGTCTTCTGGTCCTAAAGGACTCAGTGAAACACATCATGTGGAGAATATAATCTAAACTCCTTTCCTACAAGGCCCTGTGTGGTCTGGACCCTCCTGGTCCCCATCTGTTTCATATGTCTCATGCTGGGATTACCAGACTTCAGTCTTATTGCTTTCCTCAAATTTATAAAGGCACTAAGCATTTCTCTCTGCAGGACTTGGGGGTGCATTGTTCCCTCTGTCTGGAATACTCCTCCACATTAAAATCTTCCCACACCAAAGTGCTACTTAGGACTAAATGACTCATCTTCAGAGGACTTTTCTGACCATTCGGTCTAAATTATGGATGTGCCTCGTTACTCTTTCTTGCAATTTTTTTCCACCATAACACTTTTAACATTTTGTTATTATATACTTTGGGATTTGTTTATTGGATATTGGATATTATTTATTGAGTATCTGTCTTTTCCATTAGACTATAAGCTCCACGAGGGCAGGATCATGTTCATTTATTAACCATTGTTTACCCAGCCATTTTTAGTACCTATAGATACATATAGGCAATCCACAAATATTTTTTGACCAACCAAGTGGGTTAATGAATGCGTAAATGAATAAGAACATGAAATATTCCTTTGAGCTGGAAAAATGGCCTTGATGGAAACTCCCTAGACTTCACATAAAAAGAGGAAGAGCTGTTCCTTGACAGATTCATTTACCCCAACTGACCTCTTGTTGTCTATGCTTGGATCCCATTAATCATGACCTGTCCATCCACTGCAGTTCTGCCTATTCGTCATGCAGGAATATAAACACTATTATTAAAGATGAAGTGGCCTTTTCCATCCCAACAGCAAAGAAGCCAGTGAGCCTCTACACTATCCATGATGGATCTGTCCACACTGTTCAGAGGTCACCTTTTTACAAGGACATTATCCTCACCATTGGGGGATGGAACGTGGCCATCTGGAAAGAAGGTGTTATGGTGAGTTGCCTGAAAAATGGAGGAGTGGGTGTGTGGTCCTTTGTTACTGAGAAAGACAATGGGAACAACAGACTGTTCTGACATAACAGTGCCTTAGGGACACTTTTTAGAGAAATTACAACAGATGGCTTGGGTTCCAGCTTGTCAGCAGAACCACGGAAGCCTTTTGAAAACACAGCCATTTGCCTTTCTTCCCTGAGGGAAGGAAACAATATGTACATCTCTTGCTCTCTAAGACCTAACAGTCTTTTCTTCAAAATATGTATTGTGGGCAGTTGATTTATTTTATGTTTTTTCCTCCCCTTAAAATAAACGATGGGATGCTGGTTACTATGGAGTCCAAGGAGAAGCACTGCGTCTATCAACTTCGCTTCTATACCAGGAGTACGTCCACAGGTTCAGACAGTGGGAGTAAGAAGGCTAAGGGGTTCGTTGCCAGGAGACCAGAGACATGCATGGGCCGCAGGGAAGCAGCAGCAGGGCTCTGGCAGTCAGGATTAGGAGAGGGCCTGGTTCCAGGCAAATAGAAGCTAAACTGCCAAAAACTGGGAAGACCGATAAAATCCAGTGAAGCCAGGGTGTGAGGAAATCAGCATGACAAGTCCCTTTAGTGTGCAATTTAAGATCATCAAAATCCGAAATATGTATGTGTATCTATTTCATAGCTGTAATACATATATTCTTCGAAAAAAATGATATATAATGTGTATATTTATATATATAACATTTATATGAGTATATATTCTTCGAATAAAATGAATAAAAATATACATATATTCTTCAATAAAGAATATATATATTCCTTAAATAAAGTGATAAAAATATACATATACATATATATATTCTTTGACCTAACACTTTCACTTCTGGGACTCTAACTTACACAAATACTTGTGTGAATTTAGGTACGAGTTTGTCATTGAAACAATTAGAAACTACTCAAAGTGCCCATCCACAAAAGGACTTCTACTTTATACCAATGTACTTTGGTATGTCCAATTTTCTTTTTTACAGTGAATAAGTATCAGTTTTGTTGTTAAAGAAAAAGAAAATTAGGCAAGATTGTCCATAGACTATTCAGGGGCCAAGAACAGGGTTATCCACAGAAATGGAAGGAGCTGGGCAAGGTGGGCAAGAACAGGATAAGGAGTCCATGAATCTGAGATATTCTTCGTTTCCCATAGGGAAGTTTCTTATGCATGTCTCAGAGGGTAGGAAACAGCTTCACAGTTTAGTCTCTGCAGCTATAAGTAGATAAATGAATACACCTGCTTGTCAGGTGGAGCGCGACAGTTAAGAGGAGAGCACATTCTGATCTTTTTTCTCTCTGAAAACCTCCCAAAGAGGGCAAATTACCCCATGGTGAAGAAAAGAGAAGCTGATCTTGTACTAATGCTTTGCTGGTCTAAAATCCTCTTCCAAACAATATTTGCAAGCCATTGGATGCAGTTCGCAGCTGGAATTGACTTTTTATTGGCTTTTTTTCCTGGCTGCCAGAGTTGTCTCCATTGGAAATAGACACCCAACAGCAAAATAAAGGTATAAGCAAAATTTCCTTATAATCTTTACTTACCTAACATCCACCAATCTCCAGCTTGACTGGAAGGTTTGATCTTTTCTAAAAGGCAACTAAAATAAGAAAGAAAAAAATGTTAGAAAAAATGCACAGGAAGTAAAAGAGTTGGCATTATATAAAATCCTATAAGAAAAAGAACTAAGAGTTCAGAGTGGGCATAATTGTGCTGTTCCATGATCATAGCCATCTGAGTTGTACTTAAAGAAAATCATTGTGAATACACTTCAGATAATAACAAAAGTTTTCATGTGTCCTTTTAAAATTTTGTTTAAAGACTGGACCCCTCCTTCAGTCATCCTGTGCACCAAAAAGGTATACTGCAGGCCACTGGTCCCTGACAAGGCCTGGAGTTTTCTATATTGGCCGAGAAGATGGATACATTGACATCTGGGACCTTCTGGAGAAAACTCATGAGCCAGCCCTGTCACAAAACATCTGCATAACTATGATCACCTACATCAAACCCTGGACCTTCTCTGGTGTGTTAATTCTAATTAAATGACCTAAGTTATTTTGTTTTTTGGGGGGTAACTCAGGAACATTTTGACATTCATCTGGAAAGTCTCTGATATTTTTTTCTCAAGTTTTGCCCATCCCATACTTTCTCTTCCCTTCCTTCCCCTTCCTTCTTACACTCAAACTCTGGATACAACCTGAGTTTCTCTCGTTGTTTTCTTTATCAACAATTATTTCTGAGGCATGGTTAGTATGACAAGCAGAGGCTGATTTTGAACCAACCACATGATGAAAAGCATCCTTCTCATCTTCTCCAGGTCAGACAGTGTGATCCCTAAATCTTTGGTACCTTTTGCTGCTTCTTTCCCAAATAGAGTAATTCTTGTATCTTTAATTTTTCATTACATCACAAATTTTCAATATTTTATCATTTTTCTGGCTTTTCCCTGGACAATATCAAGCAATTCTTTTCATGAGATCAAATGACTCTCTGGGGTTATTTATCTATTTAAACTTTTAACTTTTGAACTAATTATGAGGAAAAAAACATCGTATAACAAAGCAAGCAGAAATTCAAGGATGTGTCCTCGGAAAAGTAATTTATATCCTTTGTCCCAATTTCTCTGTTTTACCTAAGCACTACTTTCTATATAAACCCAGTATATTTGCCTCTTTTAAAAGAAGTTTCCCTTTGTTTCCAAGGTATGCATGCATAAAATTGTCTTTCTATCCTTTTCTCTCTCAGAAACATTACCTTTAGAAATTCAGTCTTCAGAATTTCTACAGTGTCACATTCTGGCTACCACTTAGCCTTAACGTGTCACCCAGTGTGGGTTTTTCCCCATCTTTGCTATAAAACATTGCTTTTGTATACATCCAGGGATTATGAGTCTAGGATTTAACAATTTAAACCAAACCTTCTGAAAATAAGAAAAAGAAAAGAAACCCCATACGATAAGGTAGAAAATTAAAATTCTTAAACACATTTGTGTTTTATATCCATTTTCAATGATCAAAAGAAGCGATCTGTTTTTATAATAAGAAAATGGGTTCTGGTTGTGTCTTTGAAATTCATCTGGATAATGGTATCCTTCAGCCCTTACTGAGTCTTTGGTGAAAACTGGCTTCATGATTTTTCTTTGAAAATCTTTCCCTGTGTTATCCTCACTTTCTTCTCAAGTCTGTCCAGTAGCCCAGCCACACAGATAGTCAACCTCAGCTAGGAGCCACACTCCTTACAGGAGCACCAAGAAGACAAGATTTGAGGTGGGCAGGGTGGCCGTCAAAGGCTTCAGGTCTCGACTTTCATTTCATCAACTGGAAAAAAATGATTTTTATATATCAGTTAATATTGTCCTCAGTCATGAAAGCCTGATGAAGATGCCAAGATTATCATAACCACAGCAGGTCTTTTGGGAGACCAAAAAACAAAAACACATTTCATGTTTAACCTCCAGGATGACTTTCTGTTCTTCCCCCCATTTTTTGGAACTTTCAGCTAAGCAGCAATTTATAGCCATAGCTGATTATTATGGAACACTGCATATATTGGAAATTCCTTGGACGTTAAGTCACCCCTCCACCAATGAGGTTAGTACCTTTTGGCTCTGAGAATTTATGTGACCAGATATTACTGAGGCATGTTTTAAAAGTGTGTTCAGAAATGACAGCGTTTTTGCTCTGTAAGAAAACAAAAGAATCACACAATCCCAAATAAGGGATGTATTTCTGTTGTATAAGTTAAATAACTTGAAACCTCAGAAAAACAAATGTGATGAGAGAGAGGGCAAGTAAATGAAGCCCAGATTCAGAAAAGAATTGATTTGGGTATTCATAAAACGTTATTTTCAGACTGTCGAAGGACGGGACTCCTATTTCAGTGATGCCCTTCCCGGAGGCCCAGTTGACATTTTGATACATTTCTCCATTGCCCACCTCCACCCCGTCTTCTCCCAAGTTGGTGTACTGTAGGCAGCATGGCTGAGGGGGCAATTTTCTGCCCTTCCATAGGCACCACCCGCCAGTTTTAAGTAATAGTAATAATGAGGTGATAAAAAGAAAATCAATGAATAGAAATAAGTAACCAACATTATATATATAGATTGCAATCTGCCACAAGTCCCAACATCAGCCTACTTACTGGCAAGCAGAAAGCTTTCCATCCCCTGGCTGCTTTGCCCAAGGTTTCTGCTGACTTTGCTGCTTCTGTTCTTCTGTGCACACACCAAGTCCTCCAGGGAACTCAGCTTCCCTTCCTGTCCCTTTGGGGTTTACGCTGAGCTCCTCATCTGGGTTTTCCAAGTTTGGTTGATGATATGATACTTTCCTCAGGCTTAGAAGTGAGAAACAAGGAAAGGGAAAAAAGCCATCCCTGAGTATTTCTTTTACAAAACTGTAATTTTTTGCTGTTCTCTTCTTCCAGCCCCATTCCCTTCGTGGAATCCTCCAATTTGCAGGGCCCTGAACCTTAGCACAGTAGCCCCCACCCTGAGCTAGCTCCTCTAGTAGTGGGCCTGTGGGTGGTATCCCAAAGCAAGTAAGCCAGCTAATGAATTACAAGCAGCAGGAATTCTTCTAGAGCCTTGTGAAGAATACGAGGGCTTCCACGTGGGCACCCCTCTCATGGGCCTGTGCTTCTAACAGGTATCAAGCATGAATCACTACTTTGAAAGAGAAGTCAAGCATCTGGAATATATAGAGGAACGAAAGAAAATTCGTGAACAAGAAAAGAAGGAAATGGAGCTGGAACTTGAGAAGACAAAAGTTGTAAGTGAAATTTCAGAAACAAAAGCCGTTGCCTTCCTCTAACCCCAGTGGAAATATGTATATTTGGCTTATTCCACAGTTTCAATAGGAAAATTATGCCTTTTCACATTCTTCTCTCTTTCTCATGACAGTCAAGAGGGTATTTCTCTCATTTCCTAGATTACCATGAGTGACAACTATCAATTGGACACCTATCTAGATTCTATCCAACTTAACTTTCTAAAGTTTTCCATAATTTCAAAGTCCTTTAGATACAAAGGCATCTGAATATCATTCATAGATACAACAATTCAAAATCTGGAATCTTTCATTGCATAGAATTTTAACATCCAGTGAATAATACCTTAAAACATGTAGTGCATGGGGCACCTGGCTGACTCCGTCCACAGAGCATCTGACTCCTGATCTCGGAGAAGTGAGTTTGAACTCCACATTAGGTGTAGAAATTACTTAAAAATTTTTTGTTTAAAGAAAAACAGGTAGTCCAAAAAGAGTGGAATATAGAATGAAGACACATGGGCTCAAATCCCAACTCCACCCACCACTACTAGCTACGAGATCTGGAGCAGGGCTTATGTCACTGCTGAGCTTCAGTTCTTGTCTTTAAAATGGGAATCCAGGGGCACCTGGGTGGCTTAGTCATTAAGTGTCTGCCTTCGGATCAGGTCATGATCCCAGGGTCCTGGGATGGAGCCCCACATCGGGCTCCATGCTCAGCGGGAAGCCTACTTCTCCCTCTCCCACTCCCCTTGCTTGTGTTCCCTCTCTCACTGTATCTCTCCCTGTCAAATAAATAAATAAAATCTTTATAAATAAATAAATAAATAAATAAATAAATAAATAAATAAATAAATAAAATGGGAATACTGATAACTACCTTTTAGGATTAGGCTTTTCAGTTCAGTAACCCGACAAATAGTAGACTTTTAGTAAATGGGAACCAGTATACAGACAAATGGATAGGAACTTTACTATAATATAATATATGGGAACTATAAAATTTGAGATAGAGGAGAATTTGGTAGAGGACACATCTTTCTCCCAGAAAGGAACCTAAAGCTCTGAAGGCCCTCACCTTTCTGTTTCCCAGCTTCTGTCACTGTTGGTCTTCCCTTGCCCACTGGGATTGGGACCTTTGGATATTCTGTGAATTTAGTTCTCTCTCTCTCAGCAGAGGCCCCTCAGTCCACATTTCTACTTCTCTCTTGCTCATTCCCTTCCTAGGCTTTTTGTCACCAGCAATTTCACCACTGATCCCATTTATAGATTCTTTTTTTTTTTTTTAAGATTTTATTTATTTGACACAGAGAGAGACAGCGAGAGCAGGAACACAAGCAGGGGGAGTGGGAGAGGGAGAAGCAGGCTTCCTGCGGAGCAGGGAGCCCGATGTGGGACTCCATCCCAGGACCCTGGGATCATGACCTGAGCCGAAGGCAGACGCTTAATGACTGAGCCACTCAGGCGCCCTATAGATTCTTTATAGGCAAATATATAACCTCCTCCAGCACAATTATTCATGTGAGAGCATGAGCATGTGGAATTCTTAATGTTAACATTATCACTTATTGATAGATATGTATCAGTGTAATAAAAGCAGAAGGCCTCATTTCAAAAGGATTGTTTAGTGGTGGCAAGGTATAAAAGAATACCAATCAATTAACTTTTCATCATTTTCCCTGCTATAAAAGATTTGGTCTCGGTCTGTTCTTTTGCATACTCACAAACACTGGTTGAAATTCTGTGGTGTGAGACAACCGGACACCCTTCCTTTATGCCCACAATTACCCATGATTATTGTGAGTGATTAAATACCACAGTGACAGCTCCTAATCATCCACATCAGCTGGAAGCCAGTAGACCTGTGGAAAATCCAAAAATAATTTGCATATGAAATACTTTTAAAACACCTGAATATTATAATAATCATATCTTGAAATTGTATCATGTGTTTGAGTTTCCAAAACATCTCCAGCTTCTTCCTGTAGCTTCATTTCCATGTAATATAGTACCCTCTTTTTTTTTTTTAAAGATTTTTTTATTTTTTTAGTTGAGAGAGAGAGAGAGAGAAAGCTCGAGCAGGGGGAGGGGGATAGGGAGAAGCAGGCTCCCCGCTGAGGAGGGAGCCCCCACATGGGGCTTGATCCTAGGACCCCCGGGATCATGACCTGAGCCAAAGGCAGATGCTTAACAACTGAGCCACCCAGGCGCCCCGACATAGTACCCTCTTTAAAGTAGAGCTACTACTTCTCCCATTTTCTCTGGAACTAGATTGGAGATAAACGAATGGACTTAAATGGGCTCCTCTGTTACATTTAGAACATGGAAGGTGTCACCAAGGAAAAACAAGTAATGTCAGTGAGAAATACGTTCTAACGAGCAACCGCTGATAACAGGGAAAATGGGAACAGCTGTAACAACCTCAGGGGACTGTAGAGGAGATTAAATGAGTTAAAATATTTACAGCACTTAGCCAGTAAGCGGCACATAGAAAATGGTAGGAAGCGTCTACTGTTGTGATTACAGAAGGCAGGGGGAGATCACACATCCATCCAGCATGGCTGGTCTTGACAGGTGCCCTGCCGTTGCCAGGGATGAGGCTGTACATGTCAACCCACAAATCCGAAGGAAACCGTACACCCATCTCTTTGCAAGCACTGAGTCTGGGTACAGCTCACTTCTTGAAAAATAATAGTAATTACAGCTCTAACAGCACATGAAATGGGAGTTTTTCTAACTGGAATTTCAGCTGGAGACCCAAAGCTAGAAAAAGTAGCAGTTTCCGTGTGACCCATAAGCTGCTGTGCCATCTAAATAGGACTTAGTAAAGGAAGGAATTCAAAAGAATTCTGTAAGCTCTAGGCAATTATCCACACTTCAGGCTACAGGAGGGGGACAAGAATCACGGGAAAAAAGGAAGACTAGAAGAGGGGATTTTTTTTGAGAAAGAGGTGTCAAAGAGCCATGTATTCCCCACTTCCCAGTTCTGCAAAACCAGACTCCATGAGGAGACCTTCAAGGGACCACTGCTAGAAAAGGGTTGCTGGCCAGGATGGACATCTGGCCTCTTCACGTCTGGCAGGAGGCTTCCCAAGCCACAGAGACCTGCACACCCTTCTCCACTCTCTCTCTGCCACCGCCCTTCAGGGCCAGCTGCCACTCTCCCTCACTGTGCCAGAGATGCCCTCCTGCCCTCTGCCCTCCCGCAAAACCCTCCCAGAGGGCAGTGGCTAGGCCAACTGCTCAAAACCAGCCCCTTCCTTTCTTTGGTATTTCTAGCTGTCAGTGCTTTATTGGGATGATTTGGCTTTTCCCCCCTAGAAAACGTATCAGAAGTCAAAGGAACAGTTGGAGGCTGAATTGAAAATGGACTATGAGAGTTACTTAGAACTGGAAAAGAACACCCTCATCAACCTTGGCTTCATCAAAGTGAAAGAGACGATGTCATTCATGGACTTGTAGAAAAGCTTTCTACAAGGGTGTTTTGGGGATTTTGTAGGACTTTCTTTTCTTTTTATTCATCATTTTTTATGTAAGGTGAACTAGCAAACTAAACATTAAATGGGTTTACTTATAAATAGTAGCCTTTTATGTCACTGCTATTAAAAATTGTTTTATAACAATAAGATCTGTTTTGATTTTTGGATTGAATGTGTACTGAAATTTGTACTGAATATGAAAGTTACCAATAACGGAATTTTCATTTTCCTATAGTAATCCCTTCACCCCCCTGTCCTTGATGTCTACTTAGAGCCCCTAATCCCAGAGAGAAGTGGAAATCAAACTTTGTTCCCAATTACCAGGTTGCTTTTGGTTGCCCCTCCAAACAGCGCTCCCACCCCCTGGGGCCTCTGCACAGATTGTAGTGCTATGTGTTCAATACCGTAGTAGCAAATTGAATCCAGGAATATATGTATAAAGAAAGGATAATACATAAAGATCATGTTGGGTTTACCCAGGGAATACAAGGTTAACTTAACTGTAGAAAATAAATCAATGACTGATTAAAGGAGAGAATTTATGCTACCAAACGGATGCAAAAAAGCAGTGATAAAATTCGACATCTGTTCATGATAAAACAACAATAAATTTTTATCAATTACAAAAAGAAGGGAACTTCCTTCCTGTGATGTGGGGTATCTAAAACAATCCTACAATAACATCATACTTAATGGTGAAAAATTGAAAGCTTTCTTCTGAGATGTGGAACAACACAGTTCCCCCCAACATGTCTTCTAGTCAATGTTGTACTGGGGGGGTTAACCAATGTGGGCACAGAAAGGAAAGAGCATGTGAAACAGTTGCCAAGGAGCTTGGTGTGTCTCAACCAGAGGTTCAACGTCACAGGAAAGTGACTGGCATGGGAGTTGGGGTTGCAGGGAGAGTGGCAGGAGATGAGACTGGAACCGTAGCTTGGAGCCAGATTGTGAAGGCTCCAGGAAGCCAAGCTAAAAAAGCTGGATTAGAGTTTGCAGATAATGGGGAATTAATAGAAGGGCTAAGCAGGAAGGTGACACAAGCAGCTTTATTTTTAGGAGGATAAGGGATGGATTGGAGTCGGAAGAGTCCGAAGGCAGGAAATCCTATTAGGAGGCAGTACTAGTCGTTCAAGTCAAGAGATTAACACACGCTGTACTGAAGCTTAATGTGAAAATAAACATGAAAGGCTGGTTGGATGGGGAATGCAAGACAAAGGGTGATGCCAAGGTTTATAAGTTAAGTTGCTGGAGGACATTAAACTCCGTTATTTACCTCAAAAGTCAGGTAGGTAGTAGCACTTACCAACTGTGTGCCTTTGGACAGATGACTTACCCTGTGAAATAGATTCCTCTACTATCCCATCAGTTGAGAGTATTTACCTTGCAACATTCTACAAGGGGTAAATGAGCACCTGCGTCTAAGGAGGCAGCGCCCCACATATATTAGTATCATCGTTATTGGATTGTCCCAGCACTCAACCTTGCACTGGAACAAACTTTCCTTCCTGCCTTTCCTTCCTTCCTTCCTTTCTTTCCTTTCCTTTCCTTCCTTTCTTTCCTTTCCTTCTTTCCCTTCCTTCCCTCCCTTCCTTATTTCCTTCTTTCTTTTTCTTTCTCCTTCCTTCTTTCATTCTTTCCTCCCTCCATCCATCCTTTCTTTCCCTTTCTTTTCTATTCTTTCTTTCCTTCTTTCTTTCTCTCTCTCTCTTTCCCCACACTTATGGCTTATGTAAATACATACAGTCTCATAGCTTTAAATACTACATATATCCCTAGCATGAACTTCTCCTACAAAATCAAGAGCTGTACATCCATTTGACGGCTTAATATCTCCACTTGGATATATGGTAGGCATCTCAAATTTAAACATATCCAAAACTGAGTGCCTGGATTTCCCTCCAAACCCATTCTCACTGCAGTCCTCCCAATCACCTTGCTTTCAGTTAGTTGCTCAGGCAAAAACCTGATGTGATCCATCATTTGTCTCTTTCTTTCACAATCCATACCCTCTCTGTGAGCAAATCCTGTTGACTACAGCTTCAAAATACATCCAGGACCTGATCACTTCTCTCCTTCCTCACTGCTACCGCCTTAGTCCAAGCTACCACCATCACCAGCTTGGACTCTTGCAGTAGCCTCCTAATTGTTCTCTGGGCTTCCGCCTGGCCCCCTTCAGTCTCTCTCTCAGCAGCAGCCAGACAGTACTTTTATATTTTTTTAAATACTTTATTTAGAGACAGGGGGAGGGGCAGAGGGAGAGGAAGAATCTCAAGCAGACGCCATGCTGAGCACAGAGCCTCATGCAGGGCTCAATCTCACAACCCTAAGATCATGACCTGAGCTGAAATCCAGAATCCCACGCTCAACCAACTGAGCCACCCAGGTGCCCCCAGACAATGCTTTTAAATGGAAGGCAGAGGCTATCCTCCTCAGAGCTCCTCCTTGGCTTCCCAGCTCACTCAGAGTATGAGCCAAAAACTTTACTGGGACCTGCAAGCCCTCATGTGATCAGGCTGTCATTGTCACTCTGGTTTCATATCTCTCTCCTCCCCCACATCACGCCACCTCAGTCATGTCAGCCTCTTGCAATTCACCAAACATACCAGGCATATTCCTGTCCCAGGACATTTGTGTTTGCTATTCTGCACTTTGTCCAGTAACTTTCCCTATTTTGTCTTCATGTATTCCCCCAAAGGAAAAAAAAAAAAGTTTTGAGTGCCTACACTCTGCCTGGCTCTACAATTTTAAACAGGGTGTTCAGGGTTGGTGTTACCGGGAAGGCGACATTTGAGCAAAGACCTGAAGAGGGTGACCTGTAGTCAGTCTCCTAGGAGAAGCATTTTCATAACTCAGTCTTCCGTTCCCACCTCAACAGACTTCTGCTTAGGTCTCCTGGACAGAACTGCATTGTGTGGACACCTCTTAGTGCAGAAGCAGCTGGGACCATGGAGAACAGGAATGTCATGATTGCGTGACAGAAGCCATCACCTGGGGCTGGCTCATTGTTGTCTCAAACAAAAGCAGGGTTCTCTTAGCATAGAAGAAGGGAGTAATGGATGTTGGTTATCAAATAAAGAGCTTAGTATCGTGCCTGGCATTTGGCAAGCAGTAAATTTTGGCTTCTATGTTACCTAATTTACAAATACAACACAATTTTAATATTCTTGCTGTAGAAACTAAACATGGGGTTCCTCTGCCTTATGAGAGCAGTTATTATCAGTTCAGTATGATATTTGTATCGTGTATTTATAATCTTAGTTTTCCTCATCATCTCACCAGCCTATGGCCACCAGTGGGGTCACATAAACAGCCACAGCCCAAGTTTCATGGGATCTTGGCCCACCTGCTTATCTGGTATCTCATCCTTCTGCAAAGCACCCCCAAGTGTGTCCTGTTGCTCCTGGGATGAAGGTTGACTCACATATGTTTAAAAACAAGCCTACAGGGCGCCTGGGTGGCTCAATCATTAAGCGTCTGCCTTCGGCTCAGGTCGTGATCCCAGGGTCCTGGGATCGAGCCCCGCATCGGGCTCCCTGCTCTGCGGGAAGCCTGCTTCTCCCTCCCCCACTCCCCCTGCTTGTGTTCCCTCTCTCGCTGTGTCTCTCTCTGTCAAATAAATAAATAAAATCTTTAAAAAAAAAAAAAAAAAACAAGCCTACAACCATCAGGCCCTCGAGGCTCCTTTCTCTCAATATGCTAGAGCTACCTAATGGACTGTAACATGGCAGAAGGTGCTGGGACAATGCCTTTGTGTCAGTTTAGGTTCCGCATGAAGCTAACGCCAAGGCAACACTAGATGTACTAGAGATTTATTGGGAGAGAGAGCAGAAGAAGCCAGGGAGGGCCTTTAGACCTCAGTGCAATTCTGGTGCGTATGGAAGGAGAGAGGGAAGGAAAAAGGTTGGGGTGGGATGATTCAGACCACTCAGAATGCTCACCTTTCTTGGACCCCAAGGCTTTGGAGCTCAGGCAAATGCACTGCGCTGCTTCCCCCTTCTCTGGGATGAGTTCTCTCTGAGGCTCTTCAACTCACACTGGGAGACTCCAGCTGAGAAGCTGACTTCCAATAATGGAAGATGGGGGAATACTGGGCATGAACGAAAATGGAGTCAGCTGGTGTGCCTCCTTCCGGTTCCCATAGCTCCAGCATTTTCTCCCACTGCCCATTCCTTCCCAGCTGCCCCGTGGGCCAATTCAGGCTTCTTTTTCTTCCCTTCAGTCTTTTGATCTGG
This sequence comes from Mirounga angustirostris, assembly GCF_029215605.1. NCBI lineage: Eukaryota > Metazoa > Chordata > Mammalia > Carnivora > Phocidae > Mirounga > Mirounga angustirostris. The sequence goes on along the minus strand of NW_026991712.1, from coordinate 119,794,254 downwards.
CATGTAGTGAAAAGAAAGAGGGCTTTGGGATCCAGGCAGACCTGAGTCTGAATCCCAGCTTCATCCCCTTGGGTAAGCCATACTGTCTCCTAGGTCTTAGTTACACCATCTGTATATTGGGGATGATAATTATACCTACCTCACCCGAAGGTAATGCATGTAAAATACGTGGCACTTAGTGGATGCTTAGTAAGTTTTGCCTTCTTGCTTAGCCTCAGGTACTCGCCCCCCACTCCCGGCAACCCACACACACCCCAGAGAAAATATAGTGTTTCCTCTTTGTTCTATGTAATAATCTCTGATTTTAACATTTTTGTTATTATTATCAATAATGCGAATGTCTCTCTCAAATATGACTTAAGCAGTGGCTCTGCACACCTAGTTTAACTTTAGCCTTGATCATTTTAATATGAGACCAGATATGTTGGCCCTAGCATTTAAAATTTAAAGAGTAGCTCTATTTTTTGCAGAACTTAAAATGCTATGGCTACCTAGAAAATTAACCATTCTAATAATACTTGATTTATTTAGGTTAAATTTAATTATCATTCAGCTTTATAAACTTTTTTTTTAACCCAACCAGAAATGTTGCATAATTCAACGAGCCTATTTTCAGGTCCTCAGATAACCATATCATCTGGGTGCACTTCAGATGAAACGGCAATTGACTCCAGTAGAGTCAATGGTGGTCAGTGGCCTGGGTACACGTCCACAGCTTCACTAATCCACGACTGTCAATGATTAACATTTCCCTGTGCCCTCTACCCCTGAGCATTGCTTGGGGTAGGCGATCTTCCACCCAGTTGCTAGGATGCCATCGCCAGGTCAGATACCATGTAACTGAGCAAGGCTCCCGGGGTGGAAATTAAATATCTCAGTGAAGGGCAAATTAAACCCTGTGTGATGAATCCACTCGTTCCATGGCTGATGAGCTATTTAAGGGTCACAGGCCATGTAAAAACAACTGCACACAATCAAAGTAGAATCCCAAACACCAAAAAACCAACCTCAAAAATGTATTGGGGGAAATGATGGTTAAAAAAAAAAAAAGTTAAGTGTAATTGCTTCCAAATGCTCTCTGTTCACAAATACGACATTAAAAATATATGCAGTGAGTAAAGTAAATAATTTAGGTTGTGTTTCCCCACAGTTGTGACAATGTTCTGAACTTCAAAGGACAGAAAATAAGATTTCTCTAAGTCACCTGTACAGGTAATATTCTGGGCTGTTTTTATTCTTTTTCCTTAAAGAGGAGAAGGAAAGAAGATGTAAAATACCGGATTTCACATTCTACCCTGTCAACTAAAGATAGTTCTTCCAGCCTGAAGCTGTATTTTTAAGAAGAATAATTCTCTTTAAAAAGTTTTCTAAAAAAAAAGAAAACAACACTAAATCAAATCTAAAATATGGTGAGTTTCTGCTTTATTTTGACCTTAGTAAACAAGCTAAATTAACAATTAAAATTGACACTGATTTTTCACTTTTAATGAAGTTTCCAGACTCTATGGATCTAAATCTAACAAAAAACCAGAATGAACTCCCAGTTATACAAAATCTAAGTAGGGGTCATCCTGGTAATGGGGTTGTGTATCCAGAGAGATCTAGTCCTCAGAAATAATACACTATAGACAGAATTTGAAATAAAAAGATTTTGCTTCAGTTCATTATGAGGATCTTAATTTCAATTGATTGAGAGTATCAGAAAATCTGGGCAAGGAAGGAGATGACAGAAACCACCAATGCTTATCAAATATCTGTGTGCACCCCTACATTTTCCAGCCTCTTTGGCAGCTAGATTGGAGCCTGTGACTGAATTCTAGCCAACAGGATGTGGGTAGAAATGATAGAAGCCACTTCCGGACCTGGCTTTAACTCACCTTGTGATATCCTCCAACTGCTATGTGTTTCAGATGACATGTTTATGAAATAAAGTTTCTCAACCTGTTTCAGACTTTCAATGATTAACATTGAGGAAATAAACCTTTATTGTATTAAACCATGGATACGTCAGGGTTTATTTGTCACCACTCCATAGCCTTGCCCATCAGGTGGATTAGAGAATACTCAGTCTCATTAGAACATATGTGCACAACTGTTAGTTGGAAATCAGGAACTGGACTCAAATCTGTGCACATTCACTAAGATACTAGAAATATTTAAAAAGCGATAGCTGAAGATATAAGAAAAAGCAACTTTCTCATATTAGAAAATACCTCTATCTTCAGGTTGAAAAGAGTACACTATATTCCAAGCAAATCCTAGCTTATTCAGTAAGTGGGTGAACTGGGGTTGGCATATCACTCCAAATCCCATGCTTTTAAATACTCAACACTGAAGCCAAAGTGATCATTCAAAAATAAAATCTGAACCCCATCACTTCCCTCCTTAAAACCTTTCAATGGCCCTTGTTGGACTCAGGATAGGGTCTAAGTTCTTCACCTGCTTATGACACAGCCCTGCGTGCTTTTTGAGCCCATTTTGTACAGCTTACCTGCTTCTCCTTCAGATGGTGCAGTCCATGCTGTTCTCCACACCTGCTGTGCTCTCCCTCACCTCTGTTTCCTGGAAAATGCGATTCCCTTTGCATGGGTAAAAAGCTACCAAGAATTTTTTAAAATGGCCTAAAATGAATTAATATCTAATGCAGTACAACATACATTTAAAAAATGATTCATATTCAGTCCTTCTACGGGAAATGAACAGTGCTAATGAGAATTTGTTTTAGAGGGGCGCCTGGTGGCTCAATCAGTTAAGCATCTGCCTTTGGCTCAGGTCATGATCTCAGGGTCCTGGAATGGAGCCTCACCTCGAGCCCCATGTCAAACCCAGGTTGAGCCCGGCATTGGGCTCCCTGCTCAGTGGGGCATCTGCTTCTCCTTCTGCCCCTCCCACCCTGCTCGTGCTCTCACTCTCTCAAATAAATAAAATCTTAAAAAAAAAAAAATTTGTCTTAGAGACTATAACAGGAATTGACAATGTGATATTAACAGTTTTCAAAGTCACAAAGTAAGACAACTATCTGGATCATAATCAGAGCTTTGGAGTCAGAGACAATTCTGAGTACTCAATCACTTACAGGTTTTAGTAATTTAACCATGACAAGTTTCTGCTGTGGCAAAATAAATTCTCAAAAGTGGCCACAGCATGGGCGCCTGGGTGGCTCAGTTGGTTAAGCGACTGCCTTCGGCTCAGGTCATGATCCTGGAGTCCCGGGGTCGAGTCCCACATCGGGCTCCCTGCTCAGCAGGGGGTCTGCTTCTCCCTCTGACCCTCTTCCCTCTCTTGCTATCTGTCTCTCATTCTCTCTCTCTCAAATAAATAAAATCTTAAAAAAAAAAGTGGCCACAGCAGTATTTCCCATTCCACATGCACTTCAAAACCATTGCCACACCCCCAACCAGAGATAGACTCTATTTCCCCTCTCCTTGAAATGGAGTGTGACTTTGTGGTTGCCTCAAAGCATAGAATGCAGCAGAAATGATACTAAGGCCAGATCATAAAGGGTGATGCAGATACAGGTCCCACCTGGCCCTCTCATTGAAAACTCACCCTGGGAAGCCAGCCGCCATGTTGTGAGGAAACCCAGGCTACATGGACAGGGCACACGGAGGTGTTCTGGTTGACAAGCCCAAGTAAAATTTCAGCCAGCGACCAGCATCAACCACCATACATGTGGAAGGAACAAGCCTTCAGATAATTCCAGGCCTGAGCTATGGAGCTACCAGAGCCTTTGCTGATTGTAGCCGAGATGATCAATCCCTACCAAGACCTGCCCAAACTCACAAGGTTTGTGAACAAGTGAGCAAAGTAAATCCTACCATTATTTTAAGCCATTAAGTTTTGGTATGGTTTGTTATGTAGCAGTAGATAACTGGGAAAAGCACCTTTTTTGGTTCTTGTGAGGATTAAATGAAATAGAACATAGAAAATTCCTGGTACAGTGTCTGAAACACAGTAAATGTGAGTTATCTGTAATGTGTCCATAACTATGGCAATTGCCTCAAAATAGCATATTTATTTCTATCCCTTCCTTATTTAAGAATTATAAAGAGACATATTATAAGTTTCTGCTTTTAATACATATAATCCAGTAAGACAATCAGCTATGTACTCAAATAGTTATAGTAGAAAACAGAAGAAAGTTAGTGCTACGTATCTTAAAATTTGAAAAAGTTCTTTAACAAATATCAAACTATGAATAGTGGAAACCTCTGGGGAGTGGGATTGCATTTAAGTAGGAGATAAGGAAAAGACAAGAGGAGCATAGAAGAATGGGCTTTCAACTACATACTCTTCTGCATTGTTGGAATTACTACAGGAAACATGCATTTCTTTATTATCCTTCTTACTGAACTATTACTTATAAACAGTGAAGTGTACAAATTGTAAGTGTGCAGCTAACTTAATTTTTAATTGTGTATTTACCCATATAACCATCACCCAAGCATACATTAGTTCACAAAGAACTCTATTACTATAGATTAGTTTACATTTTATAGAATTTTATATAAGTGGAATCATATGGTATGTACTTATTTTTGTCTTATTCTTTCACTTTTGAGATCCATTTTTGTTGTGTATATTAATGGTTCATTATTTTTTATTGCTAAGTAGTATTTCATTGCATGGATACACCATGATTTGTTTGATAGACATTTGGGTTCATGGTTTCCAGTTTGGGGTTATTACAAATTACTCTTCCATGATCATTTCTGTGCAAGTTGTTTTATGGGCATATGTTTTCATTTCTCTTGGATAAATATCTAGAAGTAGAATGTCTGACTCATATGGTGTGTATATATTCAACTTTTTAAGATATTGCCAAATATTTCCAAAGTAGTTGTGCTATTTTACATTCCCACCAACGTGTAAGAAAGTTCTAGTTCCTCCATATTTTTGCTAGTATGGTCAGCTTTTAAAATTTAGCCATTCTAATTAGTGTGTAGTGGTATCTCATTGCAGTTTTCATTAGCATTTTCCTGATAATTAATGCTGCTGAGCTTACTTTCATGTGTTTACTTTTTATCCACTTCTTCTTTCATGAAGTGTTTATTTACATATTTTGCTCATTATTCTTAGAGGGCTTTTTTTTAATTATTGAGATTTGAGAGTTCCTTATATATTCTGGATACAAGTCTTTTACCAGATATATGCAAATATTTACTTTCAGTCTGTGGTTTATCTTCTCATTCTCTTAACAGTGTCTTTCAAATGGCAGAAAATTTTTAATTTTGATGAAGTTCAATTAATCAATTTGTTTTTTATAGATTATGTTTTTGTTGATTTAGCTAAGACATCTTTGCATAACCAAGGTTTTCTTCTAGAAGTTTTATACTTTTAGGCTTTACGTTTAGATCTGTGATCCATTTCAAGTTGATTTTTACATATGGTATGAAGTGTAGATCAAAGTGTTCTTTTGGTTTCAGGGGGAGGAGGCTTGCATATAAATATCCAATTATTCCAGCACTATTTATTGAAAAGACTATCCTTTCTCCACTGGATTGCTGTTGTCAAAAATCAGTTGTGCATCAGGGAAAGACAAATATCATATGATTTCACTTATATGTGGAATCTAAAAAATCACAACAAACTAAGAAATAAATGATTCAAATACTGGGAACAAACTGGCGGTTACAGAGGTGATGTGGGTGGGCAGGAATGGGCACAACAGAAGACAGTGTTGGAGAGGTACAAACTTCTAGTTATAAAATAAGTAAATCACAGAGATGTAAAGTACAGCATAGGGAAACATAGTCAATAATACTGTAATAACATTGGTGACAGATGGTGACTACACTTACTGTGGTGAGTACTGAGTACTTGTCGAATCGGGGCACATGGGTGGCTCAGTCAGTTAAGCGTCTGCCTTCGGCTCAGGTCATGATCCCAGGGTCCTGGGATTGAGCCCTGCATCGGGCTCCCTGCTCAGTGGGGAGTCTGCTTCTCTCTCTGCCTGCCACTCCCCATTTCCCCTGCTTGTGCTCTCTCTCTCTGACAAATAAATAGATAAAATCTTAAAAAAAAAAAAATTGTCTAACCAGTATGTTGTACACCTGCAACTAATGTAACACTCCATTTCAATTATACGTCAATACTAAATTTTTTTAGGGGCGCCTGGGTGGCTCAGTCATTAAGCGTCTGCCTTTGGCTCAGGGCATGATCCCAGGGTCCTGGGATCGAGCCCCACATCAGGCTCCCTGCTCGGCGGGAGGCCTGCTTCTCCCTCTCCTACTCCCCCTGCTTGTGTTCCCTCTCTCGCTGTGTCTCTGTCTGTCAAATAAATAAATAAAATCTTTAAAAAAATAATAATAATAAAAATAAAAATAAAAAATAAATTTTTTTAAAAGTCAGTTGTCCATATGATACATGTCTTTCTCTGTTTGACTTATTTCACTCAACATAATACCCTCCAGTTCCATCCACGTCGTTGCAAATGGCAAGATCTCAGTCCTTTTGATGACTGCATAATATTCCATTGTATATATATACCACATCTTCTTTATCCATTCATCTGTCGATGGACATCTTGGCTCTTTCCACAGTTTGGCTATTGTGGACATTGCTGCTATAAACATCGGGGTGCACGTACCCCTTTGGATCCCTACTTTTGTATCTTTGGGGTAAATACCCAGTAGTGCAATTGCTGGACTCTGAAAAACAAACAGGGTTCTAGAGGGGAGGGGGGTGGGAGGATGGGTTGGCCTGGTGGTGGGTATTGAGGAGGGCACATTCTGCATGGAGCACTGGGTGTTATGCACAAACAATGAATCATGGAACACTTCATCTAAAACTAATGATGTAATGTATGGGGATTAACGTAAGAATTAAAAAAAAAAAAAAAAGTCAGTTGTCCATATATGTAGGGCCTATTTCTGAACTCTACTATGTTCCATATCTATCCCAATACTAATACCATACTGTCTTGATGACTGTCACTTTAAAAGTCATCTTAAAATCAGATAGTATTGGTCTTCCATAGTCGTTCTTTTTTTTTTTCAAGGTTGTTTTGGCCTTCGTATGTATATTTATGCTAATTTACATATTGCAATTCTGACTTTTGTAAAATTTCCACTCGGTGATTTGCTAGAGGTCCAATCCCACTGAGACTCAGGCCCTGTGTAAATGCACTGAGGGTATAGCTGAGAATGGCTTAAGTGATCCTATGGTAGGTTCAGATGGCTAATAAAAAAGCTGTCTTTCAGAAGCAAACATGACATGCAACTGTAACAACATCATCCAGGGAGCAGAGAGTTAACAGGAAGAACAGAGAGAAACCAAAAGGAGTTCCTCTGATATTTTCTTTTATTTTTTTTATTTATTTTTTTTAAGATTTTATTTATTTGCGAGAGAGAGAACGAGAGACAGAGAGCATGAGAGGGGATAGGGTCAGAGGGAGAAGCAGACTCCCTGCTGAGCAGGGAGCCCGACGCGGGACTCGATCTCGGGACTCCAGGATCATGACCTGAGCCGAAGGCAGTAGCTTAACCAACTGAGCCACTCAGGTGCCCTCCTCTGATATTTTCTTATGCATATTCTTTATGAGGTTTAATAAACTCCTATTTTAAAATATATAAATAAACCCTACCATCATTAACACTCTAGCGTTTTACTCAGATGATGGGACTGCATACTTCCAGGTGAGACCACAGACCCGAATGGAAGGTAAGTTTTACTTATAGGCAGAGGAGGAGGCAGACTCTGTGGGGCACAGTGGGGAAAGGGAAGATTGGTTGGGGTATCTGAGGCTCAAGGCAGCAGAACTGGCACATGGCCACAGGGGCTAAAGGAGGAAATATTTTATCAAGGGAGGCAAGAATATGCCCAATTTTGGCCACTTTGCTGGTTAACAGGATGCCCAATGGCAGCAATTACCTGGAAAATCTTTGCATGTTGGTTTTGGCTGCCAGTACACACTTCCGTTTCCTGCTCCATTTGATGAAGGGTCCCAAAGTTCATCTTGTGACATTTGGTCACTATAGGAGGAAGCAATAGGAGGTAATTGTTAGGGGATAACATCCTGTACTTCTCATGTTTCCATCAAAAAGCGGGAACTTGACTTCTCAAGAGGAAGGAATATGGGAGGATCACTTCCAGCTTCTCTCTGACTCCCTCACTTAACTGTTCTCCAAGTCACAAAGACTGACTCATCTGACTGGTGAATTGAGCAGGACTTGAGCGTGCTTGCCTGGGAGCCTTCTGTGTTCTTACCTACAGAGCCGGCCTGTCTGTAGTATGCACTTTTCTTTCTTCTTTGTAGTGCTGACAGGCTGTACCCCTGCCAGGAGAGGCCTGTTTTTAACTAAATGTGCCAGTGACTGGGTGGGAATGATCAGATCACAGGGAATATAGGAAGAAGCCTACTTGGCCATAGACCCTAGCCCTTTTCTTCAGCTTACCTTCATCAGTAGTAAATCTGGTATTTCGATCTCCATATGTCTGGCTCCTAGGTCTTGGTTCTAATTTCAGGAGGGAAAGATAGCTGTGCTGTTAGTCTCCTACCACACCTACATTAACACAGAGGGAGCTTGGAGGAAGATAGGTTGGTAGGAGAAGGTTAAAACTATAAGGGGAGGGACGCCTGGGTGGCTCAGATGGTTAAGCCTCTGCCTTCAGCTCAGGTCATGATCCCAGGATCCTGGGATCAAGCCCCGCACTGGGCTCCTTGATCAGCTGGGAGCTTGCTTCTCCCTCTCCCTCTGTCTCTCCCCCTGCTCATGCTCTCTCTCTCTCTGTATCTCTGTGTCTCAAATGAATAAAAAAAAAAAAAGCTATAAGGGGAAACAAAATGAAAAAGATGGAACACTACATCAAAAACTAATGATGTAATGTATGGTGATTAACATAACATAATAAAAAAAAACTAATGTAAAAAAAAAAAAAATATGGTCAGAGCCATTGCTCTGAGAGGTCCTCAAACCTCAGGCTGCAAAGATTGGGCTGTGGCCAGTGTGGAGTCTGCAACTCCAGAGCAGCTGGGGTTGACAAAACAGGGCTCATGAGGAATGTGCCCCACTTGGGACACAATCTCAGACAGGCTGCAGACAGATGCTTTCTCACCCTTCCTCCTCTCTCCATTGCCAGCTCAAGTGAGATTCAGGCAAGTCTGGATGTGGTGCTTTTGTCCCTTAAAAAGAGAACAGCCTGGTATCATCTATGTGTCCACTTCCAATGCAGATTTGACTTTCCTTGTGCCCCAGTGTTTGTGAAAGGAAAAGGGGGAAGGATGGAGGCTATATAACTCAGTATTTCCCTTAGTATGCATGCCAAGGTATACATTATGAATTTACTTTTGTGTATAGAAAAAAAAAATATGGTCAACTTATTTATGACAAATGATACCAATTTTCCATTTATGGTGGTGATATAAAGTTGTACTCTAAAAATAAATTTAATTGAAAATAAAAATTTTTTAGAGAAAATAAGTAAACAATATTACATATGGTATTTGAATATGGTAGAAATTGTGAAGGTTATCTGTGAATGAGAGAAGTCTGGGAAGCTAAAAGTTATGTGGAAAGGATCACAAGATACCCAAAATATGCATTATTTTTTAGAGGCTATTAATAGCAAAGTTAGATCTTTCTGTGATGAAATCTAGGATTTGTAGTGAATTCACATATTCTGTGACTCTTTTAGGAGTTAATTATAATCGCACAAAGTTCATCTCCAATTCTTTTTTTTTTTTTTGACTTCCAAATTGACACTTACTATGAAGTACTGAAGTCTGTGACTTACTTTAAAAATGTACCAAAAATTAAGACAGATAATGATGGATATCAAACTAATATAACAAAATGCTTACAGTTATAGAATCTAGCTGGTAGATACATGGGTGTTCACTGTATAATTTTCAACTTTTCTTTATATTTGAAAACGTAATGAACTGTCAGTGGAAGAAGATAATAACGTGCCTTCTTTTACGTATAGTTTAGTTGACTTTACAGGTGAATTTTGACATTGAGTACAGAGCAAACATAGATTCATAACCTTGGACAGATGGCCCTTTATTCTCTGACATTTCTTATCAACCAGTTTAGAGGAGCTATTTTCACTTACCTAATGATTCAAATTTGCCCTTAGGTTAAAACGTGAGTTTTACAATGGCTAGAGGGGAAAGTCAGTCAAAAAAGAGAACCAAATGCTGGCAAACTGCATCCCTTTTCTTGAACAAAGGTCAAGAACAAGGGGTCGCTGTTCAATATCTGCAGCTATGAAAAAATATGAGCTGCAGGCTTGCTGTCTCTTTCACAAAAATGTCTTGAATGCAAGACTTTTCCTTTTCTTGATTTAATATTCACTGTATTTTTCTAAAGTTGGAATTTTAAACTCTCCCTAGAGGAGTTTTTAGTCAACGAAATATGTAGAATGTTGAGGCCAACACCAAGTTTTCAGTTTATAAATACCTCCAGTAAGCAAAACAACAACAAAAAAAGAAAGATTAACTCAAATGACTTAAAAGCATGCCAGGGGCCTTATCAAACAGATAAGGATTAATTTAACCCAACCCAGGGGCAATATCTAGGCATTTTTCTCCCTTGCTTAAAACAAACACTTGACATTGAGAAAGATTAAAAAACATTAAATGTGGGGCGCCTGGGTGGCTCAGTCGGTTAAGCGGCTGCCTTCGGCTCAGGTCATGATCCCAGGGTCCTGGGATGGAGTCCCACATCAGGCTCCCTGCTCAGTGGAGAGTCTGCTTCTCCCTCTCCGTCTGCCTGCCTCTCTGTTTACTTGTGCTCTCTATCTCTCTGTCAAATAAATAAACAAAACAAACAAACAAACAAAAAAACATTAAATGTAGTGCCTGTTCCCCAAAGTGGTCTCTGCTACTCTTTCTAATAGGAGTTCTACTTGTAGGGTTCATTCAACTTTATGAAGATATTTTCTTTTAATAAAATGAAAAATAGGTTTTTTTTCAGTTCTAGCAAAAAGTGCACACTAGAATGAATCGGGATTTTTTTGCTCATGATTTCTGTGAAGAAATAAATGCCGCATTTTAACAAAAGCTCCCCCAGAGACTTTCCTTTCTTATGGTGAGAGACACTTTTTCATACACATATTATTTAAATAATTGTTTCCACTGAAACAATTGCTATTCTACAGAAAAAAAAAATACCCAAAATTTATGAACTCACTTTTTAAGTCAAGAATATTCCCAAGGCCGTTCTAGTTCCAAAAAAAAACACAAGTCATTAAAAAAAATGAGAGAGAGACAGAGAGAGAACACTTTGTTAACTACAAAGAATTACTACTCAGGAGTAAATTTTTTTTTTTTTTTTAGGATTTTATCTATTTATTTGTCAGCAAGAGAGAGAGAGCACAAGCAAGGGAAACATGGGGAGCAGCGGGCTCCCCACCCAGGAAAGAGCCTGATGTGGGGCTCGATCCCAGGACTCTGGGATCATGACCTGAGCCAAAGGCAGACGCTTAACCGACTGAGCCACCCAGGCGCCCAGGAGTGAATATTGGAATAATTACATAGACGTTGCTTCTCTTGGTCCTTAGTCTTTTCCTGACAAAAAGATAACCATTCTCTGAGAATACCTTTGCATTCATTCATTTATTAATAATTAACTGAACAGGGGTGCTTGGGTGACTCTTTTATCTGAAACATTATCATTATTATTTTTTAATGAATTCCATTTCTGCCTTAATTAGCCAGTTTTTGGCTGAGTCAGAAAGCAACCAAGAACTCTGATTTCTGGCACTTCAATGTTTATCAAACATGAGCCTTACTGAATTAAAAATGAGCCTTGGGCTGGGAAAAGAGCAAAAGAGCATTCTTCTTCATACCAAAGTCCTCAAGTCTGTAAGATTCAAAAAGAAACTTATTATTAAACATAATACAATTTGATCACTTTCCAAGTACCTAAAAGTTGGTGTCTTTAAATTATAAAATCCTAAGCCTTAAAGTCCTTATGTCTGGAAACATTCTTTTCAGAAACCATACCACTACCCCAACCTGTTTCAAAGCCACACAATCTGAAGTTTTCCAGAGAGTTAGGATGTGAACTTGGCTTTGATATTTAGTCTTCCTGCTTTCTTATTCTTGCAGTGACTACTGGCATCATTACCAGGTACAGAAGCATTAATACTTAGAGTTAACAGGACATTACAAGTATTTTGATAAATACTACATTGATAATAGCAACTTCCACTACAAGGAGCTCATTTAAAAAATATAATGGAGTCACCTCAATCTCATCTGATGGTAACTCCATCCTTTAGTTGCTCAGGCCTTACCCCTTCCTCTCACAGTCCACTGGTAGATTCTTTTGGCTCCTACTTCCAAAACATATCCAGAATACAACCAGTTCTCACCACCTCTACTGCTTCTTCCCTGGTCCAAACCACCATCTTTCTTGCCTGGATTACTGCAAAACTGGATGCAGGAAGATAATAGAGAAATGCCATCACAGTTCTAAAGGGAAATGAGTTTGAATCTAGAACTGCAGGTCCAATCAAAATGAAGTACAGGGAAAAAATAAAGGCCTTGTCAGAAATGCAAGGACTCAAACCTCTCTCAAGCACCCTTCTTGTGGGGGGCATGTGTGGGGGGGTACAAGGGATGGAAAGAGGTATATGTGGTGGAGGGAACTACTTATATACTTCAGCAAACAACAAAAAACACCCCTACATTTTAGAAAGGTGAGATATAAAACAAAACAGAATATAGGAGTGCAAGGAAAATATATCCCAGGATGACAGCTAAAAAACCACATTGTCCACGTTTGATTAAGTTAGTTAAAAGCTTAGGATGATCTCAGGCTTATACTGAAGAAGATATTTTTCTCCTGTCAAAAAAAAAATAAAGGCAAGAATGTACCTCATGAATCCCAGGATGAGAGCTAAAAGCACTCTGAACAAATTTGGTAATTCAATAGCAAGATAAAAGAAAATGAAAATCTGCAAAAGCCATGACCCAATTATGAAGCAAATAACACACAGCATGATTTGGAGAAGTTGATAGCTATATGATAAAATAATCCTTTTGACCTTTAGCTTGGAATATTCTGCTTAAATCAGCATAGACTTCAGGACATAAGATTGGATATGTAGGAGACAAAACCACCTGGCTAACCTTTAAACACTTCTGCATAATCCAGCGCATAATGGCTAGTTACTGGTTTGTAGTTTTTAGGAAAAAAATATAAAGGAAAAGACAAGTCAAATATAGTCCCCCCAAATAATATAACCTATTAATGTTGATTATATCAACTAATTGTGTAACTTAGAGAAATTAAGAGGTAAAGGGCAGTAATGGGCTGAAGGGAAGTATAGCGTTGGTCATCTCCACAATGGTAGCGAGTCAAGAGACACTGTTTAAAACAGATGGATCAAGAAACAAAGATTACTAAAAGTTATAAAAGACACTGAAAGAAGAACTAAAAATATTAAATGGGGAGGAGGAATGGACATTCTTTATCATTCATACTTAAATGACAAATCAAGAAATAGCAGCAGTAAACCTAGACCCAGTGATGGAGGTAGGTAGTACTTACCCGAAGAATAAAAAGCAGCTGTTACCTCTGAGAAGCGGTGTGAATGGCACACTTTTTATTCTCTATCCATCTGAATTGCTTGAAACTTTATTCAGGTACATGCACTAAAATTAAAATTGTTTTTAATCCTAAGAAACACTGGGGCTGGTAGACTTAGAAGAGAATGATAGCCGACAGTCTACTAGTGCAGAAAAAGCAGGTATAAAAACTCAAAAAAGGTTTGAAGTTAAAGATCATTTAAAGTAAAGGCATAAACTTACTGAGCACTACTAAATACAGAAGAGTCAATAAAAGAGATTTGTAGTTAGGACTCAGTGATTCAGACAACATAGATGTTTAGTATTTTCTATTTAAGATGGCAGAGATTAAACTATTTCCATCCAAAATTATATAACAAAATACCTCTGGCCTTGAAAGTATTTCAGATTCTGGATAATTCAATTCTGGACCAAAAAATATCGTTACATCTATTTATGGATAACATTCGATTGTCCAATACTCTAACACTTTTGTTTGAGAAGACAAAGAATGACATTAAGTAATCCTTAAAATCATTATGATAATTAATAGCATGACACCAAGGTTATAATACTTTAATAAAACTTTTACATTTCTGAAACAACTTATTCAATTCATACAATATACATGATATAGCAAACAAAAACATTTTTTGAAAAGATTTTATTTATTTATTTTGACAGAGACACAGAGAGAGAGGCAACACAAGCAGAGGGAGTGGGAGAGGGAGAAGCAGGCTTCCCGCTGAGCAGGGAGCCCGATGCAGGGCTCGATCCCAGGACCCTGGGATCATGACCTGAGCCGAAGGCAGATGCTTAACAACTGAGCCACCCAGGAGCCCCAAACAAAAACATTTAAAGCACATTTCTTTTGACTGTTTACTCAATATATATCTCTGTCACATATTCTTTTGGTATTCTTCGGAATTGTTATACAAAGCTTTAAAAAATTAAATTTTCATATAAAAATAGTTATTTATCTGGCTTTTTAACAATTGAGTTTTCAAATTAAATAACAAGGTGTTCTGTTTATCAATGTATATTACGTAGAAATAGTTAAATACTTCAATATTTAGAAAAACATCAAGAAGTCCGTTTTCTAATGGCTTGCTACATCTTTAAGTTGTTGATTCAAATTTTATAATTTTAAAATTACATGTTCTGTGGGTATAAAAATTAAAAAAAATACATTCCAATTTAATAAAAAAGTCTTCTAAATTTACATTTTTCAAACACTGCTATGATTGCTATAGTGACTATCTTGTAGATATACTTAGCCAAAATGAATTAATTTTTCAAAATCAGTAACATGGAGTATGTTGGCAAGATTTCTTTAGAAACAAATGAAGGTAATTATAAAGTCAATGTTATCAATGTACTACTACAAATAAATACGTTTAAAGTATAATTACTTTGTTTTAAAAAGCAGAACATAAAAATGCATAGAACAGGTGAAGATTTTTTTTTAATGTAAATCACTAGTACAGAAATCTGGGCTCTTAATCCCTTAAGAAATTAGAGGATTTCAATTTAAAAGATGACTTCTCACTAGGGATATTGTGACTTTCTATGAATCAAAAAAAAGAAAGTCTATTATTTCTATTCAGATGCTTCTAGTGTTTTGGTTCAAGTGTTTCTACAGAACTCCTTTAACTTAAATGTTCTTTCCCTGAAAAAGACATTTTAAGTTAATAATTTTGGCCTCACGACATATATGCTTTAAAGATACATGTGATTCTGCAGCCAATGCCTCCCCCATTCTAATATCTATCCATATATGCACTTATAAATAGACACATTTTCAGGATTATAAAAATACTTAATTTTTATAAGCTTAAATAATTACTGAATGTTAATACAGAATACATTAATATCTGTATAATTTTACTTTTATTTATAAAAAGGTTTTTATAGCAGCATTTGCATTGCAAATGAAATATGATCAAATGATGTTGCAGAGTATGTGGACTCACTGCAAACCGGACAGAGCAGCTGCCACGTTCTTCTGTAAGAAACATCTGTTCCAGCTCCAAAAGAGCAGTTCCTGTAATGTACAAAAACCATGAGGGGCTAATAACTTATCTGAACCTTATAAGTGCATTTAGAAGTTATCTCCATAGAATGGGCCGTATTTGTTAAAAGATCCACAAGTCGAAGTTATCTGTGCCCCAAGAAAAATTTTCTAATGAAGATACGTAAAAACTTAATGAATAGTGTTTTTAATTGAATCACATGAACTTACTAGAAATTAATGGAATTTTCAAGAGTAAAAAAATAAAACCATCACTGTGAGCGGTATAAGAAAGCGAAAGACTGATGTGAAATTTAAAATATGACAAAAAAGCAAATTAAAACTCTCAATCTCAAACACTCATATTAAGCTTGTTTTTGTTGAGTTCACGCTCCAGATTTCCAATCAAAGTATCAATGCTTTCTTGCAGGTCTTTAAGATTGACTTTTCGATCCACTGTAGACTCAATTGTCTGCATTGTCAAGTATGTCTGAAATGTGTACTCTTTGGACATGGGTACTGGCTGTTCAATCATTATATCTGGTCCATACATTTTGCTACAATTTTCTCCATTGTCTCTATCTTCTGAGGGGACATCATCATAATCTACATCATTAAAATTTTCTTTTGTCTTTAAAAAGTAGTTTTCTCCACAGCTGCTCCAGTCTCCTGCATAACGATTGCTAACTGGACTGTCTAATCTGGTTTGCCTTGGTCTAAGTATTCTTGATGAATCAGTACCACTCAAATTTAACATGCAAGGTCGTTCTTTCTTCCTCCTCAAATAATTTAGAGAAGACTTCTGCTCTGGAAACAAGTTGTCTGTTGATTCTTTGACAGTTAAACGTTGCACTAGAAACAAACAATAAATTTGCTTAGTCACGGCCATCCAACTGGCCTTAAAAAACCAGAGCAAAGATAAGCCGTTTAATAATCAACTACAAACATGCATTAAAACAAAACATGCACACTATTAAAAAATAAAGCATTCCATAATTACTTTTTTCTATCACCAGAAATAATCAAGATTAGGGACAGAAGCCAGTAGAATGTTCAATGGTGCTAATTCATGCCATATCATAACATCCCCAAACAAATTTCTGATGTTGATTAACTTTCGGTGCAAGTTAATTATTATCTAGCTATAATTCAAAGAGTAGCTAAGCTGGTAGCTTCTTCTAAATTAAAAGCTACAGTAAAAAAGCAGGCAAGGCATGTTGGTGTACAAACAAAACAAAAAGTTCCTTCTTCTGCAAACGTCTAAATGAGGCAAAGGCATCTAAAGTGCTCACTCTAACCTTTGTGCTTTTTTTGCAATTCTATTAGCAGCAGTGTCATAATTTTTTTTACTAAGCAGCCCAAATTTCACTTTGATAAAATGCACAAATACTAGACTTGACCATTTGTTACCTGAGTTTGATTACACAGCATTAGCTACTAATAGTCTTCATTTATTGCCTGAAAACAGTACAGATATTTTATTTTCCCATTCTGGTTAGGTATCTAACAATCTCAAATAACATTCTTCATATTAAGATTAATTTCTTCTAAGAGTATACATTGTGCTGGCCATACAGATTACTATGATATACACACATCATGACAAACCAAGGCTTTACTGCTTACCTTTTTTGTGAATATTGGACAAAACATTTGTCTAAGGTTCCTTCTGTATATAAAATGGACTTAAACGTTGGGGCATAGCTTTTAAAAACTGTCCATAATGCCTTTCTCTTTCTGCTTGTTCAGTCTCCATTAATAAATGCCTCTCCATTTACGCTTTCTTTCACTATGATACATATTATCAGTGTGAATATATTATCAGTAGTAACACACCCACTTTTCACACTCCAGCATATAATGAATGCTTGTTTCCTACTATAGAAAATAAGATAATTGAAAAGTAATACAAACATGTATATAGTTCTAGTTTTCCAGACTTACAGTGATCTTAACATTTTCCAGATCACATAATTTTTTTTACTTAGATTTTATTAAAATACTTGATAACTATATATAGGTATGTTTTTAACATTTCCATTTGTCCATATTTTTATAATGACCAGTATATATAATTATGAATAGCTAAAATCTCTTGATCAAAAATTTTCTGGAAAATAAAGGTCTGATATTTAAATTGGTCTTTAATAGCAGTATTAATATAGAATGCCCCATGCCATTAATTGATGCAATTACAGAATGAATATCTGAATTTTTTCCACTGTTTTATTATTTAATTGATGCAATTACAGAATGAATATCTGAATTTTTTCCACTGTTTAATTATTCAAACTCCTTTTTCTCCTCTACCTGCTAATACCCAATAAGTCTCCTTGCCTTTCTCCCTCATTTTCTGTGCTATTCCTGTTCTTAGTGCTTAAGTGTCATGACTGATGTTTTCATTACAGGACTTTGCTAACCTTGAAGTCATCTGGTTTGTGGTCCAAAGTAAAACTTTTTTTTTTTTTTTAAGTAAGCTCTACGCTTGGCAACATGGGACTTAAACTCATAACCCCAAGAGTTGCATGTTTTACCAACTAAGCCAGCCAGGCACCCCAAAGTAAAACATTTCTGACTGTGGGTTGAGCTTATCTTGTTGTGCCCTGACACTCACCTGCAAAACCCAGATTTATTTTGTTGCCAATTACTTAAAGTTGTTTAACTAAATCCCTATTCAAACATGATTTTTGTATATTTTCTTGGAAAATATTTAAGAAAGCAATTATAATATTTTATATCTTTTAGACTAAAAATTCAATTCGTGAAAAATCAACTTCACTGACTTTTTAAACTACTGATGGTGGAGTTGTTTCCTATAAAAAATGCAGAGAAAATGGCTATTTTAACCCCAAAAGGAAAGTTCTGGTTTTCCCAGCACTATGACTGGCCAACTGCAACAGAATAAAATTTAAAATGCAATCTGTTTGCTGAAAATGTTTCAAAATGTAATGATAAGTACTAAGAAACTTAATTTTCTTATCTTGTTCTACTGATGGATTTATATTTTAATCACCACTTTATTAGCCTTTTATATATAGTATAATTGCCTTATTTAACAGAATATATCAAGTGCCTAGTTAATGCCAAGCACTGTCTTAGAACTTGGGTGCATAAGGGTAAGCAAAATATAATCCCTGACCTCATAAGGCTTAGTCTAGTGAGAAAAATGAAACAAAAAGAAATAAGAAAAAAATTATAGCTTTTCCCCAAGAAATCTGCCCCAAATTTACTCATCACAGAAAATGTGATACAGCAAACAGCTGGTCTAGGAGTTACACTCTCTCTAAAGCTATTTCCCCATCTGTAAAGAGAAAGTAAATTCCAATATTCTTCTTAAAACAGCAAAACCATTTTTAAAAAGCAACGATTTTGTAAAAATCCAATACATAAAAAAGATGAAGACTATTTTGATCAAAGGGAAGTGTGTTGACATTTTGTTCCCTCACCTGTTGCCAGTCTGGCTCCAAAGCTGCTTCCAAAGAACCTTAGGGCTTGGCAGAGGACAATCTGAAATGCCACTGGCAGGATGATTTTTACCTTCCAGTTCCAATATGCTAGGACTCTAACTGATCACTTTGCAGATACGATTTTTCAAATGGAAAGCTTAAAGCAAATGTTATCATTGCCCCAAATTAAAAAAATAATAATAATAATAATACAAAAATTAAAGTAAAAAACAAAGGTGGTAGCGGGAAGGGTGGAACCAAGTCTTTTTATCTCCGGAGTAGGGGAAATTCCACAAAAAGAAAAATAAGTAAGATATGCATATAGCAAGGAGGGTCAAACCCTTCTACCTGATGCACAGAGACGGGCATTCACCAAGTTCATATGCTGTGGCCCGTTCTCTGTATCACTACCAATTTTCTCAGTCATGGTAACTGCACTGCTTCTGCTTGATGTCTGCCTTTCCCTGAATCCAAAAGCAAATGATTTAGAGGGCCAAATTAACTGGTATTTATTCTCCCTATCTTTCTGCCCTTTATCTGAGGTACTATACCTAAAGAAAAATACAGGTTATTAGAAAAGGGGGCAGGTTGTTTTTTTTTTTTTGATTGAAGTACAGCTGACATATGGTTGTATCACTTTCAGGTGTAAACACAGTGAATCAACAACTCTCCACATTACACAATGCTCACCACAATAGGCGTAGATACCATCTGTCACCGACATTATTACAATAACATTCACTATATTCCCTATGCTGTCCTTTTCATCTGCTGGACTTGATTTGATTTGATAACTGGAAGTCTGTATCTCTTAGTCCTCTCAACCTATTTCACTCTTCCCTCCACCCACCTCCTCTCTGGCAACCACCAGTTTGTTCTCTTGTACTTATGAGTGTATTTCCAGCTTTTGTTTGGTTCATTTGGTTTTTTAGATTCCATATGTAAGTAAAATTATATGGTATTTGTCTTTGACTTATTTCACTTAACATGATACCCTCTTGGTCCATCCATGTTGTTGTGAATGGCAAGATCTCCTTTTTTAAATAGCTGAGTTAATATTCCATAGTGTGTGTGTGTGTGTGTGTGTGTGTGTTTCACATCTTCTTTATCCTTTCATCTACTGATGGGCACTTAGGCTGCTTCTACATCTTGGCTACTGTAAAGCTGCAATAAACACAGGGGTGCATATATCTTTTCAAATTCATGTGTTCATTTTCTTTGGGTAAATACCCCACAGTAGAATTACTGGATTGTATGCTATTTCTAATTTTTTGAGGATCCTCCATACTGTTTTCCATAGTGGCTACACCATTTACATTCCCACCAACACTGCACAAGGGTTCTCTTTTTCCCACGTCTTCACCAACGCTTGTTATTTCTTATCTTTTTGATATTAGTCATTCTGACAGGTATGAAGTGATCTATCACTGTGATTTTGATTGTATTTCCCTGATGATCAGTGATGTTGAGCATCTTTTCATGTGTCTGTTGGCCATCTGGATGTCTTCTTTGGAAAAATGTCTATTCAGGTCCTCCAGGGCAGTTATTTTTAAATAACATTAACCTCTGATACAGAATTAATAATAAAGAAATCAAGTACTGATAGTAAACTCCAGGTAAGCAAGTTTTCATTTGTGATTAGAATGATTAAGATGGTTCCTTTCCCAATTCCTGATGCTTATTAGAATTAAGGCAGTTGTAGGAAAAACTATAGGAAACACACATTTAAAACTTTAACCTGAGAGCTCCCTTATGTTGGGTACCAAATGCAGAAATCAAACCAATTATTAGAGCATCTTGATTCAGGATTTTTAAATAATTAATAATATATACCAATTCAATTAAAATATAAATTAGAAATGGTTTTTAAGCCTGTGTTTGAAAGAAAGCAAAAATTTTTAACTTTATAAATTTAAAAGTTGAAAATTTTATTCACTTTCTTTAATTAATTAGATGTATTTTAAAAGACTAAATGAAGCATTTCTTTGTACTTTCGTCTATCCTCATATGTATCCTTAAAAGAGTAACTAACAAAGAGCTAACTTTATGCAAAACACTTTGCTCAATGCCTTAGATGCTTTGTCTACAGAATCTTCACAACTCTGAGGTAGGCACTATTTATAGAGAAGCATACTGAGGCTTAGGGGAATTAAATATGTGCCTGGGCCACAATCTGGACCCGAATCCATACTGACTCTAGGGCCCAAGCACTTTGACCACTGTGTGCTACACAAAGCCCCTAAGTACTTTCATGTTTGGTATTATGCAGGGTAGGGAAGGGGAGTGGGAGTTACTAAAGAATAAGGAAATTTTGAAACTTAAATACAGCATCCTATATAGAACATCTAGTTAAATACATATTCCTTTTAGCTCTGAAACTATATAAGAGAGATATTAGGAAAATAACCGTCAGCTTTTTGTTATTGACTGGAACAAGGGATGGATAAGTAAGATGGAAAGATCAAAGATGACCGTCAAGTTAAGCCTGGATAATTTGAAGAACAACCATGAATACAGTAAAGATGTCAGGAAGAAGAATTGAATGAAGGCAAAAAATGAATTCTGCTTCATACCAGTTGAACTAAAAATGAGAAGGGTAAAGAAATTAATATTTACAGATTACCTATTATGTGACAAGAGCTGTGCTGAGCACCTTACAAACATAACTTTTTATTTAATTCTCCTATAAATTCTATAAACATATTATTAAATCCATATGACAAAAGATGATATTGAGGCTCTAAGATGTTAAAGAACTCGCCCAAGATCAGACTGCTAATAAGTAACACAACCAGGATACAAATCCAGATCTGACCAAAATGTGTACATTGATCTATATGTCTACAATATTATCAGCAAAAGCAAAAAATTTAAATGGAGAAATTTAAAGGTATCAATTCATAACTATTTGAAAAAGCAAAATCTAGAAAAGATTTTCTTGAATCATATATGGGCATATTTAATGATTAGCTAATTCAAACACCCTATCATTGAAAGAGAAAAATACTTCCATAGAATCATTTACCTGGCCAGAGTTGAAGTAAGTAATGAAGAACTTCAATATGTTTTTTAAAATCCAAAGCACTTGCAAGTTCCTCTGAATCAGTAAAGACTCTGTTGTTATGGGTGGAAGTCTCTTGCCTCTGACTTAATAATACTGGTCCAAAGCACACGGCCAAATTCTGGCAAGTCATCTTATTCACTTCATGATAAGAAGCCACCAATTTCAAATGATCCAGCAACATCTTTAGGGTTGCCTAAATTAAATTAAATTACATTTCACTTAATAGAGTTAAACACAGAGGCAAATTCAAGGACACAATTTATAGCAGAAAATATAGATAGGCATCCTGTCACTTTTTAAAAAGTAGTTTCAAAGATTTGCTTCCAAGTTGGATATTTGGAACTCTGAAACATATTTTATAAAAACATTACATAGGACACTTAGGTTCCAACGACATAATTTGATCCATTAAATGGTTAAAATATATACTCTTTATAAAAGGCTCATGAATGCATTCCAAATTTCAACTGGAGTCCTTGTGAAAATATACATCAACATTTTCCTCTCTTTCCTCCTCTAAAATGACAACCACAAAGGCTGTGATGGTAGGTAAGAGTGTTCATAAGCACAGATAAATCCTGTAATCATAAGTAGGGGACTACCATCCTTAAATCTAGGAAGCTAACGATTTCAAACATGACCCGGTCTATCATGATTCAGATTAGGAAAAAGGCCAATGCACTTAACTAATAAATACTTCAAGTAGACAAACGATGAATAGTATGGCTAGAAATAACAGAAAAATTTGTTGAAAAAGAATACTTTTTAATACTTGAAGGAACTAATAAGGGGAGTTTGCTCAAGAAGTGGAAGGTTATTTAGGTTCAAGCAATTATGGAAAAAAATGTTTTTGAAGTACTGGTATATGATCATTTAACAAATAAAATGAGTATATAATTTCTTCATAATTAAAGAAATGAATGATAAATAAAACTGTAATTCTAAAAATTAAAAAAAAAATCAAAATGACATATTTCTAGAGCCAAAAGTGACAACTGGATTCAGTGATCAGAAGGTCATTAGAAACCTTGGCAAAAACAAGTCCAGAGAGGCAGGGTGGGAAGCCAGATTACCATGTGTTGAGTAGTCAAGTGTGGTGAAGAAGAAGGACAGCCGAAATAAACATTCCTTCAATGTTTGGCTGTGAAAGAAAGGAATGAAGAGAGAAGGAAAGCCAGAGACTATAATTGATATTTTGAAATTAAAAAATCAAATATATGAATCATAAAAACAATGTAAGTAATAAGTATCTGTCCCTTTTCTCCATTCACTATGCATTTCCTAACATAAGTGGGACCCTACATTCATTGACATCTTAAGGCTAGTTTCAGCATATTGTGCTGTGAAAACACACACACACACACACACACAACCATCTCCGATTAAATATCGTAGGTTTAATCTCAATTGCAAGCCAAGAAATACAACTTAAAATAAAAAAATATTTTTTTGTCTACAAAGACGAGCTAAAAAATGTAATTGTTGTGCCCCTCTTGAAAAGTAACATGAAGATGTATTAAGAACCTTTAAATGTTCACATCATTTAAATCAACAATTCTACTCTGAGATTCTATTCTAAATACGTAATTCTAACTGAAAAGAAATCTCTGCATACAAATATATACAAATAGGTTCAAAACCTAAATATTATACAAAAGAGAATAGTGACAAATTATGTCAAGTTCACTCAATGGGATATTATGAAGCCTTTTAAAAAGGACGCCAATCGTATGAGCTTTAGGGCCTGAAAGGCCTAAATTCAGATAACAGACTACAACACTCATAAAAAGCTATATAATTTGGATAAGTGTTTAAATACCTGGATACTCATTTCTTCACTTATTAAGTAAAATGACACAATTTTACCTTTTATCAAAGAAGGAATATCTCTATCCCTTCACCCCACCCTTCTGCTGCTGCCTACCTCTTTGTAGCTGTTCCCCTCTTCCCACCCAAAGGAGTAGTAATTGCTAATCTAATTGGAGTGAGCACAGGATGTTCAAAAGACTACAGTAAACTGGTGAATGAAGTTTTGGGGCTTAACATTTCTATATGTTTGGGTGCCTGGGTGGCTCAGTCGTTAAGCGTCTGCCTTTGGCTGAGGTCATGATCCCAGGGTCCCAGGTTCAAGCCCCAAGTTTGGCTCCCTGCTAAGCAGGGAGTCTGCTTCTCTCTCTCCCTCTGCCCCTCCCCACCTTGTGCTCTCTCCCTCTCTCTCTCTTTCTCTCAAATAAAATATTTTTTTAAAAATTTCTATATATGCCCTTTCTACCCTCACATGATAAAAAATACAGGTAAATGGGCGCCTGGGTGGCTCAGTTGGTTAAACGACTGCCTTCGGCTCAGGTCATGATCCTGGAGTCCCGGGATCGAGTCCCGCATCGGGCTTCCTGAACGGCAGGGAGCCTGCTTCTGCCTCTGACCCTCCCCCCTCTCATGTGCTCTCTCTCTCTCATTCTCTCTGTCTCAAATAAATAAATAAAATCTTAAAAAAAAAAAAAAAAAAGATGTTTAAAAAAAAAAAAAATACAGGTAAAGTCGGCCTCATCTGGACAAGCCCAGCCATATCACCCTTATTCTCCCTTTTGTTCTAAGGAACAACAGCTAAAGTTAGGCTAAGACTGTTCTGCAGACCCAGCTATCCTACTATCTGCTCTGCAGGCATGCCTGAAGATACTGATCTCAAGATTTAGACTGTGAGGAGGTGGCAAATGGGAAGAGGCAAGAAGGAAAGAAATGGTGGTGGTAAGGGTTGTTTAAGTCTTGAGGCTAAGCCACATACATGAAACAGTTACCATATTCTTTAAATACTAAAAGGAAATAAACTAATATGTTAATTGTTGCCTTTGGATATTGATAATTGCAATTTTCCATTCTTTTCTATATCTTCCCAATTTTTCTATAATAAACATGTATTATTTTAATAATAAGGTAATCATACTTTTTAAAAAATGTATGGGAGATACCTGTGCCTAAACTAAAATTATACACAGAAAAGATAAAACTGTTATCTAGATTTATTGTTTAAGAAGCAGTTTTTAAATGTATGTTGTTTAAGGAGACTTTAGTAAAGGCAGAGCTTAAAGTCGTAGTGCCACAAATATGAAATACCTGTACAATTATTTGTAGCACTGGAGCTAAGTATATATTCATTAGCTGGCTTTTAGGGAAAAAGGTATACCACATATGTTTACCTTCTCAACATCAGGAAGACAATCAAGCAGGTCAACAGTGTCCTTAGAGTCACTTGGGTCATTCTCACATCCTCTTGACGACATTTTCAAAGGATTTTTTGCCATTGCGTCTAATACAGCCTCATAAAGCTGCTTTGTTATCAGGGGAGAAGGAAGTTCTCTTAGATAGTCCTTAAGAACGCCTTTAGAAAACAAAGACAGAGAGATAGCAGTTGGTCTTCAGAATAAAATTAAAAAACTGAATTTTTTTAAAGTATTGTTATAGCCAAACTTTAATATTCTGAAAATAATAAAAACAACAACAAAAACCTATTAGAACAAAACACTAGCATTTTGTAATCTTATAAATTGCCTCAGTAATTGACTTCTTGTTTTGAAAGCATGCTAAAAATGCACACACATAATTTCCAATGATCATACATATTAGGTTTGTTATTCATAAAGTAAGCAATTCATGGTACATATACTCTATTGATTCTGGCCCTCCTTAAATACATGTGAAACAAAAGTTGAGAAAACAAGGCACACTAATATTAATTATAAATTATTCCAATTACATGAATCTTGATTTTCTAGACTTTTGAAAGTTAAAGAATACAATGGCCCATGTACAGCATGGTGACTATAATTAAAAATACTGTATTGTATATTTGGAAGTTGTTAAGAGAGCAGACCTTGTTTTGTCATTTGTTTATTTACTGATGAGAAACTGAGTATTCTTCCTTATATTGCTTTGTAGATTTTCGGTGTTGTATCCAAAGAGAAGCCTGGATTAAAGTATCTGTTTGAATAAACTAGAATCACATCTTCCTGCTATGCCATAAGATTTTTAAAAGTGGAGTACATCACAGTATTCCAAAGTATGAATGTTCTAGAATTTTATCTAGGCAGTCACTACAGATGGAATACTTCGGTTGTTTCTAATCTTTTGTTATTCTAAAACATGCTACAATGAATAGCCTTGCATACTATTACTTGTATGTATGCAGATATGTCTATAGAATAAACTCCCCAAACAGGATCACTAAATCTAAAATGCATTTGTGATTTCGAGGGAAAAGGAGGGGTAAGGATGTTTCCTAGGTTTGGAGCTTGAGCATCTAGGTGGATAGTGCTATACTTTTAAAAGGGGGGAATAGGGGATAGAAAGAAGTTTCATTTTGAATATATTCAGCATAAAGTATCTATGGGACATTCAAGGTTGCTGGATATAAATATCTGAGGCTCAGGAAAGAGATGGTTGGAGACCCTGAGAATGATCAACTTAAAAATGCTTAAAGATGATAACAGAGCTTAGGAATAGCTGAGATGATCAGGGAGGCAGATGATGTGAGAAGGCCCTGAAGAACACCAGCTTTTAAGGGGTCATCAGGAAGAGGACTTTCCAAAGAGGACTAAAGAAGTATGGGTGGTAAGAAGAGGCTAAGGGGAGACTGGCGAGTACACTGCCAAGGAAGTCAAGAAAAGAATGTTTCAAGAAAAGGTTTACAGGGTGCCTGGGTGGCTCAGTTGGTTAAGCGACTGCCTTCGGCTCAGGTCATGATCCTGGAGTCCCGGGATCGAGCCCCGCATCGGGCTCTCTGCTTGGCAGGGAGTCTGCTTCTCCCTCTGGCCCTCCTCCCTCTCATGCTGTCTCTCATTCTCTCTCTCTCTCAAATAAATAAATAAAAATCTTTAAATAAAAAAAAAAAGAAAAGGTTTACAGTATCAACTGATAGCCAACAATAAGCAGGTTAGATAAGAACCATGTTAAGTACTATGGAGCACAGTGTTTCTCAAACTTGGCTGCACACTGAAATAACCTGTAGAACTTAAAAAAAAAAAACAAACATTCCAGAGCCCCATGCCAGCCCTACTAAATCATAATCCCCAGGGGTCAGGGCTCATGTCCTTGTATTTTTAACAAATTCCTGTTGTGATTCTAAGGTTGCAGTTTTTGTAACTAGGTATAAGAAACATGAGATAATTTAAGACAAGGATCAAAAAATGTCCACCAGACAAAGAAGTCAGCAACCTTGGTAAGCACAGCTTCAGGGGAATAAAGGACACAGAAGTCAGGTTGCATTTGGTTAGGAAGTAAATGGATGTTAAAGAATTAGAGAAAGAGAAGAAAGGTAGGCAATCTGCTTCAGAAATCTGTCTTTGAGAGAAGGTGATAACTATAGATGAGTGGGAAGGGGAGAAGCAGGATCAAAGTAGGGATTTTTTTTTTTTTTAAGATGAAAGAGACTTGAACATTTAAATGCTAATATAAAGAAGATATTAAAATGGTTTTCAAGGTCCAAGAGACAGGAATAAGCTGAGCAAAATTCCCAAAAAGGAAAGAAGAAGAGACTCCTGAGAACACATGAGGGAATTAAAATTAGTCCAAAATGTGAGGAAGATAATTTCTATACTCTTACAGAAAAGGGAGTGGAAAAGTGGCAAGGATGTATGCCAAAGAAAGCATGTTGGCAGGCTGGGTCACACGTAGATGAGGTTCCTCTCTGATGGCTTCTATTTCCTCCATGAAGTTAGGAGGCAGGGTCATCAGCTAAGAGTGATACGGGTAAAAGTGAGATTTGAGGAGTGAGAAAATAGTAAAGACACTCTGGAGAATGAGAGAAGGGGGGTTGGAGAGATAAGAACATATTTATTAGCAGACACCACTGAAAGCCCAGTTAATTCTGAAGTCCATGAATTTATACTAGTATCAAGATATACCCTTGTGTGATTTTTTTCTAGTAGCAATCAGGAACTCAGATACAGGCTAGAAAAACAGACCAGTTGTTCCAGCCAACATGGAGTAATGCGGACAAAATTTAACTTCCTGCCTGAAACAACTGGCAACACCAGATAAAATATCTAGAAACAAAACAAAACTATGTTCAACACACTGGACATCAGGCAACAAAGGATATCCCTAAGGGATGGAAAACTAATGCAGTGTGCCCATAACTGCCTCAGCTTACTGCCTGAAAGCCTTTCTAGGTCACAGTGAGGAGGTGCAAATACAGGTAGCTAGTAAGTCTAGCTAAGTTGAGGAGAGGAAGCCAGAAGTCTAAGGAGAGCAAAGCAGCTAGAGCTTGAAGGACAGTATTAGAGAGTAGACAGCTGTCCAGAAAAAAGGCTGGATACTGCCAACCCCCCCTGAGTTTCTATCTGGCACTGATCAGCATGTGCAGGTGAGGAAACGAACGAAAGCTGGAGAAAGAACTGCCCAAAAAGATTAGAGGGAACAATTTCAGGAGCTTACACTGGCAGGCAGTAAATCCTGTCCTAAGCAACCACAGTGGAAAAACTTCGTAACTCATGAGATTTGGGTAGAGTACTGTTATAGGTTGAATTATGTCTCCCACAAAGAAAATATATTTAAATCTTAAATATATTTAAGTCTTAGTCCCCAGTACCTCAGAATGTGGTCTTGTTTGGATATTTACAGAGATAATCAAATTAAAATGAGGTCATTAGGGTGGGTCCTAATATAATATGACTGGTGTTCTTATAAAAGGGGAATCTGGACACAGAGATAGATATACAAAAATGGAAGAGGATGTAAAGAACACCTTGTGAAGACAGAGGATTGCAGTGATGTATCTATAAAGTTAAGGAATGCCAAAGATTGCCAGCAAATCACCAAAAGCTATGATGAAGCAGGGAAGAATTTCTCTACAGGTTTCAGAGGGAGCAGGGCCCTGCTGACATCTTGATTTCAGACTTCCAGCCTCCAGAATCATGAGGCAATAAATTCCTGTTGTTTTAACCATCTAGCTTATGGAACTTTGTTATGGCAGCCATAGGAAACTAATACGAGTACACAGAAGGGTTTTGCTTCAGTAGTGGATCAAAGAAGTAGAAAAAGAGGGGCGCCTGGGTGGCTCAGTTGGTTAAGCGACTGCCTTTGGCTCAGGTCATGATCCTGGAGTCCCTGGATCGAGTCCCGCATCGGGCTCCCTGCTCAGCAAGGAACCTGCTTCTCCCTCTGACCCTCCCCCCTCTCATGTGCTCTCTCTCTCGTTCTCTCTGTCTCAAATAAATAAGTAAAAAAAAAAAAAAAAAGAAAAAGAAATAGAAAAAGAGATGCCTTGTTTAAAAGCTGCTCTCATTCTACTTACAAGCACAACTAAAAATAAACTGTTCCCAAGTAACCTAACTGCATACCAGAACAAAGCCCAGAAGTGTCTAAAAGGATAAAAAAAAAAATACCTAGCACCAAAGAAGATAAAATTCACATCTGACATCTAACAAAAAGTTACAATGTATATAAAGAAGCAGGCAAATATGATCTATAATGAGGAGGAAAATCAATCGTGAACCAACCCATAAATGACATAGATGATAGGACATTGAAACAGTTATTATATGGTATTTCATATATTCATGAAGCTAGAAGAAAGACTGAACATGCTAGGTAGAGACAGAAGGTATGAAAAAAAGGTCAAACTTCTAATAGTGAAAACTAAAATATCAGAGATTAAAAATATAATGGATGAAATTAATATTAGCAGAGAAGATTAATGATTTGAAGACACAGCAATAGAAATAATCTAAAATTAAACAAAGAGATTGAAAAAGAAAAAGACTGGAAAAAACGAACAGAATATAGGTGAGCTGTAAAACAAACACAAGTGACCTAATACATGTGTAATTGAAGTCTTTAAAGGAAAGGGGGAGGTAGGAGATGGGTGAGTCAAAACCACAATCATAGCTGAAGATTTCAACATGCCTCTCTTAACAAGAAGAAAGAATACACATAAAGACATGGAGGACTGAAACATTATTAATCAACCTGAGTGCATTGGTAATTATAGCATATTACATTCCAAAACACCAGAACACATTCTTCTCAAAGGTTCAAATGAAAACATTCACCACAGAAGAGCATGTCCTTGATGTTAAAGTAAGTTTAAATAAATACAAAAAGATGGGGCACCTGGGTGGCTCAGTTGGTTAAGTGTCTACCTTCATCTTAGGTCATGATCCCAGGGTCCTGAGATTGAGCCCCACATCGGGCTCCCTGCTCAGCAAGGAGTCTGCTTATCCCTTTCCATCTGCCCCTCCCTGCCCCGTTCGTGCTCTCTCTCTCACTCGCTCACTCTCTCCCTCTCTCTCATAATAAATAAATAAAATCTTAAAAAAAAAAAAAACAAGATTCAAGTCACACGAAGTATGTGCTATAATTATAATGGAATTAAATGAGAAATTAATAATTTTAAATATCTGGAAAATTCCCTAAATATTTTGACACAAACCAAGATACTTCTAAATAACTCATGAATCAAACAAGAAAAAGGAGAATCAGAACGTGTTTGAATTAAGTGAAAATGAAAACACAACACATCAAAATTTGTGGGATGAGGTTAAAGCAGAGTTTAGAGGGAAATCTATAGGACTAAGTGTCTACATTAGAAAAGAAGGAAGGTCCCAAATCAATGGCTTGGGTTTCTATCTTAAGAAAATAGAAAATAGGGCGCCTGGGTGGCTCAGTTGGTTAAGCGACTGCCTTCGGCTCAGGTCATGATTCTGGAGTCCCGGGATCAAGTCCCACATCGGGCTCCCTGCTTGGTGGGGAGTTTGCTTCTCCCTCTGACCCTCTTCCCTCTCGTGCTCTCTGTCTCTCATTCTCTCTCTCTCTCAAATAAATAAATAAAATCTTAAAAAAAAAAAAGAAAATAGAAAATAGAAAATAGGAAAAAAAAAAAAGGAGCAAATTATACTCAAAGTGAGTAGAAGAAAGGAAACTATAAAGATCAGAGTAGAAAGGCCAGTATTACCGTGATACCAAAACCAGATAAAGACATCACAAGAAAACTACAGACCAATATCTTTTAGGAATACAGACACAAAATTCCTCAACAAATGCTAGCACACTAAATCCAGCAATAGAAGGAGGAGGAGGAGAAGAAGAAACAACATCATGACTAAGTGGGATTAATCTCAGGAATGCAAGGGTTGGCTTAACATCTGAAAACCAATTAATGTAATATACTATATCAATAAAATAAAGAACATAAACCACATGATCATTTCAATAGACTCATAAAAGTCACTGAACACACTTTCATGATAAAAATACCAAACAAACTTGGAATAGGAAGGAACTTCCTCAACTTGCTAAAGGGAATCTATGAAAAATTCAGTTAACATCATAACTAATGGTCAAAACTAAATGCTTTTCTCCTAAAATCAAGAACAAGACAAGGATGTTCACTCTTGCCACTGCTGTTCAACATATACTGGAGGTTCTAGCCAGGGCAACTAGGCAAGAAAAAGAAATAAGAAGGATCCATCTTGGAAAAAGAGAAGTAAAAGTATCTCTATTTGAAGATAACATAATCTTATATATAGAAAATCCTAAGGAATCCACTAAAATAATAGAACTAATAAATGAGTTTAGCAAAGTACAAGATCAATATATAAAAATCAACTGTATTTCTATACAGTTCAATGGAAAGAGAATTGTTTTTTAACAGATTCTGGATGGGTCATTTGCATAGTAAAATCACTTAGGACAAAGGCAGGACTTCAGTTGGAAATACAACCATTGGTGAGATATCCCAGTGTTCACTGAATAAATGGGAATGCCCAAGAGTTCTGCAGATGTTAAATAGGAAAGATAGAGGTGGTGGTGCCATGAGCCTCAAGAGAGCTTTATTCCTCAGGAGAGCATAAGTTTCCACTCAACAGTGAAAAGATAATCTGGAAATAGCATTGGTAAACCAAGAGATTACTGACCAAACTTCTTCTTTGATATACATAAAGAAATACGATATATATAAAGAGCTTGGCATATCATAACAATCAATACATGTTAAATGTATACTGATGATAATAAAGCATTTTATACACAGTAGACATGAGAAATTCCCATTTCTTAAGTTATATTATGTGATTTTTTTTTTTTTTTTTACTACCATCATTAGTTTTGCAGTCTAAACCTATCTACAATGAATAGGAACATTTGGTGTAAAGAGGACCATTGAGTTAGATTTAGAAAGTGAAAATGCAATTTCCTGTAGTTGCCAAATAAAGACACTACCAACCCTCTAGGGCATGATTAAAAAAAAAAAAAAGATTCCATATGTGTTCCTTAACAAAGCACGACTTGTTAGTTCTAACAAAATTTAATATGCCCTGGTAGTTTGCGACTTGCCCTATAAAGCAATTAAATTAAATTAAAACCTAAAAGATCTCCAGAAAAGATAACTTTATAGCTTAGTAAAATACTTATTTCAAATATCATTATCCTTTATATAATATACTAAACAATTAATATAAATGGAATTTTATATTAATCCAAGTTCAAGATTACTTACTTCACTATAATTTGAGGGCAAATAAGGGAGAATTATTACTAACAAATACTAAGCAGTTAAGAATGCTCAATGTACATTATGTTCAATGAAGTGAAAGTTATAGCTCCTTTTCTATATGTAGACAAAGAGTTCATTGGAAAAATAATCAAAAGATTTCATAAAATGATACAGAGAAGAGGTATTTATACTATGTTGTGACATATACTATGTTAACTACCCATCAATCTAGACATTAGCTATATGACCTTATCCCAAAAACTTAGTGACAGACTGGAGTATCTTAAGCCATATTGCCTTCTTAACATCTTTCAAACACTCTGAGGACATAAAAACTTTAAGATGAGTTTGTGGTGACAATCTTTACTGCCACAGGAACTGCTAAAGGGAAACTTGGGAAAAACTTACATGGAGAAATTTATTTAGTGCAACACAGTAAATCTTTTATCATGTACTTGAAGAAAATGCAGGCAATTATAGGTAAATAAAGAACTGGTTCTGGCTACATCTCTTAAGCTACTCTCTAATAGATTACTGTGAAACCATATGCGTCTCACCTTCATTCAGGCACAAGGACCAACTACACAGGAAAATTCTACTCATCCCCAGAATAACAGGTATCATCACACTAAAAAAAAAAAAAAAAAAAGCATTCTAATAACTAAAACTACTTCTACCTCTCAAAGACTGGTTTGTAGTATCTGTATTTTATTAATCTCACTTAGCAAAATCACTCTGTTCTCTCTACCTAGAACTCTGGCCCCAGACCTTCCAATGGTTAACTCTGTATTATACAGATCTTAGCTCAAAAGGCACTTCTCAGATGAACTTTCTTCCCTGACCCCCTAGCCACAGGATTCACCAAGATGACTACTATTTTCAATCAGTATCATTCCCAATGTCCTAGTTATCACTCATAAGTTACTATATCTCACTATTCATTTGATTGATTACTGATTCTCTCTTCCCCCACTAGAATACATACATAAGGACTAAGATACTGTTCATCTTGTTCACTTGTCCCTGGTGCCTAGAAGAATGCCTGGCATATAGTAAATGTTCAATAAATAGTAAATAAACCAATTAATTTCTAGATAGA
Source organism: Mirounga angustirostris (assembly GCF_029215605.1). Classification (NCBI taxonomy): domain Eukaryota; kingdom Metazoa; phylum Chordata; class Mammalia; order Carnivora; family Phocidae; genus Mirounga; species Mirounga angustirostris. Next base: position 119,760,629 of record NW_026991712.1, on the reverse strand, counting down.
GAAGGATAAGTGACTAAGTGGATTCTAGTTATTCCTACGCATAGACTCCCCTTGTCCTCTGGGTTTCTTACTTTGATTTCTACAGCCACCATCACACCAGTACCCCAGGAATGTACAGTGTTAAGTTTAAACCTCTGGTTTTGGAGAAAAATACCAAAACAAATAATCTTTTATTTACCCTTTAGCACTGCAACACAAATGAACAATTTTTTAAGTTTTGTTTTTTGTTAAATACAAGGGAATAATAATTTAAAAAGTCACTATAGGGGCGCCTGGGTGGCTCAGTTGGTTAAGCGACTGCCTTCGGCTCAGATCATGATCCTGGAGTCCCGCGATCGAGTCCCGCATCGGGCTCCCTGCTCGGCAGGGAGCCTGCTTCTCCCTCTGACCCTCCCCCCTCTCATGTGCTCTCTGTCTCTCTCATTCTCTCTGTCTCAAATAAATAAATAAAATCTTTAAAAAAAAAATAAAATAAATAAAAAAAAGTCACTATAGAATTACACATATTCACCTCAAAGAGTTAGTAGATCACCATCTCCATACCTTCCTTTTAGCCCTCCTAGCTACCTCTACGTCTGTAATGTGGAAGTGCTATTATAAAACTTAGTACATGGAAACTCATCCAACTAACTTGGGAGGGAGGGTGGGAAGAAAAAGATAGAAAGAAATAGAGAGAAAAATGAAAATGATCATGTTCTAACTCTGCTGTTTCCAAATGACCCTCATTGCCAGGTCTGGGTTTCAGTCTGAGAGGGCATTCCAGCTCTCTCTCACCATTCACCTGCCTGATGCTTTCCTCTTTAGCAAGTACTGCAAGTCATGTGGCTTGCCATCTCCAAGTTTTTGCTAATAGATTGCTCTCCCTTGCTGGCTAAGTCCAGTTCACCTTTTAAGTTAGCTGAGGAGTCACCTTCCCCACCAAGTTCTCCCTAATTTTCCCACAATTTAAGTTAGGTGTTCCTCCTCATATATTATAATCAGCTGTCTCTTATCTGTCTTCCCCCTTAGACTAGTATTCTTGAGGGCAGAGATTATCTCTTACACATTGTTGTATTCCAAATGCCTTAGCAAAGTGTCTAGTGTATAGTAAGCATTCAGTATATGATGGTTAGATGAGTGGATACCATTTTTCTACTAGCAACTGCAGGACTATGAAGATTAATATACTAAATAACCTCATTCTTCAAGTGAGACACTGTCCCCTGGGAAGGTGCCCTTATCCTCTATCAGCACCTACTATAACAAAAAATTAACTCACCAGAACCAGAATACTGAAAATACAACTACAGGACCCTGAGAATCATTCCTTCTCAGGTGAAACTTCTATAGATAATAAAGATACATTAGAGTAGATAGATTTGAACATAGAATCACTGACATTTCTGGAAGTTAATTCTATAAATTAATTTTTTAAATTTTATTTTATCATGTTATGTTAATCACCATACATTACATCATTAGTTTTTGACATAGTGTTCCACAATTCATTGTTTGCGTATAACACCCAGTGCTCCATTCAATACGTACCCTCCTTAGTACCTATCACCAGGTTAACCCATCCCCCCACCCCCTCCCCTCTAGAACCCTGTTTGTTTCTCAGAGTCCATAGTCTCTCATGGTTCGTCTCCCCCTCCGATTTCCCCCCCTTCATTTTTCCCTTCCTACTATCTTTTTTTTTTTTCAACATATAATATATTATTTGTTTCAGAGGTACAGGTCTGTGATTCAACAGTCTTACACAATTCACAGCGCTCACCTTAGCACATACCATCCCCAATGTCCATCACCCAACCACCCCATCCCTCCCACCCCCCACCATTCCAGCAACCCTCAGTTTGTTTCCTGAGATTAAGAATTCCTCATAATTAATTTTTTAAGTCCATTAACCTACCCCACCCTACCTCACCTACTCTTTCTGAACTTCCTGTTTGCTTTGGTCACACTCCGCAGATGTTACTCAGATCAAATGGCTTTCACTGCCTCAGTATATTTCAATTGCTACTTCTATAACCATTCCTCAGTGTTTTGCATTCCTTAGTGTTTATACAGTTTAGATGTCTATGTTCAATCCAGGTAAGGAAAAACAGAAATAATTTGAAAGTTAATGTGCCAGAGATCAGAGAACATACAATACATATGGTAGGGAAAATGTATATTTAATATGCATAAATGAAGAAAATTATTAATGTTTTAAAGATAATTTTGGGTTTATTTCCGACCAAGTTTTCTTTTGAGGGAAAATAAAAGAATGAATAATTTAAAAAGAATTAAAATCAGAAAAAGTCATGGTCAAATATACGTTTAAGTACTGAACTTAGGTATCGATGGTTTAATACTGAAATATGAAGTCTATTTTACATAAGGCAGACACATTCAAATTGAATTTTCCTCTGCAGGAGGCTTGTTCTTTTCTAATAATCACTAAATGATAAATATTTTTACTTTTCTCATTTCTTCTTGTTCCTTTGATAAATAAGCTCCATAAACAACTATGAATAGATTTCGTACCTTAAATTTTGCACTTCATTGAAAAATCTGGTTTGTCTGGAGCACTTCATTCTGTGTTCCAGACAAACCAACTACTAAGAACACATTAAACTATGAGTAAACTCTATTCACTTTATTAATAGCTCATTTTTTAGAACTACTGAACTGTTAATTATATTTCAAAGTATACTTAGAAATGTGAGTTCACATGGAACAAACACATGAGGCAACATCATTACTGGCCAATCCCCCAAATCAATAATATCCTTTCTTTTGAGACATAATGAGGCCCTGTGTATAATTTATTGTAATTTCAATGACATTTCTCAATTTTAAATCATTTCACTTGTTCTTTATCAAGAAAGAAAATAGTTCTAGATTCTTTTAAAAACAGCTTTCCTGGGGCACCTGGGCGGCATAGTTGGTTAAGCATCAGACTCTTGGTTTTGGCTCGGGTAGTGATCTTGGGGTCCTGGGACGGAGCCCTGCGTCAGGATCCATGCCCAGTGTGGAGTTGGCTTGGGATTCTCTCTCCCCTTTCTCACTTCCTCTTCACCCCATCTGCACGCTCTCTCTCTAAAATAAATAAATAAATCTTAAACAAAAACAAAACAAGAAAAAAAAAACCCAGCTTTCCTGAAATGGAAGAGTACGATGAATAGAGCCAAAAAATACCCAATTCATAAATTATGGAAACTCTCAATTTTATTTATTTTTTTTTAAGATTTTATTTATTTATTTAATTGACAGAGAGAGACAGTGAGAGAGGGAACACAAGCAGGGGGAGTGGGAGAGGGAGAAGCAGGCTCCCCGCTGAGCAGGGAGCCCGATGCGGGGCTCGATCCCAGGACCCTAGGATCATGACCTGAGCTGAAGGCAGTCGCTTAACCAACTGAGCCACCCAGGCGCCCCTGGAAACTCTCAATTTTAGAAAAGAATGCTATAAATTTAATATTCATTCAATGGCCTATTATTCATATCATCTGCATATGCTACAAATTTCTAAGGATCTTGTCATAGCAAATAATCAAATTAAACCACATCATTCATCTTTTTAATTTGTACATATTTGACACGATTTTTATTTTTATTTATTTTACTTTTATTTCTAAGATAATGCCCCACCAAGGTAAAATCTCATTTCATTTGGTTATAGAGTGTAATTTCCTGGGAATTGCTATTTATAAAATTTCCTTTAATGAATTCATAAAATGGGTCCTTTGCTGATTTTAATTACATATTATTAAGGGGAAAATTCTACTTTTTTTGTAGATGTGATCCATTTTTTTTCATAGAAAGAAAGGATAAACTTTCTTCCTTTACAAAAATAAAAGTATCCAATATTTCTGATTTGCTAAAATTTATAAGAAAGAAAAAGTGCCTTGGTTTGTTGTCTCTTTTAAAATGGTTGGGATCAAAGTTTTGATGATCTAAGAGTAAATATTAAATACTATGAAAATACAGTCATTCAGAGTTCAGAGATTGAGAACCTCAGCTATATGAAAAGCCTCAATCCTAAAAGTAAGTTTTAAAGGATTCCAACCAACAAAAATCTCTTTAATATGTGCAAGGTGAACCTTAGAGATAAATAAACAATATTACAGCATAAAAAAAATGGTAGTTAACAGTAGAGAGAACTATCAAAATAACACAGAAGATCTGGAGATACATACCAAAGCATTTATAGGTGAATGGATATGATATCCAAGATATACTTCAAAATAATCCATGTCTAGGGGAGAATCAAATGAAGGGTATAAAAGAGAAGGTTTGGTCATGTGTTGATTATGGAAGCCGGGTGATGGATAAAGAGGGTTTATCATAGTATTCTCTCTACTTTTGTATATACTTCAAAACCTTGCTAATAAAAAGTAAAACAACAACAAAAACAAACATAGAATTATAAGCCAATAGTCCCTGAAGATATCCATTAGTTATGAACAATCTTATAATGGCCAAATTCAAAGGCCTTATTTCTGTTCTCATCTTCTATGATCCCTCCATCAAATGACACTGCCTCACACCTTTCCTTAAACTCTGTTGTCTTTTGTTTCCCAAACTTTCTGACTCCTTTCCTCTCAACCTCTTTAGCTGGATCTTTCTTTGCATGCCTCCAAAGTTTGGAGATCCTCAAAGCCCTTGTCTTTTCAAACTTTATGGACAATCGCAAGGCATTAATTACAACTACATGTCAATGACCCTCACATTGCCATTTTCCACCCCCATGTCTCAGGAGTATTAGTGCTATACACTGGATTATATTCACCACTTGGTAAATTTTACTACATCCTCTCCTTAGCTGTACTTTCTACTTTGCCTGATACACTTACATAGATCTCCAACTAGTACCTCAAATTCAATATATGTTTGAAAAGAAACCCAATTCATAATCTTTCTTTACATTTCTCCACCAAAAGCAGTAGCTCTCCTCTCAGCTTTTTAGCTTCTCCAAATGGTACCCAATCAACCAGGTGTCTAAGTCATGCTTATCTGGGCCCTCTCTTTCTTCATATCCTTTCAGCTCTATTCCTTCCTGTTGTTACTGCTATGAGACTCCTTCAGCTGGGACTACTGCCAAGCCTTCCTAACTGGTTTTCTGTCTTCTGATTTCTTCTAATTCCAATCCATCACACAGAGTTGCCAGATTAGAAGATTATCTCTAAAGATTTCACTCCCCTGCTCAAAAATCTTTGATGGGTCCCCTCTGCCTACTAAATAAATCTGAATTCTCTACCCAGATAGTCAATGCCCTTTACATGACCTAAGCTCCAATCAAACTGAACTCTAATGGTGTTTTATTTATCCCTCTACGAAGAAAATGTACTCTGCTACATTTCCCTTCTGCTACCTAGTATAGGTAATTTAATGTAGGTCTTACTCCCACCCCTAACCCCCCCAATATTTGTTGGCTGTTTGAGGGCAGGGACCATATCTTGGTACCTCCCCACAGAAAATAACACAGTAATGTTTGTGAAGGAAGGAAAGCAAGACTTCAGAATAAAACCCAATTCAATTTGGGCTACAAAATAGTATTTCAATTCCTCTTCCTACAGATGTAGTCTTTCCAGAATATGTACATAGAATAAAAAATATTTATTACCTGTTATTACATTTATATCTGGGTACTGGTTTTCACACAGACCAACAGCTTTGCTATCTCTCTCAAAAGCCTCTCGAAGTTCTTTCTTGACTGCTGCCGAACCACATAATCGGTACAGGCCTACCACCTAGAAATAAAATTATGGCTATATTATGGTAAATTTGATAAAGAGAAAATATAGTAGCACAAAATGTATAAGTCACATGAAATTGGTAATCAAATATGTTCTGATGACATTTAATTAAAAATACCTCAAACAACTTTTGAAATCTCACCATAGACTATATTCATCAGTCTTCAAGAATAAAAATATTCTATTCTTTCTTTTAAATTCAAACAATATTCTATGATTTCTGTAGTGCTATCTATCTTATCTTAAGATACCAGCCCTTCACTTTGGTTTTATATGGTCAACCACTATGCCCAAGATTGTGCCCTTTCACATCTTTTGCTCTAAACTGAAGAAATGCAGCATAGTGGTTAAATAACGGTTTTAGATTCCAAAAGCCCCACTCTATTACTCCTTGCTTAGTGAATTTGGGCAAGTTATTTAATCTCTTTAAATCTCAGTTTATTTTTCCATAAAAAAAGTATATAGTTGAAATAAGATTCCAGTATACTATTTGTGTTATCTTTTTAGGGAAAAAAAGAGATTCTAGGGAAGAAATAAAAGCAAACCTGGAATTTTTTTAACTTACTAAATTAATTGATTATTAAGTGATAAAGAAATTCAATTAAAATAATATATTAAAGGTAAAATAAAACCTTTAGTTCAAAATATATATAAGATGCACAGATACCACCCTCCTTCACCTCAACCTACACTAAAAAGATTTATATTTTAAACATTGTTAGTTCATACAGGAGATAAAATTTAAGTCTTAGGAAGCTCATTATAAATTCACTGAGAGGAAATCAACATGATAGCTATAAAAGGAAAACATGTCTGATTAAGCAATCAGTTTTTTTAAAAAAAAATAAACCTTCAAGAAAACCAAGAAAAATAAGTTATTGTTAACTGTACTTCCACATCAAACATGATTTAGGAAGTTGAATTACCTTGAATTGAAGAAAGTTATAAAGAAATTATTTCAAGACAGAAATAAAGTAAAAACAAACAATGAATATCCCCAAGGATTTGAACTAGGAATCACTTTAAAATCTTATAAACTAGGAGAAGGAGTACACAAATGAAATTTCCAGGTGTAGTTAATGACACAAACTTCTCCAAGTCATTAAATAACTGATAGAATATAGAATAGAATATAGAAGGTGGGTCTTGATATAGGAAAGTGTTACTAATAGATACAGAGAAATGTTACGCAAAATATTAGAGATGATAAGCACTAAATATTAATTGGAAGATAGTAAGAAACCTACAACAATTTCTTTCTTTTTTTTTTTTTTTTAGATTTATTTATTTAAGAGAGAGTGCGTGCATGTGAGCAAGGCAAGGGGCAGAGGAAGGGAGGAGAGAAGCAGACTCCCTGCTGAGTGCAGAGCCCAACGTGAAGCTTGATCTCATGACCCCTGAGATTATGACCTGAGCCTAAATCAAAGGTCAGACGCTTAACTGACTGGGCCACCCAGGCGCCCCAGGAACCTGCAACTATTTTTAAGAGAAGGTAATGCAAGGATCAACATAATATGGGAAATTAAGGAATGTACTAAGAAGGAAATTTCCTACTCTTATCCACATTCATAGTGAATTCACATTGAGAATAGCGTGTCCTACGCTGGTCACATCTCACAAGACATAGGAGAACCATAGATGATCCAGAAAATAAAGCTAAAATATTAAAATGCTATCACATTAGAAGAAACTAACTCAAGTAGACCCTTCGGGTGTAGGCACATTTAAGTATCACAAAATTCCCTCATAAAGATGTATCCCCTTCAACTTGAGACGGAGATGAACCTAGAATAAATTAAAGAAAGCAATACTTCAGTAGTAAGTAATAAATTAATGGACCATGCTATCCCAAAAGGTGAATAAAGGAAGACAGAGATCTAATATAGATTATTTCAAGGAAAGGACACTTCAGGATATTATCCCTATCTTCAGAGGCTGATTTCTTGAATCAAACACTTGAAGTACATGCTTGATGCCTCTATCAGAGACAAAATCTGTACTGGATTAACCATGAGTATGATTTCCACCATAATTTTCCCATTGGAAGCAGGGGATAGGTGGTAGTAGCCTTCAAAGCATTTGGAAGATGCGACAAACTACTTTTGTAGGACTGTTAAAACCTCATGTTCACAGTAACAAAAACAAGAATAATTACGGACTAAAAAGGTAAACAAAATCCAAGTAGTGTACAAGTCTGTAAAATACAGACACAATAAGCTTCTTTCTCTGGGGGGTGGGGGGGAGGGAAAAGGCAAAAGAAACAAAACCAAGGGGCACCTGGGTGGCTCAGTTGGTTAAGCGACTGCCTTCAGCTCAGGTCATGATCCTGGAGTCCCGGGATCGAGTCCCGCATCGGGCTCCCTGCTCAGCAGAGAGTCTGCTTCTCCCTCTGACCCTCCCCACTCTCATGCTCTCTCTATCTCATTCTCTCTCTCAAATAAATAAATAAAATCTTTAAAAAAAAAAAAAAAGAAACAAAACCAAAAAAGGTGTTTAAAAACTGCAGTTCCAAATGTACTACTGTAAATTTTACTTTTTAGTTCACAGGAAATAATTCTTTTTTTTAAAATACACCATTTTTTTTTAAGAGTTTATTTATCTGAGAGAGAGAGAGCAGAAGCAGGGGGAGGGAGAGGGAGAGGGCGAAGCAGACTCTCCACTGAGCAGGGAGCCAGATGCAGGACTGGATCCCAGGACCCTGGAATCATGACCTGAGCTGAAGGAAGATGCTTAATCGACTGAGACACCCAGGCGCCCCATCACAGGAAATAATTCTTTATTAAAATAACTATTTCTAAACTTTAAGTATAGAAATAAAAAGCATTGCTAAAAATGTTTTCTTAGTATTTAAAAAAGTTACATCTTATATATACATTCTTTATAAAATATTTCAGAAAAGAGACTGTAAAAGTACAGTGCTATTTGAGTTACTTATTTTAATATTCAATTGTAAAAGTTTCTGTTTAATAATTAGCTTTACAGTCTGCCTAATCTCTGACCTCTCCACATGTTGCCAAAAAAAAAAGGGGTGGGGGGACAGAGAACCTTAAGAAAAAGTAACCGGACCAAGAGTTAGATTGGAAACTAAAGGCTTCAATCTCATATAGACAACATAAAGTCAATCTGAGTAATACATCTGAGGTTTCAAAAGTTCAGATGTCCCTCCTACCTCTCACCTTCAGAGAGCTACTTCATCTATTTTTATAGATATCAGCAAATAAGACCCACAGAGATTAAGTGACTAGCCCAACATCACACAGCTAATTAATAATGGAGGAGAAACCAGTACCTGTTCCCTGCATCTTTAATACAAAACCCCACTAACTTACTTAACACCGTTTCCATAGTTTCCTCATCAGGTCCAAGGTGAGTTATTTTAAAATCTTTTCTATATACAAAGAAATCATAGTTCAGACTTGGTGATATTTACCCCTGGTGTTTTTAATCAATGTCATAAATTCTGATAGCACTAAAGCAGAAATACCTCAGAAATACTGATGTTAGGCTTAATTTTTAAATTTAAACAATTACTTGTACCTCAGAATAATATCCTCAGTGATACGCTGTTTCTCATTGTCATAGCCCACATGTATTAAAGAAAATAAAGATAAGGTCTAATAAACTGGTTAATATTGCATATCTGATTACATACAACACCAGGGTTTTTGTTTGTTTTAATGGGCTGCTTTTACCTTCTTATTTATTTATTTAACCTTCTTATTTGAAAGGAAAAGAGAATGAGAAATGTTATTAGTAGGACCTCTCTTCATCCTCCATGCAATCCCAAAGTTCAGAGACAAGTAAGCTTATGCTTCCTGAAGAGTGGGAGGAGGGAGAGTATGGAATAAGGGCAGGGAGTTAGTTTTAGGAGTAAAGTGGGGTTTTAAGATTCACTGTTGGAATTCTGTGCCATAAGAATGTCAAACCATGCAGAATCATTCCTTAAATGAATTAGTCTCTGCCTATCTTATCAGCTCCGGCTTTTCCTAGGAATGCCATTGTAAAACAATCCTGATATGTAGGTATAACGCCCATGCAGCTCTGCATCACAACATAAATTGTAGAACCATCTAGCATGCTCTCAATTGCTCACTGACAACACAGGTGAAAGTACCCTAAACAGTAATGGAATAAAAATAAAAAATAGGAATGAGAAAATGTCTAAATTGGATTTTTTTTAACCTTACCTTAAATTCCTTCCCCTAAGACTTAACTATAAATTTAGTTAATTAAGGTAGATAAATATGATAAGGAGGTAGTAGAGAAACAGTGAAATAATACCTGACAGCCTCTCTTTTCAATTTCCATAATACATTTTTGTATCAGGAGTGGCACCATCAGTCCTATATTTTCTTTCTCTACAACTTTTCGAATATCAACACCAAATATTACTGGTTCTCGGTTTATATCCAGTCCATGAAGAGAATTCTCCCACTGTTCCAGAAGAGTCACTTTCACATAAATAAGACCTCTAGGCTCAAGTTTGACAGCCAACTGATGTGTCTTTGTCACTCTGAATAAAGTGGGAAGAACAACAGTTCCGTGACAACACACTCGATTTTTTCTTGGAGTCGGTTCCCAACTGAACACTACTAATTTCAAATGCTGTGCATTTTCAATTTCTATGTTGAAAGTATGATCCATGTCTAAAAATGTTGTCCGACATGTGAGCAAAGCTGTTCTTGCTTTGTTTACTGAATCTACCTGAATCGCACAGAAGACATCTTTTGAGTCTATCCGGGGTGGTTTTAAATCCTCAGCACCATAGAAATGCACACTCATGAGCCCAGATATGTACTGTGAACACTTAGGTTGATCAGAAAAACTGTAATGTCTAAAAGCATCAATGTCTATTTCATTCTTGTTACAACTATTTGGAATTATTTCTTTTCCCTTTCCAAATTTGCTTTCAGATCCATGTTTGCTAGATTTAGTTATAAGTTCAGGTGAATCTCCATCACTGAGGTAACCACCTTTGCACGAATACTTAGAACTCATAAACGTCGTTTTCTGGTAGTTGTGCTGAGAAGATACACTGGTATCCAGATGGTACCGACTTATAACATTCCTCTTAGCAGCTGTGGTTGTGTTCCCAGAAGGTAGAATATCAGCATGATGCATTTCTTGACAGTTACATTTAGACAAGGAAGGAGTATTATCTGGACTGTTCATATGATTCAAAGTTCCTTTGACGCTCAGCTTTCGGCTAAGTTCTGGCAACCTTTTCATTTTCATGGAAAGTTTCCTCACAGTTCGTGGAGATTTTATTTTATCTGGGAAAGACCAGTTAATTGAGCTACTTTTTTTCACAGGGCTAGGGCTTGGAGAAGATGGCTCTGGCACTCCCAATTCAGTCTTATTTGTAGCAGCTAGGATCCCAGGACCTTAAAAAACAAACAAACAAAAAAGGTATTACAAGGTGATATGTTCTGATTCCTACTTTATAAATCATCAACTAAACAAACTCTCATGTGGACAGATTTTCTTCTCATTTCATCTCATTGGGGAGATTTAGTTAGTTACAAGTTTAGGTAAATCTCCATTACCCCCTTCAAATAGAGTATCAAGGATTTCCAGGGGTGCCTGGATGGCTCAGTTGGTTGAGCATGTAACTCTTGATCTCGGTGTTGTTAAGTTTGAGCCCCACGTTGGGTGTAGAGATTACTTAAAAACAAAATCTTAAAAAAAAAAAAAAGGGGTGGATTTCTAAATAGCTTACAGAGGAAAAAAGCATTTCCCTCTCCATCTGCTTTTCTATTCTAATGGTTTGGAGGAAGGGTAATATATGTTCCTTTTAAATCTTTCCCACTGCAGTATAATTCAGGGAGTATGTTATTTTATAACCATAAGCAGTGGATATCAGAGGAAACTAGGAAAGCTTCCTATTTTAATAGGTTTATTTTGGCATATTAATACACATTTATTTTAACATATTTCCTATTTTAATATGTTTATTCAGAAATCCTACTCTAATTAAAAAAAGAAATCCTACTCTAAGAACATTTCTTCTTTATTTTTAAGATTTTTTAATTTATTTACTTGAGAGAGAGAGCAAGTGAGCACAAGCAGGGGGAGGGGCAGAAGGAGAGGGAGAAGCAGGCTCCCTGCCAAGCAGGGAAGCCAGACGCAAAGCTGGCTCGATCCCAGGACCCCAAGATCAAAACCTGGGCGGAAGGCAGCCGCCTAACCAACTGAGCCACCCAGGTCCCCAAAGGAACATTTCTTCTATTTACAATCCTCTAAAAACTAAATTTTATCATGTAGCAGGACTGGTTTTTTAAAAAATTTAAAAACAAAACAAAATTTATAATTTTGACAACTAAGAGCCCTTCTTCATTCTAATGTTCTATTAGAACATACCATGGAAGATTATATAAAATCAACTCCAGTCAATCAAGAATAACTGAATATCGAGGGGGGCCTGGGTGGCTCCGTTGGTTGAGGGTCCAACTCTTGATTTCGGTTCAGGTTGTGATCTCAGGGTCATAAGATCGAGCTCCACACTGAGCTTAAAGACGCTAGAGCAGGTGTCCAGAAGGACAAGGGATGGGAGTGGAAGTGGGGACCTGGGACGAAAAGTGAGAAATGAACGGAGGGATGAATTACAAGTGCTCTATAGACTTAGCAGTCTGGATGACTTGACTTATATCCCACGATACAACAGCAATGAGTTGAAAGCCCTTAAAACATGAAGGAAGAGTTGCAGGAATGGATTCAAGAGTGTATATACAGGGGCGGGCGCCTGGGTGGCTCAGTTGGTTAAGCGACTGCCTTCGGCTCAGGTCATGATCCTGGAGTCCCGGGATCGAGTCCCACATCAGGCTCCCTGCTCCGCAGGGAGTCTGCTTCTCCCTCTGACCCTCCTCCCTCTCATGCTCTCTGTCTCTCATTGTCTCTCTCGCAAATAAATAAAGTCTTAAAAAAAAAAATTAAAAAAAAAAGAAAAAAGAGTGTATATACAGGGGCGCCTGGGTGGCTCAGTAAATTAGGTGACTGCCTTTGGCTCAGGTCATGATCTCAGGGTCCTGGGATTGAGCACCATGTTGGGCTCTCCACTCGGCGGCAAGTCTGCTTCTCCCTCTGCCTGTTATTTCTCTCACTTTTGCTCTCTCTCAAATAAATAAATAAGCTTTAAAAAAAATAAAGTGTATTCAAAAAAATAAAAAACAAAAAAGTCTGCTTGTCCCTCTCCCTCCCCCCATTTGTGCATGCTCTCTCTCTCTCAAATAAAATCTTTAAAAAAAAATTAAAATAAATTTTAAAAAGAATAACTGAATATTCAATATCATAAAGCTAATTGATTGATTTTAAAAACTATAAAGACATTTCTTATATTATTTATATACAGTAACTCCCTAGAACTTCAAAAGCTAAATTAGGGTCTTTCCTTGCAATTTCAAAGTATTAAATGACAGTACAGAGGCATAAATAAGTTTTCTTATAATTCTCAGTTTTCATGAAGAGTAAAGCATTTAAATGTTTCTTAATTCTTCTCCACCCAAAAATAGCTTTATTTTTTTTCTGAATGTAAAAGCAAAAAGTTTTTAAAAGATACAAAGAAATACAAATAAAGTAAATAGCCTAAACTGCACTATCAAGAGATTAGCCATTGTAAATATTGTGGTGAAAAGAATATTAAAAGTTGTTTAATATTAAATTGTTAATATTTATAACACCAGCCAACATTTATTTAGACAAAGTATGAAAAATTAATACTTAAGTATGCAAGGATCCTCATTTAATTCTTGAAATAGCCCTATGAGTTAAGATACCACTAGCATCCCATTCTCCAGATAAAGACCTCATGCACAGAGCTGTCTATTTGTTTAAGATCACAAAGCTGGTAAGTGGAAGAAACAGGAATGATTCAAACCTAAGCATAGGCCTTCAAAGCCTATATTCTTTTTTTTTTTTTAAAGATTTATTTATTTGAGAGAGCGAGAATGGAGAGAGAGAGAGTACATGAGAGGGGGTAGGGTTAGAGGGAGAAGCAGGCTCCTCGCTGAGCAGGGAGCCCGATGCGGGACTCGATCCAGGGACTCCAGGATCATGACCTGAGCCGAAGGCAGTTGCTTAACTAACTGAGCCACTCAGGCGCCCCAAAGCCTATATTCTTAAATACTATACTTTAGAGCCCTTCCATCCTTCTAAACATTTTTCTGTCTATACATACACATTAAATTGATTTTTAATGACCATTTTTCAACTATTAAGAAGTTAAAATATTCTATTTAACCTCAAACTTTCAATCCCCCAGTTAAAAAAAAAATGTCAGGGGCGCCTGGGTGGCTCATTTGGTGAAGAATCTGCCTTTGGCTCAAGTCATGATCTCAGGGTCCTGCTCAGTGGGAAGCCTACTTCTCCCTCTCCCTCTGCCCTTCACCCTGCTCGTGCTCTGTCTCTCTCTCTCTCAAATAAATAAATAAATAAATAAAATTTTTAAAAAAATGTACAGACTAATAAATTTTATTTTAAAACTTGAAACTGTTGGGGCGCCTGGGTGGCTCAGTTGTTAGGCGTCTGCCTTCAGCTCAGGTCATGATCCCAGGGTCCTGGGATTGAGCCCCGCATTGGGCTCCCTGCTCTGCGGGAAGCCTGCTTCTCCTTCTCCCACTCCCCTTGCTTGTGTTCCTGCTCTCGCTATCTCTCTCTCTCTGTCAAATAAATAAATAAAATCTTAAAAAAAAAAAACAAACTTGAAACTGTTCCTATTTAAGGGTTCAAACTAATAAAGCAAAATGAAAATATCTTCTAAAATCTAATATAAGTTTAAACTGTTCCTTTAAAGAAACAATCTAGGGGTGCCTGGCTGGCTCAATCAGTAGAGCATGTGACTCTTGATCTCAGGGTGGGGCCTAGAGCTTACTTTAAAAAAAAAAAAGAAATAAAGAAATAATCCATTTTTTAAACTATTTAAAATTTAAATCAATTTTTCACACTTCATCTAACTATTCCTTACAAAGATCTCTAGTGACCCTCATATCAGAGGCTACTCTATGTAATACATTTCACAATTAAAATGATCCAAAAAAGTATTAATTCATTTCAAAAATCAATAGATTAAATGACCTTTCTTTAAAGTATTAATATAGTCTCCCTCCACCCCTCTTTGTGTGTCCTAATGACAAAGAAGTGGTTTCTTTCTAGAGAAAGGACTATTTTAAGTATGCCTGCTGGGCTTTTCTGGTAAGTAACTAATAAGAAATGGAGTGTGTGATAAACTAGACAAAGCATTCTCTTGTACTGTAAATTGTAGTACAATTCTACTGGTTTACTGGCCTAAAACATTCTATAGTAATCGGAGTCCTGCTGTAGTCTACAATCTCTTTTGTCATGGCTTAAAAAGCTACCCAGTATATTAAGTTGCTCTAGGTTTTTTTTACATTATTAAGGAGTTAATTTAACATTGACTTTTTCTACACATCATGCATTAAATATTTCTTACTTAAGTCCTTAACTAATTATTAAATTGAAATACTGTAAAAATTAGCAATTTCTAACTGCAGACAAGATAATTTATTAAAATAAAAATGCTTTGTTTTTATAAAATCCAAGAGCTGAACTATTACCAAATTCAATAACTGCTTAAAATTAAACCAAAATCACACTAATCAAATCACAGACTAGTTATAAAGGGAAAGTACAAAATGAAAATCTTTATAAATTCATGGGCCAGGCTAGAATCAAGTGAAACTGGCACATTCCTTCAGCACCTAGAACAGTAACTGGTACACAGCAGAAACTGAGTGTTTACTGAATAAATGAATCAACCAACCAATTGTTGGTTGCCTGTAAGCTGGTAAAACTTATAGGAAATGTAATATAGGAATTACATATAATAGTTACCAGTCAGAAAAACCCAGTAATGCTACTAGTTATTAATCCTAATTAAGTAAAATAGAACATGATGAAGATCACTCCAATAGGAGTGGAAACAATCTATTAACACCCAACATAATGAGTCAAATAGATTAGGACCCATCAACCCAATTAAAGACTATGAAATTGGTAAACAATAATGTTATTCTACAGTATGTAACAATACAAGATGAAAATACCAAGTGAAAATATCCAAAAAGGAGAGTGCTATGATTGCAGCTAAATAAAAGATACATATACACATGGGACTTGAGAGACAAGTCATAATTGTGTTAGGATGATTAAAAAATTGTCATTCATATCAAATATACTCCAGCTTTCCTATTTCTTAATCAGAAAATTATTTTAAAATTCAACCATTCTCTTTGCGTATTTCTCAACAGTTCTCTGTTAATATTGCTAAAGAAAACATCACTTTAGGGGCACCTGGGTGGCTCAGTCGGTTAAGCATATGCCTTTGGCTCAGGTCATGATCCCAGGGTCCTGGGATCAAGCCCCGCATCAGGCTCCCTGCTCCGTAGGGAGCCTGCCTCTCCCTCTCCCTCTGCCTGCTTCTCCCTCTGCTTGTGCTCTGTCAAATAAATAAATAAAATATTTTAAAAAAGAAAAGAAAACATCACTTTAGGTGACCTTTCTGATCAAACTAAAACAAAAAATGATGACATGTAAATAAACTGTCTAAATATTTCCTTTGGTGGGTGCCTGGGTGGTTCAGCTGGTTAAGCGTCCAACTCTTGATTTTGGCTCAGGTCATGATCTCAGGGTCCTGGGATCAAGCCCCGTGTTGGGCTCCTTGCTCAGTGGGAAGTCTGCTTGTTGCATGTCTTCCTCTCCCTCTGCCCCTTCCCTCTACTGCCACCGCCCCACCCGAGCATGAGCGCTCTCTCTCTCTAAAATAAATAAATATTTATAAATAAATAAAATATTTCCTTTGGTCATATTTAATAGTGCTTATAGTTTAATAATATGTTAAAGAGAAGAGTAACAGTGAGAAAGGAGACCTAAATATCAGCCCTACCATACTTTCAAGTTTTGGGGTTGTTGTTTTTTGTTTTTGTAATGTCTGTTAGTCTTTCCAGGTTCACAATTTGCCACAAACATAAAATAATAAAGTTTAAAGACAATAACTTAAATCAAAGTATGTATCATTTTACAGACACTGGCTTTCTAACTTTGCAGTTATTCTTATACCCTCTCGCCTTTTCTGCACCATACCAACCCGCCACTCTGCCATACTCCTTTAAGCCTTCCCTACCATTCCACCCTAATCACAACCTGCGTTCCTAACTATTATATTATATAGCATTTATTTCTCTCTCCATCCAGATTACAAAAAACCCCACAAATTCATGCTGAAAAGTCAGTCTACAATTAGGAACGCACACACACAAAATTTTTCATTACGTTCAATCCCAACATGGCGGGGGGGGTTACTTAATATTTCCAGCATAACTTCTCAGTGTTTCTTTCAAAAAACTAGTATCATATAGTACACACTGTTTTTTAACTCACTTTTTCTCTTATCAATATAACATTCACTCCACCTCCTCATATCCCTGAGGAACGGATTCAAATGCAAGTAGTTTATTTGTAAAGTATAGAAATACTAGCAAGAAGTGAGAAAATTCAGGGGAAAATCCAAAAATTATCAAGCCTGCTACTATGGGCAACTGGTACTTAACCTCAGGAGAAAACTCTGGGAAACAATGTAGAATTATGGCACTCAAGGAGGGAGAGAGCTGAGGTAACCCTACACCAACTCCTGTCAGTCACTGTCTGAGGGGCACTCCCAGACTGCCCTGCAGAGAAATTCCCTAACCCTTCTCAGAGTCCTCAAGCAGAGATGCGGATACTGATGTTTGGAAGTAGGCTGCTTCCCTCTAAATAAGTAATAAAATCCAAGGGATGTACACAAGGTACTGATAGCATCTGCTATACCCCACATCTTTGAATATTCTGTATCATTTGAAATTTTTTTTAGATTTTTTTGTGGGGGAAGGGGCAAAGGGAAAGGGAGAGGGACAAGCAGACTCTCCGCTTGTGCAGAACTGGATGTGGGGCTCGATCCCAGGACCCTGAGATCATGACCTGAGCCAAAGTCAGATGCTTAACCAACTAAGCCACCCAGGTGCCCCTCATTTGAAATTTTAGAAATTAAAATGACTTGATATGAACCAGAACTGCTTTCTATCCAACATTTGATATCTGCAACTAAATATGCTTTATGCGGTTTCCTGTGTAGTGTGTCTGGGACTAAATTTGAAAAGAGGCATATCAAAAAATCAAGGCAATCAAAGAAAAATAAAACCATCAGGCTGAACTGTATGAAATGCTGTGTTCTGCAGATCAGAAACTGTAGAATCTCAGCAATTTCATATGGTTCAACCTAATATGCATCAAACTTCCAATTATTTCCTTTCTAGGTTCCATAACTATTGTAGCACCTATTTCCAAGGTCTTTACTTCTCCCTCTCATTTCTTTTTCTCTTCTTCCTTTCCTTTCATGAGGAAATGTAGGCATGAAACCATAAAGTAGTAACTACTGGTACACTGAATATACAACTTTTCAGCTGTACCCAGGCTAGGTGTAAATGAATGAATGAAGTAAAATCAGATTTCCATGAAAAATATATCTTTCTCTTCCACACCTTGTGATTCCATTCTTTCAACTAAGAGAAAAATAATTACTATCTCAAAGGACAGACATCCTAAGAGTTGGTGTAGGACTACCCCAGTATCTTCACCCCTTAAAAAACCAAGTCTGTGATAGGATTAAACCACCATTTATATAAAAAGGTTTGTAATGGTTTTTGAGTTTTATTTTTATGAAAATTCACTCACTCTGTAAGAAAAAGTACATAGCTATAATAGACAACTATATTTAGTTTTAGCTACTGTCAAAGAATTGAACAACGATGGGGATTAACATAAGAATGAAAAAAAAGTGAAGGACAAAAAAAAAAAAGAATTGAACAACGGAAAAAGAAAAGGCAAACATATGATCATCTTTACCTGCAAAAGGAGATTTCAACATGAGACTCTCCTCTACCATGATACCTTCTTGCGTCTTGTGTCCAAGCCTTTGCTTGAACTGCTGCATGAACTCTG
This sequence comes from Mirounga angustirostris, assembly GCF_029215605.1. Lineage (NCBI taxonomy): Eukaryota > Metazoa > Chordata > Mammalia > Carnivora > Phocidae > Mirounga > Mirounga angustirostris. The sequence continues at coordinate 119,741,922 of NW_026991712.1, read as the reverse complement.
GGGAATGGATGGACTCTACAGGATTTGTTTCATTGGACTGTGTGGTTCTGAGTTCTGGAGAGCACAGCAAGTCTTCAGTGTACTGCTCTGTTTTCATTAGGTCACTACCAGACAATACTCTCAAACTAACTGCAGGAAACTTCAGAACAGGAGGGTCTGCCTCACCAAAACTCAAGGCATTTGATAAACCAAAGTCGTCATCCTCAGGAATGGGGTTGTACCATATTTCTCCTTCATCATCTGCATCATTTTCCTCATTAAAGTCTAAAGAACAGTTTCTTGATAATGAAGAATTTGTAGCATCACACACCATATATGTACAGTATTCCTCAGATGACTTGAAGAAAGGCCGTGATAGCTGATATTTGGGTGAGATGGATAAGTGACTTATGTCTTGGCATTTCTTATTTTCCTCTTCCAAATTAAAAGATCGCAGAGTACTCTGATATAGCCAATTGCGTTTCTTTGACACAGTGATGCTGTTAAGTGGCTTATGACCTCTGAATCCAATATTATCCTTCAGATCTTCAAGTTCTCTTCTCTTCACTGAAGACCCATAGACGTTTTCAAATAAATCTGTTTCAAAGGGAAAAGAAAGTAGAATGTAATGATATAACGCCTAGCATACCAGGAAAGACAGGTCACTTGAAATCACTTATTGAAATATTATTTTTAAAAAGATAGAAAAGTAGTATTACATTTGGAGACTAAAATGAAATAAGAAAAATTTTGGCTTTTTCACCTAAAAATAATTTCTATTAGACTACTAGTATAAGTGACATAAGAACTCTGAGAAAAAGAATAAACAAACTCTGAGATTGCCTTTATAGACATGATAGGGTTAACAAAGACTTAACCCAAGCAAAACATACTTTATAAAAAGCTTACATAGAATGCTTTGTACACAGTATGCCTTTAATTAATATTTTTAATAATTTCCAACTTACTACTACAAGGACCAGAAATCTTTAGAAAACATAAGTAATATTTCTACTTTCTCACACAAAGATTAACTTTGAGTGAATCTTTAAAAATAAGTGTGGCTTACTTATTACTAAATGCTTTCCTGATTACTGAAATTTCAGCATAACATCTATTTCCCAATCACATAGTTATGCAGTTGCACCTTATGCAGGGTTTAAGTTCTAAGTATCTAGGACAAAAATAAAAATAAAAATCCCTTTAGAAGGCTCTAGATTAGAACCAGCTACCTTGTCTCACGGCAAATATAACCAGCTCTTATTACTGACCAGGCACAAACTTAAGGAGCAAGAACATAAGAATGAACAAAATAGTTTCTACCCTTAAAGAATTCATAGTCCAATGAGGGTCATCAAATAGTTGGGATGTGTTTGTGTTAATATAATGAGATAAGACTCTGAAAATGTATACATAACATTAATCCCATATAAAGAGGAACACATCCAAAGAATTGCATAAGGCAGGCTTCAATAACAGTCAATAAGCTAAATATATACCATAATACTAATTCACTAGACATAGAAAAATAGACAAAACCACATTTGTAAAAACTTAAGATCATGTCCAGCTTTACAAATTATGGAATTATAGTCTGTGCTACTTTAAGTATGTATATGGTTGATTCATCTTAGTATTACAACAAATAAAATATAATACCCTAATAACAGAGTGATAAAAACATATTAAACTATGAGGAATTTAATAACAACCAAAAAACTAGGTTCATGCATAATCAAGGCTTTCAGTAACCTCCCTCTACTGAACAAAAATCCCTTAAAAAATGTAAACTTGTCTTTTTTAAATTCTAAATTTTACCCAATTAATTTAAAAATTATGGGGCGCCTGGGTGGCTCAGTTGGTTAAGCGACTGCCTTCGGCTCAGGTCATGATCCTGGAGTCCCGGGGTCGAGTCCCGCATCGGGCTCCCTGCTCTGCAGGGAGTCTGCTCCTCCCTCTGACCCTCCCCCCCCTCATGTGCTCTCTGTCTTTCTCATTCTGTCTCAAATAAATAAATAAAATCTTTAAAAAAAAAAAAATTAAAAAAAAAATTTTTTAATTAAATTAAAACAACATCCCTCAAACAGCAACTGGGCTTCAAGTTCCACTAGTTCCAGAGGCAGGAATAGACTAGGACCAAAAGGGAAGGAAGCTCCCATGAATGCCTACTATGCATTTATTTATTGAGTGCCTACTGTATATCAGCAATGAGAGATAAAACAGTAAGAAAGCCTTTAACGTCGTTTAAGCCTCCACAAAAATGCTAGGAAAGGTATGATTATTTCCATAAGCCAGAAAAAAATGAAGAATACGGTCAATGTGCTAGCTATAGTATTCAAATTTAAGCCAGTCTAACCCTAACATCCATGCTCTCCTATACCTGCTCTCCTATACCATGCTACCCACCAAAAAGTAGGGAAGTAGGCAGCCCTTTCTGAACATGGTGATGATATCAACCCAGTTAACCTTACAGGGTGGCTGCTGGTAAGAATTAAGTGAGATAATGTTGGAAATATTTTGAAAACTGTGTAGTACTACTCAGAAAAATAAAGTAACTTGCCCAAGACCACCTAGTTCATAAATGGGAGAGGCAGCACTCAAAATAAACTCTTCTGACTCCAAAGTTTGTTAGCAGTAGACCTGGGCTACAACTAAGAGATTACACACCTCTACCCTCCAAGATTTAACATGCAAATATGTAACACATATTCAGTAAGTATCTTGAATTGATTTAGTTTAACTAATGAAAAACGTCAAGATTCAAGAGTCCTCTTGGTTCTGTCTCCTTCAAAATTAAAGAAATTAAAAAGTGAAAATCAACACATACTCATGAATCACTGGGGCCTCTGGGTTTTTAGTGGCCACGTCTTTGTCCAAGTGTACTAAAAACTAAATCTATTTCACATTTAAGCCCAAATCCCATATTATTTAATAGCACTTCAGACATTCACGAGATATTATTTGTAGTCTTTACACAATTGTAAATTTGAAGCCAAAAGTACTAAATTATACAACTCAGAATGGCTAGGAGTCACATCTTATTGTATCTTTTTCTCAGATGTCTCTCAAAATATCCAACATTTTATATAGTTAGATAAATTATTTTGAGTCCTATAGAGTTTTTTGACATGCATTTTAAATGAAATAGACATGCTTCTACTTGTACTGCATTCCAAGGAACTGCAATGACAAAAACAAAGCTACTGGCATCCCATACTTATGCAAATTGACACATCTATTGACATGAGTATTTAATGTATATATTTTTTTTAAGATTTTATTTATTTGACAGAGAGAGACACAGCGAGAGAGGGAACACAAGCGGGGGTAGTGGGAGAGGGAGAAGCAGGCTTCCCGCGGAGCAGAGAGCCCAACGCGGGGCTCGATCCCAGGACCCTGGGACCACGACCCGAGCCGAAGGCAGACACTTAAAGACTGAGCCACCCGGGCACCCCTAATGTATAATATTAAAAGGAATAATTACACAAGATACTATGCAACTACTTTTCATGAAACTATAAACTACAAAAACTTGAAACCAGTCTGACTGTTATTGCTGAATAATTCAAAATAGTACATGATGCTGACGGCAAAATTTAGAGATAAATAGGTACATTACTGTGATTTCTGATAAAGGCCAAATGTATTCATGTATTAAAACTGAAATATAAGAAACGCCTACAGGGCACTAAATTTTATTTGAGCAATTATTTATAAAGAATTTAAAACATTTCATTTTTATTTTCATTAACTAAAGGGATGAATATGAATGTTAATTACACAGAAATGGAAAACTATTTGCAATCTTCTATTTACTCCCTTTTATGCTAAAATCAATGTTAAACCCTACTGGCATAAGTTTGAACTACCTTTAGCTTCTGTTAGCTTTACCTACAGCTATATTCATATATAAACACACACACACACACTGAAAGAAGAAACAAGTAAAAAAGATATCAAAATAGTATGCAAAGTGGCAAGGCAAAAAAGTCTTTATTCCCTTATAATTATACACATTGTGATATAATTAATTAAATGACTAATTAAAGTCATTTTACTTTGAAAATCTGTAAGAGAATGTAGAAGTGGCAATTAAGTTTTTCACTCAGAAAAATATTCTACATAGTAGTGAACTACTCAAGCCAATTTTGTGTTCTCAATGGTTTCATAATAAATTAAAATGACTTACTAAACATTTAGTGTCCCAGCTCAAAATCATCAGCAAACTTTCTGAGAAATTACGTATTTCAACCCTCAATGAAAATGTACCTATATAAGACATCTTTTCATCATTTAAAAAAGTCCTACTGCAGGGGTGCCTGGGTGGCTCAGTCAGTTAAGCATCTGTCTTCGGCTCAGGTCATGATCCCAGGGTCCTGGGATTGAGCCCCACATCGGGCTCCCTGCTCAGGGGGGAGCCTGCTTCTCCCTCTCCCTCTGCTGCTCCCCCTGCTTGTGCTCTCTGTCAAATAAATAAAAACAATCTTTAAAAAAATAAATAAAATAAAAAAGTCCTACTGCAGAAACAAACTCTGTTGCTTTTGCTTACTTCTCTTTTAAAAATCCTAAATAAAAGTATTCTTACAAATACTGTATTAGAGTTTAAATAAATACAAACAGCCCTGCTTAGAGTCAAACCTGGCAGCCCAGAAGAAATGACTAGAATAAACTGAAACCTTAGGTTTATGCATGAGTGTACTTATAAGTGTCTTTCTCTTTTCCAGATAAATCTAAATGAGGAAATGGGTACAATGGAAAGGAAGAAAGTTATTTTTCTATCTTTTATGTTTCCTCCCTTGTGACTAGCAACAAAACCCTTAAGAAAAAAGCTGTGTGCTAGCTTTTGGGACAGTAGAAAAGAAAACCCTGAGACTATTTTCAGTTCCACAAAAGTAAGGGGGAGGAGCAAGACAAAGATGCACAAAAGAAAAGATGAGCAGAATAAGTAAGTGCCGCTAAAGGGGTGTGTTCCAGCTCAACTCCCAGTGTTCTTCAAGGCAGTACTCCTCAACTTCTGATCATTTCACTCTCCATCCAGAATCCTAATGATCTGGGCAAGGTAGTACTCTCACAAAGCCTGCTTGCCTTTCTCTTGATAACAGCTAACTAAGCATCAAGCATGGTACCAAATGGATTATCTTTTTTCATCCTCACAGCAACCTGAGGACTGAGGCTCTGCAGTGTTGAATAACCTGTTCAAGGTCACAAGCCTGGTAAGGTAAGTGGTGGGGTCTAATCAGAAACCCAGAGGCCCTATTCTGTTAACCAGTATACTATATGGCCCCCTCTCTGGCAGATTCCAAAATCTCACATTTATTGGTGCAAGATGAGACCCATATAGAGGGAACTGCTTAAACCTGTCACAGGCAAGTAGTAAATATAAATGTATACATAACAAAATTGAAGCAGAAAGAGCTCAACTGCTTTGTTCTAATAGGGATTAGTTTAAGAATCAGGTATCAGAATAAAGTAGAATGCTTTTTCAAAACTTTAACAAATGTATCAAGATAGGTGATGGGGGTACTGGGAACTCTAGAAGCTAACTACTCAAAGTATGTACCAAACAGTAGCATCTACACTGGGAGTTTGTTAAAACGCAGAATCTCAGGTCCCACCTATAAATCTGCATTTTAACAAGATTTTCAGGGAATTCATATGCACATTTACTTTAAAAAGCACTGCTCCATAACCACACTTTGAGTGGCAATGGTGTAGAAAATAGCCTTGGAGATTCTCAAAAAATAAACTCCACTTAGAAATGTAGGACTTTCAAATCAACACACTATTTTCTGCTGAATTTGTAATTCTCAGAGTTTTCCTGCCACCAGCAACTCTAGTGTTCTACGGCATTGCCCCCCCTCCCCCCCCAAAAAAAGCAACTGGACTTGCCTCTAGGGCCACAATGGCAGAATTTCTCAGAGGAGGATTTAAAACTAGAAGACAGGAGCGTCTGGGTGGCTCAGTCGGTTAAGCATCTGGCTTCAGCTCAGGTCATGATCCCAGGTTCCTGGGATTGAGCCCCACATTGGGCTCCCTGCTCAGCTGGGAGCCTGCTTCTTCCTCTCCCTCTGCCCCTCCCCCTGCTTGAGCATGCCCACTCTCTCTCTCTAATGAATAAAATCTTTTTTAAAAAAATAGATAAAATAAATAAAAATAAAGCTAGAAGACAATAAAAAAAATATATGCATATTGTTACTAATTGTGAAGAGGGCTAATGCATAAAAGATTTTGTTGAAAAAAATCTATAAAGATCATGTAGCTCATAAAGATAGGAAATCAGAGCTACAAATACTTGAGAAAAGAGAAGAAACAGATGGGACTCCACATTATAAATGTCAACTTCACTTTAAGGTATATTACACAAGATTATACCAGTTAATTATACTATTTTAAAAGAATTGCCTACAATTCTTTTGTATAATATTTTTAGACAAAAATATTAACAAGTTACATGCCCTAAAGTTTTCCTTTCACAGATAGTGTAGCAGCAAAAGTAGAGTCAAAATAGGCTATTTTTAGGGGCGCCTGGGTGGTTCAAATGGTTAAGCCTCTGTCTTCTGCTCAGGTCATTATGTCAGGGTCCTGGGATAGAGTCCCACATCGGGTCCCGTGCTCTCTTTCTGTATCTCTTGTCTCAATGAATAAATAAAATCTTTTTAAAAAGGCTATTTTTAAAGCAATAAAAGGCTGAAACAGCTCAACCTAGTGCTTTTGAATTTCCTTCTGAGTACTATATGCTAATTAAACTTATTTATAAAGACTTTTAATGAAGTATAGTTGGCAAATAGATTAAAATTCCTTTGTAATCTTAAGGCTTGCAGAAACTTGACAATATTTACCATGTGTAATGACTTTAGATTTCTTAAATAATCATCTCAATTAAGAACAAATTGGCCAATCTGTGAACACTACATACCCAATGCACCAAATCACTGGCACTATTAAACTATCTCAAGTTTTAGAGGTTCTTAGTAGGAGCCATAAGTCAAAATAGAAAATCCATTTGTTATATAGTCTCAAAAATTTCCAAAATACCTAAATATTAGGTAAATTAGGTATCTCTATCCCATTATATATTCTATATTATAAATTCTGTATCATTTTTTAAAACAAAATATCCTCATAAATAATACTGTATAGAAAAGTGTGATATTAACCTTTTAGTCTATTTAACATCTTTATACAATCTAGAATGTACTGCTTCATTTGGACTGCCCAATTAATTTTTAGAAAACATGACTGTAAAGTAGAATCCGGAAAAGATGTTAAAAAAAAAAAAAATAGAATCCAAGTAACATCAATCTGAACTAAAGTTATTTAAAGGTAAAGGTTTAAAACATATTGATTAAAAAATTGTCTTAAAATCTATGAGAACTCCTTCATCTTTGCAACTTTGAGGTTGTTACCTACCCTTCTAAACCTTGCTGAAATTCCATTCATCTCCTCAATCCAAGCAACATAATAGAATTTGTTGGATCAGACCTCTAAAGAACTTTAGCATCTGCTTAACCTTAAATAAATATAGGTTTTGGAGTCATAGAGATCTAAGTCTAAATCGGTGTAATTGTTTGAATCCATATACCAGTATATACACACCATATACTAGTTTGAGTGACCTTGGGCAAACTACTTAACCCGTTTATTTTGTTGTTGTTGTTAAATGACAAGTGTCATGGGGGGTAAATATGAGAACCACATAAAGTATCCAGAATTGTTTTAATGAGTTAAACTAACTTCATGAAAAATAGTTAAAAAACAAGATTAACTCCCCAAATCTATACTAGATATGTAAACATTACACAAACTATTTTTATCTTTCCTAAAAAATTTGAAAGGAAATAACATCTGATTACAAAACATTAAATAACATCTGAGAAAGGTGTTTAAACCAGAAATTATCCAAGCTTTTGCTTAGATTTCTTGTAAAATATCTAAAATACTACCACACAGTAATTCTAATGTTTCATTTTAATTTCTTTTAAAGTTACTTCCATTTAATTAGTTTCTCAATGAAAAAAAAATCAATGAATTCATTCTTAAGCATTACTACATTTATTATTACTTTTAAAATCCTTGAATGTTTATTTACTCTATAACTGAGGGCCTTAAAAGCCATCAGATGGTAAATGTTTAACCTTTGCCACGAAAGGGTAAAAAATATTTAACTAAAGTTTTATGCAGATTTTTGCTATGGCTGAAGTTTAACAATCTTACAAAGAGTTAACTGAACCAAGATCATGGGAAATAAAGCTATAGTGGCAATAAAATATGATTACAAATACTTTACCCCTGCAAATGCATATTTTAATATGAATTTAGCTTAATAAAGCACACCTCTCTTTACAAAAAAATTTACATCCTGTCATCCTTTTATTCAAGTGAAATGGAATAAATTTGAGGGAAAAAATTGACAGGTATGGATTAGAGATTTATAGATTCAAAAAAACTTTCCAAGTCTGTATAAGCTTTAAATGAATCATTTGATTTGTCTTCACTGTGTGATTAGAAGTTTTGTGAACTTTGTTTCTCCCCACTGTTTTGCATTTATTGATTAAACAAAGTTAATGTGTATAAACCCAGTCCTAGAGGATTTGTAATTCTTTTTTTTTTTTAAGATTTTTTTATTTATCTGTTTGACAGAGAGAGACACAGCGAGAGAGGGAACACAAGCAGGGGGAGTGGGAGAGAGAGAGAAGCAGGCTTCCCGCTGAGCAAGGAGCCAGATGCGGGGCTCGATCCCAGCACCCTGGGATCATGACTTGAGCCGAAGGCAGAGAAAATGCCAAGTACTCTGAATACTTTTTACATTTCACCATCTAATATTTTTTAAACAATTAATGACATGTAAGTCTTTATGTTCATTAAAAGTCTTTGTATTTAAGATTGTAGCTCAAAGGATCATGTTGTTTTGGACTCAGTTTGAAGGTATTTTACTTCTTTCAGGAAAGAATTACTATTTACAACATAATTAAAAGATTTCTAGAATTGGTACTCTAAACCTTCAGTGAAAATTAAAAATCATGTACATACAAAATTGGGAGGAAAATCCTATTTATAAGGGCAAATATAGTTAAGTTTACAAACGACTTTAAAAGTCTGCACTTTCTTAGAAGTACATGTGACATCTTTTTTTGATTAAAATACTAGTGCCCTTGATTTTCCACAATAAAAAGATTACTCACTTCGTTAGTTTTTTATGGGAGGGAGGAGGGAGGAAAGGTGAAGAGAAGTATGTGAAATCCTAAGTGACTAAAAAGAAATTTTAGTTGACAGTGGTTTTTTTTGTTTGGTTTGTTTTGGGGTTTTGGTTGTGTGTGTCTGTGTTGTGTGCACGCGCGCCTGGGAGAGAGGGGAAAAAAAAACGTGTAATGAGTAAAATGAGTTTATGAAGCCCATAAAGTCTTCTTTGGATCAAATTCAAATTCACAAACCCCACAAAGTCTACGGACTTGCCTAGAGCCACAAAGAATAAAAACCAAGGCAGCACCGCCCAACTCTATACCAAAAGCGTGTGGTGAGCTTAACCTTTACTCACTGTTGTGCTGAAGAGTAGGCACACTGGTTCTTGGAGAAGAAAAAACAAAAACCCCAAGTTCCTCATGCCACTGTCGGAAAGGAAAGGAAAGAAGAGAAAGAAAAGAAAAAGGCAAAGCAAGTGAATGCGTTATACTAAGTGACCGGGTGCTTTCGGCTGCCCCTCACGTGACCCTGGCACCGGCACGTACCTGTCTGCAGAAACAGACCTTATTCTTGGCTCTTAAGCGAAGCCCAGTTGGTAAACATTAAGACGCAAAGTGTTAGCATTTTGACTGCAAAGGAACCTACCTGTTAGAGTAATTCTTTGATCTGGAGGCACGGAGAGGAGTTGGCTCTCGCGCACTTTCAAAGGGCCCAGATTTGGAGAGGTTGCCTGCGCTCCCGTGACTTTGGGGGGTGTCCCCCGGGAGCGACCCTTCATTCCCAAGGACAGCAGACGTCCTTTGTACATCCACTTTTGCAGCTTCTTGACTGTCACCGCGGGAGGCTTGAGGAAGGGGAGCCCCTCCTGGCCGTCTCCTTTGCCGCTGCGTACCACAGCGGACCCCGCAGGATCCCTGAAAGGGCTTCCCGAGGAGCGGCCGGGGTCCTTGGAGCCCCGAGTCAGGAGGCCGGAGGGCGCGGCGGCCGGAGCGCTGCCTCCGCTCCAGCCGTCCATCCCGCCTCCACGTGGCGGGGGCTCGCCCAGGTCTCCGCGCGCGCCGCACCTGATCCAGCTGTCGCTCGGCCACCGCTGGAAGGGAGGAGGCTTGGCACCCACCCGGAGGCTCTCGAGGCTTCTGCTGCAGGACAGCCGCATCCGAGGAGTCCGCAGGCGACCTCCCCCCGGCTCCCTTGGAGGCGACCGGGGCGGGGACACCTGCTGCCGAGGGCGGCCACCGCCTCCCCGCTGCCAGTCTTGGGGGCAGGCTCGGCGGTCCGCAGCGCCGCAGGGGGAAGGCGGCTGGCCCAGAGCCCGGGCTCCCACAAGGCAGCCGCGATCCGCCCAACCCCTGTCGCCCCGCCGCGCGCCCGAGTCAGGGGGCAGGTCGTGCATGGCCTGGATCAGCAAATAATAGGCCTCTCGCAACTGGGTCTGCAGCCTGCCTGTCTCCAGGCGGCCGCCCTCCGCCCCCGGGGAGGAGCCCGCCGCCGGGGGAGGCGGGGGCCACCGCTCCGCCTCCGCCCCCTCAGGCTTGGGCGCCGACTGGGAGCCGCCGGGCAGGTTCTCGTAGTAGTCGTCGTCGTCGTCCTCCCGGTCGTCCTCCTCGTCTCCGCTGCCTTCGGAGCCCGGCGGGGCGTGCAGACAGGGGCGAGTGAGCCCGCGACCCGAGGAGAGGGCCTCCTTCCCGCCGCGCTGACGAGGCCCGAGCGCTCCCCACTGCTCCGGGCGCCCTCCCGGGACCCGCGCCTCGGGACCCCACGCCTGCGGCGACGGAGGGGGCTGCTCCCCGCTCGGCCGGGCTCCGCGGGCGTGCTCGCATGGGCAGGCGTCCGGGGCACGGCCAGCGTCTCCCTCGGCAACCGCGGAGGCCGTCACGGTAGCTGCAGCCGCCGCCCGGAGCCCGAGCCCCCCGGCGGCGCGGGGACTCCGCCTCCCCCGGAGCCTGGACAGCGTCCTCCTCAGAGGGTCCGCCATCCCCTCCGCCTCAACAGCCAGGCTCGCCCCTGCTGCGGGAAGAGGACGGCGCCCAGTTCGGGAGAAATCTGCGCTCGCGGAGGCGGCGGCGGCGACGGCGGCGGCGGCGGCTCCCCATGACCGGCGCTGGCCCTCGCGGGCTCCTCACATACTTGGCATAACTCTGCCGCGGGAAGGGGTGGGGGAGGGCGGCGGCGCCGCAGAGCGCATGCCCCGGAGCCTCGGGCCGCGACGGGGCGCGCAGGGTGCCGGCGGCTGAGCTGCGTTTCCCGGGTGGGCGCGCAGCGCGGCGGAGGGTCGGGGAGGGAGGAGGGCGAGTGAGCTGAAGCGGGCACCGGGACGCGAGAGGGAGCGCCCAGAGCGTGGTGAGGAGTGGGGGCCGGGGGAATAGGCGGACAGTGAGAGTTGAGGCAGAGAAAAGAATGAGCGGGAAGGTGTCTCGGCTGGAAGGCTGCGAAGTTTTGGAGAAAGGGAAAGTGCCCTCCTGGCTGCCACCCGTCACCTTCACCCCCTCCCCGTTGCCACCATTGCACGAGGCGTGTCTAACAAGTCCTAGCTTGAGAGAAAACAAAGATCCTTTTGACGGACACAGTGTGCGTACAGGTGTATCTCACTTAGTGCAATGTGTTCTAGCAACGTTCCTAATCATTTTAATGACACGGGGAGCTAGCTATTTAAAGGAAATTTGCAACGATTCCTTTTCAGTTAGGAGGAATCCTTTTGCCCAAAAAATCACCACCTTGTCCCCCTAAGTCTATTTTTCTTTTTTAAATGAATGCATGCTACCACAAAATTCTGATTATCAACCTTGTAAAATGGAGCCGCAGAAATAGTGCCCCCCATCACCCCGCTTACACGTCATTTTAATGAAAACTTGGTTGAGAAACAATTGGGTTAAAATTGGGAAACGGTGTTCTTTGGAAATATCAGCTCTCTCAAAAACATGAAATCCCGTATTCTGTGTTAACAGTTGCCACAGGTGAATGGACCTATCCCTGATTGGTAAGAATCCTCGTCACTGTCACCTCTGATTTCAGTTACATTTTTTTAAAGATTTTATTTATTTATTAATTAGAAGAGCACGAGGTGGTGTGGGGCAGAGGGAGAGGGAGAAGCCGATTTCCCACTGAGCCCGCAGTCCCATGCCCCGCAGGACTCCATCCCAGGACCCTGAGATCCTGACCTGAGCCCAAGTCAGACACTTCACTGACTGAGCCACCTAGATGCCCCCAGTTATATATTTTTTTAATGTTTACATATTAGGAAGGGCCTTTGTCTGCGTAGCTTATGAATGTACTCCTAACTCCCAGCACAGTACTCGCACGTAATAAGAATTCGAGAAATACTTGTTGCATAAATGAATGCTTGCATAACTAAATAAAAGAATTTAGTCCTGGGGCATCTGGCTGGCCCAGTCGGTAGAGCATGCCACTCGACCTCGGGGTGATAGGTTGGAACCCCACACGCCCCACCTTGGACAGAAATTACTTAAAAAAATTTTTTTTTTGGTCCTAACATCCAATTTCCAAATATATTTATGGAAGTTTCTTTTTTTTTTTTTTTTAAAGATTTTATATATTTATTTGACAGAGAGAGACACAGCGAGAGCAGGAACACAAGCAGGGGGAGTGGGAGAGGGAGAAGCAGGCTTCTAGCTGGAAGTTTCTTTTTTCCCCACCAGTTAAAGACTCCAATCTCTAAATGTGCTTTGATATATACTACTTTCCTTAGTACTTAGTCCCTGCCTCCTGGAATAATTTTACCTGCATCTCTATTTGCAAAAATCTAACCCATCCTTTAAGACTCGACTCAACCACCTCTCAGAAGTCATCTCTGATGTTCCAGATGGACATGATCTCTCATTCTTCCAAACTCCAGGAGTGCTTTATTCATATCCATTCATAGTATATTTATTGGTTTTTGTTTGTCTACAAAGCACGCCTTATCTCTCCTACAAGAAAAATCATAAATTCCTTAAGGGCAGAGACTATTTATCATTGACTTCTGTATTCTCCACAGAGCATAAGTATAGCATCTTATATATGTACATGATAAATAAATATTCTTGAATTAATGACAGTTTTAATTTAGAGGAAACAAACAGCTTTAATTTCCAGTCTATTGCCTAACTCTCCACTAGACCATATTGTATTGGTGTTGTTTTAAAATTCTTTTAGTTATGAGTAAGAAATACTTTGTTAAATAATCTAAATCCTCATCTAGGAAAATACTGTGAAATGTTGAACTATAATTTGCATGCATTACTATTCATAGTCCTACAGTATTTTTATTCCATGGAGCAAAGGCTATTTAATGAATAATCAAGGCATACAATTATGTCCCAGTGAAATATTCCCACAGGAAATGACTGACAGTAAATCTGCCAATAATGGTGTCTATAAACACAATTTGATCTCTATCTCAGAAATTGTTTCCATTCCAACTCTCGGTTACAAAATCTGTTTATTCTTTGTAAGTTAACAGTTGTGAAGTATACCGTAAGTTGCACATATGTGTAAACATGAATAAAAAAATATAACCTTGAAGGTCTAGGTTGAACTTCTTTAATTCAGCTTGTCAACTTGTTGATTTCAGGAGTTATAAATACATTGGCCAATATCAAATACTACACATTGTTCTACACATTACTCAGAACTAAGTCTGAACACAACTGAACTTAATGACACTTTGAAGGGGAAAATGTTCTATCACATAAATTCACAATTTTTAAGAAGTGTTTTAAAGGGTCAAAACAAATTAATAAGGCAATCAAGGCTATATGACACTAAATAATGACCTTAAAAATGCAAATCCCACTGTATGTGTATTACACTTCAATAAAAAGTTTACAAAAATGTAACTCTACAAAGACAGTACCCACAGAATTTACATTACACATATAGTTCAGACAGTGACAAGATATGAACATAAGTTATACTTTGTAAAATCCTTTTTGTTGTTTTACCCCATTCCCTCAGTTATCTCAATTTTCATATATTTCTAATCAACAGACTCCTATGAAAATTAAGGGGTGGGGATACATTTTCCAGTGTTTGTACTTGTTTCTCACTGACTTGGAAATCATTTTGATGCCCTGTGAATTAACAACTATGTCGGCACAGTCACAAAAGATGAAACAACTATGGGATAATAGGACTCCAGTAAGGCAGGGAGCCAAACTAGGGGTGGGGTAGTACTGACTCAGTCTGGGAGAAGGGGTGGGAAGCAAGACAGGTTGAGACAGAAGGCTAAGTTTAACAGTAATACAAAGCAAATGTCTAGGTATGTTATGGTTATTTTCTAAGCAATTTAGAGTGCATTTCTGTCTCACTGCTGTTCAGTCTTCCACTGCTTAGTGGAACCAAAGACAAGTTTAACTCTGGCATTTGCCCAGTTCTCTCTCTCTCTAAACTGCCTTCTAGGGATCCTCTGGTATAGACCTGCCTGGTCTGCCGTGATGCCATTTCATCAATATTGAGTTAAAAGGGTTTTAGCCCAAAACTGACCAGCGTGCCACTGCCCTGATACTCAAAGATGGCACATCCTGATTACAGCATTTTTTACTGTTAATTTTTTTCCATAATTAATAATATCTGGCAATTAGTCATGTTCCTTACCTTATCCCCTACCTTGAACCAAAGGAATAAAAAGGAGGCTTTTGCCAAATACATATGTATTTTCTAATGTTTTAGAAATGTATAATGTTTTAGAAATGTATAATGTTTTAGAATATTCACTATTTCACACCTTCTTGTTGTATATTTAGGATATGTAGAGTAAGTTCCTCAAAGTCACCATAATAAGTGAAGGGAAATTCAAACCTCATCTATCTGATTCCAAAACCACTACAGCCTACAGCCCTGGGACATTTCCCTGTAAAGAAAAATAGAATATCCATTTGCTAAAACCGTACTTGGGCGGACCTGAAATTTTGTTTCCATAAATTAGTTAGTTGGTCACCTTTCAGAAGAGCTTAATATTTTATGAGCTTTTGTGAATGCAGCAGATCATTGGAAAGCTGCTTGTTGAAGATTTGAATGCTTTTCTGTGCAGTCCTCTTCAAAGGTGTTAGAACTAAATCCTGTAATATATTCCCCTTTAACTGTAAATATTAAGCCACAATGTGCAACTGCATCCAGTAAAGGTAGTCTAATTTTAAAAGTAGGACAAACTCAATTAAATACTTTAAAGGCAAAATATATGCATCCTTAAAACCACAGGCACTGGCAGATAAGCCTCTTTTAGAAGTAAACTGAGGGTATAGCCTGTCCCTCCTAAGTGATTTGTATCTCTGGGTAACTCAGAGTTGATGGAGAGAAGTAGTGTTGTTGTTTTTTCAAAGCTGTTAATCTAATAAAAAGAATTGGTGCAATACCAACATTTTTCGTTCTGATGAAATACTGGATCTAATAATAGAGCTCGACAAAAATCACAAGTGGCTACTCGCATCACCGAGAGAGAGACAGACTGACATTACATGGCTTCTGGTCAAGTACACACCACCACCTCTTACCAGAAATGAACCTGAGTTTGATCAGCCTTATGATCTGATTACCAACTTTCAGGAATTGCAAAGAACAGAGGAGCATATTAACACCAGGGGGATGCAATTATATAATCCAGACTATGGGAAAGTACAAGCCAGAGGACTCAGTTTCTTCAACCTATTAACCAATTGCACGATATGGACTTTTTTTTAACAGGAATCCAACTTTCCAAGTGGATCTTGGCAACTATTTAAAGCAACATAATTTTGAGGGTGGCCAAATGGTATACACTGCAAGGATAGCAAGAGAAAATTGAAATCTAGGTCTAAGGACTGCAATTCTAATCCAAATCTGAAGTGGTATAATAGAAATTATTTGAAATCAGATAGAACTAGTTCGCATCCAAATCCTGATCAGTCACATACCCAAAAACCACTGATCGTGGTGAGTGAGCTCTTGCTCACCTTTGCCAATTCCAGATCATTATTCCTCCTTCTTCCTGAAAATCCACATCTCTCTTGAAATACATGGCATTAAACTATACCACCTGCTGCCTCTGCTTTTTATTGTCATCTGCCACCTTCCCCTTCGTTCATTCTAGCATCTGCCTCACTATCTCTCTGCCATTTTTCTTGTCATTATTATTGGTGATTTTGTTATTTACAAGACAGATCCAATAACCTGGCCTATTGTTTTTTTAAACTTTTCTAATAATCTTGTCCTCCACCCACCTCAGCCACCCAGTCTGAGTCCTACATTAGACTTTGTCATAACCAATACTTGCAAACTCTCCAGACACCACTTCCTGTTTTCTAGCTCATTCCTTCCAGGATTCAGGCTCCAACAATATTTTGATCCCACTATCCCTCCAGTCAATCATGCCTCTTCTGTCCTTTCTTCTCCCAGTTTGGACTGCACGCACGGTCCCTGTACAATCACTCCCTTGCATACATCCTCAACTTTCTTGTCCTCTCTCCCACTGTCCTCCTCACTTGGCGAAGCTTCAACCCTGGTTACAACTAACTTTCCCACAAACTTCATGTTGATACTTGGATGACTTATGTGGCTGGAGAAAAACACATTACAACCTTCCAGTGGTCCCTCAGTGCTGCCAAATGACTCCACTAAAAATCCTTAGTCCATTCATTCTCGTCTCTTTCTCAACTTTTTTTTTTTAAAGATTTTATTTATTCATTTGAGAGGGAGAGACAGAGAGAGCACGAGCAGGGGGAGAAGCAGAGGGAGAGGGAGAAGCAGACTCCCCGCCGAGGAGGGAGTCCGACATGGGGCTCGATCCCAGGACCCTGAGATCTCAACCTGAGCCAAAGGCAGATGCTTAACCATCTAAGCCACCCAGGCGCCCCTCTTTCTCAACTTTTTGGCACCACTCTCCCCTCCTCACTGTCAGTTATCACTTTTCTTTTTTGTTACACTGAAGTAACAGAAACATTCAGGAGAGTACTGCCTCATCCCCCCGCCACCAGATCTTCCAGCTAGCATTATTTGCACTCCGATATTCCACCTCAGGGCCCCTTATGACAGATGAGCTGCTGCACCTGTGCCTACCTGAGATCAACTCTCCGCCCTCCTACCTATCTCTTCCCCTTCCTTCTCTCATTGCCCTCCAGTCACACTGTCTTCCTCGTTCCTCCAATACACCAAACCCACTCCTGTCTCTGAGCCTTTGCATTTGCTGTTCCCTGTGTGCGACTTCCTCCCTCCATTCAAGTCTCACCTCAAATGTTACCGGCTCAGAGAGTCCTTCCCTAACCACTTTACCTAAAATAATACCCCTGACGTTTCCTATCCATTCATTTTGCTTTATTTTTCTTCATTGTACTTATTTCTATTTAATATTACATTAGATGTCTATTGATTTAAGTGACACCACCATCACCACCCCTAAATGCCATAACCCCACTTTGTAGAATATTTCTGGCATGTGTAGATGTTCCATATATATTCGTTGAGTGAATATGTGATTTTCATGTCCAAGAGCAAGTTAACGTATGTTTCCATTTCCTTCATGGTAAAACTGATTGCTATTGTTCTATGAGTTATCTTTAAGAGAATTAAAAGAGATAACATAAATGAACCTTGAATACATTATGCTAAGTGAAAGAAGTCAGCCACAGGGGCGCCTGGGTGGCTCAGTCCGTTAAACGTCTGCCTTCGGCTCAGGTCATGATCTCAGGATCCTGGGATCGAGTCCCATGTTGGGCTCCCTGCTCAGTGGGGAGTCTGCTTCTCCCTCTCCCTCTAACCCTCTCCCCTGCTCCTGCTCTCTCACACACTCTCTCTCAAATAAATAAATAAAATCTTTTTTTTTTTTAATTTTATTCATCCATTTGACAGAAAGAGAGAGCACAAGCAGGGGGAACGGCAGGCAGAGGGAGAGGGAGAGGGAGAAACAGGTTCCCCACTGAGCAAGGAGCCTGATGCCGGGCTTGATCCCAGGCCCCTGGGATCATGACCTGAGCTGAAGGCAGACATATAACCAACTGAGCCACCCAGGTGCCCCTAAATAAAATCTTTAAAAAAAAAAAAAAAGAAGAAGAAGAAGAAGGCAGCCACAAAAGACCACATATTGTACAATTCCATTTCTATGAACTGTCCAGAATAAGCAAATCAAGAGAGACAGAAAGTAGATTAGTGGTTGCCTGGGGCTGGGAGAAAGGGGAATGATGAATGATTGCTAAAGGGTATGAGTTTATTGTTAGGCTGATGAGAATGTTCTTGAATTAGATCGCAGTGATGTTTGCACAACCTTGTAAGTATACTAGAAACCACGGACGTGTACACTTAAAATGGTGCATTTTATGGTAAGCAAATTATGTCTCCATTTTTTAAACAAAGGAGCATTCTTTCCCTGCCCTTTTAACTATACTCCCAGCTAATATTCATGGAAAATGTCAGTTCAAAAGAAAATGTTTTAAGGGAAACATTAAAAGAAGATTGTAAATGCAAATAAGAATAGCTTGAAATGTGTTTCATTGGGTATTCGCTGTCAGAAATGTTTTCACGTACCATATCCCAGTTTTTCAATAGAGATTTTAATTCTACATATTTAACAAATAAATACAAATAAAAACTTTCTTACTTAAAGTTTACTTTTCTCTATCAACTACCAAATGGGTTCAAATCTAGACTTAACAAAATTAAATAAACAACCTCAACCTGCCTCTACCAGTCAGAAAACAAAAACATTTTCAGCATTTAGAAATAACTTCCTTTCATCTCCTACTGGAAACTCATAGTTCTTTCATGTAAACAAAACGAAAGAGCATTACTTATAGGTAAGAAGCCACTAAGAAAAACCATAATTACACCACAAGAGATAACTAAGTAAACACATATTTAGCCTTTTGTATTCTTTTACTAGAGGATTTTCTCTAAGGCACAAGGTAAGGAGCTACATATTACCTAACATTTTGGACTAGCAGGGAACCAATTTGGGGGGAAAACAAATAAAAAATGGCCTACTAATGTCTCTCCTGATTAAAAATCATCTTTTGATTATTCAGTTATATGTAAAGAGGAAACTTCAGATAAGTGCTTATTTATTAACTATTTCAGGTAATCCAGAAAGTATGCTAGACTCTTTTTATTATATAAAACCAGTTATTTTCCTCCCAAGCCCATTTTCATAAAACACATGTCACTATTAATACCTACATGGTTTTACTTTAGAAAAATACCAATTTTATTTCAGTTTCTAATTTAAATTGTGGCAATGTACGAATTATGACACATATAAGAAAGGGGAGCAGAGTATATACAAGGACAGAAAATGTCCATTCAGTGTAGAAATGATGGATCCCAAGAAATACATTTCAGGTGGTGTCATGGACTGAATAGTTGTGTCTTCCCAAATTGTATATGTTGGCCCCTCAATGTGATGGTATCTGGAGGTAGGGCCTTTGGGAGGTAATTAGGTTGCGAGGGACAGGCCCTCGTTTGATGCAGTTTGCATCCTTCTAAGAAGAGACACAGACAGCTTGATTCCTGTCTGGCAGACAGACCAAAGAGAGTCCACTTGAGCTGTCTTAGTCCATTAGGGCTGCTGTCACAGAAATACCATAGACTGAGCAGCTTATAAACAACGAACATTTATTTCTCACAGTTCTAGAGGCTGGGGAGTCTAAGATCAAGGTGCCAACAGATTTGGCGTCTGGTGAGAGCCCACTTCCTGGTTCATATGGGGCTGGCTTTTCTCCATATCCTCACATGGTGGAAGGGGTAAGGAAGCTCTCTGGAGTCTCTTATGTAAGAACACTAATTCCATTCCACCTTCAGGATCTAATCACCTTCCAAAGGCCCCACCTCCAAATACCATCCAAATACCTTGGGCATTAAGATTTAACGTATGAATAGTGGGCACGCAAACATTCAGTCTATAGGATGAGCACACAGTGAGAAGGCAGTCCTCCACAAGCCAAGGAGAGAACCCTTCCAGAAACTGACCATTCTGGCACCCTGACCTCGGACTTGTAGCCTCAAGAATTGTAGGAAAATTAATTTCTGTTGGTTAAATCACCTAGCCTATTGTGTTTTGTCACAGCAGTGTGAGCAGACTAAAACAAGTAGGTTCTTTTAGAATAAAAGAGTTTTGGGGGTGCCTGGGTGGCTCAGTTGGTTAAGTGTCTGCCTTCAGCTCAGGTTGTGATCCCAGGGTCCTGGAATCAAGTCCCATTTCAGGCTCCCTGCTTAGTGGGAGTCTGCTTCTCCCTCTCCCTCTGTCCCTACTCGTGCTCTGTCTCTCTGTCAAATAAATAAATATTAAAAAAAAAAAAAAAGAATTTTTAAAGTAACATGCCTTCGGGGTGCCTGGGTGGCTCAGTCAGTTGAGTGGCCAAATCTTGGTTTCTGCTCAGGTCATGATCTCAGGGTCCTGGCATGGAGCCCTGCATTGGGCTCTGTGCTCAGAGGGGAGTCTGCTTGTGGATTCTCTCTCTCCCTCTCCCTCTGCCCCTCACCTAATTCACTCTCTCTCTCTCTCGAATAAATAAATAATCTTTGAAAAATATAAATAATAAAAAATAAAAATAAAGTAGCATGTTTTCAAAGGGTTAAAGATATATAAATTAAGGCAATAAAAGATTTGGCTTTATGTATATTTGTGATAATACTGATAAATCACACCATGAAGTTAGGACAATTTCTTTGCTCTAAAAAGTTCTGCCTTCGGTTATTATTCCTGACACAGTAACCACCAAAGAAATTCTTTTAGCATTATATTTTCCTTGAAGTCTGGGATCTTGTGTTGTTCTTTGAACCCACAGGGCCCAACACTGCATATCTTTACCTATCTTTTGAAGTCTGGACACCAGTCTCAAGTCACGTTCCTGTTCACAAAACATACCTTCTTACCATTTTTACTAAACAACTTATCCAAGGGTGAATAAAGTTCTTTCTCCCACTAATAATGCATTCAAGATAAAGAATAAGACTTTATATCTTATCACCAGAGTAAACAAAAATCATCATTTTCTATTGATTTAAGATGAAGCATGCTGACAGTTTTCCTGGATGTACCTAGACGTGCAAATAAGAACAGCTTGAAAGCCATTTCACTGAGCAATCACTATCAGAAATGCTTTCTGTATTATATCCTAGTTTTTCAATAGAGCCCTCAATTCTACATATTCAACAAATGCATATAAGCGGCTTCTTAATTAAGATAAGAGCCTACAGAGTCATTATCAATAATGTGATGGTCAATGGAAGGGCCAGTACCCTATAAAAACTTAGTAATTGCTCTGAA
Source organism: Mirounga angustirostris (assembly GCF_029215605.1). NCBI lineage: Eukaryota > Metazoa > Chordata > Mammalia > Carnivora > Phocidae > Mirounga > Mirounga angustirostris. Next base: position 119,720,537 of record NW_026991712.1, on the reverse strand, counting down.
AAAACTAAAGAAGAGTTTCATATATAGGGCCCCTGGGTGGCTCAGTCGGTTAAGCATCTGCCTTTGGCTCAAGTCATGATCTCAGGGTCCTGGGATATCGAGGCCCGATCCCTCTCCCTCTGCAACTCCCCCTGCTCATGCTCTCTCTCAAATAAATAAATAAAATAAAAAAGAGTTTCATGTAAAGACAACTTGACATCACACATCTACAGCAGGGTCCAAACTCAGAGCCCACTGGGATCAGGCAGGTGCCTACAATGAGTGGACTAGTCCAGGTATAGCAACCAAAGAACCATGCCTGCCTATTAAAAGGGAACAACTGCTTTCTCAGCTCAGAGAATGAAGAATGACAAAGAACCACTGCCTCATCCATGTCTCCTGTTCTTTCTTTTAACCCTTTGGCTACAGAAGTGAGTTGCACATTTTAAAAAATACTATGGAGGCTAGCTCTGGGTGGGCCACCCAAATACATGTACCAGTTGCCAGCTTTTGACCTCTCACCTTCAGGGAGTACTACACAAACATTCCAAAAGAAAGGGAAGCTTCATACCATAATTTTAAATAATCTGTTGTCAGCCCCATGACCCAATGGGCCAATGTCTATGGTGATGATGAAACTCCCTTTTCTTGCCTTATGTTTCATCATTATAATCTCAGTATCAGTATGAGTATCATGAGTTTTATGAATAGTGAGGTGCTTTTACTTTACCTCCTAGTCAGATGCTCACTAAAAGTCTTTGGGAAGAGGTAGAACAGAGATGGTTATAACCACATTCAGATGAGTAGCTGAAACCCAGAGGGGGGAAGCCATTGAATCATGGTTACTCAGGCCTGAAGAGGATCTAAGCTCAGTGTTCCAAATTTCTAATACAATCCTTTCACCTTTATTCTATTTTAAGATTTTATTTATTTATTTGTTTGTTTGAAATGGGGGAGAGAGAAAGAGCATGCACAAGCTGGGGGAAGAGCAGAGGGAGAAGGACAAGCAGACTCCATGCTGAGTGTGGAGGCTGACCTGGGGCTCTATCCCATGACCCTGAGATCGTGACCTGAGCCGAAACCAAGAGTTGGAGGCTTAACCGACTGAGCCACCCAGGCACCCCAATCCCTTCACTTTTAAAAGCATTTTTTTTAATCTGATGAAAGTGATTCTTTCTTTAAAATCATAAATAACTTAGAAAATATAGAAAAGCAAAGATAGCTGAGAAAAGAAACTCATGTAACCACTTCCCCACCCCCAAACACACATATCCACATTTCCACATGAAGGATAGCTACTGCTGGGAAACCATGTTTTTCAATATTTCAACAACCTCATTAGAAGTATTAAAATAATATTCTGGTCATACAGAACAATTATCTTAGAGCATGGTGTTTTATTATAAACACTGAGATGATACTTGCTAGTGTATTTGATCTAACATGTCTGCGGAGGGAAAAAATAAAAACTTATTTTACAACAAGAATTTTAAATGACCCAATAAGAAATATCATTTCTACCAGGATCTTTGTGAAATTACATTGGGGGAAAAATGTCTTCTTTAAATGCAGGAGAAGTTCACTTTCTGAAAACTTTTTTTTTTTTTTAACTATGTGCACCAGTCAGCAACCTCATAATTACATACCCAAAGATTGTTCAAATAAAGAGGGAACAAAGCTCCTAAGCAAAGTTCAATGCATATGTCAAGACTGCCTGAAGGTATAATAAGTTTTATGTCTCTGTTTACCCCAGGAGTAAATTAAATAAATGCATATTTAACATATGAATCACAATTATAGCTGGTCTACATACTACAGACAGAAACAAAAGAATTCTTTCTCAGATAAAATTAATGAAAACTGAACATATTCCCACAGATCTAGATAGTGCCCCTTAGAATGCAGTCATGACAAGTACAGTAAAATAGTTGCAAAGCAAAAAGTCAAACTAGGGTTGTGGATAAAATGTTCACTCTCTAATTACAGAACATGGACAGAATGCGTACAGCACCTCTTTAAGGACTCTGAAAACTAAACAGTAGCAGATGGATTGGGAAGACCAGAGGTAAAAGGACCACCAAACTGGGCCAGTATTCCTTGACCTGAATGCAATGCAGCTTCACACTTGGAAATGGCCCTGGGGCCCCAAGGGGAAAGTTTCAGGAGAAGCCCTCTAGTCTCTCACGGAGGTGGAGGAGGGAACTCCTAATTCTCAGACAAAGTGCAGAAATCCTTCCCTGTTCTCTTGCAATCCACCTCCCAAGCATGCCTGTGGTGGTGATGCGGGAGGTCTAAAGGAGGGAAAACTTTCTCTCTGAATGGTGGAGCTGTGGCCTCAAAGAGGGTAGGGCAGACCCCCCACTGCATGTTTCTCTCTCTCCATCCTTTTGGTGCTTGGCCCTGAATACAAGCAAAGTAACAGTAGTGTGCAATAGAGCGAGGTCACTGAAGCCTCAGTTCGGGGGCCCGATGACCAAAACAGCACCCAGGAAATAAAAGGGGACCGAGAGATTGTACCATAGACTAGATGCTTGTGTCTCCCCACAATTCACTTGTTGACATATAACCCCCATTATGATTGCGTTAGGAGGTGGGGCCTTTGAGAAGTGATTAGGTCATGAGGCTGGAGCCCACATGAATGGGATGAGTGCCCTTATAAAAGAGATCCCAGATATCTCCCTCATCCCTACCACTTTAGGATACACAGGAGATGACCATCTGTGAACCAGGAAGTGGCTCCTTATGAGACACCAAACTGTTGGTGCCTTGATCTTAGACTTCCCAGGCTCCAGAGTTATGATAAAGAAACTGAAAAATAAATGTTTGTTGTATAAGCCACCTAGTCTATCAGTCTATGGTATTCTTACTGTAGCAGCCTGCGTGGATGGAGACAGAATTCCTTTGTATGCCTGGGCTCAGCACTGAGCTATATGCATGTGTGGATCTGATCTTCATCAGCCTACTGAAGACATTGAGAACTGAACTAATGGATACACCACCACCCAGATCCCAAAGTGACCGTGAGACAACCCATATGTGGGACAGATCTGAACTGTGCTGGAAGGCTGGAAGGGCTGAGCTGATCTTGGCTCCATAGCCCACATAAGGTGGGTTGAAACCTACAGACCTAACCTAGCCAGATCAATTGTTTGTTAAAAAAAAATTGGGGTGCCTGGGTGGCTCTGTTGGTTAAGCGTCTGACTTGATTTTGGCACAGAGCATGATTTCATGGGTCATGGGCTTGAGCCCCACATAGGCTCCACACTCAGCGGAGAGTCTACGTCTCTCCTTCTTCTTCTCCCTCTGCCCCTCTGCACACGTGCACAAATCTTTTTTTTAAAGATTTTTATTTATGTATTTGAGAGAGAGAGAGCGTGGGAGAGAGAGCAAAAGCAGGGGCGGGGGATAGAGGGAGAAGCAGACTCCCTCCCGGCTGATGCTGGTTTCAATCCCAGGACTCTGGGATCATGAACTGAGCCAAAGGCAGATGTTTAACTGACTGAGCCACCCAGGTGCCCCCCAAAATCAACTTCTTTATTGGGTTTAAACAACCATTTAGAACTAGAATTTGACATATTCAATAGGTCCAGGATAAGATAGAATCCAAAACTACTCAGGATAAAAGGAACCAGGAAAATCTTAATTTGCATGGGAAAAGACAATGAATAGACATCAATACCATAATGACACAGATGTTGGAATTACCTGACAAAAATTTTAAAACAGCTGGGCGCCTGGGTGGCTCAGTTGGTTAAGCAACTGCCTTTGGCTCAGGTCATGATCCCAGGATCCTGGGATTGAGTCCCGCATCGGGCTCTCTGCTCCTTGGGAGCCTGCTTCTCCCTCTGCCTCTCTCTCTCTGTCTCTCATGAATGAATAAATAAAATCTTTAAAAAAAAAAAATTTTAAAACAGCTAATACATAAATGCTTCAGCGGACAATTGCAAACACTCTTAAAACAAAGGGAAAAATAGAAAGCCTCAAAGAAGTCAAATGGAAATGTCAGATTAGAAAGACAGTGACGAAACAAAAAATGTCATTGAATGGGATCAAAAGAATAGAGATAACAGAAAAAGAACCAATGGACGTGAAGACATGTCAATAGAAAATTTCCAATCTGAAAAACAGAAAAAAAATATTTTTGGAAAAATGAACAGAGCTTCAGGGATCCGTGGGTTAATAACAAAAGGTCCAACATTCACGTCATCAGAGTCCCAGAAGGAGAGGAGTGTGGTGCTGGAAAAAGTATTTGAAGATGTAATGACTGAAAACTCAAATTTGATAAAACATAGACATTTACGAAATTTAACTAATGCCAAACAGGATAAAGCCAAAGAAATCTAGGCCCAGACATCATAATCAACTTACTGAAAACTACAAAGAAAGAAATCTTAAAAGTAGCCAGAGCAAAATGATGCATTACCTTTAGTCAGACAATTATTCAAATGACTGCAGATTTTTCATCAGAGCCATGGAGATCAGAAGAAAGTGGCATGGCATTTTTCAGATGTTGAAAAACTATTAACTCAGGATATATACCCACCTGGGTATCCTTCAAGAATAAAGGTGAAATAAAAACATTTTCAGATGAAGGAAAACTAAGAGAATTCATTGCCAGTAGACCAGCTCAAAAATAATTTTGAAAGAAAGTTCTTCAGGGAACACCTGGGTGGCTCATTTGGTTGAACATCTGACTCTTGATTTCAGTTCGGGTTGGGTTCTGTGGGGTGTGGAGCCTACTTGGGATTCTCTTTCTCCCTCTGCCTCTGCAGAAAGAAATTTAGGGGGTTCATTCCATTTACATCTAACAAAATTTCTTACATGTTTGGATTTAGTTCTACCATTTCATTACTTCTTTTTTGTGTATTCCATTACTCTGTTTTCCATTTTCTCCTCTCTTTCAGGTTTCTTTTTTTTTTTTAAGATTTTATTTATTTGAGAGAGAGAATGAGATAGAGAGAGACAGCATGAGAAGGGGGAGGGTCAGAGGGAGAAGCAGACTCCCTGCTGAGCAGGGAGTCCGATGCGGGACTTGATCCCGGGACTCCAGGATCATGACCTGAGCCGAAGGCAGTCGCTTAACCAACTGAGCCACCCAGGCGCCCATCTTTCAGGTTTCTGAGCACATTTTAGTATTCCATTTTAACTTATGTATGGTGATTTTAACTCTCTGTCTCTGTATAGCTTTTTTGTTGTTGTTGTTTCTCTAGAAATACTATATGCATGCTTCCCTTTTCACAGTCACTTACAATCAGTATTTTACCACTTCAAGTGGAATGTAGAAATCTACCAACATATAGGTCCTCTCACTCTCCCTCTTTATATTGTAATTATCTTATCTCTTATATCCACCTTGAAAATCCACCAGAAAATGTAATTTTTACTTTCAACCATCAAATAAATTTTGAAAACCTTAAGAGGAAAAGAATAGTCTGGTATATTTATCTCAATATATACGGTTTTTGTTGCTCCTCCTTCATTCCTTCAGTGAGATTACCTGGTAGAATGAACTGGGTGTTTTCCTCTCAGCAGGGCTGACCTGGTTACTAATTGCTGAGAGTCTATCAAGCTAGTCCACATGGAGTCCTCAGTATGACCACTGTCCAGGGGGGAACTGTCTGACATCTTGGTGGCAGACTGACTATGTTAGACCCCTTCCATCCCATTTTCCCCACTCTAATCACTGCTTAACTATTTATCAAATGATTTCTTAGCTTCTAGTTGTTGTCTTCAGGAAATCTGAACAGGTCATTGCATGGTCTTTGGAAAAATGCCCAGTGAGAAGTCAAACAAAGATTTTTTATTAAAGAGTTCTGAAAAGGCTTGGTGAAGGAGGAAGGAAGCAATTGTTGGTTCACAGAAATGAGGAGAAAGGCATCCCTGCTAGTGGAACAGCATGAGGAAAGGCATAGAGGTAGGAAAGTAAAGAATGTGCTTGAGAATAGCGTAAGGTCGGCTTCCAGAAGAATAGAGGGTTTGCTCCTGAGTAAAAGGAAGAGGGAGAAGAGGTGTAACATCCTGGCGAGAGGAATGTCTGAGACAAGGCTGTGTATGAAAAGAAAAGTAAATGCTTTTCCCCCAAATGGAAATCACAACAAAGTAAGTAGCAGTTACTGCCAAGACCTGTCAAGGCTGAAGGGAAGCAAAGATTTCATTCCATAGCATTGTGTTAACAAAAGAATGAGCCAAACTATAAACTAATTCTCTGTGTAAACATTCCAAAACTGCTCTTGGAGAAATACAGGGAGGTTGGTATGCTAAAAGACCTTAAAAGACCTGAGAAAATGCATGAATAAGTCAGTTACAGGCCAAGACAGAAAGGCAAAGAGTAATTAGGAAGACAGGCTATAACTAAAAAGGCAATCAATGAAGACCCCACTAGAAATCTCCCTTTGGGAAGATGCAGAACAGATGTTCATCAACATCAGCGAGATGAGTAACAGCAAGTGCAAGGTTGAAATTGAACTCATAATTAAATGAAAGGTTTTTAGAAAAATGTAATGGGGGGCGCCTGGGTGGCTCAGTCATTAAGCGTCTGCCTTTGGCTCAGGTCATGATCCCAGGGTCCTGGGATCGAGCCCCACATCGGGCTCCCTGCTCGGTGGGGGGCCTGCTTCTCCCTCTCCCACTCCCCCTGCTTGTGTTCCCTCTCTTGCTGTCTCTCTCTCTGTCAAATAGATGAATAAAATCTTTTAAAAAAAAGAAAAAGAAAAAGGTAATGGATTTCTCTCTGAACACTTAAATATCCTAGAAATATAAAATTCCTGCCTGGTAATGCAATTTTGACACATAGAAATGGACACTTTCACAACAAATTTTCTCCTACACCCTTTTGAGAGGCAGACATTTCTGAACCAATAAAAAGTAGAAGGATCACTAAAACTTGTGGCCAGAAAAAAAGGAAGAGAATGATACTGTTCTCTTTTGAAAGATAAGCAATGGATCAAAGTTGGTCTCTTGGTTTGTTTAATATGTGCATGATAAATCAATTTCAACAATACGGGATTGGTTTCATTGGCAGAGTGCAATGTTCCAGGGCTATGGACTTAAGAGGCTTTTCATTTTTGATGAATGACAGAGTTTTGGTGCAGAAAACTGCTTTGGTCATCATATTCATTTCCCTACAAGATTCTTAATGTGGGGCTCTTTCCTGAATTTTAACAATCTTACCACACTTTTTCATATCTCTGCATCTTCACGTGTGACTATCCCTTGACCCTGAACAAGTCTCACATCCATATTCACCTGACCCTCCCCTGCTTAAGCCCTTCAGGGTCTTATTGCTCATAGAATACATTCCAAACTTCTTTCCTCAGCCTCCAAAGGCCCCATCCTCATCTCACACCGCTCTCCCGCTCACCCTCCAACCATGCTGGTCACCTTTCTATTTCTCACACCTGCAAAGCACTTCCTCATCAGACTTTGCACAATGATTTCCTCTTTGCAGAGAGTGCATGGGTCATGCTCATCCTTCAGGTCGCAGCTTAAATGTCTCTCTGGTCATAACAGATATCATAAACTGTAGTTATCATTATTTACTGATTACTTTTTATCCCTCTAAGATGTAAGATCTATGGGGGACAGGGACCAAGCTTAGAACCAAAATTATTCTTTAAGTTTCAGCTGAAATACTTCTTCAGCTCAATAGTTGGTGGATGAATGTATGAATGAATGGAAGGAAAAATGGAAAAGGAGTGAGGCAAAAGGCGGTGGTCTTAAAATAGAAACATAAATCAGGGAACGTCTGGCTGGCTCAGTCAGAAGAGCATGCGACTCTTGATCCCGGGGTCATGAGTTTGAGCCCCATGTTGGGTACAGAGATTACTTAAATCAATAAAAACTTTAAAAAAAAAGAGCAGTTAAAAAAAAAATAAAAACAAATCAGACTGAGACTGAGAAAAAAAGGATTTCTAAAATTGGGATAACACTCTAAGAAATCCATAGTATCCATAATGTGGTATCTTTTATTAACCTTGTAGTTATTTGTTGTAGGATAAATAAACAGGACATCTATTGGTTCAGGTTGTTACAAAATGAACTGCTACAAAGTTGTTCATTTAATGTTAAAATTGTAGCAACTTTTTAGGGCATCTGGCTGGCTCAGTCCATTGAACATGCCACTCTTGATCTTGGGGTAATGAGTTCAGCCCTACAGTTGGTCGTAGAGATTAATAAAAAAAAAATAATAAAAATAAAAAAAAATTGTAACAACTTTTTTAAAATCTGAAAACCTGATAGTATTTTCCACCTCCCTCTATCACAAAGCTAACGATGAGAGCAAATGTAAGGTCTTCCAACTTGGATAAAAACCTCTAAATACTATCTTTAAAAAGACTGTCTTTTTCTGGGTGGCGCACTCAGTTAAGTGTCCAACTACTGGTTTTGGCTCAGGTCGTGATCTCAGGGTCGTGAGAATTGACTTTCCAACCATGAATATCAATGATCATTCCAATTTTAGAGTTTTTCTCACAAATTAAAACAGTTCTCTGAAAACCCCTAAAAATTAAAATATATTTTTTAATGGAAACATTAAGATCATATCATGGTGGGCAGAGATGGTAAAAACCATCTCGAATGAGTAAAACACAATCCCCAAGAACAGAATATTTAAGCTCAGCCTAAAGGACATCCGTCAAGTGTACAGTGTTGGTTTGTTATTTTAGGGCTGCTCCTAAGAGCTGGGGTCATAAGAAGGGACTTGTTCCCATTGGCTGCTATAAATAAAATTTGATTCATCATACCATCTCTTAAGAGGATTTTATAGAAATACCAGGCATAGCTTCAAGTATAGCAATTTATGCAAGCCCTTCTCTAAATATCTGTCTTGGGATTGTTGCTAAGCCAGGTAATCAGGGGCATGACCACTTTTGCTAAGGCATATTTGTGTGACAGATTAGACCCTGTTTAGGCACCTATTTACAGGTCAAAGCCTGCAGGCCTTGGAAGGAGAAAGCAGGGAGCTCACCTAGCCTGGTCTCCAGCTCCCAGGCAGCTGTGCAATCCCACTGAACCTGTTTGGCAGCTCCCTAAACCACTGCGGCCGCTTGCAGATAAGACCCTCTGGGAAAGCCTGATAGCCCATGTCAACAAGGAAACGATAGAGAGCTGCTGGAATGTTCCAAAACCTCAGAACAGACTCTCTGATTTGAGAAAGTGTTGATACCCAGTCATTACAGAGAGCCCTGGCATAAGACTTTTGTTAAGGAGGGATAGATGACAAATCCTTGCTTCTTTAAGTCATATGCAAACCTCCAACTTATCTTGATCATAGCTTATCTGTTGCATCACTGAAGCAAATGGGTCACAATAGCCACCGAAACAGGGCTAACACTGCGCTTCTGCAGTTCTTTCAGCAAAGGGTTGGAAAGTGCCATCAAAACATGGTTTAAGTTTCACAACTTTCCTACTGTGTAGGTATTACAGATCCCATTGCTTTTATTTTAGTATGAGTTTTCTTGCCTCTAGAAAGGCAGAACGGGGCTAGGTCAGGGAGCAAGGGAGTGCCCTACACATCACCCATGGTAAAGTGAAGCTTCTGGCCGGTCTAGCGCTGACCTGACCAGCGTTCCATACTCCTATGTCCCTCTCAAGGACTAGAGAATGTTCCAGAAATTCTGCTGGGTCTATACTTTTTGCTTTTCAAAACCATGGTCACTGAAGAGAGAATACATTTATTAAAACCAGATACCAATATAGCCTCTCATTGTGAAAGGAGTTACTAGAACATAATACTACAGAAAACCATGAAGATGTTTCAAAGAAAGAAAAGACTGAGTGGTTAGACAGTGGTAAACAGGCTGGAATGTAGCAGCCCAAGGGAGCCAGAAAAGAGAAAAATGTGGTATATGTGTCTAGTTAAGCTATTTGAAACAGTGCCCTACCTCACTGCGTCTAATCCCTCATGGGTTTGTTCTGTTAGTGCTTTCACTGCTGACTGTCCTTTCCCTATTATGCCGCCACTTTTTGTGTAAGGGGTAGAGTTCTTTTCAGGGTTTTAACTTTTCTTTTATAAACAGCTTTTTACTTGTTTAAAAGAAGTTACACATACATATGAATGGACTCACAAGATAATAACTGAAAATACTATGAATTCTTTGTGTTGAGGTCATAACAAAGTGCTCAGCAATAAGTTTGTTGTAGTAATTTGATTACCACAAAGTACAATCAAATTTAAAGAACCAGGGCAGGGGGCAACGACGTGGATGGAACTGGAGGGTATTATGCTGAGCGAAATAAGTCAAACAGAGAAAGACATGTATCATATGACCTCACTGATATGAGGAATTCTTAATCTCAGGAAACAAACTGAGGGTTGCTGGAGTGGGGGTGGGGAGGGATGGGGTGGCTGGGTGATAGACATTGGGGAGGGTATGTGCTCTGGTAAGCACTGTGAATTGTGCAAGACCATTGAATCAGAGACCTGTACCTCTGAAACAAATAATGCAATATATGTTAAGAAAAAAAAAAGAAGATAGCAGGAGGGGAAGAATGAAGGGGGGGAAATCGGAGGGGGAGACGAACCATGAGAGATGATGGACTCTGAAAAACAAACTGAGGGTTCTAGAGGGGATGGGGATGGGAGGATGGGTTAGCCTGGTGATGGGTATTAAAGAGGGCACGTTCTGCATGGAGCACTGGGTGTTATGCACAAGCAATGAATCATGGAACACTACATCTAAAACTAATGATGTAATGTATGGTGATTAACATAACAATAAAAAATTAAAAAAAAAAAAAGAACCAGGGCAGGGGAATAAAACCACTAAGTAGCAGGTCTCCAAATACAAGGTAAATATCAGGGTATATATAAGGATGTGGGCCATTGAAGAAAGATTTTATTGAAAGCATGAAAAGAAAATACATCTTTTAGCTAATATTGTTCTTTTGAATTACAGTGAAGTTTCTCTCTCAGTAACAAAATCTCAGGTTAAGTGAATTGAGGTTTTTGCTACATTTTGTTATTTAAGGTAGAAAACTAGAAAAAAATCTTTAGAAGGTACTTAAATATTTTTATTGTTTTAAGTCAAATTTAGATAAACAATGAATTATTCAATATTACCTAAGTCTAGGTAAAATGACAATATTTTAAGTTCCTCCCAAAATTAATATCTACTTACCTAAAAGTTTGTTGAGGATCCTCATTCATTTTTCCCACAATGAAAAGTTTCATGTTTTCCTGATTATATAAATAATACATTTTGAAGATTCTAAAAACAATATATGAACATATAAGGAAAAAAATTTAAAATGACTCGAAATCTCCTTACCTTGCTTGACATAACCACTGTTAACATTTTGGTGCCCATCCTTTTACGTATCTCGTATGTCAAATTTATGTAAATGGAATGTCATGCGTGTTATTTTTATTGTGGCACTTAAACATTTTTTTAAAGATTTTATTTATTTGAGAGTGAGAGAGAGAGAGAGAGAGAGAGCATGAGTGGGTGGAGAGGCAGAGGGAGAGGAAAAAGCAGGCTCCCTGCTGAGCAGGGAGCCCAACTCGGAGCTGGATCCCAGGACCCCAAGACCATGACCCCAGCTGAAGGTAGATGCTCAACCGACTGAGCCACCCAGGCACCCTGGCACTTAAAACATTTTTAAAAAAGATGTTTATTTATTTTAGAGAAGGAGAGAGTGAGGGGAGGGGTAGAGGGAGAAAATCTTCAAGCCGCTCCTTGCCTAGCGTCAAGCCTGAGGTGGGGCTCCATCCCACCACCCTTGAGATCATGACCTGAGCCAAAACCAAGAGTCCCAGGCTCAACTGCCTGAGCCACCAGGTGCCCCAAAACATTTAAAAAAAAATATTGCTTGGTTGGTTGCTTTTTCATCCTAGGGAATCAATATAAAATATGTTATGGATATGTGGTTTTCTTTCCCCATACTCATATAATCAGATTATATATATATATATATATATATATACTCTGCGTGTGTGTGTCTATAATTGACACTTCTCTGTGAAAGTGAAGAAGCTGTAAAATAAAGATAGATATCTATCTTTATATCTATGATCTGTCTCGTCTAAATGGTATCGTGGAGATCCCTTCAAGAAAACTGGTATAGTTCCAAACTCATTCTTTTTGATGACTGCATAATTTTTTCATTGTGTGGATGAACCATAACTTAATTCATAATTTTCTACCTAATGCCTAATTTTTAAGATTTTTTCCAATGGCAAGTGAGGATGCATCCTTGTATGTGTATCCTTTCAAACTGGTGCTCTCATTTAAATGGGAAAATTCTTCCTATGAGTAAGATTGCTAGGAAGAGAATGTGTGTGTATGTATGTGTGTATATATATATATATATACACATATATATGTATATATATATATATAACTTTTAATTCTGCTTTCCAAAATGCTGTACTAATTCACACTTTCATTAACAAGGTATGGAGTGACCCACCCTTTCCATGTATTTCTGAAAGCAGTAGCAGTTAGTTTTTTTTTTTTTTTGCCAATCTGATGTCTGTAAAGGGATATCTTGTTGGTACTTTAATTTGCGATTCCCTGACTCCTCGTGAGGCAGGCATCTTGGTGTCTTTTTTTGCGTTTAGTGGCAAACATAAATCTTGGATTTGCTCTTATATGAATTGCCTATTTACCTTCTTTTTCCTTTTTCTGTTAGGTTACTCTTTTTTTTTTTTTAACTTTTTGTATAGTAGAATACTTAACCCTTCATTTTTTGCACGTGTTGGAAATCATTTGCCCAATCTATCATTGTCTATTGAATTTGTGGTATTTTTTCCACACTGTGTTTTTTATATATTTTTAAAAATTTTTAATTTTTTCACACTATTTTTTTTTTTATATTTGAGTAGTTATCTATCTTTATTTTACAGCTTCTAAATTTCCTGCTAAAAGTCTTTCCAAAGTTTAGGGCCAAATTTCCATTGTTACACTTTTTTTACATTTAAAACTCAAATCCATCTGAAATTTAGGTCTATATAGTATAAGGTAACTGTTTCACTTTATTTACCGCATGTATAGCCAGGTGTTTGTCAGCAATATATATGAATAAATCATCTTTAACCATTGAACCGAAGCACCACATTTTTTTAAAGATTCATTTATTGGGGCGCCTGGGTGGCTCAGTCAATTAGGCATCTGACTTCAGCTCAGGTCAAGATCTCAGGGTCCTCGGATGGAGTCCCAGGTCCAGTTCTGCACTCAGCGGGGAGTCTCCTTGTCCTAGTGCCGCTCCCCTCTCCCTGCCTGTTCTCTCTCTAACTAATAAATTAAAGAGAGACAGAGAGAGAGAGAGAGAGAGATTGAGTTGGGGAGGGGCAGAGGGAGAGGGAGGATCCCAAGCAGACTCCCTGCTGAGCACAGAGACTGTTGTGGAGCTGGATCCCAGGACCCTGAGATCATGACCTGAGCTGAAATCAAGAGTCAGATGCTCAACCGACTGAGCCACCCAGGAGCCTGTAGGCACCACATTTTGCATTTACTAAATTTCCATGTCCTGGGACCAGGGATACATTCAAAATATAAATAGCAAAAACAGCATGGACACATCAGCCAGAACGGGTACTGGCTGTAAATTACTGCTACAGGGACAACATGCAAACCAAGAGGAGAGCAGTCCTGCCTTGAATCTATTTCTGGGTTCTCTATTCTGTGTCAATGACTTAGCAGTCTATTCTTATGACAGGATCATATGGCATAATTTCTAATTTCAGAAATCATTAGAATTATTAGAAATAATCATCAGTATAATAACTAACATATAAGACTATGTGTCATCATGTACATTCTAAGAACTTTATATATATATTAACTCATTTAATCCTTATAACAACTTTTTAAGTGAGGTGCATGAGGCAACTGAGGGCCAGAGAAATTAAAGAACTTTCTCAAAATAAGAAGTGAAGTCCAGATTCAAATCTAGGCAGTCTGACTTCAGAGTCAGAGTTAGGGTATTCTTAACAACTATGCAATAAATATACATTAAAAAACCATCTGGGAGGGGCGCCTGGGTGGCTCAGTTGTTAAGCGTCTGCCTTCGGCTCAGGTCATGATCCCAGGACCCTGGGATCGAGCCCCGCATAGGGCTCCCTGCTCCGCGGGAAGCCTGCTTCTCCCTCTCCCTCTGCCTGCCGCTCCCCCTGCTTGTGTTCTTTCTCTCTCTCTCTGTCAAATAAATAAATAAAATCTTTAAAAAAAAAATCATCTTGAGGTGCCTGGGTAGCTCAGTTGGTTGGTTGGGCAGCTGACTCTGGATTTTGGGTGGGGTCATGATCTCAGGGTGGTGGGATTGAGCTCTGAGCTTTGCGGGGAGTCCGCTTGTCTCTCTCCCTCTGTCCCCCCAGTCCGCACTCTCTCTCTTTTTCTCTCTCTCTCAAACAAATAAATGACCTTTTTAAAAAAATCATCTCAATACACTAAGCAAAAAATGATAAGAGCTTTTCTCTATACTACTAGGGGCTCTAATCATAGAATCTCTATATTAATCATTCTTGGAAATTTTATTGGTATGCTTTTGTTAATGAAATAAAAAATTCTATGTTTTAAATCACCTTTAGGTATTTTAATCATGGAAATTTCCAGCAAGGGCCATCACAGTTGGCAAATGGTGGGCACTTTGACCTTTCAATGCAAAGGCTTAAGTATTCTGGATATTATGGCAACTTGGTCATTACTCATTATATTAGAAAAAAAATAGGTAATGTGATAGCATGTTCAATGTCAACACAGCAAGGTTTATTTCTTATTCCACATGTCCAGCGTGAGTTAGTCAGAGGTTGAGGGTGAGAAGGGGACCGCTCCATATAGTCATTCAAGGACCCAGGTTGATGGGGGCTCCATCATTGTATGATGCTATCAGCTCAGCCAGTGGCTTTAGGGAAAGAGAGATGAGGAGAATACACATCCGCTCTGAAATACCTTGCACCAGATGTCATATACAGCACTTTGACTCACTGTCCCTTGACAAGAACTAGTCATGATGTCTTGCATAACTGCAAAATGGCTGGGAAGTATAGTCTCCCATATTCCCAGGAAACAGGAGAACCACACGTGGGCAAAGAATAGATGCTTCTACCACATCCATTCACTTTACCCTTCACAGTGATTTTCATCTGTTGTGATGCTTTTTTGTCTACTAATTCTTTAAAATGTTGATATAAAGCAGATAAATCATAATTTGGATAAGATCTGTCTGTGGAAACATTATTATAGTTGAGGTTTATATTCTTAACAAAGTTCATAATCACAATAACATTAACAGCACCAATGATAAAAAGCAACTACAATTTATTGAGCATTTATTATTAGTCAATAACTTCTGCTGGATTACCTCAGGTTGTGAAACAGTTCCTAATGTTATCTGAATTTTGTAGATAAGGAAGTGAGACTCAGACAGCTTAAGCAATTTGCCCAAGGTCACAGGTAGTAAGGAGCAGGGCCAGGAACTGGATTTATGAGGGTTGAACCCAAAGTCCAGGTCTTATCCATTAGGCCAGAGAGTAGCAAATGCATCACAGCTGTGCATGATGATCTGCTCTATGAACACAGCTATGGTTCAAAGCCTCTATAACCATTTAGAGTGGCAAAATTAGGCTTTGATTCATAAGTTAGCACTGGGAAGCTTCTTAGAAATTATCTAATACAACCCTTTCAATTTCCTTGAAAAGAAACTGTGCTGGTTTGAATAAAGTTAATCCATACAATGGCTTATAAAAGAAGTTTCTTTTTCTCTCATGTAACAGTTTTAGTATGAATGGTCCAGTTCTTCAGGTCAGCTTTGTTCCTCCTGGTCACTCAGTGACCCAGGTTCCTTCCATGAAATCGTAGTGCCCTGTCTTAGGACCAGTCATCAAAGCAAGGCCACCACATCCAAGGTCCAGCCAGCAACTACAGGGAAACGACCATGCATGAGGTACATGTAGGCTCAGGCTTCCAGAACATTAATGAAAAGTGAAGAGGGAAGGAGAAAGAAGATCCAAAGGGCAGGAATACGTGGAGGAAGAAAAGAGAAAAATGGCTTTTTGTTTCTATGGTAGGAGGAAAGATTATGGGTTCGAACTAGGGAATTTTATCAGCCATGGGTTAAAAAAAAAATACATGAAAGGACAGAACAGCTTCCTGCCTTTTCCTTTCTCTCCATATCCTCTCATTACAAGTGTATTTATAAGGAAGGAAAAGACTGGAAAGGTCAGTGAGTGGTTGCCTCATTGGTCAATAGAGAAAGCTGAAGAGTGGGACATGCTCCTATTCTGAAATAGTAAACTGGGATGCTGGGCCTGAGGTAGTCTAGTTAATGGCACTTTCAAGGTAGCCCCTCGTTTGTCAAAAGTATCTTTGGCTTGTTTCATATTTTAAGTTAAATTAAAAATTTTAAAGGGGGCAAGGCAGTCACATGGTTTGAACATCAAAATGATATATAAAGGTTTACTCCAAGAAGTCTTCAACCTCTGGCCCCATGCTTGTTGTGAAAATGCACTGGACAGTTTAAAGAGATAATTGTATTCTGGCTGTTATAACAGGGAGAGTGTTCATTAATGAGGGAGGTCTTAAAGAGAAGGGAGGAGCAGGCCAACAAGGGAGTCATCCACAGGGAGTCTTACGGGAGTCTTATGAAGATGGGTCTTATTTCAGATAGGAGGGGTTTCTTCGCTATTTCCTAGGACACAAAAGAGTTGGGGGATTTCTTAGCCTTCCTAGTTTTCTGAAGCACAGGACTTAGATAAAGTTCGACATTGTCGCTATTTATCCAAACTTCTGTCCTCTGTAGGTGACTACTTTTATTGGTTTCTTCTATGTAGTTGCAGTTCTACCTTATACAAACACAAACAAACATGACTCTATATATTTTTTAAAGGCTCTTTTTAGAGCAGGTTTAAATACACAGCAAAATTGAGAGAAACAGATTTTCCCCATATACCTCCTGCCCCCACATACCCACAGCCCTCCCCATTATCGATGTCCCCCACCAGAGTAGTACATTTATTACAACTGATGAAGCTACATTGACGCAACATAATCACCCAATGTCCACAGTTTACATTACAGCTCACTCGGTGTTATACATTCTACAGGTTTGGACAAATGGATAACATGTATCCAACATCATAGTACCACAGAGAGTATTTTCACTGCCCTAAAATCCCTCTGTGTTCCACCTGTTCATCCCTCCCACTCACTCCAGCTCCTGGCAACCACGATCTAACAGTCCTCATAGTTTTACTTTTTTTTAAAAAAATTATTCTATTTATTTATTTGGGAGAGAGAAGGATGATAGAGAGAGTGCACACGAATGGGGCGGGGGAGAAGCCGGCTCCCCGCCCCAGGTACCCCCCAGTTTTACCCTTTGCCAGAATGGCATACAGATGGAATCCTCCACTATGCAGCCTTTGCAAATTGGCTACCTTCTTATGCACTTAATTTTTTCCATGTTTTCATTGCTTGATAGTTCATTTCTTTTTAGCACTGAATAATATTCCATTGTCTGGTGAATATATTTTTTTTATCATCCCCTTTCTTACACAAAAAGTAAACAGTAACATAGTATATATACCTTCTGCAATTTCCTTTTTTCATTTTATAGTATATGCTGGATATCTTTCCATATCCATCCAGAGAACTTTTTTTCCTTATTTTTGGCACTGAATATTATTCTATTGTGTGGATAAACCGTATTTAACCAGTCCTCTATGTCACTTGAATTCATTCCAGTTTTTTGCTATGATAAATAAGGTTTCAATAAATAACTTTTTTACCTATATCATTTTGTACATGCATAGGCAGACCTACAGGATAAATTCCTAGAAGTGAGATTGTTGGGTCAACAGGTAAATATACTTATAATTCTGTATTTTTTGCCAAATTGTTCTCCATAGATTTAGATCATTTTGCCTTCCTACTTTCATGTATGAGAATGCTGTGTCTCCGTATCCTTACCAGAATGTGTTGTCCAGTGTCATTTTTCTAATCTACTTAGGGAGAAATAGTATCCCTTAGGAGTATTAATTTGCATTTCTCTTAAAAATGTCTTTGATTAAAAAAAGGAGGGGGGGTGCCTGGGTGGCTCAGTCAGTTAAGCGTCTGCCTTTGGCTCAGGTCATGATCCCAAGGTCCTGGGATCTGGCGACATCGGGCTCCTTGCTCAGAAGGGGACCTGCTTCTCCCTCTGCCTCTGCCCCCTCCCCTCTCGTGTTCTTGCTCACTCTGCACGCTCTCTCTCTCTCAAATAAATAAATAAATCTTTTTAAAAAAAGTCTTTGATTCAACAACTATTTTGGAAAAATAATTTAGCAAATAGACTCTACTGAAGATACTCCTTGAATAATCGATGATAACTCTCCCTGCACCACCCAGCGTAAACCCAAATGAGTATTGTCATTCCACATGGTGGAGAGTAGGGAGTCTGCAAGTGCATTCCACAAATTTTTGCCAGGTGTTCCTCAGAAGAATTGTGCTCAGGTAAGTTTGAGACACTGGGGCCAAGAAGGTAGAGGCTTCTTTATTGAATGACTCCTAGGAACCCTTGTAACTCTCATGTTCATTGTGAATATCCAGAAGGGAAGAATCCTAGACTTTGTCAATGGAAACCTTTTCTCAGAGCATCTGCAAGAAGTTTTCTTGGAACATATTTCTGGAAACACTGAGAGAGAAAGTCAAGGAGATGGAGTTGGATTTTTACCTAGTACATGGCCAACACCGAGGAAGTAGTTTTACTTGTTTTTTAAGAAATAAAAATCCCTATGGTTTTCTTATAATTTTTTTTCCCTACAAATTGAGGAAGTGGGGGAGGATCTCAGTTAATTGAGGGTTAATAACAGTTGTATTAACTGAGGGACAGGAATCAGAATTGGACTCGGTTAGCTTTCTTTAAGGCCAGCCAATGGACATTGGTAAACTGCTCTTTCCTGGTCCTCTTTTCCTCTTTCCCCTGGGTTACTTTGCTCAGTCCCTCATCGAAAATAGACTGAGGGGAAGGACATGAAGACTCATCTGCTCTAAGATGCTAAGTGTTGGTTCACCTGTGCAAATAATTATCGAACAACTTCTAATTTTATCGCTTTGGGCTGGGTCCCAGGGTTTGTTCCACAAGACATGTAAGGCCCTGCTGACTCTCCAGCAGCTCCAAATCCAGTTAGGAAGATAAGATATGCCCAGCAGAGAGGTAACAATATAAGTGAGATTAAGTGACAAGATGAGAGTGGGGATCATGTTACTTCTCCCAGGGAGCTCCTCTCTTGGGAGTCTGCTTTGTAAACCCTCTGGTAAAACTTTACTGGGAGCTCTGGTTGTGGAATTTCCCCAATTCCACAAACCACGATAAGGAGGCATTTTTTTTCCTTTCCTTTCTTTGAGAGAAGGTGCTCCCTGGCACTCTCCCTTCTTGGCTGGCTGGCTGTGGACCCCTCGGGCAGTGAGGCCAGCCCGGGCTGCGGGGAATGGGGAGGCCGGGCCTGCAGGAGTGCAGAGGGCGTTTCTCCAGTAGCCTCGGGCTCCACCTAAGGTTCTTCTCTGCTAACTGCAGTTATGTTGTCAATAATGTCGAGGTGGGGTGGGGGGAAAGCCCAGTCTGCTTTGTTATTTTTTTTTTTCCCTCTGTCCACTTTCCACCTTCAAATCTGTCTTTAGTTCAGAGTGCCCACAAATTCCTTTTGCTGAAGGCAAAATAACCAGGTTCTCAATTTGAGCACTGGGAGGAATGTTTTTTTGGAATCTGAGGAGCTTTTTGGAGTAGTCTAAAAAGAAACATGTTTTTTCAGAGCAGCTAAAAAGAGGACATATTAGAAATACCAGATTGCTGGGGCGCCTGGGTGGCTCAGTCGGTTAGGCGTCTGCCTTCAGCTCAGGTCATGATCCCAGGGTCCTGGGATCCAGTCCTGCATCGGGCTCCCTGCTCGGCGAGGAGCCTACTTCTCCCTCTCCCTGCTGCTCCCCCTGCTTGTGCTTGCTCTCTCTCTGTCAAATAAATAAAATCTTTAAAAACAGAAATACCAGATTGCTATTATAAAGAGCTGGTTTCTGGAAAGGGACTTAACATGTAGGAGGTCAAAAAGAAGTATGAAAACTTTTAAAATAATTGTTTATTTTGGCCTCAAGAAGTTAGGAGCATTAAGTCAAGCAAACTAGATCAACTTTACACAGGACTCTGTCTTAAATTCTTACTCACAAAAGCAGTCCTATAATCAAATTCTACAACTGAATACTAAATTACAAGGTGTTCATCTTAGTGTTATTTATAGTGGTGAAAAATGTGGAAATAATTTCAAAGTCTAATAGATAAATGAAAATTTAAAAAGGTGTTGGAGGAATTCTTAATGGAATTAATAATGCTTAATATGAAGTAAAATATGGACTATCTATGTTGTTCAGAATATGTACATACATGCATAGGAAAAAAACACTCTAAAAAAATACTCTGTATCAAAATGTTACCAGTGGATTTCTCTACTAAATGTGATTTCTATTTTCTTATTTCATTTTATTTTTTTCCCAGAACTTCTACAACAAACATGTATCATTCTCATAGTTGGAAATATTTTTTAAGATTTATTTATTTTAGAGAGCGTGTGCAAGTGGGGGAGGGGCAGAGGCAGAGGGAGAGAGTCTCAAGCCAACTTTGCGTTGAGCGCAGAGCCTCCTGACATGGGCTCAATCCCAAGACCCTGAGCTCTTGACCTGAGTTGAAACCAAGAGTTGGCCCCTTAACCGACTGTGCCACCGAGACATTCCCATAATCAGAAATATTTTTTTCCTTTTTTTTTAAGATTTTATTTATTTATTTGAGAGAGCAAGCGAGCATGACGAGCCAAGGGAGGGGCAGAGGGAGAGGGAGAAGCAGGCTCCCCGCTGAGCAGGGAGTCCCCCATGGGGCTCGATCCTAGGACCCTGAGATCATGACCTGAGCTGAAGGCAGATGCTTAGCGGAGTAAGCCACCCAGGTGTCCCCAGAAATATTTTTAAGTGAACATTACTATTATAAACAATTTATATAGAACATTAAAGTTATGAGAATTAATTGGAACAATGTGACTTGAAGTAATAAATTGTTACTGTGTTTTTGGAGTAAACTTTGATCCTGTCCTTGAAAAAGACAAAATGTAGTTGTAGTAAAGAAAACATACAAGTTTTTGTTTTCGGCACTTCTGTGACATAAGGATTTATTTTTCTTACTTTTGGCACTTCGGTGAGGCAACTGAAAACCTGTTTCCCATTACTTTTTATCACATTTTCACAAATCTCTGTTGGACAAATTATTTGAAATCATGGTTATGCTAAGAAACTCGAATCCTTTTTTAACTAACTCTCTTGGGCTTTAAAAAAAAATTCAATGCTAGGCTAAGCGATCTAAAAAAAAAACCTTCCAGGGCAAAAGAAAAAAAAAAATTAAATTAGGAACTCCAATTTAGCTACCCAGTAAGACGGACATAGGATAGTCTTGCTACTGTTACAGGGGACACAAAAGTGGAAAAAGAATAGAAAAACCTAGGTAGTTTATAATTAGCCAAAGTGACTGGATGAATTTACGTTAAAAATATACAGGGCCCTGGTCTAATTACCTAGAAAAAGCCACTTACTCTTTAAGGTTTTAAGTCAACATCTCCGAGTTGGCCCCAGAGATTACTACCACTAGCTGGCAATCCCGCTTCTTTTTAAAAAGAATCAAAATCTTTTTTACACAGTTGAAGCAGCAAGGCCAGGAGGCCCCCCTTTCACACGCGGTAGTGAATTCCAAGGGCTTCAGCTCAGCATTAAGTCACTTACCTCCAGACAGGCTGGACCCCCCCAAAGGAAGCTCTTCTCCTGGGTGGCAGTTTGGTGTTGAGAAAAAAAAAACAGCTTGAAAGCTCAAAAGCACCCTCCTAATGTAAGAGGCTTGTTATCTTTCTTCGCCAACTATGGAGCAATCGGGAGAAATTAACCCTCTCATTTGTTAACCTCAATAACAGGCTTTAACAGATCTGGAGCCACGGGTGGCTCCGATAATTGTTCTAATTAGTTTGGTATGGAGGGATGCAGGGGCCTGCAGGATTTTGAGCTCAAGTAATTAAGCCTAAATTGAAAGGAAAAAAAAATAGATTTTATGCCTTCCATATTGGACATATGGATTCCAGATGCTATGGAAGAAATGTTACTGCTAAGGCTTTTAGGCCACTTTTTATAGTTGAGGAGAGGATTGGAGGGGACAGCCTGAGGCAGAGCTTGGTAAAAAGAGGAAAGGAATGGGGCGCCTGGGTGGCTCAGTCGGTGAAGCGTCTGCCTTTGGCTCAGGTCATGGTCCCAGGGTCCTGTTCTTCCCCCCTGTTCGGCGGGAAGCCTGCTTCTCCCTCTCCCACTCCCCCTGCTTGTGTTCCCTCTCTCGCTGTCTCTGTCTCAAATAAAGATAAAATCTTAAAAAAAAAAAAAAAAAAGACGAGAGGAGGGTCCTATTGCCTGGCAAATCCTCAGCATGTGTGCGTCTGTGTATGTCTTCAAACCAAAAAACAAGCAAAAGGGTCTTAAGCTCCCCCTGGCACAGGAGCCTCCGAGGAGTTAGTTCTGAGTTGGTTTGCTTGTAACTTTGCTCTCGGGCAAGTCACCTCCTTAGTTGGAAGTGATTGTTTGTTATGCCATTGCCGGTTCTCTCAGGAATTCTAAATTTAAAATGTTAATGCGAACTCCCCAGTGTGCCAGAGAAGGTGGCTAGAATTTTGGTCCCATGTAGAAACGGAGACAGGTAATTATGCCAGGAATAGAGCTGCCCTTTTACTTCAGTAATATGCACCAAGTACTCCGTTTCTCCCTTTTCGGAAAATGGTAAACACAGGGAAAGGAAAAGGAGTTCCAGACCCTGGAAACCAAAATATTACAGACACACAGGAAATGGCTTTTCAAATCCAGCCTGTAAACCCGTCATTTTGTGGGCTCATCTGTGAACCTAGAGAAGAGAGACAAAGATGACAGAGAAGCCGTTCCTCCATTCTGGCAAGGCTGTACCAGAGGACCTCTGGAGGCCTTCCCACGCCCTGGTGCTAGGATTCTACACCCAAGCCATCATTTGAGAGATTAGAAAAAAGCCAATGAAATTTGAGGCCAAATTTATGACTTAAAGCTATTTTACTTTGCTTAAAAAATTGTAGACTTTGAAAAGCAAGTGAAAAGCTAAAATATATTTTTGGAGGGAGGGGGGTATATTAGCCCTATTGCTTTAAGGCTTTCAATGAAAAATACTCCAAATATGTGATAAAGAAGGTACTAAATCATTGAAATATGCATTAATCTTCCTAAAACACTTACATATTGACTATGCTTTCCATAGCATTAAACAAATACTGTGGCTCTGGTTAGTGAACAGGTTTTGGATTCATTAATTCTCCAAATGTTTGTATTCTGAGTGCCTTCTAGGGATAAGACATTCTTTGAAGGAAACACATACAAATTA
The DNA here is from genome assembly GCF_029215605.1 of Mirounga angustirostris. Taxonomy (NCBI): domain Eukaryota; kingdom Metazoa; phylum Chordata; class Mammalia; order Carnivora; family Phocidae; genus Mirounga; species Mirounga angustirostris. The sequence continues at coordinate 119,697,176 of NW_026991712.1, read as the reverse complement.
ATAAATCAACCTATGGGTTCATTCGGGTGCTGCTTCCTCCTCTTCAGTGCAGCGTGTGCCCTGGGTCTGGAGCCAGACTGCCTGCCTTCCTGGCTCTACCACTCTCTGTACCTCCGTTTTTTTCCCCGCGGGGAAGTAGGGCTAGTAATAGCACCTACCTCATCAAATTAAATGAGTTAATACATGTAAAGCACCAGGAACAATGCCTGGCACATAGTAATGTAACCAAATCCAAGTTTATCCGCCCGATTCACAGCAAAGACAATCACTGAGACAGGTGTGCAGCCAGGAGAGGGTTTATTCGAGAGGCAGCCGAACAGGGAGACGGGACGGCAAGCCTCAAATCCACCTCTTGAAGGAGTATCAGGGAAATGTAAAGGCATCTGAAAAAAAAAGTCCAGGTAAAAAGTTGCAGCTGCACTTATTAGTCTGCCGGGGCGAGTAGCCCCATTAACCGTTTGGTTACTGGTTCCAGTAAGTACTCCGCAAATGTTGGCTATTTAGCACAGGGAAAAGCAATGGACAGGTGCAGATCTAGAGATAAACAGAGCAAGGTGCACAAGAGATGGAATACTTGAGACTCTCATCTGTGAGGATAAGAGGGAGTTCCCGAAGTTGAAAGGCCAGGCCAAGCAAACGGTACAAGTGAACACACAGAACTATGAAACTAGCATATCTGGGGAATTATAAACGGTTCATTAGAGCTGGATTAGTAAGTGTGTGAGCATAAGTGGAGAGAACCCTTAGGATTTAGTAACTAAACCCACGTGATGGGAAATGAGGCAGAGGGCAGATTTGGGGGTTGACGGTGATGCAATTAACCAGAAACAAAATACAGGAGGTGGTATGGGTATTGCCACAGTGTTTGGTTTTGCATATCCAGTATGTGAGGGGCTTTTAGACTCAAGCAGAGATGTACAAGTGGATACACAAATCTGGGGGTTTCCGAGAACATTCTGGCAAGCCATACAGTATAGGGAACCATCAGAGTGTTACTGATTGTGGTAGCCGCGAACTCCGCTGAAATCGTCAAGGACCAGCGTAGAGAATGAGAAGGCAACAACAGGCTACACTGGCGTTCCAGGGCAGCTAGCAGAGAAGGAGCCAGAGAGGAGAGAACCTGGGCAGCGTGGGGCCTTGCAAGAAACCAAGGCAGTGAAGAGTTTCACATCAGTTAGGATGTTTTTGATGGAAAATGACAGAAAACTGAACTCAAACTGGTTTAAACTGTCAAGATTTATTGGCCCAATAACTGAAAACACAAGCCTCTGGAGGATCACTCCCAAACCAGAGGTGAAAAATTCAGTTCACCATCAACAGTTAGTTCTATTGAGTACCTTTTATGTGCCAGGCATGGTTCTAGTCAATGAAGAAAACAGGCAGAGGCCCTCCTCTGTGGACTGTACATACAAATGCTTCTTGGTACCTTTTATTTTGCATTACAATGCAATGCAATGCTTTAAATTGGGAAAACTATGTAAAGGGAAGACAGGAAGCTTTAGAATATAATGACAAGTCCAAAACACTTGCTGGAATTTAACACCTTTTTTGTAAGAATGTCTGGAACTTTTGTACTAAGTGAACTAGGGAAGCAGTTCCGTATGGACACAAAAGGCTAAAATCCGAAATACCACCAATGACACTAAAGTCCAGCTGTGGTTTTAGTTAGTCAGAAATTTGACTTATTCAAAGTTGTTGAGTTCATGCAGATACCTGTAAAAAACAATTACATTTAAAAAATATCTCTAGTAGGGCTGTGTGTCTAAATGGTGTGGCAACATGTTATATGCAGGTCATGTCCAAACCTGCGTTAGGCCATTTACATTTTAATTATACATATTATATATATAACATATATATATATATAGTTTGCAACAAAAGAAAATCTCACTCTCAGCCATTATATCCAACTAAGGACTATTGGTTTTCATGTCCCTGCCCCCTCTCCAATGCCTTAGTTCATGCAGATACTTCACTGCTCTACGAAACTACTGCAACTGGTCTGACTTGGTTCTTTCATGTCCTTTCTCCTTATGGCTACCAATGTGACTTTGCTAAAATAAAGATGGATCCTTTTTTCCTAACACAGTGCTTTGCACCAATACGTACTCCATAAACTTTATATGGAATGGGATTACAGATTCTAGCCTGAGCTCTGAAGCTAACTCATATATTTGTGGGTATGCTGGTTATCTGGCTAGGCCTGTTTTCCATTTCTTTAATTTGGAAATGATAAAGCCTACCTCATTAGGTTTTTGGAAACTATGTGATTGAATTTTGTGAACTCAAAAGCACTACACGGCATTTAGCACTTACACAAGGATTTAGACTAGAAAGTTGCAAGTTTGCAAATAAGTCCAGGTAATATGAGTATTTTAATGGCTAAAAATCAGTGTCAATTTTCTCAGTAATGTTCTTTGATTCCAGTTAGAATGTTTTCCACAAAACTCCTTAAAGCTATTTACTTAGCTTTTTAAACTTTTTTAAAAATATGGCCCACAGATGCTTAGTTCGTCTCAAATTTTATCCTTGCACAAAAGAAAGTCATTTCTGCCTGATATGGCTTAACTTCTTTAAAGATGAGGAAACAGTCAAGTATCAAGTGACTTGACTGTCAGAAAATAAACAACTTGGATAGCGGTCCCTTTCCCCTTCTGTTTTTGGGCCGTATTTTGAAAAGAAACCCAATGAGATACAAATGGCAGAATGAGACTGCTCCAAAATACTTAGCCTCCTTCTTCCTAAAGCATCTCCTCCCCCTCCTACATTAGAACTGCTCAAATAGGCATCCATCTCCCAGCAGGGCCATGAGCTCACAAGTGTAGCCACTAGCTGTCCTCGACTATCAACCCCGCTTCCAAAAAAGCAGTATTTATTCCTCCCCACCACCCTCATTCTGTTATCTTCTAGAAGGGGGGCTCAAAGCATCACTAGAGACTGATCTAGTGAGCTTTTGTTCTGTCATACTTACTGATGTAAGTTGGAAGTTGAACTAATGGGTGATAAAAAGAGGTTAGATTTCCCGACAGTGGCTTGCTGGGTTTTGTTTTTTTGTATGAGGTTTGCCTTCATGCTAATTTTTAAATCTTTTAATATTTCAGTAACCTCTTGAGATACCTGCTCCTCCAATACATGTATCCAGACAATAGCTTTCTCTAGATTTGGGAAGCACAGACTCAAAATTATTTCATTGTAGTTTGGGGTCACAGTGGAGTCATGCTTTCTCACTTGATGCCACTCCCTAATATGATACTACAGCCCTCCAAATTATTCATATACAAAGGCTTTAAACAAAAAGTTTCTTGTTTTACTGATTACTTCCACTTGGGAATCATGTATCTATGAACACAGAGGATACACAGCTACAGAATTAATCTTTTTAAGTTTGAGATGTACTGGAAGCTATCATACTGTTATATTCCTTCCTCATTCCACAAAAACACCATGGCTAGCATCATCACTTCTATGCCCTTTACAAATTTTAATCTACTTGATCCATGTTCCCAATTAAATTTTATAGTTTTTCAAATATTGGTTCCCAGTATTGAAGAAAAACAACTGGACTGAGGATTTTTTTTAAAAACTCAAAGGCCAATGTCTTTAATTCTTCTTAAACACTAAAGGTGCAGTGTCCTGTAATTAAGTCTTGTCCCTGAAAGGTATTAAGATTCATGGAACGACTGATACAATGTAGAGCCTCTCCTTTTTATAGTTCAAAATGCTACAAATAACTGCACTGCATTTTGGACTATAGAAGTAAAACCAAAGATGATTAATTTCCTCACTACCCCTTGCTGATTTTGATTATTACTAAATGCAAAGCATTAAAATAGGAGCCATGTACAAAAACACAACAGAAGTAGTGTTATCAGATAAAACACAAGAAGCTCAGTTAAATCGGAGTCTCAGATAAACATTTTTAGTGTATGTCCCAAATATTGCACATACAAAACATTATTTGTTGTTTATCTAAAATTCAAATTTAACTGGGTGTCCTGTATTTTTATTTGCTACATCTGCCAATTCTTTACACAGAATCCTTATCTTCAGCAAACTATTTACCAGGGAAATTAATGAATACCATCACATAAGGCTTACATGATAAAGTGCAGTGATATAATCAGGGAAGATCTCCCTGCTTACCACAGAGAGCACCTGAAGACATGGCCACTGCAGTCCCTAGAAGATAAACAAAGTTTGGTGGGCAGGTGGTTCAGGGTGATGATTTTGGAGTTCAAGTATCCTTAGTTAAATCCCCAGATCACTGCGGAATTTAACTAAGGAACCTTGGGTAAGTTAATTTCTCTTATTATAAAATGAAGCCCCTAGTACCTGCTTTCCCAGGCTGTTTGAGGATCAGAGAAAAAGTATCCACAAAGCACCTGGAACACAGGAGGCACTCCTAGATGTTAATACCTACTATTAAAACATCACAAGGCAAAAAGGGTACTTGTCACGGACAAATATTCAAATGCTAATGTTATGCAATAATAGTAATACTGAATAAGTAATTTTATTTCCATGATCTATTTACACTGTACAAACACTGTTGAAAAGCACCCTACAAGTTCACAGTACAATATATTTACTTTAAAAATATATTCCTTTATAAAAGGTTCATAGAACATTGGCATGTCGACATGTGACAAAACTCTCAAAGCATGTCACCAATTCTGTGATAGCAAGAATGCTTCCATGTGTTGTCAATTTCACAATCACAAATCACCACTTGAGTTTTAAATAAAGTTTTAAATAAAAAATGAATTCTACAGTGGAAAGTTCCCACAGCAATACTTATTATTAGTTAATTAACATGTACTTTCATGGAGATGTTGTTTCATAATAATTTAAATTGTCAACTTAATCTGCCCAAAAAAACCGTTTCAACAAGTTTCGCAGTCCAGAAATTCTTGTCATTTGTTGTTTTCTACTTTTTCTTCTTTGTTGGTTCTCCTGGTTCTACTTTGCGCTTTTTAGAAGTATGCTCATCTTTTTCATCATCTTTAAACAGGAAAGGAAAAGTTTCAATCAGTAATTAAAAAAAAAAAGTTAAGTATTAAAATTTCATTGACTTTAGACCAAAATCATGATCCTCAACTTATGTGTCTTCCAGTTTCCTAATAAAAACCAAAAATTAACTTTTAGAACTCTAATTTTAAAGTGCAAGTAAAAACAAGAAGTTTTTTTAATTGTAGTGTCATACAAAATTCACAGTGACCTTTTAGTGCTATATTAAGGTAGTTTAAAATGAGAAAATCCGACTTGTTCTGAAAAAAAGCTATTCCTATATGTTCCACAGTATACACTTTGTGTATATTTAAATAATCTACATGTTGTAAAAATGGAACACATTCTATTCTTTTTACCAAGGAAGAGTATCAATCTAACTATGATATTATTTAAGTATTTAAGTGGCCATTGGCTGTTCTTTCCCTTCCAATCTGCTTTCTCTCCCCGCAAAACAACTCCCTTCCATATTTATAACCCCTGTCCTTTTATTTTGAAATTTAAAAAGCACTCATTGGTAGATGTTTCACCAAAACTGTATTCTCTCTGAACATGTGTGTGGTTTTACGTTAAGAGAACTCCATATAGATAAACATGTAGAAGTTATAAATTTTAAAATACAAATTTATTTTAAGCACATTACTGGATTCATTGTACTTTTGGCTTTACCTTCTCAATCAACAGATACCCAACATTCAACATCTATCACGTGGTGATCTATAAAATATTCTGATGTTGAAAGGGGTCTTCATATTAAAAAACTGGGAAGCTGCAGTGCCTGGCTGGCTCAGTCAGGAGTAGAGCACACGACTCTTGATCTTGGGGTTGTGAGTTCAAGCCCCACGCTGGGTGTAGAGCTTACTTAATTAAAAAAAATTAATAAAAAAAATATAAAATTGGGGAAATGCTACTTATATCACACCATAAACTCCTTATGGAGGAAATACATTTACAACCTAAGCCTTCAATTCCCTTCTGCTAACTGTACCATACTCAGAATATCTCCTTTGTTGATGTGGAGAATAATTAGAATCAACAGCAGATGATTCATCTTCATTCACCTTTCAAGCATAGTATGGTGATGTTATTCATGTATTTCAGAAAGCACTTATGGATTTACAAAGGCAGCAAGATAAATTAAAATTCAGATCAATGAATCATCCTAGGATTTCACAAACCAGAGTTTTAATCAACAGTTTATCATGTAGACACAAAAATAATGTACAAACCAACTGATATGGCACACAGCTCAAATAAGCCAAAGCCTTTGTTTTTTAAATGGAGTTTAATTAACACCATTGCTTGACTTTGAAACTGTCTTCATAGAATAAAAATTGAAATTATTTTCTAACTCTGCTATAAAATCCACCATTGACATATTATTAAAAAGATGATTGTGGGTGCCTGGGTGGCTCAGTCAGTTAAAAGCATCTGCCTTTGGCTCAGGTCATGATCTCAAGGGTCCTAGGATCCAGCCCTGCATTGGGCTCCCTGCTCAGCGGGGAGCCTGCTTCTCCCTCTCCCTCTGCCCGCCCCCCCTGCTGGTGCTTGCTCTCTCTCTCTCTCTCTCAAATAAATAAAATCTTTAAAAAAAAGATGACTGTGAGACACTTGTTAATCTGCTAATTTTAAATAAATTTACTGAATTAACAAAAAACATAAATTACTAGGGCTGGAAAAACAATTTCCTATCAGTAATTTGAACCGGAGCTTCTGCCATCTAGTGACATAACAAGGTATTGCTTTAAAAAAACCATAGGAAAAATAAAACAAAACCACCCTGAAATGTTCATTTATCAAGATTATTTAGTCTCTACTCTGTACCATATATTAGAGGCATTAGTAAGGAAAAAATTTTTCTATTATGGAATTCATGCCACCTGAGGTAAGTAAGTTTACATTGTTAATATGAACTTTCTAAATTCTTAAAAAAAAAAAAGAAAAAGCATTACCTACTTTAGGATTTCGTGGTTAAGGACTTGTGAATATCTAAGCCTTACTGATTTTCATTTCACAATTACCAAACAAAAAGTGCTGGTAAGTAGCAAGCTTCAATGAGTTTTGAATCCTTCCCAGCTTTTATTTTTTTAAAGATATTATTTATTTGGGCGTCTGGGTGGCTCAGTTGGTTAAGCGACTGCCTTCGGCCCAGGTCATGATCCCGGAGTCCTGGGATCGAGTCCCACATCGGGCTCCCGGCTCAGCAGGGAGCCTGCTTCTCCCTCTGGCCCTATCCCCTCTTATGCTGTTTCTCTCTCTGTCAAATAAATAAATAAATCTTTAAAAAAAAAAAAAAAGATTTTATTTATTTATTTATTTGAGAGAGAGAGAGACACACACAGAGAGAGAGGGAACACAAGCAGGGGGAGTGGGAGAGGGAGAAGCAGGCTTCCCGCTGAACAAGGAGCCCGATGCGGGGCTCGATCCCAGAACCCTGGGATCATGACCCGAGCTGAAGATAGACGCTTAACGACTGAGCCACCCAGGCGCCTCTCTTTCCCAGCTTTTAAAGAAAAAAAAAATCTGGAAGAAGTTAACTGGCAAAAAAGGCCAAAGTGCAAAAAATGAGTAGAAAAAGTAAAAATAATTTAATAATCTAAAAATTAGATAATTTAAGAATATGGAATTTCTTAAACAAGGTATTTTATTAAGTTAAAAAATACAGGTAAAAATGATCAATTTTATAGTGACTTTGTGAACACAGTACGGGATTCTAAAATGGCAAAAAACCCTTCTAAAAAGGAAAGTATCTAAAAAAGAAGACAGTTATATTTAATAACCAACATTACAGTCCAAATTAAAGATTCCAGGATTATCTTTTAACTTTATGATCCAGCTTTAAACTGTCTGAGCACTGGGTCCTTTTGTTGTTTGATACTATGTACACTTTCTGATAGAGGACCATCATATAACCAAAAGAACATAAATTAGGAGAATAACAATATTATTTGCCACGTATTTCGGACTTCTTCTATCTGAATTCAATAGACAAGCTGGAAAAAAGATAATTCTTTCTGCTTGTTTGTCCTGGTATAGAATCCTCACGTTTTCCATATAGGAACAAAGAGAGAGCACCAGCCTATGGTACCTTAGTTTGAATATCAACTCTAGTGTTACTTCCGACAGAACAGCTATTTCTCAAGCACTACAGCCTGCAAAACATCAAGAGAATAAACCCCAGCGTACAGAGGCATCATATCCATGAGGAGGCCTGAATCTGAATTCTAATTTCACCTCTTTCTAGCTGTGTGAATTTACTTAGGCCAATTCTTTAATCTGAGATTATTTCCTTGTCTACAAAATTCATTATAATAATGAATTATGTACCACTTCTGTACTAGGTTGCTAAGAGCAATAAATTTTAAAAATTGTGTGAAAGTACCTATTTTACGGCTTGGCATTTTCTAGTTTTGTGATCATGGACAAGCCACATTTCCCCATATGATTTCACAAGGTGTAGGATTAAACATTCATGCAAAAAATTTTTTTTATTAATTACATAATGCTATACAGTATGAGGTATTTGGATTTAAAAGGATGTCATTTACTGAATATATGCCTTCATTAGTGACTTCTAATCCACACTGGAAAACAGTGAAAGAAATGGAAAAGCCAAGTAGAATCAAAACTGAAGAACTCCTATCAGTTATTCTTTCTCCTAAACAAAACTCTCTGATTGTAAAAGGAGCTAAGTAAGGAGCCCTGGATTCATGAGAACATCAGAAATTAAACAATTATCCACTGAGTATTTAAAATATACCACAAACTGTACAAGAACTCATTTTCATAAAGAAGATGGACTTATGAACAAATAAGCCCATAAAAGATGACAGGTGCAATCAATAGCATTAGCACATACCAGGTACAGAGGAGCAAATAATTTGAGGGAGGTGCTGACATTTTTTTCTTCTTTGAATTGGATTTTGAAGGATGAATGTGTTTACCAGCCAAAGAGGGATGGAAGAACATTCTGGAGTAAGGAGCAACATATGCTGAAAGGCATGGAGCCATAAAATAGCATGGTCTATTCAGTTTTCAATTTTAAGATCTTAAAGGGCTAGAAAAAGCACCATTTGAAATGAAGGTGGAGAGAAAGGCAGGGCCTATCAGAAGGCTTTGACTATGCTGTTGGTGAAGGATTTTAAGCAGGTGAGTTACATAATCAGACATTACTTTTAGAAAGTGATCACTAGCTGCTGTGTGAAGGATGGAATGGCGGCTGGGTAAAAGTGTGTAAGCAGAGATTACTGTGGTTACTTATACTCTAAATACAAGATGAAATTATGACAAACAACTCAACTAAGTCATTATCTTCCTATTACTATGTAGTACTACTCAATTAACTTCATTTTGTCACACTAATTTTGGCTTTAAACCACAACTGCTTTAATAGAAAATGAAGCCTCCAGCTCTTCAAAGCTGCAATCACAAGAAAGAATCCATGAATTAACCGGCTCTGTTTTAATAGGGCACCATAAATCATATATATGACTGGTTGAGATATCAGAGATTTCACTCTAAAGCCTGAATAACTTAAGATCTTCTTCTAAAACGTAGTAAATACTACTGGTTGAGCTTTCAGACACTTCACCTCAAAGCCGAATTTACACAATCTTTCTCAAAACTGCAGCAAAAATAATCATACACCGTAACTGATTTGTTAAATCGCTAGGTTTAAATTTCACTCATTAAATATCTTATTCTTTTTAAACTCATCACAGGAACCAAGAGGTATTATCAACGGAGTCTGACTCGCCTTACCTGATTCCACTGTCTCCTCCCCTTCCGGTAGAAGCCTAGCTTTCTTAGCATTCTGTGGGGCATCATCACCATTGTCCTCATATATGTTAGACCACTTTATTGCCATATCCAGCTCTGGAGGGGGAGGTTTCTTCTCGGTAGTGTAGGTCTCCGGAGGTGGCACATAGTTTGACTTCCATATTTTGAATTCTTTTGGAGGCTGTTAAGCAAACACATTAAGAAGCACCGTGACGAACCGAGGTTCCCACAATCGGTTATGGGCACATGCACCTCCCTGCCGTTCGCTCATTGTTCAGGTTGACTTTTTTTTTTTAAGGTTTAAAGACATTTTTTTTTTCCATCAAAATCATAATACTGTTAAGTGAAAAGCCAAAGGGTTCCCTATACGAATAAAGCTAATAACTTTTAGTTACCAAAGAAGAATCCAGTCTCAGAGATACTACGCCAAGGCTGACCCCTTCAGGAGGCTGCAGCAGACACTGTTGGAGGCAGCACCGCAGGCACTTCGGCGTCAAAGGGAAGGGGTCTCGGGGAGAAGCTGCAGCGGGGGGGGGCGGGGGAGTCACCACCGTTAGTCCTCGCAGCGCGGGGTCGGGGCACCGAGCGCGGAGGTTTGGGTCTCCTCACAAGGGGGCGGGGGCTGCGGGCCGGTCTGACACCCACCAAGCTGGGGAAGGGGGCCCGGGCTCCCCAGGGCTGGAGGTGGGAGGGGTGGCGCGGCATCCCGCAGGAGGTGATTGCGTGTGGGGGAACGAACTGCCGGTCCCCAGGAGAGGGCTCAGGAGGAAGGGGGCGGAGGCCGGGGCCACGATCGGGAAACCGGGTCGGGAACCTCACCTCCTCAGGCGCCTTGACGACGTGCCTCTCCCAGTCTATCTGTTTGTTGAGCGGATTGTAGAGAAAGGCCGGGCGAGTCACGCTCCGAAACAGTTCGTCGGGTCCCGGCAGCCGCTTCTCCGCCTTGTTCCCACAGCCGCCCGCCGACTTCGCAGGATCTGGGGTCCTGCGATTTGTTTCCTCCGGCTCGCTATTATCCTCCTCGCCCGACGAACCTGAACTGCTGCTGCCGTAAGCCGCGAAATAGCTCAGGGGGTCCTTCTCCTCGGCCGCCATGACGGCTGCGCGCGACGACCGTGGGCTCCGCCGGAAGCCGGAAGCTGCTTCAGGGCCCGCCCCGCGGTTGGCTCCGCCCCAAGTCTTGCGGTAGAGCACAGGGCCTGCGCCCCCTGACGGCTGCGCCGAGCTCCTGCAGCCCCTCTCGGCACTGAGGCGGGAGGTGGGGAGCGCACGTTGCGAAGCAGGGGCTGCTTTAGGCTCCTTCCCGAGGAACTGTGAGAAGAGACAAGTCCTGTACCAGTGGTCCCAACCAAACTTTCAACATTCAAGAAGCATTTATTAAAGGCATACGAGAGATAAGAATTTGTTTTTTCACTGCCACTTCACCTTAGCCATCGCCCAGAGACTCCAGGATTTCTTCCCGATCTCACTGCATCTCCTCTTCAAAATGAAAATTACTCTCAGTCTAGTTGCTTCCCACAGTCACCATGGAAGACCTCTATGGGCGGTGGACTTATCAAGTCACAAACTAAATCCTCTCCTGCTCGACCTCATTCCAGTGGGCTCTGAAAACTACCTTTGATGAAATTCCTCTTGGATTGCATCTCACCACTCGGTGGGTCTTCCAAACTCTCTGGCTTCTCATTGTCAGCTTCTTTCCATTCTTGCTTTGCCCTGTATGGCCCTTAAACGCTGGTGTTTCCCAACGTATTACCATCTTTCAGCAATACTTATCATTTTGTAGAGGGCATTACAAAGTTGCAAGTCAGCCCATCTCTTTCCATGGCATTAACTACCTTACGCTTGTGACTCCCAAATCTGGGTTTCCAACCCCAATCTTTCCATCCAACCTCTGGACCAGAACTCCCCTTGGGTCTTAAGCTTTCCATGTGGACATCCTGCTGGGGCTTCAAACACCCACTCACTAGATCAGTAACCTGTCTTTCCATATGACTTGTTTCTGTATGTGTTCCCTCTCTTAGTAATTGATATAACCTAGTCACCAAGAAAACTAGAACTCTTTCACTCCTGGTGATCTAACAGGGAATGATACTTAAATGAAAGTAAAAAAGTTGGTTGTAGGGCGCCTGGGTGGCTCAGTTGGTTGAGCATCTACCTTCGTCTCAGGTCATGATCCCAGGGTCCTGGGCTAGAGTCCCACATCGGGCTCCCCCTGCTCAGTAGGGAGTTTGCTTCTCCCTCTGCTGCTCCCCCTGCTTGTGCTCTCCCTTTCTCAATAAATAAATAAAATCTTAAAAAAAAACTGGTCCACTGTTGAGTGCCTTTGGGGTTGGGGTACCCAGTTTGAGTAACATGAATCTCTGTTATCAAAGCCACCAATAGCCTCTGTGTGACCAAGTCCAAGGGCTGCTTCTTCCTTCACCTTTTAACAAGATAGGCCTCCTTTATTTTTTAAGATTTTTTTTTTTTTATAATTTATCTATTTGTTAGAGATAGGCCTCCTTCTTGAAACACTTTTTTCTCTTGCCTTTCACTAGATCATACACTTTAGTTCTCTTCCTATTTCACAGGGCTCTTTTCAGTTTCCTCTCTTGCCTTCTTCTGTCTCACCTCTAGATGTGAGAGCACCTTAGGCTCAGTCCTGGATCATCCTTCTTTTCTATGAACCTTATGTTTCAAGGTGAATTCATCAAGTCCCATGGTTTAAAATACCATTTTATGCTAATAACTCCCACATTTATATAACCAGTCCAGAAGTATTCCCTGAACACCAAATCCTTGTACCCAATTTCCAACTTCAGTGTCTAACAAGCACTGCAAACTTAACATATTTCTGGTAGGTTTTCTACCAAGATGGTGGTCAACAATTCCTGCCATGCCAGTGCTGCATGCCGCTCCTTCCATCATGGGGTCTATTTCCTCTCCCTTTTGGATCTGGGCTAGCTTTGTGCCTTGCTTAGATGACTAGAATGCCTCCACTTTTTTTTTTTTCCCTGGGAGCCCTGAGCCACCATGTAAAGAGAGGTCCAGCAACTCTGCTGGAGATACCATGAATAAAGAACCCCAGCCAGCTCCCAGCTAGTGTATCCATCCCAGGTAAGGCACTAGACTTGTGAGTGAATTTATAGAATCCCAGTTGAACCTTTATAAGAATGCAGAATGATCCCAGGATAGACCATCATAAGAACTATGAAGCCAAGTCTAGCCCAATTTGCAGAATCATGACAAATAAATAGTCATTATTTTAAACCACTAAGTTTTAGGGTGGTTTGTTATGCAGCAATAGATACCTGACACACATGTCCAAAGGAAACTCTTCATTTCCTACCCTCAATACTCCCCACCTCCCATAATTTGCCCCATCTTTTTAAATTGCAGCATTATCATTATTTTTGAGTAATCTCTGCACCCAACATGGGGCTTGAACTCATGACCCTGAGATCAAGAGTCATATGCTCTACAGACTAAGCCAGCCAGGCACCCCAAATTGCAGCATTATTAATCCAGATGCTCAGGTCAAAAGTCAGCAAATGTTATTTCAAATTTAAAATATAGTCCAAGTCCAAACATTTATTACCAATTCTACCCCTACTACCTTTCTTTTTCCTTGCTTGCGAATTTTCTTAACATTTAATAAACTTTAAATTGGTTTAGATTTAGGCATTACATTTAGTGGCCGTGTCTCTTCTCCTTCAACCTGAAATGGTTTCTGTCTTTAACTTTCATGACCTTGGTATTTAGACTATAGACCAGTTATCTTGTAGAAGATGCCTCAATTTGTCTTAGTGATAAATTCAGGTTACAAATCTTTGTTAAGAACATAATGAAAGTGGTGTTGTGTTCTTCTCATTGCATTCTATCAGGAGGCATGTGATTTCATTTGCTTTGGTACTAATGATTATTTTTTTTAAAGATTTTATTTTTAGGTAATCTCTGTACCCAACGTGGGGCTCAAACTCACAACCCCAAGATCAAGAGTCACATGTTTTACCAGCTGGGCCCAGCCAAGCATCCCTGACTTTTTGTTTAAGGTAGTATCTGGCAGGATTTTCTGCTATCAAGCTACTTTTTTCCTCCTTTGTAATTAATAAGTGTTCTGTAGGGAGATATTTGAGGCTATTGTCAATATCCCATTCTTCATCACATTATTTGTCCATTTACATTAGCATTGACTCATGGTTTCTTATTTTGTGCAGTGATTTATAATCTGTTATTATCATTACTTATTTTGATGTTGAAATTATTCTGGATTTGGCCTGTGGGAGCCCCTTTAAGCTGGTTTCTGTGCCTTTTGGACATGTCTCAGCTCAGCTGTCACCTGCTCTGAGAGGACCTCCCAGATGATGCTATCTATACTCTTTCCCATGTTCTAGCTCACACATGTCCCATTTTATATCCATGGTAACTAGAATTACCTAGGTTTCCATGCTTCTATTTTACCTCCCCCAACTAGAATATGAATTCTTTGAGAACACAGATTTTATCACTGTATCTCCAGCACCTAGAATAAAAGGTACTCAATAATTACTAAATTAATGAGTGAAAAAAAAAATCTCCACTCTTAACTTTGCTATTTAAGAAATACTAAGAAGAACATGGAGTTGTGGAAAGAACACTGACTGTGGAGCCAAACAGCCCTGGATTTTTATCCTAAACAGTTGTGCGATGTTGAATCATTTACTTTATTCTGAGTTTGTTTTAGCTCTGCTTTCAGGTAGCCTTCATAAGATTGCACTTAACAACTATAGACAGATTTGCTTCTTGGTTTGCTTTTTTTCCCCAAAGTCAAAAGTGTGTATATTTATCCACTGATGCAAGATAAGACCAGAGCCTGGAACTTTCTGCTCCCTTATATATTACTTAGGTAAAAAGACAGTACCTGTAAGACTTGACTTCTACTTTATACCATACACAGAAATCACCTTATAATGAATTATATGGCCAATTGTGAAACTAAAGCAACTAAGTTTCCAGAAAAAAAATAGGAGAATATCATCATGACATTGAGATAAGCAAAGATTTCTAAAACAGGAGACAGAAATCACTAACCACAAAAGATTGATAAATTAGATTAATTAAAATAAAAAGACTGTTTATCAAAATAAACAAACCCCGAAACTCCCAAACAGAACCAAAACACTTCTTAAAAATAATTGAAACAAAACAAAAATTTGCCATTATTCTGGCCTGTTCCTAATTTGCCAGTGTTTGACCTTGCACTAAGAGCAACATGCAGACCAAAGATGTGTAATCACCTCATGAAAAGGTGTGCTCACCACGAAAAGACTTGGAGAAAACTTAGGCTACATACTACTTAGGCTACATATGATTCCAACTATGTGACATTCCAGAAAAAACAGTACAGAGACAATAAAAGTTTCAATGGTTGCCAGGGTTCGAAGGGGGAGGGAAGAGGAAGAGATGAGTAAGTGGAACAAAGGAAATTTTTAGGGCAGTGAAACTGTCCTGTATGATATTACACTGGTGGATACATGACTTTATGCAATCTATCAAAACCTACAGAACCAGGGCGCCTGGGTGGCTCAAGTCGGTTAAGTGTCCAGCTCTTGAGTTCGGCTCAGGTCATGTTCTCAGGGTCATGAGACTGAACCCTGCATCTGGCTACATGCTCAGTGGGGAGTCTGCTGGAGGATTCTCTCCCTCTGCCTCTCTCTCTGCTAGTGCATGCACTCTCTGCGTAAATAAATAAAATCTTAAAAAAAACAAACAAACTTGCAGAACTGCACAGCAGAGTGAATCCTAATGTAAACTACTACCTTTAGTTAATAATGTTTCAAGACTAGTTCATCAATTCTAACAAATGTACCACACTAATGCAAGATGTAAAAATAGAAAACTCTGTACTTTCTGCTCAATTTTTCTATAAATCTAAAACCATGCTAAAAAATAAAGTCTTTTAATTAAGATAAAATTTTAAAAATGAGTTCTGAATTGTTGTTTTTGTATGAAGTGACAATATGGTATCTGTAAAAAGTAACTTTTTCATTCTTGCCTTTACCAACCTGTCAGTCTGACATTCTAATTTATATATTTTCAGCAACAGGTGGTTTTCAGTGTTTAAAGGAAAAAAAAATTGACTTCATAGGATTCAGAAAACCCAAAAGGCTAAGTTTATTAAAACCTTAATTTTATTGTCTGTATAGTTAACAGTCTGAAAGAAAACTCAGTGTTATAAACTATAAATGTAGGTGATACAGCATATCTAAATTCTTTTTGATTCTGAGTAAATTCTACTTCAAGTAACACATATCAAATTTTAATTAATGAAATGAAAAGCCTGCTTCTGCTTTTTAACGAGACTTCTTTAAATGTAATGCCACTATTTTCTTATGCCTCGCTGAAGGTGAAACATGCTTCCCATAATCTTTAGAAAATGTTACACTATAAAAAACATCCAGGTTTGAAAAAAATTTATCTAAAGAATATGTCAATCTTCTTCGTGACTGACAAATGCATCAGTCTATCCAGAAATGCAACTTGATCTCACAACTTGAAGTAATGTTTCTATAAAAATTGGTACATATAAGAAAAGTATTTTAGGTATTTACTTCCTATTGAAATACCTGAAACTTCCCCCCAAAATAGCACTACATTGAAAAACTCTTATTGTTAACACCATATTTCCACCTCTGCTTTTTAAAAGTAATGGAAATATATGAGAATATATCAGGAAATAGGCAGAATTATAACTTAAATAAAAACAACGACAGCATAAAATTTATAAAGGTGTAAAATTAGTCAAACTTTGTTATAACAAAAACACAAGTCAGGCTAATGATCCACTGGTTCCAGACAGTATTGAAGACAGAACTGGTACACAGATACACACATACAACATTTTGTCCTAGTTATTTCAACTTGTATAGTGGTCCTCATTAAAAGAGAATGAAAAGTACAGAAAAATATTTTTAAAATCTCACCAAATTACACGCAATCGCAGGCTTTTGCCGAGATTTTTCTGTAGGAATGAAAATGATAAGCAAAGATTATGAAAATCCCAAGAAAATAGTATTAATTAGTAAGGTTAATAGGAAATGTATTTTGGCAAATTGAGATCTTAGGTGGCTCAAACTCCCTTAGATGTTCCTCCGCATCAGAAGGGGACTCTGTAAGTGTCTCTAAGCTCAAGAGAGTGGGAGATTCTTTTCAGTACACTGGCAGTTTTCCTGTCAGTGCTTGGCTTTATTACCATATAGATGTAGCTTAATCTGAAAATGTACTGCTGTATGTTGGAAAGGACTATTAGACTGAAAATTCCAGTACAAATGCACTGAGACATTATACCCAACCTCAGACTATTCTTAAAGAGAGAAATGTTCCCTATTAAAGTTAGTCTTAAAACATAAAAAATGTGAAAACACTCCATACCTCAAAAATGCAAAGAAAACACTGAAAATTACACGATCAACATGATTTTCTTTAGCTATCTAAAAGTATGCTTCTTTTGTCCTAAAAAAGTCTATTTACAAAGTATGCTTCCATTGCTTTTTAAAAGACATATATCAAATGTCATTATAGCAATTTTATAAAAAGATTGATATCCTTTCAAATATTTTTTGTCATTATTAAGAAAGATTAAAAGGCTGTAAACTGTCATTGATGGGAAACAGCACGTGATCTCAAGGGAAGAAACATCTCACTAGAGTTTCCACAAGTTCCTCCTCCTTCTAACTGCAGCTCCGGTGGCAAAGGAGGAGCCCCGGGGTCCCCAGGTCTGGGAAGCGTAGTTGAAGAGAAGGTCGGATTTTCAGTTCTGCCGACTTCAAGAACAGGCAAATTCAGAGAAGACTCAGTAGAAAAAAAGGGGGCCGTGCTGGATTCTCCTTCGGGATGGTATATGACAGTGGATGCTCTCAGTTTTTCAGAGAAATTACTCTCATTGGAATTTGATCTAGAGAAGTTGTTTGTGGCTCCATCTGGGAAAGGCTCACAGCTGCTGCATTTCAGTCCTACAATAAAATTGAATTATTCAGATGTAAATGAAAAAGTAACTTAAAACACTGAACCCATACCCATCTTGTAAGCTAGTTACCACACAACAGAGATTTAAATAGCAATTTATAAATTCTGTCATGAATCCATTTCATGTTTCATTTGCTTTTCCCAACAACCATGAAGTATACCATTATTTTTATTTCTTCGATAAGGAAACAGTCTTAAGGAAGCTAAATGACATGCTATAATTCACATTTAGTTCGTATTCTTATATACTTAACCACTGAATGACCTGGAAAAAATTAAGTAGCCCCTAAAATTTTTCATAAAATAAGAAACAGCTGTCACAACTAATATTCTTTAGCATTCTGGCCCACAAAACATATTACCCAATAAAAAACAAACTTTAAACAGAGCATATGCTAAAATTCTGAGTTAATTAATACCAATTACAGATTCTTGAATCCCAGGGTGTTAGACATGTCAGAGGTCCCCTGGGATAGCTGGGATGTCCCCTGGGATAGCTTCTCACTAGTAGAGATGGAAAAATAGAGGCCCCAAACAGTCAAGTCATGCCCAACATTCCAGAACTACTTCATGGGAAAGTAAGAACTATAACCCAGGTCTCCTCTTCACATTAAATAACGTCCCGGTTCTCAACCTAACAGTTCACTTAAATGACAGTGGTTGCTCAGATCAAAGAATTTTACCATATCCAATGGGTACAGCTAACAATTAGCCTCAGGGTGAAAGAATAAACACACACAAATTTTATCTTTGTTAGTCTTAGCAAATATTTAACCTAACTGTCTAAAGGCACAGAACCTCCTGAGCTGACAAATCTTATGTAAAATCTGAGAAGTCTATAAAGTACATTTATATGTCATTTTTTTCCCATTAGCTTTTCAACTTCACAATACATTCAGCATTTCTGTTCCATGCTATAGAAACTATTTTCTTAAATATGGCTCAGGAGGGGAGACTTCCAATGTTTCCCAGTATGGACCGACAGAGTTTAAGGGCAGAGCCCTAAATTACTCTTTTCTGTATCCCCCGTGCCTAGAACACCTGGGGTAGAGCTACATCATATGCATCTTAAGTGCTCTAGAGAAAGGCACAGGGAGAGAGAGATGAGGTTTGTGGGGAGAGGAGGATTTAAACAGCGCAGGCAATTCCCTGTAGTATTTCAATTAGTGAGTGTGTGCTCCAGGGTGAGGGTGAAACACAGGAAGTGAATTTGCTATGCCATTAATCAACTTCCGTTCCCATGCCTCTCTCATCGTGCCAGACCGAGTGTGACTCTAGTGTTTAAAGTTATGGATAACTTATATAACATGATTCTTACAAGCATATGCCAACCACTTCATTCTGTGATCAACTGGTGGAAGAAGAACCATCAGAACTGGACTTACTAAAAAGACTGCCTACATATTATTCTTCATGTGTGATGTGTAATTTCAGGGGTTACTTCTTTTTTTTTTTTTTTTTTAAGATTTTTATTTATTTGACAGAGAGAGATACAGCGAGAGAGGGAACACAAGCAGGGGGAGTGGAGAGGGAGAAGCAGGCCTCTTGCTGAGCAGGGAGCCCGATGCGGGGCTCAATCCCAGGACCCTGAGATCATGACCTGAGCCGAAGGCAGACGCCTAACGACTGAGCCACCCAGGCGCCCCTTCAGGGGTTACTTCTGAATAGATTGATCTTATGCACACTTCAGAAACAAACTCATGTGTATACCGGGATTCATTAAAGTTTTGTATAAACGGTGTCGTTAAATAAATACAAATACAGAACACTGAGTGATATTCCACTTTTCCAATGAAATGACATAAGGTAAAAAAAAAAAGTAAATCAAATGTAATTCTGAAGCTGAAACTTTTTGAACAAAAACAAAATGATCATTTCTGAGTTTTTTGTTTTGTATTTTACTTTTTTTTTTTTTTAAGATTTTATTTATTTATTTGACAGAGAGAGACACAGCGAGAAAGGGAACACAAGCAGGGGGAGTGGAAGAGGGAGAAGCAGGCTTCCCGCCGAGCAGGGAGCCTGATGTGGGACTTGATCCCAGGACCCTGGGATCATGATCTGAGCCGAAGGCAGACACCTAATGACTGAGCCACCCAGGCGTCCCTTGTATTTTACTTTTAAAAGCATTGTCACATGTAAATGAATTCTTGGACACCAAACTATCTTACCTTTCAGATGTTCTAGTTTTATATTTCTAAGTTTCAGCACTTCATCTGTAATCTTCTGAATCAGGAAGTTCTGTGTTTTTTCTCGCCGAATAGATTCAACCAGTGTATCTAGTCCTTTGGGGTTTTCTTGTAAGTAGTCTAACAATTTTCCAGCCCTTTTTCTACTTGATGTTCGGCAAGAAATTTCTTCAGTGTCTTCTCTACTGAGTATTTTTTTTGCACGTAGATGATCAAAATGTCTCTCAGCTATGATTTTTTCACACAGGTATACACGCAGATTTTCTAAAGCCTAAAAGACATAAAACTGTGCTTCAGGGCTTTTTTTTTTTAACCCTTGAGGAAATCACATAGGTGACTGATTATTAGTGAGGAATCTTAACTGGTGGGAGAAAACGTACTCAAGTCAGGAGGCTCAGGCCTACTAATATCCATATTATTAAGACGAAGGGCCAAGTAGACAGAAGTCGGTCCTAGACTAAACATTCCTCGCAGCTTCTGTCCCTGCTTTAATCTCATCTTCACACCAATAAACCAAGACCAGGCTATTGTGAGGAGGAAGCTGGTCAAATCTAAAGGGCCTGGGTCCGTGGAAATAGGGAGGTATGCTCAGGGTCTCCACCTTCAGGGGTAAAGATGAGAGCAGAGGCTTCCATACATTTTAGTTACCATTAACAAGGAATCCAGGATTAGTCAGGACCAAAGAGGATAACTTAGTGAGGCTTGTAATTTGTAACTTTCTCATGTTTGTTAGTTTTCCATTCTCCTTGAGTAAAACCATGGAGTGTCTTTCCTAGAGTAAAACCATAACAGTCCATAATGTATTTATCTTTGGAGTTAGTTGGAAAGACTATACCCTAACTCAGTGAGTCAGATGGTAGAAGGGAGGTGGGCGTGGGACAGGGGGAGTACGCTAAAGAAATAGTGAATGTTGGAAGAAATTAAAGAAATGAAGAAAAGGAAATCACAGAAAACAGGCTTACATTTGAGAAATGCCCCAAGGAGCTTATTTGGCAGAAAGCTGATCTGGGTCCCAATAAATAGCATTAATAATTTGATGCCAGTGACTGTATTCTAGCTCTTCCATTTACTAGATATTTGATCTTGGGTAAGTAACTTAACTCCTTGGTGCCTCAGTTTCCTCATCTGAGTATTATGAGGAATAAAATAATGTATGTAAAGTACTTGGAAAAGTGCCTGGGAAATAGTAAGTCATCAACAAATGTTAGTGATGAAGATGATGATGACTAATTTGACTTACATTTATCATGATGAGCTAAAGGCAATGGAAGACCTTAGAAGTATCCGAGTATGTGGTGGCAGGAAAGTAGGCTGGGTGAAGGGTTCCTACAGTTCTCAGTCCACTGAACTCCCACATTCATTTATTTATTCACAAAACAAACATTTCATATATCTAAATACCTAATATGCCAAGTGCTGAGCATACAAAGATGAACAAAACTTGAATCCTGTACACAAAGGGCACATGGTCTAGTTGGAGAGCACATATAAGACACAAGCCAATAATTTTAAGACAATGTGATATGACCCAGAAAAAAAAAAAACAAAGAGAAACACAAGTACTGGGGAAGCACAGAGGAAAAACTAACTGTACCTCCATGACCTGGGAAATTTACAGAGGCTACACTTGTAGCATGAAGGTGCACAGAGGGGAATACTAACAAGTCTGGGGTAGCTGGGATGCAGGGTGCATGTGAAACTGGTAAGAAATGAAGTTGAAAGGGAAACAGTTTGGATTATGGAAGAATTTTTTTAACATGTTGAGGAACATACATGTCCCTGTAGCCAAAAGAGTCATCAAAGGTTTATAAATAAGAAGCAATTAAAAAGCTTTTGGAGAGGACTGGGGGAGCAAAAACTGGGAGAACCATAAGGAGATTGCTGCAATATTTTATGTAAGCTATGCTGAGTGCATGAATTTAAGCTGTGGGGATGGAGAGAATAGATTTCAAAGCTGAACTCCTTGAAATACCTCATCCGTTGTCATCTCTACCACTTATATGCTGATGATCCCCAAGTTTGTGTATGTGATCGAGACTTTCTCCACTTAGAAATCCCAAATGTACTTCAAATTCAACTTGTCCAAAACCAAATTTGTTATCTTTGCCTGTCCTTTTCCTCTGATATTCTTAACTCATTTGGGAGTACCACCATCCATCCGATTGTGCAATAAACCTACAACTCATCCTCCACTTCCTCTCTTTTGCTCACCTGCCACATCTGATCAGCCACCCACCAAGTCCTGCCAACTTACCCGTTATGTTTATCTAATCTGCACCTTCACTTCATTTCTATTATTAGCATTGCCTTAGCTCAGGTCTTCATCCTATGTTGCATGGACTATTAACAAACAAGATACCTAGCTGTACTTACTATTTCTTTCCTCCTGTTCAAATTTCTCCTTCACACATCTATCAAATCTTCCAATTTTTCAAGAAAAAATGGAAATCTGGAGTGTTATGTGAATTCTACTAATACTGAAATGTTGTTAATTTTGTAAAAATTTAAAACTTGGTGTGTTCCACCAACTTAAAAGATAAAGTTCCTTAACTTTGGCAGAATAGTAGAGAGATCAGAAGTGTGGCTCTGGATCAGGTCAACTTCAGTTCAGATCTTAAATCTGCCATATACTCTTGTAAGAGCTGGGGCAAGTAACTTAACCTCTAAGCTTTGGGTTATTTATAAAATAGTGATAAATACTTACCCTGCAGGACCGCTAGAAGGACTAAGTAGGACAGTGAATATGAGGACTTGACACAGTCTCTGATACACAGTAAGTACTCAATAAATAATAGCTGTTTGATAATGGCAGACAGGGTACTTTATAATATGGATCCTACCTACCTCTGGAGCTTAATCTATCACCACCTCTACCCGTCCTGGTACTTTATGTTCTACCTAAAAACTGCTGTTTGTCACTCTATAGTTCTCTGTGTTGTTACTTTGTCTGGTTTTCTCATCTCATACCCTAAGTCCCTATTTTTCATTTACGATGCATCACAGTGGTCATCTACTTCAGGAAGCTTTGCTTAAACTCCCCAGAAGGAGTTAGGCACCCCTCTCCTCTGTCCTTATAGCACCCTGTGCGTTTATTTCACTTGTCTATATACCGGGACTCCACTTCTTACCTCCCAATTCATTTCCACTCTGTGTCACTACTATTTTCAGCCACCAATAACCTCCTCACCATCAAATCTCATACTTGTCAGTCTTCATCTTACCTCTCAGCAGCATGGATGCAGCTGACCACTCCCTCCCTCCTTGAAATACTGGTTTCTTGTCTTATATGAATACCACACTCCCCTGGCTTTAGTCCCACCTCTGTGGCTATAACCTTTCACTTTTTAAAACTCCTCTATGATCAGAATATAAAAGTGGATTTCCTGTAGATATTTGGAAATAAGGACCTAGAGCTGACAAAGAAGGAAGTCCAAATATGTGTATGATAATTTTAAAGCTTTAAAAATCCTAGCACTTTATTACCATCTGTAAGACCCTTCATGAACAGGCTCTAGCCCACCTTTGTAACTTCACCTCAGGGCACCCTCTGCCTGTGTTTCCAATTTTTCCAAGTCACCAAGGTCTTGTCTGTTTTAGGTCCTCTGCAAATTCTATTCTGCCTAGAATATTATTCCCCCCCAGAATAAAGTTCTGTCATATTCTTCAGCAACCAGTTTAAATGTAACCTTCCCTGACCATCCTATGTCAAGCAGATTCCCCCTGCTACTGTCTCAATACCTGTTTGTCTCCTTCATAGTACTTACCATAATTTGTAATCATTTCTTTGTTTTCAACAAATATATGTTTGAAGCAGGCAAAAACCAGGCATGTTTTGTCCAACTCTGTATATCCTGCACTTAGCAGTGTCAAGTAGATAGTGTTTCAGATGAATGGAAAATTCATTGCACTTATACTGTAATTTGAAATTATTAATTTATGTCTGTCTACCTCCTCCCAAGAAATCAAGCTCTTTTCAAACGGGGATTGTGTCTTAGTCTTTAATTTTTGAACTGTTAGACTCATGCATGCCTCAGAGAACTAAATTCAACCCAAAAGATGAGGTAAACAACTAGAGAGGTAGGGGAGAGGGGGGAGGAGGGTGGAACATAGTGAAAAAGTGGGACTTTCCAGGAGGATGGGTGGTGGTATACTATCCATCAAGACAGAATACTGCAGGGGACAACAAGCAGCTTTGGGGAAGGGATGAGAAAAAGTTCAATTTCTGACAAGATGAGGAGTGTGCAGAATATAAAAGTGGATTTCCTGTAGATATTTGGAAATAAGGACCTAGAGTTGACAAAGAAGGAAGTCCAAATATGTGTATGATAATTTTAAAGCTTTCTGAGGTCATCAACCATTTTGAAAATAGCACGAAAAAAATTTCTAAGAAAAAAAATGTGCACGTACTTTTTTTCCATAGACCTCCTGAAAACCCATTCATGATTCCCCATGGTTATGAATTTCTGATACAGCTGTAAATTGAAATCATGGAGATGAGTAATATCAATGAACTGATAGGAAAAAAATGAATAAAAACCTGGAAGACACTGTTCACAACTGTGTGTACAGGTTTTATATTTATGCTCACTTGTAACCTCTCACAGTCTTTTGTTATCAGCTGTAAAATGGGAATGACAATTATTTCCCTTAGAGGCTGCTGTAAAGATTAAATGGCAACACTGCAAATTGTGTGACAAAGAATCTGGAACACCACAGGCCTAGCTTTTAAAGTTCATGGTTCCACTGGCACAAATCTTATATAAGACAACACTCATTTATTCTATGGTAGTTATCAATGTCCCAGTCTTATCTCTAATAGAATATAAAGCAGAGGCCTGATTGTCCTTTCTTTTTTTTTGTATCTTTCTAGGCCCAAGAACAGTACTTTCCATATACTAAGTGCTCCATAAAAATCTGCTGAATGAGGAAACTAAGGCACAAATCCCAGTCATATCCAGTTTCCTTCTGCTAATGAGTCACGCCAAGTGTAATTATGTAATTATGAGTACAATGTAATAAACCTTTCAAGGGAGGGAAAGGGGAAGAACTTAAGGTAGATGAACATTTAAAAACCTGCTGTCTCGTCCAGTTCACAAATACGATTCTGTGTAAGTACTAAGGTGTTAAACCGGAACTCATTTTCTGTTGAGTTTCTGTGTTTAATTTGAAATTATATAAAGTTATTTCAGTGGTACTCATATAGATCTCAGATGGCAAAACAAGTAAAACCTTAACAAGTATTAAGTATGAAGATTTGGGCAGTTCTGCAGCGTCCAAGCAAAAGACCGTAATTTAGGTGCTGAATATTTTCAGCATTTACCTGTAAATTAGTTTTCGGCTACACCCCCTCTCAATTTAAATATGTGGGCGTTTGCTTACTAGGGGAATTCCAGGTTGTGCTTTCAGCTGTTGAGCTTCCCCCAACCCCCCTTATAGAAGTTTCACGTATTTGCTCCACTGCTTGGGATCCTTTAACTGGTCCAGCTTTCGCTCCAGGTTGAGCCAGCAGCCTAAGGACTCTGACTCAAGGATGAACCTGGGCAGTCGATTCCCAACAAGGCAGCTCCAAAGCGCAGCGGCGGTAAAAATCACCAGTGAAGAGCGGGCAAGAAGCTGACTGCGAAGAAACGCTCCACTGGACAAGGTTTCAGGAACCCAAGCCCCGCTTTGAGCGATTTTAAACGTGGATTAGCAGGTCACGAGGGGTCACTTCCACCAAGGTCCCTCGGGGGCAGTCCTGCGGTGCTTCTTCACCCGAAGGCTCCTCTTCCGACTCGGACTCCCACTCCGGGTTTCCGCTTTCCACGCCCGCCGGGCCGCAGCCTGCCCCTGCCCACCCTCGACCCCCGGCCCTGGGCGGCGCCCAGGCAAGGTTGTGCTACTCACGTCCTTCTTCACTTCTGTCAGGTCCTCCTCGGTGAGCGACGGCGCGGTGGGCTCCATGGCGGAGGGAGTAAGTGCTTCTTCCGGGTCCGGGAGCTCCGGCAGCACCGCCCTGCCGGGCTGGGGACTTCGGCCTCCGGGTGAAGGGGAAGAAGGGCAGGCGGAACGGGTCGAGAGGAAGAGAACTGCCCCTTCGACAACAGAGGGGCTCAGGGATGAAACCGTAGAGCTTCCGGCTCCGCCTCTGGGGCCGAAGGCGCTGCGGACCTAGGCGTCCCCAAAGGGCTTCCGTGTCGCGCTCTTTCCTCTCCGGGAGACTTAGGCGCAGGCCCCGCCCCTCGACGAATTTGGGCGAGCCTTAGAACCCGCCCCATCTCAGAGGGAGCCAATCGGTGCCGGCCCATGGGCAAGCCTGTCTCTGCCCCCCGGCCGGATCCTCTCAGGAGTGGCTCCGCCCACAGCCCCCGCACGTCATTTGCGAGCAGCAGCCGGTTGGCCTCCGGGTAAGGACTGGTTTCCGTGGGTGGGGCCCGTTGCTCCTCCCGCCGCACGCCCCGCCTTCGCAGACTGCTCACCGCTTGTCAGTGCCTCTGGGTTCTGCCCCTTTTCCCAGACTTGCCCTACAACTTCCGGGTGCTGCGTTGGCTCCCTGAAGTTGTTAGCTTATTCGCTCACGTGCAGATACCGGCGCTTGTCATACACAACACACACGCAGCTTAACTATAATAGTAAAGAAATTTTTTGAAAGAGAAAAACCGCCTATGATCCCCTCGTTTTAATACCTAATTTAACGTCTGCATACTTTCTGGTCATGTTTTTTACAATCCTATTTCCTTTTTCATCTGTGTGAAGGTACGTCTAGCTTAAACCTCTCACAGGCCTGCTGTGAGAATTAAATGATACTATATATGTAAGGTTCTTAGAGGTACTTGGCACACAGTATGAACTCTATTATTATCTGGTATTACTCAAACATTTATTGAGTCCTTAAGTCCCAGTCATCTCATATCCTGGAAGAGTTCTATTTTTATGGGGGAGACTGATAAACAGCCAACTATTCCCAGAATGGTATCTAGCTACTAATAGACGTGTATACAAGACAATATGAATAATGACTAATGGGGGTGAGACGTTCAAAACACAGCCTGGGCACAAGACATGTTTGGACAACATGATAAACTGGATGGTATTTAAAGTGGTGAGGGTAGATAGAAATGACAAGAGGAACAAAGACAAACTTGGGAACTCCAGAATTTTTTTAAAAGTAAACTCTACACCCAACAGGCGGCTCAAACTCACAACCCGATATCAAGAGTTGCATGCTCTGCCCACTGAGTCAGCCAGTCACACACCTCTTGGGAACTCTAACATTTAAGGGAAGGGAAAGCAAAAGAACCAGAAAAGAACAATGTTGCCAAAGCCACACCAATGTAGTTCTGATCAAGTTGCATCATAAGCTTCTAACATTTACATTGCATCATATGACTTAGTTCCTAAGTTGATACATAGTACAAGTCCAGTTTTTTCTGATTGCTTAATCTTCCCTCATCTTGGTATAGCCCAATTTACTTAACCATTTGTGCTTTCATTTCACATATATTTACTGAATGTCAACTATGTACCAGACACTGTTCTAGGTGCTGGGGAAACAGCTATGAACAAAATAGATAAAAATTCCTTTCTTCCTGGAGTTTAAATTCTAGCATACATGTGTTTTGGAGCAGGGCAGATAGACATTTGGAAAATGATATGTAAAGTTATTATGTTAGAAGATGATAAATACTAAGAGAAAATACAAAACAGGAAAGTAAGATGAAGGTATATGGAATGTCAACAAAAAATTTTTTTATTCAACTATAATTAACATATAGTGTTATATTAGTTTCAGGTGTACAATATAATGATTCAACAATTCTGTACATTACTCAGCACTCAGTGCTGGAGTTGTAACATTTAAAATAGGGTGGTTAGTGAAGATCTCGCCCAGAAGGGGAGATTTAAGTTACCACTTGAAGGAAGTGAGGGAATGAGTCATGTGGACATATAGAAAAAGAACATTAGTAGAGGGAACAGCCAACGAAAAGTATCCAGGGGGACTGGGAAGGAGATGAGGTCCTTATGTGCCACTGTAAATGTGTACTCTGACTTTACTCTGAGTCATATGGGTGTACTCTGAGTCAAACAGGAAGCCACTGGAGAGTTCTGAGCAGGGGAGTGACAGAATCCGATTTATGATTTGAAAAAGGAACACTTTCACTGTTGCCTTGGGGGAAAAGAATATGGAAAAGGGGAGACCAGTTAGGGTGCTGTTCCTGAAATCCAGGCCCCAGGAGATGGTGGCTCAGGTCAGGGTTAGTAGCAGGGAGGGTGGTGGGAACCTTTGGAAGAGAAGTGGGGACACGATTTCACTTCCTTTTAAAAGGGTTACTCTGGCCGCTGAGAGCGGACTGTAGGTGTAAGGGTGGGTGCAGAGACAGCTGGAGGCTACCACAGTGATCTAAGGGAGAAGGAGGGTGGTGTGACCAGAGTGGGAGCAGTGGTGAACACTCCCCCATGGTTACCTTAAGTTATTCCCAATTTGTCATTGTTGTAAACAATTTTGTCCCCCAATTTTTCATCTACATATTCTCCATCCTTTTTTCTTTGGAATTATCATTTCCTTTGCATAACTTCTCAGGAGCACAGAGCCCAAGGCAATGTCTTTTCCTATATATTTCCACAGGTTGTCTCCAAAGTATTGGTCCATCTGTGTGTGGAAATGAACTGTTTTGCCACAACTATACAAGCTCTGCTGATGAAGGAGAGGATTCAGCATCCATCAAAGTAAATTATATGAACGATGCCAGTTTGACACATCCATTTTGATATAGCCATTAGGAGGTGGTTGTTATTCTGTTTTCTTTTATTATTATTTATTTTAATTTAATTTTATTTTTTTCTAAAGAGAGAGTGCATGTGCACACATACCTGTGAGTGGGGGAGGGGTGGGGGGTGAGGGGGAGGGGCAGAGGGAGAGGGAGAGAGAGAATCTTAAGCAGGCTCCACACCCAGCACACAGCCCAACATGGGGCTCAATCTCACTGAGATCATGAACTGAGCGGAAATCAAGAGTTGGATGCTTAACCGACTGACCCACCCAGGCACCCTATTGTTCTTTTTTTAGACAAAACATTTAAGACACACCAAACTATAAAGAAAAATATTACAAACATCTATATTTACTACCAAGATTTGACAAATATTGATATTTTGCCACATTGCCTTGTGTTACCACTATTGATTACCCAATGTAAGTGGCAGACATCTCTGATTCTTGAGGCTTCTTTCATGACTCTTCCTATACATCTGACTTTTTCCTAGTTGTTGACCATTATCTCATTTCTGACACCTTCAACTTCCTTCTATCCTCAGTATTCATTTACTCAGCTAAAAAGTTAAATGTCTGCTATGTGTCAGAAGTGGGAGTTATGGAGAGTGGATCAGGGATTGAGAGGGACTGAGTGAGGAGTTTAGGAACTTTTTTAAAGCCGAGAGGTTACTATTTTGTTTTTGAGGCCATGTCTCAATGTTCCCATGTCGATAGTCTGTGTCAAAGCAGCCACATCTGAACATCATGTGCCTAATCATAGGGCTGGCTCATGGCAGGCCTTACAGTTCCCAGTCCTGCTTTCCTTCTGCACCCTACTTCCTTCATAAGCAGACACATTTCCCCTTCTCGGTCAGACTGTAATGAGGATTGGGCACCTTTTCAAGAAATAGCGCTTTTCAAGAAATAGTCCATTCTCTACCTTGCAATAGTTCGACCTTTCCCCACCCTCTCCATCCCCGCCTCAAGTTCTTGGTGCACCATCTGTCTCCTACTGTGAAATACAAGGCATCTGATAAATGTACCATGAAAGATAGAATTTAGGTGCTACAAACACAAGAGAGCATATCATAGTGGCTAAATATGAAGATGTTTGGCATCTGACAGGCTTAGGCTGGTGTATTAGTTTCCTGGGGCTGCTGTAACGAATTACCACAAACCGGGTGACTTAAAACAACAGAAATGTATTCTCTCACAGTGCTGGAGGCCGAAAGTTCAAAATTGACAGGGCCATGTCCCCTCTGAAGACTCTGGGGAGGACTGTTTCCTTGCCTCTTCGTAGCTTCTAGTGGTTGTCAGAAATCCTTGGCATCCCTTGGCTTTGGCAACATGACTCTAATCTCTGCCTCCATGCTTACCTGGCCTTCTCTGTTTTCCTACTGTCTCTGTCTCCAAATGTCCCTCTTCTTATAACAACACTAATCATTGGATTTAAGCCCACTCTAATCTAGTATGACATTCTCTTAACTTGAATGCATCTCTAAAGACATTATTTTCAAATAAGGTCATGTTCCCATGTTCCAATGGACATGGAATTTTGGGAAGACACTATTTAACTCAGTACAGATAGATTCTAGATTTGCCAATTATCAGATATATGACCTGGGAACAATTAATAAGCATTCAGTAAAGAGAGCTGTTATAGGGATGCAGAGGGAGGGAAGAGGAAACCATTTATGATTGACAAGATAACATGAAAAGGGTGTATTTAGATTTTTTAAAAAAGATTTTATTTATTTATTTGAGAGAGAGTACAAGCAGGGAGCAGAGGGAAAGGGAGAAGCAGGCTCCCTGCTGAACAGGGAGCCCGACGCAGGGCTCGATCCCAGGACCCCAGGATCACGACCAAAGCTGAAGGCAGATGCTTAACCGACTGAGCCACCCAGGCACCCTGAAAGAGGTGTATTTAAATTGGACCAGAGGACTTTAATAGGCGGTACTTGAACTGCTATTTAATGATTTATTTCCAAAACTTCCTACCAGATATCAGGTGCTGTGTTGAGCAATGAATTCTACTCCAAGTGATTGTCAATTATGAATTTGCTGTAAATAGTTGGAGGGAAAAAGTGGCCAGTTCTGAGCCAGACACTCCTGGGTTTTCATGACCAGACAAGATGGGTGGAATTCAGACAGTTCCGCTCAGGAACTTCGTGAATTTTCCAAGTAGTCTGTCTCAGGAGCGGCTCCCAGTTCAGGAAGGAAAGACCAGGAGGGTGCAGGTGGTAAGCATATGCCTGAACAAATACTCAGAGGACATTCACAAGTATACTCCAAGACTAGGCCATTGTTGGGGGTGTTGAGGAAACTTGAGGGAAGGGATCAGTCCCTCTGCCCTGTTCCTAGGAGGTTTGTTTGGGGAGTGAAGACTGGAATTTGGTATTAGAGGCTTGCATGATATGGGACAAAGTACCTTAAATATAGTTGAGGAGAGGTGCTATCGGGACATCTTGATGGAGGGGTTAGATCTCCCAGTCATACAAATGCCTGGGAAGAAATGATCACTAGCAATTTATTTTGTAGCCACTCTGAACCAAGCACAATACCTCTGCTGTTGCAATTTAATACTTATAACAGTTCTTCCAGGTAGGCTTTGTTATACTTCATTATACTTTATTATACTCACTTCACAATGAGAATTCTGAGGCTTAGAAAGTATTATTTACCCAAGGCCACTCCTCTACCAACTAGCAGAATCAGGATTCGAACTCAGCACATCTGATTACAAGGCCAGTGTTCTGAACTACTAGCTGTACACTGAGCTAACTGCTTTAGGATGCGGTGTGGTTCAGAGGAGCTAAGAACATTCCCTGCGGCAAGGGCAAAGATATAATGCATTCAGGTCTGTTCTCTGTGCCTGAGGTAGGAAAAAGAAAAGCTAGGAAACTTACCATGGGATTGTCCAACTCCCTCAATGCAACAGAGAACATCCCAAGATTAACAGGAAAGAGAGTGCTCTGGTTTTGGATAGACCCTGAATTGCTGCCTTCCAAGAGCATCCTGCCAAGGCGAGGAAGCTAATGAATGGGCCCTACATCAAGACCTACTGAGGTAAGTGATGGAGCAGGACTCCAGAAGGTGGCATCAGCATAATTAAGCAGAAGCCGAAGCTCAGGAAAATCTAGTAAGAAGACTTTTTAGTCTATAGCAAGTTTCTACACATGGACTCTCCTCTGGTGAATGAAGAGATGGTAACAAAACAGCTTCACATGAATTCAGAGGTTGTGGCTCTGTCAGATGGCCCCTTGGAGTGTATAGAAGGAATCTTGTAAACAAGAATGCCTGATCCTGCTGAAGATCCATGAGGCATGAAGATCCGTGTGCCACAGTGAGGGGACTTAAATACAGGTCGCAGAAGGAGAAAGAAGGCAGCACTTGCCAACTCCAAGCGGGGCTCTATTGCAGGCATAATTTGGGAAGGAATATTGAAGGCGTAGCTTATGAGTGCCCAGAGTGGAACAATACCCAGGACTTCCCAGAGCACTGTGTGAAAAACAGTGATCCAGGAGGCATTTTAAAAAAAATTAATTTGTGGATAATCCAAAACAGAAAACATAAAATACTTTTAACGACGGACTCAGGGTTAACATGAACTCTAATGGGGATCAGTATAAGGTAAACAAAACAAAACAAAAACGGAACGTCTCTGGAGTGGATTGAGTTGAGAAACACTAAGTTTTCTTTCCTGCAAGGTATTCAAGCATATCCCAGATAACTTTTTCTGTGAGGGAATTCACAAACTGGAAGGCAGAAGGCAAGGCCTAAGTGATTTTGACAGTGCTTCCAACCCTAAGCCTAAGACCATGTTCAGATTGCCAGAGCCACCTGAACCTTGAGAATCTTTGCTAAACAGGGGAAGGGGGTTGGCCTGCAGGATAGGAAGTTGTTGTTTTCTTTATATTACCCCTAATTTTTTAATTCAGTTCCACCAGCATTTTTCCTTGGAAAGAGCTGGTTGTGATAGCACAACACAGCAGATTTACTGTTTTTATTGTTTAATATTTAATCTATTGTTATTCAGCTAAGTTGTAACTTCAGGAAGGCCAGCATTGTATCTACTTTTTTGGTGTTGCTTCTGTAACAGTGCCTGGTATAGAGTAGATTTTTGCAATGAATGTGTCTCCCCCAAACTCACGTGTTGAAATCCTACCCGTCATACTCAGTATGAGTATGAGGAGGTGAAGCCTATGAGAGGTGCTTAGGGCTCCACCCTCATGAATGGGATTAGTGCCCTTGTGAAAAAGAACCCTGAGAACTCCCAAGCTCTTTCTGCCAAGTGGAGACGTAACAAGAAGTTGGCAGTCTGCCACCTGGAAGAGGGCTCTCACCAGAACTGGACCATGTTGGCACCCTGATCTCAGTCTTACATCTTCTAGAACTGTGAGAAATAAATTTCCAATGTGTTTACAAGCCACTCGGTCAATGGTAATTTGTTACAGCAGCCTCAGTGGACTGAGTCAGTAGGTGTTCAATAAATACATGTTGAATGACTGGCTAACTAAAAGCTATTCAATGCATATAAAGTTTCAGTTATGGAGGTGCCTGGGTGGTGTAGTCCGTTAAACATCCGACTCTTGGTTTCAGCTCAGGTCATGATCTCAGCAGGGTCATGAGATTGAGCCCTGCATCAGGCTCCACACTCAGTGAGGAGTCTGCTTGAGGTTCTCTTTCCCTTTCCCTGCGCCTCCCGCTTGTGCTCTCTCTCTCTCTAAAAGAAACAAACCTTTAAAAAAAAGTTTCAGTTATTCAAGATGAATATGTTCTAGAGACCTGCTGTACAACCCTGTGCCTATAGTTAACAATACTGTATTGTGCACCTAAAATTTTCTTAGGAGGGTAGATGCCATGTTAAGTGTTCTTATTACAACAGAATAAAAGAAAGCAAAATAATCATTCTTCTTTACGTCGGCATGCTTTTTCCATTATCCCCATCTAGTCCTGCGTGGCTCCGCTCAGCAGCCATTTTCACTTTTTGACACACCAGGATGCAGTTAGGGGAGAATTCAGTGTTCTGTCACTCGTCCTGACCTTAGCTCTAACACACTTGCCTCGACCCATCCCTTGCCTATCCTCCATCCTGACCTCCATCTTGTGGTCTGTGACTCACATCTCACTGTCTGGTTTTCAGCATTACTTCACTTGGCCTTGAGTCATTCCTTAACCACTTACTGTTCAAGTTTAGGCAAGTTTCCTAACTGCTCTATGCCCGAGGTTTCTCATCCACCCAGGATAATTTTAAATATGTGAAGAGAGGAGGAATAAAGTGGAATGTTGGGAAATGCTAACATATAAAGGATAAGAAATAGCAACCTCTCATCTCATAGATTGAATGCATGTAACGTGCTTAGTTTCTCATGTATACCACCTGGGCTGTAGATGTTAGCAATTATCGCTTTTGTTATTCTTGATACTTACAGTCCTTATTAAGTCATCCTTCAGATCTGATGCTTGTTAGCACTTTCTTCTTGATGATGACCTTGATTCTCCTCAGTCACAATGCTGTTTCTCCCCCAACTATGCTGTCTTGAGGAAACTCAGCCCCTAGGCTCCCTCTCCAGGTGCTGGTTCTTCCTGGGCAGCACGCACACCCTCTGGACCTACTTTCAGAGCAGAAGCAAAACTTGATCCCTTCTTTCTGATTGGACATTGTACACCTACTCGGCTTTCAGTCACCTCAAGCTGCTGGATGTGAGGATTAACCAGCAGCTCCTAAACGTCTAGGCAATGAACTAGTTTCACAGGCTTTAAACTGCTTGCTGTCAGCTCTCCAAACCCCCAAACAACCATTTGTGATTATCTGGGTTGCTGTCAAGATTAGCTTAGCTCTATCAAACATCCACAGTTCCTCAGAATCTTTGCTGTTTATGTCAACTTCAGATAGTTCCTACAGCAGTGAAAAGCATGTCAACCCTCTTTAAATGGGAAGAGCATTTCACTCTTGTTTTGAGAGGAAAGAAAAATTACTCCATTGTGCTTTTTCCAAGTATGATTCTATTGACAAATGAACCTGTGTCTCTCGGTGTATATTGTATCAAGGGATCTTTGGTAAGCATAATACCAATTTCAGAAGGCTTGAATCAGGAAAAAGGCAGTGACAGGATTTGATTTGTATTTTGCGGAATGATCTCTCAGGCAGCAACATGGGGACTGGGGTAGAGAAGAGTAAGACTAGAGCTCGGAGGGAGAGCAGCTTGAAGGTTGAGGCCCCAAACTCATAAAATGGTGCCAGGAGTGGGAGAGAGGGTGTGGGTTTGAGAGAACCAGTGGAGTCGCCAGGCCCAGATTTAAGCAACACCCCAGCTCCATTTTCCATAAGAAATCCAATTATACTTGGCATCTAGTGATGCTTAGGAATCTACTGACTGGGGATACTTTAGGTGAAAATCACACATCACCCCACAGCTTTCTCTCATCTTCCAGCCTTTGACTCATATTCTCCAGCCTCCAAAGCCTAAGACCTTTCCTTGCTTGTTCAGAAAGGACATTTTGGTGTCCGACTTCTAAAAACTATCAGTGACTGAGGCCTATGGTTTAATGAAGTTTGCCCATACTATAACGTGAGCTCCAGAAGGGCACAGGTCTTTGTCTTATTTTCTGATGTATCTGAAGCTTCTTATAACAGTGTTATAGTGATAAGTAAATACTCGTTGAAATGGAATAAGCAAATAAAGTGTTGTTCAATATGTTGAATGCTGCAGAAAAAATTCAAGAAGAATGAGAATGTAGAGAATATCCTTGGTTAGATTTATTAGGACAGGAGCTCAACTGCTGACCTTAGGGAGAGTAATTTCAATAGAGTGTGTTGTGGAAGCCAAAATAAAATGTTGCCATTGTCATTTTAAATTCACTTTTTGGAAAAGGTAGTGAAGGCACATGGTTTTAGGAGGTAAGGATATAAAGCTTCAGGTTTGGACTAGTCTTCTGTAAGATATTTTGTTCATTTCTAATGTCTGGCTCATGGAAGTTAAAATATATTGGCCTATATTTGGTGAAGATGATGGCCTGAGGAAAAAAAATATGCCTGGAAAAACAGCTAGTTCCATTCTGTTTAAGAGAATTGGAGATGGAGTACAGATAAGCAGGAAAGGATTTTCCATTTTCATTAGGTAAATACAATACAAAGTATTTTGTTAATACATGTGGACATCTGGGGTCAGGTTTCTTCTAAGGATACTTTAGTGCTTGCTGACATAAAATTGCTCTCTCATCTTTGCTCCATACCCTGATAGAACTGTTCTTTTTTATTTTTTTTTTAAGATTTCATTTATTTATTTGACAGAGGGAGAGAGAGCACAAGCAGGGGGAGCGGCATGCAGAGGGAGAGGGAGAAGCAGGCTTCCCGCTAAGCAGGGAGCCCAATGCGGGACTCGATCCCAGGACCCTGGGATCATGACCTAAGCTGAAGGCAGACGCTTAGTGACTGAGCCACCCAGGTGTGCCCCTGATAGAGCTGTTCTATGTGTTCAGTGTTGTTTGACATAATTATAAGTCATGCTCTAAGTCCTAGATGCATGCACCTGTTCTAGAAGGAAGCACCTCTTCTGGAGGAATTTATAAACAGTGCTGGAATCAATCTGCATCTCAACCTGCCATCGTTTTTCTTTCTGAGGTATGGATGGAGGATTCTCTGAAGTCATCCTGACTGAGGCAGCAAATCGAGACTTAACTAACAAGCCACTCAAGTGTCCAGGCTTTACCACCCATGCCTACAGAAATTTACATTTCTTTTTAAATATAAAATTGTAAGAGCTGGTACACCCTCCCCTTGGTTTGGGGGGCTAGAAACCGTCCTCTGGCCTGTCTGAGGGTCCCCAACACCATCTTGTGTGAAAGCGAAGAGTCCCTTGTGGTCTTCTGCCCCAACCTCCTTGTCACTCAGCTACACTGCTGCCAGTGACCCTCGTGGAGCTGCCCCTCTGCTGGGCATGGCTATCTCCATGGCCACTGCTACCGTTACCTCCGCTTTGGCCTCCGGGGAGGGGACATTGTTCTGTCCTTTGCTATCGAGGCTCAAGAAC
Organism: Mirounga angustirostris; assembly: GCF_029215605.1. Lineage (NCBI taxonomy): Eukaryota > Metazoa > Chordata > Mammalia > Carnivora > Phocidae > Mirounga > Mirounga angustirostris. The sequence continues at coordinate 119,660,457 of NW_026991712.1, read as the reverse complement.
AAACCCTTCCCTCAGGTTGTCACGGCATAGAACACACCTTGCTGTAACTTTTAGCAAGTATTTACCCCGAGGAAAGTTCAAAATTGAGAACAACTTAACAACTAATATGAGATGTGGCTACCCTTAGAGATTAGAGGCTTAGAGCCATCGTGTCTCAGGTTGTGGTCCCCAGAAGCTGACTCAGAGGCACGGATATGGACGCAAGTGGTTCATTTGGCAGATGACCTCAGGCAGCACTGGTAAAAGACTGCAGAAGTCATTCGGCGAAGGGAAGGAAGTCTAAGTAGGGTGCATCAATACAAAGATTTACCACCGTAGGCAACTGGGGCTCAATCGCACTGGGAAACTTTGAGAGAGTATAGAACTGGCCTGGCCAGTATGAGAATCACTAGTTACATGTGGCTGCTGAGCATTTAAAATGTGTCTAATCAGAATTGAGCTGTTCTCTAAATGTAAAATACACATTGGATTTCTAACATACAAAAAAAAATGTACCAAAAAAGTAAGGTATCTCGTTGATGATTTTTATATCGATTATATATTGACATGATAATATTTTAGATATATGGGTTAAATAAAATATTTTATTAAAATTCATTTCACCTGCCTCATATTACCTTTCTAAATGTGTCCACAAAAAAATGTAAAATTACATGAGGATTACAATGATTTACATTATATTTCTGTTGGACAGTAATGGTGTAGACCATGCCTCAGAATTGTCCTGAGGATTGAAGAAATTGGGTACATTTATCCAATTGTTCCAAACCATCCCTGACTGACACTTCCCTGGGGGTGTTAACTCCCTGGTACTTCTGGCTGCCATATGCAGAGCAGAGTGTGTTTCTAAACTTCCAGGTAGGGGGCCAGTAAGACGTGGTGGGTGCTGAGGCATCCTGTGGGGGTGCACTCCCTCATTTTTCTACCTCCCATAGGAAAGGCCATCCTGACCAACAAATCCCACCTCCCCAGACAGGAAGGTTTCCCTCATGCTCATCCTCAGAATTTAAGTCTGACTCACTCCAGGGAAGAGGAGAAGCTATTTGCTTCTTGCTTATTTTCTCCCCTTCACTCAGCTCTAGGTGAGCTTACCCAAGAAATGATTGAAAGGACACCCCTTTAAGGGAAAAACATACCTTCATTGTTGGCCGTGAGGTCTGGCGTTATGGTCTTCAAAAAACAAAAGGAAGTAGTCTAATAGTACATTTCTCGAGATCTGCTCCCTGCAGCCAGACATCCACGGTTCAGTCTGCGCTGTGCTACACCAAGTCAAATCCAGCCCATTTTCCTGCTTTCTCCTCCGGGTAAAGTCCCCTTGTCTGTCGTGTAGCCCTGCAGGAAACCACGTGAACAAGAACACAAAACTCATAGTAACAAGCATTATATTATGGGCACAATGCCTAATCCATATAGAATGGGATGATATTTTAAGGAATCATTTCTGTGTTCTTTCCTACCCCTCAACACCCACAATCCTCCCAACTCTGCATTCTGGTTTTCTTGCACCCTGAAGATCTTCCTCCCAGCCCAGAAAGCTAGATATGAGTCATCCAGTGCTTCTAGGGGAAGGATGTTCCTCTTGAGGCAGAGAATAAAGGAGCTGAAATAGTAATGTTTAAGTTCAAAAGTCACTGGTACAGGTGCGAGACAGAAAGAGCTGGATGCATCACTGCACAAGAACAAATAGAGCTCCGCCCCCAGATTAAAGATTCCACAGACTGGGGGTGGGGAGAGAGGAAGGACCTCAAGGACAGAAAGAGAGAGAGCTGTGCTGCACTGGAACATGGCCCATGGCCCAGTAGCCCACACCTGTGGAGACCTCCACCTGTCCTGAGAACCTAGATTAGGTGTCCTAGTCACCTGTGGTGAGGAACGCTCATTGCCTGCAGCACAGTGATGATTAGCTAGGTCTGAAAGCAAGCACCTGTGCCCCAGGATTTCCTTCAGCTGCTCCCCTTCCAATAGTTCAGAACATTTAAAGTCTCCGGGATCGAAGTCTTGATCACCTAGAGGGTCTTCATGGAGTCGTACCTGGGCAAGCAGTACCATGGAACCCAACAGAACAGGCTCCAAACCTCTCCACAAGCCAGGACAGTGGTGGACACACACCTGCATTACATTTTCCTGGGCAGGAATATTTCTCCAAAGGAGTCATCATCTTCGGAACTCTGTCTCTCTCACAGGGATGACAGATCTTACATTCATGTGCCCAGCAGCTTCCCTGCTTCCAGCCACCTTGTTTTACCCTCCCCACCAACCCCGTCTGTCGAATAGACTTTCCACCACAAAGGAACACTTTGCTCAAAGGTAAATCTGTTGAAAAATACCAAGTTTTCAAAAAACCCAAGGTATGAGCTCACCTGGTATCATCCTGTATCACATACACCTGGGTCACTAGCCAGCAAACCATTTGAATGAGTCAGAAGTAGTCAGCGAGAGAGGCATAAGGCCGTGTGCTGGACTCATAACTACCCATGGAAAAGTGTGTTTTTGGTGCATTCAGGACACACTATCTTGCTCTGTTGAGGTGGTTGGACTCAGTGGGTACATTCCAGGAGTTATTTTCTCAGGCGCCAGAATCAATGAAAGAGAAAGGTGGAAAGTTGCCCACAGGATTTCTGTCACATTTGGCTTCTTTAGGCTAACTTAGGGCGGTAAACATTTCTCTGTCGTTGACTCATGATTGTGGCTTTAGATCCACGAGCCCTGGAAACAAGTGTTTAATGCCCTAGTGACCCAGCAAACATTTCACAGGGAAGCGTTTTCTACTTCATGCTCCCAGTGCTAGGTGATGGGGGGGTTAATGACAGAGAAAACAAATGGAAAATATCTGGACACTTGAAAAAAAAGGACAATGAACTTTCTCAGATGTTATCAGTCTGGAGTACATACACCACCTGTTGACGAAGGTAAAGATGGTAAATGTCCTTTGGGGTGATTCTCAGCCACATACCCAGTTCCCGGATCCCTACTGACTGCCACCTCCTGTACAAAGTGACCCCAACCCACAGCTGATGAGAAGGGGTGCGGACACTTGCCGCATGCTGGTCCCATCAGATTCTCCCCCTTGGAACCAGGAAATGGGCCTGCGGGACTCCCGAGCAGCTGGATTTGGCTCCCTGCAGAGGTCTGCAGGGAGAGACGGAAGCTGACGCACACACAGAGCAAAGCGGAGATGACGATGTAGCCAGCCGAGAAGCAAAGTTGCAGCCTCTGGCTCCTGGCTTTCCAGGGCTGACTCCGGGCCCTTCTGAGGCCTCACTAGGTGCCGTGATGTATCGAAACTGCCTGTGGGAGTCTGTGCAAACCGTGTTCCCCATTTTCTGGAGCTCAGCCGGTCCTTTACTGCACGCGGGCGGTGTGGAAAGAACCGTCTCCGGGACAGCTCAGTCTCTGGTCCACCCCATTCCTTACAGCATTCTTCCTTTGCATCTTGAAGGATGCGTGGCTTGAGACACTTCCCACTTCCCTCGCCTGTTCTCCCACCACAGATGTTTTCTGGACCCTGCTGTCTACATTGAAGAGCCATGGGGCAGGTCAGCAAAGGGCAGAAGAATAGTTTCCTTTTTCTCCCTGGAGGTTCTCACTGCTCTACATTTAAAACAAGTTGATTGAATAGGGCATGGGAGGAGAGGAGACATTCCCTTCCTTCCTCACCCTCTTTCTCCATTTATTCATCCCACTGAAACTCTTTAGGCACTTACCACATGCCAGGCACTATTTAAGATACTACAGCTAAGGTATCCTGGAGCTTACATATAATGGATGGAGACAGACAATAACTAAACAAACAGCTAAAATAATTTCAGATAGCAAAGAGTCAGAAATAGATAAATCAGGGAAGGAAGATAGAAGGTTACTGTGTGTGTGTGTGTCCATGTGTGCCCATTTGGTGGTTCCTTTAGGAAGGATGCAGACACTCAGAAGGGGTGACACTGAACGGACATGGGGGTGACAGATGGGAAGGAGCTGGCCACGAGAAAGTGGGGACAGCTTTCCGGAGAGGGCTCCTAGCATACACATGGGTGCTGCGGGCCCCGGCCCCTCTTGAGCTCCTCGCTTCTTTCTTTTCCTTTCCCTTTCCTCAAATAGTAACTGAGCCCCCACTAGGAGTCAGGAGCTAGCTGCAGGAGATCCAAAAAATAAGACAGAGTTTTGCCTTGGTGGATTCCCCGAGTAGGTAAAGAGAAAGACAGAGGAGCAAGTTATGAAAATAACAGATGGTGTGTACATAGCCGAAGGAAGTATAAAGTGTTGTTGGAAGATAACGGAAGCACAGGGGAGGATACAACTACCTGCCAAGTTCCCTTAGACACCTGCCCAGCTGCTGGGGCCCCCAGGGAGGAGGCTCAGAACTCAGATCGTTCAATTCCTTTCCAGCGTATTGCTCTTTACCTTAGATGCCTTTGAAACAGAGTGGGAAGCTTATTGGAACAATCCAGCAAAACATGCACACGGAACACTAACAGGGAAGCCCAGAAGAAAATTGGAATTGATTCAATTTGCTGAAAAAACAGGAAAGGTGGCTTTTATTTGCAGGACTAGGACACTGACATGAAAATACACACACACAATGCTCAGAGGAAGGCAGAGGAGAAAGGAGGAATTGGCAGTCATCCCTGAAAATGTGTAATCCAAGAACGAAAGTTTTACAGAACAAGGAAAAAAACCGTAACACAACACAGGGTCAGAGTGAACTCTTTGGTACTTGTGTAACTGATTAAGCACTTAAAGGAAACTGGGTATTTACTTAATGGTATGACTCATTTGAATGGAACAGACTTAAACAAAAAACCCCACAATGATTAGGTTTTCCACTTATTGTTGTTGTGGGTTCATGTAACACTAACGACACTGGAATCCAAAAATATGGAAACCGCCAACAGAATGTGCCTATGTAAGGACAAAAGAGGGATAGGTTGTATCATTTAAACGGCTCAAGAGGAGACGCTAACTCGGGCCACTGTGTCGTGCGTGCCTTCAGATTACAGCTGGCGGTGAGTAGGTGTTGGGTGTTAGGTAAGTGGAAGAAGTGACTGCAGTGGTGGGAGGTGTGAATGCCAGAACACAACTGGGGTTTGTGGTAAACACCAGGAAGAGCATGCAATAGAGGTGTGTTAATGACTATGTCAGAAGAGAATAGATCATAGGGTAACCAGATGTCCCTCTTGAAGGAAATTGTCATTCTGTAAACACTTGCCTCAAGGAGACTTTGTGAGCAAAGAATAGCCCTTGGCGAGGATTAGTCTAGGGCAGAGTTCCTTCTCCTCGGTGAACTTGGGAAGAAAACCGGGAGCTTGGCTCAGTGCCTCATTTTTTCCCGCTGGGAGCAGGCTCCTGTGCTGTGAGCACATGCTCTGCTCAGCTCTTCCAGGTGGGGCTCGGCCCCACTTCTGGGGGTGGGGGAGGTGGGGGGGATGGGATGGGAGGGGGAGGCTTGCTCTGGTCCAGCACTCCCTTAACAGGGTCCAGCCTAAAGCTGAGGTTCTACTTGCCAACAGATACGAATTAGATTTTCCAGCCTAACCTGTATCAGCAAAAAATGAGACATTTTGGTCTCTCTTGGGTCTTTTGCCTTACTTCTCAATGGTTCAGAACTCAGGCTGGGAAGTAAAGCATTGTTACTGAGCCCCCAACAGGGTCTTGCAGGGCACCTCAAAGGGTCCTCTGGAGCTGCTGCATTTGACAGTCAGAAGCCTGAGCACCTGCCAATTTGGAGAGAGATAAGTCTTATACGTTAGGACAAAGGAAACTTATTGTGGTTTCTGATCCAATCCCCAAATCAAAAGTCACAAGGACAGACACTCGGAGAGCCAGGTGTGAGTTTGGAGTTGAGCCACTTCTCACCTGAGCAAGTTTATGTAGCAAGCTGCAGGGTGAGAATTCTTTCTCCAGAGAATCATGTCTCTATCTCAGCCATGCTGGGAGGCCAGCTGGGTTTTCAAAATGCCACTAAATTCCCTTACGAACTGGAATGTTCAGAAACCAGAACTAGAAAACAAGAAAACAAAAAAGCCATAGACCCTAAAACCAAACAAACATTCCCTCCCCCCACCCCAAATAAAATCAGCCCTTTTAACTGATGGTATGTGACACATAGAGAGGAGTTTCTGTGCTGAAAAATAAAACAATGAAACATACGTTCTGTACAGCACCTTACAGTAAACAAAGCACTTTTAGACACATCTACTTTGATGTACTTAACAACCTCATTGTATTAATATGATCTCCATTTACAGGAAAGGATGACAAGAGGAAGAAGAATAGAAAAAATAAAGGGGCTGGAGAGATGGAGGTCGCAGGTGAATTAGACCAAGGTCAGGGAGGGGGAGATGCCCGGGGACCCCCTCCCCCACCCCGTCCCGTGCAAGTGTGCTTGGCTATGTAACCGAAAGTCATGTTTAATGGTCTCAGAGTATCTGCCACATTGAAAGATCATAGAGGTGTGAGATTATTGTCTTTTCTGTCTCCAACTGCATCAGATTCCAACAATCACTTCCACTGCTGAGTGAGGCAACACACTGCCTCGCAGCAGATCACATGACCCAGGGCTCAGGTCTTGGGCCTTGAAAGTCTTGCTGTGCTGGTGCTGAGGGGGCTTCTCCTCGAATCTGGGCTGGCATACCAGAGCTAGATTTTTTCCACGTATGTCCTTTTGGGGTTTTCTGGGGCAGGCCTGACAAGGGTGGAAGAAAAGTCCCATTTATTGAGGACCTTCAATGTATTACAAATGCACAGAAGAGGAACATGAATGATATCCTCTAAAATTCTCCTAATGACCTACGTGGGAGGTGTAATGCAGTTTTATAACAGAAGTATTTGAGCCTTTGGGAAGCTGAATGACTTGTCCAATCCAACTCTAGTGTCAGATAATATCTGAAATCTCTGGGAGGAGCTGGGCAAACATTAGGATCAATGAAAGGAGTTAGCAAAAGAGAAAGGAGACTACTTGCTGAAGACAGGGGTAAAATAGGTAGAGAGAGAAGTGCAGACTCATGGTGCGTGATGATTTACTTTGAAATACCGGGAACAAAGTTATATGAAGTTTTGCCAATAATTGAGTTTGCAGCACTTCAGTGAAGAGGAGTCTGTCTGAGACGAAAGCTGCTCAAGAGGGAAGGGGCCCTGACAAAAAGCCACTGAGAAGAGAGTGACATCCAGATTGGGAACCCAAAGGCAGTCACCCCCCAGATATTGAGAATGGGATACACTTTGGCTCTTGACGTCATCGATGGCAAATGACCAGTTTTCACAGGGTGCAGAATGAAATTAGAGTAATCTGGGAACGCGGTATTTTATGAGGCAGAGTAACTGAGATAAGCAAGTAACTTTTTAACTTTCACTCCAACACCAAGAGGTGGGCATTATTATCTCTATCATACAACTTGAGAAACTGAGGCACATAGAGGAAAGGCCTGACTTTATACTGTTGTCGTAAGGATTAAATAAGAAAAATCACATAAAAATTGTTTGCTCAGTGCCCGGAAAACAGGAAGTACTCAATAACTCTATCAACTTTTATTGTCTTTTTTTTTTTTTTAAAGATTTTATTTATTTGAGAGAGAGAGAATGAGAGAGAGCAAGCACACGAGAGGGGGGAGGGTCAGAGGGAGAAGCAGGTTCCCCACTGAGCAGGGAGCCCGATGCGGGACTCGATCCAGGGACTCCAGGATCATGACCTGAGCCAAAGGCAGTCGCTTAACCAACTGAGCCACCCAGGCGCCCTCAACTTTTATTGTCTTAATAGAGGAGGAAACTGAGTCTTACTGAAAGCAAATGCTTTGCCAGGGTTGGCTCCAGAATTTAACTATAGGAGGGGCTTAGGGTAGTGAACTGGTTTGAAATGTTGTGGGGACTGATAGGGGGTTGGTCTTGAATCTGTGTTTGTATAAAAAGCACGCCATGTTAACTTAGTTCATGTATAACAAACCCCCCCCAACATTTTCTAATATGATTATAGTCACATAAGATTGAGAATATTTCCAACTGTTCGTTACAATGTATTGTCTTTGTTTGGAACAGCTTGAGGTCTGATGGAGATCATGGGTGGATAAGCGACCTTTTGGTGTCACCACTGTAATGGCCCAAGCCAGCAGATGATAGAGCCTCCACTGGAGGGCAGTTCTGATTCCAGAGCTCACGTCTTCACTACCACCCCGTCGCACTTCTGTGAGTGGTCCGAAGTGGCGACTAACTGGCGGTTTGATTTTCCTTGAGCCCGACCTCCTCCCTGAGGAGGGAGTATGTCAACCCGTACTTCTGTGACTCTCTGGGATCACCGTCACTGTTTTCCACAGGCAAAACTAAGACACGGAAGTCCCAAAGGTAGATCTCTCTTCCTTGCTTTTCCTGAAGAGCAGAGACTTCCAGCAAGGAAGATGAACTTGGACTGGATCTCTTTACACTTTCCCAAATTGTTCTGGAAACCTGTCTCATAGCGTTAGGGCAACTCTCCTATAGCTCAGCAGGCTCCCGGGCTGTGACCGGCTCTATTTAATCAGGATTTTCCTTCTCCCCTGGAAGGGCCCATGGAGCTTTTGCCGGCCGCTCGCAGACAGCACTAATCATACAACCTTCCTGGCTTCCCCCCACGGGGTCCGATGGCACTCTGACGGTTTCTCCTCACTGTGGTGACAGCAGGCAAGGAGATTTTGCAAACAAAGCCTTCTGAAATCTGAAGCGAATGTAAAAGATACCAATTCGTAAAAGCCTGTTCTCAGACTCGGACAAGAAGCGGGATTAGTTTTCAGTAAGCTCCAAGGGAAACGCAAGGCCAGCCCCATCTCTAAGAAGGGAATCACTCAATGGTCCCTGGGTCATAAAACATTTATTGAGCACCTTCTGTGTGTCAAACACCATATTAAGCTCTGAGAATTGATGACATGCACGGCCCGGAACTCAGAGCTTACCGTCCTCTACTGTGTAATGAGACCAGTACTATATATTCTTTATAGTGGGCACAAATCTGTGAGTTTGTTCATTTGTCTGTTTTTATACTTTCCAAACATCTTGAGCGCTTACTGTGTCAGATGCTGGGGCTATGGTGTGCAAAAGGGCTGTTTCTGCCCTTAGCTCTACTGTCTAGGGTGAGAACAGCCTGGACACAAACAACCACAAAGTGGTGTACCACCACGGGCTGTTGCCGAGTGGGATAGCTAACTTTATGTGTGAACCTGACTGAGCCAGAGGGTGCCCAGATATTCGGTTGAATATTATTTCAGGGTGTGTCTGGGAGCATGTTTCTGGATGGGTTAACATTCGAATCCGTAGAGTAAGTGAAGCAGATGGCCCTGCCCAGTGTGGGTGAGCCTCGTCCCACCAAGGGCTTGAAAAGAATAAAAAGCCGACTAAGAATTCTCTCTCTGCCTCTTTGATCTGGGACACCAGTCTTCCTCGCCTTCGGACTTGGACTCAGACTGAAACTTGCACCACCCAGGGTCCTGGTTCTGGGGCCCTTGGCCTTGAACTGGCACTCTATCACGGGGCTGTGCCGAGTCTCCAGCTCACTGGCTGTGGATCATGAGTTCTTAGGCCCCCAAATCTCATGAGCCAACTCCTTACAGTAAATCTGTCTACCTGCCTACCTCTCTGACCTGTTCATTCTGCTTCTCTGGAGAGCCGACTATACACGAAGCCACCACAATGGGAGCCCAGTGGGGAGCTATTGGAATGTCTTTTGTATTGAACACACTGCCTTGCAGGTTCTTTCTGCTTCTCAAGCCTGGGGCAATGAGGACTGATTCAGACTGCAGAGGGGACTGGGCTACACCCCTCTCCTCTCTTCCTGGGCCCTTCCTGGGGGCCCTTTCCCCTCTCCCTCCCCCTTCTCTCTCTCTTTGATTCCTCTTCCTTTCTCTAGTTCTTGCCTCCCCCGCTGCTCCTGGCTCTCATCATCCCTATGTTCTTCTCTTTCCCTTGAAACACTTGTTATCAGGGATGGACCAGATGGACATATCTCACATGAAGATGTGAATAATTACTAAGGACTTGGTGATTTTTTCTCCAGCAAGGAAACAAAGCTTTAGCTAGAGCTGGTGCTCCATGGGAGGAGATGCAGGTGTGGGCCAAGGAGTGGGTGGCAGGAGGCAGCTTCCTGGCCACGAAGCCTTCCTTCAGATTTCCTATGGGTCTGCATGGATCTTCAACACCTCTCTTGGGACTTTGACTGCACTTCTGGTTTCAGTCACGGTGGGATAGTCCAGGCCTGGAATCTGCCCACGTCCACAGCCAGGTCCTCTGGGGTCACACACACGTACCACGAAGGCCACCAGGTCAGCAGTGGCAGCTGTCTTCTTCCCACTTCTCGCCTAAAGGCCACATGAGAAAATGCACATGACCACCTGGGAGCGCTGTTACTCCACACTTTCTCTATAAAAACTGCTGTCCGCCACAGAGGATGTCCAGGCTTCCTTTGTTTTTGAGGCTCAACCAAGGGATGCCTCTGGGAGAGAGGGGCAGTACAGACTCCCAGATCCAGGTTAATGTGGAAAAGCAGAGGTAGGAAAACTTCACACGTTCTGAAAATGCCTTGATGTGTAACAATTTGGAGACTGTAAGAGGGCACTAGTTTTCAGTGCGCAGCACAGAACAATGATGAAGAGCACGGGCTCTGCTGTTCAAACAGAATCAGGGTTTGAGCCCTGGTGCCACATCCACCAGCTGTGTGACTTTGTCCAGTGACTAAGTTTCTCTGGGACTTGGTTTTGCCATCTGCCTCATAAGGCATTCGTGAGGAGGCACATAACACCTCTTGGCACCATACCAGGTACGTAGAGCTTTACAAAAAAGCTCTTATCATTAGATACTATTTGCAAAATGTAAAAAAGAGATCAAGAAGACATCGGCTGCTTGCAAGCCAAATGAAATGTGGCTGGGGTCCAAGGCTGTATAATGGGATGAAAAAGCTAGGGTTATTTAGACCGCCGATTGGCCAGGTCAGCCAAGTAAAGAAAATGCCACCGGAAAGGGTCACTTAATTTCTCCCTCCTTCTCCTATCTAAAAATGGTGCGCTGGTGCTGCATTCATAGGCTCACCTGGCCAAAAACCAGATTCTTTCAATATCGTTCTCATCTCCTTTTGCTTATTCAGACTACTGTTCACCACAGCTCAGAAGAGCATAGCGATGGCCAAAATATAATGAGGGGTTTGGGAACTTGAGAGGAAAGGAATGATTACCAGTTAGCACATTATTATACACACCATGCGGACTTCATGGTTGATGCAGCGAGGAACTTGGTATGTGTGGTAATTATGCACACTTGAGCTGAATTTTAGAAAAACATACAAAAGAAACGTTATTTCCTCTTTTAAAAGAAGGCTGTGATGGTAAGAAGCATTCCACAAGCAACTATTATGCAAAGCTATTTCAAGGGTGAAATGAATGAATTTGTCAATGAATTTTAACTACTGAAGAAAAGGAAATCTAATTGGGGGCTAAGGTAGTTTCAGGAATGACAGCTTATGAGTTCTGCACTGACAGGTGCTGGTGGAAAAGCTGATTGGTCCCATTCAGGAATATAATAGGCTACATTTGTATAGCACGGCATAGGGTACCAAGTACTTTCACATAAATTCTTTCATTCGAAGTTCCCAACCACCCTTTGAGATATGAATAGGACAAAGAGTATTATTACGGTTATTTAAAAAAGTTTTATTGAGATATCATTCATGTACCAATCACCCATTTAAGGTATACAACTCGAGGGTTTTAAGCATATATGCAGATATATACAGTCACCACCACAACTGATTTTAGAACACTTTCATTCTGTCTAAGAGAAACCTTCTATTCCCAAGCTGTCACTCCCTCTATTTCTCTGCCTGAGCAACCAGTAATCTTTCTGTCTCCACTGATTTGCCTATTCTGGAATTTCACATACATGCAGTCATACAATAAGTGGTCTTTGGTGACTGGCTTCTTTCCCTTTGTATAATGTTTTCAAGGTTCCTTCATGTTGTAGCATGTATCAATACTCCATTCTTTTTTATGGCTCAATAATACTCCATTGTGTGGAGCTAACACATTTTGTTTATCCACTCATCACTTGGTGTACATTGGGGTTGTTCCTACCCTTCAGTTATTTTGAATAATGCTGCAACAAGCGTTCTTGTTGGACATAGGCATTCATTTCTCTTAGGTATATACCTAGGAGGGTAACTGCTGGGTCATATGGTAACTGAATGTTGACATGTTAAGGAACTGCCGGACTGTTTTCCAAAGTGGCTGCATTTTACATTCCCAGTAGCAATGTATGAGGGTTCTGATTCTCCACATCCTTGCCAATATTTTTATTATCCGACTTTTTAATTCTCCTCATTCTAATGGGTATGAAGTGGTATCTCCTGGTGATGTTGATTTGCATCAGAGATGTTGATCCCTGATAACTAATGATGTTTCATATGTTTATTGGTCACCAGTGTAACTTCTCTGGAGAGATGCTTCTTCAGATTCTTTCACCATGTTAAAATTGGGTTGTCTTTTTTTATTATTGAGTTATGAGAGTTCTTTATATATTCTAAATGTAATACCTTATCAGATATATGATTTGTATATATTTTCTCTCGTTTGGTGAACTGTCTTTTAACTTTCTTGGATGGTATCCTTTGAAACACATAGTTTTCAATTTTGAGGAAGTCCAATTCATCTCTTTTTTTTTCTTTTGTTGCTTGTGCTTTTGGGGTCATATCTAAGAATCCATTGCCAAATTCAAGGTCATGAAGATTTGTTCCTGTTTTCTTCTAAGAACTTTTATGTTTTTCCTCTTCATTTAGATATCTGACCCGTTTTGAGTTCATTTTTTAAATTAATTAATTTATTTTTAAAAGATTTTATTTGTTTATTTGAGAGAGAGAGAGCATGAGAGGGGGGAGTGGCAGAGGGAGAAGCAGGCTCCCCACTGAGCAGGAGCCCAGACGTGGGGCTCAATCCCAGGACCCTGAGATCATGACCTGAGCCGAAGGCAGATGCTTAACCAACTGAGTCACCTAGGTGCCCCTCGAGTCAATTTTTGTATATGGTGTGAGGGAAGAGTCTGACTTTATTCTTTTGAGGTGGGTATCCAGTTGTCCCAGCAGCATTTGTTGAGAAAACTATCCTTTCCCCTCATTATATATTCTTTCACACCCTAGCTGAAAATCGGTTGACTATAAAAACATAGATTTATTTCTGGACTCTCAGTTCTATTCTATTGATCTATATGTCTATCCTTATGTCAGTACCACGCTATTTTAATTATTGTTGCTTTTGAAGTTTGCAATTGGGAAGTGTCAGTCCTTCAACTTTCTCTTTTTCAGTATTTTGGATACTGGGGGATCTTGTAATTCCATATGAATTTTAGAATCAGTTCGTCAATTTCTACAAAGAAGTCAGCTGAGATTCTAATAGATTTTGCATTGAATCTGTAGATCAATTTGGGAAGTATCACCATTTTAATACTATTAAGTCTTCTAATCAATGAACATGAGAGATTTTTCCATTTATTTAGCTCTTAATTTCAACAATGTTTTGTCATTTTCAGAGCATTAGCTTTGCACTTCTATTAAATTTATTCCTAAATATTTTATTCTTTCTGATGTTATTGTAAGTGGAATTGTTTTTCTTAATTTCACTTTCAGATTGTTCATTGCAAGTATATAGAAATGCAATTGATTTTTTGATATTGGTCTTGTATCCTAAAACCTTGTGAACTCTTTTTATTAGGTTTAATTATTTTTTAGTGGATTCCTCAGGATTTTATATATAGAAGATCATGTTAGGTGTCAACAGGGGTAGTTTTACTTCTTCCTTTTTCAAGCTGGCTGCCTAAAGTTTAGCCTAATCTACCAATCTTTTCCTAATTGCTTTTCATTACAACCTCCACTGTTTTTGAGAGCACCTTTAGACTTGAACTTCTTTACACTACAGTTGCAAATGAAGTCAATTCTTGGGTGAGGAATTTGAAGCTCTTTGTTCTGTAGCCTGCTTCTCCCCCAGGGGCAAAATCTGAGGCTTGGTTCTGTAGCTGGGGGCAGGGAAAATGGTGAGCTCTTCCTAAAGTGATGTCTTTGTTTTAGCTGGTGAATGTTAGTTGAAGGGGAGACTGTAGCCTCAGGTCCTTTTGGCTTGCCTCTTCTGGCTAGAACCCCCATCCCATGAGCTAGGGGAAGGGTGTTCAGGGCCCCATATTCTTCTTGGTGCAGTGATCAAAGTGTCTCAAAGAGCCTCTGTCCCATACAAGTGAGGCTGGGTGGAAGAGGGGAGCCCCACTTTTCAGACACACTTGCCCAGAATTTAGTCTCAGCAACAGGTGGCTGGGGGCAGAATGAACAATGGAGATGTCTCTCTCACCTGTGGGGAGAGAGGGCTCTGTGTTCTCAGCTCTCAGTCTGGAGTGGAGGTCTCTCTCACCGAGCTGAGAGGGAAGAAAGAAGGGTGCAAATACCACAGGTTCTCACTGATCTCAACAAGTTCAGAAGATTTTCTTGACTGTTTCTTCACTTGATGAATGCGCATACAACCAATTCCAGAGGCTCTAAATGTTTCTTTAAAAAAATAATCTGTGTCAACTGTACTTCAAAAAAAAAAAAATCGAGTGTACAGATTGGGAACTGTAGTTAATAATACTGTATTGTATACTTGATACTGGCTAAAAGGGCTGACCTTGAGTATTTCACTAAAAAATATTATTTATGTAAAAGTAATTGATTACTTAACTAACTTAACTTGATTGTGGGAATCATTTCATTATGTATATGTATATCCAATTACCATGCTGTACAGTGCAAATACACTACAATTTTGGCACTATACCTGAATAAACCTGGAAAAAATGACTCATCAAAAAAAATGTCCATCAGTGTTGCTGGAGAGTCAGTCCACAGATCTCTTCCTGTGATCATGCTGGAAGTGGAACTCTTAGTATTGTTATTTACTAGATGAGAACAATGTTCATATAGAGCCTGGGGTGGTGGGGCCCAGAGTGGGAAGGAAATCCCCTGGGAATCAGAACAGCACAAATACCTAATCATAGAACTGCAGGGTGGTAAAGGACATTAGATGTTATCTAGATCAGATTTTACCCCCTACAGCAATCTCCACAACCACTCTTGCTTGTGGTCCTTGAGTCTCTGCTTGAACACCTCCAGGAATGGAGAACTAACCGGATGAGTTCAGACTGAATATTATCCCCATGAACAACATAACCATGTAAAACCAAACACAGCTTTTGCCTAGCGGGATCGGCTGTGTGTACAAACAAAAGGGGAAACAGAGAAAATAGGTTCTGTGGAATCCTAAACAACTTTATGTCACCAGCAGGTCATGAGCATGCTGTAAAAAGGCACTTAGCTGTTTTTGAACACCAGGTGCCCCAGAGATTGCTCTAATTTTAGAATTAACATAGTGCTTACTAAAGAGGTCCAGGACTCATGGGTCTGGAATGTGATGTTCTCTTACCCGCTGGCACTGCAGACTCATGTCCTACTGTTGATTCTGCTCCAATCATTTTCTGATATTCAGAGAGGGAGAACCAGATCATGGAACTGGCATGTGCCTAAGGAGTTCGCCAAGAAATATGATTTAAAGGCCAACCTTGAGAGACAGAGTTGGCGACAGCCACTCCCCGGAGGGCTAAGAGCTCATTTTCATAGTGGCATTGTGATTATCCTCTACCCCCTCCAGCTCCTTTCTCTGCCCTTCTCTGCCAGCTCCATGGCTCAGGAGGTTCCCCTCTGAAGAAGGCATTGCCTGGGCTCCCCCACTAGCCATCTGGCCATTGTGTTCAGTCAGTGGGGAGCACCAGCAGATCAGAGAGTGGGAAGAGAGAGGCTGAGGTATATTTCCCTGTTCTGGAATCTGGTCTCGGCCTGGAGCTGTGGTCCTTTCTCTGTATCAGATGCAGTAGCATGATTTCCTGTCCTTGTCCTGCTGGGCCTAGGGGTGCGGCTGACAGCTGGTTTTGGGGTATCACCACCCTTGTTTGTACCCTCAACATGCATATCTTTGACACAGACCATCATTAAAATCTCTTTATTTGATCTAAAGCGGGGGCGGGGGGGGTGAATTCTATTTCCTATCAGATAAACTCCTTGTTACCATCCTTCCATGATAACAATGTTCCTTCAGTCTCTCCCAATTATAATCAAGCCTAGAAAGGAAGCAAGCCCCATGTTGCTGTCCTAGCATTAACTCTAGGGGACCTCATATGCTCACATGGGTCCCACGTAAACAAAACAGATGATTTTGTTCATATCCTGCCCTGGAATTTGATGCCTCTGTTGGATCCATGAATCTGTTTATTCCACAAGCTCTTTCCAGAGGCAGAAGAGGTAACATTTCTACATAGCTTGACTGTTGCTTAGAATCAGAACTTGTTTGTTTCCTGAACCTTTTCTGCCTCAATATGAAATATGTAGTCTTTGTACCCTTGAGGGATAGTGGGGAATTTCAACACATAGCACATGGTTTCCTAATTTAATTTGAAGCTGTTATCCTCTGAGTTCTGTCCCAAAGTCCTTCCTAGCTAATCAATAAGTTTCCTTGTCCATGAGCAGGAACTTAAAAAATTATTTTTAAAGTTTAACTGTAGGAAAAAGCAAGCTACCTTCTTAGGTTTTTGTTAATTCACTCAAGCTCTTTCTTTGTATTCATAGCCAGATGACTAAACTTTCTATTTATAAATAGAGGGGGCTTCCCAAGACCTAGAGACCAATCATTACTTGTAGGCATTCATGTCACAAGCCAGTCCAAGCTATATTTTACCAAGAGGTTAGCTGGCATACTGGTTTGAATCTTTTATTTATTTATAGTGACAGTAACATATTTGGCTCTTACACATTCTCCTTAAAGCCTGATAACCCCAGTTATCTTGTGCTATAAGTGACCAGCTTTCACTGAGTTAGAAATGAGTGTTTGGAGGGGGAAGGGAGTTGGGGAAAATTCCGACTTACCAACAGTTCCCTAATGCAAGTATGTCTTCGGAACAGCCGTGTCGGCTACCAAGGAAACCTGTGAATTCATCTTGGAAGCTGTCAGGCTAGCTTAGAGGCATCAATGATGAAAATCTTGAGTTATTTCTGGAGTGGTGATTGATGTTTCAAATAGAAGATGACATTTTGATGGGATCCTGACTTGCTGTGATAGGAGTTAATGAGGATAATGATGATAATGATATTTACATTATACCTTTCTTCCAAAGAAGTCTTCAGTCCTTTCATCTCATTCGTGTTGAAAAGGTCCCTTTGGAGTTGGGAGGGAAAGGTGTTATTAATTTGTTTTTCAGGAGAGAGAGAGAGAGAGGAAGAGAAAAAAAAAATATATATATATATAGAGAAAGAGAGAGAGAGAGAGAGAGATAATTGCCCAGCTTTCAGGCTCCATTTTGGAGATAAGAAGAGATGTTTAAATGACAAAGTAAACTAGGGGAAATTAAACTTAGAGAAACGCCAGTCTCAGTTCCCATCATCCTATACAATGCTGCCATATCAAGCTCCAGTAATTTCACTCCCTGACCCCAAAGTCTTCAGGAGATCCTCACAGACTGCCAAATTCAGTCCTAATATCCTATCTTAGCAGGCCAGACTGTTGACATCCCAACCTACATCATCTCGCTGTGCTCTTATATTTCCCCATGTGTCAGCCAAACAAACCCACTTGCTTGCCCGTCATCTGCTCTGAGCACCCCATTCTCTTTCCAAATGTTCACTGCACATGCCATAGCTTGTTTAATGTCTATCTTCCTCTGTGGATGTAAATTCCAGGAAAGCAGGTCCTGTCACCATTGTACCCCCAGAGTCTAGTAGCGTTAACTGGTCCATGATGGACACTTCTGAAGTGTTCGCTATGCTCTACCACCTTCATGCCTGTGCTCATGCTGTTTCCTCCGCCTCAAAGGCCTGACCTCCTATCTTGGCCTACTGAAGCCAGGGCAGTTCTTCCAAGGCGATCAAGCCCAGGTTCCTCCATCAGGTTTCCCCTTCTTGGGAACCACCACAGTGCTGTTCTTTTAAGTTCTTACCTTACCTTCTCTTGTGTTGTAATCATTTGTAATCTTGTGTAGTCTTCCTTCCAAGCCCCTCCCAGACTGCCAGCTCTGGAAAGACAGGAGCAGTACCCTAGAGCCTGTTAAACATGTGCTCACCCGTCTAAAACTATTGTTGACCAGCATTATTCATTCAGCAAAAGTCCCATTTCCAGAATCTGCAGTTTGTCACGAGAGGGGATTTTTCTCCTTCTTACCTTCCGCCATCCTTCTGGAAGGCTGGGAGAAAGATCAGTCACGGAAACCCTGCCAACTCTTCCTTCAAAAAGTGTCTCCATTCTCTTCTGTGAGGAGTAAATACTCTGGCACTTAGGTGGAGGGTTCCATTGCCTAAGGGGGCCCAGGGCAGGTGTGCAGGGGTGGTAGTTGGCTTTTTTTTTTTTTTTTTTTTAGCTTCTGTGCCCCTTTCAGTGCTGGCTTGAATAAGGGAGAACTAATTAATGCAACATCAACTGAGAAGGTATGAATAGATCAACGACCTCTTTAAGGAATTTTAATAGTAGTGCTTCTAGTGAGCATTTGCACGTACCATTCAGTTTCCATAAGAAGACACCAGATTGAACTAACTCTGGGTATGTGTGAAGCCTCATAATCAGCACATTTTTGACAGTTTGAAGACCCCAGGCTACTAGCAACATGGGCATACTGAACATCTGTGATCTAACACTCCATATAAATTAGAAAGAGCTACTTCGACAACTGTATCATGGAATATTCAGGGTTGTTAAAATTGATGATGTAGATCTCTATTTATTGACATGGAGAGATGCCTGCAATCTATTGCTAAGTAAAGGAAGCAAGCTATAGAACAGCATGATGATGTAAAATTATTCCACATTTATATCTGTATCTACTCATAGATGGGTGGATAGTCTTCAAAATGTTAACAATGGCATCTCTGTGATGAAATTTGGGGTAATTTTTTTTCTTTACTTTTGTTTTTACAGTTGCTTCTGTATTATTTGAATTTTATTTTTATGGTGAGCAATTATTTTTACAATCAGAAAAGGAAAACAATAAAGCTGCTTTCAGCTAGAAAAAAATGGTTGGAAATAAAAAAAGACTCATTAAAAAAATCTTCAAATGTCCTAACAGATGCTTACTGTAAAACAAACAAACAAAAACCACAACCAAACTCTTGCATGAATGAGAGAAAACCTGTTCCACTGCTTCCACGACTGAGCCATATAATGTGCTGACCACAGTTAGGAGCAAAAGGGAAAAAAGAAGCCTCCAAGGAGGAGCACAGGTGAAATCAAGACCTCTTGACCTCGCATGGGTGTCATGCACGCTTTTTAAGTGCTTGCAGTATGAAGCATCACTTCAGGTATCATTTTAATCCAAGCTTTTGATGGCAGTTGATTTACAGGCACAGTATTTCTAATTATGGGACAACAGAGAAAACTTCCCATCTCTGACAGCAAAGCAATGGTGACTGCATTTCCTACAGCAGTTTCTGTTGCAAAAAAAGAGACATGTGCTGTTGGTCATAGTATAA
This sequence comes from Mirounga angustirostris, assembly GCF_029215605.1. Lineage (NCBI taxonomy): Eukaryota > Metazoa > Chordata > Mammalia > Carnivora > Phocidae > Mirounga > Mirounga angustirostris. The sequence goes on along the minus strand of NW_026991712.1, from coordinate 119,640,941 downwards.
TTCACACTTTATTCCATCATGATTGGTATACTTGTAGCATCAGGACAGCAAGAGATTAAAATCAGTGCAGAACTTCTCTGGACTAGAGGGTCATGAAAGGCAAGACTGGTTTTGGTACACAGAGTGGATAATCGTACATTAGCTGCAGTGTGATGATCAGTAAAACAAAATGCACAAGTCTAACACCATGTTGAGACCAAGGCTAAATTCTGTAGAATGTTAAAGAGTAAATAATTATGAATTTTAACATGCAACTCTATATAAGTCACATTATTCATCTATAGACTATTTCCCCTTTAGAGATGAAGAGATAGCCTTAGTAATCTGTTCACAGTAGCTTAAAGAGCAATCAATACACATTATAGATCTGCCTGCTGATTTCTATAGCAATCCATTATAGTTGAAGAGATAATGCTAAATAATGTACTTTCTCTATATTGCCCCTGTTAGATTGAATCTTACTACCCCAGTAATTCAGACTCAACTTTTCCTTACTTTAATACCATTCCTAATGCCTTTATAATGTCAAAGAGCAGCTTGTGTTAGTTTATTTATCCTTATAAATCATAATGGACTCGAGGGGAACCTATGTAACGGGTCATCGTTCCTCTGCAAAGATAACGTTATGCTGATGAGAACATCAAAAAATACTACTACTATGCTGCAGATATTTTGGCTTTTCACACTGTCATATCACAGGGAGTACAAAGAAGACAGTCTTAGTGACATAGCAGACAAAACAATTCTGTGGAAGAGGCACATAGATACTAAGTGATTTCTTGAGACAGAGGAGCAAAGAGGGACAGAAGCAAAGGAAAGAAAAAGTGAAAGAGAGCCTTCTACAGGACAAATTGTTCAAAAGAAAAATCAATTCACTTGCAATTGACTAAATATAGTTCTTCAATTTGGGATGATAGAAGTAAATATATTGAAAATTATACGCCACTTAGCTTTAATAGTAATCCTAAGGTGGCTGACTGCGTTAACTTTCCCGAGGTTGTTTTTGAGATGTTGGACTCTCCCAGGGAGAAGTTCTGCTTTTGCCAGCACAGGGCCAGATTTAACCCAAAAGGGCAACCATAATCGTAGAGGACAATTTTTCCTTATTGACTAGACCATGTGGGTAACAATCGTTTTCTCTCTGGTAAAAACACACTCTTCACCCATGATGAGACACTTTGAAATAAGACAGTGACCAAGATATGGTTCATTCATAGGATGCTGTAACTAAGATATCTGCATTTTGCAGTTAAGCAAAAAGGAGGAGCAGGAATTTCTTCAAATTCTGGCATAAAATCATCAAATAAATGAAAAAGATAGGTGGTGGCTAAGGATGTCTTGGTTTTCTCAGAGGTTTATCACTTCCATTTGCTAAGGAGAGATATGAATGGAGGGAATTCTATCTTGGTCACCAAACATAAGAAATGTTTGGTTAGAAATACATAGGTAAGGGGCGCCTGGGTGGCTCAGTCGGTTAAGTGTCTGACTCTTGATTTCGGCTCAGGTCATGATCTCAGGGTCATGACATCAAGCCCCAGGTCAGGCTCCACACTCAGCGGGGAGTCTGCTTGAGATTCTCTCTCTACCCCTCCCCCACCCACACCCATGCACTCTCTCTCAGATAAATAAATCTTCAAAAAAAAAAGAAAAAAAGAAACACACAGGTAAGCAGAGCAAGCCTTGAAGTCATATTCCTTAATCTCCCTGATTGTTAATCTTGAACAACAAGCTACAGGCAATACAGGAAAGGTGGAGATGACTAGGAAGTTTGATAACATGCCTCAATCAGTCACCATTCCTTGGAAAGTACCATTTCCCTGGCCTGCTAAAAGGCTGATTCTTCCAGGTTTAAGTAAAAGACAATGATCTCTCCCTTCACTGTGGCATTGTTCTTTGTAAGAGACTAGCATCAGTGTCAGGTTGTGTAATTTAAAAGCTAGCGAGGACAGAAATTTTAATTGAATTCCACAGTATATATTCATAGATATTTGAAAGTGGAATTGTCCTTTGTCTGCGGTTCCAAGCACCAAGCTGATCACTTCCTGAACATGCTTCATCTGGCTCTCACTAGACCATCAATAATCATTTGTAGATGCACTGTGCCTTTTGAAAGCAGTAACTTTGCTAGACCAGGATAATTGCAGGGGGTAGAAGGCTGGAAGTAGGGTGAGTCACGATGAGTGGGGGTGGGAAGAGAAATGAGCTGAGGGAAAAAATAAGACTATTTCCCAAGGTCTATAAATGGTCAGTAATAAAGCAAAAATTCATGGAATGTGACTTAAAGACTTTCTGAGATGTACCCATGGGGTGTTTCCAAGCTTCTTGATCTATGATCTCTAGTAACCCTCTGGAACTGAATTTACCTTCCTAGGTGTGGTACCCTACTTCTTCTGGAATTCAGATCTCTGGGACAAACCCCATCAGGATATGCCTCTGCCTGGTTAACTCTCCCCCAAATAGCCGTTCTGATTTTGGTCACACTTCTGTTGAGGGACCCGTTTGCCCTTCCTGGGGAGAGTGAGGGTGGTGGCTGAAGATGTAGCCATGGGCCAGAGGAGGCTAATGTGGCAGACAGGAGGGACCTGCAGGAAGGTATCCAGAAGGCAAGACTGTGGATTTTACCCAAGGTAATCGAAGTGAAGAAAGGCAAAAGAAAGTAACTGGCAACGAAATTTCCAGAGTTCAGATGAAAAAAAGGAAGGAAAAGGAGGGAAGCCAGGGACCAGGGAATTTCACAGGAACCAAAGATGACTACCGATACAGAGAGGAAAAAAACAAACCAAAAAAACAACCCTGGCCTATCTGACTGATCAAGAAGACATTCTTTAGCATATATTGGCAACTAAGCAGCATATATATATTCACACTGATAATACAAACACTGAAATGAGTGTTTCTTTACTATTATTAATCACAGTTCAATAATTCATTAGCTCTATATTTTCTAGATTGCTTAATTCATTTAGCAAAACCCACAGTTTAGGTACCACCGCAAGGGGAGGAAGGGGAGGGTGCAGAGCGAAGCAAACTTAGGAGACTTTCGTAAACCAGTGTTAACAGCATAGTGGCGCAGCAGATTGTCAATGAACACGACAGGAGCAGGACAGTCATCGGCCTTGTGAGTGCGGTATTGCCGGCTATGGGGCGGGGGGGGGGGGGGGGGACTTCGACTCAGGAGTCTACCTTCTTGTTAATTAAAATCGAGCTGCATGTGAGCAGCCCGTCCACCTTTTCCAGTTCAGAATGGCTCACGGGGATCAGCATATGGTCCTTCAGCTTTTCATAAACCTGCAGCAGGAATCAAGGAAAGGTAAAGCAGAAGGATTATGTTTCCGCCTCTGTCTCATCCCTGCCGCTCCCCCCCACCTCCTCGCCTAGTGTGAAAATGCATTTGGCTTTCGAGTTCAGGCTTCTCAGCTGTTGAACCCCAAGACGTGCATGCAGTCTAGAGACCACACGTGCCCCCAGCCATACCAACGGAGCAGGCGGCACTGGTTAACCACGAGCTCTATGCTTTAACCTCAAAGCCAGAGATGTGTCAAAAATGTGGTTGTCACGAGAGATGACTTCACTCTGCCGTTGTCACAGGAACGTTGAGTGATAATGGGAGAGCTAGTGGTGGTGTTTTCAGTCTGAGAATCCTTCCTCGCCACACTTTAAAACCCCCTCAACTGTACTGTAAGGTCTCTTTCCTTCCAACACCACTGGAAGAACTTGACAAAATAGACTTTAAGTGAATCATTTCAGGTCAAACTGCTTTTAAATTACAGGTGTGAATTTTACAGCATCTTTTGACACTAATAGAAAGCATGTGTCCAAACTTCGAATTAACAGGCCACAGATGTTTCTCTGATGATCAAATAAAGCACATTTTTTAAAAAATACAAAATCACTTGAAAAACACTGTCTAAAAAACAATCTGCCATGCTTCTTTAGGAAGCACTTTGTTCCTTAAAATTCACTACAGTGGCTAATTAAGAGTGCTGGAGCCAGAGCTGGGCTCCAAACCTAGTTCTGTCAACTCACCACCTAAAATGTGACTTCAGCCAAGTGCCAGATGCCGCACTCTTAGCCTTGGATTACTATTCGGTAAAATTAGAGTTAACAAGAGTGCCCCCACAGGGCTGCTGTGGGGTATAACTAAGATAATGCACACACCGGGCTTGGCCCAGTGCCTGGCGCAGGGGAAGTCTCGGTGAACGTGGATGTTATCATCGTTACTGTGGATAGACACAGGGCTGAATCCAAAGCAGTTAATCATCATCTGGTCGTCAGAGGATCAGTGTGGCTGGAGAAGAATGAACGGTCCAGAGCTGTGTTTCTCCAAGTGAGTTCTGTGACCCGGGTGCTTGTTGAAATTGCAGATTCTAGGGTGGGGGTCTAGGAAGCTGCATTTTTAACAATCCTAATGCACAATAACGTATGAGACCCTCTATTCATCTGAGAGCTGGTTAAGCCCCGTTCTGGGGTCAGGGGTCCTCTATTTTCCTCAGGTTCACACTTTCAGCCATGGAAACAGAGAAATTATCTATGTATCTCCCCACCCTTTTCTTTTTATCTGCTAAGAAGATGACTGATTCAGAAGATAAGCATAGTGCTTACACAATATCACATATCTGAAAGGTGGCCAAAATATTTTCTAAAATTTTTAAAGATAAATTATAATTTTTAAGATACATAAATAAAAAAATCAGTGGCTATTAAAGGCTCTTCTGTAATGCTGAGTGTAAGCATATGATTCCTCTGGGCAGAGATGAAGATCTGAAACAGATATGGACACTTGGAGGGTCTATGGATGAGCGCTGCTATGTCTGCGTGTGCAGAAGAGACTGGCAGAGTGCCCAGAAGGACAAGGAACATCTTCTTAGACCAGGAAAGAGTTCCATATCTGGGGACAATTCCTGTGTTGGGGCACAAATGCAGAAGGTCTTAGAGGGACAGGTGCCTGATGGCAAGTATATCATCTTTTTTGCTCTTTCTGATCCTTCACTACCTGGGATGCACAGCCAAAAGCCCCCTTTTTGCAGCCCTGACAATGAGCACCCACCTCTTTGCATCATTCACACTTCTCTGTCGTTAAAAAACAAATGCCTTTCTGACGAAGGGCAGCTCAGATTCGTCAGAAAACAATGACACAGTTGACCATCTAATTGTAGGTCTCTATGCCTAGTGAGTATCTAAGTGTGGGGAGATACATGTAATCAGAACTGCAGCATAGACTTGGGAGATCTAAGTACTTATTTGAAAAGTTTTGAATACCAGGCATGATCACCTCAATTATTGTGCATGCATTCGCGATCAGTGACATGAATGAGAAGAGTGAGTTAAATTAACTTTCCTTGTGCCCTAAAATTATAGTATCCTCTCTGCTTTCATAATGATTTGACCTGTATAGAGGAAAAGGAAGTCCCTGTTATTTGTCAGTCCGTCATGAAAAAAATCCCCAGGCAGGAAGACTGTCACGGAGAGGACTACGCAGCTGCAGTGGCCAGGAAGGATGTTTTTTTACCTTTGCACTTTCTGGATATTCTTCTGGGGTGCGGTGTAGTAAGACGTGGCCTTTGCTGGGGATATTTAGGTATATACAGTTGGCGGCCACATCATCAGGCACAGTGAGTTTGTCATAGCGGTGGTCACTCATCTGTTGCATGATCTATACAGAGAAACAAAGCAGGCTTAAGCAGAGCATTTCCCCACACTTTCAAACAGAAGGAAGGCAGCGTGTGGGTATAAGCTTGCAATGGATGCCTAAGAATGTTCCTGTGAAGTTCCTGCCTATTTCCTCTAGTCATTTAGACTCCCAAGAGGAAAACTCCATGAAGCTAGGATTCTTTGGAAGAACTGCAAATGTTCTTCTTGTTTTTTTTTTTTTTTTGAAAGTGTGTGTTTGTCTGTAAATTTATTTTATTTTTTTAAAGATTTTATTTATTTTTTGACAGAGAGAGACACAGCGAGAGAGGGACCACAAGCAGGGGGAGTGGGAGAGGGAGAAGCAGGCTTCCCGCTGAGCAGGGAGCCCGATGCGGGGCTTGATCCCAGGACCCTGGGATCATGACCTAAGCTGAAGGCAGACGCTTAACGAATGAGCCACCCACGTGCCCTGTCTGTAAATTTAAAAAGGTTTTAAAACTGTCTATAATTTTTCTAGTTTTTGTTCATAAGACCTCTCAGTGAGACGTGAAATGGACATATACAAAAGGCCCAGCTGGGGTTTTGATGACATCCTTGGCTGAGTAAGCAGGACTGCCCTGGTCTACAGGAAAAAGGGACTATAGTGGTAATCATTCTGGTCAATAATCTGATTTAGCAATAACCACACACACACACACACACACACACACACACACAATTTCCTCTTATAGATACACTTAAATTGAATTAGCCTGTCTGTTGGCAGGTGATGCCCTTAATACAATAAGCATAAAAATCACTTGAGGAGAATGTTAAACTCATATTCCTAGGCCTCAACCCCAAGGATTCTGATCAGGCAGATCTGAAGTGAGGCATAGAAATTTGTATTCTAAAGCTCTCCAGGTATTTCTGAGGCAGATGGTCCCAGACCACACTTGGTTAAAAAAAAAACAAAAAAATGGGGGCACCTGGGTGGCTCAGTCATTAAGCGTCTGCCTTCAGCTCGGGTCATGATCCCAGGGTCCTGGGATTGAGCCCTGCATCGGGCTCCCTGCTCGGCAGGAAGCCTGTTTCTCCCTCTCCCACTCTCCCTGCTTGTGTTCCCTCTCTTGCTGTCTCTCTCTCTAGCTCTGTCAAATAAATAAAAATTAAAAAAAAAAACCCACCTAATTTAACAGGTCTATTCATCAAATGATGGGTTTATTAATGCCTTCATATATAATAACTTTAAAAAAACCCCAAAGTGAATTCTGTACAAAATTTTAAAAAGCTGACACCTTATCCTTATCTCAACACAATCAAAACAAAACCCCCCAAATCAACCACCCATCCCTCACTATAAAAATATCCAAACACCAAAAACAGACAAACAAACAAAGCCCAAATATATTTTGGGCTTAGTTATGTAGACTCTTTCCATTCTTTATCAATATCCATACATTTTAAGGAATTTGCTGAAATGCCATGCCATAAAGTCATAACAAGATCTTTTCCATAATCTGGTTTGAATCTACCTTTCCAACCAGGTCTCCCTGTACTCTTCAGTATCTGTATGGAAATGTGCTTTATATTACTAAACCTCAGAAATAGGTAGGCTTGCCCACTCAGTGGTGGCAGCACTGGACAGTAAGACTCCCAGTATAGAAGAGTGCAAGAGCCTGTATGCTCCTGTAGAAAATTCATTCCAAAGAGAACATGGAGAGTGGCATAGAGTGAGCTCTTCCTGACTCACCAGTCAAGTAAACCATTCACTTCTCCTCCAGTCAAGTAGTCGATTCACTTCTCCTCATGTGGACTATGTAAAAGCCCGGAGAGGGCAGGAGTAATCTGATAATGGAATATCCTTTGCACAGAAAGAAACATCAGGCATGGGGATGAGCTTAAACACTGTACCAAAGGCTGAGAGACACAAAGATGAGCGGGACACAGATCCAGTTTTTGAGGAGGTTACAGCCTAATGGAGGAGACTGGCAAACAATTATACAATATGAAGAAACAGGGCACCGTGGGAAACATTTAAAATTTATTATCTAATCTCAAAATTCCCATTTTACAGATCTCTGAGAGAGATCAAATAACTTACTTGCTCAAAGTCATATAGGTAGATTTAAAACCATATCTGGACAACTCAAAACCTTCTTTTTTAATCATCTTACTTTGCCCTCTTTCTTGACCTCCAGAGCTGCGGCAGATCTTGCTCTCCTATAAACTACTATAACATCTACTTTTTTGCACTCATTTGGTACTTATAATTTATTCTCTTGTGGTATCATTCACTCTTCTTTCATATGTAATCCTATTATGACATGCTACATTTTGGTGTAGCTACAGGACTTGGCTGGACATCTGTCTTGTACTTCTTAAATTGTTCCCTAAAGGGATAGGCCCGTAGAGGGTATCACCTGCAATGGTGGTTCTTCTTTAGAGCCCTGATGGAGAAACCTTAGATCTACTTGAATATGTGGACATTTAAGAAGTGAAAGACATTCCTAAAGAGTAGCTGCTCTAAGAAAATTAAAAACACATTCAACTTAGCCCTCTTTATAAAATGGATATGCCCAGAAATACTATGTAGAGGCTTACGAGAAAAAAAAATCCATATCCAAGTAGCTTTCTTCTATTATGAATTGCTATATAAATACATCTTATGCAGACTTTCTTTTTGGCTGCTTTTAAAACATATTAATAGTAGCTTCCATTGTGTGGAAGGGGGCACATTAGACCATTAACTCTGGAGTAAGACCTGGGTTTGAGTCACAGCTCTAGCCTTTATTAGTTATGTAAATTTAAGCTTTTTTTGTTTTTTTTGACTTCTTGGTTTTCTCACTATAAAACTGGGATAATAATAGTCTTTCATATACTTATTGTGAAAGTTAAATGAAGATAATATATATAATAAGACACAGAAATACACACTTAATAAGCTATTAGTATTTTATGGCAGCATGACCAGACAAATAAGGGTTTCTATCTGCAATCAGAAAGAGCTAGGTCTGAAACCTTGCTCTGCTATACACTGTGTGACCTTGAGCAAGCTCTCCAAGCCTCAATTTCCTCAGCTATAGAATGGGATGGCAGTGTCATACCTATTTCTCATAGAGTAACTCTGAAGATTATTTTATTTTATTTTTTAAAGTAGGCTCCATGCCCAGCATGGAGCCCAAAGCGGGGCTTGAACTCACGACCCTGAGATCAAGACCTGAGCTGAATTCAAGAGTCAGATGTTTAACCGACTGAACCACCCAGGTGCCCGTGAAGATTATTTTAAAAAAAAAGCAAAACAGATTATGTCTGTGCAGTGCTTAGCACAAGTTCCCAGTACTTATTAAATATGTAATAAATGTGCACCCTTCCCTCTTTGTTTCTTGCAAGTCATTTGGCATCTAGCAGGTAATTAAAATATGCTTGCAACTAATTGATTCATTTCTTCACTCCTTTCTTCTTCTTTTTTTAAAAGATTTTATTTATTTGAGAGAAAGAGCATGAGCAGGGGGAGGGGCAAAGGGAGAGGGAGAAGCAGACTGTGTGCTGAGCAGGGAGCCCGATGCGGAGCTCCATCCCAGGACCCTTGGATCATGACCCGAGCCAAAAGCAGACACTTAACTGATTGAGCCACCCAGGCACCCCTTTTTCACTCCTTTCAAAGGATATAGCAAACATCAAGAGTACACTGAGATGTTCACAATTTATATATGTGAACAACTGCATATATAAAAACATGGTATGGTCTTCATCCGGAAAAAGAAATACAATTCATTAATTAATATGAATGGGGCTAAATCAGTGAGGCCAATGTTTGGCTTTTTCCTTATGCTGTACAATAGGACACTACACTCTGTGGTTCTCACCCAAATGATTTTGGATGTAACATAATAGGGAGTGGTGGACCTGGGGCAAACTAGACAGTTTGTAGCACCTGAAAGCATTAAAACAAAGAAAGAAAAGAAAAAAGTTTGTGTATATCGAACTGAACATACATATGTCTCTGTCAGTTTGTGAACTGTGATTTAGTAAAATGGTCCAGAAGCCCAATGAGCAGATGGATTTCTTCAAGATATAAGTGGAACTGTCTCTAAATGCAACATGCAAGTTAGGATTTATGAAACTTTTCAGCAATCACTCTTGGTCAGTCTGGCCAGCATGTTTCTTTCTGGGTGCATGGAATAGGATTCCAATATGTCTGAATCTCTACTTATTATGTGTTATTGAAGGTGGGCCAAGATTGCTAGTCTGCTCATTTACAGTTAGAACTGACTGTCATCCTTCCTGTGGATTAGATTGGGTTTACCCGAGAAATTCAAGATTTCTTCCCGACCACCAGGAGACAGTTCCCTGGGCCAGGGGCTTACTAAGTAGGACCTCGGTAGGCTTACTAAGTAGGACAAAGATCCTTAAAACATGGTATGTACAGCCATTCTTACCTGGCCAAGCTTAGACACAAAGAAAACAAAACCCAGAAAACTGAATTTTTCCATTGACCTAATTTTCTAAGCCACTGGGAGAATTGTGGGCAGCATGTTTTGGTCCATCACATTCAGACTAGTTGCTCCCACCATTCATAAGCACTAGATAATTGCCAGTTGGTTTTCCAGTTTAATTCATGGTCTACAGATGATTCACTACATTCTTTATCCAAAGATAAATCACCTATCACTCCTAATGTAAGATGAGTTGAAAGAGAAAGCAGCATGGCAAGATCACATCTATGGGCTGGACTATACCTTCAGTGGTCCCATGAGCAGCCTGGCAACTTCCCCACCTCTCAGTCTGACTCATGCATGTCCGGTAGTGACTAAGGAGCAGAAACATGGAATGTTGTACATTCCAGAGGAAGTATTATCAAGGAGCGTTATCGGTGCTTGTTTATTAGTGAGGGAACAAATTAAAATCTCCAAGGTTGTCCTACTTCGGCAAGTGCCCAGTTCTTCTGAGTAATGGAGACTGTGTATTTCCGTTACTGGGGTGCTTTATTTACTTGGGCTCCCTCCCTTCCATCCCCCACCCTCAGCTCCTTCAGTGAACAATCCTGCCCCTTTGGTTCCTCTGTGTTTTTCCTGTTCTTCAGTTAATGACATTTATTTGAAATTGTAATCATTGCTTTTCCTCACTCATTGGTATTTCTCACTTTTCCGGATCTGATATTTATAATTTATAGCTTCTGGTGGGAGTATTCTTAAAATTACTAATGTCAGAGCTAGTACCAACCTAGCACTGTTTGAGGATACTTACATTTTTTTTCATTGTTAACAGGAAAGGAATTATCATACCCTTGGCGGGGAAATAATTTAACATTGGGACTAGATAAAGTAATTCACCGATAAATTCTACTGAGAGTTATTCTTAAAATAAATGTCTTAACAAAGCCACCTTAGGAGATGTCTTTCAATCAATTTATCAAGGCCCCATGGTTATCATTTTAAGACAGGTTAAAAAATGTGCCCAGAGAAATGACTTTTAATAATAGAACAGGCCCCATTGGAGCAGTGAGGGGTTCTGTGTAACTGTGGAAAGGAGAAAATACAAAAGCTATGTCAGGCGTAGTCTTTCTAAATGAAAAGGATTTAGGAAGTGGTAACTATAAGTAATAAACAAAAAATATATTGTTTTTTCTTGAAAAAGCCAAAGGTGCTTATTCTAAACACGAAGAGTTTCTGTGTTCTCCAACAAAGAACAGGTTTCTCTTTTCCTGTGAGAGTGATCATTTTCCTTTCTTGTATATGTTGCTATTGTCTAAATAAGACAGCTTGCCATTTATTTATAGCTGGGTTCAGGAAATACACGGATATCCACAAGGCAGAGTGCTCACCATTCGGAGAGGAACACATAGAAAAAATTCAGAAGACCGTATCTCTAACATCTTTCCTCTGTTGTTGGAACCGACGATGTGAGGATGTGCTCATGGGCCTGCCTGGCAGGGCATTGCCTCAAAGAGCTGAGGCTCCTGAGGACAAAGATGCAGCCACAGTGAGGGGAGGAGCAGGTTTTGTTTGCTCTTTGTGGATGCACAGAAGCCTTTGTTAAAAGATGAGCATCATTTCAAGTATCTTGAGAATGTGGCTGTTGGCTGTTCAGTTCTATGTGCCAGCATTTTTTCCTAAAAAAGGGTGGAGGTGGTGTATTGCTCCAGAGCTCTGTGTAAAGTGTTCCTTTAACCCCAGGGGATCAAATTCCTGCTTCTCATTGTGCCCCAAGTCCGAATGGAAAGGAGAAAGCACCTAAACTCTCTATGGACACTCTAAATTCCTGAGAGGCCCTAGACTCTGGATAATATGCATGAGTTCAACACAGCTTTAGAGAAAGATCTGAGAAGTCAAGTCCTTGCTTTAAATGCCATTTCTGACTTGTGCCATTTCCCAAAGGAATTATTCCACTTTATGTAAAACAAAGTATTATTGGGATTGGACATAACTAGTGTTTGGTTCAATCCAACAGTTCTCTATGGAGGGCCCCCCTGGGGCTAGGCACGATGACAGCAAGAGGTGGGAAAGAGAAAGAAACCCAAAGATAATTTAGTTGCAAGCTCTTCCTTTAGGAGATGACAATCTATAATTTAAGGCAGGACAGGCACACAAAGGGGATGCTAGCAGTAAAAAGAAAGTCAACCTCACTTCCATTACAGGCACCCCCTTAATGAAGAAGGCACACAGCAGAGTGGAAATGGCTCTGAGAACCATGTTGGCCCAATCATCGTGGTCTGTTACACAGCTGCTGGTTTGGAGGAATCTGCCTTGCTCCCCAGAGTGGAGCTGTCACAAAATAGAGTGGGAAATGTCTGGCTTTCAGCCCAAGAGAATTTGCATGGCTAGTTGCATTAACAACCAAGCATTTCCGGCAGTTCCCAGCATTTCTGGGAATTTTCTCATTCAAAGGGCTGGAAGGCAGCTACATTCTCCCACTTGTTACTCATGGTTTCTTTGTATTACATCAATTATTAAAAAACAAAAATTCTTGGGCTATGTTGTTTCACAGAACAGTTTAGGACTTTTATGGGTCAAATACTGAAAGGTGCATAGAAGGTATTTAGAGATGGTTGGGAAATATTCAGAGCATGTTTGGCTCTCTCATAATTGATCACTTATGAAATATACATATGTACCCATGTCAACATATCAAAACAGCCAATATTAAAAGGGACAGATTATAGATTCTATTGAGATATATGATATGTGATTCTCAAGCACACTTTTTGTTGCTACTGTATATCTAAAATTACTCATTCATTTATTTATCTGTCCATCAAGAGTTTATTGAGAGCTGACAATTTACCAGGCATTAAGCCCAGACCATCCTTTTAAGGCTGAGTCAATACAGCTATGGATAATATTCTAGAACTACTGTGTTTTCATTTTTTATGGATCTTTCCATGGATCGGCTCAAAATGAACAGAACCTGAGAGAGGTTGTCTGTTAAACATCCTCTCTGAATTGATGGGCTATACAGATCCTAAGAATGAAGTAACATGGTTCCTTTTAGTTAAATCTGGGCCAACTTTCAATGCCAAATATTCCCTTCGAAGCTAACTGCCATTTCCTCCACAAATTCTCTCTCATATTTGGAGTTGCTGCTTTTGTTCAGATCATAAAGCCCACCTGAATATGGGGACGAAAGACTTCTGTCCTTCAAACTACAACCACAAAGCACATGAACCATTTCTGGAAGGAATCCTCAAAAAAAAAAAAAGTTTCTGTGGAAGGCTGGGAAAAACTCTTACCCTCTCACTAGAGGACCACTCTGAGCTCTGTGGAGGGCTGGGGAGCAGGGCATAGGCAGGAGGAACAAGGGAGACTCTCTGGGTGAGTCACACTCTTCATTTTCTAATTTCAGGGGTGTAGAGGAAAGAAATTTAGACCAAAGCACCCCTTCCAAAATGCAAAATCTGGGATCCTACTTCCCTTCTAACCCCTGCCCACGCATTCTCTAAGACTAGCTCTGTGGCAGAAACAGATCTCCCACAGTCTTGTTTATATATTTTGTATGCAAGATATATATCTAGTTGCCTACTTAGATATTGAAGTCATGCCCTGGCTATGCTTCCCCAGATACCTGCACCCTAATCCCACCTTCAAAAATTAATTCCCTTGGGTACTGGGGGCTTGGGGATCTTCTAGGTTCCCTGTGTCATTTGACAGCAAGAAACAACTGGAGCTTTTATTGAGCTATCTTCTATTTATTGCATTCATTTCTCACACTTACTCATTTTTACAAATGAGAAAACCAAAGTTCAGAGAAATTTAGTAATTTGTCCAAGGTCACACGTTAAGACAGTAAACCCAGGATTCAAGTTCAGGTACATCAACCTCCAAATGCCTATTTTTTTCCTGTCACACCAACTACCACCTCTGCAATATCCCTTGAAAGACTAGACTCTGAGCTCACTAACTTGCAGCCTTTGGGCTGATTTTTCCTGTAGATACAACTTATTTGACATGCATATATATTTATTTTTTTAAAGATTTTATTTATTTATTCGAGAGAGAGAGGGCATGAGCAGGGGGAGAGGTGTAGAGGGAGAGGGAGAAGCAGACTCCCTGCTTAGCAGAGAGCCCGATGTGGGGCTGGACCCAGGACTCTGGGATCACGACCTGAGCTGAAGGCAGACGCTTAACAGACTGAGCCAGCCAGGTGCCTGACTTGCATATATTTTTTAAAGTTTGCCTTTAAATGCTTTTAGATGGAGAAGAAGAGGAGCAGGCTCCAGAGTGAGAGAGGAGAAATGGCCAAACACACACACTTTGCAATGATGTCCAGGATCAGTCCTGTTCAGTCTGACCCTACCATTGATGGATTAGTGCTTATTTTCTGTATGAGCAAATATTCCTTGGCTATCTCATCAGTAGGGCATGCATTTACATTTTCTTTTACGATAACTGTGATTGCTTTGCTTTAGAGTCATTCAAAATCTTCTGCCCAGCCTACTTGGCCATTGCAAAAGGGTTGACTTGGGGTTAGAGAAGAATCTGTCCTCATGAGGGGCGCCTGGGTGGCTCAGTTGGTTAAGTGTCTGCCTTCGGCTCAGGTCATGATCCCGGGGTCCTGGGATCGAGCCCCGCATCGGGCTCCTTGCTCTGTGGGAAGCCTGCTTCTCCCTCTCCCTCTGCTGTTCCCCCTGCTTGTGTTCCCTCTCTCTCTCTCTGTCAAATAAATAAATAAAATCTTTAAAAATAAAAAAAAATAAAAAATAATAAAAAAAAAGAATCTGTCCTCATGAAAGAGAGCACTTTCCCTCACCCCCCGGAACGAGATGAAGAAAATCACTGGGGCCTCCAATTACATCTTAGCCTAGGTGTTAAGAAAAAAAAAATCTTTAATGTATGTTCAGTACTCTGAGGTTTTTAGCTCCAGGCAGTAGTGTGCTGGTAAATGTAGGGGAAAATATATGCATAATATACCCACATAAATTTATTACAAATTTTACCTATATGAAGGATGGGTAGCACACAGTTTATAAATAATAATAAAATGGTCAATACTCTTGAATGTAAATTTCATATTGCCAACCGATTCTCACAACAGAATGATTCTGTGGATTTTTGTTGAGCAGGAAGCCTGACGTGGGGCTCGATCCCAGGACCCTGGGGTCATGACCTGAGCTGAAGGCAGTCAATATAGCTATTGACTGAGCCACCCAGGCACCCCAAAATACCTGGAAATTTAACAATCAGCCCTCATAAGCTGGTAGGAGCTGACTTCAGCAAACTATAGTCCTACACAGGAGACTTCATGATTTTATAAGACTTAGTTCCCAGATGTTAGTGTAAGTTGGCTCTTCACAGAAAGTTACTTTAACTAGCCCTACAGCCTCTTAGTTAATGCCATGGATAACTTTAGCTTTAAAATTTGGCTCATATAACTTTTGTGTCCTCATGGGCAAATAATAACTGGGGATTAACCGTCAATGGTTTTATGAAACCCATGGACTCTTGGAAGGAACGGTGGCAAACTGGGTTTGCTAAATAGGAGCTTAACTTCACCGATGCTCTCAAACACACAAAAGAAGGTGAAAAGGGTTTCCCTTTTCACACTGACTAACTGGAAGCTTAAACTCTGATTGTCCTATGTGTAAAGAATGAAATGAGAATCCATGGTCTGCATTCTTAAACTTGGCTCCCATTAATCTTTTTTTTTTAAAGTAGGCTCCATATCTAGTGTGGAGCCTAACATAGGGCTTGAACTTATGACCCTGAGATCAAGACCTGAGCTGAGATCAAGAGTCGGATGCTTAACTGACTGAACTACCCCAGGACCCCTTGGCTTCAAGTTAAAGCATTGTTTTACTTTTAAATCATCTTACCCTTTTATTTCTGGTTATTTTGATATCCTTCATGTATCTCTGTAAGCAGCTTTTACAAAATGAGGTGAGGTAGGAGTATATAATTTCAGACAATTCTTCTAAAACATGTTTTTAATTATAAACAAAAAAACTAATTATAAACAAAATTATGAAACATAAGCTTCTTATAAGATTCAACTATGAAAAGTTAAAGTTCTAATGGACTTAAAACAACCATATACCATTGTCAAAACTCATTGAATTGTACATCTAGAGTGTGAATTGTATGGAAATAAAGTGTTATTATATGGAAATTATATTTCAATAAAGCTGATTTAAAAAAATTGAAGTCTTCTTTCTCCCCTCTCTGCCCCATCTTACTCTTCTCTCTTCCCCCTTTCCCTATGGTAACCACTATTAAAAGTTTGATATGAGTTCTTCAGATCTTTTTTTAAAATATACACACTTAAAACAAAATCCGTTTACCCCCACTGAATTTGTCAGTAAAGGAGCCTGAATATCGCAGTTCAGAGGCCCCAACTCCACTTCCCTCAAAGGATGGTAATAAAAGGCAATTACATATGGCCTTGTTACTCAATTTCTGTGATCATCTCATATTTATTTAATTTTTGTCCATGTATACTAAGTAGTTCCAATACCTGAAAATAATGTTACACAAAAATCTAATAAACATTGGGACTGTATATAGCTATTTAATTCCTGGCTCCTGAAAACACATGCTGGCATGTTCAGGAGTCACTGAACTGACGTTCAGGAGTCACTGCTGTCCCTAATCAGGGGTAGTAAGCACCTTAATTGTGATATGCTCAGAAATTAAAATTTCTGTGAAACAGGGCTGACAAATCTCATTCATATTTTAGGACTGGGTTTCTTAACCTCAGCACTATTGGTATTTTCGGCTAGATCGTTCTTTGTTATGGGGGCTGTCCTGTGCATTGTAGGATATTTAGCAGCATCCCTGTCTCTATGTACTACATGCCAGGAGCATGCACTCTCCCACCCACCATGTTGTAACAAAAATATCTCCAGACATTACCAAATGTCCCCTGGGGGGCAAAGTTGCCTCTGGTTGAAAACCACTGTTTTTAGGAGAAAGTCATCAAATTTATTTATATTTTAGGAGAAGAGCAGATATTCATGGGAAGGAGAAGGAAAAACAACCATAAAAAGAAAGAAATCAAATTTCCAAATAAGTATTCTATTTACTCTTCTAGTCTTCCTCTGAATTAACAAGAGCCCTGAAAAGAAAGGGCTAAGTGTTTAAAAAAACAGCTGTTGTCCCCATATATCTTTTCCCAGAAACCGAAATACCCTGTAAATGACTACAACCAAATCATGATTAAAGAAGAAAACAGCCATCCCCACCTTGCTTACTCTTGTGTGGGGTTACGTTGGGGTTGGGGGGAAACCTTGGTTTCCTTCTGGATGTGGTCTTTGCTAGTGTCAGACAGTGAATGTTGATAAAGCACTCTGAGCAGCTAAGGAAGTGATGTCATATTCTTAGTATTCTATAACTAAGAACCATAAGTTTGAGAACTAGGCATGAATTTGGAAATTATCAAGTCCACTTCTCTTTTACAGAGATTCACAGATGAAAAAAAAAATTTTTTTTAAAGATTTTATTTATTTATTTGAGAGAGAGACAGAGAGAGAGCATGAGAGGGGGGAGGGTCGGGAGGGTCAGAGGGAGAAGCAGACTCCCTGCGGAGCAGGGAGCCCGATGCGGGACTCGATCCTGGGACTCCAGGATCATGACCTGAGCCGAAGGCAGTCGCTTAACCAACTGAGCCACCCAGGCGCCCCACAGATGAAAAATTAATTGACTTAGCCTAAAGCATACAAAGTTAGTAAACTGCAAAGTAAGGACTAGATCCTAGCTCTCCTGACTCAGTCCAGGCTTTTCTATTGGTTTTAGTTTGGTGGAGAGAATTTAAGTAGGACAAGAAGGCACCATGTCAACTCCTCCCTCATCCCTTCCTCCACCTCCACTTTAAGGGGTCTCTCTTCTCTTCAAGATCTAAATAAGAATGTCTTGTACCTCTATTCTTTGATTTGTATAATATCCTAGGCCAGTGGTTCTCCACCATGGCTACACACTAAAATCATCTGGGGAGATTTTTAAAAAGTACAGATTTCTGGGTCCCAACCATAGAGATTTTTTTTTATTTATTTGGTCTGGAATAAGACAAAACATCAGTATTTCTTTTTAAACATTCCCCCCCAGGTGACTCTAATACGTAGACAGGATCGAGAACCACTATTCTGTGCCCTCTCCATAATTTCTACCTGTCTTGGGGGTAAAGGGTGGGGAGGGGGGGAAGGAGGGAGCTCATATTCTCATGTTATCTCTGGCCCCAGCTTCCAGAGATTTAGATCCATTCAGAGATAGTTATTTTACAGGTGCTATCCTTTTCAACCATGTCAACATAGGCAGGGACTCCAGTCTTTCTTTGATTCCCTCAAAAAACCCTATTCACATAGGATAATAGGTTTTTCTCAGGTTTGGCAGGTTGGAGTATTGCAGTAATATGAACACTTAAAATCAAATACCGAATGCTGGTGTTCTTCAAAGACTTGACAACCCTGTCTTGTGGCTGAGGCCTCTTCTCACTCCCTCTTTTACATCTAGAGTGTGAATTGTATGGAAATAAAGTGTTATTATATGGAAATTCTATTTCCCTGTCTCCCCGTTCCTAGTGCTTCTAACAAAGGACATTTTTGTGTTCTCTTTTGCTGTATTGTCTACTGACCCCAAGCCTTCAAGGATTGCACCTTTCACCCCAAAGGACCTGTTGTATTTTCCTAAACAAAGACAATTCCCTCCCTAAGAGCAAGTCGGGGTTTAGCTCTTCTGAAGGTCTGGTGAACATTGTGGTTGCTTCCCCCACATCTGTTCTCTGTTTTCTTAGTAACTACCCCACTTTTCATTTGTATTATCTACACTGCCCCGTGTAGCCCACATAATTGGGGGACGTTAACCCTACCCGACTCTGGGCCAGAGGTTCCTTTCTTGGTTCACAAAACCTGTGGTGTCTCAGTATTATTTTCATGGTGCCTTGAGGCCAACCAAACCAAACCAAAACCAAAATAAACAAACAAAATACAACTCTCCTCCTCCCCCGCCACCCCACAAAAAACCCCTAACACTTTTGTTTATTAAGTATAAAGATCCAGCAACCTAACAGTAAAATTGTGTGTGTTATCTGACAGGTATATCTGCGCTACTTTTGAAATGTTGAAATAGGCCATGGTGCTCCTGAGAGTTTGCTGCAGTGCCCCAGCACATCTCCATGCAATCAGGAAAGGGTAGCTCCAGTGTAAGTCAGCCCTTGCTTATAGTCAGTGTTTCAAAGATGGGCAGATGACCAATTCAGAATAATAAGAATAGACAAGATCCAAAAGAAGTTTCCTTACTTTTCTGAGAAGATGAATGTCCCCCTCCCTGAATATAGGTGTGCAAGCATGTAGTCAGAAGTGCTGGCAGTCATGTGCTGTCCTGGATAGGGGCCTGCTTTATGATGAAGTACATGTGTTTTAGGTGGAGAAGAGACACAAGAGATTCTGGTTCTTGGATGGCATCATGGAGCAGATCAATCAAACCCACTGTAAAGTCTGCATTACTTTAGAACTACATGGACCAATAAATCTCCCTTGTTTTGGCAGCTTGAATTGAGTTTTCTCTTAATGCCTAAGGCAGACAAACAGCCTTTATCTCAATTTGGCTAACATAGACTAAATTTGGCTATAATAGAAACGACCCGCCCCCCAAATGACTTTAAAAAAAGTTTATTTCTCTCTCTTTGAGGTCATAGTGTAGCATAGTCACCTGAGAGTTATCACGAGTTCAGGGTCCTTCTAGCTTTTTGCTCTTCCAGATCTAGGGCAGAGCATACCCCTGTCCTCATGGTATAAAATGGTATAAGATAGCTCTGGTGCTCCAACCATCACATCCTTTTTTTTCAAGCAGCAAATTCAGGAAGGGGAAAAAGGTACAACTCCTTCCTTTCAGTCCAGGGCCTGGATTTCATACCCAGCACTTCTTCTTTTCTCTCATTGGCAATACTTAGTCTCACTGTTATACCTAGCACGAAGGAAGCTGAGAAATGTGGACTTTCTTCCAAGTGGCAATGTGCTCATTTAAAACTCAAGGTTCAATTAATAAAAAGGAAGGGTGGAATAAGAAGTTGGGAAAGGCAACTAGCTGGCAGTCATCAACTGAATCAGAAAGTAATATATTTTTACATCACCATTATATATATTTTGATCCCTTCGGTGATTGACATACTGTTTGAATCCAATTAAGTCAAGGTATCCAAGTCATCCCAGAAGGACAGATTATTTAAAAGCTTCCAGGGAGACACAGTTACACCACTGACCCCTTGTGCAGGGCTTTGCAGCAGTGCTTGGCGTGTGGTAGATGCTCAATACATGTTTGTTGAATGTTGAGTGAATGAATCATTTTTAGCACTGCATTTCAGCATTTCAACAACTCTTAAAATCCTCCTAAAATCTCCTAATGCAATTTCCTATAAGACATGATCAGAGCTCAACCTTTACTGAACAGCAAAGAGGAGTTGCCCATCAACATTTGTGCCCTACCCTTCTGTGTAATCAACATTGGTCACCAAATCTTGGACTTTAACTAGCTTTGGTTGCCCTCCAGAGGCCCTTCTCAGATTCTCCCTAACAAGCTCAAGGATGGGACCACACAAACTTCTTACCCAAATAGAGATCTGGGTTTCCTTCCTCCTTCCTCTATTCCTACTTGAAGAATTCATTCATTCATTCATTAAGATTTTATTTATTTATTTGAGAGAGAGAATGTGTGCATACCAATGGGTGGGGGAGGGGCCACGGGAGAGTGAGAAGCAGACTGCTTGCTGCAATGTGGGGCTTGATCCCAGGACCCCGAGATCATGACCTGAGCCGAAGGCAGATGCTTAACTGACTGAGCCACCCAGGTGCCCTGTCCTACCTGATGAATTTAGTATCATGTTCATTTTCAAGCCACAGGACTTCAGAGCTCAGAAGAAATGTAGACTTTTCTATTCAAGTCTGATGGCCTATGTGCCTAATGAGAATTAGAGCAATAACTCACTTCAGATACATTGTTTTTAACATGCAAGTGTTATCAACAGAGAGAGATAGAACACATGATATGTATCGTTTACTCTGTAAGAATTTCCCCCTAAAAAGACACAGGATTTTTAGAGAACAGTGAGCTCTTCCTAAGCAGTTGTATTTCAATAATCTAGTGGAGTTCTGCATTGTTTTCTTTCACATGAGAGCTATTTCTCTGAAGTGCCAGTTATTTTACTCAGTATGATATTATTCTGAATGAGAGTTGGTAGCATTTTCTGTTCAAGGACATAGCAATTTACTTTTAGAATGAATTTTCTCCCCCTGCCTTCATATGCCAATACATGTAGGAACTGATATCTGGTGAATTCCAGACAGAGCCAATGTTTCTCACACTGTGATCTATGGATTACCTACATCCAAATCATGCAGTAGTTTCTGGGCTCCATCCCAGCCTTGTCGAATCAGAATTTCTCCTGGTCAATCTGATGAATGTGATGTGCATTTCAAATGTGCACTTCATGTGATTCTTGAGTACACTAAAACTTGAAAACCACTAACTTAGACTTCTCAAATTAAATTAACATGATTTTTATACCTAAAAGGTATTATTACTGCTACTGATATTTCAACTACTAGTAGTTGCATACTAAGCAATATTGAGCTCTTATCACTTGCCAGAGTGTGGATGGAAAAACAAATGAGACAAACAATGAATCATGGAACACTATATCAAAAACAAATGATGTATGGTGATTAACATAACATAATAAAATGAAAAAAAAAAGACAAACAAATGAGTGATGAGAAAATGTGCACAAAATGCAATAGATTCAACACCTTTCATTTAGTTTCCAATTGGCTTTTTTTTTTTTGGTTGAAACTATATGATGAGTCACCTCTGGATATGTGGTCACAGCTTTGAACTTAATCCCACTTCAGAAAGAGATTAAAGGGAATGGCTGTTGTAACATATCTGGAAACCTTCCTTCCTTTTTTTTTTTTTTTTTTAATCTGTAGACAGGTAGTGTTTGAGTAACAGTGGGCCCCAACCACAGCATCCAGTGATCATCCATGAAAAGTAGATTTAGAAGTATTCTTAAAGATTGCTGGATGAATATGACATTTTGAAAGATAAAAATAAGGAAAGATACTGATTATTTTTTTAAAAGATTTATTTGTTTGAGAGAGAGCGAGCGAGTGAGCAGGGGAAGGAGCAGACGGAGAGAATATCCAAGCAGACTCCCGCTGAGCACGGAGCCCGATGTGGGGCTTGCTCTCAAAGGCCAGGAGATCAGGACCTGAGCCAAATCCAAAAGTCAGATGCTTAACCAATCGAGCCACCCAGACGCCCCAGTCAGTGATTATTAATAGCAGGGTAATAATACTAGTGGAATGGTTTTGCAGGAAGGTGGTGGCAAATTGAATTTCTTTTGTATATCATTATTTCTAAGGATGGTCCAAATTCTGGTATTGTATGAGGTAGTATGGATGGTTTTCCTAGAGGCTGGAGAATAATTCATGGTTAAAATGTCACTTCTAATTTAGTGTCTACGTTTTACCATATGCTTTATTAACCTTCAGCCAAGCAATAGGATACTCATCAACACCTAAGGCATTTAATACATGTGATTTCCAGAGAAACAGTAACCCAAAACTCAACCATCCTCCCTCTAGCTCAACTGATACATTCCCTAATCCCTCCAACATCAAGGGTATTGGTGTTGGCGTGGCTGAGAGTGTCACACAATTTCAGCCTATGACACAATAATTATCCTGGGTTTTTTTGTGGGGGGGCAGTTTTTGCCAACTCAATTCAGCCAAAGAACAATAGGACACTGCTGGAGATAGAGGGCATGTAAATGTTTAAGTGACTTTTTGGTATGCTTTCAGGGTGAGTAAAGATAAAAAATAAACGGAAAAGAGTAAAGGACAGAGACTCCAAATTTGGATGAGCCACTGACTGCTGCCAATGGAAACTGAAATGAGAGCCAACCCCGTTAGTGTCTTACAAGCTTAGACATGGGATGTCTACCCAAGCCACTGTCAGTTGAATATGTCTGAGCATAGCTCAGTTCCCAAAATGTGAATCTAGGTCAGTGAAATCCTGCAACATACTTTTGCCCACCGATTTTCTATGGTTTATTCCTGTGTAGATGGGGAGGACTGAGTTCATGGTGACAGGGAGAGTTGGAACTCTTTTCCAAAAATTCCACAAAGTCACCCCATCTGGTAGTCACTTCTGAAATCATTTTGTTCCTCACTGTCCCCTAGGACCTAGTACAAGGTCTGGTACAGCACAGGAGTTCTATAAATATCTGTCAAAGTGCTGATCTGCTCCTTTTTTCTCCTGTGCCCCTTAAATCCCTCAGTCACAGTGTTCTGTTACTTCTCTAAATGGAACTCAGCTTCTGCATGGCCCTTTCTATTTTCACAGCTACTTCTCTAGTCCAGACTCTCCTCTTCTTTATTTCTGGACTATGTGATGGCATCTAATTTTTTTTTTTAAAGATTTTATTTATTTATTTGAGACAGAGAGAATGAGAGAGAGCGAGCACATGAGAGGGGGGAGGGTCAGAGGGAGAAGCAGACTCCCCGCCAAGCAGGGAGCCCGATGCGGGACTCGATCCAGGGACTCCAGGATCATGACCTGAGCTGAAGGCAGTCGCTTAACCAACTGAGCCATCCAGGCACCCGATGGCACCTAATTTTATTACTCCTAATCTTTATGCCTGTTAAATCATTACAGGCAGGGCGCCTGGGTAGCTTAGTCGTTAAGCATCTGCCTTCAGCTCAGGTCATGGTCCCCGGGTACTGGGATCAAGCCCCACATCAGGCTCCCTGCTCAGCAGGAAGCCTGCTTTTCCCTCTCCCTCTCCCCCTGCTTGTGCTCCCTCTCTTGCTGTGTCTCTCTCTGTCAAATAAATAAATAAAATCTTTGAAAAAAAAATCATTACAGGCACACTGCCAGATAGATTTTTTTTTTCTAAAATACCACCTTCAGCTTTTACACCTCTGCTAAAAAATTTTGAGTGCCTCCCCACAGCCTGCAGACAAGAAAACCCTCATTTATTGGCCTTTGGATCAGGCCCAACTTATATCTGGAAACTGAACTTTTTTTCCCCTGCTCCCAGCCCTTGCTCCAGCCATTGTCTGTTGATTATAAAATAGATATTCCCCCCAGCTATCCTGTTTGTAATCACCACTCCTCCTCTATGACAGGCTTGCTGTTCATTCTGGTCCACTTGGACTTTGACTCCCACCTCCTGTGATCACACCTTCCTTAGAACTCCTATCCCTTCCAGGAGAACCCCACACCTACTAGTCATTTATCTTGTGTTATAATGTGACAGTATTTATCTTTTAATGTCCTGTCCTGTTTCTTCAATTAAGCCAGAGGGGCCTCATCTCAGTGTCCCCTGTGCTTGAGACAGAATCTTTGTCTGTTGCTGCTCAGTAAGAGTATTGCTGGATGGTGCTCAGGAAGCTCAAGCTTCAAGCTCATCTGTGACTCTTCTCAATTGCCCGCTGCTTTATTTTTTTTCTACTGCCTTTTAAAAAGTCTTTCTGCAAAAGAACAGTAATGAGAGGTTTTAGAAGCTTCACCCCCCCTCTTTTTTTAGAGGAGAGAGAGAGAGAGAGAGAGAGAGCAAGCATGTGGGGAGGGGGAGGGGCAGAGGGAGATGGAGGGAATGAGAATCTTAAGCTGGGCAAGGAGCCAGAGGCAGGTCTCAATCTCAAGACCCTGAGATTATGACCTGAGCTGAAATCAAGAGCCAGATGCTTAACTGGCTGAGCCACCCAGGTGCCCCGAAGCATCACCTTTTTTTCCTATTAGATTTTTATGTATAAATTAGAAAATGATATTGTTTGTTAGATATCCAGTTTGATAGTTATATTCAACTGGTGCCTCCTCAAAGAAAAATGGAATTAGGTTGGAGTCTTCTGTGGTTTTCTATCCTCAAACAGGCATGAAGATATTCAGCTAAGCACAAGTCTCCCATCACCTATAGACATTGAAAGAACAATGTCACAGTGGTCAAGAGTCTATGGTCAACCCACTTTGGAACTATCCCTATGGCTGGTGCTCTAAAATTAAGTGGTTGCTACTTTTTGCCAGGTGTTTGCACATCCACATGTTCAAGACACAGTCCTTCACCTTAACTGCCCATCCTGAAGCTTCTGATAGGAAGGAATGAAGCTCTCATTCCCTAGGGAGGCTGATTCAACTGCTTGTTCAGGATGAGACTGAGTACAGGAGGGAGGGGTCACACAGGGAGAAATGGTGGCAAAGCCAGAAGGACAACCCATGAACTGGGATTCTAAGTTACCTGCTTAGCCCTTGTTGCCATTTTGGCTCTTTAGACAACTATGCTTCTTTACTAATCAACATGATTATTTTTAAAGGTAAGTTCTTCTTTAATATCAGTAATGGTGTGAAGTTTAACCTTTTTGTCTCTTTGGCACAAATCTTCACACCTGGAGATCAGGTCCTGTTAGATTTTTCTGTGTGTGTGTGTGTGTGTTGGGGGAGGGGGTATGGAAACATGAGTTAAAGGCAAATATCCTGTCCTCAGAAAATGATAACAGCAATTTTTTGGTGATTTGGAGTATTTTAATAAGGAATTTTAGCATACCAAATGGAGTAGATGATGGCATTCAAGTTATTATCCAGTTAGGTATTATATTTTAAGTTATACAATGTTGAAATCTAGGCAGCAAAAAGGTAAGGAGCTTCTAGCTTTTGATAGCTTTAATCATGACACTTTCTCTACTTTTACTGCAACTTGGAATACATACTTCTGTACCTATGATGCATAGTGGTTGGCTTCGTCAGGTGTGTATTATTCAGGATTCTAAGTAGGTGCTTTTAGAAGTTGCCGAAATCCTTGAAGGCAGTGGCTCTCAATTAATCTGTGTTCCAGAATCACCTGTGGAACTTTTCAAAAATGCAGATGTGATCCAGACCCAGAACATTAGGATTTTCTGAGGCAGGTCCAGGGCAGTGTGTCTTCAGAAAGTTCCTCAGGTGGTTTTAAGCCACACCTCTCATTAAAAACCACTAATTTAAGGTCACTTAGGCTTTTTCTCTTTTAAGTAAAAGTCTTGGACTCAAAGGCTACCCAACAGAGGCTTAAATTCCCCCTATAACATCCCACAAAGTCTGCTGAATATTTATCAATGTCCCATCATATAATGAACAGAATAAGCAGCACTTTAAATGTAATTTCTTCCTCTTTTTTCTCTCTGAAATTATTCTTGAAAGCTCAAGAGAATAAAAACCCTATTATTATTCCCTTTCTCCTACTTGGCCAATTTTGCCTTCTTCCTGCCTTGGAACTGGTGCTGAAATTCAGCATGGCTGTTCTGGTCCCACAGCTTCAGATTATTTATGGCCCTACCGTGCCAAGTATTTTATTTTGGCCACCCCAGCCTTGTTGGCATGCTCTGGGAATATCGTCAGATAAGACAACTGTAGCCAGGAAAAGAAGCATCAACAGTTGTTACAAACTCAGAGGCTATTTGGTTTTCTGTTAATTTCTTAATTCAGGCATGGTATATTTAAAAAAAAAAATTATTGTTTTGTGGATCTGGTGAATACAACTGGAACAGACAACCAAATAATAAGACTAAATTTAAACCCACAATAGGATTGTCAGCATGCGTTTCACAGTAAAGACCCAAAGTGGGAAATCTTGTAACTACACACTGGAATTCCCTGTGACAACAACAACTTGAAATGCAGAGTCTTTATTTTTCCATTTCAACCACTCCGTTGATACTAGTTAGCTCTCATTCTGTCTTTTGGTTTTTGCTATTTGTTGTTCCAGTTGTCATCAAAGGAAATTCCAGGCAATAAAAAAACATACAAAATCCAAACACATTAAGGGTTTTTCCATCTTCTTTCTTTATATGACCATCTATAAAATAACATGGACATTTTTGGACATAAAATCAATGCTGAAGCTGAGTCAAAAATGAGAGGAAATACTGTCTGAGTGACCTCTATTATATAGTTAGTCATTCAAAAGAAAAAACATGCTTCATGCTATGAAATTTAAATTAGGTGCAAAGCAGCCCATGTGCTCATTCAAGGAATCTTAAAAATGCAGCTAGTTATTTCAGGAAGTAGATAAGAAACCCAAAGACATTTCCATCAAGATACATTATGAGCGTCATAATTTAAAATTACAAGTCTACTGGAATTCCACTTACTAGATTTCAGCTCCATTTACATGACAAAGACAAAAAAAGGAGTGGTGATCTCATAATTCTTTTCTTACACATCCTTTCAGTACTTCTATCGAAAGCATTTTATTTTATTTATTTTATTTTTTTATTATTTTTTTAAGATTTTATTTATTTAACAGAGAGAGAGACACAGTGAGAGAGGGAACACAAGCAGGGGGAGTGGGAGAGGGAGAAGCAGGCTTCCCACAGAGGAGGGAGCCCGATGCGGGGCTCGATTCCAGGACCCTCGGATCATGACCTGAGCCGAAGGCAGACGCTTAACGACTGAGCCACCCAGGCGCCCCTCTATCGAAAGCATTTTAAAATAATAATTCATCGTGATACAAAAGAATAGAATTATTAATCTAAAAAAAGCCCAGTAAACAAAATTGCAGATGCCAAAAGAGGAAAAGAGCTAGTTTCTGCAAGGGGTTAGGAAGGTGAGGGTGCTCTCCTTGCTGTCTAGCCGGCAGATGGCACAGCACCCCCGCTTGTCAGCACCGCGGCCCCTCCAGCTTGGAGCTGCCTCCTCTGATCAGTTTGGGGAAAGTTTTAGCTAAATGTCACTTCCCCACCTCTTCCCACCTTCTCTGCCTCTCTCTCTTTGTCCACCTTCCTTCCTTTCTTTTTTTCCCCCCTAAATGACTGGAAGTCTGAATGCTACCAAGGAGATTGAGTTAAAAATCAATACAGTGAGTCCCTGCAGAGGGGCAGGAATTATAGTTTGTCCTCTTATGACAGAGAGCATGTAATTAATCCAGGTTCCTGGAAAGGAAGTCGATTTTGGAATGGATCTAGGAAAAAATGGATAGGGTGTGGTGCAAATCTACTCTTTGCCGTGACTTTGCCTCCCCAACTTTACTGAGGTATAACTGACAATTAAAACTTGTATATATTTAAGGTATAAGGGCTAGGGGAAGGGAAAATGGGGAGATGTTGCTCAAGGGGTACAAAGTTTGTCTTTTTTTTCCCTTAGTTAATAAAATAAAAAACAGCCTAGTCTGCAGTAAAGACAGGAATCATGTAGAAGGTAAAGCAGGGGTTTGAGAGTTAGACCCTGTTATTGGAAAATTATTTATGTAAGTTAATCCCAGCCCACTTCCAATAATACATTATATACATATTTTTGTAAACTTTAAGAATTAAACATACAAAGCAGCCCCCTGGACCATGACTCCCTCACTCCTTAAAGTACCACTATTCTGACTGCTGATAGCATAGTTTTGTCTCCTGTTTAAATGAATGAAATAATAGAATATGTATTTCTTTATTTTTTACTTTTTAAGTTTTTTTAAAAAGATTTTATTTATTTATTTGAGAGAGAGAGAAATTGAGAGACAGAGCAGGAGTGGAGGGGGCGGGGCAGAGGGAGAGGGAGAAGCAGACTTCCCACTGAGCAGGGAGCCCGCTGAGATGAGGGGGTGGGGATGGATCCCACTTCCCTGAGATCGTGACCTGAGCTGAAGGCAGGTGACCTGAGCTGAAGGCAGATGCTTAACCGACTGAGCCACCCAGGCGCCCAAGAATATGTATTTCTTGGTGATTGACTTCTTTTGCTCAAATTATGTTTGTGACCAGCAGTTGCAGATGTGTAGCAACTGGAGTTATCATCTTTGAGAAGGCAAACATTCCTTCTGCAAGAGTACTAGTAGGTCCGGTGCCTGTGTAAGAATTAATTAATCCTACACTATTTTCTTTAATAGCCAGAAGGGCAGGATGAGGGTATGCTTAGAGGCATGTGCAGAATGATGGAAAATGTGGGGGGAAAACTATAGAATGGACAGATTGCTCTGAAGATGGATTTTGCTTAGATAATAGTATTTCTAGGATAAGACTTGATGTTAAATGTCTTTAGGTGTTTGTTTAAATCAACCTAACCTCCAGTACCTTGACCATATCAACAGTGAAATGCAGTAATAATATGTCCCCTTTCCTCCTTCCCTTCATTAAATATACTCTGTATTAAATGTACCCTGTATTAAGTGTGTTCTGGGCTTTTCAGCAGAGAGTCGCTAAAGTCTTCCTAGATTGATGATTTCATTTAAATATACAATGCACACACTACTAAATCTACTACAACCTAGACAGGTATGATGACTATCTCCATAAGATCCCACTTCATTAACCAAGAATCGATTGCAACCCATTACAAAGTGTTTCAAATGCAGTAAGACTATCCAGAAACCCTTGGGCTCTCAGCTTTGCATGAATATGTAAGAAGTAGTTTTCTGGCTCTGAAGGAGGCAAGTATCCAGCAAATAGTGACAGATGTGGGAAGTATTCAAGCTCTCAGTGTGTGGCACGAAGGCACAATTCACCTCCATTTAAATGCTATGCCCTTCAAAAAGATGCCCAAGTGGCCGCAGGCTTCTCTACAGAGACACCAAGATTTGCAAGGGAAAAACAGGCATCTGGGATAAACTCACATCTTTCCTCACAGGTCAGATCCTGGACACCATAGCAAAAAATGGGAAGAGGTGGTGGATTGTTGGAGAGAGGAGAGGAGAAAGAGGAAGCTCAGATGAAACAAATCTATAGCAAAATAACTGGGAAAATCTTTCAAACTGAAAAAGAATGAGTATGGAGTGAGGCGGGCAATTGGGGAGAGGAAAATTAAGGACCAGGACATCTGATTCCAGAAGATCGTATTCAAAATGTTTTGTTTCATCAGATCTCAGTATTTTCATCGATAAAATGGAAAAAATAAAACCGATATATGTTCACTATGTGCAAGTGATCTGTCTCTATCCATTTGTCTTCCTGCCTACCTATATCAATTTTATTATCTCCAAATTAGTAGTAGGACTTACCACACTACCAATTTTAATGACTTTTCTAATACAAGAGCCAAAACTGTTCTCAAATACATAAACAGTTCAGCTCACTAAACGTGAATTTCAGCAAACCACCTAGTTCTGACCTGAGAACATGACTGCATGGAGTTCTCATTATTCTTCCATTCATTTTATTCCTCGGCTTTCACTACAAAGAGAAGTTTTTGATGCTAGAAACATGGTAGGTGGGCATTTGCCAACTCTACGGGCCCATAGTTTAGGAAGCACATTTGCTGATGGAAAATATGATCTCCAAAGAGTGAATACTGTTCCAGTAAGTGAAGATTATTTATAGCTTCTGACACAGAAGGTTTCACTAACTCAAATAAACTCTACAGGAAAGAGGACTATAAAGTCCACACAGGATGCCGTTAAATGATGTGATCTTAGAGGACTAGACTTGATGATGAGATGGGAAATGAATGGAGAAATGGTAGTGAGTCCAAGGCATACAATGGGACTTGGGGCTTGGCTTTTTTTTCCCTAGGTTATCAGTGGTCCTCTTTTCTGATTGCAGCATCTTCCCCCTTCTTTCTTTCTTTCTTTTTTTTTTCAAAAGGAATGGTGGTCCAACATCTCTAAAGCAATACAGACCTCTCTGTTCAGAAGCCCAGACTCCTGCTTCATAGAGATAAACTCATCTTCTTCCTCACTTTTAAGTTGCTATCTATTCAGACTTCACCTGCTCCATCCCTCCAACCAGCCATATCTCCAGGAGCCCATAGGAAAACTCCTTATTGGTTGGACTAGTTTGCTCAAATCTCATGTATTATCTGGTTCAGTCTTTGTCTATACTGTGTTCCCACCTGGAACACGGTCTCACTGAATCCCGCCTTGCCAAACCCTTTAAGACCCACGTCTAGCCCCATTTTTGTCCATGAGGTTCTCTCTGAATATCTAGCCCTCAAGGAGCTCCATCTTATCCTGTGAATAGGAGTCAGGGCTACTTCACATAATGTTTTGCTAGTTAACCATATTGTATTATCTCTTAGTTTGTTACATGTTCGTTTCTCCAGACTATTTAAGTTAGGGACCTATATGAATTAGGGACCAAGCTCTTTGAGTTAGGGATCTAGTCTACCCAGAATGGCAGATGGAGCTACTTTTTGTAATTCGTCTACCCAGAGGATGTTCTATCTGCTAATTAACACAAGAGCACAGTATAGGCCAGCTTCAGCCCTCTCCTTCCCTTAAACTCAATTTCAGACATGTGCTGACCAACCCAGCTAACACGGATAGATACCACAGTTAGTCCCCGAGGAGAAAAATAATCCTTCTAGATCCTTTGAGTGATACCATCCATCAAATGTTTTCTTTGAAGACACCACCTTTCCTATATGTGGAAAGCAACACAGCCTTCCCGATGAAGCAGAACAAAAGACATTCTCTAAAGGAAACATAGAAAAAACCACCAATTTCAAATTCTGAGGCAGCCTGTTCAGCAACAATTGTTAAAAATCCTAGAAATACAATCAAAGATACAGTAGGAGAAAGGAAGATGGAAAGGCCAGGAGAGCTGGGTTAAGAAGTTGCAGGCAGGGTGGGGGAACTCAGCAATTGGCAGGCAATGATTTCTTCTGAGACAAAATGCACCAAGTCTAGCACTGAGGTAGACGAGTAAAGATCTAAAAGGGCAAAAAAATTAATTGTGCACCCCGGAACACACAGATTTCCTCTTTTTGCCTGAGAGGAGCTTCTGTCTTTGGTCACAATGGTGTTGATCTGAGAAGGCTTGAGTACCAGCCTGTTCTCATCCTGCCACTTCTGCTTGCTGTCCACCCAGTAGACAGAATTAGAAAAACCATGTGGCAGGCATTGCCTGCTGCATTTCAAAGGAGCATAGTTTTATATCTACCTTTAGGGCCTTCTGTGCAGATTCACTGGATCCAATTGCGATTAGATTAGGTCCAGCCATGCTGCAGAAACTCTTCAAATGCAAAGCATCAGCCACCGGGACTGTGGAGACCGCATAGTCCTATGTGTATAATAGAAACAAGCAGTTTGGTATTGCAGAATAATTCTAAAACTGATTTAAACCTGCCTGAAACATGGCTAGTTCTAGGTCCTGAATATCTGGAAGAAAAACTGGGACCTGTAGGTTTTGGTATTGCCAGTTAAATAAAGACTACTTTTTTTTTTTTTTAAGAGAGAGTGAGCACTGCATAGGGTGGAGAGGGAGGGGTAGAGGGAGAGAATCTTAAGCAGGCTCCCTGCCCAGCTCCATCTCAGGACCTTGAGATCATGACCTGAGCCAAAATCAAGAGTTGGACACTTAACTGACTGAGCTACCCAGGCACCCCAATAAAGACTATTTTTAAGAAGAAAGTGCAGAGCCTCCTTCCAGATGTGTGATTGTGTCAATGGCTAGCTTTGCTGGTTGATCCATGGAGTAGGCTACTCTGGAAGGCCATGTCTGAATATCCTGTGCAAAATAGAGCCTCATGTCCTCAAGGGGAAAAGAGCTTCCTAAGCAGTCTGGTGAGCCAATCTATTAATAATCAGTGGTGTAAAGGGACCTTGAGAGGATGTATGTGCAATATCTAGCCCAGTTTCCAGCACATAGTAGGTACTAAGTACAAGTGATCCTTGATTCCATTGTGAAAAATCCATGTTTCATGTTTGAGTCAGTTGGGTCTCCAGATTTTTTTGAAAGTCATTTATTTTGCAGGAAATCTGCCAGGTGGCTATATGATTATACACTGGGAGAACAAAGAAGATGTCTATAACCTTGTCTTTTGCGGCTATGGTCGCCCAATGCAGCCTATTTATTGAGAAATTTGAATATGATAGCTCTTAAAACTTCTAGCAAATGTACAAATATTAGGAATTATTTTGCAGAGGTGGTGACATATAGATACCATTATTCATGACATGCTGATTTAATGTGTTTATGAATATTTATTAATTACTGCATGCCAGACATCAATGATCTAACTTTACCTACCTTAAAAGTATCAGCCAAGATTTCAGCACCTCGTTGATTTGTCCTTTTGGAAAGGCCCACAAAAAATTCTCTGCCTATAATAAATGTCATGGAACACAGTGAGTACAAGGCACCAGGGACGGCACGCTGTTTCTTTATATTATATACTGACCTTGAAGCACCACACAGTTCTTTCCTACCACACAAGGCAGCTCTGCTTGTACTCTGACCTCTGCTCTCTTTACACAGATCTGATTTCAAGCTATTGTCCTTAGAAATAAGCTTGTTCAAATACACAGAGGCAGAAAGTAGAATAGTGGCTACCAGGGTCTGAGGGGAGGAGGAACTGGGAAGTCAGTGTAGTGGGTATGAAGTTTCAGCATGCGAAGGTGAAAACATGCTGGACATGGATGGTGGTGATGGTTGCACACTGAACTACACACTTAAAAATAGTTAAATGGTAAGTTTTATGTTATATAGATTTTAGCACAATAAAAGAAAAAACGTTCCACTTAGGAAATAACAGAATTAAACACCTTGTGTAATAAAAAATTAATAGCAATGACAAGTTAGTAATTCTTCCTTTTTTTCCCTAAAAGAATGATACTAGACATTCATGATAAAGTCAGATTCCTTTTCTTATAACGACAACGTAAAGGCTGAAGAAACTATCTGCATAAAGGGAGTTAAGGGCTGATTGGTCTTCAGGCCTGACCTCTAAAGAGATATCCTTAAAACTCTTATTTGTTGTTTCAAGTCAAAACATCAGAGATGCCTATTTGCAAAGTACTAAAGTTTAGGAGGATGGAAATTTCTAGTCATTTGGCTTTTCTGAAATTCCATATATTTTCTTCTCAGAAGGCAAAACACCAAATAAAAATGGTCCCCCAGTGAGAGGCAAACAATTACAGTAGATAGTATTAAGCAATATATAATTTTGAAGATTCTTAACTTCCCTTAATTCTTTGAGAAGAATTCTACATGAAATGTGAAAAAATATTCAAAGAGAAATCAGTATATTTGATCCAGAACATTAGGATAAAGTGTAAGAAGAAAAACCAGGTACAAAGAATTGCTTGATAGACTTTACAAATGTTACAAACTTAATCCTCATAATGTCCTTAAAAAAGAGGTAAATGACCTAGGTCAAATGATGTTACGATAAGTTCCAGCGGCGTATGCTCTTCCAGGCAGAGGACTCTTTGGTGGCACACTGACAGGTTTTTTATTTTTGTTTTTGTTTTTGTTTGGTAATGGTATGTCTCTGTTGTCACTTGAGAAAACTCACTACATACAAATCAAAACTTAACTAAGAGAAAGAGCTTTTATTTGGCAAAATTATTACTCACTTTATTAAAAAAGCTGAAATTAAAAAAATTCCTTAATTCTTCTAAGATAAAAATAGATTTATAAATTAGATTTATACATAATTTTTAGGAAAAATAATGGATTAAGCAAATTTAAACAAATTTATAATGGGGTATGCACACTATTTCTATTTTAAAAGACTAAGGTAGTCAAGCACAAAGAAAAGCAAACTGCTTATCTCTTTAAAAAGTCAGTTGGACTTCTGTTTCTGGCAGTATGGGGGACTAGATCCCCTAAATGGTCTTTTTTTTTTTTTTTTTTAAGATTTTACTTATTTATTTGACGGAGAGAGAGAGTGAGAGAGAGAGAGCACAAGCAGGGGGAGAGGGAGAGGGAGAAGCAGGCTCCCTGCTGAGGGAGCCTGATGCAGGGCTCAATCGCAAGGTCCTGGGATCACGACCTGAGCCAAAGGCAGATGCTTAACCTGAGCCGAAGGCAGACACTTAACCGACTGAGCCACCGAGGCGCCCTGAAATTCCTAAATGGTCTTTCTGATGAAAATAACTGAACTTCTGGAACTGAAATATTAAAAAACATGTTTGTTGTTGTTGTTATGTCTCTTATGTCATCTTTTTCTGTTATCAATCCACCCTTTCATCTCATTCATTTATAGGAGAAGCCAGGTCATTTATCCTATTGATGATCCTACGTTCTGGATTTGACTGGTTGTTTCCCTGTGTATTATCTAACATGAAATTGTTCCTTTACCCTCTGTATTTTCAGTAAACTGACAGTTTCATGTAGATATTTAACTAGATTCTTGTTAAAAAAAATTTTTTTTTGATAGGACTACTTCAGAGGTGGGACCACAGTACTGTATCACATCACGAGGCACATGACTGAGAGCCACATTGTCAGTGATACTAGAATATCTGTGCGTTCAAGTGGTATCAGGCTGATCCCTCCGTTATAAAGTTCCCCATCAAGCTTTCATATAAACGTTTTAACAGCCTTGGATGATCATTACACAGATCCATTATTTTATTAGAAATCTAAATTTATTGGCTAGAATTCTTTAAAAAAAAAAAAAAACTTTCTCAATCAAGTATTTGGTCTACTTGAAATAGAATTCATAAAGGAAAGATAGCTAAATGCCCGAATCTTTCCTTCACTTATTAACTATCAGAGTAGTAAGATGGTGTCCCCAGCAACTTACAATAATGACCGATATGTTTTTTAAATAATATTATTATCCATGAATGAGTCAAAGAATAAATCATAATGGAAATCAGAAAACATTTAAAACTAATGATAACAAATATATATCAAAACACAAAGGATTCAGCTAAAGCAGTACTTGAAGGGAAAGTTATATAGCTTTAACTGCTTGCCTTAAGATGAGAAAAGGTTCAACATTAAATAGACAAAGTTCCAACCTGAAATGTAAGAAAAAAAGAACAGAATAAAAACAAAGAAATTTGAGGGAAAGAATTAAAGATAGAAACAGGAAAAGGAAAGGAAATATACAAGAGAAAGAGAATTCAACAAAGCCCAAAATTGGTTCTTTGAAAAGATGAATAAAATTGACAGATCTCTGGCACAAAAGAAAAAAGAGAAGGCACAAATAAACATTACGAATGAAAAGGGGACGTAGCTATAATGCTATGAAGCTTAAAACAGATATTAAGAAGATATGAAGTAGTTTATACCCAACATTTCGAAAACTTAGATAAAATATTAGAAAACAGAACTCACAAAAACTGACTCAGAAAACACTCAATAGTCATGCAACCATTAAAGGAATTGAATCAGTTTAAAATTTCCCCACAGAGAAAGTACCTGGTCCACAGAGCCTGTTTTTAGGTAAGTTCTACCGAAGTTCAAGGAATGCACAATTCAAATAGTACTGATTCTAGAGAACAGAAACATAGGAAATATTCCCTAATACATGTTATGAGGTTAACATAATTCTTTTATCAAAGCCGGAGAAGGAAAGCAAGCAAGAAAAATTACTGGCCACAAAAACAAAAGTCTTAAGAAAAAAATTAACAAACTAAATCTAGCACTGTAGTAAAAAGAAAGTATATCAAAATGGAGTTTGACTTCATCCCAGGGATGCAAGACTGATCAAATATCAGAAAGATCAATTAGTGCAATTAACCACATCAATAGATTCAAGAAGAAAATCATATATATTTCACTGGAGCAAAAAGAGTTTATCACCTGAAACTCCATTTCTAGCTGTTTACTTTAGAGAAACTCTTATACACATTCCCAGGAGACACAAGAATGTCCACAGCAGCACTGAAGATAATTGAAAAAAAAACTGGAAAACACTCAAATATCCAACAGCAGTAGAATGAATAAATGCACTGTGGTAGTTCTTAACCATGGAATACCACACAGTAAGTGAAGACAAAAAAACTATAGCTACACTTATCAAGTTAGATCAAAAGCAGACAAATCACAGAATAGTTCATATAGTATGATCCTAATCATATAAAGTTATAAGACAAGCGAAACTAAACAATTTTTTTTTAAGGAATTTATAGTTTAGGAATACATAGATTGAGGTAAAACTCAAAGAAAGACAAGGCAGTGATTAATACAAAATGCAGGACAGTGGTTACCTCAGGCTGAGAGGAGAGAGAGGTTGGGAGTTGGGCTCCTATGGTCCTGGCAATATTGTTTCTTAAAGCCAGGTGGACGCACCAGGTGCCCATTTTATCCTTGGTCTTTAAACTGTACATAGACATTGATAATTCTTTTTTTTATTTGTTCCATATTTCACAAAAATAAAAAAAAAATGAAAGTAGAGGTATGCTGATGCCTATTTGGATTGAAATAATTTCTGCCAGGAGCTGCTTGCCTGACTCACAAGATTCCCAGGGGAACTGGAGTTGGCTAGCTGCTTTCCTGCCCATTTCCCGATCAACTGCTAATGAAGCAGCTGAAAAGCACTACAAAAGCTGTGGAAAGTGCTACAGATTTTGTTTCTTCCCCAACTCCGCTGAATCAAAAAATTGAGTGGTGTTGGTGGCACAATACAGTGAATGTGGTTAGTGCCACTTGAACTGTATACTTGAAAATGGTTAAGATGGCAAATTTCATGTTATATGTATTTTACCAGAATTAAAAAAAAAAAAAATTGAGAAGTAGGAAATAGAAGGCAGAACCAGGCATCAGGCATGGACGAGGTGCCAAGCAGATATCCCAACACAATCTCAGTTTTGAATAAAATAACTTTCAAGATATTAACTTAAGGATGGAATATTACCAAAATAAGCTTGCAGATAGATAGTGTCAATGGTAAGCCTCGGTACTTAGGTACCTAATAAGGACTTGGGGCAAGAACATCAGGATTGAAATGCTATGCAAAGATCTCTGACCAAAGGAAGAGGTTCCTATAGTTTCTATAGCGAAAGCTGCACCGTAACATGAGAAGATTTTAGGGAATCTGTTCAGCTCAGCTGTTAAGATAGCTAAAGGGCTGTGAACACAGCTTGTTTTAAACCATACTTCAGGGGCGCCTGGGTGGCTCAGTCATTAAGTGTCTGCCTCTGGCTCGGGCCATGATCCCAGGGTCCTGGGATTGAGCCCCACATCGGGCTCCCTGCTCGGTGGGAAGCCTGCTTCTCCCTCTCCCACTCCCCCTGCTTGTGTTCCCTCTCTCACTGTGTCTGTCAAATAAATAAATAAAATCTTAAAAAAAATAAATAAACCATACTTCAAATATTACCAGTACCTGCTTACAAGAAGTGATTTATTATATAGCTATGTTCGGTAAAAAAGAGTTTTATTGTAAGGAAGCATGATTTACACATCTAGCTTTTCACAAAAGCCTATTTTCTAACAGAAACAGGCTGTTGTTCTGTGCTGCCCAAGGAATGAAGTGCCATCATTGGGAGACACAGAGAATATTCTAGGGGGAACTTACTAGGCAGATTAGAAAGAATGCCTGAGTCTGCGTGGACACGGCCAGAGCTGAGAATGCAGCGTAGGCCTCCTTGACCCCTTGTTCTGTGTTCTTAGGGCTCAATGGGTGTGCACCCCGTAGCCCAGGTTGTGCAGTGCACAACCCCAGGGGGTATTATTCATGAGCTTGTGATAAGAATGGCGTTGCCTAGAGCTCAGCAACACAGTGGCCCCACCCATAGATATGTGACACTGAGCCAGGAACTACTCAAACGTCACAGGATAAACACCTTTCCTCCTCCAAGAACATTAATGATAGCAAAATGTAAGTAATACAAAGCATTATGTTTATATTAAAATGAAGATGGCTATATTTTCTCTATATACAAGGGATTCAATCTAAAATTCACATCAGCTAAAATATTAGACTTCTAAGAAGCTTCATGTTTTCAGGAGGCCATGTGGGCTACATTCCCAAATCCCTGGTAACCAGCCCTTGCTGGTAGGGCTACATCTATGAAACAGGTATTTTTTCTCTGACATTCAGGGGAAAATAAACTCTCACTATAAATTAAAAATTGTTATCGATTTTCTTGCTTATCAGTATAACTAGAATGAATCTGGGGATCCAAATTTTGGCACATGACTTTTGCAAAACAATAATCCGATCATAAAGAGCTGGAAAGGTTAAATGCTACAATTACTGTTTCTTTAGCAGCAATATTATGCCCACTATAAAAACTGATTCTAGGTAGATCCATAATACCAGCTTTGTGTATTTGGTTGAGTTCTGATGTTATTCATCTGGCATTGAAGCCAAATCAATTTGCATTGAAAATTATTTAAACTCATCTTGCTGTCTGGGCAAGAAAATTATTTGTAAATGACACCTCTTGAATTAAGAGTCTTTTAAACGCAAACCAGATCCAATAACATACAATGCAAAACTAGACAACCCACAAGCTCACACTGTAGAATATAGTAGATGCAACCTACAAAATGATAGGTACACGCTGATAACATTTTTGTAAAAAATACACAAATATGGCATGCATACAAAAGTACTAAAAGGACATATACCCAAATGTTGAAATGATTATCTTTGAATGAAAGGTCATTTTCATTTTATTCTCTTTTGTGCTTTCCAGTATTTTCCAAATTCCCTGCAGTTAGCATTTTTACTTTGGTAATTAAAAAAAACAAAAACAAAAACAAAACCTTACAGTTAAGTGAATACAAGCCAGGTATTAGAAATAGTTTTGGATAGGAGAAAGTGAGGATGAAGATACCTGTGAATAAGACGTCTCCACCATCTAAAGTTGCGTTTTCATCTTTCATCTCTACTAGATTGAGCTGAAGTTTTTCTAATGCTTCTTTCATCATGTCAACCTGGTGAAAATAAAATTATTCAGATTGACACCCCACCATTTTCTAACAACAAAACTAATCATCTAAAACTTCTGAACACTGATTCATGCTCTTACATACACTAGTGCGTGCGCACACACACACACACACACCCACCCTTGTGACTATATGAATATACGTAGTGTAATTTGGACTTGCAATGACCATTTGTAAGAGAATAAATTTTCTATTAGAAATTGTCCATTATGTCTCTGTCTAGTCTATGCTAAAGTCAATATTA
Source organism: Mirounga angustirostris (assembly GCF_029215605.1). NCBI lineage: Eukaryota > Metazoa > Chordata > Mammalia > Carnivora > Phocidae > Mirounga > Mirounga angustirostris. The sequence continues at coordinate 119,601,081 of NW_026991712.1, read as the reverse complement.
TAGTCCCTTTTTCTGTTGGAGTCTGACTGGTTAGGACACTGTTGGAAGACGGGCTAGTTAGGGCATATGGGTCAAGAAAGGTGGAAGGCAGAACAAATCTTCCTACTCTTGCCAGAAAGTACAAGATTTATTTTTAAACCTTAAGTCAGTCATAATTGCATACATTGAGTAATATATGGAAGAAATATCAATGACAATAACCAGTTACTTGAAATCTCAGCCCACAGGACACTGTTTTCTGTTCAAATATTTTCTAAGATGTCAGAACATCTAAGGCTTCTCTGTAAGTCTGAACTGCTAATTAAATTTAACCTAGTCCCCTAGGGGTGATTAACAAATACAATAATTGCAATCACACCAAAGAATACTTGAAAAATGAATTTCAGGGCCTTTCTAGGATTGCAGGGTATAGTCTAAAGCACAGAGATATTCTGGGCTGAATTAGGGAATACTTCCAGTGAGGTTTATTTTTAATGCAAGAAAAAGATTTAAGGCATAACAAATGCCCTTTGAAATTCAGAGTTTAATTCAAATCCTTCCAGCAGCTCAACACTTTAAATATTTGTGAAGGTCTGTAAACCTCTGACATGGTGAAGACATATATTGAGCAAACATGAATAGGGGCGAAAGGAAAAACAAGAGATCGCATGATACTGAGAAAAGGAGGTAGTTCTGCCAAACTACAGCTTGCCCAGGACACATACAGAATTGTCAATGAAGGGCGCCTGGGTGGCTCAGTCGTTAAGCGTCTGCCTTCGGCTCAGGTCATGATCCCAGGGTCCTGGGATCGAGTCCCACATCGGGCTCCCTGCTCGGCAGGAAGCCTGCTTCTCGCTCTCCCACTCCCCCTGCTTGTGTTCCTGCTCTCACTATCTCTCTCTCTCTGTCAAATAAATAAATAAATAAATCTTAAAAAAAAAAAAAGAATTGTCAATGAAGAATTTAGGAGACACAACTACAGCAGAGTAACTTCTAAAGTAATAAAAATATGGAAATATTCTGACAACAAGCCCGACATTCATGCAGTCAAGAAAAAAAAGAGGATACAAATTAAAATAAATATATCATCTCATCCTTGTCCTGGAACATGTAAAAATTCCACAAACCAGAGTGACTCAGAACAATAAAAAATTATTTCCATGGACAAAATGGTCTTCATGTAATAAATATATCTAGTGTTCTCTTTTAACAGCAGAATAGGTTTTTCTATGTAACAGGAAGGAGAATCATTACTGTAGCATAAAAAAAGAAACAAAATACCATTCACCATGGCTTGTTGGGCTACAGTGAACCCAAGAAAACACAACTGTTTCCTTCTGGCATCTGCCTCTGGGTCTATGGAGAATTCTCTGAGCTTGGAGAGAGATCTTTAGAATGCAGCTACTGTACCTTTTGTCTCTCTTATGATGCTACTGCTTCTACAGTAACTTAACATTTCAAAGATTACCAGGAATACAGCAATAACATGTATTTTGGTCTGAAAAATGTATATTTAACTTTGTTTAATTCTTAAGAGTTTCAAGAGGAACTTTATTCCATTCTCAGGAGTTCAAAGAGAACAGAAGTAGGGAGGCTAATATATACCAGTTTCAGAAACACTGTATTTCTTTAAAAGTCCTGTGTCTTTCAAATTAAAGTTTTAGAGGATAAAATGCTTGTGGCTTCTTAAAAGTTAAAACAGCTGCATCAATATGAAAAAACTGGCTTTTGCGCAAGGCCCGTTAATTATTTTTCTCCTTAAATATTCAGTCACATCTATATAAACAAAGTCATCAGGATAGGTCCATAACACAAACATTGATGATACCATATTACTTTCAGAGTTAAGGGTATGGACACGTTTAAAAATTTGTTAAATGTCAAGTAAATAGTTCTGAGAATTGTAGAACCATATGGCATCAAATCGGCAATGTTAACTCCAGGGAAATTTCTGGAGAAGAAACAAGAGAGGCTGAACCCGGAGGCTGTCCACTGAGAACCACAAACTCTTGGCATAGTGGTTCCATGAAGCAGACAAACAGCTGCAAACAAGGCCCAGTATTGCCCTGACACACGGACCCGGAGCAAGTCAGTTATCCTGGCAGTTAGAACACTAAATATAACTATAGAAGTGGGAATTTTTGCAGGAAAAGATCCAAACCATGAGCCCTCAAAGAAACTGCCCATTCTGCGGTTACATAGCCATGGTTAATGTTGATTTAATTAACTTTCAAGAGGAAAAAAAAAAAAAGACCAAACAACACACCCCCACCTTTCACTGAGACACTAATGTTGCAGAGTGGAACTTAGCATTACTCAGGGTGGGGAGAAACTGCCAGACAAACAGCATTAGTTCTAAAGGTTGAGTTGAATAGTCCACTTTAGCTCATGAAATTAGAAATAAAAGGGTAAATCAGAGAAACAACCTTAATTAATTTAAAACCTACTGATATTATTTTCATACTCTAAAGATTGGCAAGGCCTTTCTTCCTCCCCTTTTCACTCTGCATACACTTTGTCTCATTCCTTTACTTTGTACTCCCATTTCTTTTTGCCTCCTCTTTGCTCCTCCCACCCTTTGCTAAAGATTCCTTCCCTGACCACAGTGGGTTCAGACCACCTCTGCGGCTTCCAACCATCCAACCCACATGTCTTTCTCAAGAGCTGGTACTAGTTTTGAAGTCATTATCTTTTCCTTTTCTTCTTCCTTCCCTCCCCACCTCCTTTTCCTTCCTTCTTTTTTTTCCCCCTGGAGTACTATTGTCAAAAACTAGAGCTCTTGGGGCTACAGAGGCAGAGGCACTGCCCTGGGAATATCTGCATAGTGTACTGTTATCCTCAAGGGCCTGGAATTTAAATCCCGCTCGGCTACTTATTAGCCAGTGACAGCTTGTTTAACTTTCTGGGCCTCAGTTTTCTCATCTTTAAAATGGGTGGTTAGTTATAGTAGTACCAACTTCCTTGGCTCCCCCTGATGATGAAATACATGTAAAGCACTTAGCACATTATTATTCTCAATAAATATTAGATAGGACTTCTATCATTTTGATGAATATCAGCTTATGTGGACCCAATGATAAATACTTGTGCTATGAAACTGATCCACAAAAGAAAGCTGTTGCTTTTTCTTACATTTGGACAAGTTTCTTATGTTTTACCCCATGACAGATCCCATCTGCTTTCCAGTGAATTAAAATTACAGTCTTTTCTGCAAAGCCAATGTAAAGTTAGAGCACAAACATTGAAGACACATTGAAATTTTAAACCATGCCAGTTTGATTTCCTGCCAGCTCCTGGAATCTGTCAGGCTGTGTTGTAGATTCCTTGTATAATCTCTGCTTTAAAACAGCCCCCTGGACGTACTACGTAAGGTGGGAAGTGGGCCTGTCTGGTAAGACGTCCCACAGGACTCAAAGGAGCGTCAGCCAAGATGATACAGAATGATTACAGTTCCTGAAGATAGGACCACTCTAAAGGACTCAGTCTAAAGAATTCCCTCTCTTTTTCAATGCCTGGTCCCTTTTCCTATATTTCCTGTTCCTCTCTCTTCTCACCTTTCACAGCCCTCATTTCTATTCCCTCATTTGTCCTTCATGTTTACATCATCACCCTGTCTTCTCATTTCACTCCTTTTGGGTTCTCACGTGAATGGAAGAATTGAGGATTTGAACTATTAGGTATGTTACTTGGGATGAGTTATACTTTCTGAGCCTCGATTTCCTAATCCACAAATGGGATAGTGTCTTCTCTCTAAGAGGGATTATGTAACAAATAAGCTAGTACATAGTGCCTGGCACATTGTACTCAAAACCAGTGGTTGCTGATGTTATTGTTTTGCCCTAAATTAACTCAGTGCTTGGTTTGGATTCTGGCTACCTTTCAAAAAGAAATAAAAGACAAAAATATACCATTTGATTCCAACTCTTCTTTTCTTCTTACAAAATTTCCCCCAAACACAAAATATTAGGGCAAGTATAAAACCTTATACATTTTTATTGGGAAGTTATATTCATGGTAGCTTGCAAGAGCACTGTAATTTTTAGTTCAATATTCTTTGCTTAGATGCCAACATTTTCCAGTTGACCCTGTCCAAAGTTGCCTTTGTTGCCTATTTTCAACTACATCCACTGTGAATGTTTCACATCCTCACTATGGATGTCAGGAATGTGCTCACAAGGGCTGATGAACAGTTTTGTGGTGTGGTTCCATTAAGAGTCTGCACCAACTTGTTTGCCAAGCTGCTTTCCTTTAGCTGCTTCTGCTCAGTGGGGTGCCAGATGTTATGACTATAGATGAGGACCTTGGCATCGGCTTGTCTGTGGCTGATATGTCTCTGTCCCCCACAGACATGTGTTGGGAGCTGTGTTATCAACACTATCGCCACTAGGTTTTCAAAACCCATTTCAATGTTCCATGTCCCTTTATTACTCATCATATTATAAGAGCTTTGAAATTATACCGTCATCCTATTCATACTCCATCTAGCTCTTAAAAGCTCTTAAAAGCTGAATAGCAGCAACATGGCTTTGTTGGTCGTCAAATAGATTCATTTTCTCAATTTGTTGATTTTGTTTTGCCTTTTAATGTTAATTATCTTGTAGATAATGCTGAGGAAGCCACTCAAGAAGCTGATGTGATGTCTATCATATCAAGGCACAGCTGGCTTGAAACTTGTGGGTACATCAAAGTTACGCTGGGTTGTCCCTGGTCACACTCAAAAGTCCACATTTCATTGGTACCACTTCAATGTTCTTTGTTAATCAGCACATCTTTGATCCTGTGGCTACTTGGAATAGTGTACGTTTAGCTGATTTTATAACAATACTTAATGTCTCTATCACGCTTTTATATATCTTTTCTCCTTTAATCAACATTTCAGTTCAACAAACATTTAGTAGATGCCAATTTTTAAAAAAAAATTCAGGCTACAAATATTTAGAAAAACACAAAAGCACAGTCTCTGTTCCTGGAAAGATAGCAAGTCATTGGGGAGATATACTTTATGGATATATAGTGATAATAAAATGAAATACTTGTGATGGTGTAAGGGTAAGCACTAGTATATCCATTTTACGTATGAGTAAACTGAGGCTAGAGGAGGCTGACTGATTTGCTGAGTCAAGCTTCCTGAGCCCATGCTCATGCTCGTGTTCCTATTCACTGCACTGTGTGATTATGATTTTCCTGAAGTCTCATAACAAAGCAAAGCCCACATCAAAATTGAAGCTCATGCCTTCTGTTTTCCAACTCTGTACATTTAAGTCCACTTGGTATTACAAGATCCTTTTCCAGGTGACTCCAGATTCCACGATCTCTTCATTTCAGAGATGAGTGACATTTTTATATACTAGGGCCTTAGGATGCTAAGGTATAATATAATTAAAATGCTAAGTAATATGAACAGAACGTATAAACCACATCAGGAATGCTCACCAATGACAGCCTGCATATGAATTACCCTCCTTCAACTTTGGGATGCCTGAGGTTTGTTCAGTGGTTTATTCCTTAACTTTACCGCATGTGCTAATTAAATTACTAAAACTAACCAGACCTACCAAAAAAAAAAAAAAAAAAAAAAAAAAGATCAAGGAGAGGCTTAACATACTAAATGACACAGTCTTAAAAATTCCTAAGTAAAAGCATATTGGAATCCTCTTCTATTGTAAGGACAAAACTCTTAGGAGGAATTTAATTAGCAATGATAACAGTAAACATTTATGTAGTCTTCCTATGTGCCAGACACTCTCTTAAGAACTCATATTTAACTAATCTAACCCTCATAATCCAATGAAACAAGTACAAGCATTATTTCTGTTTTAGAGATGAGGAAGCTGAGGCACAATATGTGACTCACGCAAGGTCTTACAGCAGCAGAGCTGAGATTTCAACTCCGAGAACTTTACTCTGCAGTTTGTGTTCTTTCCTATAACTTGTCACTAACAACAAGATAATTTATATGTTTATTATGTCGTCAAATGAAAATAAATATTAGAAAAGATTGTGAGCATCTATAATATTCTTAAAAACAGGTTATGTTCACTTTATTTGAACAAAAATGTATATTCAGACATTCTGGAGGAACGGGAGTTGAGGGGGGAGAGGCTATAAACTGTGGCAATGTGAACTTACATTTGGTTTCTAAAGATCCTAAATTTTGTTTTCCTAAGCATATACAAACTAATGAATTTTGGGAGCCCCTACTTTATCCTTCCAATTTCTAGATCAGATTATGAGAAGGAGTTATTTGCAGAGAAATCTTCAGACAGTCAACAAATGTATCTTAATTATGGTTAAGATTATAAAAGCACATGGACATAAAGACACACACCAAACCATGTCACCATATACCAATTCAATCAATTGGGAAAGATTCTGAGAATATACCACATTGGGAAGTATGGAGGAAAAATTCTAAGATGCCCAAGACTGCCACCACCTGATGCATATGCCATGGACAAATCTCTCCCTTTGTGTCGAAAGAACATATAAATATGATGAGATATCACTCCTGTGATTAGGCATGTTTTATGCCACAAGTAAAGATATTTTGCAGATGCAGTTAAGTCTCTAATCAGTTGACTTGAGTTAATCAAAAGGGAGATTATCTTGGGTAGGCCTGACCTAATCAAGTGAGCCCTTAAAAAGAGATGGAAGAAGTCAGAGAGATGTTGTCCTATTAGTCTGGAAAAAAGCAAACAGCCATGGTGGGAACTGCCTATAGAGGGATGCCTACAGAGCATCCTCTAGGAACTGAGAGCAACTCCTAGTCAATAGCCAGCAAAAAAACAGGGACCTAATCCTACAACCACAAGGAACTGAATTCGGCCTACGACCTGAATGAGCTTGGAAGAAGGTCTAAGCTCCAGATCAGAACAGAGCCCAGCCAATAACCAGGCATGCCATGTCCAGACTTCCAATCTGCGAAAGCTGTGAGATAATAAGTAGATGTTCTTTTAAGTTCTATGTTATGGTAAGTGGTTACACAGCAATAGAAAACTAATACAGAAAGCCCCAAATTTAAACATATTTTATTTTATACATTTATTTATAAAGGCCTTTGCTCAGAAGCAAAATGTTGAGCTAAATGCTTATTTCCAAGTTGTTTGTTCAGAATATGGTGCAAAAGTTCTTAAGATGTTCCTAAGAAATTTCCAAGAAAACAATGTTTTACTTGAGTTTAAAGTCCCAGATCTACTAACTTCCTTAATCTATTATTTACTGAAATGTTGTACAGTTATATTTTAAAATACGGAAAACAAGTTGCAATACTGTTTTTTTTTTAAAGTTACAAATCTAATACACTGCTCATAGAAGTGAAAATGATAAAAGTATATACTTTTATATACTTGAGCCACCTCAATCCTATTCTGAGTTTCATTCCTTCAGTAAATATCAAGTGTCTGTTCTGAGCTCTTACCATGATAGACAGTGATCACTGGTCATCAAAAAATAGATATGACCCCTGCTATATAGTGCCTTTAGGGTAACAGATTCACCCAAGTCAACAAAAAGTTATACATTATGATAAGGACTATGCAAGAAAACAACAGTGTGCTTTGAGAACTAAGAAGGGTGTCAAGGGGGTCAAGGAAGGTCACTTTGAGGAAATAACATTTAAATTAAGAAATAAAAATGTTAATAATGGTTATCTATTCCTGCTGGTGGGTCATCTGCAAGTCTTCCTTAGAAATAAAACAGGTTTCTGGATGATTCTCAGATCAGAAACATCTCCCCTTAATATATGAAAAATCAATTAAGGGCTTTCTGTGTTAGAAAAATGGTCAATAGAACTGGAAATTATTTATTACATTAAAATCTTCAAAAGTTATCAGACAGAGTCAAGTAAATGTCTGGGAACTCATGATATTCACAATGGCCAACATGTATGAAAGTTTTATAACTACCTCATTCATTTTCCTTTTATTGAGCTTTAATAATAATAACTGTTGCATGAATAAGATCTCTGAAACATTTCCCACACGCTGTTAAATATTCATTGCATTTTCCCCACTGATTTCTTAGATTTCTAAACTTATTAGTTTATCTCTAGTGATACGGATTTCTAACTGTATTAGTTTATCTCTAGTGACAAGTTCTAAAAATTAACCAGGATATTTAGCATCTTGGTTTCCATATTTGTAAAATGAGGGGGTAGAGCTTAAAAAGGAAGTCATTTCCAGCTCTAGATTTCAAAGAGTTGTAGTTTCAAAATGGTTTTTGGCATTCATAAATGTGACTCTAACTGTAATTCTATTTCCCTCCAAAAGAGTTTACTGAAAACATCCCAGATGGTTATTCATGCATAAAGTATTCTGATGTTTAATGAAATTCAGTCAGAAGCAAGAAGTTGAATATATGGATGGGGAGGAAGAGATGGCAAACCCAAAAGTAGATTAAAAAATCCGAGTAGGATTAAACCCTCAGAAACCAACAGAAGGATTCTGTTGTAGTGGGAGAAACTGTATCTAGAAAACAAGGTGTGTGAGTGTCAACACTAACTTATGATACTTTGTGTGTGTGTGTTTTTAGTGCTGCTAATTACCTGCCAACAGTGATAATAATTACACTATGTAGAGCATCAATAATTTTCTTATGAGAAAACAGCTATCAGGCCCTGCTTAGCTGCTAACCTCTACATACTTTCTCATATCTACATGTAGTAGAGGAGACTTCATCAACTTTGGGTTCATCTCTCCACAGTTCCCAGGATCAATCACCATCTGAAAAAGGAGGGTCTAACAAGCTCCAGGCCAATCCTCCTGAGACTCAGCATTAAGTCATTCTTTATGCTTTGTTCCACTTTAGACCATATACCTAGGTGTTATGTTGGTTCCTTTTCCTGGGAATCCTGTTCTAGTAGCTTATCCCAATCTCTTCCTATGAGTAGGAGCCCTCTCTGTGCTCTCTCTAAAGATCTGAGCCTTTATCCTACAACCCTGCAACTACATGCAAGTGGGGCTTGTCATCTCTCTCCATCTCCTCAACATAGAATCAGTAACCCCCAGGGCTGAGGAATCTGCCTCTAACTACTTATAACTCTGGTCCTCTTTTACTATATTAATACTACAGACTTAATGTATCATCATTAATAACATGTAAAATTTATTAAGCTCTTCTAAGTGCTCAGCATTGTGCTAAGTGATTTTACATGGGTTACCTCATTTAATAATACCATATCCCTTCAGGTACCTCCTAGTCTGAATCAGTCATGGCAGTTCCATCCCTCTTACCAGGGATTGGCACAAATAACCTAATTTTGGCCACTGAGGAAAGTCCATTGAGAGGTTCCTGGAGGTATAGAAAGAAATGTAATCCCACCTCTTCTTTTGAACATTGTCCTGTCTGGATAAGGTAGCTGGAACTGATTCTGGTCTGAGAACACAACCATTATCAAGGATGACGGGGCAGAAAGATGGGAAGAACTGGGTCCTTGATGACACTGTTGAGCTGATGAATCAATCCTGGAATCCTGAAGTTCTTGGCATACGAGATTTTTCATTTCCTTAACAAATCTGAATTGAGTTTCTGTTAGTTGCAGCTAAAAGCAACTCATTTACTTATATAACAAAACTGAGAAGCAGTATCCAAAGAGTCCATAACAATAGACCACATTACTAAAACTCATTAAGTTCTGATGTAGAAACAACTATTAAATGGAGGCTTTTCTTTCTCTAGAAATATACCATGACTTGCCATTCAACAAGTTTACACAATATGTAAGGTGTTATTTTAACTGATAATACCTGGTATCATGGCTGATAAGAATGTTGATCAAATGTCCCTGGTGATACTAAAACCATCCTGTCTATAGAAAACAGCAGATTGTAAATAATAATTTGTAAAGCCAAAAGGAAGTATTATATGTCTCAATTCTGTAGATAAAGCACAATTGTTACAGCTCCATATGTCAGAGTTGGAAGTTAATGTTCCAATACTCTCATCTCTGAACTAGTAATCAGATCTGGAGGACATGTCAATAGAAAGATTTGACAGAAATTCAGAAGGAAAACCAATGGAGCCAAAGTACCCAGGAGAGAGAAAAACAGCTCGGAAGAAAACTGGGAAAGATCCCTCTCATTACCTAGAAATTTCTAGATATTCAAGGGTCCCTCCAGGAAACTGGACAGCTGCATGTAAATGAATGAAACTAGATTACTTTCTAACACCATACACAAAAATAAACTCAAAATGGATTAAAGACCTAAACATGAGATCTGAAACCATAAAAATCCTAGAAGATAACATAGCCAGTAATTCCTTTGACATCAGTCATAGTAACATTTTTCTAGATATGTCTCCTAAGGCAAGGGAAACAAAAGCAAAAACTATTGGTACTATACCAAAATAAAAAGCTTTTGCACATCAAAGGAAACCATTAATAAAACAAAAAGATAATCTACTGAATGGGAGAAGATATTTGCAAATGATATATCTCATAAGGGGTTAATATCCAAAATATATAAATAACTTATACAACTTAACACCAAAAAACCCAACAATTCAATTAAAAAATGGGCAAAGGAAACTGGTACAGCCACTCTGGAAAACAGTATGAGGTTCCTCAAAAAGTTAAAAATAGAACTCTATGATCCAGTAAGCGCACTACTAGGTATTTACCCAAAGAATGCAAAAATACTAATTCAGAGGGATCCATGCAGCATTTTCTACGATAGCCAAATTATGGAAACAGCAAGTATCCATTGATTGATGAATGAATAAAGAAGATGTGGTGTGTGTGTGTGTGTGTGTGTGTGTAATAAAATATTACTTAGGCATAAAAAAGAATGAAATCTTGCCATTGCAATGACATGATGGAGCTAAAGAGTATAATGTTAAGCAAAATGAGTCATTCAGAGAAAGACAAATTCCATACAATTTCACTCATATATGGAATTTAAGAAACAAAATAAATTAACAAAGGGGAAAAAAAGAGAGAGAGAGGCCAACCAAGAAACCGACTCTTAACTATAGAGTACAAACTGATGGTTACCAGAGGGAAGGTGGGTTAAATAGGTGATGGGGATTAAGGAGTGCGCTTGTGAGGGGCACTGGGTGATGTATTTCTAGGGCCTACAATAGTGCCAGGTGTGTTAAAGTGTTGAATCACTAAATAGTACACTTGAAACTAATATTACACTGTATGTTAACTAACTGGAATTTAAGTAAAAACTTAAATTAAAAAAAATAAATAAAAAATGGGCAGAGGATCTGAATAGATATTTTTCCAAAGAAGACATACAGATGGCTAACAGATGCATTAAAAGATGCTTAACATCACTCATCATCAGGGAAATGCAAGTCAAAACCACAATGAGATATCACCTCACACTTGTTAGAATGGCTAAAATCAAGAAGACAAGAAATAACAGTGTTGGTGAAGATGTGGAGAAAAAGGGACCTTGTGCACTGTTGGTGGGAATGCAAACTATGCAGTCACTGTGGAAAATAAGATGTATGTTCCTCAAAAAATTAAAAATAGAGGGCGTCTGGGTGGCTCAGTTGGTTAAGCGACTGCCTTCGGCTCAGGTCATGATCCTGGAGTCCCGGGATCGAGTCCCACATCGGGCTCCCTGCTCGGCGGGGAGTCTGCTTCTCCCTCTGATCCTCCCCACTCTCATGCTCTCTCTATCTCATTCTCTCTCTCAAATAAATGAATAAAATCTTTAAAAAAAAATAAAAAATAGAACTACCATATGATCCAATAATTTCACTATTGGGTATTTACCCAGGGAAAATTAAAACTTAACTCAAAAAGATACATGCACCCCTACGTTTACTGTAGGACTATTTACACTAGCCAAGGCATGGAAGCAGCCTAAGTGTCCATCAGTAGACTGCTGGATAAGGAAAATGTGGTACACACGCACACACACACACACACTGGAATATTACACGCCATAAAAAAGGATGAGATTGTGCTGAGACAACATGGATGGACCCAGAGAGAATTGTGCTAAGTGAAATAAGTCAGACTGAAAAAGACAAATACCTATGATTCCACTCATAAATGGAATCTAAAAATATGAATTGAAAAAAAGCAGAATCAGAACTATAAATACAGAGAACAAACTGATGGTTGTAGACCAGAGGGGAATAGGGAATTAGGCAAAATGGGTGAAAGGAAGAGGGAAATATAGGCCTCCAGTCATGGAACAAGGCCTAAATCACGGGAATAAAAAGCAGAGCATAAGGAATATAGTCAGTGATACTGTAACAGTGACGTAATGGGACAGATGGTAGCTATACTAGTGGTAAACACAGTATAATGTATAAACTTGTCAAATCACTAAGTGGTACACATGAAACCAATGCAACATTGTGTGTCAACTATACTTAAAAAACAAAAAAACAAACATAAAACAGACAAAAGTCCAGAGGCCCCTCCATAAAGATGTCACAACAAGACAGTTTCCTGGAAGAAGACTGAAAGTAACATTTAGCTTTCTAAATGAAAAACAAGGCAGGGGCTCTGCTGGTCTTGTCACTCTCCTGACAGATAATGTACTAATTCAAGTGGCCCATTTCCTTGTTGACAATAATGACACAATACATGTACAGAGTGTCTAAGAGCCACTGACATTCTGTCGGCAGAGAACAAATAGAAATATGCTTTGTCACCAAATACCAAATAAAAATAAATGTCAGCTGCTAAATTTGCAAAATTTAGTATGTTAAAAACTAGGGAACTGACAAGGTTCTAAAATTTTAAAGTAATTTTCCCAGGAGTCAAAAGCATAAAAATTAGCAGCACACACCACCCAAAATAAGCAGTGGACATAGAACTTGAAGTGCTCATAATTTTCTGTAAATTCAGAGAAGCTGTATGCTGCCATTTATAAAGGCAAACAGGTGTAAAGCACAACAAATATTTTGTATGTCCAGTACACAATTAATACGTTGTAGACATTAAGCTGCCTTAAAAGCCTTCCAAGAGACCCCTGGGCGTACCCAATTGCAGGCTCTGGCTGGGTGAGATATGCCTTCTGTGCACTCCCATGTTTCCCAGGGCATTCTACTAACAAAAAATCTGACCACAACAGACTCTCCATATGTTTACTGAATGAATAGCTGAAAAATTCTGCACATTACACAAAACTTCTAGAAATGTTATAATAAACTTATGCCTCACTTACAAATCTCTACTTTGTCTAGCCAAGGCATAGTCACAAGGTCGGGTGATCTCTTCTAGACAGCTCTTAACAGCATTTCAATGGTAAGCAGATTCATCTTTACTTCTAAAGACCTTCAAGGGAGAACTATCCTTGTCTATTTGTCACAATAATCATTAACTGCCAGTCTTATCTTTACCATCCTTAATAATTTCATTCATTTATCCAGTTATTCAATATCTATTCAACATTTTTTAAATTTTATTTTATTATGTTATGTTAATCACCATACATTACATCATTAGTTTTTGATGTAGTGTTCCATGATTCATTGTTTGCATATAACACCCAGTGCTCCATGCAGAACGTGCCCTCCTCAATACCCATCACCAGGCTAACCCATCCTCCCACCCCTCTCCCCTCTAGGACCCTCAGTTTGTTTCTCAGAGTCCACAGTCTTTCATGGTTTGTCTATTCAACATTCTTAACACACCTGGCACTACTGTGGGCCCTAGAAATACATCAGTGAAGAGAGAAGATCCTTGTGTATATTCTTGTGGGGAAATGGAGAGATAGACAGTAAATAATAGAAAAATATTAGGTAGTAGTAGGTACCATATAGAGAGTTAATTCAGGGGATGTGACATACAGGCATACCTCATTTTATGGTACTTTATTGCGCTTCGCATCTACTCCATTTTTTTTTTTAATAAATTGAAGTCTTGTATCAACTCTGCATTAAGCAAGGTTATTAATGCCATTTTACCAATAGCATGTGTTCATTTTGTGTCTCAGGGTCACATTTTTGTAATTCCTGCAATACTTCAAACTTTTTCATTCTTTGTTATGGTGATCTGTGATCAGTGATCTTTGATGTCACTACTCTAATTGTTTTGGGGAGCCACAAACCACACCATATAAGATGACAAACTTAATCGATAAATGCTGTATGTATTCTGACTGTTCCACTGACCAGCTGTTTACCCATCTTTCCCCCTCTCCTCAGGCATCCCTACTTTCTGAGACACAATATTGAAATTAGACCTATTAATAACCCTACAAGGGCCTCTAAGTGTTCAAGTGAATGGCAGAGTCTCACTTTAAATCGAAAGCTAGAAATGATTAAGCTCAGTGAAGATGGCATGTCAAAAGCCAAGTTAGGCAGAAAGCTAGGCATTTTGCACCAAACTGCTAAGTTGTAAACGCAAAGAAAAAGTTCTTGAAGGAAATTAAAAGTGTTACTCCAGTGAACACAAGTATGAAAAGAAAGCAGAACAGCCTTATTGCTGATATGGAGAAAGTGTTAGTGGCCTGGAAAGAAGACCAAACCAGCCACTACATTCCCTTAAGCCAAAGCCTAATTCAGAGCAAGGCCCTAGCTCTCTTCAATTCTATGAAGGCTGAGAGGGGTGAAGAAGCTGCAGAAGAAAATGTTGAAGCAGCAGAGATGTTGGTTCATGAAGTTTAAGGAAAGAAGCCATCTCTAAAACATAGTAGTGCAAGGTGAAGCAGCAAGTGCTGATGGAGAAGCTGCAGCAAGTTCTCCAGAAGACCTAGTTATGAGAATTAATGAAGGTGGCTACACTAAACAACAGATTTTTCAATGTAGATGCAACAGCCTTCTGCTTGAAGAAGATGCTATCTAGGACTTTCTTAGCTAGAGAGGATTAGTCAATGCCTAGCTTCAAAGCTTCAAAGGACAGTCAGACTCTGTTGTTAGGGGCTAATGCAGTACCCCCTTAAAACCATCATTTTAAGTCAAAGCCAATGCTTACGCACCATTCTGAAAATCCTAGGGTTCTTAAGAATTATGATAAATCTATTAATGCTTTATTAATGTAACAATAAAACATGGATGAGGGCACATCTGTTTAACACAAGGTTTACTGAATATTTTAAGCCCACTATTGAGACCTACAGCTCAGAAAAAAAGATTCCTTTAAAAAATTATTGCTTATGGACAATGCACCTGGTCATCCAGGAGCTCTGATGGAGGAGATGGACAATGAGATTAATATTGTTTATATGCCTGCTAATACAACATCCACTCTGTAGCCCATGGACCTACACGTAACTTTGACTTTCAGGTCTTACTATTTAAGAAATACATATATGTGCCAAAGATAGTGAAATACATATATGTGCCAAAGACAGTGATCCCTCTGATGGATCTGGGCAAAGTTTATTGAAAACCTTTGGGAAAAGATTCACTGTTTTAAATGTCATTAAGAACATTTGTGATTCATGGAAAGAGGTCAAAATATCAACATAAACAGGAATTTGGAAGACGTTGGTTCTAACTCTCATGGATTGACTTTGAGAGGTTCAAGATGTCAGTAAAGGAAGTAACCACAGATGTGGTGGAAACAGCAAGTGAACTAGAATTAGAAGTGAAGCCTGAACATGTGACTGAATGGCTGAAATTTCATGATAAAACTTGTATGGATAAGGAATTGCTTCTTATGAGAGAGCAAAGAAAGTGGTTTCTTGAGATGGAATCTACTCCTGGTGTAGGTGTTCTGAAGATTGCTGAAATGACAACAAAGGATATACAATGTTACACAAACTTAATTAATTGATAAAGCAGTGGCAGGGCTTGAGAGGACTGACTCCAATTTTGAATGAAGTTCTGTCGGTAAAAGGCTATCAAACAGTATGACACGCTACAGAGAAATTACTGATGAAAGGAAGAGTCAATCAATGTGGAAAATGTCATCGTTGTCTTATTTTAAGAAATTACCACAGCCACCTCAACCTTCAGCAACCACCACCCTCATCAGTCAGCAGCCATCAACATTGAGGCAAGACGCTCCCCCAGCAAAAGGACTCACTGAAAGTTCAGAAGATGGTTAGCATTATTTTCTTAGCAATACCGTATTTTTCAATTACAGCATACATACTGTTTTTTACACATAATGCTATTGTGCACTTAATAGACTACAGTATAGTATAAACATAACTTTTATATGTTCTGGGAAACCAAAAAATTCAGTTGGCTCACTTCATTGTTGTAATGTAGAACTGAACATGCCGAACCGTATCTCTGAGGTGTGCCTCGAAAATGAGGGCTCGAATGGGAGGTCAGGAATAGCCTTTTGGAACACGTGACATATGTATGAGTCGACTGAAAGAACCAACTGTGTTGCCATCAGGGAGAAGAATGTTCCAACAAGAGCCAGTGCAAATGTCTTAAGGTGGGAACAAGATTAATTTGTTCAAGGAACAGAAAGACAGCCAGTATGGGGCTAAACAAACAGGGCAAGTATTATGAGATGAATTGTCTCCCCTCCAAATTCATATGTTGAAGTCCTAACGCCCTGTATTTTGGAATGTGATTGAGTTTGGAGATAAGGCCTTTAAAGAGGTAATTAAGTTAAAACAAGGCCATTAGCATGGGTCCTAATCCAGTATGACTGGCATCCTTATGAAAAGAGATTAGGACAGAGACAGGTACTAAAGGAAGACCATGTAAAAACATAAGGGGAAGGTGGCTATCTGCAAACCAGAGGGAGGCTTCAGGAGAAACAACCCAGCCCACACCTTGATCTCAGATGTCTGGGCTCCAGAATTATAAGAAAATAAATTTCTATAGTTCAAGCCACCCAGTGTGTGGTACTTTGCTATGGCAGCTCTAGAAAATGAATACAGCAAGGTACTAGATAAAGCTGGGGATACAGGCAGAGGACAGACCATAAAAAACTTAGTAAACTAGCATCAGGGGTTTGAGTTTTAAGTGTTATCAGAAGCCACTGGGAATTTGAAGGAGGAGAATGACATAATCTAATTTACAAAGATAATTCTGGCTAGCTGCTTTGTGGAAAATGGACTGGAAGGCAAGAATGGAAGCAGAGAATTTAGCTAAGAGGCATTTGCAATAGTCCAAGCAAAAGATAATGGTGGCTTAGACAAAGGTGATGATAGTGGAGACAAAGAAAAAAAAAAACTGGCAAAATTTGGGATGTGTTTTGAAGGAGAGTTGGCAGGACTTGGTGGTGGATTAGATGTGGGAGTGAAGGAAAGAAAACAATCAAGAATGACTTAGATTTTTGACTTGAGCAATTGGGTGGATGAGATACAGAAAAGGCAGAGGAAAGGAACAAGTCTAGGGAGAAAATTCAAGAGTTCTGTTTTAGCCAAACAATGTGAAATGCCTTCTCGATATGGAGAGATCACCACATTTGAATATATTAACCTAGCCTTCTGGGGGTGTAGTCAGAACTGGAAGTAAGACATAAAACCAAGGGAAATTAGAACTATCTCAAACCGTGTTTTGCAGGAAGTGATGTGAGAAATCTGGCCTTGACAATTCCTCTTAACAACTGTATTCCAAGAAATAGATTCCTGGAGATATTTTTGAGGCATTCCTGTTGCACAGTATGGTGGCTGGTTGCAACAATGGAAGGAATAATCCCCCTTTGGCAGGAAAAGACTACTTAATGCACATGCATTATGATTGCACAGATCCCACCAGGATAAAAGGTCTGGAAAAAAATAAATGGATTGTAATGAACTTTCTGGATGTAATTGGTACGTTAAGGCTTTAAGCACTACTTACTGTCAAATGCCTGTGTGTTTTCTTGTTAGATTCAGTTTTGTGGAAGCTATAAAACATAGCAGTAGTATAAGATTTCATTCTTTCATAAACCATACATTTTGAAATTGTGATCACTTTGAACAGGAGACAGGGTGAAGTTCATTAAGCAGAGTTAGCAAGGCTATAGGAAGAACAACTTTCAAACACATTTTAGATCAATTAGTCCAAAATAATTTGTACCAAAGCACCATAGGACTAAATGGATGCTTGCTGTGCTAATTAAAACATTCTTACTCACTTATTCAAGTAGGTTTGCTAAGATCTCAATTTATAAACCCTTCATTAGTACATCCTAAATGACGGTTGTGTGTGCTAAAAATGAATAAGGCTGCATATCTTTTAAAAATATTATACTTACTAATTTTTTACCAATTGAGACTTTCTTCACAACTGGTACAAGTTGGTACTTTTTTAACTGTACGATATCGCCCAGTGTTTGAACACAATATTTAGGATGGTTTCTGAAATGCTGGGATTATTTTTGGGGGGAATACTCCTTTTTTTTTTTTTTCTCTCTAGTCCTAGACTTTTTTGTGTGTTGTGATTGCAGCCTTCATTAGAGATGGTTGTGACAGGCTGTGGTCACCGTTATGAGAGGATATAGTATTTCATTCTGAGAAGTTGCCTTCTGATTCCAGGCTGCAGCATGGCAAGTGATTTTGTAAATATTCACCCTTTGTCATATGTTCAAGCCTTTGCTTCTCCTAAAGCTTATTTAAAATATGGTAGTGAAAAACCACCAGCTGAATATTTGTATGCTTATAAATATTAAATACAGGCTCATTTCCAACTATAGTTGTATAAAATGGATAGTTTCAAGAAATTGTTCTTGTTTTTGACAGCTGTTCAAATTCTAACATAGTGGTAACAAAAATAGTGAGTAATTTCTCTTCTCTGTTATCGAATCTGGGTATCCTCAGCTGGACAGAGACTGGAACAGTTCGATAATATTTTCCTAATAGAAACATTCCAGTCAACGTTTTGCCAAGGAAAACTAATTATTGTCTAGCTGGTGAGTTTTGCCTTTCCCAAATAGTTTTAGAAAAATATGGTAACATTCTTGTCCTTACAGTTTTCTCTCTCTTTTTTTTAAAGTTTATTTCTGTTTCCAATTTATCACTAAGTATTAACTAACTTTCAACTAAAACATTTATCTGAGGAAGCAACTAGTCCCTTCTATAACATGGAACACACTTTGTAGCTGGCTTTGAGTAATTCTCAAAGTACAATAACCTTAATGTCATCTAGATTCTCTTATGAGGCAGTGCATGATGAAATTAGATTCTCCTAAATATCATTGCCCCTATTTGTTGTCTTTTTCCTTGAACCAGGACTGGGCTGGCTAAGTTCCATTGTCTCTCAACCAGATTTACTATGGAGCAGATGCATTCCATTTCACAACAGGAATGTGCTTATTATAAAATGTACAAAGCTTATAGTCTAACAAAGCACACAATCTGTTGGCAAAAGCCACTTCGTTTAACAGTGGGTATAGTTTGTAAAATTTCTGAATGTATCTGAACTAAATTTAGTATCATATAAGTTAACACTCAAATCTTGAAATAAATATCAAGTGAACACAGTAATGTTTATGCTAAACACAGAGCTGAATGCATTTTAGTATTACACAAATATACTTCCTAAGTATTTCCTATTAACATATAGTCAGCCAGATTTTCTTTGCTTCAGTTTCTCTTGGAGAGTACCTCAGGAACTTTGAAAAGTAGATTAACTCAGGTCTTCAGAGCACAATTTAACATACTGTCTCTTTAGTGATTAATGTCATTTAGTTTTTGTGCAGTGAAATGAAGTGTATCCTTATCAATACCCAGGGAGAAACTAAGAGGTATCTTTAAGAATAAGAAGAATATGGATAAATTTAGCTGTTAAAAAACTAGATTGCAACATTTTTTAAAAAGTATGACTGTTGGGGCGCCTGGGTGGCTCAGATGGTTAAGTGTCTGCCTTCGGCTCAGGTCATGATCTCGGGGTCCTGGGATCGAGTCCCGCATCGGGCTCCCTGCTTGGCGGGGAGCCTGCTTCTCCCTCTCCCTCTACTGTTCTCCCTGCTCGTGCTCTCTCGCTCTCTCTGTCAAATAAATAAATAAAAATCTTTAAAAAAATAAAAATAAAAAGTATGACTGTTAACAAAGATTCAAAGGAAATGTGCACAAATGAAAAGAGCTATGGTTGGTCAGTGGATAATAACTGTTGTGTCACTGATGGAAAAAGTTGAGAAATACCTGAACATTTAAAACTTCATCTACTACCTACGACTATAGTAACCACTCCCAAGGCAGATCTATGCACAGAAGACATGGCTTGTTAATGCATGCTTTCTACTATTCTAAACATTCAAATACTGATGTGTCTCTGGGTAAGGAAGAATGGACCACTTGTGGCCACATTGTAAGAGTCTTTTTCACTTCAATTACCAGCCTCTGGTTCACCTGTGTTCACTCCATTCAGGCTTTCACTGTGGGGATCCCCTTGCTTCTGTGGGCTATATCCTTGGACTGGACTTGAAATAGCCCCAGCCCAGCTTTTGCTCCTGCATTTCTAGTCCACGCAAATACTTCCACAAACTCTGGCAGTGTGTCTGTCCCCAACAAAGTGGCACTCTTCTGGCTCTGTATCTAAGTCATTAGTCACCCAGTTTCTTGCTCTTCAGATCTCCTAGACTAGTGCCCAGGGCATTTCCCAGCTGCAGGGAATATTTATCAACTCTCTGAGAGGTCTCTGTATAACCCACTCTCCCTAGACTTGAGATGAAAAAGGCAGCACATCCCATTCCATACATTCAATGCAGAAAAATTAGAAAGTACAGATCAGTAAAAATAAAACCATTAAAAACTCTGTAATCCCAATACCATTTATAGACCACTACTAATAATCTGTCACATAAACTTCCAAAATTTCCTACTGTGTTTATGGAAATGTTCTTCTGCTCATGCTGTTATTAATTTACACTGTAAGTACCCACATTCCATATTTAAATAAAATATGGGGCACTGTTATAAGGTAATTTAAGAATGAATTCACACTTTAAATGGAGATTGCTTTACAATGGATTTCTTCAAAAATTATCTTCTGAAAACAGTCTTTTGTTGTAAGATAGTGCCAGATATAATTAGTAAAGCTCCTTGTATTGAATTTCAGAATACTTCAATAATTTTATCCCCAAGCAAAGATTCAGATTTTTATAGTGATAACACAGCTTTATAAAACATTTAAATATTTAAAGAAATACTTCAGGACTGATCAGATATGTGTTAAAATTTGAGGATACAAATCTATGTCACAATTCATAGAGGTTTTCTTCTCTAAATATACATGAATCAGATAGGAGAAAGGAGAAAAAAAGGAAATATTTAGCTGCCAAAAAATAATCTGTTCTGAGACATTAGTAAAGATTTTCTTCTGCGATGATATGAGGTTTAAGTCTTGAACCAGTTGCTGGGAAAGTAACTGTACAACTGCAAAATAATTATTAAATTTTAGACCAGAAAGAGGTTCTCTGTTCTTTGTGGATATGCAGAGCAGACCCAGAATGCACCTAGTGAATCCAGGTCCTCAGTATGTTGAAGACACCTGATATCCCATAACACCTGGCGAGGCTGCCAACTACTTGTTCACACGGACTACATGCCATGGAATCCATTTTATGTCTCAAAAGGATTTAAAATTCATGAAGCTTGTTGAAAGCTCAACTGTCACATTCAACTCATTCCAAAGTGTATGGGAAAAAGAGCAGAGCAGACATTTCAACTGAAGCTATTATTGTGCTTGAATAACCATATTCCATTAAATTGCTAATAAACCTACTAGAAGATGTTGATCACATCAACCATACAGTTGCATTCCTTTCCTTTATACCAACTTGCTCAATTTCGTTTTATGCAGTATTACTCTTTCTGTGCCCTTTATTCCAAGGTTGCCCAGGATTCAAAGCACTTATTCAGTAAGTTTGTAATCCAGTTTAGTGTGCTATTAACAGAATTCTTTAGAGAAGATCATGGAAAAAGAAAAACTTATTTTTGGGTCAGTGACCAATTTTAAAGGAAACACATACTAAACCAGTTTAAAGGAAAAGGTCAGGATCCATGAGGTATTAAGGAAAGAAGAAAAAGAAAAAACATTCATTTCCACAATTTTCCGACATTCCTTAAAAATAAAAACAAGCCTAAGTATGGAATGGCAAGACCTGGTTCCCCGTGCTGTGGTGAACAATACTGCCATTCATAGGAAGTTAGAAAGCAGGAGTTTTTCCTCAACACCAGGGAAGTTTTGGCTTCCCTTCCCTTTATTTATTCTGAGGTTCAAAATTGAACCCTATAAATCTTGAGGTAGTCTCTCAGAACAAATAATAATATAAAATGTATTAAATGCTTCCAAGTTTGCTTCTTACTAGCATAACGAATTAACTCTCTCTCCATTACAAATAGCATATTAAGCCACTGTGGTATTAGTGTTAAATACTGAAAATAGACAAAGCTGAATATAGATCCTACAGAATTAGGCATTTTTAAAGAACTAATACAACGATCTCAGTAAGTCTATCTGATGACTGAGTTAAATAGTTTTGCCCTCACTTAAAGATTAACTGAAAATATATGATGGAAAAAAATCAAAGTTAAGGGAACAAATGTTATAATTTTAAAATTCTTTTATTAAACAGGAAACAATTTGTTTTCCTGTAATTTTTTTTCTATTCATTATATATATCTAAGAGCCTTAGAAGAAAGGATATGTATCCCCAAGCACAGGGTACCTAATATTTGTCTCTAACTAGTTATCCAATGGATAGAGTTGGGGTATCATTTCTTTCCATAAGGCAACTGGCCAGTATCAGAATGTTTGGGCTTTTTTCACTAGTAAAGTCAAGCTGAATAAAAGTAAAATTTATTTTCTGGATTATTTTATGATTATGAAAATATTTGTATCTTTTTACCTTTTTTTTAAAAAAGATTTATTTATTTATTTGAGAGAGAGAGAGTGCTTACAAGAGCGGGGGCAGGCAGAGGGAGAGAGAGAATCTTGAAGCAGACTCCCCACTGAGTGCAGAGCCCAGACATGTTGAGGGGCTCCCAGGGCTGGATGCCAGGACCCAGAGATCATGACCTAAGCCGAAATCAAGAGTCGGCCACTTAAACCTACTGAGCCACCCTCTATCTTTTTAGAGTGACCAAGATTAGGTGAAGTGAAAGAGTTTTACCTGCAGATTCCTCTCTCAAACACCTTAGTGAGAACACATAAAAACCAATTCTACATCATGCACAAAGCTGTGGTAGAGAGGAATTAAATGTTAAAGCAGCAATATCATTCAACAAAAATAAAGATGAGTAACAGCTCAATATAAAAAGCTGTGAAATTACAGTAATTTCACAACCCATCAGAAACAGCAAAACACACCATTACTTAAACAAATATTTACTGATCACCTAATAGATGTCAAAGCTAGATGCAGATATATGTGTGATAAATTTCTGAGCTGGAGAATTAAATGAAAAGAAACTAGCACATGATATAACTCATGGAATCATGGAATATTAAAATCAGAAGAGATCGGGACTCCTGGGTGGCTCAGTCGATTAGGTGTCTGCCTTCCACTCAGGTCATGATCCCAGGGTCCTGGGATCGAGTCCCATATTGGGCTCCTTGCTTGGCAGGGAGCCTGCTTCTTCTTCTGCCTGCCGCTCCCCCTGCTGTGCTCTGTCCCTTTCCCTAAGTAGAAAAATAAAATCTTAAAAAACAAATCAGAAGAGACCTTAGCAATCATAGAGATCAGGGAACCAAGTCCCATTAGCTTTAAGTAACTTTGCTCAGTCACAGGGGCTAAAGCAGGACTTAGAACCCAAGGCCCATATTTACACTATAACAAGACTCCTGACTCAGTAAAAATATATATTTTTAACAGATTTTATTTATTTATTTGCCAGAGAGAAAGAGAGAGCACAAGCAGAGGGAGCGGCAGGCAGAGGGAGAGGCAGACTCCCTGCTGAGCAGGGAACCTGATGTGGGACTTGATCCCAGGACCCTGGGATCATGACCTGAGCCGAAGGCAGACGCTTAACTGACTGAGCCACCCAGACGTCCCAGTCAAATGTTTTTAAGACAAAAAACCAGTGTTAAGACTACTAATATAAAATCATTTCTACTTAAACAGCTTTAAAATAATATGTAATTATATATACATAAAAACTTAAATTACCTTCTTGGACTCAAATACAAATTACCAGATTTCATTTATAAAGTTTTCATATTAGCTGGAATTTCAGTTTTCATAGCATGAAATGAGGAAGCATCTGCCATCTGATGAAACCAAAGATCACAGAATAGATGTGGCTTGGCACTGGAAGACAAGAGTAGGGACCACGGCCCTCTGTGACATTATCCAGGCAGGCACATTTTTGGACGTTTCCACACAATGCACACTTAGTGGCCCAGGTGTTTTTCAACTGTTTTTCAACTGATAAGAAAAAATTTTAAATCAAAGCCATTCACAATGTTTGCCAGATTTTCCCTAAATGGTTCTTTTGCAAGGCAAAACATAATTCCCTCTCTGCCAATATACACCCACAATACATACACACCCATGTACAATCAGGCTTTTGAGTAAACTGAGAATTGAAGATTTGGTTTCCTAAATAAGTTGAAAATCTCACTTCCTCTTCATTAACATCTAAAGCCCTAACTGCATGAAAAATTGGAAAATATATAGTATAAACTGCGACACAGTTATTGTATTTGATTCCTCATCTGATAGCTGAACACTTTGAAAATACATCTAAAGTGAATAGTAAACATGTGTCATATGAAAAAAGTTTTTGATGTGAATATGAGATAATAAAGTAATTTGGGCTGACTTTTACAGGTGACTTATTGGACTCCATCTTATTATTTCAGCCATATTCCACATATTGCATTTTACAAAGGACATAAGTGAAAAAAGATTTTGTTCACTACATATGGGTGGGTGTCAAATTTTGCAAAGCAGAAAGGGATAGAAGAAGTTAACTAGGGTGAAGAAAATCTCCCCTATTAAAGGCAAGATTGTAGAGGAGGCATAAGCTATTAAGAGGGAGTCCTTTGGTATCTTCTCCTTCAAGCTTTTCCTTCATAAGCTTTCCCCCAAATGTGCCACATGCAAAACTTAGCTTTGTTTAGGTGCTTAGCATGTTTCTATTGATAAAAATTTCTAGTAACCTAATGGGAAGAGGATTGCATTCTGCTCTAGAAGGCTTATCAAAAAACAGCAGATTAACACCCTGCCTACGGAGACTGGGATTCTTTTTAACAAGGAAAATCCTGGCAAATGAAATACCCTATTCTTACAGATGAAGTAAGCATCCAGACAATTGTTCTGTGACATCACTAAGCCCAGCATAACAGGAGAAGGCTCCACACATTTACCAGAAACCCTGCAGAAAATTTACGGTGACAGGTAAATAGAAAAGACACTAGACTAATGCACAGTTGAAATTCTAAATTAAAAAAAAACTTCCAGGAGTGCCTGGGTGGCTCAGTCAGTTAAGCGTCTGCCTTCGGCTCAGGTCATGATCCCAGGGTCCTGGGATTGAGCCCTGCATCGGGCTCCCTGCTCAGCGGGGAGTCTGCTCCTCCCTCTCCTTCCGCCTGCTGCTCCCCTGCTTGTGGTCTCCCTCTGTCTAATAAAGAAATAAAGTCTTAAAAAAAAATCTCCAGAGGCAAATTTCAAAAAGCTTTTTACCTTTACCATGTCTAAATTTCTAATGTGCTTTAAATGCAAAAATATGTCTTAGGGACACACAGGTACTTAAAAATATGATGAACATCATTGATTGCTCCATTATCTGTGAATAAATTATTTCCCTTATGGTTTTATCTGTGACAAATTTTACTTTTAGTCTCAACACAATCATTCAATGGTAAGAGCTATAAGGGGCCTTATAGAGAATTACCTAATAATCCCTTGTTTTCACAGATGAAAAACTGAGGTCCGGTTGAATCCCTTGTTCAAAGTTACTGGCTGGTTAAGTGTTCAGAGCTATATCTCCTGTCACCCAGATCAACGGGCAGTGCTCTTTCCTCACGTCCTTGGTACCATCCTCCCACCAATAATGGTCACAATAGCTATATTCAAAGATGGTGCCATTCTAATGTTCCTCCTGGATGATTTCCTATTCAAGCTTCCTAACAAATCCATGACGTATGTACTATTTTCACCACCATTCTCCACAAAAGGAACCTGAGGCACTGAGAGCTTAAGTAACTTTGGCAAGAGTCTGCCTCCAGAACCACACCACACCCTCATTCTTGACCATTACATTACGGTTGACTTTTCTTGTTGGAGAGCATTTTTGTACTCTATATTCAACATGCTTTAAGTTGAACTCACCTTTCTCTAAAACCTGCTGACATCCTTACTTTTGAACTCTGTTAAAGTCATCCTTGTCCTCTTCGTCATTAAGCCTGAAAACTTGGAGTATTCTTTGACTCCTCCCTAATTCCTCCCCCTTCTCCACATTTCTACCTTTGGAAAGGCTCTTGAACCCACATACATTGCAATTTCCTAAAGGTGGCCTCATTCCCTGCTGTCTGAACAATTACAAAGCCTCCTTACTGGTCTCTTCTTAATGGTCTTTTCTTCTGCATACACACTGTAGCCAGAGCCATTCTCCTAAAACAACAGAAATCATATTGGTTTAAAAACTGAAGCTTAGGGGGGCCTGGTTAGCTCAGTTGGTGGAGCATGTGACTCTTGATCTCAGGGTCATGAGTTTGGGCCCCACGTTGAGCATAGAACTTACATGAAAACAACAACAACAACAAAAACCCCCAAGAAAACCTAAGCTTACCTAACATTCATATTGGAAATTTTCTTCTAAATGTATAAAGTTTTTGTTTTTCACAAATTACTCCTTGAAACCTTATTCAGTTGTGTGAAGGTGATATTATTTTCCCTATTTCAAAGATGATGATGAACCAGGCCCCATGACATTAAGTAATATGCAGTAGACAATTTTTAAAACTACAAATTGTTATATATAAATTATTTTATTTTCCTATAACTGAACATACTTTCTAGAGACAGAAAACAATCCAGGTAAATGTAGTTAAATCTAATTTCTCAATCGTTTAAAAGTTAAACTAAGTTAAATTCAGGTCCTTCCTTTTCTTTTCCACCTCTTTCTTTCTAGGTGACATTCACACTGTGCATTTACAGAGAATTCTGTGCTGGAATATTCCAGGATATACAATCATCTCATCATGGTCCTAGATTCTTGGTCACTGGCACTGTCATAGCTGATATGGTCATACTCTCACTGGTCACCGATGACAGTGTTCATGTTGACTTCTCTAGCCATACATTCTGGTTCTGACTGTAAGATCCCTAGGCACTATTGACTCTCTCCTTTGTCTATCTCGTGTGTGTGCAGGCACACACACGCACATTTTGAGATCTCTCCATTCTGGCTGGTAGGAATACGAACTATTCCCAACTATTTTAAGTTCCAGGATTTTTTGGGCCTATTTTCTACTGGTTCTCTCTCCAGTCTTAAGTAGTTGCTTTTATGCATGCACAGACAAATTTATAGCCAAAGACTGAAGGAACAATTCTGCATATGTCTAGAATGCTCTCTTCATGAAGCACCCTCATCTCCTGTATTCTGTCCTGAAATTCTTTTTTTTTTTTTTAAGATTTTATTTATTTATTCATGAGAGAGAGAGGCAGAGGGAGAAGCAGACTTCCCGCAGAGCGGGGAGCCCGATGCGGGACTTGATCCCAGGACGCCGGGATCATGACCTGAGCCGAAGGCAGACGCTTAACCATCTGAGCCACCCAGGCGCCCTATGTCCTGAAATTCTTGACCTCCCCAAACTCTCATTTTTGTCCTCTGAACTCAGCAAGACCACTGAGCTCTGTTCTGTTCCCCTTCTCTCCTATGTTAAAGAATTGGAGAGCCTGGAAACAGACTCCAGACAGTGAGTTGAGGCAAGTATAGATCACACTTCATTTGTGTCCTTTCCCTCAGGGATCACAGTCCCATACTTCCTCTTCTACACTGTCTGAAAACCAGGGTTTCACATAATTGGTCCAGTTTTCTAACTGTTCACAACAAAAGGGAATTTCCTGTAGGCTTTCATGGCTAGAAGTAAAAGGCTCAAGCTCGTACACTCAAACATTGTAACTTTATTTTCCTAACGACCTCTGTGACAACATTCTTCAATTTCTCCTAATTCAAGTGATTGTTTTTTCTCATTAAAACAGTGAGGGCCAACATACTCCCCTTTAACAAATAAATGGATGGTCTAGAAAATAATTCCATAAGAACAAGTATGATTCTTGATGATTTTGGTGACAATGGTATGAAAGGGAGCAGACAGTAAGTGTGTTAAAAACTCCTTGAGGATTTATTTAAATGTTATTTAAAATGCTATGCCCTGATATAGCTATTAACTCTAATAGAGCTTGGAAGCTAATTAAGAAGGCCATTTGTAACTACACAGCACTGTGCTTCTGGACTGTGTTTAGGAGATGAACCTGTAGCAAAGAGATTAATAAGAAAATTTAGCCATTATATTAAAATTAACAGAGATCCAGAAGCACAATTCATAATTGCTGCTGATTCTTCTCCTCTGCAATATCTACTTAAGCTGCTGTATAAGAGAGCCTCGGCAGACCAGAGTGCCTTTGCTGAAGGAGTCAAAACCATTGGCATAGAGCAGGGCAGCTGAAAACAATGATCCACAGCTATACCCAGGGAGCTTTCCTAACTTGAAGCAAAAACAAATTCAGAACGGCCTGGGAAAAAATACTGAATTTTAGGCCTGGTGAAGAAAACTAGGAACATCTTAGAAGAAAATAAATAATAAATAGGTATTAAATATAATTTTAATGATGGGTATTCTTTAATAATTTGCTTTTAGGAGGACTATCTCATTTTAAAACACACTTTAAAAAAAAGATTTTATTTATTTATTTATTTTATAGAGAGATAGAGAGAGCACGAGCAGGGGGAGGGGCAGAGGGAGATGGAGAGAGAGAATCTCCAGCAGACTCCCAGCTGAGCACGGAGCCTGGCATGGAGCTTGATCTCAGGACCCTGAGATCATGACCTGAGCTGAAATCAGGAGTCAGACACTTAATCTACTGAGCCACCCAGATGCCCCTTAAGACACACTTTAAAAGAATATTATCAAGTTTGGAAAATGTGCCATTTTCTTCTTCAAATCATTTTACCCTGGGAAACTCATATGTTTGGATTGCAAGGCCTTATCTGATACAGTTTAGCCAGCAGTCAGGCCAGCCTCTCAAGGAGGTGGGCCAGGAGAGTCACTGAGTCCATAGACACTGGAATCTGCCAGACTTCATTTTGAGCATAAAATCAGCCATTTAATAGGAGTGTGACCCTGAGGTAATCCTCAACCTCTCCAAATCTTGGTCCCTTAACTTAACCTGTCCAACTTTTGGATCTTTTTAAAGTGGAGATTATAATAGTAACTATCTCCTAGGGTTGAGGGGATGATCAAATGAAATAATGCATGTAAAAGCTTTAGGACAAAGCCTGGAACATAGCAAACAATTTTAGCTATTGTTACTGTTGCTACTATTGTTAAGAAAAAAAAACCCAAACTGCCTCTTGAACATTAGCTTTGTAAATACAAGTTTTATAAAGAGTAAATGTCATAAACTATGAGGCTATAGAAATAATCTGAATGGTTGAATGAAAAGTAATTATCTAATTTTACCCCATCTTTACTGTTTTCCCTAAGAAATGAAACTGGAAGGATGGTGGAAGGGGTAACATATTTAATTTGTCTCACTTTCCCCCTCCCCGCCCCCCCATTTCTAAATGTGTTGTCCAGAATCATTTGGTCCCTTAGTAAACTATAAAATTACATTTTATATTAAAACTCATGAAAATCTCACTCTAAGAATCCGTAGGCATCTCCTCTTTAACTTAGCTGGATGTGGCATTCAGGAAGGTCCTGCTCAGACATACTACCACTCTAGGACAATCAATGGCTCTCTGAAAAAAATGACAAAAAACAAGAAAGTGTCACCTTCGCTGTGCTCCTGATGAAGCTATTTTTTTCTGCTTTCAATGTGGAATATTTGGTCTCCTGACTGATAGATGGCTTCTCTGTTAAGGTCCCAGGATTCACTAAAAAGAGTTGAGATAACCCCTGAGAGGTTGTACAGAAAAATGCTTAAGTTCACAAGCTTTGGAATTGAACAACTCCATTCAAATCCTTGTTCTGATAGTTGCTGATTGATTGGTCAAGTTACTTATACTCTGAGCGTCGGTTTGTTACTTATACTCTGAGCTTCGTTTTCCTCATTTATAAAATAGACATTAGAAGTGGCTTTTACCGGACAGGGTTGTTGTGAAGAATAAAATGGTATATGTAAAGCACTTAGCATGGTGCCCTACTCACAGTAAATGTTCACTGAATATTACTTACTTACTATCTGTTAAATTTTAGCCTGGGAATCCAGATAATCCACACAAAAAACTCAGGACACGGACTACATGCCACTTCCCTCACTACCGATTAACTCATCCACTGAACAGACGTGTGCTGAGTGGCTGATGCTGTGAGGCCCTGTGCTCAATTCTTTCCTTCACTGAAATCCTTTGTCATGAGGGGCTTTCCCGGAGACTGTGAGGGCAGCATCTCTGCTCTCGTGCTAATGGCTACATCACCCTGGGACCTGGTGAAAGACCTATCACATAGGAGATGCTAACAAGTTAGGTTGTTTTTTCTTTTTGAATGAATATATAAGTAAAGGATGAATGAATGAATGACATGATACAAGGATGAGTAAAATGAACTCTTTGATCTCAGAGAACTTGTGTTCTAGCTGAAGTTGGAATTAGCCTCCAAAAGGAAAATGAAAGCAGGAAGGACTTAAGGAGGGTATTTCAGGTAGTAGGATCACCATGAGTAAAATACTGAAAATTTCTTTATTTTTTAAGATTTTTATTAATTTATTTGAGAGAGAGAGCACAAGCGGGGGTAGGGGGAGCAGAGGGAAAAGCAGAAGGAGAGGGAGAAGCAGACCCTCTGCTGAGCAGGGAGCCCAACATGGGGCTTGATCCCAAGACCCTGAGATCATGACCTGAGCCTCAGGCAGATGCTTAACCAACTGAGCCACCTAGGCAACCCCCCTTTTCTTAAATACTGAAAATTTCTATTATACTTATGCTAGTATAGTCCAGCAATAATGGCAAAAGAATGTGTAATCAAACTTGACATTTCTAGAAGACCTTTTAACTTTCAACAAAAAAAAACCCCCACAGAAATATATTTATTACTTATCATAGAAAAAAGAAACTCTAGTCAATTTTATATCTGAAGTCAAAGGAGAAAAGAGAATATGCTGTCACATACTGTTCTATGTCCAGTCAAGCCTAATCCTGTCTCAGTGTCCTTGCCTTATTTGCCAGTGGTTAGGAGTACCAATTACTACCCACTCCTCTTCTCCATCCTACAGCTAATTAGGAAGAGACAAAGGCAGAATGGGGATCAGATATCAGCTTTATCCAGGGTCCCCTGGTAAGGATCTAATTGGAGAACTGGCAAGGTCTCCTACCTACCCTCCAGTCAGAACTGAACACAACCTGATCCATGAGCTGGGCTGATGTCATTTTAAAACCCAATCACACCATTCTTCACCCCACCCACCTGTCCCAAGGCATTCCCCAAGGAAATAGGAAACAGAGGGGAATGCTTGGCTGAGCAAAGAGATAAAGGGGGAACCCACTTCCTACTTTAAGCAAAATGACCTGTGAATCTACTAAAATATGTGGCTGACCAACATGACTAGCAACTTACTACCATGGATCAGAGGACCAGAATGTTTCAGTGCAATGGACTCCTTTAAGAAAACATGAGGAAAAGAAATAAAGAGTCCCTGCATCCCCTACTCCATGTGCAACTTTTTATTTGGGAGAGAGAGGATGTTATACCGTATTTGGATGAAATAGATCCTTGTTCTTCTGCTATAGACAGCAGAAAGCCAAGCTTCCTGATTTGGTTTATTTTATCTCTAACTAAGAATGGCCTGATACGACAAACTTACAGCCTATAATAACTAAAAAAGCAAAAACCAAACCAAAAAAAAAAAAAAAAACCCAAAACAAAACAAAACAAAAAACTCCAGAAACAAAGCCAAAACCAAAACAAAACAAAAGTACTATAACTCAAATATCCTAAAACCAAACTGATTCCATTGTTTATATATCTTATAAGTATAATCTGGGAGGAATTAAATCATTTAGTTGCCTGAGTGTGCAGTTTTCATCTTGGAGACAATGCAAGAAAACAGTATTACCCAAGTTCAATACATGTTTAATCCATGTTTTTTTGAGATGTCATAAGGAGTGCAGATAGAGGACCTCGCATTTTTTTGAGATTGCACCTATGTCAGCCCTGTTAAAGAAACAAAACTGTGGAGTTGTGAAGGTCCACTTTTGTTTGTTATTTTTGTTGTTGTTGTTTGGTCCATGTACCTGAGTAGACCTGCAAATTTTTGCTTAGGAAAATCTTGGCTTTGTTTTGCTATGTCTGCTACTTTTTCATAACAAAATCATGAGCTCATTGGCACAATTTATTAAAAACAATCAGGGAGAACTGTCTGAAGAACACACAGTCTACTCTTCCAGAAATTCTAAAATGTACACCTGAATTAAAAGAGTTCATCTACTGAATACTGAATTCAATGAGTTGCACCTACTATGGAAATGTGATAGATGATGCTATTTATATCATCACACTATGGCCACATGGGGCCCCAAGAAGAACTTCTGAGCTTAGTGGTAAGAATACTGTTCCTTCTTAGTAACTGATTTGCCTGTATCTTTGGGTCGTCACAGACTGAAACACCTACCAGGTCCATGTCTTACTGTTGGCAGTAGAAAGTTTAGAGTGGAATTTGTGACCCATCTGCAACAGTGGCTAGATCATGCCTATCATTAACCGCATTCCTGGCTCTTCCTGATGGTAATTATTCTTATTTTCTTCCGTTCTCCATATTTTGATTGATTCTGCCTTGTATTTTATATACCCTACTAAGCTGTCTTCTCTCCCTTCTGCAGCATGATGATGCATAAATGGAAAACATATAAAAATGTAAGCAGAGATATCATCCACATGCACAATGTGATTACACTCTTCAAAGACCTGGTAAGCAAATATCTGAGATTTCTTTTTTTTTTTTTCCCCTAAAGATTTTATTTATTTATTTATTGGAGAGCGAGCGAGAGAGAAACAGCATGAGAGAGGAGAGGGTCAGAGGGAGAAGCAGGCTCCCCACTGAGCCGGGAGCCTGATGTGGGACTCGATCCCAGGACCCTGGGATCATGACCTGAGCCGAAGGCAGTCGCTTAACCAACTGACCCACCCAGGCGCCCAATATCTGAGATTTCTAAAGCTTTATCTATACAATTCTAGAACAATGGGCTGAAAAGTGAACACTTCTAAGTACACTAGCTTGACACTCTTTCATCAGTAAATTCTGATGCTATGTAGAAACTGCCTTTGAATATTAAGAGTAGCTATGATAATATACCGTGTTGATACAGTTTAACAATAAAAAGACAGAAATGTTCCCTTTTTCCACGAGCCTAGAGCTCCTAAGAGAAGGGAGACTACTGTGAAAACGTGAAATTCATTAAAAGTGAAATCTTCCATTCCTGACAACTTCTTTTTATTTGGATTTATTCACTTTCCAGGGGGCAGAAAAGAACAACAAAATATAACCAAAATAGGGGCGCCTGGGTGGCTCAGTTGGTTAAGCGACTGCCTTCAGCTCAGGTCATGATCCTGGAGTCCCGGAATTGAGTCCCGCATCGGGCTCCCTGCTCGGCAGGGAGTCTGCTTCTCCCTCTGACCCTCCCCCTCTCATACTCTCTCTCTCTCTGTCATTCTCGCTCTCAAATAAATAAATAAAATCTTTAAAAAATATATATATATATATAACCAAAATATTAAAGACAGTTTTAACAGCATATACCAGAAGAGCATGGTTCATATTTACCTTAAGGAAAAAGGTTCCAATGAGGCCGAAATATAATTTTACTTTGAATTTTAAGAGAAGCAGCTTTTGAGCTATTTTAAAATTCCTTTCATTTAAGCATAGAATCAGATATTATTACATATAAAATTTTTAAAAGCACTATTACTATCTTATTTGAAAGAAAACATTTTTTATAAACTGTTTTGCACCTAGTTCTTTTTTAATGTGCTCTGAAATTGTGGTTTTTTAAAAATTCACCTCCTGTTTCTTTTCCAGCCAGGGTTCAAGAGTGAATATTTTTTTCTCCTCAATTAGTCTTACACCTAATAACAAATGAGACTGCTTTCCGAGTTTTTTAGTGACAAAATATTTTAAAAAGACAGTATATATCTGAATTTCCCCCACACCGTTTCAGACTCAAATTTGTTATTTTCTTCTGAAATCTGTAATTTGTTACAAATACCAAGATATAAAAAAGCACTCTTCTGGATTTTCTGGTAAATACAGCTGACCTAAAGTTTCATTTCTAGAAAACACAATTAACCAATTAAAAATCTTAGAATTTTTGTTTTTGTTCCAAAAATATTAGTTTAACCTCAACAGATATCTGTTCTCTTAAGACAGCGGTGTGTGCGCCCATAGAAGAGTATCTGTTCCAAGAGATAAGAAGGGAATCTGTGTGTGTTGGCAGTGGGCTGGGACCCTCCCTAGGGCCTGCTAGGGTTTGATCTGGAGAGGAATGATAGCAAGTTTGAGGAAATTTTTCCCTTGAACATGGAAACTCCTGGGTTTACCAAATAGAATTACAGAAAAGAAGCAAAACAAAATGAAACAGTTATATCCAAGAAAAATCTGAGAAGAACCATTCAAAACGTGCGAGACACACTGTACTTAAAATGTACTTGAAGGCTCATTTCTGTAAGGGCCGTCTAAACATCCCCAAGCTCTACTATTCAGGAATCTTATTTCCAGGCACAGTGTCCTGGAGCATTTGCAATTTTTCAGTTGGAACTCTTAGCACTTTAAAAATAGTCTAAAGTCAGAAATTGAAATACTGATCTATTTTTCAACCCCCAAGTCGCTCCTTAGTCAATATAACACTGAACGTTTCTGAACAAAGGGATTCTTAAGGCTGGCTGTGGTTCAGGCATGTCCTAAACTTATTAAGGGGAAAATAAGTTATTCACAAAAGAAAAAAAAATTATGTCTATCCTCGGTTGGAAAAGATCTATTTTCCCCTTAATGCTGAATTATGTATTCAATCAGTTCAGATTTTATTTTGGACCATTAATCTGTAATTTAACAGAGCTGTTAAAATAAATGGATGTTTCGGTCTATTTTATGTCAGGTTGTTTACTAGAAAAATAATTCAGTGGGCTGAACATATAAAATATAGTTTCCCTTGTGTGACTTCTTACAAGTGGATACATATACCCTTGGAAAAATTTACATGTTACATTTTAACAATGTAATTGCTGACAGTAAAACACTTCAGGTAATACAAAACAATTTCTATATCTTAAATCATAACTATATTCCTCCTGCGACCTTTAATAGGATAAGAAATCTTTCTATAACTAGTTTTTAACAGTAAATTTCGAGAATATTTTCAAGCCCACACAAAAGGTTTATGTAATTTTCCTTTAAGAATTGCATATTATATTTCGCAAATAAAGCTAGAGAAATGCATAACAACATTACAATTCACAAATATTAAGAGAATTCAATGACCTCCATTTCTAGGATCCACTCCTTAGAGAATGCCACCTGGTCCTAAAGATCCATTTTACATGAAACTTCTACCTAAGGACTGCAGGTGACAAACCTTGCAAGACCACATTCTAGAAGGTACTGCTAGGCTTCATTTGTCCTTACCATAGCTGACTGCCATCAAACTGCCATCCAAAACTGCTTTAGGGAAGCAGTTCCTCCGCAATCTTTTCAACAGATTCCCTGTTTTAACATCCACCTGTGTTACTGCAGAACAGTCTGACCCGGATTGTGCCATGGAGCAAATAATAACACTAACTGCAACTCCAGACAGAAAAAAATAGAAGTCAATTTTCCAGACTCTTGTGGGAATACAGAGCATGTCTGCTGAAACTGAATCCAAGAGTTCAATGATATTGTAGACTCAAGTATTTCTTTATATTCCACGTAATGGCTTTTCCGTTCTTGGTGTTTTATAACACACTACTGAGCCATGATTTAGAAAGTGAGGGAAATTCTCCCTCTCTCTCCCTCCCTCTCTCTCCCTCAAGTTGAATTGTATGAAAATTATAATTGCAAAGTGAAACTCTAACAGAAAAGCCACAAGGGTTGTTCCATGTAGTGCTTACTGAATGCCACTGCTGCGATTTAAGTTAGTTTATGCCGATTTTCTTTATTTCCGGGGAACATCATTTTCTTTATACATTAAACCTAAACTTCTTTCCTTTGGGTTTTGTTTTGCTTTATTTTTGCCAGGGAATAACCAACTCTACAATCTGTCCCTAGGACAGCCTGAGCATTATATCCTCACTCTCTGTCATTTACCTCTGTTTTATCTTCTCCTGGCAAGGATGGACATGTTCTTTGGCTGATACTACTGTTAAGCTACATTAGGCTTTCTCTTTTTACGCAGGGGCTACCAGATTCTCTATTAGTTCTATACAGCTGCCACTTTATATTATTCTGAGAGCAGAGATGCTAGCAATTCTCTTCAGTATAACTGAATAATAAGCCAAATGGGTTCATTTCCATTTGGTGTACAATCAAGCATAATAACAAAGATTACCTAAAAGAAATAGGGTTAAAACTGTATCTAAGACTACAGAGGGAAATACTCAAAAACCTGAGGAAAAGATACTGTTTTCCCCTGACATTAAAAAACTTACTGTAAAAATAATGTACTTGGTTCTATAAAGGGTGTACGTCATCAAATTGTTAGTACAGACATTGAGTGATTTCCTCTAAACAAACACAGGTGTCAGGAAGCTTAAGCATATAAATAGGGTCAGTCTTTATTTTTCTGTAAACTTGCTTTAAAGTCTTAAAAAGTAATGTTCTGGATCAACAGAACAGGGCTGGTACCAAGGTGCAGTTCATTCCCTGCTCTGCATTTGGCTGGGAAAATACTTGGTCCATGGCTGAAACTAAAGTGCCCTTAATGAAGTCCTGCTTTATAGCAGTGAATAGTAAACTGGAGATGGCATGTTGGAAAGGAAGTCTTGAAAGAAGGTGGGGTCCATAACAAGAGGACCTCACAGAGAGAAGGGAGGCAAGAAGCCACGAATCACAAATGTTTTGTTTCTCTGCAAGAAAGAAGGCCAAGGTGTAAGACTCTTCATGTGCTCTTATCCCAAGCTCCTGAACATGAGATGTTCTTATCCACTCATCCGAATACATCTCTGTTGAAATTAGAAGTAAAACAAATAGTAATGTTGCCAGCTGAAAACA
This sequence comes from Mirounga angustirostris, assembly GCF_029215605.1. NCBI lineage: Eukaryota > Metazoa > Chordata > Mammalia > Carnivora > Phocidae > Mirounga > Mirounga angustirostris. The sequence continues at coordinate 119,563,955 of NW_026991712.1, read as the reverse complement.
AACAAGGTGTGGTTGTGAGCATTTAAGAGCATATTGGAATTAGCCTCCCAGTTTTAGAGAAGCTGAGAACTGAGGACCCACTACGTGACAGGGCTATGATATTTCCTTGTTTGAGTACCATAACAACCTTGTGTGGTGTACATTGTTATGTTATTTTACAGGTGTGGAAGTGGGGGCCCAAAGAAGGCAACTTGCTCAAAGTCACACCACCTAGAACATCAAGCAGCCAGGATCATAACTCAGGCCTGTCCAACTTCAAAACCCACATACTTATGTCAAAAGCTTCATCTTCTTGAGAAATTTATGGGATAGAATTTTATCCTGGGAAACTAAGGAATAGACTCAAATCCAATAAAATACCTTGCTTTTAAGTTTAGATTTGTTATGCCCTTTTTCTTTTTAGATCTGTAGCCCAAACATCCTTTTCCTCTCATCAAATGAATCATTAACCTCTATGATAAATTATGGGATTCTCAATAATGTGAAATTATCACCAAGTCCAAAAAGAACATAAATAAAACTATTATATATTTTAAAACTTGAAATGTGAGTAAAGATATATATAAAACATAATAAACTTAACACATTCATAAATAGTAAGCTGAAAAAAACTATATTCTGCGAGCACAAGCTGCAGCAGTTGGGGGGGGGGTAGGCAGAGGGAGAGGGAGAAGCCGACTCCCCACTGAGCAGGGAGCCCGATGCAGGACCCTGAGGTTATGACCAAGGCGAAGGCAGACGCTCAACCGACTGAGCCACCCAGGTGCCCCACTATATTCCATTTTTATGGTATTTTTAAATTTCTATATTAAAAAAATATTATATCAAAGCTTTATAATTACATGCTAAATTACAAAGTAATGTATGACTCAGAGAAATGAGGAAAATTAAAGTATATTTAATAAAAATGAAAGAAAATCTTCATTTGAAACATAATAACACACGCACATTAGTTTTCATTAAAAGAGTTTAGACCTTCCTAGTTGAGTGTTTGTTTTTGGTGTCTGCATCCACTTTTTAAATATTTCCATTTCCTCCACACACATAGCTCTGAAGAGTTATGAACAGGAAGTTTTCTCCTGTATTTTCCCCAGTAGAAAGTTCTCCAGCTGCATACTGACTTACCCATTGCCCCAAATGTTAAAGTCCAGGACAAAGTTTTAATTACTGATTTAGGAAAGATGAGACATTTACAAATTTAATACATTTTGTCCTTTTTTTCAGACCATGTAGAATGAAGCCTCAGTATGCTTGAAAAATCTCTTAGCAACTGAGAGGAGGGCCGGCCAACAATGGATGATTCATTGATTTAGCTTGAGTGTGCAGGAATGTCTGCCAAAGGTCTGCACAGACTCACATTGCTAGACACTATGGTAAAACGTATTCTGACCTCTTTTAAAACTCTATCAGAGCGGAAAGCTAAACTTGCAGCTTTCCAGCAATTCACTGGCATCTGGAAATATGCTTGAATTACAATATCTTGCTTTGAAAATAATCAATAGACTTTCTTAGATTATAATTTTCACCTAATTTAGACAATAGCTACCATAATTAGGGATTTCCAAGGGGACGCCACTGTGTTTTTAAGCACTAAAAATAATGGTTGCCCATTCAATTTAAATCTGAAAGGAGGCTTTTTTGAAATCTGAAACTGAAAGAACTGATTGTTAGCTTTTTGTAATATTGACCCAAGGATTATGCAAGATTACCTTAAACAATAACTTGCACATTTAAAATTGGTAAACAGTATGCAACAGATACCCAGTTTCTGTCAGTGTATGTATATAGGTGGAGATTATACCGAAACATCCTATCTTATGCTTACATAAAATTCAAAAGACCTAAATTCTTTTGCTTACATCTGTCATTTCTCTTCTCCAACATCCTTTTTAGGGTAAATATTATTTCTCCTGCTTTAGAGTTGGAAGACAATGCACATGGAATTGAAATTGTTTGCTTGAGTTCATAGCTATTCAAAGGCAGGTCCCAATTTACAATATGGATTTTTATAGTTTAAAATTCAGTATTAGATTCACCATACTACTTCAGCCATCACAACTTCAGCAGCAATAATAAAAATCATTCATCCAGGGGCGCCAGGGTGGCTCAGTCAGTTAGGCGTCTGATTCTTTGTTTTGGCTCAGGTCATGATCTCAGAGTCGTGAGATGGAGCCCCATGTGGGGCTCTGAGCTGGGCGTGGAGTCTGCTTGAGGATTCTCTCTCTCTCCCTCTGCCCCCTCCACCTTCTCTAAATAATAATAATAATAACAATAATAATAATAATTCATGAAATCAAATTCCTTTTTCCCCAGTGTTGGACAAAGACATACTTTCTAGTTTCTTTTGCTCTTGACAAACATAAGCACAGAACAAGGAATTTTCTGCCTTGAAAGGCTTCTGCTTTTGGCTACCTTACTTCATCCTTCTCCTTCTTCTTTTCCTCCTCCTTCTCTCCTTCTCCCTCTCTTTTCCTTGCATTTCTTTTTTTTTTTTTTTGCAGGGGGGTGTGTGGTAAAATATTCAGACAATAAAGATTAACTGAAAGATTCCACCCACCCTCCCTTCTGGTCCCTCCCTCAGAAGTAACCACTGTTATCAATTTGGAGTATTTTTTTTCATACTGTTGTCTGGGTATCTGCATAATTACACAATGCATTTAAAATAAGACATATAATTTTGATTTGTGGTTTATTTTCTCTGTTTAATATATTATCACATTGTTCTATAAATTACTTTTTTTAAAAGCACTTCTTGGAAATGTTTCCATATTTGTACATCTACTTCATTTTATTTATTTTTAATTTTTTTTATTTAAAGATTTTATTTATTTGACAGAGAGACAGAGAGAGAGCACAAGTAGGCAGAGGGAGAGGGAGAAGCAGGCTCTTGCTGAGCAGGGAGCCTGACACAGGGCTTGATCCCAGGACCCTGGGATCATGACCTGAGCTGAAGGCAGATGCTTAACCGACTGAGCCACCCAGGCACCCCCATCTACTTCATTTTAAAAATTGCTAAAAAGTATCTCATAATATATACCTTCCCCTTCTGAATGGGGTGAATTACACACCTCCACTAAAAATGTAGCTGTTCTTCCAGCGTAAGCTAGATGGACAAACAGAATGAAAGAGAAATATATGAAAAAGTACAAACAAGTAAGGATATTTAATTTTTTACTTAATTCACTGATGACAATTCTATACATCTGATAGTAGCAGAAGCAATGAATGGGCTTACTACACTGAACAATTTGAACTAACCAGTAAAAACTGAGGAGTAAAGTGGAAAGGATGGGGGATCTTGCAAGAAAGGGGCCATGTCAACTTGGGGATCACACAACAGGTGTAGAGAGCTTTATGGGGCAAACTTCAATAAAATATGCATGGTCCCTGCCCTCCCAGGGCTAATAACCTAACTTTATTACTTTCCAACTTCATCTCCTGTTCTGCATTCCCATAGTCACTGTGAGTCCAGACTCTCAACATGTCCAGCATCAACTACTATAGGAGCCCTAAGAGGTTTCCCTGAATCCAGTGTTTTGAACGTCTAATCTACACAGAGATACTGCCAAACAGCAAGATCTGATCACATCACTGCCCCAATGAAACACCTTCATTATTTGCCACTGAACTACAATATAGGATGAAGCATGACATCTCAGCTTGGCATCCATAGTGTTAAGTGCTCAGTGTTTCTCCTGCCACTTAAAGTTCTAGTTACGTCAAACTTCCTACTGGTGCATAGAGATCCTCTGTCATACCTTTATGCTTTTTCACATAGTGTCTAAACTACCCTCCACCTTTCCCCGTCTGGAACGCCGATTCATCATTCTAGACTCAGCTCAAACATTGTTATCTTTTGTGAAAGGGCTACTGAACTCCACAGCAGGTATTTAGTTCTGTGCTCCCAGAGCAGTTTGCATTCACCTCTACAATGGCATTTCATGCTGTAACAGCATTATTGGAATGCACGGATGAGCCTTCAACCCTGTTTATAGGAAATGCTACTTATTGGTCAAAACAAATTTTGAGGATCCTATGCTAAAGTTTTTACCAAAACTCAAGCTATCAGTCATAACTCATTGCTTCACTAGTCTTCATTCCCTACTTGAATTGTTGTGCTAAAAGTTAACTAGGGAGGTTCAATGCCTATTTAATCACAATGATTCTCCTTACATATATACCAGCAGAGACTATGAAAAGATAGATCTGAAAAAAATTCCTTAAAATTAATGTTTATCTCCTTTTGAGAAAAGGGAAAGTGAGATTAATATTGAATATCTTTAGTTTAGGTACTAAATATGATTTAGTTTAGAATGCATAAGTTGAATATATTTTAAAAGATAACTTTGCAGTGATAGGCATAGCTTAGTCCCAAGAATATTTTGATTATCAATTTTACTTAACTTTATCTCATCAAAGCAAGTAAAGCAATGAGAAATATCCCCCTGCTTCAGGTGTAACAACCTTGGGAAATATGGACCAAAGCCAGGAGCAGACATTCTGATGAGTGAGGGAGATATTATAACAGTGTAGAGTCACCATCAAAGTGGGGTTAGGCTGTTGTAGACATCACCTATGGGGCTGAGATGGTATCTTGAGATCCAACTCTATCCAACTATGTTTTTCATAGGTCCTCTGACTGAGTGTCTGGCCAGGACCAGTGCCAGGCCAGTCCTGGTCCAGCCCACAAGTTATTACAACATCATAAAAACCACTGCATTGCTTGGGAAAATATTCAGCCACCGCCATCCATGAAACAGAACAATAGCAGTTTGACAGAGAGGCAGAAGTCTAAGAAAGAGCAATCAATTGTTATAAATTATCTGAATTAAATTTTCACACAAGGGCTTTTAGAATAGAATTATTGCTTAAAGAAAGGTAGGCTTGTAGGCTTCAGTTTTTGTTGTTATTTTGGCGTGGCTTTAAAAATAGTTAACTTTTGGGGCGCCTGGGTGGCTCAGTTGGTTAAGTGACTGCCTTCAGCTCAGGTCATGATCCCAGAGTCCTGGGATCGAGTCCCGCATCGGGCTCCCTGCTCAGCGGGGAGCCTGCTTCTCCCTCTCCCACTCCCCCTGCTTGTGTTCCCTCTCTCGCTGTGTCTCCCTCTGTCAAATAAATAAATAAAATCTTAAAAAAAAAAAAAAGTTAACTTTCACAAAGAAGAGGAGCTAAAACAAAGAATCATGAATTAAACATCTGGCACGATTGCAATAAGTAGCCGAGAATAAGATTTTAAAAACAAACTACAAGTATTGAGGTCAAATAGGACAAAGAAAAGACTTGACATCACTGGAAAAGCAATTAGAAAGATAATGGACCTGCCTTAAGTAAAATGCTCCTTTGTCTGACAAAGTAAATGTGGACCCCAATAGGGAGGGATTGGTGTGGTGCTGATTACCACATCATGCTATCACTATCTTTCATTTCTGGATCCCAGCCTTTAGCAAAATGGCTGCTCGGTGTACATCTGTCTAGATCCAGATGCCAAGACAGCAGACAATTAATTCTATTGGGCCCTAAACATAAAGAGTGTGAAAGAGACATCTGCAGTTCTTGATATCTGCCATGATGACAACTGCTGAGCCATTTGAGGGTAAATGCTGTGTTTCACTCATTTCGAGGCTCCCCATGGAGATGGCTGCTGAGGACTTCTTAGAAGTCTTATTCTGGTCATGCTGGCTTCTGCTCTGAAAAGGAGGAATCTTAAGAAATCAGAGAAAGATCAGCTGAAACCTCTGTCCTCTGCACTGTAGAAGCCAATCAATAGCTGGAAAAGGAATTAGAAAGGGATGAAAGCAGAACTTCTACCCCACCCAGGCCTGGAGGAATGTTCTGCCCTGATACCATCAGGGCTTCCTTCTAAATTATCAGGCCAATGTAGAACATACTTGTGGAATTTGGGAGAGAAAGAGGCATTGGACTGATTTTTTAATTCCTACATGTACCAAATTCTAGGCATAGTGTCAGTGGTAGGAAATAGAATATATATATTTTTAAAAAGCAATTTAAAACATTTTGTTTTAGGCCTAGGATAGACTCTCATTTATTATAGACTGTCTTTATAATTCAACTTTATCTGATGACAATAATTTACTGAGTGTGGAATCTACTATACCATGCTAGATACTCCAATGCTATTTGTTAAATGATACAAAAGAACACAAAGGTCATCGGTCTGCTGTTGGAACACAATAATGAGATGTAGCTCAACATCCCACTTTGGTTTTCTCCCAAACTCCCTCTCCCACCTTTGTCATGTTCAGGCATCTACTGATGATCCCTCTGCCATCAGATGGAGGGAGAGGAGGTGAATGGGGAGGACTTTCTCTCCATTCTTGGATTGGTTCCCTAGGGAATGATGAAACAAGCCTCTTAAGAACACAAATAATGAATATGTATAAAACAATTTGAGGAAAGGTGACCTTGTAAATGTATTCTGGAATATACAGCTGGAGTAAGGTGTAAAATAAGCTCATCACTGTGAATGCTTTGGTAGAAAAATAAAATTAAAGATTTTTTAAAAAACCTATAATATTACATAATGGAATCCACATATCACCTTGCTGAATGATTATTACCACTATTGAGCTACAATTATTTTTTATAGGATCAAGGAAATTTAGTGCCTTTTAAACAACTGACCCAAATCTCTGATAACCAGGGAGTAAAGGAAATTCACTTATAGTTTTACCATATAAGGACATCGGACCTCAGGCCTATGAACCTGTGCCTTCGCACATATTTTTTTGCAGCTGCTGATACACTTCAGAGCCAAAGCTGAGCTTTGAAAGTTTGGATTCCTGTGTGTTGTGATAATCAGCTGGGGTTTGGAAATGCTTTCAAAAATCTATTGCTCTGGCACTTTAACAAGGCTTCTGAAAAAACAATTTAACATCTGGAATCAAGTATTTTGTGGAAGTCCAAGACCAACAGAACAAAGAACATTTCTTTCAGTAACAGTTAAAATGTGGCACTTCCCTCTTCTTCATCAAATAAATGGGTTTATTTTATAAAGATTCTGAGTTGGTTTATAATAAGTCAAATATGGAATAGAAGCAAGGTGTAGAAAATTGGATGCTCTAGATATCACTGGAAGTCTTTCCTCAATGTGCTTCTATGTCATTTCATATCATTTCCTCTTCCAAAACTCAATTCTGAAAAATAAACAAACTATATAGTAAAGCCTCCTTCATTTAGCCTTACAAGAGACTCTGAGTGAGGATCAGTGGAGAATCTAGAGAATTCATCTTTCACCTTTTCCTACGTGCTTCAGAAGAAGGCAAAGACAATGACTGAGCATGTGTATTTCTTAAGTCTCTGGACAGCCAGGTAACTCAGATCAAATGCAAAAAGGATTAGTTATTTCTACTGAACGTTCACTAATTTCTACAGAATTTCAGATATTGTTTAAAACACAATTAAAATGTGCCCCCCAAAATGTGTTCCCTACTAAAATAATAATAGATGACAACTATTGAGTGCTTCACATGTGACAGCGGACCCTTGAATAACATGGGAGTTAGGCGCGCTGACCCACTCACTGCACAGCTGAAAACCTGCACACAATTTTTGACTCCCCCAAAACTTAACTACTATCAGCTTACTGTTAACCAGAAGCCTTACAGATAATATAAACCGTTGGTTGATTAACACATATTTTGTATGTTGTAGTATATACTGTATTCTGACAATAAAGTAAGCTAGAGAAAAGAAAATGTTATTAAGAAAATCATAAGGAAGGGCGCCTGGGTGGCTCAGTCGGTTAAGCGACTGCCTTCGGCTCAGGTCATGATCCTGGAGTCCCGGGATCGAGTCCCGCGTCGGGCTCCCTGCTCAGCGGGGAGTCTGCTTCTCCCTCTGACCCTCCTCCCTCTCGTGCTCTCTGTCTCTCATTCTCTCTGTCTCAAATAAATAAATAAAATCTTTAAAAAAAAAAAGAAAAGAAAAGAAAATCATAAGGAAGATAAAAACATTTACAGTGCCGTACTGTAAATAATCCATGTACAAGTGGGCAAGCACAGTTCAAACCCATGTTGTTCAAGGATCAACTGTATTATCCTTTTCCTTTTATGATGAGTAATGAATACAGTGATACAGTGGAACTGGCATAGAGAAAAACAAATAGAACAATGAAATGGAAGGGTGCATCCAGGAAAAGACCCACACATATACATAAGGACAAGACTCATGACAAAGAGGACATTATAAGATTAGTAGGTAAAGGAGAAACCACTCATTAATAATGTCACAATGACTTAGTTCTCCATATAGGGAAAAAATAGAAAGAAATTGGATCACTTCCTCATATTACATATAAGAATACATCTTAAATGGAAGTAAGGTCTTAAATTTGAAAGGCAAAACTCAAACGCTTTTAAAAACAATGTAAGAAAAAGGATCTGACTACATTAAAATTAAGAGCTTCTGTTCATCAAAAAATACCATAGAGTAAAAAGGCAATACAGAAACTTAGAGGCAATATTTGCAAAACATGTATCCAACAAAGGATGTTTCTAGAGCATATAAAGAATTCTTTTGAAAAAGGAAAACAAAAGTGGAAAAAATGGGCAATCAATAAGTACAGAAATTTCAAAGAAGTTGAAGAGACAGTGCCTGGCATATGGGCGGTACTCAAACAGTATTTGTTGAATGCATGAAAACACAATTAGCCCATAAACATATGAAAAGATATCCTACTTCACTGGTGATCAGGGAAATAAAATGAAAATGACAATGGGATACCATTTCATACTCACTATACTAGAAAAAATTAAAGTCAAATAATAGCAAGTGTTGGAGGACATGTGATGAATGCAATAGCACTTTCATCCATTGCTCATCCATAAATAGGAGCAATCACTTTGGGAAACATTTTGGCATTACTTAGTATGTATTATATATATATATACTATATTGTACCTTACAATCCACATCTACCTGAGAGAATCTCTCACACTTGTGGCCTATGAGGCATGTTTAAGACTAACTACAGGATTGTTCATTATAACAGCAAGAAACTAGAAACAACTCAAATGTAAATCAGCAGTAAAAATGGATAAATTTGGTATATTCATATACTAGAATATAGTACATAGTAATGTTAAGCAAAAGAAATCATCCCCAAAATACAAAGTTGTGATTCTATTTATGTAAAGTTCAAAAAAAAAGACAAAAGTAAACACTATATTATTTTGAAGGAAAATACATAGGTGATTATAAAGAAAAACAAGGGAATAGGTTAACATAAAATTCAGATGAGTAGTTAGTTACCTCTGTGGGGAAGATTATGATTGAGGAGGGGTATCCAGGGCCATCTAAGTTTTGGTTTTTTAATCTGTATAATAAATATACAACTGTTCATTTCCTTGTTTTTCTTTAAGCTGTTCAGTTATAACACCCTTCTGAATGTATAATGTAGTTTTCAATAATTTAAAAAAATCGTATGTGAGCTGCATTTAAAAAAATTTTTTTTGAGCTTCATATTTAAATAAATCAAATTCTACCTGAATCTTACCATAGGAATTACCTACTTAGATAAATTATAACATGAAAGACAGTAGAGAAAAGAAAATAATTCCCCAATGTCTCTATGTTGATGTTCATACTTTTGAATTTTGAGTTTACTTATATTAGGACACATTTGTATAAAATTTACCTCAAGGTATGAAGAAACAATAGATCTTTTCTGAATTTTTTATTTTAAGAAAGTTACTCATTTTATCATGGTCTTTGTATGACCATGACTTTGTTTTCCTTCTACAAATAGTATCTGGTTAGCTTGATTATCTGCAGGGAAATGCTCATGAAGTTAATAACATATTTCCACATGATATTTATTTTAAAAACTGTTATTCCTCATTTTTGCAAAAGAAACTCAAGTTTAGAATGGCATGGTCAGATCTGGATGGATCAGACAAATAAACTGGCGTTTTTAATTTTTAAGTAATTTTTCTACACCCAACATGGGGCTCGAACTCACAACCCTGAGATCAAGAGTCGCATGCTCTACTGACAGAGCCAGCCAGGCACCCCTAAACTACTGTTTTAAACCAAGGTTCTCTCAGAAGCTTTCACTGGGTAGTGTTCCTACATGTAAGACCATGCAAGATAACACTGGATTTTATTTTATTTTCTAGAAGATAATTTTTGTGTATGAAATCTACCAACTGAGAAATGATCAAATTACCAGGTGAGAAAATCTGATTTTAGTGTACAAACTGTCTGCACTTGGGGATGAAATCGGAGGCCTCTCTAGCCAAGCTGGCTGGGCTGGAAGGCTGAGTGGAGCACAGCGTGCAGCCAAGAGCCGGCTCTAGCCAAGGACAGCTGCCTTCTGGCAGGGATGGGTCTGTCCTCTGCTGGGTGAGTTGGGAGTGGAGGCGAGGGGAGCCAGGCCTGTGGTCAAGAGCCCCATTCACAGAGAGGCAAGTGGGCTCAACATGCTTGCGTTCTAGGAATTTTAGTCCCCATCCCTACATCATGCCAGTCTGATCCCCAACATCACCACCTCAGACACTCCAAATGTTGACAGGCCCTCTCCTGAACACTTTTACAATTTAGGTGACTGACGAGTACAATCATATTTTCTGAGAGTTTAAGCCAACAGGGTCCTTTGAAGAAAACCAAGGTTAGACTGTGAATCACATCTCATTCTAGAGCTCTTATAGCCTTAAAACTGTTCCTCTTTATCAACATAACTTCTTGTAACTGATAGCATCTTCCCGCAGAATTATCCAGCACAAAAAGAATGAAACAATCTGTCATCTATTTACCCAAATGGCATCTATTTAACTTATTTGCACTATAAAAACCATAACTCTCATGAACTGAAGAACAACCTTAGGAGACCAACTGCAATGTGTGCAAAATAATTGCGAAATACTCCAATTTGAAAACTAAAACCAAAAAAAAAAAAAAAAATTCATGCCAAGCTGAGATTCTTCCAAAGATGGTCTCAAACAATAGTCTTAGAAATTTAACTATTAAGTGTATTTACCCACATGCCATTCCACTAATGATTGCATATAATGGATGCTTTGCGGAAAGACTGTAGGAAATGGTGGCCGAAGATAAGCTTTCAAAGAGTTTGATTAGAATGAGCATAATGACCAAATCTACAGAACTCTTTGAAAACACTGGTGTAAGAGGCTGAAACAGCGGCTTCACCTCTTTGAACCTCATTTGTTATGAAGCTTGCTGCTGCTGTAGGCAGATAAGATCCAAGACCAAACACAAAAACATACAGTTGATTCAGCGAGGCTTATCTCAGCAACTGGACCTACTCTGTCAAAAAAACTGGCCCCAGTAAAGTATTTTCCCTTTTTTGCCCAAACAGTTCAAGGTCTCCCTTCGGTGTGCAAAAAAGGGAAAACATGAAAGGTTAATTTTTCTTCTGTTCCTTAAAAAAGGACCAATAAACCTCAGTAAAACAAGAAATTTATGAAGTTCTTTAAAAAACAAATTTCTTTTTAGATGGTTTTCATTACACAATGTGACACATCTGGGGTTTATAATTTACAGAAACAGAAAGTGAAAGACCATTAGCTTGGTCTAGAATGGGGGAACTTGATGCTGTAAAAGCTGGTGGAACACAACTTATGAACTAAATACCAGGGGAAGCCCTCACATTTCATAGGGATTGAATATCTCATTTACATATTTCAGTTAAATCCCTGAGTTTTCCGAGGAGTCAACAAAAATTTTTATCTTTCAGGTTCTTACTCAAGCAGGCTGGAAAATGTAGCATTTTTTTGGATGTTGGAAAAGCCCTTCTCGGTTCAGAAATGTTCCTGCTGCCACTTTCAACACAATTCCTACATTCCCTCGGCTTTCCTGGCCCATTTGGGGTGCTTCCTGGTTCAGGAAGTCAAAGCACCAGCATTGATGTATCATGCTGTGCTTCCTACCCCATAACCAAGGTCAGAGGTGGGTAAAAGTGTGGAGTATACATCATAGGCCAGGATAGGAGAAGCCAATAAGATCTCCCCAACTTGGCTACGTCTTCCCTGACTGCTCACATGTAGCTGGGTCAATGCCTGCTTAAACAAGAGGGAAAGTGGCTTTGCTACCTCTGTCTGAAATAGGTTGGTCACTGATCCAGCCCAACCTTCCCCTCTGGAGGAAACCAGTAAGGCAGGATCTATAATCAACTGATGGAAAATTTTACTTGGAAGACATAAATTGACACATGGCAAACATGATACATTTTCTTAGGAAAAAGCCGTTTGAGTTTGCAGCCTACCACAACTCCAGGGAAAACCATTCACACTGAATTTTATATGAATGGTGTTTCCTGGAGTTATGCAATGTAGTGACCCATTGGACAGTAGCAAGCAAGAAATCTGGGAAACATTTAAAAAAAACAAACTTTGTTTTTAGGTCGATTTTAGATTTACAGAAAAAAAAAATTGTGAAGCAAATACAGACATTTCACATATATCCCTGCAACCAGTTTCCCCTATAATTAACATCTTACATTAGTGTGGTACATTTGTTACCATAGATTGGTACATTGCTAAGGAACCAATACTGAGAGTTTTATTTACTAAAGTCTGTACTTTATTCCGATGATCTTAGTTTTAGCCTAAAACCTTTTTTCTGTTTCAGCATCCCATCCAGGATACCACATTGCAATGGTCACCACGTCTTCCTTGGCAACTCTTGGCTGTGATAGTTTTTTAGACTTGCCTTATCTTTGATGACTTTGATGTTTTTAAAGAGTGCTGGTCAGGTATTTTGTAGAATGTCCCTCAACTTGGATTTGTCTGATGCTTTTTTCATGATTAGACTGGGTTTATGGTTCTGGGGGAGGAAGACTGCTGAGGTAAAGTGCTACATTATATCAAGAGTGCACACTATCAACATGACTTATCACTGTTGGTGTGTGTTGACCTTGATCACCTGGCTCAGGGTTTGTCAGGCCTCTCCCCTGTTAGAGTTACTTTTTTCTCCCCTGTTGCAGATTGTACCTTTGGAAGAAAGTCAGTTTGTGCAGTACACTTAAGGAATGGGGAGTTTTGCTCTATCTCCTGGAGGGCAGAGTATCTACATAAATTATTTGGAATTCTTCTGCCTGGGAGATTGGTCTTTTCTCCCACAAGTATTTATTCAATCACTTATTTACTTCAGTATGGACTCAAGCTATTTATTTTATACTTTGGGCTATAATCCCACAGTGCTTTATTTTGTTGCTCAAATTGTTCCATCTTTAGCCATTGGGAACTCTTTCAACTGTCTTCTGTGTCCCTTTGACATACTCTATCATGTGCGTTTTTAAAAGTAATTCCTTACTTTCTGGCACTAAGAGACGCTCCAGATTCATCTTGTATATTTCCTGATCTGGTGCTAAAATCAGATCTTTCTCCAAGGAGTCCTGGTTCCTTTTTTTGGAGAATAGCATAAGAAACCAAGATCTGGGCACTAAGTATGCTTGTTACTGCTGGGGTGTTGTTAATTCCTGGCCCTCTCAGTTAAAGAGCAAAAAATGTATTTGCATATATTAACCCCTGTACATACACACATCTATAAATATTTCTATGTGCAACCATCTGTATTTCTATTAAGCTAAACATGAATTCAAACTGACATCTCCAACTCTAATACACTGCCACAGGGATCATTCTAGCTTTTGCTTACCAATAAACTTTCACTCCAACAATAAGAAACCCAGCTTCTACCATCTGCCATCCATTTACTCAACTGCTCCATTCCAGTACAGAAATATCCGAATTGTTAACCCATGTCTCCAAGGGAAACAATATTGTCTGCTATATTTCAGTGCCTATGTACTATTTCTTTTGCTTTTAATCTTACAGATTCCAATCACTTCCAAAGTTATTCAGGTCAGCCGCAGCTCTCCCCCACCCCCTTCAGTGAGGTTGTTTCATACCTTGTAATAGATATATATTTTTAAATCATGTTCTGTTTTCCATCCTGGGACTCCCAATCTCCTAAATGATTTTTTAAAAAGTCTGCACACATTAAAGTTTACTTTTTGTGTTGCAATGTTCTAAGGGTTTTGACAAATGCATAGTGTATGTGTCCATAATTACAGTGTCATACAGAATGGTTTCACTGCCCCACAAAATGCCCCTGTGTGTCATGGATTCAACCCTCCCCCTCTCTTCCTGAACCCCCGGCAACCACATCTTTTCACTGTCGTGGCTTTACCTTTTCCAGAATGTCATATAATTGGAATCATACAGTAGTATTATGTAGCCCTTTCAGACTGGCTCTTTCACTTACCAATATAGCCTGAAGATTCATCCAAGTCTTTTCATGGCTTGATAGCCCATGTCTTCTTATTGTGGATTTACGTTCCTTTATATGAATCCATCATATAAAGGTCTTAATAAGGACAAATTGGTTGCTTCGACTTTGGGGTGATTATGAATAAAGCTGTGATGAACATTTACATGCAGGTTTTTGTGTGGACATACGTGTTTTCAAGTCAGTTGGGTAAATACGTAGGAATCTGACTGCTGAATTATATGGTAAAATTATGTTTAGATTTGAAAGAAACTGCCAAAGTGGATGTGCTATTTTACAATCTTATTAGCAATACATAAATGTTTCTGTTGTTCTATATTCTTGGCAGCAATTGGTATTGTCAGTTGTTTGGACTTTAGCCATTCTAATAGGTGGGTAGTGGTATCTCATTTTAATTTATAATTCCTAATGATAAATGATATTGAACATCTTTTCATATGTTTATTTGCCATCTGTAATCTTCTTTAGTATGGAGTCTTTTCAGACATTTTGCCCACTTTTTAGCTGGGTTGTTTGTATTCTTATTGTTGAGTTTTAAGAGTTCTTTGTATATTTTGGACACAAGTCCTTTATCAGGTATGTTTTGCAAATATTTTCTCCCACCTGTGGCTTATCTTTCATTTTCTTAATAGTTTCCTTCACAAAGCAAAAGTTTTTAATTTTAATAAAGTGTATTTATCACATTTTTCTTTCATGAATCATGCTTGCTGTGTCATATTTAACAACTTGTCGCCACTTATATTTTCTCCTGTATTTTCCTCAAGAAGTTTTATAGTTTTACATTTTATATTTTGAGTTAATATTTATGAAAAATGTAAGGCCTATGTCTAGGTTCATATTTTTTGCTTGTGGATGTCCAATTGTTCCTATACCATTTATTGAAAAAATTATCCTTTCTCCATTAAATAGTGCTATGTACTGAATTGCATCTCCCCAAAATTCATACACTGAAGCTCTAACCCCCAATGTGGTAGTATCTGGAGGTGGGGTTTTTGAGAGATACTTAGTTGTAAGTGAGATTATTGGTGGTTAGGGCCCTCATGTTGGGAATTAGTGCCCTCATCAGAAGAGATACCAGAGACCTCACATTCTCTCTCTCTCCACACATGCACTCCAACGAAAGGCCATGCGAGCACAGTGAGAAGGTGGCCATCTGCAAGCCAGAAAGAAAGCCCTCACCGGAACTACCCAAGTTGGCACCCTGATCTCAGACTTACAGTTCTAGAACTGTAAGAAAATAGATGTCTGTTGTTTAAACCACCTAATCTATGGTATTTTGTCATGGCCCATTAAGACAAATTAAGACAAATAACTTTTGCTCTTTTGTCAAAGATCAGTGGACCACATTTGTGTGGGCCTATTTCTAGGCTTCCTATTTGGTTCTATTGATCTATGTGTCTATTCTTTCATGAATACCATGCTGTACTGATTACTATAGCTTTATAATAAATCTGGAAATCAGGTATTTTGAGTCCTCCAACCTGGTTCTTCTTATTCAGTATTCTGTTGCTTATTCTAGGTTTCTTGCCTTTCCATTCATTCTTTAGAATTAGTTTGTTGATACCTATAAAATAGTTTGCTGGGGTTTTGATTGGGACTGCATCAAGTATTTAGGTCAAGTAGGGAATAGTTAATATCTTAACAATATTGGGTCTTCCAATCCATGAACATGGAACCTCTCATTTAGGTCTTCTTTCATCAGAATTTTGTAGTTTTCTACATATAGATCCTGTACATATTTTGTTAGATTTATATGTAGGGTTATCTTCCTTCCTTTCATTGTTTTCTTTCTTTTTTTGGTTATTATAATTTTTTTTTTAAATTTCAAATTCAAATTGTTCATTACTGGTATTTGGGCAAGCAATTAACTTCTGTGCTTTCACATTATGACCAAGATTTTGCTATACTTTATTAGTTCCAGGAGTTTTATTTTTTTGTTTCACTCAATTCTTTGGGATTTTCCTATGTATGCCAATCTTTTTGAGTTCCTAAAGGACAACATAGACATAAATACCACCTCCTTAAAGGAAATTTCTAAACTCTGATATTAAAGCATTTAAATTTTTCTATATTTTCCAAATTTTCTCCAATGAATATGAATTAGTTTTATAATTACAAAAAAATTACAAAATAAAGAGAAATCCAAATTTGGCTATCATTTCTAGTTTATCAATGTAAAACAAGAAGCAAGTGTAAATATACAAGAAAGAGGTAAGAACTGCATTAGTTATACAAACAATAATGAAAATTATCACATTCAGTCATTGTCACAGGCTATTTGTAAGGAAAGAGTATACTTTTTTACTGAAACATTTACTTATGCTCTGCTAAAAAGTTTTTAATATTTCAATTATGGAGATCATACAATATAATTTTTAAATTAAGCATTTCTTTACAGTTCATTTCCAGGTGAGCTGGCAAGTCACATTAAGTACTGGGTGAAGTTAGACATTACATTTCACACTGCAATTCTTTCACTGTGAAGCCAAAATCTCACAATGGGATTATATGTTTTAAATTTGTTCTTTTCAAAGGTAATGCATCATTTCTTTCCCTGTCTTATTTTTTCTTTCTAAATTTTCACTGGTTCATCTTTGCAAGCTGGCAACCTTCTAATAATTCAGTTTTTTCTAAGTATTTTATTCTGACTAACCTGAATTTGCAATCCTGCCTACCACCCCATCCCCCACCAACAACCTCCCACTTTAAGCTTCTATGGCTAGCCACACCATCTCTCAGACATTTATATTTCTTTGATGGATAAACCAGATCTAGACTTTCCTAGTTTGTAATGAGTGCCTTGGCCAACACAAACAAAACAAACAAAACAAAACAAAAAATTTAATTAGAGAGTGCATTTTCAAGCAGAAGTATCAGAATACTCAGTTAAACAACTGTTTTCCAAGCCTGATCACCATCAAAAAACACGTAACAGTTATATACCAAATCTAGGATTTTACATCAGTTAAATGCTTCTTTGCAAGAACCTAAATCCAAGGATAAGAAAGGTTATTATGATTTTCCAAGTTTAAAACTTCCCCCCTAACGCACATACACTTAATATAGTTGGTGGGCTGTTTCAGTACAAGGATAGCTTGTGGTCTTAAAGAACTCTGGATAAAGCTAAATTCAAATCTTGCATCCACCTCGTTTTAGCTGAGTGATCTTAGTCAAGAACAATTACCCAATTATCCCAAGCTCAGTTTCTCTACTGGAAAAACAGAGATTCATTCATTCTAAACATTCAGAAACTTTCATTCATTCAAAAAATATTTATGGAGTGTCCATTTCATGTTAGGCACTCTTCTGACTGCTGGGGATATAACAGTGAACAAAACAGATTAAGAGAAATCTTGCCCTAGTTGATTTTACATTATATTCATCACTAGTAGGAATAATTTCAGTACCTCTGTCATAGGATTGCTGTGAGAATTAAATTAGTTACTACAGATATAACAGTGTCTGGCACACAGCAAGAGCTCATTAAATGTTAACTGCCATCATCATCATCATCATCATCAGAGGTTACTTATTTTTCATAAAAAGTTTTCCTTTTATATTTTTCCCATCCCTTGTCTCCTCAGAACCCAGGAATAATAAGTTGAAATTAGGATTCCATGTGATATCAGTAAGCCTCAGTTTCCTCATCTGTAAAATGGTGATAACACTTGCCCTCTGTGCTCCACAGTGTTGGTAAAAAATCAAATGAGACAATTCATAGGAAAGGGCTTCATAAACTATCAAGTGCTAGGCCAATTAAAGATGTCATTATGCAGCTCCTGGAATAAGTCCATGCAATCAGAAGTCCCTGAATACATGTTTACTGAATTAAATGTCAATTTAATGCCTAAGCAATTGCATAGCCACTGTTCAAGCAATCCCCAAAATGCTTGAGACCCAAGATACTAAAAATTTACAAGTTGGTAACTAGCTATTGGTTTACTCAAACAGCTTCTGCTAAGTTAATACTGGCTATCAATAAGTTACCTGATATCTCAAAGGTGTTGAAGAACGTTACATTTTCTTTGCACACCCACTCAGACTAAAACTTCTAAACATTCCTATTAGCTTATGGATGATCTTAGTTCAATTTCCTTATCTTAGAGCTGAGGCAAATAAGGCTCAGAGAAGTAACTTTCTCAGGATCATAGCTAGTTAGTGTGAGCACCAGTTTCCATTTCACACTTAACCAAAAACAAGTACATGCTAGGTGTGTTCACAAATAAAACAGAATACAGGTCTCCGATTCTTATTTAAACCCTACACTGTTCTGTAGTGTGAAAAGAGTTCATCATTCTTGTGGTTTTGTTTTTCTTTTTTAAAGTGGAAGAGACAATGGGAAGAAAGTTAGGGAAGAGGGTATTCTGTATTATGGCATGTTAGAAAATCTGATCATTTTCTGAAATTTTTTATGTGAAGCTTCAGATTTCTAGCTATCAAGGAGTCTGCTCAGAAGAAACAAGCTAGTTGTGGAACTTTGTTTGGGGTTTTTATTCCAATTGGTTCATATGGTAACTTGGATTCAAAGATGACTTTTACAGCTGTGAGACCTCTATATAGAAATGGCATGTGTAAAATGTTTGTGTCTTGCCAGCCCATGCAGGGCCAGCTCAAAGGGACAGACAGGAATAGTCATCTATTTCCTTACATGATCGTTAAATTGGGCGTGCCTACATGACTGTCTGTTATCAACTGCTCTTGGAAAACAAACAAATAAACATGGTGAAATATCTTGTTTCTCCTAAGGATGTTATGGAAGTGAGAGTGAGAAAAAGTGGAAGGGATAGAAAAGGTCATAACAAGGGTGGGTCCCTGATATTTGAGCATATTTTTTTTCTCTTTTTGCACCCTTCCCACCTCATAAACATTTATGTATTTCCTAATGAACTGTCCTCCAAATATCCTAGGCAAGGGAGGGGGTTGGAAAGGCTCTCCTTCAGGTGTCATATGTCTCCCCCAACACTGAGATCTGAACACGAGTCCAAGAAGTATAATCTGAGGTACTGAGGCCCAACCCTTACAACATTTCTTGGCACCAACCCCTATATCAGTCTCATTTGTTATGGAAGGTTATAGACTACTTGGCAGTCACGTGTTAACCAGCTGAGTCCCATATTGTCTACCCATATTAAGAACCCAAGTCGTTTGTGTCACCCAAGACTCTTCAAGGCATCCATGTGCCTTTCCAGACTTTTGAGAATCAAAGCTCAGGAGAGGGATATTATTGCCTGTGCAGAGGTTTGCTCGGAGACAAACACTATTCAAGAAGGGTAAGGTTGTTGCCAGGTCAGTGAATGGATATCTGAGAAGGCAGTGGGAATGGTCTGTTCCCCACGAGCTTCCTGCAGCAAACTCAAGACAAGTAATTCCAGACAACACAAACAGCCGGCAGCATGCCTGTTTACTCCTGCTTGCCTGGATAGCAAAGAAAATGGTGCTTTATTCAGGATGCTGGAGCAGAGGCTCAAGATAGCCAGACTGAGTACCACCAAACAGGGAACTCCTTGACAGCATGACCTCTCCTCCATCTCCCATTTTCTTTTCCCTAGGGGCTAACACAGTGCAGCATATAAAGCAGACCCTCAGCTAACTTATACTAAACCAGTGAGAAGACTCCCCAGTATCCCTCCGAAAGCTAGGATTCTGAGATGTCTAAGAAACACTAGAACACAGAAATAATGTAAATTCTGTTGGTATAGTGGCTTCTAAATATAGTCAAATCTATTTTATTTTTGCATGGATTACTCATGGGCCAATTTTTATTTATTTATTTATTTAATTTTTTTATTCTTATGTTAATTCCCATACATTACATCATTAGTTTTAGATGTAGTGTTCCATGATTCATTGTTTGTGCATAACACCCAGTGCTCCATGCAGAATGTGCCCTCCTCAATACCCATCACCAGGCTAACCCATTCTCCCACCCCCCTCCCCTCTAGAACCCTCAGTTTGTTTTTCAGAGTCCATCGTCTCTCATGGTTCATCTACCCCTCCGATTCCCCCCCCTTCATTCTTCCCTTCCTGCTACCTTCTTCTTTTTTTTTTCTTAACATATATTGCATTATTTGTTTCAGAGGTACAGATCTGAGATTCAACAGTCTTGCACAATTCACAGCGCTTACCAGAGCACATACCCTCCCCAGTGTCTATCATCCAGTCACCCCATCCCTCCCACCTCACCCCCCCACTCCAGCAACCCTCAGTTTGTTTCCTGCGATTAAGAATTCCTCATATCAGTGAGATCATATGATACATGTCTTTCTCTGTTTGACTTATTTCGCTCAACATAATACCCTCCAGTTCCATCCACGTCGTTGCAAATGGCAAGATCTCATTCCTTTTGATGGCTGCATAATATTCCATTGTATATATATACACCACATCTTCTTTATCCATTCATCTGTCGATGGACATCTTGGCTCTTTCCACAGTTTGGTTATTGTGGACATTGCTGCTATAAACATCGGGGTGCACATACCCTTTCGGATCCCTACATTTGTATCTTTGGGGTAAATACCCAGTAGTGCAATTGCTGGATCATATGGTAGCTCTATTTTCAACTTTTTGAGGAACCTCCATACTGTTTTCCAGAGTGGCTGCACCAGCTTGCATTCCCACCAACAGTGTAGGAGGGTTCCCCTTTCTCCGCATCCCCGCTAACATCTGTCGTTTCCTGACTTGTTAATTTTAGCCATTCTGACTGGTGTGAGGTGGTATCTCATTGAGGTTTTGATTTGGATTTCCCTGATGCCGAGCAATGTTGAGCACTGTTTCATGTGTCTGTTGGCCATTTGGATGTCTTCTTTGGAAAAATGTCTGTTTATGTCTTCTGCCCATTTCTTGATTGGATTCTTTGTTCTTTGGGTGTTGAGTTTGATGAGTTCTTTATAGATTTTGGAGGCTAGCCCTTTATCTGATATGTCATTTGCAAATATCTTCTCCCATTCTGTTGGTTGTCTTTTGGTTTTGTTGACTCATGGGCCAATTTTTATTGCCAGTGGATTCTACCCTGACTGGAATGATAAAAGAACACCATATCCCTTAATGGCACAATTGAATTCAGGAAATGCGGTTATTTTAATATTATTGTAAACCAAACATAATTAAGAATGTGAATCTTCCCTGGAAAATATCACATGATGCACTCCAGAAGCAAATACAAATGAATTTTAGTTTACTTGATGATTTGGTTTACCTCTTCCACCTTCTATTAGTTAATTCAAATGGTTAGTATTTAAGGCATCTATAAAACCAACAGAATTTTTCACTTTTCATTCTGGTATTTTAGCATCTTGAAGACACAGTGTGGTGAAAGCAAATTAGGGGCATGAACTCATCAAGACTTGGGCTGATTCCCACAAACCCGAACCAGCAAAACAAACAATACTTCAGACCTTATAATTCCCCATTCGGTTTTGGCTTAAACTTAGTGGTTCAGAGAATATGACTGCAAACCATGGAATCCACTGTGCAAACCATGGAATCCACCCTGCAAACCATGGAATCCACTCAAATCCAATCCAATCCTGGCCAGGCTGCCAGGCTATGTGTGTGTGTGTATGTGTGTGTACAGGATTCAATTTTGTTTTTATTTTTAAGTTCGGATATGTGCCACTTACTGATTTTCATGGAATGGCTGAGGTACCAAGAAGAGTTGCAATTAGGAGGTAAAACATCAAAGACCTGGCAGGGGACCTGAGCTAACAGAGGAGCAATGTGGGTTTGAGCTCGGCTGAGGGGATG
Organism: Mirounga angustirostris; assembly: GCF_029215605.1. NCBI lineage: Eukaryota > Metazoa > Chordata > Mammalia > Carnivora > Phocidae > Mirounga > Mirounga angustirostris. The sequence goes on along the minus strand of NW_026991712.1, from coordinate 119,541,941 downwards.
AGAGAGGGCTTTCTTCTTTACCTCTGCATATGAAACTACCTCCCTTCAATGACTTCTGAAAAACGCATTAGGTATTTGGTTGAATTTGTAGAGATTCCTGTCCTTAAGGCTAAACAACAATGATAACTGCAACAATATACATCTAGCATTCAGACTGCGAAGATAATTAGAATTTTAATTAATTAATTAACTAATTAATACACAGAATTATAAGGAGCTTCACAGGTATTGTCAATTCAACAACTAGGAAAGCAAATAATATGCATAAAACTTGTACTAAATTCTTAAGCTAAAAAAATTGAGCAAATTTTTAAAAATCTCGTTCTTCTATATTTTATACCATTCTTTCATAAAAATACCATTAAAATCACCCATGTTCTTTCATTAAAACAAGAAAGAAGAAAGAAAGGAAGAAAGAAAGAAAGAAGGAAAGAAAGAAGAAAAGAAAATGAAGAAAGGAGGAAGGCAGGGAGGAAAGAAAGAAAAGCGTATCGTTTAGAGAGGAAGAAGTAAAACTTTTTTCAGATGACATGATCACGTACATAGAAAGTCCACAAAAATATCCTAATAAGTGAATTTAGCAAGGTTGCAGATACACGATGTAAGATTGCAGAATGCAATTAATCAACTGTATTTCTATATACAGCAGTCCCCCTTAATCCATGGGGGATATGTTCCAAGACCCCTAGTGGATGTCTGAAACCTTGGATATATTGAACCCTACATATGTTATATTTTTTCCTATACACACATACCTATACCTAAAATAAAGTTTAACTTATAAATTAGGCAGTGTACAGTACAGTACAATATACTGTAATAAAAGTTATGTGAATATGGTCTCTGCCTCTCAAAAATCTCAAAATTCCCCTCTTTCTCTCTCAAAATATCTTATGCTAGGGGAGCCTGGGTGGCTCAGTCGTTAAGCGTCTGCCTTCGGCTCAGGTCATGATCCCAGGGTCCTGGGATCGAGCCCCACATCAGGCTCCCTGCTCCGCGGGAAGCCTGCTTCTCCCTCTCCCATTCCCCCTGCTTGTGTTCCCTCTCTGGCTGTCTTTCTCTCTGTCCAATAAATAAAACCTTAAAAAAATGTATCTTATGCTATGCTTATTCTTCTTCTTGTGATGATGTGAGATGAGAAAATGCTTATATGCTGAGATGAAGTGAGGTGAATGATGCAGGCAGTGTGATACAGCATTAGGTTACTACTGACCTGATGATGATATGTCAGAAGGAGGATCATCTGCTTCTGAACCATGGTTGACTGTGGGTAACTGAAACCATGCAAAGCAAAACCATGGATAAAGAGGTGACTACTGTATTGGCAATAAACAAATGGAAAATAAATTTTAAAAAACAATACCACTTATAATAGCACCAAAAAAAATCAACTAGTTAAGGAGACTATAAAACTACAAAATATTGCAGAAAGGCATTAAATAAGACCTAAATATACATTGGGTCTTCTTTGTATGATTTAATATTGTTAAGATATCATTTCTCCCAAAATTGATTTACAGTTTCAATATCATAAACACATTGTGTAAAAGGTAAATGAAAAAAAATTGTGAAATTTTTTCAAGGGTACTCAGGCATACTATGAATATAATGGAATATTATTCAGAAATAAAAATGAACGACCTACTAATACTGGCACCAAGGAATTTCTAAAGGTTATGTTGAGCAAAATAAGCCAATACAAAACCTCCTACCCAGCAGTAATTAAGCAGTGCCCTCATCCTTCCCTTACCAGAGTAATGTCAGAGGAAGTCAGCTAAAATAGAAGATTTAATAAAATCTAATAAAATCTAATAAAATAAAACCAGAGTCTCATAATATAATACCTAAAAGGCTCAGGTTTCAATTCAAAATCACCCATCATCCCCAGAACAAGGAAAAGCACAATTTGAATTAAGTTCAACAGATACCAACAATCAACAGATACCAACACTGAGATGACAGAAATCTTAGAATTATATGGCAAAGATTTTAAAGCAGCCATCACAAAATACCTCAATGAGAAATTACAAACATGCTGGAAACAAATGAAAAAATTGAAAGTTGCAGCAAAGAGCAGAAGATACAAAGAAGAACCAACTGAACCTGTGGGACTATAAAAAAAGTTATAATATTCATGTCATCAGAATCCCAGATGGAGAGAAGGAAGAAGGTAAGGTTGAAAAAGCACTCAAAGAAATAATGGCTGAAAACTTCCCAAAGGTGGCAGAAGTATAAACCTACAGATTTAAAAAGCTGAATGAATTCCAAACAAGATAAACTGAAAAAAAAAAAAAAAATCCACACCAATACGCACCACAGTCAAACTTCTGAAAACTACAGAGAAATGACAAGTTATCTATAGAGGGAAAACAATTAGAAAGAGTGGATTTTTTATCAGAAACTATGGAGACTGGAAGAAAATGGCACAATATTTTTCAAGTGCTGAATAAAAAATTGTCAATCCAGAGCCCAAATTTGATGAATTTTCCATGAAAATGTCCCTCAGGAATGGAGAGAAATTAAGACATTCCCAGATGAATGAAAAATAAGAGTATTTGTCACCAGCAGAACTACCCTAAAAAATAGTTAAACCAAGTTCTCTAAGTAAAAAGGAAATAATAAAAGAAGGAATCTTGAAACATTAGGAAAGAAGAAAGAGCAACAGATAATACAAATATGAGTAAATTCAATACCATTCTTTTCTCGAGTATTCTAAATAATGTTTGACATTTGAAGTAAAACTTATAATGTGATTTGATGTGATTCTAAATGTATGTAGAGGAAGTATTTAAGACAATTATAAATGCAGGAAGGTAAAAGGAAGTAAAGGAAGATAAAGTTTCTATACCTCACTCAAACTGATAAAATGTAAAAACCAATAGACTGTGGTAAGTTATGTATATGTAATATACTACCTAGAGGACTCACTATAAAAGCTATACAAAGAGACATACTCAAAAACACTAAACATAAACTAAAAATTCTAACAACTGTTTGAGTAATCCACAGGAAGGCAGGAAAAAGAACACAGAGAAATGAAAAACAGAACAAACAGAAAACAAAAAATAAAATGGCTGACACATCTCTAAAATATCAATAATTACACTGACCACAACTGGTCTAAATATACCAATTAAAAGTCAAAGATTGGCAAAGTGGATTAAAAATGTAACACAACTATATGCTGTCCACTAAAAGCTCACTTCAAACATAATGATATAGGTAGGTTCAAAATGAAAGGGAGGAAAAAGATGTATCATGCAAACCTTAGTCAAAAGAAAATAGGAGTAGCTGTATTAATGTCAGATAAAGTAGACTTCAGACCAAAGAAAACTACCAGAGACAGAGAGAAAGAGATACTAAAAAATGGTAGAAAGGTCCATCCAGAAGACATGGCAATCTAAATGGCCATGCACCAAACCACAGAGCGGCAAAACATGTGAAACAAAAACTGATAGAACTGAAAAGGGAAATTGACAAATCAACAGTTATAGTTGGAAACTCAGCATCTCCCTCTTAGGAACTGATAGAACAACTAGACATAAAATAGCAAGGATATAGAAGAACACACCACCATCAACCAACAGCATCTAATTGACATTTATAGAATACCCAACAATGGCAGAATACCCATTCTTCTCAAGTGCCCACAGAACACATACTATAAGACATGTTTAACTTAGTATACTGTGGACCAAAAAGCAAGCCTCATCAAATTTAAAAGAACTGAAAATACATAGTGTGTTCTCTGACCACAATGGACTCAAAACTATAACAACAGAAAGATAACAGGAAAAGTTTCAAACCCTTGGAAACTAAATGACACACTGCTAAACAGTCAATGGGTCAAAGAGGAAATCTCAGGAGAAAGTGAAAAATACACTGAAATAGAACAAAAATGAAAATACAAAATATTGAAAGTTGTAGGATAGAGCTAAAGCAGTGCTAAGAATGCTTTCCTTTCTTAGATCAGGAACAAAGCAAGGATATTCACTGTCACCACTCACTCTTATTTAACACAGTACTATAGAAGTTTTTAAAGTTTTCATTTATCTGGGATAAATGCATACAAACATACACAACACAGACACACACCACTAAAAGTAATAAAATTAAAAAGCAAATAAATGTTCATCTTGTCTCAGAGTCAACACTTCTGGTAAGTCTTCCTGGATCCACCAATTTTAGACAGTATTTCTCTTAGTCATTATTCTTATCACTGTTACATTTGTCTGTTTATTTTTTTCCTACCCTTAGTCCCAGTAGACTATGGTGGAGTGTCTAGCACACTGACCTCATGTAGGTCCTTTATCATAAGAGTTGGCTGGATAACACAAGCTAAAATCAAAAGGGAATTGTCATCAGAACCTCAATTACCATGAACTTTTTGGAGCAAATCCATCTCACTGCCACTGATTTTAGAGTCAGTGGATAAACTTTGAATCTTGATTTTCACTGTTTCTACCTGGGTACCAATCTGGGAATCTCTGCTCCCTCCTTTCTTTCTTTGGTAGCTTTTGTGTGAGGTATAGCAGTGCCCTTCACCCTCCAGGTTCCTAATTTTTAAATGCATTTCTTGCTTAATGTTATGAGAGAGAGTTGGTCATGAGAGTTGGTCTTTCCGTTTCTCATAGTTTATCATCTCACTGAGTTCTACACAAGTCCCTACCGCCCCCCCCCCCCCAAACAGGCTTGCTCATAAAATAGACTGTTGAACACAAGAAAATGGGAGGCAGCCTGGTTCCTTCCTCCTGCTCCACAGTCTCAATTCAGGGCTGGCCATCAATCCCAATGCTTCCCGTGAGTTCAGTTCAATTATAAGAAGATATTCATTATGTGGCAATACAATGTCACTGAGTCCTACGAGGCTTATTTGACCCATATGCAAACCGAAACTCTACAAGCTCTCAGATGTCTATTTGGATTCTCTTCTTACTATATACATGGTGCTTTGCTGTGCATGAAAGAAATGATTTATCTCATTGCCATACCACTGGAAAGAAAAAGCATCCTCTGGTAATGGAGAGTTTTCCGAATTTCAGTAAGGTAATGGGAAGGGATAAAAGAATAGCAAACAATGGTTGTAGTAAAGTATTAGGCTAAAAGCTAGAGCTGCAGGGTCAAAAAGCCCAGTTTAGGGGCCCGGGTGGCTCAGTCATGTCTGACTCTTGGTTTCAGCTCAGGTCATGATCTCAAGGTCGTGAGATCGAGCCCCACGTCAGGCTCTGCACTCAGCACAGAGTCTGCTTCAGATTCCTTTTTTTTTAAAGATTTTTATACATTTATTTGACAGAGAGAGAGAGAGAGAGAGAGAGAGAGAGAGAGAGAGAGAGAGTACAAGCAGGGGGAGCAGCAGGCTTCCCGATGAGCAAAGAGCCTGATGTGGGACTCCATCCCAGGACCCTGGGATCATGACCCGAGCCGAAGGCAGACGCCTAACCGACTGAGCCACCCAGGCACCCCTCTGCTTAAGTCTTTCTCCCTCTCCCTCCAGCTCTCTCTGTCTCAAATAAATAAATAAATAAATAAAATCTTAAAAAAAAAAAAAAAGCCCAGTTTGGAATCAAGTTTTCACCATGTACTAGTGTGCAATCTCGGGCAAATTACTTAATCTCTTGAAGCACTGGTTTTGCTGCTTGTAAAATGTGAATATTAACAACTGTCTCCAAGGATTGAGATAAAACCTCTCAAGTCATTGGCATATAGTAAACACTCCCTAGATGGCATTAGTGATTGTCATAGTCAACTGTCTGAACTTTGCCTTATAACCTGGCATTGTAGTAATGTACCAGGATCCCTGGTGCAGGTTACTGCATCCTTCTGGAGAGCAAAGATTGGAAACAGCTACTTATGGAAGTAAGATTAAGTAGCATAAGACCCCGCTGCTCATGTATGATGAAGTAAACTCAAAATTAGGAATTAAGGGCCATGTCTATACTCCCCAAATCTAGTGCCATATTTTATTTTATTTTATTTTATTTTAAGATTTTATTTATTTATTTGACAGAGAGACACAGCAAGAGAGGGAACACAAGCAGGGGGAGTGGGAGAGGGAGAAGCAGGCTTCCCGCCGAGCAGGGAGCCCGATGTGGGGCTCGATCCCAGGACCCCAGGATCATGACCTGAGCCGAAGGCAGACGCTTAACGACTGAGCCACCCAGGCGCCCCAAGTGCCATATTTTAAAATCAGAAAATGTACTTGGCTGGTGCCTTTATAGACCACTATGCAGTATATAAGATGATTAGAAACAAGGTACAGAGTCTTTGGCCTTCCCACTGTAAATCCTGCAGATTATTTTAGCTTTAAGAACACAATGAAAATATGAGATTTGGGAAATAAGGCAGAGGACATTCCAGACAAAACTATAATAATTTATTTTACTATCACATAAAATAATATTCCCTATTACCTTTCAAAGATGTATTTTAGTATTTAAATTTTATTTTCTAAAAGTGCATTTTCATAAACTTGAGAAAAATATGCAAGATTTTTAAAAATACCAAGGTGCTATATTTTATTTTCGAGCACATGAAAATCACCAAGACAGCCAAAGTAGAAAAATCCTGCTTTGTCCTTACCACAACCGTACTCTTCCTAGGAAGGTGAACCCACCTCTTTTCTGTGCCATCAAACAGGTATTTGCCATTCCAGATAATGTCTTTCATGTGGATTTAGTATTTCAGAGAACACAAGAGTGCAGTATACTCAAGTGGATAATGAAGGTTTGGGCAGACACATCTTGGGAAAGCTATGCTCTATCATTAATAGAAATGATGAGAAAGTGATCACGTATGGTTGGTGCTGGGAAAACAGGTGCCATGGCAACAATGGGAGGGATGGGGTGGCTGGGTGATAGACATTGGGGATGGTATGTGCTATGGTGAGCGCTGTGAATTGTGTAAGACTGATGAATCACAGACCTGTACCTCTGAAACAAATAATACATTATATGTTAAAAAAAAAAAAAAAGAAGATAGTAGGGAGGGAGAAATGAAGGGGGGAAAATCGGAGGGGGAGATGAACCATGAGAGACTTTGGACTCTGAGAAACAAACTGAGGGTTATAGAGGGGAGAGGGGTGGGGGGATGCGTTAGCCTGGTGATGGGTATTAAAGAGGGCACATATTGAATGGAGCACTGGGTGTTACATGCAAACAATGAATCATGGAGCACTACATCAAAAACTAATGATGTAATGTATGGTGATTAACATAATAAAAAAAAGAATGAAAAAAAAGAGACACTGAAAAGGGATGAAGATCACAACTGTGGAGTGATGGATGTTGCTGACAGCTTGTACTTCTTGCACATGTGTGCCCAGGGATAGCCCTATTGCCTGAAGCTGAGACAGGAGTAGACCTACTCAAAAGAGGCTCATGGTACCATGATAAACAAGTGCACAAATTCTTTGACATTCCTCCAGCAAAAGGTAAAATCTAATTCCCCTTCCCTTGACTATGGGACAGCCTTAGTGGCTTGCTTCTCATTAAAAAATGGTGGTATTGCATGATTTCTGAGACTTGATTAGAAAAGTCAATACAGCTTCCATGTGGCTTTCTCTCTCCTTTTCTCTCTCTCTGACCCTGTCTCTTAGGTGTCCTGAGCCAACATATAGGAACCCCAGCAACTCTGACACCACCATACTGGACAGACCACAAGCAAATCTACACAGCGATGGGGAGAGAGGCCTGTGGAGCATCAGCTGTGGCAGTCTCCAGCTATTTGAGTCTTTCCAGTACGAACTGTCAGGATTGTAAATAATAATTTTTTGAGCCACACCAGCTGACAAGCTATCCCCACTAAGTTCTGCCCAAATTGCAGATTCATGAGCAAATTAAATTCTGTCATTGCTTTAAGCCTCTAAGTTTTGGAATAATTTGTTATGCAGCATGAAATAACCAGAACAAGGATTGGGATGATGGCAGAAGGTTTTCAAAAGGCCCTTAGCTTTTGACGTATGACATATAATATCCAGAGAGCTCTGTTGAGCAGCCAAGGGTAGGCAAAAATATAACTTCTTATGAGAAACTAGTGGAGAAGGTGAGTAACAAGTTCTAGAATAGGATGATAATGAAAAGTGTGGGGGGTTTTTTTGTTGTTGTTGTGGGTTTTTGTTGTTGTTGTTGTTGTTGTTGTTGTTTTTAAGTAGGCTCCACGCCCAGCATGGAACCCAACTTGGGGCTTGAACTCATCACCCTGAGATTCAAGACCTGAGCTGAGATAAAGAGTTGGGTGCTTTGCCAACTGTGCCACCCAGGCACCCCAAAAAGGATAGGTTTTGGATTCAAGACAGACCAAATCTGAATCTAAACAACTCCAGTCTTCATTAATTTTGTGATCTTGGTCAAGTTACTTAACATTAACTTGTCCATCTGGAGAACTATGATAACAGAATCAAATTCATAGAGTTGTTGGAAGGATTAATTGAACTGACAGTAAGTACATAATGGTGACTGTTATCACCATTAATTAATGGTGACTATTATTATTTATGCAGTTTTCCAATCATTACATTCAACCATAATTAGCAGTGGTGGAATATTAATGTTCTAGCTGATGCTGATTATCAATGCATTCTAAACAGACAATTCCACCAATTAATTGAGAATTTTCCACTGTGTCCTCTATATTCTCATCACGGTGCCAAAACCATGGAAACTGTAGAAGGTGTAGACTTTCACCCTGGGAAGCCAACAATCTAAACATCCCAGACTAGAGTTGCAAGTTTTGAACAAGTGACTTCAGCTTCCCAAGTGTCTGATGCAGTTATGATCTCCAAGCCTTCCTGCCAACGGGCTGCAATGTTGTGGAAAAGGCTTTTATCACAATCTCCGGCTGCTACAGAGATTTCTTCATATTATACATATCATCAATATGTAGCAATCAATACATTATATATTATGCTCTTTTCTATTATATCTAATATTTAATATCTAATATTAATATATAATTTCTGAAACTATCTGCTCTTTAAAACAAATTTTAATTGCCTAATTACTACACACTAAAAAGTGCTTTCCATGTAAAATTTAGAAGCAATTCAGTTCAACTAATACTCATTGAGTGACTATTAGGACCTGGTATAATCTGGTGAAAATTATTAAACTAAAATTTAACTCTAGTGGAGTAATCTAGGATCTGATAAGAATAATAAGATAATTTTTTGTTAATGAATGAAGTTCAATAATTAATTTTCCTATTTTAAATAATATTAAAGAATGATCGAAAAGCAAATTCTAGTATTAATTCATAATACTAATAAGACTACAGCATTTTAAATGCATGTGTTCTAAAATGGTTCAGAGAGCAGCCGTTGATATGATGTCTCATAGCTCTACATAGAGCAGTTTATACTTTACTGAAAAAACTGCAGAGTTTTAATTAAAGAATTGGATAATTGGAGCACCTGGGTGACTTAGTCAGTTAAGCGGCTGCCTTCAGCTCAGGTCATGATCCCGGGGTCCTGGGATTGAGCCCCACATCAGGATCCCTGCTCAGTGGAAGCCTGCTTCTCCCTCTCCTACTCCCTCTGCTTGTGTTCCCTCTCTTGCTGTGTCTCTCTCTGTCAAATAAATAAAATCTTAAAAAAAAAAAAAAGAGCTGGATAATTATCTAGGTTGAAACAAAACAAAAGCTATCATGGGCTTTAAAAACCTTTAGTTTCACATAAATTTTGCCTAGCTTATTAAGATTTTTTCTTTCCATTACTTTTGACAGTATTGAATATTGATATCTGATCTTTATGAGCATTAAGTAACCTGAAAAGAAACACAAAATATTGTGGATCTGAGGTATTTTAAATATCTAATAATTTTTTTCTAATCAAGAGCATGCTTTTTCTTTAAGGCAAAGTTTGATTTTTTTTTTTTTTAATCCTTGAAAATCTGCAATTTTCTTTACAGGTCCAAACAACTCCATCCTCTTTGGCTATTAGCCTCTCTCTTCTCCAACTTTCCCATATCCTTCTAAAATTGATGTGCAATACCTAAATTGCACTGTGAGCTTATAAAGGGGTCCAAACAGTGGTGAGGAGCAGCAAAGGATCACTATACAGTCCTACGAATCATCTTATGGAACTTGGAAGTTTCTTTTTCATCTTTGGCCTTACACAGTGATACTCTCAACTCTTGTCTTTGAAGGGGCTGAAGAATGTTATGTAAAACTATTCAAGCTTCAACTTTTCATAGGTCAGAAATACCCAGGGGCTTTGGTTTTTAATGTAACTTCCTTAGATAAAAACCAGTTTCCTTTTTCCAATCCGGGAAGTGGATGTCTGTAATACAACATAAATTACACAGTTTCTGATTTTACTGTCTAGACACCATCAACCCCGTTAACACTACCTTCTCTGTCAGAAGTCTGGGCAGGGCCCAAAAAAAACTGATGTCCAACTAAGCTCGGAAATATATTCCTTCCAACTAAAGCTGGCAGGACTCTGGTGAGCACATTTGAAGCCAACAAAAAAGTAGGGTTGGAAAATTAAGAATGGTTAAAAAAAAAAAAAGAGGGCAAGTACAAAACCCCTTCACAAATTAACAAGGCTCAATGGCATCAAGTACTTGAAAGGTTTCCATCTCCACCTCAACTTCCAAATAAAGCAGAATATCAGCTTTGCAGATAAATGCAGACGTTTTTATAGTCTCCCCATTCTCAACAGAGGTTCTGCTATCTGACAAACAGATAATGAGAGAATTAAAGTGCCTGCTCAAGAGGATAGTTATGCTCACCTGAATTTTTACAGTTCCTCTTCTCTGAGCTCAAAGTTATCCTACAGTACATACATGAATATTAGAGTTTGGAAAGAGAAGGCAAGAAATCAGATGCTTGTTCAGGGATAGAGAGTTATAGAACTGTATGAGGACTGAAGATTCATTACCCTTCTTGGATCACCTAACTGCTTTCCTCTGAACCAGCTGAGGAAATGCTATATTATCCTAATAATAACAGGAGTGAAAAACAGTAATGACAGCTATCATTCATTGAATAACTACTATATGTTAGGCACCACACCAGATGTTTCATATTTACTATCCTCACAATAACATAGCTTTCAACTCTATGACATGTTTGCTATAGAGCAGAAAGGAGACGGTCGGTCTTGAATCAAATATCCAGGGGGATTATTTTCCGAATTTTCAGAAGGTTGATTTTGATGATATGTTTATATATAGCACTTTAACAATAAAAAGATTTTTCACATTTTTAAAAATTTCATCTTCACAAAAGCTTTAAGCAGCAGGAATCATTGTCCCTATTTTACGTATGAGAAGACCAAAGTTCAGGGAGACTGTGACCATAGCCACACGTTCATAAAGAACAAGGCAAGGGCTTAAACACAGGTGCCTCGATTCCAACTCCTGCATTCTTCCCACTACATCCAAGCTGCCACCTATTATATGGCCCCACAGAACAGGTTCAAAGAATATTGCACATGTTAAGCTGTATAGAACATTGTCTACTCAATGCAATGAACATTCGTTGAGCCCCTACTGTGTACCATTTACTGTGCTCAGGGCTGGAGGCTCAGAAGTGAAAAAAAGAGAAAGTGGTGAGGTAGGAAAGAGTTCATAGATGAGTGAGGGAGAGCATCATGAGTGTATGTGTAGCCAAAGTACAGGGGCCACGGAGTCTGCGAAAGCTTCAAGGAAGGAGGACATCTGAGCCAGCTTTAGTAGAATGAGTTCAGAAGTTCAGGAGGCACTCTTTTTTAATCATCAAGATAGAAAGTTAAGGGGCACCTGGGGGGCTCAGTTGGTTAAGCATCTGTCTGCCTTTGGCCCAGGTTGGGCTCCCTGCTCAGGGGGAGTCTGCTGCTCCTTCTCCCTCTCCCTCTGCCCCTCCTCCGGCTCATGCTCACTCTCTTTCTCTGTCTCTCTCAAATAAATAAATAAATAATCTTTAAAAAAAGAAAGAAAGGTAAAAGATTACTGATCTGTGCAATGTAAGTGCTGTGCCCAAGACCAAATATATAGGAAGCTTGATATATGTGGCTTTGCAGGCCAAACCACAGGACATCAAATTAGGAGAGATGGTTAATGTTAGAAGCAAGTGAAGATGCACAAAAGAATAAAAAGGGTTCTTCCCTCTTCCTTCCCTCCCTCCTTCCTGAAGGGTATGTACTCAGTGAAAAGATCAGGTTACATTTTAAAGCCAAATAAATCATTCCGAACAGTTAAATGTCATCTGCAACTCTGACCATTTGTTACAATGGCAAACCAAAATATTATAGCCCAGTAAAGATGTCTGGAATGTCCAGATGCTTGTTGTCTGGTGCATCTCTAATTGCGGCTGGTTAGAAGTTGAGACACACATGCTGAGCTCTATTGCCCCAGAGACTGCTCATGAACTTTCCTACTGGAGTGCTTTCAGATTTATTTTTTTTTAAAGATTTTATTTATTGACAGAGAGAGAGAGAGCGCGCGCATGAGAGAGCATGAGTGGGGGGAGGGGCAGAAGGAGAGGGAGAAACAGACTCCCCACTGAGCAGCGAGCCCAAAGTGGGGCTTGATCCCAGGACCCCGAAATCATGACCTGAGCTAGACACTTAATGGACTGAGCCACCGAGGTGCCCCCTACTAAAGTGCTTTCAGAAACAGGGAAAGCCTGAAAACCAGGCTTGTTCAGTGGTTCAACTCCATTTCGAGTCCACCTTTTGTCCTATTCTTTGGCAATCTCACTTCAAAGACATCAAGGTGGAACTCCCTCCTATGGGAGACCCAATCTCCCTCTCCCTACATCTCCTTCAAACCTCCCAACACCACCCCCAATCATCTGGTTTATGGCCTAGCATCATGGAGATGTATTGTTTCTGGGTGCAAAGTGAAGATCTCATTTCTAGCCAGTTCTTCCCCCTTTTTCTTCCTTCTTCTCTCTTCTCATTTGCTCTTTTCCTTCTCAGTCACCACTCTCCTTGCAGCAATAGCTTTTTATGTCTTAGTTTTCACCTGGAGGTAGGAGAGAAGGGCTATAGGATAGGCCACCTTTCATCAGGAGAGAAAAGGAGGTCATCATCACTGAATTTCAAAACTCGAAGGGGAAAAAGACCACACTGTGGTCTCCTCACCCAGAGCTTTTTTTTTTCTTTCACTACAGTTCAGTATTCAGATTCACTTAAAGCAGGAGGCAGCTAGTCAGATGTGAGACACCAACCGCTGCCTGTCTCTCTATGCTGGAATCTGTCCTGTCCACAGACTCTGCTGCTCTAAGCAAACCTACACTGGTCTTTCTGAAACACAGCTGAATGAACCATTACTGGGCGCCTGACACAAATCCAGTCTATTCACAGGCTGGCCAACTACCTATGACTTGGTTGCCTGGCTCAAAAAATTAGTATGGGCCCATGAGACTCCCCATTTGGGAGTTGGAAACAGGGAAAATGGAAGTCTGAGTCACATTGATATGGTAAGTTAAGGAGATATGAGGTAAATTCTAGACCACAGGGAAGCCGAAGTTATTCGGAAACAGAGTAAGATAAAGCAGATCCACAGAGAAAAGAGAGAGCATGAGGAAAAGAGAGATTCCATGTTCCAAACGATTTTCTGGTTTCCATTTGAGTATATTCTTACAATTTCCTTTTCTTTCTTGCAGCATACGTGGATAGGTCTCTGTTGTTTTTCCACAATCTACAATAATCTGACTAGAATGCAAAATCATTGACCCTGTAATATGATTGCTAGTCTTAGCCTGGAGGTAGATCTGATAGCTCCCTATCTAGTTCTAAAGCTTGCCAAAGATTCAAATTGAGTTACCAGGAATTGTAAGTTTAGTCAGTCTGAGTTACGCAAAATGTTAACCAAAAGTTACACTGGCCTTTGCTGTCTGAATTTTGACAGACTAATCCTCAATGGAAACACTGGACAGATTTCTCTTCTGCAAAACTACCCTCTTCCTTCACAGTCAATCATCAAAACAAGCCAGCTCTGCCCCTGTATTTATCATTTTCTCTAACCCAAGGAAGTCATGGAGACCTTGTGCAGTGTGTGTTCGGCAGTAAATACCAACCAATTATGATTGGGAGCCAGAATCTTCATCATCCTTTCTTGTGAGAACATCAAGATCTATTAGTTTGAAGTTGTTATCCTGGATCATCAATCAGAGTTCATGTTTTTAGCACTGCTAATCCTGCTTTTTAATTCTCTCTATCACCTCTTTTCTAAAACATAAAGAATGTCAGGAATTATTAAGAGTGAGACATTCTGAGGATCTGGTTTATTTCAGAGTTCTACAAAGGATTCACTTCCTCCTCACACCACCACCTTTGCTTACAAGTGAATGTCTATCGCTCTCCTTCAGGGCCAATATTCACATGAAAAACATCTACATAAATGAGTGGTGTCATAATCTGAAGAAATGTGCTGTGCATCAACAGTAGCTCTAAGTTCCCACTATGGTTCAGGACACTCCAATGACTCAAATGACCTTTCTGCTAAAGGATTTGCATCACTTCCTTTGTTCTAGTTTTGCACTATATGGAATTACAATAATGTGAATAATTTTTCTTCTACAGAAAACAACAAAAAACACAGGAAATCTACAAAAACAGTTTGACAGTTGAGATAATCAGAGTTTAATCTGCTTAAAGATTAAACATTAAGATTACTTTTCTACCAGCAAATACCATTTTACTAAATCGTACTAAAGTCAGTTAGTGAGAGTTCCGAGAACAGACTGATTTATTAAACTGAGACAGAAAAATAGCATTTAATTGATAGCTAATTACTACAGGAGGTGGGAAGGGAGAAGGAAAATTAAGGGTTTGCCCTAGTCAAGTCATTTTACTCCAAACTTCCTAATAGGTTGAACCTAACAGATGCTTTAAAACATAAGAGCATGTGTTGGATTTGAGGTCCAATCAGCAGAATGGTCCACCAGGGCAAGGCCAGTGACCAGGGAAGGTTCTAACTGTGGGCAGAAGGAAGATGAAGAGTCAGAACTGGCAGTGGCACCAGCGACTCCAGCAAAAGGGAACAGGCTGATGGGTCCATCCCAGCATAAGGCAGGCTAGTGTTTGGCCTGACATTTACCAGGCAGATATACGAGAAGGCTGGCACAACATGGCACCAGAGAGTTTAGTGGTAAGCTTAAGGAAGTCTCCCATACACACGGGACACTAGAGGTCAGTCTTGAGGTCTTCCAATGGGGATCCAGGCAGGTAATCAGCAAAGGAGATCAAGATATAAATGCAGTTAATGGAACCAGGGCACAATTTGAGCATCCGAAATGAACAAGGGTCGTGTCAGAACAAGGCCAACAGCAGAAATGATGAGGCTGACCCACTACTGACTATTGACTATTGACCTACTCACTAAGGGGTCTTCTAAATTCCTCTGCTAATAGCCAGGCTGCTCCAAGAGCTCGGAACAGGATCAAGGCAGCTGATGAGAATGATGGATTTAAAGTGCTAACATACAATAAATACATGATAAACGATATTATGCTGTGGTTTGTTGTAGGGGACAGAATTAACCAGGAGAAGGTAGGTTGCCCTGGAAGGGGGTCTATAAACCTGAAAACTAGACTCAGGCCCACAGGGACAGGTAGGTAAGAAATCCAAGCAGGTAGACAGAACGAATAGCCAGAAAGCGTGATGGCAGAAACAAGTGGGAGGTGAGGTTGAGGGTTAGGAAAGAGGTGTGGTGGTGGTGGTGGAGAGATGAACACTGCAGGGTTCAGAAGTCAGAGCAGACCAGAGACAAGTCCCCATGGGGCTAGAGTACAGGGGTAGGACTCTAGTCCTCTACAGAAGGGAGAAAGAATATTCATAAGAACAAAATCAGAGCTGTCCTAAGAGGATCAACAGTGTGGGAAATGTATTCATTTTCTTGAATATGGATAACACTGGTCCCAAATACAAAACCAAAGAGAAAGGAAGGGTAAGGAGCCAATGGCATAACCAAGCCATCACAGAAGTTACGTGTCTTAGTTATGGGGTTAAGGGACGCTGGAACCTAAAGCCAGACATGTCATCCTACCCTCCCTCCTCTAAGGTACAAAGATAGTAAGATCCAGGCATGCTTCTATGTGTATCCGGCTCCCTCAACCAAAACTCTGGTGTACAGGAATTAGGTTTGCAGCTTGCTAGTATTATGGTTTGTATTATGGCTTGTATTATAGTTTATACTGTTGGTCTGTGTTACCAAATGAGACACACAGAGTTAGGGTAACATCTATGTCGAAAATAGTGACAATTTATTTCTTTCATGTATTACTCACATAATTTTTCCTTTGATTTGGCTCCAGGAAGACTGAGCAAGAGTTAGTGTGGGTGTATGGATGGAATTAACCCTTGTTTTTTACTCCAGAGAGCCAGGGGAGTTTCCTTCCTTGAGCTGGAGCCATCCTAGGATTCCTGTTCGGACTCTTACTCAGCATGCCCTTCTGTGTTTATAAGTTAAGGTCAAGGTTCTCCATGGGTTGCTTAACTAATTGGCAAGGAACCCTGCCAACAAATACCAAGCTCAGACTAAATGCATGGCTGGAGATGCTTGCCAGCTTCTCTGTGATTCTCCTTTTTATGGAAGGTTTTTGGGCTAACCTCAGGGATGAGGGGTAGAGAGATGGGTAGCTGCTGAGTTGAAACCATGTCTTCAGCAAGAGAAGCCTTTGTCTTCTCAATGTCCTCGTTAATGTATTAGACAGCTGCCCTCTGGGGGCATCAAGCCTGTGACTTTGGTGTTTGCTTCAATAGGGTCTTGCTAACCCAAATTCTCTAATGGTTGGCATGGCTGTTTGTGCCTTTTCTGTGGTTTAGTGGCTAAATGCCCAGGTCTTGGAGTCAGAAAGACCAGGCTGTCCATCTCAGTCCTACTACTTAATAACTACTTAACCTTAAACAAGTCATGTAAACTCTCCTCAGTTTCCCCATTTGTAAAATGGGTGGGGGAGCTATATGGCTGAGATGAAGTAGGGTAAACAAAGCAGCAAACATAGTACAAAATAAGTGGTAGTCACATGTGCTCTTGAGGCATACCTAGCTCCCAAACTCTCCTATGGGATGCATATTGATATAATTGGTCTCCTGGATCTAACTAAAGGGCTCTCCCCAGAAGTCCCATAAAATAGCTAATCCTTTAACATGCGGCAAAAAGTTAGCCACATTCAGTGCCACTGCTATAGGTCCTGCTATCAAAGGTCTGACAACCAACTGAGATAGGCCGGGGTACTGCAAGAGCTGGTTCTAAGACTTCTATAGAGGACTGCAGGACTGGGGACCCATCCCTAGGTATTGTGATGTTGTGGCAGGGAAGGCTGTGGTCCAATTCCTATAGGTGCTGAGTCTAGAGTTCACAGGTAGCCACTAGTAATACCTACAACCCTGATTCACATTCATTTTTTTCATTTAAACCTCAACACAACAGAGGTTGACCAAGAGCAGCATTATCCCTAGTTTACAGACGGGAATCCTGAAGCCCACAGCAATCACCTGCCAGCCCTGAGCTACACTGCTTTTAAGTAAAGATTTTAGGACTTCCTAGTCCGGGTCCCCCTCAATGCCAACCTACCTCTTTATTGCCTGGGGGAGTATCTCTGGTAACATCATATTAGACCAGTTATCTATCATTTTTTTTTAAAGATTTTATTTATTCATTTGAGAGAGAATGAGATAGAGAGAGCATGAGAGGGGGGAGGGTCAGAGGGAGAAGCAGACTCCCTGCCGAGCAGGGAGCCCGATGCAGGACTCGATCCAGGGACTCCAGGATCATGACCTGAGCCGAAGGCAGTCGCTTAACCAACTGAGCCACCCAGGCGCCCCAGTTATCTATCATTTGATCAATGAACATTTACTGCCTCCTTTTTTTTTCTTGCCTTTTTATTTTTATTTTATTATGTTATGTTAGTCACCATACAGTACTACTTCCTATTTTTTAATAAGAGGTCTACCTAAGAACTGATACTCAGGGCCCTTTCCAGCAAAGGTCTCTTATTTTTACAACCTTACGAAGTAAATCATCTTTTTCCCTTGCAGCACTTACTATTTTTAAATTTGCATATATTTGTGATTATTTTATGTTTGTCTCCCCAGTTAGACTCCCCAGTTAGATTCCATCAGGGCAGCCATCATATTTGTTTACTTTATCAGTTTTACATACAGCAGGCACTCAAGAATAATTACATGAATAAAAGTCATGCTATCTTTTCTTACAGAATGACAAAACTGTACCCAAAGTTTATTTGCCCAAGTTCATCTTGCTAATAAGTAGTAGATCTGGGTCTGTAGAGGTGACTGAAGCTTCAACCGCAACCTCTATCAGGGCTCCTCCCAAAGGGTCGTCAGGGCTTAGTGGCCACAGTGCAAGTGGCGCTGGTCAGATCTCATCAGTCAAAGACATCTTCAAGAAAAGCCCATCATCTCTAATCCACAAATATTAAAGTTGCTATTACCATTATGTACAATCCATCATTTACCATAACAATGTTACAGTGTAATCACATTTGTATAAGTCATCACAGTACTCAGAACACTTTGATCTTCAGCATCCTTGGGAATAAGGAAGAAAGATATTTTCCTGGAAACCAAACCTTGTGAAATGGCCACTATGATATAACTGAAAAGTGAAACTGAGACTCAATTCCAGGTGTAATTTTACCTTGCAATGTAAGAAGAATTTTTAAAGTTAATTCTTAAAGAAAAAAAGAGAGGACTCAAATAAATAAAATAAAAACGGGAGAGGAGAAGTAATAATTGACATCACAGAAATACAAAAGATTATAAGAGACTATTACAAAAAATTATATACCATTAAATTAGACAACCTAGCAGAAATGCATAAATCTCTAGAAACATACACTGTTCTAAAACTGGATCAGAAAGAAATAGAAAATATGAACATATCAATTACTAGTACAACAATTAAATTGGTAATAAAAAAACTCCCAACAAACAGAAGTCCAGGACCCGATGGATTCACAAGTGAATTTTACCAAACATCTAAAGAAGAGTTAATACCAGTTTTCCTCTAATTATTCCAAAAAATGGAAGAGGAAGGAAAGCTTCTAAATATATTCTATGAGGCCAGCACTACCCTGATACCAAAACCAGATGAAGATGCTACACAAAAAGAAAACTACAGGCCAATATCCCTAAAGAACATGGATGTAAAAATCCTCAAGAAAATATTAAGAAACCACACTCAACAATACATTAAAAAAATCATTCACAATGATCAAGTGGGTGTTATTCCAGGGATGCAAGGATGGTTTAATATTTGCAAGTCAATCAACATAGTACATCACAACCACAAAATGAGGAATAATGATCACATGATCATTTCAATAGATGCAGATAAAGCATTTGACAAAATTCAACATCCCTTCATGATAAAAACTCTCAAAAAAAGTGGTGGATTTAGAGGAAACACACCTCAATATAATTAAGGCCATATACAAAAAACCCACAGATAACATCATGCTCAATGGTGAAAAACTGAAAGCTTTTCTTCCAAGATCAGGAACAAGACAAAGATGTCCACTCTCACCATAGTACTAGAAGTACTGGAAGTCCTAGCCTCAGCAATCAGACAAGAAATAAAAGGCATCCAGGGGCGCCTGGGTGGCTCAGTTGGTTAAGTGACTGCCTTCGGCTCAGGTCATGATCCTGGAGTCCCGGGATCGAGTCCCATGTCGGGCTCCTTGCTCAGCAGGGGGTCTGCTTCTCCCTCTGACCCTCCCCCCCTCTCGTGTGCTCTCTCTCTCTCATTCTCTCTCTCTCAAATAAATAAATAAAATCTTTAAAAAAAAAAAAAAGAAATAAAAGGCATCCAAATTGGTAAGGAAGAATTTAAACTATCACTATTTGCAGCTGACATGATAATACACATAGAAAACCCTAAAGGCTCCATGAAAAAACTATCAGAAGTAATACATGAATTGAGTAAAGTTGCAGGAGACAAAATTAACACACAGAAATTTGTTGCATTTCTATACACTAACAACAAAGTAGCAGAAAGAGAAATTAAGAAAACAATTCCATTTACAATGGTATCGAAAAAAGTAAAATATCTAGGAATAAACTTAACCAAGGAGGTGAAAGACCTATACTCTGAAAACTATAAAACACTGAGGAAAAAGATTGCAGATGACACAAACAAATGGAAAGATATTCCATGCTCATGGATTGGAAGAATTAATACAGTTAAAATGGCCATGCTACCCAAAGCAGTCTACTGACTCAATGAAATCCCTCTCAAAACACTAACAGCATTTTTAACAGAACTAGAATAAATAATCCTAAAATTTGCATGGACCACAAAAGTGGCCAAATAGCCAAGGCAATCTTGAGAAAGAAGAACAAAGCTGCAGGTATCACAATCCCAGATTTCAAGATCTAATACAAAGCTATAGTATTCAAAACACTGGCACAAAAATAGACATATACACAAAGGAACAGAATACAGAGCCCAGAAATAAACCTATGATTGTATGGTCAATTAATCTATGACAAAAGAGGCAAGAAAATTCAATGGTGAAAAGACAGTCTCTTCAACAAATGCTGCTGGAAATACTGGACAGCTACATGCAAAATAATAAAACTGGACCACTTTCTTACACCATACACAAAACCAAATTCAATATGGATTAAAGACCTAAATCATAAAACTCCTAGAAGAAAACACAGGCAGTAATTTCTTTAACATCAGCCTTAACATTTTTATAGATATGTCTCCTGAGGTAAGGGGAAAAAAAGCAAAAATAAACTATTGCAGCTACACCAAAGTAAAAGGTTTTGTATAGCAAAGGAAACCATCAACAACAACAAAAAAGGAACCTACTGAACGGGAAAAGATATTTGCAAATGATATATCTGGTAAGGAATTAATATCCAAAATATAAAGAACTTATACAAATCAATACCATAAAAACAAATAATCTGATAAAAAAAAAAAGGGCAGAGGACCCAAACAGACATTTTTCCAAAGAAGACATATAGATGGCCAACAGATACATGAAAAGATGCTCAACATCACTAATCAGGGAAATGCATATCAAAACCACAATGAGATATTGCCTTATACTTGTCAGAATGGTAGTTGAAAAAAGGTAAAAAAATAACAAGTATTGACAGGGATGTGGAGAAAAAGGAACCCTTGTTGCATAGTTGGTAGGAATGTAAATTGGTGCAGCCACTGTGAAAAGTAGTATGGAGGTTCCTCAAAAAATTAAAAATAGAATTAGCATATAATCCAGTAATTCCACTACTGGCTATTTACCCAAAGAGAATGAAAATGATAATTCAAACATATGCACTCCTATGTTTATTGCAGGTTTACAACAGCCAAGACATAGAAGCAACCCAAGTGTCCATCAATATATGGATAAAAAAGATGTGGTGCGTGTGTGTATACATGTATATATGTACACATACACACACACATATATAATGGAGCATTAGTCTGCCATAAAAAAGAATAAGATCTTGCCATTTATGAGAACACAGATCGTCCTAGAGGGTATTATGCTAAGTGAAATAAGTCAGACAAAGACAAATACCACATTATTTCACTTATATGTGGCATCTAAAAAACCAAAACAAATAATAATAATAATAAAAACCCCAAAGCAGAAAGAGACCATAAATACAGAGAACAAACTGATGGTTGCCAGAAGGGGGAGAGTAGAGAGAGATAGGCAAAATGGGTAAAAGGGAGTGGGAGGTACAGGCTTCCACTCATGGAATGCATAAGTCATGGGGATAAAAGGTACAGTATAGGGAATATAGTCAATAGAATCACAACACTATATGGTGACAGATGGGTGCTATACTTGTGGTGAGCACAGCATAACATATAGACTTGTTGAATCACTATGTTTTATACCTGACACTAGTGTAATATTGTGTACAACTATACTAAAATAAAAATAATAATATTGTAATAATGTTGTATCATGACTACACTTATTGTGGTGAGCACTGTATAATGGATAGAATTTGTTGATTCATTATGTTGTATTACCTAAAACTAATATAATATTGTATGTTAACTATACTTCAGTAAAAAATCATAATAAAGAAAAAATTAAATAAAATAAAAAATTTAAAGTTCTTAAAATTTGAAAACATATTAAATATATAAAGATATTAGAAACATGAATTCAAATCTAAACAGTCATAAATGACTGGTTCAAGATCAAATGGTAAATTTAAAGGGAGGATTCTCTAAGTATTCATTACTCAGAAGATCAGAGAATGAAAAAGAATTATAGAAAGAATAGTATCTTCTGATTCATTTGAGCATGACTTACTCCTAAAAAAGTGAGGTGGAGAAAGCCAGTGCCCCCACAAGACCTGCTTGTACAGGAACACACACAAGTGCTGGGGGACTGGCCCAGGTGCCCACTGAGGCTCAAGCAGATGTTCTAATGGTCTACCCAACCTCCTGGTATGTTTCAGGTGGAGCCAGCATAGGAGTGCAAAATACAAGAGCCACAGATCCCAATTCCTAGGCAAAGTCTTAATGTCTGGGCAGGCTATAGTCTTAATGTCTGGGCAGGCTATAGGCAGCAAGCCCGAAGCCGAAGGGATGGAGATCTTTAGTTTCCAGGGTGAGAAGTAGCAAGAGAAAAGCAGTCTCAACCTTAAGGGCTTGAATGACTGCTCTCTAGAAATACAAAAAGCAGATAACAACAGAATAGGAGGGATTGATCACTGACAGAAGAGCTACTCTGTGCATAGTACTACTAGGCATTTTAACATGTTAATGCATCTAGGCACATAGCAAAGTTATAGATAGTCAAAACCACCCCAGTTTTTAGAGATGATGAAACTGAAGCTCAACTTGCTCAAGGCTACACAGCTAATAAGCAGTGGAACCATAATTTGAATTCATAGTTGTCCTTTTCCACTCCTGAAGGCAACGGAAAGGAAGAGAAAGCCCAGCTCAAGGAATATCACAGGAATTGGTCTGCCTCCTGAGGCAGTTTAAAAGTATGTGTCTCTATGGGGCACCTGGGTGGCTCAGTTGGTTAAAAGTATGTGTCTCTAGGTACCAGACTTTGTGTGAGAGCTATGCGTGCTGGGAATGACAATGATTGAGGCACCTGAGATGATCTGGCACTTCAAGTGATGACAGATTTAGGGAGTGGGGCAAGCTGAAGATGCAGGTGGGCAGATAAGTGGGGAGCAGGGGAAAGCAGAATCAGTGGAAATGAGGCTGGGGTCAACAAAACATAAAAGTGTATCAGGATCTAACGTGGCCCTTTTAATAACAGGTGTGCATTCTGAATACCTGTCATCCTGGCCTATCATAACATATCATTATAATTTGGTTTACAAATGAAGATATCATGTCTAAGTGTATGCAAATACTCTACAGCATTTATGTGAGGGAGTCCTTGATATGTGAAAATGCCTACTTACTGAGAAGAACCCCAAACCTACCACCTACACTGCTTTTCTTCTCTTCCTTTCCATCTCCTGCATTTTGGTGCATTTAGACAAGTGGCTCTACCTTCCTACTAGATAATAAAATGAGACAAACTGTCTCATTTGCTCAATGAAAGTCAGTGCCTTTGACACATGTCAAAATTCTATTGTTTCCGCAAACAGCAAAGACTATCAATAAAAGCTAATGTTAGTACTTAGTTTAAGTTTTATCTTGGTTTCCTAGGTAAGTAGATTTCAATGACAATGACCCACAGCAAGAAATACACCTTACATCACAATTCACAACACAGAAGGAACATGTATATGTGTGCATGGATATAAATGACCTGGCTATCTTATGGGTAATGCAGGCGCTCAGATATTTTCAATTCTACTTCATTTACAAGAAAGCAAACAAAAATTAGAGTGACCCACTAGGTGGACTTTATGATCTACTTATGAGTTGAAACTTGTAATCTGAAAATCACTATCCAGACCAGAATATGAGGAAAAATTCATGGTATTATGGGAACTCCTCAGCAGGAGGAACATAAAGAAGGGTAAGAAAGCTCCAGGAACTGTATATACCCTTTCTCCTCCATTGACAGCTCCAAAACAGGGTGAAATCAAGAGGAAGGAAGGGTGACATGGAAGTGATTACAGGCTGAAAGAGCCCAGTGAAAAAGCAGAATTCATTAAAAAAAAATATTTCTCCTGGCTAGTGGTTCACCAAAATAATGTAATTCAAGAATCCCTCTAATTAGTTTTGATGATCTGCATTACTACCAAGCATTATTCACAAGGAAGACATTGTTAGAAAACTGATTTTATCCAAACTTGATGCTGAATGTATGTAAACTCTGTGTGTGTGTGTGTGTGTGTGTGTTTAAAACAGTCCAAGGGACAGTAGCTGTTACATTTGCAGAATTTCCAGGCATTAGGCTGACCTCAGGGCAGGCGAGTGTTTCAGGGAGCGTGAATTGAATCATAATTGAGCCCTCAGCCATGTTAAGGCCAGTGGGCTATATCTTGTGTGTTTTTCTGCACTTACTTTCAAAAAAATGTTCTAACCTAAATCCCTATTCCTTCTCCCCCTCACCAAGAAGCTTCTCTCTGGGGACTAGTTTAGAAGCAATATTCGTCCTTAGTTTTCTTGCAAACCACTCAGAGGCTTCAGTTATCTGGTTCAGTGCTCACAAAGAAAAATGCTGTCATGGACATGACAAATGCATTACCCATTTTTTTCTCATGTAACATAGCTCCAAGATACACAATTCCAAGCCCCTTTCCTACAAACACACAATTTCTCCAGTCACAGCCACACTGTTTGCCTCTATTAATTATTCCCTTACCAAAATCTTCAAAGCACTCCTTTAGAGGGGGACAAAAGAGCAGGTGTGAGAGTACACTCCACTCTTAGTACTAGGTTGCTCAGCTGTGCAAAGGGGGGTTACCACTGAAAATTGGATGCTCTGTTTCCCTGTAATCAGAGACTAACTTGTTACTAACCAGTCAAATACACTGTCAGAATGAACCCCAACCTACATGTTAGTTCAAATGACTCATACTTAGTGAGCACTAACACTAACATATATTGCTGGAATGGGTTACTTGGGAAGAAAATTAAATTTCCTTTGGCATTCTTCTGTAAAGGCTGGAGTTACACCTATTTAGTGTTGCAGAGTGTGAAGGAAAAATGGTGCAACCAGTGATTTTCAAGGTCCCTTCTAGGCCTTTAGGCAGTGGTCTGAGAATGACATGAACATTTTAATTATGTTTTAGGACATTCTGTGTTTTGACACATTCTGGGGTTCTTTGAAGAAAAAAAGTGTTCTGAGTTTCCATCCCCAAATGCGACGGAAATCCTAACATTGGACACTGAAGCTTCCTGGGGTCATTGCAGATCTTAGCTTCCGTCTGGAGGCTGCTGGTAGGAAAATGTAGGATTCAACCCCTCTGGATGCAATTTGTCAGTGGTTCATTTCTGTACTGCCACCACAGAATCTACTTGCAAAAAAATGAAAAAGATGCCAGTTCAAATGGAAACTATGCTTGCCTGTCTGAATCAATGTAACTTTCCCTCAATTGGTTTAGAACATCACTGAAGGAAAGGTAGAATCAAATTCTAGCAAATGGTGGATTTGACAGTCTTTCTCCTCCTCATGTTCCTCAATTAAGTTTCGCCCCCCACCCCTGATGGACAGGGTTCCAAATAGCCAGAAGGTTCCAATTCCAACCTAGACAAATGGAAATCAAGCATGACTTGATATACATAGAGAAACGCTTAGGATTTTGGCCAGGATTCCCAGATCCCAACTGGACAACAGGCATGCTCCTCCAGAATTTTCATAAAGAAGCTGAGAGGTACAATCCAGTTGAAAGGAGATACAATGGGTTTTCACACTTTTTTTTTTTTTGGCAGTGACTATAGTAAGAAACATATTTTATATACGTAATTAGTATACATAGAAACACAAATGTATATAAGTGAAAAAAGTCTCATTACACTATATTTTTCTTACCATGTTGCAGTTCACTCTGACATTTTCTATTGATTCTGTTACATTAAAAATAAAAGGGCTCGTCATGACCCGCTAAATTGATTTCATGACCCCTCTCTGGTAGGTAGAGGGCAGCAGTTTGAAAACACGCACACACACAACTGTACAAAAAGCCTTGTCTTTTTTTATTTTTATTTTTAAAGATTTTATTTATTTATTTGACAGACAGAGACACAGCAAGAGAGGGAACACAAGCAGGGGAGTGGGAGAGGGAGAAGCAAGCTTCCCGCGGAGCAGGGAGCCCGATGCGGGGCTCGATCCCAGGACCCTGGGATCATGACCTGAGCCGAAGGCAGACGCTTAATGACTGAGCCACCCAGGTGCCCCCAAAAGGCCTTGTCTTGAAGCTGTGCTCTATTCATTGTTAAACTACCCATATATTTGGGGTGGCCTGGGAAAGCCTGGAGACTAGGGGAGGCCTAAAGCTTCAGAGATGTTTAGTTTGAGAATAACATGAAAATGAAGAAATCACTACCCTTTGCGACTAGGGTCTCTCTGTCTCCTAACACTGTATTTTTTGCAGAAAGGGGAGGTGGAAAACCTGGGCCCCTGATTTCTTCAAGCCATTGATTAACATTTACCACAGAGACATCAACTGGCAAACACTGATGAAAGTCATGTGATGATAGACAGTATGTGGGTCTAGGGATGTTATACTCTTCCAATGGCTTTTATCTAAGTTTTCTAAAAAAAAAAAAAATTACTTAAATATGCTATAAATGGTTGAGTAAGCTGAGCTTTTGAAATCAAGTTAGGAAATTCAGCTTTATCTCGTAATGGTTTATCATTAGCAAGGCGTGAGCTCATATGATTGGTTAGTTAAGTAGGACAAGCATAATGTTTCAAATTGAATAAAATCCAGTCTTTTTTATTCATCAAGCCCTAATCCCATCTCACAAATGTAAGTTATCATCATTGCCCCATCATTTTTTCCACATCTCCTTACCCTTTTCCCCCCACCCTCCATGTCCCATCCCAACATGACCTGAGATCCAGAAAGAAAGCACAGCATCTCCAAGCTGGAAAGAATATTAGATATTCATATCACTGCAAAAAATCAAAACCAGTGTCCCCTGACCTCTAGGATAGTGTTATACCCCTACCATGTTGCTTTTCGCAGCATGTACAAAATTTAACCCATGAGTACAGATGTACGCTTACTTTAGGCTACACTTGATTTATATTAGTGTGAGATTCACTAATGTCTACTGCCAAGATGGAAAGATCTGTGAATAAACACACATTTCAACAGCAAAGAGGAAATTGTTTTCTCTTACTTGCCATTGACATGGATAATGTTATATATAACTATATATTATGGGATGACAGGTTTACCTGATATATCCTAATGTGGCAAATTTGGGGTCAAAGAAGAAAAATTACAGCCCCTGCCAAATGGCATTCTAGCAACCTCAAGAAATAAGTCTCAGACTTAGAGTGGACAATTAGGAATAGGGTGTGATAGGGGGTCAAATCACTTTAGGCCCCAAACAGGAAATACGGTTAAGGATGTAGTTCTCTTGGTGAACCTGGAACTAGGGAACCAAAATCTCAGAGCTCTGAGGGGGCATAGGCAGGCTTTTTTAATTTTTTTTTAATTTTATTTATTTATTTTTTTAAAAGATTTTATTTATTTATTTGAGAGAGAGAGAGAGAGAATGAGAGGGGGAGGGTCAGAGGGAGAAGCAGACTCCCCGCCGAGCAGGGAGCCTGATGCGGGACTCAATCCAGGGACTCCAGGATCATGACCTGAGCCGAAGGCAGTCGCCCAACCAACTGAGCCACCCAGGCGCCCCTAGGCAGGCTTTTTTTAATTCTACATCCTTTTCAATGTTAATGAAATTACTTTTACTGGACTATCACCCTCATCCCATTTCATAGTGCTGTCTGTGGAAGGCTGCCTCTCTTCCTTTCCTGGTTACTTCTAGCTCAATATTCTCTTCTTCTGAGAAGTCCTGATGTGGTTCAGACACACCTCCTGGATCTTCCATAGCACTAGACAGAACCCTGTCATGAAACCTGGCCCCTTTGTTTGCAAGCATCTGCCACCAGTCTGCCTTCCTAGTGAATTTTGAGATCCCGAGGGCAGCAGTGTTATCTAATTCAGCTATGTCTCCCTAGCACCAAACACTGGGTCTGGTATGTCGTAGACAGTTGCTGAATGCACAAACATATAGGAGTGATACAATTATTATTCTTTTATCTTCTAAAGAACAGTCATTTTTAATGTAATCATGGCACTCATAATTAGTCCCATAAGCAAATTAGAAAACTTTAATGTTTCTTAAAACAAGAACAAAGAAATCAAGGCAAAATATTTTTAATTAAGGCAAACTTTCATTTACTTACACATATTCAAAAAGGGCAAAATGTTGATGTATTCATCTTCACAGTAATGACAATTTAACCCTATAAGCCCATCCAGTTGCAAAAGCAGCTTAAAAGTTGTATTCTCTTTAACTTGCTAACATAAACTAAGTCAGGTTTGTTCACATTGATTTGTTGGGCAAAATTAAACCAACCCTGTAATAATGTGTACTTTCATCTTTGTACTCTGCTGTGCTGTTTTCTCTGATCATACTTGCTTGGATGACCTAAACATTTAGAAACAGGAGTCTAAAGTCTGGTTATTTATTCTCTCTGTGTGATGTTACTGCTCCTTTAGCACTCAGCTTCAGGAAGACAATGTACATTATTAAATTGTTTGACAATGATGAAGGGAACTAGGATGGCATCACAGGCACACATTTTTAAATGGGATTTGTTGTTTGAGATTACTCCTGCTTGTCCATTTGGATGAAAAGTGCCTGCTTATGAAATGAGCCTGAGGACACTAACAGATTTAATACCTAATACCAGTTTAGGGAAAGCAGTACAAGCTAACTTCAAAGGTCAGAGGAGCATTTTGATGGAACATCAGGGATTTAGCTTTGGTAAATAAATATTTATTGACTATCTGGGATGAACAACACACTGTGTTCTGTATAAGATACAAATGAAACTTTTCTTTCATTAAAATTTCAGTTATTTTACCTTTAATTGTGATACCCCTTGAGAGGGGAATGAACTCTACAATGTGTCCAAGTCTCCAGTTAGAAAATGAGGCTTTCTCAAGTGGTTACAGATTTTAATAGCAAATGCCCATAAAACAAACAATAACCAGCATCTCCAAATTCATACTGAGATTCATAAGAGGCCATGAATAATTTATGTATGATTCAAAAACAATAGAAGGTAAATCTGTTCAAAAGTCTTAAGTAGACTTTTCTGTGTTGAGGTTTATATTAACGGATGGATAACTACCATTACTATAATAAAACTAATTTTGAAGAAATCTGAGCTCAACAAGAATTTAAATACATGCAAAAGCAATTTTCCAGCATATCTGAATTATAAGGGATCTATCTCTGCCTTCTTAGTCTTACAATGATTCTCTAATGATCCTATGAATCTCTGCAGAAAGCTCATTTTCAGCTAATAGTATCTAACAGAAGTCACTCCCTACTCATCATTATGTTCTTTATTTTCAAGTCTTTCAAGATCAACTGCATGGGAATAGATCGCATTATATAATAGATGCACTCCAGTTTCCAAGACACATCAATTTCCAAACATTTTTTTGCCAAGGCCAAGTAGAGTAAAAAAGAAACATCCTGAAAGGGAGCAGTTGTTCTAACCAGTTGGAGGTGACGATTTATCAAGAGCCGTTAATCCGCTGCCATGTAAAGAGCCTCCAGCACATTTACTTTCCATCTTTGTGAGAGTAAGAGTAATTCTAATTATGGCTTAGGGCAGTTTTCTCACCTAACGTTAAAAAGAAGTTTGAGGAAATGTATGCATTTTAAAAAGCAATCATCCAGTCTGCTGGTAAAGAAGATACAATTCTGCACAAATTGTGCCTACACAATTCTGGGGTTTCATATAAATGATCAGATTATTATTATTTAACTAAAATGAAAACAATCTACTCTCATTTATGAGAGGAGGGAAGTAAAACATTCACTTTGTTAATATCCAACTGAGATTTGCATATTGTTAGCTGTATAAAAAAGGATTCGGGTAGTTATTTTGTATTGATTTAATGTTCTGTTATGATTTTTTTCTTTTTTTTTTTTTTAAAGATTTTATTTATTATTTGACAGAGAGAGAATGAGAGAGAGAGAGCACATGAGAGGGGGGAGGGTCAGAGGGAGAAGCAGACTCCCCACTGAGCAGGGAGCCCGATGCGGGACTCGATCCCGGGACTCCAGGATCATGACCCGAGCCGAAGGCAGTCGCTTAACCGACTGAGCCACCCAGGCACCCAATTTAATGTTCTGTTATGATTAACCGCAACTGGCTACAAGCAAGTCAAGGAAAAATGACCTTCACGTTTTCATGAAAACCTCAGTTCTGTCACTTATTAGCTGTGTGTCATTGGACAGCTTAACTCTGTTTACCTGAACTTCAGCTTCCTTCTTTTAAATAGAGCTGATAATGATACCATCTTTTGCAATTCACACACACACATAACTTGGCACATGTTAGCTAGTCATTAGACATGGTCTTTATGCTCACCTTGCCTCTGGGATCAACAGGGTTATGCTTTTAGCCTAACCAAAGAACAAACCCAGGGCCAAAATATGTAGGTTCAAATAGTTAAGTGCCCTAACAAAAGGGGAATTTCTATCTAAATATGTATTGCTCATGCCTTCCATTTATGCCTCCATGTCCCTACCCAATGTCCAATTCCACTTTTCAGATTTGTTACCGTGTGCTATGCATTGCCTTCTTCCTCAAGAGGTCCCTAAAAATACAAATGGTCCAGGAAAGGATAATTAAGGCCATTATCACCTTGTGAGAATGAGTATGTGTGTTTTTTCTCCCAGACAGAATATCCCATATACTAATCCTTGGTACCTGGGAAAGGATAAAATGACTCTGAAAGAGGGGCAAAAGGACACAGGATATACTTCACAATTTTGCTTGAGTAACCTTCAACAGTTAATCATTTATTAGGTACTAAAAACCTTCTGGAAGGAAAATCAGGAAAATGGTTTTAGTAGTTGCCTCTTCATTGCCTATCTATCCTCTTGTACCTTTTGAATATGGTACTGCAGAAATGTATAACCTATCCAAAAATTGTAATTTTTTTAAAACCCAATCCTCACACTCTGTCATTTGTCTTACTTTAGCTCTTAGATATTTGTTTACAGGATGTTGACATTTATAAGTTGACTTTTTTTTCCTTCTAAAATTAAGCTTACTTCATTTAAAATATGACTGGTTCTCAAAGCTAATTTGTCTTTAAAGTATTAAACATTAAAATATTCCTCCTATTCGTGAAGACACAGAGTTATGAGACAACATTATTTGCTGACTCTGTACACACAGTTTTCTTCACTAAAACTTAAGCTTCCTGCAGACAGCACCTGTGTTTTATTAATCTCAGGAGGCCCCATTGTGGCTTTCACAGAAGGGTTACTTTCTCGAGTTCAGTTCTCAGTCCTTTCGTCCAAGGAAGAAAAATCATTAAATATAACATGATGTTTTGATAAAGGAATTTTTCAGGATTTTTATAAAAACAAGCAAAATAACAAGAGACAAGTAAAAGGAGAGGAAGAGGAAAAACAAAACAGTTATAAATCACCTGCACTTGTAATGAAACTTTTGGGAATCTATTGAGAATGCCTGCAAAACACCAAATATTTCATAAGCAGGGAAAACTAAGGGTGATCTAAGGTCATGGACACGTTTGTTCAACAAAACATTTGCTGCATGATTCTTGTGTGCAAGGTCCTGGGAATAAAATGTTAAGAAATGCAGATGTGATCCTTGTCCTGACAGTTTTCATAATAGTGGGGGCATACAGAAAGGTAAAACAGGCCATTATCATATGGTATGAAAGATATCATGGAAGGAAGTACAGAGAGTTACAAGTGCTCATAAAAGGAGGACCAATCCCATGCTTGGTTGTTTAGTATCACAGTGATTGGGACTAGAGATTTAGAGTTCTACAAACCTGAGTTCAAGTCCTGGTTCCACTGGTTCCCCTCTATAACCTTGGCCAAGGTATTTAATCTCTCTAAGCCTCAGTTCCATCAACTTTAAAATAAGAATAATGATAGTACTGAGCTTGAAGAGTTGATGTGGGTATTCAATGAAATCCATGTCATAAATCTGACACTATGTTGTTGTTGTTTTTAAAGATTTTATTTATTTATTTGACAGAGAGAGACACAGCAAGAGAGGGAACACAAGCAGCGGGAGTGGGAGAGGGAGAAGCAGACTTCCCGCTGAGCAGGTAGCCTGATGTGGGGCTCGATCCCAGGACCCTGGGATCATGACCTGAGCTTAAGGCAGACGCTTAACGACTGAGCCACCCAGGCGCCCTCTGACACTATGTTTTGCAAATGGCAAGCACCCAATAGAGATTAGCTAATAATATTAATGATAACAGTAAGCTGGGAAATGATGCATGAATAGAACAGGTAGGTAAAATGGAGAAGAAGAAAGAGGAAGAATGTCCCATACAAAGGAGAAATATATGCCTAGAAAAGAATAGCACAGTGAGCTTTAGTGAAAGAACCTGGCTTGAGCCAAAGGGTTGGGAGGCACCCAGGGTAGAGTCAGAGATGCAACTGAAGCTGGAAAGGCAAGCAAAGTCCAGCTCGATGGGTTTATCAAGTTTAATGGAGGTTCTTCAAGAAGTTTCACCAGAGCAGGGACATGATCAGATTTGAGTTTTAGAAAGACCAGCTTAGAGACTTGGACTCCACAGCATGGAGAATGGAATGGAGACTAAGGAAACAGAAGGCAAGGAGATCAGTGGCAATAATCTTAAGATAATGCCTTCGCTGTTATGGAATTTCAGTTAGGGAGGCAGGTGTCACATGAAAAGTATATACAACAGTCCAAAGAGGACCTTGAAGTAATTATTATCAGCTTGTTAATATTAGCTAGGTAGCATTTCATTCATTCATTTATTCACTCAACAACTAAGCCAGTGAACTGGTATTGTGAGAGATTTCAAAGAGTGTTAGTTACCCTGCTTAGCCCTGCTTTCTGGAAGTAACCCCATCCAACACAACTGCCCATATTTCTCTCTCTGGCTGAAAGATCTGTTAACTCTGCTGATTCAGATCATGTGTAATGGCAAAGGCATTTTTGGGAGACAACATGCACCTGTAGGAAACTCAAGCTGGGAGGAAGTGCTACATAGCAGATTAGGATGGATCCTAAGGGGTGAAGATGATTCGCCTTCACCACGGGAAGGGGAAATTTCACTGTAACTACCTTAGTATATAGTAGACTTCTTACTGCTCAAAAAGAAGTAAGTCTTCCATGACCCACTGTTAAGTAAATAATAACAACCATCACTCATGAAATGTCTTATCCTATAAATTTCAGATGGATTAATAAATTTAGTACAACAACTTTATGAAATAGGTATTATGTCCACTTTTCAGGTGAGAAAGATGAGGCAAGAAACACTCCCCAAGGTCACAGAATTAGATGCAGTCTGGTGTTCCTATTCACTACACTATGTGGCCCTCTAGCAGAGAGCCACCAGATTGATATAAGAGTGAAGCCAAATTAAAAGGTATGCCTCAAAATCTGACAGGGGAGAAAGATCACTGCCCACTTACAATCAGGAAGGCCAAAATTTGGAAGGTTTTATTATAGGAATAAAATGAAATAGATGATTAAACATGCGACAGTCTCTTGACAGGAAATTGGACAACCCTCATCAAAGGAGTACCATGTTGAAAGGGTTTCTGAAATCCCTTTTACACTTTAAAGCACAAACCACGGTTGTGCCATATGGCCTAGGACACACTAGAAAGTATTTAAATGGGGTTACATGCTCATCAGTTTAAAATAGAGTGGGCCATCTCAACAACTCAAAGGTGTGGCAAAGGAAATAAAAAGCAAAGAGAATGAGAACCTGTTACTCTTTGTTTTCTGCTAAGGTTGGGTGACCAAAAGCTGAATTAATTGTCTCAGTAAGAAATAAAAGCAATATGCTTATTCTGCCCATGTATGGTTCTATCAACTAAGTAGTGGAGCATGTGTAGAATAAGCATATTTTAACTATAAGCTCTATGAGGCATTTCTAATGCCCACTGTATAAAGACAAAATAGGGGGGGGAAATCCCTAACTGTCCAGATATGAAAGAAACCACCGGCTCTTTGCAATGCCACTTGGTGCCAATAGAAACGGAGAGTCCTGAGCCTGGGCTTTTAGCCTGGTGATAAGGGGAACCCAGGCCAGATGGCATTTTAAAATCCATTCTCACTCTCTCTCTCCCCACTCACCTACCTTGGCTTTAAAGCCATCACACCCATTTTCACAAGCTGCAATATTTTAAAGTAGTCACTTTCCCTTGAGAACACAAAAAGCTCTAATTGCTATAAGTTTAAAAACAGAGAGAGTAAAAAATCATGGAATTTGTCAACCATTTTTAATTAAACGCACAGACACACACACCCAAACCCAACACCCTAGACCGAGGACAGCTTTTCACACCCAGCCTATTCATGAGCACGTATTCACAGCTCACCAACAAACCACTCCCCTGACACTCGTCCCTTTCTGCCGGACTCACTCGCCACCCCTAAAAAGTAACTTGGGACGCCCTAGATCTGTGGGCACCGGCGCCCGGTTAATTCATCTGGCCCGCGCTGCTCTGAGCCCTAGGCAGGACTTGGGGGCTTCAGTGTCACCAACCAGCGCTGCCCACCCCACGCCCCTCCCCCAGAGTCCTCGCCCGGCCAGGAGCGGCAAACCCTCCCCGGCCCCGCTCCCGGGGAAACACTCAGAGTTGCATTGTCTTTACCACTGTTTAATCTTTACAAATAAAAATGCCTGTGAGATGGATTCCCCACCCCACCCACCTGCGGGAGTCCGCACAGCCACACTCAGTCGGTTGTCTAGGAGGCACCCGAGCCGCGCCGACAACCAGGAGGCGTGAACAGTGAACTTCTCTCTCTCTCTCTCTGACTCTCTCTCTCACACACACCCTCTGCCCCAAAGGAGAAGTTTTGAACTAGCCGGGGGCCAATTCCGCCCGCAACTCGGGCGCGCGCGGCGGGGGAGGGCCCGGTGCGCGTCCCCGGCCGCGCCCCTCGCGTCGCCGGGCCGGCAGTTACCTCCTTCCTCCGGCTCGGCGCCCCGGGTCGGGTGATGAGGGCCGTCTCCTCGCACACCACGGCCACGTCTTCCACGAACACGCAGTCGGGGAGGCTCTCGTCGGCTGGCAGCTTCACCACCTGCAGCCCCAGCTTACCGCCCAGCACGCCTACGTAGAGCTGATGCTGCCGCTCGGCACGGGCGAAATCCACCTCGTCGCCCTTGGCGCGTCTCAGCGCGTGCTGGCAGAGGGACTCGGGCAGCGCCCGCACCACGGCATGGGTGGCCCGGCCGAAGGCGGCGGGGCGGCCGAGCGCTGCCATGGCTCCGGGAGGCGGCGGGAGGCGGCGGGGGCGCGGCGGCCGGGTCCTCCCGCGGGCAGCGCGCGCCGAGCTTGCGAGCGCCCGGCGGCTCCCCTTGGCAGCAGATGAATGCGGTGCAGAAGGAGCCCCGCTCGCGCCCGGAGCCCTGCCCGAGCGACTGAGCATGCCCAGAGCTCCCGGCGCCGGCCCGCGCGCAAGCCGCGCGCCCACCCCGGCGCTTTCGGGTTTGCTGCGGCCGCGAGCGGAGTTGTAGCGGCGGGCACCGCGCGAGGAGTGGGCGGAGGGAGCGAGGAGCGCCAGAGTTGTGTGCAGGTGGGGGACCTCGGTGGACCCGGACCTGAGGTTACCTGTATTCCGCGGCAGGTGCGCGTGAAGAGCGTGCAGTGGTTTGAGCCGAGTGACTGGAGGGCTTCTTGGTGGTCAAGAGGCAAAGGATGGGATGATTCCTTTGTGGATAAATACTTTGACCTCCCTCCCTCCTCTCTTGGTCCCAGGTTGCCCAGCACGTGGTACCACCCCCAGTTCCTAGCGTACGAATCTGTTTTCCTACCCAGGTCTGCAAAGCACCTCTCACCCCAGGTGAGACAAGAGATTATAAAAAGAATGTGTTTCTTCCCGTCTGTGAGAAAGAGCAAGAGTCCAAAAACACACGTAGAGAGAAGAATAGAAGTACAGAAACACAGTATTTCAAGGACAATCAGTCGTCATGAACACTGTGATTCTGGTGTGTTTGTCTCTAGGGCCCGCAGATGTAGGGAGGCAAAGACCCAGCGTGTTTTACCCACTCTAGACAAGCGCTCCCTTGCCCAGTGTCAGACAAACATAGCATCACAACTTCTCCTCACTAGGAAAGAAGGTTTCCAACCTTCTCCCTGGCATTCCCTTCACGCCTGTACAGACTCGGTGCAATTCCCGTGGTATTAGTTGAATGTTTCTTTTTCCATACACCTCAGGGAGTGCCTTTCCCTCCTTAATGGCACTATTTTTCTCCCCTCACATATCGCAGATTAAATAATCCTTGGATTCTGTTTCTTTTGAGAAGATCCACTTCAAAAACCAAACCATAACTCCAAAATAATCTCAGGTAATAATCTTCCTTCCTTAGATTCTAGAGCACATTTCTAAGTTAAAGATTGATTAGGTCATGAAACATTAGATTTGAATGAGACCTTAGAAATCCTCTAACTTCCCTTCCAAAAGTCCTGAATTCCAGCTAAAACAAATACAACAGTCATAAGATCTTTACTTGAACATTTTAAACCTCTCTTACTTAAAAAGCATATTCTACTCTTGAAGAGCTATAATGGTTAAAATCTTCATTTTGGGCTTCAAACCCACTGGTCCAAATTCTGTCTTCTAGCATTACCTAACAAGCTCATACTCTTTCACAAGATTGCATTCATGCTATCTGAAGACAGTTCTCATATCTATGCTGCCTGACACCACCCTCCCACCCACCATCTTGACCCCTTCTAGGCCTTGAGCCTGAACCATCAAAAAGTAACTATAGTGATTTGGTTTCCAACATTCTGATCATCTTCCTTTTGACATACACCAGTTTGCCTGTATCCCTTTAAATCATGGTATCCAGAATAGAAACAATTCTTCCTGTGTGTTATGACCAGCACAGACCCACAGCAGGACCCTTATTCCAGATGCTAGGCTTCTATTCACACCGCCTAAGACTGTATTTACTTTTTTGATGATCCAGTGCCAAGGCCTAGGCCACAGGCTTCTTGCCAGAATTCTGATCCCAGTTTTTAGGAAATGTGGGTTTCTAGGAGCAGATCTATCTGAGGATCCTGGAATGATTGTCCCAACTGAACCAGAGAAAATGTGATTTCCGCCCTCCCCCACGGCCCCCTGCCTCGGTCTCAAAGGTAACTTGAATGTAAATGCCAGATGACATGGCATTTCTCAGCTTCAAAAGTGAGGGGTCTTAAGTGAAGGACAGTTCTGACCCTGACACAGGAGAGTGGGGCCAAAATTAAAATAACAAACCTTTAAGACCTACTTTGTTCTACTTCTGAGGCAAAACTCTCAGGGGACCCAGGCTGCCCTATCAGTACTAAGGTAGTGTCAGAAATCACTTAATGGTGGCCTCGGACAGGGATTCCCACTAATGCTACAGCTGAAAGCCAACCCATGTGCTGAGCTTGACCTGGCTAAAATATGGGACTTTGTTCCCCCCCTTTGCCCAATATTGAGGTTCCATCCACCTCTAATTGGCCTCTACCTAGTGACCTTAATTCATGCTGGTACCCTTTTAGAGCCTAAATATTTTGCCTGCCACTCAGTGTCCTGAGTCTAACTTTGAGTGGGGTCCTGTACCACTCTGGGCTCATGTCAGCCCAGCAGCCAATTAAAACTTGAAAGTTTTTTCTTAAAATTTCCATACTGAAATTGGTCGTTGGTTTTTAAAAATTTAATCTTGTAGTTATCCTTATTAAATGCTATCTGCTTCATTCCCACTTGCCTAGTTTTTCTTTTTTTCTTTTTTAAAGATTTTATTTATTTGATAGAGAGAGATACAGCGAGAGAGGGAACACAAGCAGGGGGAGTGGGAGAGGGAGAAGCAGGCCCCCCGCCGAGCAGGGAGCCCGATGTGGGGCTGGATCCCAGGACTCCTGGATCATGACCTGAGCTGAAGGCAGATGCTTAACGACTGAGCCACCCAGGTGCCCCCACCACTTGCCTAGTTTTGATTCTGTCGTCTTGTGCATTATTTTTTTTTAAAGATTTTACTTATTTATTTGAGAGAGACTGAGAGAGAGAGAGCATGAGAGGGGGGAGGGTCGGGAGGGTCAGAGGGAGAAGCAGACTCCCTGCCGAGCAGGGAGCCCGATGCGGGACTCGATCCCGGGACTCCAGGATCATGACCTGAGCCGAAGGCAGTTGCTTAACCAACTGAGCCACCCAGGCGCCCTTTTTTTTTTTTTTTAAAGATTTTATTTATTTATTTGAGAGAGGGTCTTGTGCATTATTTATTACCTCTAGTTTTGTGTCATCTGAAATTTGATAAGCATGCCTTCTGTCTCCTCTAAGCAGTTGTCAAAAAGCATTAGAATGTGTGAAAAGAATAAGAACACCAACTCCAATAAATTATAGTTTACATGCCTTCCTGCTTGAGTTCTGAAGGACTGTTTTTAGGAAAATAGATTTTATTGAGCCTAATACATTTATAAATTCATTTTTCCCACAAATATTTATTGAAAATTCCCAAGGCACAATACCATATTACATACTTCAGAGACATACAAGAAGCATAAAAACATGATCTTTAACCTTTAAGAGCTTACAACCTCCCTGGGAAAACAAGACATCCCAAATTGAAGCTACGACAAGGGCACATGAAAGGCATAGACAAGAAAGTGCTATAGGAATTGGGGGAAAGAGATATCACTGTGGCTGATGGGTGTGG
Organism: Mirounga angustirostris; assembly: GCF_029215605.1. Taxonomy (NCBI): domain Eukaryota; kingdom Metazoa; phylum Chordata; class Mammalia; order Carnivora; family Phocidae; genus Mirounga; species Mirounga angustirostris. The sequence goes on along the minus strand of NW_026991712.1, from coordinate 119,503,165 downwards.
AAGAGAGCTGCTTGGAGGTGAATGGACTTGGTTTAGGCCTTGAATAATTTTTAGGATGTGAATAATTGGAAGGAGAGAATGAGAATTCTAAGGAAAAGTACGTGCAAAAGCCAGACACATGTTCCAGGGATAATAGATCAATTCAATGCACACACATATTGGTTAAGATAACTCTAGCTGCGACCACAAACAACCCCAACAAATATAGTGGCATAAAATTGGTATAAGTTTATCTCTTGTTCGCTTAAAGTCTAACACAGATGGTCCTGATGGGTTCCTGACTCTTCTCCCAGAAATCTGCAGGGATCCAGCCTTCTTCCATTTTGTGGCTCAACACTTCAAAATATGGCACCCAAGCTCACCACGCTCACCTTCCTAAAGCTGAAAGAAAGGGAAAGAACATACAGCACCATGTGAGAGAGGCTTAATGGGCCAGGCCAGGAAGTGATGCATGTCATCCCCGCTCACATTCCTCTGGCTGGAACTCAGTCACACAGCTACAATAATCACAGGGAAGAGCTGAGAAATACAGTCTTCTGTGGGCCCAGGAAGAAGAGGCAACAGGTCACAGAAACAGCCAACAGGGTTCTGCCCTAGAGTACAATGGGAAAAATGGGAAATAAAGGTAGAAAGGTAGGTTGAGCTTTCCTCACTTGAACAATGAAGAGACAAATGGTGTGGAGAGGGAGTGTAGTCTCTAGAGCCAAACTGTGGGTGGAAGCATGGCTCTGCTGTTTTCTCGTATGATCTTAGACCTGTTTCTGAAAAGCTCTTTGCCTCAGTTTCATCCTCATCTGTAAAACGGGAAACGATGAATCCATTATCATAGGGTTACTGTGAAGGTTAAGTTAGTAATACAAGGTGCTTAGAAAAGTGCCCAGAATAGTACCTAGCAACTAGTTCAATAAATATTATCCATTGACAGTTTGTGAATAGAAGGCTCTGAATGTGACTTCCTACTAAAGGTCAAACCACATATCCACATTCACTGAATTATCAGACTCATACAGGTATCCTAATGCTTTCCAACAGAACCTATGGCTTTCCTAGACTGACAGACCAAATCTCACCCACAGATGTAGACAGACCAAATCTCACCCACAGATGTAATCATAGATTCAATACATATTTGTTAAACCCTTGCTACATGCTACGTACTGTGCTAGGCACTGGGGATGCAGTCATGAATGACAACGTAGGGTTTATTTATTTATTTATTTATTTATTTATTTATTTATTTAGAGCACACATGCATGGGGGTGGGGCAGAGAGAGAGGGAGAAGAATCCCAAGCAGGCTCCATGCTCAGCAGGGAGGCCAATGTGGGGTTCGATCTCATGACCTAGAGATCATGACCTGAGCCACAATCAAGAGTTGGATGCTTAATCAACTGAGCCACCCAGGTGCCCCAATAATGTAGGGTTTATTATGGTCAAATTGCTCTTTTGCTCTTCCACACATTTTAAGATCTTTATAACCAATTCCCTGTTTAAATTTCCTCCATTTGAAAGACCTAGAGCTGTTTCTATTCTCCTAGGTGGACACTGATACAAAGGCAACTTTTCTTTTCCATTGATAATATTGCTGGTACTTATATTTGGAGTCAATTTTAGATAGCAATTATTTCAGGATTAAAATAGACATTCCTGCCTTAGTCCTTTCTTACTCTATTTTTAGAAGATTAAAGATTTACTTTCATTGGGGAATGGGTGTTTGGGGGTGGGGGTGGGAATCCTAAAAGAGAATGAGGGGGTCAAGTGTGTCCTCATCCATCTCAGTGCTAGAAATACTGGATCAAGTAAGTACCATAAGTATGCATTCTGACAATAAGTCCTGAGTGTTTCCACATAACAATCATTAAATTTGATGCAAAAACAATTTATAGTGGAAGACACCCATTGTTACAGAGTTTCATTGACATCCAAGGAGTAAATGATGTTTCGTTGAATGCGCAGGCAGTAGGTTATAGACTAGAAGATGGTTTCGGGGTAGTCAGGGCTCTGGTTTCTAAAGTCAAGATGTGTAGCCTCCTAACTTCAGTTTCTTCAAATTTCATCTGAGAATTCATTCACTAAACAAATATTTATCAAGAACCTACAATGTATATGGTAGAAGAATATATATAAGCAGTAACTAAGGCATGATAAACCTGACTTTGGCTCCTGGCCTTCCTGCGTTCTAGTTGTGTAAACTTGATGTGCCCTAGACCCATGCTTCACCATTTTCTGTCTTGCTCGAAGTCCGGGAGGACTGATCTTCATGGACTGCACCACCTGGGATCCCATTATTGTTGACTTTGGCCAATGGGAGGCAATTACCAGAGACTGGAGGGTAAGAGGGGAGAAAGAGGTCAACATATTTATTCCTCTCACTCCTTTTCTACTTTTTCATAGTTCTACAACATCCACACCCTTCTATAGTCATAGCTTCTGTCTGGTGGCCCCTTTTGGGTGATTCCAGCTTCTGGCTGGGTTCTGATAACTACTTACATGGAAGTAATAAACAGCACACATTCCAAAACCCAGTTTTAAATACATGACATTGAATATTTTTTAAAAAGTAAGCTGCCAAAGGGGTGCCTGGGTGGCTCAGTCAGTTAAACGATTGTCTTTGGCTCAGCATTGGCCACTCCCCCTGCTTGTGTTCCCTCTCACGCTGTGTCTCTCTCTGTCAAATAAATAAATAAAATCTTAAAAAAAAAGATGCCAAAAAAAGGTCAATTCAGCATTTTCAGAAAGAGTGTTTAGCAATATTCAATGTATAAGGAGGCTGTGTTTAGGGCCATCCACTTTCTCCAGTTTCTCAAAGTGTTTCCTGGCATTGGAATGTTATCAGAGTAGCTGTAGAAGGTCCTGGCAGATCCAACATAATAACCATCACAGGTGTGTTTAATGTAAAGATGTCAATGAAAGCAGCAAAGTTAGAATTCCTAACCCCCATGTTCTGGAAGGAAGCCGCTGATTTGCTGTAGGTCAGCTGAACTGCTTAATGGTGTTCCTCAAATTATCTACATCTGGGGGTGGCAAGGGCTTCCTGTTTTTGCTAGTCTCTGGGTACCTCCACATCCCTTGCTCATTGTCTTTACCCTGCCCATACCTCTAAAAACATTCTCTTCAAAATTCGTAGTTGAGCATGCCATTTGTTTTTCACCAGGGAGCTTACTTGGGTGACTCACTTAAATTTATATGTAAATGAGAGCTATATGTAAAGTGGGAGTTATAATACCTTAATCTCTAGGTTGTTTTGAGGCTGAAATGTGAGAGCATGGACAAAGGTTCTTATTGTGCCCAGCACCATGAAGTCTTCAATTAATGATAACCCCTAATATTAATAGTGTTGTGCTCTTGTACCAGGCACTGTGATGAATACCAAAGTTTCCATCTGCCTGTGTGTAAAATGCCCATTTCCACCATGCAGCACACCCAAGTCCTTCAAATGAGATAACATACAAAGTCTTACCTCAGTAACAGGGATGCCGTAAGTGCTCAATAAGTGCTCTTGGCTCTTCAAAGCTCAGCTTTTTCTTCTCCCTACCCCCACCCATACGAGGAACATTTCCCCTTTCTAGACCTCTATATCCCTTTCTGTTCCTCTTTATGCTGCTTATTATTTTCTCCTAGCAGTGTAATAACCCATTGATGCCAGTGTCATCTACTTCATTACAACCACATTAGCGGCTAATGAGATAATCAAAGTATCCTGAACAGTACCGAATACTACATAAATGTATCGAGTCTGAACAAGTTGTGAAGTTCTATGATGATCTGCAAAGGTTACTGTGGCCCTGACATTTTAGAATTGGTTTTTTTTTTCAGTTTCTTAGAGCTTTTAGCAACACTGTCTTTCCAGAACTATTGTGTATAGTTCTTTCTTACTTAAAGGTATGTTTGTGGGGCAGAAATAGATTGTGGGAAAAACCTTTTCAAATTTTAGGTAATCTAAGTGTTGAAGAAAGGAAAAACCTTTCTCTGTAGTTGAAACTGGTGTGTGTGTGTGTGTGTGTGTGTGTGTATACATGCTCCTGGGCTTTGATAAGCCCCCTTCATTTCTTTATGAAATGAAGTTGCTTCATTTCCTTATGAAAAACAATGAACTGCCAGGGTTGTCATTCCAGGGAATTGTCATGTTCGCTCTTGTGGTAACAGTCCACACGGTTTTAGCCTGGCATCAGAGCATGCATGTCCTGGGAATCCTCCTGCCTGCTTCCCCCTCTGCATCAGTGGTGCTGCTCTCCCCGGGCTGCTGCTTCTTCCCCTTCTCCTCCTCCGCTCCTCTTCCCCCTTCCCTTCCTCCATCCCGCTGCTTTTATAGATTTTATTTATTTGAGAGAGAGCATGAGAGCGCATGATCGGGGGAGGGGGCAGTGGGAGAGGGAGAAGCAGGCTTCCCGCGGAGCAAGGAGCCTGACGCGGGACTTGATCCCAGGACCCTGGGATCATGACCTGAGCCGAAGGCAGACGCTTAACTGACTGAGCCACCCAGGCACCCCTTGTCCCACTGCTTTTAAAATGTTAGTGTTTCCCAGAGCTATCTAGCCTCATTCTCTTTTCCTCCAACTTTACATGCTCCCTCCTGTGGGTGAACTAATCTAGGCCCATGACTCAAATACCTTCTCAATGCCCACGATGCCCAGACTTTCATTTCTGGTCTGGCAATCTCCCCAGTGCATCAGAGCTGCCTAGAAGACACCCCTGTTTGGCTGTCCCACAGAAACTCCAAAGTCAACATGCCCACAGGAACACATCCTGTTCCTCCCAGGATCCTTCTCTCCTTCCATTCCATTGAGAGCTGCTCAAGCCAGTAATCTGAACATTATCTTTAGCTTAGCTTTCTCCTTTGCTTCCGCATTTAATCAATCATCATGTCCTGACAGATAATCTTCCTACAAAGGCTCAAATCCATCCATGTCTCTCCAACTACTCTGCCACTACCTAGTCCAGAATATAATTACTGGTCTCCTGGATTATTGCAACAGCCCTCCTATCCAGAGTGGTATTTCTAAACTGCAAATCTGACCATGACACTCTCTTGCTTAAATCCTCCAGTGGCTTCTCCTATGCTCAGAATGCAGTCCAAATGTCTTATCATGGCCTGCAAGACACCCCTTCACATCCTCATTCTGGTCACTTCCCCATTGTTTGACTTACATGGACCTCTGCACATGGTGTTCTATCACCTGGAATGTGCTTGATCCCATCCCAACTCCTAGGACTCCTTTAAGACTCAGTGAAAGCATCACCCCTTCTAAGAAGACTTCCCCAAGTCCCTTAAGCTGGATGTGGTGGACCTGTATCCATTTTCACCCCCATCACAGTGCTGTATTACTTGCTAGTTGAGGTGCTCTTGGCAGACAGACGTATCTTTTTATCACTGAATCGTCAATTCAGGTGTTTAGAGAATAACTTAATTAAAGCAATGGAGAGCATGCACCTTTCTATACTCTCATCAGCCCACCTTCATAAGAATGGGTTTCAGTTCTTATAAAATAAGAGGATTATAGTAGGCCAAGAGTCTATGATTCTATTGCTCCAAATGCCTGTTAACTGCTGTGCAGTAGTAAGAGTTCAGGGTCTGGGTTTGAATCCTGACTCTGTCGCAGGTGTGTGATCTTGTACAATTTGCCTAACCTTTCTGACCCTAAGACCTTTGTATGCAAAACAGGAATAGTAATCCCCACCTAAGATGGGCATTAAAAGGATTAAATAAAATTATCTTAAACAAATATGACACACGTGGGGCCTGTTCTCTCACTGGTTTAGTCAGTATTCACATAGCCCTTCATTCAAATTTTGGCTTCTATACAATCCTGATCATCAACTTAATACACAGAGCTTTGAGTTTTTCATTTGTAAAATGAATATGACACCTACCTTATGGTGTTATAAAGACTGAGATGATCCATGTAAATAAAGTTTTATAGCATATAGTTAGAGTAAGCACTCAACAAATGTTATCAGCTTCTGTGACGATGATGATGATGAAGAAGAACAAGGAGGGGAAGGAGAAGGAGAAGAAGAAAATATGCAAATCCTGACAGTAACAGGCTTTCAATGAAAGTTACTCCCTTTTCTTTTTCTCATTCCCTTCATCATTGGGTAAAGGTTTACATACCCGTTCTAGGCCAAATCTCTTTACAACAAAATTGTCACCCAACTTCCCCCACCAAATGGGAACCTTCTTGTACTGAGTATTGGGTGAAAAATCTACTGCATCTTAAATAAATTCCATATGCTTGACAATGTACAGGGACAACTCTTATAAATAAAGTCATGTAAAACAAATGGTGTCAGGTTATTTCCCCACACTTTTTTTCTTGCCAGCACCATTATAAAATTATAGTGGACGGTCCTTTAAATTGGGACCAGGATTATGCATAAATGGGTAGCTTGCAAACTTCTAGTGGTTTTTATGGAGAAAGCCTCACCATCTCTATTTACTTTTCTTGCTCTTTGTTCCAGTTATCTATCGCTGCATGACAAGTTACCCCAAACCTAGTGGCTTAAAACAATCATTTTATTTTGCCAATTATTTGTAATAATGGTTCATGACTGATCCATGTGGAATTGCAAACTAAGAGAGCATATTAGCAAAGACAAAAAGTGAGAGGGAGCTTAATGTGTCTGAGGAAAGGAAAGAGAAATCCATGTACTACAGCTGGAATGTGGGTGATATTGCTAACTCATTTTAAAAGTGAGGAAACTGAGTGTCAGTGCCCATCTGAGAGCCTCATACAAGGTGAGGGCTCCACCAAGTGTGTTTCCCCAATAATGGAGAGTTTGTCAATGATTGGCCGCCTGCCTGCAGGCCTCTTTTGTAGCTTTTTACAACTAGAAAAGCGTCCCCTACAAACCGAATGATGTCCTACATGAGAGTCACCTAGACTCAGAGAAATCAACATGAAAAACTACCTTAAGAAAACATTATCTGCGGAAAATATAATACTTCTTGGTGGTATCACAGATATGAGTATAGTTTAAATGTAAATCAAGACTAACTCATGCCAAGATTATCTAACTCTTTAAATGTGATTTATGATTCACATTACTATCTCCATTATATATATATATATATATATATATATATATATATTTCAGCTTCTTTGTGAAAGCTAGAGAAAAATGGAAATTTGTGTTCATACAGGTCATATATATAGCTACTTATTAAATTTTCCTGATAATTTATTTAAACATCCCAGCAAATCAATATGCATCAGTATAAAACGCTGCACAGATTATCAATAATTTACTAGTCTAGGGTATTTTATGCTTTTATATCCTAACATATGGGCTTCAATTTTCCATTCATTTTTTAAATTACTTTTAATGTATTTATTATAACTGAGAAAAAATTAATTATGTCATCTGCCAACTCAAAAGCAGAAAAAATTAGAAAGGGCTTTAGAGAAAGATTTTCTTCAAAAATACAGAAAGAAAAACAAAAACAGGAAGATTACCTTGGAAAGCAATTTTTCCACCCTGTGGGCAATCTGTGATAGCTACATCATTTTAGGGGGAAAAGGGATAAGAATATTATGTAGAAAAACCAGAATTGCACTTTTATGCATTTTTAAGAAGAAAAGAAAGATGTTTCAACTCTAATTTACTTTTTGCCAAGAACTCTTTCTCACATCCTAATTAATTTTAGGGATTATCCTTTCAGTTATATCCTTCCTTTCAACTTGTTAATATTCTTTTTTTTTCTTTTTAATAATAGCCATCCTAACAGATGTGAGATAATTCATTGTGTTTTTTAAAAATTTTTTTATTGTTATGTTAATCACCATACATTATATCATTAGTTTTTGATGTAGTGTTCCATGATTCATTGTTTGTGTATAACACCTAGTGCTCCATGCAGAACGTGCCCTCTTTAATACCCATCATCAGGCTAACCCATCCTCTCACCCCCCTACCCTCTAGAACCCTCAGTTTGTTTTTCAGAGTCCATCGTCTCTCATGGTTCGTCTCCCCCTCCGATTCCACCCCTTCATTCTTCCCCTCCTGCTGTCTTCCTCGCCTTTCTTTTTTTTTTTTTTTAACATATATTGTATTATTTGTTTCAGAGGTACAGATCTGTGATTCAACAGTCTTGCACAATTTTCTTGAGCTTTGCAACATTGTCTGCCTCATTGTAATATTCTGGTGATCATCAGAAATGGTCATTGGTAAGAAGGAGATCAGGAGAAGAGGCTGGGCATTGTCAGGAAACACTGATGAATATCAACTGATGAAGAATGGGCTAACATTTTGGGGAATAGTCTTCCGGATTTATATCACTCTATAATATTGTATTCTATATAATTTTATATTACTTTATAATATTTATTCTAAGGAATATGGTGAAAGTAATATACCCTTTAATTAGAATTATATTTCCATTGCCTTTTGAAAGTTTAAAACATAATTTTTATTTTACTTTAAATTGTGTTTTGCTTTTAAAAGACTCACGGTTTGCTATAGCCCAAGAGGTAGTAACTGTAAAGCTGAAAGAAGTTAATAACTGAGATTATTTTTCCTCCCTCTTGTTTTTCTTTTATAAAAAACACCAGAAGGAAATTAAATGCTTAATTAAATTAAACAAATATGCTGAACTCTAATATTACCATGACTAGTGTTTGTACCATTAATTGCTTATTTGAGTATTATGACAATTTTCACATAGTCTGAAAGTGGAATAGGTTTGGCCCTAAATCAAAACAGGCAGTGTTAGTTCTACATGGTCTGGGAACAGGCATTCTGGAGGAGCCCATGTGAATATCATCAAAACACCAGACAATTAAATATTGCTAGCTCAGTTTGCTGGGCCTTGTCTTAATCCTGTTAGGGTGAAAATGGTGCTTCCAGCTTGCATCTGCTTGTCTCTGCTTGGGCGAGAGTCCTGTTGGGCTGGCCTAGTCACATTTCCTGGAAGAGTTCACACAGATCTGATTTTGGAATTTCCAGAAATGATTATACCCATCTTAACACATACTGGATTCTAAGAATATGATATTTCCTCGTCACATTAGTCTAAATCTGACATTTAAGTAAATTCAAAGAGCACATGTCTGCTCTCAAAGGAAGGGCTGCAAGCAATTAAAAGAGAAAACAGAATCACATGACAAAAGAGCTACTTCTTCAGAAGCATGGGAGAATGAAGCCGTTGTCCCTGAAACACTTCCCTCGGTAGGTCAAACTGTGACATAGTCAAAATTCATCTTAGAAGTTCTTCAAAGCTCCCTCTCCCCACCCCACACATTGTTAGCAGCTCCATCCCCACTGCCTCTCTCAGCCTACCTTAAACTGCCCCCTTCATAATCAAGATATATATAATGTTTTCTTAAGGTAGTTCATTCTTTCAGATTCCTCCTAAGTGTCTAAGTAAACCTAGTAAACCTATTTGTGCTAGGATCTTAGTAGATGAAAATAACTTCAACCAATTCTATACTTTTTTATTGAGTGACCAAGTGCTAGGCACTGTGGCTAACCATCTGCTTAGGAAACTGTTTATTTAAAAAATTGGGAGCAACTAGAAAGCTCTACAATAAAGCAGTAGTTAAATAAATCATGGTACTCCATACCTGTGGGATACCCTGTAGCCACTAGAAATAAAGCTTTTGAAAATAATGCTTCCATCCATTGCGGACGTTAACTAAATATATTGCGGTAATCACTCCATGATCTGTACGTACGTCATTATGTCGTACGACTTAAACCTATGCAGTGTTGTGTGTCAATTATATTAATGAAACTGGAGGAAAAAGGAAAATAATGCTTTAGTATAATCCCAGTTTTATTTTAAAAATGTGCATAGGAAAAAAACCTTTTTTTGCATAGGAACTTTGGTTGTCTTTAATATGTAGAATTATGTCATTTTTATTTTCTGCACATTTTTATGTACTTCCCAAATTTTATTCCAGGGGCATGTACTTGTGTTATAATGAGAAAATCAACAATAAACATTTTTTTTTGGAAGGCAGTTTCTCTCTGGAAGAGTTGTCGGTCTAGTCCAGAAAATACTAGATTGAAAACAAACTATTCGTATGTTATGATAAGTGTTACAGTTTTGTATAAGGTGTTATGAGAACAACTAATCATCCATATACATAGGTGATGGAAGATTTAACAGCTACTGTCCACAATGATTCTGTGTTAAAGTCTTTAGCCCAAACAATTCCTTATACAAATCTTTAGTGCCAGATGTATTTCAAAACTTAGACTTTTTTGGTTTTGGGGGCGGTTTTAGAAAGGTAATATGGTGAGTATATGTATTTACAGAACACCCCCAATAGGCCTGGGCCAGCACCCCATAATCTAACATATTAATATTCCCATGTAGTGAGATGGGACTATTAGAATAAGGACTATAAAACTTCTCATCAGTCTAGGCCACCAAATCTGCTACTAAAAAGTCCTGCTTTGCAGAGCCATTTGGATTTCTGCATTATAGGCTGTGGACCTGGTTGGGTAATGTGGGGACTCAGCCCTAAAGCCTGTGCAGAGTGGCGTTCATTATCTGCTTCTCAGCTCCCGGTTCATTAAGCCCAACACTTGCTCTAATTGTAGGGTCATAAAACTGATTTTGATTCACGTTAGAGCATGTGATCGTATTTGATCATAGATATATGCGCTCCAGGAGTGAAAATGCTCTAAGTGTGTCTTGAAGACACATGTGCTTAAGGGGTCTGGGGTTGCTTGAAAGGTGAAAGAAATGTTATCGTAAGCACACTTTACAAACATTTAAAAAATGTGAAGAAATGTGATGTTCTAAGTAGAAGTAATATTAATAGAGCTGGCAAAAAGCATTTCTCGGTATTTTTTAAAGGGTGTCTCTAAGCCAAACATTTCCTAATCTCTCTTGGAAGAACACTGAAGGCTAAGTGACAAAGTGGCGTGGTTTCAGACCTTAACTCTAAAACTGCTGAGTTTATTGATGCATAGCCAGTTCAAGCGAAATTTTATTTATTTATTTAATACATTTAATATTTATATATGTAAATAATGTGGGTTTTTTTCCAACTTCTGCGGTATAATGAGTTGTGTGCAATGTCTGAGCTAGTACTGTAAACCATTGAGGACAAGTAGCAATTTCTGTGAAGTGACAGATAAGCAGTTTTAGGGTGAAAAAATGCCAAGGATGATTCATTTGAAATCAGCCTCGACAGTTTTCTTGCTGACAAAAGGGAGGACTAGAACAAAGGTTAAATTCTTCAGTCCTAGGAAACTGCTTTGTCTTTGGCTTGCTCCTCCAAGCTCTGCTAGTTCATCAAGATGTGCAGTTTGATTTTCTCCTGTGGATACAAGATCTTCCATAGTCAGACTTGCCATACAGAGCTCCTGACAGAAAAAGGAATTTCTCCATGTTTCTACCAACCATGCACTCAATGAATGTTGCTTTATTAATGCAAGTTGACCAGCAAGATCTAAATTCTACAATAATCCCTCAAAATAATGATTCAGCAATCATTACCACCTTCTCTCTGGTAACCTTATTATCAGAAATATCAATATTTAGAAAACTCATTTATTTGACCTCCTGTGTGCCTTCTCGGCTCTGGCTGGAGTCACAAAAATGGAAACATGGCCATAGGGCAACTTAAGGGACATGTATCCTATGAATTATTGGGAGTTAGCTATTTTGAACATTTTCATCACTGTTTTCAGCAGCTGATAGACTACTGTGTGCTATAAATAGCACTAAAGCTTCACTAAATTGGTTTTCATGTTAAATTCACATTTTATCAGCCTACTTTAGATTCCTGTCTTCATTGTCATCACACTAAAAATAATTATTACCTGTTTAATATCATATAGTGCTGTTTAGGCCCCACAGAAAATAAATTAAGGATAGTCAGGTCTTATTTTCTGGGACCTTACAATTTTGAATAGATGATGACAACAGAGAAAGACGCATGAGTTACAGAATAAACAATTGCATGAATTAGGTAGGTAAATGTTATATTGAGAACAAGTCAAACAGTTAACTTAGGCAGACCTTTAGCTGGTGAGTGTAGAGGCAATTATAAAAGCAACCCACAGGGAACTGCTGGTTTTTTAAAGGGCTTAATTAATTCTTTAATTTAGACACTCTTTCCTGGAGGACGGAAAATCTGGAGATTTTGCAGATTTGGTGAGTGCAAAATAACTAAAATTCTGGAGTGGGAGAAATATTCCAAGATTCCTGTCATTTTTATATTCAAACCTTGCAAGAAATGGCATCAGAACTAAGGTCCACAACTTCTGTTGGTTTTAAGTTTTGCCTTCAGCCACATGTCACTAAGAACAGATGTGCTATTTATACTGAGAAAAGTATAAGGATTGTGCTCAAATGTGCATCAAACTCTGGCTTTGATGGTGCTCATTACATAGAAAATGTTTTGGATTTTTTTAGGTGAAGACAAATAATATATTTTTTATGAAAAAAATAACCATAATCTCCAAAACAAAAATATGTACTGAGTGGCATTATCTTACATTTTTGCAAAATGGAGGACAGCTGGATTCTCATATCTTCTGCATTCAATCTATTGCAAATCTTGTATTTTTAAAAGAATAATGATTATATATATTTAAAGAGTACAACATGATGTTTGATACACATATACATAGTGAAATAATGATTACAGTCAAGCTGATTAACAACATATTCATCTCCAAACACATTTTCTTTTTTTTGTGTGTGGCAAGAATCTACTCTCTTAGCAAATGTCCAGTATACAATATAGTTTTATTAACTACACTCATTATGCTGTACATTAGGTCTCAAGATACTATAAAAAATAAACGTTAGAGGGAGGCAAAATGGAAGAGTAGGGGACCCCGTTTCATCTGGTCCCTTGAATTTAGCTAGATATCTATCAAATCATTTTGAACACCTATGAATTCAACTTGAGATGTAAGAAAAGAATTGGAATTCTACAAATAAAAAAATTACCACTTTTTGCAAGGTAGGAGGTGCAGAGAAGTGAATCTGAGGGGATATATTGGAAGATAAATGGCGGGGATGGGGTGGGGAGGGAGCCTCTTTAAGCTGGCTACTGGAAAGTGATATAGCCCCGGAGCGCAAAATCAGAATTTTTAGAAGTCTGTTCCAGGGAGAGACGTCCCTGCCTGAAAGGTGCTCATGTGGTGAAGCGGGCAGAATCCTAGGTGGGGCAGTGTGGTTTCAGGATCCCCAGAATCACAGAAAGAACGGGGCTGTCTGGGCCGGCAGAGTTCCCATGCATTGGAGTGGGGAACCTGGTGAGGGTCAGTGAGGCTGGGAGTGGCTCTCTGCTCAGTTTGCCATAAACCGTGAACTGCAGCAGGATCTGGAGACTGCTCTCTGTGCAGGCGCCCTGCAAAGGGCAGAAACAGGGTGATCCTCCTCCTTTCCCTGGGAGGATGGGTGTGAACAGCAGGAGTCTGCAGAGTTTGGCTCACACAAAAGTGGAGACTGCTTTTCCCTGAGAGTTTACTGAAGAGAGGGGGCTGGGATTTTTCAGCTCCAGGGCTGGAGATTGGGGTGCTGCTATTTTTATTTTCATCCTCTAAAGTGGTGGGGAAAGCCTTCAGGGAACAAAAGCCCATAGAGCAACCAGAAGCAGCTTACACTGAGCCCCGCCCCCTGGCAAGGAGCGGTGCAACTCCATCCAGGCAAAAACACCTGAGAATCAGCACAGCAGGCTCCTCCCCCAGAAGACCAGCTGGAACATCAGGAAAATACCAAGTTTACTGAGCACACAGACCTGCAAAACTCCAATGCTAGGGGAAAATAGTATGTAGAATTCAAGGTTTTTTTCTCATGATTCATTTATCTTTCAGTTTAAAATTTCCCTTTTCTTTTTTCTTTTTTTTTCCTTTTCAACTAGTTTCTTATTTTATCAACTCTTTTTTTTAAGTCTTTTTTTAACTTTCATTTTTACATTTACATTTTATAGATGTATTCTTCATTTTTGGCTTCCTTTCACTGTATTCAATTTTATTTTTTTGTGTATATATATACATAAGTTTTCTTTTCTTTTTTTTTTTTTTTAAAGATTTTATTTATTTATTCATGAGAGACAGAGAGAAACAGAGGGAGAAGCAGGCTCCCAAGGAGCGGGAAGCCCGATGCGGGACTCGATCCCAGGACCCTGGAATCATGACCTGAGCCGAAGGCAGACGCTTAACCATCTGAGCCACCCAGGCGCCCTATAAGTTTTATTTTCTTTACAATTTTGGGATTTAGTGTCTTCTAACAAACAGACCAAAATAGACCTAGGACCAAGTGGATTACCCTGTTTTGTCTACCTGGGAGATTATATTCTCTCCTTTTATCATTTTTTTTCTTTTTCTTTTCTTTTTTGGTTTCTGACCTCTTCAGATTTGTCTAGTGTGTATTTCACTTGGGTTGTGATTGATGTTTTTAATTTTGTTCTCTCATTCATCCATTTATCTCTGGGCAAAATGACTAGAAGGAGAAATTCACAACAAAAGAAAGAACCAGAGGTAATACTGTCTGCCACAGATCTAATCGATATGGATATAAGTAAAATGTCAGAGGTGGAATTCAGGATAATGATTATAAAGTTACTAGCTGGGCTTGAAGAAAAGCATCAAAGACACTAGAGAATCTCTTAGTGCAGAAATAAAATCTAATCAGGCTGAAATAAAAAATGCTTTAACTGAGATGCAGTCAAAATGGATGCTCTAACAGCTAGGGTAAATGAGGCAGAAGAGAGTCAATGTCATAGAAGACAAGATGCTAGAAAGAAAGGAAGCTGAGGAAAAGAGAGAAAAACAACTAATGGACCATGAGGGGAGGCTTTGAGAAATCAGTGATACCATAAAGCAAAACAATATTAGAATTATTGGGGTCCCAGAGGAAGAAGAAAGAGGGGGACAGAAGGTATATTTGAGCAAATCATAGCTGAGAACTTCCCTAATCTGGGAAAGGAAACAGGCATTCAAGTCCAGCAGGGTAGAGAGAACCCCTCTCAAAATCACTAAAAATAGATCAACACCCTAACATATAATAGTGAAGCTTGCAAATTTCAGAGATAAAGAGAAAATCCTGAAAGCAGCTCAAGACTAGAACTCCTTAAACTATAGGGGTAGGAACATTAGACTGGCAGCAGACCTATCCACAGAGATCTAAATGAGAAAAATATGTGGCCAAGAATACTTTATCCAGTAAGGCTGTAAATCAGAATGGAAGGAGAGATACAGAGCTTCCATGACAAAGAGAAACTAAAAGAATTTGTGATCACTAAACCAGCTCTGCAAGAAATATTAAAGGGGGTCTTGTAAGAGAAGAGAGAGCCCAAAAGTAACATAGACCAGAAAGAAACAGAGACAATCTACAGGAAGAGGGACTTTACAGGAAATACAATAGCACTAAATTCATATCTTTCAATAGTTACTCTGAATGTAAATTGGCTAAATGCTCCAATCAAAAGACACAGAATATCAGATTGGATAAAAAAGCAAGAGCCATCCATATGCTGTCTACAAGAGATTCATTTAGACCAGATTGAAAGTGAGGCAGTGGAGAACCATTTATCATGCTAATGGACATCAAAAGAAAGCTGGGGTAGTGATCCTCTTATCAGACAAATTAGATTTTAAACCAAAGACTGTAGTAAGGGATGAAGAGGAACACTATATCATACTTAAAGGATCTATCCAACAAGATCCAACAATTGTAAATATTTATGCTACTAACTTGGGAGCAGCCAATTATATAAATCAATTAATAACCAAATTAAAGAAACACATTGATAATAATACAATAATTTTTGTAGGGGACTTCAACACCCCCACTCACAGCAATGGACAAATCATCTAAGTAGAAGATCAACAAGGAAACAAGGGCTTTGAATGACACACTGGACCAGATGAACTTCACAGATATATACAGAGCATCCATCCTAAAGCAACACAATACACATTCTTCTTGAGTGCACAAGGAACATTCTCCAGAATAGATCACATACTGGGTCACAATCAGGTCTCAACTGGTACCAAGAGATTGGGATTATTTCCTGCATATTTTCAGAACTCCATCACAAGAGGAAATTTGGAAGGAACCCAAACACTTGGAGGTTAAAGAGCAGGCTTCTAAAGAATAAATGGGTCAACCAGGAAATTAAAGAAGAATTAAAAAAATTCATGGAAACAAATGAAAATGAAAACACAACTGTTCAAAACGTTTGGAATACAGCAAAGGTGGTCCTAAGAGGGAAGTACATAGCAATACAAGCCTTTCTCAAAAAATTAGAAAAGTCTCAAATACACAAGGTAACCTTACACCTAAAGGAGCTGGAGAAAGAACAGCAAATAAAGCCTAAACCAAGCAGGAGAAGAGAAATAATATAGAGCAGAAATCAATGAAATAGAAACCAAAAATAACAAACAAACAAACAAAAAACCCAGTAGAACAGATCAATAAAACTAGAAGCTGGTTCTTTGAAAGAATTAATAAGATTGATAAACCCCCAGCCAGATTTATCAAAAAGAAAAGAGAAAGGACCCAAATTAATAAAATCATGAATGAAAGAGGAGAGACCACAACCAATACTGAAGAAATACAAATAATTATAAGAACATATTATGAGCAACCATATGCTGACAAATTAGGCAATCTGGAAGAAATAGATGCATTCCTAGAGACATAAACTACCAAAACCAAACCAGGAAGAAATAGAAAACCTTAACAGACCCATAACCAGCAAGGAATTTGAAACAGTAATCAAAAACCTCCCAATAGGGGCACCTGGGTGGCTCAGTCGTTAAGCATCTGCCTTCAGCTCAGGTCGTGATCCCAGGGTCCTGGGATCGAGCCCCACATCGGGTACCCTGCTTGGCGGGAGGCCTGCTTCTCCTTCTCCCACTCCCCCTGCTTGTGTTCCCTCTCTCGCTGTGTCTCTCTGTCAAATAAATAAATAAAATCTTTAAAAAAACAAAACAAAACAAAACAAAAAAAAAACTCCCAATAAACAAGAGTCCAGGACCAGATGGCTTCCCAGGGGAATTCTAACAAATATTTAAAGAAGAATTAATACCTATTCTTCTGAAGCTATTTCAAAAAATCGAAATCTAAGGCAAACTTCCAAACTCTTTTTATGAGGCCAGCATTGCCTTGATCCCAAAACCAGACAAAGACTCCACCAGAAAGGAGAATTATAGACAAATAGCCCTGATGGACATGGATGTCAAAATTCTCACCAAAATACTAGCCAATAGGACCCAACAGTACATTAAAAGAATTATTCACCACGACCAAGTGGGATTTATTCCTGGGCTGCAAGGGTGGTTCAACTTTTGCAAATCAATCAACATGATACATCACATTAATAAAAGAAAGAACAAGAACCATATGATCCTCTCAATTGATGCAGAAAAAGCATTTGACAACATACAGCATCCTTTCTTGATTAAAACTCTCCACAGTGTAGGAATAGAAGCAACATACTTCAATATCATAAGAGCCATATACAAAAAGCCCACGGTGATTAACATTCTCAATGGGGAAAAACTGAGAGCTTTTCCCCTAAGGCCAGGAACACGGCAGGGATGCCCACTCACCACTGTTGTTCAACATAGTACTAGAAGTCCTAGCTTCAGCAATCAGACAACAAAAAGAAATAAAAGGCATTCAAATTGGCAAAGACGAAGTCAAACTCTCACTCTTCGCAGATGACATGATACTTTATGTGGAAAACCCAAAAGACTCCATCCCCAAATCGCTAGAACTCATACAGGAATACAGCAATGTGGCAGGATATAAAATCAATGCACAGAAATCAGTTGCATTTCTATACACTAACAATGAGATGAAAGAGAAATTAAGGAATCAATCCCATTTACAATTGCACCAAAAACTGTAAGATACCTAGGAATAAACCTAACCAAAAAGGTAAAGGATCTGTACTCTAAAAACTACAAAACACTTACGAAAGAAATTGAGGAAGACGTAAAGAATTGGAAAAACATTCCATGCTCATGGATTGGAAGAATAAATATTGTTAAAATGTCTGTGCTACCCAGAGCACTCTACACATTCAATGCAATCCCTATCAAAATACCATTGACATTTTTCACAGAGCTGGAACAAATAATCCTAGAATTTGTAGGAAACCAGAAAAGACTCTGAATAGCCAGAGGAATGTTGAAAAAGAAAACCAAAGCTGGTTGCATCACAATACCAGACTTGAAGCTATATTACAAAGCTGTAATCATCAAGATAGTATGGTACTGGCACAAAAACAGACACATTGATCAATGGAACAGAATAGAAAACCCAGAAATGGATCCTCAACTCTATGGTCAACTAATCTTTGACAAAGCAGGAAAGAATATCCAATGGAAAAGGGACAGTCTCTTCAACAAATGGTACTGGGAAAATGGGACAGCCCCATGTAGAAGAATGAAACTGGACCATTTTCTTACACCATACATAAAGATAAACTCAAAAGAGAAGAAAGACCTAAATGTGAGACAGGAATCCATCAAAATCCTAGAGGAGAACAGAGACAGTAACCTCTTCCACCTCAGCTGCAGCAACTTCTTGCTAGATACTTCTCCAAAGGCAAGGGAAACAAAAGCAAAAATGAGCCATTGGGACTTCATCAAGATAAAAACCTTTTGCACAGCAAAGGAAACAGTTGACAAAACCAAAAGACAACTGATAGAATGGGAGAAGATATTTGCAAATGACATATCAGATAAAGGGCTAGTATCCAAAATCTATAAAGAACTTATCAAACTAAACACCCAAAAAACACATAATCCAGTCAAGAAATGGGTAGAAGACATGAACAGACATTTCTCTAAAGAAGATAAAACAATGGCCAACAGACACATGAAAAAATGCTCCACATCACTTGGCATCAGGGAAATACAAATCAAAACCACAATGAGATACCACCTGACACTGGTCAGAATGGCTAAAATTAACAAGTCAGGAAATAACACATGTTGGTGAGGATGCTGAGAAAGGGGAACCCTCTTACACCATTGGTGGGAATGCAAGCTGGTACAGCCACTCTGGAAAACAGTATGGACGTTCCTCAAGAAGTTAAAAATAGAGCTACCCTATGACCCAGCAATTGCACTATTAGGTATTTACCCCAAAGATACAAATGTATTGATCCGAAGAGGCACCTGCAGCCCAAAGTTTATAGCAGCAATGTCCACAATAGCCAAACTGTGGAAAGAGCCTAGATGTCCATCGACAGATGAATGGATAAAGAAGATGTGGTTCGGGCGCCTGGGTGGTTCAGTTGGTTAAGCGACTGCCTTCGGCTCAGGTCATGATCCTGGAGTCCCTGGATCGAGTCCCGCATCGGGCTCCCTGCTCGGCAGGGAGCCTGCTTCTCCCTCTGACCCTCCCCCCTCTCATGTGCTCTCTCTCATTCTCTCTCTCTCAAATAAATAAATAAAATCTTAAAAAAAAAAAAAAGAAGATGTGGTTCATATATTCAATGGAATATTACTCAGCCATCAGAAAGGAATACTTACCATTTACATCAAGGTGGATGGAACTGGAGGGGATTATGCTAAGTGAAATAAGTCAATCAGAGACAAACAATGATCATATGGTTTCACTCATATGTGGAATATAGTAAACAGTGCAGAGGATCATAGGGGAAGGGAGGGAAAACTGAATGGGAAGTCATCAGAGATGGAGAAAAACCATGAGAGACTCTCAACTCTAGGAAACAAAATGAGGGTTGCTGGAGGGGAGGTGGGTATGGTGATGGGGTAATTGGGTGACAGGCATTAAGGAGGGCATGTGATATGATAAGCACTGGGTGTTATACGCAACTGATGTATTATTGAACATTACATCTGAAACTAATGATACAAAATTTAAAAAAAGAAAAGAAATGTTAATACATTAGATATACAAATGGACACATTTTCACAGACAACATCAGCAAGACAGTTAAAGTCAATGAACTTTGAAAACAAATTATTATGAGGCCATGTTTATACAACCACGTCTGAATAGCTGGAGTTCAAGCCTTTATTTTATCTACTTTGTTCAGGGTAAACTGAATTAATAATATGTCTCACTAGTGCCTTATTGATGCAGCTGAAACCCTCCAAAAAGTGGCAAGTGAATTCTTTCAGCTAGAAAATATTAATGATTTGTTTTCTGCATATTTCACAATATTTTAAAAGAACATCTTTGAGAAAGACACGTGAGAAAGGTATCTTCTACGGTGACAGAAATCACCCTGCTGTCATTCTTGCTCTCTGGAAAGCCAGTGCGGATCTGAGGTTCTAGCCAAAGGTTCACTTACACAGGGTGATTTCTATAGATATACAACTTACTTTACTACAAAGCATAAAAAATGTGGTTTTCTGGAGATAAGGATGAAAATCTACTGGATTGAGAGCTATCATCTATACTTTAAAATGTTAGAAATAAAATGCTCTTAAACTGAGGAGCTCCTCAAAGAGATGCCTTAGTAAGGGGATGCCCAGCAGAGTTTTCAAAACACACACAAAATATCTACAAAATTGAAAGCTTCCTCCCAAATCAAAAGGCTCATGGAGAATTGTCCTGACAAAATTCAGCTCTTATAAGTCAATTAGGACTTGAATAACACAATTGCAATGCAGAGAGTTGGACTCCTCCTGTGAAGCATTTCCCTAAGCATTGGTTAGGATTTTATTATAGGCTACTATATTTTTGTCTTTAACATGTCAGCCAGAGTGTATATTTATTCATTCATTCAACCATCATGTGCCTACTGGATGCCAGCATTGGGGATATAAAATGAACATGCTATGTGGCCCCTGAACTTCTTGAATTGGACAAGAAGTAAAAAGCGCATTGAGAATATCAGTGCTGTTCAAAAATTTAGAGTGATGTCAGGAAAGACACTCACTTCCCTTTGGGGGAGCTTCCTCAAAAGGAACAAACAGAAGGGTAGTCCAGGCAATGGAAATGACATTTATGATGGTGGGGGGGACAGAAACAAAGGCACTTTGGGGTCATGGCAAAACAGCTCAAAATGAATTGATGGACGGGAGGGGTGCCTGGCTGATTCAGTCAATACAGCATGTGACTCTTGATATCAGGGTCATGAGTTCAAGTCCCATGTTGGGCATAGAGCTTACTTAAGAAAAAAAAAAAAAGAGTCAGTGGGGAGATAGGCCAGGTGACCAATGGAGAAGAAATCTTTGATGGAAGTTAAAAGCAAGAAAATGATCAGAACTACATTTAAGGACAACACTCTGGGGTAGTATGATATAATGTTGCTAAAACAATTGGACATTTAATTGGCCAAGGTAAGTTGTGAGAGAAGTCACATCTTTGTCCACAGAAAAGATATTGACCTCTTTCAAATGAATGGGTTGGTCCTTTTCTCAGCAGTTGTCCTTGAATATAGGACCACCAACTGAAGGGAGGTGAAGAAGCCTTTACTTTCAGAGAGCTCATCTGGACATTACTGAGAGAGTACTGGAGAACCCGTGGCCATCATCCTTCAACCAAATGCATGTTACATGGGGCACTTCAAGCTCTGCTGTCAGTAACCAATGCAGATCCCAGGAAAGGGCAGTAGGCAATCAGAACTGTCCACATAATCACAGCAATCATGAAATAACTGACCCAGAAAGCAATTTAATATAACTGCTCATAGTCCTTCATCTTCAAATGTCAACTTCTGTCATAATTATTCTGCCAATCAGCAATTTTCTTTCAATATAATCAATATTTTCTTTATTTCAATATAATCTTGTTTTTCCAAATGGATTTATCATTTTTAATAAATTTTACTTATTTAATTTTTTGAAGTGGTGGCACATTCACATAGTTCAAGCATCAAGAAATATAGAAAGATATACAGCAATGTCTCCTTTCCACGCCTGCCCTCTATTTGCCAAGTTCCTATACCCCCAAAACAAGTAACCAACATTATTAGTTTCTCAGTTAGTCCCAGGAGTTTTAGAATGTATATACAAGCCAGTACAAGGATAGATTCTTTTCCTTTTTTTTTTTTTCACCCCAACAGGACACTATTTTGGCACCCTTTGTTCCCTACCTAAAAATAAATCTTGGAGATTGTATTAATCAGCTTGGGCTGCCATACCCAAACCCCATAGATTAGATGGCTTAAACAACAGAAATTTATTTTCTCACATTTCTGGAGACTAGAAATCCGAGGTCAGGGTGCCAGCCATGGTTGGGTTCTGGTGAGAGCTCTCTTCCTGGCTTGCAGATGGCCCCTCTCACTGTGTTCTCACTAGGCGGAAAGAGACAGCAAGTCTTCCAGTGTCTCTTATTATAAGAGCAGTGATCCCACCACCACGTGATCCCACCTTCATGACCTCATCTAACCCTAATTACTCCCCAGATACCATAACATTGGGGACTAAGGCTTCAACATATGAATTTGGGTGGGGGGGACACATACATTCAGTTTATAACAGAGATCTTTCCATATAAACATATAAAGTTTATTTTTTTTTATAGCTGCACAGTATGTTACTATTACAACATACATCTTTAATATTGAAACTGGGAAAAATAAAGCTGTCCTTAATCATTCTTTATTAATAGGATCTGCAGAAATACAGCAAGACGACATGAGTCCTAGAGATTGAGGTGAGGTTTCTGATGAGTTTACACCTAAACTGGAATTATATGCTGATGATTGCTGGAAATGTATCAAAACTTCAGTAATATGTTTAATGTACATTCGTTAGCTCATCAAAACTTTAGCTTTCTAAATCAAATATGGTTGAAATGTTATCCTAAGATGAAGCTACTAACTTGAAGATGCAAATTATATTAACAAAATACATAGCCATGAAATGTATTTTTTCTTGTCAATGCTTATAGACAACAGTCAGCTTACACCTGACCGTGACTTAACTAGACATGCTATATAGGCTGTTCTAAACATGTTAGTGTATATTTAGGTTTTGAGAAAGGTATTTGATATGTAGAAGAAGATTTAATGATCTTTATGAATAAAATTTGAATGATTATTCAGTTCAGAAAAGGGAAAGAATCAATAATGAGGAAGAGAAAAGAAGTATGGCCACAAAATACTTCTGGACAACCTTACTGAAAGCAAGATAATAGACTGTGTGCTGTTCCAGCCGCCTGAACCATCACTGCCTGAAGAAAGAGAAGGCAGAAGGGAGAGACAGAGTGAACAGAAGGTAGGTGAACAGAACAATGTGTTCTTAAAAATATAGCTTAAATTGGATTCAGGGAAAAGAGAGCAAGGAATCAAAGAGAGAACCAAGGTTTCAAGCCTTGGTGACTGGGTAGAAAAGTAACACTGTTGGCTGAGATAGGGTGAAAGATATTTAGGATAGAATGAGAGTTTATTTTATATACCTTATGTTTGGGGGCTAATGAGATATTATTATCAGTGGGCATTTAACATGTTGAAGGGAAGAGAGAGATCTGGGATTTGTTTCAAGAAGTATTTATGAGAATGAGAGGGGGGAGGGACGAGAAGGAGCCAGGACAGAATGATGGAGACCACTCACATTCAGAGGTAGAAGGAAACAGATGGGCATTAAAGGAGAGAGAAGAGTAGTCAGAGAGAGAGAAGGTGAATCAAGGTAGTGAATTGCAGACACCAAAAGAGAAGGGCAAAATCAGATGTGCCATGTGCTGGAAGAAGGGTCAACAAAGATATGGGCCCCCTCCCCAAAATATGTTAGGAGACATCAGATTTTAAGACATTAAGTAATGAGCTGAATGCTGAGAAAGTAAACTCAAAAAATGCATTACATTGGTAATTTTTTGAGATGATTGTGAAGATAGGATAACAATATTATTCCATATTTTTATTCCACTTCAAAATCATAAAGTCCTTCCACATATATTCTCTCTTTTGATGATATCTCAAGGGGATAGTCCTGTAGGTAGATGTGTAGAGAAAGATGCAGTGGAGAGGGGTAATCGAAGATGTAAATAGAAGTTGGAGTATTGGATGGAGTTAGTTTCTTAGGGAGGTAAAAGAGGAAAGAATTTAGTGCTGGAGAGAGTAGTGGGTAATGATGTGGGAAACAAAGGCAGAAGGAAGTGTAGATAAAATTAAATGTCCATATAACCTGCAGCCCATTGACAAATACTTGAGGCAGGCAGAGTATAATGTCTTAATATTAATGCCCTGCTAGAGGGAAAAACCACCTTAGTTTGACAATAGCAAGGCCTCCTATATCCTGTGTCTCCTTTAGCACATGAAAATCCTTTTGGAACTTCCTTTATCTTTAATTCCTCCAACCCCAAAGTATATAATCAGTTATTCCTCATAATCCCGGGGCAGCAAAGGGGAGCAGAAGACAGCGGAGGCAGTGGGGGCAGCAGGGGCAGCGGGGGCAGCAGCAGCTCCTTCTGCCCACAGGTCCTGTCCTTGTGCTTTAATAAAACCACCATTTTGCACCAAAGACATCTCAAGAATTCTTTCTTGGCTGTGGGCTCCAGACCCCACCAAACCTTGCCTATTTATTCCGAAAACTACATCAGGTAAGAGACACCATTTTGAGGTAAAACTAGTTAAGAAAAATTCATGACTAAAAAGACCTGAAAGTAATCAAGGTAATCTTGAATCAAGGGCCCAACTGACAGGAGAAATGTCAAACAAGTGGGGAAATGCTGATGTTGGCATAAAAAGTCAAAACACTGGATCTGCACCCAGTCATGAGCTCTCCAGATCTCTAATATAATACCATGTCCACCCACGAATGTAACGGTGAGTGGACACTGAAGTACTGGAGCCAAGAGCAAACTGTTCAATGTCTTTTTTCTTTTTTTTTTTAAGATGTATTTATTTATTTGAGGGAGAGAGGCGGGGGAGGGGCAGAGGGAGAGAATCTTCAAGCAGACTCCCTGCTGAGCGTGGAGCCCAACGCGGGGCTCAATCCCAGGACCCTGAGATCATGACCTGAGCCAAAATCAAGAGTTGGATGCTTAAACGACTGAGTCACCCAGGCGCCCCAATAGTTCAATGTCTTAAATAACCCCAGCAGAGATTTTAAGAGAAGTTCCTCCACTACAGAAATCAATTTATAAGTCTGCTCTGAGTTCCCACCCCCAGGCCACTCTACAGGAAGCAAAAGCATTAAGCAAGCTGTTAGCATAGTGCATTCCTCCAGGACTTTTTCATACAACAGGATGTCTGTCTGTGTCAGCCTCCAATCACCCTCTTTAGAGAGTTCTGCTTTTTCTAAGACAGTACCCAAGTGTTTATAACTTTCTCTATTAAAAGGCATGCACGTTAAGAAATAAATTTAAGTTTGTACTCTATGAGCTAATACATTGGGATATTACCCCATCTTCCTGGCTTGGTGTTTGGTTTGGGAAGGAGTATGCAACCTCTGTTGATCCAATGCAAGTCATTCTTGAGATTGTTTACAGGCTGGAGCCAAAGCGGAAGAAATCTTCTTTCTTTGCTAGTAAAAGGGCTGCTAGGATGAGATGAGAAACCAAAGCTACTAGGAGCCATGCTTCCCATGGCACGGAGAAAGCTATCTGCAAAGAGAACCAGAAACACGAGTCAGAAATAGAGAGTATAAGCCCTAAAAGGATTCCTGACACTGAATCCAGCCATCTCCAGGACCAGTTCCCTATATCCTGTGTTTGGGTTACACCAGCCCATAAATTCTCCTTTTTGTGTGGGCAAGTTGGGAGTTTGCCATTTGCAACCCAAAGTACCCCAACTTGTGCACGGAATACCTTATACTTACAAGGTGCTCAATAAATAGATATTGATTATCTGGTTGCTTCAGTATTACTGATTTTTCTATACATTTTGCTTCTGCACTTTTTTTGTGCCCTATAACCTCTCTCTCAGTGAGGCTTGATTAAAGGTAAGGCTGCAATTTTCTGGTAATTACGGGGAATAACCCAAAGCTGACCAAGGCCATTTAATATGTCTGTGTTTCAGTTTCCTAATCTGTAAAATATGGCAAATAATAATAGCAGCTATTTATTTAGCATCTACTATATTCCAAGTACTGGCCTAATGCTCATATGCATTATTCTAGTTCCTATAGCAACTTTGTAACACATGCATAATGATCCTCATTTTATAGATGGGGAAGCTGAGATGCAATGAGCTTAAATGAATTGACCAAGGTCATACAGCTTGAGTGACAGAATTCTGATTCACATCTAGGTTTGCCTGAGCCTGTGCTCTTTCCAATGTCCCATGATGCCCTACTTATTCAAAAAGCTTTTGTGTGTGTAATAAGATAATTCAGGTACAATTGCTCTAAAAATAAAAAGAGATCAAAAATCGTTCTCCAATTGACAATAAAAAGTGTGGCAGTGGGCCCAAATATTAACGAGGAAGATTTAGTTTTAGGACATTCTGACTACCCCAATTATGGCATTAGAAACAGTAACTGAAAAATAAATGATGAATCTCATATAAAAGAGAAATTTTATGAAAAGAGAAAGTACAGCCAAGATTCTGTTCCATTTCTGAAGCCTCAATAAAATTCCAAAAGACATAAGTAAGTAAGCTTTGCTAAGCTAGGGAGACATTTCTAATTTTCCTCATTGAACCATCAATATGGAGGCCCTGGCATTTCCTTTGTGTCCCTGTTAATGAAGTTCCTTATAAACTATGAACACTTTCACGTAAAGATCTGGATGGCAATATCAGTGGTATTTAAAATGAACAAACGTTTAGTCATGATGTCTACATACCATTAAAGTACATGCAAATCCTATTTTTGTAGAAGTTTAACTGAAAGAAGGCAAAGACCAAGTCTATATGTTAAATGACCTTTTGTAGTAAAACATTTGTGTTCCTCAAGGTATAACTTTTTTTGTATATAACTATTTCAAACAACTTCAAGGAAACCACATTGTGAACTATCTGTTTCATGTCCATTTTCTTCATTAGACTGTGAATACTTTGGGCATAGAAATTGTGTCTTCCTCATCTTCTTATCTCTAGAATCTAGTATAGTGAAATTTTGCATAGGTTGGTCGGCATAGGACCTTTGGGGGTTCTGGGAACTTTAGCCTGCATGGACCTCTTCCTCCATAAAAAATATTAAAAATATTATATTTTATGACCATGTTGGTAAAAAGATGAATATATTAGTATTATGCATTTAAACATTCTCTTTGACCTAAAATTTCTTTTTTTTTTTTTTTTCCTTCTGACTTTAAAAGAAATTAAAACAGGGGAGTCTGGGTGGCTCAGTCAGTTAAGCATCTGCCTTTGTATTGGGTCATGATTCCAGGGTCCTGGGATCCAGCCCTGCCAATCTGGCTCCCTGCTCAGCTGGGAGTCTGTTTCTTCCTCTGCCCCTCCCCCGGCTCATGTTCTCTCTCTCTCAAATAAATAAATAAAATCTTTAAAAAAATAAAATAAAATAAATTAAAACATTTGCACAGGCCCCTAAAAGTAATGTGGGCTCCAGGTGCTACGCCTATCCTGCGTATGGATAAGTCAGTCCTATTATGTGTTACATACAATTTTGTTGAATGAATTAAATGAATAAATGATTTAAAATTAATATTTATCTGGTGGTAGTGATTCTTCAAGCTTCTATTTTGGAGTAATTTTCAGTTTAAAATATTTTCAAAAAGCAACTAATTAATAAAAATATCAAAATATACGAATATTTATTTAATCTGAAGCCAACTGTTGAAATGTACTACTGTAAAAAAAGTAAAAACCCAAAGCAGCATAGAAGCACATCAAAGTAGCAAAATAAATATTCAAAAATAATATCAGACATTGTTATGATTTTGAACAAATGCAGCACACCCCTTAAATAATGAAATTTAAATATTTTCTTTTTTAAACTCTAACATTCCAAGAACGTCAGTTCATAAGGTAGATACTTAAAAAACGTGGAGCCGCATGATTATTGACTATAATAATTGAGTTAAAACACCTTCCCCAAATGCTAGACCTGCTGCTGCCTTCCACAACATTGCTTTTGGAACTCAGCATTTCTTCTGTTGTTTTCAGAGACATCTTTTTTAAATGGGAAATTGATTGATGAAATCTTAGCCATGAATAAGTGCTAATGCATACAATAAATTAAAATGCTGTCATTTTATAAGAAAGGTTTATTGGCTAACTGTGCTATTTCTTCTAGTAACTCAAAGTCTAGTGTTTAATTTACAGAATGAAATGCGGAAATCAATTATTCAGTTCATAGAATGACAAAACTGCTTCTCAAAGTTATGTTTTGGGAGGCAACCAGACTGACTTAGTCACTGACTTAAAACACAGAGTGTCATATCTGACAGTTTTTCCCACTTCAAAATGTATCGAACAATGTTCAAACTATGAGGAAGCACTTTTGCATTGTCTGGTCAGTGCTGTGTGCAAATTAATATCTGTATAATAATTCAGACTCACCCTTCCAAAAAGCGTATCATACGTATAAAGTGGTACTGGTATTTATGGGATGGACATCTACCAGAATTGCTCTTAAAGGCTACATAATAAAAGTGCATTAAAGCTGCCTAAATTAATTAACCATAGATACTGAAATGGATTCAGCTAATGGATTCTGCCTCTCCAGAGAGTGCCTCTTTTAATAATAAAACAACAGCAAAAAAACACACTTTTCCTCCCTGTTTTCATAACATGTAGCCAGCCATCTGAACAAGAGCAGGAGGGGGAGTAGGACTGCTCACACCATCCCTGAGCCAGCAAGAGGGAGAGGTCATCTAGTGATCAGACACTCTTGCTTCTCCTCTCCAAGGGCAAATGGGCTGCCTCAGCAGCTGTCACATCTTGCTCCCCTTCGAAACAGGAAACCAGTCTAGAGTTTCACACTTACCTTCTGCCTTGTGTTACCAAACTGGCAGTCTTGCCAGATCCTTGAAAATGCCCATTATATATGAAGGTGGTGAAGGTTTTGAGGGACTGGTAAATAGGAGGGCATTTATGTTTGGGACAGGGCACTACCTGGCTCAGCTATCTGCCATCGATTGTAAGGTTGCAAGAGAGAGAGGTGAAAGAAGCATAGAAGAGTGGAAGACACACAAGGTCATTTGGTCCATCTCATGCCAGTAGGCAGAATCACATCCCCAAGTACCGCTGAACCAATAAAGGGTCTTGTAATGAGACTGCTAGTTACCCAACGGCAAATAATGAGGAGCTTCACCAAAGATCTAGGTTGTGAACTCACAAATCATGGTTATTCAACTTGCTTTTCAATCAGACAAGCCCCTATTTTCCCTGTTTCCCACACCATGTCCTCCTTTGGCCCCCTTATTGCTCATTAGCAGTTCCAGCAGAGGGCAGGCAGGGGAAAGGAGAAGAGACATATGTTAGAGCAAATGATCTAGAGTCTTCTGAACATGTTAAAGCAAATTTTCTCAATTACTAAGAGCAACAATGGTCTTTCTGTCCAAATGTTGTTGTTGTTGTTGTTGTTGTTGCTTTCTGTCCTTCTGTCTATATAAGGTATTATTGTCAGTTTTCAGGTCTCCTCTCTCAAGGAATTTACAGTCTGGTTTGGGAAGGCAAAATGAAGACACATGAAATAGTGAGAAAGCCATGCTCTAAAGCCACCCTAAGCGATTTCAAGTAAAGTCGTGGTTCCAAGAGAAGGAAGACAGGTCTTTGTGTGCTGAAGCTGGTGATAACATATACAGATTGAAAGTATAAACCAAAGTAAATAATTAGTGCAGAGAAGTGAGAATCAATGTCTATGCAAATGTAACTGTTGAAAATTCTCTGAACAGGCCTGGGTGACAGCCTCATGGAGAGGACTTGCAGGCATCCTGTTAGAATTTGGTTTATGTGGGACAGGTCTCATCCTATCTCGGCACCAGGCTCTTTGCAGTGATCAGCCAAAGTGAGGGGACTGGTTGGCATGCAGGATCAGTTGGCATTCCTGGAGGAAAAATATTCAGTATCTTTCCAAATCATTCATTAAGGTCTGTGTGACAGTGTCATGAGCAACTCGCTGTGGGGAGGTCTTCATCAGATAAACAGGACTGCAAAATTCAGAGCCAAGGAATGCGGGCTGGAGAGGCACTCCCAGCTCCAGCTGCTACCTGAACACCCAGGACTGGCTGAGAACCAAGGAGACATGCTGAAACCAGGAGCCTCCGCGACGAATGGCAATGTTACAGCTGCTTAATCCTGAAATGAAAAGTAATTGCTTCTGGCTTAAAGAATAAAGGAAAAACAAGATCAGCCTTGGCTGAATTAATTTTTTTCCAAAAACAACCATGCTGTAGACCAGGTTCTAAAACCTGCTTGGTATTTGAAAATGTGAGGAAATGGATGTTTTCTGTCAATATAATTTAAATCCATCCAGAAGTACTGATATATAAGAACATTTGAATGCAAATACATTTTGATTAACATGATTAAATCAAATGTGTTTACTTTCAGCTCTAAGGGATGACATCTAAAATTTAACTTACCTAAATATAATTTTAGAAAGTCGGCTTTCAAAATAGCTCTTTCTTTCTTTTCTTTCTTTTCTCTTTTGAAGGATTTTCTACTGAAAGTCTCAGCAGAAGATACCAGAGCTCCTTTTTTTGTACAGATGAAACTGCAAATGGAGAAATATCGAAGCAGGGGGAGGGGAAAGACATTTCAATACTTGTAATATATGCCCATGATGCAATTGTCTTCTCTATAGAAAAAAGAATTCATAAAAATTCCTAAAGGAACTGCTGCAAGTTTAAATTATTGTTAGAAGGATCGGAAGAGGACTTTAACCCACAACTGAGTAAGTAATATTCTTATTTTTACTTGTTTACCTCTCAAGGGACTACAGAATGACAAATGTCAGATTTTCTGTATATAGAATTTTCATTTCCTTGAGAGCAAGAAGGCAATGACAAAGAGTAAAAACACAGCAAGAGTGAGAACAAACGAATCTTGCCTTTCAAGGTTTAATTTTTAAATATATGTATTAACTTAAAATATTTGTGGCAGACGCACAATGATGTAGAGAAAACTAATTAAAATACTTCTTGTTTCCTAGAGCCATATAAAATTGCCTACATAAACAGCAATTTCACATGGTTTCACCTAGTATCATAAGCCCCCACAGGAGTATCATCAACCAATAATAACCAGCAAGGAAGAGAACGCAGTTTGTCTCCCTGCTATCATTCTGTACAAACACTAATATTATAAAACAAATATGACACATGCTGTCTTCTTGCAGGTGCTAACATTGAGGACACTCCTCACAGAAAAACCGAGGCTATTCATGGTCATTATTATTTTTTTTTAAAGATTTTATTTATTTGAGAGCGAGAATGAGAGAGAGAGAGAGAGCATGAGAGGGGGAGGGTCAGAGGGAGAAGCAGACTCCCTGCCGAGCAGGGAGCCCGATGCGGGACTCGATCCAGGGACTCCAGGATCATGACCTGAGCTGAAGGCAGTTGCTCAACCAACTGAGCCACCCAGGCGCCCTATTCACGGTCATTATTCACAGCATGTATTTCTGCTTCATTAGTTCAAAACAAACAAGCAAAATAATTCTACTACCAGATGTTTTTTGGATACCACCGGTTTTTAAATTTTGTTTAACCTGAATCATGACACTGACAACTGTGTCCACTTTCATGCGAGCTCAAGCCGGTGGACGGCAGCAAGCCCAGCTACAGACCCAATAACTTGATACACCGTCATCACAAACATGAGGGCCTTTTTAAAATGAAAGGTGTCATACAGCTCATGAGGTAAGACAGCCATGAACAACACCGAGAATGCAAAGAATATCCAGTTTATGAGGTGTGCTCTCTATGGGGATATGACACACAGCCAGTGACCCTGAAAGCCACAATATTTCCAAAGATGAAGGACTAGGGTACTTAGGAACACTTTGAATAATAAAAAAAAAAAAGCAGTCCTTTTTATATCAATACTCTGTCATTCTATGCCAGCATTCTATGCCAGGAAAGGGTACTGAGTGTGAAGATGGCCCCAATTTTCTTTTTTATGCTCAGCATGATTCAGATATTAACAGGGTTTCTATTCCCATCATAGAGAAGCCTCCAACAAGCTTTCTATTCTTACAAAACATGAGAATGTCCAAAGGAAATATAAATTTAAAGTACAATGCAAACATATATTTTAACGGGGATGTTGAGGGAATTAGGAAGTGTATGGAATGTTGTTCACAGCAATTTTAACCCAAATATGTCACCAGCAGATTTAAGGCAGTTTCCGTTTTCTATGTAAAAAAATTAAAATTACAGAAGTGCAATCTCTCATGTCAAATATTATTAAATCATCAATGACACATTTTCTTCAAACCTCCTTACTCCAATACCAG
This sequence comes from Mirounga angustirostris, assembly GCF_029215605.1. Lineage (NCBI taxonomy): Eukaryota > Metazoa > Chordata > Mammalia > Carnivora > Phocidae > Mirounga > Mirounga angustirostris. Next base: position 119,470,959 of record NW_026991712.1, on the reverse strand, counting down.
ATGACCTTGGGAGGAAGCAAAGGTCTTTCTTTGCCTAGGGATTTCAATTACAGACTCACTCTTTAGTATCTGCATTTCGCTCTGGAATTACTGACAATTCAAATATAATTTTCAACATCCTCCTGGGTGAACTAACCACCAAGTGCCTCACAACTTGCTTTCTAAAAAGAAATCTATCTCTTCAAATTATTACTTCATAAAAAGTGAAGCTTAATGAGATTTTAAAATACAGACTTAAAGGGGTTTATCCTCCTCATGACCTGGCCAGTATTCATCCTCTCCTGGAAGCATCCTGCTCTCCTCTTTTTCTAGTGTGAATTTTGACGAAACTCTGAGGAAATAGCCAGTGGGACAGCAAAGGTGACTTTCCTGAAGGATTGCTTCACCCAACCCAGCAGGTAGGGGCTGAAAAGGACTTCACATACTTTCCAGGTGATTCATATGATGCACACTAAATTTGAGACGCAATGGGTAGATAGCCCTTGTGAGGTGTTTGGCAGTGATAAAAGGAAACATTTATTAAATGCTTACCAAAAAGAGAAAAATATCAAGTATTAGAATTCTACTTGGCCCATGATCCAACCAAGGTAAGAGATTAAAAGCACTTATTTAAGGTCACAGAAATGGACCAGGCCCCAGATTCCCTGATTCCCAGAAAACTGCAATGTCCACTGAGAACTTAACTCCATAATTAAGAGTGACACTCATTCAATAACAAGCAAGGAAAAACAAATTTCTATTGATCCACAGATCTACCATTTCCGTACTCTTCATTTTTCATGTTGATCTGAGTTCCCATCTGGTATCACTTCCTTCACCCCTGAAGACTTTAACATGTCTTAAAGTACATGTCTACTATCGACAAATTCTCTCAGCTTTTGTTTATTTGGCAATGTTTTCTTTTTCATTCTTTCTCTCTTTCGTCCTTGCCCTTGCTCTCATCCTTCTTATTCCCTTCATCTTTGAAGGATCTTTTCACTAGTTTTCTAATTCCAGGTTAACAGGTTTTATTTCTTTCAGCACTTTAAAGATGTTATTGCGTTGTCTTTTGGCTTGCAGAGAAGTCAGATGATTGCTCCCATAAGGTCTTGTGCAGAATGAGGTTTTTCCCTCTGGCTGCTATTAAGATGTTTCTCTTCAGCCCTTGGTTTTCAGATATTTGACTATGATGTACCTGAAAGTGGTTTTCTTCATTTTTATCCTGCTTGTAGTTCGTTGAGCTTATAAAACTCATGGGTTAACAATTTTCATCAAATTTGGATTTTATTCCAGCTATTTTTCTTGGAAAAAAAAAAACCCAACATTTATTTATTTATTTATTTATTTATTTATTTATTTATTTATTTATTTATTTATCCCAGTCACCCTCTCCTCTTCTTCTGGAACTCCAGTTCACAAATGTCAGGCTACTTCATACTCCCCTACAAGTCAATGAGACTCTGTTCATTTTTTTCTAGCCCTTTTTCTCTGTGTGTGCTTCAGTTTGCATAGTTTACGTTACCCTATCTTCGAGTTCACTATTTTTTTTCTTCTGTAGAATGCAATTTACTGTTAAGCCCATCTAGGGATTTTTTTTTTTTCATTTCAGATATTTTATTTTTCAGTTCTAGAATTTCTAATTGGGTTTCTTTCATTGTTTCCAGTTCTCAAGTGAGTCCTCTCCTCTACTCATGTGAGCCTTTATTTTCTTATAAATCCTCAAACACATTTATAAGAACTGTGTTAAAGTCCTTGCTTGTTATTTCCAACATCTCTGTCATCTCTAGTTATGTTTAATCCCTGAAGATGATACTGAAAGATCAATAAATAAAACCCAAATAACAACAAAACCACTAGTTCTGTCCAAGATCGCACATGCTCAACTGCTGGAATCCCATGTCCCCGAATCCCTTCCTGTCACCTGGGAGAGAGTGAGGAGTCAAATGCCCTCTTCACTGCCACTTGCTTGTCACTGCACTCATTCATTGCCTCCTTCCCGAGCCCTCATGGCTTAGCCCCGGCGGGAGGCGGCTTTACACGTCGGTACCTCTCTGAGATGTTGTTCTTTGGGTACCACCATTGCTCCCACCGCACCCACTGCCATCTTGTGTTCAGTGCTGCAGCCGCTGGCCCAGGGCTGCTCCAGGCCAGGCAGCTTTTCACCACAGCCCAGGCTGGCAGCATGTCTTGCTGCTTCTCCTCCGCATGCTCCAAATGATGGCCCTGCTTCTCCTGCTTCCTACTGCCTCTCTCTGCATAGCTGTGGAGAAGCCCGCAAGGAGCTGCCCCCTGCCTGCCCTTGTCCCCTGAGCTCGGGTCTGTTTCTCCTCCAGCCAGATTTTCTTACCATCTACAGCTACTGGTCAGAGGATGGATTTCCCCCTGGTGGTAGCTCTTGTTGAACAAAGATTCACTAAATTGCTAAGTATTTGCTAAGAACTTGTTATGTGTACAGAATCCTATTTGCTTGTCAAGCGATAAGCAAAAAAAAACTAAACAAACACACAAATGAATGATTTAAAGCCAAATATTATGTTTTGATAAGAGTCCTCTGTTGTGGGGCGCCTGGGTGGCTCAGTCATTGAGCGTCTGCCTTTGGCTCAGGTCATGATCCCAGGGTCCTGGGATCGAGCTCCGCATCGGGCTCCCTGCTCCGTGGGAGGCCTGCTTCTCCCTCTCCCATTCTCCCTGCTTGTGTTCCCTCTCTCGCTGTGTCTCTCTCTGTCAAACAAATAAAATCTTAAAAAAAAAAAAAAAGAGTCCTCTGTTGCAAAAAGTTGAAATCTACTGAACTCTATAGATGTTCATTAGTCTGTCTGTAAATTTCATCAATCGATTTGACAAATATCTACCAAGAACATGAAATGTACCAGGTTCTGTTCCCAGTGCTAAGAATATAAGATAGACAAGATACCCGATCTCATGGAGTTTAGAATAAACAAATAATACCAGTTACTAATAAATACAATATCAGATAGTGGAAATAATCTGGAGAAAATAAAGCAGGATAAATGGACAGAAACTAATGAGAGGAAAAAATATTGGATACGGAGGTGAAGGAAGGTCTCTGAGAAAGTGACATCTGGGCTGAATGACATGAAGATCTAGGGAAAAGACAGTCCAGGCAGGGGACAGCAAATTTATAGGAATGTAATGACTTACATAGTGAATGACAGGAAATGAGGTCAGACAGACAATCCAGCCCAGGTCAGGTAGCACTTTCAAAGCTATGGTAAGGAGTTTGTATTTTATTCTAAATACAGTGGGAAATGCTGGGAAATTTCAAAAGGGAATGACATTCTGTGATCACATTGAGAAAAGATCATTTTGGTGCTGTGTGAGGACTGATTGGAAGGTAGCAGGAATAGAAGAGCCCAAGACACGCTAGGAGCTATCATAACCTAAGTAAGAAATGATGGTTCTATAATGCCATGAAATAAATGTGTATTCTATTAGATAGTGCTCTCTGCTGATAGCCCATCATGCAGGATACTGGATCTACTATGTGACAAAAGTAGATGACAAGGTCAATGGCCTCAAAGACCTTTCTATAATTTAATGGAGCTGACACATAAAATTAAAAGAGAACAAAGGATGATGCCTTGTTGGGGCAATAAAAAATTGGCAGAGGTTAGTAGGCTCTTGACAATAATCTCTGGCTAGAGTAAAATCTTCCGGGTCACCCTACCCTAAATCACCACAGTGTTACAGAAGAACCAAAGAAATCATCATCCAAACCTCGAATCATACTTACACAACCAAGCAAATATAACCATAATTGTCAACATTTACTGAGCACTTAGAATGTTCCAGGCACTGTGCTAATGTCTACATGAATCATTTGATTCCTCCAGAATAGGACTATAATAGTGATTATCATCCCCATTTTCTGGATTAAAAAGCATGGCTATTGGACACGGTAACTTGCCTAATGTTACACAGAGCTACAAGAATTAGAGCCCTGCCTAAAATCCTAATCAGTCTGACCCCAGATCCAAGCTTATAAAGATGAGGCTAATGTTTTCCAAAGTTGCCTGATAACAAGAATTATCTGTGGCTGTTTTTACAGATACAATACCTGTACCCATCCCCCACTTCATGCCAGGCCCACCAAATCAGAATCTCCAGGGAGGAGTCTGGGAAGCTGTTACCTTTAACAATGGCCTTCAAATGACTATTACTATCTTATTCTTAATAGTATAATTATTCTAATTATATAGCCTACACTGGAATAGGCCATACCCAACATAAAGAATAAATGCACTATATAAAATAAAGGAAGAATCAAGACCAGTGGCATTTATCAGAGACTCCTTGGAAGAAGTTAAGTTTTCGGCTAGATTTTGAAAGGAATGCTAAATAAAAGAAAGCATTGCAGGAAAGAAAGGCATGAAACAGACAAAAAGGAGAGAATTAGGTGTGTAGGGCACTGATAAAAATTGATATCCCAAGGAGAGGAGGTGACTTGATTCAGCACACACCCTGCCACTCAGTTCTGTTTATAAGAATTCAAGCAGGTTTAGATTATTTGTAGGTTACCAAAGCTGCCTAGATCATTGGCCTGATCCTGGCCATTGTTGCCCTAGAAAGGCAATCCTTGAAACAAAACCCAACTATCATTCTCTTGGGTTAAAAGGTCAGAAAGAATCCTGTTTTTCAGAATTATTTCTTAAAAACTAAACATATTTACTTGACTTCCTACAATAGACAAATGATCCCAGAAGACAACCTTACTTGGAATATAATAATAATTTTTCTTTTATTGATATCATAGACAGTCTTTTTTTTTAGTATTTTATTTATTTATTTGACAGAGGGAGAGAGAGCACAAGCAGGCGGAGCGGCAGGCAGAGCGAGGGAGAAGCAGGCTCCCGACTGAGCAGGAAGCCCGATGCGGGGCTTGATCCCAGGACCCCTGAATCATGACCTGAGCTGAAGGCAGACTCTTGACTGAGGGACCCACCCAGGCGCCCCGACTCATAGACATTCTTAAGTACAATTCCAACGGGGTGCCATAGAAGCCATGTCCTAAATTCTTCTGCAGCATTACTTTTAACAGGCTGCAACTCAGTCAACAGATGCTCATCAAATGCTGAAATACATCAGACTCCATGAGCAGCACTGGGGAGACAATAAGTAAAATGTGGCTCTTTATCATGGGAGTTCAGAACCCAGCGGGAGAAGACAGACGACCAAATATGTAATTCCATTACAGGTCCTAGAATGGAGGCTCATACAAATGGTCAGGCACTCTACAGAGGGGGCGCTGGCTCTGCACGGGGGGATGAGGGAAGGTGAAGGGCCTTGCTTGCTGGGTTTTGGACGATTCACAGGATTTCGAGAGAAAGGGATGGAGCAAGTTCTGGAATACTGGAAGAATGACACAAAGGTCAGTATGAAAAAACAAGCATTCAGTCATGGAGGAGTCACACATTTCAGCCCACAATTTTTTTTTGCAGTCTGCAGAGTGGTTTTTTTTTTTTAGAATTACTTGTCAGTGTTTAAAATGGGGAGAATTTGTATACAAACCTTTATTTTTGACTTACTGGAAATGCAAAGATATAGGGGCATGTGGGTGGCTCATTTGGTTGAGGGTCTGCCTTCGGCTAACGTCATGATCTCAGGGTCCTGGGATTGAGTCCCGCATCGGGCTCCCTGCCCAGTGGGGAGTCTGCTTCTCTCTGCCCCTCTGTTACTCCCCCTGCTCATTCTCTCTCTCTCAAATAAATAAAATCTTAAAAAAAAAAAAAAGGGAAATGCAAAGATTTAGCAACACTGGGCCCACATTCAACTGATCTTGAGTAATAGCTACACCCCTTTAGAGGGAGATCCTTCTCCCCAGCCCATCCCAGACCCCACACCCTCTATTGTTTTATTCCCAGCCCTCCCCATGAGCATTTGCAGTTGTGAACCCTGGCAGAGAACAGGTGATAAGGTGACAGGAGAAAGCTTTGAATGAGAATGTGGTGTGACAAGTTTGGAGCCTTGCTTGCCAAGCGTTTTCAGATTTTACCATGTGGGTGAGGGGGAGGGTAAAGCAGGGTAGGAAAATGGTAAGAGCTGATTTTTAGGAGGTTGCCTTTGGCAGGGGCTTGGGGGGCATTTAGACTGAATATGGAAACTACTTAGGAAGCCACCACAATAGTTCAGGAAAGAGATAAGGACTTGTAGTAGAAGAGTGGTGATGAGGATGGAGGCAAGGGGCAGAGGCATAAAAGGAGTAGAGACATAAAAATGTTCCTAAATTGGTTTTGTTGGTTTTTCTTTAAGAGAGAGAAAGAGAGCACACATAAGTGGGGGGGGGGGGGCTGCGGGGGAGGGGCAGAGGGAGAGAGAGAGAGAAAGAATCCTAAGCAGGGTCCATGCTCAGCGCGGAGTCTGACACGGGGCTTGATCTCACTACCCTGAGATCATGACCTGAGCTGAAACCAAGAGTCAGACGCTTAACTGACTGAGCCACCCAGGCACCCCTCAAATTATTGAAATAAAAATGTTTAAACATCTACAAAAATTGAAAGAATAGCACAGTAAATACCAACCTCTACCCAGATTCAACCTCAACTCAACAACTGTTATCATTTTGACATATTTGCTTTATTTTTATACATGCACACATATACATGTGTGTGTATTTTGAAAGAAAGTTGTAGATGTCGTGACACTTCACACCTAAATATTAACACTCAAATATGCATCTCCTAAAAATAAGAATTTTCTTATATATCACCACAATGTCATTATCACATCTAAGAAAATTAATATTAGTTTCTTAATACCACATAATATGTCCTTTAACATATAGCTCATATAGAAATTTTCTCCAGTTGTCCCCAAAATGTTTAGCTGTTTTTACCAAGCCACAGGTGAATCAAGATTCATATATTGTATTTTGTTGTTATGTCTCCTTAGTCTCTTTTATTTTATTTTTTATTTTTTATTTTTTTAAGATTTTATTTATTTATCTGAGACAGAGAGAATGAGAGAGACAGAGAGCACATGAGAGGGGAGAGGGTCAGAGGGAGAAGCAGGCTCCCTGCCGAGCAGGGAGCCCGATGCGGGACTCGATCCAGGAACTCCAGGATCATGACCTGAGCCGAAGGCAGTCGCTTAACCAATTGAGCCACCCAGGCGCCCTCCTTAGTCTCTTTTAATCTAGAATAGTTCTTCCTACTCTTTTTCCTCTGATGATAATGACTTTTGGAAGAATCCAAAAGAGTTGTCTTATAGAATATCTCACGTTAGGGATTCCTCTGTGGGTTTCCCTGTAATTTGGTTGTTCTGTGATTCCCTGTAATTCCTATATATTTAAGGTTAGGTCTAAAGGCTTAATTAGATTCAATTTAACACTTTTGGCAAGGATAGTTCATAAATGATTTTGTGAATTTCATCCACATCATGTCAGAAGGACACAATTCAAGGTTATCCCATATAATTGGTATAGTCAAAGTAGTGACTACCAGATTGTTCCTTTGCAACCGGTAAATCACCCGTGTGATGACACTTTGTCACTGTGTGAATATCCTGTTCTGCAATACTCTCTCACCAGTGATGATCTTGCTTGAATCAATTATTTCATTGGGGGTTGCAAAATAGTGACTTTCAAATACCATCACTCCTTCTTTGGCCTTGTTTTCTAAATATGAGTTTTCCCTCATCAACTAGGATGATATAAAGTTCTTACTAAGAAGGCCAGGTAAATATTTAGTTCTTTCCCTTTTACTATCAATTTCAGAGTAAGAATTTGTTACCTTTAATGATGCAAATGATTTTGTTTCTTCTTTCCATTACTTTTTTTGGGTATCACCACAGACTCAGACTCATAGATTTTTAAATATTAAACATTTTGCAATCAATTTGCTTCAAATTGTCCAAATCTGTCTAGTGGAAGCCCTTGAAAACTAGCTCTTGGGTCCTTTTAACATGCCCCTATAAATCACTGAGCACTTCCTGGTTTTAGGCCTAACAAGATAACCTAAGCTCCACCTTGTAATTTCCCTGCTGAACAATTAGAATCAGCTATTTCTCCAAAGATCATTATTTTTTTTAGTATGTAATGATGAGTAGAAACCAAAATGTGGATTCTAGATGTGTTTATTGCTCAAGGGATGTCATTGCTTCTATATTCTTTTAGTAGACAGAGCTAGGATGGATAGATAGATACACATACATATGTATCTTTAATTCATAAGTCCATATTGATATTTTAAATTCAAATTTTAAATTCAAATATTAAACTATATTTTTATAGTTTTTGAAATATAAAATTTTAAGTTCAAATTTAAACTATAATATTACAAGCATTTTCCTATTAGATGTTTTAAAGTACAAATGAACAGAAGTGGATAAGGAGTTGGATGTGTGAGGCAAGAAAAAGAAACAAGAAGGACTCCCTAAATTCTTAGACTGAGAATCTGAGTCTGGATGGATGGCACTGCTGCTGCCATATTATCAAGATAGGAAGTAAGAAAAAATAGAAAAATTCCGGGGGTATGGGTGAGGGATGAGAAATCAGTTGTATATAGTTCAGTGTTTTATTATACTAGTTGTAAAATTAAATAATCTATTTAAGAACTGATACACACAGGTAAGTCAGTGATAAGGATTTTACATAGGTGTAGAAATTTAAGCTATATTCAAAGTATTGGTCAAGGGGCACCTGGATGGCTCAGTCGGTTAAGCGTCTGACTCGTGGTTTCAGCTCAGGTCATGAGCTCATGGGTTGTGGGATCAAGCCCCGTGTTGGGATCCACACTCAACGCAGAGTCTGGTTGGGATTCTCTCTCTCCTCTCCCTCTGCCCCTCCCCTACTTGAGTGCACCCTCTCTCAAATAAATAAATAAATCTTTAAAAAATAACCCCAAAACACAAAGTATCAGTCAATATTAATCTAACACTGGGTATTCTTCAAGCATCTGTGAAATGGATGAAGCTTGATACCTAAGTACAACTTATTGGGGCAATAAAGTCAAGCTCAAGCAGAGGAGAAAAGAAATGTATAAAGGTAAGGAAATTCTGAGACGTAAAGGAGAAACTTTAAAACAACCCTAGATTTAAAATATGCTATATTAGTTTGCTAGGGCTGCCATAACAAAATACCGGAGATTGAGATTGGGTGCTTAAACAACAGAAATTTATTTTCTCACGGTCTGGAGGCTAGTAGTCCAAGAGCAAGGTGTTAACAGGTTTGTTTTCTTCTGAGTCCTCTCTCCTTGGCTTGCTGATGGCCACTTTCTCCCTGTACCCTCACATGGTTGCATGGTTGTTCATTCTTTCATCTGTGTTTGTGTGTCCTAATCTCTTCTTATGAGGACACTGGTCACATTGGAGTAGAGCCCATATGACCTCATTTTACTTTAATTACCTCTTTAAAGGCCCTATTTCCCAATATAGTCACATTCTGAGGTACTGGGGATTAGGACATCAAAATATTAATTTTAAGAGGACACAATTCAGTCCAGAACATATAGGACAGAAAAAAGCTATGTGATAGAATAAAGATACATGCTTGAGAAAGTTAGCAAGTCTTCTCTATGGCTAGGTCTCATTTCTGACTGGCCAAGGACAGTTTGGTAGCATTATTACTCCACAACAGCTTGAGCAAGTTTGAGATGATAATTACATGATGAACCACACATTCATCCACATTTCTATGGTCAACGATGAATATACAGAGAAAATTGGAGACAGAAGAATATATCCACCCTGTTTCTGCCAAGATTTTCTAGGCTTTGAACTTGAGTCATTATGCTTAGCTTCACTCTCTGCCAGAGTGGGGGGGTGGCATTTAATCATTGCTTTTTCCTTCTCTTTCAGGACAAGTAGCTCTGTGCCAACTGACTCATCTGATACCAGCCTTAACTCTCACAAATGATATGGGAGTGGCAGGTTTCATCTATCTTAGAATAGGGAAAAGTAAAGAGGAAGTCAAGGTTTGCTTTGTTTGTTTGTTTGTTTGTTTTTTTAAGAATGCTGGAAGATTGGCACTTTCACAGATGGGAAAAACAAAGGTGAAAGGAGGAGCTGGTGACTGACTTGATGACTTGCCTGGGGACCAGCTCAGCTAGTAAGGACACAGCTTTTTGACTCCTATCCCAGTGTTCTTTTTACTTCACCACAAAGTAAGTAGCTCTTTACTCTGGTTTAATTTTTTCTGTTTTTTTTTTTTTTTTTTTTAAGATTTTATTTATTTATTTGTGTGAGAGAGAATGAGAGAGAGCACATGAGAGGGGGGAGGGTCAGAGGGAGAAGGAGACTCCCTGCCGAGCAGGGAGCCCGATGCGGGACTCGATCCAGGGACTCCGGGATCATGACCTGAGCTGAAGGCAGTCGCTTAACCAACTGAGCCACCCAGGCGCCCTAATTTTTTCTGTTTTAAAACATTCTTGGAAGTATTGCTTATGAATGATTTGAAATGCCAAAGAACATTCTGGATAGTGGTTAAGAATCCAGACTGGTCAAACAAGCCTGTGTTTGAACCTCAGCTTTATCATTCACTACTCTATAGCTTTGAGCAGGTTGTCTAACTGCTTAAAGCCTCAATTTCCTCAATAGTGGAATGGGGATAATAATAGCACCTACCTCACAGAATGGCCCTCGAGGACTTGAACCCATTTACCAAAAAATCGGTAGTGTTAGGCACATGGTAAGTGTTCATAAGAGATGCTATTATTCATTAGAATTCCCTAACATCTATCAGAATTCAAAATTTCCATTCTGGTTTCCTAGGCAAAAATGAAGCCAAAATAAATAAGTAAACAAACGAACATCATTGTTAGACAAGTTTCCATTTCACGGCCAAGAGGATGTTTATTACAATGCCTTGGGATCGAGCAGTGGAGCACCAGGGCAAAAAACAAGCATCAACAATTGAGTCAAGTTTCACAACTTTGAAGATAAAAAATCACAGCCTAAGGAGAAAACCAAAATCTCCAAGGCAGCAGAGTTCTGAGACAAAAGAAAAAGCCTGGGAAAAAAAGAAAAGGTGCTATCACGTCTGTAAGCTCAACAAAAGCATTGGTACAAGCCAAGAGTGACAGAGCCCACTTTCCAGATCAAAGAATGGAATTAAGATGCCCAAAGAAAGTAAAAGTCATCTTTAGTGAGAAAGTCTTCTTGTTTTTCAGAGCCCAGGATCTCTTAATGTGAACAATGTGAAGAGCTTTGTTCTCATGTAGAGTCACACGAGGAACTGACCTTTAAATCCTGATGGGTCCTGCTGCGGTGATTCCCATAAAACACCAGCTAGTCACACGGCCCACACACTTGAACAGGTTGCTGTGTTAATTTTCTTTAATCAGTAATTTTTTCCCAAAAGTTGGGTTCCAGGACCCTGCTGGGAAGCCTATCAGTCAAAAATTAATGAAACGCTATTACTATTTTCAAGTATCTAATTATGCACAAGGGAAAAATCTAGTCTCAGTTGAAGTAATAGAGCATTTTAAAATAGATCAGTAGCCCAAGAGATACCTACTAAAAAGGCTATTTATTTTTGTCAGACTTTATTGCCTCAAAGGCCAAAGCAAGACCCAGAAATAAAAGCACAAAATGAATTTATCCACAATGCACACAAAGAAGAAAGAGCCAGAGGGACTCTTTTGGAAGAGATATCTATAGGTTCTCTGCTCAAAATAAAGGAGAAAGACACTTTCAGTTATGTGGTCACTTCAGTTCTTTGCTTTGCTGAAATGGTCACTGATGAGCCAGATCCTTTCATATTTTTTGTTCACTCTTTTCCCGCTAATTTCAGTTCTTGTTTAAGAGCTGCACTGGGAACATTCTGCAAGGCAATTAGGCAGAATTTATAAAAATATTTAATATGATTATCTTTTGACCCAATAATTTCACATTTAGGAAGTCTTCCTACAGAAATTCTAACTAAAGTGTTTGAAAATATAGATATGAGAAAATTGGGGTACCCAGCTGGCTCAGTCAGTAGAGCATATGACTCTTGATCTCAGGGTCATGAGTTCAAGTCCCACGTTAGGAGTAAGTCCATTTTGCCATGTAAGGTAATACATTTTTGGTTCCAGGGATTTAGACATCTTTGGGGGCCATTATTTTACCTATCACTTCTCTCTAAGCCTCAGATTCCTCATCTCCAAAATGGAGTTTCTTCCACCCATGGTTCTTGTAAACTACAGATGAGACAGACTCTTGGCACATAGAAATCACTCAGCAAATGTTAGCTGTCACCACCACTGTTATGTAGCCTTTTTTTTAAAGTAATCTCTATGCCCAGCATGGTGCTTGAATTTACAACCTCAAGATCAAGAGTTGCACACTCCACTGACTGAGCCAGCTAGGCACCCCAGGGTATTTGCCTTTTAAGGTTCTGGCTTGTTACAGTCTGTACTTTTCTGTGTATATAAAATGTTTAAAAGTTTTTTAAAGAATGCATGGAGAAAATATTACAATAAGGCTCTTCAGCCCTGGGAGATTTCTGGGAGGCCCTAGCCACCAAACTTCCAAGCATGCCATGAATAGCCCAAACTCCTAGCCCTCACTGTGATGGCTCAAAGATGGCATCCCTATCATAGCCCTACAACAAAGCTACCTAACTCTGTGTTCTCCTTGGTAACTTGAATGAGGCAAATAAATAAATAAATAAATAAATGCAAAAAAAAAAAAAAAAAAAGAATGCATGGAGAAGTCAGAAAATAGGGATGCTGTCCTGATGGTACATGTATTTTGGGTTCTAGAAAAAAAATCTAAAGTTTTAGAGGTAAACATAAAATTAGGGCAGACAGATGAAAATGTATTTCCACTTTCTGTCCATCAGTTAAGGTTAACACCTATTGAACAATGGAACAGTTAAGGATGATATGGTTTGAAAATGCCCACAATACGTATGAAAATATTTAAGAAGACTTAAGCAAAAACATGTATACAAATTTAATACAGTCCATAATGTCAAGAAACAAAGAATTGGAATAGTGGTTACATTTTGTAGAGAAATTTAATTTTTTTTTTAAAAGATTTTATTTATTTATTTTGACAGAGAGAGAGAGACAGTGAGAGAGGGAACACAAGCAGGGGGGAATGGAAGAGGGAGAAGCAGGCTTCCTGCCGAGCAGAGAGCCCGATGCAGGGCTCGATCCCAGGACCCTGGGATCATGACCTGAGCCGAAGGCAGACGCTTAACAACTGAGCCACCCAGGCGCCCCGAGAGATTTAATTTTGAGACAGATTCTGAAGGAGAGGTTCAGAAATTTCTTTTCTTTTCTTTTCTTTTTGTGAGAGAACATGCATGTGCACAAGAGTGGTGTGGGGGAGGGGCAAAGGGAGAGGGAGAGAGAGACTCTTAAGCAGGCTCTATGCCCAGGAAGGGCTGACGCAGGGCTTGATCTCAGGACCCTGAGATCATGACCTGAGCCGAAACCAAGAGTCAGATACTTAACCGACTGAGCCACCCAGGCGCCCCCAGAAATTTCTAAGAAGGAACAATTCAAATAGGAAACTGGACTATGATGAGTCACAAAGAAGGGGCCTTGTCAGCAGACTGCAGGGAGGAGTAGTAGATTAAGGTGGCTGGAGCAGAATTTCCTTCTCCAAGTTCTGAAGAGTCATGAAAACAGATACTGGTATTTACATGAACATATGCACAGAAAAATGTCAACAGACAATTAAATAGAAGATTTAGGCCACCAGCAAAACTGACTCAACATCACAGATTTACATGGACTGTGACAATTACTGTCTTCCCTATATTCCCTATATTTGCTGGAGCCATGGTAAAAATGTAAAGTGTGAAGCTGATATTTGTGAACTGCTTTGAAAAAGAAAAGGGGAATGCTGATGGAGACCATGAGTTAGCCTCCCTTCATTCTCTGTTGGAAGTGTTAGAATTATCTCTCTAGGGTTAGATATAATTATTGAATAGATTAACATGGACAAATATCCTCCCCCTGAAAAGGGACAATCTATTTTGAAAATATCCCATTTAATGCTATCAAAATATTCTAATATTGGGCTAAATTCACCTTTCTGCCTTCAAATTAATTTGAGTGAAAGGCTCACCCTAATTTCTGTTGGGGGGTTGTAGATGGCTATGACCACTAACAGAAAATTTGAGTCAGTCCAGATTTGTGGCTTCCAGCACAGAGGGCGCCCTATGGCCCATCTGGTCAATCACCAGGTCCTCCTGCCCGCCTCATTATCACCGCTCACATCCTGATTCCCACCACTGTTGTTCCAGATGTAGCCTCACCTCCATTTGCCCAAATACTGGGGCAGCTTCCCCAGAGTCTGCCCACCATACTGTGGCCAGAATGAATACTCTCTCTCTCTCTCTCTGCCAACTTGAACAGATTCGTGCCATGCTTAAAGTTGGCCTCACAGTGGGAATGCCTCACTGTTGTCTCTGTGAGTTGTGAGTTGGGTCACAGGCCATGTCTTACTGATAATAAACCCCCAAAGATTCCAATGATGCAGTTGTCTTAGCCCTTGTCTAGAATGCCTTCCCCATCGCTCAGTCACTGGCTCTGTTGCCTGGCGGACTCCTGTTCCTGCAGGTCTCAGCTCAGATGCTTTCTCCTGCATGAATCCATAGTCTTGACTTCCCCAGCTGGTTCATATCCTTCTCCTAAAGCCTTGCTGGGCTTTGTGTAGACTTTCATATAAGACTTGTCTTGTTTGATTACAATTATTTATTAAGCTCCTTGAAGACAGGGACCACGTCTTAGTTTTTTTTTTTTTTTTAAGCTTTATTTACTTGAGCGAGAGAGAACAAGAGCACAAGGGGAGGGGGGGAGAGAAAGAATCTCAAGCAGACTCCCCATTGAGCATGGAGACTGACTTGGGGCCCAATCTCACCACCCTGAGATCATGACCTGAGCCAAAACCAAGAGTCAGATGCTCAACCAACTGAGCCACCCAGATGCCCCTAGTTTTTTTTTACATAGTCAGTAAATAGCAGCTTCTAGTACATTCATTATAGGCACACAGTGAACATTAATGGATGTTGAATGAAAAAATTAATACTACCACTGATATGGGGTAAAGAGTTCCCCCAATTAATTAGATCAACATTTTTCCCCCATTCCTGCTATCTGTGGCAGCAGGGGAAAAACCTTTCTTCCTAATTATGTCAAAAACACTGTCCCATGAAGTCTTTGCATTTTGAGAATAAAGGCTGAAAGAAATTTTTATCCTTTATAACATTAAAGGCCTTGATTATTGGCAAAGAGAGGACACCAGATTCATTAGAAGCA
The DNA here is from genome assembly GCF_029215605.1 of Mirounga angustirostris. NCBI lineage: Eukaryota > Metazoa > Chordata > Mammalia > Carnivora > Phocidae > Mirounga > Mirounga angustirostris. Next base: position 119,455,771 of record NW_026991712.1, on the reverse strand, counting down.
ATTCTTTCTCTGTTCCTGTAACTAATTACAGATGAGTAATTTAAAAAAATTAGTATCCATAAAGATCGACTGTAAACCAATAAGGATGATGAGTTGAATCATAAGAATTCCATGCTATTTATATCTTCCCACACACACTCAGTGCATTTATTCTAAGTGGAAAAGTACAAATATTGGGATAAAAACATTTAAACTACAGAAACAAGAAATTCCAAATGCTAATCCTGCCTAAAGGGCAGAATTTAATTCTGTGCTAAGCTACTGTATATAGGATTAAGAGGCGTGGTTAACCAAACATTTGAGAACAAGCAATTACCACTGAATCTATCACATATTTGTTTCACACATAATTTATACAATAAGCCCACAGTGGGGAAAAATAAAATGCTGTTTGCAACATTTTTTTTCCAGCCACAAATTTTTCAGGCATCTTCCCCCCACCCCCCATCAGAGATTATTTACTCCTATGGCCTTAGGTTGGATGGCAGTGGGATACTTTTTCTCTGATATGTAGGGAAAAAGAAATAATATCTCTAACATGTTTTTCTTGGCTGTGTCCTTCCAGCCAATCCTGGGCACCTGAATGCGGAGATGCATGGTCCCCATAGTTGATTATGGGATACTTAAGAGTGGAATGGACATGCAAGGGAACACTTTCACTTACTCATTTATTTGTTCATTCAACAAACATTTGTGTGCCAACCTGTGTGCCCAGAATTGTGCTGGGCTCTCAGCATACAAGTGAACAGGACACGGTCCCCACCCTTGATGAACTCACAGTGTCGCAGCAGACAATTAACCCCACAATTACAATATAGAATAAGAAGCCAGGCCGGTTGCGGGGTGGGGGTACTCAGAGTTACAGGGGCTCTGACTGGGATAGTCAGCAAGGGCTGGAAGTGCCATCTAAGCTGCATCTCAAATGACCTAAAGGGCCCAGACTGTTGAAGGAGGGCAGAGAAGTGGAAATTCACAGCCTGGGGAAGAGCTGGGAGAGACGAGATCACAAGGGAACGTGCGAGAAGATGAGGCAGGACGGTGCTCATTGATAGGGCAGGGCAGGTATTTGCAAAGATAGGGGATCTGAGACTCTAACTAAAAATGTTCTGTGCCGACAACACAAGCAGCCACTTCTGGGGCCCTCCTCCCCCTCTCCACCTGGGACACCTACCAGAAAGAGGACAGCTGAGAGTTCAAATATATGTGAGAGAAGCTTTAAATCTTTGTGCAGTGGCATGTTGGCTGAACTGACTCTGGCCTTTGCACTTACTTTGACATTTTGCACAAAGTAGGGCGATAGGCACCATCAAACCCTAACTTTGTAACTGGCTCAGCTCTGGCTGTGAGTCCCTATTTGGCAAGAGCGTGACCTGGGGCAAGGGATTTCACCCCATTGTGCCTCGCTGACTCGTCTTTACAAAAATTTGCAGCAGGACAAAAGTGAGTGTACGTAAAGTGCTCAGAACAGAGCTTGGTACAGAACAAATGCCCAGTAAGTATTAGCCATAATTATTCTACTCCACACGTGGGATGTGCCAATGAAGCCAGTTTGCTGGTTATTTTAATAACCAGCATGTCATTTATAGGACTGGGCTCAGAAGTAATGCTGCTGTTGTTTAATGTCTTTGGCACTAACGGAGATTAGAAAAGTTAACCCTGTGAACACAAGGACTGACCTTTGGCTGCCTTTCAAAAGTTGCAATGGAATTTTTTGTTTATCGCCATTCATTGAACGTTCATTATCCCCCACACTTACTGAGTGTCCACTGAATGTCAGGCCTGGGCCGACAAGGATACCTGAGTAGGTCTGAAAATCTACTACTCACTCAGTACATGCTTAGCAAGTCTGCAGAAAGTGCAGATCACTGGTGATTAGGATAGAACGATGACCTGGGCCCTCCTGCAGAAGGTGATCCATGCTAGAAAGAAGCAGAGGTTGTGATAACGAACATCTGTGCAAAGCTTTCTCTACACCAGGCTCTGTGCTCCATGCATTACCCCCGAGTGCCTGGGAGGTGAGAGGATGGAATCATGGTTCTGAGCTGAGGGGATCAGGAAAAAAACTTCACGGAGGTGGAAGCCTTAGAACAGATCTTGGAAAATATTTCTGGAGCATTATGCTTAACCCAGGTTTTATAATGGAACAGGTCCCATGGCTTTTTCTAAGGTGCTTCTTGGTAGAAAGGCTATTTTATTATTATTTTTTAAAGATTTTATTTATTTATGTAATTGGCGGAGAGAGAGCGAGAGCAGGAACACAAGCAGGGGGAGTGGGAGAGGGAGAAGCAGGCTTCCTGCTGAGCATGGGAGCCTGATGCGGGGCTTGATCCCAGGACCCTGGGATCATGACCTGAGCCGAAGGCAGACACTTAACTGACTGAGCCACCCAGGCGCCCCTAGAAAAGCTATTTTAAAGGAAAGAGCCAACACAAGGGATAGTTTCTACTAAAAATTTCCATCTGGCTACAAGATAGAACTACTACGAACCTGAGCAAGGGTCCAGCTGTTTCTTCAAAAATTAACCACCTCCCATGACATTATCAAGCCCGATCGTCCTCTTGGCCTGTAGCGCAGTTCCAATCCCATTTCTCCCTGAATGCTCCTTCTTTCCCACAAACCACTGGGATTCATGTTTGCAGCACGCTCTGAAATCCTGTTCCCAATTATTGGTTGTGTAATTTATTGATAAAGCAAAGCCAAATATGAGTAAGAAGGAAAGCCTAATTAGAAATGAAGCACTCAATGTCCCAACAAGGAAAATTCCAGGGCTTCAAAAATAGAAAATCAGTGATGCATAGTTTGAGGGCTTTGTCACCAAAGAAATAATCCCAATGCTTAATAAACCAAAAAATGGTTTAAACAGATGGGGCAAAGTTATCAGTCGCAGAGAATGGGCACCTACAGAGTAACAGAATGATTTAGAACCAAAATGACTCTGGCATACACGAAAGAATATCTATTTGGGTCCTGAAATGAACATTATAAAAAATCTGTATGAAAAGGAATATAAAATCAGTCATGAAGAGAGAACGTAACAGGATATGGGCTGATATAGAAATGCTGGAGCTACTTTTTTTATAAGATTGATTAACCAATTGAGTTCAATAGTTGATTTGTATGACTTTTTTTATTGAACTAACTTCTTAAGTGGATCAACCAAAACAGTAATTTTTAGTAGAGTGTGGATGCAGCTTTATTCTAACAAATTTGCCCTTAAACAGAAAACCTATTCTCCCAACAGAAAAACCATTGCAACAACACGTGTCTGCATATTCTCTGCCTACATGTACCTGAACATGTTTCTAATCAGCTGACCACCTACATGAAGGTAGCTCATAGGGCCTGTATTTTTCCTTGTAGGAGAAATGGCAAAGCCTCAGTATGTTTAAAAGTCTTTGAAAATTATTGGACCGAAATTATAGACACCTAGTGTTCAGTGTCCATGAATTGCTGAATGGTCCTTACCAGATCACTTAGCCTCCATGTTTTCTTTTCTTTCTTTCCTTTTTTTTTTTTAAGATTTATTTATTTATTTATTTGAGAGAGAGTGAGAGAGAGTACAAGTGAGCAGGGCAGGGAGGAGCAGAACCTGGGCGGGGAGGAGCAGAGCGAGAAGGAGAAGCAGACTCCCCACTGAGCAGGGAGCCCAATGCGGGGCTCGATCCCAGAACCCTGGGATCATGACCTGAGCCGAAGGCAGTTGCTTAACCGACTGAACCACCCAGGTGCCCCAGCCTCCATGTTTTCTAATTATTGTATTATACAACCAAAAGAATGATATTCTCTCTCTCACACACACACACACACCCACACACACCCTATACCCTTGAGCACTGAGAGACAACAGGCAGATCGGGAGGCTCTTCCATCTGCAAGAAACAGAACTGGAGGCAAGCGGAAAACACAGCTTCTGAGTGGTGGCGAAACAGGTGCCATTAATGCCCCATCTTCCAACCACTGATTGAACTAGGGGCCTTTCCCAGCCAGAGAATAATTTTAGGGAATGAGCTTCCTGGTGAGCTCACAGCTTAACACTGCTTGTATCACCATCTTGAGTCAGCAGTGGATAACGCTGTGCAGAATAAACTAATTTTAGTCATCTGTGGGATCCTTGTAAGCGTTCCATAGTGACTTTAAAGAGTCAGTGTGAACTTGCTATCTCTGCTTCATTTCCTGCTCCCAATAACCCACTAAAGGGTATTTTTAGATGACGACATCTTACAGGATTTGTCTAGGTGCATTTCTCTGTCTGAGAACTGGCCGATGAAAATTCTGCCACAGGGGCACCTGGGTGGCTCAATCGGTTAAGCATCTGCCTTCGGCTCAGGTCATGATCCCAGGGTCCTGGGATCGAGTCCCGCGTCAGGCTCCCTGCTCAGCGGGGAGCCTGCTTCTCCCTCTCCCTCTGCCTGCCACCACCCCCCCCGGCTTGTGGTCTCTCTCTCTCTGTCAAATAAATAAATAAAATCTTAAGAAAAAGGAAATTCTGCCACAGATTCCAAAGTCTGGAGGCCTTCTGGTTAAATGACCCAGGAAAGTGATTAACAAATATGGCAACAAAGGACATGGAAATGAAGTCTTCTACACGCTAGAGGGAAAAGAACTGCCCTCCTTACTCTCATCTTAGCAACATTTTCCGGGAACCTCAGCCCACAGCTGCATGGAGGGAAGAGATGAAGAGAGAAAAATGCTCAGCCCGAGGCTAATACTATTTCCTCCAGCTATCATACTATACATTTGGAATGTGAAATGATCCCTCAGCTTCTTAATCATCCCGGTCTGTGCCGCACCTCTGGGCTCTGAGTCATATCTCACTGGCAGTCAATCGCATGCTGAATATAGAGCACCTCTAATTTGTTCAGCATCTCGTGGGTCACTGAGAGAGAATAGAGCCTGAGGACAAACTGCTCAGATCACCCAGATCCAGATATGTGAGCCCAGACTATAACACTGAAGAACTCATATTGCATGGAGAATTGCGTGTAAGAGGTTGCAGTAGGGTTTTGTGTTTCTGAGAAAGATGGGTTTGGCTGTATTTATGAAGGAATGTGGAAACCCAGAGGGGCTGAGTTGGGACGAAGGGGGTAAGGAGAATTGAAAGCAAATGGAACCCACGATGTTGGTTGTGAATAGCCCATCAGCCAGAAAGAATGTGAAGGGACCCTGTCATAGGTGAAAGACGTTTTTTGGTTTTTGTCTTTTCATTCTTAAAAAACCTTCAACCCTGGGGCGCCTGGGTGGCTCAGATGGTTAAGCGTCTGCCTTCGGCTCAGGTCATGATCCCAGGGTCCTGGGATCGAGGCCGGCATTGGGCTCCCTGCTCCTTGGGAGCCTGTTTCTCCCTCTGTTTCTCTCTCTCTCTGTCTCTCATGAATAAATAAATGAAATCTAAACAAAAACAAAAACAAAAACCTTCAACGCTGGAACATTTGATATCAATTTGTCCTGGTCTAAAAAGAGAATTAGACAGCTTCCAATGAAGTATATGAGAAGCCTAAGGAGAAGAGGGGGAGGGAGGGCAGAGAGAGAGGCAGAGTTGGAAATTATGAACAGGGAAGAGGGAAATGGTGTGTCCCGTAATTATTTCTGTAGGAAAGGCAGCTAATAAGAGTTCCAGTGTAGAATTTCTGGTTCTTGAATTCATTAAAAGTAACTCTGAGACTCTTGGATTTTGGGGGGCCAAGACTTTGCTATAGGAAACTTCATTTAAACTCCTCTTTCCAAAGAAAACACACTTCACACCAAGATATACAATCTATGTGTAGCTTCGTTGTGCTGCTAGAAACTTGGTCCCACTGACTGATTCTTCTTTACTGAGAATCCCAGTGTCCTCATTTACCCCTCCAAAGCTGAGTTTGATGGACTCCAGTTCAGTAAAGCAAGTCTTTCAGAGCAGAGAGGCAGTTGCCCCGGGGTTGGCCCATCTGCTTCTGAAAGGCTGTGCTGCCATCTTTGGGAACCATGAAGGCAGTCCTTCCCGCAGGATCCTAAGACAACCTTTTGAGGAACGTTGTGTTAAGGAATGTCTGGAATGTTTCTGGTCCTGAGAGTTCCGATATGGTCCACGCTGAAGAATGGGCAGAGCAGTATTAACCATGTGCAGCAAGACCAATTCAGATCAGAGACAGATCGGGGGTGGGGGGTGGGGGGGTGGAATCATAAGAGGAAGGATAAGACTGCCCTTCTCAATCATTAAACGCAGTTTCAGAATTTCTTTCTGGATTCCAAGTGCATCACACAGACCACCTACTACCCTTCCAGGCTAATCAGAGGGTAGGTGCTAAATAGGCTATCAATTATCAGTGAAAAAAGTAGCAACTACCTGCAATTTTTTCACACTGGCCTTTGGCTTAGTATATGAATGAACGAACTTGTTAAAATATCAGTATAACTGCACCTTTGATTTTATGTTATTAACAACAGTTATTCACAGAATCAGGAAGTTCTCTTTCTAAATAGATTTTAAAGGTTTTAAATATATTTAAAGGTTTAAAGATTCCATTTATAGGTAGGTGTCTGTATGCGTGTGTACACAGAGACATATATTTGAAAATACATTTTGCCTGAATGCCTTTTTTGTTTATTAGAACTGTAAACTTGCTAAGGCTGAAGGCATTGCTTTAATAAAGATATTTAGCATTTAAAATCATATTTAGTGTCTAGGGTACTATGGTCATTTATTTTCTTACTTTTTATTTTGAATATTCTCCATCACAGGATTTCTCCTAAGCTTTTTGTCTGCATTGCACAGTAAGAAATACATTTAAAATTTTGATTCAGTACACTCCCATGTATATGTCTATATGCTATTTATATACACATATAAGTATGCATAAACGTATACACACACACACACACACTACCCCATAATTTCATGAAACAAAACCTGCCCTTAAAAATGTATGATACATTTCTGGTATTTTCTGTTCTATTCTGTTTCTTCATTTGTATAAAATATCAGTCATGACACATTTTATTAATTTCTCTACCCACTAACAGGTCGTAACCTGGAGTTTGAGAAACATTGTTCTACCTGGCCCTTCAAATAATTTCATAATTCCATTAAAGAAAATACAGTGTTATAATGCCATAATATGGGCATCTATTTGAAATGATTTAAGGAAACGAGTGCTAATAAAAGGACTGTATCTCTGATTTAAGTTAATTATGATCATTATTACGTTATCACATTTTAGAGAATATTACCTTTTTAAAAATGAGAATAATCACAAATCCCTTTCTTCTTTTTGAATAAGATTTTTTACAACCTTGCAAATTTAAAAATTAAGCTATCTCCATTCTTTAGGCTTCCCACCCCTCCCCATTCCCCCTCCTCTTTTTTAAAGAAAAGATAATGACATTTAAGAGAATACAAAATTAAGAGTAAAAGTCTAAGTTTTACCATAAAGAGTTCTATGAGCTCATTTTAGAATTATATATATATGTATATATATTATTATATGTATGTATATTTTTATAAATATAGATATTTAAATATTTTATTTGTTTGGGAGAGAGAGAGCATGAGCTTGTGGAGGGGCAGAGGGGTAGAGGGAGAGGGAGAAGCTGACTCCCCGCTGAGCAGGCAGCAGGGACCCCATAAGGGGCTTGATCCCAGGACCCTGTGAGATCATGACCTGAGCCAAAGGCAGACACTTAACCAGCTGAGCCACCCAGGTGCCCTCATTTTAGAATAATAAAAAGGCCATATGCAGCATGAGGATAAATGTAGAATCTGGCTCTGGGTACTTTATGATTCCTTAGAATTGAACTGTAAATTCAACTTTTGAGAATAAAATCAGACTTTAATTACCAAAAAAGGATAATTCTTAAAGAAACTTTGTGGTGACTCTACCTGTTCACTCTGTAGTGTGAGTAATGGCACAGAGATCCTCTGCTTGTCAATAAAATTGTCATTAAAATTTGAAATAAGACTGTATATTCCCCTTTAACATATCTGGGTTGTAAATTTAGATTTTTGCATAATGTGAGTTAAAATGGACCCTCCTTGTACTTGTTCTTGTTGATGCCTATAGAGTTCACAAATTGGTGTTGAGAGAGAGGTATGTTAAAACCCCAAATACCACAATGTGATTCCCTGGACATCAAGACAGGCAGACTCTTTTGATAAGAGTCACCCTTGGAGAATTGCCTTACTGACCCAGAACCCCTCGTTAGCGGCAGGTGGGGTGGAAACACCGTACAAACTTCTTCCCACCCAGAGCAGAGAAATTTGACTACAGAACTCTCAACGTGCCCTCCCGGCCCCCACCCCGCACCTGGCTTTCTTCACAGGGCCTCCACTGGCTCGCTCGCCCACCACACCTGCTCATAAGTGCTGTTGGTTTCTGCCTCCCTAGACTCGTGTGCAGAATGCGGGCAGGGGTGTCATCTTATCCACGGTTGCATCTCCAAACTAGTACAATGAACTGGGCACACTGGGCATTCCGTAACAACGGAGTGAGGTAAAGAAGAGAGGAATAACTGAATTTCGAATTAATCATTCACTCTGACCTAGAGCCCCTTCAAGAGTCAGCCTTCTCTATACACCCAGCCTCGTGTGAAGCAAGGGCCAAGAACTCTTCAGGGGAGCCCGCATCCCCGAATCCAGCAGGCAGCTCACTTCCAGGGGGTGTCCAGCCCCCTCCGGGTAAAATAAGAGGGAGGAAGTTAATATTCTATAGCAGTTGCTAGGGATAGCACTGGCTAGGGCATATACTGTTGACCCTTGAACAACATCGAGGTTAGGGGCACTGACCAACCATACAGTTGAAAATCCGCGTGTAATGTTTACTCCCCCCAAACCTTAACTACTAATAGTCTACTGTTGACTGTGGCCTTACTGATAACATGGATGAACACAGTTTGTATGTTATATGTATTACATACTGTATTCTTACAATACAGTAAGCTAGAGAAAAGAAAATGTGAAGAAAACTGTAAGAAAGAGAAAATACATTTACAGTCCTACATTGTATGTATCGAAAAAAATCTGTGTATAAGTGGACCTGCACATTTCAAACCCGTGTCGTTCAAGGGTCAAATGTAAAAGGCTTTTCATGAAGATTTATTCAGTGAAGGTACAAAGCAGAAGGATCCAGTCCCAAGACACTAATTACCCTCCTTCTGGGAGTGTTAGGAAGGGTTCCTGAGCCAGGTGGACACAAATGGCATTTGCAGTCACTCTCCGATGGGTCTGCACCATAGGAACCTGTCATTTTAGTAGGTCAAAGACAAGCAAATATCATCGTATTGTTCGACCTATTACAGGTTTAAAAGTGCCATGGCTAGAAACCAGTCAAGGCTGAATCCTGATGCTAACAAGAAAGCCTGAACGGCATAGCAGAGATCCATTTCCGCTTCTTGCGTTTCCGAGCAACGGGGAAAAGGCAGAGGCTCAGGATACTCCACACGGCAATACACAAGTTGCTTTCTGCTGATTTATGCAGGTCTCCAATGCCACCAACCCAGCGTTTATGTATTTTAGTGCATGATATTAATAGAGACTTGGGGAATAATAATACCTGCCATTTACAGTATACCTACCATGGATTTTTTGCACTGTACTATACTTCACATTTTCAGTATCTCTTGTGTGTACAATTACCCTGCTCACAACGAGCTGAGGAAGTAGGTATTTTTGCTCCTTCATTTTACAGACACTCCGTAGTGCCTCAAAGATGTTAAATTGCGTGGCCTAACATCCTCAGCTGGGACTTAATGACACCAGCTTCTCTGCTCCCTCCACCACAGTAATAAGACTCGACACTTATAGAGCCTCCTATGAGCCAGGCACCAAGTGTTAACTCATTTCACCCATAATAAGCCAATGAAGGTGCTGCTACGGTCCCCGTTCTACAACTGGGCAAACAGGGCGAAGAAGTTAACCAGCCTGCCTCAGGCACATAAGAAGCAAGAGACGGGGCTGGAATTCAGGCCAAGGCTGATTATTGATTGGTTCGATAATAAAGAAAGCCATTTAACCACATTTAACCCAGGACTTTCCAAACTTGTTTGACTAGGGAACCATTTGTAAGTTGTACCTGTTATGACTGTTAACAACTTGGGAAAACACAGTTTGGGAATCACAGGTCCACCTGCCTCCACTTGACCCAGGCCCTCTTGCCTCTCCCAATCCAGAGTCCGTGCCGTCACCACTGTGCTCTGCCTGCCTCTTAAAGACCCCAGGGTCTCCATCTGCATACCTCACTAACCACATCTCCTGACTGTAGAAGCTGGATGTCAAAAACTGTCCATCTGCACTCTTGATTCTCTCTAAAAGCCTTGTAATAAGACCAAAGCAATACAGCACGTTTGTAAAGGTTAATGTAAAATAAATTATTTTAGAATAGAAAGTGACTTCTACCTCCAATGTCCATACGGAGAAAAACAATCTTTTCTGCTTTGAGCAACTAAAAATACTAAAAACCCTCGAGGTCTCTAGGGCCGTGAAGCTATGAATTACAGTGTGAATATCAAATAATTCCATGAAGGTCATGTAAAAGAACTGAGTTCAACACATCACTGTCAATTTCACCACTGTTGGGATGGATAAAACATAACGTTTATTGGGTATTTATTATGGGCCAGGCACTCTGCCATGTGCTTTCCATAGATTGTCTTATTTTGCAACAACTTTACGAGATAAATACTGACGTTATTCTCATCCTACAGAAGCAAAACCCAAGGTACGAGGAGTTTAAGCAGCTAGCCCAAGATCACACAATTATCTAGCAAGTGATGGAGCCAGGATATGAAACAGAGAACCTAGTGTTTAAATGTCCCGAGCCGTTTTAGACATTAACTAGGGGGTGCGCAGAGCAGAGCCAAGTAGGAACCCCCAGGTTCTAACAAAGTGATCTTTTGCTTTTCGCAAGCCCTACATTAAAAGGTACATAACATCTACTAAAACCCTGGGGGAACTTCAAAGTCTGTCAACTGGAAATAGGATTCCAGTGGGGGAAACCCTAAAACCTTTCATTGCTCCAAGATGATATGTTGGCTTGGCAGATCTGGCTCATCTTAAAAGGAAGTTTTTTTGGAAGGTATAACTGAATAATATGGCATTAAAGAAACATGATTCGAGTTCTTATGCTTATAATATCATAGTTGTCATTTCTAGGGTTGCTGAAGACTGTCTTGTTATCCCTTACTAAGTTGGAGGAAACCAATACTATCCAGACATTCTGCACTTTTCTTCCCTTTCCGAAAGAAACTCACAGGGTTTTAAGTATTTTTAGTTACTCGGAGCAATCAAAACATTAAGTGTTTTCCTCTATATGGACATTAGAGGAAAAAGGCGCTTTCTATTCCAAAATAATTTATTTTACATTAACCTTTACAAATGTGCCCCATTGATTTGGTTACTTTATAAGGCTTTCAGAGAGAATCGAGACTGCATGAAATGTTGAAAATTCATCTAAAATAACTGGGAATTCACGCAGTTCATTGTTTTTTTAAAAAAACAACTGCAGAGGGATTTTCAAGAGGTAAAGAGACGCAACCAGAAGGTAGAAATGGTCATTCAGTGAGGCATGGAGGCAGCCTTGAGAATGTGCACTTAAGGAAAAATTGCTAAGTCAAAAAAATCACAGAATAAATAATCTTGGGAGGCAGTACAGCATTGGGTTAAGAAAAAGGCTCAGATTCCAACAGCCTGGGTTTCACTCATTAGGTATGTGACCTTGTGCAAGACAGCTCTCCTCCCTGGATTTAGTTCCTTCCTATTTAAATGAGGTTGTTAACGAGACCTATCTCATAAGGTTGCTTGCTGTGAAAATTAAGTAAGATAATTTATAAAATGCCCTTAGGACAATGTCTGGTAATTGCTCAAGAACTGTTAGCTATTAAAAGCAGAAAATGCCATTATTATTCCTGTGCCCATGAATGGGCGTGGAGAAGGTAAGGTAAGAAGTTAAAATAAAACATGGATAATCATAGGTCTACCGCTGTAAACCTAAATGAGAGAATCAACATATTGTAGGCTCTCACCAAATACTGAATGAACAAATCAATCAATCAATCAATCAATCAGTGAATGAATCAATGAATAGAGTCACAGGAAGGAAAGCTTACTTTCGGAAAAGCGAAATTCTTTGCCTTCTGCAGGCCCCTTTACCTCCCTCTACTCTACCCATAAGAAAGTAATTCATAGGAGTCTTCCCATTCCCCAGGCAGCAGTTCAGTTTCAGTGCAGTAAATTTTCAACTTTTTCCAAAACTAGAGTAAAATGTACACCGGGACACAATGAACTTAGAAACACTTTAAGCGACCTCAACCTCATGACAGGAGAAAAAGATGGTCAAAGGTGAAGTTATATTTAATGCACCTTTAATTTGTCTCAATAGGTGTGATCTGAAACAGATGAATGTTGTGTGAAATATATCTATTTTAATTGTTGTTGTTTTTTGCAAAAGGATAGCTATAAAAGAAAAGGGAGTGTGCTGAGCAAGGGAGTGGGAAGGGAGGACCAGGATTTGGGTTATTTTCTGTCACTAGGGGAGGCATCATTATCCTGTTTTCCTTCAGTTCAGTTATGTACCTTTAGAAATTACTTTCGGCTTCTCTCCAATTCTGAACCAGGAGCAAAATCACAAACACATTCGACAACAATATGTTCCTCTTGCGTAAATGTCTCTTCTAAGCCACATACATAATTAAAATCCTGTTGACTCAGGAATAACGTCTCAGAACTGAATGTCCAAACTCTGTAACTTGCTTCCTTTTCTAACCAGACAGCACAGTTGCCAAGAGCTTCTGGGCCCTCTGCCTCTTTTCTCCATGTATAATTATTATACATTATATAGCATATACTTGATTTGCCAAAGCCTGCCGGAAAAGTTTCCTGGGACTACTCATCTGAACTCTGTTGTGTATACATGTGACCGAAAACAAAGTATACCAAAGCAAAAGTAAAAAAGGAGGTGGGATGGGGAGCGGATGTGCAATGTTTTCTCTCCAGGGAAAGGAGATTAAAGTCATATATATATATATATAAAACACATGTATATATCTGTAAAGCAAAAGTTACTTAAGGTAGAAGAGTATTTTAAAAATTAATGATGCTGGGGCACCTGGGTGGCTTAGTCGGTTAAGCGTCTGCTTTGGCTCAGGTCATGATCTCAGGATCCTGGGATTGAGTCCCACATCAGGCTCCCTGCTTGGCAGGAAGCCTGCTTCTCCCTCTCCCTCTGCCTCTGTCCTTCCCCTGACTTGTACTCTCTCTCTCTCTCTCAAAATAAATAAAATCTTTAAAAAAATTAATGATATGCCATATTATAACACAAATCCTTAGTTTCCAATATTTGAAATGCGGAAATAGACTTTAAAATGTCTTCAAAATATATATGAGGCATAAAATAAAGCACTTTGGCTTTCCTTCACCTTTGGGCAGCACCAAATCTAAACCAGACATGAAAACCTATCCTATTTTTAAAGATCTCTAGAGAAAGAGGTTGCACAATGTTTCTTAGGAAGTTGTTCCAATATTCCTCCCAGTCGTAAAACTTACATTCTAACCTAAATCCCTCACGTTCTGGTTTCAGTCCACTTCCTTTTGCTCTGCCTAAGTCAGGTTGGAGAACAGTTGCTCACTTACCAAACCAACATTATGAGAACATTTCCAGTGCTGTGTAATTTTTTTCAGCAATGGAAATTAAACACATAGCCTGCAGTTGGCTGGATCTCTTCTATTCCTTCAAAAATATTTAGATATGATATTGGCTCATTTTTAGTTTTCTGAAAGTTCTCCATTCTTCCACAAATTTTCAGAAAAACCTGTCCCTCTTTTCACAGGCTTTACTCAATTATTTTAGTGCATATCTGTACAAGCTATAAGTAATCATAGATTTTAGTATATCTAGCTAATTTAAATTTCTTTTTTATTAGATAGGTCCCTACTTATGCTCAGTTTTCTCTAACTTATTCTGGAACTTATTTTAGAAGAACAGTGATCATCAAAGTTTGGTGTGCTTTAGAAAATTAGGGAAACTTCTTAAAAATAAGATGCCCCAGTCTTGGCCCAGACTCAGTAAATTATAATCTTTAGGGCCTGACATCTTTCAGTTGCTCTCATTCAAAAGTTTTAATTTGGTTGAGTCAACAAGAGCATTTTTATTTTATTTTATTTATTTATTTGACAGAGAGAGACACAGCGAGAGAGGGAACACAAGCAGGGGGAGTGGGGGAGGGAGAAGCAGGCCTCCCGCCGTGTGGGGACCCCGATGCGGGGCTCAATCCCAGGACCCTGGGATCGTGACCTGAGCCAAAGGCAGACGCTTAACTATCTGAGCCACCCAGGCGCCCCAAGAGCATTTTTTTAAAGTTATCAAGCCCATTATTAAAATAGGAAGAAAAAAAAATAGGAAGAAACAAACAAAACAAAAAAACACAAAAAAATAACTGTTCTTTTGATAAAGCCAATTCTGCTTTTGCACTTAAAACTGATACATTAACAGAGTCAAATATTTGATGCTGCTCTGAAAGTTGATATCACAATCCCCATTAGCCAGAAAATAAAAAACAAACCTAATTTATGCCTACAAGTTTCCGACACTAGAACTAAATGCACTGCCAACAGGCTATTGATGTATATAATACTTTATCACATGAAAATGTGGTGGTTCTGGCAAATACAGACTACCACTGTCTACAAGTATATAAGGCATTCAGCATAAGATGGGGTAACTTGCTCAAAATTTGAGCTGGGTTCCCTGGATATGTGCTCATTTAAAGGACACTGAATGGCAAGGTAAAGAAAGAACTGATTATTGTATATAAAATAACATGGAAATAGAATTGTCAACATAATGGGAAGAGCTGAACAGAGTTGGTAGGTTCTGTGCAACATGCGAGAGTACCTTTTCCAGAAAATTTTAAAGTGAATCAGGGTAGGTCTGTGCTTGGATCCTAAACCATATGGTATTATTATTATTATTATTATTATTATTATTATTATTATTATTATTATTATTATTAGGGTTGGCTTGCCATAAAAGAGGAACACTGGGGGCCTGCCTCCATGATTTGCCCAGGTGGGCTTAGTTGCATTTCTCCGACATTCTTAAGCATCAGTATTGAATTACTCCATGAGGCTGCCTAAGATAGTCTGTGCTCTGCATTTTCCCATAAGCACACGGGCAAGAGGGGAAAAAAAATAATAAAACCCCTCAGAGCTACTAAAGTAACCACAGAAATGCAGGGCAAAATAAAAAGGGCTCAGAAATTGAAGCAAAAGGAAAGAAGTGAAAGCGGCAGAAAGACGACAGCCAAATGCCAAGAAATACTCAAAGACAATTCAGACGTTCAAAAGAGGCATCTCTTGTGATGAAAGCTTTTAATATACAATTTTAATACAATACAGTATTAATATAGTTATCACACTGTACATTATATATGCAAATGTCAAATCATTATGTTGTACACCTGGAACTAATGTTATATGTCAATTATATCTCAATTACAAGGACAAAGAAAAAGAAAAAGAAAAAAAAGAGGTATCTATTTGTACCAATTTGTCTAGGAATGTGTGCTCATGCTTAACCCTCCTTCTATTTGGATTCAGGATCATGGCCCTGTTCTAGTTCTTTTCCAAATGCTCAAATTCTTCTTTCTCTGGTTCCTGTTTTCTTTTCAATGAATTGTTTACATGTTGTTTTTCTCTAGAGTCTCCATTCTTTAATTTTCTTCTTTTCCCTCTATAGTCCCTTCGTTTAAAAATCTTATCTGCATGCCTGGATTCAAATGTCACCTGAATGAACGTGACTCTAAAAATGACATCTTTAGTCCCCTCTCATTCCCAAAATGAAATTAAGAATTTCTAAATGCCTCCTGGACGTCTCCATCTGGAGCTGGGTTCAACATGTCTCAAATCAAACATCTCAAATCAACTATCTACAGAGAGACAGCATCAGATTCCACAGGTTAAGTGCTCAGTCCTACAAGACTGCCTCCCTCCGTCCCCCATCACTTTGGAGGTGCGTTGCAAGTCCAGGTTACCTGTGCTTCTGACCAACCAGCTATGGATTGGAGGTTCCCTTGACCCCCCACCTTGGCCTTCAGATGATAATCGCAAGTCCAGATTGTTGTCTGTATTTCCGGCCAGCTGGCTCTAAATCAGAGGTTCCCACAACCCCCTCCTTGGATTCCATTAATTTGCTAGAGCGGCTCACAGAACTCAGAGAAACATTTCATTTACTAGATTATAGGTTTACTATAAAAGAATACAGGAACAGCCAGATGGAAGAGATGGGGAGGGCAAGGTATGAGTAAAGGGTGAGGAGCTTCCACGCCCTCTCCTGGCGTGCCCTCTTCTGGGTGCCCAAGTGTTCACCAACCCAGAAGCTCTCCAAACCCTCCCCTCTTTGTTTTTTTGTGGAGGCTTCATTACCTAGTCACAATTGATTAAATCACTGGCCATTGGTGACTCATTCGACCTCTTGGTTTCCCCCTCCCCAGAGGTTGGGGGTAGGACTGAAAGTTCTAAGCTTCTAATCACAAGGTTGATTCTCCTGGCAACCAGCCCCCCTCCTTAGGTGATGTCCAAAGTCATTTCTTTTTTTCTTGTTTTTAAAGATTTTTATCTGAGAGAGACAGAGAGACAGAGAGTGCATGAGTGGGGCGGGGGGCGGGGGAGAGGCAGAGAATCTCCAGCACACTCCCAGCTAAGCGTGGAGCCCAAAGGAGGGCTCAATCTCATTACCCTGAGATCATGACCTGAGCCGAAACCAAGAAACCATGCTTATGACTGAGCCACCCAGGTGCCCCCAAAAGTCATTTCATTAACATAACAAGAAACACCTCTGTCTCTCTCAACACAGGAAATCCCAAAGGTATGGAGAGCTGTGAGTCAGGAATCCTGCAGACCAACTACAGGAAAAAAATATATATGTGGTCATTTAGATGAGCAAATTTAGATTTTCTTACAAAGTATACTATCACCTTCCATGTCTTTTATTTCCGTTAATAGTACAATCCTCTCAGTCATGACTACTTCTCCTTTTGATGCACTCCAAGGGTTAGCAAGTCCTGTTGATAGCATCTCTCAGGTAAGACGTGGGTCACATTCACTCTCACCTGTTCATGCCTAGATTGACCCTTCATTAACTCTTGTCTAGACTATTCGAATAGCGTCCCAAGTGGGTTCCATCCCTAACTGGTTTTGAAATTATTGGAAGGTGAATCATGTTTTGATTCATCCTCTCTCTCCTTTTTGAAATCCTTATGGACTTCTCTATTGCCTATCAAACTTGGTTCAACTCTACTTTTATAAAAATAGTTTACTGAGCACACTGTGTGAGCAGTGCTTTGTGTCATTTTCTTATTTATCTAGAAAGCTTATGAAGTGAGTGTTTGTGTATGAAATAGAGAATTACAATTATGGAATATTAAAATATTTCCATCAATTGTGAATATACCATTGATTCAATAACCTCTTTTAGGTGATAAAGAATATTGCACTAAATACACATATCAACTGTAAGGTTTTTCTTGATTTCGAAAACATTAAAATGACCAAAATACGTGAATCTTTGAAAAAAAAAGGAAATATCATTCCAGTTTGTATCTAGCCAATGCTCGTTCCAGTATACTGTGGTCCCCTTTTCTTTGGTCTAGGCTTCAACTTTTTAGTCTCATTTCCCTCTTTTCTCTTGATGTTCCTTAACATTTATCTACTCCTGTACCTTGACCTTCATTTCTCCTGTACCGGGAACTGCATTCCTCCTTACTTCACATGTCCAAGCATTCTGGCTCAAGCAATCTCTCCTTATTAACTCTTTCCTGATTCCCTAAATGAAAATGACCTCATTCTTCTGAACTATCATACATTTTTCACTCTCATATGAATCTACTCTTTGTACCTTGTGACTGAGCTGTGTGTCCTTGATCTCTCTGCTAGAATATAAGTTTTTTTTGAGATCCAGACTATAATTCATGTATCTTTAAACAATTACCCTCAAGGGCACCTGGGTGGCTCAGTCAGTAGAGCCTACGACTCTTGATTTCAGTTCAGAACATGACCTCAGGGTCTTGGGATTGAGCCCTGCATTGGGCTCTGTGCTCAGCGCAGAGTCTCTTTGTCCCTCTCCTCCTCCCGCCCTGCCCCGCTTGTGCTCTCTAATAAATAAAATCTTTAAAAATAAATAAATAAATAAACAAACAAACATAAAATAAACAATTACTCTCAAAGCCATCTTCCTGTCCTCCCTATAAAACCCAGTAACTTCTTGCATATAATAGGCTCTTAGAAGATTTATCAATTCGATGTCTAATCAGAGCATATTTAGTGATTTTCCTTTATCATTCATTATGACCAAATGAAGACTGATGGTCCCCAAGAATTCTGTCACTGCTTAGCCAAGAACTGAGGTGTAGTGCTTCAATAAGAGTTAATTCTCCTGCCATAATCAAGTCACAATCTGACAGGCCTACACAGCTGCCCTTTTCTAAGTGATAGCCTTTTAATTTCTCCAAGATTAAAACTTTTTTTTTTGAAGGAGGCTCTTTAGAACTCAGGCTAAACCCACCTTCCTTTTAAAATTATAAAATCTTCGGGGTGCCTGGGTGGCTCAGTCGATTAACTGGTTCAGGTCTTGATCTCAGGGTCCTGGGATCAAGCCTTGCGACGGGCTCCCGGCTCATCAGGGAGTCTGCTTCTTTCTCTCTCCCTCTGACCCTCCTCCCGCTCATTCTCTCTCTTTCTCTAATAAATAAATAAAATCTTAAAAAATATATAAAGTCTTTTGAAGCAAAAACAGAAGAAATGCCCTGTGTGCTAAAGTGGAAATTTTTGGTTATTTTGTTCTTGCCATTGCTTGGAGGGACGGTTGTTGTGGGAACCCTAAATATTTCTTGCTCTTGGCCCTTGTTTTGGCATTTCACAGGGAAGTGTTACAGGAAAAAAGAAAAAGAATTTCACAGGCATTTGTTTGCATTCCTCATTGTTATAGTCTCAAAAATGGGTAAATGATTTTGTAATAGATTTGTATTTGTTAATGTTTTCTAGGATATAGCAGAATCCTATGACCATCTACTACTAAAACTCCTCATTTCAGTGGTAGAGCTTGCAAAAAATTTTAAACACATTTTCTTATGTAGTTCCCCAAACAACTCCTTGATGTAGGTATTTTTTTAAATTTTATTTATTTAGAGAGAGAGCTCACACGCCTGCGCATGTCCCTGTGTGCATGTGCATGTGCATGAGGGGGGAGGGGCAGAGACAAAGAATCTCAAGGAGATGCACTCAGCTCCATCCCATGACCCATGAGATCATGACCTGAGCCAAAACCAAGAGTCTGGCTTCCAACGGACTGTGCCACCCATGTACCCCTGAGGTCGGTCTTAATATACACATTTTAGGAATGGATCAACTGAGGATCAGAATTGTTAAAGAATCCTTTCACCCAAGATCATATAGCTAATAATGGCAGAGGTTACGGTTGAATCCAGATCCCCTCACTCCAGAGCCTGCATATTGTTCATAATTCTACAAAGGAGAGCAGATGAGAAACTGGTGTTTTATTTTTTTAAAGATTTTACTTATTTTTTGACAGAGACAGAGAGCACAAACGGGGAGTGGCAGACAGAGGGAGAGGGAGAAGCAGACTCCCTACTGAGCAGGGAGGCCGATGCGGGGCTCGATCCCAGGCCCCTGGGATCATGACCTGAACTGAAGGCAGCCGCTTAACTGACTGAGCCACCCAGGTGCCCCGAAACTGGTGTTTTTAAACATGAGACCACTTATGGAAGCATCTGACAAACTGCTGGTATGTCCTGACCTTTGAAAAGACACCAAGAGTGAATAATCCTAAAAGTCTAAGTGCATACCTGCAGGAATCTGTGTGATTTTAAAATGTTACCTCAGCCCAAATCTGCTTAGATTCTGAGGAAATCAGAATTCTCTACCCTCTCAAATCTCCTCTCCAAGTTCTCCTATTTCCAGCTATCTGGCTTGGAATTTCTGTCACAAGCAAACAGGTGGTTTGTGTCACGTTGTAGCTCAATTTCTGAAAATCTTTCAATATCACAAATCCAGATAAATGGTGATAAGATGTGAGACAAGGGCTTGATCAATGGTTTTTCATTCCTTTAAAGGAAACAGTTCTCCATCTAGCCATACCCTCAACCCACATGTTGATTTATGAAAAGTCACCCACAAACAGGGAGAAAATGACAGCACCAATACTCAGGCCCACCTTGTCTAAGGCCAAAGTACACTTGCATGCCCCCCCGCCCCAGCTGTCTTCTCTTCCCCTTTTACCATGATTAGTACTGTTACTTGGCTAATAATTGTGAAAGATGAAATGGGGAAACACAGATTTTCAGACCACATCAAGAAAATCTTTGAAACAAACCGATGTTGGTTGACTAACACTGGGTAATTTCACAAAAATTTATGAAATATGTTTAATCTTTACAATGACCTTGAGAGATGGGCATACCTTGAGGCTCAGGAATGTTAAACAACTCACCCAAGATCACACAGCTAGAAAGTGATGAAGTTGGGATCCAAACTCTTTCTTCCTTCAGAGTTTATACTGTTAATGATTCTATTACACTGCTTCTCAGATCTATTTTTATGTGATATTAAGACAGAGATGAAGTCCAATATAATACTTGACCAGACTGTCTTCACAAGGAGCCAGTAAATACGGTAACAAAAGACATAGAACAATCCAGCCCCCCTCCCTCCAGCCCCGTTTCCATTTCCTCTCTCCTCTCTGGAATTACTCTTTTTGTTTCTTTAAAGATTTTATTTATTTATTTGAGAGAGAGAGTAAGAGAGAGCACAAGCCAGGGGAAGAGGCAGAGGGAGAGGGAGAAGCAGGCTCTCTGCTGAGCAGGGAGGCCAACGTGGGGCTTGATCCCGGGACCCTGGGATCATGACCTGAGCCAAAGATAGATGCTTAACCGACTGAGCCACCCAGGTGCCCCCTCTCTGGAATTACTCTTGAATTCTTAGTCACTGCAACATATACACGTGCCTAACACATTGAACCTTAAAAACAAAAAAACAATAACAGCTCAGACATTCTATTATTTTGAAGAAAACAACAATATCTGAAGGGCATTCTGAGAGCTAGCTGGGTGACGGGCTTCTCCCAGACTGATACAAGGCAGACTTGCTCATCGTGCACACAGAGAACAAGCAACTGCCTGTAAACCTGTCTTCCATCAATTCCTGCGGTTCTGGACGATTCACCAATGCCAAAAAGTTGATCACTTCAAGAAAACTTACCCACAACAGCATGCAATCACGTTTTCTAGTAATTCCCAGAATGGTTTAGTCAAGTTGAGAGGACACTAAAGAAAGGAGAAGCTTAGCACTTCGACTGGTCATGGTGAAACTGGATGATAGAGGGTACAGTTGTTCTGTTTGGGCACTGGGATGCCATCTTTGCCAAAGAGTACTTGTTTAAGTCATTATTTGAACATTTTGATGGGTTGTAACCACATACATCTGTAAAAGTGGGGCTGAAAATGGAAAGATAAATATTGATACTGTTGATAAGAAGAGTTAAGTCTCATACACTTAACACGATTAAGATGAAGATGGGCAAACAGTGGCCAAGTCAAAGGCAGAGAAACCTTGGCCTCAATTGGATGATAGCTGGACTTGAGCCAGTACTCCAGGTGTCCAGTGGTGAAGGGAAAGAATTCAGGAGCACAAACCAAATTCTAGAAATACATGATGAAAGACTATTTCTAAAAACCAAGATGTATTTAGGGACCTTAGAGCATTTTGAGCTCTTTGGTACTGGGATGCTGCTTGCAATAGGCAAATCTATTATTTGAGCCTTGCAGATCTGTACCTATTTTCAGGAAGGCATTATGTACAGAAGTACGCAGAGGAACCACCTGTACCTCATTGTTTTGTCTCCATGCCCATTCGTTTAAGCCAAACAAAAAAATTGGATGTCAGAGTGATGAAGACTGCAGAATACACAAACAAAAAAGAAGAGGACTTGAGATCCAGGAGCTGGCGC
This sequence comes from Mirounga angustirostris, assembly GCF_029215605.1. Lineage (NCBI taxonomy): Eukaryota > Metazoa > Chordata > Mammalia > Carnivora > Phocidae > Mirounga > Mirounga angustirostris. The sequence goes on along the minus strand of NW_026991712.1, from coordinate 119,433,788 downwards.
CAGCATCCGGATTTCCACCCGAGGAAGAGCCCGAGGTGAATGCATCTGCAGGCCAACCCCCAGCAGAGGCATGGGCGTGCACAGGCCGGATGGCTTGACAGATGGAAAGCCTTCGGGCTTGCTGCCTGCTTTCAGGTGGCGTGGGGCAAAGAAACTAGATACATGAATTGCATTGAATTTCACATTCTAAAGAGCCGCTACATAAACAACCTCAGAGCATGACGTCCTCAGAGCACCATGTCCTCTGACGGGTCCCAGGAATTTCTGGAGCTGGGATGAACAAGCCAGTGTGTGCCCCATTGTGTCCTCAGTTGGCAGTCACAACTCTTTCTTCAGTCACACACCCAGCAGCTTTCTGTTAGGTGTGGTTTTAGCGACCAGCCCTACCTATCTTCATCAGACTGCCTTCCTTCGCCCTGAATAAAATGAAAGGGAAATGTCTACCCACCCACTCGTCAGGGCCTACAAGACTCAACTCACAACCTGCAAGCCTCAGGACGGAACAGGACTCCTTTTAACTACCTGGGCACAGTAGCCGACTATCAGGAAACTGCCTGTGGCCTCCACGCATTGCCACACTATTTACACAGCTGATGGAGGTTTGCCCTGTTGAAGAATTTGGCTCTAGAGGATGCTCCTTAGAACTCCCACAGGGCCCATTCACCGGGGCACACCCGCGTAGATGCCTGCGGAGATAGGAACAGTGGGGCTCATTTTCTAACTTCCTCTGTACACACTATAATTCCACACGTTTATTTAAAAGTGGGGGGTCGGAGCAGAGCTAGGGGAGCTACAAACCCCAACATTATATGAAATATTTTCAAAAAATATTTTAAGTAAAGTTAACAGCCCCCTTCCCCTGCCACTCAAACATTCCTTTGCTTCATTCCACAGCCCAGACGCTGTCCTTCACGTTCACAGCCTGAAGTGGGGCTGGGACAGGACTCCCAGTGGAAAAGGAACCTTTCCAAGACAGAGAGAGGAAGCTCAAAAAGTGAACCAACTCTCAGGGCAGAGAGGAGAGAAACAGCAAAGCAGAGACCTTAACATTCTTTTCCTTGAAAAATTGAAAGTCTTGCTATTAGCAAGGGAAAAGAAAAAATCAGATGTGTGATTTTAGCATGACAATAAGACAAAGCAGAGGTGATAAAGTAGAGGGGGTAATTTCCTGGAGCCCTTCTTGCTTTTCTGAAGGTAAGGGTCAATTTTCATTCTGTTGATTATTAAAATACCTTAGGAATGACGGTGAGCTCTTAATTTCTCCAACTCACTACTAACTGTGATCACAGTGACAGTCAAATCCTGTCAGCCATGGGGCCTGCTTTTCTGAGCTGTGAATGACCTCTTTCACTAGGAAAATTGGTCAGGAAACAACTCTCCTTTGGGAAAGAAGCGTGTATGAGACATAAATGTATATCCACAATGTTCCCTCTCTTAATTTCCTTCCCTTGCTGCTAATTTTCTCCTAGCCTAAGTAATTAATCTTCTTACATCGCTCAAATAAACTCCATCTAAATCAGCTCAACCTAAAGAAGAAGAAAAGGTAACTGATCCTCCCCCATATGTCCCACGTCTTTCCTTTGGAGGAGACAAAAGTGTAGTCTCAAGTTTAAGGGCTTACATTTGGGTGCCAAACTCTTGAGTCTGACTCTTGGCTCTACTCAATGAATAGGTGACTTAGGACAAATTACTTTCATCTCAATTTTCTTATTTGTGAAATGGGAACAATTAGCAGTTCCTAACTTCTGGGGTTTGTGTGCAGATCAAATATAATACACCTTGAGCAGTAGCTGAAACAAAGTAAGCACTCAGCAGAAGTTCAAGATTCCTATCACTCGCTCTTCCACCCCTAAAAGGTCAGATTCAAGCAAAGATAAAAGGCAAACAACGCTAATTAGAGATTGAAAAAGTCACAGAATTCTCAACTCTTAGTGGAGCAGAAGCAGATGAAAGTCAATGTTGTCATTCTTTTATTAAAAGTTCAAACGTGGGGTGCCTGAGTGGCTCAGTTGATTAAGTGCCCGACTCTTGATTTCGGCTCAGGGGTGTGAGATCAAGCCCCGCGGGAGCCCCACCTGAGCCTCACTTCGGGCTCCCAGCTCAGTGCAGAGTCTGCCTGAGATCCTCTCCCTCTGCCTCTTCCCCTGTTTGCACACGTTCTCTCTCTCTCAAATAAATAATAAATAAATTTATTAAAAGTCTGAATGCTATATTATACTTGTGATTATTTACAGGCTAATGATTTGTAAGAGGTGGGGAGCAAACGGTTTTTCTATATACATGATGATAGGAAGAGCTTTATTTAAGAAATTAAGAACTTAGAAAAAAGCAATTTAAAAATGGTTTATTCAAAAAAGAGAAAAAGAAAAGAATGCCTAACAAAAGAAAAGGTTAACGAATAAGCAACAAACTAACTTCATGTTCAGCTAATCTCCATAATAATACTGGTGTCTGGGGACAGAAATAACCTCATATTATAGGTTTTCTGGGTCAGGGAGGAAGTTTTACTATAAATTACCATGTACTCTGGGGACTGAGTTGGACCCACAGTGAAACAATCTCTGCCCTCACCCATCTCAGAAGGTCCAGCTTAAACCCTTTCCCTTCCCCTCAAAAAAGTTTGGCACTGTGATTAAGAAAAAAGCAGCCAGAGTACTGGAACCAGTTACTAGCTAAGCACTTGTAGGTTACATAACCTTGCTAAGCCTCAGTGTCCTTATCTGAAAAATGGGACTACTAACAGTACCTAATTCAGGGTCTGTGTGAGCATTCAGTGTGAAAATGTGCACTGGGGATAAAGGTCTCCCACCATGAAGTGGCAGTAGGCAGAGCCCACTCCAGTCGTTCATTTTACAGATAAGAAGATCTAGAGATGTTAAGATCTAGCCCTAGGTCACACAATGAGTTCATTTCAAAGCCTGGATTAGTGGGCACCTGGGTGGCTCGGTTGGTTAAGCATCTGCCTTCAGCTCAAGTCATGATCCCAGAGTCCCGGGATCGAGTCCCGCATCGGGCTTCTCCCTCTCCCTGTTGCTCCTCCTGCTTGTGCGCTCTCTCTCATAAATAAATAAATAAATAAATAAATAAATAAATAAAATCTTAAAAAAAAAAAGTCTGGATTAGAGCCTAAATCCTGATTCCTAATTCAGCATTTTTGCACTAAACATGCTTCTGCTTCCATGGAGCTTTGCAAATATTCTCCCACATTGATTTTACCTTTCTCTGAACATCAACAGCATTTCCAACCAGTACGCTCAGGATAACACTTGAACACTCTCAGATGATAAATCTGTTCCCTAAACTACATCATAAGTTCTTTGAAGTGACAGCAGAGGCTTCAGATGTCTTCTAACTGTCCAAAGGTGTCTGTGTAAGTGCCAGGCACATGATATCATTAACTGATTGATAGAGTGGTTTCTTTAGGAAGAGGTTTTACTCTGAGTAAAATGTTACTGTGAGGAAGATGCTGACCAGGTGTTCAGGTCTGCAGAAGATTAGATCAGAGGAAATGGGTTTTGAACATGCCCAAAGAGACACATAAAAATTGACTGCAAGGGAATTTAAACACAGGATAACGGAACAAAGGAGGCAGACAGTTCTCTCCTCATGTAAATGTTTTAAAAATAGACAGTCTATTTTTAGACAAAAATAGGTTAACACAGGCCATTGGTTCCTAATGTGTAAACCTCAAATGTTGTAGAGTTACTGCAAAGAATCTTCAGGGGTGCCTGGGTGGCTCAGTAGGTTAAGCATCTGACTTCAGCTCAGGTTGTCATCTCGGGGTCTTGGGATTGGACTCGGCGCTCAGCGGGAATCTGCTTGTCCTCTGTCCCTCTGCCTCCCCCTGCTTAGAGCTCTCTTTATAATAAATAAATAAATAAAATCTTAAAAAAAAAAGAATCTGCAAATTGATTTGCTCATCAGACTTTGTAGAGTAAATAACGTCTTGCATCTCTATACAATATTTCCCCCCAAATGCATGTGCAGTCTATTTTGGATTCTTTAAGAGCATTGTGGATTTGATTATAACTTCTGTCCATTATATATATTTTTAATCAATCAATGAAACAGTGACTACCGTTTATTGAGCATTTACAGTGTGGCAAGTAGAGTGCTAACCATGTAATAGAAATTACGTTGTTTGCCTCTTAGTAGCACCCAGAAGGGAGGTATAATTGTTATCACCATTTTACACAAGAAATAGATTTGTAGAGTTTAAGTAACTCACCCTTTGGTTTTACTGTAAATAATGGAGCTGGAATTGGGCTCCAAAGCCTATGGTTTTACCCATTTTTAGGTCACTAATTGATGGGTGTAAAACATTATACTTATTTTCATCCCATGTAGGAGGTGGGTGTCTATCCATGAAATCTGATGTTTAAAAAAAGATTCTCATATCTGCAAAGATTGGTAACAGCACAAAATGGAAGTTAAAAGTGCTCCAGAATAATTAGTTTCTGTGACTTTAGACAAGCCAGGTGCTTAGAACGAAGGGATTTGACTGGTTGGTATCTAGAGACAGCTCCAAGCAAGAAATTCTATCATTCTATAATTCAACTCAGCATTTCCCAAAATACATTCTCAACAACTCTGGTCCCAAGGGACACTCCACAGAAAAAGGTTTTCACAGTCCAACAGTTTGAGAAACACCATAAACTAAAGCACCATCCATACACAAAAGAGAGTATCTTCTTTTGGAAACCCACAATTACACCGTCACATATTAAAAGCTCTGAGAAGTCCTGCAGAGCACTGGATTACACAAAATTAAACATGTTCTCCTCTTGTAGCACTTCTCAACAAGGAAACCTTTTTCATTCTGTGTAACCCAGAGTACCCTAAGAATATTTGGGCATCAATCTCCTCTGTACATAATAACTATTTCATGAAATTAGTTCCAAGACCATTCATAGGTTATAACCCAACTTTGGCAGTTAAAATATTTCTGAATTAATGAGGTAGGCTATAAAGGATGACCTTGTGAATCATCCCAAAACTGTTATTCTGTAGTGGTGTTGGCTTCCAGAAAGCTATTTCCTCTAAGCACCATACAGCTCAGTAATTTTTGTTTGCTTCTCTTCAAGCATGGAGCGAAATTTTTAAAATGACACTCTGAAGATCACGTTCCTCTACTCTTCAAAATCTATTCTAGTCTAATGGTTCTCAAATTTACCATCATCAGAATCACCTGGAGAGTGTGTTAAAACAAGGATTGCTGAGTCCACCTCAGAATTTCTCATTCAGATCTCATCCAGATCTCATTCAGATCTGGAATGAGGCTGAAGAATTTACAGGACTAACAAGTTCCCAGGTGGGGGCCAATGTTGCTGGTCTGGGGCCTATGTTACTCATCTAGACCTCTGCTCTTAGATTTAGACCTTGAAGTAGACCATGAAAATGTGTGGTCTCTGCTTCCATCATCAAGACTTGTTATCTTTTCTCTTGCTTCTGTAAGTTTGACTCTTGAATATTTAGCCAAATATCAACAGCATTTTTGTTGTACTTCACATTGTCTACTTGCAAGTCTCAAAAGCTTCAGGAATCAAAGATGAAGAAAGGAGTTAGGAAAATAGAGAATGTCTTTGGTCAAGCTTTAATAGAAGATATTAATATATTTAAGAGCTAAATCTCTTATTTCTCAATTATATGGATTAAATTTCAGTAGCGTGAACTTTTTCTCATCTCCTTGGAGGAAAGACTAAGTAGTGTTTTGTAAATATAGACAACTTTTACATTACTGGCACTTGGGCTGGGGCTCCATTCACTGGAACCTGCGAACCTTTATTTCTAGACCTTTAATTTCTGTAATAGAAATTTTTATGATGCCAAAGAAGCTTTAGAATCAAGGGGCCCTTTAAAATAATGGTGATTATAAATGTAGCTACCGAATCACAAATTGACACTGCCTGGTATAATATATGTGCTCCTTGAAAACTGCAAGTCAAATTACTGTCAGTTGGATCCTATTTACATATTTACATATTCTAATTTTAGATGCGCCCAACTGACACCAGTTCCTAACTCTTCAGTGGGAAGTTTCTGATTCTTTTGCCCTCTCCAGTCCTACTGACCTGTCAAGGAAGGAAGGACAGACACCAATCTTTACTGTGTATCTTCTAAGGGCTACCTCATTTCATCTATTTCAAATGTCTGATGAAGAATCATTCCCAAGAAGAGCCGAGGCACCCCCAAGAAGGGACCAGTCACATGGATAAATGGCAGCATTAGGACACAGGCCAGAGAGACCAAGCCAGAGTCCCCTCTCCCTTCACCGCACCTCCCCAACTTCACCTGCTTCAAATCCCAAGCAATCCCTTGATGGAATAGGGGAGAGCTCCCTCTTTAAAGGACAACTGTAGGGGAGAATTAGTCTGTGTTGGGATGAATTACCCATAATCCATATGCTTTAAAAAGGTCATTTTCACAAAGGGGTCACCTTAGAGGTGAAAACACCTGAAAGTGAAATTAAGGGAGAGAGGCAGGGTGGGTGCTAAGTAATGGATAAAAGGAAATCAAAACATTGTACTCAGAAGGATACAAAAGCATTACAGCTTTACAGACTGTTGTTTAATAAGCCCAGCAAACACCCCAAGGGTGTAATAAAAAAGGTAGAATGTAGAAGTTCTCCATGAGAATGTTTACATTAATCTGAGACTTAAGAAGGCACATGCAGCCCTGCTAGCTGGAGTGAAAACACCACCACCACCACCACCTTGTGAGCGCCGCCTTGGTTATATAAAGCCCTTCATGGCAGGGTTCTTAATGAAAGGGAAAACAGCCCATCTACCCTGACTCGGAAATTACCCAGGCTCTGAAACCCTGTGCAAACAAAATTCTTCCAAGTAAGCTGAGCTCTGCCCACAGCACATTCTTTAGGGCTTAGTATATGTGTAAGCTGAGTTCCCCACTATTATCCTCACTATGTCAGGAAGGATTTTATGAATGTGTGACCTTAGGTTTTAAAAGGAGACCACAGCAGTTGACAATGACCTCAACTACCTGTGAATGTTAGCCTTTCATTGAAAAGAATGTTATTGATGAATCCAGGGGAGGACACAGGGCTGTTCCGAAGCTCTGCAACCATGCAAGACATTGCCAGTGTTAACAGTTACTGGGGCATGAGAGATACCACAGTTGGGCTTCTCATGAGACCTCTGGGAAACTCTTTGCTAGAAATTAACAAGGTTTGTGAATAGAGCTCTACTACTCCAGGATCTCCTGGCTTTCTGTGGTTGATTTTCTAGATTACTTCAGTAACCTTATGCCAACAGAAACCTAGCTTCTTATGAGCAACTTAAACACCCGCTGTTCTGCATAGAATGGTACCAACTATTTGCTCATTCAGTGTCAGACTTTGAATTTCTAGATGGAAAACACAGACCAACGTTTACAACATTTACATCAACAAGAGTCAAATGAAGTTCTCACTTTCCTTCCTTCCTTCGTGTAATATTTATTGACTACCTAATCCTATGAGAGACGCTACTGATATAAAGATAAGACACAGTCTTTGTTCCCTCAAAGGCCTCAGTCTAATCTACAAAATATACATGAAATGCACATGGCACTATAAAGGGACAAATGTTATAATAGAAGCCAGAGCATCACAGAGACCAGAAGGTAGCAGCCTAGTGCATCATGCTTCACAGAGGTGATGTTTCAGTTGGGTATGAACTGACGACTAGGAATTTGCCTGGTGGAGAAAGGGTGATAGAATTCTTTAGGCAGAGAGAAAACCATATGCAGATATGTGGCAGTGAGATGGGCCACAGCATGCCAGGGAATGATAAGAATTTCTATGTGGTTGCAGCCAAGAGTTTGAGGGAATGAGGGGAGAAACAGCAGAAAAGTCTAGACCTTCTTAGCTGGGACAAAGGTGTGAGGTGATCATGGGAAATTGAAGGCAGGTCTGCAGGGCTGCTGAGGCACAAATTCACTGGGATGGTGTGTGTGTGGGGGGGTGAGTGGGATGAAATCCCAAGGGGATGACTAGTCTGATGAAGCATCCAATCCAAACACATCTAGACAAGCCTTTGCTGACAGAAGGTCCAAGCATAGTGATGGACTGTACCAGTTTTTAAGCCATCATTTCTGGTGAGAGTCACTGTTACTGTTTCTCTCATACATCAGGAGAGACAGCAAGCTGTCTCCTTTCCTTATAAAAGGATACTATACACTGCAGGATACTATTCTACACACACTGGCCATCTTTTCCCCCCACCGCTAAATCTCACCTCTCCACACCACTGCCAGAGTCGTCTTCCTAAAACATAGCTAAAAACCTGGCTTCTCGGGGTGCCTGGGTGGCTCAGCTGTTAAGCATCTGCCTTCGGCTCAGGTCATGATCCCAGGGTCCTGGGATGGAGCTCCGCATCGGGCTCCCTGCTCAGCGGGAAGCCTGCTTCTCCTCCCACTTCCCCTGCTTGTGTTCCTGCTCTCGCTAACTCTCTCTCTGTTAAATAAATAATAAAATCTTTAAAAACAAAAACAAAAACAAAAACCTGGCTTCTCAACGGTGATAGAATCTGAAGCTCAAATTCTTTAGCAGTCTTAGCTTTTCCTCATACAACATACCTTTCTACACTTCTGTGCTTTTGCTCAGGAGGGAATGACATGCCTTTCTCCACTGTCCTCAATCTGTCAAAATTCTATTTTTCTATCAAAGTGCAACATAATGGCCACCTCCTCAATGAAGCCTCCTTTAATTCTTCTCATCATGGTTATTCCTTCCTCTTTGACCCATGTTATCTTGCTGGTTCCAACTAAGCACCTATTTACGCCACCTTGTCTTTTAGGTAGTCTTTGGGAAGTTTCTTTGGAGTGGGCATCTCGTCTAGGGAGAGGGAAAACAAGGGGGGGGAGGAAGGTTGGTTTCTGAGTAGATACAGTAACTGACTCCTAGACCAATATCAGGTATTCAGAGGCAGTTGAGCAATCAATGAGACACAGAGGCTAAGGTGGAAGACTGCATTTTCCAAAGATGGCGGCAAAAATATTTCCCAAGCTCTCCTAAAATGTAACCTCTCATCAAAAAAGGGAGCCCATTTTTCTCCCCTTGAATCTGAGATGACCTTATGACCACTTGCAACTAATAGATTGCTGCAGAGGTAATGCTTCTGAGGCTAGGTCAGGAAAGGCCATTCAGCTTCCTCCTGGTTCTACTGAGATGCTTGCTCAACCTCTGTAGAAGATGTCCAACCACCCTGAGACTGCGGTGCTGGAAACACCACGTGTACATGCTCCAGTAGACAGTCCCAGCTGAGCCCATACTTCCAGCCATCCCCACCAAGGTGTCAGACATAAAATATAATCTCTTGGTGACCCTCTCAAGCAGCCCATCTGCCAGCTAAGTACCAATGAATAGCTTCAGCCATCTCAGAAGGAGCAGAAAAATCTCCCAGCTAAGTCCTGTCCAAATTCCTGACTCCCAGAATCTACGAGACATAATTTAATGGATACTGTTTTTTTGTTTGTTTTTAAGTTTTTATTTAAATTGTAGTTAGTTAACATGCAGTGTAATATTAGTTTTAGGTGTAATGGGAACTGTCTTAAGATACTAAGTTTTAGAGTCATTTGGTACACAGTAGTAAATACTAGAAAAGCCAGGGAATAAATCCTGACCCTTACTTTTATTCTGAAAGCTGATTAGTCTTCTGAAAGAGTGATAACCACGGGCCAATTCAAGATGAAAGATTCTAGAGTCTCCTGGAAACATTTAGGGTGCTTGGTGAGAACCAGTGAGTGACTTGGGTCCTAACTGTCAACATGAGGCCAGAAGCCATTGGGGGCCCAGAGGCTACCAGCAAAGGGCTGTGTTGCTGATCTGACCAGTAGAAGGCATCCCATCATAGGTCTGCAGAAGCTCACTGCACTTTATCGAAACACAAATTGGAGGGTGGTGGTATGAGACGATTCTTTGTGCCTGGCAGATGGTAGAGACTATAGATGCTTGATAAATACCCCTTGTATGAATTGACTGAATCTAGGTACTGGCAGTGACACTGGTGGGACTGTTTACTGAGAGGCAATGTGCAACTGAGGCATCACAGGTCTCCCTAATGATCTTAATTGGAAATATGATACTAAGCTGGGCTCTCTTTTTGAGGCATTTGAGTCAGAGGCTCACAGGTTGAAAAGTTGGGGCCAGCCTGCTGGACTCTGTGTGAAGGGACTTTCCAAGGATCCTGGCTGTGAGTTGTATGTCTTGTCCTCATCATGAAACCCAGGCTTCTGTGCTTGCCAGGAGCATCTTCACTTGAAGGTTACACTTGTTGCTTACACAGTACTTCTATTTCTCTTCCCACCATTCTGTGGAGCTCATTAGCTATGTGTTAACACCCACAGATCCCCTTGTTCATAATACTTTCAACCATTATTCTGAGCACTAAATGAAACATTCCTCTTTTCTGAGCTTACAATAGCTTCTTTTTCCTAAAGACCATATTTAAGATCTCTCACACTGATTTAAACCTATTAATGCCTGAAGGAGAGGCCTACTCCAGACCAGTGTACAGGCCCTTATAGTTATCCTGAAAAGGAAATGGTGAGATTTCTGATCTCTGAAGCAGCTTTCTTCTACTAGAAGAGATGAGAATGAAGTCCTATATCTTCAGAAGTCCTATGATCTTCTTATTCAAGGAATATTTTTGAAGTCGTAATTCTGAATGTGAATGTGTAAGCTAGATTTTTACAAAAGTCAGATTTTGCGATGGTGTTCAGATAGCTGGAAATTTTATTAGCCAAATATCTTATTTTCATTAAATCAACAACAAATTACTTAATTTTCAAGATCATAACTGCGTATTTCCCTTGTACAAACATTAGGAATCCTAGTCTCCCGGAGAAATCTCAACTTTCTTTTTTTTTTTTTCTTTTTTAGAATAAAGTCAGAGATTTGTTAACTGCAACTAAAATTTTAAAAAGGGCCTTTCACTCATGGATTCAGGCTAAGAAAGCCTCAAATCAAAACGAATGGAGAAACTGGCTTTAGGACCAGACAGAATCAATTGTTTTGGGGTCAGTTTGGGTTTGGGGAGCCTACTGAAAACTGATCTCTCAACAGGAGTCAGCATTAGTGGGCTATCAGTCATCATTAACCACTGCAGTAGCCCAAATTGGCTGTCTTGAGTCAAGACACTTTGTTTTCACCTGCATTTCTCAATATTCTTGACTAATGGCATACATGTTAATTAGTCTATTAGCAGACTAATGTATGTTGATTAACATGTACATTACTATTTAAATATTTAAGAGGGATTGCTAAATCACTTTTAAAATGTGATATAATGTTCAATTATGCAGTCATTTGAAGCTAAATTTTTTTTTTTAAAGATTTTATTTATTTGACAGAGAGAGACACAGTGAGAGAGGGGACACAAGCAGGGGCAAAGGGAGAGGGAGAACCGGACTCCCCGCTGAGCAAGGAGCCCGATGTGGGGCTCGATCCCAGGACCCTGGGATCATGACCTGAGCCGAAGGCAGACGCTTAACGACTGAGCCACCCAGGCGCCCCTTGAAGCTAAATTTTTAACATCAAGCAGTGCATTTTTCAATGTTTTATCTGCCTCCTTGTACCCTAAGTTCCCTTGAGGGCAGGCTCTGGGGATGACTCATCTCTGAATGTGTCCTGGTGCCTGGCACGGTGCCTTTGCACACTAGAGTGAGGCAAATAATTTTGAAATGAATAAAAAGAAGCCTTTTTGAATAGGAAAGTGTGGATTCCATCTGAATGCACAGACTGATTCTCTGACAACTATGGTTTAAAAGGAGTATTTGTATAGCACTGTATAGTTTGCAAGCACCTCCACACATATATTGTCTCTAAACCAAGTGCCAATAAGCTCATTTTACTTTTGAGGAAATTGACCGTTCGAGAGATTATGGGACTCATCACAAATTTTCTGATTCTCTAGTTTATGAACTTAGAAAACAACTCTGCCCCCCCCCCACAAATACAATCATCTGTCAAAATTCATTCAAAGAGCTCTTTTTAACCTGTCTTAACCTACCCAACTCATTATTGTCAAATAATTGTATATATAAATATTGTATTATATATACAAGGGGAGGGCATTGGACAGCATATCTAAAATCAGTTTCTTCAGTTGCAGCCTGATACTCCCATACCCCATTCTCATAGAACACAAACAGTGGCTGATGGAATCTGATGTGGCTGATCCTACCTACCCAACGCATGGTGCATGCACATAAAATTTGGTGCTTGGCTTTGCAAATAATTAATCATCAGGTACAAAGTAGGGAGACAATAAAAAATCTATGTTAAGTTGTAAAATCCAAAGATCTGGTCCAGAAGAAAGCTGAAATTCAGTCTTCTTGATCAGAATGTGTAGACTTTCCTTGCAATATTAGGAATATGGCAGTAACATAAAATTCTCCAAAATGTGACTTACTTTGACATGTTTTAAAGTATTATTTAAATACACTTTTCAGGGCGCCTGGGTGGCTCAGTTGGTTAAGCGACTGCCTTCGGCTCAGGTCATGATCCTGGAGTCCCGGGATCGAGTCCCACATCGGGCTCCCTGCTCAGCGGGGAGTCTGCTTCTCCCTCTCCCACTCCCCCCTCTTGTGTTCTTTCTCTCTCTCACTCTCTCTCAAATAAAAATATAAAAAATCTTTAAAAAAAAATAAATACACTTTTCATCAAGATGATTTAAAGGCAGTCAGCTCCCAGGGGAGAAAAATATGCTCAGCATCCCCTCACCCCCTGCAGTTCCACAAGTCGGGCGTGAGTGGCAGGTGGAGCAGAAGGCACGAGCAGTCCAGGGAGTATTGCCTCCTCCTTCTGTGACTCAAAGCCAAAAAAGGTTCCTCACTGCCGCTGGTTCTTTGATCTCTTGCTCCCTATTTTTAGAACTCTTCTGTCCAATATCCTCTGCCCCACTGCCATGACCTTTCATGACACACTTCTCCTTGTGGTTATTTTGGGGATCATATTCCTTTCTCAAAGTATTACTACAGCTAGAATTAATGTATGAGGTAGATCAGCAAAAGTCCTTGCTTGAAAAAGCACCCAAAGCACATGTTCCCACAGAAGGATGAAGAGCTGGTGTACAAAGGACAGATACATCATCCATATTTTTAGTCATCAAAGCATTCTAGAAGGACTGCTTAATGGAGTAGATGCCACAACCTCACAAGATAGCATTATCTAGGTACAGAATCTGGGCACGTGAGTTTAGAAAATGTGTCTGGCACAGCTAACAGGTTATAAATGTGTGTGTATGTGTGTTGTTTAAGGACTAGAGAAAGAGGAGATAATCATAGAGAAAATATAGGATTTATCAACACAGGTTTCTTTTTCAGACTTTACCTCTCCCTAAATCTATAAACCATATATAAGAGTCAGTGCCCACAATGAGGGAAGGACAGAGATCAAGTATGCTTTGTTCATTATCCCTTAGAAAAGTCTTTCTACATAGAATTTTTAAAAGGAGAACAAAAGTTGCATCACTGGAAATAAGAATGACACATAGATCCAGAGGAAAATCTCCCCTCAGTGAAGAGAGAGAGTATTTTTTGTGTTCATCATTATATTTCTGTGTCAAATACAGTGTTAGACAGCTATATTAATTAGATAATTTGATATAACAACAGCTAACCTTTATTGAGCAATTAGTGTACAGTTTTGGGACAAACAAATCTGCACAAATTAAATCACTGAATGCTACAATAAACCTATGAGGGCACGCTGGTATTGTCCCCATTTGAGAGGTGAAGATACTTAAGCGCAAAGAGGCTAGATATCTTGTCTCACCTCAAATAGCTCTAAAGTGAGAGAGCCAGAATTCAACACCACGCACTTTGGGACCTAGAGCTTATGCTTGGAGAGCAAAGAAATGGGTCTTCTGCTTTTGCTACATCCATGAGGAGTTTGAAGAGCTAAACTTACTCAGTATTATGGGCTGAATTGTGTCCCCTCAAAATTCATATGCTGATGCCCCAAACCCCAGTACTCCTAGGGTGACTATATTTAGAAATATAAAGAGGTAATTAAAGAAGTAATTAATGTAAAATGAGGTCATTAGGGTAGGCCCTAATCCAATATGTCTGGTGTGCTTACAAGAAGAAATTTGGACACAGGCACCTACAAAGTAAAGACCATATGAAGGCACAGGGAGAGGTCTCTGCAAGCCAAGGGAAGATGTCTCAGAAGAAACAAACCCTGGCAGTACATATTGATCTTGGACTTCAGCCTCCAGAAATGTAAGAGAATAAATTTCTGTTGTTTAAACCAACTAATCTGTGATCTTTTGTTATGGCAGTTCAAGCAAACTAATACATTCAGTGTTAAGGTATAAAATGGTAGACAAGGAAAATGCATTTAGACCAGATTGGTCAAAACAAATAAAACCAATCCAAAACAGAGAGTTGACCAATTACATAACTTTTGTAAATTCACAATTAGGTGGGAGGTGCTGTCAGGACATTCCTTTTGATAGCTCAGACAGACAGCTCCATTATCAGAGGATTCCTGATGAATACAGAGACTGAAAGATGTGACTCCAGTTATAGTTTGTTGGGGGCATATGGTTTCTACGTGTGTAGACTTTCTTGCTTTCAAGTATTTCCATGTTCAGAGTAACCCGTTTATCAAATACCTCACATTTTAAAGTTTTTAGTATCAAGATTATACTAAAAAAATGATAATATAAAAATTTCTCATAACCCCATTATCCACAGATAAATGCTACTAACAAAAATATATATGATCTTTATTTAATAGTGAGAGCTTGATGTATATAAAACTTTTTATCCTATTTTTGTTCAATTGACATTGGTTTGAGAGTTCTTCCCCCAAGTCATTAGTTTCCAAAAAACATGATCCTAATGATTGCATAATATTCCTTCCAAGAGATCAGACTATAATTTATTAAACATAATACTCAATGCTGGCAAGGATATTGTGATAACCACTACACTACGGAAACACTTGGCAAGGATATTGTGAAGCAGGCATTCTCCTAAACTGTTGGTAAAAGTATAAAATGTTATGACCTGCAAAGCAGTTTCATATTATATACCAATATTATCAGAATAATTCACATCCACTGCTCCAGCAATGAAAAGCAAAAGAATAGCATTTATGTGTAAACCATCACCTTCTCAGTGAAGCCATCCTGACCAGCTTCTTTTAAATTGCATCCTTGATTTTTAATTTTGACTAGTAGAGACCTCAGTGACATTCTAGATCATTCAGTACAGACACAGTAGAGTCACATCTTAGTAGAAGGCTACTCTATACGTGCCTTAGAAAAGTATAAGGCCTTCCATGGGTCAAACTAATCTGCATGTAACTTAACCACTTGCCAAAACAAAGCCGCACTACCCAAAGAAAGAACAAATACAGAAACTCAACAACATAATATGTATAGTACTCAGCTTCCAAAAGCAAATTACTAGACATGGCAAGAAGCAGGAAAGTGTGATTCAGAATCAGGAGAAAAATTAATAGTGAATTTGAGGGTATAACAATTTAGAATATATCCAAAATTAAGCACTGAGGGGAAAAAAAAAGGCTACAAAAAAGAAGAAAAAAACAAACAGAACTTTCATGACTTTTGGAATAACAGCAAACAGTCTAATAGCTGTGAAATTGAAGTCCCAGGAGAGGAGTAGGAAAACAGAAAAATATGTGAAGGCATTATATAGTGAGAAATTTCTCCAATTTGACAAAAACTATATACCCACAGATCCAAGAAATTTTATGAATTTCAAGCAGGATAAAAACAAAAACAAACAACAATAAAACCTAGCACCAAGGCACATGATTACCAAACTGCTGAAAACTAATGATAAAGAGAAAAATTAAAACCAGCCAGAGGAAAAGACTGATTACCTAGAGGCAACAAAAAAAATATGAATGACAGCTGACTTCTTTTCAGAAACATGCAAGCCAAAGGCCAATGGAATAAAATCTTCTAAGTGCCAAAGGGGGATGGGGAAGCAAAAAAATTTTCAAAACTTAAGGCAAAATAAAAACTGTCTTAGATAAACAAAAGCAGAGAGAACTTATCATCAGCATACCTGAGCTACAAAATTACATTCAAGGAAGTTTCTCCAGCAAAAGGAAAATCATATCAGATGGAAATTTGGACCTATACAAAGGAAAAATGAGTATCAGAAATGATAAATATGTGAATAAATTTGAAGTGCTTTTCTTCTCATTTTAAAATTTCTTTAAAAGATAGTTGACTGAAGCAAAAAGAATTACCAGGCATGTGGAGCTTAAAACATACATAGAAGTAAAATATATAATACAATAGCACAAGGATCAGAGAGGGAAATGGAATTATACTGTTGTAAGGTTCTTACATTATGCATGAAGCCACATAATAATATTTGAAAGAAGACTGTGATAAGTTTAACAATGTATATTGCAAACCCTAGAGCAATCAATTAAAAAAAATGAATAGCACTAGAATGACTTTCACTTTAGAACTATGAAGAAAAGGTTAAAAAGAGTAATTCTTAACTTCCTTGGAGAAACAAAGAATCAATTCTGACTTTTTGGATATTGTGTATAAAAACCCTGTCAAACTACTACCCAAGGAATATCTTTAATTTACTTCTCAATAATTTTAGTTTACAAGCATTATTTTTTCTATTGCTTCTGTATCTTTCAATGGAAAATAAAACATAATGAGCATCTTAAACATTAAATCAACTGACATTTTAAAACATATATGTTCTTTGTGCAATAAAACTTGTATTATGCTATTTTGTATTGTTAAGTATTATTTTTCCTCACACAACTTTAACAAAAAGATAATGTGACTCTATTTCAGGGAATGTATCACAGTGGTTTATACATAGACTCTAGTGTTTGACTGCCTGGGTTCCAATCTCTGCTTTACCAATTACTAGACATGTGACCTTGAGCATATTACTTAACATCTCTGTATTTTAGTTTCCTATAATGTAGGGAAAATAGTGCCTATCTTACAGGGTTGTTATAAAGATCAAGTGACTTAATATATTGAAAGCACTTAGAAAAATACCAGGAAGACAGTAAGTACTGTAAGAGTGCTATCTATTATTACTCACAAAAATTAGTAAAATGTAGATAAAGAACTGAGTTTTAAAGAGATAATAAATTTAGGAGATTTGGTAAAGAAAACTACTTGAGAACTGGGAAAGCAAGTTTTAGTTCTACCCTATCATTATCTGTGTAGCCATTGACATGATGCTAAATTTATTTGGGCCTTATTCATTCACTTGTTTGGTCCTTTCTTCCTCATTTCCTGTTGTCATCTCTTGTACAAATATTTACTGAAAACCTAGTACATTATACTGTGTTAAGTAAGTACCAAGGTATTTGTTGTCTCATGGTTTTCTGGGGGAGAAAGTCACATAAACAGACAATTAAAATAGTACACTATATTAAGTATGATGATGGCGATGTCAGAATTCCCTTCCACTTCAGAAAGCCTGTGGGGACACCTGGGTGGCTCAGTTGGTTAAGCGACTGCCTTCGGCTCAGGTCATGATTCTGGAGTCCCAGGATCGAGTCCCACATTGGGCTCCCTGCTCCGCAGGGAGTCTGCTTCTCCCTCTGACCCTCCCCCCTCTTGTGCTCTCTTTCTCTCTCTCTCTCTTATTCTCTCTCTCAAATAAATAAATAAAATCTTTAAAAAGAAAAAAAAAGAAAGCCTGTGGATCTGTGGGCACATGGATGATTAAACATTTATTATCACCCTAAGGGAAGTCCTTTTAGAATGTAGACCTCTATGAGTCATGTTCTAATTTTGACTATGGTTCTGTCATTGATGATATTAGCTTATGGAATTAAACTTTATTAGAGACTGGATGAGTATGTGAGTGATTCTTTTCTGGCTTTTGTTTAAAAAGAATTTGTAAATGAAACCAAGGGTCAGCCTATTTGGCAGCATTTCTTCTAATCCCTCCAAATAATGAAGATTTAATTGACTACATATTTTAATCCTCAGGCAAGAAGCTACTCTTAAAATAACATCACAGCAGCTGATTCCTACAATTTCCAGTTTGAACCCTGTTAATCCCTAATAATCCCTTTGGTTCAGGGTGAAACAGAAGACCAAAAAATATATAATGTTTATTTTTTTAAAAAAACCAATATGGTTTTAAAGCAATAATTTCATTGTATTAACAAATCATAATTAAGATAAATATGGAATTGATTTAGAAACTATCATAAAATTATAGCTGATTATTCCCTCTATTTTCTGTATCAGCTGTAATGTGGTTTGTATCACTTTCATAATAAAGAAGATCTTATTAAAAAAATAAAATAAAACTGATCTCCTTCTTAAAGGAAAAAAAAAGAAACTATCATAAATATTTGAGGATATCTATAGATAAACTAATAATGCAGAGTATTTTAACAGTTTCCCCAAAAGATCAGTCACCTTTGTTTTATTTAAAATATACTTTAATCAAGAAGCATAGGGTGGGGGATGGGAGAAATAAGTGATAGGGACTAAAGGTGATGAGCACTGAACAATGTATAAAATTGTTGAATCACTATATTTATACACCTGAAACTAATATAACACTGTATGTTAACTATACTGAAATTAAAATAAAAAACTTAATAAAACATAAAAAAATGAAGAAAGGGATGCCTGGCTGGCTCAGTTGGTAGAACATGCAACTCTTGATCTTGGGGTCATGAGTTCAAGCTCCACATTGGGCATACAGCTTACTTTAAAAAAAAGATACATTAAAAAAAAAAAAAGAAGAATACATATTTCTATTACAAGTTAAACTGTATCCCCCCCTTAAGGATATGTTAAAATGTTAACTCCTGGTACCTGTGAATGTGACCTTATTTGATGTAGGGTGTTTGTAGATTGCTATGGACTGAATGTTTGAATGTTTATGGGCCCCATCCCCACAAATTCATGTTGAAGCCTAAATTGCCAATGTGGGCGATGTATGAAAATGGAGCTTCTGAGACGTAATTAAGTCATGAGTGTGGAGTCCTTATGAATGGAATCAGTGTTCTTATAAGAAGAGACATGAGAGAGAGGAATACCTTTCTGCTCTCTTTGCAGTGAGGACACAGTGAAGACAGTTATCTGCAAACCAGGAATAGTGGTCTCACCAGACACTGGGTCTCTTGGGGACCTTGATCTTAGACTTGCCAGCCTCCAGAACTGTGAGAAATAAATGTTTGTTTTTTTAAGCTACCCAGTCTATGATATTCTGTTACAGCACCCCAAACTAAGACACAGATATAATCAAGTTAAGAAGAGATTATACTGGATTGGGGTGGATTAGGGTTCACCAATGGACCAAAGGCACCACTGATCCAATGACTGGTGCCTTTATAAGAAGAGGAAATTTGGACACAGAGACATAGGCACACCAGGGAGAAGTCCATGTGAAGATGAAAGCAGAGATTGGAGTGATGCATCTACAGCCAAGGAACGCTGAGGGTTGCAGCCAACCACCAAAAGCTAAGAGAGGCAAGGAAGAGTCTTTGGAAGGAGCATGGCACTGCTGACACCTTGAGTTTGGACTTTGAGCCTCTAGAACTGTGAGAGAATATATTTCTGCTGTTTTAAGCCATCCAGTTTGTGATACTTTGTTATAGCAGCCCTAGGGAGCCAATAAAGTTTCTTCAGCAAAATTCCAGTTGCAGGACTTCTATTATCTGCTAAAATGGAGAAACAATGACCGTATTTACTTTCCCACCTGCAACAAATAAAAAAGCCAGACAAAATATAGGAAACATTTTATAGACATAGGACATCAAACAGTACAGTCTAGTGACTGCTTAGAGTGGGAAAATAAAAGAGATGAGACCTACAATTACCCTGGCTCATTGCCTGAAAAGAATATCCAGGCTGCAGCTCAGGCAGGGGGACCCTGTCAGAGTCCAGCAGTCTCCCTGAGTTGATCTGACAGAGACAGGTGTCTAGAGAAGCCAAAGTGTCTAGAGAAAATAGGGCAAAGTACTGAACAGGGAAGAGCTGCACAGAAAAGATCTGAAAAGCACAGCCTTCGTGTCATCGACTAAGTACTGAATGAATGGTGCATTCAGGTAAGGAACTATCCAAGGCTGGGGTAAGAACTGTCTAAAAGGAGTGGAGGGAACAATTATTGGAACACACACAGAACTGGAAATAGTTTGTGTTTCTACCAGCCAGAGTGAAAAACTTTTTTTTTTTTTTTAAGATTTTATTTGTTTATTTGATAGAGAGAGACACAGCAAGAGGGGGAACACAAGCAGGGGGAATGGGAGAGGGAGAAGCAGGCTTCCCACAGAGCAGGAAGCCCAATGCGGGACTCGATCCCAGGACCCTGGGATCATGACCTGAGCCGAAGGCAGACGCCTAACGACTGAGCCACCCAGGCGCCCCCAGAGTGAAAAACTTCTTAAGTCAGGGGACAGCAGTTGAAGTACTCAGAAAGGTTTAGCCTCAGTAGTGGGGACAAATTCAGCCTAGACTAAATGCTCTCTGGTCCCTAATAAGGCTTAAAAACAAGACTTGAAAGGATTCAATTGTTTCCAAGTAACCTAACTATGTTCCAGAATAAAATCTAAGAATAATTTTAGGGATATAAATATATTTAGCACCCAAGAAAATAAAATTCACAATATCTGACATCCAATCAAAAATTGCCAAGCTTTCAAATGAATAATAAAATATGATCTATATTGAGGAGAAAAAGCATTCAGTAGAAACAGACCCAGGAATGACACATATGATAAAATTCTCAGAAAAGGACATTAAAAGAGTTATTATAACTATATTCCATATATTCAACAAGGTCAGGTCATAAAAAGATTAACTGCTGTGTAGCTACATGGAGATATTTTCAAGACCCAAATCAAGCTTCTAGAGTTGAAAATAGAATGTCTGAGATGAAAAATATAATAAATGTAAAAAAAAATACAATAAATGTGATTAACAGCAGATTATGTTTATCATAAAAAAAAGATAAATGAACTTGAGACATAGCTTTAAAAATTATCCAGGATAAAACACATAGAGGAATAAAAAGACTAAAAGTAAAATAAGAGAGTCCAGTGAGTTGGGAAAAACTTCAAGTGACCTAATATGGAGTCTCCTAAATGCAGAGAGGGAGTGTGATGTGAGACCAAAAAATATTTGAGGATAATGGCTGAAAAATTTTTACAAATTTGATGAAAATTATAAACCCATTGATCCTAGAATCCCAAGCACAATAAATATAAGAAAACTACACAAGGCACATCACAATCAAATTGCTTCAAACTTGTGATAAAGAGAAAATTCTTAAAAGAAGCCACAGAAATGATACATTACATAGGGAAGAATAAAGCTAAGAATGTCAAAAGACTTCTCATCAGAAACAACACAAGCCAGAGCAGTGAGACATCTTTTAATGGAAGAAAAGACTGGAAATATAGAAGTCCAATATCCAGTAAAAATAACTTTCAAATATGAAGGTAAAATACACAAATGAGTACATGAAACAACTGGTGAAAACTGAATAAGGTAAGTAGGCTAGTTAACAGTACTGTACTCACGTCAATTTCCTGGTTTTATTGTACTACAGTTATAAGATGCCACCATTAGAGAAAGGTCAGTGAAAGGTTCATGGGACTGACTCTAATATTTTTTTTTTGCAACTTCCTGGAGTCTACATTATTTCAAAATAAAAAAGTTAAAAAAAGGAAAATGCGACAAATTCTTTTTTAAATACAGAAAAGCTGAGAGAATTCATCACCAGCACACCTGCACAAGAAACATTAAAAGAAGTGCTTCAGGGAGAAGTACTGTTGTACTGTCGTAAGGTACTCATATTATGTGAAACAGTATAAAATCACTTGAAGGTAGTCTGTGATAGATTTAAAATGTATACTGTAAACCCTAAAGCAACCGCTGAAATTAACAAAGAGTTATAGCCCATAAGCCAATAAAAGGAGTAAAATAGAATTATTAAAAAAAATACAGTTTGGGGCGCCTGGGTGGCTCAGTTGGTTAAGCGACTGCCTTCGGCTCAGGTCATGATCCTGGAGTCCCGGGATCGAGTCCCACATCAGGCTCCCTGCTCAGCAGGGAGTCTGCTTCTCCCTCTGACCCTCCTCCCTCTCATGCTCTCTGTCTCTCATTGTCTCTCTCACAAATAAATAAAATCTTGAAAAAAAAATACAGTTTGAAAAAGAAAGAAAAATGTTAAAAGAGGAATAAAGAATAGATGGGACAAGTAGAAAACAGCAAGATGACAGATTAATCCTAACTGCATCAATAATCACATTAAGTGTGAATGGTCTAAACACCTCAATTAAAAGAGACCGTTACATTGGATAAACAAGCAAAACAAGAAACCCACTTTATTTATTTATTTATTTTTAAAAAGATTTTATTTATTTATTTTACACAGAGAGAGAGAGAGAGCACAAGCAGGGGGAGCTGCAGAGGGAGAGGGAGAAGCAGGCTCTCTGCTGAGCAGGGAGCCAGATGTGGACTCGATCCCAGGATCCTGGGATCATGACCTGAGCCAGAGGCAGATGCTTCACCACTGAGCCACCCAGGCACCCAAGAAACCCACTTTAAGTGTAAAGACACACATAGATTAAAAGTAAGAGATGAAAAAATATAACATGCTAACACTAATCAAAAGAAAACTGGAGTTGGGAGTAGATTTCAGAGTGAATAATATCAGTAGGGATAAAGAGAATGTATTAGAGTTCCCCAGGGAAAAAGAACCAATAGGAAATATATATACATATAAATACATACATATATATATAATATACATTATATGAATATATATAATATAAACAAACATATACATATAGAAGTTTAGGGGCACCTGGGTGACTCAGTTGGTTAAGTGTCCAACTCTTGATTTCGGTTCAGGTCAGCATCTCAGGGTTGTGAGATCCCACCAATCCAAGCTGGGTGTGGAGCCTGCTTAAGATTTTCTCTCTCCCTCTCCCTTTGCCCCTCCCCCCTTAAAAAAAAAAAAAGGAAGTTTAGTATAAGAAATTGGCTCCTATGAGTATGGAGGCTGACAAAACCCAAGATCTCCAGCTGGCAAGCTGGAGATCCAGGAGAACTGATGGTGTAGTTCCAGTCCCAAGGCCAGCAGGCTCAAGACCCAGGAAGAAGAGATGTTTCAGTTCAAGTCCAAAGACAGGAAAAACAGATGTTCCCAGCTCAAAGGCATTCAGGTAGGAGGAATTTCTTCTTACTCAGCCTTTGGTTCTATTTAGGCCTTCAGCTGATTGGATCAACACCCCCTCCCCCACCCCAACAATGGAGAGAGCAATCTACTTCTCTCAGTCTACCAATTCAAATGTTAATCTTATCCAAAAACACCCTTACAGACACACACAGAATAAGGTTTGACCAAATATCTGGGTACTCCATGGCTTAGTCAAGTTGACACATAAAATTAAGTATCACAGAAGGTCATTTCATAATTATAGAGGGGTTAATTTTTCAAGAGAATTTAGCAAACTTACATGTTTATGCACCTAATAACAGATGTTTAAAATGTATCAAGCAAAACCTGACAGAACTAAAAGGAAAAATAGATAAATCCATAACTGCAGTTGGAGGTTTCAATACTACTCTTTTATTTACCCAAAGACTAGGTAGACAAAAATCAGTGGGAATACAGAACACTTGAACATCACTTTCACACAGCTTAGCCTAACAGACGTTTATAGAACACTCTACCCACACAGCAGAGAGGTATTCTTTTCAAGACAGAACATATTCTGAGGCATGAAATAAGTCTCAATAAATGTAAAAGAATTCAAGTCATACACAGTTTATTTTCTGACCACAATTAAACTAAACTAGAAATAAATAACAGAATACTTGAAAACTATCCAAATCGTTTGATCCCAAATAACACACTTTTTAAAATAACTCGGAAGTGAAAAAGAAATCAAAAAGGAAATTAGAAAGTCCTTTGAACCAAATGAAAATAAAAGAAACATATCAAAATTTGTGGGATGCAGTCGAAGCCAGGGTTAGAGAGAAATCTATAGCACTAAAAGCTTATAACAGAAAGGAAAAAAGTCTTAATCAGTGACCTCAGCCTCCACATTAAGAAACTTGACAAATAAGAGAAAACTAAAGCCAAAGTAAATAGAAGAAAGGAAACAACACCAGATGGCACACCACAAACAATGGTGGAATCAAATTAAACAATTCTCTAAAATGCCACCAATGTAATAGAATTCTGGAGTACAGTCCTCTTACTCAATATGCTCTCCCTCCTTGTCCACTCCCACTGTAGTCAACTGCCTAGGAAAAAAGCTTCAAATAACTGGGATCACCTTTAAAACTATAAAACAGCAATCTTGAGATTCATCATGCACCATTTCAGCTAAGGCCAAAAATATAATTCACATATCCCCTAGTTATCATTAGAACACCAGAAGATGTAAGTTTACCCAAAAGGCTCTAAATACCTGGATGGCTTATCAAAGGGAAGTGGAAAGGCATTTGATACAAAAATATCCAACCCTTATTAATGAGAGGTTGTCAGAGGACTCCCAAGGCTCATGTTGATACTATATCATAAGCAGAGTCAATTAAATTCAAGCAGAGAAAAACATTGCTTGTTCTTCCAAGTTTGCAGAGGAATCAGTGGAAGTTCCAAGAGCAACACTGTCCAGTGCAGTGACCCTCACCCTTAGTATGGGTCCATGGTACAGTAAAGGTGCACACTGTACCTTTATGAAGGGATCTATTACACAGTATTTCACACACATTATTTACGCACGCTCTCACCACTTCTAGCCTATGTGGTCCTCAAAGTCAGGGACCACATCTGTGTATCCTCAAAACCTAGCACAATGTGGGCGCCTGGGTGGCTCAGTCGGTTAAGCGACTGCCTTTGGCTCACGTCATGATCCTGGAGTCCTGGGATCGAGGCCCTCATTGGGCTCCCTGCTCAGTGGGGAGCCTGCTTCTCCCTCTGACCCTCTACCCTCTCATGCTGTTTCTCACTCTCTCTCTCTCTCTCAAATAAATGAAATCTTAAAAAAAAAAAAAAACCTAGCATAGTGCCATCATTTATTAAATGTCCTTTAAAAGGCAAGCACAAACTAAAGGATTATAACCCAGTGTGATAGCCAGAGACTTAGAAAAACAAAACAAGCAAGCCTTCAGATCCAAGTTGAAAGCAAAGAACAGAGGTTTATTATCATTTCTGAGTTCAGTTAGATTTTAAAAACATTTTAAAAATGGATTTGTTTCAAGTCTTCAGTGAGAGTTTGGGTGGGACTGGGTTTTATCTGAACCAGTCTGCCCATCCTTTTCCCACAGTGCTTTGGAAGAAAGCAGAGAGCGATTACTCACCAGTTGGCACAATTCTTAGTTCCTATGTACTGACACCAAATTGTGTTCCAAAAGAGAGGCGTTTACAAAGGATTAAAACCTGGATGCCCGGGCCCTGGAATGTGGTTCACGTTATAAGCTTTCCAACGTGGTGCTAAATTAACTGCATTTGGTTCCAGATGGTTAATGATTCATAAGTGGAGAGGTGACTTCAAGTGGAAATTGTCTCAATTCTCAGTTTATGCCACTTCAGAAGGCTTCCCCGAGTTTGCTCCCCTTCCCATCCTCACCCCTACCTCCTTCTGTAGCCCCAGCTTTCAGGGTTGCAAACCCCTGAAAATTGATGGCCCAGCT
This sequence comes from Mirounga angustirostris, assembly GCF_029215605.1. Classification (NCBI taxonomy): domain Eukaryota; kingdom Metazoa; phylum Chordata; class Mammalia; order Carnivora; family Phocidae; genus Mirounga; species Mirounga angustirostris. The sequence goes on along the minus strand of NW_026991712.1, from coordinate 119,408,142 downwards.
ATGAAAGTAGGCCCTTTTTGGTTCCCTCAAAATAGTAGAACGATGACCTAGAACGTGGTGAAAGCCCAGAGAAAAGAAAGATGAATGAAATCTAGATCGACTGTGGTAACAAGAAAATGAATCCATGGGGACGTCATAATTCACTATGATCTTCTCATTCCAACCCTCCCATCCTCACCAACCGCAACACAGGAGCATATGAATGTGTGCATGTGCGCGCGTGCCTCAGTGCACCGGCCCACTACCCTCTTCGTATAGTCCCCTGGCTTCCTTCTGAGTTTCACTCTCTTTGTACTTGCCCTTTTCCCGTTATCTTTTGTTGTTACTGCCTTGCCTTTAGGGAGCCTGCACACAGCCCTCGATTGCGGGCTCTGACTGCCCTGGCACTTCCCTTCTGTCCTTCAAACACAGAATCCCCAAATAACGCTTCCTTCGTTATTTCTCATTAAACTCCACGTCCTCTGGAACTTGTCAGCTGTCCCCCAGATAACAGAAATCACATCCATCTAAATCATTCTCCACAGTGCCCAGCAAGGAAGCAGGTGTAAGTGGAGATGCACGTCACCATGCCGGCTCTCTGATTATAACGATGTGGTGATGATGTGGACAAGATGGTAATGATCCCATTTGCTTCAGTCTGCACCTCCTTTTAGAAGCTAGACTCACCAGTGGCTCAAAGACATCAACATCAATGAATCTGAAAGTGCTAAGAAAAAGGGAAAGGCTAGCTCTATAAAGGTGAGGTGGTAACAATACAAGAAAGGGGAAAAAGAGGAAACACTCATAAAGGGAAACTCAGGACAGTGCCACAGAAATGCAAATGGGTATGGGCTTTGCAGTCTGACAGGACTGGGTTAGAATCCCTGTTTGGTCACATTCTAACTGCCTGGTGTTGGGCAAGTTGCTTAACTTCTCTGAATCCCCACTTTCTAAGCTTAGAAAGATGTTAAAATGTTCATCTTAGAGGATTTTCCTGAACATCCCGTGAGATCACCTTTAAGGCATTTGGCTCGTGTCAGGTGTCCTATAAATGTCAGTTCCCTCCCCTCCTCTCTCAGAAAGAAGGATCCATCGCAATAAGAATTTCCACCGGCACCCAAAGGGCTGCTTTTGTTTGTAATCAATGCATCTTTTAAGGTTCTCACGTTCGGGTGTTTCCTAATGTCTTGCGAAGATGTGCACGTCCTCTACAACTGCCACCTTCAGGGAGAATGTGTATGCAAGTGCCTGTGCAGAGCTGTGCCTGACCCCGCCCATCCATCAGAATTTACTAACTCAACAAGTCCTCTCATCTTTAAGGGGTGGGGCTCTAAACTAGACATCCCTTGGTTGCATTGCACCTAGAACATAGGTCACTGTATTGTATTATCTGCATCAACATCTACATCTCTCCCCTCCCCCCCTTTGCGAGAGCCATGGTGGCAAAGTCTAGATACTATTTCTCTTTGGGTTGCCACCTAGCACAAAGCCTGGCACACATACCATATTGATAGGATTGACCTGAATCACCAATCTTCTGGATCTGCAATGCTTCAGTATATATTCTACATGTTATCATTCCCCAGCAGCCTTTCCCAGAGTCTCAGAAATTCAAGCATTGAAAACATATTATCTTTGTCCATTAAGAATTGACTGTTTAGGTGATCAAAGGTACAAACTTCCAGTTATAAAATAAATCAATCCTGGAGATGTCATGTACAGCATGGTGACTATAGTTAATAATACCGTGTTGTATATTTCAGAGTTGCTAAGAGAGTAGATCTTAAAAAGTTCACCTCACAAGAAAAAACATTGTAACTGTGTGTGGTGATGGGTGTTAACTAAACATATTGTGGTGAACATTTCCCAATATATACAAATATTGGACCATATGTTGTACACCTGAAACTAATATAATGTTATATGTCAATGGTATCTCAGTTTTAAAAGAAAGAAAAAAAAAGTTAGAAACAACTACACACACACACAAAGATTGGCTGTTTAAAAACACTTTTCTTTGGAGAGCTAAAACCTACTCAAAGGAAAGGGGGTATAAGATTTAAAAGAAATGCCTGGGACTAGCCTCAAAGTGCTCTTTGCTTTTTACTTATTGTCCTAACCTTGGGCACCCCACCCCCACCCTTACATCCAAGGCTGAGAGACACTTGTGTAAGTCTCAGAGACACAGGGTGTTCAAGGTGGGTGCCTGGAGGGCTCCGTGCTTAGTAACTGTTGCAAGGGTGACCGATGGTTGTGGGAGGTGGCGGCTCTGTCTGCCTCAAGTAACAAAGTTGATCCTGATGACTAAGTTACAGCAGAAGTATCTCTCAATCTCTGAGTTCCTCCTTTGTTCTGACACATCTCTTTCTCCAGAGGAAATCGGAGCAAGCTTAGGCAAGGGTCCCTGTGCGGAGGGAACCCTCTTTTATGGTTTAACTCATTCATTACCAGACTCTCGTGAAGAAACTGGGGCCCACAATTACTGAAAACCAAATGAGTCCAAGAAACATTTAGAAATATATTTAAGTAACACCCACAGTCAGTTGTTAGGGGAAGTCAAGAAGTTGAGGGGTAGTTTCTAAACTTTAATGCAGATTTCATGGAGGGTTAATCCCATGTTCTTTGTTTTTTTCTTAAAGATTTTATTTATTTGTCAGAGAGAGAGAGAGAAAGAGAGAGAGACAGAGAGCACAAGCTGGGGGAGCGGCAGGCAGAGGAAGAAGCAGGCTCCCTACTGAGCAAGGAGCCCAATATGAGACTCCATTGAGCCCAGGACCCTGGGATCATGACCCGAGCCGAAGGCAGACACTCAACCGACTGAGCAACCCAGGAGTCCCTCCCATGTTCTTCCTTAAAAGAATAACCTTTGGAGACAGACCCTCTGCTCTCCCTCAACAGCTCTGTGCCTTTGCACCAGTTACTGATGCGAGCTAGCTAAGCCTCAGTTTTCTAATCATTTAAACGGACATAAAATGGAATACTATAACCAATAGGGGTATTAACATTAGTTAAAATCACTAACTCATCTATATGTACTAACTCCCTAGTCTTTGGCAGGCAAAACCCGGGTCCCATAGATAGAACTATCCCCATGGCTCCCATATGCTGAGGCCAGGAGCCGGCTGCCAATAGTCCTCAGGCATGGTCTTTTGTACCTGGCTGGTCCCTGGGGCACTTGAGTGCATGACCCCTGAGCTGGGGCCACCACATTATCTTTTATAGATGAGGAAACCAAGGCAAAATGTCACAGGGCTCACCTTTGCCTGTAGGCAAATTTGCAATTCGATGACAGGCAATGCTCAAGTGCTTTCTTAAATGGTCACTGGGACTCCAGTGCAAGCCAGAGAACTGGGCTGCATGGACTTTTTCAATCACTTCATCTATATACCGTTTATCAAATGTTTTTATAACTTGAGTTCATCTAGTCCAAAGAATGCAGAATATTCTCTAGAGGATAAGGCTAGCTCATTCTATGCTAATTGTAATAAAAGTGAAGATAATGATGGGGCTTAGCTGTAGCAGTAATTGGAATTTATTAGGCACTTACTATGTCCCAAGCATCCTGCTGAGCATTAAACGTGTCTTATGTCTTATTTCACATAATCAGCCCAACAGCCGGAATCCTCCTTTGTTCTTCGTCCTCAGACCAGCAAAAATCTGCAAGAATAAATTGCTTCAATTTTTCTGTAGGATCTGGGTGCTCAAGTACTGTGCCCAAATCAAATCTTTTCTAAATTCTGAATGTGGTATGGGTGGTTTTAAGTAGGCAATTAAGAGACAGGTATCTCTGGAAATAAAACACAAGAGGAAGTTAATTCTTAATCGTTTGCATCTGGAGCCATTTGATAGTGACTGATAATTAATATATATCAGATTGCTCAATCACGTTTAGAAGATGGATTGCGGGTGGAGTGGGAGAGGTGCCTTCTAGTCTGTTCCAATGAAATGTTTCTGTGTTATCACCAAATAATAAGTTCTGTAAGGTGAGGGGGTTAGAAATGCCTAGCTTCCTGTGGACAAACGCCAGGTGGAGGAAATAAACAGATATAGTTCCCACTGGTTACAGACGCCCTAAAAAAAAAGTGTTTCCTATCATGCTGCCAAGACAATGCCAGCTGGTTATAACATAAATTCAGGGGGAGAAGAAAGAAGGAGACTCAGTAGTGTCTGGGAGTGAGTGAAGTAGAAAATAAGAAAAAGACTCATTCTAATTTTGTTTATAAAGTATAAACTCCTACAATTGAGTTAAGTGGCAGCCCTGATTCTTAAGTAAACGAAAGTCTTGTCAACCTGACAAATTAAAACCTGGAGCCCAGGGTACTATTAGTTTGTGAGTGGTTGGGAGTAACAGAATGCTGGAGCAGGACAGGTTCTAAAGTCATGCAGGCCAGAGATCACGACTGGCAGCCCCCAGATGTTGCCCTCTTTGATTTTCCTAGAATTAACTTAGATGGCTTTTTAACATTGTTTTAATTAATTGTCAACATTTAAAAAATTAAAGGACTTCACAGAAAAATCCAGATCGCTGATATCCTCTAAAAAATGAGAAAACAGGCAAACGCAGGACCTACATTTTCACCTATCAACCCCTCAGACCCACATGGTTGGTCCCCACTATCACCATGGTTCCCCAGTGCCGCGGCCTACTGTGAGCCACCATTAATCCTTGAAATGGCATTTTGTTACTTGTCTGACCCCTGTGAGCCCTTCAGTGCATGTACCCTGAGCTGGGGCAACCCCATTATCTTATAGATGAGGAAACCAAGGCAAAACCTCACATGACTCACAAATACCAGAGTCCCAGTGTTATGACAGGTCAGGCCATTTGCCGACCATCCTAGTTAACATCTCTTGCCAGTTCCCCAAAGGAATCCTATGGTCCAGGCACACTAGATGCACCCTCGTCATGCAATGGTCAAGGCTCTGTTTCCCTCTGTCCCAAATGTCTTTCCCTGTCTCAGATTCTTGCTCATCCTTTCAGACTCAGAGTATTTCCACCCTCACTCCCCAGGCAGAGAAGTGTCCACACAGCACTTTGTACCCACTTCCATGACAGACGGCAGAGTCCTCCACGGGAAGGTCAATGTTAAGGCCCTCTCTCTGATGTCACTAGTGCCATGACACGCCAGGAGCTCTGAATAAATCCGGGGTTCAAAGGGGATAATCAGTTTGTCCTCAGATACATAGATAATTATATTCATAATGTCTAGCAGAAAAAAACAGGTTAAAAACATATTCAACCCGTAAGGCACACTCAGACTGATAAGCTATCAAGTAAGTGACCTTGAAAACTCTCTGTGACAAATGCAATTTCTACCAGCTCAAGCCTTACACCAGACATTGAGACTCCTTGATCAGTGTGGCTGGTGAGGTATCAGAGGGTCCCCATGTGGGGACCCCAGATATCTTCCCCACCAGCCTGCCAAATTGTTTAAAAGCCCACTATATAAACTTACTTGCATTAAGGCTTTTCCTTTTAAAATGCAACACCCTTTCTCCCCTCCTCCCCAAGAGCCAGTACATTAGGCAATTCTCGGAGGTTAGCACAGGGTCAGTTAGCTTATCAACTATTTTTCTATCTGATGCATTTATCCTGGAATATCTGGGTAAGCTGTGATAGAGTTAGATAAAGTAAAGTTCTCAGAGAGGGGACAGGCCTGAATGTCCGAAGAGATGGGGAATAGGCAGTATGCACAATGTTTAAGTAGGAGGCTTGTTAGAACCAAGACGCCTGTGTCCAATCCGCTACCTCCTAGCTGAGGGTCTTTTGCTTAGCCACTTACCTTCTGTGCCTCCATTTCTTCACTTAGATAGAAAATGGTGTTAACAAGAGGCTCTGCCTCAATGGGGCATTGGAGAATTCAGTGAGTCAACATACAGCAGGCATTCAAAACGGTGCCTGACAGAGAGTGGTGTAAGCTGGTGTAAGCGTTTGCTTCTCTTACTATTAGGAGGGAATGGCAAGAAACAGCCCTGCAAAGGGCTACTCCTGCTCTACTACCTACTGGTCCCCTTTCCCAAAGGACGGGTGAAGGATACAAGGTCCAGAGACGATGAATAGCTTACCGGAGGGGGCAGGCTAGTGGACAGCAGAGCTAGGGCTTCCCATCCAGGGGTCCGCGCCCCCGCCCCCCCTCCCCCCGCCTTGGGACTGGCTGATGAGTAAGAGAGGAAAGGGTTGTGAGAGACCCAGAGAAGCCGAGAGCGAATCTAGCCTCTCTCCCTTCTCGGGATAAAAGGACCCAGCCCTTTGGGACTTCTCCCCGGAGTCAATTCCATGTCCCTGCTCTCGGGTGGGCTCGAAGTCGGAGCAAACGCCACCCTCTGACACACACACACCCACACCCCCGCGCCTGGGCGTACCCTCTAAGTCTGGCACAACGCGGCAACTCGCTGCCCCGCTGGGAGGACGAGTCAACAGTGGGGTGGACGGGAAAAGTGACATAATCCGGCCGCGGCGCCCTCCGCGCCAGCCTCCCACGCAGCGCGGGGTGGGCCTGGGCCCTCGCAGGAGGGGGGGCTGGGGCTGCGGCTGCGGCCGAGCCGCGGCGGTCTCCCGCGCGCGCTCCGTCCCGCCCGCCCGCAGCTCCTGAGGCCCCGGCGCCCGCACTCCGCGGCAGCGCGGCGGTCGCGCGGTCTCTGGGCCCGCTCCGGGGGCCGCCGCCGCCCCCCGGACCTGGATGACGGAGTCTTGAAAGACTTTCACCAAATATGGGCCGGGGCTGGAAGCGTCCTGCGGCGCGCGCCGCCGGAAACCTCGAGTCCTGCCCACCGCCGCGACTTCGGGCGCGCGGGCCCGGCGGCCGGCAGGGGGCGGCGGGCGGCAAGCGGCCCTGGAGCGCCGACCGCTCCAGCCCCCGGTCTCCCCGCCGCGGGGACCCTGCGCGCCGTCTCCGCGGGGGTCCCCAGGGCAGCCGAGGCCCTCCCCGCGCGCCGGCCACCCAGGTCCCGCCGCCAGCCCGATGACCCCTGGCTCTCCCTACCGTCACTCCACAGGGTGGGGGTGGGGGCCCGGAGCGGGGTGGAGGGAAAGGATGGCGGGGGCGCCACCTTAAAGCTGACCTTTCGCCGTCACCATAAATTGTTCTGTTCATTGAAGTGGCTATAAAAAGTGTAGTTGTGAGACTGGGTGTGCAGGCGAGGACCTGACCAAGAGGGCACATGCCCGCGCAGACACACCGCTGTAGAGGCACTCCGACAGTCCAAGGCGGTGGTTCTCAGGGTGTGATTCCCCGGGCCAGCAGCTGCAGCATCACCTCGGGACGTGTTAGAAATGTAGCTAATAAGAAACTCTGGGGTAGGGCCCAGCAATCAGTCTCTTAATCAGCCCTCCAGGTGATTCTGAGACACGCCAAAGTTTGAGAACCACTGGTCTAGGGCTGGGAAACAGGAGTTGGCAGTTTTAGGGTGATTATTATTCTCAGTTACCGCCAGACAGTGAACCCTTCTTTTGGTGACCTAAAATTCCCTGGCAGCAGCGGGTGAGAAATGTCCCCATCACTCAGCTCAAAGCTTGGAGCTGCCGAAGACAAGCAGCTCCTTCTCTGTGTCTTGCAGCCCAAGGAAACAACACGGGCTCATCATTCCCTCACGGGGCGCCCGTGCAGGGAGGGAGTGAGGAAAAAGAGCAAAAGAGCCATGCAGAATTAGCATCCGAAGACACTTACCCATAAACATTTGCACATTTCCCCTCTAATCTGTCAACGTGAACTGATCTGCAGCTCTCAGCAGAGGAGGTGAGAAGGCGACCGGACATCTGGGGTTTCTGGACCATCCTTAAGCTGGACATGAGGAGCTGCAGTCCTCTCATCTGATGCTGTCGTTTACTAGCAGGCGCACCAGGACATAGTATATGGAAAGGCTGTGCACATAGGTTCCTCCAGTCTCTCCCTCTCCCCCACCTCCTGGCCCTGTTTGCTCCAGCCGCCCCCCACCCCCAACAACATACTCCCTGCCTTAAATGGGTAGCTGATGGTAAGGTTCTCTAAGTTTCTCCTTAGGACAAACTCATCCTCCAAGAGTCCCCAAATGAAGCCCAGAAACAAACCCACACACCCTTGTTAGAAAACTTTAATCTGATTTTTAAAGGAATCTCTGGAATGGCCTGTGTTTCAAAGCTGTGCAGCAGACTGAATCTCTTTGCGGACCTCCGTCCCCCCTCAATAAAAGAGCAAGGTATATCCACCGGCCAGTTGGATCATCCACTATAATTTTATTTTAAATCATGATAGACAGATTGCGTGAAAAACAAGGAATTCCGAAGAATTTCCTGCTCTGGGAACAGAAGTTAAGTCTATATTTAACAACATTTGAAGCTGTCAAGAATGCTTTGTGGTTGGATAACAGAGGCAGAAAAATGTTAAAAACGCAGGCTACTGCTATACCCAAATATGGAAATATTGTTACGTCTGGTGTCTGATTCACCATCTGGAAATACTTACAACCATGAAGTCAAATAGAAAAGACTCCACAACAGAAGCCAGGAACACTCCTCTCCATTCTCTCCCCACGACCTCCTCCCACCCTCTGCGCCTACTCACCCCCATCCCTAGTCACTTCATTAAGAGGGAAACAATAATGAAGCTTTAATGCAGGAAAAAAAAAAAAAGTGTTCCAAATAATAATGGATGGACTGTCTTGAGTACGAAGTAGGGCCCAGATTTTCCTCTTTATTTGCATAGCACCTGACAAGCCATAGTCTTGAAAAGTAAGCCCCGCACCCCAAACCCCCTCCGACAAAGCCTTAGAGATCCTACTCCCAACTAGCAAAAGCCTCTTAGACTTATGAAAGGGCACTTTTGAATGAATGAAACTTAAATCTTTCCTGCCACAGTTCTCTTTATTGGAGGATGTTTTCACTGCAATAGCTTCTCATTGTGATTACCAGAGTCATTCACAGAAAAGTTGGCACTGAAGGACTTCTTAAGCAAGACTGCTACATTGTGAAGACTGAGCAGCCCTACACTTTAAAAAGGACGAAGAGTTGTAGAGCACATATAAAAGAAAGATTAGCATAATTACTTGTGTATGTTTTTATTAAAATTGCACAAGAAGATAGTTTTTGAAATTTTGAGGGAAAATTTATCAATCACACTAATGATATTGATGATGTTAAAGCAAATTGCTTTGTAGGGGAGTCTTCTACTGAGTGTGTGGAAGACAGAATAGGATCTTATATTCTGCTAACAGTTTTACTGCAGAACATTATATTCTAATCTATTTCTTTGTACTTGACTAGAAAAGCATTGCAATCCATTTGGAATGGGAGGCTTCTAAGTGGTCCCAAGGAAATGTGTTAAAAACCCCACATAACTTTTAGCTTTAGATCCACTGGGCACAATGGTGCTGGAATCTAGTTTGGCATTGCAGTATACACAGGTGATGATCTCAGGACAAATCACTGCAAGGTGGTCCCCCCCGGCTTTTGGCTGGCTGCTTAGTTAGCATCGCCTCCCGCCCGCGGAGGGAGGCTGGAAGGGCTTACCCAGTCTCCCGCATCCGTGAGGAAGTAGAAGTCAGCCTCCCGGAGAATTCCCTGCGTTCGTTTCCTCTCGGACTTCCAACCCAGGCAGTGGGCTGGAACTAAAGTGGGAACCTCCAAAAACAAACAAGTACGACATACCAAAAAAGGGAGGGGGGCGGAAGGGGGAAGACCTCTGCCTGGGAATCTGCCAGACAGTGGGGGAAGTTGATTTTTTTTTTCCTCTTCTCATTCATAAATGCCAGTGCGGGTATTAATTTGCAATACACTTAACTTGGCTAATAAACACCATGCCAAAGCTTTGGGACTTGATTCGAGCATGCCTCTATGAAATCCACAAATAGTCCTGGCTCACAGACGCACTCCCCCTCCCCGTTCACCTCTCAGTAGATAACTTGACTCTCACCTTCTCTGTAAACAAGCAAACAGCTCGCTGCCTTCCCGGGTGAGGGCTTCCAGGGCTGCCCGGTCAACTCGGCATCACCAAACAAAACCACTTTTGTTCCTCCCTCCCAGGTCCTCCCACCCTCCCAGTGCAGGCAAAGTTCTGAACTCGCCCCCCTCGCCCCTTCCACCACTTTCACCACCAACACGCCAGAAAGAGCCCTCCCCAATAGAAGTAGTTATTTAAAGTGGAAAAAATGGGAGATTGTTTTCTTGACGGATCCAGGACCAAAAAAAAAGAAAGAAAAGAAAAAAAAAAAAAAGGTGCAACGGAGCCAGGGGAGGCGCTTGGCAGCAGCCCGCGCCAACCAGCATTCCTGAGATGTTTGAGAATTCTGGAACTCGCAGACAGAGCCGACGTCACTGCAACACGCGGCGCCGCGGCCGGCCCGTATAAAAGGCGGGCTCTGGGCGCTGGGGCAGACCGCGAGCGAGAGCGCCCCCGAGCAGCACCCGCGCCCTTCGCGCCTCCTCGGGAAGGACCTCAACAGAAGGACCCCTGCAGCCCGCTCGCCACCCCGGCCCTCGCCCTCCTGCCACCAGGCCCGCCGCCCCGCCGCCCGGACCGGAGCCCGACCCGCCTCCCGCCGCCCGGAGCCCGGGACCCGACCCCGTCCGCTGCGCACCAGTGTGTCGGCGTCTTTGCTTCCGCGCTCGTCCGGACTCTGCGCGCCACAATGAGCTCCCGCACGGCCAGGACGCTCGCCTTCGCCGTCACCCTTCTCCACTTGGCCAGGCTGGTGAGTTCTTTTGCCTCCGCTTCCCCATCCGCTCTCCCAGGTCCTTCCCCTTTCCCCAGATTGCCCCCAGCAGAGAAAACTAAACTCAAAAGTTCGGGGGCCTTCTTTAGGCACCCCCCCCCCCCCCCCACGGAGACGCGTCGGGGGCCTTGCTGGCAGACGCAGCCGCCCGGACTGGCCGGGTGGACAGGATCAGAGACCCCGTGCGGACAGGGTCGGAGGAACTCCTCCACCCCCCTCCCTTCCCTGGGCTCCTCTGCGAACCGCGCCGAGTCTCACGCGTGCCTTCTCTTCTCTCCCCCTCTAGGCGCTCTCCACCTGCCCCGCCGCCTGCCACTGCCCCCAGGAGGCGCCCAAGTGCGCCCCAGGAGTCGGGCTGGTCCGGGACGACTGCGGCTGCTGTAAGGTCTGCGCCAAGCAGCTCAACGAGGACTGCAGCAAAATGCAGCCCTGCGACCACACCAAGGGGCTGGAATGCAATTTCGGCGCCAGTTCCACCGCTCTGAAGGGGATCTGCAGAGGTAAGATGCTTGTGGTTTGGCCCCTTTAAAAAAATAATAGTCCTCGTAGTCCAGAAGTTTAGTAATTTTGAGACCATGTATGGTGATGCTTTGTTGTTGGTAGCTTGGCAGAAAGGCACATGATTTCAGCAGTCTGGAATGCAATTCAGTGTGTCTGGGCCCAACGAAAAGCGCATACGGAAAAGTGATTCCTGACTAACTTATTGTTCTGGTCTGGAGTCCCCGAGGAATTGTAGGGAACTTTACCATAAATTGAATTTAACAGCAGAAAATATGTATGCGTTTCAGGCCATGGTTGGGAATCTTAACTTTATCCTCTTTTCCCTTTCTCTTTCGGTGCTCTTTGCAGCTCAGTCAGAGGGCAGACCCTGTGAATATAACTCCAGAATCTACCAGAACGGGGAAAGTTTCCAGCCCAACTGTAAACATCAGTGCACATGTATCGACGGCGCTGTAGGCTGCATTCCTCTGTGTCCCCAAGAACTCTCTCTCCCCAACCTGGGCTGTTCCAACCCCCGGCTGGTCAAAGTTACCGGGCAGTGCTGTGAGGAGTGGGTCTGTGACGAGGATGGTGCCAAGGACCCCGTGGACGACAGGGATGGCCTCCTGGGCAAGGGGCTGGCCTTCGATGCCTCGGAGGTGGAGTTAACCAGAAACAATGAATTAATCGCCGTTGGAAAAGGTGGCTCCCTGAAGCGGCTCCCAGGTAAGCTGAGACTGAGCCCGAAAGACGTTGTGCTGAAACACATTCCTAGTTCGGAGCTTTGTAGAAATGAGTACTTGAACGTGCTGGGGTCAGTGTGCCTCTGAGAGATTTGTCCTCTTGTCTGTCTCTAGTTTTTGGAACGGAACCTCGAATCCTATACAACCCTTCTTTACACGGCCAGAAATGTATCGTTCAAACAACTTCGTGGTCCCAGTGCTCCAAGACCTGCGGCACTGGGATCTCCACACGAGTCACCAATGACAACCGTGAATGTCGCCTGGTGAAGGAGACCCGGATTTGTGAAGTGCGGCCTTGTGGCCTGCCCATGTACGGCAGCCTGAAAGTAAGCTCGTGGGGGTGCTGGTAGCCCCCTCCCCGGCAGGCAGCTGGGCCGAGATGCGGGCCTCTCGTCCAAGGACGAGAAACCCCCGTTCCTAACTTTCCTTCTCGCTCCTCTCTTACAGAAGGGCAAGAAATGCAGCAAGACCAAGAAATCCCCCGAACCTGTCAAGTTCACTTACGCTGGATGTTCGAGCGTCAAGAAGTACCGGCCCAAGTACTGCGGCTCGTGCGTGGACGGCCGGTGCTGCACGCCTCAGCAGACCCGCACGGTGAAGATGCGCTTCCGCTGCGAAGACGGGGAGGCGTTTTCCAAGAACGTCATGATGGTCCAGTCCTGCAAGTGCAACTACAACTGCCCGCATGCCAACGAGGCGGCCTTTCCCTTCTACAGGCTGTTCAACGACATTCACAAATTTAGGGACTAATTGCTACCCGGGTGACCGGAACTGGGGAGAAGAGGGCCCGAATCACGGAGCTATGGGTGGGGGCGGTGGGGGTGAGGGACTCATTGTAGAAGGGATGCACTGCTCATTCGTGAGTAGTACTGAGGTATTTTGAAACTGCCAAGGGTGCTGGTGCAGACGGACACTTAACGCAGCCACAATGGAGAATACTTCGCTTCATAATATTGGAGTACACATTACTGCTTCATTTTGGAGCTTGTGCCGTTGATGACGTTCTGTTTTCTGTTTGTAAATTATTTGGTAAGCATGTTTTTCTCTAGGCTTTTTTTCCTTTCGGTTCTACAGTTGTTAAAAAAAAACAAAACAAAACACGGTTAGTTGATCAGTTAAAGCCTTCATCTTTTGACAGAAGTAAATGGGAAGGGGGTTCCATCCCTTCCTGGAGGTGACACTCTGTGAGTGTCCGTGAGAGGCAGCTATCTGCACTCTAAACTGCAAACAGAAATCAGGTGTTTTAAGACTGAATGTTTTTATTTATCAAAAGTGTAGCTTTTGGGGAGGGAAGGGAAATGTAATACTGGAATAATTTGTAAATGATTTTAATTTTATATTCAGTGAAAAGAATTTATTTATGGAATTAATCATTTAATAAAGAAATATTTACCTAATACCTGCGTGTGTGGCATTCAGTATTTTTAGAGACTACCCAGAGTCATTGGGAAGAGCCTAGCTTATTGTGCATCCTTTCAGTCATTCAAACAGAACTACTTGAGTGCCGACTTTGTGCCAGGAACTGTTCTAGGAGCTTAGGGTAAGAGCAGGGAACTAACCTACAAAAATAAGACAATGATTGCTTTTATCTTCAGCTGAGAAAAATCTTTGCATTTAAAGTGATCTTTTTAAAACATGTATTGAATATGAGGCATTGTAGGAAGCACAAGGAATCTGAAGCTAAATTTGTGATTTAAATAATAATGCTTTATTTTCCTAAGAATTCAAAGCCAAAGGATCTCCATCACCCCATCACTGCATGGTGGGTATAGTAGAGTCATTTATCATTTTAATCACTAGGTTATTAGGCTTGTCACCTCGGTAGAGGAGAGAAACTTCAATGAAAACAGTCCATAACCCAGGCTGCCCATATCTAAATCCATGGGCAAGATTAAGTATGGCTGGATAATGTGTTATAAAAGGTCACTTGTTTATAACTTTATATTTTCCCAATATTGCTCCTAAAGCGTAGGCGAACTACTTAAAAATCCACCCTTAGTTGGGATCAGAGAAAAAAAATCTTGGGAGTCTATAGGAGTCAGTTTGTTTTCACTGAATGAGCTTGAAGCAATGACTTGTGTTAATCCTAATAAGCCAGTGATTAGGTAAACATGCTGTTAAATGCAAAGGAATGCAAGGAATTTCAAGTACTTTTCCAATAGCGTGAGGACCGAGCTACCCCATCCCCCCTTTCCTTTTTATAATATACGTTATACTGATGGAGGAGGGAGCAGTTAGATAGAGTTGGCTATCCAGAAGGTCAAAGGCTAGATGCAGAGCATTCCTAAAAGAGAAGGACCTCAATCTTAGGTCTAGGAGAGGTTGAGAAGGCTGCGTCAATGTTTGTGAAAATGTTGGTAGCCTGTTTTAGAAGAATCCACCTCTTTAGAAAGCACTGACAATAAACCTTTTATAGAGGAGTTTTCCTTTCATCGACCCTCTTGGCTCTTGTTCAAATCCATAGTGAAATATTTCGGTCTGCACTTGGTTAAGAGAGTACTTGAATTTTTAGGCATCGAGAAAGTGCTTTGAAAGAGGAGGAGGGGGACAGCTCGTGGTGATTTTTCAAAACAGTTTAATATCGATGGTTTAATGAAGACCTACGGAAATGCACTGCCCAAGCATCTGTGTTAAAACCTTACTGAAATGCATAAAGGTTAATAGAAATGTGATGGTAAAAATCTATGGGCAAAGGCTCTTCTGATTTTGGCAATGTCTTGCCTGAAATATGACAACTTGTACCTACTGAGTTGTCAGTTTTTCTTGCCTGAGGCATTCAAATTTTAAGGTATTTGGGAACTGAAACACCACCTGGTGCAGTCTTGGATGCAGTTAAACTTAGTGCAATATTAACACGTGAAACAATAAAAGTGTGAGGTTTTTGTTGTGCAGTCTCGTTGAACAGACATCTAAATTCACAGGAAAGATTTTCACATTCCCAGGCAGCAATCCTGAGGTCTTTTCCTCCGACACTGAAGCCTAGCAAATTGCTTCTTACATAGAGATCAAAGAGTAGTATGTTATAGATCCTTTAAGTGTGTAGGGAGGTAATATGTATACGAAGAAGCTCAAATGCGAAATAAAACCAGACATGGGAAAATACTGGATCTTTGGGTCATTAATCGTATTGTAGTAAATATAGTAAGAGTGATGCATAAATGCTGATTCCATTTAAATAAGAGTGCTCAATTAATAAAGAAGAATAGATGCAAGTTATGTCCATTTTATTTAACTATAAAAAGTGAATAAATTCGAAGTAGTTGAGAATAAAATTATACAAAATAGAACATATAACTTTTATCTAGGCCTGGCATGGAGCTCTGCCTACTTCAAGTACTGAGAAAACAAAATCAAACACCATGCACCTGCATATGTGAAACAGAAGTTACATTTAATACAAGCACTCATAATATAGATGTACCTCTCCACGCACAGCAAAGATTTGTGTTGTTCCGGCTTTCCAATCCAAAAGACCGTGGTGGTCTTGAGCTGTTTCTTGTTTTTGTTTTGGGTGACCTGAGAATCTTAGGAATTTAGTGAATTTTAAGAAGTATTCTATGGGACATTTAGCAGCACAGTAAGTGGTCTCACTGTGATGATTTTCACTTAAACACATGTGTTGTCCACTTCACAAAGAGAAGCAACTGAGTCAAAATTAGCAAAGTATATTTTAGAGTTATCTTTCCAGCAGAGACTAGATTTGCTTTGTTCACAGTCTTCTCCTACCCTCTGGCTACTATTTGTAAGTCAGATGAGCAACAGCAAGGGTCCAGTAGGAACCACAGTACAGAACTAAGCCGTGTCCTGGGCAGGTGGCAGGTGATGCAAGGGAAAGAATCCCAGACTGGAATTGGGAGACATGTCTTTTAGCATCAGCTCTGCCATTAATTAACTGAGTGACTCTGGATGGTTCTCTCCTGTTCTAAAATGGCACAATAGCTTCCAGCTATATTTGTCACCATAAATATTCTTTTTCATATGCTCTCTTTGGTGCATTGACTTCCATACCTGAAAAACTTTGTCTCTCGAGCAACTGAATACATGAGGTGAACACCACTCAGGTCTTTCTGTGAGCAAATGCACTCACCCCTACGAAGCCTCTGAAAATGTAATGTTTAGGCCCTCTTTCCTCTCTAAAGTACTCTTGGTTACAGGATGTGGCAATCCCTGGATCTCAGTCTATAGGTCCATGCTTTCATCTCCCTGTATAGCCCCAATATCTGGGCCTCATTAAATCCCTGCCCTAAATAACTCATTCTTCAAAACAAAGCACACTGTGAAGCATGACAATGATGTATGTGTCCTATTGATAGAACAGACTTATTTGTGACTTACTTTATTGGTGGTGGGCAACACTCATCCGTGTAATCTTACAAAGTGCAATTCAAATAAACAAGTACTCGGATGCATTTGTTAGTGCTTTACAATTCTCATATCTTCTGCTCACATATTCTGAATCCGCCCCTTTCACATGTCCAGTGCAAACATCCAAATCTAAGCCATCATCGTCTTTTGCCTGAATTACTGAAATGGCCTCACGTGACATACTGTCTTCACCAAAGGTGGCTGCAATAATATCTTCCACCCCACGTAATATCTTTGCCCTCTGCAATGTGACCCTGTTGCCTAGATGGGGTTTATTTTTCCACCCTCTTGGATCTGCGTGGGCTCTTTGACTACTTTAACCAATAACTACCCAGGAGGCATGCACTTTGGTGCCAGTTCCAACTGTGGCAATGGCTAGAAGCTCCTACTTCATTTCTCTTAGAAATGAGCTTCCATATAAGAAGTATAACTACCCAAGACCAGCAGGCTGTGAGAAGCCCATGCCACAGTGATAGGCCCCAGAGAGTACAATGCCATGTGGAGAAAGAGAAAGGCCAGGAAGTACCTCCATGGGAACCACATGTGCAGGAGGGAACCATCTTGGAAGCAGATTGTCCAAGCTGAAGCTTGTCTTGTGAATCAGAGATGGAACACCACTTGAGTCCTTCCCAGATTTCCTGACCCACAAAATACTGAGCAAACTAATGTGGTTATTTTCAGGCCCTAAGTTTTGGGTGTTGTTTGTTACACAGCAATACACAACCCAAACATCATTGGTTTCCTGCAAAAATCCATTTTCCTTATGGGAACCAGAGTGATTCTTTACAAATGTGAAACAGAGCATGTGAATCCTTGGCTTAAAGGCTCCATGGCTACCCTTTACTCTTGGAATAACATTCAACTCCTTACTTAGCATACAAGTCCTGGGCCCTGCCTACTTCTTCCCAATCACCCTCACCATAATCCCGCTTGCCTTTTTCTCCCTGAAGTAAGCCATGTTAAGTTCTTCCTCAGGGCCTTTGCACTAGCTGTTCCTCTGCCTCAAATGCCCCTCTTGCCTCAGTGCCCTTTATGCTTCTTCTTGTTATGCAGGTCTCGGCATAAATGTTACCTTCTCAGACCTTCCCTCGCCACCCAGTCTAAAGTAGTTCATTATATCAGGCAATTTTGTTTTCATCACTCCCTGATATTTTCTTGTGTATTTATTATGCCTCCCTCTTCTAGAATAGACTCTATGAGAGGAGAGATTTTTGCCTGTCTTTTTTGCCACTGTCAAAGCACCACTTGATACTGTGCCTGGCACATTAATTTAGATTAATGTTGTCTTAAACTGAGGCTGAATTAGAAGGCGCCCCTTCCCTGGCACAATGTGTTCTTCCTACTTCACCTTGGGCTTTCCCCTAGCTGTTAGTCATTCCTCTGTCCTTGCATTCCTATACCCAGTCAGTAGACACTTGTCTGGCACCACTATATTCTGGGCACAGTGCTATGCAGTAGTTGACAAAGAAGCAGGGCTCCTTCACTTTGTGGTATAGGAGACATGCACGTAAGCAAAAATGAGTTAAGGTTAGGTTCAGCTGCAAGTAACAGAAAACTAAATAAAAATGGCTTGAGGAACACAGAGGTTTATTTCCCTCTCATGTGAAAATCCAGGTAGGCAGTACAGGGCTGATGTGTTGCCCCAAGGTTTCAGGGACCGAAGCTCCTGCTGTCTTGTTCACCATGTGCGGTCTCCATTCCTTAAATCATCCCACCTAGGTGCAAGGAAGGCTGGGAAATGTAGTTCATATGCTGGGCTGCCACGTCACCAGCTAAAAATCAGAGAACCTTTTACTATAGAGGAGAGAACTAGTAGTCTACACCACATAGCCCAAAATATGTTGTAACAAGTATAATAGGGTACAGAGGATGGTTGAGGAGAAAGCTACCAACTCTTTGAAGCTGGGATGAAAGAGGGCTTCTTGGAGGACTTGTCACCTCAGTAGTGTTTTCAAAGATAAACAGGTTGGAAACTATTCAAAGGCTTGGTGCTTGAGTTGGAAATTTCTGAAATAATTCATGATATCCTCCTCATCTCAGCCATTAAGAGAAGTCAAAGACATCTTCACTACCTGGGTTTGGAGTCTTATAGACCGTTAGTATTTGAAGCTGCTTGTATTTTTTGCTTTGGGTTCAGAAGTATCATGAAGAGGGTACCCACATTAGGGTTCTCTAGAGAAAGAGAACCAATAGGAAATAGGATATATGTATGTGTGTATATACACACACACACACAAACACAAAGAGAAAGAGAAAGAGGGATTTATTTTAAGGAATTGGCTCATGGGATTATGGGGGCTGGCAAGCCCAGAATCCTTAGGGGAAGCCAGCAGGATTGGAAATTCAGGTAAAAGTTAAATCTATAGGTCAGGCCAGGAAGGCTGGAAACAAGGCAGGGTTTCTATTGTCCAGTCTTGAGGCCAGATTCCTTCTTCTTTGGGAAACCTCAGTCTTTTCTCTTAAGGCCTTCAACTCATTAGATGAGGCCCACCCACATAATGGAGGGTAACCTGCTTTACTCAAAGTCAATCACATCTTTAAAATACCATCATGGCGGGACACCTGGGCGGCTCAGTTGGTTAAGCATCTGCGTTCGGCTCAGGACATGATCCCAGGGTCCTGGGATTGAGTCCTGCATCGGGCCCCTTGCTCAGCAGGAAGCCTGCTTCTCCCTCTGCCTGCCACTCCCCCTGCTTGTGCTTGCTCTCTCCCTCTCTATCTCTCTGACAAAGAAATAAAATCTTTAAAAAAAAATAAAAAATAAGATACCATTACGGCACATGTAGACTCATGTTTGACCAAACAAATGACCATCATAGCCTAGTAAAGATGACACATAAAATTAGCCATCATAATACCTATGTAGTAGAACCTTTTGGGGGCAAGAAACTCATGTCCACTCTCTAAAATGGAACGAATTTGAGCAGAGTCAGAAAAAACAAAAGCTTTGCTAATTATACCCAAGATGCCCCCATGCCTGTCATTGTGCTTGTGCATGTGTGGGGAAGGGTGTCAGCATTTATTTTGCATCAACCAGATTCGTGGGCATCTCAGAAACGCTCCTGGCACACTGACCCCAAGCTCCTTACAGAGCTGGCAGGATCTACTTTAGTCGAGATGGCTACAGGGTTGGGGGGAGTGGAGAGAGATCCTTAAAGGGCTCTAGAGAAAGGCTTTGTCTAACTCTGCATGGACACAGCAGGACAGAACCCATCACCTGCACACACCCCAAGACAGACAAATAGTACTCTTTCCTCTGGCCCTTTACGCAGCTCCTCACTCTAGCACAGACACCACTGTATTGTGACTGTTTAACCTTGAAGAGTTTTGTCAATGAGTGAGTACCAACTAAGAATAAATTGAAAGGGGTATCAGAACTATCTTCCAACATCTCTAGATCTTTATGGAGAAGAGAAAGCAAATGTGTTCTACAACGCCCCAGGGCAGAGTTCCCAGGCTGGGGGCTTGGGCAGGATTGGGCTAATAGACATGTTTTGTTCAACCGGCACAGGGTTTATAAAAACTGAGATCTGGCCAAGATTTGAAAGCTGAGAAGTCCAAATTTCTGGCTCCTTTTGAAAATTTCATAGATCTGGCAGCAGTGGACTGACGGTTGCTACGTGGTGGGAGCTGAGTTACAGCTTCCTCAGCGCGTGTGCTCTGCCATTCACTGGCACAGACTGAAGGAGAAGAGACACATGTGTGTACGTGGGTGGCTGGGGGAGTAGAAGGGCAGGAAGAGATGATCTCTAAAAACTCATGTTCTTTCTTAAAATGGCACAACCTAGAGCACTACTTTTACTATGAGAGTGCTTAGAAAAATAATTTTTGGCATGGAAACACTGTGTCATAAGCCCAGGAAAGAATAGAGACCACTGCATTCATTTCAAATGGCTGTGGGGCTGTAAACATGGCCTCACTTCCCAGCTTCCTTGTACAGTAACAGTCTGGGGATTTTTGAGTAGAAGTATACACCTATTCCATTTATAATATCATGTCACGTTTTCCAACAGACACTGGATAAGTTGATCAAAGATAAACACTGCATCCTGAACCGCCACTGAATCTAACCATCTATTTTTGTAGTAACCGAAGAGCCTTCAGAGGGGAATCGCAACAGATAGCCAGGAGTTTGCTTTAGAATTTTTTTTTTTTAAACGATGCTAAGTCCTTCCTTCAAGGGCTGTCACATAAATAATACTCATTTTCCAGAGACATTCAATAAACTCCAGAGAGACTGAGAACTTGTCTAGGTCATTATAGCTAGTTAGCCAGGAGCAGAGCGGAAGGTAGACCTCAGAGGATTTATTCTCCCAGCTGATCTCTGACAGATGCATTTGGACACAGGGAAGCACTTGGGCTACAGGGAGGTTTGGCTGGTTCTTGGTGTCAACGTGGCTCCTGGGAAGACTCCTGCCAATGGATTTTTCTATAGGCGAGTCAGCACCGTCAGCATCCCATAGCAAGGATGACGCCCTTCTCCAGCAAACAGAGAATGATTCAACGTGGTAAAAATTTGGATCTTCCATTAAGGAGATTTGCTAGCTAAAAAAAAAAAGTTGCTCATTCATGGAGGGAGTTTAAATTCTGGGCTCATGAGCAAAACTTTCATAGAGGTCCTTCCTATATTCCAAATTAGTTTGTTCTTGGAAAGGAGCCCACGTCTTTTAATTGACTTCATTCAGAATGATACTTAGCTATTTACAGTGCTCTCTTTAATGTCTTGGGATTTTTCTTAACAAGAGGAAGGCGTACTTATACAAGAACATTATAAGAAATACAGAAGGTCAAAAATGAAGGTTCCTAGTAAGCATTCCCCTTTAGTAAACGCATGTGCCTGTGCGCACACACGCATACACACAGCTACTTTTAAGTGCGTTGTGTGCATTATTCACAGATATGGGGGAGTACCTAACTTGCATGTATTAAAAAAAGATTAGACTGTACATAGAGCTTTACATTTACCATACCTTGGAAGTCAATTAATGTTGATATATGCAGTTCTCCCTTAGTTGCTATAATGGTTTTATAGACTTCATTATATTACTGATGTGCCATAATTTAAATACTTGATGTGACAGACACTACTGGATGCCCATCCAACAGCCATTCCCCCGTTTCCTTGACTCCTTGCTACCAGAGCCCCAATTTTGTTCAGGTGTTCTCTCTCCCATTGTCAAAGGAAATCCTGTCTCCATTCTAATGCCAGGGTTTGCATCAGGCCTGGCTTCAGCCAGCTTGAGCCTTCTTCCCTTATCAGTGAGAGGTCCTAAGAGGTGATTCACCAATCTTGTGGGGGTAGGGAAAGGTTCTGAGAAAGGGGTCCTTGATAATAAAAGGAGACTGGAGGAGGAAATGCCTTTCCTCTTTGCTGGACAACACTCCTCTTGAGCCCAGGAAGGAGGCGTCATTGACACACTGACGATGCCAAAGCAGAAAGGTGAAAAGCCCCTGAGTCTCTGAAGAGATCACTAAGCTGCTGAATCACCCAACCCTGGCCTCGCCTGACAGCCAGATCTCTTGTTTGGTGTGATGATAAATCTCCTATTGTTTAAGCCATTTTTGTTAAGCCAAATGTCACTTATAGCTAAAATCATCCTTTTTGATGTCTATGGGCTTTATAAATAGCACTGCAATAACCATTTCCAAAGGAGAAGAAAGTACTTTTAGATGTGAGTGAATAAACCAACAAACAAATATTTGGCAGGAGTAAAACTTTCAGTTATTTATTTAACATTACTAAGTATATAGCACTTGATAGGCCATGGGCCAGCCAGGCATGGGGTGACAAACAAGGAAATAAAGAGACATGGCCTCTAGCCTTAAGGATGTCACATCTAGCAGAGATAGCAATATATACAAATAATTCTGGTGCATTGTAACCATGCCAAAAAACTCAGGAATATGAGAATATAGAGGGTAGTCAGAGGAAGCTTCACAGAGGACAAAATAGCTGAGCAGAGTTCTGAACGATGAATAGGAGTTTGCTCTTTGGAATTATGTCCTGAATTGAAAAACACCAAATGATTTGAAGCCTAGGAATACTATCAAAGACAGCAAATTTATAGCCTCAGACAAGACCTGAGTAGTAAAAGCCTTTTTGCATTTTCACTTTTGCACTTGATGGCTGATAGGAGGAAAAGCAGCCCTCAGCAGGGACCTGTCGGAGACACGCCCTGGTGATGGGGACAGGCCTGTTCCTTCCATGAGAGTTAGCACTGGAAATCCCCCACTGCTCCACTAATCAGAGCTGCTCGCCTGCAGAGCGTGAATTAGCACTGACACCCCCAGATAGGAGCTGTAGCCACTGCACCATACCAGCAGGAGATAACAGCCGTCTGCTTCTCCATGTGGCAGCCTCCATATGACAGGATCACTGGTGGGTCACCCAAGGCTGCCCCAGTGACGACTTGGACCCAGTGGCAAAGGCAAAAAGCCCAGAGAGAAGCGGCCTGGAAAACTTGGTTACTGCCACCTGACGCTCCTGTGTTTGTGCCACAGGTCAGATTCTTGTAGGAGGCCAGCCCCTTAATGGCTTCCGGTTCCTCCCAGGGTAATGCTCATACTTACCGCTAGCTGTGCACAGCTTTGTTGTGCAGGAGTTTAAAGTCGGCAATAGTGTGACATGTAAACAAAAGGCCACGGGGACAGCTCCATGCTGGCTCCATAACCTCATCTATTCCTGCAGACTCGAGCGAACTATCATAATGGCGCTCACAAAGTGAATGTCAAGAAAAGGCATTAACTAGACAGCCAAGAGTCTTCACATTCTGTATGGGCGAGTATTAATAAGTAATTCACAGTCTTCATGTGCTACATCAATGATAGCTGAATTAGAGGATTTGGATGATTTCATTACGTCCACGCATTTGGTCTACACCATTCCGGGTATCTGCATATGCTCCTAAGGACGTGTTTAGCACCCCCAGTCACCCTCACGGTCACCTGCCTAGCAGCTGTACATTCACTTTATGCCCCCAGACGCTGGAGACCAGATCTCTTGGCATGCTGTGGGAACCTAGCCATTGAAATAAATGGAACATGGCAATCGTTCAGCACCAGCAACAGGATCCACTGCTTTTTTGGGTGAGGAATGGTGAGGCCAAAAAAAGAAAGGGAAGAAATCCCCTGTAACATTAGACAGATTCTAAGAAGTTGTTCTGAACTGGGGCCAAAAAGTCAAGATTAGCAGTCACATCGAACTTTTTTTGTAATGCATTTTTGGCCTCAGTAACAGAAATTCATTCATTGATATATATCTGCACATACATTTAAATGTGTCTATGGTACACTCACACACACACACACAGAGTTGCTGTTTATAATTCCTGTTCGTTATAGGCCAGGCACAGTGCTGGGCCATAGGGGCCACAGCTCAGTAAGGACTTGCCGTCTAGGAGTCACAGAATCAAAACCTAGGTCCTCATTCCTCAAGGGCTGCTACCCACAACTGTTCCTGCTACTTTGCTCCTCTGGTTTTCCCATGACCGGCATGGAAGGGAATCAGGGCTAGGTGGCTACACACTCCTCACTCCCAGAATGGAGGAAGGACAAGGCCACTCTAGCCCAGCTTCCCTGGGTAACTATGGAAAAGGGACATTATTTTAAACTTATGATACACATTCTCTGCAAAGGGAAATCCACGTGGTATATTCACATAGGGGCCCATTTTTATCCTTCAAATATCAAATCCCACTTGGAGTCCTATGGCATTAAACCATTAATTAGCACTTTCATATACCCTATATCATCTAAGACTTTGATGATTGTTAAGATACACCACCATTTTCCACACCACTAAGAAAAATCCATCCAAATATGGCCAACTATGTCATACCACCTGCAGTAAAATGCATCTTGATTTCAGAAATGTTAAAGGGTAAAAATATGTCCTTTCTAGAACCAATGACATCCAAGGGCTCATCTCTCAACTGGACTGAGTTCGGAGAGGACAGGAACGCATCTTACATTCTTCTCTGCTGTGTCTAGCACGGTGTCATGCACATAGAAAGTACATCGTAAACATTCTTGAGTGAATGAATGAATGAATGAGTAGCCGCTACAAATTCTATGTCCCCCTTACAGGAAAGGGTGCTGAGCATTCTATCAGTGCACTCAAGGAGAGGTAAGAAGGTCCAGATTGGGTCTGCTGCTTCCTATCGCACCTAACACTGCAAACACCTGGACTCAGTGAGCAGACATGGAGGGAGCTCCTCTAGCACTCACAGCAGCTCAAGGCCTGCTCACCTCAAGGCCTGGTCAAGGAGCTGCTGGCCAGACACACTGCGACGCCAGGCTCCTCGGGGACCTATTTATGTTTCTCCTGAAAACCGGTGTGTAATATCAAACTTCTGAAAATAAAATCACAGTTTAAGTGGACTGTGGGAGCCGCCTATTTAGAGGAACCTGCTGGCAAGTTCTCTTGTAAAGTCAATAACCATCCCAGGTTTATCTACTTTATGACTTTGTATTTCGTGTATCGCATTCCCGTAGAGCAAGGCACACACCCTTATATTGAGTTTCCCCACAGTAGAGTCTTTGTGCTGGGTCAGTGGCTTGAAGCGTTTTTGCTATGACCAGCCTCTCTCCCTTGAGGGTTCCTGGTCCGCTCAGGCGGTCCCAGTCAGACCAACCCCCTCCCCCAGGTGCCAGGGCTTCCCCGTCGTGGATAGAGCAAATGGAAACCACATTTTCCTTCGTTTCGTTTACTTTAGAATGAAGTTATTTCTGCCCAGAAAGTTGCATTCCAACTTCAGAGAGATGGGCCACAGCGATAACGGTGCCCCGCACAGAACAGAGCACGCGTGAGCTCACGCATGACGCAGGCACATACCCGGCACAGAACAGAGCACGGGTGAGCGCACGGATGACACAGGCACGTGCCCCGCACAGCACGGAGAAAGTAAGCGCCGGATGACGCAGGCACAGAGCCGGCAGAGAACAGAGCACCCGTGAGCGCATGCATGATGCAGGCACATTCCGGGCACAGAAGAGAGCACGCGTGAGCGCACGCATGACGCAGGCACGTGCCCCGCACAGGACAGAGCCCACGTGAGCATGCCACCCGTGTGGGGAGGGAAAACCAGGAGCTTCATACCTTTGACCCATGTGTACTGAGCATCTGAGACATTCTAGGTTCTGTGCCACTCGTTTGGGAGAATAAAAAGATGAACAAGACTCAGCCTCTGGCCTCACAGTCTAGTTACAGTAAGCTGTGCCAAATAATACAATGCAGGTGTGAGGCTGCCTCAGCCTGAGAGAGTTGGAGAAGGTTTTACATGAGGTACAATCTGGAAGTCAGGACTTGGTAGAAAAGGGGAAGGGAGAAAGGGCAAGGCGGATAGTGACAACAGTGCATACAAAGGCACAGGTATGCAAGAGCATGGAGACCCTGGAAATTGTTGGGTCAGAGGACACTCTGCAAATCTCTCCCTTTCTTCCCACTCACAGTCGGTGACAGTAAGTGAAAGACATCCCTAGACTGGGCCCATCATCTCAAGCCTCTAGGGGATCCTAAACTTGACCTCCCAGATCCTCTGTTTCCCACAGACCTAGGAACCTGTAGTTCTAGTCCTGGTGCTGTTGGTGCTACAGGACCCACCAACAGGAAATGGGACCCACATCTGTGAAAAGATCTCCTCCCCTATAGTTTGCTGTCTAAAGGGTGAGAGAAGCAGGAGCGAGCCAGTGAGGTTCTTTGGTGATGGTGCTGGCACGACACTGTAATACCCGATCAGAAATGCCAGATGGCTTCCTTACACTTGCTTAGTTCTCTTCCCTTGTTCATCCTAAACTGCCACATGCTTGCGAAATCCACAGGCTCATATTTGCTTGACCTGCACCTCTGAGTCTGCCCCCAGGGTGTGATAAATAATCCCCGGAAAAAACAAGTTCTCATGATCCTTTCAAAGTGGTGAGAGACATCAGAGGCAGCGGCTATGGGTTCCTGAGGCTTGAATTCTCATGTTCCTAATCTCTAGGCTCAGTCTCCTGTCATCATTGGTGGACAGACAGTTCTCCCACTCACTACTGGTGGGCAGGTGTCATCTGTTTTATTTAATACTATTCAGTCAGAATAAAAATAATAGAACTCCAGAGGTGACCTGGGGGACCCTACACTTGGGAGAGACTTGGAGGTTCCTGGCTCCACCCACCCCCAGAACCCTTTCCTCACGTCCTTGGCAAGGAGTGACCTGAGCCTTTCTCACGGACAGAGATGGTTTCTGCTCTGCCTCTTTCTGTAGTTCATGCTCCAGAAGTGTTAGCTGTTCTTCTGAATATTAACTTGAAATCCATATCCCTATAACTTTTAGTAACTGTTAATGGTTCTCCTCCTGGCAGTGCTCAGAAGGAATTTAATCCTCTTCCACATATTTTTAAGTCCTCTGAATTATGTGCTTCATCCCCAGGCTGCACTCCCAGCCTTTCTTTTCTTTTCTTCTTTTTCTGTTTTTTTCCCCTTAGATAAACATTTATAGTGGGTACAATTATTCCTCACATGGTCTAGTCTTCAGGCCTTCGTTCCCTGGTTGCTTGCTTCCAGATACATTGGAGTTTCTCAGGGCCCCTCTAAAAACAGGATATTGGTGGGTTCACAGGGCCCTCTAGATCTTCCCTGAGTGCCAATGCCAGGAAGTCTATCAGCTCCCTTAAGGAATCTAAGTGCACTTTTATTTACAAATCCACCTTCCCTACTAAACCATGAGCACTTACTCTCTTGTCTTCCCAGCCTCCAACACAAATACAGACTTAAATTTCAGAATCCAAGAGACAATATGGTACAGGAGAATTGAGTCTTAACTTTCTTAGTATCCCCAGACACCAGCACAAAGCCTGGTAACCAGCACGCACTCAATAACTGTGCAGTCAATTAACCAATTCATTTGTTTAACGAAAGCATTTAATTTCTTAGCAGTATGTCAATACTTACTAATATAACAATTATTAACTGAAATCTCATGGTCTATTTCATATGACCTCTATAAGGATGATCTGCCACTTCTACTTGTATTATTGACTTTCCTTAATGTAAATTTAGGATCTGGCATTTGTGTAACAAACCCTTCCAAAATTTGGTGGCTTAAAACAACGAGGATTTATTATTTGTCATGATTTTGTTTGTCGACTGGGTGCAGCTTGGTGGTTATTCATGCAGTGACTCACTGAGCCAGGAGCTTGGGCTGGGGCTGAAATGTCCAAGATGGCCTCTCATCCCTTCGGTCTCTCTTCTTGTGGTGTCTCATCATTCAGTAGTTTAGCCTGAGCTTCTTTATAGCCAAATAGCTGGCTACTAAGAGGAGATGTTCCATGAGGACAGTCCCAGTGTGCAAGCACTTAGCAAGCCCGTGAGTACTTCACACTTACTAAGGCCTCATTGGCCAAAACAAGTCACATGGTCAAACCCAGAGTCAGTGTGGGAGGGAACTGCACAAGGTCTTGGGTACCAGGATGTGTGTGATTCCTTGGGGGCCACCAGTCTTACAGTCTACTCTCTTTATCCTTATTAAATTTCACTGTTACACTTTTAAGAGGGAGTATTTTTTTTCTCATGACTTTACAGAATCCCAACTTTTTCTGGATATAGTCAAGCCTGATGATGAGGAGGAGGATACATCATTTATTGTCTACTGTGTGCCAGGTGATTCTTTTCATATTTATGATTCATGAAAAATATCCAAGGACAGAATTATTACTTTCATTTTAGAGATAAGTGAGGTTCAGAGAATCTCAGTAAGTTCCTCAAGGTTTCACATGTAGTTGAAGGTAAGATTTCAACCTAGATTTCTCATTCCAAAGCATGTGTTTTTTTACCACTGTACCATGCTGTCTCTCAAAGTCTGTACTTTTGACTCAATGAAATATATAATTCCCGGCAAAAAAATTTTTCTCAAATTCTAATAAAGAACCCAAGAAGTCAGAAAATGCAAAATAACTTTTCTTTCTATAGAGTTCCTTAAATGTTTATCTTGTTTTGTCCCAGGGTATTTTGTTGGTGGTGTTGGTTTTTTTGGGTTTTTTTGTTTTTTTTAATATAGCTAATTCTCCTGCGAAGTAAAGGAGCCCTAAAGTGCTGCTCATCCAGCAGCGCTGGAGAGTTTAAGTATCTGAATGAGGGTTCTGATAAGACTTTATATACATAGTTATAAGGCAGGATTCCTATACAAAAAACCTGGGTTTGAGCTTGAAGTCAATCTTAACCCCATCCGTACTGTCTGAATTGCCAGCCTAATTGGCCTCCAAGTAGAGAGCTATGCTTTTTTCTTTATCTACTCTGGTAAATTATTAAAGGGCTCTTCTGCCCAAGGGAAGATCATTAACTACCTGGGAGGCTGCAGAAGGCATCTGGCAGGTGCAGCAAGGTGAACCAGGGCAGCTCCAGTTAGGATGGCAGAACTCAGCTTCCTCAGGCAGCTTCCACTGGTCAGGCAGAATGAGGAAAAGACCACCACTGGGCAGGGGGAGATGGTGAGGGGCCAGTGGGCAAGAATGGAGGAAAGAATGGGATGGGATGGGGGCACCTGGGTGGCTCAGTCGGTTAAGCGTCCAACTCTTGATTTCAGCTCAGGTCATGGTCTCAGGGTCGTGGGATGGAGCCCTGTGTCACACTCCTCTTTCGGTGGGGAGTCTGCTTGAAATTAACCCTCCCTCTCCCTCTGCCCCTCCCCATCCTGCTCTCTCTCTCAAATAAATCAGTCTTAAAGAAAAAAAAAAAAAAAAAGAATGGGATGGAGGAAGAGGGCCTCCCCCATCTAGCCTGCAAATGGATTTTAAACTCATTAGGTAATAAAAATCCCATTTGCCCAATCGAATATGTGCCATATGTACCTGCATTTACCCCCACTTTGTGGAACTCCGAGGTGACAGCCTTGTTCCATGTAAAAGTAGAGGCTGCGGCAAGTGCCAGATTGGTCACTGGAGGAATGTTTATGTAGGCGACACAGAAGAGCAGGAGAGTCATAGAACCTCAGCTTACTTCTTTACCAGTCCAACCTCCTCATGTCACAGTTGAGGTGACATGGGAGGTTATGTGACATGGCTAAGGCCACTGACTTTGTTAGTTCCAGAGATGGGACTAGAACCTGTATCTCCCAACTCTAGGGCAGGGCTTTCTCCTTGGCGTTGATGCTGTTGCCAATCTCCGTAGGTTTAATGAGTGTTTGGGGGGAAAAGTTGAAAGCACTTTTCCCAAGGAGTCGGGGGACTAGAGCATCCAAATCACAGCCTTTAGGCCAATAATTCCCAGCCTGCTTAGTTGCATGCTCTCATTCCGTCCTTCAACGATTGCTCCTTTTGGAATGTGGTGCAGCCGTTAAGAGAATTCTCATGCCTGTGACTCTCCTCTCGGCTTTTCCATCCATGGAATGGGCCCCAAGTACAACCTTTTACGCCTTCCCTGCTCAAAGATCTTGGAAGGCTTCCTGAGGTACCACGTGGTTCATCTTGAGTCATTTTCCATGATTCACCTGTGTGGTGTCAGAACCGATCCTCTTGCAGCTTTTCGGTTGCTCTGTCCCCGAAATGTGCACACAAAAAAGATCACCCATTTTTGATTTAGGGGATGATACTTCCCTTTGTGAATGGTTTGTACACCATGCCAACTGGGGGGCTAAACCTGGTAAGGAAAGGGATGGATGGAAGTATAAGCCGAAGAGAAAAATCTGTCCATGATTACTGAAACGTACTTGATAGACGTGTGCCTATTTCTCACTGAGAACAGTACCAGGGATTAAAGGTCCCTGTACTTCGGGAGGTCACTGTCTGTGGGAGCGGCAGATCAAAACAAATCATTTTAATTCACGAGGAATGTGAGTGTGGGAGGTTACATTGCATGGCCAAGGCCAGAGATGGGACTAGAACCCACATCTCCCACCTCCCAGGACAGGATTTTTTCCAGAACCTTGGAGCGGTTACCAAGCTCAGCAGGTGTAACTATGTACAGGGCAGACATGTTGAAAGCCATTTTCTCTAGGGGCCAGGGGTTTGGGGGCTGAGAGAGGCACGCACAAAGCCCTGCAGAGCCAGACTGCAGAGCCTTTGCTTCAGGGCAAGCTGAAAAGGGCCTGGGGAAAGGCATTCCAGGCAGAGGGAACAGCCTGGGCAAAAGCAAGGATGTACTTTGGACAGTCTTGGGCTGCTGTGGCTCATGATCTTCAACCCCACATAGTGCACACAGGAACTGGGTGCAGAGTGTCTGCCTTCACGTTCTTCCATGTGGGGGGCCTCCCAAGGATGTCCAGAGAGCTCGGCCTCAGGTTCTTATTGTCTGAGGTCACTGAGCCTCCTGAAAGTATTTCAGGAATGTGGAGGCCTGACTCACTCTCTTCCTTGAGTTCACAGTCTGAAGTTCATAAAATCGCTTTCTCCTTTAGTCATTCTTATTCAAACATCGGCCCACATGCTTCACAGATGGGGCTGGCAGGAGGAATCCGGGGACACATTTTTTGCTCAGGATGTGAAAGGAGATCAAGGGGAGATTATTCATCAGGGGCCAGGCCCCTTCCACAGGGGCCATCCACACACACAGGGAACAGGCCGGCTGGCTGGCGCAGGGAGCAGAGAGCCCTGGCAGAAAGGAAGCTGTGCAAGCTTTTATCTCTGTGCCTTGGTCTTCTCATCTGTAAACAGGGACAGTAACCACCCCTGTTTCCCAGAGTCGTGATGACGGTTAAATGAGTTAAGCCACTTAAAGTACTCAGAACACTGCCTGACACGGAATAAGCACTTGAGAAATCCTAGTTTATTATTGATATTATTGCTCATAGTTGGCAAAAGAGTGAGTTTTCTAAACACAAAGTGATGGGGGACAGGAAGTGTTCCTGGAACAGGACCGCAGGAAGTCAACCTGGAAGACGTCCCCTGCAGCGTACAGAGCTGTCTGGACGAGGATGACTTGGGCCACAGCATACGCACAGTGGGAACGGCACTGCCAAGGCTTGGATGAGAAGAAACTCAGGTGTCACATCTGGCCAGATGCCAAAGACAAAGTTTGAACTACAGTCTTCTTCCAGGATGGAAACGGGTATCAAAATGCGCAGAGAATAAACACAGGGGACAGGGAAGAGACAGTGGGAGCATGGGCTGGGCTTCCAAATAGCCCTGCGCAGAGTTCCAAATTGGTCATTCACCTTATTTCTCCCGCTGCCATGTAGGCAATGAAATTATCAGCAAGGCAGGCTAAACACAGATCAGATGCTCTATGTTCCTCCTTTCTGATTCCAGGTCATTTTAGAGGACTCAAAATGCCTGGAGACTTCCAGATCAAAACCGCCACCCACACTGCCTCCAAGCTGGTTTTGAGATCTCTCCTAGAACACATCATCAGTTGTCTTGACTCAGAGTTGAGTCCAAGCGGTCTTTCCATTGTTGGAATTCTGTTTGGACAAGGTGAACCTCTCTCTACCTTTCAGAACACTCCTCAGGGAAACTTTCACTCCTGCCCAACTTAGACAAAGCACCAGGCACAGAGTGAGCCCCAGAGAAGGAAAGCACCCAGCCC
Source organism: Mirounga angustirostris (assembly GCF_029215605.1). NCBI lineage: Eukaryota > Metazoa > Chordata > Mammalia > Carnivora > Phocidae > Mirounga > Mirounga angustirostris. The sequence goes on along the minus strand of NW_026991712.1, from coordinate 119,376,393 downwards.
CGTGGGGCCTCGGGAGTGTCTGGCCGGCACAGTGCTTGATTTCTTCCTTTTACTTTGGTCCCTCAGTCCCCATCGCCTCTCCTCTTCCCCTCAGTTGGAAAGGGCAGGCACCTGCCTCCTTGTGCTTCCGTCACTGTAGTGACCACAAGGTAAGAATCCCATATGAATTTGAAAGACTTTTTTTTTTACAAAAAGTAAAAATACTCCCAGTGGAAGAGAGGATTCAAGGGTTTCACTGAAAGGCATTGAAAAACACTATTACCAGCTCAAAGAGAAAGATGGCTGAAGAGATATGAGAAGAAGGCTACATCAGCCCTATTTTCAGACCAATGAGCAGATATAAATTACATTACTCTCTTGTTTCATGAAAAGAGACTAGAGAGTTGAGATGAGGTGATTCTTGAAAGAAGAAAAGGTTATTAGATTCCTTACTATTAATCATTAAAATTTCTCAATTTTTTATTAACTAGCGTTTTAAAAAAATAATAAAATACGTGCTTATGGCAAATAATTCAGGATAGAAGGAAATGAGGTGAAAAGTAAAATTCCTTTCCTCCACTCCACACCCTTCTTCCCACACCTTCCTGAGTCCCACTCCCCAGGGAGAAACCACTTTTAATAGTTTCTTCCCCATTTTTCTAGAACTTTCTATGTACATTCCAATCTCCTCTGACACTACTCTCCTCCTTATTCACCCACAAGAGGCCTTCAAACTTGGGATCTCATAATATTCTACTTCCTTTGTCAGAAAAGGTCTTCTAGTCTTTGCAAGGCTGGCTCCATTATTTTGCTAATATCTACTTCAGAATTGTCACCTACCAGAGAGATTTCCTGTGACCTCTCTAAATAAAGAGGAATCCTATCAACACCACCATTCTCTACCCTGACAGTCCATGCTCACCACTGCCTACCCAACCCTTAGCACAATGTCTTGCTAGACATAAATATATGATGGATACACGCATGAGTACATCAGGTGCGTGCGTGCACGCACACGTACAGATGGTATCACACAAGGAATTCTGCCCAAAATGGTAATAAAAATAATTAACATTTCTTAAGCGCTTATGTTGCAAGGACTATTCCAAGCTTTTTACCTATGTTCTTCCATTTGGTTTTTACAACAACCCCATAAGACAGGTACTAATACTATCTTAAATAGGAAACCAAGAGATGGAGCCACAGGGAGGTTAAGGAACTTCTTAAGGTCACACAGCCTGCAAATGACAGAGTCAGCACATATAAATTTACCTTCATTTAAAAATGACTATTTAGCCTTAATTAATATATTTTTAATTTTTAATATACACAACATAAGATTTACCATTTTAACCATTTTTAAGTGTAGTTTGGAGACATTAAGTAAATCCACATTCTTGTGCAACCACCACCACCATCCAACTCCAGAACTTTTCTCATCTTCCCAAACTGAAACTCTGCACCCATTAAACAAAAACTTCCCATCCCCTCCTCCCCCCAGCCTCTGGCAGCCACCATATTATTTTCTGTCTCTATTAACTTGACTACTCTAAAGTTCCTCATATAAGTGAAATCATACAGTATTTGTCCTTCTGTGTCTTATTTCACTTAGTATAATATCTTCTTTAATTGTTTTAATGAATAATTTTATTAATAATTTTAATGTTCTGGGGCGCCTGGGTGGCTCAGTCGTTAAGCGTCTGCCTTCGGCTCAGGTCATGATCTCAGGGTCCTGGGATCAAGCCCCGTATCGGGCTCTCTGCTCCACGGGAAGCCTGCTTCTCCCCTCCCACTCCCCCTGCTTGTGTTCCCTCTCTGTGTCTCTCTCTGTCAAATAAATAAATAAAATCTTTAAAAAAAATAATTTTAATGTTCTACTCATACGCACGATACAAAACTCAAAAGGCACAAAAAGACATGGAGTAAAAAGCAAGTTCTCCTCCTGCCTCTGTCTCCAAGCAGCACAGGGCAACCACTCTTCCCAGTGGCCTTCCATATACAATTACATACCTACACAAATATTTTTTACACAATGAATAGCATATTCTGCATATTGCTCTGTTATATGCATTTCCCGCTTAACTATATACCTTAGAGATAGTTCCACATCACTGTACATAGACCTGCCTCTTAGTTAATTATTTTTATTGAAATATGTACATACAGAAAAGCGCATATACTGTAAGTATCTTTACAGCTGGATAAATCTTCAAAAGCTGAACACACCTGTATAAACAGCACCCCAATCAAGAAACAGAGTGTCACCAGTTCCCCGGGAGTCCCTCTCCGACACCTTTCCAGACACGACCCATCCCCTCACCAAGGGTAACCACTCTTCTGACTCCTGAACAGACTAGATTAGGTTCATCTGTTTATGCAGGTTTTACGGAGAGCATCCTACTGCCCATACTCTTGTGTCTGGCTCCTTTCATTCACCATTATGCTGGGGAGATGCATCCATGTCACTGAATTTTGGGGGATACGTAACAATATCCTTGGATCAGTGAAAGCCCCGTCCCCGCCGGCTGGAGGTCTTGCGTGTGGTACGCACAGTCTCTCCACCTCGCCCTCAAGACCCTTGAATTCCTCTCAGTGGCTCTGTAATGCCTTAAAGAGTCCACAGCTGGCCTGAATGCACCTCCAGCTGAAGAAGTGATGAAAACCAGCAGCCGTGGGTTGAGGTCTGTGCAGAAAGTCCCACGGGAGTGAGGAGAGGGGAGAAAGGCACAGCAGCCCTGCCCTCGGATCAGCACCCCTGCAGCCGCGGCTCAGGAAGACATGCCGCTTGAGGCCTCCTTCATTCCGCCAAGAACTCAAATCTCGGATTCCCCGAACATGCGGATTCATGACAAAGCACTGGTTTGCGTTCCCTTTGCAAATGTTCCTTTTAAAGTGGAGTCAAAACTACTTCCAAGTGAAGAGCTAAGCAGCTTTAACTAATATCAGCAAAGGGCCTAAGAAAAGAGATGTAGTTGATGCATTCCATCTGTTTGTCTCTTCTGCCCTAAGACTCAGGACAAAATACCCGTTTGGGAAAGGAACTGTCACACACAGGGCAGGAACAACGTACCAACAGGCCAGAGTTGGACATGCTATCCAGCTTGGGCTGCCCCCTTACGAATTCGAAATCCCTGTCAAATCAGTCCCCAACCTCACCCCCATCCCTGGTCTAGCAATGACATGAGTATGTATTTCCAGATATGAGCTGTTAAGTGGCAGAACCCATGGGCACATTTGTGTGGGGCCAATCATCACTGCCCTGAGTGGCTCAGGAGGCAACATGCAGGACTGCATTCTTGTGGTTTGCCTTTCCAGAAAGGCCTTTCCAAAGCACCACATGCTGCCCGCACTGGGTCCAGCAGAAGAGGGGGAGGCAGAGGATGTGCCCTATGGCAGACTCTGCTTTACCAGAATAATACCATGCTTCTTGCTTTGGCCCATTGCATTCCTTCTCCCCACAAATGCCTTCTCCTGGAAGGCTGCACTGCATGGGCCCCCCAGAAGAGCTCCTCTCTATTTACGTGACAACCTGTAACAAATAAGTATAGTGGCTCCAGGGTATCCTGATCTCATTTGGGTAATTTAGCAGCAAAAATTTACTGAAAACTCAAGATAATCCAGAAGTCATCCCCTGGCTTTCACTTAGGATGTGGAAGGAGAGAAAAGAAAAAAAAAAAAAAAAAAAAAAAGAATAAACATAGGAACAGAAGAATAAAGAGCTTACGGGAGAAGTTGAAAACAAACCTTATCCCACGTCCAGACAGAATATTCCATTCAAATGCTTTATAAAGATTTTTGTTGATGAGTTACAGAGTACTGTCTAAGGCATGCTATTTTATGGTGACTTCTCAGTCTGGTACTTATTGAAAGGTGTTATATACCCATTGCAGGCAAAAGGAAAAGATACAGGGGAGGACCACATACTCCCAAGGCTAGTTAAGGACAAAGGAGGGTCTGCCAAGGCCAGAGCCAACTTTTAGTCTATATCACTAAGGGTTGCTGTTCCTCTGGCCCAGCAGCCTGTGGAGGCCACTCCTGGGTAACCATCTACCACCCTGTTTGGCTGTATTCCACATTCCTTCTTGGAAACTTCTCTAAAAAAAGAGAATGGAGATGAAAAACGCCCACAGGGAAAGTTTTCATAAGGGCCCACAAACTCAACTGGCTGGAATCTGAAGAGGGCAAAATATGGAATGTTCACCCCGAATGACTGAATAGAAGATAAGCAAACATCAGGTGACAGAGCAAACACACAGGAAATATGATCTACCTGCCCCAGGAAGGACTACAGTTCTTGAGTTCATCTTTAAATGGGAGCAGGTTCTTATTGACTCTGGGGTTTTGAATCCAAGTCTGAGCAAAAGCTGCACTCTTGATTCTAGGAAGAATAGTAGAGTGCAAGGGCCAAGGATTTTTAGAGCTGGTATAGACTGGAACCAGCCCCGTGGGAATAGAAGTTCCAAGAATCAACAGTAGCTGGCAGCAGAGAGCCTCTCCAGGCTGGAGGATGGCAGGATCCTTGCCTGTCCATGCCAGAAGGTACCTTAGAGATGGCCCAACATGGAGCCCTTTGTTTTTCAGGTGAGGAACCCCAGGTCCAAAAAGGGTAAAAGGCTTGTCCAGAGTCACACAGTCGGTGTGTGACTCACAGTTGGGAGCAGAGCCGGTGAGCTGACTTTGATTGCCCTGCCTCGGCCAGTGTGTGATGCAGGACCACGACAGTTGTGGGGCAGAAAGAAGGGGAAAAGTTATGCACTTTGAGAGTCATTAGTAATCCTAGCATTAGACACACAGTTAACATCATTAACCAGCGAAACATGCTAATGTGTTTAGTGTGAGAGGCAATACTTACTGCACTAATGAGGTGACTGGTGCCAGGAGCCATTTATGGCAGACATTTTTTTTTTCAAGTTTACGATTGTAGCAATAATACATACATAAAAAGAGATTTACACATTTCCTGTCTAAACACACACCTGACCATTCTATTATGTAGACTGAGTGAACATATGTCCCCTAATTTTGTCAGAAAAAAAAAAACTTCAATTGAATTATAGACAGACTGAAGACAAAGTTATATGGCATATAGTTTAAAAACAAAATTGGTTAGGTCCCCCTCCCCTTTTCTCCTATTTATTAGTTTTAGAAAAGTGACTTCATTCCTAATGAAGGTGTTAAGAAAGCAGACGCAAAGACAAAAGTCCATTCAATCAGCGCTACGCATGTGCCGGGAGGGTGAGGAACAGTTTGCCCAACTGTGGAGTCCCCAGCTTGGGGCAAGGTCCCATGCCCATGAAAAGCATGCCTATGAAAAGCATGGGTGAGTCAGTATATTCTAGATGCTTTTTTTTTTTAAAGGCCCTTCAAGGAAGAGAAACTAGAGCACTCAGGTTGAGGGAGGATACAGACTTTTTTCTCATTGTTTCCTAATGTAGGTTAGAACATCAACAGTCTAGAATGCTGAAAGAGACCTCTTGTATTCTATTCGAGATAGATGAATGGCATACTGTCATAGCCACATAGGTCTAGAAGGCCTTCAGAAATCACCTAATCCAGCATCTTCATTTTCCAGATCAGAAAACAGAGGCTCGGTTAGATCCAGTAACTTGATAAAGGTTAGCACAAGCTCTCTGTATGCTCTGCCAACCTCCAGTGTGTATACTGGAGAAAGGGGCTGGGGTTAGGGTGGTGCAGACAACCTTTCAACAGGTCTGTGAATCTTTCAAAATGCAAGCCATACAAAAAATGTATACAGAGTGTTTTCCTGGAAGATTTCAATCTACATGAATTAAACTTGAAGATTTAAATGAAGATTTTAAGACATTACAATTATAATAATTATCCAGCCCTCCAAAGTGTTCATTCAGAGTAGGAAGCAGGTGTGAGCACTTTGGAGATGGGCCTTCTGTTCTCTTGGAGGTGCTCAGGCCTATGCTGACTGCTGCTGGTGACATGGAGTGGGGAGGTCAGAGCCAAATGCTGAGAGGAAAGCACTGTTCCAGCTGACAGTGTCACCAACTTGCTGAGACTCATCATCCTCATTGCTTGCAGGGGGTGACCCTTGACAGCTGAAGTATACACTTTTCAGCAATTGTCCAGTCTGACGACAATTTTGTGATGACACAAAACCAAGTTTGGCCAGCACTGAACACCCCTGGCTCCTCCAAAGCGCTCCAAAGCTCAAAGCCCAAAAGAGAGCTTGATGAATGAGCCCACAGCCTTGGAACATAAATGGGATGCTGTTACCACTGCAGAATGACAGCTACCATTTAATGAGCACTTACTATGTATGGTGCTCATGACCTGTTACCTCGTTTTCGCTCAACAAGAGCGATGCACGGTAAGGGTAACTGCTCTCTGTTTCAGAGATAGGAAAAAAAAGGCCAGCCATGGCCCAGTAACTTGGCCAAAGACACCTGGCCAGGTAGTGGCAGATCGGATTAAACTCCACCGTCTGACTCTAACTCCCCTGCCTCCTCGGTTAGGACCCAAGCAGGTGGAGCTGCACTCATGCACCAGTATTCCAGATTTTAAGTTATTGTCAAGAGCCCCCCTTAATTCCAGTGTTTGTTCGGAGGCCTGTTTTCTGAAACTTCACATTTGTTTTTATGCAGGCGTATGACTTCCTTCAATTTCTCTGCAAATTTCCACCAAATAAAACCATATGCACTTCCACAGCAACACTGCAACACAAACATGGTGTAATCTTTGTCCACTGCAGTACACAGCTTGAAAGGTTTAAAAGAAAGAAAGAAAACCCAAAAAACCAAAAAACCCAAAAAAACAAAAAACGATATCTGTATACAGTTGAACCGAATCCCATGGTAACAAATACAAACATACACTTGATTTTCTTTAAATATTTTCTCTTTTCTTTGTAATAGTTGTAGAACAGAAACTGGGTTGCAACACTTGTGACTAAGCAGGGCCCCCATCCGGTGACCGATGAGCCATCGGGGCGGCGCGGGCCTCCTGCGGGACAACGGCTACTGCCCTCCGCGCGAGCGCCGGTCCCCGCCCAGGAGCTCCTGCCGCTGGCGCTAGAGCACGCGGGGACCCCGGGGCCGCGCGCCCGGCCTCGTGGAACCCAGAGCGGCGGCTGGCCTCCACGCCGGGTCGGGTTACCGCGGGAGGCTGGGCGCGACCCGCCCCGCAGGACAGCGCGTGGCTGTGGGGAAGGGGGTGCTGCTGGCCCCTCCTGGCCCGCCCGCTGCTGCGCGAGGCGCGGGGCTCGGGGCCGCGGGGGCCGCCCGTCCCTGCCATCCCCGCGCGCTCCCTCCGCACGCCCAGGCGCGGTGCCCGCCGCGGCCCGTTTCATCCTCCGCACCAGCCTCCCGCGGCGGGATTAGCCACATTTTACCAACGAAGGCCTCCACCCTCCCGGAAGACAGCCACTGGCCCAAGGTGACACGGCTGGAAAGGAAGAGTGGAGGGACTTGAATCCAGGACTTTTTTTCCCCTTTTACTCTACTTCGCGTGGCCCCTGGCTGCTAGGGTTCGGGGGAACCTATCTGTAGCCCCGTGCGACCTGTGCGGTGACTCCCCGGTTGCGCCTCCAGGGGACCGGCTGGGTTTGGAGGCATTGGCTGCCGTGATGCAGGTAAAGGCGGGTTTGTCTGTCTGCGGTCCCTGCTTTCCCCTCCGCTTCTCTCTCCTCCCTGGAGCCCAGGCTTTTTAAGCGCTTCCTCTGTCCTGACAAATGCAGACGCCTCAGAAAGGAAGACGTCTCAAGCAACTAGTCAGTTGGGGTTGTGCGGTGACTGGCTCCTTCCTGTTCCTATAGGAAGGTCCAGCACTCACTAGCTGAAGGGGGAAGGAATTCACCCGGTAAGTGCCATTCTCCGGAGCTGCACATTCGTGAACCCGAGAAACTTGCTATGACCAGGTGCTAAATCCTGAAGAATATGTTCCTGGGCTGCTTCCTCACTGGACTTGTGCTGAGGTACCTGATGATCTACTGAGGTGGCAGGTAGGAGGCTGAGGGACAGCCAAGTGGTGGTAACAAGAAAACCTGCCACTTCTGGACTACTTAGGAGGTGCCAGGCGCTCTGAGGAGCTCTTTAGAAGATTTCATCCTCACAAACCCAGGAGGCAGTATGATTATTCTGCTTTAACCCATGAGAGATCCAAAGGTTTCAGAGGTATCTGTCCTGTCCAAGATCCTGCGGTGGCAGAGCCGGGTTCTGCCCAGGGCTGCAGACTCCAGAGCCTGTGACTTCCCCATAGAAGGGGATGGGGACCGCTCATCAGAGACACACAAATAAGAGTGCACAGGGAGACCACATTATTCCTCAGACTCTCAGGCGAATTTGAACCAGCTTTAAGATATGGGGTGGGGGTGGGGGGACGGGGACATCCCTGCTTCTTGTCCAAATCCAAAGAGGAGATCCAAGGTTTCAGTCAGGAAGGCTCTTTTTTTAATCAATTGTTTTTTGTTTTCAGAACTAAGGTGGAAATGACCCAGTGAGGAAGGAAAATGAGCAAGGCCTGCCCTGGTCACATAATTAAAACATATATGCTGGCCAAAGGTACATCATTCCCCCACCCCTCCCTTCAGTGAGAGAAAGGCCCTTTCTGAACCGGAGGCCTATTAAAGCATTCCACTGGAGAATTCTCTGACCCTTCTGAAGGGACACTGTGAGAACCTTGTTCCTTAGAATGCAGTCACACAAAGGGTTTTGTGCAAATACCCAGCCATGATTCTATAAATGCAAAGAAGCATTAGGGATGGTATGTGAACAAAAGCTGGACAGAGGATGCACGCCCAGATGCTGAAGTTGGCCAGGTTGCAATCTGAATGATCTAATGTTTTCTGGCTCCTTCTTGCTTTGCTTTTCCAATTTGGTTTGAATATTTGCATTACTGTATTATTTTCCCTGTACAATTGCTGTTGTCTGTACACAATTAGGTCATTTTCCTAGTTGGGTGAGGACACGCTTCAGACGTGAGATGAACTACAGCTGGTAGCTGGTTCTCTCCTGGGATGTGCATTTAGATCCCCATCTAGTTGATCCGAAAGACTCTACCTGCACCCAAGATCCGAAAGTTTTAATGTAGGTCATTCAACCAAGTGGAAAGAACCACAGCATCCCTTTGTAATGGTGGGTAAGCACATCTTGTTTCTATAACTTTCGGGTTGATTTGCTGATCTAATCATGCTGTTCCTTGGGCCAAACTTAACCCTGTATCGTAATGCTCCAGACAAAAGAAAGGGCTGTTTCCTGGCGGCCTGTGGCTTCTTAGGTCTGTGGAAGTCTGCTAAAGTAGACCCTGAGCAAGGGAGAAGGGAAGGGAAGTACGAGGGTGAAGAGGATGGGCAAGCTGCCCCCAGAGGTGAACCCAGAAATGCACATAGATGTTCAAGCCAGTACAAGAGGTTGAACTTTGACCTAGGACTTTGAAGAGGGAATGAAAGGGGATCCCAGAGGAATGGAGGCTTATTTTGCAGATGAAAGCTGATTTGGGCCATGTTCACAAAGTGCTCTGCAATCCCTCACCGGTGTAAAATCTCACTGATACACATGCCTCTAATCCAGCTTTCTCACCTCTCTGGAATTTGTGGCCCTTTGGGCAAGGCCAGTGCTATATTTTATGTGTGTGATACCTTTAAAATAAGGTGGGGCCAAACAAATGGAAAGGACAGGCTGTGATTAAAGTCACCGGGGAAGCCCCCTGACTCTTAAAGTGCTTTGTAATCAGACATGACCACACTTAGCTCATCGAGTGCTGCATTCTGGCAGGACCATCTCTCTGGCTCAACCTTCTCATGGTTCCTGCTTGCTTCCTCTCCCCATTCCTGAGATCTGAATCTATGACGCTGACCTTGTTTCTCCTCCTTTCCTTTTTATCCAAATAATTCATTCATCATTTGTTTACTAGATATTTGATCACCTTCTGTGTCACATCTGTTCTAGATGCTGGAGTTACAACCAGTGAATAAGGAGTCTCTGCTCTCACAGAGCTCAGTCTAAAGAGGAACACTGACCACAAAGTGTGATAGGCATCATGTGAAGGGAAGCCCACTTCAAGCATTTAGCAGTGATTGAATCAGGATGCAGCTAAGACTCAAAGAGATGGTTCTCACGGATGGCTGATGACAGGATTGGAGCTAGAGAGACCATTCAGGAATCGAAGCCTGGCCTCCTGCCACCACTTCCTTCCTAAGGCTATCTGGAGTGCCACAGTCGGTCTTTTTTGGTCTTTTCATCCAGTTACACAGAGTTCACACTTAGCCTTCTCCCAAGACTATGCTATTCCCACCTCAGTAAAACGCTCATTTGTCACTAAAGCCAGATATGTGCCCTACCTCCGAGAACTGATGTGCTGATAAACTGAGCTGATAGATATAAAAGTGCTTTGAGAACTGCACTGCAATACAATTCTAAGTACTAAAGCTACTATCAAAGTAACATTTAGTTCCATCGACAAATCAGCCAAGGGATTAACCACTAGTTAATACCAGGTTCTGTGGGAGTGAAGCTATCGAAGCTATCTTCATGGATATAGTATGGCTCCATCCCTAAAGGAATTTATGACAAGCTGATGGTACAAAGGTAAAGAGAAAACAAAGTAGGCATTTACGGAGTGCATGTCATGTGGTTTTCCTTACAGTATCTCAAATAATCCTCACAGTCGTCTAGGGATATAGGCATTATTTTCTTCCTGGATGGAACGCCCTCCCCCAATCCCTGTCTGTTCAAGCACAATATAGCATAGTAGCTAAAAGCCCTGGATCAGGACTTAAACTGCTTGAATTCATATCCAGGCACTGCCAGTTGCTTTCTATATGACAGGGAACATTACTCAAATTCTCTATGCTTCAGTTGTAAAATTGAGATGCTAAGAATAGTATCTATCTTATGCCTTCTTGTAAGGATATCGTGACCATACATGTTAAGTACTTGCCACAGTGCTTGGTCCAGAGTAAGCATGAGATAAAAGGTAGGTATTATTATTATCCAGCTCCAAAACCTTTGTATCTGCAAAACCTTCCCAGATCCCCCATTAGAATTGGTCTCTTTTACCCCTACATCCTCTCATCACTGTGGGCATGCCTCTAAGCATATTTTTAAGTGTACCTGGTTATTAGTGTCTGATACAGAAAAACCAATAAAAATGTTGATGGTTGGATAAATGGATGTTTCTGTCTCCCAAAACTATATCACATGTTCATAGAAGGCAGAATATTGTGTTTCTAGCTATAAGACAGAACATCTGGATATCCTAGATAAAATATAACAAATATACTTTTAAATGCATAGTCAAACTCTCATGCAAATTAGGGAAATCCTCATTACACATGTGTGTACGCACACAGACTGGGATTCAAAATGGTAAATTACCACTGGAGCTCTGCTGCTTTGGGAAGCCTGTCTATCCCAGTGACTTTGAGGCTTGGTTTTAGGGGCATTATGGGAGACACGAGACCAGGCTTAGTGCCCTCAAAAGATGGAGAGTAGGAATAGCGAATTCTGCATAAAAGTGAGACTCACAAAAGGATACATACTAAATGAAAGAATAGACTAGAAAAAAAGCCTACCTATCTGCAATGAAGAGAAATGAGAAACTTTGTCTGTCTTAGCCTGGACTCATAAGATGTTAAAACACAATCTTTCCCTCACACAAGTGTAGGATTTGAAATTTATACTATCTGCATGGTCTGGGAAACTTCAGCTGTAAATTAGTTTAAATTGGCCCCAGGTTGGTAGCATACCAGGGCACCTGGCAGAAGCAGCTCTTTTGTGGAAGGACATTCCACAAGCTTCATGGGAGTCTAACAGATAAAGTTCCAGTGAACATAAGATCACAATTAAAATGATAACCACGCTAGGAAACACATAAGCTACCCTGAGTGAAAGCCAGTAGAAACCACAATGAACAGAATTAGACATTATATACCAAATATCAAGTGTTTAAAATGTTTAAAGCAATAGAAAGGGGAAACAAAAACATGAAAAAAAATAAACAGAATCTAAAAAGACCAGGCAGAATTGAGAAAAAGTCAAATACTACTTCTGAAAATAAAAAGGATAATTATTAAAATTAGAAACAGGAAGCAAGTACAATAGATACAGATAAAGAGAGAATTAGAGAACTGGAAGATAAATCTGAAGACATTACTCAGGATACAGCAAAAAAGGGGAAGGCAAAGAAATGGGAAACAAGATGTTAAAGAGGTCAGGAAGAAAAAAATAGAAATGTGAGAAAGGCAGTATTTAGAGAAAAAGGGCTAAAATACTTCCAGAATTAAGGGAAAGAAGTAGGCTTGTTTAATCTTTGAATCTAAAGCATCTGGCAAGTGCCTGGTACATAGTAGATGCCCAGTAAATGTTTGTTAAGTTGAACTGACACATGTGCTATAGCATTTGCTTGTCCATTACTTCATACACCTATTTATTTAAAAAATTCACCAGAGATACAGTTGTGAATGAAACAGACAAAATCCTTGTCTTTATTGACCTTGTGTTCTGGATGAAGAAGGCAAATAATAAACAAGTGAGCAAACTAATACTCAAGATCCTTTTTGATTATAAGAATGATATGAAGAAGTAAAAACGTTATTTAGGAGATATATTTGGACGAGGATTTCATTGAAGAAGTGAGACCTCAATGATAAAAAGTCCAGTGAAAGAACACATCCTAAGCAAAGTATATAGCAGTAAAAGGGCAATGAATGAAAAATAATGTGGCATTTTCAAGGAAGAGAAAGAAGCCAGTGTGTCTGGAGTTCCATGAGTGACATGGAGAGTGATATGAGATGTGATCTGAGAAGTGGGCAGGAGAAATGGGATTTTTTTTTTTTTTTTTTTTCCTGAGAGCAGCAGGAAGTCATTGGAAGATTTTAAGTGTAGGAAGCAGTGTGCTCTGTTACCTTGGCCACTGTGTGGTGTGGGAATGGACTGTAGTGGGAAAAGAATGGAAGCAAGGAGCCTCATTGGTGATTTCAGTTGTCCAGGCATAAGATGACAGAAACTCAGACCAGGATGATGGCTGTGCATATGGAGAAAAGTGTTTGGATTTAGCTGTTTTTTGATGTAAAAGGTGAAGGAAAGAAAAGGAGGAATCATGCATGATTCCTATTTTTGGATTGAGCAATTAGGTGAAGCGTAGTGCCATTTTCCAAGATGGAGAAGAGTTCTACTCTTCTCGAGTAACACTTGGGTGGGGGTGAGGTGGGAACATGAAGCAGGAGTTCTGTTTTGGGCATGTTAAGCTTGAGAAGCTTATCAGACATCTAAGTAAACAGCTGTATATAAGAATATGGAGGAGCTCAGGAAAATGAGCCCCAAGTGAAGGAACGGTCATATATTGAGATGTAGGTTTCTTTCAAGATCTTCTTAATAGTGTAGGCTTGGACAGGGGTACACATAGGAGACTGACCACTTCCAGCTGCAGACCCTGTGGGAATAGTCAATGTAGCTCCAGAGTTCAGAAGACTCTGCCTGCCCAGTGTCCAACCCAGAGCGGAGCCTGGAGTCTTCCAGCCCCATCTAAACCCATTGCTTTTGGTAGCGGCTGTAGTTTTAAGCCAGTGTGCAGTCTGAAAGATGCCAAAAGACTGAGTACAGAAACGGCGTGGTGACAAACCTAAGTGGCTCTTGTGTGAGGAAGGGTGGAGAAGTCATCAGATAATCTGGCTCCCACCCACTCCCACCCACCAGCTCAGAGCATTGTATCTAAGAGATCCAAGGGAGTAGAGTCAAGAATATGACGCATCAGGAGGTACAAAGAAAAAGGAGATCCCAGCATGAGGTAATGACTGTAAAATGCCATAGCCCATTACATAAGCGAAAGTGAAACCTCTGAGGAACAAATAGACAAAGGGTATCATATTGATATAAAAATACAAGAAGCTCACTCTGTGGTTGCTGACACACATCACTGTGGAAACAAAACCATGTCCAAAGTGGCTATGGTTAAACTTGGAACCACATGACAGGAGCTTTAGGAAGTTCCAAAATAATCAAGAATAACTTGAACAAAGTAGCATTCTTCCCCAGGCTTATGGTTTTGAGAGAAGGGACGAGCATTCCTCTGGAGAGGAGGGACAGCAATTCAAGGGGTCAAAGTGACTCAAGGTTCATTTGAAAGAAGGAAATTACTGCAGCCTTGGAAAAGGACCATCAGTTGACTGACACTAGTCAGGATTCACTCTCAAGTCCATGAGACTATAGTAGAATACTTTCCTTCTCAGCACTGCCCCCCACATATGTATATATCCATCCTTACTGAGAAATCTGTCTTTTTTTTATTGCTCAGGAAAACCAAGACTATCACTTTAGTTCTGTACCTGATCATGTCCACTTGACCTTGGCCACTAGGAAACTCAGAACCAAATTAAGTAAAACTTAAGGTAAGCATGTAGCCTGTGTGGCAACTTCATTGTTGGCTTAATCTTGTTTTTATATCCTTATTTTTCTCTCATTCACCATTTTCTGATTTAAAAACAAAACAAAAACAGTGTATTTGACCTACAATGTATTTTGGAATAAAGTAGAATACAAATAAATAAACTTTCTGCCCAAACAAGGCAGCATGAAAAGCAGGCACCTGGTGGTATTATGCCATCCCAGTGAGCCAAAGAGGTTCTAATTACTGTCTGTTAGACACTCACGTCAGAATCATTAAGTTCATTAGATAGACAGGAATCTTGCTTCAGCCATAAACAAGATGACAAATTAAACATTCATGAACAAAAGAAGGAGGTATTCAAAGTAAGAAGGGCAGAGCCAATAAAAACAATCAAATGCGCAATTCTAATTCCTGTAGGGGGTGATTTCCACCCAGTCCAGGGTAAAGCTTCCAGGAGGAGCTCCTCTGGCCTGCCTGGGTGGTTCTCTTACAGAAACTTGGCTGTGTCCTGGGTATAGCTGGTCCCTCAGCTTTCACCTACTAGGATAGACCACAGTCTTGTCTAGACAAGTGGGTCAAAGCCTCTGGAAAGGTTACTTGGCCTGGTTTCTGATTATTTCTTTACATTTTAATAGTTTTTATTCATTTTTTGTTCTTTCTTAAATTACCAAAGTTATTCAACTTTTTTAAATTATAAAGGTAACACAAAGGCAATAAAAATTCAAGTAATATCAAAGACATAAAATAAAAAATCAAACTTCCCCTTCTTTACCTTGCATTCCATTGCTTCTCCCCATTCATCAAGAGTAACCAGCAATATCTGTTCAGTATGGATACTTCTGGATCTTTTCTATGCACATTCAGACATATTTACATATGTATACATATACTCATAAAGTTTATGTATAGCTTTGTGTTTTTTTAAAGAATTTTTTATTCACATTATTCTGTAACTTATTGTTTGCACTCATTAAAATATTGTGGATTCTACTTCTATTACATACATATCAACCACATTTTTTATAATGGCTCCTGAATGAATCATGAATCAGTAAAACTATACCATACTATATTCAGTCTATTAAGGAGCATTTACACTGTTTCTAATATTTGGATAGTACAAGTTAATGTCACAATGAACATTCTTATACTTGTATCTTTTTGCTGTTTTTCTTTCTAAGGAGAACTGCTGGATCAAGGGTGTGCATGTGTTAAATTTTGATAGGCACTGCCAAATTGCCTTCCAGGAAGATTGACCAATTTGCACTTCTACCAACTATGAAAGAGTACCCTTTGTTCACATTCTCATCCACAATGGAGAGTGCCAGTTTTTTAAATTTTGGCAGAACTGATTGACAAGAACACAGTACTTATTTTAATTTGTCTTTGGCCAGTAGTAAGGTTGATCATCATTTTTAGTCCTTCTTTTTACAATGGCTACAATGAAAGACAAAGTTGAAGGTGTGGTTTTGGTTTCTTTTTGATACAGATGACCATCAAAACAGTGATATTTTGAGCTACTGATCCCTATGAAGATCCACATGTGAATGTTACACATTTCCATGTCAGGAAAGTCAGTCATAACTGAACTTCTAAGGTCAAATTGTACCTGGTGTTTATTCTTGGATTCATTTAATGGCTTTGGTCCAAAGTACTGAAAGATGTCAGAACTGTATTCTGATAATGTTCTCCTGTACCACCATTATCACACCAACAGTTATATGTAACAGAAACAACTCTGATCAAATTATGGAAAAAGAAACATATTAGACAACTATTGGGATCCCACTACTGAGTTAATAAACGGATGAATGGGTCCCAGGAACACCATGGTGGTCTCACAGCAGGCATGGTATGGCTGGAAGGTCACCTCCAAACAGCAAATGTTTTAAGTTTCTAGATCTCTGTGCTCAAGCCTAATTCTCTTTTTTCTTTCTTCTTTCGTTCTTTTCTTTCTTTTCCTTCTTTCTTTTTCGTTTTTTCTTTCGTTTTTTTTCTTTCTTTCTTTCCTTTTTCCTTCTTTCTTTCTTTCCCTCCCTTCCTTCCTTCCTTCCTTCCTTCTCTTTTGAGAGAGCGTGCAAGCAGGGGAAGGGGCAGAGGGAGAGAGAATCTCAAGCAGGGCTCCACGCTCAGCATGGAGCCTGATGTGGGGCTTGATCTTATGACCCCAAGATCACAACCTGAGCCAAAATCAAGAGTCAGCTGCTTAACTGACTGAGCCACCCAGGCGCCCCCAAGAGTCTAATTCTAGGAAGAAAACATTTTATTGGCTTAACCTGGGCCTCAAGGGAGGGCAGGCTCTTAATTACAGTCCCAACAGACAACAGACTGAATCCAACAGGAAAGAGATCCTTCTTCAAAAGGAAATGAAGTACCCTTAGGAAGTGAAATGGATGCTCCTTAGCTAAAAAACAAACAAACAAAACTATCCCTTACACTCAACTTTACAATTGCCATTTCTTCTCTTCACCTTGTAAACCTGCCCAGTCCCCACAGTCATACAGATAATCTGACCGCATGCTCCTCACATCCAAAAGGGGAGCTTGTGCGGCAGAAAAATGCAGACCATCCTATTCATTACATTTTGTGCAATGCTTGTTCAAGAACATTCCACTTTTCCAGCCCTGGGATTAAAATATTTAAGTCTTAGACTAAGAACAATAATCCTGAGAGGTTTTTTTGTTTCTTTTTTTTAAGATTTTATTTACTTATTTATTTGTCAGAGAAAGAAAGAGCACAAGCAGGGGTAGTGGCAGGCAGATGAAGAAGCAGGCTCCCTGCAGGGAACTCGATGCAGGGCTGGATCCCAGGGCCCTGGGATCATGATCTGAGCCGAAGGTAGATGCTTAACCAAGCCACCCAGGCCTCCCCTGAGAGGTTTTAATATTGGTCTTCACTCATTCTCCCTTCTCCTTGGTTATCCTTAAATGCACAGAAATTGTTTATTCACTTAGTCATCCATGCAACCACTATTTATAGAGAGCAACCTTCTGCTAGACATTGTTTTAGGTTCTGAGGGGACAGCAATGAAATGGAAAGACACGGTCTCTGTCCTGGTAATAGATGAGGCTGGAAAGAGTAAGCAAGGTTGGAACTTGGACTTTGGATTTTACCTGAAAAGCAACAGAAAGTTACTCAAAGGTTTTGGGCAGGCAAGAAACATGATCAGATTATACTTAGGTAACATCATTCTAAACGGACAGACAGAGTGGACTCCAAGTGTTAAGAACAGAAGCCAAGAGACCAGACAGAGGATCAATGAGGTAGCTAGAAAAGATGGTAGCCTGGACTAGTTTGGTTGGCCAAAGAATACAGAGATATGCACAGAATAAAGAGATATTTAGGAGGTAGAATGAACAGGATTAGGTGATTAAAGTGTTATAGGAAAGAGACAAATATAACTCTGGTATTTCTGGTATGAGCAACTGGATGACTGGTGATGACAATGGGTAGCCCAGGAGGAGCTGGTTAGAGGCAGGTGGAGAAAAGGATAAATTAGCTGTGGGTCACACTGAGTACATGTGTGATTTGCATGTCAAGTTAGGTGTCTGGTCTCAAGTTCAGTAGGGATATTCAGAATATGGAGTTATCAAGGGACATGAAACCAAGGAGTTAGAAGACTCTGCCCAAGGAGAAGGTGTAAATTGAACACAGAGGGTCACCAACATTGGACTCATAGTTTAAATAAGAAACCCTGGAGTATTCTGCCTCAAGAATTATAACTCTGTATCCTGTGCAAGTCCACATCAAGTCTTCTCCATCGCAGTTTATTCTATAGGCTGTAACAATAGCCAGCTCCTTCATCTGAGGAGATTAATGACTTAGGCAACAGTCCTGGTGGATCCACCATTTGCTTCAGCTTGGAGAAAGATTCCCAACTACTTCTGTTCTGTTCCATCTTGTTTGCAGAAAGAGGTGTTCCTCATCATGCCCATATTCTCACACAAATTGTCCAGGTAGGTCCCCCACCTCTGGTTCAAGCCACTGGACCCCGGGCTATACAGGCTATGGATTGGTGGTGGTGGGATGGTGGGGTCAACCCTTGAGGAGAGCCCAGCCCTGACTAAGGCCCTGCCTTCTACTCTGTTCTTGTGTCCTCATGGCAGATTTGAGGATGGCATTTCCTCCACACAGTGTGGTCCCAGCTGCCCCTCTCCTGCCTCTCTCCCTCACTTCAGTGCTAGGTTAGCCCGTCACTGGATATGGAAAAACTGTGCATTTGCTGGATCCTTTGGGTCTGTTTCTGTCTGAGGTATCAAAAAAAAGAGAAGAAGAGAAAAGAAATACACAGGAAGCACATTAGTAGGCTGAGCTAGGACTGTGCTACATTTTCAGATGACAGCTTACCTAGATGATTCAGGGATCAAGCTGGAGTTCTTAATATTGCCAGGAGATACCCAGAAGGCTGGGAATAGGGTGAAAGATCAGACACCTAAGCTGTTGAAAACCACACAGAGTTTTGGTAAATACATGCACAATTTAAAAAACTTTTTTGCAAGGCGCCTGGGTGGCTCAGTTGTTGGGCATCTGTCTTTGGCCCGGGTCCTGGGATCGAGCCCCGCATCGGGTTCCCTGCTCAGCAGAAAGCCTGCTTCCTCCTCTCCCACTCCCCCTGCTTGTGTTCCCTCTCTTGCTGTGTCTCTCTCTGTCAAATAAATAAATAAAATCTTAAAAAAAAAATTTTTTTTTGCAAAAATATAGGTGTCTTCAGTTTAGCCCTCCCTGTTAATCCAAGGAATTGCTTGAGCCTCGTGGCCTAGTCCATGATCCCGGCTCTGACTGCGGCTGCCCATGAAGGCCTCAGTGAATTCCTCTTAGAGCCTCCAGACTTCCTTGGCTGGTAACTTGTTCCTCTTGGGACAGTTTTGCCTGAGTTGAACGGCCTGGCCCCCAGCTGTGTGCCGGCCCTCTCTCCGGTAAGAGGAAACGCTTTCAGTTTAGTCCATTAACACAAACATTCAAAAGCAAACATTCAAAAGCCACAGATCATGTTCACATAAATAAAACAGGATTGAGGAAAGTTGCACCCCAAGAAACCAAAGGGGCATTTAAAAAACTGCCCTTGCCTTCCAAGTAGGCAAGCGGGTGGCAAAGCCACAGCGATTCCAAAGGCTTGTGTGCCTGGTAGAGCTGGGTGGCGGAGGCCACAGACCTTTGAAGAGGAAATGCCATCCCCGGGACAGGCAGGCAGCCAGCCCCTGAGTCCTGAAAGTACCAGAGAGGAGCAGAAAGCAGTGAAGGAGAAGGGGGAGTGCAGTGAGGAAGTGAAAAAGGGGAGGAGGGAACAGAGCAAATAAATGGGGAGACTCTTCCCGACTAGGGTCCCCACACCCAGACCAAAGAGTCACTAGACAGAGCAATTCACTGTGCCCCTAAGACCAAGCCTGGGCATGGAGAGTCCTGGGCGGCGGGCACAGCCCAGGGTGACTAAGGCTTTGAGGAGGGGAGTGCGTCGCAGCTGAGGGGTGGAGAGGGGTTGTGGTGTCTGGGCTGAGAGATGCCTTCTCTTTGAACGCTTCAGAGGAAATTAACTTTACAAGGTGCCTCCCTGTCTTCCAGAGTTATTAAAAGAAAGGAGGGAGTAAAGAAGAAATGGAAAAACGGTAATACCTCAGGAAGGGCTATGTGATCCTAAGAGAAGGAAATGAGAGGAAGATTAAGTGACGAAATGTGCAACCTCTCCTCGGGGAGGAAGAACTCTGAATGTGACCTTGTGCAAATGGAAAAGAAACACAACAACCAATGTGGCAAAGGGCAAAATGCGCCCCTGTGCGCCCACGCACACGTGCACACACTCACACCCCCTGGCTTTGAATATCTAGAAGATAAATGACTAAATGCTGTAAGACTCCAAGAGTCTGTCAGTACTCCTGTCTCAAGAAGGCAGCACTGAATGCTAAAGGAATGGCAGCGAGTGGGGGAGTTGGTGTAAATCATGGGGTCACCAGAAGGTATAAATCTGGGAACCTCTGCAAGTCTTAACAGTGGGGCCAGTAGAGGGATAGCTAGGCACTGACTGCTCTTTTGTTGAAGAAAAAAACAAAAAAAAACCAAAAAAACCCCCACTACATATAAAAACTCTTAAAAAAACCCCCCAAAAACTAAGGAAGCCAACTGAAGCCATCTATTTCACAGGGTAGGAAGCCAGGTGTTTTCCTGCGTGTTAAAAAACCAGGATTTAAAATTTTAAAACCCTCCTGCCTGACAATAATCCTCAGATCAGATGAGGCTACCCTCGCCCAACTCTGGTAAGCCCTGCCAGTGTTTGAAAGCACAATCCTTAGAAGCCTGTGCCTGTCCAGACACATGCATCCAGTAAGTTCTTAGATTCAAAACTGCGTTCAGGTAGAATGGCAAATCCCAGGTTGAAAAAAAAAAACTGGGAGAGAAACAACCCATCTATTGCTTCTTTTCTGTCTCTGCACTCCTAAGTCCTTTAGTCCCTCAAAGTCACTTAGGATGGCAGTCTAGAAGGACTTTGATGCCTCTAGAGGTGGCCCTCAGGGTGGGGGGCCTCCTCATGCAGGAGATACCCCTGGGCCTTCCAGATCGCACTGTGTTTAGCCCACTGGTGAAGGAAACACCTCTAGCTGGTTTCTGCTGGCTCCTTCATCAAAGCTGCTCCTTGAACCTCTCAAAGCTCCACTCCTTCCAACATGGAAGCCCAAAGAGGGTTAGGAATTTTCTTCACCAAATTAACAGAGTATCCTGATTGATGTACTTTAGGACAGAAACTAACCAAAGCAAAGTATACAAGGTCATGATGGACAGCTCCATTCTTCATGGGCTAATTTTTATTTTCAATTTTTCTTACTATTTTGTGTATCAACAGATTTAGAAACAATCATAGCCATGGTATACTGAATGCTTTATCATGTGCCAGATGCTACGTATATATCTTGTATAATTCTTATAAGCCTGAAATGGGTACTATATTGTTTCCTTGGTTAACTGAGGCTCAAAGAGGCTGTATAGCTTGTGAGAGGCTATACAACTAGTAAATCATAGAGTCATAGTTTGAACTCAGTTCTATTTAACACCCAAACCAGTTCCTTTAATCAGTATACTAGATTGGCTCCAGGGGCAAAGATAGTTTTATTTCTGTAGCAGGGAGAAACTAGTAAGAAATTCCATGGTGAGACCTTTGACTAGTATAACCCAATGTTCTGCCTCCGATATTGAACAGCAAGGACATTAGGTAGGCAAGGCTAGGACACTGTATTAAAAAAGTTGAATAATCTAAATACCTTTTTATTGCTCATTAATCTATGTTAAACCCATTAATGTTTTCAGTCTACAGAAATCTCTTGGATACTAGGTTCTATAACTTTATCATTTTATTCATTCACTATATTTTTATGTCTCCTGAAACTACTTTTGTTAAGTTTCAAGGGAAGCCCTCATGCTCTAGTATTCCCAGATTTATTTAAAATATTTTATTTATTTGAGAGTGAGCGAGAGAGAGAGAGAGGTAGTGAGAGTGAGAAAGAGCATGAGCAAGGGTGAGGGGCAGAGAGAGAGGAAGAAGCAGACTCCCCCTTGGGTGCCTGGGTGGCTCAGTTGGTTAAGCAACTGCCTTCGGCTCAGGTCATGATCCTGGAGTCCCGGGATCGAGTCCCGCATTGGGCTCCCTGCTCGGCAGGGAGTCTGCTTCTCCCTCTGACCCTCCCCCCTCTCATGCTCTCTCTCTCTCTATCTCATTCTCTCTCAAATAAATAAATAAAATCTTTAAAAAAAAAAAAAAGAAGCAGACTCCCCACTGAGCAGGGAACCCAACGTGGGGCTCAGTCCTAGGACCCTGGGATCATGACCTGAGCCGAAGGCAGATGCTCAACGGACTGAGCCACGCAGGCACCCTAGTATTCCCAGATTTAATAAAATTGCTGATAGAATCAAGATTAAAAAAAAAAAATCTCAACAGACTGGAATGAAAAGGAGTAAGAAAAAGCCACATTATTCTATTCAGGCTGCCTGAAGAGAAACATGAGGTCCAGGACAAAGGGTGGGATTACTCTGGTTTAGTCTTCACTGCATATATAGTAATTCATGTTCTAGACACACAGGTTTAGTAACAACAAAGACATTTGAGTGTTAAATCAAACAAGAATGATGAGAAAATGACAGAGTGATTCAAAACCACATTCCATGAGTGTGCATGCAAGTGTATGTACGTGTGTGTGCACGTGTATGTGTTGTGTTGAGGAAGAAGTGGAGGGGGGCAGAGTAACTGACTTGAACATTTGAAGGTGGGGTGTGGATTCAGAGGGAAGAACTGGAACCAAATGGAAAGAAATTGCAAAGGGCTGATTTTGGTGCAGTGTAAGGGAGAATTTTCTAACTCTCAGAACTGCTAAAATGGAATGTGCTGCCTCGAATGGTGATAAGCTTCCCATCTGTGGGGGTATTCAAGCTGAGGCTGAATGACCATTTGTGAGAGATGCTGTTGGGGGAATTCTGACATTGGAGGTGGGTGAGGGTGCGGAAGTGACTCCATGATCTTCAGAATCCCTCCCAGTTATCAGATTCCACACTTAGTATCTCTCACCCTTCATTCACCATCTGGGCAATCCCTAAAAAAGCTATTAATCTCTCAAAGCTTCAATTTCCCCTTCAGTAAAAGCATTACATAAAACCTGTGAAATCACAAGTTTGATGTGAAAGTGCTAATTATATTTTACTAGGATTCATCACAATAATTATATTCATGAAAATAAAAAATATTCATGAATCACCTAAAAATCACCTTGCTTACCTCCTGAGGCACCTTGGGAGGCCCTGGACTAGCTGATCTCTATGATCCTTTTGGGTGTCTGATGCCAAGATTCTATGGTTCTGCAGACTTGACATGTTGGAGGTGACCACAGAGGAGAGCTGTTTAGAAAAGATGACAAGACCACTAACAGGAGGTGCTCATTTAAACTTCCTCACATTCTCTCTATCATCACTTGTGAAATTGTTACTGCTGCAGTTGCGAATGAGAGTAAAGAAAGCATGCCAGAGGGACTGCAGAATGACAGGAAAATGTTACTAGGATCATCTCTCAACTCCATTTCCAGTTTGATTCTCAGGCTGGCTCCCCCTATGGCACCATATATGGGTACACATTCCCATGTAAGTTAGCCCAATGAGGAAGAGAGATGGAGTTTTAGCATTCTTAGTGAAAATGGGATTGACATGCCCATTCCTGAACCAATTACTTTGGCTGAGAGGGTGGAATGGGGAGAGGGGTATCAATCTCAGCCAAACCACACAGATGAGAAGGAGAAGTAGCTCTCAAAGGATATGTGGAGTATTAGATAGAAGGACTAAGCAATGTTGGATAGTCCAAGCTCTGGCCACCTAACATCATCCCACAGCTTCCAAACACAGGTCACACTCCCTTCCCAAAGGGAGATAATATAAAAGCTCATCCAGTTATTAAAGCTAGATCCAAGTCCAATATTTAAGTCAATGTGCAAATCATGTCAAATAACTCTTCATGGTTCAGTGATCTGTGGGTAAATAGTTAAGTTTAACCACACCGTATATATAATAGGAAAGAGAAAACAGAACTGCAATAAAAATTCCAAATTGCAGAGGGGAGAATGTGAAACATCCGGTGGCCATCAGTCCTCACACATATTACAATCTTTTTGGGCAGAAATGGCAAAGACTCCCTATCTTGCAGTGAGGTGAAGGTCTGGGGTTGCCTCAATTTCACTCTCCAAGAGGATCTCCCTTGTCCAACCTCTTTAGAGGACCATACAGCTTTAGCAGCCACTGCTGGTTGGGGTAACACTAGAGTGTATGAGTGGTGGGGGATGGGGCTCTGAGGACTGATTTAGGGGTTGGGCAATCATTTTGGTCACTGGGAGATTTCTCTGTGATATAAATCCCTTGTGACTTTTTTTTTTTTTTAAGGATTTTATTTGAGAGAGAGTGAGCAAGAGAGAGAAAACGAGTGAGGGAGGAGAGGGAGCAGCAGACTCCCTGTGGAGCAGGGAGCCGGACGTGGGACTGGATCCCAGGCCCCTGGGATCATGACCCGAGCTGAAGGCAGACCCTTAACTGACTGAGCCACCCAGGCGCCCCCCTCATGACTTTAGTTGGCTCCCATCTGTGTGTTTTTGGTTGTGATGTTTAACTTTATGTGTCAACTTGACTGGGCCAGGTAGTGCCCAGATATTTGGGCAAACATTATTCTAGATGTTTCTGTTAGGATATTTTGGATGAGATTAACATTTAAATTAGAAGACTGAGGAAAGCAGATTGCTCTCCCAAATGTAGGTGGGTCTCAGCCAATCAAATGAAGGTCTGAAAAGAACAAAAAGGCTGACCCTTCCCAGAGTAAGAATTCCTCTTCCTGACCACCTTTGAACTAGGACATTCCTTCAGACTTGAACTGAAACATTAGCTCTCCTGGGTTTCTAGCTTGCTGTCTCACCTTGCAGATCTAGAATTGTCAGACTCCAAAATCACATGAGCCAATTGCGTATAATAAATCTATTTCAAACTGGAAGGTATTATGCTGAGTGAAATAAGTCAATCAGAGAAAGACAATTATCATATGGTTTCACTCATATGTGGAACATAAGAAACAGGTGAGAGGACTGTAGGGCAGGGAGGGAAAACAGAATGGGAAGTCATCAGAGAGGGAGAAAACCCATGAGAGACTCTTAACTATGGAAACAAACTGAGGATTGCTGGAGGGGAAGTGGGTAGGATGATGGGGTAATTGGATGATGGGCATGAAGGAGGGCACGTGATGTGGGCACTGGGTGCTATATGCAACTGATAAATTACTGAACACTACACCTGAAATTAATGATGTACCATAAGTTGGCTAACTGAATTTAAATAAAAATTAAAGAATTTTTAAAAAGACAAGAAAAAAATATTAAATTTCTCTTTCTGTATACACACCCTTTTGGTTCTGTTTAGAGAACCCTGATTAATACACTGGTCAATTCCGTGGGTTAGTAATAAAAGTAGAGATCTAGTTGATTATAATAGCTTTTCATTTAGAGTACAGGTTTGGGATGGTTATAATTAAGGGCTTCTGCTTCCATATTGGCCTCTGTCTGGGGGCAATACAAAGCAATGACCTAGAGAGGGGAGGAACAGCCCCTTTGCCAGAGGGCTGCACACCAGCTGCATCTTTTCAAAAGTCCTGGATGTCCCTTTGGACAGGTTGGAAGGGTATAACAAGAGGATTCTAGAAGAGGCTTCGGAGATCACACTTATTCTAGGTCCTAATCTTTCCCTTCTCCCTTATTTTGCTCTAACTTAACTGTAGGAAGGAATCTGGCTTTTCCATTCAGTCGAGGATCCCAAACTACTGCCTCAGTCTACTTGGGACTACCCATCACAAGCAGAAAGCATTTCTTATAGCAAGGCTCTATTTTATGCTTTCTTGTTTTTTAGAGGCATTAGTTTCAAGGTAAATCTCTCTTTCTTATAAGATTTACAAAGGCTTTGGGGCGCCTGGGTGGCTCAGTCGTTAAGCGTCTGCCTTCGGCTCAGGTCATGATCCCAGGGTCCTGGGATCGAGCACCGCATCGGGCTCCCTGCTCGGCGGGAAGCCTGCTTCTCCCTCTCTCACTCCCCCTGCTTGTGTTCCCTCTCTCGCTGTGTCTCTCTGTCAAATAAATAAAATCTTTAAAAAAAAAAAAAAAAGATTTACAAAGGCTTCAACTTATAATCAATCCATCCTACAGCCTGAACTTTTTGTCCCCCTTAATTTGGCACCCCAGGGAGACATATGAACTGAAGGTCTCAATATACATTAGACAATGGAAAAACCAACTATTCCAGTACCACAAAGCAAGAATTGCTAATGGTCAACTATAGTCCTTGTCCTCCAACACCCATTTAATTCTCCTCTCAGAGGAGGTCCACAACTTTTAGTCAATCACATTGCCATCCAGCGTCAAGACTTTCTTTGGTTTCCTTGTAAGTAGGTGTGGCCACATGACCAAGTTCTATAAATGGGATGTCACAGAAGTGCTGTATGCAACTGCCATAAAATGTCCTTAAAGGGAAAGTTAAGATTATTTTTCCTTTATGGACAAATGTTGTCCCTACCAACACTCCAGTCTAGGACAGAGGCTCTCCTCACGATCTTGATTCAGCTAATTCCATAATCAAGGGCCTATAACTTGCCACACTTCATTTTCTGGTTTCAAATTCTGATATAGTTGACAGAAAATCCACATACAAATACTTGAATAAGGAAAAAGAAAAGGAATGTATTGGCTAGTGCAACTGAACACTCCACGGGGATAGATGGCTTGGCTTCAGGCTGGCTCTCCCTACAGTAGCAAAACAGGCTAACCCACTTTCAGCCTTACATTTTTACAGCAGGGGAGAGTCCATGCCCTGCGGGTTTTATAGTTCCCTCAGACTGCACCAGCTTAGGCCACTTGCACTGTTGGAACCAAACATGTGGTCACAGGAGTGGGATACTCTGATCTGTTTAGGCTGATGAAAACCCACCCAGGAGCTAGGGTTGGGCTTAATCCCATCCAAACCAGATGGCTGAGAACAAAGGGGAGCTGGTAGTTTCCCAGAGGAACTCAAGGCATGATTACCAGAAAGAAGGGGGATGCCTGTCAGGGAGCAAACAACAGACTTTTACTATACCTTTTAATATAATCCATACTTGTACCATCATTTGGCCTCAGCTTTCTAGATTCCTTACTACTCTTTGGAGAATGACAAAATGGGACTGTAGGAGATTACAGATGATAATGAAGTACTTCTGGGCGGGCTACATTACAGAATTTCAAATCAAGTACTTTTTGATGTGTGATATAAGCTGAGACATAACTTGCTTGCCCTCTCACTGCTAAGGGGTGCCCAAGTTTGGTGGGAAAAAGAGAATCTGATTGCTTAGAAAGAAAACCAAGCCACATCTCACAACTGCTCCCCTTGCCACTTAGAAAAGTGAGAAAAGAACCTCTGGATCGTGTTCTGCCTTTGACTGTCCACACACAGGTCAGCCACAAACAGTGGCTTCCTTCTTACAGAGTCCCATGAATTCATTCCCACGGAGACCGGATGCCCGCTCCCACTTGGCTCTCCTCAGCACCTCAAGTTTTCCATTTCTAATGCTTAGGAGTTCTGTTTGTGAGGGTCCAACTGTGGCAGAAACTATTTACAGGCTTCTAAGATGCACTAGCGACAGAGGCCAAAGATGTTGGCCGAACAACTGACCAACCTCTCCAGGGAGAGATCTGAAGCAGAGGGTGTGAACAAACACCTTCCAATCTGTCAGGTACATGGAACAAACTGCTGTCTCTTCTGTGTTGGCGGGGGCCCAAAAGCACAGCATCCCAGCACCTGGTTAACCAGCCACCGAAACTTCAAAACACAGAGGTTAGACCCTACTGTTTTTCTTTAGGAACACAGAACAATGGTCAAGAGTAGGACCACAGGGCTTCTAGTTTTCTAGGAAAACGAAGAAGTTACTGGGCATTTGGGACTGTCTTTGCACCACAGACTTATACCACATGGACTTAAACTAGAATCAACTGTTCAAGGAGCCAAAAGAAATCATGACACCAAGAGGTGGTGTGTGACGGTCTCTTCTCAAAGTAGAAATAACTTTGAGTGCTTAGCAGAAACCTGGGAGAAGGGAGGTCTTTCTGAAGTTAAGAGCAAAACCACCATTCCAGAGTCCCTGCATGACGTACCCTAGGGAGATAGAAAATTCCCCCTTTAAAAATCAAGTGGTTTAATGTACTTCTCTCCTTGGTTATATAGTTTAAAGCATGAGAAGTGGCTTGAGTTCTATGGAATTAAGAATGAAAACTCACATTTCCCTGTTTACAAGGCCTTTCATTTGTCTGCTCTGGTCTTTTCATGGGTTTCCTCCCACCATCCCATTTCCACTCCCGAAGCCATTCCTGATTCCCAACAGGTCCTGAAATGATACTTCCTCCCATGGGCTGTCCTAACTACCCCCCAGCCTGACCACCTCCCCCAAGCCTGTCCTGTCCTGTTTTATAGTTCCCTCAGATTGAGGCAAGGCTCAATCGCTCTCAGCTGGAGTCACCAGCATGCCCAGCACATGTCCCTCCTGCAACATGACAATCATTAACAGTTGTCTTTGCATCCTTATGTCCTTTCCCCGTGGGCCCTATCCCAAGGAGTCCTGGAGAGCCATGTGTCCTGAGGTCTGCTGCAACTGCTTTGAGCGGTGCTCAGATTGACAGTACACAATTCATAATGGCCAGCAAAACAGACTTGAGCCTAATACCCCCGAATCCACTGAAGGAAACTGGCATAAGCATTAACAGCTGCTTTCAAACCAACTGAAGTGACTGAAGTTTTTATGCTCAAACCAGTGAAATATGTGAGTACCATGGATGAAATACACAGAGAGGAATAAAACATACTAGGAGAAACTCAGCCTGCTGTCCATCATCGAAGAGAAAAAGCTCCAAGCAAAGCAGTTTTACAAAGTACGAAGAAACTGGCCTTTTCCAAAAAATGACCAGACCAAGCTCACTCAGGAGGTTATGTAGCCTAAAGGTTAAGAACATGACCTCTGAAGTCCAACTGGCCTTGGTTTGAATCCGGGCTCACCTCTTTACTCTCCATGTGACTGACCTGTGGCTCAGCTTCTCTGCCCATATCCTACAAAAGGGGGATGATGGTACTGTACTCAAGGGACTCTTGAGCCCACATTTTAACATCTCTGAAATCTTTAGTTGTGAAATAGCTTTTGGCCAGGCCACAGTCACGATGTAGTTCTCACTGCTTGTGCATAGGTGGACTTGGTGGCTGTTTCTGGTGGCACGAGTGGATAACTGCAGCCTTTCAGTATTTGGGTCCACAAATCACTGTCCTGATTGCTGGGAAGCTCTCAGAATGCCTTACCCGTAGTTTCACTTAGGTTTTTCTTTTTATATTAGCACAGAGTGATACAAAAACTTGTCTCAATACCCTATTACATCAATTCTGCATTATTATTTCATATTTTACCATCTCGAGTCAGGATGTGTCACACAATTCTGTTTTTCGTTCTTGTAGGTATACAAAATAGTGTGTCTTATAAATCGATGGAGTGTTCGATTTTTTTTTTTTTAAGATTTTATTTATTTGAGAGAGAGAGAATGAGAGACAGAGAGCTTGAGAGGGAAGAGGGTCAGAGGGAGAAGCAGACCCCCCGCTGAGCAGGGAGCCTGATGTGGGACTTGATCCCAGGACTCCAGAATCATGACCTCAGCCGAAGGCAGTCGCTTAACCAACTGAGCCACCCAGGCACCTGATGGAGTGTTAGATTTGTTGAAATAAAATGACTAAAAGAGCTCTCTAAGTATAAACAGTCTAAATTGAGTTTTTAAAAAGCATGTCATTAATGTAACTGGCAGCCATCTTTTCTTTCTTAGTGTTACATAAAATACACATCGTATCATTAATGACATTTTAGGGTCAAAGAAACCCAGCAGTACCTACCTCACAGGATTGTGAGGATTCAGTGACTGATAGTTATGTTTACAATGGTGCCTAGATCATGCTAAGTTCTGGGTTTTTAGCTATTAATATTATCCTATCAGTCAGGGGTTTTGCCATAGATTGAAGGAGATCAATCTATAAAAATTAAAACTTTTTATAAAATCTTTTGATCTAAAGAGGTTTCCTACTCCTCCCACCTCATCTCAACGCCCAATCTTCCCTGAGGGCTTACGTCATGCCAGTAATTGTGCTTCCGTTCTCATGCAAGTATCAACCATAGATTTGGCCCTTTAAGACTTGAAGAATTTCACCAATAATTATATAGACAGGAAGAAAGATAATGCCAGGTACAGAGAGGAATCAAGAGAAGGAAAATATTCAAGCTCCATCATTTACCATTTAGCAATTTGGCCTAAGAATAAGCTTTAACCTCTATGCTTGGGTTTTTCATCTGTAAAATGGATTTAAGGTAAATCCTGTCAGTGATGCTGCCAACATGACCATTCCCATTCCCCACCTAACCCCTGTTCACAAGTGGCAGGTGGGCTCAAATTCTTAACTCTTGGTGGAGTTGAGGAATATGAGAGGGGAGGTGAAGCTGGGGAAAGAAATGGCAGGCTGTCTCAGGAAGTGGGGAAGCAGGGGGTGGGTTAATTTCAGATAAGGATGATGAAACAGGCATCACCTACCTAGGAGATTGCTGGACTCACGCTGTTATCCTAGAAGTACAAGTCAGATACAGGACTGACTCAGATTTGTCCCATCAACATTTCAGCCGGAGTGACATCTGCCACCATGTGGTGCCAAACTACAGAATGGACTTGGGACTCTATGGTCAGCTGGTCAGAATTCCTGGACAGTTAGCTGTACCAACGCAGCCTGTCCTATCTTTCAGCCTGCAACAATGCAAACCCATTTCACGTTACTGCATTTTTTGTTTTGTACCCCACTTACTATAGGGCTTTACTCTCACATCCACTTCACTAGACTGTTGTGAGAAATCTTAAATGTTGATCCAAGTACATAAAGTGCTTGGAATAATGGTTGGTATTTTGTAAGCTATTAATACATGTTAGCTATTACTCTTATTATTAGTATGATGTTAAACACATTTAATAACCAGTATGGCATTAGCATTAGACAATCAGGAGACACATCCAGTGTGAACATTAACTATGACTTCTATATGCGGGGATCACAACTATTACTGCTCAAGCCAGGTCTCAGAGAATAGGTAGAATACGTTCATGGAGAGACAATGCACCAGAAGAAAGGCACAGAAGGGCGAGAAAACCTGGAATGTCCATAAAACCTTTATGTTGTTTCATGACTGAGGCAAAGGGTGGAAAAAGAAAGGGGAGGAAGGGGGGGAGGGAGGAAGGGAAGGGAGAGAGACAGAGAGAGAGACACCAAGGGAGGAGGCTGTAAAACTAGGAGGTTGGGGCCAAGTCATAAAGGGTAAGGGTTTTGGTACTTTATTCAGCAAGAAAGAAAACCGGCAATAGATTTGTGTAGTAGCTCATCAAAGGCTAAAGGATGCATTCAGTTATGAAGTTCAAAATGAGCGAAGTTGCCACACTCCAATATGGGAAATGTTTACATTATAGTTCTTTTTAAAGAACATGCGCACACATACTTTAGATAGCTTTCACTGACCAAAGTTGAAAGAATACACTTTGTAGTGAAGTAAGATCCCCCCAAATTTATTTAAGGGCCTATTTTTCTTTAAGTAGTGTTCATTTTTAAAAGTATTTTCCTCTAGTACAACTCTAATTTCAATATCAAAATTTCTCAAATGTTGATGAAACTGGAAGTTTCCAAATCTGTGATGGCAACGGATTGGTGCTGTGTGCATGTGATGAAACCAACAGCAACAAAATGTCAAACACAAATGGAAAGTATTTTTTTTTTTAAGTCTATAATGGCAACTCAAAGCAGCAATGGCATCAAGTAGGAATTAAAATCTCTAGTTAAAGCCAATGCGGGTGTACAGGTTAGTTTTGAATTTTACTCCTTATGTTATTTCAAATCAGAAGACTCTTGCTACTCAAACTCAAAGAGGGTACAACGAACATCTGTTAGTTTTGTATTCTCAGTAACCATCTTGCCTCTCCTGTTCCCTACCCTCTTCCTTTTTCTGATAATTTCTCCTTCCTCTGGGGTAGCTCCTCTCTGGATCAGCTCAGGGATGGAATGTGATTGAATGTAGGCAAAATCAAAGTTCTTTCCCAAATTTTGTATAACGTGCTGCCATGCTTTATGATGATGTAAACTGACACTATCAATGGCTGCCATCTACAATTCTCACCTCACTGCCTCCCTCCCCAAAGAGAAAGTTGGCCTGAAAGAGAAAACCAACCCAGGAAAACACAAATCAGAGCTAGGTATGAGAGACGGAAAGATGGCTTCCTAGGGTGTTTGGACCAAGTCATGCCTGGACTTCCCTGTATATGAGCCAATAAGTTGCCATTCATGCTTATGCTAGCCTGAGTTGGGTTTCTGTTACTTGCAACTGAAGAACAATTGGTTAATACAGTATCTACTTGAAAATAAATTTTAACACAGTAGTATACGATTAAATAAAAGCAGACTGGTATCTTTACTTAAAATTTAATGACTAATATGAAATCAGGTATAACACACTGTGTATGTCAACCAAATTAAACCAAATGTATAAGAAAATTGTTGGCATTAGTTAGGTGTTTAACATTTCACTATACACTGTGAAACCTGAACCACACTACTTGCTACAGGGAAACAAATTGGCTCAACTACACTTTGGAATCTTAAATACCTATTATACTAACTCTCTTTTAATTCCTATTTATAATATGAACAGGTGCAAGCTTTGTTTACTGTAATTTATGGCTATTAATCCTATATAATAATTAGCAATTATGAAAGGCCTACCTTGCCTTTGAAATCATTGTTTAAAAAATAAAGAAGGCCAGGTGAAGCTTTCCTCCTTTTAAAATGTGATTCATGAACAAAATGCAGGATGTTGAACTTAACATGGGTCAGGGAGTTTGTTTATTCATCCGAGTTTATCAAGAATCCAAATGGAGATGGCCTCAAAAAAGAAAAAAAAGAAATTAAGTCTTAACTACTATGGACTTCTAGGGCTCTTGGTGAATTATTCCCACTTCACCCCCTCCAAGCAGTTGTCACAGTTACCTCACTCAAACATGTTTCTTGTAAATCCTGTGGGAATAAATATGTATATTAATCAAATGAGCTGATAGTTATATTTAAGGGAACTATGCTAAATTCTTTCCTAAGAACAGTCTATAATTGAAAAATCTAATAGAATTCTAGACTATAGGGATGGCAAAGATGCACTGCATCATGCAGATGTTTTCCCCCTTTCGAGCGAAGTATAGGGCAGGGGGGAAAGTATAGGATAAATCCTTTGGTTGTCCAGTTTTCAATTTAAATTCTAGAAGACATGGAACTCAGTACTTTTCTTGGAAATGAGACTATGTCATAACAGATTTCACGATCAGGAAACTGCTCTCCATCTGATATTCAGATCATATGCTCCTGGTGTGTACTTTATCCCACTTTTCCCACTAACAATTCTGTGACACATTTGATTCAATTCATCCTATTTCTTGCTGTTTCAAGAAAACAAATTTCACTTTTAGATTAAATATGAATCCTTTGAAATCCCATTTAGTTGTCTCCCCAGAAATACTGTGAAAAACCTAATTCTGCAGAAACCTTTCACGTATGAGGAAGATTCCTGAAGCTGCTTTAGGAAGTGTAGCTATTTCTCAAATTGCAATACCTTATTTTCTATGAATTACAGTTCCACTATTACTTTTATACTAAGGGTCTTTGTGGCTTTATTGTCTTTGGATTCGCTTCTCCAGTTTTGACCTCCAGGTTACACATAATTGTGTTCTACAAGTTTCTCCTATGCTCATCTTCTCATTTCTATTTTTCCCAAGCCTCTTTAATTAATGCCTCTGGCTTCTTTTTGGTCTAAAACTTATCCCAATTATAAACTAAAAATGAATTCACCAATGTCCCATTTTATCATTGTTTTCTTAACCATTAAGTACACAGATGCAACACAGATGTAATAATCTTTTACTCTTTTATAGCCATATTGCAATTTCATAACTGTATAAATTCCAATAAAACTAGGAAACTTTAATTTCAATATGTGAGATCATAATGTATACAGAGCTGCCATAAGGTATAAATTAAGCCATGTATATACATAAATGCACATATACATTCCAGTAACACTTTGAAGAGTTCCAAGTGTTTCTTTCTTTAGTTATTGCTGGATGTTTCAAAACAGCATAAAACTGCTCATCACAACACCCCTGTATGGTAATGAGGAGAGTGGAATGGGAACGGGATGAAAGGCACAGAATTCATAATAAGACACAGCTCACTGCAAACAAGGAGAGCCAAATTTGTGAGCACTGATGGTTCAAACAACGAGAAGCCATTGATTTTGTGAACTGAATATAAGAAGTAATAGTTAATAGTATTTATTTATCCTTTACATGTGACACTGAACTAGATGCTACCCAAGTAAAAAAGACCCACTCAGTCATCTCAAGAGGGTGAGTTACAAATAAACCCCAAAGACAAGAATAGGTAACGATGGGTCAGTCCTCCTGTGGCTACATGGTGTGTCACACAGCCTTTATGTTTAGTGAGGTTCTACCAACGAGACTGCTAGCTTTGTGGCTGACACAGGTGATTCTTGGGTTTGGTCTTGCATCAAACTAAACAAAAAAAGTTTTCAACCTTGGAATTAAGCATATTAAAACCCTGGGCCTAACTGAAATAAGCACTATGCTGGTCAGGTGCAGAAAAGGGGTTATTACTAGGAATAAGGGCCTTACAAGTCAATCCAAGAGGCTAGAAAATACACCTTTTAAAAAAAACTTTTAGATTGTTTAATTACTCTCAGAGAAGCAAAAAATTTCAACCGCCCACTGACAATATCCCAGTCATCCAACAGCTAGTCAATGCATAGTCAGTCCTCTGCAATTGTCTGGGAATTTTCACCTTCTTCCTCCAGAAGAAGTGCTCAATTTTCATTGCCAACGTTCTTGGGAGATTCACTTTTCACTGAAAAAAAATAAGTAAACATACAGTCAAGTGTTTATACTGTTTCTGTTTAGCTTGTTCTGTTTTTCCTTCTTCTCTCCTCCCTTCTGATGCATACCAACAGCACTGCTCATGGGGACAGACAAACCATGTCATGTTCCAGGCGGCCGGGATATACAGTTCTGGCCACAATAAAGAAACGATGTCTGAAAGTGGCAATTATAGTTTGTGAGGCAACATCCTTTCTGACTCTGTGGAAGACTTGGGAATGGTCACTTCACAGTGTGGTTATGATCCCATATTCGTACCAATGGAAAGATCACTATTATCACATAGGCTGGCCAAGTGTGGTTGGAATATATTTTTCCATAATTTTTTTTTTTTTTAAACTTAAAATTGAGGGTCAGTGTATGTTGAGTGAATGTGGGCTCAGAGAAGACTAATCGCCATCTCCTTCCTTTCATAGGAAATATAACGTACAGCAGAAATGGAGCCCCTTTAAAGGAGCTGTCCTGACTGGAGCAAGCAAGACTATGATTCACTTACTAAACTGAGAGTTCCTTAAGGAGAGAGACTAGATCTTTCCTCCTTATATCTAACCTCCCAGTGTAGCCTGTTTGCTGAATCAATATGAATGCAAGTCAACCAGAGTAACAGCTCTATTTCATTGCATAGTGAAGCTAAAAGGAAATAATATATTAAAACACTATGAAAATTAAGGTTAAAACACGGACTACTTTGCTTCAGCCGTATAGCCTTTTATTTCCATTGTGTAGATGAGGGAAATCAAGCTCAGAGGCAGAGTAAATGCTCAAGGGCCCACAGCTTAGTAAGAGCTGATGCTAGAATCATAAACCTAGATCTTGCCTCATATTCAACTATCAAGTTCCGTGGGGTTTGTCGATGGTACCTAGATTTAAGATTGTCCCAGCAACCACAATGTTTACTGAATCCTTTTTTATGAGGAAAGGACTGAAACAGGTTCAATCCAAGATACAGTCCTGATCCTCATGGACTTTTAGAAACTCTAGCCCAGTCCTTCAGGTATCTCCATGATAATACAAGTCAGTTGGTCTCCTCTGGCTTTCTTTGCAATGTATACACATTTTATTATAGCACCTATTGCACTGTAAAGTTCACATGTGTGTTCTTGTGCCTGAGACCCATCCCCATCTCCCCACCCCAATATGTCACACACAGTCAAAATGAGGAAGAGAAAGGGGGGTAAGGAAGAATGAGGGGAGGAGAGAGGGAGGGAGAATGGATGAAAGGATATATTGGCCCAACAAGAGACTGGTGAATGAGTAGCTCCTATGTTATGTATTTTCACTAATTGAAGTCATCAGTTTTGGGTTGGATTCCTTTTCAAAAGGCAGAGGCATTTTCTATTGGAGTTATCTTAGAACAACAGAGAAACACATTTTGCTGATATTTTTAAATTAATGGAGCTGTGTACTACTGCAGTGTGGGGGAAACCCTTCTCTTGCTTTGCTTCCTGAACTGTCCTGTTTTCTTCTTTTACTGCACTCCATTTTTTTTTTCTTAAGACTGAAAAGCAGCAGCTCTTATTAAATCATCTAAATCTACCAGCTACCTTTGGCAAATAGGGACCTGTGAAGCAAGTAACACCATTCTGAGCACTTCCCACTGGACTGATACAAGATGGGTGATCCACATTTTCAATCTAGTGGGCTACCTTAATGGCTTAATCTTTTATAGTCAACCTTTTACATTCCTTAAAAAGCAAAAAGCAAACAAACAAAACTTGCCTATTGCCCATCAATACCGGCAGACTTTTGAAAAACTGTGGCAATCTACAACCATAGCAAACATTGTAACAATGATCAAGTGTGAAAACTACTGAATGCCAGCCCAGAAACACATTTTTCCCAAACGAGAAGAGAGACACCTTGTGCTATGAACTCAAGATCAAAATCCAACATTTTTGCCTCTGGAGAGAGAAGGAATTTCAAGGCTTTCCAAAGAAAATGCCCTGTTCTTATATAACCCTCCTCCTGCATTAAGGGACCACCCTGCAGAATATTCAAAGCTATGAGAATATACAAAAAAACAGATACCTTGAAGTGCTCACACAAAGAAATGCACGTACAAAACACCCGGCATTATTTTTAAAGTGTATTTATGATGTGACAACACTGTTATGGTCCTTAAGATCCTGTCAGACCCTCATTAAGTTTTTTGCCACAGCAGCTCTAAAGGGTCCTCTATCCTGAAAGCATGAGTCACTTGTCTTCCTGTAAATAAGTCAAATATCATATACCCACCAAAAAATAGCCAATTTTACTTAATCAGGTTCCAAGTACACTACAAAAATAGCCTTTTCATTTTGCTTCGTTACAGGAAGCCTTCATTCAGTGTGCATTCCTAAACAAGGTGAAAGAGGAGCTGTGTGTGCTCTGTTTATTTACACAGACTTGTTTGCCCTGGCTAGTAACCCACATTACTAAACAACTTTCCCTGAAACTAACATTTAGAGCTATGTGAATTATACTAAGGAAAAAGTAAGGTATTACACAGCTAAAAAAAAAAAAAGTGAAATTGGTCATTTATAACACTCTTATAATTTGAGAAAATAAAATCAGATATTCTCAAATTGTGAAAAATATATAGTCAATAATTAATCTAAAGATTTAGAGGCCCATAACCAATTATTAGAAACTTCACATTTGCTACCTAAAATTCTAGATTCAAATTGTGACGCTGACAAAATTTTGGCCACTTTGAAAAAAAAATTTCTCTTTTGCTAAGAAAAAAACCTATTATATACATGTAAGAGAACACCTTAAAACAAAGGTTACTGCCTATTTCAGCCTATACTGCTGGTGTAACAATAAAACCTAAACCACATGTTTCGAGTAATATTATTTAAAAAATAGATTTCAATCCAATCCAAGGATTCACTGGCCATCTGGAGACTGTTAAAATGAAACTTGGCCTGTAACTCTTATTCTTAGCTGAAAGAGGTATCTCATGGTTTTGAGTTGAGTCACCTTTCTCCCTTTTAAAAAGTAATTTCTGAATTTTATTCATCCTCTAGAATTTGCATTCAGAAACACAAGTAGCTTACTCTAATCAGCAGCTGCAAATATGGATAAGTCATTTTAGATACTAAACTTTTACATATACCATTTCCAGTTTTAATACTTCCAATTCTACTACTCACCAAAGAGGGACAAGTATCTACTTTTAAAGAATCACTAAAATGACAAGGAATATAGCCAAAGAAACAAACATCAAGGAAAATAAAACCAGTGTGTTTAAAAAAAGGAGATAAAGGTCAAGTCACTGTCACTAGCTTATTCTAAACACAGTCCAAATTTTAAACATGACATTCTTTTAAACATTATCCCTTTCTATAAGGTAAGATACTAAAAATGTTTTATAATCCCTCATTTTAGGAATCTCTAAAGAAAGTTTTAACTAGAGAGTAAATTTATCTGATATTGGACAGACTGTTACTTAAAGGCTATTAGCTTTAAAAAAGACAAAACCTGTAGAACTCCAATAAGGCAAAGAATGTCGTTTTATAGCCAAGCTTACTCTTTCATTTTGAATTGATATTATAAGCTACGTGCTCTCAAACACGACAGAATCTGCAGCTCATTCATTTGGTTCTTTACATTAACTATAGCTAGCTATAGAGCAAATTCAGTTAAGTGTGTAAATACAGTGGAAAAACAAATATATAAAGAAATAAACACAGTTGTGTAACTGCTCAGGTTCACTAGAGTTATTCTAAGCATTACAGGAACAAATTTATATTTACCTTGGTGAAGAACTTCCATGTCATGACTGGATTCTTTTAATACCACATGTAATGTTGGATACTCAATGATCACTTTGTTCCTCAAATTGTCACGGAGACTTTTGTAAGGATCCAGTTCATAATACCTTACAATAAAAAAAGCAAAACAAAAATTAAAAACAGCCTTAATATTCAAAGTTACTAATAAGATATATCAGAGCCCCTTACATTAAAAAATTTTTAAATGTTAATGACATTAATAGTTATTTCCTTATAATATAGTAAGTTTAGTGCCTCTAAAAAAAACCAGTTAAAAGTGCTATTATTATACACGTTCTAAAGCTAAATAAAGAGCATATCAAATAATTTGACATTAGAAAAGCTTGAGAACAAGTCATTTTCAGATCAAGGAATAAAGACTAACTTTTATACAATGTCTATGGTTTGATGTGTCATGAATTCTTCCTGGATCAGGCAATGACTAGTTCAAAACTCAAATTCCTCAAATATATTTAGTTTGAGCCTTAAAAGAAAAACAAAAAACTATCCCATGATAATTTTCAGGAATATATGGTGTTAAAATAACTGGTTACAAATACTTCTGTAAAAAGTTAATTCTAATTATAAATAGTTTCCAGAAATTTACATTGCCATACAATTAAATTTGGCCTTCCTTTATTTTGAAATAAAAAACAAACAAACAAAAAACAGTGAGTTTCTGGATGAGCCTAAAACACAAAATTTAAGGAATATGGAGTTTATCAGTCATGACATAGCTGTCAAATGTGTCACAGGTAATTAGATGCTAATGTTCCTTAAGGTATGAAACTTTCAAGTCATTACTTAAAAAAAACAAACAAAAAACACTTTTTTTTTTTTAGTTGATTAAAGATGCATTCCCCTAACATTCTCCCCCTTGCTTGCTTTCTGGAGTAGCAGAGAAAGGGGTGGAATTTCATCTAGCTCACTAGGAGTTGCATATGGGTATGTATTGGCATGTTAATATCATGTCACATTAAAGATGAAAAAGTTGAGAACATGTCCACCAGTGTAGTCATAATTCTCCAACTTTTTTCTTCCATCTCTATTTTCTTCCACCAATGACAGATGATATTCACATGCAACACACACATCCTAAGGGATACCCAGCCTGATGGAGCTGTAACTCCATCCTTCTCCCTCCCACTCAAGAAAGCATACTGGATACAAGTGATCAAGAGTGAGGTTATCACTGGAATATATTTGAATCTGCTGTAATTTTGTTAAGAGTAAATCACTTACAAACTTTGGTATTTCCTAATTAGTAAGAGATTATTTGCACAGTAACTCGTAGCTGAGTGAGACATGCAGTGCACTTCTGAAGAACTCCTGGTGTAGTGATCTCTCTGTAAGTTTGTTCCATGGAATACTTCTCAAATAAGGGGGAAAAAAGTGCTTAACAAAATGAAAAGACAAACCTGCTACAGAAGCTGATTTCTTTTTCAGAAGTAGGTGACAAGTGAGAGAACAACTATACTTGACTTATGTTTGCCTGACTACATTCCCTACCCTTGGAATTCCATTCTTCATTTTAGAGTCATAGAAAATTTTTTATGTTGAAAAAAACATGAAATGCAAAATACTCAGTTTTCCTAAACCAGCCACCCCAGTGCCCCATAGGCCACGGAATGCATACATTCTTTTCCCTGTGTAATGTAACACAGATGTTCTTACAATACTTTAAAAGTGGTTCCAGCATTCAAGGATTAAATGCTTCACATCTTTTAAACATATTTCCCTTTGAATTAAGCAGTGTCTTTTTTTTAAAGTTAGCAGTAATTACACATAAGAGAAAAATGAGATTGAATTAGATATCAAAGTATAAGATTAACTTTTAAAGTAAAATATAAAATGGATATAACCAAATTTTTCTTAGGAGAAAATAAGACTTGAATTCTCAAATGGGAAATTTTCAAGTAGCATCCTACAAACACTTGCAGTAACTTATCTTCTGTGAATTTAAATGAATCACAAGACTTCTATTAAGAAACATTTCACAAATAAGGGAATGTTTTCTACTTATTTCAATTTTTGGTAATTTTCAGTGTAGACTTAACATTTTAGGTAATTTGTTTCTTTTCATAATATTCAATCTTCATTAGGTTTCTCTGTATCTCCAAAGTTGAATTAAAAAAAAAAAAATTCTTCAAAAGCCACATGGTAACTGGAAACCTAATACTCTTGCTGATACAGTATAAAATATGTTCCCAGCAGAGGAACATCTAGAGATACTTAAAAATTACCATATAAGTTATACATTACTTCAACCTTAAAACTACAATGCTTACTTGTTTAGTTAAAAAAAATTTTTGGTCCCTGTTTTATGTGTGTAGCAGGCCCTTCTACTTTTCTTTCTACTTTAACAAAGCACTTGGGATGCAAAAATTTATAAGAACTTATAATGAATTATTTTTAAAATACTGTATTCAAATACAATGAAAATCTGGTATGTTGTATGGTTTTCATTAGAACCGCTGAATTTTATTTTGTGTTTACCCTAAAATGTTGCAAACTTCTAATCACAACAATATTGGTACTGAGTGTCAGTAAGCTTCTAGGCTTCAGCTTTCAAGTCTGTTAAAGAGGTTGGACTTCACTAGATCATCTTTTAGTTGAAATCCTGAATTTCTTTATTTTTCTACTACTAATGGTTACTCTTAAGTCTACCATTAAAATTTGCCCGTAAACGTAAAAAGAAAATTATGTAAACTGTTTATAAAGAAAAGCCATCAAACACATATGGGGTAACATTTTGTGACTTGTAGTTAAATGAAGCAGCAACTTGTAGTGGCTGCTTGGGTTTGGGGCCCAACACTGTGAGTTAAAGTCCATCACTTACTGGTCTCTGATTCTGGACAAGTTACTTTACTTCTCTGATCCCTAGTTTCCACATGTGAAACTGGAGAATGACAGTGTCACTTCAGAGAGTTATCGTGGAGTTAAATGATAGAACAAAGACACTGCTAGCTCAGTTACTGAAGCCATGAACAAAATTTTACATCTGTATAATTACCTAAAATAAAACACATTCTGATAGGAACTTTAGTTCAGGACAGTCATTGGACTTCTTCAGAGTAACAAAGAATGGCACTTATTATGTTAGCACGGAAACACATATTTGCCTTTTTATGCATTTTACATTTTAAATATAGAATTACAACTTTCAAACTATTATTTTAGATCACATTTCCTTCCAGGAGGCTAAAAGTACTTTGAATGTTTCCATTTCTATTATCTTTAGGCAAGTTGTAGAGTCCTGCTTGGCACTGCCCAAAACATTTAGGCCTTAGCTCTTTTGCAAGCCATTAAGTTACTGAATCCTAAGGGACAGCTTTATCTGTTTGAAATTTGCTCAGACTCTGGAGTTCCCATTAGTAGAATGGCTCTACTACCCTAAGACAAACTACTTAGGTTCGGAAGAATTAAGACACCAACATTTGTCTTTTTTTTTTTTTTTTTTTAACCCTTAGGGACCTTCTCAGACATTTCCTCTTGTTATTTCACTTGCTCACCCTCACAGGCTTGCTAGCTGACCCTGCTCCAGGCAGCTTCACAGGGGCATTATAAGGGCAGCATGGCTCAGTAGGCTAAACAGGTGTTACAGTGATTGACATTATATAAATAAACGTTGTCTTGATAGTCAAGGGTGTGTTTTTCATCTTGGCTCTGTTACTAACTTTCAAAGAAACTGCCCAAGTTCTCAACTTCTTCCTCTACTTTATTTGCAAATTAGGATTTAAAAAAAATTTCTCCTAACTCAAAAGAAGACAGAATTTTAAAAAGTCACAAACCACTTTATTTCCTATCACTGACACTCCTTAGATCATTTCCCTTTCCCCTCCCAAAAAATATTGAAACTAAATATGAATATTCTCCAAATTTAATAATCTAATAGTAGTCCCTAGGCCACAGAACTTTTCCCACTAGAAAATAAAGTCACTGGATGAGGTGATCACCAAGTTGACTCCAGCTTTAAAATTCTACAAGTTTTGATGTATTTTTTAAGGATCTTATTTATTTAACAGAGAGAGAGAGAGCGCACAAACAGGGGGAATGGCAGGCAGAGGGAGAGGGAGAAGCAGGCTCCCGGCCGAGCAGAGTCAGACGCAGGGCTTGATCCCAGGACCCTGGGATCATGACCTGAGCTGAAGGCAGACACTCAACTGACTGAGCCCCTACAAGGCTTTTTTTTTTTTAAGATTTTATTTATTTGAGAGAGAGAGAGAGTGAGTGACAGAGCATAAGAGCAGGGTGAGAGGCAGGGGGAGAACCAGACTCCCCACTGAGCAGGAAGCCCGACGTGGGGCCTGATCTGGGGACTCTGGGATTATGACCTGGAAAGGCAGACACTTAACTGACTGAGCCACCAAGGCGCCCACCCTTACATGTTTCGATATTTATGTGATATTTATAGCACTTAACTTATGTTCTTAACCGTTGCATTTATTTCTCAATCTAGATTTCTGAGTTAAAAGTGCAACTAACTGATTCCAAATGTACAAGGTTGAATCTTTGGCTATTAAAAAGTTACTATATATGTATATATGTATGTAAGCAAGCTCCATGCCCAGCATGGGGTTTGAACTCACGATCCGAGGTGAAGAGTCGCATGCTCTACTGACTGAGCCAGCCAGGAGCCCCAAATTAACCTTAATATAAATCAGTTATCTGATAGTTAACTGTTTTTAA
This sequence comes from Mirounga angustirostris, assembly GCF_029215605.1. NCBI lineage: Eukaryota > Metazoa > Chordata > Mammalia > Carnivora > Phocidae > Mirounga > Mirounga angustirostris. The sequence continues at coordinate 119,333,054 of NW_026991712.1, read as the reverse complement.
GGTATGGTTCATCCTGGCGTAACTGAATTATGATTTTTGAATCAACTGCAAACTAATTGTTTTAGATTCACATTTATCAAATTCCTTGAAAATAATACAAACTTTAAAGTACTAAACTTTAGGTAATAAAGTAGAAAGTAAATGAATTAGAGAAACAAACTGGTTTTCAAAATCCAAATGAAAAGGAAGAAAGAAACCAGATTGTTAAAGAAGACGCAGAGTAGGAGAAGAAAATACATAAACTGAAACATATAAAACCAAACTAAGTACAGGGGTCAGAGAGTTTAAATTCTTCTCTTTAAAAGAAAAAGGTACTATTTAAAATTTCTCCAAATAATATTCCTATGTCACAATTTCTGTAATTCATACAGTCCAAGTCATATTAGAAACGGATCTTGCCAAAGTTGAATTTTTTTCTTACCTAATTTCTCCTAGTTTTCATATTAAAAAAAAAAAAGCCAACAGTAGTTAAATTAATAATTTGCTGCACTTTATTTTGGGACTTTAATATAGCTATGTAAATGAGGACTACAAGTGCTTGATATGGGGCACCAGTCATGAGCTGGGTAGTACAGACATATGCCTTCTCTTTCAAAAGGAAAGCTCAACAGTTCATAACTGCAGTGGTAAATGATCTAGTCTATCCACGGTATGAAAGCTATGGGATGTGGTAAAACAGTGGCCAATTACATATTTTAAAACTTTAAGGAGAGTCTTACAAGGCTCTTACTTGTTCTAGATGCCATTTGTTCAGTCTTTCCTGATTCTTACTGGAAGCTCAATTACTTTTAAATCCAGAGGCTTGGGTTCCAATCTTAAGATCTGTGACTCCTCAAGGGTACTCCATTTTCTTCATCAGTATAATGATGGAAAAGTTATCTATTCAAGGGCTAGCTTGTAAAGATTAAATAAGTGAATTTAACAGATGAAAATGGAATTTGTCCAATAAGATTTTATACTCCAAAGATTTTTTATAATAAAGCATCTCTAGGAGGGAAATGACATACTAGTCAGGAATTATGTTCATGATGTATGGTGAGACTAGTTAGTAGAAAAAGCGTATCTTGTAGAGAGACCTAAGTCCAAATCCTGGCTTTGTAACTATAAATTGGTTTCTTTTGGATAGGTCAATTTCTGAGCTTAACTTTCCTATCTTGTAGAGATATAGTACGTACTTCATTACAATTAATGCATGTGGAAATGTAAACACTTATTCATCAATTAATTCCTCAAATATTTATTTAGTATCTACCACATACAGGTGGTCTGCTAGGTAACAGAAGTTCACAGAAATAAATCCCACAGTTTACTGAGGGTACTAGTCAAGGAAATAATTACCACATTTTATTGGGACAAGTGCTATGATAGAAATGTAACGCTAAGTAGATACTCAAAAAACATGCTCTCTTCTTCCTTACTCACCTGCACATATTCTTTCAGGCTGCACAGCACACTCAATATCTAGGTACTTCATTTGCTAACCCTAGCTACCTCCCGCACTTAACTGGTTCTTAAAAGCCCTCCTCCTTCAAAGACTTTCTAATATAACATAGGGAATTTTAATTAGCCTTACTCTTGTCAACAAAACATATTTCTTTTGGTACTAAATTGACTGTAAGAGTATGATTACAGACTTAATGTTCAAAAAAATTTTTTTAAGATTTATTTATTTATTTGGCAGAGAGAGTGAGCACAAGCAGGGGGAGTGGCAGGCAGAGAGAGAAGCAGCTCTCCTCAGAGCAGGGAGCCTGACGCAGGGCTCTATCCCAGGACCCTGTGATCATGACCTGAGCTGAATGAGCCACCCAGGCGCCCCTTAATCTTCAATTTTTATTAGGAAGTATCATTTTGCAAAATATGATCAGTTTCCTCAGAGAAACTTTTGCTTAAACGTTAAATAGTTCATGAATTAACTACATCACAGAATTATATCTTTAGAAATGGCAAGAATTTAGTCTTTTTTTTTATCTTCCAGCTGAGGGCAATGAAGCCCTGAGAAATTAAGTACCTTACTTAGGGTCATTCAAGGAGATGCAAGGTTGGGGCTACTGAAAGCAGATCTTGAATTCCTTCACTCTACTGTTTGCTTGTTCACTTATTCCTCACTCAATACATATTTACTGAGGGTCTACATTGTACCAGACACTGTTCAAGGCTCTGGGAAAATAGTGGTGAACTATTAGGTATTCACTAGAGGTCAAGGATGAAGGCTTTTCAGGAAGAAAGTATATGTATAAGGTAGACAGAGTCAGGAGTAAGCTAGTGTCCACAGGACTAAGTGGAAAGAAGATATGGGAATATACATAGAATTCATAGTTTGGGTACTTATAAAAAAATTAAAGAGAAAGGTTGGAGGAGGTTGAAGCTCTTTGGCTAAAATGAAATACCTGAAATCACTTAGAAATGTCAACTAATCATGTCATTATTACCACCGAAGAGTATATAAAGTTGGTTACAAATTACCGTATAACTAGAATGTATAAATTTAGTACATTAACATTGAGAATTAAAATATATTTCCCAGGACACCTGGGTGGCTCAGTTGGTTAAGCGTCTGCCTTCAGCTCAGGTCATGATCCCAGGATCCTGGGATCGAGTCCCACATTGGGCTCCTTGCTCAGCAGGGAGCCTGCTTCTCCCTCTGCCTGACGCTCCCCCTGTTCTCTCTCTCTCTCTGACAAATAAACAAATAAAATCTTTAAAAAAATAAAATATATTTCCCAAGCTTTCAGAGAAAACTCTCACTTTATATTTCTCATAATTTCTGTAACTAGTAATGAATATAGTATATATTTGAAATGAGATCACTATGGGAACTGTAGACTTACAATCTAGTAAGAATCTGACCATCACATCACTTTGGATCTTCAGTACAGCCTCTCAAATTAAAATTTTCAAGTTCACAACTACTGAAACTTTAATAGTTGTGCTTGCATCTGTCCTGTAAATACTAACCCAGCTTTGCCAACTGGCTGAGCTTCAGATTCCCTACAGCTAAGTTTACAGTTCTTATCATAAAACTGCTTTAAGTAGAATTCCCCGCATAAAACCCACTGGATATGTCTTCTCTGATAAAAATATTTAGTACCTCACTCTACGTATTTCCTTTATATGTATGGACATTCTTCAGATTGATTTTAACATTTTCTAGTCTTCAAATGATCTCTTGCTTCCTTTGTTCTAAGGTCTAGATCTGAAATGTGGTCAAAGGTTAATACCATTTTGAGCATGTACTCATCTTGATCATGGCTTTCACTCTGAAAAATAATCAACAATCCCAAAAAGGCGTAACAAAGAACTGGGGTTGGGTTTACATAATCTAAGAACATGCATTATGTCCATTTACGGCATATGCTCTATTGAAGAAAACATACTAATGCATTGGGAGACAGGCAGGCCTAGGTCTGGATTTAGGTACCACCATTTGGTGGTTACGAAGCTGCAGTCAGGGCTCTCTATGCAATTATAATGTGTAAAACTTATAATGCATGTATAATGTAACATAATCATAATGTATACAAATGCTTACCAAAGCACCTATAAAACAGTAGAGGCACTCAATAAGAGGTTGTTATTAATAGTTATTATGTTTCGTAAAGATACCTATTTGCCTCTAGATTTAACCTTGTTTTAAACTCACCCTTGCAGCAAACTTTTTTGTGTGTTTGGGAAAACTTATTCAGATCTTCACACTTTTTTGGTTATATATAACTTAAAATAGTTTTGGAAAACAATGATACTTTTGTGTATATATATACTTTGAAGATTTTATTTGAGAGAGAGAGAGAGAAAGAGTGTGACAGAAGAGAGAATGCACATGCCAGTGAGGGGAGGAGTAGAAGAGGAGGGGGAAGGGAGGGGAAAGAATCTCAAGCAGACACCGCACTGAGCGTGGATGAGCCCATTGTAGGGCTCAGTCTCACAATTCTGAGATCACGACCTGAGCTAAAACCAAAGTTGGACACTTAATGGACTGAGCCACCCAGGTGCCCCACTTTTGTATATTTTTAAATAGATTATCTAAACTTTCATTTAAAATCTTTACTCACAAGTTTAAATAGATGCAAAGAACATAATTTATTGTGTAAATACTTATTTAAAATGAAAATGTTACCTTACTCTTAAGTAAATTCACTCAAATCTAAATACCATAGCAATTTGATACCGATTATCATTCATTTAAAATGCTCTTCTCTTTTTCCCTTTTTTCCCAAGCTCTTCCTTAATAATTAGAAATCTTATATGGTTTCCTCTTCCTCTTGAACTTGTATTTCCACTCCCAATTCTCCAAAGAATTTTACCCTGAGTAATGCATTTATGTTTGAAAATCTTTTATTGATTACCCATTTATACTTTTCTGTAACAAAATGTGTATGTAAGCTAAAAAATTAATTTTACTACCTATGACCTTAATACTTTAAATGTTAAAAATACTTTATTAGTATAAAATTAATCAAAACACAAACATACTACATTTGAAGTAAAATTTTTACTGGAAATGCATCTCATGATGGGCAATCATGGGTGATGGCATCTTCTATTACAGGCAAGTTTGCTTACTATCGTTAAGTACTCATTAATAGAATCAAATTCCAAAAGGAAAACAAGGAAATTTAAGTAACCCCATCTAGAGACATACCGCTGTCTCTACTAACCCTTCAGCATGGTTACTTTCAAGGGATCTAATAAAAAGGCAACAATGGAGCCTGCAATTTTCATAAGACAAGACATCTGAAAGTAATTAATGCTGTTCTTAGACATTCTGGAATTCCTTTAATGTTCTCTGATAATATATTTAATTCTGTACCAATATTCTCAAAATAATGTTAACTTCTAACACCTTGTTTTCTAATGGCAGGACATTTTTTAAAATCCTAACTTTTAACTACATACTATAAATTTCTTATTTAGTCTATCTTCAAAGTATATTTTTAAATTATTTTCTGTAAGCCTGAAATAATTTAATTTTCCAGTTCCAGTTCAATTAGGCAAAGGGTACAGACTAATATCTTTAAAGATGTAAAAATTTGATTTCAAAAAATCCATCTTAATATCAAATTATATATTTCTTTATACATCTTCAACAATTCAACTGAATAAACATCTGCCAAATACTTATTATACAGAAAACATGTCAAACACTGTATGGGAACCAAAAATGTCCTCAAGGAGTTTACCACCCTGGCCAGTGTTTCTCAAAGTATGATCACAGGAAAAACTTAGGATGCAGAGACTGTAAAAAATGCAGGTTTCTGGGTCCTATATGAAACTGATAAACCAGAGCCTCTGAGGGTAGGCTGGAAATCTGTATTTCCAACGACTATCCTAAATGATTATGATGGACACTGAAATATGAGAAGCACTTTGTGAGAAAAGAAGAAATACAGGTTAAATGTTCAGTTGGCGAGATGTTTAAGGTAAGGAGGAATAATTGGCCAGCAGGGATATGGGTTAGGTGAAAAGCAAGGAGGGGTGTGGCAGGGCTATGAGGAAAGGCAGGCAAGAGACCAGGCTCTTAGAATCAACTAAGGCTGAGAGGTGGTATCTTGCAGGCAGAGCTGAGAGTCAGGGAAATCAGAATCTGAGCAAGTTACATGAACTGGAGGTCAGCTCTGCTCTAAGGTAGAAAAGGTCTTTGCTTGCTGGGCGGGGAGGGGGGGTTAAGCGGGGGAGGGATTTGTGTTAGTGAAAGCCAAAAGGAGGTCAGGTGGGTCTCACTAGAGGCCTTTACATAGGCAAAATCAATTTCTCTAAAACAACATAGGAAAAAGTATCTTACCTCTTTAATTTCACTAAAAATGATTTTAAAATATTTTGTGTTACAGATCAAAAGAAAGTAAAGTAACTTTAGTTTTTATTTAAAAAACAACCTCTTCAGCATGGAAATAAAATCTAAGAGAAAGAGCTCATATTTTTGCTGGTTTTTCTTTTTCAAAAAAAGAAAAAGAAAAAAAAAGTGCTCCAAAAATTATTAACTACAACCAGCACAGTAGGAAACAGCTAATAAAATCTGTGCAAGTACAGGAGGGTAGTGTCCCCAAGAAGAGTAATAATCTCCTGTGATGCTCATTAAGTCAAAGCCTAAATAATACTTTAATTTGGCTTGGGTTTAAAGTCTAAACTCTTAACTTTAGATGCCAATCTTTGGAAACAGAATGAAGGCAACTGGTGTGTGCTTCCATCAAAAAATGACAAGTCTCACGTGTCTATGCAAAATGCCCATGCCTTCCACTGGGCACTTGTTATGCCTTATATATAAAATACGTATCTATTGTAGCATTTACCATATATCTACCTTCTCTCCTAGACTGTGAGCTCCTTGAAGGCTAGTCTTTTAGATGCCTGTGTAACCCTAGTGCTTAACACTGAGCTGGCACAGGGAACGGACTCCATATACTTTAGGTCAAGTTCATTTATCAAAAAGCCTGTCTTTTGAGCAGGAACTGCTTTTTCTGAAGTAACTTTTAATTATACTGGGCAGTTGTTATAATCTCTTTCTATTTTTCTCTCTCATTTTCCATACTGAGAATTGAAGCCCTTAACTGATTAAATGATATAGTGACAAATAACCAATAAAAAATGCTTTAGGGGTGCCTGAGTGGCTCAGCTGGTTAAGCGTCCAACTCTTGATCTCTGCTCAGGTCTTATCTCAGGGTTATGAGTTCAAGCCCCATGTTGGGCTCCATGCTGGGTGTAGAGCCTACTTAAAAAAAAAAAAAAAGTCCTTCAGAGCAGAGATTGGTAAAGTACGGTCAGCAGGCCAAATCCAACCCACTGTCTGTTTTGTAAGTAAAGTCTTACGGGAACATAAGTCATACCCATTCATTTATGTATTATCTATAGATGCTTATGTGCTATAATAGCAGAGTTGACAATTTTGACTGCATGGCCCACCATGCCAAAAACATTTACTCTCTGGCCATTTTAGAAAAAGTTGTCCCAGTCCTGCTTTTGGGTATTAAAGTAGTATCAACACCTAGCAAATAGCAAGCATACATACATTTAAGTGAATTAGTACACTACTTGTTAAAAAATTATCACTGAAATTCCTACTATGGGAAAGTCATTGACTTAGTACTGCAGGAAATATAAAGATGAAGATGCCTAATGTAGTCACTGTTTTCAAAAGGGAGTTTATCATCGAATAGGATAAATCTTGTTGGGAGAAAAATAAGACATGATTGCAGGAAACTATGAGAAGTACAACACATTTTTTAAGGCTCAAAGGATAAGGAAATCACATCCAGTTGGTGGGAAGGGATAGGCTCCACTGCAAATACTGATAACAATAGTCACTCAGAAAAATGGAGAGGAGAGACTCATTACAGAGGAAACCATGTAAGCCAGGTAAGGGAGAAATGAAAGATGGCTCTAAGGTCTTATGTCTCACTATAAGAATAACAGTGCCAATAACAAGGATTAAGTATCAACATTTGCTGACTGCTTACTAGATGCCAGGAACATAATCAACCCATTTAATCTATATTTAAAACAACACACACACACACACACACACCCAGGAAGAAACAGATGTGGTGTGATGAGATCTAAATGGTCTGAGTTTAAGGTTTAATGAGATGTGTTAAGATAGCTACAAACCAGGATTTGGAGTTTGGGAGAAAGGTTGAAAATATCTACATCTGGGAGTCATTATACAGAAATAATACTTGATAACACCTTAAGTACATAAGCTCCTCAAACCTCATATTCTCCCAATATCCAATTTATGCTAAAAGAAACAGAAACTAACATGACTGGGTATCTGCCCCCACGTGGTTAATGGTGAGCATGTTGAGAGTATAGCTAATATTGAACTTAGTTCCCACAAGCATAAGAAATACAAAATGGCTGAAACAAGTTGTTATTTAAAAAAAAGTAATGCAAAATACAGTCCACTGCTGGCTACATGGAATTTTTTTGTTTTAAACAGATTTCCTCCTTTTTCTAAGGAAGTAATCTTTAGGATTAAAACAATAATAAAACCCTTATATTGAGCCAATTCTGCAAGATGTTGACTGAATATCGCAATTCTCATTTTTTATAATTTTTTTAAAAAGATTTTATTTATTTGAGAAAGAAAGAGAGGGAGAGCGAGCACAAGCAGGCTCCCCGATGAGCAGAGAGCCCAGCGTGGGGCTTGATCCCAGGACCCTGAGATCATGACCTGAGTGAGACAAAGGCTTAACAAAATTGAGCCCCCCTAGCGCCCCTATGGCAACTCTTAATACATGAAGAAGATGTACTGACCAAGAGTGATTTGCTATGTGCCAGGCACTGTGCTAAGCAGCTAACATCACAAAGTAATCTTCACAACAATGCACTATTGCTTCTGTTTTGATCCCCACTTTCAGGTGGGAAAACAGGCTTAGTAACTTTCCAAGGTTTGAACCAAATTTATAACATTATTTTGACTTCACAGAAAATCTACTTTGATGTTGGTTCTTGCATAAAAACAAAAAGGTAATTAATTGGAACATCTCATACTTCGGGTTAGGTTTGCGAAGCAGTGATCTAATAAGCTTAGTATTTACAATGGTGAGACTTTTGGTCTACAAAGTCTAGTCTGGAACCTCTCAAAGTAAAATCAGGTCTAGTCCACAAATTATGTATTCCGAAAGGATACTATTACTATTTCTTACTGGAATATGATATAATCTCACTCTGAAGGGATCCTAGTAACAAATGAGTAGTATAAAAAGGCCATTGTTTTTATTTATTTATTTTTAAAGATTTTATTTATTTATTTGACAGAGAGAGAGAGAGAGCGCACACAAGCAGGGGGAGCAGCAGGCAGTGGGAGAGGGATAAGCAGGCTCCCTGCTGAGCAGAGAGCCCGATGTGGGACTCCATCCCAGGACCCTGGGATCATGACCTGAGCCGAAGGCAGATGCTTAACGACTGAGCTACCCAGGCACCCAAAAGGCCATTGTTTTTAAAAATAATGTTCCAGAAAATGATGCCACTTCTACTTAAAACTCAATGTGCCCTAAGACTCTCCAGGCCCTATCTGCATCTCTCCAAAAACAGATCCATGCCAGGAACCTTAGTCACCTTTGCTTCCTGTTTGTTTTCCCCCCACTATAGTAGAACTATACCCCATTCATTCTTGTATAAACCCCAGTTTTTATTTATAGCCTTCAAAGATAAAATGTGCTTAATTAATGGTTTTTGAGTAAATTTGGCAAGAATTATCCCATAACAGCTTAAACCACATCTTTATCAAAAGTAGGACCTTATAGGGGTGCCTGCGTGATGCAGTTGGTTAAGCACCTGACTCTTGGTTTGGCTCAGGTCTTGGATCTTGGAGTTGTGGGATCGAGCCCCACATTGGGCTCCGTGCTCAGAGTGAAGTCTGCTTGGAATTCTCTCTCCCTCTGCCCCTCCCTCCTGATGTCTCACTCTAATAAATAAATCTTGAAAAAGAAAAAAACCCAAAATAAAAAGGACCTTACATAAACATCAAAGCAGCAAAGTAAACATAAAGAATGGAAAATGTATCTCAACTTCCTTATGGGAAATAAATGATTTCACTAGTAAATACAACACAGAAAACAGATTTGGAAAATTGCAATTGAATGAACGGTACCAAACTTGGGAGTGTTCTAAATTCTTCAGTCAGTAACAACTTAAGTGAGCAGCAATACAATGACTGCCTCTTATAGTACCTGGCATTACCAACATAGGTTTTTCTGTTTCAAAACCACTCATTTACTTTCTGAGAATAGAGAGCTGGTTAAGAAATGATGTGGCAAGAGATAAAGGGTGGCCTGCTAACACAAGCACCTTTCATGAATTCTCCTCCACTGAGACTGTAAGCTCCACAGGGGCAGAAATGGTTCTCCTTACTGTCATCACCCTAATGTCTGGAATACCCACCTGGACCACAGTGGGTATCACTGTCTGCAAGTGAATGAATACACGAATTTACTTAAGAAGCCATATTAGCTCTTGTAAGAAAACACAAATTCAAACTCTGTGTATTCTGGAAAGAAAACTCCCGAACAGATCAGCAGCAAATTCCTTAGGGTTAGACATGCATACTATAATCCCCTAAATCTAAAAATAAAAGTCATGTATGGCAAAGCTAAAAATGGAAACATTTAAGATTGCTCTAGCTGATCAGGTATATCATGAGACAACTATCATAAACCCTCCAAGAATGGAAAACACAACCAGTAGAAACTGGCAACATCAAGGATTTGGTAAAAAGACTTTACTCTGGAGTCATGGGAATGCTGTAAATCGTAGGATACATTTAAAATCAACAGCCACAAGGAAACTACATGTTTTTGCCTTGTAAGTACTTTTTAGGAAATAATAAAATCCTATTTTAGCATGCTTATCTTATATTAGAAGCCTAACATTTTAAAACCTATAATAATCTTACTTAGATGTTCTCTGAATGTTTAATGATACTAGTGTAATTAAGTATACAATCAAATGTTAGGTGCTCATCTTATCATATCTATGAATGCACTATCTGAAAAACACTGTGATTTAAAAAATCTTTAAATAAAAAAATCAAATGAAAATCTATTTCTAAAAGTATTCTCATGTATCTAATTTCATTAGTCATGATTAGAAAATACTTGAAAACTGGGAAGTTTTATAGAAATTAGGATCACTATATCATGAAGTTGACTTAACAATCAGAAATATATGATGTACCTTATCCCAACTTAGAATAAAAACTCCTTCACTGGAGTTTCCGAGGACCTAGGTTGTAACCTTCCCTTTCTTCCTAATGTTTTCATAGATCACTGAGTTCAAATAAACAACTCAAATGGGGAAATTTGGATGGCAAGTTTTTTATATAGATAAGAGAAAGTCAAAATACTTTTCATCTTATTCAGATTGGCTCAGGTTTAGTATCAGCCTATTCTAGGTATTCTTTGAACAACACTCACCTTTTACTTTATTAATCTATCATTCTTTTCCCTATGGGGATTAAGGTTAACCCAAGGCCCAACTTTGGTCCTCTATGGGTTCCTAAAGAAGGTATAAAATAAGAGAAAATAAAGGACCCTAAAGGAAAATGAAGCACAGAAAAATTGAGGGCCTAGAATTAGGTCATTCAGTGTACTTCTCTGACCTTGTTTTGGGTTCAGGTTTACCCTCTCTGTTAAATTAAACCTTTCCAATCTGACTGGTATCTTCCTGTGCCCTGGTCTCTCTCTATCCTGATGTCTTTCTAATGGAATTGCGTGAAATGATTTTCCCAACTGCTCCCCTCTGGATCATATCATGCTATAGGCATTTCTGCTAGCCACTCTCCTGGAAAACCCCAGTCTGCTAGGACATGCTGAGGTCTCCATCTCGAAATCTCTATCCTCTTTGCTCTTCAAGCATTTATAGCATACATTTCCAAATTAAAAATGAATGCTATCTGAGCCCAAACAGCCTGTCCTGTATTATAAACTTTAAAATACTCAGTAACCACCTTTTAACATGTACAATTTTGGTTTCCTTGAATTTTGGAAGAAGAGGATACTAATGCCAAAGAGTCAAGTTTGACTGGCTCAGTGAGCTGGCACATTTCTTTACTGGCCACTTCCCAGTTTGCCTTGACTTACAATAAAAATAGAGCAAACTTTCTCTTTCTGGTAATGGAGGAAATAAAAATGGAAACAACAAAGAAACAAAACAAAAATCATAATAAACTAACACAAAACAAAAAAAGAAAAAGAAAACCCCAACCTTTTGTTCTTAGCAGTTGTACCAAAATTATAATGGGTTGTTTTCCTTAGCTTTGGTAAAGAAATTTAATTATTAGCCGAACAGATTAGGTAAACAGGGTGACCGTGGTCAAGATGATGCCCAACCTCACCAAAATATTTTTATTAAGTCTAGAAAAGCAATATGGTATTTCAAACACATACTTGTTAAGAAAACAAATAATTACATTCATGCAGCCATTAAAATAGTAGCCAATGGCTGCTATTTGTAATCATTCAAGGCCTGATAAGTACAACAAAGGAAATGATGAAGCAATCAGTTGGATGGGTAGCACTTTTACTGTCTCCCTTCCAATCCTTCTGGAGCCATTTACATGTTATCCCCACACTGGCAGTCTAGGACAAGGAGCTGGTAAATGCTCAGAGTGGTGCGGAAGGGTTAGAATGCTGGGACACATCAGCAGGTTGTCATGAGAAGACTTGGGAGAGTATGTATTAGTTCCATGGCCCAGAGAAGATGAGATGAAACAACTATCCAGAAAGCAATTTCATTTTTCATAAAAACCCTCACAGGTGTTCTTTTAACAGGCTTATTGAGACTGAAGCCACAGTATACCCATCAAGAGTGCACCACGTAAATGTGAGTAACATTTACAAGAATTAACTAAATAAGATATAGTAAATGTTAAGAAAGGAACTGAATTTAAATGAGATAACAGATAATAAAAGGAGAAATTATTTAATGACTGACAGGAGGTAAATTCCAAGGGAATGTTGCAAATTGTTTTATTTAAACATGAATTGTATGAAATTTACTTTAAGATTTTGCTAGGCAAAACTGAAAGAATGCACCTTTTACATCAGAATTTCTCACTAATTACATAAATGTTTGATTACCAATTTTAGAAATACTGACTTTGGTTAGCATGGATGTTACACTGGATAAACTATCTTTGCAAAACCCACAAAATCTTCTATCCCTCTCTCATTTGAGATTCCAAATCTTTCAGGGGAAGGAGAGTTAAAGCATGAACTGCATGTACATATACTGAATTAAGAAGTCTAGGGAAAAAACTATTGATAGAAAACTTGAATTTTTTATCACTGAACCATGATCAATGATATGAAGTTGCGAGTATTTGAGATATGTTGGTAAAAGGTGGTCAAGATTTGGTGTTTAAATCTGTTCTTAGCTACAAGTCTTACAATCTTATGTGCAGACATTTTTTAAGAATCCATTTATCTGGAGTAGTATTAATAAAATCATGCACTTACCATGTGCTGAATGAATATCTTAATCTTTCACGACGATCTTTTTTATTTTTCTAACATTTTATTTATTTGAGAGAGAGAGAGGGAGGGAGGGGGCACGCACACAAGCAGGGGGAGCGGCAGAGGGAGAAGGAGAAGCAGGCTCCCCGCTGAGCAGGGGGGTCTGACTCGGGGCTCCATCCCAGGACCCTGGGATCATGACCTGAGCTGAAGGCAGATGCTAACCAACCGAGCCACCCAGGTGCCCCTGGGATTTCAACCCAGCTCTGCTGGGTTTCACAGCTTGGACTCTAAAACCTCTACGCTACGCTAACAAATCAAATCATAGGTGAGACTGACCAGATACAGTCTGAGTTGATTCTAGTAGTTTTGTTACTTGAACAATGAATGGAAGAGCATCAAAGGTCATAAAAGATCAGTGTTTTGTTTTGTTTTTGTTTTTGTTTTTTTTTTATTTATTTTTTAAAGATTTTTATTTATTTATTTGAGACAGAGAGAATGAGAGACAGAGAGCATGAGAAGGAGGAGGGTCAGAGGGAGAAGCAGACTCCCTGCCGAGCAGGGAGCCCGATGCGGGACTCGATCCTGGGACTCCAGGATCATGACCTGAGCCGAAGGCAGTCGCTTAACCAACTGAGCCACCCAGGCGCCCAAGATCAGTGTTTTGTAATTCAGTACAACGACAACGTAACTGGCATGTAAGCAGACTTTGTAGAGACTCCCAGAGATTGTTTGGTGTAGTCTATTTTACCACTCCATTAATGAAGGAACAGAGCCCAGTAAAGTTAAGAACTTTCTCAAATAATATGGTTTGTTAGATCTCAGCTCTCTTTACATTTCTCTGCAGAGAAAGCAATATATGCAATGCTCAGTTGATCACATGAATTTTTGCATTTCCAAAGGCAAAAACGTAAACACTCAAACTCTGTTGTAGAGAATATTTCTTGAAGTAAGTTAAAATGGGAATTAGGAATCTTTTACTTGTACATAATGCCATTTTAAGATATTTTAACCAGAGTAATTTTTCAATTGAATTTATTCTCTAAGTGTGATTATTTTAAAATTTTAATTTGAAAATCATAGTAGTATAATAACCAGCTACTTAAGCTAATCAAGCTACTTAATTATATTACAGAATTAGAAAATATATAAAGAAATGGGGAGGGAAGCAATTTTACCTTACTAAATTTTGCTGCATATATTCAACCTTCATTAAAATTTGGACCCCAGTTTGAGAGCGAATGTAGGCCTTCAACCTGAAATAAAAATGTCATATTGAAGGAAGCAAAACTGATTTTTAATATATTTCAAGATAGTATCTATGGAAGACCAAATATTTATGAGTAGCTAATAATACTTAAAATTCAACTATCCAAGCATAGAAAAGAGGTTAAAGATATTTTCTAACCAAGGATTTGAATTTAAAAAAATTACCTTTCTTCTCTCTGTAAAATATCTTGAATTAAAAAATATCTATTTCAGTTAAATTAAGTTAAACTTGTTATTTTATTTATTTTAATTAAATGTATCCAATTTAGTGACAGGTACTTTGTCTTACTGCCAAACACATGACCAATGATAACAACTGGATTATCAGTAATAAGAAGGAAAGAAATCCAACCACTATACGTGTGCCAAAGACACTACTTGATATACGGCATGGATCTGGTTCAGTCTGGGCAACACCTTTTATTAGAAGTAGAAGATGAGATTTAACTAGAATTGGACCAGACATTTTAGAATCCACCCAGTCTAAAATTTAAACACCAGGTTACTCTGGAACCAAACCAAGCATTCATATCCCAAGCAGGTACCATCTGGAGAAAACAAAGTCAAAGGGGTTCCTGCTCAGGAAAACTAATTCACACTCTAATAATAGTTTCCCTTTTTGAGTGCTGCCTACTGTGCGCTAGGCCCTGTACTGGGAACTTTATATATGCCTTTTTTTTTTTTTTTTGAAGCTTCAAATAACCTTAGCTAGTGGATATTATCATTCTCATTTTACTGATGAAAAAATTAAGGTCCAGAAGTTAAGTAACTTACTCCTTGATCACACAGCTAAAAAGGGACAGAGCAAGCTATTCTAGCCCAGATATTCATAACTGAATCTTTCTACTACTCTAGGTTAACCATTTTTGTTAATGCTGTATTTCTGGGCAGGAGGCAGAGTGTATCTTAATTAGTTTTATGAAGACTTGGCTGAAACAGAATTCCCTGTCTTTAACAGTTACTTGGAAACTCTTAATTTTCAATGTTTTTGATTCAACTTTAAAGAAGTTTGATTTGAGAGTTAACAGTGCAGACTCTGATTCCAGACTGCCTGGGTTTAAATTCCATCTTCCCTGCTTATTTGCTATATGAATCATTTAACCACTTTAAGGCTTAGTTTCCCCATCTGCAAAATGGGTATAATAGCAGTTATCTACCTTAAAGGGTTACTATGAAGATTAAATTAATTAACACATATTTATTATCTCTTTCAATGAGGATCTGGAAAACAGTAAATACTAAGTATTACACACTGTTTTTATTGCTATCCAAAAGCATCATCCGTGACTGACAAAGCCTTGAGTAAACACCAAGGAAATGGCACAGAAAGTAAACTGCACTGACATACCATATTCTAACAAAGTCATAGCTTTACATAATAAATACGCACATAACCAGTACCTCAACATTTTTAATAATTTCAGAAAATTACAATATTTTTGAACCATACCTTTGACGAATTACAGGATCAGACTTTTCAGGATCAATGTAAGGTCTTAGGATTTCATTAACAGTTTTATCATCTGGTACTCTTCCCAACAACAGCAACAACAAAAAAACAAAACTTACATTATAAGTTTCTACTAATGGTGTTAACTTGGAATTACTAAATCTTGTGGCTTTTTTATTTAAATGACTGAACACAGATCTTTTATTTTACTCTTGGCAAAATACAACATCCTTTTAAACAAAAATTACTTAGGAAAAAAGCTCAAAAAGACTTCTTGGACACACTTAAAAAGTCCTAAAAAGCAGTATTTTGAGAAGCTCCCTATAAATCAATTATAAAAATATGAAACCTCTTTTAACACACACCTGTGCTCACAGATGAGAAGAAAGAACTCAGGGTAAATATATTTGAAAGTTGCAGAAATATAAAATCTGAAAAAAGGTTGCAAATGATGCTAATTTCAGTGCATGTTCAAGTTTATTCATTCTAAATCATCAGACCAGGGTAAAAAATTGATACTACTTTCCCTGGAAATAAAGGATTTCAGGTTTTTCAACTTTCCGGTAAATATGCACATTGTTTAGAATTATAAATCTGTAAAAACAAAATTAAGACAATGCTTTCAATGAGTAACTTTCCTCAATCAATTATACATATTCATATAAAGTCCTTTCTGTGACTTTAGTCTGGTATACAACTTCAAAGATAACAACTTAGTTATCCATTCTACATACATTTAATGATGTCACATATAAGTTAACAGTTTATTGTAAATACAAAAACACAGTAAGAACAAAGAAGTTCTTAATAGTGGTAATACTATACCTTTTTTCTATGTACACAGCTTGACTCTGAGGAAACTGGAGCTTCACATGCCAACAAAACTGTTGTTTTCTAAATTAGAAGATAATCTTATATGAGGATCAAGGTAGACAATAAAAGTTTGAGCACAAATCAAACCTCTTGGATTTTTGTTTTCTGACACTAATTCAAAAAGTATTCCTTGAATTTAATGATTTAATGTATCTTTTCTATTTTCTCTTTTCTAAGATTTCAGAGGCTGTGTTTTTTAAACAACATACCTGTAAGGATTTTTAAGAGGAAAATAAAATTAAGTGCAGCAGTTCTGAATTACAAGGACTTTACATTCCTGAATTAGAAGGCAATTTCTCACAGTTCAGGGGCTTCTGAGATTAGTGTGTTACTACTTGAAGTTTACAAATAAATTTGCTCATCTCTAAAAACAATGAGCTGATGTCTTTGCCTAACTAGTCTGGAAATTAGGTGAATGAAATGTTTTCTGGTTGCGACCAGCTGGCTGCAGACACACTTCTGAGCAATGAGTACGTGCATTCAGTAGCAAAACAGTAGACAACAAGTTGGTTGCTAAGCAGAACGCACTCTGAGCTAGAGTCCTTTTGCTTTCAGGTCTAAACTTTGGTTTGATACAGGATCAACGGTAGTAATTCAGTAAATGTCTAATTTTAGCATAATGACCACATGTTCTATTTAACATACCTAAATTTGGTGACATTATATGCCATTCTTTCTTTAAAAAAAAATTTAATGCTTGAAATACTGAATCCAATAGAGAAATTTAAATGTTTTCACCATATGATGGTTTTACATGTTTTCCTTACTTAGAAAAAATTTCTAACAACCCACTGGCAAGTTAATGGCCAGCAGTATGTCCAGGCAAATGACCAGCAGCATCACTAGAAATCTATCCCCTAGCAGCATAGCTCCAAAATCTCAAATAATTTTCTTTTAATACAATCTAAGTAGCTCTCACTAAACATTTATATGATTTAGTCAACTTTTTGTCAGAAGACAATAACCATAAAAGCAAGTAAAAATCCTTCTGTTATGGTAAGTCTACCACAGATCTGCTTATAGAAGTTTTCTTTAATAACAAGACAGTTTTTGGCATTAGCTAGAAAAAAATATGCTTGATTATGCTTATGTTGAAAGTGCCATTTACCATATAAGAAACAATTATGTTAAGTTTAGTATTCGTTTTTTTGATAGAACAAAGCCATAAAGCACTTTACTAATTTAAAGACCAGATGTCTAAAATCTGAGAGGAAAAAACTCTAAAAAAATCTGAATACAAATATAACAGTTCCTGGTTTTAAATAAACAATTCTTCCAAAACAAAACACTCTGCAATGTTCGTTATCTGCCAAACAGGTATCACATCATATCACCATCAAGAGGCTCAGAGATTCCACATTTCTTTTTTTTCCTAAAGATTTTATTTATTTATTTATTCATTTGAGAGAGAGAGAGCAGGAGCACAAGCATGGGGGGGGGGCAGGGAGGGAGGGAGGGAGGGAGGGAGAAAGAATCTCAAGCAGATTCTGTGCTGATTGGAGTGTGGAACCCAACACGGGGCTAGATCTCACAACCCTGAGATCACGACCTGAGCTGAAACCAAGTCAGATACTCAACCAGCTGAGCCACCGAGGCACCCAATTCCACATTTCTTAGTAAGAAATAAACTGATTTTTTAATCTTAATGTATAATATGGTTTCTTTCTAAATATATTTGTTTTTTCCATGTTAAGTTATAGGGGAGAAAAAAGATAATGAATTCGTCATCTTATGGAATTGTAAATCATATTCAATTACTCCAATCATTGCTTGAGTAATTTCAAGAACCATTTATCTTTCTTAACATTCAGTAGACCCTAAATACCTTCGGAAAGTACTTAGCATTCCAAAAACAAAGGAAGAAAAGCCCTTGGAAATAATTTTATTTGCTATAGTTAACTAGTTGTGATTGTAAAGAAGTCATTCACTACTGTTTTATTATATATACATTGTTAGATTAGGACTATTATAAAAATCTTTCCATATTTGGTCTCAGTTCAAACATGAACAAATTTGAAAAGTATGTTTACTTTTTAAAAATGTGACCTTGCAATTTTTCAAAAACAAAGAAAAAGAGTATAAAGAACACTCAATGTACCCATACTCAAGATTAAACCAACTTGCATATTGCCATATTTGTTTGAAATACTTTTTTCTTCTAAGGAATAGAAAGTTATTTCTACTGTTCCTTGATCAAATTCCCTTCCCATCCATCAGAGGTAGCTAATTTCCTAAGGCTGGGTGTGTATTCTTGCCATCCATGGTTTTATATTTTATGTATATATACATACACATACCTATAAACAATATACTATTTTGTGTAATATTAACATTTACTTCAAAGTTATCATACTCTATCTAAATATCCTATGCCTTGCTTTTCATTTACATTATACTTTAGATTTATAATACATACAGATTAGTTCATTAGTTTAAACTGTTGTACAGGGGCACCTGGGTGGCTCAGATGGTTAAGCGTCTGCCTTCGGCTCAGGTCATGATCCCAGGGTCCTGGGATCGAGTCCCGCATCGGGCTCCCTGCTCCTTGGGAGCCTGCTTTTCCCTCTCCCTCTCTCCCTGCTCATGCTCTCTCTCTCTATCTCTGTGTCTCAAATGAATAAATAAAATCTTTTTAAAAAAAAAAAATAAACTGTTGTACAGTATTTCATTTTGTGAAAAATTCCAAAATCTATTTATCCATTCTCTACTGATAGACATTATGACTGCTTCCAATTTTTTATCATTTGTTTTTCCATATTAAATTACAGTATAGAAAAAAATAAAAGACTATCCCTAGGGATGGGTCTATCATTTACCTCTACTGGTACACAAAATTAAGTTAGCTTCATTGAAAAACTGCCTGTACCTTTTAACTCTATGGTAGTGTAAAAAGCATTTGCAAACAGTAATTCAGAACAGAAGATTTAAGTGAAAGAATGGACAGAGAGGTTGAAGGGTACTGTATAAAGAATTCCTGAAATGGCTGAGTTTATTTATCTCTAAAGTAGTTGCCAATTATTTAGTGCTCCTGAAACTGATGTAGTCCTGCCATGGGCAATCAAATCTCTTCTAAGTCTCAAAGAATTAGGTTTCTGTAATTATTTAATTTTAATTCCAGTGTAGTTAACATACAGTGTTCCACCAGTGCTCATCATGATAGGCACTAGCATCTATTTCACACCCCCGCCCCCACCTCCCCTCTGGTAACCATCAGTTTGTTCTTCAAAGAATTAAGTTCGTTTCCCACTTTTCATAATTATATATAGCGATATATGCCCCAATTACAAAAATACACATACACCAAAATCCCAACATTATTTTGAGAGAGATTGTGAGTAATTTTATGTTTTTTGTATTAGTGAATTTTCTAAAAGAACACTGTAAAGGGAAAAGTAACACTTTGGCGAGTACCTTTATGCACACACACGTTCTTGTATTTTAGACTGTTTTGTAAAGACAGATTCCAAGGAGTAGAATCACTGGACTAGAACAGGGTTTCATAACCTACGCAGCGCTGACATTTTGGACCACATACTTCTTGGTTATGGCGGCGGGGTGGAGGGGAAGGGGGTGGTGGTGGTGGTGGTTGGAAGATAGGGGAGACACTTTCCCCTGCAGGATGTTTAACAGCATCCCTCGAGATGCCACTAGCAACACCCACTCTTCCAGCTGTGACAACCAAAGATGCCCCCAATTACTGCAGATGTCCTCTGGGAGGCAGAATCACCACTTAATGAGAACCAATGGGATAGAGGTTAAAACATTTACTATTACTCCTACTACATTAAGACTAGTATTCCCTAAATTCAACAAAATGCCTTCAACTATAATAATGTCACTGTGTCCTTGCCATAATTACCAATGTTCTCACGAATGGAAATACTATATCCAAATATTCTAAGTAACTTAGGTACCTCAAGGCACTATGTCTAGAATTTGATAACAGACTAGTGAAGAAAACGGTGGGAGTTGTTAAACCTAATGTCCCCTTCTGGACCACCTGACAAAGAGAACAGTGACCTCTCTCTGAGTCCCATGAAACTAAAAAACTACCCATGCATAGCAAAGCTTTTTCTCCTATCCCCTCAATCATGCATTCTTAATGTGGGCAGCATCACCCCAAAGGGGGTAAAGTTTGTTCTTGGAAGGGCTAAAAAAAATCTTAAATACCATGGTGTGTGGGCTTCCAAAGGGCCACTGTATATAAACAAATAAGACAAATAAGTACACAGTATATCTATGGTATCAAATATCATGGAGCAGCAATTAAAGGGAAAATGTCTAAAAGGGCTCCTTGGGAGGCAATAAAATAATAATAAAAAAGATTGAGAAACACATATATATATTAAAAGAGGAAAATAAATATTATTTTACACTTGGTTTTAATAAGGTAATACAAGGTACTTACTTAACAGCTAATGCTTATTAGAAACGGTTAAGGGTCATTCTCTCCCACAGTTTCAAGAAAATAGTATGTGTATGATGACACAAATTTACAGGGGATGGAAGTTCTATACCCATGCCTGTAATTATTCTTCTAACTCCATGACTTAAAATTGCTAATTTTCATATCTGGAATCCTACCATAATTCCAAGGAAAAAGGGCAGAAAACAAAGGCATCAGATCCTTTTAAAATGGCACTGATCTCTTGATACAGTAAGATTTTCAAGCTCATTTATAACCAAAGAAATATAAATAGAAATATTTTTACCTGTCAGATTTATAAGATGTTGTTAAAATTAGAAATACTAGAGAAGTGTGGTGAAATGGACACTTTCCATTGTTGATAGGAATATAAACTGGTGTAAGCTTCTGGCAGTTCAATTTCATAAAAGCTATAAATAAATATTCATAACAAAAAAAATACACATATTTTTGCCTCAAGAATTTTATTCCCAGGAAATAATTGGACAAGTAATGACATATGCTCATGTCCACTGTGTCACTCTAGAAAAAAAAAAATCTGAATGGATATCATCAAAAAACTGATTAATAAATTATAGCAGACCTACATAATGAATGAAAAGATGAGGCAGAACTATATGCACTAAGGTAGAAAAATGTACGTGTTGAATGAGGGCATATATGCTTAAAATATATATTCAGACATGTGTTTACAAGTATGAAGGACATGCCCCAAACTTTTAACTATGGTTATTTCTTGCCATTACGGAAGGACTTAATCCTACTTTATATATCTCCATTAAATCTCTGACATAATGATTTGCTAATTTTTATCAGCAAAGTAAAAAATGTTTCCATTGGAAAGTACAGGATGGTAGTCCTAGAAAGGACAGGACTAATTTTAATTTTATTTTATTAATTAATTTTAAATTAATTAAAATTCATTATTAATTATTTAATTATTTAATTTTATTAATTAAATTTAGAAAGAATTAATTTAATTCTTTTTCAACCTAAAAATATTCCTTATTCGAAATGTTCTTTTAAGAGATTTCCTTTTTATCTCAGAAATTATTACCCAACCAGAACTAGGATTACTTATCTAATCATTTTGACAGCTTCAAAGCTATCTTTCTCAAGAAATATGCCACAGCTAAGAGTTATATATGAAGGCTGAATTCTAAGAACTAAGATTTCTAATATAAAATTTAAATGAGCTTGAATACTTTTGTTCTTAAAAAAAATCACCAATTTCCATTCCACTCTCTCACTGACTAACCAATATTTACTCAAAGACTCCAAAGGACTCCCTAGGCATTAAGGATGCGAACAAAGGGAATGAGGCCAAGGAAAGCTTCTGTTCGGAGCCTAAGTCAACCACCAATCCCGGGCACTGTGTTTCCCTTCCACATGGCTGAGAGAGGAGGAGTACAGAGTTTCCATATGAAAGCACTTTGTTCTTCATGGATACTGTACAGAGGAAGAATACTCAACATGCTGTATGGACCAGAGGTAGGACAGGGCGAAAGTTAAGTGGACTCTGTGCTTGAATCCTACTCTTAACAATTTATAAAACTTGATGTGATCTTGAATTGAGCAAGAGACAAATCTGTGACTCAGGTTTCTCACAGTAAAATGGAGATAACAATAGTATTTATATCATAGGATCAAATGAGCAAATATATGTTGAGAGCTCAGAACATATAAAAAATGTTAGTTACTATTATTGCCATTGTTATAATTCTACATTCAATTCAATGTTCTGAATTATGAAGCTTAAAAACAGAAATATTCACAGGTCCTTTAACTGAGAATATTTTGCCACGAGTTCCTAACCAAATTCCACTTACACTGAATTTAGTGTTTAGTGGCTAGAGATGAAACTGAACATCTGGATTCGTCTTAGATTATTAAAAGCCCTGAATGTTCTGCTAAACACTATGGATTTTATTCTGTGGTTAATGCACCAACAACAAAGGTTTTTATTTTTATTTATTTATTTTTTAAGATTTTTTTGTTTATTTTTTAACAGAAAGAGAGACAGCGAGAGAGGGAACACAAGCAGGGAAAGTGGGAGAGGGAGAAGCAGGCCTCCCGCCAAAGCAGGGAGCCCGATGCGGGACTCGACCCCAGGACTCTGGGACCATGACCTGAGCCGAAGGCAGAGGCTTAATGACTGAGCCACCCAGGCGCCCGATGCACCAACAACAAAGGTTTTTAAAGAATGAAATGAAGGGCTTAGAGAGAGACTCATCATCCTACTACTTAACTCCCCTAGTAAATATTTCTATAGTATATTCTACAGTAATACTGATTCTAAACATTAACTTTTCAGCCCTTGTTTGTAATTATTAAGGGAAACTTCTCTCACTAATTTTGAGAAGCACAATGACAGATCATGTCAGTTCAAATATGCCTAAAATTTTTACTTCTGATTTTTAAATACAGGTAACTCCGTGGGAGTAAGCTAAAGCTAGAATTTCCACATGTCTATCTTCAGAATACTGTACCACTAATTAAATTAGTAAAGTCTACAGATTATCAAACCTACCAGCAGATCCTTTTACCAGAGAGCACTAGCAAACAGCAATAGTAATAATAGTTTATTAAGTGCTTTTAATATGTCAGACATTGTTCTAAATGTTTTACATGTATTAATTCATTTAATTCTTATAACTCTGAGATGAATGCCATTATTTCATTTTACAGATGAGAACCCTAAGATAGAGAAAAGTCCCTCTTTCAAGGTCATTATTCAGCTGGAAAGTTGCAGAGGTGGGATTTGAACCCAGACAGTACAGTAACTCCAGAGTCTATGCTCTAATCAGCTACACCATTATGAACTTACCAGAACTGCCAGTTCAATAACAAACCATGTATTTTTATGTACTGTTAATTCAAACGCAGCTCAGTTATATTTTATATATTTGCCTTTGTATTCTGTAATCATTTATGAGTTATAGTTTAATTGCCTCCTTGGCAATCTCTTACCACTATCCTCCTTCCTAATCTATAACCATACTTTGATGAATGGAACCCATTCCCTACCTCTAGGGACATGCACTTAACTGGTTAACCAGGCTTAAGAAAATCACTATCCTAGATTTTCCTTGATACAACAGCTCAGGCTCAGGACTGGGCAGATGACCTAGGTGGTCCAATCGTGAATTTCAGGCTTCCTGTTCAGTAATGCTGGGAGAGAAGCACTCCTAGACGTTTACTGCAACTCAAACTGTTACCAGGGGCACCCTATGACCATGAGGATTCAGCTGACACCACTGAAGATACAATGGAGAATCAGCAATAAACTGGGTTGTTGATGATGTAATCGAGTCATTTTATCTATTAACTCTGAAGTCCCTCCTACCTCTGGATATTCAGTTATGATGGCTTTTTATAGCTCAAACCGGTTTGAACTGGGTATTTTATTTCAAGCAACATCAAGCATCTTGATATAAGGAATTAAAGTTTCTTCTTTCTAGGTTTCACCTTTCATTTTGAAGCAGTAGAAGGGGAAGATAGACTAATCTGTAAATTGTCAACTCACGAAATTTGGAAGCAGCACATACTACCTGAAGGAATTTCAGGAAAAGACCATTTTGTTCCACCATCAGTTACAAAACCTTATTTTAATTTGAAGTGGAAAGAAAATGTACCAAATTCTGAAACCTTCGAGGAAAAAACAAATATATAAAATATCTACATAATCCTTCACTCACAGGCATTTTATCTTTTAAAATACATTTCAAGAGCAAATTTTAAAGTCTCAAGAATAAATATAACTATTCCTCATAAAAATAATCCATCTATTTTATTAGGATTGGTACCATAATAAGTGTTTTTGGAAGAGTGAATACAAAGGATCTGTGTAGTTACTTAGCATGGATTAAAATTACTGGAATTGGGGAGAATGAAAACCATAATTTTATATGTCTCACATCATTATGAAAATACTTTGAAAAGTTCCAGTTATATATTACATTTTGCTCTTTTAAAAATTAGTTTCACCACTACACAATAATAATAGGAAACAGGTTAAGTATGTGGTACTGGCTTTAGTAGACAGTATATTAAGAAAATGGATATAGCAGGTGAAGACTGAAATGAAAAAGTACATTTTGCTTCAAATAACTGATAAATACTTGAGCACTTAATAAAGCAGTTCTCAAATGGGAGCTGTACCAACCTGGGCGGTGGGGACATTTGGAAATGGCCAGGCATTTCTGACTGTTCCAAGACTGGGAAGCACTTTAGGCATTTTAGTGGGCAGAGACAAGAAATGCTAACCTTCCTGTAATGCATGGGAAAGTCCCACGCAACAAATAACTGTCCTGTTCAAAATGCCAATAAAGCCACTACTAAGAAACACTAGAATGCAGAAGGGAGAGCAGATATATATGCATTACCAAAAACCGAATGCCAGCACTAAATGCAGCATGTGTTTCATATTAACTGTGGAGAAAATATGCACTATAGAAACTGCGGCAAAAAGAAATAATGGAGAAGATGAGCTATCATGTGTATTTTCACAGATGGCTAGAAAATAATGGATGAGGAAAACATTCTAAGATTAAGCATGGTGACCAGCCTGGGTACACTCGGTTGAAATCAGGTGGGGACAAACTATGAAAATTCGTATTTAGTATGGGTCCCTCATACCTACAGGAACATTTTCTGCTCCAAGTATGACTGTCTAAACTCCCTGGCATGGCATATAAAGTCCTGTAAAGCCCAGCCCCAGTGGGGCTCTCTCCAACTTCATCCCCTACCACTTACCAACTCCCAACCTAGTTCTAGACACACCAAACTACATACACTGTCTTAAATTTACTACTTTATCCTTTTGCATCTGATATCCTCACCACAAGACCATCCTTAAACCTACACTTAACTTCTTGATTTTGAGCAGGTGATCATCACAATAAAAACACATTTTATAAAGATGTATCAGACAGCTGTGTATTGAGTGACTGAGGTAGGGAGGGCACTAACAAGTTCCTCAATAGTCCAGGGTGAGACAAGGTGGGCCTGCATGGGAGAATACAGTTGATAAATGCTACAGTGAAGGTCGTGGAAAGGGACAGATGCCCGAGGCATATCATGAAGTAGTCGACCCGGGGACTGTGGAAGGACTTCCCTAACTGAACCAGGATGGGGACCCCAAGATAACCAAGGGTGTTTTCCATTTCCATGAATGCTGGCTAATTGCTATTATGGAAAAGTACAACCTCTGTGATGCTATGTCACACAGGCATCACCACTGCCTACTTGGCCCCCATAAGGAAATGCCTGTTTGGGGAACCAGTAAGTTTCTACTTTTTCACACTGTTTCTTCTAAATCCCTGCTGTTGCTCTGAAATCCTCCACCAAACTAGATCACTGCAAAATCCACTTGTCCCCCCCATGACCACAACTGTTATACCCGTCATTTCCTTTTCCTTTGCTCTTTTCTAAAGTCAGTTTGCAGTCAAGTACAAACCCATACTACTTCTGGGTCATCACGCAAATAAAATACTGTGCTTTATGAAGTGTATCACCACATAACTGCTTAAGGAAAAAAATGCTACTGACACTAATAAAGAGGTAGATGGGTATATTACTGCAATATAATTAGAATGCTGCAATTTTATCCGGAGGAAAAAAAGTAATATTGCAAATCTGTAAAAGGTTATTTCTTTACAAGAGAGACATCTAGTGGCTAGCTTCTAAAACAGGACTGGAGCTCAATTATTAATTCATACTGTTGTTAAATAATGGGCACACTTCTACCATCTTCATACTCTAAGAGAGACTTAGACTCTCTTAGACATTCCGTATTAGTACATTCAGACCTATTCCATTCTTTTTCCATTGTAAAAACATGCCATAATTTAAGTAGTCCACTATTGGCAAATTATTTAGATTCATACCACTCTTTTGCTATTACAAACAACACTGCACTCAATATCCTTGTACATACTCCATTTTCCATTTAAATGGTTGTATCTATCAAATAAATTTCTAGAAATGGAATTGCCAGGTGAACAGTAATTATCATGTCTTCCTGATCCATCTCTTTTCCACTACTGAACTTACCTTTGTCCTGGGGCCAGTGTTTATTTTAAACAATTAGGACATTTTAGAAAAGATAATCTGAAAACCTTCTCAATAGCATACATTAAGAAATCCTGGAGAAATAAAATAAACAGACTGAGCTCATCAGCAAGTAAGAGATATCTTCCAGAACCAGAAGGAAGCAGGAACTAAAGATCCTGGAAGGATGCTAAAGCAACACCTGCTCTGGAAACCTTCGCCAATTTTGGTACTGAGAGGCTTGTCGACAACCACGGGGTGACAGGAGACAAGATCTTGGGCCCACATATGTTGGAGACCTCAAACTAGGATCACAACATAAAACTAGTGAAAGTGTAAACCAGAAAAATCCTGCCCACTAGCAAAGGAAGACAACTAGGAAATGTGTGGACCTTAGCTCGGGCTCTAGGGAGAAAGGTAGAGAGGGTAGAGGGAAAGATCTCAATTGAGAAGGCGAAACTGTAGTTTCCTCAAATTGGTTGGGATTCAAGTTATTCCTACTAATATAGTCTGAGAAACTTAAGACTAAGAAATTAAAGAGGATCCTGAATTGGTGCCATGAGTATCTTGGCATAAGCAAATGCATGCCACCTTCTACGTCAACTTGTGTTCACAGCTACTTTTTAGAAGAAAAAAACAAGGAAACCAGCCACCATAGTCAAAAGTCAGCAGAAACAGCACACAGCACTAACAGACTTCCAAGAACTTCTAATACTGGAATTATTTACACAGATAATAAATGTTCTAAATTATTAAACTAAGGGTTAAACATGAGAAAA
Organism: Mirounga angustirostris; assembly: GCF_029215605.1. NCBI lineage: Eukaryota > Metazoa > Chordata > Mammalia > Carnivora > Phocidae > Mirounga > Mirounga angustirostris. Next base: position 119,305,259 of record NW_026991712.1, on the reverse strand, counting down.
GAATATAGTTTGATCTAAAAGAGCAGATAGATTTGGGGGCGCCTGGGTGGCTCAGATGGTTGGGCGTCTGCCTTCGGCTCAGGTCGTGATCTCGGGGTCCTGGGATCGAGTCCCGCATCGGGCTTCCTGCTCCTTGGGAGCCTGCTTCTCCCTCTGCCTCTCTCTCTCTGTCTCTCATGAATAGATAAATAGAGTCTTTAAAAAAAAAAAAAATAAAAAAAAAATAAAAGAGCAGATAGATTTGGGAAAGACACAGAACTTCTAGAAATGAAAAACAAAACTGAAACAGAAAAACACTCAGTGCATGAGCTAAAGATAAGATTAATCAGACACAGCTGAGGAGATAGTGACTTGTATAACTGAATAAATTACCCCGAATGTAACAAACAAATGAGAGATTAAAATAATGCCTTAGAATTTCCAGAACTGTCATATTCAGAAAGCACAAATCCCAAGGAAGATAAATTAAAAAAAAAAAAATCACATGAAGACCCATATCATACTGAAACTGTAGAACTCCAAAGACAAAAGTGAAGATCTGAAAAGCAAGTGAAAGAAAAAAAAAAAGACTATATAAAAAACAGTGTTCTCAAAAGTGGCAAAAAAGGTAAGAAGACAAGGGAATAAATAACTGAATAGAAGTATTAAAATATCAAGATATTTCATATTCAGCTAAACTATCATTCAAAAGTGAGGGTAAGCTATATGATCCCATATATGGAATTTTAAATAAGCAAAAACTCATCACCAGGACATCACAGGATGTCCCTGGCAAGGAGAGAAGCTAATAAGGAAAGACCTTTCTGGGGTGATGGTAATATTCTATATATTCATAGGGACTGTGTTAAATAGATATAGGCATACCTAGGAGATAATCATGAGTTCAGTTTCAGACCACTGTAATAAAAGTAAGTACTGCAACAAAGCCAGTGAAATGAATTCTTTGGTTTCCCAGTGATAAAAAGTTATTTTTACACTATACTGCAGTCTGTTAAGTGTGCAGTATTATGTCTAAAAAAAGTACATACCTTAATTAAAAAATACTTTATTGCTAAAAAAAAAAAAGGCTAACCATCATCTGAGATTTCTGTGAGTCATAATCTTTTTGCTGGGGGAGGGTCTTGCCTCAGTATTGATGGCTGCTGACTGATCAGGGTGACGATTTTTAAAAGTAAGACAACAATCAAGTTTGCTGCATCGACTGACTCTTCCTTTCACAAATGATTTCTCTGTAGCATGTGATGCCGTTTGATAGCACTTTACCCACAGAACTTCTTTCAAAACTGAGGCCAGTCCTCTCAAACCCTACCACTGCTTTATCAACTAAGTTTATGTAACATTCTTAATCCTTTGTTGTCATTTCAACAATCTTCAGAGCACCTACACCAGGAGTAGATTCCATCTCAAGAAACCACTTTCTTCATCCATAAGAAGCAACTCCTTATCCGTGAAAGTTGTACGGAGACAGCAGCCATTCACATTTTCCGGCTCCACTTCTAGTTCTCCTGCTAAGTCTACCACATCTGCAGTTACTGCCTCCATGAAAGTCTTAAACTCCTCAACGTCCTCCATGAGGGTTGATATTACTTCTTCTAAACACACCTGTCAATGTTGGTATTTTGACTTTTTCCCATAAATCACAAATGTTCTTCATGGCATCTAGAATAGTGAGAACCCTTCCAGAAGGTTTTCAATGGACTCTGCCCAGGTCCATTAGAGGAACCACTATCTATGGCAGCTATAGACTTACGAAATCTTTTTTTTAAAGATTTTATTTATTTATTTGACAGGGAGAGACACAGCGAGAGGGGGAACACAAGCAGGGGCAGTGGGAGAGGGAGAAGCAGGCCTCCTGCTGAGCAGGGAGCCCGATGCGAGGCTCAATCCCAGGACCCTGAGATCATGACCTAACCCGAAGGCAGACGCTTAACGACTTACCGAACCACCCAGGCGCCCCTGAAATGTATTTCTTAAATAGTAAGACCTGAAGGTCTAAATGACTCCCTGACCCATGGGCTGCAGAAGAACGGTGTGTTAGCAGGAATGAAAACATTCATCTTATTGTCCAGCTCCATCAGAGCTCTTGGGTGACCAGATGCATTGCCAATGAGCAGCAATATTTTGAAAGAAATCTTTTTTGTCTGAACAGTAGTTCTCAACAGTGGGCTTAAAATATTCAGTAAACCATGTTGTAAACAGATGTGCTGTTATCCAGGTTTTGTTGTTCCATTTATAGAGCACAAGCTGAGTAGATTTAGCATGCTAGGATTTTTGGAACAGTAAAAGAGCCTTGGCTTCAACTTAAACTCCCCAGCTGCATTAGTCCCTAATAAGATAGTCAGCCTGGCCCTGAAGCTTTGAAGCCAGGCATTGACCTCCTTCCTAGCTAGGAAAAGTCTAGAGAGCATTTTCTTCCAATATAAGGCTGTTTTGTCTACACTGAAAATCTGTTGTTTAGTGTAATCACCTCTAATTATATTGGCTAGATCTTCTGAATAACTTGCTGCAGCTTCTACATCAGTACTTGCTACTTTACCTTGCACTTTTATGTTGCAGGGAGGGCTTCTTTCCTTAAACCTCACACACCAACCTCTGCTAGCTTCAGACTTTCTTCTGCAGTGTCCTCACTTCTCTCAGCCTTCATAGAATTGAAAGATTTAGAGCCTTGATCTGGATTAGGCTTTGGCTTACAGAAATGTTGTCACTAGTTTATCTTCTACCCAGACCATTTAATCTTTCTTCATATCAGCAATAGGCTGTTCTGCTTTCTTATCATTCCTGTGTTCACTGGAGTAGCACTTCTAATTTCTTTCAAGAACTTTTCCTTTGCATTCAGAACTTGGCTAACTATTCAGCACAAGAGGCCTAGCTTTAGGCCTATCTTGGCTGTGACATGCCTTCTTCATTAAGCTTAATCATTTCTAGCTTTTGCTTTAAAGTAAGAGACATGAGACTCTTTCTTACATCTGAACACTTAGGAGGTCACTATAGCATTATTAATTGACCTAATTTCAATACTGTCGTATTTCAGGGAAAGCCTGAAAAGAGGGAGAAAGATGGGGAATGGCCAGTTGGTGGAAGAGTCAGAACCCACACAACATTTATCAAGTAAGTTCACTGTCTCATATGGGTGCAGTTCATGGCACCCCAAAACAATTACAATAGTAACATCAAAGATCACTGATCACGATCACCGTGACAAATAAGAACGAAAAAGTTTGAAATACTGTGACTATTACCAAAATGTGACATAGAGGCATGAAGCAAGCAAATATGTTGTTGGAAAAATGGCACCAAACGCCCTGCTTGATGCAGGGTTGCCACAAACCTTCGACTTGTAAAAAACACAGTATCTGCAAAGCACAATAAAGTGAAGTGCAACAAAAAAAGGTATTATGCATTTGTCAAAACTCAACAAGTGTACCCTTAAGATCTGTGCATTTCACTGCATGCAAATTTTATATCAATAGGAAAAATGAGCTTCCTATCTTTCAGATAACTGTTTAAACTCTGTTTTTTCTTTCACTGAACATATCATAATGTCATTTCATGACAATTTTTCCACATCTAATTTGTTTTTGTTTAATGGGTACCTAGAATTCCACCTTGGGAACATACCATCAATTTACCTCAGTCCCATAGTAGTGACACTTGAGTTGTTGCCAGTTTTTACACTATTAAAAATAATGCTGGAATAGATATGTGTAATTCTGTAAACTGTACGAATACATTTGTGGGATAAATTACTTGAGTATGCATATATAGTATTTTGAGAAATAATACCAAGTTGCCTTCTAAAATGACCACTAATGTATATTCTCAACAACAGTGGAAGAGCAAATTGGCCTGGTTAACCCATACCTTCATTAGATATTATCAATATATACTTATAGGCCATGTATGTATATGTATATACCTTTCTATGATATATATATATATATATCTTTCCATGACCATCTATTCCTATCTTTTTCCTAATTAGGTACTAGTCTTTTTTCTTATTTGCGCATAAACACTCTTTGTCATATATGCTAAAGATTTTTTTTTTGTCTAATTAGTCTTTTGAGCTTACTATGGTCTTTTTTTTACCATACCATTTTTAAAAATTTTATGTTTATTTTTTTTCCTTTATGGCTTTGGATGAGTTATTTCCTCTCTTCAAGATTATGAAAATACACCAGTATTTCTTATTTCAAGTTTAGGATTTTGATCCACCTGAAATTCTAGTTAAAATCCCAGCTTTTCCCTGATAAACAGCAAGCTGACTCAACCCCATTTATTAATTATCTGTATTAATTTGAAATGCTACCTTCATCATATGCTAGAGTACCAAATAGCCTTCCACCTACTTTCTATAATTTAAGCTACCTGTGGATTTCTATGTCAACACCAAAAAATTTTACTAGAATTTCATAAATTTTAATGAGTCCAGCCTCGTTACTCCTCTTTTTCAGGATTTTCCTGGTGCTTCTTCTATGTTTATTCTTCAAAATGAACTTCAGTCATTTTATCATAAACTCCTTCCTTCTTCTCAAAAAAGAAAAAATTCTCAAATAAAAGCCAAACAAAATTAGCATTTTGATTAGGATCACATTATTCATTTAAGAAATGTTATTTCTGTAATACTGCATCTCCTAAGCACAGGTACCTTTTTCCATTTGTTCTAATCTTTTAAGTTATTCAGTAGAGTTTAGGTTTTCTTTATACAGATCTTTCATATTTCCTCCATAGTTTTTGATTAGCATTGGGTGAAAGTGACCATAAGTTATACATCTCACAAAGAGATGAGGTAAAGGAGTTACCTCTGAAAGCGTCACTATTTTAAGGAATAGTCTGGGATCTGCTCCAAAGTAAGTAGGGAACCCTTCTACTGGACACATTTCCTTATCAGGCTCCTCTATTTTTTGAGAGAGAAGGTCAATCTTGTTTTGGCTCAATTTATTCTTAATATAAGCATCCCTTAACTTTTCTTTGTTCATTAAAGTTACCCATTAGGACATTCCTACAAATTCACTAGTCCTCTAAAATTCATCACTATTAAATAGAGAGAGTGAGTGGGGGAGGGCGGGAGGGGAGTGAGAAAGAGAGAATCTTAAGCAGGCTCCAGCCCAGCATGGAGCCTGACGTGGAGCTCGATCTCATGACCTCGAGATCATGACCTGAGCCAAAATCAAGTGAGGCGCTTAACTGAGCAAGCCACCCAGGTGCCCCACTATTGAATACATTTTTGATCTCACAGATTGATTAGTGTTATACTCCACTTTGACTATAAAATGAAAATTACACTTCCTATTCTTACTCATTTTGACTATAAAATGAAAATTACACTTCCTATTCTTATAAAAAGTCTTATATAAAATCTCACACAATTTTGCGTGTGAGATTTAAGAGATTCACAGTCATACTGGTGAAAAACTCCTGCCATAAGGATGCCTGGATTTACAATGAACCTTCGCTTCTAAGGTACCCACTGCGCCTGCTATATAACCTACTGATAGTTCTACAGAGAACTCAGGCACAATGGGGCAGTAGTCACACTTCACATGTATTTATGTGTGGTAACACCCACAAAGAATTCTTCACTCTGTTCAAAAATTACCATTGGAACGTTTACTTCTAAACAAGTTCAATTTGAGTTTTTGACTATATTGTAACTCAAGCTGCTTAAACAAGCAAATGAGCAATTCAATATTGTGGGAGTTACAGCAATCATCTTAGTACCCAGGACCAAAATCTCACGTGAACAGTTACAGTAAAATCCCCAAATATCTGAAACCGAAAGTTTTCTCAGTAACTCCTCTGCCAGCAAAACCTGCCTGAGCCAGTTTACAATCATTATTTACCCATTATAACGTAAACATTTGTAGGTTTCACTGTAGACATGGTATCCTTTGATTATGTAATGCTGCTCCAGACTGCCTAGAGGTGAATATAATATAGTAATTTTACCAAATTCCCAAGGATTTCAGATAAGAGAAAGCAGACCTTGAATTGTCATTGTGTATTATTTACTAAGTGCCAGGTACTACTTTAGGTATAATTCCATTTAATCCTCTCAACACAGTAAATTCAATCTTGCCCAAGATCACCCAGTGTGTACTAAATGGTAGAGGCAATATTCAAATTCAGGTTTATCTGAGTCAAAGCATTAATCACTTTTGAAAGTTGATAAAAAGTACTGAATATGAACCTCTTAAAATAGAATATTGGGGCATGGGAAGTGAAAATAATCCTTTGAAAAGATTTAGTATCCCCCCCATCCCTCCTTCCAGCAATCATCTTAAATAACACATCATCTAATAACACTAAATCATAAAGTAACACTTAAAATCATTAAAACCTAGTCATTTTCATATGAATGGCTAAGAAAACAAAGGTATCCTAAAGAAGGTAATTCTAAATTTTCTAAATTTTGTTCCATTTTTTTCTCCTACAAGTGAAGTACAGGACCTTATATATTTATCTTGCTACTGATACACCACCTTTGAGCAATAGAAATTTTTTGCAATCCTGATTCTACTATACATTAAGTTCAAGAAGTAGGTCTTCTGTATTAATCTAAATCACTGGTTCTCAAGTAGGGGTAATTTTGTCTCTCCCCTTTGCCCCAACTCTGGGAAACATCTGGTAATCTCTGGAGACATTTCCTGTTGCCACAAGAAAGGTGGGTGGGCAGAGGCATGTGTGTGTGTGTGTGTGTGTGTGTGTGTTACCAACACCTAGTGGGTAGAGGCCAGGGATGCTACTAAACATCCTAAAATGCACAAAATAGCCCCCCACAACAAAGAATTCTCCGGCTCACAATGTCAGCAGGGCCAAGATGAGAAATCATGATCTAAATCACTGATGGAAATGCTGAAGAAGAATGAACAAAATACTGGGACACACTAAAGACATTTCCAAGCTGATTATCAATTAACTAACCAGCAATATTCTCAATATTCAGTATGGCTTTCATTTAACTGGGAACTCACCTTAATGCTTTATTCATCTAACATCTGAATACAGACATTTTAAATTCAGTTAGTAGCAAAACCATTTTCATTTTAAAAATAATAATGGGCAATTTAACAAAACAAATGGAAAATTTAGTTGCACAGATTTTGAATTATTTTTATTATTATTTATAATTTATTATTTTTTTCACTGAACTGACCCCCAAAATGGTCCTATGAATGAAAGATCATCTTACCATAATGGATTGGATTAAGTCAAACTTTACACTCTGAAACATGTATTTAAATATTCCATATCTCAGTAGAATTAAATAAAAGCAAATTTAAAAAAATGTCATTTCAACCTTTCAAATTAGCAACATTTTTTTTTTAAAGAGAAAACTCAGTGGTAGTGAGACGTTTAAATGGGTATTCTCATATACTACAAATGGAAATGAAAACTGGTTTAGTCCCAGTTTATTATTAAAAGTCACACTTCACAGATGAGGAAACTGAGGCAAAAAGAAGTTAGGTGGTTTAGCTTAGTATCACATAGCTGGGAGGAGGCTGATTATAAATTTGAATATAGGCAGCCTGGCTCCAGTTTCTGTTCTTAACTACTCCATCTTACTATCTCTATGTTGTAGAGACTTTTTACAACTATTTAAAATGCATCAAAAATGATTGTAAGACCAAATTAAAGGATAAACAGACTGGTGAAAATATTCCCTATGTATGGAACAGAGTAAGATGAGCTATAAACAGGCACATCTTAAAAAAAAAATTCAACAGCTCACCCTTTCCAATAATTAGATGTAATCTCTGTATTCTCTGATCCAGTAAGTCTACTTTCTAGGGACTGATTGTACAGAAAAAGTCATGTAAACATACAAAACCATTTCTTCAAGAAGAATTATTTAATGTAATGTTTATTATGGCATTATTTCTAATAATTAGAAACTAGAAATAAGCTAAATGTTCATGAATATGGGAATAATTAAATAAGTTAAAATACAGTAGCCAGAGCTGGCATATACTACTTAGCAATAAGGCAGATTTGCATTAATAAGAAAAGAGCTCCTAGCTGCAGAAAAAAGTATTCTTTTATTTATAAAAATTTAGTAATGTTTAACTTAAAAAGAGTCATGTAACTTTGTTTACTCTTATGCATTTAATATTATGTTTTATTTTATTAATGGAAAAAAAAGAAGAAAACATGATTGAAGGAAACATGAAGCGTTATCAGCGGTCATCTCTACATAATGGAATTGTAGGTGCTATTTTTCCTTTAAACTTTTTAATGATGAGGCTATATTATTTTTACAGTTGCTACATACACTGATTCCTTCCTACACTCCAGTTAGTGATTAGGTAAATTAATACATTAAAGGTCACAACTCAGGGCGCCTGGGTGGCTCAGTCGGTTAAGCGTCTGCCTTCGGCTCAGGTCATGATCCCCAGGTCCTGGGATTGAGCCCCGCATTGGGCACCCTGCTCAGTGGGGATCTTCTTCTCCCTCTCCCATTGCTCCTCCCCGCACTTGTGTGCTTTCTCTCTCTGTCTCAAATAAAGTCTTTAAAAAAAAAAAAAAAGTCACAACTCTACACAATAACTGCCATCAGCTCCATTTTACAGATGTGAAAACAGCAAAGAAATTGACTCTAAAGCCTATTATGAACTATGCTGCTAATCTCATGTGAAAACACTAAAAATTTTAAGAAAACCAACTCCAAATAACTATAAATTTATGAGCAAAAGGCATAATGTAAAAGGAGTCCAATTTGCTACTTCAGAGATCCGAGGTGTTCCAAAATAACCAACTATAAATTTGGGTTCTAAACCCAAGAAATATACTGAAAGTTAGGGGCGCCTGGGTGGCTCAGTCGTTAAGTGTCTGCCTTCAGCTCAGGTCATGATCCTAGGGCCCTGGGATCGAGCCCCGCATCGGGCTCCCTGCTCGGTGGGGAGCCTGCTTCTCCCTCTCCCACTCCCCCCACTTGTGTTCCCTCTCTCGCTGTCTCTCTCTGTCAAATAAATAAATAAATAAAATCTAAAAAAAAAAAAAGAAATATACTGAATGTTTATTTTTGGAAACAAAACAAAAACTTCCTACATACATTCATGTGTCTAGAGACCCCAAAATTTTACATTTGAGGGTATATGCTTTTTAGTACTAAGAACTAAGCTCTGATGATAATCTGAATGGTTTCCTTCATAACACAGGAATACATTTTATATTTGAGAAGACACAAACCAGTTACCTTAAATTTCAAATAAATTATGTCAATTTCTAAATACGTCGGTTTCAAAATGCACACTGGAATCATCTCATATTTGATAAATGAAAAACATTACTTTATTTCTGAAAACTATCCAGGAAAAAGGAAAACCACTTTTACAAATATTTGCCTTGAAACATATAAAATAAATGGATAACACCATCTTCTAATATAACTTCTTTTGAAAAGGTGGAAAGTTTATTAGAATAATGATTATTCTGATGGTTTTGCCTTTTCAGTTTATGAAGCGATAAAACTGTGAGGAAACCTTAGTTTACCTACTACAACCCCCCCATCATACAGATGAGGTCCAGAGAAAGTAATTTGCTCAAGGCCTTGCAGTTACTAAGAGTCTGAAAAAGGTAAAACTCACTCAGGATTTTTTACTCTAAATCCAGAATCTTGACGTTTGAAAAGTATTACCGGGCGCCTGGGTGGCTCAGTTGGTTAAGCGACTGCCTTCGGCTCAGGTCATGATCCTGGAGTCCCGGGATTGAGTCCCGCATCGGGCTCCCTGCTTGGCAGGGAGTCTGCTTCTCCCTCTCTGGCTCCCCCCTCTTGTGCTATCTCTCTCTCTCAAATAAATAAATAAAAATCTTTAAAAAAAAAAAAAAAAAGAAAAGTATTACCTAATAATTTAGTTGGCTACTTACAGTATTTTGGGATCCTGTTCTCCTCTGTACTAATGGGACCTTTTAGACCTAGCACTGACAGAAAGCAGCAGACTAATCTCTATTATATTAACCGTACTCACAGATTTACTAGAGAGTAAATGTTTTCCAAGCCTCTCTCTTTTCCAACATTGGCTTTCAAGTGAATCTTACTGGAACCCCAAAGTGGAAGCGATATAAAAACCAAACTGCTCTAGTCAAAACTGTACAGGGGTCCTGCTTTGATTTATCATTTTGTCCTTGCAACCTCTGAAATACTTCCATGGTACCTTAAGTCTCAGGTATACATATATACACACATACATATATACACACACATACCATAAGCCCAAATTTTTATTAGTCACATGACATAAAATTAGTGTAAGTTTCTAAATGCTTTTCTGGTTATTTTTTTTTAAGATTTTATTTACTTATTTGAGAGACAAAGAGTGAGAGAGAGTGCACGAGAGGGGATACGGTCAGAGGGAGAAGGAGACCTCCCACTGAGCAGGGAGTCCAATGCGGGACTCGATCCTGGGACTCCAGGATCATGACCTGAGCCCAAGGCAGTCACTTAACCAACTGAGCCACCCAGGCGCCCATAAATGCTTATTTTCAATTTGTGCAATTATCTTGGCATAGACCAATAACAAAAAGCTTACAGACTACACTTTGAGTAACAATGCTCTATAGCAAACCAAACCTTAAAAGATGTTCCTGATCAAATCAGAATACCCAATATACTAAGAATGCAGTTAGAAACTTACCTCTTATCAAAAAATGTTGAATTTTCTTTTCTCTTGGTGAATCCATTGGGTAGAAGCTTTAAGTTAATACCTTGTCTTCTGGCACGATTTTTCATAAAGTACATCTAATAACCAAAAATAAATAGACAAATTAATTTTAAAATGCCTTAAATTTCAGAAGTGAATAAACAATGTTCAAAATATAACAGTTAAGATTTATTGGGTACTTATGCTTCACAAACTGCACTAAACAGCAATATCTCATTTAATCCTCACAATAGTATCAGATAGGCACTATTACTACCCCCAGGCTAGGAACGAAAGTTAATGAGATGCCAACATTATATAGCTACTTCCTGAGAGAGCCTGTGTATACTCAGGTATATCTAATTCTAGAGCCTGTGTTTTTAACCATACATTCTATAAGCCAAAAGAAGGATTTAATGGGATTTTTAAAAATATAGGTCATCTGGCAATTCATAGGGGCTACCTGTACAGTGCCTTTTCTTTTACTGAAGGGTTTATATCATATGTAGCTGTATACATGCCTGCTTTGATTATGAGACAGGTAGTTACATTCGGGGGGAACCATGGCATTGCCTAGTACAAGGCCCAACTTAAAGTAGTCACTGCTGTAAAATGCACAAAATGGGATATGTGAATAATCTGGCTCTGAAATGTGTTACTCCGCTGACCATCTGCGTTGGCTGAGCTGAACTAGTCAACTCCAGAGAGTAGTGAAGGAAGTAATATCATTAAGACTTCTTCCTTGATCACTCAAATGGCAAAGTATAATTGCAAGTTTTTGGTTAAGTGAATGGGAATTTAGAATCTGCAATGCAAAGAGTTTGACAATTAAATCATAAGCCAAGGGAAAAGAAGAGTCAGTTATCATTTGTTAAGAAGGGAAATAATTTAAGAAATTACATGCAATTCTATAACTCATGGGACTTTGGTTTCAGTAATGGCAATGATTATAAGGACCAACCCTCCCACTGAAAACACCTAAGCATTACAGATAATAGAGGAAATAAATATATGTAATAAAATATATTTAAAAATCACCTTAAAAGCATTGAAGAGTTGAAAAAAAAAAAACCCAGGAAAATACAAGCCAATATTTAGTGAGAAGTGAAAACTCAGAGAGGTAAGCAAAGCAATGAAGCCACTTTTGCAATTTCTGGCAAATATAGGCTTTCCCTTTCAACAGCCTTCTCAGTAAGAGGGTCAGAGTTAAGATCCTGTAATCTTCTAGGAACTCCTCCTCAAATGAATCTCAGTAACAGAATATGCCTATTAGGCAATAAGATAAGGATGAACCAGAAATAAACACCATCCCCAGAGCATGCGAGGAAATTTATATTGGAATGACTGGAACAGAGGGGGAAAAAGGAAAAACAATTCATCAGAAGCTGTGGCCATGGGCCAGTTCTTGCTAAGATTTGAAATGATTTGCCTTGCTTGTGTAGTCAAGGGAATCTTAAACTTTCAACTTGGCTTAAGATAGGTCCAGATTTGCAATATTCCCAGGTACCTGGCAGAATAAAAGAAGGCCTGCGTCCTACTCTTCAAAAAGGTCTCACAAGTAATTTAAGGAAAAAAAGGAGTACTTAATAAAAAATAAAGCATAAATAATGCAAGAAAACAAAGGTCAGTGGGCAAGAACCAAAAGAGAAAAAAGAGGGAGCTGAGAATTCCCCATATATTCATACACTAAAAGGATCATACACAGACTGTAGAACAGCTCTGCAAAATTTAAAAACGTAACAGCTTGAAAATATGTGCAGTGAAGAGAAACTATAAAAACTGACTCAGGAGATTTTTTAAAGAACTAAATAAAACTAGAACATTTCCAGAATACATTACAGAGACAAAAAAGATTTAAAAAATTAGAGACGTTAAAGGGGAGGTAAGATACGGGGAGAAGACTTAACTCACTTTCAATGGTAGTTTTAGAAGAAGAGAAGGAATAAGGCAGAGGTAATCTTTTAATAGAAATGGGCTGAAAATGTCCCAGAACTGATGGACAATATGCCACAGATTCAAGAAATCTAACAATTCTCAAGTTAAGATGAATAAAAAGAAATTTGCATTTTTGTATTATAGCACAAATACAGAATACCAAAGATTAAAAAATGCAGCCAGATTAAAAGATTTTAAAGGCAGTTAAAGACCAAGTGGGATTTATTCCTGGGCTGCAAGGTTGGTTCAACATCCGCAAATCAATCAATGTGATACAATACATTAATAAAAGAAAGAACAAGAACCATATGATCCTCTCAATAGATGCAGAAAAAGCATTTGACAAAGTACAGCATCCTTTCTTGATTAAAACTCTTCAGAGTGTAGGGATAGAGGGTACATACCTCAATATCATAAAAGCCATCTATAAAAAACCCACAGCAAATATCATTCTCAATGGGGAAAAACTGAGAGCTTTCCCCCTAAGGTCAGGAACACGGCAGGGATGTCCACTATCACCACTGCTATTCAACATGGTACTAGAAGTCCTAGCCACAGCCATCAGACAACAAAAAGAAATAAAAGGCATCCAAATTGGCAAAAAAGTAGTCAAACTCTCACTCTTTGCAGATGATATGATACTTTATGTGGAAAACCCAAAAGACTCCACCCCAAAACTGCTAGAACTCATACAGGAATTCAGTAAAGTGGCAGGATATAAAACCAATACACAGAAACCAGTGGCATTTATATACACCAACAAGACACAAGAAAGAGAAATTAAGGAGTCGATCCCATTTACAATTGCACCCAAAACCATAAGATATCTAGGAATAAATCTAACCAAAGAGGCAAAGAATCTGTACTCAGAAAAGTATAGAATACTCATGAAAGAAATTGAGGAAGACACAAAGAAATGGAAAAACGGTCCATGCTCATGGATTGGAAGAACAAATATTGTGAAGATGTCAATGCTACCTAGAGCAATCTACACATTTAATGCAATCCCTATCAAAACACCATCAACTTTTTTTCAAAGAAATGGAACAAATAATTCTAAAGTTTGTATGGAACCAGAAAAGATCCCGAATAGCCAGAGGAATGTTGAAAAAGAAAAGCAAAGCTGGTGGCATCACAATTCCAGACTTCAAGCTCTATTACAAAGCTGTAATCATCAAGACAGTATAGTATGGTACTGGCACAAAAACAGACACATAGATCAATGGAACAGAATAGAGAGCCCAGAAATGGACCCTCAACTCTATGGTCAACTCATCTTTGACAAAGTAGGAAAGAATGTCCAATGGAAAAAAGACAGTCTCTTCAACAAATGGTGTTGGGAAAATTGGACAGCCACATGCAGAAGAATGAAATTGGACCATTTCCTTACACCACACACAAAAACAGACTCCAAATGGTTGAAAGACCTCAATGTGAGACAGGAGCCCATCAAAATCCTAGAGGAGAACACAGGCAGCAACCTCTTTGACCTCAGCCATGGCAACTTCTTCCTAGAAACATTGCCAAAGGCAAGGGACAAGGGCAAAAATGAACTATTGGGACTTCATCAAGATAAAAAGCTTTTGCACAGCAAAGGAAACAGTCAACAAAGCCAAAAGACAACCGACAGAATGGGAGAAGATATTTGCAAATGACATATCAGATAAAGGGCTAGTATCCAAAATCTATAAAGAACTTATCAAACTCAACACCCAAAGAACAAAGAATCCAATCAAGAAATGGGCAGAAGACATGAACAGACATTTTTCCAAAGAAGACATCCAAATGGCCAACAGACACATGAAAAAGTGCTCAACATCGCTCAGCATCAGGGAAATCCAAATCAAAACCACAATGAGATACCACCTCACACCAGTCAGAATGGCTAAAATTAACAAGTCAGGAAACGACATGTTGGCAAGGATGTGGAGAAAGGGGAACCCTCCTACACTGTTGGTGGGAATGCAAGCTGGTGCAGCCACTCTGGAAAACAGTATGGAGCTTCCTCAAAAAGTTGAAAATAGAGCTACCCTACAACCCAGCAATTGCACTACTGGGTATTTACCCCAAAGATACAAATGTAGTGATCCAAAGGGGTACATGCATCCCAATGTTTATAGCAGCAATGTCCACAACAGCCAAACTATGGAAAGAGCCAAGATGTCCATCAACAGATGAATGGATAAAGAAGATGTGGTGTACACACACACACACACACACACACACACACACACACACACACAGAATATTATGCAGCCATCAAAAAACCCTGAAATCTTGCCATTTACGATGTGGATAGAACTAGTGGGTATTATGCTCAGCAAAATAAGTCAATCAGAGAAAGACATGTATCATATGATCTCACTGATATGAGGAATTCTTAATCTCAGGAAACAAACTGAGGGTTGCTGGGGTGGTGGGGGGTGGGACGGATGGGGTGGCTGGGTGATAGACATTGGGGAGGGTATGTGCTATGGTGAGCGCTGTGAATTGTGTAAGACTGATGAATCACAGACCTGTACCTCTAAAACAAATAATACATTATACGTTAAAAAAAAAAAAAGAAGACAGTACGAAGGTTAAAAATGAAGGGGGGGAAATCGGAGGGGGAGACGAACCACGAGAGACTATGGACTCTGAGAAACAAACTGAGGGTTCTAGAGGGGAAGGGGGTAGGGGGATGGGTTAGCCTGGTGATGGGTATTAAAGAGGGCACATACTGCATGGAGCACTGGGTATTATACGCAAACAATGAATCATGGAACACTACATCAAAAACTAATGATGTAATGTATGGTGATTAACATAACATAATAAAACAAAATTAAAAAAAACTAAATCTGAAAAAAAATTTTTTTTACCTAAATATATTCAAATATATACTGACTGAAAATTTAAAAATGATCCTGATTGAATTAAAAAAAAACAACCCATTTTATTATCAAAAAAAAAAAAAAAGGGCAGTTAAAATTCCAGGTGACTGCAACAATAACAATGGAAGCCGTAAGACACTGGAACACTAATTCTAAACCAGAATTCCATACAGAAAAATAATTTCAAAGTGAAGAATGGCAAATAAATAGAAATTCAAAAAAACCCAACCAAATAAAAAAACCCAAAAATCCGACAGAGGAACCCAAGACATGGCAAAGAGCAAACCCTCTCTAAAGGAAATTCTGAAGGATATACTTGAAGCAGGAAAAAAGTGATCTCTCAGATGTAAGATTTAAGATGATGACAGAAGGAATAAAGAGCAAAGAAAGTGGGCTATACAAAGATAAACTCAAGGGGCGCCTGGGTGGCTCAGTGGGTTGTCTGACTTGGGCTCAGGTCATGATCCAGCCTGGGTATCCAGCTCCACACTCAATGGGGACTCTGCTTCTCCCTCTTCCTCTGTTCCTTCCCCTGGTTGTGCGCACTCTCTCTCAAATAACGTTAAATGGAATTTAAGGTAACTGCTGGTAAACTGTTATCTGCCTGCTACTTATCTTTATAAATAAATTCTGTTGGAATGTAGCCCTACCCATTCGTTTATATATTGTTTATGACCATATGGCCTGGAAAAAATATTGACTATTTGACCCTTTACAGAAAAAGTTTGCCAACTCCTGTTCTAAGGTCTTTTGCATTGTTTAGGCACAGGGTTCAGGTACTACTTAACTTTAGATACTGGCAAATTAAGCATGCATGTTGTAATGTCTAGCTTAACCAATGAAAGGATAGAAAAAGGGTGTGTAACTTCTAAACTGATAAAGAGAAAAAAATCAAATAACTAAAAAAAAAAGTCCAAAAGAAGAAGAAGAAAAAAAACTGGTACAAATAGCAAAAATAATGTGACACATTTAAAGTCAAATATATAGGTAATTTTATTAAAATGTATATAAACTTAATGATTTAGTTAAAAGTCACAGACTATTACATGGAAGAACTGGAAATATCCAGAACATAAGGACAGAGAAAGGCCTTAAGTAAGGAAAAAACAGACCATGCAAATACCAAGCAAAGAACTGATACAAGTAATACTTTGTTAAGTATTAGTCAAAGCACACAAAAAGCTAGGGACAAAGAGGGTCACCTCATAATGCCAAAGGATAAATACACCAAGAAGTATTTCCTGAGGCATGCATTTAATAATTTAGCCTTAAAACATATAAAGCAAAACAAACTGAACCACAAGGGGAAACAAATCAAACAGGCCTGTTTATCTACTGGGAAATGTTAACATACTTCTTTTTGAAAGTTATAGAAGAAACACATACACAAAAAAGTCAGTAATTATAAACAATTTGAACATAATTAATAAACCTGACCTATAAAGGGTATATAGAGTACTATATTCAGCAACTGCAGAATATTCTTTTTTTCAAGCAAACAGAGAACATCACAAAATTTGACCATATACTAGGCCACAAACACAAGTACTGATGTATTTTAAAGGAATGTTCTCTGACTGCAGTGCAATTAAGCTAAACATAAAAAAGAAAGATATAATAAAAGTCACATTAAGAAAATAGAAAAAACACATAACAGCAACTGATCTAAGAAAAAAAGACATAAGTAACCAATATCACAAATGAAATTACTACAATTCCTATAGAATGAACTTTTCGATAAATGGTGCTAAGAAAGTGGATTATCCATATGGAAAATTAAATGGGATCTCCACTTCACATGATATACAAAAATTAATCCCAGGTAGTCTACAGATATAAATGTGAGATGCAATGTTATAAATAAAGCTTTTAGAAAACAACTATGGGGGAACAGCTTCATAACTTCAAAGTAAGAAAGAGTTTCTTTATAAACATATAAAACTACTAATCATAAAGGAAACATGATAAATTTGACTACATTAAGGTTAAGAAGATCTGTTCATCAAAGATATTATAGAGAATGAAAAACAAGCCACAGAATGGAAAAAGGTATTTATAATAGCCAACTGCCAACAGACATCCAAGAAATATAAGGAATTCCTACAAACCAGTAAGAAAAAGAAAGTTGACCAATAAAAAGATGAACAAGAGACTTGACCAGGCATTCTACAAAATGAAATCCAAATGGCCAATAAAATATTTGAAAGAATGCTCAATCTCATTAGAAATCAGAGAACTGCAAATTAAAAACCCTGATAAAATTACAAAGCCATCAAACTGCAAAAATTTAAAAACTCTGATCAAATCAAATATTGGAGAGGATGTGACAACAGGTACACACAATACTGGGAGTCTAACCTGGTATAACCACTTCAGAAAACGTTTTGGTTACATCTAGTAAATTGGAGATGTGCGTACCCCCCAACAGAGTAATTCCATTCCCAGGTATAAACCCTAGAAAAAACAGGTACGTACACAAACCACAATTCATAAACAAAAGTGCTCATTGCAATACTGTTTCGGTTTTTTGTTGTTGTTGTTATTACAGAAAACCTGGAGTCCATGTTATACTAGAAAACTCAGAGTCCATGAACAGAATGGATAAATAAATGATGATATGGTCCTAAACTAGAAAACTATTCAGAAGAAAGAATGGATCAGGGAATGGCACAAGAGAGTGGCAGGGAATTTTTGAGAAGTTGGTAATGTTCTAATTCTGGACCTGGGTGGTAGTTACATGGATGTTCACTTTTTAATTATTCATTAAACAGTATATTTGTATTTTATGCTTTTTTAATATGCATGCAATTCTTTATGATAAAAACAAAAAATTTAAAAAGTAATTTATCTTTTAAGCAGAATTTTAGAACATGCTGATGCATGATAATTTTTCTTTCAGAAATATGAAATGTCAAGTCTGTACCAGTAATAACAATAAAATAAGGTGTTTTAAAATTGCTAAAATGCTTCAACTCCAAAGCTAAAATGGTCTTTGAAAAAGGAACATAATTCTATGACATGATTTAATAACACTATTAAAGAATTTCTAGAATAGCAGTTGCAAATATTTCAAATACATAAGCTTTAATTTGCATACTTAGCTTAAGGAATGCAAAAGGGATGAAAGAGTATGAAAATCAGGTGTAGTAGAAGAGAAAGCCCTCTTAGTTCTTCCTTCAAAATTAGAATCTAAACACTTCCCAATAATTTAACAGCATTATCCAAGCCACCATCATTTTTCACCTCAACAGCAACAGCTTTGTAACTAGACTCCCTGCTTTCAATCTTCCATTCTTGCCTACTAACGCTCATTTTTCAGACAGCAGCAAGAGTGATCTTTCAAAAAGCTAACATGCTCAAAACCCTCCCATGGCTTCTATTTTCACTTAGAATATATTAGGACCCTCACCAGTTTCTCTAAGCTCATGGTCAACATTCTCCTTACTCACGTATGCTTCAGTCACCCCGTCCCCATTTTAATCCTCAAATACACCAACCTCATTCCTAATTCCGTCTTACACTTTTGTCACTACCTGGAAGAGTCTTCCTCCAAAGATTCACGTGGCTGCCTCTTTCTCATCATTCAGATCACTGCTTAAATGTCATCTCTCAGAGAAGCTTCTCCTGACTACCATACTGAAAATACTCACGACCTCCTCCCAACAAACACCATTTTCATTTCCTTTTATCTCCTGTGCTTTATTTTCTACATGCACTTAACTCTATCTGAAATTATATCTGTTCCTCTACTCATCTGTCTCTCCCCACAAAATACAAGCTACATGAGGGGAAGAACTTTGTTTTGGTCACTGATGTATCCCTGGTAATTGGAATAGGTCTGGATCACAACAGCCACTTACTACATTTATTAGGTGAAAAAAACGAATCTAACTGATTAAAAGAATTCTAACTGGAAGAGATGGAAAGAAGTACTTACATGTTTATTGCTTATTGGTCTTTTTAAGAAAGCATCTCTAGAAATGTGGTCTGCTGTTCTTGCCACATCTTCCAAAAACCGATAATCTAAAAATTTCAAAATAGAAAAATAAACAAATGACATATGCCAATGGCCAGGAAGCATCAATCTGCTATGCATAAGATGACTCACCACTCAGGAGATTCATTTCAGTAAACTGTTGTATGGAAACATATGCAGTCTTATCTCGAACTCCATTACAGGTCAGTTCTGCTTTGTGTTTCTTTACACAGGGCAAACTGAAGAGACAAATGAGGTGGTACTTTTATATTGTGAGGTAAGAAAGGTACAGACAGAGGTAGTAAGGTAGGAAATTACATACACACCTGCAGGAATATCGCATACAACGTGGACATTTGTACTTTGCTTCTTCTGTACCACAAGTTTCACACCTACAAAAGCCCACAAGAAACTTAGTAAGTTATCAAATATTAATTCTACTTATTGACTTAAAAATTTTTAATGCTGAGTCAATTACTCATCACAATTTATAGACATGTAGTCAGTAAATAAAGTATATGGAAGTTACTCTGATAAAATACTTGATAGTTGTCAAACATCCTTAGAACATTCTCCTCCAGGAAACTGTCTTCATCTCCAAATGACAACTACATTTACAACATTGTTAGTACTACATAATCTAAGAAAACATATATTAAATTAAAAAAGAAATCTCACTTTGACTTCTTTTTCTACTGCAATCAGAGAATGAGATTATTCATTAATATTTTAACTTGTAATTCCTGGCAGTCTGCTAAAGATTGTGTGTGTGTGTGTGTGCGCGCGCGCGTGCATATAACCAGAAGTCCAATCCATGAATTTACATTCCTTAAAGCAAACATACCACAAAAAGAATATGAGACCAAGTCAAATTTAGAGTATCAGCTGTATCTTTTCTCCTCATCTCCACACCCAACTTAAAATTAGCATTAAAATAATCTAGAAATGCTATTACCCATCATCTATCTCCAATTACTCTTGTAGGATCTTGGGATACTGACAACCAAACTACAGTCATTTCTATTTGGCCCACTGTGTTCTAGACAGTAATAGTCCCAAGAATCTGATCACTCTTATTTCCCATGCTGTCACATGATCATACACTATAAGGAAATTAAATATAAAGCAATAAATATGCATACTATCCATAGAGAAAGTAAACAGCTGGGTGAGTTCAAGTGCATTTTTGTCTAATTTTAACTTAATCCATGTTGTCATTGTTAGTTTTATTAGACTTTTCCTTATGTCTATCCTCTTTTAAAGAATACTGAGTCAAGAGCATATTAAGTCCAATCAGAATCTGGTCCAAGGGTTTTCTGGTCCCCAGAATTTTCACTTCCTTACTTGGCCACTGTCCACTGGCCACTAAAAGCCTGACATATTTTCACTGAATTTGTTGTCCTTTGACAAAACCCTGCCTTCCCAATTACCCCCTCCCTCCACCACCAACACGCACGCTCCAGGGACCCAAGTTTGCCATTTATTTTTCATTATTCCACACTGCTAGATTTCCTTCAATCCAGACAACAGAGGACTCCACAGCTTTATTTCCCCAATGAATTTCTCCGTCCTACCTTGACATGGCCAGTTTCCGTTTGAAACCCACAGGGGGATTTATCTGAGGCTCTTCTTTCACCTTTGTATCATCCATCACTTCTTCCTTTGGGAAATACTTCTCTTCTTTTACACAAACTTCATCCATCATTTCCTCCGTTTTTATGTTTTGAGCAACAAACACCTCCTCTTTTATCTCCAAGTTATCTTTCTTCTCTTCCTTCACATCTAGCCAGTCCATCACCTCTTCCTTCACCTTCACTTTCTCTTCTTTTACCTCTGCTCCATCCACTTTCTCTTCTTTTACCACAAAACTACTACCCATCTCCTGCTTCACCTCCAAACTGCCTGGTTTCTCCTCTTTCACCTCAGGCCCATCCTCCACCTCCTGCTTTACCCACCGGCCATCCAGCATCCCGTCTTCCATTTCCGACCAGTCCATAACTTCTTGTTTCACAACCGTTAGGTCCACTCGCATCTCCTCTGCCGTTTGTCCACTTCCTTCTCTATCCTCTGTCTTCATTCCTGCCTGTCCGTTCCCCGCGTCTACACTGCCAGCGTCCGTCCCTGCTGTGCCCCCGACTCTCTCCCTACCGGACTCGAGCCTTAGCCGCGCCCCCTCAGCACCACTCTGCAGACCTCCTCCCAAAGTCCCTTCATTTTCAACAGGCGTATCCATCAGCTCACGACCTCTGGCCTTCGCTGCCACTCTGTCCTTCAGTGTGGCTTGTCCACGCCAAAAAGAACGAATTCTGGGGCGGAACACCGACAGTCGCCCACGTGCGGGACCGAAAGCCCCATGCAGCAAACGCCGGCCTACAGCTTTCGTCCAAATCGTCGTAAAGCAACACTTCCGCGCCTCGCCACTTCACGACTCGTAGAGCCCTTTACGGCTCTGCGGCAGTCCGGCCCAGAGACACTGCGAGAATCGGCGTGAGGCCACGCCCTTGTGAGCTCACTTTTGGGGCGGGGCTTCGTCAAACCCTGCCCCCGGGGAGGCAGCCTCTGGCCGCTCTTCCCGCCCCCAATCCGTGCTTGGCCACACTCCTCCGTGAAGAGTGGGGGTGCGGGGCGGAGCAGGGAGAGGCAAATCCCTGACAGTTTTGGAACGGTTAAGACCTACCCTGGTGGGCGCCTGGGTGGCTCAGTTGGTTAAGCGACTGCCTTCGGCTCGGGTCATGATCCTGGACTCCCTGTATCGAGTCCCGCATCGGGCTCCCTGCTCGGCGGGGAGCCTGCTTCTCCCTCTGACCCTCCCCCCTCTCATGTGCTTGCTCTCTCTCATTCGCTCTCTCTCAAATAAATAAATAAAATCTTTAAAAAAAAAAAAAGACATTTATTCTTGGGGCGCCTGGGTGGCTCAGTTGGTTAAGCGACTGCCTTCGGCTCAGGTCATGATCCTGGAGTCCCGGGATCGAGTCCCGCATCGGGCTCCCTGCTCAGCGGGGGGTCTGCTTCTCCCTCTGACCCTCCCCCCTCTCATGTGCTTGCTCTCTCTCATTCTCTCTCTCTCAAATAAATAAATAAAATCTTAAAAAAAAAAAAAAAGACCCACCCTGGTCTGTATGATCTTGTATGAAAATGGAAGAAACACTTGATGCCACGCCCCCGGCAAGCTTCATTCTTCACCTATGCACTAGAGACGATGGTGTTGTTATGTGAAGATTAAATGCAATCATGCATGGAAATAAGCCAGTAGTTACTGAAATAAACTGAATAGATGGTGGCTATTGTCACAGGGAATCCTGAGAGGTTTCAGATAGGAAAGAAGGAATTAATTTTTATTCTTTAAGTTCCGTCAGTAACAGCCAGTTTCCCATTCCCAGCATCCTACAGGATTCTCTCTTTAAAACAAACTGAGGGTTGCTGGAGTGGTGGGGGTGGGAGGGATGGGGTGGCTGGGTGATAGACATTGGGGAGGGTATGTGCTATGGTGAGCGCTGTGAATTGTGTAAGACTGATGAATCACAGACCTGTACCTCTGAAACAAATAATACATTATATGTTAAAAAAAAAAATGATAGTAGGAAGGGAAAAATGAAGGGGGGGGAATTGCAGGGGGAGACAAACCATGAGAGACTATGGGCTCTGAGAAACAAAAAGGGTTCTAGAGGGGAGGGGGTGGGGGGAAGGGTTAACCTGGTGATGGGTATTAAAGAGGGCACGTATTGAATGGAGCACTGGGTGTTATAGGCAAACAATGACTCATGGAACACATCAAAGAAAAATAAATAAATAGGGAAAAAAAAAAAAAGAATGTGTGTGTGTGTGTGTGTGTGTGTATCCCTAAAGACTGGGCCAAAATTTCAATCCCCAGGAATAGAAGATCTAAAAAATAATACAAAAATGCAAAAAACAAAAACCACACTTCTATCTATCTCAATTTTTTTTTTTTAAAGATTTTATTTATTTATTTGACAGAGAGAGACAGCAAGAGAGGGAACACAAGCAGGGGGAGTGGGAGAGGGAGAAGCAGGCTTCCTGCGGAGCAGGGAGCCCGATGCGGGGCTCGATCCCAGGACCCCGGGATCATGACCTGAGCTGAAGGCAGACGTTTAACGACTGAGCCACCCAGGCGCCCCTCTCAATTACTTTTTAAAATTATTATTATTACATACGGGGCATTAGGCACTTTCACCTAATCTTCACATCATGTCTGCGAGGTGAGGTATTTTTCTCACTGCGTAAGGAAACTTCATAGGAGATATATTTTTCTTGCTGCATAAAGGAGGCTTCAAAGAAATGGCTTCTCAGCTGTAGGTTGCTTTGTATTATCTCCTCAATGCAGGGCATTTAACTGTTATCACTCATTTGCAAGTTGGTCAAAGAATGGGAATTTTGAATGGGTGAGCAGAGTGAGGGAGGGAGAAAATATCGAAACCTAGTTGGGGCACCAGGGATTAAGTAGTGCTGGAAGGAGCACAGAAGTAAATCGGGAGAGTTTAGTACAATCTTCTTATGGGTTGTGAGAAAGAAGCTGCCAGAGGAATCATATGGATAGTCTCTTTTGGAGATACTTAGAGGTGCTAGCTGCCCGTGGAGTCAAAGAAAGCCTGATTGGATTTTCAGGCCAGATCACATATTTACACAGGGGAAAGGGGCTAAATGGTAGAAAGAATCCATGTGGTTTTTGCTAAAGACAAGATTTGCGAGATGGGAGCAACAAGAGGGAGTGTTGATCCTCAAGAGAATAAAACCATCCAGATTTCCATTTAAGAAAGGGAAAAGTTCTGGAACTACAGATCAGACACCAGAAGCATAAAGACTGTAAGATTTTAAAACTTTTGTCATTTCCCTACATTTGTTCTTGTAATCTGTTTTTTTAACAGTCACTGGAGGAAAAATCGTTAAACCAGTAAGGCTCCTTGATGGCTTTACAGCTAATCATTTACCTAAGTTAAACAATCCACACTGTGGGACAGTAGTTTTAATGGAGATACTGGAAATTGTGGTGGTATTGTTGAATGGTAGTTTTGAAGGAAAAGGGAGGCTTGAGTAGTCCTGAAGGAGGGAACTTTGGGTTGTTGGAGTATAGAGCACAGCATTGTATGCAAGGATGGAGATAGGACAAGGACAAAGAAAGGGAGGCAGAAGTTATGTGGAGCTGTAGCTGAATTCCTATCCAGTTCCTCAAACTCCTTTCTCCCCCTTTTCCACCTCAGTGGAGTAGAGGGACAAGCTCAGCTCCTTCACGATAGGATTGTGTCTATCATTTCTGTCTGCTGTCTCTGCACCAGGCATCACCTTGCAACTTTCCTAACCACTTTGAGAAGTGACCCTTTGTCAAAGTCATAGTTGAGTTCATTTTAACAGCCAGAAACTTAGAAGTGCTTTCTAGGAAAGCATCTTAGCTGTGACTGAAAAGCCATGAAAAAGTGTATCTTAGGGATGGTTAAATCATTTCAGCAGCTCAGCAGGCTCTTTGTGTAGTCAACTGTCTGCTTGACTATAGAATGAAGATTAGAAGGGCCTTTCCTGACCTGTCAGTAGATAGTTAAGAAAACAAAGACCCAGAGAAATAAAATGATTTGTTCAAGATTAAATGGCTATTTAGTGGCAGCACTGACACAGAAAATTAACATTCTGGTCAAAGCCCTTTGTTTGCACTTGAGCTAGCTTAAGATAAAGGCCAAGAGTTGGAATTTCAACTGTGTCCACATAAGAGCCAGGAACCAGAAAGCCTGGAAGTCTGAGTTTTATTGTGTATGGTATGTGTTGTGATGTGTTGCAGGTCAGGCTATTCAGAAACAGATTCTGATAGGAGTTGTTAGGGATCGATACCTGTGAAGAGAAAGGGGAGGAAGGGGGATCGGCCAGAGAAAGCATTTAAATCGTGATGCAGGTCAGACCAGCCTTGGCCAACCTGACAGGTAGCTCAGAGAAAGCATTTTTCTTTAGAGTGTCCCACTTCAGGCAGAACTGCCTCATACTTTATATCTGGCCCTACTGGGTCATCTGACACAGGCTGCCCCAGCAAGGACATGATCTTGGGCAAGAGGCTTCTCTGCAGCTGGAGCTGACAGCTGGACTGCACTCTTTGTGGCCAGGTAGCAAGTCCTTCTTTGAAGAAGATCTGGGTGGCACATCTCCGTGGCTACCACGGTATGAATGTGTGCCTCTAGCCACATGGCCTTTTGTCACTGAGTTGGCTTCATTCACTTTCTTTTTAGGCAAGTTGTCTCTCTTCTCCATGTACCTTGTTAAAACAATACTGCCATTCCACAACTCCAGGGTTTATATATCCTCAGTGCTTGTATAATCATGGAGACTCACTATTGTCTAATTCCAAATGTCTGGGGAAAAGAATCTCATTGGATCAGCCAAGTAAGGGAGGTAGGGAAAAGCTCTGGGTTTAAATCTCCTTTGCCAGTAGCTAGGTGACCACTCTGAGTCTCAGTCAATCTATCTGTAAAATGGCGATAGTTATATGTATTTCACAGATCTATTTTGAGAATTAAATAAGACAATGTATGTGAAAGAGCTTTGTAAACAGTAAAGCATTCTACAAATATAAGTATTATTTTCCTTATCCTACCAGTAATTTTGAGAGTCCTGCTGATGATAGCTTGCTTAATTGTTTTCTCTTTTGGATCATGGAGGACAAAGTTGAGATAATCACATTTCCCAGTTCTTGGCACATTCTTCTCATGTGCAACAACACTTTCCTTAATATTTTTGCTATTTGTACATCTCCACTATCATTACCCTCCCCTTCACTCTTATATATTTAATATGACTCCTTATATATACATATATGTCTTTGTGAAATACATAGAATTGTTTTATTGTGTGCATCTTTTTAACAGCTTCATTGAGGTATAATTCACATAAAATAAAATGTCTATAATAAACATACAATTCAATAATTTAAACTTGAAATTTTATACAGTTTTGCAACCATCACCAAAATCCAGGTTTAGAACATTTCCATCTACTCCCGTCCAATACCCTTGTTCCCATCTGCAGTCAATCCCTGTTTCCATCCCCAGCCCCATGCAACCATTGATCTAATTTCTATTCCTATAGATTTGCCCCTCCTGGAAATTTCATATGAAATAATATAATATGTGGTCTTTTGAGTCTGGCCTCTTTTATTAAGCTTAAAGTTTTTGAGGTTCATCCATGTTGTAGCATGTCTCAGTAGTTTATTCCTTTTTATTGCTGAATAATATTCCATTGTATGGATATACCACATTTTGCTCATTCATCAGTTGATGGGCATTTGGATTGTTTCCAGGTTTGGTGTTATGAGAAATTCTGCTTCTACATTCCCATACAAGTCTTTGTGTGTATATTCTCATTTCTCTTGAGTAGGTACCTAGGAATGGAATTTCTAGACCATATCGTAAGTTTATATTTAATTTTTAAGAAAGAGCCAAGCTGTTTTCCAAAGTAACTATACCATTTTACATTCCCACTGGCAATGTATGAGGGTTCCAGTTTTTCTACATCCTTGCCAACGGTTGGTATTTATTGTCAGTCTTTTTGATTATGGATAGATAATGGTATCTCACTATGAATTTAATTTGCATTTCTTTAATGATTAATAATGCTGAGCATTTTTTCATGCGCTTACTGGCCAGTTCTCTATCTGGATTAGTGACATATTCAAATCTGCTTTTAATTAATTGTTTTTTATTACCAAATTATAGTAGTTCTTCATATATTATGGATAAAAATTTTTTGTAGATAGCCATCAGGATGTTCCTTAATGATTCCCACCTCCTGCTATTCATGCCAATGTATAAAACTTTCCCAAATTATCCAGGATTGGCCTGTGTTACCGATAACATACAGCAGAAGTATATTGTGTTGCTCCTGAGATTAGGTTTGAAAAATGGCTGTGGTTTCTGTTTCAGGCAATTGCTCTCTTACTCCTCTCCTAGATCACTTACTCTGAGGGAAGCAAGCTGCCATGTTCTGAGTTGCCCTACCAGGAGGGCTCATGTAGCAGGGAGCTGAACTCTCTATTATAAGGCTGAACTGTGTCCCTCCAGAATTCATATGTTGAAACCCTAATCCCTAGGACCTCAAAATGTGGCTATATTTGGAGATAGGGCCTTTAAAAGATGATTAAGTTAAAATGAAGCCATTCAGGTGGACCTTAATTCAGTCTGTCTGGTGTACTTCTAGAAGGGGAAATTTGGACACAAATAGAGATCAGGGATGTGTGCACACAGAGAAAAGACCACATGAAGACATAGCAAGAAGGAGGTCATCTGCAAGCCAAAGAGAGAGGCCTCAGAAGAAAACAAACCTGCCAACACTTGATTTTGGAATTTTGGCCTGCAGAACTGTTAGAAAATAAGTTTCTGTTATTCAAGCCACACATTTGACCTATTTTCTTATAGCAGCCCTAGCAAACTAATACACTGGGCAACAACCAGCGAGGAGCTGAGGCCTTCAACAGCCATGGGAGTGAGCTTGGAAGCAGATTCTCCAGTCCTAGTCAAGGCTTGACATGGCTGCTGCTCTGGTCAGCAGTTGCTCCTCATATTCAAAAATTGGGTGACATAATAAATATTTGTTATATTAAACTGTTAAGTTTCAGGGCAGTTGCTACACAGCAATAGATAATTAATACCAAGTCCTTGTATGTTTTGCAAATATATTCTCCCACTATGTGACTAGTTTTTAACTTTCCTAATTATGTCTTTTAAAGAGCACAAGTTTGATATTTCAGTGAAGTCCAGTTTATGAGTTTTTCAAATGAATTCTGCTTTTCGTGTCACACTAAAAAGTTTTTGGTTAGCCCAATGTACCAAAGATTATCTCCTATATATTCTAGAAGTTTTATAGTTTTAGCTCTTACATTTAGAGCTATGATTCATGTTGAGTTTTTTTTTTTTTTTTTTTTAAAGATTTTATTTATTTATTTGAGAGAGACATAGCCACAGCAGGAACACAAGCAGGGGGAGTGGGAGAGGGAGAAGCAGGCTTCCCGCAGCGCAGGGAGCCCGATGTGGGACTCGATCCCAGGACCCTGGGATCATGACCTGAGCCGAAGGCAGACGCTTAACGACTAAGCCACCCAGGCGCCCCCATGTTGAGTTTTTTTATAGAGCAAATTAATGATTTATTTTTCGCATATGGATCTCTTCTTATCCAAGCACCGTTTGTTGAAAAGATCATCCTTCCCCCTTGAATTGCCTTAATATTTTGTAAAAAATGAAGTCATCACAAATATAAGGGTTTATTTCTGGGCTTTCTGTTTCATTGATTTATATGTCTATCTTTGCACCAACACCATACTTTCTCGATGATTATAATTTTATAGTAAGTTTTCAAACTGGGTAATTAAGTCCTCCTCCATTGGTCCTTTTTCAAAATTGTGTTGGTCATCATAGCATAACAGATAGAGATGTTGAATCACTATGTTGTACACCTGAATCTAATGTAACATCGTGTGTCAACTATACTAAAAAAATTTTTTAAAAAACATGTTGGCTATTCTAGGTCTTTTGCATGTCCATATAGATATTAGGATTAGTTTTTAAATCTCTACATAAGAGCTTGCTGGGATTTTGACAGGGATAAGGTGGAATATATAGATCACTTGAAGAGAAGTAGCATGTTAACAATAGTGTGTCTTACAATCTATGAAAATGGAATGTCACTCATTTACTTAGATTGTCTTTAATTTCACTTAACAATGCTGTGTAGTTTTCAGTGTACAAGTTTTTGCATGTCTTTTGCTTAATGTATTCCTAAGTATTTTATTCTTTTTTTTTTTAATTAAGTAAGCTCTACACCCAATGTTGGGCTTGAACTCATGACCCTAAGATCAAGAGTCCCATGCTCTACCGCCTGAGCTAGCCAGACATCCCAGTATTTTATTCTTTCTGATGTGATTTTGAAAGAAATTATTTAATTTCATTTTTGGATTTTCCATCAGTAGCCTATAACAATGCAATGGTTTTTTTATATTGATTTTGTATATTGCAACCTCACTATTCATTTTTTTATTATATATATTATATATAGCTGGATTCAATTAGCTAATATATTTTTTAGGAGATTTCATATATGTTTATGAAGGATGTTTGTCTATAGCTCTCTTTTCTTGTAATGTCGTCATGTTTTGTTATCAGGGTTCTTTATGCTTTTTAGGAGAGTTCCCTAACTAATTTCTACTTTGCTCATTTGTTATTTGATGGTATCCAATCTTAGCCAACACATCCACTAAGTTCATTTCAATCACTATATTTTTCTTTTTTTTTTTTAAAGATTTTATTTATTTATTTGAGAGAGAGAGAATGAGAGAGAGAGCACATGAGAGGGGGGAGGGTCAGAGGAGAAGCAGACTCCCTGCAGAGCAGGGAGCCCGATGCGGGACTCGATCCCGGGACTCCAGGATCATGACCTGAGCCGAAGGCACTGGCTTAACCAACTGAGCCACCCAGGTGCCCAATCACTATATTTTTCATAACCAGTTTCTCCAGCTTCTTTTTGCTTCACATTACTAATATTCTCCCTTATCTCTTTGGAGATATTTCTTTTACTCATTTAACATTTCTCACTTTTTAAAAAAAGATTTTATTTATTTATTTATTTGACAGAGAGAGAGAGATAGCGAGAGCAGGAACACAAGCAGGGGGAGTGGGAGAGGGAGAAGCAGGCTTCCCGCTGAGCAGGGAGCCGGATGCGGGACTCGATCCCAGGACCCTGGGATCATGACCTGAGCTGAAGGCAGCCGCTTAACGACTGAGCCACCCAGGTGCCCCTAACATTTCTCACTTTTTAAAAAATCTATTAATTTTGCTCCACTAGCACAAATTGTACAGTTTTCTAAGAAAGTTCTTTTATGGAATTACACTCTTCAGATGCTGTAGTATTTTCCCCTGTGATCTCATATTCACTTGGGAATATCAGCATCTTCAGCTGTTAATTCATACTTGAAAGGGAGGATCAAAAGCCTGAGACTTGGATTGTGATTCTTCTGATTTTTTTTTTTTTTTCGAGGTGGCTGGTAAGAAAGAGAGTGGATGAGTCTTAGGGTAGAACGCTTCTGATGTTATAGGCAGAGCTCCACTAGAACCACTCGGGCCTTTCATGAGGAAAACATGCCCCATATGCCTGCATTTGCCATCCCTTTCAAGAACTACTATATTCTGTGGTTTCACTCAGGGTAGAAGGAAGAGAAAAGAACTGTTGCAAGCCAGACTGTATGTATAGTTATCAGCTTCCCTGATGTTACTCCACCTCCATGGGCAGGTGTTGGGCTGGCCCTGCTGTTGGCCCTTGAGTTGGGGTGGGCTGTGATCCACCCAAGTTAATGTGGGTAGACAAGGGCAGAACCAGAGATGCTATCCCTCCGTTTTACCCCTTACCTCCGTCAGTGTCCATCTATGACTCTAGGCCTTCCTTTCCCACCACAATGGGCCCCAACTCCCTTTCATCTTCTACAGGCTACTCAGTATTTCTGAGAAGGCTCCAAGATCCATTACCACCCTCTCATTTATATGACATCTTCAGGATTAGACTTGGGGACTCCAGGAAGTATTGGCTTCTTTTTATAATTGGCTATCTTTTTCAGCAACTGGATTCTCCAGATTTATTTAAAAAATAGGGATGATAGTAACTTTCTGAAATAATTTCAGAGGTGTCCTAAACATCCACCCTACTGGGCTTCCCATGATATAGCTCAAATTTTTCCAGGATGCAAGATGTTTTATTACATCCACAAAGGTTTCATTATATTCGCAACTTTGAGGCAATGTAGCAATTCCCGTATACTTGTCCATGGACTGTTTTATCAGCATCACCTCGTGTGCTTGATAAGATTTCTGGGTCTTTCCATAGAGGTACTTAATCAAAACAGAGCGACTGGAAAATCTTTTAAGAAACATCTCTGTGTGTACTTACGATGTATAGGCAGGTTTGTGAATCACTGGGTGAAGGCATTACAATTACACAGTCCAAGATGGTAGCCACGGCAGCTACGGAGCCCTTGGAATGTGGTTATCCAAACTGAGATGTACTGTAAATATAAAATGTACACTGGGTGGCTCAGTTGGTTGGGCGACTGCCTTCGGCTCAGGTCATGATCCTGGAGTCCCGGGATCGAGTCCCGCATCGGACTCCCTGCTCGGCGGGGAGTCTGCTTCTCCCTCTGACCCTCCTCCCTCTCATTCTCTCTGTCTCTCCTTCTCTCTCTTGCAAATAAATAAAATCGTTAAAAATAAAATAAAATAAAATAAAATAAAATAAAATAAAATGTACACTGACTTTCATTCAGTACATAAAAAAAGAATGTAAAATATCTCATTAATAACATTTTTATATTGATCATATGTTGAAATGGAAATATTTTAGATATATTAGGTTATGTATAATACATTATTAAAATTAATTGCACTGGTTTGGTTTTGTTTTTACTTTTTTAAATGTGGCTACTAGAAAATCTTAAATGACATATGTGGCTTATATATTTCTATTGGGCAGTGTTGCACTAGAAGAGGTTATTAGAATTCGAACTCCAATTAGCTGAGATTTAGACAATAGAAATATTCAAGAA
This sequence comes from Mirounga angustirostris, assembly GCF_029215605.1. Taxonomy (NCBI): domain Eukaryota; kingdom Metazoa; phylum Chordata; class Mammalia; order Carnivora; family Phocidae; genus Mirounga; species Mirounga angustirostris. The sequence goes on along the minus strand of NW_026991712.1, from coordinate 119,273,264 downwards.
TCAGCTAAATGTAGTGGTTCATTTGTTAATTCAGCCAATAAATATTTGTCTCTTCATTCTTCAAATTGTAGCCTGAGCATCTTTGCAAATCACAAGTCTGATAATGTCAGCCAACTCCTTAAAACCCTTCAATGTCTAATCATTGCTCTTAGGATAAAGAACTAAATCCTTATCATGGCCTTGCAAAGATCCCTCATAATCTGACCCATATCTTCTCTTCACCCTCATGTCTAATTACTCATCCTTTAGATGGAAGAAGGCCCTACTTTCCTAGGGAAGCATTCCTTAGGCACTCCTCCTCCCCTCTGCTCCAGCCTAGGTCAGAGTTCATGTATATGTGTGTGTTTCTTTCAGAGCACTGGTTTCAAGTTGTAATGATATATTCATGAATACTATCATTTGATTAACATGGTTTCTCTCCTAGATAGGAAGCTCATTGAGCACAGGGACCTTGCCTTTTTTGCTCAATTTGAATGGCCAACTCAGAGCACAGTCTCTAGTTCACAATATGCAATAAAACATGAAGACATGGAGGACTTGAGCACCTATTTGCATCATACCCTGTGCCATTCTATGTGATTATAAGCATTAAAATCTACGCTTTGCCTTCAGGGAGGTCACAGTGTAGTGAAGGGAGACAGGCATGTGAAAAGCAGTAACAACTCACTGAAGCAAGTGTAGAAGACAGAACGTGACCCAAAGAGGAAGCAGCATGCATTCCTTTGTGGGAAAAGTTAAGAAAGGTTTCCCAAGGAGCTAACTTGAAGAAAGAGTAGGAATTGGCCAGGAGAACAAGGCAGGAGAACTTTCCAGGCAAAGGAATGAAACATATAGTATGTTCAGAGAACATGAGATAAGTTAGGTATGGCTGGAGTATACAGACTCTGATGAGAAAAAAGGGTGAGCAGGTTGACAGGTAATCAGAGGCCCCGTCACCAAGGCCTTATAGGCCTTGCAGAAAAGCTTGCATTTCTTTATCCTATAGGTGATCAGGAGCCAGTTTCATTTCCTCAGCTTGGGTTCTGAGGTTGGGACACAGAGAAAAAAACCACAGATTTGTTCTGGGTATGATTATTCTTTAGCAGGGGAGCATGACATACTATGATTTGGATGGGCCTATTATTACAACACAAGTAACTTGTTTCCAAAGAATTGGCCAGATCTATTACTGGCAAAAGCATTATTTGGATCAAACAAACAAATCATGATTCAGGAGGTTCAATCATAATTGATGAGCCATTAGAAGGATCCAACAATTGGGTCATTACTATTAGAGGAATCCAGGACCTAATACAGAAGGCCTAACTATTTGCAGCAGGGGGGTACATGAAATAGATTTCTAAAAAGGTTTTAGAAAAAAATTTACCGAAAAATATCTAAAATATTTATTATCTTTTAACATCTGAATCCTGAAGTCAGCAATAATATTGGTTATAAAATCAAACTAAATAAAGTCTGATTGTTTTAATTTCTCACTTCCAACTATTAAACCAAAAAATTGTTGGTATCTAGTAATTAATTTTTGTTCAAAGTTTTTTATTTTTCATTGAAGGAAGACTTGGAAAAATGTATAGTGTTTTTCTATGGCATACTGAATTATGTAGGAAATATTTGGGAACAACTAAAAATTATTTTAACTGAATGTTCTATATATTGTCTGGGCATTTGTTTTGGTAGTTAAATGGCTTAACCTCTTTTACAAATTGAAACACTCAACTGAGAAAAATTGAATGTAATATCAATAAAGTTCAAATGAAGTTTTTATATTCTAATAGTTGAGGGAGATCTTTATCCCTTCATGAAGAATGTCTGTTTCATGAAACTGGATTTCCAGTGTCTGCTTCAAGAAATGAGAAGTTTTCAGGAAGGGGGTGGGGGGGATGGGTTAGCCTGGTGATGGGTATTAAGGAGGACACGTGTTGAATGGAGCACTGGGAGTTATACGGAAACAACGAATCATGGAACACTACATCAAAAACTAATGATGTAATGAATGGTGACTAACATAATAAAATAAAATTTTTAAAAAAAGAAATGAGGAGGGCGCCTGGGTGGCTCAGTTGGTTAAGCGACTGCCTTCGGCTCAGGTTATGATCCTGGAGTCCCGGGATCGAGTCCCGCATCGGGCTCCCTGCTCGGCGGGGAGCCTGCTTCTCCCTCTGACCCTTCCCCCTCTCATGCTCTCTCTATCTCATTCTCTCTGTCTCAAATAAATAAATAAAATCTTTAAAAAAAAAAGAAATGAGGAGTTTTCTTGAGTTTCAACTCCAAATTCGTCCTAGATACCTTGTAAAATCAAATTATTTTTAATGGATTGTTAGTGAGATTACTTTGCCCTTGTGTTCAGTCCTGAAATTCCACTGCTAGTACAGCCAAGATGATAGCTCGGATTCCCCACCAGTTGCTCTTCTCTACAGAGGTGCCATTTTTCTAAATTAGCTTTGAATTATACCAGGACTCTGAATCCAAAGCACACAGATTGCATAATTGTGTACCCGGGCTGAGGTGGTAATGACTTAATCATACCTTCAGAGCCAATTACTATGTAGGTCATGGTAGAAAAGTTGTGCTTGAAGAGGGCAGAGCACCTTACATTGAAGGCTTAGCTGACACTTATTTCTGAAACTATGAAAGCTGCTAGTCTTGTATGGGAGGACCAAACTTAACATGTTGGTCAGAAAATGAGGTCTGTCACAGTGCCTACTGCTGAACACCATGTTTCTACTGCTCACGTCATTTCTGTGCCACTAGCAACATTCCCTCTCCTTGTTTATTGTAGTCATCAAACAAAAACTTGTTGTTTCCTATAGAAAGAACAACATTTATGTTTCATTCCAGGTAAAAAGCAGGGATAGATCTAGGTTTTGTGAAGCCCGAGGCTCATACAACTTAGGGTCCTCTTTATGGAAAATAGCTAAAAATTACTGTACTTTTGCAAACTTTACAAACATAAATGCCCATGTGAAGACATTTTTGAAGGCTACTTCAGGGTCTTAAAGCTTAAATTTATTAGTTTCAATGGTAACTTTGCCTCTATATAAAGCATATGTCATCTTCTCTTGCTTCTTTCAAGTTCACCTAAACTATGAAGGATGGAAGGAAGGAAAGAAAAGTACAGGAAAGTATAAATAGGTGGATAAAACCAAATAAATATTGTCAGTTTAAAATATTAGAAAATATCCCAAAGGATTCTAAATACGTGCAGAATTAAAATACCTGACAATAACATTCCAAAATGGCGGAGAGAGATAAGAGGAGTTAAAGTTTTGTAATATCCTTGAGTTGTCTGGAAAGTAGAAAAGTACTAATTTATGTGGCCTCTACAAAGTCAAGGATACTTATTATTGCCTTTAAAGTAGCCACTAAAAGAAAATAAAAATAATGTTTAGCAAGCTAAAAGAGGGAAAATGGAATAAAAAAATATTTTACCAATCCAAAGGAAGAAAAAAGAAACAGAGATGCGACAAATATAAAATAATAGTAAAATATTAGGTTTAAAAGAAAATATAACAGTAATTACATTAACTAAACAGACTAATACTCTTAAGAGTCTAAAATTGTCAAAGTAGTTTAAAAATAAATAAATCCACAAGCATATGCTGAGTATAACAAATATGCCTAAACAGAAGGATGCAGAAAGGTTAAAAATAAAAAGAGGAACAAAGATGTACCGTGTTGACACTAACAAGTTACAACACAGAATTGGTATGGTCCAAGCACTTACACCATGAAAACTGGCTAACGCTACAGGTAGGGATTGTTTCTCTTTTCACCTTGGAGGGCTAGTTATTAAACATTTACCAGTACACCTCTGAATAAAGCTGTGGTAAATTTGAATGCAACTAATTACAAGTATAAAGCAAAAATGTGAGATGTAAAAGGAAAAACAGGAGTGTCCATAATCACAGTTGGAGATTTTTAACACACCTCCCTCATATAACTAGTAGAAGCGGACAAAAAAAAAAAAAAAAAAAATTGCCCAGTATAGATAAAGAAACAGAGAATTAGTGACTTAACCAAGTACCCCAAACCGATGAGTGAGAGGGTTGGAACTGAATTCAAGTTTTATGCATCTAAATCCAATATTCCTTCTGCTCTGGTTTTAAATCACAAAAAAGATTGGCGATATTTACTTCTAATGACCACTGTAATTCCTACATTAATATACACAAATGGGGAGAAAAGGGAGGCACATTATGTACTTATATACTGTTATAGTTGTACCTTATTTCTAGAAAGCCTTTATATATAATCTATGTTCTAAAAATATAAAATCTATTGTTACAAAACAAATTATGGGCATGACTGTAAAACAGATGAATAATTTTATTAAGGGATTCACCACCACCTCCTTGGGGATAACTAGCATGGAGCTTATCCATTAAATCTTCAATGATGTTGTTGCTTCAACAAGAGCAGCAGCTAAGGCTTACAGAGTGATTGATGGCTTTGTGCCAGGCAGTTTTATACTTCCCATGGTAATTTATTAAATCCATTCAACCAGTAAGTGAGATAATGGGACAGTTAATCTTATGTGTCAATTTGACCAGCCATAGGTGTCCATGTTAAAAATTATTTCTGGGTGTTTCTGTGATAGCGTTTCTGGAGGAGATTAGTCTTTGAACCTGTGGACTCAGTAAAGTAAATTGTCCCTCTCCCACAATGTGCATGGGCATCATCCAATCCACTGAGGGCCTGAATCAAACAAAAGGCAGAGTAAGGGAGAATGTGCCCTTTTTGCTTTGTCTGCCTGCTTGAGTTGGGACCTGTCATCTTCACCGGCCCCCAGACTGGATTTTAATCCATTGGCTACCCTGGTTCTCAGGCCTTTGGGTTTAACTGAATTACATCACTGGCTTTCCTGGGTCTCTAGTTTACCGGCTGCAGATTGTGGGAATTCTCAGCTTCCATAATTGTGTAAGCCAATCCATCATAATGTTTCCATATAAAAACATAAAATAAAAAATATTTTTATATATCATACATATATCATAACAATATTATATGTATATTATATATAAAATCTCTATTTCTACTTATATCTATCTATATCTCCCACTGGTTCTGTTTCTCTAAGAACACTAACTCATAAAGATTTTTACTTTTATTATCCTCATTTTGCAGTGAAGAAACTGAGGCAATGAAGAATAATATACCCAAAGTCACACAGCTAATCCCCAGAGTACTCTTAACCACTACACATATTATACTGCCTATGATTATGTTGATTAATATGTCCTTTAAATTTAATATTTCAAAAACAAAAAAAACATAAGGTAAGGTATTTCTATTTTATATATATTTCTTAAATGATATCTAGGAAAACCACTTATGTCTCTGAAATAAATTTTTTTGGGGGGGAACGAAAGGTATGGCACATAGACAGAAACTCTAGTTTCTTTTATTTAGAATCAACCTCTGCTCCTTTTAAAAAACAATTCTATGGTCCTCAAGCAGGAAATCAGACATATTTGCCATCGCTCCATTAAAAAAAATTGTGGTAAAATGTACAACATAACATTGGTCATTTAAATCATTTTAAGTGTCGATTCAGTTGCACTGAGTACATTCACATGTTGTGCAACCATTGTTACCATCCATCTCCAGAACTCTGTCATCATCCCAAACAGAAACTCTGTACTCATTAAAAAATAATTCCCCATTTTCACCTCCCCCAGCCTGTGATAACCTCTGTTGTATTTCCTGTCTTTGAATTTGTCTATTCTTGATACTTCAGATAATTTGCCCTTTTTTGTCTGGCTTATTTCACATAGCATAATGTTTTCAAGGTAATCAGTGTTGTAGCATATGTCAGAATTTCATTCCTATTTAAGACTGAATAATATTCCATTGTATGTTCATACCACATTTTGTTAATCAATTCAACTATGGATGCACATTTGGGTTGTTTCCATCTTTTGGCTATTCTGAATAATATCTCTATGAACACTTGTGTACAAATATCTGTTTGGGTCCCTTCTTTCAATTCTTTTGGGCATATACACAACTTAGAATTCCTGGGTTATATTGTAATTCTATGTTTAACTTTTGAGAAACTGCCAAACTATTTTCCACAATGGCTGCACCATTTTACATTCCAGCCAGCAACATACAGAGGTTCCACTTTATCCACATCCTTACCAATGCTTGTTACTGTCCTTGTTTTTCTTTTTTTGTTTGTTTGTTTTTTTTCTTTTTTAAAGATTTTATTTATTTATTTGAGAGAGACACAGTGAGAGAGGGAACACAAGCAGGTGGAGTGGGAGAGGGAGAAGCAGGCTTCCCACGGAGCAGGGAGCCCGATGCGGGGCTCGATCCCAGGACCTTAGGATCATGACCTGAGCCCAAGGCAGACGCTCAATGACTGAGCCACCCGGGCACCCCTGTTTCGTAGTGAGTGTCAAGTGGTATCTACCTATGGCTTTGGTTTGCATTTTCCTAATAACTAGAGATGTTGAACATCTTTTCATTTGTTGGTCATTTAATATATCTTCTTTGGAGGAATGTCTATTAAGTCCTTTGCCCATTTTTCAATTGGATTGCTTTATATTTTGAGTTGTAGAAGTTTAATTAAATTAATTGATTAATTAAAATTTGGTGCAAAATGGTGTTTTTTTTTTTTAAAGATTTTATTTATTTATTTGACAGAGAGAGACACAGCGAGAGAAGGATCACAAGCAGGGGGTAGTGGGAGAGGGAGAAGCAGGCTTCCCGCTGAGCAGGGAGCCCGATGCGGGGCTCGATCCCAGGACCCTGGGATCATGACCTGAGCCAAAGGCAGACGCTTAACGACTGAGCCACCCAGGTGCTCCAAAAATGGTGGTTTTGTTAAAGCATGGGAACAGGATCTGTGGATAGAAAGAGCTGCCGAGCTGTAGGAGTTTAAAAAAAAATACATCCTGGGATATTAATTCCTTATCAGATATAAGATTTGCAAATTTTTTCTCCCATTCTGTGGGATGTCTTTTTACTCTCTTGATAGTGTCCTTTGATGTACAGAAGTTCTTAATTTTGATGTAGTCCAATTTATCTTTTTCTTCTTTTGAACATGCTTTTAGTGTCATCTCCAAGAAATCATTGCTAAATCCAATGTCATGAAGACTTTCTCCTATGTTTTCTTCTAAGAGTTTTATAGGTTTAGCTCTTATATTTAGCACTTTGCTCCATTTGAGTTGTTCTGTATATGATATCAGATAAGGGTCCAACTTCATTCTTTTGCATGTGGATATCCAGTTTTCCCAGCACCATTTGTTGAAAAAACTGTCCTTTCCCCATTGAATGGTCTTGGCACCTTTGTTGAAAGTCAGTTGACCATATATGAGAGAGTTTATTCTGTGCCATGACCTCATTTTGTACAAGTAGGAGATAAATCCTATAATCCTCTTATAGGTATCTAACAGATACTTTGTAATGATGCAAATGTACAGAGTACAGAAGGACTATGCCAGAGGGCTATCATACATAATAAAAGGACATGGTAACAAAAGAAGAAAAACGAACACCACCAAGAAAAGATTTAAAGCACATTTTTATTATAGATAGGTAAGTGTGGTTTGCTGTGGCTAAAGATATGTTTATAATGGATGTACAAGCTTTTCTATATACCAAGAGGTATAATATTTTTCTTTTAATACTGAACTAGCACTTCTCTGACAAGGAAAGTCTGAATGGGCTGAGCCTATTTTAAATGGCTAAAGACTTTTTTTTTTTTTCCTGAATGTTGCTTTAAAGACTGGTAAATTGAATTCTTTTAGGTCCCAACACAGTAAATTTAAGAATAGTGAAATAAAATCAACGAATACTACAAAACATGTAATTCCTATGAAGCAGAAATAATAGTTTTTATAATTTAAAAGCAGCAATTTCAAAAGATTCGCTGAATTAGAACTTTACAAAATATATATATACATAGTATCATTCCAGATGATCATGGATTTTTAAAAATAGTATATCACAACCCCAAACTCTAACCCAAACCTACTACTGGAAGTAGCTGGCCTGTAATATTTTTTACAGCAATTTAAAACATAAAAACAAAAGAAACCTCCCAATTCTCTTGTCCGTGAGCACAGGTGATGACAGCGTGCTGGCTTTGATTCCATATCCACGAAGAGAATTTTAAAATAGAACAAGGACTTCACATAAATAATGTCTTACTTGCTATTAAGTATGTAGCCAAACAAATTAAAATAAGTACTAACAACCAAAACATACCTTGATGTAACCAGTACATACACTCTTAAAGAATGACAAAGACAAAAAAAGAAACAAAATAGTCTCTGAAAGCCACAAGCACCTTGTTTTAGAAAGAGCACCGAGCAACACAAAAAGGCAACACGTAAGAGGTAGTGCACCACCGGCTAAGATGTATATGCCCATTGGGGACCTGAATACAGCTTAGTGTTTGGGAAAATAAGACATGTTAGACTGTGGCTTGTAATTTTTAGACAGAAGCATTGCACGTTTGGAAGCATTAGCCAGTATTGCTCCATAGTGCTCTGCATCTCCAGCTGTCTAATGGGTACTTTGCTCTCAGGCAAAAAATAGAGGATACCCTGAAGAATTCCATGTTTATAAATTTTCAGTTCTAGGGAATTCTCTAAGAAAGCTCAGATCCATATACTTTTTTAAAGAATTAAATACTTTATCAATTATAGTCCTTTAAAAAATGCCTTTTCTCCTTCTTAGGAGGAAATCTTTTCTTCCTGAGATTCTTTAAGATTTAGCCAATGCTTTATTCCATGCCTTTCACAATGATAGTATCTTTCTGTCTGAATTTTTCCCTCTGCAGCAATTACCTGGCCAACAGCACGAATTCTGAACTGATTCAGAAACCTTAGAGAAAGCATACGGAACTGCTTTCCATGTAGTACTTCCTCTGGGTTTTGAGATGAGGAAGTTTTTGTACTTCAGTTACTGGAAGCTGATTAGGGTCCTGGGTGTGAAAAAGGAATTTTGCCTTATGCCACCTGCCATCTTGAATCTGTAAAACAAGAACAAAATGCTTTGGTATGTAATTGTGTCATTAGCAGTCATTCTCAGCAGACAATGCCCTTCACTGTCAGACAACTGAAGATTTAGTTAAGGATTAGAGATAATGAATAGAAAGTGCCCAGAACAAAGTCAGTGCTGGTATTGAGTAAGTGCTCAATGGTAACAATCACTAGGGCTAATTGAAAACATGGGTTCATTCCTTTCTCTAAATGGTACCGAGTGTTCTGATTTTTCAGTCTCAGGGACTAAGGCTAGGCTTCTGCTTCTGTTGTCTGTGGATCATTGGACCAGATATAAATTAAAAGGCTGTGCTATTCCTAATCTGAGGAACACCCATCTGTTGTGTGTTCCTTCATCTGGGGCTGATTCTTTAGGATGGGCATTCTTGGATGAAACGCAACGAGCTATCTCACCCTCTCTGAACTTCAGGCAGGAAATAACCAGAATTGCTTCAGTCAGAAGTAAATTATAATTATGTTGGGGCGCCTGGGTGGCTCAGTTGGTTAAGCGACTGCCTTAGGCTCAGGTCATGATCCTGGAGTCCCTGGATCGAGTCCCGCATCGGGCTCCCTGCTCAACGGGGGGTCTGCTTCTCCCTCTGCCCTCTTCCCTCTCGTGCTCTCTGTCTCTCATTCTCTGTCTCTCAAATAAATAAATAAAATCTTAAAAAAAAATTATAATTATGTTGAATCACCTTTTAGGTTTCTTTTTTTCCAGTCTGTGGTTACTGTTTATACAGTTTGTTTCCTCTCTTCTTTCTAGGCCTTTCTGTTTTTCTTATTACTGTATGCTCTTTTGTTTCTGACAAATTCTACTATGGAACAAAAACATATCATAAACTCTCTTATGATTAAGATCAACGAGAAAAAATAGAGAAATACAATTGACTAGTTTTGTGAAGCTTTTTATTAAGGAGTTTATTCACTTACTCGTTTACAGAATTATCATGATATAAATTTTAAAATTTGAAGGATCCTTAGCGATTATTTAAGCTATAAATTCCATTTACTAGTCATCAGCTTGGTATGTGTGTGTAAGACACCATTAGATTAACTCGTTAAGTCTTTCAAGCAATATTTATTGAATACTAAGTACAATTGGCACAGTTGAATAAGACGTATTCCTCTATTTTCTAACAGTGCTTGGGAAATATGAAGATGAATAAATTAGTTCTGGCTTTTGTTTTTTTTTTTAAGATTTTATTTACTTATTTGAGAGAGAGAATGAGAGAGAGAGCACATGAGGGGGGGAGGGTCAGAGGGAGAAGCAGACTCCCTGCCAAGCAGGGAGCCCGATGAGGGACTCAATCCCGGGACTCCAGGATCATGACCTGAGCCGAAGGTAGTCACTCAACCAACTGAGCCACCCAGGCACCCTAGTTCTGGCTTTTGGATACTAGCAGCTTATAAATCTAGTTGGAGAGGGGAAACACAAACACATAGACATAACACAAGACAACACATAGTGAGCACAGCATAAATAACATAGACAGTGAGTGCTAAATTCCTCATTTCCAACTGAAGTACTCAGGGAAAGCTTCATGAGTTCAGAATTCAGAATTTAAAATGGGCCTTCAAGTATGCCTAGTATTTCCACTTAGTTAGAGAGGTAGAGAAGGCATTTCAGAGAAAGATAATGGCATGAGTAAAAACAAACATACAAACAAAAAACTGCTGGAAAAGTAGAAGATGGTTGCAAAAATAAGCCTAGCATGGGGATGAAGTGCAGATTTTGATAGAAATCCAGGTACCACCATTCTCTTTACGTGTAAAATTTGAAAAATAAAAACTCACCTCACACAGTTGTGAGGATTAAATGAGATTTCAGTTAAAGTACCTAGCAGTATAGTGTGGCATATGCGCTTTGGAGTTATACACACCTAGGGTTTATTTCTTGCTCTCCGCTAATTAGCTACATGACCTTGAGCAAGTTATTTAACCTCTCCGTGCCTTCACTTTCCTACCTATAAAATGAAACTTCTTTACAAAGCTGTTATAATTAAATAAAATAATGTATGTAATACAGGGTAACTGCTATATAATAAGGCCCCAATGACTAATTGTAGGAATTATTGTTGATTTTATTATTATTATTAACAGATCAGTTTGGCCATACTTCAGGGTTAACAGCCACTGAAAGCCCAAACTAGAAAGGCAGGTGGGGCCTGACTGTTTTAAGTGCTAAACAAAGAGCTGGTAAGTTTAGATTGTGTCTCAGAGATAGTAGTGAGTCACTGAAAGTTTCCAGAAAAAATTATTAAAGTTAAATGAGTTTCTTGATAATATTGATCTCTTTGCTTATAGAGAATGAGCCATATATTTCTAACTGTTTGCCTCTCATTTTTCAAATACTCAAGCACTATTTGTCTAAAAATAAAATGTGAAAAAGTAGAGTCCCTGGAAATGGTAAGAGATGTTAAATCACGGGCTTCATGGTACACACGAACAGGAAACCAAGCTACTTAAAATCATTAATGATATGTATGTAAAGTGGCTGCTCTTTATAACAGGGTTGGGAAATTCTTCTGTAAAGGGCTAGGTAACAAATGTTTTAGATTTTGTGAGCCATAGTCTGTCACATTTATTTAACTCTGTCATCATAGTGTGACAACAACCATAGATAATAAGTAAACGAATGAGTGTGGCTATGTTCCAATAACATTTATTTACAAAAACAAGTGGTGGGCTGGATTTGGTCTGTGGACTGTAGTTTGCTGACACCTGCTTTATACCACAGTATTTTAAAATTATAGACTTTTCAACATTTGTTATTTAATTTTAGTAAGAAAAATGAGCTATTATTCAAATATTGATTTTTAGGGCCAGTCAATCTGCAATTCTGCCCATATGTAGTATCAAGTATAGGGACTGACAAGATGAAATACAACGGACTTGCCTCTATAACCTGTATTCCATACATAATGAGATGCCGAATTACAGTAGTGAAAATATAAGAAATCAATCTATTTATTTATGTGCTCTTTCTATCCATGCAGGGGTAATATAAATAGTTCATATGAGCAATAAAAATTAAATTTATGTATTAACATCTGTTTTGCATATAAAAATCCATGGATGACCAGTGGGTGTGACAGAAGTTGACAAGATATGATATAAGCAAATGATTGATTCTGAAAAATCGGGCACATTAAAACTTACTACCCTTCTGGATCTTCAGTTTGCAGTTAAAGTCTTAAATCCATTGTTTTAATTTTATGGCCTTATCAATTGTATGTTAGTTATACTGAACAATTCTAAAAGTGCCATCCCTTACCTTGCAGTCATCTGAAAGCACTTTAGGTTCAAGTAGAGTGTTTTCTTCAAAAATCTGGCCATTCCATCCCTTGAAGCCAATAGGCAATCCTGAGCCATTTGACTGAGCACTTGTCCACGCTGGCGTGTTTAGACAGTGAATGGTGATAATATGGGTGGCTTCTGAGCTCAGTAAGTGAAGGAAGTTCATCTGGACTTTTCCAACTCCAAACTCCAACTAATGTCATAGAAATAATATACAGGTTATAAGGTGGCAATTGAGAAACTTATAATTTGGGGGAATCTGGGGAAAGTCCTTGAAATGCAGCCTTGAGAAAGCCCCTTTCCTTGGCATTTAAGTGCCAGTCAACAGTATGCTGATAAATGCTTAACCACTGGCTCTTGCAAGGGTGGAGTGGGGGCGGTAATCCCTGATTTATAGCATTTTCCAATTTCCATGGTATAAACACTCCTACTGTGACTGGCTTCAGGCAATCATGGTAGTATCACTGAACACGGAGCTGGAAAGGGGTGTTAGCAATAGGGTCTCCTGAATCTGTATGAGCTGGCTTCAGCATGCCATTAGGCTACTAGACATGACCAAAAAATGTTATATAAATTATATATAATTTATATACTTTCCCTTGAAGATCTTTTTTTGAGTTTCCAAAGATAAGTTACAAGTTGCAATAATACCTGTTGAGTAGTTTTAACTATGAGAGCCTTTAAAGACAAGGATAGAATCTTATTCTTTGTGTCGCCAGGCCCTAATGCAGTTCCAGTCATAGAGTGGAGTCATCAATAAATGTTTATTGAAATGAATGAATGCATGAACAAGTATTAATAATAAAGTCAACAATACAGAGCAAAATTGGAGCAAGGAGTTCTGACTGCAGATTTCCCAGGCTTGGACAAGGAAGTAGATTTTTCTATAGCTTTTGACATTATTATTATTTTATTATTATTCAAGCAGGCATATTGTCATAACATAAGTGAACAAAAGTGGTTTCTACAAGGAATTTATATTAATTTCCAAACATAAAATTAGAATTTTATTTGTAATGTTTAGTCCATCATAAAGAGGCAGCAGCTAAAATGTGCAGTTAGTCTCTGTAGCTGTTATGAGGTATCAGAGAAGGAAAAAAAAAAGACAACAACCAAAAAAATTAAAGAAAAAGAGAAGAAAGGCAAAAAAGAAGATCAATGAGGATGAAAACATGGAAGGATCATCATAAGGAACATTAGAGTTTAAGTAGTTCAGGTTCCTTTATTTTATAGCTGAGAATCACAAACTTGTAAACTATTTAATCTTTCTGAGCCTTAGTGTCTTTGTTGGTAAAGTGGAGTATGACACTGACATGGCAGGATTGTTGTAAGGACTTAAGGTGCCAAATGTCACTTACCTACCACAGTGCCTGGCACAGAGTAGGCTCTTTTGTGGCTCAGAGTATCATTTGCCAGGTTAGTAGAGGGACAGAGACTAGAACTCAGGTCCCTGATTCCAAGTCTACCATTCTTTCCACTACCTGCCCTCTCTTTCTCAGGCTGAGTTTATAGATAGGAGAGATGGGAGAGTTGATTCAGCAAGGAAGGAATTACAGTGCAGCAACTTCACTGTTCCTATCTCCTTTGTACACGCTTCCCGGTCCCCATCTGCCTTCTGTGATAATCCAAATAAAATTCCTGGGCCAGATCCAGGGGCATGAGGATGATCATGCAGATATTTTGGAATTAGGACTATCATGCTGATCTTCATCAGAGGAACACAGATTCCCTAGGAATGGAAGAATCTTTCCTGCCTCTGCTTTGAGAGTAATAATGGTGAATGCCCACTGCGATGAACTGGTGAAACACCCTTAATGAAGAGGGATATTTTAGAAAAGGGCAGTGAAACAATAAGCAGCTACAGAGACTAACAGACTGCACATTTTAGCCGCTGCCTCTTTATGATGGACTAAACATACAAAGGGCAGGTGTATCAGTTATTTGTCAATGAGAAATAAGTCCTTGGTAATAATACCAAACTGGTTTAACCACAAAAAGAAAGAAATGCAGTTTTGATTTCTTCAATATATGTTATAGGTAGAACTAAGCTCTAGGTTTTACAAATGCTTGTTATAATCCCAGTATCATACCAAACTAACTTCATTCGTTTTATTATATTTGAAAGAAGTTTTAAAAAATATTCAATGGATGTTTAAGGGAGGTTCTTTGTGCTAAATCATCAAAAATAGCAAACTTTGTGGCAAAATTCCTCTTTTAATGATGTCATTTTCAGAAAACCTTTAGGTAACTGATTACTAATTATAAACATTGCAGCTGTTCGGGGACTTTCTAATGTATTTATATGCATAAGAAAATATGTTTCACTTTTTTTTTTTTTTTTGAGAGAGAGAGCTCACATGGTGTTGGGGGGGCGGGGTGGGGAGGGAGGCCAGGGAGGGGCAGAGGAAGAGGGAGAGAAAGAATCCCAAGCAGACTTCCTGCTGAGATCACGACCTGAGCCAAAACCAAGAGTCAGCCGCTCAACTGACTGAGCCACCCAGGTGTGCATCCCCAACATTTCTAAAAGGAAATTAAAAAGCATAATCAGTAGAATAAGCCATGACATGCCAATCATAAAATACACAATAAAAAAATATCAAGATTCTACTAGAATTGTTTTTTAAAAACAAAAAATTCTTTCTTATATATGGTAGAGAATGATACCTTGCTTCCATTCATAAAAATCATAATTATTTAGGGGCGCCTGGGTGGCTCAGATGGTTAAGCATCTGCCTTCGGCTCAGGTCATGATCCCAGGGTCCTGGGATGGAGCCCCGCATCAGGCTCCCAGCTCTGCGGGAAGCCTGCCTCTCCCCCTCCCTCTGCCACTCCCCTTGCTTGTGTTCCCTCTCTCGCTGTGTCTCTCTCTGTCAAATAAATAAATAAAATCTTTAAAAAAATCATAATTATTTAAAGTGACAGAATTTAAAAAATCATGTTCACTGATACTGGGCAAGTACCTGCATATATTCTACAATTCAATACATACCTTTGTTACAGAAACAGGAGATACACATGTCTGACCACCAGCACTGAAATTACAGAAAACCTCAATGGCATCTGAAGGGCATCCGAGATTTGGATCAATCCAGTATTTTCCTATTCATTGTAAAACATAAAAATACTTAAACTCCATACTAAAACATATTTGAACCATCATTGCAAATTATCATACTTTAAAAATATATTTTTATAGTCTTAACTATAAAAAAACTTAGATTATAAAGATATTTACATTTAGTCAATGAATGAAAGCTGCGAGTATTATGTAAAATTGATACCCAAAATACTGGGTTTTTCATATAACTATCAATTTAAGGGCATTTTATAATTTTGACAAAAAATGATAGAATGGCTGAATTTACTGCTTCTTTCCACAGATGAGCTCATCAGCTTAAAGGGAACTGTCTAAAATTACATAGTTAATAGAAAAGTTGCAGTTGATGTGGTGTACTTGTATACATCTGTTCTTTGTCATTACAGAGTTTAAAAATGAATATATATATATTAAACAGAAACAACTTCAATCTGCCTGAGGTAAAATATTATCTTTATGATAATTAGAATAAAAATAATAAAATATCCTTTGTTTTCATAGAAAGAAAATGTACAATTAAATGGTTATCACTTTTGTGCTTTCTTCATCAGATTTTTGAGAAAAACTGAAATCCCTACAGCCAGTGTAAGCCTGCCAACCTTTGTCTTCACTGAATGTCCAGCAGAATCAAATGGAGTCTTAAAGTCAGCTTATAGGAAATACTCAGGCTGAAAAAGTACTGATCTAGTATCTTAATTCCAGAGTAACAGGCTCAGAATATTGAAGTAGCACCTTATTCTAACAGCAAAGACTAAGAATTTTTGAATGAGATAGCCCTGCTTTTTTTGCATTAAAAAGGCAAGACAGGCAAATGGTATTTGGCAAATGTCATTTCTACCGTAGGTAGAAGAAATCCTTGTCCGTTCCATCCTTACCCTATTGCAAAGATTCCTCTACCTCATGCTGGACTTCCTCTCTGGTCCATTATTTTAGACTTCCAAAACATCCTCAACTCTACTTTCCTCTACTATTCTACTAATCCTTCAAAATGAATACTTGCTGAACTGGTGGATCCAAGAGTAGGGACTGTCCTCTATTGCAGTGTTTTCAAATTTGGTGGCATTAGAACCATCTGTTAAAACTCAGATAGCTGGGCCTCATCCCCAGAGTTGCTGACTCATTAAGTCAGGGCTTGAGAATCTGTATTTCAACAGAATCTCTTTCTGGTCCAGGGACATTTGAAGAACCACTGATCTATTGTAATATGGAAGAAAGCGGCAAAAGAAATCCTATCCTCTGGTCCCTTTTTGTCCCCTTCCCTTAGAATTTTGGACGTTTTGTCAAATTTATAGAAATGAGTGTAGGACTTTTTACCAGGATCTAATGCAGGCTTTCAATTTTGTCTAATGGGGTAAAAACATTATCTTCACTACTATCTCTTCTCTTCCAAGAAACAGTTTCCTTCTATTATGTGAGCTAATAAATTCCTTATAAAAAGTTTTCCATCAAGCAAACTCTTGTTGTTATATAGGGTAGGATTCTTTGAATTCAAGCATTATGTTGTATAATGGTGACTTGGTAGGGACTTCGTAATTTTTTTCAGGATATGTTGAGCTATTAATGAAGCACTATACCATAATATATCTTTTTTAGGCCTAAATGTTC
The DNA here is from genome assembly GCF_029215605.1 of Mirounga angustirostris. Taxonomy (NCBI): domain Eukaryota; kingdom Metazoa; phylum Chordata; class Mammalia; order Carnivora; family Phocidae; genus Mirounga; species Mirounga angustirostris. The sequence continues at coordinate 119,256,272 of NW_026991712.1, read as the reverse complement.
TAACCCAAAACTGGCTCTCCCCTGAGGGCAGTGTTTCCCTTTCAGCCCTTTCAAGTTCTGCCACAGCCTCTATTAGGGTTGTGCCGGGAGTAGGGAAGGTATCTTTCTTGCTCTTCATTGCCACCTCCATTCTCCCTATTTTTTCCCTAAAACAACTCCATGGTAAAATTACTGTCATTACATTACGTCATCCATTACCCCTTCCCATTGCAGTCATCCACTTTCTTGGAAGATTTTAGCATTAGATGGCTATCACTTTCAGAAAATCTATTTATGACCCAAGTCTTGATGATTGTAAATTCACATGGATAGCACTTCCAACACCCTGGCCTCTCAGTTCCTTGAACTCTTCTGCCAGTGTTCTCTATCCTTCCACTGCTCCCCCCTACTGCCCCATTCACTTTAACCATTAACTTCCTAGGCCATATTCTAGCCTTTGTTATTACCTACAACTAGAATTCTGTCATAATTTCACCTCTTCTCTTTTAAGCTCATTCACTCTGGTGTCCTAACTCTAATATAAATTCTTCCATTCCATCAGGACCTAATATCCATTGATACTACCACTTTTTTCATCATTTCTCATCATATGTGAATCATATGTTCAATTCTCTTCCTACCCAAGTAAACCCCTAGTCCTTTACTATAATTACTTCCTTGGAGACTTCCTTAACATCCCTGCCCTGCCTCACTTCAGTGTACTTGTCTTATAAAGTCCCAGTCTTATAGAAATCCAGTTTTGTGCCTAATCTGTGCCTGAACTCACACAGCTAAATATGGCTAAAGAAAAATACAACCATGCAGGGGCGCCTGGGTGACTCAGATGGTTAAGCATCTGCCTTCGTCTTGGGTCATGATCCCAGGGTCGTGGGATCGAGCCCCACATCGGGCTCCCTGCTCAGTGGGGAGCCTGCTTCTCCCTCTCCCTCTGCCTCTCCCCCGTTCATGCTCTCTCTCTCTATCTCTCTCTGTATCTCTGTGTCTCAAATGAATAAATAAAATCTTAAAGATTTTTATTTATTTATTCATGAGAGACAGAGAGAGAGAGAGAGGCAGAGGGAGAAGCAGGCTCCCAAGGAGCAGAGAGCCCGATGCGGGACTCGATCCCAGAACCCTGGGATCATGACCTGAGCCGAAGGCAGACACTTAACCATCTGAGCCACCCAGGTGCCCGAATAAATAAAATCTTAAAAAAAAAAAGAAAAAGAAAAATACAACCATGCTGACTTGACTCACTTTAAATTCAAATGTTTGTAAGGCTGCCAGATAACGACACTATGTTTCCCTTGTTAGTTCCCTCTGTCACTCACCTAGCTCACTAGTTGAAACCTTTTCTTCTTCCCTCAACTTTATTATACCTATTCCTTCATCCTTATTCTTGACTGATAAACTTTCAATTTCACTAAGACAACCAAAGCAATCTGAAAGGAACTTCTCTAACCTCCCACTGCTACAACTATTTACCTATCTGTATTTGTGCACATATATTCTGTCTTCCTTGTTACTCTTGTGAATAAACTGTGTTCCTATATAAGGCTTACCTTGTCTATTATACCTTCAGTTTCAAATTCTTCCTCTCTTATTTTTCTTTCGGGTCTAATTCTGTTTGCTATTTCTGCCAGCTCTCATTCGTGGTGTTTTATCAACCAGTACTCCTTATTACCATTGATTATGTGCTGGGCACTCTATTTGAGAAATGATTTGTGGAAATAATTTGAGCCCTAGGATGATATATTTTATAGAAGACTTTAGTTTCTGTCAGAATGGGGTGGGGGTATGAGCAATCTGGAACCATCTTAGTCCAAGTTCAAAGCTTAAGATTCTGAGCTATCTTTATGATGTGAAGCTAGGTTACAATCTGTATGAATGTCTCTTTTCTTCCAGTTTATGTTTGCTCTTAGAATGCAGCTCTTTGAAAGCCTAAATCCCCACACTTGGTGGACCACAGATTCTAACTTTTGACTCCTAGCCCCATGAAGCCACCAAAAGCAGTACTTAGTTTGTGAACACACCCAGGGCAAAAGCAGCTCTAAGTGTGTTCTGTTCATCTCTCTGCAGTCTTCTTCAAAATGTTGGCTTGAAATGTCCTCACTATTTTGTTAGCTATTTGATGCTTTTAACTTAAAAAACATTTTTAAAAAAAATTTAGCCAGGCAATTTGAATTACCTGCTTCATTATTGAAAATGGATACTCTCTGGCTCTACAATTTTCTCTTAAAATTGGATAAAGTTTTAACCACTACCATTCCTCTAAACTGCTCCTGTGAAGGTCATCACAGAACCTCATGCTGCTAAATCCAGTAGCCTCTCTGTCTTAACTTTACCCGACTGGGACCCAGTTGATCCCTTCCTCTTCAGGCAAACATTTTCTTCACTCCACATGCATCTAGTTTTCCTCCTATCAGGTATAGCTTCTTCTTAGTTTTCTTTGCTGGTTCCTTCTCATTTCACTGATCTCCAAACATTGAAGAGCCCTAAGGCATAGTGTTTAGACCTCTTCGCTTTTCTTTCTCCACCTACTCTTTAGGGAGTCTTAAGCAGTCATAGGGCATTGGATGCTATTTATATGCAAGTAAATTCATAATTTTTACCCCTAGCCAGGACCCCTCTTTTTAACAGCCACCTTCCTCCTGGACATTCTTACTGATCCTTAACAGACATCTCAAATGAAACGTATCTAAAACTGAACTCCTGATCTTCTCCCTAAAACTTGCTTCTCCATCTCTATTACAGCAACCCCACACTTCCATCTGTTAGTCAAAAACTTTGTTAGAGTCATCCTCTATCCTTCTAATTCTCTCTTAACCCACATTCAATTATCATCACAAACTGCTGGCTCTACTTTAAAGCATAGCCAAAGACTCGATCATTTCTTATCACTTCCTCTGCCACCAACCCTAGGTCAACCCATCATCATCTCTTACCTGGGTTTTTTCAATGGCTTTTCAGTGGCTTCTTTTACACTTGTCTTCATTATATTTGCAATACATTAGCCAGAGTAATATTTTAAAAATCTAAGTCAAATCATATCATTTCTTTGCTGAAATACTTTTAATGGCTTCCCACCTTATTCAGAATAAAAGCTGGAGTCTTGAGAGTAGTCTATGAGATCCTATATAATCTGTTTTTTTGATATCTTTCTGACTTCATTTCCTACCACTTTCCTCTTACGCACTCTCTTTTAGTCACACTGGCCTTCTTGCTAATCCTAGAACACACTGAGGACGCTCATTCCCAGGGTCTTTGCAGGTGTTCTTTCTGCCTGGAAAGCGCTTTCCCTAGATTTCCTGTAGCTTGTACCCTTCGCTCCTTCTGATATTTCCCAAATGCCATGTTCTCAGACATGCCTTATCTAACTACTATATTTAAAACTAACCCCACTCCACTTTCTATCATATCCCCCTTCCCTGCCGTTTTGTGTTTCCCTATAGCATTTACTGTCTCCTAGGGATGAAAATACTTTTGGGCATTAAAACCTTTCTGATACTTTGCAATCCATACCACTTAGCTATTTTTTCCTACAAGGAAGGCAGACCTTGAATTAGATTTTAGTCATTTGTATGCCTTAAATGTCTTTTTTCCTTTCAATTCTATAGAATTGCAGTTTTATGCCTTTAAATATGGGAAAGAATCACTTAGAATTACTATAGGCAGTTGTAACTATAAATACCAGTTTAGTTTTTGTGGTAATCTAGGTCAAGAAATATCTATAGAAGTTAAGCATTTTATCAGTATAAATAAAATGAATATTTTCATTGCGCTTCTATTGGAAGTATGTGTTTTTGGACAAAAATGGGTGTGTGTGTGTGTTATGTGGCATATATGTATATAAGTTAAATAAAATATGCACTGCTATTCACCCTACAGAAGGACATAACATGATTTTTTTTTTTCAAATCAGCATATGTGTCACTGTGTTGGAAATAGAATTTTTAGTAAAAAATGGTAACTACTAATATTGATTGTACAGCTGACCACAGACCCAATAAAAATTAAAGTTAAATGATGTATTGCAGCAGACAGGGTTCCCCTACTTATCATTAGATGATATAACTGTTCTACTTGCTTTAAAACTTTTCCTTGATGCTTCTACTCTAAATTCATTTTTGCACCTCTGGGTAATGGATTTGGGGTATCCCTGTAGGGACAAAAAATGCCAAGAATTAAATGATGCATTTAATTTCCATTTTGTGTAAAAACCATAATGTTAGGAGGCATGGTGGTAGGGGCTCTATTATATGTTTTTTCATGTTGCCACCTCTGGCGGACCTGACAGGTACTCCTGTTAGCCCAAAGGTCAGTCCTTTCTATTTTAATTTTTAACATGAATGTGATATGTTCCAGGCACAAAGTGTAAGCAAGTGATATAGTTAGGGTGGAATAGGAGAAATTGGGGATCAATAAGGCTTTGCAGAAGACATTTTTAATGCGAACTCTCAGAAAAGGATACTCTGACTTCAGAGTTATGTCTCCCTCTAAGAGTATTTGTTTTTTTGAAAACACTAAAATGCCTTTTACAAGGGTTTTATCAAAATCATTATGATTTGAAATGAATACACTGTAAATCTCAAACACACTGAAATGATGAAATTGGACATCAGAGTTTGAAAAAACCAAGAACTTACCATCTGATACTTTGTGTTCACAGTTAAGCAAATCTTTACAGATTCGGGCTGGGTTATCTCGTGTGCCAAGAGGATTCCTGATGCTGTGCAGTAAATTGCTAAGGTAGTTCAGGGTTTTGAATATCTCTGCACTGTAGTCAATTAAAGCCACTTCGGTATTCTGGTAGCTCTGCCAAGTCATCATAGGAATCATATTAGCAAAAAAGCATAGAGTAGCCATTGTCAGTATGTAATCCTCATGATCAACATGGACCAAGGCAGAAGAAAAATGTATTCTTGTTGTATGCAATGAGTTGGGAGTGGGGTGTAAAAAACAGTTTATATTTAAATATAGGCTTATGTGTAAGTTTTATTAACCTTGATCCTAAATAGGAGATTAAATTCACTCTAAAGGCCTAGTTTTCAAGCTAACATGAAACTTAACAATTATTATGGCTACTGTAGTATAATGTTTTAAAGAAAATCATACATTGAATAGAGTTTAAATAAGAAAAATGAGTAACAATGATAGATCCCATTTTAAGAAATGGCTAGGCTTCATTTAACTTCATTTTCTTCTACAGTATCTAATTCCTTATTAAAAAGATTCCTTAAACATATTACATTTTTGTTTTAAATGTTTTCCTTAAAAAACATTCCATGCATATATTTGTTTATTAAAAAATGCTTACTTTGTCCTTAAAAATAGTTTCATTATGTTCAATCTAAGTACAACCTTTGAGATAAAGCCACATTTCGGACTCTGAAAAAACTTCCTGTTTAATTTGTATATTGAGAGTGCCAATGTAAATAAAGCCAGATATATCACCTCCATCTGTAGGGCAGTATGTGATTCAATCAAGGCTTGAATAGCAGCATTGATATCCATTTGTTTCTGTGTAAAACAAAACCATTTGAGATTAGCACTAACATCAACACTGAGGACTCTAAAGTAAAGGCTGTAAATTCTGAAAGCAGTGCTATTAAAGTATACCAGACTTATTACCTGAAGAGGGTTTGTAACTCTTATGGTTAGACAGATCTTGCAAATTTTGCCTGGATATCTGAAAGGACAATATGCTGCCTTCATCCAAGTCTCAAAAGTCTCCTAATTAAAACAGGACCAAAGTCTAGAGCCCTCAAATGAAAAACTATTTGTCACTGCTACATAAAAACACATGCAAAAGTTACTCAAATGGAAGAAGAATGAAGTATGACCCCCTCAGTTAATAAATTGTAAGGTGAAGAATAAATAACTGTAGTAATTTATAACAGTTACATTCTTGGAAGGAAAATATAATAAAATACTACTGTTCTGAGGTAGTCACCACATTCGTCTAATCTGATACTTTTGCGGTCTTAAAAACAATTTCTGAAGTTGGAAAATGCACCATTTGTCCCAAAAGAAATAATACAGCATGAATCCAATCTCCTCCTGTATTTAATAAAAGATATTTTTAGAGAAGGGCTCAGCATAACCATTAGTAAAAGTCTTTTTGTATTTTATCTTTTAAAAAAGCTTGGATACTAAGAAGTATGAGTGGGGAGAAAGTTCTGTGAAATAGCATCTGTATCAACAAATCAAGCAATCTAATTTCTTTCAGAATGATTGTGCTGCTAAGATATCTTTTTACTTGGAGGGCCATACAATAAAAACGGTTTTCAACAGATCTCTCATAACTCATGGCTAGTAATTTGAAAAACTATTTAAAATGATGGGACAATCAATAAAATGCACTCTCCCTTGCCTCAACATGTGGTTTTCATATTGGAAAATAATTGAATCATTCTGTATATATATAGACTGCCAAATACTGTGATACATATTGAGGACAAAACAGTACGCTAAAAAGAAAACTTCCCTTGTGAAGCTGAAGTTTAAGGGAGAGAAAGGCACTAACCAAATCTTAAAACTACGTACTTACAAATTGTGATATGTGCTAATGAAAGAAAAAAATGTGCTTGGACCCATAAAAAGATTAGGGGGTTTCAGTGAAATCTGGAGGAGAAGAGCTTTGGAAGGAGTAGGTCAGGGGAAGTTTTTTTGAAACAATGACATTTGATTTGAGATCTGAAGACTAAATAAGAATTTGGCTGGGGGTGGGGGTGGGGGTGGTGGGATTTCCAGACAGAGTAATAGCCTTGCACAAAAGCTATCAGATAGAGAAGCGTGGTCTATTTACAAAGCAGGAAGGATCAGCCTTTCTGGTTCTATGCAGAATAATTCTGACCATCATTCCTGTGTGGATGAACAGATTTTGTGCATGGGTCCCATAAAAATATTGACACTAAACATGGGCAACTGAATTAAGTACTAAATAGTAGCCACCTTTATATTTTCCAGTTGGTTTGTGAGTAGGGCTTTGATCTTAGAAAATCTAGTATAAGCAGTTCCCAGACTCTTCAGCTCAAGACTTTTTGCACTTTTAAGTATTATAAGGGCCTTAAAGAACTTTTATTCATGTGAGTTACAGCTTTTGACATTTACCACAGTGGAAATTAAAACACAAATTTTAAGATTATTTGTGTTAACTGCCTTAAAATAACCCATATGTTAATACAAATATTTTAATGAAAAATAACTGTATTTTCCAAAACAGAAAAGTGTGATAAGAATGGCACTGTTTTACATGTTTGTACATATCTTTAATGTCTGGATAGAAGATAGATAGATTATCATATTTCTTTCAGTATTCAATCTGTTATGATACGTTATTTTAGTTGAAATATATGAAGAAAATCTGGCCTTATAGAGATATATAGTTGGAAATAGGATACTTTTATTTTTTGAAAAGATTTTATTTTTTTATTTGAGAGAGAGCGTGCCCTGGCAAATAGAGGGAGGGGCAGAGGAGGAGGGAGAGGGACTAGCAGATACCACCCTGAGCATGGAGCCCACGGTGGGCACATCCCACCACCCTGAGAGGAAATAGGATTATTTTAGTAACCTTTTCAGATAATTGTGGATATTCTTTGATACAACAGCAAAACTTGACACATGATAGTTTAAGGGTTAGTTGAAATGTGAAATCTGAAATCAAGTCTATGAACTTTTTGTGCTTTTTATATTAAAATCTATTGCTCTATCTTAAACTGTGAAAGATTCATGTATCCATGATTTTGATACCATCGTGCATTGCTTATTTAGAAAATACTGATTTATGCAATTAGGCAGATCTTCCAAATACTGACACATTTCATTATTAATATCACACAATTACTTTTGTTAACATCATCACCAATCTCACCAGAAAAATATAAGTACAGGGAAGCTATCAAGCACAGTGGTAAATGCAAATTTTCCTGAATTTTTATTTTTGCTTGGCATCAACTTCTGTCAGTTTTCTTGAAATGGCAGGCTCACTTAATTCATGTTTAAGGAAATATCTGCCAAATACTCATGTCTGTATAACACTGTTAGTCTGTTAAGTAAATATGGTGTTCTATGAAAAGAGCAGCTAGTTCAGTTTGAGGCAAACATTATACTTCAGTATGTAGCAGAAACGTTCTTCTATATGTTATTCTATTTCATCACAGAGATTATTAAAAAGCTATATACTCAAGACTGGAGTATTTAGGAGACAGAAAAAACTGGAGTAATGACCTCCCAGAACTGTCTCTCTTATAAAAGCAATGAGAAAACTGGAAAAAATGTCAGAATGAAGATTTTCCAGGACTACGGAAATTAACAAAATGCTTGCAGCAATGTGGGGAGCATTTATTTAAGAAAAATAGCTGAATCTCGTTAAGGGCAGTGAGCTTCATGTAACTTTAATTTGCCCCATTCCCATGTCTTCCTTCCTTTCTTTCTTTTTTCCCCCATGTCCTCCTTTTCAGTTCTGTAGTAGCTAAAAAATAACACCACATAATTACAGTAAAAACAAGAAGCCTAAAAGCCATGGGGGCGGGGGGTGGGGCACGCAGAATGGTGTTGGAGTTGCTTCCAAGAGTCATTTCCAGTGAATTATCATTTTCTGACCTGTTTGGTGGTTCCCTGGAAGACACTACTAGCAAAGCTGTTTTTATTTTACCTGACTCATAGCTCATCCAATGCAAAACACCTTTTCTCTTGGAGCATTTTTCAAAAACATTTAGAGGGAATTGTTTAACTCTGTGGCTGTCTGGAGCATTGGAAAACAGTTGGGGCAAACAATAAGTTAACAAAAAGCTTACAAGAAAAAGGTAGGGAATGAGATGTCCACAAAGGCTCTGAAAATCTTTGACATATTTCTGGAAATCTAAAAGTCCATGTGCATATGTAAGGTTGTGCACATTCTTAGAAAATATCTGAGATGACCCTAAGTTCTCTCCTCTGGCTTTCAGTCTCTGTGAAATCAGGAAGTTAAAGCTAAGGTGTAGTTTTCAGTTGCCTGGCTAAAACAATGAAGGGGTGCCCCAACATACACAGAGACATTTGGTAAAAACTGGGAGATTTACTGGTTCTTCCATTTAAGGAAATCTCTTTCCAATTGTTAGATGGCCACTAAACTAATTGAGTAGACTTTAGTGGTCACACTTGTCAAAGAACACAGACTTTATAATATTCAGAAAAGTCACTAAACAAACAACAAGAAATAGCAACAAAAATAAACCCAGGGGCCGGGGGGAGCAATTTTATTTCTAGAAATGCCACATTACATTATTTACAATGTACAGTTTTCAACAAAACAACAACAAAAGACATGCAAATAAACATTAAAGTATGGCCCATAAGCAAACAAAAATGCAATCAATCGATAGACACTGCTCCTGAGGGAGCCCAGATGTTGTACTATGTAGACAAAGATATTTATTAGCTATTTTAGATATGTTCAGAAAACTAAAGGAAACCATGTCTATCGAACTAAAGGAAAATATGAAAAAGATATCTTATAAATAAAGAATATCAATTGCAAAAAAATAGAAATTATGGAAAAGAACCAAATAGAAATTCTGCAGTTGGAAGGTACAAAAAAATGAAATGAAAATTTACTAGAGAGGCTCAACAGTAGATTTCAGTAACACAAGAATCAATGAACCTGAAGACAGGTTTATTGAGATTTTCCAGTCAGTAGAGTATACAGATAAAAGAGTGAAAAAAATGAACAGAGGCTCTGAAACTTATGGAACACCAACAAGAATAATAACATATGCATAATGGGAGTCTCAGAAAGGGAGAAGAGAGAAAAAGGGGCAGAAAGAATATTTCAAGAAATAATGGCTGTAAGACAGTGATGAAAGAAATTAAACAAGAAAACACAAACAAAAGGAAAGATATTCCATGCTTGGATTAAAAGAATTAATATTGTTAAAATGTCCATACTACCCAAAGCAATCTACAGAGTCATGCAATCCCTTAACAAAATTCCAATGGCACTTTTCACAGAAATAGAACAAACAATTCTAAAATTTTTATGGAATCACAAAAGACCTTGAATAGCCAAAGCAATCTTGAGAAAGAAGAACAAAGCTGGAGATATCATGCTCCCTAATTTCAAACTATATTAAAATATATAGTAATCAAAACAGCATGATATTGGTATTAAAGCTGACACATAGACCAATGGAACAGAATAGAGAACTCAGAAATAAATCCATGCTTATATGGCCAATTAATTTACAAGAAGGGAGCCAAAAATATACAATGGGGAAGGGGCAGTCTCTTCAATAAATGGTATTGGGAAAACAGGACAGCCACATGCGATAGGATGAAACTGGACCACTAACTTACCCATACACAAACATTAACTCAAAATGGATAAAGACTTGAAATAAACACAGGTGGTAAGCTCCTCGATATCAGTTTTGGTGATAATTTTTTTTTTGGATTTGACAACGAAAGCAAAGGTAACAAAAAATATAAACAAGTGAGACCACATAAAACTAAAAAGCTTCTGCACAGCAAAAGAAACAATCAGCAAAATGAAAAGGCAACCTACTGAATGGGAGAAAATATTTGCAAATCATATAATCTGGTAAGGGGTTAATATCCAAAATATATAGAGAATTCATACAACTCAATAGCAAAAAAACCCAAAACAATCCAATTAAAAATTGGGCAGAAGATCTGAATTGACATTTTTTCGAAAGAAGACATACAAGTGGCCAACAGGTTTATGAAAAGGTGCTTAACATCACTAATCATCAGGGAGGTGCAAATCAAAACCACAATGAGCTATCACTTCACAACTGTTAGAATGGCTATTATCAAAAGATAAGAAATAACAAGTGTTGGAGAGGATGTGGAGAAAGGGAAGCTCTTGTACAGTGTTGTTGGAAATGTAAATTGGTAGAGCCACTGTGAAAAACAATATGGAGATTCCTCAAAAAAATAATAGAATTACCAAATGATCCAGCTAGTCTAATTCTGGGTATTTATCTGAAGAATACAAAAATGCTAATTTGAAAACATATATGATTTCCTATGTTCACTGCAGCATTATTTACAATAGACAAGAAATGGAAATAACCTAAACCACCTGAAACTAATACAATGTTATATGTTAATTATACCTCAATTATAAAAAAAGGAAGAGCTGAACATTTGATGAGAAACACTAACCTACAAATCCAAGAAGCTCAGCAAACTCCCCAGACACATCATAATCAAACTGTTGAAAGCTAAAGAAAAACAGAAAATTTTGAGAGCAGAAAGAGAGAAGACTCATTAGACCCAGGAGATCCTCAATGAGGTTAACAGATAAATTTTCATAAAAAATCATAAAGGCAAGAAGGCAGTGGAATGACACATTCAGAGTGTTGAAAGAAAAAGACTGTCAACCAAGAATTCTATATCCAACAAAACTATCCTTTGAAAATGAAGGAAAAATTAAAACATTCCTAGATAAACAAAAACTAAGAGAATTTATCACTAGCAAACCTTCCCTAGAAAGATAATAGAGGCAGTCCTTTAAATTGAAATTAAAGGCTACGAGGAAGAAACTTGAAAACCAAATGAAGAAATAAAGAGTCCTCAACTCTATGGTCAACTAATCTTTGACAAATCAGGAAAAAATATCCAATGGAAAAAAGACAGTCTCTTCAATAAGTGGTGCTGGGAAAATTGGACAGTTACATATAGAAAAATGAAACTGTATACACATTCCCTTACACTATACACAAGATAAACTCAAAATGGATGAAAGTCCTCAATGTGGGACAGGAATCCATCAAAATCCTAGAGGAGAACATAGGCAGTTACCTCTTCGACATTGGCTACAGTAATTTCTTTCAAGACATATCTCCAAAGGCAAGGGAAACAAAAGCAAAAATGAACTCTTGACTTCATCAAGATAAAAAGCTTCTGCACAGCAAAGGAAACAGTCAACAAAACTAAGAGGCAGCCCACAGAATGGGAGAAGATATTTGCAAATGACATTACAGATAAAGGGCTGATATCCAAGATCTATAAAGAACTTCTCAAACTCAACACTCAAAAAGCTAATAACCCAGTCAAAAAATGGGCAGAACACATGAACAAACACTTTTCAAAAGAAGACATACAAATGGCTAACAGACACATGAAAAAATGCTCAACATCACTAGCCATCAGGGAAATACAAATCAAAACCACAATGAGATACCACCTTACACCAGTTAGAATGGTAAGAATTAACAAAACAGGAAACAACAAATGTTGGCAAGGATGTGGAGAAAGGGGAACCCTCTTACACTGCTGGTGGGAATGAAAGCTAGTACAGCCACTCTGGATAACAGTATGGAGGTTCCTCAAGATGTTAAGAATAGAGCTACCCTACAATCCAGCAATTGCACTACTAGGTATTTACCCCCAAATACAGATGTAGTGAAAAGAAGGGGCATGTGCACCCCAGTGTTCATAGGAGCAATGTCCACAATAGCCAAACCGTGGAAGGAGCTGAGATGCCCTTCAACAGATGAATGGATAAAGAAGATGTGGTACATATACACAATAGATTATTCAGCTATCAGAAACGATGCATACCTACCATTTGCATAGACATGGATGGAACTGGAGGGGATTATGTTAAGTGAAGTAAGTCAAGCAGAAAGACAATTATCATATGGTTTCACTCATATGTGGAACATAAGCAATAACACGAGGACCATAAGGGAAGGGAGGGAAATCCAAAGGGGGAGAAATCAGAGAGGGAGATGAACCATGAGAGACTATGGACCCCGAGAAACAATCTGGGGGTTTCAGAGGGGAGGCAATTGGGGGGTAACAGGGTAATGGGTATTGAGGAGGGCACTTGCTGTGATGAACACTGCGTGTTATACTTAACTAATGAATCACTGAACACTACATCAAAAATTAATTATGTACTATACAGTGGTTAACTGAACATAAAAAAAAAAAAAGGATAGTTGAAGTCCAAAAAAAAAAAAAAGAGTACTGCTAAACATAGCTATACAGGTAAATAAAAAAGAGAATATAGATTCTAAATAGTCAAAATAATCCTGAAAAAGAAGAAAAGAGTTGAAGGCCTCACACTTCAATTTCAAAACTTACTACAAAGCTACAGTAATCAAAACAGTGGTACTATCATAAAGATAGACATAGACCAATTGACTAGAATAGAATCCAGGAGTAGACCTTCACACATACGGTCAAATGATTTTTGACCAAGGTGTCAAGAATTGGGAAAGAAGAGTCTTCAACAAATAGTGCTGGAACATTTTGATATTCACATACAAAAGAATGAAGTTAGACCCTTACCTCACATCATATATAAAAATAAACTCAAAATAAATCAAAGACTTAAATAAAGGACTAAACCTATAAACCTCTTAGAAAAAACAGGGGAAAAACTTCATTACATTGGATTTGGCAATGGTTTCTTGGATATGACAGTAAAAGCAAGGCAAGAAAATACAGACAAATTGGACTACATCAGAATTAAAGACTGTGCAAAAGACACTATCAACAGAGTGAAAAGGCAACCCATGGAATGGAAGGAAATATTTGTGTCATATACTGGATAAGGGATTAATATCCACAGTATATAAAGAACTCCTACAACCTAACAACAACAAGCAACCCAATTCAAAAATGGGCAAAGGACTTGAATAGACATTTTCCAAAGAATATATATAACTCAATGAGCACATGAAAAGATGTTCAACCTCACTAATCATTAGGGAAATGCAAATCAAAACCACAAGTAGATACCACTTCACACCCATTAGGATGGGTGTTATAAAAAACAAACAAACAAACAAACTAGAATATATAAAGTGTTGGCAAGGATGTGGAGATACTGGAACCCTGTGCAGTGCTGGTGGGAATGTGTTAGGGTGCAGCTGCTATAAAAAAACAGTAAAGCAGTACCTCAAAAAATTAAACATAGAATTACTATATGATCCAGCAATGCCACTTCTGGGTATGTACCAAAATGAATTGAAAGGAAAGACTCAAACAGATACGTGTACACCTATGTTCATAGCAGCATTATTCACAATAATCAAAAGATGGAAACAACTCAAATGTCCACCTGGATAAACCAGATGTATATATACAGACAATGGAATATTATTCAGCCTTAAAAAGGAAAGAAATTCCAACACACGCTGCAATGCAGATGAATCTTGAAGATATTATGCTAAGTGAAATAAGCCAGTCATAAAAGGTAAAATACTGTATGATTGTCACTTACATGATGTTCCTGGAGTAGTCAAATTAATAGAGACAGAAAGTAGAATGGTATTTGCCAGATGCTGGGGAAAGGAGGAATGGGGGAATTTTTATTTAATGGGTACGGAGCTTCAGTTTTGAAAGAGCAAAAAAGTTCTGGCGATGGATAGTGGAGATGGCTGCACAACACGTGAAGGTACTTAATGCTACTGAACTGTACACTTAAAATGGTTAAAATGATAAATTTATTTTATGTATATTTTACCAAAATTAACAATAATAAATAAATAAACAAACAAATAAATAAATATGCTCATTATCCCTTACACTCAACCATCCCACTGCTGGGAATTAGTCCTATGGATATTCTGCAAAATGATAAGCATGGGGACTGGACATTTGTACTGTTTGTATTAGTAAAAGATTGGAAACAAACATCCACTAACAGAGGACTTACATGTCTATTAAGTAAAATGACTATTTTTTAATTTTCTGTGAATGGGTGGCAGTGAAGAACACAGTGGTTTTTGGTGGATTAATAGTGTAGAGTATGTTTCTGAATGCATAGTAAGGTACCAGCAATTTTAAATGTTAACCCAATGAAAAAGGCTTTTATTCCCCCTCCCAATAGGCATTAGAAAGAAATGTCATAACACTTAGTCACTCATAAATTTTCTTGGCAGTACACATATTTGTATAATTCCCAATACAGTCCCAAAGCCTAGCTCATGCCTGGCACATAGTAGGCATTCAATTTGTTGAAATTATTAATGTTTTCCCAAGGATAGTCTTTAGTGAGGGCAGGCTGAGAGAGACTATTAAGAAGATTTGCTGGGGGAAGACTTTCAGCAAATCTAAGTGCCCACATCTGAGTGTAAAACTCTCATTAGGTGCAGTGAAGGAATCTGAAAGCAGAAGCTCCCTCCATGTGCTCTTGTTAGAGAGAACACGTTCTCACATGAAAATCCCTTAAAGTTTATAAACATGAACATAAAATAGAATATAGAGAATAAGAAGTAATCAGATTATTGGCACTAATGAGGGGAATTAGGATTCATTATACCTTGGGGGAATGAAATCTTCATAATTCTTCCCCAGCTTATTTGAATAACATTTAGATCTAATCTGAGCACTCTAGTATTTTGAGGAACAGTGTTATTTTTAAGGTTTCTGAAGTCTTAAGATTACTGGATAGGGTAAACATTGATGGGATAAGAACTGATTTCAGGTCATACCCCTCTCCACAGCGGAAGTAAACCGCTTGTCCTAGGGAACCAGGACTATACCAGCAGCTGCAACCTCTATATTCACCAATCCAGGTTTCACAGTTGACCCTCTAATTGGAGTAAATCAGTTGAATACCTCTTATCTCATTTAATTATTTTTAATGATTACTGTTTCCACCCCCCACTCTAACACACATACTCATCTTGTTCTTCCCTGCTCCCCACCAATCATTTTTGGTTACCTTTGACAGCCTGTTGTAGATTTGTTAGTTTCTAAATATTTTACCATGTGCGCTGAGGTCTGGCCACCACTGTGATAATATCCTCAAACCCAAAAGCACCATCAATATATATTCCTTTTCCTGAAACACTTTTTAGCTATTCCTCTTTAGGAACTTGGGCACGTTACTTTACTTCCATAGGTATTAAGAAAAGGGAGTTAAACTGGATTCGAGGTTTTCAAACTTATCTTGACCCATAGCAAGAAATATATTTTTACTTCATGATAAGGCTCACCCCAAAATACATATATTTAACTGAAAAGTTTTACAAAACCATATTTATTCTTACTAGGGTTGATATACTGAATTTTTTTTTTGCTTTTTTAATTGAAATAAAACTCACATAACATAAAATCCACCATCTTAACCATTTTTTAAAGTGTACAATTCAGTTGCTTTTAGTAATTCACTATGTTGTATAGCCATTATCACTACTTAATTTTGGAATATTTCCATCACCTCTAAAAGAAACCTCACACCCATCAAGCAGTCACTCCCTGTATTTTTTTCTTCTTTCATTTAATTTCATTTTGAAAGAATTCTGAATAAGATTCACTAAACTGTTCCAATCCATGAGCGTGGAATGTTTTTCCATCTCTTTGTGTCTTCCTCAATTTCTTTCATAAGTGTTCTGTAGTTTATAGAGCATAGATCCTTTACCTCTTTGGTTAGGTTTATTCCTATGTATCTTAGGGTTTCTGGAGCTGTTGTAAATGGAATTGATACCTTAATTTCTCTTTCTTCAGTTACACTGTTAGTGTATAGAAATGCAACTGATTTCTGTGCATTGATTTTGTATCCTGAAACGTTGCCGAATTGCTGTATGAGTTCTAATAACTTGGGGATGGAGTCTTTTGGGCTTTCCACATAAAGTATCATGTCATCTGCGAAGAGAGTTTGACTTCTTCTTTGCCAATGTGGATGCCTTTTATTTCTTTTTGTTGTCTGATTGCTGAGGCTAGGACTTCTAGTACTATGTTGAACAATAATGGTTAGAGTGGGTATCCTTGTCGTGTTCCTGACTTTAAGAGAAAAGCTCTCAGTTTTCCCCCATTGAGAATGATATTCGTGTGGGCTTTTCATAGATGGCTTTTATGATGTTAAGGTATGTTCCCTCTATCCCTGTACTTCAAAGAGCTTTTATTTATTTATTTATTTATTTTAAAGATTCTATTTATTTGACAGAGAGAGAGACAGACAGTGAGAGAGGGAACACAAGCAGGGGGAGTGGAAGAGGGAGAAGCAGGCTTCCCGCTGAGCAGGAAGCGGGGCTCCGTCCCAGGACCCTGGGACCACGACCTGAGCCGAAGGCAGACGCTTAATGAGTGAGCCACCCAGGCGCCCTGAAGATTTTTAATCAGGAAAGGATGTTGTATTATTTTGTCAAATGCTTTTTTAAGAAAAAAGAATCACTAATGAGTCACAAGTCAGTCTCAAATAATGGCTAAATAAATTACTAAGAGAACGTCTATCTCTAATTCTATGATCCTATTCCATTCTAGACATTATTTCCCTCCAAGTGAAATATTCTATCTTGGAGGATTCCCACTGAAATTTTCCAAGAGATGCAACTTGCTTTTTAGACTCATTTATTCATTCATTCAACACTTATTAAAAGCTTGGATGGAAAAGAAATTAAAAAAATAGAGAGTTCACAATCTCATAATAGAAAGAGACTGGCATGAAAATGATTATCAATACAAAGGGGAAGTTCTACCTTGCAGTGTGATGAGAAGGAATTAGGAAGAATCTCAAAGAAGATATGATCATAAGTTGACCTTAGAAAAAATATATAGGTATTTTCTCATTGACATTTAGACTCCTTCTCAGGGTTACACTGCCGCTTTCCTACCATGGCCTGTGCAAGTCCCAGGAAGATAATATAAGGAAACTAGCTTTCATACTGACCAAGAGGAAGGAAGACAAAAAGGAAAGAAAGGAAGAAAAGAAGGAAATAAAGAAACTAAAATTTATTAAGTATCTACAATGTGACAAGCACATATATTTTCTTATTTAATCCTAATAATTCCTCAAAGTATATATTCTTATCCACGTTTTGTTCAGAGCAAAAATCTCTCATACTACTTCATTTTGGCTGTATAGGAACACATACAAACATTTTTCAAGTGAGACAGGGCTACGGTGCCACAAAGTTTGGTATTTCAATGTGAAAACTTTCACTAAACACCTCTAATTTGCCAGTGATCTTTTAGGACTTATATCAAAGTCATTATAAAGTGAGAAGAAAACTGATGAAGGTATTTGTAACCCATGCTTTGTGGAGAGCTAGCGGGGAAGGAGGACCAGAAGTAGAGAATACTTTAAGATTAGAGACAGGCATTCCTACTGATGCTCATGCCAGGGAAGGTTTCAATCCCCCAGTCAGATGGCCAGAAACGGGGAGTAATTTTTAAAAATCATGGGCAATGAAACTCCTGTTTCCAAGGATATAATCTTCCTGTGGCATCTTGCTTGAGAGTTATTCTTTGCCCTGATGAAAAGCTAAAAGGAATGAAGCATTTCTGGCCTGCTGAGAATAGACCACAGTGATCCACCTGCTAGAACTGTCAAAGATCCAAACAATACTAGAGCAGCATGTAGAAATAAGTAAGGCCAGAAAGCATAGGACTAGGCCTTGTTTAGGATAATACAGCCAATGGTGGATCTTTTTTAGGCAGGAAATCTGAACAAGGACCATTGTATTTGACCAGGCTGCTGTAAGAGTGGGGCAGGGGTGAAGGTTGGGGATGGAAGGAGACCTCTTGCAGGAAGAAGGAAGACAAATAGATTATTGAGTATGAGAGTGAATTCAAAGCATGTGGGGAACCAAACTTGGAACTTTAGAGTCCAGGAGATAACAGCTGAGAATGAGGCAACAGAAGCATTGCTTCAAAGATAAGGATAGAAAAAAAAAAAGAAAAAAGATAAGGGTAGAGAGCTCTGGGTTGTCATAGGTAACAAGCAAATACATAAATCCGAGGGCTTCTACAGCCACCAGCAACTGAGAAGGATTCACGTAAGGCCTAAGAAGTGGATTACTGTTTGGTAGAAAAAGACATTTAAAAAAGGAGAGCCAGAACTCAGAAGCAGGGAGAAATGGAAGGAGTTAGTATTTTTTTGAGCACCTATTATGTCAGGCACTGTGCTGTGTGCTTTACTTCTTATTTAAAACTCATGGGACACCTGGGTACTTCAGTTGGCTGAGCATCCAACTCTTGATTTTAGCTCAGGTCATGATCCCAGGGTCATGGGATTGAGCCCCGGGTTGGGCTCCCCCCTCAGTGGGGAGTCTGCTTAAGATTCTCTGTCTCCTTCTGCCCCCTACCACTCTCTCTCTCTCAAATAAATAAACAAATGTTAAAAAAGTAAAATAAAACTCAAATCCACCCAAGAAAGTAAGAGACCATTCCCATTTTATAGACAAGAAGTCTGGGGTTTAGATTTTGTTACTGTAGTTGGGAAGACTCTATATCGGATTAG
Organism: Mirounga angustirostris; assembly: GCF_029215605.1. NCBI lineage: Eukaryota > Metazoa > Chordata > Mammalia > Carnivora > Phocidae > Mirounga > Mirounga angustirostris. The sequence goes on along the minus strand of NW_026991712.1, from coordinate 119,237,089 downwards.
CAAAAAGAACAGAGGTAGGGAAGAGAAACACCTTTTAACAGGGAATTAGAAGAAGCTTTAAAAAGCTTTAATGTAATATACTAAGATAAAGTAAACAAAACCAAGAAAACTTACCCTTGGGCCTGGTGCTCCAGGTGGACCCTATAACATAACAAATTTTAATTTTTCAGTAGAGATCTCAAACCAGGCAAGCATATAAGCATCAATGTAAACAGATATAAATGTAAATAAACTCACTGGAGGCCCTGGTTGACCTCTTGGCCCTTGGGGACCCTAGAAAAAATGGAGACAAAGCACAGTATGTATATCTTATGCTTTCAGTTTGGTATAAACAAGACAACTAAGATTCAAACTCTACCACTGCCTTTCCTGTGAGGCAGGTCATAAGATTCAAAGTTGCTTTACTATATTGAAGTTATATGCTCTTTTTATTCAACTTTCACACACATTCATGAACAAGCTGGATATTTCATGTTTTATTGATATTACTAGGAACTGAATTTATTCGTTTTAATAAACAATTATAAATGTAACATTTAAAAAAGTTAATACTGCTTAAGTATGTTTTTCCTGTTATTTCTATCTACCATCCACCTTATCAGCAAAGATGGAAACTTTCATGTTCTTAGACACCTCCTTTTCCATCAACATCAACCTATAATTTGGCTACCTACTACTATTGAATTGACCTCCAAATCTCTCCAAAATACTACTTCTCCGTCTTCACAGCAACTGTCGTAGTTTAGTGTTAATCATGTGTTATAGGGCGCCTGGGTGGCTCAGTTGGTTAAGCAACTGCCTTCGGCTCAGGTCATGATCCTGGAGTCCCGGGATCGAGTCCCGCATCGGGCTCCCTGCTCAGCGGGGAGTCTGCTTCTCCCTCTGACCCTCCTCCCTCTCGTGCTCTCTGTCTCTCATTCTCTCTCTCTCAAATAAATAAATAAAATCTTTAAAAAAAAAAAACTTAAAAAAAAAAATCGTGTGTTATACACTGAATGTTTGTGTCCCCCCTTCCCCCCCCACCCCGCCCCAGTTTAACATATTAAAGCCTTAATCTCCAATGTGATGGCATTTGGAGGTGGGGTCTTTGGGAGGTAATTAGGTCACGTGGAGCCCTTATAAATGGTAGTGACCTTCTAAGAAGAGACACCAGAAAAATGATCTCTCTACCATATGAGGATACAGCAAGAAGGCAGCTGTCTGCAAACCAGGAAAAAGATCCTCACTTGACACTGAACCTACCAGCACCTTGATTTTGGACTTCAGAGCCTCTAAACTAAGAGAAATAATGTTTGCTATTTAAGCCATCCAGTCTATGGCAATTTGTTATAACAGCCCTAGCCAAGACATCACATTTTGCTTGGACTCCTAATCTGACGTCCTGACTTTATGCTTTCTACTCTGCTAACTATATTTTACTTATAAAATGGACATCTAATCAGGTCATTATTTAGTTAAGATTATTCAATGGCTCTTTATTGTCTAGAAGATAAGTTATAAACTTCCTAACAGTGATAGCTACTATTTATTGAGAACTTGCTACATACTAAGTCGTGTGCTCACTTTTTGAGAACTAACTATATGCCAAGTTGTGTGCTATATTTCAGTTAAGAGAATGGCAACCAGCAAATAACCGGACAGAGCTAGGATTAAAATTGAAGTCAACTGAATAAAAAAGTATATGTTCTTAATCAATGTATACCACTGCCTCCTCTTCAAAATATGGGCCTCACCTCTACTTACTCCCCCCAACACACCTACACTCCATCCATAACCAACTACTTATAGATCTCTGAATCTTCAAAGTTCTTTCACACATGCTTTCTTTTGCATGTGCTATTTCCTTGACCAGGAATGCTCTTCCTTACTTTCTCTGTCTAACTCTAATTTCTCTTCCAGTATGTCTTTAAAACTCTATACCCACCTTGCTCACCCCTCCCTGGCCACCTTTCTCCCGTTCAACCAACCACTTCTGCATTCCATAGTACATAACAGAGTGGAAAATCCCTAGGAACCCTTAAGAGTGTCTTAGTCACTTTTTCATTTTCTGGAACAAGAATAGTGACTACTTTGTAGCAGGTGTTTGAAAATTGTTATTGAATGAATGGATATTGTTAAAATTAACTAGTATTAATTTAGAAATTAGAATAATTAAAATGTGTAGAACAAAATGTGAAAAGTTATATTGACAGTTTTCAAAATGAAACAACAGTAATTGGGGTGCCTGGGTGGCTCAGTCATGAAGCGTCTGCCTTTGGCTCAGGTCATGATCCCAGGGTCCTGGGATCCAGCCCCACACTGGACTCCCTGCTCAGTGGGAAGCCTGCTTCTCCCTCTCCCACCCCCCTGCTTGTGTTCCCTCTCTTGCTGTCTCTTTCTCTGTCAAAAAATCAATAAAAAAATCTTTTTTTTTAAAAAAAGAAAGAAACAAGAGTATTCACTGTTAAGAATGTCTGCTCAGGGGTGCTTGGGTGGCTCAGTTGGTTAAGCGACTGCCTTCGGCTCAGGTCATGATCCTGGAGTCCCAGGATCGAGTCCCGCGTCGGGCTCCCTGCTTGACAGGGAGTCTGCTTCTCCCTCTGACCCTCCTCCCTCTCATGCTCTCTGTCTCTCATTCTCTCTCTCTCAAATAAATAAATAAATAAATCTTTAAAAAAAAAAAAAAGAATGTCTGCTCAAACTATGGACTCTGAGAAACAAACTGAGGATTCTAGAGGGGAGGGGGGTGGGGGATAGGTTAGCCTGGTAATGGGTATTAAAGAGGGCACGTACTGCATGGAGCACTGAGTGTTATACACAAACAATGAATCATGGAACACTACATCAAAAACTAATGATGTAATAACATAACATAATAATAAAAAAAATGTCTGCTCAAGGCGAGCCTGGGTGGCTCAGTTAGTTGAGCATCTGACTTGGGCTCAGGTCATGATCTCAGGGTCATGGGATCCAGCTCCACATCCAAGTCCCTGATCAGCGGGGAGTCTGCTTGTCTTTCTCCCTCTGCCCCTCCCACTGCTTGTGCTCTCTCTCTCTCAAATAAATAAATAAAATTTTAAAAAAGAAAAAGAATGTCTGCTCGGGGTGCCTGGGTGGCTCAGTCATTAAGCATCTGCTTTCAGCTCAGGTCGTGATCTCAGGGTCCTGGAATCGAGCCCCGCATCCGGCTCCCTGCTCGCTCGGCGGAAAGTCTGCTTCTCCCTCTTCCTCTGCCTGTCCCCCCAACTTGTGCTCTCTCTCTCTCTCTGAAATGAATAAATTAAATCTTAAAAAAAAAAAGAATGTCTGCTCAAACTTTCACTTATTTGATGGTCAGCTGAATGTTAAGATGACATTGAGTCAAATTCAGATTATGGTTAACAGATGACAAGACACAATTTATCTTCAGTTGAGATTTGAATAATGTTGATGTTATGCTTGACTTATATTAAATACTGCCAGAGCTGTTGATTCTAAATATCCTGTGACAACTAGAGCCAACAATAGTAACTTAAAAAATGATAGAGTACTCCAGTACCATGCTTGCTGGCCATTTCTTAGTTTGCATGGCTTATGATTACAATTGAAAGTAAAGAATGTACAAAACTTGTACCTCAGGAGCTGCATGATAAATTACAGAAATGTCTTATCGGAGATAGCCTTTAAATATATGGAGGCTCAGAATGAATTTGGCCGCGTAAGTTTCTCCATTCTGGAACAACATTGTAAAAATAAACAGTTGACATTCCACCCCACTTGGCATATTTCTGATATTTGCAAAATCTCTCTGGTGGTTCAGGACAAAACATATGTTTTATCTTTGACTTTGAAAGAGGAATTTATCATAAAAAGAAGAAACTACTTCTACTGCTGATTTTATTAATTTCTTTTCAGCTTGTTATCCAAAACAAGTCAGGTCATCGCAAATATGATCAAATGAAATACTTGCAACCAAACAAGACAGAGCAAGACAACCCTAAGAAAATAACTACATAGAACAAGGCAATTAGCCAAGTAAAACAAAATATTATTCAAAAATATAGCATTTATTAGTTTTTTTCTATTCCTTTAGCTCACTCTCTCTAGATACTATAGAAAAAGTATCTAAAGCAGTTTATAAAAAAGCAGTTTAAAATGAAACTATGATTGTCTATGTTAATTTCCTAAAGGGAAACCAAATTAATGTGAATGGTTATGGTGATAATTTGGCCATAGTCAAAGCACTACTATTGGAAATAGACTCTTTCCATTTAATCCCAGAATTCACATTTGATCCTCCAAAGGTAACATATTTTTTCTTACTCTTTAAAAATACTGATAAGTGCACGTCCTTGAACCCGAGTATGTTAGACTTTGCCTTTATGTAAATGCAATCTTGACTTAGTTTCATAATCTTCACTTTAGGCTGGCTTAGGTACAGAGAGCTTCCTTATTCTCATTTATAAATTGAGCAGCTTACATTATAGGATGTTTAGTAGCATCCCTAGTCTCTACTCACTAGATGCAACTAGCAACTCTCCCTTTTCTGCAGTTGTGACAACCAAGTATGTCTCTACATATTGCCAAATGTCTCCTGTGGTGTGTGTAGTTGGGGAGATGGCTCCTGGTTGAGAACCACTGATTTAGAGGGTTTAATTGGTAATTTAGTAATATTAAATAATATTTATTAGAAGTAATATGATTAGGATGGAATCAGTGAATTATAAGGAACAGAAGATAACTACAATTAGGAATGTACTCATGTGGAATCTGCCATATAAATGGCTGAGCTATTCTTAATGTATGTATGTATGTATCTATCTATCTTATACCATCTTCTTGCCCAAGTTGCTCCTAAAGCTTATTTTCTGAGACATACTATAATTAATAGAAAAGTACAATAGTGTGGGAATTGGGAGACCTGGGCTCTGGTCTTATCTCTGTACCTAATTAACTGTATGTCCTTGAGTGAGTTGCTGCACATTTAAATCTCAGATATCTCAACTGTAACAAGATTTGGTGAAGATAAATCTCTAAGATTCACTTTAAAATTGTGATTTTCAAACATTTTATCAATTTTCTTCTTCATATTTTATATTTGAAGAAAGAAGGTGACCACACACATACAAGTTGGGAATTTTAAATTTGAAGTTTGTATGAATATAAGGAAGTATGTACTTGAATTAAAAGAGGTGGATATTTTTTATTTGGATGAATTATACTATCTATGAATTTTAAAAAGAATCATATACATATGTACTTTAAATTCTTAATTTGTTAATATTTAGGACATATTTTCCCATAACTTAGCTTTTCCTTATAAGGCATCTTCTTCACTTTCAAACTGGAGGCAAATAAGATAATTCTGCTAATCAAGAACTGTAAAGACACATGAACTTATAATATGTGAGAAAATGTCAATTGTATTCTTCAACATTTTACTGATTTTCATTAAATAATATGCTATAAAAATGAGGCAGCTAATCTAAAAATTTAAATGCTGAGATCATTCTCTATTTTTTCCACTTCTGTGGCTTTAAGCTATATGTTTCAAGTTGTGCCATTTTGTCAAAATCCTTTTCAGATGATTGACACCAGGGTATTATTTTTGTTATGAGTTAAAATTTTATTTTTTTACTAATTGTATCTTATATATCTGTTGATCATTTTTGCATTACTTACTTCATAAATTAATCGCATTCTAACAGTGTTTGGTGCCTCATGGAAACCTGGAGATTTTTATAACTTTTTAAGATTAATTTGCCATTAACATAATAGTTTTGAAGCAGGGGAGAGGAAGGGGTTCTACACACTATATGCTAGGAAGGCTTCTTAAGATGTCATAAAACTCTGGGTCAGTTTAGAGCATATATAAATATATAAATATATATATATATATATATATATATATATATATATATATATATATATGAGTGCGAAGACTTATTTTTAAAATAGTCCATAGGCAGGCAAATATGGAGCACATATAGGCAGATATGGAGCAAATATAGAATAGAAAGGAAAAAGTCACTCTTTAATATATGGCAATACAAAAACAACTTTCTTAGCGCTGGAGAGGACCTATTTGGGACCAACACTAGAGTTTATAATGTTAAATTGTAGAAGATATAAAGCTTCCTAGCCAAGAAACCCAAATTTATTCTAAAGGGGCTACATTCATGTATTGTATAATGAGCTGTAACCTTTTTTTTTTTTTTTTAACTTTAAGGCATTGAGTAATGATTTGGTCTTGGTATAAAATGGCATAGCTTTATAAATTCTTATGCCATCTTCACAGAAGATTGAAAAATAAGATTTATAAATCCTGCTTGATAGATTCTTACATTTCTGATCTTTGTATGAAGAGTGAAGTATCATATTTGTCTCAATACAATAGATCTTGGCTAATAAAAATTCATTCCAAAAATGCCCCATGTACTGGTATTATTTGAGGCTCACTGCCTTGAGGATATATTCGGAAACATAATAGGTACCTAGAAGTCTTTAGGCAGTCAGTTACTTAAACACAGAAATGGAAAATTCAATTCAACAAATAAACAATTTAAAATTTATCCTCGAGAGTCACTCATATTATACAGATTCTTCCTTTCAAATGTTTAAAGACAACTATCATGTCCCAACACCTCAAATGTTTTCTGATTCATTCACCGGTAATTTACTAAATATTTATTGAACACGAACTATAAGGTAGGCACCACCTTAGGTGTTGCAGACACAGCTTTATAACAAACAACAGATAAAATTGTCTGTGTCATGGAGCCCATAATCTAGTGAGGAGAGATATAAAAAGCAAGAAACCCAAATAAATATGTAATATGTCAGGTTGCAAGGAAGCAGATTAAGAAAAGATAGGGAATCTCAGGCAGATGGGGGCATTGCTATTTTACATAGGCTAGTGAGAAAAAGCCTCTCTGAGAAGAGGACATTTAAGTCAAGACTAAGGAACACTTCCCAGGCCTTGTACTATGTCCTGACTACTAGTTATTATGTCCACAGGTGGCAGTTGGGTTGAGGATAAAGTGTGAGCAAGTAAGTCCACCTTGAGCAAATTATCTTTAAATTACAACTTCATGAATAGGAACTACAGGGATAAAGAGCATGGGCAAGAAAAAAGCAGGTGCAAAACTCGGGAAGTGAAGAGAGAGCAGTGAGAACAAAGGAAAGGGATGCTCAGGTTGCAGAAGTCTGGCTAGGGCAAAACATTCCAGCTATTTTGACTGTTTTTTCCAGGACATGGCTCCCAGATAGATCACTGATCTGAGAGAGCCCTTCTCTGAATGTGCTTTACTTTTGTCCATGTTCCCCTGTGGGGATGGCCTGACTGGTGCCACCACCTGCTTTATTCTGGATGCCATATGTCTATCAGCACAACCTAAAATTTCAGGCATCATCCGCTGAATTTGCAATCCATCAGAGCCGCTGAATTTTCTTTCATACGATATGCCTGTGACATTGCCATAGGGCCTTGAGGTTTCCTAACCCTGATTTGATCCCTCTGGGGATTCTTAGGCTATCTAAAATCACTTAATTTCTCCTCTTCAGCTACTTAACATAACTGCAACTTACTTATTCTGAGCCCCAAGCATACCCTACGGTGAAAAGAGAAAATGTCAGCTGTCAATGTAATTTCATTACCTTCTAAGCAAGACTTTTCTGCAACCTTTAAGTTTATTCTTATTTGCCTTCTGTACTTGGTTTCGCTCCCCCTCATTTTACTCCATGCCTGCACTCTGTTTAAGCTGGTGCTTTAGTAAGTTCAGCAGAATCTCTGCTGGGAAAGTGGCCTCTTTACAAAATATCTCCTTTAGCCTGGAAGAGCTGGCATCCCAGAAAAGTAGGAAATAGTGCCAGCGTAAGCCATATAGGGCCAGAATGTGCTATGTACCTTTTGTCCATCCTCTCACAATTGTTTCCAGTTGGCTGCAGTATATAGCTCATGATTTGCTTCTGCTTTGCCCCTCTTGGGCACTGACTGCACACAGCGGCCATACCCCTAAGGCCACCTGGCTGTGCTCCTACCCAGCACTGGTATAGAAGGCTCACAGAGCAGATGCCTGACGCCCGACAAGGCAAACATGCCATTTCACACAGTGCCTGGCAAGAATTTGACTGGCAGGTTCTTAAACATGTTTAGGGGTTATATTCAGGTCTCACTACAATGTGCCATATAGATTAGTTCTACTTCCTGAAAACTGTAATTTTGTTTTTACTCCCCAAGTATTAGAGACATAATAATGAAAAAAATCAAACAAGGCCCTTGCTTTTATGGAACTGACATAGCCTAGTGACAAGTGATACTATAACCACAAATTTAAACTTACAGTTTCACCTCTAACGCCTTTTTCACCTCTGGGTCCCTACAAGAAAACAAAAAATGTTGGTTTAGTGCTACTGAGTTATCTACCCAATGTAGTTGAGGCTATATACAGAAACATGATAACTTATGTTTTTGTTCCATCTAGCAAGACTTCTTTAGCAAATTTATATAAATTCTAGTTTCCTTTTCCTAAAGTAAGCAAAGCAAAACCCAAACAAAAACAATTTATTGATTTACCATGTTGTGCACAAAGTGAGACAGGGATAACAAGCACTCAGTTAAGTCAAAACAGCTGATCTGACAATCAACTACAGATCGATTTAGAAGGGAAGTTACCAGATTAAATTCTTCTAATATTTGTTTACTTCAACCTTTGAAAACCTTGTTTCTAGGGTGATGTCCTCCTTTTCTTTCATTTTCTATTTCTATTCCTCCTCCTGAGCTACATCCCACAAACTTTGCTATGTTGTATACAAGAACATTCAGTTTGAAATATTTTCTAACTTTCCTTGAGACTTTCTCTTTGATCCATGGATAATTTAGAAGCACATGGTTTAAATTTCATGGAGATTTTCTTATTATCTTTCCAGTTTACTGATTTTTACTTTAATTCCATTATGGCCATAGAACATACCTTGTATGACTTCAGTTCTTTTAAGTTTAGTAAAAAGTTTTTTAATGATTCAAAATATGGTCTATTTCAGTGATTTTCCATGTACACTTGAAGAGAAAGTATAGTCTGTTATTAGACGGACCTACTATTTAAAAAATTTCTGCTAATATTTTTGTTTTCATCCTTGTGGAAATTATATATGTATTTTTTATTTTAAAAATGAGATACTACTATTCATCTTTTCAAAACCTGAATTTATACTTTCACAATATGTTATGAATATTTTCCATATTAATCCACATTCTTCCAGATAATTATAATGCTTATTTGTGCTTAATAAACTATAACCTTTTTATTGAATTTCCTATTAGATTATTTCTAATTTTGGTCATGATAACACTGTGACAAATATCCTTGTACTCTATAAAAATTGTCCTCCAGAAAGTTTGTTTGAGATTGCATGCATGCCTGCAATATATGGGAGTGTATGTCTTCTGACACACCATGTACTATCGTTCTTTGTTCATCTTGCAGGCTAAAAATACGATCTCATTACTTCACCACTGATATCACTTCTTTTGTGTTTCCTGTCTTGTTCTGAACTCCTTTTAAACCGGGATATTAACTTTCAAAAACTAATTTTTAAGATACCTTTATAGAACTTGTTTTTATGCCCCCCCCAACCTCCAGCCCAGTATTAACAAATTGGTATGTACGTTTTTTCATACCGTTTTTCCTAATCAGTATTGACAAATATATTTATGTATGTATGGGGTGATTTGTTATATTTTATAATATTGATATCATATTATATACTCTTGTATGCATCAGATTTTTCACACTTAATACATCATGAACAACCACAAGGCAGCTGAACTAGATATAACTGTTTTTAATAGTTGCGTAGTATTCTATGAAATGGCTAGACCATGGTTTACACAACCATTCTTTTACAGATGAACATGTGATTTCAAGTTTTGCTAATACAGCCATTACTGTGAAAAAAATCTTTGTAAACATTCCTTAGTGTACTGAGTGCTTAATTTCCGTGGCACAAATTCCTCCAAGTGGAACTGATTGGTCATAAGGTATATGCACTTACATTTTAACAAATATCTTTCCATGAAGGCTATAATTCACATTTCTACTAGTGATAAACTGTTCTCCCTAATACCCTCCTGGTAAGTTAGATGTAATATCTTATTATTACTTTAATTTGCATTCTGTGACTGTAAGTTAGGAGAGCATCTTTCCAAATAAATATTGACCTTTTGGATTTGTTCTTCAATTTTCTATTGAGTTTTCTATCTTTTTCATACCAATTTGTAAGAGCTCTTTATACATGAAATCATTATATGTTTTTGCAATTACTTTTCCCCAGCTTATATTAATTTTGCTTATGGAATCTTTTTCCATTCAAAATTTTAAAATTTTCAAGCAAACACATATTCTGTTCTTTTATATAGTTTTAAGATTTCCTTTCTTATATAAAAGGTCTTCTCAACCCTTAAGCTACACTTTAGCTTTGTAGATTTTTTTTATACTTTAAAGTCTTTAAAAAAAAAGATTAAAGAAGTTGGGTGAAATAGGGTTCCAATTTCTTACAGCAACAGTAGGACTAAAAATAATTCCATCTCCTTTCCCTATCACTGGTATAGGAATGGGCATGTGGCTGATCAATGGACATGAGGAAAAATGCTATGGGAGACTTCTGGAAAAAAAATTTATTTTTTCCCAAGATAGGGCTGTTTTCACTTTGGATAATTATGTCTGGATGTAATTGCTGAGAAATTGTAGTCATCTTGCTAGAAGCCTAATTATGAAGCTAACACTCAGGATGGCAGAGTAGAGACATGGAAAGAACCTGGTCTTAGATAACATGATTAAGTCACTAAATTAACCAAATCTGAAGCCCTTCCTACCTCTGGGCTTCCTATATGTGATATAAATTTCCTTATTATTAAAACCAGTTTGATTCTGGGTTCCTATTAATTTACAGCCCCAATCATCCAGATATACCATTTTTGTTATAATTAAATTCCTATATATTCTGAGATCTAATTCTGGGCTCTAGCCTGTTTACACTCATCTATTTGTTTATTCCTTTGTACTACCATATAGTTTCATTTACAATGACTTAGAAGTAATGTTTCCTTATTTGGAAAAGCAAGTCTTTCACGCCCCACCACAATTTTTTCTTTTTTCCCACAAAGTATTGGCCATTCTCAAGTGCTTATTCTCTCATAGTGAACTTTTCTTAGAAGTTTCTTTAGAATGGAAAAAATGGAATATGGAAAATATTTGGTGTGCATGTTGAATATCATAAGGACCTTTAAGAACTATCTATAAACAAAAGATATTTTAATTGAGCCATTTCTTTATTATAGTTTCCTTGACCAATTAAATTTTCACATTTTTTGACAGAGGAGAACAATCATTCAGTAATTGCAAATATGTGTTTCTTAGCTTGCTGAAGAACCACCCACCAAAATCTGAGAATTCTCCCACTTATATAGCTCTGAGTGGTAAATGCTGAATATAACTCTGAGTGGTAAATGCTGAAAATCTAGAGAAATGTTGAGTTACACTTTTTATTTTGTAAAACCAAAAATTCAGCAATTTTGGTGGGAAATTCTTCCCTAATTTATCAAAGAGAATATACTTTATACTCAAAGCATTCCATTTTCTATATTAAGACTGTGTGCCTCTCCATATAATACTTTCAAAGGATTCAAAATATTGATTCCCTGCAGGGAATACCTCTTTCCTTTCCAAATCTCAACATGCCCCTACCTATTGGGTTCTTCCTCTTGTAGGTTTACACTACTGTTAGTATTGTAAAACTCTCCCCTGACCACTCTGCCAGCCATTGTCTTATTTTTCTGTTTTATTTCGTACTCAAATTTCTAAAGGCACTGGCCTCTACTAACTGTCTCAGTTTCCTGTCCAGACACAGCTTGAATGGGGGCAGAAAGAGCACTGATCTTGAAGGAAGAAACATCACCTATGTAATTCACTAGTTGTACCACCTTGAATAACTAGGTGAACCTCTGTAAACTTAATCTGTTTCCCCATGTCTTAAATAGAAATAATACCTACTTCAAAAGTTTGTTGCAGGAATTTGAGAAAAGTTATTAAATATTTATATTTATTTCCTTCCTTACTGCAGTCTGTACTTTATCTTCTACTACAATTTATTTTCTTAAAGATCACTGTTAACCACTCCTTACTTGAAACTCATCTATCTGAACCTTGTGCTTTTCTGTTTTCCTGGTATTCCCACCAACTATCTCTTTCCTTTATAGTAGGTCGGCACTTCCAAAGACTCAAATCTTGGCTGCCTGAAGTTCTTTTGCTAAGCTTTTTCCTTCAGAAAATGGATTCCTTTTATTGCTTTAGTGATCACCTCTATACTAATGATGCTCAGCCCCTTCTCCCCTGCTCCAGTTCTATTTTCCTTTCTTAACTCAAGTTTTAAGTGTCTACCTCACTATATACGCCCCCTTCATTACACATATGATCTCTAAGTTCTCAGGAACCACCTTCTAAATGAAAATGTACATCTATTTTTGCCCTTGGCTTCTCAAATAGCCAGGGTGGATCCTTTTTGGATTACTCTAGAAGTAGGGTTAAAGAGGAAAAAACAAGAATATGAAAAAGAAAAGGAAGACCTATATTGTAACAAACTTACAGTTCTACCTGTTGGGCCTATTATACCTTCTTTGCCAAAGGGGCCAGTGTTTCCCTGTTGAGGTAAAAGAAAATCAGTCAGTCTCACTGCCAGTATAATGCAGAAAAATTCTAGAAAATTTCTTGTGCAACGGTAAAATAGTCCATGTCCACATAATTCCAGTTTTTAGTATAAAATCTTATAGTATCAGAAGAAATCATAGTACTTTTGATTTGCCATATGTGACACAATTCTATATATTATTATAGATTCCTATCAGGAGAGTTACATCTGTATAATTTCTAATAAACTGATAAATCAGCATTACAATTTTCACACGGTGATAATTTCAATAATGCCATTTTACATGTGGGTCATTACATAACAAATGCAATCACTTTACATAAAAAGACTACATAGAATGATGAACAAAATAAAAAAGATGTGGTTCATATATGCAATGGAATATTACTCAGCCATCAGAAAGGATGAATACCCACCATTTGCATCGACATGGATGGAACTGGAGGGGATTATGCTAAGTGAAATAAGTCAAGCAGAGAAAGACGATCATATGGTTTCACTCATATGTGGAACATAAGGAATAGCACTGAGGACCACAGGGGAAGGGAGGGAAAACTGAATGGGAAGAAATCAGAGAGGGAGACAAACCATGACAGACCCTGGACTCCGGGAACCAAACTGAGGGTTACAGAAGGGGGGGTGGGGGGATGGGTAACCGGGTGATGGGTACGTGTGGTGATGAGCACTGGGTGTTACACACAACTAATGAATCGTTGAACACTACATCAAAAACTAATGATGTATTATATGCTGGCTAATTGAACATAATAATAAAAAAAAGAAAAAAATTTTGAATAACTTTATAGACGTTGAAGGAGATATCTGAGTGACATGCAGTATGGAACTGAGAGAAGGTTTGGGAAAGAAACTCAGAACATAATATGTGACCAACTTCAGTTTCTCCATCTGTTAAATAAGATTGCCTGTGTCATAGGGCCATTGTGAGAATTGAATGTGAAAAATGATTTTGAAACTGTAAGCTGTTACTGATTATGAAGATAACTTTGAATAAGTTCAATCTGGTCAACTCTTCCCTAACTATGTACGGAACCTTTTTTTTTTTTATTGAAGTATAACTCACATACAATATCCTATTAGTTTCAGGTGTACATCACAGTGACTCAATATTTTTATGCATTACAAAATGATCCCCACATTAAGTCTAGTTACTATCTAGTATACAAAGCTATTACAATATTACTGACTACATTTCCTATTCTGTAAATTACATCCTCATGACTTACTTATTTTATAACTGGAAGTTTGTACCTCTTAATTCCCCTCATCTATTTTGCCTGCCCCCAACCCCTCCCCTCTAGTTACCAACAGTTTGTTTCCTTATATCTATGTATCTGCTTCAGTTTTGTTTTGTTGGCTTGTTTTATTTTTTAGATTCCACATACAAGTAAGATCACACTGTATTTTCCTTTCTCTGTCTGACTTACCACTTTTTTTATGAATACAAAATACCTGTTGTAGTTATTTTCCCTCAACCCCCACTCCCACTCGCAGCAAATTTCAGTCTTTCTGGCTCACACTTAACCTGAATTCTTAAATGTAGTTATCTAATAGGCTCTCTCTTTGTCCAACTCCTGCCAAGGTACAGAAAATACTAGCAATTGAGATCATTATGTCATAAAGTCCATCCACAGATACCCTAGAATGAGATAAATTAGCTGGTACTATAAGAGTAAATCTAATGGAATCACTTTTAAATACAAAGACTGACTTTAAGTGATAATTTGTAAATATGGTACCCAAATCTCAAAGATCCACAATCAAATCAAGAGAGTTGATTTCTCTAATCAAATTTAAGCCCTAGACTGGTTTATCACTGAAAAAAGTCAACAAAGTTTTCATCCAATGAACTTCACCATGATCTGACTCTCTAAAATAATGATTTGTTACAAGAATGGAGAGGTATACATGAACTCTAGAAAACAGGAGACCAAACAGCAAAAAATTGTCTATGTTTATCTAAATGTGTCTGAAACATGAGGTGTTATTATTTTATTATTTATTATATATTTTATACTTTTAGAGAGGGAGAGAGAGGTGGTGGGGGAGAGGCAGAGGAAGAGGGAGAGAGAGAATCTCAAGCAGGCTCCACGCCCAGCAAGGAGCATGAGGCGGGGCTCCATTTCACAAGCCTGACATCATGACCTGAGCTGAAATTAAGAGTCAGACACTTAATGGACGAAGTCACCCAGGTGCCTCTGAGGTGTTATGATTTTAATGGTTGGTACCAGCTAACTACATAAATACATCTTTGAGATGAAGAACAATTAATCCAAATTTCCTACTTCAATTAATTTAATTTAATCATCTAGAATTTATTGATTATTGAGCAAGAACTAGTTACTAGGCCACTTAATATCCATTCTATATTCTAATTATGCAATTAGCAGGCAACCTTATAACATATTATCTGGCCAATCAGCTGTGCATTCAAATTTTGGCTCTTTGAGCAAATTACCTTTCAGAGACTTCGTTTCCCCACCTGAAAAATGGGGATAATATCATCTCACACAGGCTTTTTATCAGGATTAAATGATATAAGGGTCACAACCTGAACACCGGTAAATAATAGTTTTTTGCTAAATATTAACCTATCATGACTTTTCATTATCTTTATGACTTAATAAGAGATATCTGCAATTATGAATTAGCATTTGTGAGCAGTTACCAGAACTTTACTGTTGGTGAACTGATAAAGGTTCTGGAGCTGCAAAGCAATATAGGCTCAGACTCTGACCTACAGAGACCCAGCAGTTGGCAAGATTCTGCTTAGGACAGATGCTAGGTAGGGAGCCAACTTCTCTTTGACAGTATCCAGAAAGGACTAGTTAATTGAGAAAGCTTCGTAAAACTAGAAGGAAGGTATTGAATTAATAGAGAACTGAACGTATGTAAGAACTTAAAAGTGATATTTATTATAGAGAAGCCTGTCCACATATAACCCACCTGTGGATAATCAAGAATTGGGCCTTATATAAAAGCACCAACTTTCCATGGTTCTCCGGAAATCATAAAAATAACTAATAAATTTACACCTGAAGAAATGTTGAGGCGGGTCTTTAAACAAATATTTCTCATGACAACACTGACCCCTGTATTACCGGAAATAATTTATTATAAGGGTTGGAGAAGGGGTGTAGGATTTCAAAAATTCGACTTTTCATTTAATATTTTGCACAAGATAGTGGTTTTCAGCTGTAAAGTTCTTCAAGATTCCCTTCTCCTGTTTCTGGACCTGTCTCCTTCTTCTTTCTCCTGTCTCCACCCTTGCCCCAGTAGCTGCTGTTAGTTAAGGGGGTGCTACCGCTAAAGTCAAACCACTCTTTGGTTTTACAGCTTTTTTTTTTTTTTCAGTTTTATAGATCATCTCATCAATTAGGAGACTGTGGTTAATGAAAACAAAAAGAAAACAAAAAGCAAAACAAACAAACAAAAACCAGTAATTGCTGATGGCTTACCTATCGCTATTTCTATTTGCTACAGTCTGCAATTCTAGGCACTAAACAGCTAACTGGAGTTCTTCAAACACCAGTCTTTGCAACTCTTTAAGCAGTTCCTCATCACTCTCCAGGGATCGATACCTCTGAGCTGGGAAAACATAGCTATTGGGAAATATTTTTCAAAGAGTGGTGTGAGGAACTCTGGTGGCAAGCCTCCTCCAAGTGGTGTGTGGGGGTGGTCTCTGGTTGTATTAATGCTTATAACATGAAACTGCTTTATGTTTTTGTTCCTAGTGTGAGTTAATAAATACATTATCCAGTATCAACATTAATTCTGATATATATTTTCTAAAGTAAGAACTGGGAAAATGGGTGGTCTATGTTGTCCTTTGCTCAAATTAATATATGAACTGAAAAAGGCTGAGAACCTTTGCATGGGATCTACTGAGTTTCTGTCTTAAAAGTCATTTTATTAAGTTATTAATTTGGGGTATATTAATTTTAGAGTTCTTAATGCTAATTCCCACAATAAGCAAAGAATCACAATTTCCCAGCAAGTAGAATGACTTTATACTTACTCTCTGCCCAATAGGACCTTTAGGACCTGATATTCCAACAATGCCAACATCTCCCTCAGGACCCTAAAAATATAATAAAAATAAAAAGTCAAAATCTTTAATTCTATGTGAACATTTTAAAAGTGAAATAATCTTGTAACAATCTATTGAGTCGGCTCTTAAAAAATGGAATGTTAATGTAAATGGATAGTTAATGATGTACATGCTGAAGTACTATGGAGTAATTGTTCTGAAGTATGCAAGTTACTTTGAAGTACACCAAAATGAATCCAGAGAGAGAGAGAGGGACAGAGAGATTCATGATAGCAGGTAGAATAAAAAGTTATGGTAGAATCTAGGTAATAGATATATGGGTTTTCATTCATTCTCTCACCTTTGCTGTATGTTTGAAAATTTTCAAAATAAAATGTTATATGCAAACAATGAATCATGGAACACTACATCAAAAACTAATGATGTAATGTATGATGATTAACATAATAAAATAAACTAAAAAAATGTTTGGGAAAATGGAATATGAGGGGACAAAGGTGAGTTATTCAATAAAATTGGTAGGAAAATATATAGCTACATAAAATTTAAAATTAATATTTAATTTAATATTCAAAATTCAAATATATAACTGTACCAATGGAAATTTTGCAGATTAAGAAATACAAAGGCTCAAGTCAGAGACTAAATATTGGTATTTCGACATCTTTCTGATGAATAGCAGAAAATGTGTAAACATACTCTGGGGCCTGGGAATCCTTGGAAACCTGTCAAACCTTGAACACCATGTTCTCCCTGCAACATGAACAGACAGGATAATCATTATTGTGCAATGGTGGCCTGGCCTGTAGAATAATAATACTTAGTGAATTTCTGAGTTGGCACATACAGGCTGCCCTTTCAGACCAGGCTCTCCACATGGTCCTTGATCACCTTGTGCTCCTCGGTGACCTCTTTTACCTTGAATGCCAGGTTGACCAGGTAGTCCTTGTTCACCCTATGGACAAAAAAAAAAAAAAGAAAGAAAGAAAGAAAGAAAGAAAGAAAGAAAGAAAGAAAGAAAGAAAGAAAGAAAGGTGATCTTGACTTTAGAATCTACAAACATATTGGCTTTTAAATGAAACCCAAATACAGGTCCATCCTTAGGCATAAGTACAAGGCACTGGGGAAATCAAATTCTGCATGGTTATTCCCCCTGCCGATATTTTCACACAGTAATATTTGATTATAATAAGCAATAAGTGTAACAGTGGAGAAAGAATTCCAGGGATTGTGGTCATAAGTGTGGAAAGAAGAGGGAAGGGGGAACCTAAAAACTATGAGGAGGATAGTGGGGCTAAAGAGAGAATGGTGAGAGGTGGTATGTGTGAGGGGGTGTTTATATATAATGGAATTTGTATTTTATTTGAATTGATATTATTTTGCTGTGTTTTCCTCACCATACAGAGATGATTCAGCTGATATCAGAAACAGAGCAGGGTATCCTGAAGTGTGAACCCTGGTTTTTGCCATGGTTATCTTTTCAATCCTATCATTAAGAAATTTCCATTACTTGTTTCCCAAGGTTCCCTTTCATATATATTCCCTTCATCTCCTAAAATTCCACTTTAAAGATATACTTAAGCACCACTGTTCTATTTGTAAAAGTTAAGTCTTTTCTAAATTTATTTCATTTTTGAAATGAAAGTTGCAGTATCTTTCACACCACCTCTAAAAATAAGAATCAGGAGGAGTTTAGAGATAGGTTAATGAAAAATGATGCTTGGTAGATTTTGATCAAAGATTCTTTAAGATTACCAAATTATCCTTCACTGTCTGGAAACAAAGATACAGCTTTGGGATGTGACAAATATAGATCCTTTTTATTGCCAACTCGTACTTGAGAAATAGGAATTTTATTTCACTTCCTAGTTGTAGCATTGGCTCAGCTACATTGAATTTTAGTGGAAAGGGATGAGTCATTTCCAGTTTACCCATATGGGTCAGAATATCTGAACATTCTTTAGAAGTGGAACTATGAAAATCAAAGTAAGAGGTGATAATGATGAGGGTGCCAACATCTTAATCCTTGTCTTTTATGAAATTGCTTTAGATACTGAACTAAAGTTGTGTGGGTTGTATGGGTCAATTCTGCATTGAGATAATTCTAAAACAGGTTTTGTTTAGAAAGCCTTATTGAATATACACTACTCCATACAATGAATGTTAATCCAAGATTTAATTATGATCACTTTGACTCTAAGAAATAAGCTCTACTCTTATCAGATTTATTAATTGGTTGGTTAGATTCAGATTCAGAGGAATGGGAAGTGTTTCTAAGAAAGTATGTATCTGGAATAAATAAGATTTCTCTTTTTAGGAGAAGGTGGATGACAGGGAAGAAGAAACAGAACGAGTCAAAGAGCATTTTTTAAAGCATTACCAATACTGAGGTAATGAGTTGTTCTGGCAAATTACATGCACTGTGTCTATCACAGGAGATGAGTATGTCCAGGCCACACACTTTCCTTTTCCTCCTAATGTGTATTTATTTTTGGTCAAATTTACTAAAAGCTATTAATCTTACCATCCTGTGATCTAGCCAATGAACTCAGGGACAATATGTTTGTCAATAGTGCTGTTCATCTATCAGAAAAAAATGTTAAAGTACCTTTGGGCCTGGAACCCCTGGGCTTCCTGGAAGGCCTGATGAGCCCTTGGCTCCTCGAGGACCTGGAGACCCCGCCAGTCCCGTTCTTCCTGGGCTGCCTCTGGTGCCCTAAGAAATAAGATATAAAAATTGGGGCATTCCCTAAAAATCCATCCAGAGGCTCAGTATATGTAGGAGGGGTTGGTCTTCTGAAAGGCTGCTGTTGACACACGGCCCAGGTTTGAGAGTTATCCTGGGCTTCTTTCCCAAATAAGTGAAATATTCAAGTAATGTTTTGACTCACCTAAAGTCTCTAATTATAGTTAATGTAATGGTCCGAGGTATGTAAAATGAAAATACTGAGGCAGTATAGTCTATCAGTACCTTCTGACTTAAACAGCCTCGGTGTAAAGTATGTGTGTTGTATTTTAACATTCTGTATTGTACTCTGAGTATGCATGACAACTCTAATAACTGATTAATATTTCCTTAAGAAAAATATTCTATGGATATTAACTAGACCTATTGTGGTGATCATTTCTCAATATGCACATACATCGAATCATTATGCTGTATATCTGAAACTAATATAATATTTTATGTCCCTTACATAGATTTCAATTTAAAAAAAGACTAAGAAATTTTTAAAAAAGTTTGAGCGGTTCATTTGTTAGCTCAGCATGGAAAATCACTTATTGATATGACTTAAATCATGTCCTCAAAGTAAACTTGCTTGAGATTATTAGCCTTGCGGCAAGAACAATGGCCTGGAATGTTAAAGACTGAAGCAGCATCCGTAGCCAATTAAAAAACAAGGCAAATGTTTTTGAGTGGTTTTCCTTGCCTCTTGACGAAGCATTAGATGCTACCAATACTACTCAGTTGTTTCTTTGGGGAGTCAGTGCTGTCCTGAAGTGACTGAAGAACTAACTTATGTGAATAGTTTGTAGATTGACCATAGGTGAGAATGTTTTCAAAGAATTTAAAACACTAAATCAGTACAACCTCAAGTGGAATCTGCTCAAATGTGATAAAACTGATAGCAATGCAAAGGGAGACGATTTATTGAACAAATTCACAAAACTTGTGAAAATGTAAGGTATTTAAAGCTATGGATATTCATTGTATTATTCACCACCAGGTACACTGAGGAAAACACTCAGATCTAGCATGTGTTTTTGAACCAGTAGCGTTAACAGTGAATTCCATTGACTCTTGCAACCTTCATCTATTCTGTGATATTTTTTTGTGAAAATAGAAACGGAATATCCTAATTTTCTCTATCACACAGCAATCTGATGGCTTAGCAGGGATAAAGTTTTATTGATATATTTTGAGAATGAGATTGAAATGTTTTTGAACGGGAAGAACCACCCTCAACCTCTATTATTTAATAATGAATGGCTTTAGAAACTAGATTTTGCTGCAGACTCTATAATGTTTATCAATGAATTTAACTTAAAATTACAAGGCAAAACAATATCTACATGTGAAACATATACTTTGGTAGTCATTTCTTTTTCTTTTCTTTTTTTTTTTTAAGGGTGAGGGCAGGGGCAGAGGCAGAGGGAGAGCGAAAATCTTAAGCAGGCTCCATGTCCAGCACAGAGCCCAATACAGAGCTTGATCTCACAACCCTGAGATCATGGCCTAAGCCAAATTCAAGAGTTGAACACTTAACTGACTGAGTCACCTGGGCGCCCCAAGTAATTTCTTTTTTTTTTTTAAGTCATTTTTTTTTTTTAAAGTAATCTCTATACCCAACATGGAGCTTGAACTCACAACATCAAAATCAAGAGTCACATGCTCTACTGACTGAGCCAGCCAGGCACACCACGGTAAAGTCATTTTGATGACAATTAATGTTTGAATCACAAGTAACGTCAAGCAACTTTATACATTTCCTGTGGTGTCAAAAATTAAAATGGTAAGTGAGATCTTCATTTCCCACACAAATTTGCAGTGGGTAGATTTTCTGAGCTCAACTTCTTTCAATAGCATTTTTTAGCACTAGAGGGAAGAAATCTCTATACCTCAAAATCCATTCAACTGTGCAGCTGAAGAGTTCCCACCTAACAGTTCAACTAGAAATGCTAATATACAATGTAACGACATGCTAGAAGGCCAATAATCAAGAGAAGAATCAAACAGCATTTTATAAATTCCTTCCAAGTAATTAATATGCACAATTAAAATCATATGTTCATGAATTTGGCAGTACCTATCGGTGTGAAAAGAATTTTCAAAGATAAAATATGGAAAACATGGAAAATCTCATTATAGGTCAGCATTAACAAATAAAAAGAAAATTTTGATGACAGGAAACTGTAATAAGCTAAATATTATCTCTCCTCCCACAAATCATTCTATTTTTTCTCATTAGTAGACTTGTATTACAAAAAAATTATACTATATTATTGTATTTTAAATTTCATAAAGAAAAATTTTGTGAAAAATATTTTCTCTCGTTACATAAGTTCTTAAATAATACCCTTAATTTTGCCTCTTGCTTTACAAAGCCTAAAATAGTTACTAATATTTACAGAAAACATTTGCCAACCCCTATTTTAGAAGATGACTGCTACTTTCTGAGTTGATTCCTGGGATACTAAACTGGGGTGTGCAATCATTCTTCTAGGCATTCAGCAAATATTTGATTATGATATAGAATATCATTTATGTGAAAGGAAGGTACCATGGGAAGCCCTATGAGGAATACAAATATAAATAAAATATGGTTTTTGTTTTCAGGAAGCTTAAAATTAAGTGAAAAAGATAAAATGTAATATATAAATAAGTTATAATAAAGACAAATATTTTTAAAATTGCCAGACGAGAAGAGAGATACAAAGCAAATACTAGAAGGGTCCCCTTGGTGCTAATCAAAAAAGGAATTACTGAGAAAGTAGAGTAGAACAAGATCATAAGATAAAGATATTGCTGGGGCCCCTGGGGGGCTCAGTCAGTTAAGAGTCCGACTCTTCATTTTGGCTCAGGTCATGATCTCAGGGTTGTGAGATCGAGCCCTGCATTAGAGCCCCGGCTCTGCACTGAGCATGGAGCCTGCTTGGGATTCTCTTTCCCTCTCCCCTTACCACCACCCCCCCCCCCCACATATGCTTTCTCTCTCTCAAAAAAAAAAAAAAAAGATAAAGATATTGCCCTTAAAGTTACAAATGTGATAGGAGAGGTGATTTTATCTCTTACTATTTCTCTGTATTAGTGGCTCTCAATATACATAAGGAACAATTATGAGGACAAAATCCTCATTGGGGGAAGGTAAAAGGGAGGGGAGAAAGAGACAGAAGGACAATAGGGGAGAGAGTGAGAAGAGGGAGGGAAAGAGAGAGAGAGACAGAAAGAGAGGGAGGAAACAGGGCAGGGTACAGAGAAAAGAGAGTGAGAGAGAGAGAGAGATAGAGGGAGATGGATCCACATTGTGGACTTAAGATTCAGGTGGTATGGTTCTCCCCATGTTGCTTGCATCATTAACATAAGTGCACTAATCTCTATTTCCTTCCCCTTGCGACATGAACTTGAGAACCCTGGATTCATGTAATCTATCCTATTTCTTTCCCCTTGCCACACAAACCCTGGATTCATGACATGGTGTCATTTTAGAAATCATCAATGCAAATGAGAGCAAATCCAGTCATAGTCATCTGAGACTTTAGGATATACAATTTCAAAAATGTTCAATGAAGACATGGCTGTTATACCAATGACCAGGTCTCTAATAGGAATATGACTTTACAGAAAAGGCAAGTCTCAAAAACAAAATTCTGATAAACAGTGTCCTCCCCACTAAAAACAAAAGCAGGTGAGAAACCTAAAGAAACCAACAGCTTGCAGAAAAGGAAGGGTATGTAAGCAAGGGAAAAAACAAAACAAAACAAAACAAAACATAGAGACCTAGGTCAATATATAGATTAGTTCCAGAGTTAAACTAGGTGGAAAGTAGATCAGTGTAAGGATTTTTTTTTAATTTTTTTAAATTTTATTTTTATTATGTTATGATAGTCACCATACGGTACACATCATTAGTTTTTGATGTAGTGTTCCATGATTCATTGTTTTTGTATAACACCCAGTGCTCCATGCAATACATGCCCTCCTTAATACCCATCACTGGGCTAACCCATCCCCCCACCCTCAGTGTAAGGATTAAAAAAAAAAAGGTGGATTGTCTTGCAAGGCTGTGAACATCCTCTCCTTGAATGTATTACAGAGGTAACAGATGCCAGAGGAGAGGATACCACAGGACAGATTACCCTACACAGTTTTAGGATACCTCAACATTCTGGAATTCTAATGTAGTAGCACTTCACTTATAATTTTAGGCAATTTTTTAAGACCTTTATTCACCAACAGGAAAAAAATGTATCTTTTGGGTGATTCATGGACAATAGACATTCAGATATGGCTGAACACTCCTGAAGTCAATAGGTATTTTTAGCTGAGAATAAAAGGACCCTAAGACTAGTCCTTAGGGTTAACTGAAAACTAGAAACTTTACTTGCAGTGCTATCATACATTTAACAGAGCACAGTGAATATGTTCCAAGTCATTTACTGTTCATGTTGGTTTCTTAGAGAGAAATTTGAGGATAGTAGCAGAGTGTTCTGGACAAAGTTCCAAACAATGTTTCATACAAGTAGAGAACAAATATTTCTTATTATGAACACAAAGATGGGTGAGTAATTTTGCTTTCAAGAGAAACAGATGCTAATGCCTAGGCATTCTTCCCCGTGTCTTCTAAATGATTTGTTTAAAACCCATCAGCAAAGAGTAAGTCATTCTGAGCAAATTTTTAAAAGTAAATAAAATCATTTAATTTATTCATAAATGCTGAAACCAATGAACAGTTTACCCGAGTCTTAAAAAAAGTTAATAGTATGATAATAATACATGATGTCTCATGGCTAGAGACTGCTATTATCTTCAGATAGGAGTCAGATTCCCTGGTGAGTAAGTTTTTTTTAATTAACATATAATTGACATATAATATTATGTAAGTTTAAAGCCTACATATTGTTGTTTTGGTACTTTATGTTTATGTATTACAATGTGATTATTACAGTAGTGTTAGCTAATACCTTTATTATATCACATGTTTATAATTTCTTTTTTGTGCTGAGAACAGTTAAGATTTAGTCTGCTAGCAACTTTGAAATTTACAATATGGTATTGTTGACTATAATCACTATGTTGTGCATTAGATCTCCAGAACTTATTTATTTACTAGTTGTAAGTCTGTACCCTTAAGTTGGTTTTCAACTCTGCAGGAAGTATCAATTTTGACTGGACTGAAACTGGTGTCTGCTTGGGTCAGTCAGTAATCAACAATATTAGCCACAACAAGAGTTACTTTTTATTGTCTTCTGTGTATCAGAAACCATAATGGTAAAGAGAGAGAGAGAGAAGGAGAGAAGGAGAGAAGAAGAGAAAGAGAAAGAAAGAAAGAAATGGAAAGAAAGAAAGAAAAAGAAAGACAAGAAAGAAAGAAAGAGAGAAAGAAAGAAAGAAAAAGAAAGAAAGAAAGAAAGAAAAAGAAAGAAAGGAAGGAAGAGAGGGAGGGAGGAAGGATAAAGAAAGAAACTACAATGGTAATATGGTTGTATTATTTTATTTAATCTGTCAGTGAAGGAAAGAAGAGGGACCTCCTTATCTTTCACTTTGACTTCCCTGTGGGGAAAGGAAAGAAGGGTGTGTAAGCATATACATGTTTATGTATAAAACTGCCTTTTTTCTGGAACTGGGGGTGGAAAATGGAGTTATCTGCATACATTTAGAGGACAGAAAGAGAAAGATTTTGGAACAATGATGACTAGTTTGTATATGATAGTGGAACATAACAAAGTGAATGTCACTCTGTTACTCCCTAGGCCCCTTAATTTAGTTGTCTTAATTTCATTAGAATTGAAACAAATATAATAAGGAATAAGTAACAAAGAAATAAAATTTGTTAAATACAGGCAACAGTAGAAATCCACATTTTAAAGTAGATTAACAAAGGAAAACCATCTTTAAAACTATGTTGAATGAAAAGAAAAATATATATATTTTTAAAGATTTTATTTATTTATTTGACAGAGAGATACACAGCGAGAGAGGGAACACAAGCAGGGGGAGTGGAAGAGGGAGAAGCAGGCTTCCCGCCGAGCAGGGAGCCTGATGTGGGACTCGATCCCAGGACCCTGGGATCATGACCTGAGCCGAAGGCAGACGCTTAACGACTGAGCCACCCAGGCGCCCCAGAAAAATATTTTTGATGTTAATTTTGATTTCTCAACAGCAGAATGATAAATTTAAAATGACACTAAACTTCAAATTAGTTGATTTTCTTTAAAGTAGCACCTTGAAAATTACTAGAAAGTTTTTTCCTTTCCCTATTTCCAAGCATCCTCTGTGCTCATAGCATTATGTTTATATAGTTATTTACTATGTGAGAAAATAGCAATTAAAATTAATTTACTTTCTATAGTACAAAAAAATATGTATGATGCCCTGAATTTTTTTTTGCATTATTAGGCAATGTAAGTACTGCATTTTTTGTTAAGCCAGCAAACCAATGAGTTATAAAAGTAATGCTTTGCTTCCTTTATTCCAAGCAACTAAAAACACTTCTGTTTAAATAAGGATTTCTTATTTTATTTGGTTTACTAAATATATCCCCCCTAGGAAAGAATTGGCTGTTTAAAAAATGTGGGATAGTAATTATTAGGTGATTATATGCAAGGCTATATTATATAAAAATAATGTAGCATTCATAACATTTTCCTTCAGTGCCAGTCATAAGTAATGTGGCCAAATGCTAGAAATAAGATTTATGAATGAGCTGTGCACTCAAGTCAGGAGGTAACTTTAGTTTTGAATCTCTAAACATATTAAAGCTTATGGAACTTGGAGCAGGGTTGAGACAAATCATAGAGTAGTGGAGACAAGTCAGGTCTGCTTGATTTAGGTCTATTCCCAAGAGTATACAAAACTAACTCTTGTTCAGCCTTAATGAATACAGGCATTTCAACATTGTATTACCTCACCAAAATTATTTCTACATTTCCATTAGAACTACTGTTGGTTTACCAGTCTTGCAAAATGGACAGTGCAAATGTCACTCTAATATCAGGCAAAATTAATGTATCTTATAAAATCTCCTTTACTCAGGTTTTAATCTATAATCCAGGACTAACAGGGACTGGAAGAGGGTATTTCATTTATACTTTGGCTCTTAGACATGTCTAGGCTCACACTACTATGAAGAAATAAACGACCATCTTTTATTTCAAAAATAACAAATCTATATCCATACTCTTATTTGATCCTCTGATAATCCTGTGAACATGCTAATTCTTTCCTAACTGCAGGTTTTCCCATTTTGGTTCCTTTACATAGTATGTTTTGTTCCTCATTCTTTATATGCCTAGCTCAGTCTTACCTTCTCAAGGGAGATATAGATAACTATATCCAAGTATGACCTCCTCCATGAGGCCTCCACTGTCTACTCCATCTATAATCTATCTCCCACATGCTCTATCTCAAAACACTATTTATTTCTTTCATAGCACTTAGCACAATTTGGAATTAACTGATTTCTTTATATATGGACTACTAACCAATTACTGGGCTGATTCATATTATATAATGAATTCTTTTTCTTTTTTTTTTTAGGTCAAAAATGGTCAAATGTCAGTATGCCTGGGTGGCTCAGTTGGTTAGGTGTCTGCCTTCAGCTCAGGTCATGATCCCAGGGTCCTGGGATCGAGTCCCGTATCAGGCTCCTTGCTCAGTTGGGAGCCTGCTTCTCCCTCTGCCTGCCGCTCTCCCTGCTTGTGCTCTGTCTCTCTCTCTCCGACAAATATATAAACAAAATATTTTTAAAAAATGGTCAAATGTCAGACATTTCTTGCTGTTCCATGTATGTTTCATGGAGGCAGTTCTTTGTCTATCTTGTTCAGTGCTATATTCTCTAACTCCTGGCTAATATTAAGCACTGAACAAATATGTTGAATGAATGAATGTTAGCTTAACCATGGATATCCATTATTACGGGAAGATGATAATAGCAATAAGGGCATGTAGTCTGCTAAACACTTCACATACAAACCATATGAAGTAGGTATTATTACATTCCTGTTATAGATGATGCTTAAGATGTTAAGTAGCTGACACCTCTTAATTTTATTCAGGACTCCAAAGTCACAGTTATTATGCAAAGACCATTCATTCTTCAAATGTTTTTTTAGTTTCTTCTTCTTTTTTAAAGATTTTATTTATTTATTTATTTGAGAGAGAGAACGAGAGAGCGAGCATGAGTGGGGCGGGAGGGAGAGGGACAAGCAGACTCCCCACCGAGCAGGGAGCCCGATGCGGGACTCGATCCTGGGACTCCAGGATCATGACCTGAGCCGAAGGCAGACGCTTAACCGACTGAGCCACCCAGGCGCCTGTACTGAGCTTCTCCCATGGACCTGAGGCTGCTGAGTGTTAGGGCTGCAAAGATGAATACAACACAATCCCAATTCTACATGAGTTTGCCATCTTTTATTGCAGAAAGACATGAAGATATGTAACCAACAACCATATGATCTGTGCTCTGATGGAAGCAGTGTATACAAGTTCAGAGCAGGGATGCTTAACTCTGCCTGGAGAGTCCAAAGAAGAGTGTCTGAAGGAGGTAACAGTTCAGTTAAGTCCTGAAAGAGCAAGAAATTGTTCATCCTAAAGTTAGAGAGAAAGATGGAAGAGCTTTCCAA
Organism: Mirounga angustirostris; assembly: GCF_029215605.1. Taxonomy (NCBI): domain Eukaryota; kingdom Metazoa; phylum Chordata; class Mammalia; order Carnivora; family Phocidae; genus Mirounga; species Mirounga angustirostris. Next base: position 119,209,014 of record NW_026991712.1, on the reverse strand, counting down.
GCAGACGGCATAAATGACATGTACAAAGGCATGAAAGTAAGGAAAATATACAGAATTTGGGGGAAAAACCTAATTAAGCATCGCTGAGTAGGTATAGCATAGTGGTTAAGAACACAGGCTCTGAATCTAGATTGCCTGATTTTGAATTCTGGCTCTATTATTTGTTGTCTATGTGGCCTCAGGCAGGTTACTTAGTCTCTCTGAGTCTCACCTTCCTTTTCTGTAACCTAGAGATAATAACTATACCTACTTCATGGGGGTTTTTGTGAGGATTAAATAACTTCATACATATTCAGCACTTTGAATAGTGCCTGGCACATAGTAAGCTTTTAATAATTGTTAGCTGTCATCATGACTGAAATGCACAGCAAATGTGAGGTGAAAGGTAGAATATAAGACTGGAAATGTAAACAGAGACCAGATAATGAAGATCAACATTCCACAAAGAGTATGAACTTTATTGGACTGGGAGTCACTGAAGATTCAACTAGGAAAGTTACATCCTTTAGCAAATCTTTCATTTTGTTGCTAATAAGCAGCCAAACAGACTGTGTTTTGTCTGTTCTGGAAGCGTTCCTAATGAGCAGTAAATGGGCCAAAACAAGCAGCAGGGGGAAGAGGGAGAAAGTAGCAATCAGGATAAGCCATAACTGGAAATCACCCTCTTAATAATCAAGAGTTGACAGGATCTGCTGAACGTAGATCTGGCAAATGCAAGTATGTTTCTTTCTCCAAAATACTGTGAAGAAAAAAATGAATCTTCTCAGAAACAGAAGTTTCTTTAGTATGATTAGCTCACAGGCTAGAGAGCACAACAGATGGGTGGCAGGGCTGCTGGTGTTCCTAACAGAGGCTTCCATGGTGGTCCTGCTACTCTGTGCTTGGACTATGAGTGGGCTGATGAAGTGTGTTTTCCCTCTTATACTGGACACAATCCACAGTGGAAAACTCAAGACTTTCGATGTTCTTTTAGGACAAGCATCTCATTTTCTACAACACTTAAGCCTGTGTTCACCTGACAAAGTGCAAAGTCAAGATTGAAAGGCCTTCATTTGTCTTAAGTCAGGATTTAGGTTGTTTCTTTCCCTCTTTTCCAATAACCAATTTTATTAGTTGCAGCAATAAAAAATAAAAAGACTGGTAAGCCTTCATTTTGATGACAAATAGATTTACGATCTTTGCAGAGAAAAGTTGTTTTCCTTTTTCATAAGTGATTGAGGCACTACAGAAGTCCAACTCGATGAAAACAGCATGGTAGACTCATTTACTACAGATGTGCTAAGTTGACTAGTCTCAAAACACTCATTTATACAGAAGGAAATTCACACAGGCAACTGTGAGCCTCCCCAATACTGTCCTTCAGTTATAGTGACATGACTTCGAAAAAACACTGAAACTGTGGAGTGAATATGCCAAGAATTCTTTAACTCCTCGGCCACATCAAAAAAAGAAAGAACATTGTTTAGGAAAATCAGGCAGTTGCATAATGCTAGAAATCCCAGAATAAATATTTTTCTCAGTGGAAAAATCCAGCAGTCTCTAAAGGTAAGCCAAGAAACACCACGGTGCCATGATTTAAAAAAAAAAAAAAAGACCAATGGAAAGATGTCCTTATCCGTTGTTGAAAATATTCCAGGGAATATGCTAGTATTTAGAGACTGTGTTACTTTCTCTTAATTAGTTTTTCTATTGCCATAGTAAGTTTCAGAAATAAATAGAAATCATTTTACCTAGTGACTAGTTTAGCCATTGTTATCTAATGTCACTGACCAGACTAGTTCCTTATAAAGTATCACCATTCTAATTTCATATCATATATTCTACAGGAAACAGAAACATTTGTAGAAAGTATTTCCGTATTCATAAATACTAATAGCATGTGTAAACTTTGGGGTTCAAAAGGGGATTCCTCAAGGGAAAGTTATTTTTTTTTTATTTTGATGGATACAAAACACTTCAATATTTATGACATCCTGATATTCAAAGTATGCATGTGAAATTTTTCTAACTTATTCTTTGAAAATGCTAAAAGTAGGAGATGAATTATGATCTGATACCTAATTTCTTACTAATGGCAATAGCAGATACCATTCAACTTCATGGCCCTAGGCGATATACTGCAGCAATATTCAACATTATTGTAATTCACATCAATTTCTTTCATCACAAAATTCCATGAGATTTTTATACTAGCTCTATATAAAGGGACACGTAGCTCAGAATCTGTTTTTTAAAAATGACTGCCCAGTTAGAAGTAGAATAGTTTCAGAAGTGGAACTAGAATGTGCATGTTTTATGGTCTAATTTATACTCAGATTCTCCTTTCTCTTGATTATGTCTTCAGACTCTCATCTCTACTAGGTCCATCTAGCATTTAAATGTGCTCAAGTTTCTCTCACTTCAAAATAACTTCTACTTTAATTTCAGTTTCCTCTCTAGTTATTGCCCTACTTTCTCTTTGAGAGTCGAATTTCTCCATTGAATTGTCTGAATATCTGATTTCCTCACTGTCCACTCTCCTCAAGCTCTGCAATCCTATTTCTGCCCCCACCAATCAGATCAAATGGCTATTTGCTAAAGTTACGGATGACCTCCATATTCTAAAATATAATGGTTATAATTTTATCTTTTTTAGATTTTGGTACCAGTCAGGGTCCTTATTTGCAAACATCAGAAACCAATTCTGGATAATTTAAACAGAAAATTTACTGAAAAGTCATTGAATAGCTTATAAAATCACAGGTAAATCCAGAAAGCCTGGTTTTGAAAATGCACAGAATTGAAGGAAGCTTAGGCAGCCAGAGTTTGGACACTGCATTGTGCATCACTGTGGCTGCTGGACATGGACTCTGGTCACCCCTGGAAACTGAGTACTACTGATGTTACTGCCACTGCCACTAGAAGAGAATCTCTATTATCCCTGCTTCTGCATATCACAAACTCCCCAGCCAAAGGTCTTGGTGGACACAACTGATTGGTTCGGCCTAAGTCATGGGCCTATATCCCTGTTTCAAGGAGGAACTGGAAGGTGAGAGTCTAGAATTTGACTTCTGTAGAAAGTGGCCTCTCACTGGGGCACCTGGGTGGCTCAGTGGGTTAAGCATCTGACTTGATTTTGGCTCAGGTCATGATCTTAGCGTTGTGAGATCAAGCCCCGTGTTGGGCTCCAGGCTCAGCAGGGAGCCTGCTCGAAGATTCTCTCTCTCTCCCTCTGCCCCTCCCCCCACTTGCAGTCTCTCTCACTAAAATAAATCTTTAAAAAGAAAAAGGAAAAAAAGTGGCCTCCCCCAACAAGATCAAACAGAGAGTAAACACATTTATAAACATAAAAATGAGGTTAAGATGCTGAGTAGCCAAAAAAACAGAAGCAAAATTAAAGAATACATGTCCAACACAATCTCTCAGGATTATTAAATATAGTTGATAACTTCCTCTTTGAAATATTTTTTGCTAAGTTTCCATGACATTATATTCTTTTTCTCCTATCTATTATGATCACTCCCTGTCAGTCTCCTTTGTAGTCTCCTCATTCTGCCTTTACCCGACTTCTTTTTTTTAAATATTTTATTTATTTATTTGACAGAGAGAGAGACAGCGAGAGAGGGAACACAAGCAGGGGGAGTGGGAGGGGGGAAGCAGGCTTCCTGCCGAGCAGAGAGCTCGATGTGGGGCTTGATCCCAGGACCCTGGGATCATGACCTGAGCCGAAGGCAGATGCTGAACAACTGAGCCACCCAGGCGCCCCCTTTACCTGACTTCTAAGTGATGGCATTCCTCACAGCTTGATACTGGACTTTCTTTCCATTGTTTACTTAATATTAGTATTTTTCTTCATTTGTTCCCCAAATCTATTCTCTGCTTCTTCTCTATCTTGCTATTTGTCCTGGGAATTTGACCTTCATGGACTGCATCACCTGGGTTCCCTTGTCCTCTGTTGACTTTCAGTTGAGGTTGGCCAATGGGCTACATATCACTAGGATATTAGAGGAGGGAGGGGTACTACATTTATTTCTCCCATTTCCTCCTGGCTTTGACATTCTGTCAGTGGCTGGGTTACTTTCAACTATAGCTCCTGTGAGGTGCTCCTTTTCCGACAGCTCCAGCTCTCAACTGGAGTCTCAACTTGACATTATTTCTTTCCTTTAACCTTTCAGCTCTAAGGGCAGTAACCACTTTCTACTGTTGATAGTCTCTGGATTCCCCCAACATCCCTCTTGACTGTCTTAACCCTGTCAACATTTCTGTAAATATTCTCTTCAATATTCAAAAGTAGGGTATTTCATCTACTTTCTAACATGACCGATTAAGTACATTTTTGTACACTAAGGACTCTCACATTTATATCTGACCTCCTCTCTGAGCTCTAGGCTAGAATATTTAATTGCCTACTTAACATCTCCATCTGGATCTTATAACCTTGCCCATAAAATCTGGGTCTCCTTCAGTGTTTGCTTTTTTTTTAGGGATGGGCACTATGATGCACTGAGTTAGAAATTCATACAAGTTAGAAATTTGGAAGTTATCCCTGATATCCATCTCTTTTCCTTACCTCCCATAATCAAATATCAAGTCTTATAAAAGCTACCTCCTAAATACTACTAAATCCACCCACTTCTTTCCATTTCCACTTCACTAGTCTAGTCCAAACCATGGACATATGTAGTCTGGAATACTGCATTACATAGTCTTCTTATTAGTCTCCTGCATCTACTCTTGCTCCTTTCAATCCATTTTCCATAATGAAGCCAGAGGGAGTCCTTTAAAAATGTAAAATTGGACAATGTCCCTCAATAGGGTCCTACTGTCTTCAGATAATGCTCAATATCCTTAATATGTCCTTCAACATGCACCATGATGTGGTTCCTGTATACCTTAATGGATTAGGTAATCTACATCTTGCTACATCTTGCTCATTAAACTTTAGTCACAATTGCTCTTGTTCTGGTACTTCAAACATACTAGGTTCTTCCTAGATTTTTCTATGCTGTTGTCTCTGCATAGAATGTTTCTTTCTGGCTTTCCTCACCCACAATAATCATTCCTAATTTACTAACTACTTATTGTTCAATGTCATCTCTCTCTCCCTACCCCCTCATTTCAAGCTACTTTACTGAGGTATAAATGACATAAAGTAAATTACAAAGTATATAATTTGATAAGTCAGCATAAAGGATTTCACACATCTGTGAAAACATCATCATAATCAAGATAACAGATCCGCCCTCTCCTCCAAAAGTCTTACCCTGTCCCTTTGTAAGCCCTCCTTCTCACACCTCCCTATATACACTCCATGTATAGGATACCCCCGATTTGCCTTCTGTCACTACAGATTAGTTTACAATTTCTTGAATTTTACATAAGTAGAATCATATAGTATGTGCCTTTTATGGGTCTGTGGTTTTTTTTTCAAGTAGGCTCCGCACCCAGCATGGAGCCCAATGTGGGGTTGAACTCATGACCCTGAGACCTCAAGACCTGAGGGGCTTGACTCAAGACCTGAGCTGAGACCAAGTCGGATGCTCAACCTACTGAGCCACCCAGGCACCCCTATCTGCTTTTTTTCACTCAGCATATTTGAGATTCATTCATGTTGCAGCATGTATCAGTAGCTCATTCTTTTTATTGCAAACTAATATTTCATTGTACATATGTACCATAGTTTTTTTAGCCAGTCACTTTTTGATGAACATTTGGGTCATTTCCATTTTGGGGCTATTACAAAGATAAGTGCTATAAATATTCATGGACAAGTTTTTGTGTGGACATATGTTTTCATTTCTCTTGGCTAAGAGTAAAAAGGCTGAGTCCTATGATAGGTATATGTTTAATGTTTTAAGATACTGCCAATGCCAAAATTAACATCTTAATAGTATTAAGTGTTCTGACCTGTGAACATAGTATATATACCACTTGTTTAGGTCTACTTTAATTTTTGTCAGAAATGCTTTATAGTTTTCAGCATATAGCTTTGTACTTTTTGGGGGTCAAATTATCCCATTTTGGTACTATTGTAAGTACTGTTTTTTATTTTTATTTTTTTAAAGATTTTATTTATTTATTTGTCAGAGAGAGACAGAGCACAAGCAGGGAGAGTGGCAGGCAGAGGGAGAAGCAGGCTCCCCGATGAGCAGGGAGCCCGATGTGGGACTCGATCCCAGGACCCTGGGATCATGACTTGACCTGAAGGCAGCTGCTTAACCGACTGAGCCACCCAGGCACCCGTAAGTACTGTTTTTTAAATGTCACTTTCTGAATGTTCATTGTTAGTATATAGAAATACAATTCAAATTTGTATATTGATCTTACATCCTCCAACTTTGCTAAATTTACTTAATTTTTTTGGTAGATTCTTAAAGATTTTCTACGTAGATGATCATGTTGTATATGAATAAAGACAGTTCTATTTCTTCCATTTCAATCTGGGTGGGTTTTATTTCTTTTTATTACCCTGACTAGAACCTGATTGCATTGATTAGAACCTCCAATACAGTGTTAATGTGTCATTTAGATGTAAGAGGGTAATACAGATATCTGTAGGCATATGAGGCCTCAGAAGGTTTGTCTCACAAATACCTACATTGGAAATACTTTTTGGAGGAAGTACTGAAATAACAAAAGAAACAAATTCAAGAGATTCTATAAAGGTTATTGAAAGTAATAGTGATAAAATAGCTTAATTAAGTTTACTACTCAAAAAAGAAGCAATGGAAATAAAAACAGAAAGTAAATGCGTAAAAACTTAAAGTCAGGGGCACCTGGATGGCACAGTCAGTTAAGCGTCCGACTCCTGGTTTTGGCTCAGGTCATGATTTCAGGGTTGTGAGATCAAGCTCCGCGTGGGGCTCTATGCTCAGTGTGGAGTCTGTTTGAGACTCTCTCTCCCTCTGCCCCTCCTCCTATGCTCACGCTTTCTCTCTCAAATAAATAAATCTTTTTAAAAAAAACCTAAAAGTCAAAGTTCAAGGCAATATAAAAAAATGATGAAGGCAAAGAGTAGTTTATAGAAACAAAAGGAAATGAGAGCACACACAAAAACTTATTTTGTTAGAGAGAAGATACAGATAGTGATATTTTAACAAATCAATACAGTTAAATACATACACATTTGGTTTTAAGTTTGGTGCAACTGCTACAAGAACATCCACCAAAAAAGAAAGGGCAACTTTGCAACAATTCTAAACAATGTCAGTGATAAAACAGTCTTTCCCATTAGTGCTGCTATCATCACGCTTATTTAGTTGGGTGTGGCTAATGGAACATCCTGGCAGGGGATTGGAGGTCAGGGGAAGACTGAAATCTGCAGCAGATTCAGGATGTCATGTCAGCTACCTCGCTATTTGCATCTTATGATTGAGCAAGGATAATATCCAATAAGGACCATAATTGTATATATCTTATAAGATTATTAGCCTATCTAATGGGAATCAAGAAAGAAAGAAAAAAAAACAAAAAAAAAGAAAGACAAGTAAAATACAGAATCAAGATGGAAAATATTCTTAGTGGAGAAATTTTAGATGCATCCTCTACGATCTACAGCAGAAGGATGTTCACTATTGCTGCTACTGTTCAACATAGCACTGAAGGTCCCTGCCAACTTATGTGGAAGGAAAAAGAAGTGAGTGTAAGAAAAGAGATCAATCTGCCATTATTTGAAGATGATATTATCTACCTCAAAAACCCAATAGAGTCACAAAAGGAAATTATTAGAAATTTTTAAGAATCCAGTTGTATAGAATATATCCTGAATCAGTAACATTTATTTAAACTAGTAGTAACTGGGGGCGCCTGGGTGGCATAGTCAGTTAAGAATCTGATTCTTGGTTTTGGCTCAGTCGTGATCTCAGGGTCATGAGATTAAGCCCTATGACAGGCTCCATGCTCAGCATGGAGTCTGCTTAGATTCCCTCTCTCTCCCTCTGCCCCTCCCTACCATGCTCTCTCTCTCATCCTCTAAAATAAATACATAAATCTTAAAAAAAGAATTGTATAAATAAATACAATAAACTAGCAATAACTAACTAGAGAATAAAATAATACATAAGGCCTTTATTAAGGGGCAATATTGCATATTGATAAGAGCAAAGAATATGGAGTTAGGCTGCTTTTGTGGCAATGAGACAATGAAAGTGACCATCTCTCAGTGCCTCAGTATGTATGTATGTATTTTTTTTTAAATTGGGGTATAGTTGACCTCAGTTTCTTCATGTATAAAATAAGGATCATAATTGTATGTATCTTATAAGATTATAAAGATTAAGTGAGTCAATACAGTCAAACACTTATCATGGTACCTGATACATACTTAGCATTATATGAATTTTTGCCATTATTATTTTGGAGCTATTCTATTATAGCACAATAAAGATGATAAAAATAAATATTTGCTCTCTTTTATTGGATAACTACAGTGATAAGATATGAATTTTCTCCCAATATATTTATGAATTCAAGGCAAACCCAATGACAATTCAAATTTTCGTTATGTTTTTAGAGAAACTCAGCAAATCTAATCTCAAATGTATGTGGTAGAAGTATAAAGAAGGGGGACTTGCTCTATTAAATATGAGGACACATTACAAAGCCATAGAACAAGAACAGTGTGATAATACAAACAGACCAGGGGGCAGCCAATTTTTTCTGTAAAAGGGCCAGAGAGTAAATATTTTAGATTTTGTGAGGCTATTGGTCTTCGTTGCAACTACTCAACTGTGCTTTGTAGTGCAAAAGCAGCTGTATGTAAACAAAACACTGTGGCTGTGTGCCAATAAAATTAATTTATGGATACTGAAATTTACGTTTCATGTAGTTTTCACACATGACAAAACCTTCTTCTGTTTATTTTTTTCTACCATTAAAAATGTAACAACCGGCTTAGCTCATGGGCCACACAAATATAGATCCATCTGGTTCATCAGGTGTAGTTTGCTGATACCCAGAATGGAATGCTGATATAGACCATGTATAAATGAGAACTTAAATAGAGTTGGTTGGATGTTTTCTGTTTGTTTTTGAGATCCAGTCCCTGCCCTTCTCCACCCCACTCTATGCTTCGGCAGGTTCTTTACCCTCTAGCTGTTGGTTAGTGACATACGAAGGGGAGGTAGATGGGAGAGAGCCCACTCTTGGTACAGGCAGAAAGGGAATATATTGTCGTTAGTGAATTTTTAAAACATTAATAACGCCTTTTTTCATCATCATATACTGGCAATTCTAAACAATGTCAGTGATAAAACGGTCCTCCCCATTAGTGCTGCGATTATCACTCTTATTTAGTTGGGTTTGGCTAATGGGACATCCCAGCAGGGGACTGGGGGTCAAGGGGAGACTAAAATCTGCAGCAGATTCGGGATGCTATGTACGCTACCTTGCTATTTGCACCTTAGGATTGAGCAACGATAATATCCAATAACAGAGGGGTCTGTGGCTGGTAGAGATACTGTATGGACCTTCTGAGAACCCCTCTGTAACAGAATCACAGCTTATATCCATAAGGTTTTGAAGATAAGCCACACCTTCCTTTGTCACGTGTAATTTCCCATCTGGAATGCAGTTCTGCCCTTGCACTGCTTAAAACTGAGTAACAGACCTTGAGACATCAGACGACTATGTGCCCGGAATTGCCCATTATGAGCCAGGTGATATCTGATCCGCTGAATCATAAAACTGGATGTGTAGCAGCAGCATTCTCCTCCTAAATGGAAATGGCCTATATTGAGACTGGGTGCCATCAGGTCCAGAAAGAGCAAACAAAATACGGAAGCAGCCAATTAAGAGTGCCATGATACCTGCTCAACTGCTTTACCTATGCTCCTTCAGCCTAGAGAACGCCCTTTCCCAGTAATGGAGGACGGAAAAGCTCAGATCTGATTTATGGACAGATCTGCACTGAACATCACCATCAGCCAGAAGTGAAAGGCTGCTACATTAAAGCCTGAAAGACATCATCAGTAAAGGGAGATCTTCCCAGCGGGCAAAACTTGGGCAATCCATATCTACGGGCAATCCATATATCCTTGTCTGGTTATTTGCCACCAAACAGCCCTGGTTGATACTCTTAGAGTCCCAACTGCCTTTTGGAATAGCCTTGAGTGCAAACAGCCTCAGCATCTGGCTTGAAGCCCCTTTCATTCTTGTCTGTTCCACGTAGGACCAGTGACTTGATTTCACGCATAATCTTTCACCCGCACAGTCAATAAAAACAGCGTGGCAGATTCTAGCAACAAGGCTTGGAGTGGCATCAAATGAAATCAGTATCTTATTTGTGTTGATTATTTTCTGTATTGGCTTTCTCTTAGCCATTAAATTACTGTCCTTTAAACATGATGCCACTATTGAGGAAGGATGTAGAGCTGTTAGAAAATGTCTATTTTCTTGCTAGAAACTAGCAGCAGGTAACAGTCACTTGCCACATTGCTGTTTTTATGCCTAGAAAACAATTTATATTTTGGTCATCTAAATCAATGTTTTCATTCCATGGAATTTTCAATCCTTTCTAGGGAGAACTTCAGGTGTCACACATTGCCAGAAAAAAAAGTTGTCTGTCACATGAACCATTAAGTAAACTGATATAAAACATAATTGATAACTTTGACCTGTCACTAATATCTGATGATTGCCTAATATACTGAATTATCTGAAATTCTTATTAAACACATTTATGTAGGATCCTGGTTTCTATTATCCATATCTGGAATGAGTATCTGAATTAGTAGTATTAGCCAGACAAGAAATGATTCCCTCTTCCTAGTAATTAAATAAATCTGTTTGCTATTAGTAGTATTTACAACTCACTTTTAAAACCATCCATCCACATACATACCACCTCCATGATCAAGCTTGTGTTCAGCAGCAAGAAATAGGATATGTTTTGAAATGTGGTTTTCTTTGTTTCAACTCTCAAAATCTTATCTAAAGTAATAAGGTAAGATTCGCTATAACATTTCCCAGTAAAACTTAATCCACAAAAATACAGACTCTCAGAACAATTCAATAAGTTTTAAAAATCCCCAACCTCATTTTTTAAAAAAGATTTTATTTATTTATTTGACAGAGAGAGAGAGCACAAGTAGGCAGAGAGCAGGCAGAGGGAGAGAGAGAAGCAGGTTCCCGCTGAGCAGAGAGCTCAATTTGGGGCTGGATCCCAGGACCCTGGGATCATGACCTGAGCCGAAGGCAGACGCTTAACCGATGGAGCCACTTGGGTGCACCCCCCAACCTCATTTTAAGACTAGGACATGGTGAGTCTGGAGAGCAGCATGAGAATGTGGGTCCAGTGCATAAATGCCCTTAAAGACAGATCTCAAATGAAAGAAAATCCTCTTTCAACCAGACTGATGTTGATGGCAGACAGAAGTCTATAAAATAACTATCTTAATTAAAAATATCAGACTGCTGTCAAAGTTTTCTAGGTCTTAATCTGTTGCTCTGATGTTCTGACATATTGCCTCCAAAACAAATAGAAGCCATGGTTAGGCTCCTTAAAAATATTCATCTTTTCAGATAGGATCTGGCTGTATTACTTCTGAAATAACTAAATTGTCTAGCTCATAGTTTCTTAATTAAATTAATTAATTAATTAGTTAATTAACTATTTCAAATGAGATAGCTCATCATAATGAAAGACGAATATTAGCTTGGGTTTGGGCTTAGGTTTAGCACCATGCTATATTTAAATAAACAAGTAGGATTGATTTAGTATTTAAGAAAAGAAAAACAGGTCCACAGATAACCACATCCAAATAGCAGAAATGTAAAAGGGTAAATATTACAGGGTTCTTGCAAGTACATGGTTTATTATTCTAATATTTCAAGTGAAACACAGCGTTAGATTAAAAAAATCTGGATTATGAAGACATTAGGGAAGGAAAGAGAAGAAATGGCTAAATGAAGACAAAATATGATTTTTAAGTTTCTGATCAAATACATAAGATAAACATTTGCATAAAAGTCAGAAAGAAGCTATATCATTGCATCACCACTAGATGAACACAGAGAAAACATTCACACAATTTTTATAAAATACTGAGGCTCTAATACTGAATTTTTGCAGAATTTCCATTGAGTTACTGCCAACCCTTAAATATTCCAAAGGTGGCTTAAGATATTTGATGAACTCAAGACATAGCCAGGTTGTGTAGTCCCTAAAATTTTGCTTCCTTATGGTTCTTATTTATATGTTTTATATGTGCAAAAATGGCATGTGTTATTTATAATACGAGTTGTTAAATATAAAATATCCAAGAGAATATACTCATTGACATTCCCTGAAGATCATAAACACAATTCCAAAACAACTATTAAAGCAGGGGTTGGCTAATCTGAGCCAATATCAAAACTAAGAAAGCCCAAATATATATGGTCTAGCAAACAGACGCTTATAAATTAGAAAGGAAAAGTAAAGAGAGATTCATTCTACTCACAGGCAGTCCCTGTTTTCCTGGTAGCCCAACTTTTCCAGAGTTTCCTGAAATGCCATCAGCTCCCTGGTATCCTTGCATGCCTTTTGGCCCAGGTAGGCCAGGAAGACCCTTGGTAGTCAAAAATTAAGTGGATTATAGAGAGATGTTGTACAAATGTTTAAATGACAAATACCTGTATATTTGGGTATATTTTTAATACCCCACCCCCGGATAAATTTTCCTGTTTCCTTAATTCTTTTTTGGATTCAACAGATCAGGTAACTGTCTTTAAAAGTTCCTTAAACAGAAATGCCAAGCTAACTAAAATGTACTGTGTAAGCTTTTGAGCTTTAGTGCAATTCTCTCATATTTTTCATTGTGCTGGCCTCTGCTCTATCCAGCTATGGAGAAAAGTCAGCTGTATCTTCACCTGTCAGTTTACGATACAGCTATACTTTACCATCAGCAAAACCTCATGTTGTGTTATTTTCTCAAGAAACAAATTATGGTCCTTTTTGTTGCCACTCCAAACTAGATAATTATACGACTGCATAAAGGTCTGAACGTTTCGTTTCTACTCTTGGGCAAGTGCATTTTATCTGTATGAATCTCTGATCTGAATGTGTTTATAATTTATGTTCATTTTCTTTTCTTTTTTTGAACCAACGCAGGACACCCAAAGTAGGCATCTAGCTCTTGGCTACGGAAGCCCAGCAGGAAGTAAGTCTTTGCTAATAAGCCAGTCAACACATATTTGCTTGGCTAGAGGAAACTGATGGCTAAGGTAAAATTAATCTTTGTTCTGCGATGAAATGATTTAAAACATTTTCTTCTAAGACTTTCTGTTCTACTTGCCAGGAAACTGAGAGGATGTGTCCTTCAATTACAATCCAGCTCATGCTTTTTGTTCATGCTTGAGGATCTCTGACCTTTGTCACCAATCATTTAGTCATATTTCAAGTTCCCTGTTTTCAGTCAGGATCAGAGAGTAAGATGAGTCCACAGAGCTCCATAACAATGGAAAATAGCATCCTTCAATTGCAGAGACTTATATTTAAACAGCAATCTTGGTTTTGAGCTAATGGTCATATTTTGTTCCCTGTGTTCCAGCTCGAGCTTAAATTTTTTTTTTGAAGACAAGCTGATTTATCCAACACTTGTCATAATTGGCCCCAAACTTTTCTGCTTGCTGAAGCTGCCAATTCTATTTAGAAAAACAAGAAAGATGAAAAGGGCCTGCTACTTACAGGAATCCCAGGTTTCCCAGAAGGACCAGGAGCTCCTTTTTTCCCCCTAGGGCCCTAAAAATGTGAAGCACAGTTGTCACTTAATTGTAATAAACCTAACTAAGCTGAAGGCATAGAAAAGAACCCTGAGGCGGGGATGCTGCAGCCAGTCCTGCCTAGTCCTGGCTAACTGTACATCACCGAGATTTCCGTTTAACTTCCCTGGGAGCCATTTTCTTTATAGGAAAATGGGAGAATTTGACCAGATAATTTATGAATTTCTATCTAGCTCCAAATTGTAGGATTTAAGAATTTAAATCTTGGCTCTAAAAGGGAATTAAATATTAGTTAATAAATGTCCATGTTTTCAGACAGGGCCTTTGTCTTCCTATTGAAAGTGGCTAAGTGCTTCACTAATTTCATAAACATTTATTGACTATTTTGTATGTGCTGGGGATGCAAAGTCAAAGTTACTGATCTCAAGGCACTCACAGTGTAGTAAGGGACATGAATCAATAGCCTAAAATGTGCTTATCTGGAAGCATGGAGAAGAACATACTTGTGAATCAAAGAAAAGATATTTATTTCCCACGGAACTCTTTGTTTTTCCATGTGTGAGATGTTTTAAATCATAATTGATTCAGCAGTAACTGGTCTGCCAGAATAGTTAGGAACTTTGCCCTTTCCGAATCATGCCATTATTCTGATGATATCCTAAAATTATTTTAAAAAGAAAAAGGTGGAAAAGAGTGACCTAGTTCACAAATAAGAAAAAGAGGCCTATTGTCATTACCAGATACATTTCTCAGAAGTCATCGGAAGTTCTCACAAACGGAATAATTCCACCAAAATGGGATGTTACGTTATTCAAATTTGAAGATAAATTGTGCCAAAGATTCAAACTGACAACAATAACAAAGTAAATAAGTTCATAACATATTACATCCTCTGAAAATGATCTTAACATTTCAAGAAGAAATAGTATATGCAGTCATAGAAAAAAAGGGTATTTTCTGTAAGAGATAAAAATCCAACTTTGTTAGAATTTGATAGTGGGGAGATATATGAACTAAGAGTTCTACCTCCAGCTTGGAAAACTATTTTACTCGCCTCAAAAAGTCACTAATGTAAGGTCCTTCTAAGGGTAAGGAAACCAGGAAATGAAACAGTAGATGATTTGACTTTAGTTGAAGAAGATGCAATTCCTGGAATAATATGATCTCTAAAATACAATATATCTTTTAGGACAAAATAAGGAAGTAAAATAAATAAATAAGATTTTAAATATTGAAAAATTTGTGATTTCAGTTATCTCTAATATCACTAATTAAATAGTATATGAACTGTGATAATATTCAAATATGTTAACCAGAGTGTTTTTTTCCTTTACAGTATTTTTTTTTATGCAAAGTGATAGATCTGTTCTAGATTTTAGATTTTCAAAACAGACTTTTCCTTAGCTTATGAATTTCAAAATAGTCCTCTGAAACTCATGGTGGAGTAATAATTTGAGAAGTATATAATATTTTGGGAAGAATATATTTTTAAATGCAAAAGCCTGATTTCTAAATATTTAAAGCCTATATCTGAGTATCAAAAACCAAGGTGACAAAGAATTCAAATCATGCATTTTGCCATAAAGAACAGATTTAGAATTATAATAGTATAAGAGAAAATTTTTCTTATTTAAGGGGATATAAAGATGTTCAAGTTGGAGAAAGGTAAGAAGAGAAGTAAAAGAGAAGCAAGACTGTTCAACCCTGACAGGGATCTCTGAGAAGGGCCCTTTACACCTCACTCTGCCCTCAAGTCCTAGCTTGGGTAGAAGCAATACCCTCAGATAAGTGTGGGGATTTGGGCACAGAGACAATGGCTAGGGAGACTAAAGTCTTCATTTAGAGGCCCACATAAACTACACTGAGTGTCAGCAATAGAGTAGAAATTTTTGTAGGAGATGTCTAGGCCAGTGGGCTTGAGAAAGTCTGAGTCCTGCAAGCACCAGCATGGTATAGGAATTAGAATGTATTTCCACATGGCCAAGAATAGAAGCATATAGCAGTAAGGGCCTATATAAGAAGACTTTGTACCTTTTCTATACTCAGAAAATAGCTGTACGTGTCAGCAAGGTAGGGCCTTGGTAGATGTCAACATGGTGGGATCATAAGCAACTGGGAATCTACATGGATAATATGCATTTCAGTGTATACTATTGTAAATAGATGACCTAAGACCAAACTCACCTTCCATTCCTCTTCCCCACCACTGCTACCCAGAATGTAACTGCAAACTTGACAAGAGAGTGAATAGGGAAAACTCTAAATAAAATGTAGGATATTTGTGTGGATGGAATAAAAGGCACTCAACTGATTAGATTTCCACCAATTAGGTTTCTACCACCAGGAAGGATGGGTACTCAGGACAGATGTTAAGTTCCATTATAAAGAACACAAAAAACAAAGTTTTATTTTTAGTATACCTGAGTCTATGTCTTATGGTTCAGACATACTACACATGTAAGTAAGGGTTTTACTCCAAATGTTCATATAACAAAATAAAAACAAAGAGATTCACATATCATCACAGATTGATTACATTTTGGGATGACCATTATGTTGGGGATTATTTCAGAAAAGTTAAATGTTGTGTACTGAAATCTACATGTATGGGTCTATTATCATGAAGATTAGAATGGTATTCAGACTTGGATGGGCATCAGGAAGCAGCTCCCAATAGAATAACATGAAAAGGAAAGTATGACTATGAAGTATTTTTTGCTACTTGTAATAGGACAATTGTGGCAAAATCTGTCTATTGAAGACAAAAAGTGTTTAGCAAATAACAAAACTATAGTCTCTGCTGTTTTGAGATGTTCGATTCAGGAAATATATCTTTATTACAGTTATTATCATCATACTAAAAGGAAGTAGGCCAGCTAGAAAAAAAACATAGTCTCACAATTGAGATTTTAAATGTATAACAAGATCAACAGGGGCGCCTCAGTCCTTAAGCGTCTGCCTTCAGCTCAGGTCATGATCCCAGGGTTCTGGTATCAAGCCCCACATTGGGCTCCCTGCTCAGCAGGAAACCTGCTTCTCCCTCTCCTACTTCTCCTGCTTGTGTTCCCTCTCTCTCTGTCAAATAATAAATAAATAAAAATCTTAAAAAAAAATAAAGATCAACAAAGTGTAGAACATTGATAGAAGGTAGTCTAATTCTTTCGATAATGGACATTTTAAAATGTGTCATTATAGTCCAAACCCTTGTTTGCTTTTTATTTAAATGAAACTGAAAAAGAGATACCTCAATACATTGCTAGTTCTAACTTTGTTAGAGAGGATAGCTTTACAATATAAACATAGATTTAGAGTTAGGCAATAATTACTCTTTTTCTCTTCTTTTTTTTAAACCAAGAAATTTCAATTCACTAAAATCTGGAATTTTGTTTTGGAAGAAAAATAAGATTTTGGCTTGAGTCTTAGTCTTTGAAAGCCAGTATAGGACAAATTCACTACATTTGAATTTAAAAAGTCTTTGAAAATGTAGTGGTTGTGCAATCGGCTTGATTTGCTCTTTTTCTCTACGGTTGCCCACTGTCTCATGCATGAGAGCCCAATGAATAAGTTAGTTAAGTAAGATAATCATATTTTACTTAATTTATAAAAGATCTCAAGTAATAGAAGACTTTTGTATAACATTGAGAGTCAGGAAATTTCTAGTGTTGGTTCTGTTGTTAACTAATTCTGTGATCTTAGGTAACTCTCTGAAATTTAAATTTCTTCATCTGAAAAATGAGAGGGTGGTCCAGATGATTTTAAAGGTTCATTTGCAAACCTAAAAAACTTTGCAGCTTTACAAAAACAAGATGACAACAATTGGACAAGATCCACCTGGCCACTGAAGGTGTCCCTACTGAATAATACATGGTCAATGATTATTCTTGTAGCAATTATGACTATTTTAAATTCTAAGAGGGTTTTTAATGTAACCTTGAACTGTATGCCAGCATTGCCCAAAGCAGGATAGAACTAATTCCCTTGGATTATACAGAATTTAAACCATGGTTTCTCAGCATCTTTTGGCTCTAATACACAGGGAGAGTTGAGCATGGCAGCTAGAAATGTAGCTGTCTGGTAAGAATATTTGAATTTCATTGACATAATTTTAATAGATAGTAATAAATACTTTAAAAATTTCTTCTTCCTGACATATGTCAAAAAAGAAGAAGAAAATACTGAGAATATGAAAGTATTGATTGTAAGAGATTAGAAATTTTAGGATCAAACCTTGGGAGAGCATTTGCATCCTTAGGCACTTAATGCAAATATAAGGAAATCAAATGAAAACAGTAGTAGTGTTCTAGGTTCATAGCTTTTTCCACTATTTTTTCCAATTTGGGTATTAAAAATTGTAAGTAAATGGGACAATTACCTTCTCTCTCTTCATTTTTTCTTGTTAAGACTTACCTTCAATGGGATACTTTTATTTTTTATTTATTAGTTCTTATTTATTAAGGAACCTGACAAGGAGTTACTAGGTAGATGTCAAGACTATTCAAAATGGCTGTAGGTGAGTGAGCACCTATGTAATATCAGATTCAACCCAATTTTACTACTTATTCCTGCAAGTAGGAAACACAAAGTATGGATGAAGACTTAACAAATTAGGAGAAATGTGGCCTCAAATTGATTACTTTTTATCCATTCTCACCTAATTTATTATTAAAAAACATGTGTTTTCTTAAGAATTTAATTTAAAATCAATAGCAGGTGAAATCAGAATGCTATGAAAAGCAAGGTAGCAATGAACTGATGGTACAAATTACAAAGCAAGTTATAAGGCAACAACCTTCCATAAGGTTGAGGCAACATCAGTGCATAGGGAAAGAGATGTCTAAATTCAATAGCTAATACATTTGTAGTTTATTTGATAACAGATAATTGGCTTGTCTTATGGAAAAAAATATTTTAAACCAATTGTGAGTCTGTGTCACATAGTCAAACTATTTCTACCCTTATCCTTACTACAATGAAATAGGTTTCACTGATAGGTTTTCACTTTTCAACATTGGTTTTAAGGCTTATTTATATTTTTGCTTGAAACCCCAAGGAGAGACCATTCATTTTGGACAACTTTAGGCAATTTTCACAAAGCCAGAAAAGGCTGCTGGTAAAGGGAAATTGGGATGGCAGTCAAAACACATGAAATAATCAATAACCATGTTTTAGCACAATTATTGACAAACACTCTGATTAGAGGCCTACAGTGATCCTCGCTCTGGAAGTGTGAATGATCATTTAAATTACAATGAACAGTAGCTCCTATGTTCTTGCCTTCTCAAACAAACAATAAGTATCAAGTTGTCTTAAATAATTTCAACTTACTTCAGATCCTCTCTCTCCTTTTAGTCCTCCTTCACCCTGGTCACCTGGCTCACCCTTTAGCAGGAAACCAAACAGAAATCATGTATGAAGCAGAGACCAAGTAAGATATATAAACATTAATTTTTTTCAATGCCAGAATTACAAAGAGTGTTTTCAAAACATACTGGGGGCCCTTGTTGTCCAGCAGCACCTCTTGGTCCTGGTAAACCCACATGACCCTAGGAA
This sequence comes from Mirounga angustirostris, assembly GCF_029215605.1. NCBI lineage: Eukaryota > Metazoa > Chordata > Mammalia > Carnivora > Phocidae > Mirounga > Mirounga angustirostris. The sequence goes on along the minus strand of NW_026991712.1, from coordinate 119,189,784 downwards.
TAGAAAAGATTATATTATTAGAATAAATAGAGACATGTAATTTAGAGAATAGGGTAGTATCACTTAAAATGGTAGCAAAATGTTACAAAATGCAACTTAAACATCAGGAATTATGATTCTCTGAAATGTTATAGAACATAGTATCTATTGGATATGATGATAACTGAGAAAGAGTGTCAAGTTTTGCTTTGTTTTGCACATAGGTTAATGTAGTGGGGTGAATGGTGGCCCACCAAAAGATGTCTATGTCTTAATCCCCAGAACCTGTGAATATGATTTCATTTGGAAAAATGGTCTTTGCAGATATCATTGAGTTAATGATTTTAAAAAGATATTATCCTGAATTGTCTATGACAAGTACCCTTAAAAGAGAGAGACACACACAAACAACAAAGGAGAGGGCCATGTAAAGACAGAGGCAGACACTGGAGTGATGTAGCCACAACGAGCACTGTCAGCCACCAGAAGCCAGAATAGTAAAGGGAGGATTCTCCTCTAGAGTCTGTGGGAGGGAAGATGGTCTACTAACACCTCAATTTCAGATTCCTGGTATCTGGAACTATGAGAGAATAAATTTCTATTGTTTTTTTGTTGTTGTTGTTTTTATTTATTTTTTTATTATGTTATGTTAATCATACATTACATCATTAATTTTTGATGTAGTGTTCCATGATTCATTGTTTGCATATAACACCCAGTGTTTTAAACCACCCAGTTTACAGTAATTTGGTCAGGAAACTAGTACAGTAAATAACCAGAGGAATAGAGAGTTTGAGAACAAATTTCTTTCTTCAACCTATTCCCACTGTGGAAGTGAACTATGATCTCCATTTTTACAAACTGAGTTCATACCATTTGGATAGATTTATTGAGTTGAAAACTGGAAGTTGTTACTCTATATAATGCCAAGGCACATCAAGTGACTTTGATATTCAGCAATCTGTCATTACCCTAGTCCTCCTAAGAAAGAATGCTGACCTACCACATTTCCCTTTTCAAGTGTGTAAATAGAAACTAGCAACAACCCAAAGGCATGTCTGGGTATGCATGCATGTCAGGGTATGCATGCATGTCAGGGTATGCATGAAGAATTCTGCATGTAATCTCTTTTATCCCCTTCCCTACTGTCCTCTTTGTTTCAGATTATTTCTTCCTACTCTCTGTGGATTACAGAAAGAATGCCATAGACTCATCTGTTTTCCTGGACTAGGAGAAGCAAGGATTGCCTACATAGGCTAACGAATTTATCTCATAGAAAGATCAGTTGAAGCCTTCTTTGTTTGTATTCTTTGAGGCAAATGTTTATGGTTTTAAGATCCAACTTCCTGATTAAAAGAAAAAAAAAAAAAAGGAATCCTGTTTAAGAGAATGAACAGTGGCAAGAGGGAAAGGCTAGTTTGGAAAGCTTTCTATAGAACGTGGCCATAACTAAAGAGAATACCATGGTCTTACCTGACCAGAATCAGGTCAGTCAAGAGGAAGTTTGGTACAAGTAAATATGATGATTATAGGTCATTTATTAAGCAGAACTCAGGAGAGAAGTGATTGGTGAAAACCTGGAGTTACAAAGTGCAGTGAGACCGAGCATATGAGCAAACTATAAAACTCAAAACCATGAATGGCCAATTGTGATTTTGCTACCATTTTTGTCTGTAGTTTACAGGGACCCTTTTAGAATGATCACAGAATAGCTTCTCTTGGTTTTGTGAAGTCTGGATACAAATCTCACTAAAAACAAACATGCTTTCTAGGTGTTTCACTATAATTCCTCTGGTTCTTTCTATTGCAATAAAAATTGACAAAGGCCATTTTTCTGCAGTGTTAAAAATTAAATATGCTGTAGTAAATATTATTATGAAGTCATGTAGGCAAGGTTATGGGAAATGACTGACTTTGCCTAATGATATTAGTGGTGGGATGTGCTAAATGGCCAAGAGGAGCTAGATGGTCAAGGATTTTATAAGGGAAGTGATGATAAGCTGAATCTTGAAGGATGAGAGTTCCAGGCAGGAAAGTAAAAAGAAGACATTCTGGCAGAGGAGATAGCATGGGGGAATAAATGGAGATTCATCTGACAGAACATGTTAAGAAGAGAATGGATTTGAGAGGGCTATCACTGGGGATAGGGAGTCTACTTAGGAAGTTATTAAAGTAATTCAGACAAAAAAGATGAAACCTAAACTAAAGTAGGGCAAAGTGGCTAGATAGCAGAGCTATCTGAGGTCGAAAGAAGTGGCCAAATGGATTTGAGAGATGAGAGGAGAGAGAAAGGAGTGAGAGGAGGGAAAGGATGAGAGAGACAAAGAGACAGAAAGAAACACAGGGAGAGCAATAGACACACACAGAAAAAAAGAGACACACAGAGAGAGCAATAGAGAGAGACACAGACCTAGACAGACAGAGAGAGAGGGATGATTCATTTATTGACTTGAACACCTTAATGTCTGATGGTAGCATTCACTGAATTGGGGACATAGAAAGAAGAGGATCAAATTTGGGGAGGATGATGGAACTGTTGTATAGGACATACTGAGGTAGAGGTGCCTGTGATGATATCCAATAGCAATTTGGATATGCATGCCTGACGCTAAAGAGTGATGACAACTGAGGATTTAAACATTGTTCTTTTATTGTGTGCAAAGATGTTATGGACTTTGCCAAACCAAAGTGGAATGGAGTTTAAGCTAGAACATAAGTTATTCAATGTACTTCTAGGATTCATCTCACACAAGTTTAGTCTGACTTCATCTTGGGTATGTGTATGTTTCTGTCCATAGCTTTAAAAAGCCGATGTTGACAGTATAATATGCTTATTCCCACTATGTACTCTGGCTTTCTCAAGCCTCAGATGAATTTATCTTGACCTATAGAATGTATAGCTTTCTGGATGACAGCTATAATTTACTATATCTGTTTTTATACTGATTAAATGTTCTTATTCTATATGTCTTCTGCATGTGATGTCCACAGAGGTAAGGACTGTGCCTGGGGTGTCCAGTATTAAATTCATGGCACCTAGTTCTGCTCCTGGCCCATGGCAGGCATTCAAAAATATGAGAGACCAGAGATTTTGTTATGCATGATACATAAGATCTGTCATGTATAATAATGCCTAGTGAGTATTTACTGATGACAACGAGCAAGACACATGACTTTTATAATTCAAAAGGAAAAAAGAACAAAGGATGGGGAAAAAGATTTTTAAAAATTTCTAATTGTTCATAGCCAAATGGAAACAAAATCTGCATTATCCATTCCATTTTTAAAAAAGATTTATTTATTTATTTGAGAGAGAGAGAGGGAAAGAGAGTGTATGTCTGCACCCCAGTGGGGAGAGGGGCAAGGGGAAAGAATCTTCAAGCAGACTCCCTGCTGAATGCAAAGCTCAATGTGGGGCTCTATCTCATGACCCTGATATCATGACCTGAGCCGAACCAAGAGTGGGACACTTACCTGAGCCACCCAGGCACCCCCATTCCATTTTTTTTTATCCAGTAGGATAACCTTGAGTTCACCACAATTGTAAGAATATTTGTGAATATAAAAATGTTTTTAAAAAGGTTGGTGATTATTCAGCCATAAAAAGGAATGAGGTACTAATACATTCTACATTGATGAACTTTGAAAACATTATATTGAATGAAATGAAGCCAGACACAAAAAGCTATACATTGTATGATTCCATTTATATGAAATATCCAGGATAGATAAATCAATAGAGATATAAAGCAGAGTAATGGTTGCCAAAGGCTGGGAGAGATACAGAGTGACTGCTTAATGGGTATGTGCTTCCTTTTGGGGTGATGATAATGTTCTAAAACTATGTAGTGTGTGATAGTTTTCAATATTGAGAATGTACTAAAAATCTCTGAATTGTACACTTTAAAATGGTTAAAATGGGGGTGCCTGGGTGGCTCAGTCTGTTAAGGATCTGCCTTCAGCCCAGGTCATGATCTCAGGGTCCTTGGGATCAAGCCCCACGTTGTCGGGCTCCCTGCTCAGCGGGGAGCCTGCTTCTCCCTCTCCCTCTACCCCTCCCCCCACTTGTGCTCTCTCTCTCTCAAATAAATAAAATCTTAAAAAAATAAAATGGTTAAAATGTATATTTTATATTATGTGTATTTTTTTTAAAGATTTTATTTATTTGAGAGAGAGAGAGAGAGAGCACAAGCAGGGGGAGCAGGCAGAGGGAGAAGCGGGCTCCCTGCTCTACGGGACTCGATCCCAGGACCCTGGGATCATGATCTGAGCTGAAGGCAGAGGCTTAACCGACTGAGCCATCCAGGCGACCCTATTATGTGTATTTTAGCACAATAAAAAAGAAGGCTTGATGATAATGCTAACCCTCATTTTACTAGAGTGAAAGAATAGTATATACATTTTAAAATTACAGAAAAGCAAACATTTAAAAATTTCACCTGAGGCTACAACAGAATTACTCTAAATAAAGCATGGTTCCCCTGCATGAATCAAACTTGTGCTTGGGAAAACTTGGCAGGGGACAAGTGCGGATATTTCATGGCTCTCAGATGTCTAAGCAATAAAATTATTGTGGCTGTCTGGCTTAAGATGGCTTGTTTAGAATAAAACCAGCAACAAATGAAAAAATGACCTCTAAAACCTATAGGTTAGACAAAGGATAGAATAAGACAGAAAGGAAGATGTGGATCAAATTAATTCATGAATTATCCACAAGTGAAAACTTCACCAAGAGTATTTGTGGAATGAGGAAGGAGAAATAGATTCCACAGTAGGCCCAGGAAGAAGTTCTCAGATGAAGGATTTCTGAATAAGGTGTGACTATCCAGAATAAGGCAGGCAGGGTTTTTCTTCTGCTAGCCAGGTGAAGACATTCTTTTCTTCTTCCAAAAAAAATAGTTACCTGTTTGTTTGGCAGTAAATATGCTGGTTTAGCTACCAAATGTTTTGTAATTGGTAGAGGCCAAAAGAAGACAGTGCAAGAAGCTGATTTTCCTGAGAATGTTTGAAGTTATGCACAGCAGAAACGAAGTTTTAGATGCTTCTCAAATTATTCTGGAAGCAGTGGGTTGGCTTCTCAACACAAAGAAAACCTAATTTCAAGTAAATACACTGGCTTCCTTGGATTAAGAAACACTTATAGAGGGGCGCCTGGGTGGCTCAGTCGTTAAGCGTCTGCCTTCGGCTCAGGTCATGATCTCAGGGTCCTGGGATTGAGCCCCACGTCTGGCTCCCTGCTCCGCGGGAAGCCTGCTTCTCCCTCTCCCCCTCCCCCTGCTTGTGTTCCCTCTCTCGCTGTGTCTCTCTCTGTCAAATAAATAAATAAAATCTTAAAAAAAAAAAAAAAGAAACACTTATAGATACAAACTGTTATATAAATTTGAAATAGAATATATATATATGACATCCTAAAAATGTTTCTCCACAAATAGAAGAAATGCAAGATGGCCACCTCAACAATTTCACAAACATTTACAGTTACCTTCAACATTTGCTTCAAAGAGAATTTTAGGAAGTGAAAGTTGATTTTTCAGATTTTGGCCTTGAGAAAATGAATTTATTAATGATAATTATCTACCTACCAGCTTGTTCATTCAATCTGGCTATGTAAATCTTCATTTCAGATATGATTACTGAAATTTTATATGAGAGGGGTATATTGGATCAAATTACCCATCAATTCATTATTAAAAATGAATTATGTTTATATGCATATTATATGCTATTATATACACAGCTCAGAACAAAACATTGTAGAAGACAAATCATATTCAAATTGGAGAGCTAAGGTATCTACACATTGAAAATAATTAGCAAAAATATCAGCAACAGAAGATGGTAAAATATTTCTGTTGAATGATTTTTATAAATAATAAATATTATAGGACTACGGAATAGGGAAAGATTCCTGTTCGGGTGAGTTGGGAAAAAAGAAGTTTGAACTAAATTATAAAATATAGATAGGATTTATGTAAATAAAGAGTAGATAATACTGTGAGTAAGCACAGAATGTTGTGAGCAAAGGAAGGACATAGAAACTATAGGAAGAGAACTAGCAGATGACCATTTTGTTTCGCTATTGACACTGTAAACAGGAAGAGAAGAGAGATGAGGCAAGAATACAGAACATCCTTAACAGAAATGTGCTAATAAAAAAATGACACAGAATAAATTCTACACTTAGTCTAATATAATTTTGGCTGATGAAGTTGGTCTCATAAAATACTTCTAAGAATGGAAGAGGACAAGAATTGACAGAAGGCTTGAAAATATGACATTCATCCACCCACTTGACAGCTCTTTATTGAATTCCTACTATACACCAGGAACATTATGTTCTAGAAATTGGGGATATAATGATGAGAAAGCCAGACAAGAGTCTTATTTTCATGGATCTTACTTTTTGGTAGGGAAAAATAGACTAAACAAAAAAACCCCACAAATGTATGAAAAAAAGAGGTAAGATAATAGAGATAGCATTAAATATGATATAAAGAGATGGATAGAAAGGGCAGTTAGAGAAGGTCTTTCAGGAAGTAACATTTTAGCTGAGATCTTAATGATGAGAAAAAAGCAGCAATGGGAGAAGACAAAGATGATTCTAGAAAGAAGGAACAGAAAGTACAAAGAGCTAGGCTTGTTCCAGGATCAAAACCACAAGACATTACTAATAACTCAGCGATGCTTCTTCTTTTTTTTTTTTTTAAGATTTTATTATTTATTTGAGAGAACAAGAAAGACAGAGAGAGAGAGAGAGAGAGAGACAAAGACAGAGCATGAAAGGGGGAGGGGCAGAGGGAGAGGAGAAAGCAGACTTCCCACTGAGCTGGGAACCTGACTAGGGGCTTGATCCCCTGACACTGAGATCCTGACTTGAGCCGAAGTCAGACACTTAACCGACTGAGCCACCCAGGCATCCCAGTGATGCTTATTTTCATTTGAAACTGAGAAAAATCACAGAGAACACTAATTCAATGTAGAAGCAAGGTGTGAAATTTGCTGTATTTACCTTATAGCCCTCTGCTCCAGGCTCTCCTCTCTCTCCTTGTTCCCCAACTGGACCCTGCAGAGACCATGTGCAAAAATAATCAATTTCACAGTTGGATCTAAGTATTTGTGAATGAAGATAACACAGTTAGTGTGAAATAATTTTTTCCAAAAATATGAAACCAAATGTATAACAATTTGCTTAGTTCTACTAAATAATTTCAAAAGATTGAATTTCAATAAAAACAAGAACATCATAAGCATGGAATTATTTAAAGAGAATCTCATAATGATTCTGCAAGAAAAAATATTGAAGAAATGAAGTCCACTTAAACAATATAAATTTTCAGATGTATAAAATATGTTAGGCATGTTGGCAAAATAACTTGCATTTTTACTTAATGTTAAAATGATAAAGATTTAATCTGAATCATTCATTAATTAGAAGACTATATTTAATAATCTTTTTATTGATTTATTTTTATTTTTTTGAAGTTCAGTTGACATACAATATTATATTAGTTTTAGGCATACAACATAATGATTCGACATTTATACACATTATGAAAGGATCACCAGAATAAGTCTGGTCACCATCTGTCACCATATGTAGCTATTATAATATTATTGACTGTATTCACTATGCTATACTTTACATCCCCATGACTTATTTATTTTATAACTGGAAGTTTGTAACTCTTAATCCCCTTCACCTATTTCATCCATCTCCCTACACCGTCCTCTCTGGACAGTTTGTTCTGTGATTTATAAGTCTGTTTATGTTTTGTTTTGTTTGCTTTGTTTTTTAGACTCCACATATAAGTAAAATCATACAGTATTTTCTTTCTTTAACTTATTTCACTTAGCATAGTGCCCTGTAGGTGCACCTATGTTGTCACAAATGGCAAGATTTCACTCCTTTTTATGGCTGAGTAGTATCACATTGTGTGTGTGTGTGTGTGTGTGTGTGTGTATGTATACACATACTACATCTTCTTTACCCATTCATCTATCAGTAAACACTTAGGTTGTTTCCATATCTTGGCTCTTGTAAGTAATGCTGCAATGAACATATGGGTGCATATGTCTCTTTTCAAATTATGTTTTTCATTTCCTTCAGGTAAATACCCATAAGTCGAATAGCTGGATCATACAGTATTTCTATTTTTAATTTTTTGAGGACTCTCCATACCGTTTTAAATAGTGGCTACACCAATTTACATTCCCACCAACAGTTCATGAAGGTGGGAATTTTTTCCACATACTTGCCAACATTTATTTCTTGTTTGTTTGTTTGTTTTATACTAGTCATTCTGACAGCTGTGAGATGAAATCTCATTGTGATTTTGATTTGTATTTCCCTGATTAGTGATGTTGAGCATCTTTTCATGTGTCAGTTGGCCTTTTCTATGTCTTCTTTGGAAAAATACCTACTCAGGTCCTCTCCCCATTTTTAAAAAATCAGATTGTTTTATTTGTGTTGAGTTGTAGGAGTGCTTTGTATATTTTGGATAATAATCCCTTATTGGAGATATCATTTGCAAATATACCCTCCAATTTAGAAGGTTGCCTTTTTGTTTTTTTGAAAAAACGTTTTAGTTTGATGTAATCCCAATTGTTTATTTTTGCTTTTGTTGCCTTTGCCTGAGGAGACAGATCCAAAAAAATATTTCTAAGACTGATGTGCAAGAGTTTACACCTGTTTTCTTTTGGAAGTTTTATGATTTCTGGTCTTACATTTAGGCCTTTACTTCATTTTATTTTTGCATGTAGTGGGAAAAAAGTAGTCCAGTTTCATTCTTTTGCGTGCAGCTGTCCAGTTTCTCCAACATTATTTATTGAAAAGACTATCCTTTCCCCACTGTATATTCTTGCCTCTTTTGTCATAGATTAATTGTCATAGAAGTGTGTGTTTATTTCTGGGCTCTCTATTCTGTTCCATTGATCTATATATTTATTTTTGTGCCAGTACCATACTGTTTGATAAGCATAGCTTTATAGTACAGTTTGAATCAGGCAGCATGATACCTGAAGCTTTGTTCTTCTTTTTCAAGATTCTTTTGGCTATTTAGGGTCTTGTCATTCCATATGAGTTTTAAGATCATTTGCTCTAGTTCTGTGAAAAACCCTATTGGAATTTTGCTAGGAATTGTATTAAATCTATAGGCTGCTTTGGATAGTATGAACATCTTAACAATATTATTTCTTCCAACTCATGAACATGGTATATATTTCCATTTATTTTTGTCATTTTCAGTTCTTTCATCAATGTCTTATAGTTTTCAGAATACAAGTATTTCATCTCCTTGGTTAAAATTATTTCTAGAGATTTTATGATTTTCAACTCAATTGTAAATGATTGTTTTCTAAATTTCTCCTGATAGTTTGTTACTATTGTATAGAAATGCAACATTTCTACATATTAATTTTGTATCCTGAAACTTTACTCAATTTAGTAGTTGTAATAGCTTTTTGGTGAAATCTTTATTTTCCATTTATAGTATAATGTCATCTGCAAATATTGACAGTTTTATTTCTGTCTTACCAATGTGGATGCCTTTTCTTTCTTTTTCTTCTCTCATTGCTATGGCTAGGATTTCTAGTAATATGTTGAATAAGAGTGGTGAGAGTAGGCACCTTTCTATTTTTCCTGATCTTAGAGGAAAAGCTTCAGCTTACACCATTGAGTATGATGTTAGTTGTAGCTTTGTCATATATGGCCTTTCTTATAGAGGTTTTTATTGAGAGTTTTCATCATAAGTGGATGTTGAATTTCATCAAATGCTTTTTCTGCATCTATTGAGAGGATCATATGATTTTTATCCTTCATTTTGTTTTTGTTTTTTTAAAGATTTTATTTGACACAGAGAGAGAGCTCAAGGATTGGGAGCAGCAGAGGCAGAAGGAGAAGCAGGCTCTCCGCTGAGCAGGGAGCCCAATGTGGGACTTGATACCAGGACTCTGGGATCATGACCTGAGCTAAAGGCAGATGCTGAACTGAGCCATCCAGGCACCCCATCCTCATTTTGTTAATGTGTGTATCAAGTTGATTGATTTGAAATACTGAACCATCCTTGCATTCCTGGAATAAATCTTACTTGATCGTGGTATATGATCCTTTTAATGTATTGCTGAATTCTGTTTGCTAATATTTTGTCGAGGATTTTTGCATCTATGTTCTTGCATGTATATTCTATGTTCATCTATGATATTGGCCTGTGATTTTCTTTTCTTTTTTTGTACTGCCTTTATCTGGTTTTGGTATCAGGATAATGCTAGCCTCATAGAATGAATTTGAAAGCATTCTTCCTCTAATTATTTTTTGAGTAGTTTGAGAAGTATAGGTATTAATGCCTCTTTAAATGTTTGGTAGAATTCACCTGTGAAACTGTCTGGTCCTGGACTTTGGTTTATTGGGAGTTTTTTGATTACTGATTCATTTTTATTACCAGTAATCAGCCTGTTCAAATTTCTATTCCTTCCTGATTCAGTCTTGGAAGATTATACATGTTTAGGAATTTATCCATTTCTTCTAGGTTGTCCAATTTATTGGCATATAACTATTTGTAGTAGACTGGGAGATGCTGTTTTTATTTTCATTTGTCTTCAGGTATTTTTTGATTTCCTCTTTAATTCTTCATTAACCCCTTGTTTGGTTAGTAGCATGTTGTTTAGCTTCCATGTACTTGTGGGGTTTTTTTCCAGTTTTTTTTTTCTTGGTATTTATTTCTAGTTTTATACTATTATAATCAGAAAAGATGCTTGATATGATTTCAGCCTTCTTAAATTTATTAAGACTTGCTTTGTGGCCCAACATGTGATCTAACCTAGAGAATGTTCCATGTGCACTTAAGAAGAATGAGTGTTCGCTGTTTTTGAATGTTCTGTATATATCCATTAGGTCCCTCTGGTCTATGTGTTGTTTAAGGCTACTATTTTCTTTCTGGATGATCCATCCATAGATGTAAGTGCCCTACTTTATTGTATTACTGTTGATTTCTCCCTTTATGTCTGTTAATATTTGCTTTATAAATTTAGGTGCTCCTAAGTTGGTTGCATAGATATTTACAATTGTTATATCCTCTAGTTGAATTGATCCTTTTATCATTACATAATGCCCTTCCTAATGTCTTGTTACAGTCTTTGTTTCAATGTCAATTTTATCTGATATGAGTATGCTACCCAGGTTTTTTTCATTTCCATTTGAATGGAATATTTTCTTTTCCATCCTTTCACTTTCAATCCATGTGTGTCTTTAGGTATGAAGTGAATCTCTTGTAGGCAGCACATAGATGGGTCTTGTTTTTCTTATCTACTCAGTCACCTTGTGTCTTTTGATTGGAGCATTTAGCCCACTTACATTTAAAGTAATTATTGAAAGGTATGTACTTATTGACATTTTGTTAGTTGTTTCCTGGTTGTATTTGTAGTTCTTTTCTGTTCTTCTCTTGCTCTCTTCCCTTGTGATTTGATGGTTTTTTTAGTGGTATATTTGGATTCTTTTCTCTCTCACTCTCTTTTTTTTGTGAATCTATCATGGTTTTTTGGCTTGCAGTTTCCATGAGTTTCATATTTAACGCCCAATGTACATAGCAGTCTATTTTAAGTTGATAGTCCCTTAAGTTCAAGCACATTCTAAAAGTCCTACATTTTTATTCTCCTTCCCCATATTTTGTGTATTTGTTGTCATAATTTACATTTTTTATTTTGTGTATCCCTTAGCTAATTACTGTAGATATAGTTGTTTTTACTATATTTTTTGAGAGGCAGAGGGAGATGGGGAGAGAGAGAATCTTAAGTAAGCTCCACACCTAACATGGAGCCCAACACAGATGGGGCTTTGCATTTAGATTATATAGCTACAAATAGTGCAGGCCTATAAAAATCATGTTATGAAACTAACAAAACAAAATTCCTTGAAAAGATGTGATTGGTGCTGTCAATCTATTATCTTCATTGCATTTTATCTTGAAACATAAAAATAATTTTAGAAAAAGACCTACTGGTTCACCTCGAGGCCCAGGTGGTCCTAGTACTGTGCTATCTTCTCCTGGATAACCCTGTAATGAAGATAATGATTTATAAACAAAACCAAATTAATAAAATAACCTTTGAACTATGCAGGCTATTACTATCTAACATGTTATGAAATATACTATCTTTATCTATTTAAATGGAAAACTTTTACCTATAAAACTTAGCATAGGATATTTTATACAGGTGTGATTCCTATAGGTTCTAAGAAGTGTCAATCTGCTTTAATTACATAAAAAGCAGTTTAGGAATTTGCTCGAAGTTTCAAGTTTGCAATGATATTGTAAGTCAACAGGAGTACTGTTGTAGTTATTCTTAATCCATAAAAAATTTTACTACAAATGTATCAGTTATTTAATCTGTAGTCTCACAATTTCTTTAATAAGTAATTAATTTTACTTTTACAAAGCTTTACAGATTGCAAAGTGCTTTAACATATATTATTTCATGAATATCTTGAGACAGCCGATTGAAGACATCTTAATGACTTGTTTACATTTTTGTCTTTTATTATTTATCTTCTAGAATTTGCAGTACTTCCCAAGTTGAAAAGTGTTTCTTTTATTCTTTGAAAATGTTTCCATGCATATTTTCAGAAAGAACACAAAAATTTAATATTTAACTTTAGTATTAAAAAGTCAATATGCACACATACCTTTTCTCCTTTAGGTCCTGGCAACCCAGAAAGTCCTGGTTGACCCTGATGGCCCTAACAAAAGGACAAGTAAGCAGACATTCACCATATAATTTGTGCATGTTCTACCTAATAACACCAAGGCCATCCTATTAGATATGGCAATATTCTTTTTTTTTTTTTTAAAGATTTTATTCATTTATTTGAGAGAGAATGAGATAGAGAGAGCATGAGAGCGGGGAGGGTCAGCGGGAGAAGCAGGCTCCCTGCCGAGCAGAGAGCCCGATGCGGGACTCGATCCCGGGACTGCAGGATCATGACCTGAGCCGAAGGCAGTCGCTTAACCAACTGAGCCACCCAGGCGCCCTAGATATGGCAATATTCTGAATGAAAAACGAGATTTATTCTCTAGGCGGTTGAGGCCTAAATATATTAGAAAGGTTGTTATCAGTGAGATTTCATCTTAATTTGCATATTTGAGATGACATCTTTATATAACTATTTTCATGTAAATACGTTTTAATTTCCAATTAGAAATGATTACCCTATATCCTGGAATTCCTGGTTCTCCATGAGGTCCCATCAATCCTAAGTGTCCCTAAAAAACAAAGCAAATATTAGAAAGAAAACAAACAACTGTTTAAACCATTAAGCTTATACTCTTATTATTTATTTATTTAGTACTTTTATTACTTAAAATTTAGATTTTTTGAGGTATAATATTTTACTTAGTCTGAAATGGAAAAAACAAAAAATAACACTCTAACTTTTGTCTTATTTTTCTTCTGAACCACAAAAGTCCCACCAAAAACACATCTCTGTAGTTTATTTCTGGTATGAATATTCTTAATCATATTAAGAAAAATATTTTCAGTTGTTAGAATCTGATAGGTTTCTAGTAAGTTCTTGGAAATGTAGTTTGCACCTGTCAAAGTTTATGGTAGATGTGCATCACTGAATATTAGAATATAGCCTGATAGTTTTTCATATTGTCACAATGGGATCAAGGAGAACATATTCATTGATAGTTTCAGATGCTTTGATAAAGTTTCAGCTCTGGTCAAACTTGTTAAAATAGAAATGATTGACAACTTATGTACAATAATCACCCTACTATTGCTTTTCTTATCAATAATTTGCAGATGAGGATACTATATAAATTAGGGCTAATTAATAAATGCCCCCAAAATACTGAAAATGTGACTCAGATAACTGAAAAGAGCAAAAATAATAATCCTAATAATGAATGTCTTATCTTTCATACTATTAAAAAGTTTCCACATCAACTCTCCTATTTGAGTTTGAAACTAAACAGGAGATGAGAGAATTAAGGCAGAGACTAGGTGTATGCCTAACCAAATATCAAACTAGAAATTCTAAATATGATTATTTATCCAAAGAACCCATGAGAACCACCTATCATTAAAGTGGATATAAAGTGAAAATATTAAAGTAAATAGGTATCTTACACAGCATCAATAAGAAGATATAATGGGAAAAAGGACTGCATTATAAATCATAAAATCCGTAAGAAACTAACAATAAACCTAACAAGATAGAGGTAAGAACAGAATGGAGGAAATAACAAAACTTTATTAAAAGGTATATAAGAAGATATAAGTAAATGGAAAGACATATAGTGCTTCTCTACTGAAAGATTCAATATTAAAGAACTTAAAGAGCTGCTTTTAAGGTTCACATGGAAGAGAGAATTATGGTAAGAGATGAACTTTTTAGAGAAATGAAATATGGAGTACTTGCCCTGACAGATCTCAAAAAATACTGTAATAGTAAAATAATTTAAGTAGTGTGGTATTGGACCTAAAAACAGACTAACAGAGTGACGGAAGAAAACAGAGAGAATGAAAAAAGCCAATAAATATTTGAGAGTTTAGTTTATGGTAAGGGTAGTATTTCAGAAAAGTGGGAAATAGATTGACTATTAAATGATTTTGAGACAACTGAATTTCAATTTGGAAAAGAGAAAATCAGTTCTTTACAACTTATTTCATAGCAAAGAAATAATTTTCATATAAGTTAGGGGTAAAAATAAAGCTAAAAGTATTAGAAAGATATAGAAGAGTGTTTTTATATACTTTAGGTGGGAAAGGCATTTCTAATGAAGAAATAAAACCTAGAACTATAAAGTAAAAAACTGACAAATTTGGCTATATAATTAACCTCTGTCCAGCAAAAGATATCACAAAAAATATTAAAAGATAAATGGTAGAAAGGGAAATGTATTTGTAATATATTTTATAACATACTTAACAAAATATATTATCTAAAATATATAAGGCATTATTGCAAGTCAATAAGAAAAAAACAACCTAATATAAACTATGTAAAGTACACATGAAAAGGCAATTTCCAGAAAAAAATACAAATTACTTAATTGCAATCAGGGAAATGTAAATAGAAAGAAAATGAGACACACTTATCAGATTGTAAAACATCAAAAGAGTTAATAGGAAGTATTGGTAGTGGGAGAGTGAATTTGATGAAACCTTTGGGAAGGTTAAATATGTGTCAATATTCAAAAAGTGAATATTCTTTTTAAACAAAATCCAAAGTAGCAGCCTACTTTGATGGCAAGACTTCAGATTAATTCTGATGTTCATTAAAAATTAATCATATAAAGTACTTTAACATATAAGCCAAAAGCAGAGAAATAGTAATAATTTAAATAAAAGGAAGTAAGAAAGACCTGAAGTAGTAAGATGAATATGTAAAAAGAGCCTGAAACAAACTTTCCTCAGACAACAGATGGATTATGCAATGCTCTCAAGAAGGCGTTGGTAAAAAGTCTAGCATTTGTGACATTTAATGGAGAGTAGGAAAGATACATGCATTTTGTATATAAGCTTATGAAACAGTGAAAACACTAAACACTAAATCACAAATATTCTGCATCTCTTGTGCTAGGACTTTCTGAACTAGTCCAATATATTAGGAATAAAATTTTGCTATTATAGGTTCAGAGGTATTATGCGACCCTTGCTTCCAACATCATATAAAATTCATGCAAAAGATTAAATATTAGATGTTATGGATATTGATCACAGCTGGTTAAAAAAATCTCCAGATAAGCATGTGGAGTCCAAGCTTATAAATAAAACCTTTAAATAAATCTAATTTTCAAAGCAATTTGCCAATCCCGACAGTGTAGTTTTATACAGATATTAAATTCTGACTTTAAGTGCAAAGAATATAAACTTTCTTACTTAGGTTAGGAGTTATAATCTGATTTTTTTAAAACTTCATTTCATATTTTATTTCCATTTTGAGCTTTTTTTTCCCCCTCTCCCTTTTCCATGTCCAGAAACCACTAAGCCATTTAAGTACTGTGGAATGCTTACAATTCTCCACAGCCCATGGAGGTAGATTATTTTCAATGGAACTATTGCTTTCTCTGTAAAATTAATCAAGGGATGAAACTTTAAGGACATGGATACATTTCTTTTCCATCCACAGTGAACTCAGGTCTGGAAACAAATCAAATACTAACCACAGCACCTCTAGTTCCTCTGGCACCCTTAGGACCACTTTCCCCAATTTGTCCAGGAGCACCTCTGCTTCCAATTTCTCCTGTGTGCCCTGTTTGTCCTTTATCACCCTGTGGATGTCATTAATAAGAGAGAAAAGTGAGAAAAAACAGATTTTTACTTAGATGAATTAACTATATCATATACTTGGAAAGACACCAGAGGATATTCTGTAAGCAAAATTCTGTAAATAGTAACTTTGCTTTAATTTAATAGTAGTAGAGACCATCACTGATAATAAGACACCATCACCACCTAGGTTAACCTAAAGATATAACTAAAAGTAATTTAGGAGAAAGAACATTTAAAAAATAATTTTGGCCTAACAAGCAGGGGAGATTTGGTGTTCTTGCTGAATTACAAAATAACTAAGATTTTTATTTTGAAAGTTGTTATGTATGTATGTTTGCATGCATGCACGTATTTCTTGTCATCATGAGAAAACACAGGCCCTATGAGAAGCCTGTTTCTATAGACAACTTCAATGCCACAAAGATCTATTTAATGCAAAAAGGTTCCAGTGTATGGTTCTGTATATTCAGAATCATCACTCACTGGTTTGGAGTCTGCCTTTAAAAATCCATAACATCTTTTTTAATCGATAATATTTTTATATCATTTTGCATCCTTTTAAAAACTAGTTAGTTGCCTTCTGTTTTCCATCAAGCTGACTGATCATTCTCTACCACCAAAATACAGCTTCTTTGAAGCAACTTTAAGTACTATAATTCGTTTTCTGAAAGTGGGAACCAACCTGTTCTATTATTGATATTCAAGTAGATACAAAGAAAAACTAGACTGTGATCATAGGCAGGAAGTTTTTGGTATTCATAATAATTCCCAGGGGTGCAGGTTATTGTAAGGACTTACACTGTCCCACTTCTAATGTTGATTTTAGATATAACATTATGTATGATGAAAAGAGACTTCAATATTGGGGTTATTTTCATGGGCAAGAATAGCTACTAAATATTTAAGTGATGAATCACTGAATTCTACTCCTGCAACTAATATTATACTTTATCTTAACTAACTAGATTTAAATAAAAACTTGAAACATTAAAAAAAAAGAATGGCTACTAAAATTTACCTCATTAATTTTTCTTTACCTTTTATTCTCACTTATACTGTCCCTACATCATGACAAAGATGGAGTGGGTGTATATTAGTAGAAATGATAAAATTAGACTTTGGGGACTAGATATGGTATGATTTGAAGCTAAATACAGTAATATATTCAGAACTGTTGTGGTAGAATTAAGAAAATCATTTCTGTCTCACCAATACTTGAATAAATTATTGACCCCATACAAAGATGAATTTTTCATTATAACATTCTAGAATTTTATAAATATATCATTTTTTAGTAAAATATAAAAGAAACAAATAAACCACATTCTTTATTTGTGTTTCTTAGCCCATATATGGGAAAAATAAAATCAATCATTAACCTTTTCAATTTAGATAAACATAGTACAAATAAACACAGAAACAATTCTAGTCATATTCCTGTCCCCTAACCATTTTACTAAAGTTGTTACCAAATACCACAAATGGTATAATGTTTTCCTTTTCTCTCTTTTCCTGCCCATATTCTACTAAAGAATTTTTGGCAAACAGGAAAAAGGAACGGCAAAGATCTTTATACAAACTACAAAGTAGGAAATTTGCCTTTAAATAATTAAGGTGATGGGTACTCCTAAGTAGAGTTAAATATTAACTTACACAAAAATGCCTTTTAAAAACAATTTATAGTACTTTATTACTTTATATCTAGTGCAAATAAAAACATCACAACATTCTATGGAGCTCGGGGCACATCAGAAGAAAGATGTACCATAAAAAGATGTAAAAAAAAAAAATGTAAAAAAAAAACAACATAAAAAGATGTTAAAAAAAATTACCTTTTTCCCTGGACGACCTCTTTGTCCTGGAATTCCCACAATTCCTTCAGTTCCCTGGATATCCAATATAAAAAAGAAAATAAACTGTTAAGGAAAGGACTAAATGGAGTGTTTAAATACTTACATCACATAACCACTGCATTGAACACTATGTAAAAATGAGGATTACTTTTCAACAATAAATATTGTTTGAATATTTATTTATTTTTAAAGATTTTATTTATTTTAGAGAGTGCGTGCACGAGTCAGGAGAGGGGAAGAGAGATAGGGAGAGAATCTCAAGCAGATTCTGCACCAAGCACCTAGCCCCACGTGGGCTCCCCTGAGATCATGACCTGAGCCAAAACCTAGAGTCCGAGGCTCAACCAACTGAGCCACCCAGGTGCCCCTGTGTAATTGTTTAAAAATACG
This sequence comes from Mirounga angustirostris, assembly GCF_029215605.1. Classification (NCBI taxonomy): domain Eukaryota; kingdom Metazoa; phylum Chordata; class Mammalia; order Carnivora; family Phocidae; genus Mirounga; species Mirounga angustirostris. Next base: position 119,171,290 of record NW_026991712.1, on the reverse strand, counting down.
TCACAATGATTTAGAGGTCTAGCTGTTACTAGTGAGTAAAATTTACATATAGAAATCAGCCAAGATAGGGCGCCTAGGTGGCTCAGTTGGTTAAGCGACTGCCTTCGGCTCAGGTCATGATCCTGGAGTCCCTGGATCGAGTCCCGCATTGGGCTCCCTGATCGGCGAGGAGCCTGCTTCTCCCTCTAACCCTCCCCCCGTCATGTACTCTCTCTCTCTCTCATTCTTGCTCTCTCAAATAAATAAATAAAATCTTAAAAAAAAAAAAAAGAAATCAGCCAAGATAGATAAAATTAAACTGTTCTTTATTAGAGGAAAAAAATTACTTGGTTTCAGTGTAACCCATTTTAATTGGTGAGAAAAGTAAACCCAGTGCATCCGTTTTAGCAGTTCTATGAGCTACTGTGGGTTCAACATCTTGTTGATGGTATAGGATTATAAAATATATCTAAAACATGGTCAAGAAGAATCTCAAAATCTTACTGGAGTAGATTAGGAGATTTTCTTTAGTCTGTGGAAAAAAGGAGAGAGGGAAATACATGGAGAAAAAGGAGGTAGTCATATTAAACTGTTTAAAACAATATTTTCATTTCAATCTGTATTTTGTTTAGACAGAAATTTTTAATATATACTTTTTTAAAGTAAAAATTGGCTAAAGTATTTCAGATGTCATGTGAATTTGCAGGTCAACAATAATTAGGCTTAAATGAGATCCACAGTAAGCCAGAGGATGCAAGTTCTAAAATGGCTAAGAATTAATCACAGCACTCCTTGCATTAGTTGGAAATGAAAATGGAAATCTCAAATTTGTGTCCCAAAGCTTGGCAAACGGCAAAAATGACGTAGACAAGAAATAAATTGCGGTTTACCACTGTGCTATGTGGGCTCTTGATAAATATTTGTTGAACGAATAAACAGATACCTAAGGAAGTGACTCATACCCTATGTTCCTGAGCAAATGCTCTTCTAGCCTCAGAAAGTCACTGAATTTAGAAGCCAAAATGGGTTAAGTTCTATTGCTGTGGTTCTAGCTGCATCCAGAGGTTGAAATGATAGTTGCACTAACCCGAGATTTCTTTGTGGTTAATGTGGAGTTTTAAAAAGAGGCAGATTAACCTTCATCAGAGGTTAATAGTGTGAACTTTTAAAAGTTAGGCTGCTCGTTTCATATTCTGGCTCTGTACCTTACTGCAATAGGACCATAAGTAGATTATTTAACTTCTAAAGGCCCCAGTTTCCCATTAATATAAAAGAGGTAAAATAATACCTTTTCAAAAGGTTACTAAGATTAAATGAGATAATGCATGAAATGCTTAGAAAGAACTGGACTTATACTGAAGAATTTAGCTCAGTGTTAGTTCTCACTAACTACTGTTGCCTTTTTAAGGTGTATTATGTGATATTTAATTATATATAAAAAGATATTAGAAGGTACAATAAATACCCATGTACCCACCACCTACTTGAAGAAAAAGAAGCAATATACATATGTACATACTTGAAGTCCCTTTACACATACCTTTCCAAACGCGTTACCCTCTCTCTTCACTCAGGTGCAACCATTGCCCGCAATTTGTTTATCATTCCCATGCATTTCTTTATACTTTTACTCCATTTGAAATATATGGTTATTCTGCAACTTTTCAAACTTGAAATAAGTGTACTTTATGTATTCTTTTGAAACTTTTTAAACACACATTTTGTTTTTGAAATTAATCAATGTCTTTAATCCATTCACTTTGTTTTTAATTCTACAGGTTTCCATTTTCTTATCACAACTTATTTAAACACTTTCCTACTGATGAGTTTTTGGTGTGTTTTTTTTTTTTTTTTTTCTGTTATAGATAATGTGCTGCAATAAATACCTTGTGCATCCCTCTATGTGCCATGTCAGTTTTGTTTGTTTGCTTGTTTTGTTTTGTTTTTTAGGGTATAGCCCCTGAAGTTAAATTGCTGAGTTATAAAATACGTGCATCATCAAGTAGACAAGATATTGTCAAATTGTTCTCCGAAGTAGCTTTGTCAATTTACACTTCCACAGCAATGTTTGAGTCCAATTACTCTAAATCTTCTGTAATGCTTGGTACTATCAGACTTAAAATATATCCATCTCATTATGGAAAATGATATACTGTTGTGTTTTCAATTTGCATATTTCTGATTACTAAGGAGGAATGATCATCTATTCATATAGTTATCTGGCATCTATATGTGAATCTCTGGCTCTTATCTTCTGTCCAGTATTCTCCTGAGTTATTCTTACTGAGTTATACATAAAAGGTTTTTTTTTAATTATGTTATGTTAATCACCACACATTACATCATTAGTTTTTGATGTAGTGTTCCATGATTCATTGTTTGCATATAACACCCAGTGCTCCATTCAGTACGTGCCCTTAAAAGTTTTTATACAGGGCGCCTGGGTGGCTCAGTTGGTTAAGCGACTGCCTTCGGCTCAGGTCATGATCCTGGAGTCCCGGGATCGAGTCCCGCATTGGGCTCCCTGCTCGGCAGGGAGCCTGCTTCTCCCTCTGACCCTCCCCCCCTCTCATGTGCTCTCTGTCTCTCTCATTCTCTCTGTCTCAAATAAATAAATAAAATCTTAAAAAAAAAAAAAGTTTTTATACATATTCCTGATACTTGTATTTTGCTCATTCTATATAATACAGATCTCTTCTCTCAGCCTGAAGCTTATTTTCTCACTTTGTTTAACATAACTTTTGATTAATACAAGTTTGCAGTTTTAACGTAGTCATATTCATCAATATTTTCTTATTTCTTTCACTGTTTAGGAGATCCTTCTCCTCTCCCTCAGGTGTTCATGAAATATTCTCATAAATGTTCTCATATTTAACATTTTGATTTTCACAGTTAGGTCTTCAATTGGAATTTCATTCTTCTGTGTGTGTGCACATTTGTGTGAAGGAGCTGTTTTATTTTGTTTTCCATTTGGATAACCAACTGTACCAGTACCATTTATTGAATATTTCATCCTTTCCTTAATGATTTGAAATCTATAATCAATTTATCAAACTTCAAGTTTCAAAATATGCTGAGATCTCAGTCTAGGTTATCTTCTATTTCCACTGGTCTCTTCCTGTGAATGAGTATGACACTGACCAAATTACTCTAGCTTTAATTATAAGTTATGATATCAGGTAGGGCAAGTCCTCTCTTCCACACACTGCTGTGCTCCCACCCCCTGCAACTTGTTCTTGAAAACTGTCTTGATATTGGCCCTTCGTTCTTCCACATTCCTTTTAAAATCACTTTTCATGAATCATGTCCTATAAAAAATTCTTATGAGGATTTAGACTAAAATTATACTGGATTTATAGACTACTTTAGGGGAGAGATGATAATTTTTTGATACTGAGTCATCCTATCCACGAATATAAAATCTCTCTCCATTTATTTAGGTCTTTGTTAATAAACATATTTTTTTCAATAAAATTTTGCAAATCTTTGGTTAGATTTATTCCTAGGTGCTTAATTTTGTTGTTGATTGTATTGTAAATAGTATTTTTTCAAGTTTTCTAACTGCTTATTGCTGGGGAAGAAGAATGGAATCTATATTTTTGCATATTCTTATATTTAGCATCTTGCTAAAATCTCATTAATTTTAATAATTGATCTGTAGATTATTTCTCTTGTTTTATTACACTGGCTGGGTCTCTGAGTAAATGTTGAAGAGAAATAGTGAACAGTGGTGATCTTTGCTCATTTCTTCGAAGTTTCACCATTATGTATGACAGTCAATATGGATATTAAATCTTTAGAAATACTTTTTGTTTCATCTATTGAGATTATATTTTTTCTTTCTTTAATTTGTAGTTATGTGACTTAAACTTAAAGTCCTTCAAAATGTTAGGCTTTTGTTGCAATACTTGTATGAGAGGGAATTCATAAACCCTTTTCTTATATCAGCACTCCATAACTGCACTGAACTCAAATATTCAGGTGTCAGCTGACACTACTGTGTGGAAATGCTATCTGCCAACCAATAATGCAGTTTAAGTATCATCGTGTTTATATATTTAAATATTAATAAAAATTTGTGGATAAAGTAAAAATGTGACAAATTTAAGTCTCACAAATGTGTATAATTGAGAAATTTGTTATTATTCTGCAAGATGGCTTGCACCTTCTTCAAACTTCCATTCTCACCTCATTTTCAAGTTAATAACCTTGCCTCATACTGACTGAGACCAGCAGCAATCAAGCAAGAGCCATCTCTTCCCAACACCCAACCTACCAGCACACCTCCTTATGTACGCACATATTGTTCCCCTTTTCTGACGAAGGAAGAAGTTTCCCTGTTTCTTCTCTGAGGCCAGCTCCTCACTTGCATCTAAACCCCATGTCCTTTTCAAGGCCTTCTCCTACACTTGCACTATCAATTTTTTTCTCTTAAATGAATCACTTCCAACAGCAATTAAATATGCCAGATAGCACTCATTTGAGAAAAATCCTTCCTTGACCTCATGTCCCTCCCTCCCTTTCTATTCACTCATTCAATTTCTCATGTACTTTTCTAGTTCCATTTTTGCTTCCCCATCATAGCAAAGCATTTTGAAAGATTTGTGTATGCTCATTGTCACTATTTCCTTACTTCTCATTCTGTCTTTGTTTGGGCTTTTGTTCTTACCACAACTCTGAAATTTCTTCCTTTCGGACAACTGACCTTCAAATAGCCAAATCCAACAATCCAATGGCTCATTTTATCTGAAACTGTTTTCCATTCTTGCAACTTTTTAAAACTTTTGTTTACATGGCAGCATGCTTCTCAAATTTTCTACGTACTTAAAGCATCTCTTTATTTCCTTATAGCCTAATGATTCCTAAAGTTATGTCACCTGTCCTGACTGCACCAGTGACCTTCTGATTTTCCCACCTACTGACATCTTTTTGAATTTCTAATAGGCATCTCAAACTTTATGTTTCCCAAACTGAGCCTTGAATTCCCTCTTCAAACCCCTAAACCTTGTCTCTCCTTGTCTTCCCCATCTCTGCTGTAATGGGGCAATATTTTGAAAATCATTAAAATTGCTTTTCTATTTTGCCTTTTTGAATATATAGACTTTACCCTATTCACCTTGAGGGGTTTGTATGCCAAAGGGCTGGATGTATTAAGAAAATTTTTCTGTTTTCATTGTTTCCAACTTTAAAATTCACAAGTTGAGGCTGGAGCACCCCGCACATGGGCTGTCCTATATTATAGAAAAGACACACTTTCCATCTACCGCAGTAGAACTCTAAGGCTTTTACTAGATTATAGAAGGATGAGGATATGACATAGGGGAAATATAGAGACAGCCAGGTTGGTTGGTTGGTTTGTTTGTTTGTTTGTTTGTTTGTTTGTTTTGATTCCAGGAGTATGCAGGAAGGCAAAGAGGGAGGGAGAGACATAGTTGTTCAGATTTTCCTCTTTCTGAGTTTTGGCAGAGTAAAACCTTTGTTCCCTACTACTTCTTCAGGATGCAGGAAAGTTACCTTCTTTTTAGATACCACTTGGTTTATGGCCACATCAATTTGGATGCTCAGGAAAGTAAAAATGAGGAACATTTGTTAAATTTTCCTGAGCTACTCCTTGATTCCTATATGATGTAGATGGGAACTTAGAAACCCCTGGGGAGCTTGTGTGTGTGTCTGTGTGTGGGGTGGTCATTACTCTAGAAAGATGGGGCTCTGCCATAAGGGCTGAGAGCAGATTTCCTGGACTAGAACTGATTGAGAATCCAGAAGACCTGAGAGGGATCTGCAGATTAGTGGAAGCTGACAGGGAACATCACCCCGCCCCCAACCAAAGAAATGAAAACTACCAGCTACAGACATCATCATCACAGACCAGCAGGGTAGGCAGTAAGCAAATTGACAAGGAATGTTTCTATGTCCCTATCATTATGAATAACACCAGCATCTAGAACCAACACCTCTTCATCCTTGCCATCAGCAGACATTCAGACTCTCTAATGGAAAGGAGTAAAAGAGGGAGGTCGAGAACTGATCAATTTGAGAACCACATCATAAGAGTCTGAGTCTTATCTAAGGAGACTACTAACTTATAGGAATAAATTGTTTAAGCTTTCAAAATTTTTTCTCCTGGGGCACCTGGGTGGCTCAATTGGTTAAGTGTCTGCCTTTGGTTCAGGTCATGATCCCATAGGGTCCTGGGATGGAGCCCTGTATCAGGCTCCCTGCTCAGCAGGGGAGTCTGCTTCTCTCTCTCCCTTTGTCCCTACCCCACTAATGCTCTCTCTCTCTTGCTTACTCTCAAATAAATAAATAAAATCTTTAAAAAATAAAAAAGATAAAAATTTCTTTTCCCCCCAGACCCCAACAACTCCTCACTAATCAGTAAGTTAGAACTTGTGAGGAAACCCAGATGAACCAAAAATAATGAAATCACATATTTGCACATATGTAAGTACCAATCTGTAGCCCCATACTACATTTAATAGTATGATTACCGATTCAATTACTCCAGCTAAAACCTAGGATTTATTCTTTATAATTTTTTTCCTCTTTCTCAACATCCAAACAATGAGCAAATCCAGTCAGCTATATCTCCAAAATATGTCTTGAATTGGATCACTATTCTCTATCTCTATTGCCCCCTTACATTCCAAACCACCATACCACTTTTCATCTACACTGCTGCCACAGCCTTCTAAGTCCACTTTTAACCTCATAGTCTGTTTCTTCAAAATACCCCACATTATCACTAACAATGTTAATCAAACACATCTCGCTGTTTAAAACCGTCCAAATGGCTGTCCACTGAAATCAGAATCATCTCCAAATCTCTTATCATGGTCTGTAATCCTCCACATGATCTGGCTCCTTCTATTTCTCTGACATCATGTTTTCCAGTTGCTTATTACATTCTAGCTACTTGGCCGTACTTCCCCCTTCCTAACAGTGCATCTAATAAATGCCCTTTCTGCCTTAGGGCGTTGGCATTAGATGTTCCCTCTGCCTAGAAAGCTTTTTCTTAGATATTCACATGACTGGCTTCTTCTTATCTTCAGGCATCTCGCTCAGTGTAACCCTAGGTAGTCCTTTTGTGACCACCCCAATGTAAAGTAGCCTATACTTAGTAACTCTTTATCCCATTACCATGTTTTATTTTCTTCACAGCATTTATCACTAACAGAAATTAACCATTCTTGTTTACATTGCCTTCCCACACTACAGTGTAAGTTCCAAGACGGAAGGGAACTTGCCTGTTTTGTTTATTGCTATAACATTAGTACCCAGAACTATGCCTGGTATATAATTGATGCTTAAAAAATATTTAATAAACAAATGAATGATAGAATGCATGCCCAAAGTAGAAAATATTTAGCCTTAATCAGACAGTAACCTAGTCTACTTTGTATCCATTTGTAAAGAAATAACATCTTGAAAAGCATGTACTAAAGTTGGAAGTAAAACCAAAGTTTATGAATAAAAGGTGAAGAGTAGTGAGACATTTTTATACTACTAAAACTTTTAGTTTCTAAGAAATGTAGCATATGGATCTACTTGGAACATTTTGCACAGTAAACTTTTGTACACGGAAGAACACATTATGTGTGGAAAAGGGGGTTGACTGTATTCTATATTGTATTTTCTTCTGACATTATAATCAGAAAGGTTTCCCCTCATTCTTTTGTCCACGTATTTTTTCTCTTCAAAGACAGGTTGTTTTCTCTTCTTGCAGGGGTTGGGGGGAGGGTGGGTGGCAGTAAACGTCCACTGATATTAGGCTGGTTTATTTTAGTGTTTGTTCTGAGATGCGTAAGAAACATCTTGCTCCAAAATGTTGGCTATTAAAAGTTAACATACCCACTGCAACCCGTTTGTGTATTTAGAGGCTTGCAGGGCAGACTGGAAAAATAGCAACAATTTCTAAATGTGCATGTTATAATAGATTTCTTCAACAATTATAAAAATAAGAATGCTTTGATATAAATGTCACGTTGACAATAGTTGGTTTGATGTTGAGCCTACTCATAAAATAGAAGGAGTTGGGATTCCAGTCTATTACTTTAAATATGTGAGAATAGCTGTATTGTCTTCAAAGTAACACATCACATCTATTTTTTAAACAACTTTGAGATATAATTCATATTCCATATTATGAACCCATTTAAAGTGTACAATTTAATGATTTTTAGTATATTCACAGAACTGTGCAACTATCACCACAGTAAATTTTAGAACATTTTCATCACCCCAAAAGAAACCCTGTACCCATAAGCAGTCATTTCCCATTTCCTCCCAACAACTGCCCTGCCCTCCAACCCCCAGCCCTAGGCAACCACTAACCCACTTTCTGTCTTTCTGGATTTGCCTTATTTGGGACATGTCATATAATATTTGGTCTCTTTTGACTGGCTGCTTTCACTAAGCAAAATGTTTTCAAGATTCATCAAAGTTGTAACATGTATGATTATATCTTTTCTTTTCATTGCCAAGTTATAGTCCATTGCATGGGCATACTACATTCATTAATATACATTTACTAATTCATCAGTTGATGACCATTTGGGTTATTTCCACTTTTTGGCTATCATAAATAATGCTGCTATACACATTTATGTACAAGGTTTTGTCTGAATCCTGTTCTCAATTCTATTGGGTATACACCTAGGAATACAGTTGGTGGATCATATAGTAACTCCATGTTTAACATTTTGAGAAATTGCCGAATTGATTTACAAAGTGGCTGCATCATTTTACATCCCATCAACAATGTATATTCACATCCTCATCAACATTTGGTATTTTTTTTAATTTAAACGTTTTTTATTATAACCATCCTAGTCAAGTGAAGTGGTATCTCATTGTGATTTTATTTGCATTTTCCTAATAGCTAATGATGATCATCTTTTCAATTGCTTATTGGCTAAGTATATATCTTCTTTGGAGAAACATCTGTTTAAATGTTTTTCAACTGGTTTACCTTTTTACTATTGAGTTGGAAAAGTTCTTTATATTCTGGATACAAGTCCATCATCATATATGATTTGCAAATATTTTCTCCCTTTCCACAGGTGTCTTTTCACTGTCTTAATGGTGTTTTTTGAAGTATAAAACTTTTAATCTTAATGGGGTCTAATTTATTTTTTTCTTTTGTCACTTGTACTTTTGGTGTTACCTAAGAAAACATTGCATAAATCAAGGTCATGAAGATTTACGCCTATGTTTTCTTCCAAGACATTTATAGTTCTAGCTCTTAAATTTCAGCCTAAGGCCCATTTTGAGTTAATTTTTGTGTGTAGTATAAGGAAGGGTCCAACTTTATTTTTTTGTATGCAGATTTCTACTTGTTCTAGCACCTTTTGTTGAAAAGACCATTCTCTCCCACTTTGAATTATCTTGGTACATAACATGCTCTTGCAATTCAAATTCATTTTGTTCTATTTTTGTCCCCTAGGTTTATTGTATCCATTGAGATAGCTAATAACAAAGTTTGCAAGTTATATAGTGATTCCTATCACAGACTATGTTCCTTTTCTGCTTGAAATATTGCAATGCCTTTTTACTATACTTTAAATAAAACCCAAACTTCTTACCATGATTTAAATAATCCTTCATGATCAGCTTCCTATTCATTTCTTTAAGCTCATCTCAAACAACTTTTCACTATTCATTATGCTACAACTATAATTAGCTTCCCTTTAGTTTTCCAAAAACACCTAGACTATTTTCACTTCCACCTCTTGGCTCTTGCTTTTCCATCTACCTTGAATCACCTTCCAAAGTTCTTTACAGGGCTGGTTCTTTTTCATTCTTCAGGTCTCAACTTAATCCTCCCCTATCCAGAGAAGCCTCCCCTCAATGCCTTGTTGGAAGCAGGCTTCTCTTCCCTTAACCAGCTATTCTTTTTCATCACCCTATTTATGACCATCATTGCACTTACCACTACTTGCAATGGTCTAGTCTATGGTCAATGTTCACAATATTATAAAATCTGAGATCAGGAATCTTGCTAATCTTGTTCCCCTTGGTATCCCCATTACTTAGCAGAGTTCTTGGTTCATAGAAGGTACTCAAAAACTTTGTTGAATTACTGAATGGACAAATACATTTCATAGAGTCACCATCTGTAAGGCTAATAAAAATTTAGGAACATCCAAGCTAATGCTTTTTTTTTAAGCTATAGAGCCTTTTCTTCCAAAGAAAGCCTATATAGAAGCCAATATGCTAGATATATATACAAAGAATTTTTTCCTGACTCACCTAGTAATAGAAGAACACTCCTGCCCATTCAGCATCCCTCCCATCTTGGGAGGTTCTGCATAGTTCCCTTTATGTGTAATGTGTAAACTGAGAAACCAAAGAATGACTCACCCAACAATGTACAGCTCTTTAGTAGTAGAGCAGGGATAGTGGTAGAACAATTCTTGCATAATGGTCAGTGCAGGGTTCTTTCTATTTCTGTGTTGGTTTATGACACAACAGTTCAGAACAAACAAGCCTAAGACCAGAGTCATAGAAATCATTCAGAAGATAAAGATTTAAATAAGTCCTTTGCTTCTTAATGCCACTGACCTCAAATTTACAAAGTTACCATTTTTCAGGGTTTCCAAGGAAATTACCTCAGAAATAAGAGTCATGTATACCTTTATCATTCTTTTCTAACTATTGATAAGTCCTCTCATCTTTCTGACTTTGCTTTTAAAGATTCTACTGAGAAAGCTTCTTAGCTTTACTTGGCTTCATTTTTTAAGACATTCCCCTAGTAACAATGATCATACCATTTTATACAAATGGTAAAAATCACACTTCAGTAAATCCAACCAAGTTTTGTCCTAACAGAATAAAAGAAGACCATTTCATTTTTATATATTCAACTTTTAACTCTCATAATTTCACATCTGTTTAGATGTTAGATACTACAGTGATAGACTTTTTTTTTTTTTTTTAGAAATGGGTGATAGACCATAAGTCAGGCAGATGTTTCTTCTCAGATGTTTCCAAATTCTTTCCCCATACAGAGTTATACATTTAAACAACTGAACACTTTAGCACAGAATTCAAGCATAAAATATACATTTTAAAATTCTGTTCAAAGAAGTCTACATCTTAGATTTGGGAATTTGTTACTGATGCTTCCCTTGCTTTATTTTTCAATCTAGTTCTCATTTTCCAATCTTCTAGAAAGAAAAGCATTTCCTTCCTTGAAAAACAAGTTTTATTTCTTTTTCTCACTCTCTTTCTTGTTTATTTTTTAAGAATAGGTAGCATCTCTGTGACATTGCCTAAGGAAGAATTTTTTAAAGTGAAAAATAAATCCAACATCATGCTGTATCATTAAGCAATAGTTCCTTGGATCATAAAATTCTTTTGAAAAAATGTGCCATGGTATTTTTATTGAGTTTATGAGCTGAAAGGCATTTAAAATTCCAAGGAGAACAACAAAAAGAATAAAAAAGAAACACACATGTGTTGTTACTAAAAAAGGCACCAAAGATATGTATGAGGCAAGATTGTTCCTGGGAAAAATTATGAAGCAGATGAAATCTGTGTTTATCATTTTTCCATGTTTTGTTTTGAGCCCCTTTTTTCATCTCTGTTCCGCCCATTACCAGCTGTCATGCTGCATTATCCCCATCTGGGACTCATGCCTGTTATCCTATGGCATGGCTAGACCCTTCTTTATCTTAGTTTTGTTCTCCTCACCAACATTTAGTGTTCTGCTGGGGAAACAGACTAGGTGATTGAAAAAAATCCATGCTAAAGTATTAATAATTGTTAATGGTTAATGACTTTCTCATATAAAAATGAATTTGATATGAATTCTCAGAAAGATAATCACAGTTTCAGCATTTGTTACTTGGCTTCTCTGTGAGTCCAGCCCTGATGACTCCTCTAAAAAAGATGAAAAATATCAAGAACTCCAAAAAGGCGAAATATAAGCCCGAGCCTGGTTACCTCATGGAGTAGTGTGGCTGAGAGGCACGGAAGTCATAATAAAGGAACTAGATAGAGCCAGCTCTGGTATCTGCTATATTCTTAGCTTTCTCTGAGCCTGCTCTTTTTTTTTTTTTTTTTTTCAGTTGTAAAGTGGGGAAAATAAAGCACCACTAGATTATTGGAAGGACTCTATGAGAAAATCTAAGTGAAATTCTATTGTTCAGCCTGGACGCATAGTTTGAAGATAATTTGGAGGGGGGGTGATTCTCTAATGCTTTGTATTTGCTGCAGTGGAACACCTATCATAGTTTTCCAGGACTGAGAGGGCAAGAAAGAGGAGAAATGGGCACTTTACCACTTATGTAAAACCAGAGGGGAAAAAAGACTCAATTTGCCAATTGCTGAAAAACAGGCGACATTTCTGGTTCACCCTCAAAATTCAAATGTCATGTTGATATACACTGGTACAGTTACTTATTATTTTGGGGAAGAGGTGAGATAGCATTATTTTAATTATTGCTAAAGGAATCAAAATTATTGGTAAGTGATATGAATGGTAAGACAGCCAGTTTGTGCTTCATTTATGGTATTTGTTGTATTCTTCCAGATAGAGCTTCTTCTCAGTTCTTGGAAATGTAATTGAGATTACTGGGGGCAGGAGCTATCTTTAAAAGGCTGAGTAAGACTCCCATAATATGGCAAAAAGAAAAATCATTTGCTGGGAAGGTCATAAGTGATGACTCCCAAGATATGAGAATATCTTCAAAGGCAAGAATACTTAGAGAAGTAAAGAGAGAATAATCTTGGGGGAGATCTCATTATTTAAAGATGGGAGGCAAGGAAGATGGAACAGTAAAATAAAAAAGCAAAATATCCAGAGAGGTCACATCTGGAATAATATAGCAAATATCATAAATTAAGCATTTAAGTAAGAGACAAGATGTTCTCATTATTTATTTACAACTTCTATTTGCCCTGTGGTGAGAGAATCTGTCCAATGTGACATTTAGAATTTCCCTTGAAAGAATACTAAAATTTGAGATCAGATATTGATAGCTTAAATTATGCCTGCAAAGGATTTCTTATGTCATTCTAGAACTAGGATATTACTCTATAGTAATAATGTCAGCTGTATGAATAAAAATCAGAAATATTCAAAGTAAGTTTGAGATAACACAAAATGTTCCCCTTCAAATGCTTTATGACAGAAGTTCTATAGCTGAGGCAACATCATCAGGATAGTGACATAAGTCATTCCTGAATTCAGCCATCCTCAGAAGAAGACCAAGTAGCAAGTATCCACATAAAAGACCACCATTGTGAAAATCCTAGAACCTGAGGGTGAGGCTGAAGCACTCTCTTAGATTACAGAGTTACAGGGCCACAGTAAAAAGGTAAGAGTAAAGATTTCATTTTGATTGCATTGTCCTTTCCTCAGACCAGCACAGCATTGCATCAGGTGGCTCCCTTGGCTTATAGTTTCTTATAGTGAGGAAAAGAAAACCCAAAGTGGACATTCAGCTCCCCCAGTGTTATGGAATGCTTCCAGAGTAGCCCACTAAGGTCTTACTTCATGGACATCACTGGGGAAGCCTGGGGGCTTGACCACTGAGGATCAGATAGAGATAGAGGACAGAGGCAAGGATTATAGCAACCTGTACCAGATCTTGGTGGACTGCATTCCTATTTGCAGTAGCACCTGAGCAGAGAGCCCAGTCAGTGATTCTGCACTTCTGCAGAGCTGAGTTGGTGGCTCTGTCTGGTTGGGAGCTTTGTTGAAGGGTTCTGCATGATTTGGGTCCCAGCCAAAGGATCATACCTGCTGTGGAGCCCATTATATGGCCCTGAGTTGCAACCTTGCCCAAGAGCTAACCATATACTCCCATCCCACTTAACCAAGGTTGCCTGGGCGTAGAACCTGGGCAGTTGTGGAGTCCATACTATATATAGTTCTACTCAGGCAGGCAAACAAGCCAGCAGCCCTGCCAAAATGTTGGAAATGACCACAGAATCTGAACAGTGGTCATGGGAAGCCTTGGAACCCAGCTTAAAGTACTGTCCAGCTGTGAAGCCCAGCCAACAGCTCTACCCAGCAGCAAAATCTAGCAATGGGCCTGTACAATTACTAAACACAGCCTGCAACCTTGTATAGGCAAGAAGCCTGGGCTAAGTGGTCCTGCCCAATTACAAAGCATAGCCTTCAGCCCTACCCAATAAAAGCTCAGACAGTAACTCCACACAACCATGGAGCATATAGTCTTTGATGTCAGCCAACACTGAGATACAGCTGAAGAACCCACTTAACCAGAAAGCCTGGCAAGTGACCTTACCCAACACAGGGGTACAGCCAGTGGGCTAAGTAATCATGAAGCACAGCCTGTGATTCTATACAAACTTGAGGCACAGCCTGTGGCTATGTCCAACTGTGAAGCCATGCTTGTGGTCTCATGAACATGGAGTTCAGCCAATAACACTATTCAGTTAGGGTGCACAACATGAGACCTTGCCTGACTACAAAGTCCAATCAGAGGTATTGTCCTGCCAGGGAATACAGCTTGAGACCTCACCATTCCAGCACTCCTACCCAACCAGGGTGTCTATTCACTGGCCTCCCTTTAAAATGAAGCCCAGCCAACGGGCTCACCCATCTGCAGAGAACAGCCAGTGACAACCCTCCCCCAGCTCAGACCATGGGTAGGGGCCTTGCCCAACTGGAGACCTCAACAGTAAGCTGTGCCTGCCCACAAATGCTACCAGTTAACCCGTCAGCTAAATATTGCCAGTTAACCAGTCAGCTAAGCAGATTGGTGAAGGACTTTCCTTGCCAAAATAAACTTCTAATGTCTGGAAGAGGGACTGCTTATTCAAATGTGCAGATACCAGTGCAAGGATACAAGGACCATAAAGAATCAAGTAAAGATGACAATACCAAAGGAAACTAATAAAACTTTAATAACTGATACCAGAGTAACGGAATTCTACGGACTTTCTGACAAAGAATTCAGAATAATCATCTTAAAGAAGTTCAGTGAACTCTAAGAACATACAAATAGACAAATAAAATTAGATAAACAATGTATGAACAAAATGAGAAATCGAACAAATAAATAAAAACCATAAAAATCAAGAAAACAAAAATCCTAGAGATGAACAATACAATGACTGACCTGAAGAATTCAATAGAGAACTTCAGTGGTAGACTCAGCCGAGCAGGAGAATCAGTGAACTCAAAGACAAGTCATTTGAAATTATCCAGAGGAGTAAAAAGAAAAAAAAGGAACAAAATAAAGGGAAAAAAATCTATGGTACTTATGAGACAGCATCAAGTGAAATACATGTATTGTGATAATGCCAGAAGGAGAAGAAAAAGAGCAGAAAGTCTATTTGAAGATATAATGGCTGAAAATGTCCCAAACTTGGGGAGAGAAATGGACATCCAGATTCTTGAGGCCCAAAGGATCCCAAATAAGTTGAATCCAAAAAGAATAACTGAAAACACCTCATAATTAAATTGTAAAAAGTCAAAGACAAAGGGAGAATTTTGGAAGCAGCAAGAGAAAAGCAACTGTCACACAAAAGAGAGTCCCTATAAGACTATACATACATTTCCTAGCAGAAACTGCAGGCCAGGAGAAAGTGGAATAATTTCTTCAAAATATTCAAAGAAAAAGTGTTAACCAAGAATACTATACCCAGCAAAGCTGTCTTTCAGAAATGAAGAAGCTATAAAGACTCCCCCCCACCAAAAAAAAAGCTGAAGAGTTCACCAGTAAACCTGTCTTACAAGAAATGCTAAAGGGCATTTTTCAGGCTCAAATAAAAGAATGTAATTAATGTCATAAAAACATGAATGTATAAAACTCACCAACAGATGTAAATATATATTCAAAACCAGATTCTCTAATATTGTAATGATTGTACATAAATCACTTACAACTCTAGTTAAAAAGTTAAAAAACAAATGCATTAAAAATAACTAAAATAATTTGTTATTGTATCATAATATAAAAAGATGTAAATTGTAACATCAATAACCTGAAATATGAGGAAGGGAGAAGAAGTAAAAGTATAAAGTTTCTGTATAGTATGGAAGTTGTTATCTGCTTAAAATAAGATGTTAAAACATATTTTATGTGAGCCACAAAGAATGTAGTAGATACACAAAATTTTAATAAAGGATTAAGTCATACTGCTACAAAAAGTCATAAAATCACAAAGACAACACAAGAGAAAACAAGAAGACATGATCTATAAAACAGTCAGTAAACAATTAAAATTAAATGTCAATAGGAAGACCTTACCAGTAATTAATTATAAATATATTAAATTTTCTAATCAAAAGATACAGAATAGCTGCATGGATAAAAAGACAAGACCCACCCATATAGACTCACTTAAGCTTTAAGGACACACAGAGACCGAGTGTGAAGAAATGAAAAAGATATTTCAAGCAAAAGAAATAAAGGAAACCAGAAGAAAGCAGGGATAGTTACACTAATATGAGACAAAACAGAATTTTAGCTAAATATAGATGAGACAAAGAAGGTTATCATATAATGATAGTAATCAATAATATGTAATTATAAATATTAATCAATAATATATAACAATTGTAAATATTTATGCACCAAACATTGGGCCTCTTAAATATTGAAGCAAATACTAACAGAAATAAAGAAAGAAATAAATAGCTATTCAATAGTAGTTGGGGACTTTAATACCCTATTCTCTAAAATGGTTATATCATCCAGGCAGAGAATCAATAAGGCAACAATGGATTTGAACAACATGATAAACCAAATGTACCTAACAGACATATATAGAACATTCCGTCCAACAGCAGCAGAATACATGTTCTTTTTAAGTCTACATGAAACATTTTGAACAATAGACCATATGTAAGGCTACGATATAAATCTCAACAAACTGAGGAAGATAGAAATTACATCAAGTATCTTTTCTAACCTCATGGCATCAAACTAGAAATCAACAACAGGAGGAGAGCTGGAAAATTCACAAATATGTAGAAATTTAAAAACACAGTCCTCAACAACCAATGGATCAAAGAAGAAATCAAAAGGGAAATTTAAAAAATCTTCAAACTAACAATTGTAAATATTTATGCCCCCAACTTGGGAACACCCAAATACATAAATCGATTAATAACAAATATAAAGAAACTCATTGATAAGAATATAATAGTAGGGGACTTAATACCCGACTTACAGCAATGGACAGATCATCTAAGCAGGAAATCAACAAGGAAACAATGCCTTTGGATGATACACTGGACCAGATGGACTTAACAGATATATTCAGAACATTTCATCCTAAAGCAGCAAATACATATTTTTTTTGAGTGTACATGGGACATTCTCCAGATCACATACTGGGTCACAAATCAGGCCTCAGTCAGTAACAAAAAGACTTGAGATCATACCATGCATATTTTCAGACCACAATGCTATGAAACGTGAAGTCAACCACAAGAAAAAAATTGGAAAGACCACAAATACATGAAAGTTAAAGTTAAAAAAAAAAAAGAAAGTTAAAGTTAACCAGGAAATTAGAAATAAAGAAAATTCATGGAAGCAAATGAAAATGAAAACACAATAGTCCAAAACATTTGGGATGCAGCAAAAGTGGGGAAGTATATAGCAGTACGGGCCTACCTCAAGAAGCAAGAAAAGTCTCAAATACACCACCTAACCAACCTTACACATAAAGGAGCTAGAAAAAGAACAGCAAATAAAGCCTATAGTCAGCAGAAGGGAAATAATAAAGATTAGAGCAGAAATAAATGATATAGAAACAAAAAAACTCCAGGAATCGAACAGATCAATGAAAGTAGGAGCTGGTTCTTTGAAAGAATTAATAAAATTGATAAACCCCTAGCTAGACTTACCAAAAAGAAAAGAGAAAGGACCCAAATAAAATCATGAATGAAAGAGGAGAGATTACAACCAACACCACAGAAATACAAACAGTTATAAGAGAATATTATAAAAAATTATACGCCAACAAATTGGGCAATCTGGAAGAAATGGACCAATTCCTAGAAACATACAAATTACAAAAACTGAAACAGAAAGAAATAGAAAATTTGAACAGACCCATAACTAGCAAAGAAATTGAATCAGTAATCAAAAATCTTCCAAATAACAAAAGTCCAGGGCCAGATGCCTTCCCAGGGGAATTTTACTAAACATTTAAAGAAGAATTAATACCTATTCTTCTGAAACTGTTCCAAAAAATAGAAATGGGAGGAAAACTTCCAAACTCATTCTATGAGGCCAGCATTGCCTTGATTCCAAAACCAAGGACCCCACTAAAAAGGAGAATTATAGGCCAATATTCCTGATGAACATGGATGTAAAAATTCTCAACAAGAAACTAGCAAATCAAATCCAACAGTACATTAAAAGAATTGTTTACCACAATCAAGTGGGATTTATTCCTGGGCCGCAAGGGTGGTTCAATATTCACAAATCAATCACCATGATACACCACATTAATTTAAAAAAAAGGATAAGAACCATATGATCTTCTCAATAGATGCAGAAAAAGCATTTGACAACATACAGCATCTATTCTTGATAAAAACCCTCAACAAAGAAGGGATAGAGGGAACATACCTCAACACCATAAAGGCCATATATGAAAGACCCACAGCTAGTATCATCCTCAATGGGGAAAAAATTGAGAGATTTTCTTTTAAGGTCAGGAACAAGACAGGGATGTTCACTCTTACCACTGTTATTTAACATAGTACTGGAAGTCCTAGCCTCAGCAGGCAGACAACAAAAAGAAATAAAAGGCATCCACACTGGCAAGGAAGAAGTCAAACTTTCACTATTTGCAGATGACATGATACTCTATGTAGAAAACCTGAAAGACTCCACAAAAAATGCTAGAACCGATACATGATTTCAGCAAAGTCGCATGTTACAAAATCAATGTACAGAAATCTGTTGCATTTCTATACACCAAATATGAAGCAGCAGAAAGAGAGATCAAGGAATTGATCCAATTTACAATTGCACCAAAACCCATAAGATACCTAGGAATAAACCTAACCAAAGGTGTAAAAGATGTGTACTCTGAAAACTACAGAATACTTACAAAAGAAACTGAAGAGGACACAAAGAAATGGAAAACATTACATGTTCATGGATTGAAAGAACAAATATTGTTAAAATGTCTATACCACCCAAAGGGATCTCCACATTTAATGCAATCCCATCAAAATACCACCAGCATTTTTACAGAGCTAAAACAAACAATCCTAAAATTTGTATGGAACCACAAGAGACCCCAAATAGCCAAAGCAATCTTGAAAAAGAAAAGAAACGCAATTCTGGACTTCAAGCTGTATTACAAAGCTGTAGTTATCAAGACAGTATGGTACTGGCACAAAAACAGATACATAGATGAATGGAATAGAATAGAAAACCCAGAAATGGACCCACAACTACATGGTCAACTAATCTTCAACAAAGCAGGAAAGAATATCCAATGGGAAAAAGAGAGTTTCTTCAACAAATGGTGTTGAGAAAACTGGATAGCCACATGCAGAAGAATGAAACTGGACCACTTCCTTACATCACACACAAAAATAAATTCAAAATGGATGAAAGACCTAAATGTGAGACAGGGAACCATCAAAATCCTATAGGAGAACACAGCAGTACCTCTTTGACATTGGCTGTAGCAACTTCTTACTAGACACGTCACCAGAGGCAAGGGAAACAAAAGCAAACATGAATTATTGGGACTTCATCAAAATAAAAAATTTCTGCACAGTGAAGGAAACAATCAACAAAACTAAACAACAACCTAAGGAATGGGAGAAGGTATTTGCAAATGACATATCTGATAAAGGGTTATTGGGCAGAAGACATGAATAGACATTTTTTCAAAGACATAAAGATGGCCAACGGATACATGAAAACATGCTCAACATCACTCATCATTAGGGAAATACAAATCAAAACTACAATGACGTATCACCTCACACCTATCAGAATGGCTAAAATTAACAACACAAGAAATAACAGGTGTTGCCAAGAATGTGTAGAAAGGGGAACCCTCTTACACTGTTGGTGGGAATGTAAGCTGGTGCAGCCACTCTGGAAAACAGTATGGAGGTTCCCCAAAAAGTTAAAAATAGAAGTACCCTTAGACCCAGCAATTACATTATTAGGTATTTACCCAAAGAATACAAAAATACTGACTTGAAGGGACACATGCATCCCTATGTGTGTGTGTGTATATATATATAATGGAATATATATGTATATATGTATATAAAGGAATATATATATGTGTATATATATGTATATAAAGGAACACATATATATAATGGAATATTACTCAGCCACCAAAAAGAATGAAATCTTGCCATTTGCAATTACATGGATGGAGCTAGAGAGTATTATGCTAAATGAAATAAGTCAGTCAGAGAAAGACAAATACCATATGATGTCACTCATATGTGAAATTTAAGAAACAAAACAGATGAACATAGGGGAAGAGGGGAAAAAAAGAGAGGGAGGCAAGCCTTAAGAAACTCTTAACTACAGAGAACAAAGAGAGTTGATGGAGGGGAGGTGGGCAGGGAATGGGCTAAATTAGTGATGGGGATTAAGGAGGGCACTTATGACAAGAACTGGGTGCTGTATGTAAGTGATGAATCACTAAATTCTGCTCCTGAAACCAATAGTATGTTAACTAACCAGAATTTAAATAATAACTTGAAACAAAAATTAAAACAAAAAATCTTCAAACAAAATTGGAACCACAATATAGCAAAAATTTATGGAATGCAATAAAAGCAGTTCTAAGAGGGGAGTTTACAGTGATAAGTGCCTACTGTAAAAAAGGAGAAAGATCACAAATAAATAACCTAACTTTATACTTCAAAGAAGTAGAAAAAGAACAAACTAAAGCCAAAGTTAGCAGAAGAAAAGAAATGATGAAGATTAGAGCAAAGTAAATAAAAAGAAAACAGAAAACAGAAAAATTAGAGAAGAGATTAACGAAATAGTTGGTTTTTTAAATGACAAACCTGACAAACACCAAGACAGAAAGGCCTCAAATAGAGTTAGAAATGAAAGAGAAGACATAAATTATAACACAGAAAAACAAAGGATCATAAAAGACTACCAATATTTGTCAACAAATTGGACAACTTAGACTATATCTATTCCTAGAAGCATACTACTTACCAAGACTGAATCATGCAGAAATAGAAAATCTGAACAGACCAATAATGAATGAGATTGAATAATTAATGAAAAACCTCTCAACAAAGAAAAATCTAGCATTTGCTGATAAATTCCACCAAACACTTAAAGAAGAATTAATGGTAATATTTCTCAAACTCATCCAAAATTTTGAAGAGGAGAAATATACCCAAGCTCAGGTCAGTATTACCCTAATACAAAAGCCAGATAAGGATATTATAAGAAAACTACAGACCAAAGCCCTGATGAATATGGATGCAAAAATTCTCAACAAAATACTAGCAAACTAAATTCAACATCCCATCAAAAGGATCATACACTGTGTTCAAGTGGGATTTATTCCTGGGATGCAAGGATGGTTCACCTGTAAATCGATCAATATGATATACCCCATTCACAGAATTAAAGATAAAACCATCTGATCATCTCAATAGAAGCAGAAAGAATATTTGACAAATTTCAATAACTTTTCATGATAAAAACTCTCAATAAAGCAGGTATAGAGGGAACATACCTCAACATAATAAAGGCCATATATGACAAACCTACAGCTATCATCATATTTAACAGTGAAAAGTTGAAAGGTTTTCCTCTAAAATCAGGAACAAGAGACCAAGGTGCCTACTCTCACCACTTCTATTCAATATAGTACTGGAAATCCTACCAAGAGCATTTATGCAAGAAAAAGAAATAAAAGGCACCAAAATGAGAAAGGAAGAAGTATAACTGTCTCTGAAGATGGCATTATCTTCATATATAGAAAACCCTAAATACTCCACACAAAAAAACCTGCTAAAATTAATAAATGATTTCAGCAAAATTGCAGGATACAAAAGTCACCTAGAAAACCCAGTCATGTTTCCATACACTAACAATGAATTATCTGAAAAAGAAAGAAAGAAAACATTTCCATTTATAATAGCATCAAAAACAATAAAATATTTAGGGATAAATATAACAAAGGAGATGAAATACCTATACACTGAAAATTGTGAGACCTTGATGAAAGAAATTGAAGACACATAAATGGAGAGCTATCTCATATTCGTAGGTAGGAATAATTAATATTGTTAACATGTCCATATTATCCCAAACCATGTACAGATTCAATGTAATTCCTATCAAGATTCCAATGGCATGTTTTACAGGAATAGAAAAAATCCTAAAATTCACATGAAACCAGAAAATACCCCAAATAACCAAAACAATCGTAAAAAATTAAAGCTGGAGGTATACACCTCTTAATTCCAAACTGTATTAATACAAGGCTATACTAATTAAAACAGTGTGGTACTGGCATTAAAAAAGACATATAGACTAGTGGAAAAGAACTGAGAGCCCAGAAAAAAATGCATGCATATATGGTCAACTTATATTTGAAAAGAGAATGGTGTATATATGGTTTATATATACAATGGAATACTGTTCAGTCACAAAAAGAAGGAAATTCTGACATTTGCAACAATATGGATGGACCTGGAAGTCATTATGTTATGCGAAATAAGTCAGACAGAGGAAAAAAAATTCTGTATGATCTCACATATGTGTGTTATCTAAAAATTTGAAATCATAGGAACAAAGAATAGACTGATGGTTGTTGCCAGCAGTGGAGAGATGGGGGAAATGGTGAATGGATACAAACTTCCAGTTATAAAATAAGTAACTCATAGAGACATAATGTACAATGTGGTGACTATATTTAACAATACTGTGTTGTGTATTTGAAAGTTGCTAAGAGGGTAAATCTTAAAAAATTTCACCACACCACAAAAAGGTAATTAAGTAAAGCAATGGATGTGTTAACTAACCCTATTTGGTAATCATATATGTATGTGTGTGTGTGTGTGTATAAAATCATCACATTACACACCTTAAATTTACACAATGTTACTTGTCAATTATATCTCAAAGTGGGAAGAAAAAAAACTTCAAGGACTTGTGTGACACATGGAAAAAGTAACTTTCTTCCTTGGATGTTAGCTAGGCTGATTATCAGTCCCTGGTTTGGCCCTCTCTCAAGCCACAGTTCCACACCTTCAGTTATCCAAAGAACATCTGAGAGAATCAGAATGTGTGTGTGTGTGTGTGTGTGTGTACATGTAGAGGACTGAGTTCACAGAGTACTCAAAAATGAGCTCAGCAGTACTTACCGGAGGGCCCATTAGACCTGGTCTACCCAAGGGCCCTGAAGCCCCTGGTAAGCCTGTCTCTCCTTTTTCTCCATCCTCTCCGGGAAGACCCCTTCCTCCAGGGTTCCCCTGTAACCCAGTAAAAATTTTTAAGAAAGAGAAAGCAGTAAAATAAGTATACTACACAATAAGCAGATTTTTGTTTGGGATATAAAAGTAATCATGTAATTATGTAATATTTGAAAGATTTCACAAAAAATATCTACTTTTATATGTAATGAGAAAAGTATAATTTACCTTTAATCCATCTTTTCCTTGGAGACCTTCTTCTCCAGGAGCTCCTGGTTCACCCTATTTTGTAGCAAAAACAGTAAGATTAATTATTTTGCTAAACTGCTCACCTTAACTTATTTTTTGCTCCTGGTATCTATAGAAAGTAGCAGGTTTGTGTACATTTATTCCTACTTCTAATTTATTTATAAGGAATATTTGGCAGTATAATAAGCTTGATATAATTTGCTTGGAATAGCTCTGAAGATGATTTAAAGAATCAGTATTATAAATTCAAATATAAGATAGGCCCAGAATTTTAACTTTAGATTATTAAGGGAAATATACATTCATTTGGTAGCTCTGAAAATTTATATAGCTAGACCTGCGTTTCCTGAGTTCAAGGACTATAAATACTATCTCTCCTAAAGTTGTAGTACCTTAAATGGATTAATATGACTTAATTCAGTTAAAACTAGATTTTTAGGGTCTGTATTTTCTCACTTACAAGTGAGAGGCAACAATTAAGGCCCTGGTACATCAAGAAGCTGTCTTCCAGATATGGAACTTAACAGAAAAGTATAGCCATAGTCTATGAAGATATTAAAGTAATATTGGCTCTCTTGTTACCTAAAATATTTACAAGTGAGTTATTTAGTGCATCTTCACAGTTGCTCCTTTGCTCCCACCATTGACACTTCCATCACCCCAACCTCAGACTGCCCACCCCTGTGCAAATAAAGGGAAAATGAAAAAGAAACTGGATGTAAAACATGTCTCCCTACTTTGCCTTTTAGTATGCAAATGTATCTCGGGATTACCTTGGGCATTGTTTCTTGGGAAAAAGCTTACCACAGCTCAAATTACAGGCTGTCTATATTAGAATAACTTCTGTAAGCTCTCTAATTATACTTATTTATGATTATTTCCTTGAATCTTGTTAACTTTGTGACTTTAGATTTTTGTTGTTTTTCAAACATAAATTAGGTTTTAATCATTTATTTGTCTTGTTAGGTCAGGAAACATCCTGAGAGTTGATGACTGTTATTTGTGAATTTCTTTTTTTTTTTTTTATTTTTTTTTAAAGATTTTATTTATTTATTTGAGAGAGAGAATGAGAGAGAGAGAGCACATGAGAGGGGGAGGGTCAGAGGGAGAAGCAGACTCCCTGCTGAGCAGGGAGCCCGATGTGGGACTTGATCCCGGGACTCCAGGATCATGACCTGAGCCGAAGGCAGTCACTCAACCAACTGAGCCACCCAGGCACCCTGTAAATTTCTTTTTAATGCAAACATGAGTAACAATCACAGCTACTCTGCGTTATGTGTAAAGCATTCTAGAGAGTACACTCTACATACTGAGAAAAGGATGTACGAGGTTAGAACTCCAAATGCTACTAAATGACAATGTGAACAGGGTCTGGCATGCAGCTTTTAAAACTAAGAAATAAAGACAAACGTTTTTCTATTATGCACCAGAAAGGTTTAACCGTTATGCATTTTCTGAAGCTTTATTTATGCCAAGTTTTGAGTCTCTGAACACTCAGGCCAGTGCATTACAAAGGTTCCCAGTAGACATTTACCCGTAACCCTGGTTCTCCAGCAACTCCAACATTGCCTGCAGGTCCAACATTTCCCTGAAGAAACAAAGGGAAAGATTAAAACTTTTTTCTACTAAAACAGTATATCTAATAATTATGGAAAGTGTATTATGAGGATAGGGCTTTCAAAACACTTCCCATTTTTTTTCTTTTCCCCAGATTTATTGTAATATATTGCCCCATTAGCTTTATCATTTGTATTTCTTCTCTCTCTCTCTCTCTCTCTCTCACACACACACACACACAGACTCAGTAGATAGATAGATAGATGATAGATAATATTTTTTTCTGACTCATTTGAAAACACTTCCCATTTTTATCTGCTCTTCTGCACTTGCTTTCAAGATGATGGGTATTTGCCAAAACATGTCAAACAGGGGATTCAGTGGTAAAAGTTTAGAGACCCTTTTACTATTTAGGAAGATTACCTTTGCACCTGGTTCACCTTGCAGACCAGAGTCTCCCTCAATACCTGAAGGTCCCTAGAAGAGAATGATTTGACACATCATCTGTATGTATTTCTTTACCAATTGCAAAGGCAATAACAACCTCATAAGAAGATCATAGTAATTTGTAGCCCAAGGGTGAGATGTATGTCCAGGAAAATATTTCTGCTTCCACTTTATAAACTTCATGGCATAAGACCAGATAATTCTGGGATCTTTTAACAGTTCAAATGCCAAAATAACATCATCTGAAGTCAGGACTTTTAAGACCAATTTCTTCTATTCTTCCTGTCATCCTTTAATCCTTGGTCAAAGACAAACCACCTCCCATTTCCTCTTCTAATTTTCTACCCACATATTCTTACTATTCTCAGTGTTTTTTACTTTTCACTCTTCCCATCTGTTTCTGTTGAACACTTCCTTTAAAAATTTCAGTTTTCTTTATTCATTTCATAAAAAAAAATCACACAAAGATGATACGAATTTATTCACATTTTAAAAGATGTATATGGCAGCTTTTCCACTTTCCTTTCGTGGGCGGGTCCAGTTGGGGAGAATTTGGCTCCTTTTACCTTGAAAACATACAATTTCTTGCAACCTCTGGCTATCTCTAGGCCTGGAGCTCCTACAACTACTGTTGTATTGTTTGTTTGTTTGTTTCAGAGATATTGATCTTGTTTTTGAGCACACTAAGTGTACCCCGCCCCCTTCCCTTCCTCAGTCCCCCTTCCTCTTCTCTTCTCTCTCTTTCACTGTGTGCGTGTACTTATTGTATGCATGTATATTTATAACTATAAAAACACACATGTATTCTGTAATTCCCATGTTTTTGGAGTAGAGGGATAGCTTAAAGCATTAACTCACAGCACACTCTTGACAAAAAGCTTCCTGTTTCCCTGCTATCTTTCAGTGATTCCTCAGTAGTTCTGATCCATGGGTGATATTCTTTCTTATAACTATTAGAGCTTAAAGTATCTTTTATGTCATAGTATTTTAGATAAGAGGAAGTTCAGTTTTCCATTTTGACTCAGCTTCTGCAATACATATTCACTTTGCTTTTTTTCTAAAATAAAAGCTATCCATGCACAACAGTACGGATGGAATTATAATGAAAAGCCCCAGTCCCATTCCTCAGAAGCAACTACTTTATTTTTTTTATTTTAAAGATTTTATTTATTTGAGAGAGACACACACACAGTGAGAGAGGGAACACAAGCAAGGGGAAGGGACAGAGGGAGAAGCAGACTCCCCGCTGAGCAGGGAGCCTGATGTGGGGCTCGATCCCAGGACCCTGGGATCATGACCTGAGCTGGAGGCAGATGCTTAACCGACTGAGCCACCCAGAAGCCCCAGAGACAACTACTTTATAAAATAATTTTTGTTTTCCTAGTGGTTACTTCTATAACTCAAAAATTATACCTCTACTTCTCGATGTATCACCTTGCTAAAAGTTTAGTTTCCTTATTCTCCCTCCATTTTACCATCATTTCATAATTTTTTAATAGTTACATTATTTAAATTCTTCTGTGGGTTAGTTTTGTGTTTCTTTACTGTTACAAGAGACAGTACAGTACAGTACTTAAGAGGAAAAATTATGAAATGAGACTGCCTGGGTTTCTGCTCTGCCTCAGAAATGACAGAATTTAATATCCTACTTTAGGATTCATATTCTATGTTGAGAGAGAATTCCAACTCTCTTAGAACTTCTTCCATATTAAAATTGCTTTCAATGTCACAGATCTCCTCTGGTTCCTAATTTATCCCAACCTGTCAGCTCCTCTTGGCTTCTTTTATTCCTTTCTTAAACGAACTCTAATAAAGATCTGAACTCTGTGCTGTTTCTTTTCTTATACCAATCTTGGATTAGCACTTTAAGTCATCTCCATTTCTATTTCCAGTTGAATACTGCTGGGAAAAAATTACACACTTGTGCAAAGTGGCATCATTACATGTTGAGAGGCATAGTGACTAAGACAATGGGTTGTGGAGAGGGACTGCCTGAATTGAAATGTAGGCTGTACCACATGACTCCTAGCTATTGCTCTTGAGCAAGTTACTTAACCATTTTATGCCTTTGTTTCCTCCTCTGTAAAATGAAAATAATAGCTGTATATCTCATAGGGTGTTGTGACAATCCATTAATACAGCAAAGCACATAAATACTGCTAGGCACATAGAAAGTGCTTCATAATTGTGGGTTTTTGTTATCATTATTATCAATATAATGCAAATTCATGGTCTTCTACGAAAAGCTTGACTTTTAGTAAGGTATATCTGCTCTTTCACTTGCCTATAGTCATTTCCCTCTCCCATTATCTTCAACCACTATTCTAAACCGGCAAATTTTCCTCGACTGACCTACTCAACCCCTACTCCTTATCACAACATAATTTTTACCTCTTACTCTGTTAAAAAAAAAACAAAACCCTTCTAGTTGTTCGGTATGACTTTTCTCAGCTTTCTTTAGGCTCACAAGATGTGGCATAGTATAGGGTATCAGCATCAATTTTTGAGTCAGATGTGGATTCAAAGCCAGGCTCTCCTACTTTCTTAACCATTCCCTTGGGCAGATTAACAGACGATGACCCCCATCTCCCTAATACTCCTCTTTGGTCTCATGAAAGGTGTTGCCATCCATCCTGTTGCACAGCCTAGAAATCTGGGAATAATTTTTGACTTCTCTTTCCCCTTTACTTCCCATATTCTACAAATATGAAGGTTCTGCAGAATTTATATAAAAAACATTTCTCAAATCCATCCACTTCTCTCCCTTTCTATCCCTATACTTCAGTTCAGAAGTCCATTATTTCTTGCCTGGTTGAATGCAACGATCCTTTAGTAGGTATTCATGGCCTCACTCCTGTCTTCTCAAATATGTCCTCTGTGCAGCTGATAGAATTAACTTATCGTTCAAAAAAATAAATCTGACTTTATCACTGCTCTGCTTATCACATCTTACAATGACTTAATACAGCCCATAAGATCAAAAATTTAAGCTTCTTAACAGAGTACACAAAACTTTTCATGATCTAACGATTTCTCCATAATTTCATCCATTACCACACCTTGCTTCGACTTTCAAAGAATCCATATTGCCTTATGTTTGTATGTTCTTGCTCATACTATTCCTTTTTTCTGGAATTTCCTTATCCTTATTTACTCTTTTCATATGGCTAACTCCTACTCATTCCTTAAAACTCATCTCATCACTACCACACATTCCCCACAAGTTGTCTTCTTCCCTGTATCCAGGTGGAGTTAAATGCTCATTGCCATGTTCCTATACTGACCTGTGAATATCTCCATCACTGGTTCTAATACATTGTAATGTAATAATCTTTTATATGACTATCTTCTGGAATAGATTATAAACTCCTAAAGGAGTCAGGGACCATATATCAGCCATCCTTGTATTACCAGTGGATACAAAGTGCACAGCAAGAAAGCATGGCATAATCATGGAATTAAAAATAGGTTAACAAACCTGGAGCATGAGGGGGAGGAGAAGAGCTTTATTGGTATGTGGCTGAACAGGTCTGCATTAAGTCAGATAACGTAGAACATTACTTATCATGTTAAAAAGTTGGCATTTTATTAAAGGTCATGAGAGCTATAGAAAAATTCCAAGGAGAGGAATGATATGACAAAGAGAAACTGGCAACAATTAGCTAAGGAATGATAGAAGTTGCTGGAGACATGCAATAAGAGCAGAGGACTAGAGCACTGGCAATAGGGATGAAAAGGAAAGGATAAAATTGAGACACTGTGGGGGCTGTGGGGGCTCATTCAGAGGGAAATGATGGCTGACTGGAGAAAATAAAGTAGGAAGAGGAGCCTAGGAAGACTCAGTTTTGGGTTGTTGGACATAAGGAGTATCTTTCAATGAGATGGGAATAAAAGGAGGAAGAACAGTGGGAAAGTGATGGGTTTGGTTTAGATATTTTGAATTTAAGATGTATGTGGGCTATTTAGGTGCATATGTAAAAGACAACAGGGAATCAGTAACCGCAGCTGAAGAGACAGGCATGAGTTAGAGCCATCAAGATGAGAGCTCTAAGAATAATATTGGTAATTAAAGTCATTGTGATAATATGATTGCTAGGTTGAGAAAGAAGGACAGCTTCACATCAAGACTGAGAAAGGCAAATGAGAAGGTAAAGAGTAGAATCAAAAGAGAGCAGTTTCACAAAAGCCAAGAGAGGAATTTATGTCTAATTTATTTACAGCTAAAGTTAACAAACAACAGAAATGAAGTAATTGGATTTTATAATTATAATGAGTATAGTTTATTATTCCAAAATATATCCTAAATAGGGGTCACTTTTTTTTTTTAAAGACTGTTTATTTATTTGAGAGAGAGTGTGTGAGTGGAGGGAAGCAAAGAGAGACAAACCTTAAGCAGACTCCTAGCTGAATACGGAGCCTGATGTGGGGCTTGATCCCAGGACCCTGAGATTGTGACCTGAGCCGAAATGAAGAGTTGGACACCTAACTGACTGTACCACCCAGACAGCCCAGGGGTCACTTCTTAATATTCTTCTATAAAGGAGATATAACATCTTAGAGTGAAGGGTTATCAAGTTAACTCTAAATGAGTGAAGGGTAAGTGTTATTCACTTTTTGTTGTCATTTAAGTGGGCTGTTAAGAGAACTTCATGTGTACAGGCAGTAACCTCCTTGACATAGGCTGTAGCAACTATGCAAATATGGCTACTGCGGCAAGGGAAACAAAAGCAAAAATAAACTTTTGGAACTTCATCAAAATAAAAAGCTTCTGCAGAGCAAAGGGAACAATCAAGAAAACTAAAAGGCAACCTAAGGAATGAGAGAAGATATCTGCAAATGACATTACCTGATAAAGGGTGAGTATCCAAAATATATAAAGAACTTACAAAACTCAACACCCCAAAACTAAATAATCCAGTTAAAAAATGGGCAGAAGACATGAACAGACATTTTTCCAAGACATACAGATGGCCCGCAGACACATGAAAACATATTCAACATCACTTATCAGGGAAATGCAAATCAAAATTACAATGACATATCACCTCACACCAGTCAGAATAGCAAATTAATAACACAAGAAACAACAGATGTTGGTGAGGATACAGAGAAAGAAGAACCTTCATACACTGTTGGTGGGAATGCAAACTGGTACAGTCACTCTGGAAAACAGTATGGAATTTCCTCAAAAAGTTGAAAATAGAACTAACCTTCCAGCAATTGCACTGCTAGGTATTTACCCAAAGAATACAAAAACACTAATTCAAAGGGATACATGCACTCCAATGTTTATAGCAGCATTATCAACGATAGCCAAATTATGAAAAGAGCCCAAATGTCCATCAACTGATGAATGGGTAAAGAAGATGTGGTGTATATATACAGTGGAATACTACTCAGTCATCCAAAAGAATGAAATCTTTTTTTTTTTTTAAAGATTTTATTTATTTATTTGACAGAGAGAGACACAGCGAGAGAAGGAACACAAGCAGGGGGAATGGGAGAGGGAGGAGCAGGCTTCCCGCCGAGCAGGGAGCCTGAAGCGGGGCTTGATCCCAGGACCCTGGGATCATGACCTGAGCCAAAGGCAGATGCTTAACTGACTGAGCCACCCAGGCACCCCGAGAGAATGAAATCTTGCCATTTGCAATGATGTGGATGGAACTAGAGAGTATTATGCTAAGCAAAATAAGTCAGAGAAAGACAAATGTCATATGATTTCACTCATATGTGTGATTTAAGAAACAAAACAAATGTTCACAGGAGAAAAAAAGAGAGAGGAAAACCAAAAACAGTTTTAACTACAGAAAACAAACCGATGGTTACCAGAGGGGAGGTGGGTGAGGAAATGAGTTAAATAGGTGGTGGGGATTCAGGAATGCATTTGTTGTGATGAGCAGTGGGTGTTGTACGTAGTGTTGAATCACTAAATTGTACACCCGAGACTAATATTTACTGTATGTCAACTAACTGGAATTTAAGTAAAAACTTAAAAAAAGAGAACTTTATGTGTATAAAATTAGATTCATAAAACAGTCATCCTACTTTTAATGGAAGTTTAGGCTTTATTTTCTGAATATGAAACACGACACTACAGAATTATTCTTTAAATATATACCTAATGTATCAACTTTACCTTGAGAAGTCTTACAAAAAGTACTGGATATTGATGAAATAACAAAAAAGAGCCACAAAAAAAGTTACCTCAGCACCCATTTCTCCAGGAGGCCCAGCATCACCTTGCAATCCTCGTGGTCCCTACATTAAAATAAAATTTAAGATCTGAGAATCAAAGTTTACTCTGTATTTAGATTAACATATGCATCTAAATATGGAATTTTTAATATATAATATGTAATAGAACACATAATACATTTATCAACTTTCTGTATAAACAATTATAACTTTATAGTCGATTCATCTTTATAGTTGATTCACAGTTGCGTGTGGGTGTGTGAGTAGAAGGCTATGTTGGGATTCAAAAGAAAAGGAAAGAAAGGACAGTACCTTTCATGCTTTCGTTCCTTAATTCACTCGTCCATTCAATAAACATTTATTAAGCACCTAATAAGTATGAAATATCATACTAAGGGCTTTCAAAAGTTATCTTATTTGATGGACATGACAATTATATTTCTACTGGCTATTCATGGCAAATACGTGACAAACAAAATAGCATTTTTAAAGAAGCAAATATATGATCTCCAATGAAATAAAAATGTTAGAATTTGCTTGATGTCATACTTTATCATGGTAGTGAATCCAGTTCAACAATTTCTCTGTTTTACATGAACAGATATAACAATGTTTACCCATATGATTTAATCACTAAGGTTCAATAAAATGCATGTTGGGACTTTTACTGGAATCCTGGTCACTGTAATACTGAATAGTATAATTTTAAGTAAACAAATATTGAATATTCAGTTTATTGCATAAACATTAAATTGGCTAAACCAAAATGATCTTCTTAGTGTGTGGAATCCATTTAACTGGCTAGAATTATTTTATTTTATTTTATTTTATTTTATTTTTATTTGAGCGAGAGAGAATGAGAGACAGAGAGCATGAGAGGGAGGAGGGTCAGAGGGAGAAGCAGACTCCCTGCCGAGCAGGGAGCCCGATGCGGGACTTGATCCTGGGACTCCAGGATCATGACCTGAGCCGAAGGCAGTCGCTTAACCAACTAAGCCACCCAGGCGCCCCGGGCTAGAATTATTTTAGATAGATTAATACTTATTTAGCAATTACAATATAATGCTATTTCTCCAGCCATTCAAAGAAGATACTTGTACTATTTGACCTTTCTGGAAAGATAGTAGAAAGAACGTGTTTTCTTAGATTCAGAAAATAACAAGATAGTTAAAATTATCTGTGAGATTATACTCCATAACAATTTTGTGAATACCTCACCTTTAAAAAATGTAGTAATGGAAAGCAAAATGTGCTATGGTTGGTTATGTTAAACTGTTTTCTGAATTGTTACAGTCAGTAATGTTCATTT
Organism: Mirounga angustirostris; assembly: GCF_029215605.1. Classification (NCBI taxonomy): domain Eukaryota; kingdom Metazoa; phylum Chordata; class Mammalia; order Carnivora; family Phocidae; genus Mirounga; species Mirounga angustirostris. The sequence continues at coordinate 119,138,183 of NW_026991712.1, read as the reverse complement.
TAATTATTTGAAAGTATGAAAAAACAAGATTAAGTATATTATCCATAATTCTACCATTCAGAGGCGACACTGTAAATATTCTTGTATATTTCCTTCTAGTTCTGTTGTGGGAGCATACTTACAAATAACTTTATATCTCCCTGTTTTACACTTACGATTCTATTCTGAACATAGACATTTTACCATGTTATTATAAATACTTCCTAACAAATTGTCCAACAGTTACATAAAATTCCATTTATCTCATATTCTGCAGTACCATAAATTAGTCATATTCTTAATACCAGACATTTATATTGTTTCTTTATCTTCTTTACAGTACAATTTTACTTTACTGGATTTATCATATGCATGTTAGACTCCTTATCAGTGGATGTTAAGGTCTGTAACATCAGGTGATATTGTCAAATAGCTGAGATAAACATTGGAATGACTGCAAGGCTGGTATGCAGGCATCACATATGTCGTCTCTACTCAACAGTATAGCCATTAAAGGCATTAAGAGGTCCCTGGTGCTTTTCAGTTATGGCTTATTAAACATTATGTATAATATTTTAAAATTTGTGAATTCTCCTCAGAATGTGTTTCTACACTATTATAAACACACTGAGAGAAACATGTCTGTGCAGAAGTATGTGTGTATTCTGCATGTCCTCCCTTAGAACAGAGTCTGAAATGTACCATTATTTGGTCATGAAGTCAAGTAAATTTCCTGAAATGTTCAATAATTAACATTCTGCAAGCAATATATAAAAGTAAAATCTATTTCATTGAATCCATGCCAACACAGAATATTATTTTTTAAATTCTTCATTAATTTGATGGACAATCTCTTATCTTAAAATGTATATATATTTGACTATTAGTAAGGTTGAATATTGTTTTTGTTATTTGTTTATCAGCTATCTGTGATATTCTATGTGTTTCTTGATCATGTCCTCTGCCTATGTATTTTGGGAACCATTTAAAAGATTTATATGAGTTTTTTATGTGTTATGGTCATGAACTTATAGGCATCCTATTTTACCATTAACATCTGCCTAGTATGTAGTTTGTCATTTAATTTTTTTTATATATTGTTAAAAATAAACTTTCCCCCCCCAAGTATGATCACTGTAGAATACCTGGAAACTCATAAAGTAAAAATGATCCAAAATAACCACTTGCTGTAGTTCCTTAAATCTTTGAGCATAAAAAAATTGGGATGAGAGAAATTTAAAATTTGTATATAGTTAAATCTGTTAGTCCTTGAAGACTTTTTCCATCACATTTAAGGTTAAAACATCTATTTCCATGTAATTATTCTATATTATTTCTTTTAAAATCTACCAGCCCTAATCTTCCTTTTATGGCAGGTTAAAAATATTAAGCTATTTTGCCTGCTTGTTTTTATAAGTTATCCTTATGATAATTAAATCCCACACCTGATTTACATGGGTAATGGGATTTTTGAATGGGACTGTGTTAACTCTAATAAATACATTAATTTTAAAAATAGTCTTCTAGTTAGAAAATAATCTGACTTTTTACTTAAGTCTGTTTCTAGGACTCTTAATGAATTTTTGAAGTTTTCTTTGTATGTGTCCCATCCAATTCCCATTAAGTTTATCCTTAATTATTATGTTTTGTTTCTAGCTAGAGTGGGATATTTTTCTATTATATTTTATTACTTGTATATTATATGTATATCAGAAAAACGGATTTTTAAAAATATCTATTTTACGTCTTGCCATTATATTACTCAACCTCAGAAATTGAAAAATACAGAATTAACTCTTTGGGTTTTATAAGTTTTGGGGGGTTTATTTAAATTTTCTCTAAATAATAATGCTTTTCTTTCCTTATATGATCATTTCTATGTCATATACCACTACACTAGCTAAAACTTTTTGAATAATGTTAGATAGTATAGTGACAGTTTAAAATGTTATATTGTGGTTCCTATGCTTCTGGTGTTTCCATATTTCCTAGTAGTTTGGGTGCAGATATAAGATAAGCTACTTTACTTTATTACAGAACTATGTTTGATTAGAATATTTTGTTTCAATTAATAAACTTTATTTCTTACAGAAGTTTTAGATTTACAGAAAAATTAAACAAAATGTACAGAGTTCCCATATACCACCACCCTTGCCCAGTTTTCTTTATTATTATTAACATCTTGCATTAGTGTGGTACATTTGTTACAATTGATTAATTGATATTGTACACTTAAAGTTCATAGTTTACATTAGGGTCACTCTGTGTGAACACAGACACAGAGTTGTACAGTTGTATGAGTTTTGAGATATGCATAATATCATGTATCCATTATTATAGTACCATATAAAATAGTTCCACTGCTCCCAAATTCCCCCGTTTTCCACCTATTCATCCCTGGTCTTCTACCCCCAACACCTGGCAACCACTGTTCTTTTTTACTGTCTCTATCGTTTTGCCTTTTCCAGAATGTCATATAGTTGGAAACATACGGTATTTAGACTTTTCAGACTGGCTTCTTTCACTTATCAGGATGCACTTAAAGGTTCCTCTGTCTTTTTGTGGCTTAATAGCTCTTTTCTTTTTATTGATGAATAATACTTCATTGTATGGATGTACCACAGTTTGTTTATTCATTTACCTTTTGAGGACGTATCAGTTGCTTCTACTTTGGGCAACTATGAATAAAGCTGCTATAAAGCATTCATGCACAGGTTCTTGTGTAGGCATTAAGTTTTCCACTCATTTTGGTAAATACCAAGGAGCATGATCACTGGATCATAATGGTAAGAATATGTTTAGCTTTGTAAAAAACTGCCAAGTTGTGTTCCAAAGTTGGCTGTACCATTCTCATTCTGTATTACCACCAACAATGAATGAGAACTCCCACTATTCTACATCTTTGCTAACATCTGGTATTGTCAGTGTTTTAGATTTTAGCCATTCATACAGGTGTGTAATGATATGTTATTGTTGTTTTAATTTGCAATTCTCTCTAATGACATATGATGATGATAAGCATATTTTCTTATGCTTCTGTGCCATCTGTATGTCTTTGATGTATTGTCTGTTCAGATCTGTTGCCCACTTTTTAAATGGATTGTTTGTTTCCTTACTGTTAACTTTTAAGAGTTTTTTCTATATTTTGCATACAGGTCCCTTATCAGATATGCATTTCACAAATGTTTTCTCCCAGGCTGTCGCATGTCTTTTATTCTCTTAACATGTCTTTCACAGAGCAGAAGTTTTTAATTTTAATGAATCCAACGTATCAATTTTTCCATTCATGAATCAGGCTTTTGATGTTGTATGTAAAAAAAGTCATTGCCAAATCCAAGGTCAATGAGATTTTCCTCTTATGCTATCTTAAAGAAGTTTCGGTTATACATTTTAAATTTAGGCCTATAATCCATTTGAGTTAATTTTTTTGAAAAAGTATATGGTCTTTGTCTAGATCCTTGTTTTTTGGTTTTGCTTTTGTTTTTATGTGGACAGCTAGTTGTTCCAGCACTATTAGTTGAAAAGTGTTGCCTTGGCAACTTTGTCAAAGATCAGTTGACTATATTTGTGGACTTCTATTTCTGGGCTTACCATTCTGTTCAAATGATCTATTTGTCTATTCCTACTACACTGTCTTGAATACTGTAGTGTTAGTGTTATATTAAGTCTTTATGTTGGATCGTGTCAGTCCTCTGACTTTGTTCTTCTTCAATATTACGTTGACTCCTCTGGGCCTTTTGCCTTTCCTTACGAAGTTGAGAATTTATCAATATCCACAAAGTAACTTGCTAGTATTTTTGACTGGAATTGCTTTGAATCTATAGTTGTGACATCCTAACAACATTTAGTCTTCCTATCCATGAACATGAACTATCTCTCCATTTATTTAGATCTTCTTTTATTTCTTCAGTCAGTTTTGTAGTTTTCCTCACATATATTCTGTGTACATATTGTTAGATTTATACCTATTTCCTTTTTATTTTTGATAGTAATATAAATGGTGTTGTGTTTTACATTTCAAATTCCTACACTACACTACATCAAAAACTAATGATGTAATGTATGGTGATTAACATAACATAATAAAAAAAATAAAAAATAAATTTCAAATTCCAATTGCTTATTGTTGGCATATAGGAAAGCAACTGACTTTTGTATATTAATCTTGTATTCTGATATCCTGCAACCTTGTTATTGCTTATTAGGTCCAGGAGTGGTTTTTATTGGTCAATTGTTTGGGGTTTTCCACATAGTTGGGTTCATACCTACTATATACTGTTTTCTATTTGTTACTCATGTTGTTTCTTTCTTTTCTTTCTTTATCTTCCACTCTTTTTTAACCGTAGATTTTAAGTAATTCCATTTTCTCTCTTATTTTATCATATCAATTATACTTCATTTAGAACATTTTTAATGGTTTCTCTAGAGTTTGCAATGTATATTTACAATTAATCCAAGTCTATTTTCAAATAACACTATACCACTACACTTATCCATAAGGTATGAGATTAAATACACTGTTGTGATTATTATTTTGTACAAACTACCTATTCTAGTAATTAAGAATAAGAAAGAAAAATATTTGATTTTACTTTTATATATTCCTTCTAAAGTTCTTTCTTCCTTTCTTCTATCCTAGATTCTCATTTATATCACTTTCCTTCTCTCTGAAGAATTTAACATTTCTTACAAGGCTGGTCTACTAGTGACAAATTCCATTAGTTTTTGCTTGTCTAAGAAAGTCTATTTCTACTTCACTTTTAAATTCCCAGTCTGAAAATTTCAAAATTTCTTCTATATCTGAGACTGTTTTTCCCCTTTTTGCATGCCCTGTAATTTTTTTGTTGAAAGTCAAACACAGTGTATAAGGTAAAAGGACCTGAGGTAAACAGGCCTTCAGTGAAAGGTTTTAAGTTATCTGGTTGGGAATTAGGCTGTGTTTACTGTTTGCTGCACTATGGTGTCAGGAGCTAAATTTCCTCCTAGTGTCACTGTTTTTGTCTTGTCTGTTGTCTTTAGGCTTTCCCAGAGATGCCTTAAATAGGGTTTGGGCCTGCAGTTCTTTTAGCTGTAATCCTCAGCTATTATACAAGAGCCCTATTAATGTGATGGTAAGTTATAAGATGAAGAGAAACACTCTATATAGTTTTATGATTAGGTCTCAGTCTTTCAATGAGCCTGAGTTGGGTATTTTCTTTCTCCCATGTCCAAGGCTAGAAGCATCTAGGGTTGGGGAACTGCTCTTCTCCCAAGTTCAGTAGGCTTTGGCAAAAACCCAAATCAGGTAGGCTCAGATAAAACAATTTCCCTTGAGGGCAAGCTTTGTTAAGGAGAACAGAGCACTCTGAGTGTATTTCAAAATGGTTACTTTTCCCATCCCACTGCTAGAAGAAGAAACAGGTATGTCTCTGAACCTTAGAGTGAGAACCTAGCAGGTCTTTTGGTGGTAAAACTCAAGGACATGTGGCGCCTTGCCACAGATGGGGTCCCCTCTTAGTTTTTTTAACACTTATGATAGTCTAAATTGTGTCTTAAGCAATTTGTCAATTTTATATTGACAAATATAATCATAGTTAAAGTTCTCCTACCATCCAGTTATGGCCTTCTGCTCCTGGTAAGCTGTCGTTCTCTATATCCTCCTGTCTGTCTCTCCAGTTTTCAGGCAACAGTTGGTCCTTTGACCTCAATGATCTAAAACGTGTTGTTGATTTTCAGTTTGCTCAGCTTTTTCCTTGTTTTAAGAAGGGGGATGACAGCTTCCAAGCTCCTTACAATTCAGACCAGAAACCATTTTACTATAATTTTTAACAAATCAAAAATAGTTGAATTTTATTTTATTTATTTATTAGTTTTTAAAGATTTTATTTATTTATTTGACAGAGAGAGATACAGCGAGAGAGGGAACACAGCAGGGGGAGTGGGAGAGGGAGAAGCAGGCTTCCCACTGAGCAGGGAGCCCGATGTGGGACTCGATCCCAGGATGCCTAATGACTGAGCCACCCAGGCACCCAAAAACAGTTGAATTTTATTGAGTACTTGTTTTTAGCATTTTCCCACTATATCTGTAATATGTTATATTATGGATTTCTTAATATTAAGTAATTTTTGCCTTTTTTATTTCTTCTTTCACTTTATTTATATTTCATCTCAGTCACTTAATTCTTTATATATATACAGTTGAATTTTACTTGAAATTTTTGGTATTTGGCTGAAATTTATCTTTAGCTTTTTCTGTTGGTGCTATTTTTGTCTGATTTTAGTACTGTCAAAATTCTACTGAGACACTGGTCTTTTATCTTTTGCTTCTAGAACTGTTGCCATTTTTTATATCTTCATAAGTAATTCAATGTCATGTTTTATCACATACTTTTTAATTAATCTGAGAATCCTGTTAATTATCTTGTAAGGTGAGTGGAAGTGACTTCTGGTATTCAACTAAGGAAGTGTACCTAGAAAATAATAGTTTTTAAATTGGAGGGCATATTGTAAAGCAAACTTATCAAGAATTGATTTTTTAGAAACAACAGCATTCCCGCATTTTCCTTTTTCGGCAGTTTTCAATGTTTACAGATATCAAAAATATTTATTTGGGTCAGCCAGAAACTTAGGAATCACTTTACATATGGACAATCTACCTCCTGTTGATTTCATATCTCCTTTTGAATCTTTTATATCTATCCACTTCTTTTCTCTGCTAATCAAAAGCATTCTACCATCTCTTATTTGGATTACAACAGAAAGCAGTGCTTATCCACTCTTAGTCCCTTCCAATTTGTTTGAATGATCTTTACAAAACAATAATATGATTATAAAACTAGCCCTATCTCTTCAATGACATCCCTTTGTTCTTATGATAAAAACATAAATCCTTGGGAATAGGGCCTGCAAAGCTACATGTTTTGTCCCCTGCTTCTTTTTCCATCCTCATCTTACACTTACATCCCACCTGACTCTGTGCCATTGCCTTCTTTTAGATCTTCGAATAAATATGTAGAGCTTCCTCTCAGCTCATGACTTCTCTCTAAAATAACCTCTCCCCATCTTTGCCTAAGTAATTACTATTCATCCTTCAGATCCTAGCTCAAATGCTCCTCCTCTGGAAGCCTTTCCTAAGGACAGTTTCTCTGTTATACATTCTTTTAGAATTGAATTCCTACTTCACAGCATTTATCTCAGTTTGTAATTATCCTTTTATCTCTGTGATAATTTAATTAGTATATATGTCTATCATTAGACTGAAACCTCCATACTTACCACTACATTCCAAGTGCAGGTACTTAATAAATAATTGTTGATTGAATGAATGAATGGCCAACTATCCAAATCCCAGTATTTGCATTGTAATGAGCAAACTGGTTTTGGAATTTGTCTGGGAAAAAGAGACAACTCTACTAGATGCTGACTATAGAAAGGTGTAGTCTTCTCTATTTTATTATTCTCAAAATATAAATATGTTTCAACATCTCTTCTGTGTCCTTCATTTTACCAATTTACTTCTTTTCTTTTCTATAATTTAACCAGGCAGCTCAAATATATGCAACAAAGCCCATCATATCCATTATAAATTGATTTATATTTTTTTTACCAGTCCTACTGACCCAGTGACCTGAATGTTAATTTTTAGGTGCTGTTAAACTATTTAGTTGTTTATGCCTACAGTAACAAATCTTTTCTTATATAAAGTCTAAGATATTGTCTCTGCTGTTGCCATAGCTCTTTTGACATACTTTACTTAAATGTGTTCCTTACTAAGATTAAGTTAGTTTCCATTGCATTTCACTTCATCTAATATCACTGGCTAAACAATTATGTTTTTGGGTATATGACCTTTTGTCAATTCAGTTTAACAAACATACCCTAAGTAGATCTAATATGCTACGCTTTATACCAGGCAGGATTACAAAGATGAGAGAAATGGTCTCTAACTTCAAAGAGCTACAGACTTTTTCAAAGAGACATTTAAGTAAATAATGCTAAAGAGAGTTGCATTATTTTTGGTCAAATAAATATTAATATTGGGATGGGGAGATACAAAACAGGGAGAGAAACAAGAGGATTTTAGTTTGATAAAATCAATACCATATCTAAAATTCTTCATTTGGAAAGAATTATATATACAGTCAAATCTTTACTTATTGCTTGGAGAGTTTATACCATAGGTTAAACATGTAAAGGAGGAAATGAATACAATTTGGTAAGAATAGTTCTTTGACTATTACACTTTCCACCTGCTACTAGCTAAATGAATTATGCAAAGGCCACCTGTAAACCTTTGGGTCAACATAGATAAGATCAACCCAGTAGAGTTTGAAAGATTATACATCTTACAAGCATGTTACAGCATATTACATCTGATACCATTAACTAGAAGAATGACTTCACAGGCAATAAAGAATAAGTTGTGAGAAAGTAGGTGTGACAAAAATCTTTCCTTTTCACAATCATTTTCCATAGAAATTTTATAATTGAATCACATTTATAAAATCATGATGTAAGTTTTTGCATTATTGATATACCAGTATTTCTGTCATGTTTGTACATTTAGGCCCATCGGATGTAGAGCTTGACCTCTTTGTATGGTATTTTATTACAGAGTTAGCCTCAAAAATATAATTTTGTGTGTCTGTGGCAGTATAATATAGTCATAAGAAGAGCAAGCCATTCACAAAGAAAATTTCTCCAAGTCCATAGAACAGAGCTATCTTTGTTGAAAATAGAAATATGTGAAATTTTAACAATTCCAGAAAAACAGGACCAAATCTGACTATATGGCACCAGAAAGGTACTAAAACCTATATTCACAGCAAAATATTTTCTATATAATTAGGTGTCCATGATAAATGTGTATGTACCAGCCACAGCATAAGAGGGCAAGAAAAACACAATTAGAAAAGTATATATACATATACATATATAGTATAAAGATAAACTTACTGGTTCTCCTTCAAGTCCTCTGTCTCCTGTATTCCCAGGGGGTCCTTGTAAACCCTGAATAAACGAAGGCAAAATGTGAAGAAAAAGTGATGCTTGAAAATGTTTTACTTTCCTTACCTCAGCTTTCCTTTACAATCCTACCACCTAATTTTTCTGTCTACCTCTATTCTCTCTTTTCTTTTTATGGTAAAATATACATAACATAAAATATATCATTTTAACAGTGTTTAAATGCGCAAGTTTTGTGGCATTAAGTACCTTTGCGTTGTTGCACTACTATCATCACCATCTATTTTCAGAACTTTTCAACTGCTCAGACTGAAATTCTATACCCATTAAATAACACCCTTTCACCCTCCCTGGTTCCTCTGGCAACCATCATCCTGCATTCTGCCTCTTTGACTACTCTAGGTGCCCCATATAAGTAGAGTTATACTATGTTCTTTTGTGTCTGGCTTATTTCACATGGCATAATGTCTTCAAGTTTCACTAATACTGGAGAGAAGGAAGATGTCAGTGGAGTAGGAGGATCCCAGACTCCCCTCAGCCCAAAAATACAACAAGGTAACTATCAAATCATCTTAAATACCCCCAGAAACTGACCTGAATACTGACAGAACAAACTCCACAACTAAAGGGAGAGGAGAAGCCACATTGAAAGTAGGAAATGCAGAGACGAGGTTTAGGGGAGAAGCAAATCCTGACTGCTATGGAGGGGAAGGAACCATGGTGTGGAGAAGGGCGGGAGAGAGGAGCACACAGAGGAATGCACAAGGAGAATGTTTCCCATAGCTATTGGCTTAGAAAATGAGAAGGGCTGAATTTTGTGAGTTCTTGCAACCAGTGGGGCTCAAAGCCTAGTTTTAAAGGCCAGCAGGCTTGGCTGGGATAGAGCCCAAAGGGCATTTGTGCTGCTCTTGGACAGAAGGCAGGCAAACAACTTGGGAGCATACAGCATGGAAACAGCAATCTGAAGAGTGCTTGGGGCACACAATGGGGAGATTATATACTCTTCTTAGAGCTGATCCCTGAGAGGCAGTGTTCAAGGAGACACCTCTAGGGGAACAAAGAAGCTGGCCAGCACCATTTCCCTCCCCTACCCCTCAGCATAAATACAGCGGGAAGCAGTGCAGCACCGACACTGGCTGCCTAACTTGTTTACACTAAGCCCCCCGCCCCCAATCTGCACTCTGATGGGGCTGCCTTTCTCAGTCATGCTTGCCTTGGTCCCAGCACAACGAGGCCCTCCCCAAGACCAGCACACATCCCTATTCATACCACATCTCCCAACCAGAAAGTTTTGCAGAGCCTCAGTTCTGGAGGAGGTGGTGATAGGTCTCATTTCACAAGCAGACCAGAGTACACCTATTTAAAACTGACCACATTCAGAATGGTAAAGAACCAAACACTGCCCACATCAGACAAGAGGAGCCTCTGGAGACAACTGGCCTGAAGGACAAAGCAGCCAGAACACAAGAGCAGAGCACATGCAGCACACACGAGAGAAACTCCCTGAAGTGCCAGGCCCTGGGAATTACATGACTTCTTTTTCATAAGGCCATTAGTTTCAGGAACAGGAGATATAACTGGTTTTTCTAACACAGAGAATCCGGCAGAGATTTAGATAAAATGAGAAGACACAGGAATTTATCCCAAATGAAAGAACAAGATAAAGTCATGACCAGAGATCTAAGCAAAACATATATAAGTAACATGCCTGATGGAGAATTTAAAGCAATGATCATAAGGATAGTCACTGGACTTGAGAAAAGAATGGAAGATATCAGTGAGACCCTTATCAAAGAGATAAAAGAGTTAAAAAATATCAATCAGACATGAAGAGTGCAATAAATGAGATTAGAAACATGCTTGATGCGGGCGCCTGGGTGGCTCAGTCGTTAAGCGTCTGCCTTCGGCTCAGGTCATGATCCCAGGGTCCTGGGATCGAGTCCCACATCGGGCTCCCTGCTAGGCAAGAAGCCTGCTTCTCCCTCTCCCATTCCCCCTGCTTGTGTTCCTGCTCTCGCTATTTCACTCTCTGTCAAATAAATAAATAAAATCTTAAAAAAAAAAAAAAAAGAAACATGCTTGATGCAATGAGTATCAGTTTGGAAGAAGCAGAGGAACAAATTAATGACCTAGAAGACAAAATAATGGAAAGCAATGAAGCTGAACAAAAGAGAGAAAGAAGAATTATGCAAAACAAGAATAGAGTTATGGAACTCAGTGACTCCATCAAATGTAATAACATTTGTATTATAGGAGTCCTAGAAGAAGAAGAGAGAGAAAAGGGGGCAGAAAATTTATTTGGAGAAATAACAGCTGAAAACTTCACTAATCTGGGAAAGAAAACAGACATCCAGATCTAGAAGGCACAGAGAACCCTCATCAAAATCAACAAAAGTAGGCCCACACCAAGACATATTATAATTAAATTTGCAAAATTTAGTAAAAAAGAAAAATCTTAAAAGCAGCAAGACAATAGAAGTCTAATTTAACTTACAAGGGAAAATCCATAAGGCTAGCAGGAGATTTCTCAACAGAAATTTGGCAAGCCAGAAGGGAGTGGCATGCTGTATTCAAAGTGCTGAATGGGAAAAATCCGAAGCCAAGAATACTCTATCCAGCAAGGCTATCATTCAGCATAGAAGGAGAGATAAAGAGTATCCTAGACAAACAAAAATGAAAGGAATTCATGACCACTAAGCCAGACCTGCAAGAAATATTTAAGGGAATATATATAAAGGAAAAACCAAAAGTGACAATAAAAGGCAGGAAACACAAAATTAGTAAAAATTAGTAAAAATTAACATTTCTGTAAAAATCAGTCAAGGAACTAAAAAAAAAAAAAAGAAGGTATAAAATATAATAACATATACCTAAATGTGAGGAGGAGAGGAGAAAAGAATGGGCTCAAACTTAAATTACAATCAACTTAATATAGACTGCTGTATACAGAAGAGGTTATTTACAAACGTAATGGTAGTCAGATATCAAAAACCACTAAGACACATGCAAAGAACAAAAAGAAATAAATCCAAATATATTATTATCAATATATCGGCAAACGATGAAAGAGAGAAAGGCAAGAAAGGATCAGAGAAAAATCTCCAGAAACAACCATAAGACAAGTAATAAAATGGCAATAAATACGTATTTATCAATAATTACCTTGAATGTAAATGGACTAAATAATCAAAGACAGAGTGTCAGAGTGGATAAAAAACAAGACCTATCTATATGCTGCCTACAGAGATTCATTTTAGACTTGAAGACACCTGCAGATTGAAAGTGAGGTAATGAAGAAATATGGATGTCAAAAGAAAGCCAGAGTAACAAGACTTAGACACTACATGGACCAACTAGACTTTAAAGCAAAGACTGTAACAAGAGACAAGGAAGGACACTATATAATCATAAAGGGGATAATCCAACAAGAAGATATAATTACTGTAAATATTTATGCACCTAATGTGGGAGCACCCAAATACTTAAAACAATGAACAACAAAGATAAAGGAACTAACCAATAATAATAAAATAATAGTAAGGGACTTTAACACCCCACTTATACCGATGGACAGATGATCTAAACAGAAAATCAACAAGGAAATAATGGCTTTGAATGACACACTGGAACAGATGGATTTAACAGATATATTCAGAACATTTGACCCTAAAATGGCAGAATACACATTCTTTTCAAGTGCACATGGAATATTCTCCAGAATAGATCACTTAGTAGGTCACAAAACCAAGAAGACTGAAGTCATACCATGCACTTTTTCTGACTACAATACTATGAAACTAGAAGTCAACTACAAGAAAAAATCTGGAAAGATCAAATACATGGAGGTTAAAAAACATGCTACAAAACGATGAATGGGTCAACCAGGGAATAAAAGAAGAAATGAAAAAGTACATGAATACAAATAAAAATGAAAACAGAATGGTCCAAAACCTTTGGGATGCAGTAAAAGCGGTCCTAAGGGGGAAGTATATAGCAATACAGGCTTACCTTAGGAAGCAAGAAACATCTCAAATAAACAACCTAACCTCAAACCTAAAGGAGCTAGAAAAAGAACTACAAACAAAGCCTAAAGCCAGCAGAAGGAAAGCAATAATAAAGATCAGAGTAGAAATAAATGATATAGAAATTAAAAAGGCAATAAAACAGATCAGTGAAACCAGGAGCTTGTTCTTTGAAAAAAATCAATAAAACTGATAAACCTCTAGTCAAACTTATCAAGAAGAAAGGTTTAGAAAGGGCCAAAATAAATAAAATCACAAACGAGAAAGGAGAAGTAACAACCAACACCACAGAACTATAAATGATTATAAGAGAATATTATGTAAACTATATGCCAACAAATTGGGCAACCTAAAAAAAAAAAAAGGATAAATCGTAGAAACAAATAAACTATCAAAACTGAAACAGGAAGAAATAGAAAACCTGAACAGACCAATAACCAGCAAAGAAATTGAATCAGTAATCAAAAAATCCCCAAAAAACTAAAGTCCAGAACCAGATGGCTTCACAGATGAATTCCACCAAACATTTAAAGGGCATGTACTGCATGGAGCACTGGGTGTTATATGCAAACAATGAATCATGGAACACTACATCAAAAACTAATAATGCAATGTATGCTGATTAACATAACATAATAAAAAAATAAAAAATAAAAAAATAAAGGGAAGGTAGTACCTATTCTTCTCAAACTATTCCAAAAAATAGATAAGGAATGAAAATATCCAAATTTATTCTATGAGGCCAGCATTACCCTGATACCAAAACCAGATAAAGACACTACAAAAAAAGAGAACTATAGGCCAATATCTCTGATGAACATAGATGTAAAAATCCTCAATACTAGCAAATCAAATCCAACAATACATTTTAAAAATCATTCACCACCATCAAGTGGGATTTATTCCTGGGTTGCAAGGGTGGTTCAATATTCATAAATCAATCAATATGATACATCACATTAATAAAAGAAAGAATAAGAACCAGATGATCAATGCAATAGATGCAGAAAAAGCATTTGACAAGTACAACACCCATTCATGATAAAAACCCTCAACGAAGTAGGTTGAGAGGGAACATACCTCAACATAATAAAGTCCATTTATGAAAAACCCACAGCTAATATCCCCAGTGGGGAGAAACTGAGAGCTTTTCTTCTATGGTCAGGAACAAGACAGGGATGTACATTCTCACCACTTCTATTCAATACAGTATTGGAAATCCTAGCCACAGCAGTCAGACACCACAAAGAAATAAAAGGCATCCAAATTGGCAAGGAATAAATAAAACTTTCACTATTTTCAGATGACATGATACTACACATAGAGAACACAAAAGACTTCACCAAAAAACTGCTAAAACTGACAAATGAGCTCAGTAAAGTCGCAGGACACAAAAATCAACATACAGAAATCTGTTGCATTCCTATACCCTAATTATGAGGCAGCAGAAAGAGAAATTAAGAAATCAATCCCATTTACAATTATACCAAAAACATAAGATACCCAGAAATAAACCTAACCAGAGGTGAAGGACCTGTACTCTGAAAACTATAAAACACTGATGAAAGAAATTGAAGAAAACACAAAGAAATGGAAAGACATTCTATGCTCATGGATTGGAAGAACAAATATTGTTAAAACGTCAATACTATGCAAAAGCAATCTACACATTTAATGCAATCCCATCAAAATACCAACAGCATATTTCACAGAGCTAAAGCAAACAATCCTAAAATTTGTATGGAACACAAAAGACCCCAAATAGCCAAAGCAATCTTGAAAAAGAAAAGCAAAGCTGCAGGCATCACAATTCTGGACCCTCAAGTTATATTACAAAGCTGTAGTAATCAAAGCAGTATGGTACTGGCACAAAAATAAACACATAGATCAATAGAACAGAATAGAAAACCCAGAAATGAACCCATAATTATATAGTCAATTAATTTTCAACAAAGCAGGAAAGAATATCCAATGGGAAAAAGACAGTCTCTCCAACAAATGGTATTGGGAAAACTAGATAGCAACAAAAAGAATGAAATGATCACTTTCTTACACCATACACAAAAATAAATTCAAAATGGATTAAAGATTGAAATGTGAGACCTGGATTCATAAAAATCCTAGAAGAGAACACAGGCAGTAACTTCTTTGACTGTAGTTACATCTTTCTAGATATGTCTCCTGAGGCAAAGGAAACAAAAGCAAAAATAAACTATTGGGACTTCTTCAAAATAAAAAGCTTCTGCACAGCAAAAGAAACAATCAACAAACTAAAAGGCACCCTAGGAATGGGAAAAGACATTTGCAAATGACATATCTGATAAAGGGTTAGTATTCAAAATATATAAAGAACTTATAAAATATATAAAAAAATTTTTTTAAATTTTATTTTATTATGTTATGTTAGTCACCATACATCATTAGTTTTTGATGTAGTGATCCACAATTCATTGTTTTCGTATAACACCAGTGCCCCTGCAGAATGTGCACTCCTTAACACCCATCACCAGGCTAACCAATCCCCCCAAACCCCTCCCCTCTAACACCCTCAGTTTGTTTCTCAGAGTCCATAGTTTCTCATGGTTCATCTCTCCCTCCGATTCCCCCCCTTCATTTTTCCCTTCCTTCTCCTAATGTCCTCCATGCTATTCCTTATGTTCCACAAATAAGTGAAACCATATGATAATTGACTTTCTCCACTTGACTTATTTCACTTAGCATAATCTCCTCCAGTCCCATCTATGTTGATGTAAAAGTTGGGTATTCATCCTTTCTGATGGCTGAGTACTATTATATTGTATATATATGGACCACATCTTCTTCATCCATTCATCTGTTGAAGGGCATCTCAGCTCTTTCCACAGTTTGGCTATTGTGGATATTGTTGCTATGAACATTGGGGTGCATATGGCCCTTCTTTTCACTACATCTGTGTCTTTGGGGTAAATACCCAGTACTGCAATTGCTGGGTCATAGGGTAGCTCTATTTTTAATTTTCTAAGGCACCTCCACACTGTTTTCCAAAGTGGCTGTATCAACTTGTGTTCCCACCAACAGTGTAAGAGGGTTCCCCTTTCTCCACAACCTCTCCAACATTTGTTGTTTCTTGCCTTGTCAATTTTTGCCATTCTAACTGGTGTAAGGTGGTTTCTCAGTGTGGCTTTGATTTGAATTTCCCAGATGGCTAATGATGATGAACATTTAAAAAAAAAATTTTTTTTTTTATTTGCGAGAGAGAGCACGAGAGGGAGGAGGGTCAGAGGGAGAAGCAGACTCCCTGCTGAGCAGGGAGCCCGATGTGGGACTCGATCCCGGGACTCCAGGATCATGACCTGAGCCGGAGGCAGTCGCTTAACCAACTGAGCCACCCAGGCGCCCCGATGATGAACATTTTTTCATGTGTCTGTTAGCCATTTGTATGTCTTCTTTGGAGAAGTGTCTGTTCATGTCTTCTGCCCATTTTTTGACTTATTTGTTTTTTGGGGTGTTGAGTTTGAGAAGCTCTTTATAGGTCTTGGATACCAGCCCTTTATCTGTAGTGTCATTTGCAAATATCTTCTCCCATTCTGTGGGTTGCCTCTTTGTTTTGTTGACTGTTTCCTGTGTAGAAGCTTTTTATCTTGATGAAGTCCCAAAAGTTCATTTTTGCTTTTGTTTCACTAACCTTTGGAGATGTATCTTGAAAGAAGTTGCTGTGGCCAATGTCAAAAATGTTACTGCCTATGTTCTCCTCTAGGATTTTGAAAATATATAAAGAATTTATAAAAATATCCCAAATAATCCAGTTAAAAAGTGGGCAAAAGACATGAATAGACATTTTTCCAAAGAAGATGCACAGATGGCCAAAATATACATGAAAAGACGCTCAACATCACTTATCATCAAGGAAATGCAAATCAAAAATACAATGAGATATCACTTCACTCCTGTCAGAGTGGCTAAAATCGACAACATAGGTAACAAGGTGTTGGTGAGGATGTGGAGAATGTATGTATATGTATATGCATATATACATATATATGTATGTATATATATTCCATATATATGGAATATTACTCAGCCATCAAGAAGAATGAAATCTTGCCATTTGCAATGACATGGATGGAGCTAGAGAGTATTATGCTAAGTGAAGAAATCAGTCAGAGAAAGACAAATAGCATATGATTTCAGTCATATGTGGAATATAAGAAACAAAACAAACAAGCAAAGGGAAAAAAAAAAGAGAGAGAGGCAAACCAAGAAACAGACTCTTAACTATAGAGAACAAATTGATGGTTACCAAAAGGGAGTGGAGGGGTATGGGTTAAATAGGTGATGGGGATTAAGGAGTGCATTTGTGATGGGCACCTGGTAATGTATGGAAGTGCTGAATCACTAAATTGTGCACCTGAAACTATTATTCTATATGTTAATTAATTGGAATTTAAATAAAAACTTAAAAAAACTTTCTTCAGTTTTAAAGTTCAGTAATATTCCATTTTATGTATATACTATATTTTGTATATCTATTCATCCATCAATGGACACTTGGGTTTTCTACCTTATGGCCACTGTGAATACTGTGCCTATAAACACTATAGAAGGTTTAGTTTCTAAGTCTTTGCTTTCAATTCTTTGGGGGTATAAATCTAAAGTGGAATTGATGAATTACATAGTAATACTATGTTGAACTGCTTGAGGAGCCACCAAACTGTTTTCCATAAGCAACCTCACCGTTTTATATTCCCACTAGCAATGTACAAGGGCTCCAATTTTTCTACGTCTTTGCCAACACTAGTTACTTTCTGTATGTATGTATGTATGTTTTGTTTTGTTTTTCTTTAATAATAGCTGTTCTAATGGGTAAGAAGTGGTATCTCATTGTGGTTTTGATTCACATTTCTCTACTGTCCAGTGATATTGAACATCTTTTCATGTGCTTATTGGCCATTTGTATATTTTCTTTGGAGAAATATCTATTCAAGTCCTTTGCTCATTTTTTCATCCAGTTGTCTTTTGCTGTTGTTGTTGAGTTGTAGGAGTTCTTACATCTATCTGTATTCCCATACTTAATCCCCACTCATATACAGAGACAATTATCCAGAATTATTTTAAATTTAGATTTTTTATATTTTTAATATCTATATAAAAATGGTTTCTTTCTCCAAAAATAATAACCTTGTGATGTGTCAGTAAGTATAACTTATGTCCTTAAAACCTGGTAAGGCACAGGAGTCTCAGAACTTAGTTGACCAGAAATGACTAAACTGACCTCTCTAACATCCTTTATTTTCCCCTATTTTTACACCATGCCATCTATGGTACCATTAAATTGAGTCTTAGGAGTGGGGGTATATTCTAAAATGGAATATAAATCAAATTTTAGGTCCTCTTTGGTTCTCCCATTTAAAGATTTACTGAGTATGTACCATGTGCCAGACACTGATGACTATTAAAGATATAGAAAACACTGCCCTTCTCTATTTGCAATTCACCTGTTCTACATTACTGACCCTGAGAAGGCTGGCAAATATTCAGTGGATAACAATCACCATTTTATATTAAAACTAAAAGCTAAGAAAAATATGAGATTAAATTGGAAGTAAAGATATTCAAAACTCCTAGCAACATAAAACTTTCTAAGTTATAGCCATTAATTCTCTATTTAGTTGTGTATAGTTATCTGGTTAAGGAAAGGAAAATATGTAAAATCACAGACACATCTGACTAAGGCCTTGTTTCAATCATGAAAATTATATGCCATCCATTCAGTCCAGGCTCCAATATTAAGAGACAGGATCAATATAAGGATCTGATATACCAACTGAAACATACAGCAAAAGTTCAAAACCTTGATAATGTCTGCCCAATTTGCTTTGTAAAGTGGGCTTGTACACAATGTCAAGCTTGATATATACTTTTAATGATGTTAATGGTGCATAAAGGCTGTTTGGCAAAGTTATGAAATGATCTAAATGGATTTACTGATTTCTATTAGAGACAAAGAAGTAAAGCACAAGCTGCTACAAAATAAAAATCCCCTTTAAGCCTTTTCAGATAGTACTGAAAATATTCTTTTAGTAGAATTTCTTGCTCCATGACTTCAACCCAGCAATTATGATAATGATGACTGGGAAAATAATGATTATTGTGGTTACTATGTATTGAGAGCCTATGCCAAGCACATAATGAACATCATTTGATATAACTATAAAAGGTATCTCATTTTATTTTATTTTAATTTTTTTAAAGATTTATTTGAGAGAGAGTGTGTGTGTGCGTGGGGTGGGGGTGGGGGGCAAAGGGGGAGGGAGAGAGAACTCCAAGCAGACTCTGTGATGAGCATGGAGCCCAACACAGGGCTTGATCTCATGACCCTGAGATCAAACCTGAGCCGAAACCAAGAGTCAGAAGGTTAACCAACTGCACCACCATGCTCCCCAAAAGGTATTTCATTTTAAAGATAGGAAAATTGAGGCCCAGAGAGATTAAATAATTTGTATAAAGTCAAAACAGCTAGTAAGTGGCAGAACCAGTATTTGACTTCCAATGTCTGATTCCAATGTCATGCTCATCCACTATACTGTACTGCATTCTACTGATTTCAACAAGAAATCAAACATTCAATGCCTCTTCCATTTACAGTAAATATATGGATAATCTTTAAAGACTTTTTATGGGAATAAGGAAGGGAGCAAGTAAATGTTTTTTCATTGTAGGATTATGAAAACTGTATGCCTCATTATCTGAAAAGGGAGAAAGCATAGAGTTAATACCATATACTTTTTATATTGTAGAGATTATGAAATAAATGTTTCTTAAGTATTCTGAGCTACTCCAGAGAAAACTATTTAAAGAAGAACTGTTAAGAATTTCCACTTCCAATATTGGCCAAGTAGTTCCTATCTAAACCACCTATATAGGGATAACTGTAAACCCAGGACAAAATATTTTTTAAAAATCTGAAGAAAAACCAAAAATAGGTAAAAAGTAGAGTGGAGAGGTCTACATGTATAAGAGAGGAATGGCACTAAGTGAGTGTCTGATTTTTTATTTTAAATGTGGCTTTTAGCCAGAAGGTAAGCTATGTAGGATGATTAAGAAAAAAGGAGGATAGAAATCTGCAGTCTTACTGGCATGGAGAACCAGAGGGTAGAATGTGGAGTGACCACAGCTGCTGGGAAGTGATGGAAGAGAAAGCAAGAGAGGAGGAACCTCAAATTCTGAGGTAAACTCTGCTTAAATCTCTTGTTGACATTTGAAGTATATATCCATATGGTAGACACCAAGCATCCTAGCAAGGCCTAAAAGAACTGGACAGAAATTTCAGGAGCCATCTACTGCAGAGGAGAGAGAATCTGGAGTTTGAAAGCAGCCAAGTTAATGATTTACCAAATCAAAAAACAAAATGAAACAAAAAATACTCTTCAAAGAAATGTAACAGAATTTGGAGTATCCACGATGAATCATTTAAAATGTTCAGGATATAGGGGTGCCTGGGTGGCTCAGTCAGTTAAGCATCTGACTCTTGATCTCAGTTTAGGTCTTGATCTCAGGGTCATGATTTCAAGCCCCTTGTTGGGCTCCTTGCTGGGTGTAGAGCCTCCTTAAGAAAAAAAAAGTCACGGGGCACCTGGGTGGCTCAGTCGGTTAAGCGGCTGCCTTCGGCTCAGGTCATGATCCCAGGGTCCTGTGATCGAGCCCCACTTCGGGCTCCCTGCTCAGTGGAGAGCCTGCTTCTCCCTTTCCCTCTGCCTGCCACTCTGCCTACTTGTGCTATCTCTCTGCCAAATAAATAAAAAAAGAAAAAGAAAAAGAAAAAAAACTCACTACATCAAAAACTAATAATGTACTATATGTTGGCTAATTGAACAGAATAAAAAAATGTCCAAGATATAATTCAAAATTACTGGACAGGAAAATTTTCCCATATTTACAAGAAAAGGCAATTAAAGGAGACCAAACTCAAGATTACCCAGATGTTAGAATTATCCCATAAGGATTTTAAAGTGACTATTATAAATACGTTCAGTAATGTAAATAAAAATACACTTATGATGAATAGACAAATAGGAAATCTCAGAAGAACATCATCTATAAAAATGGAAATTATAGAACTGAAAATTAAATATCTGAAATAAAACTTAAAAATTCCATATCATAAATAAAATTTCAGTGAATGGGTTTAAAAAGTGAGTGAAGATAGAGTTAGGTTATCCAATTAAAAAAGAAAACAGGAAAAAGAAAGATTAAATTAGGAATGAATAAAGCCTCAGGGACCTGAGGGATGATATCAAAATGTTTAATGTATATTTAATTGGAATCCAAGAAGGAAAGGAGAGAGAAGACAGAATAGGGAAAAAATTGAAATAAAGTTGAAAAATTTCCAAATTTAGTGAAAACAGAAACTTACACACAAAAGAAGCTCAGTAAATCTCAAGCTGAATAAATGCAAAGAAAATCCATCTAGGCACATCATAGTCAAACTACTAAAAGCCAAAAGTAAAGAGAGAATCTTGAAAGCAGCCAGAGAAAAATGATACATTACATGCAGGGGGAATAACGATACCGATAAATGTGGACCTCTCATCATGTCATCGTTATAGTGCTGAATGCAAACAAATAAAAGAAAACCCTGTCAGCCCAGAATTCTATATCCAGTGGAAAAATATGATTTTGCTCATATGTGGAATTTAAGAAACAAAACAAACAAGAAAAGGGGGTGGGGAGAGAAAGAGAGAAGCAAAGCAAGAAACAGACTCTTAACTACAGAGAACAAACTGATGTTTACCAGAAGGGAGGTGGATGGGGGGATGCGTTAAACAGGTGATGGTTATTAAGGAGTGCGCTTGTTGTGATGAGCACAGAGTGATGTATGGAAGTGTTAAATTACTATACTGTATACCTGAAACTAACATAACATTGTATGTTAACTAATTGGAATTAAAAACCTAAAAAAAGAATTCATGTAAAAAAATGAAAGTGAAATAAAGACATTTTCACAAACAAATACAAAGAGAATTCATGACTGGCAAAGTTTGACTCTAAGGAATCTAAAGTAAGTTCTATAGGCTTCAAGGAAATGATACCATTTGGAAATGCAGATCTACAGAAAAGAATGGAGAATATCAGAAAAAGTAAAGGCATGGATAATAAAAAAAGCAAAGAAACAAACACTACTTCCCCCTAAATACCTTAAAAAGGTAGGTTTTTAAGGTATTTCACTTATATTTCATGAGTGAACATATTTCACTTATAATAAAACAAAAATACTTTATATTAAAGCAAAATTTTAACTTTGCAAAATGGGTTATAACACACATAGATGTAATACATAAAAACAATTATAGCATAAACAACAGGATGTTGGTGGTGAATGGGTCTATATGGTTGCACGTTTCTTGCAATTATGTTAAGTATTACTATATTAACTCTAAGTAGATTTTGGAAAGTTAGGATGTATACTGTAATCCGTAAACCAGCACCTGGCAAACTACAGCCTGGGGGTGCAATCTGGACCAGCACTTGTTTTTACAGAAAATGTTTACTGAGTCCTGACCTAGAATAATCACTTAAAAATAATAGTTCAAAGAAGTATAGCTAAAAAGCCATTATCTAAATTAAAATGGAGTGTTCAATGCCAAAAGAAGGCACTGAACAACAACAGCACCACCACAAGGGAAGAACAATCATAAAATGGTTGACCGAAGTACAACCAAATTGATAATTACATTAAATGGAAATGGACCAAACACTAATTAAAAGGCAGAGGTTTTTAGAATGAATAAATAAAAAAAAAAGACCCAATTATAAGACACTCACTTTAAATACCAAAACACAGATTGGTTGAAAGTAAATGAATGGAAAAGATAGGCCATACAAACTGCGAGCATAAGTAGGCTGGAGAGACTTACTAATCAAATAAAGCCAGTTTCAAAAACAAACAATATTGGGGCGCCTGGGTGGCTCAGTCATTAAGCATCTGCCTTCGGCTCAGGTCATGATCCCAGGGTCCTGAGATCGAGCCCTACATCGGGCTCCCTGCTCAGCCAGGAGCCTGCTTCTCCTTCTCCCACTCCCTCTGCTTGTGTTCCTGCTCTCACTATCTCTCTGTGTCAAATAAATAAAGAAAAAAAAATTTTAAAAACCAAAAAACCAAAAAACAAACAAACAGTATTATCAGGAATAAAAAGTATTACCGGAGATATAAAGGAATATTTTGTAAAAATAAAAGGGGGTCAGTTCATCAGGAAGACATAATAATCATAAATGTGAATACTCTAAAAATAGCGTTTCAAAATATATAAAGCAAAATTTGACAAATTTAAAGAAACAGAGAAAAACAAAATCATAGTTGGAGATTTAACACCCCTGATTCATCAACTGAAAGAATATCTAGATTAAAAAAAATCAATAATAGTTATAGTTTTTGTAAGATTTAGAAATCTAAAAACAGTTACCTAGTTTTTATCACCTTAATAACACCATGGATCATGACCTTTCCTCTTAAGTCAGATCTACATGTAGATGGAAGGCAAGTATAGGAAACAGAGTTGGCCCATAGACAAATGTATTTTCCTGGTTATCTCGGCAACCAATGTGTTACTGTTTTTCATTTAATACCTGGCTTTAGAATTATGACAATTTAGAGATGTCTCTTTATTTTACACACAGAGAAAATATCATCCAGACAGCTAACTAATTTAATCAAACTATACAGCTATTAGGAGCATGTACTGGAGCAAATGTCAATTTGACCTTCAATATATCTTTCTATTATACAGCACTGCCTGCTTGTCGACAGTTGCATAAATGACTACAGACGCTGTGGAGGATCAAACAAATCTTCAGGGCCATCTGGATTTCTTGGATTGATTGATCCTAGCTTCCTTAAGATCTCAAAATCTATTCCAGTTCAATCAAGAAGGGGACGACGTAGGTATCATAGAGCTATGTAAACCTCAAAAACTACTATAAACTCATGATTTAATGTCCAACCCATGTCATCCACTAAAGTAAATTTACTCGATTTCTTGCCTTAAGCCATGGTTACAAAATGGTTCTAACGTCTTTTATTTGATTGAGGAAGTCAAACACCACATTTCACATTTATCTAGGCATATCTGATAGGCTGCAAATGAAAGTAAAATTCTAAGGAATGTCAACAATATATAAAATGAGTAATTTTATTTCTCTAGGCCTCCCTTCTCTACTATAAAAAGAATGAACATAATGAGTTTTAAATTTCTCTACCATTGCCACATATTTTAAGCTTTGTATACAGTGTAGCAAAGTGGAAAGAATCTACAGAAACACCATTTGCACTGATATAACAGAAACCCAGAAAGAATGTTCTTTGGGGATGACTTTAATGGATAACACTGTCGCAGACAAATTCTTTCCCTGGATATAGTCATTTTTCTCCTTTAGGTTTCTGATATAGATTTGACCACTGACAAATATAATGAATGCCATTATGGGAAACAACAGGCAGGGGGCAGCAGATTTCAAAGAGGAACAAGTAAATGCAGGGACACTAGTGACAACTACTATAGCAGAAAAAAACATTTTTCTCTTATCCTTTTCTGACTCTTCAGTTGCCGTCCATTTAAATTATTATCTAATTTTATAACTTTAAATTGTGTATAGATATGTATATGACAAAGCAAGATGTTATTACAAATTATAATTATCATAAAAATTATGATTCTAAATAAAAACAGCAATATATGAAGTGTATGAAAGTTCATACAATTAAGCTTATGTACTCAAAAATTTATATATAGGTACTAGCATATATGTGTGTGTGTACATATGCATATGTGTATCTTTTTGTTTTTGTTTTTACTATTTCTCCCATTTATTAGTGAACAAAGACACTGTGATCTTTTTTAGTTGCCAAACTTCTGCTTATTTCTGTTCTATGAACATAAAAAAGAACTTGTAGCTACTCAGGGAGAAAACTGTATACTTCTGAAAAGATGTTTTGATGGTAGAAAAATAGCTAGTATTATATAATCTTAAAAACTCTTAGAGCAGTGGCATGGCAAAGCATGGTGACACACATACATAGCTCCACGCTCCAAGGGTTCAAAGAACACTCAAATGGAATTAAAATGGAAGTAGGCAAGAAATTTCTTGATATATTAGCTTTATTCATATTCCATTATATTTATATAGTATCACACCATTTTATTTTGAAATGGATTTTATAGAAAAGTAATCATACCTAGGGTGGAGTGTAACAGTTATCACCACCAGTTTATAAACAGATAGCACTAAGGCGTAGAATGAGTAATCAACTTGCACAAGTAACACATCTACCTAATGACTGAAAGAAGAAAAGAACTGGTATTCTCTTAGTCTAACGTACTGATAATAATAGTTGTGCCAGAGAATAAAATGAATAAAATTTATTCATAGCTTAATTATTCCTAATTACTTACTGGTTTCCCTTGAACTCCTCTCTCTCCGGGGTTTCCAGTCTTACCCTACATAAGGAAGAAAATGTTTAGGTCACGTAGCTCCCTCACCAAATATTAATCATATACCAAGAAAAACAGGGAAGATTTTATCTATTTATCTTTAATGTGAAATGTTTTACTACTTACAATAAGACCATAAGGCCCTCTTTTTCCTTGATCTCCTTTTTCACCCTAACAAAGTATCAATACCACAGGAGTTAATATGAATGTGAATTATGGTCTTACATGTGCTAGCATATACTCACATACAAGAAAACAGGACATCAAGTATATAATTCAATATTTTAAAAAAATTTCTCTGTGTGTAGTAAAAACTTTCTATATGTTTCATACTTTTACGAAGAGAAAATTTAGAACCATACTTTTGTAAGGAAATATAACAGTTTTAAGTCAGGTAGAACACATATGGGCTCAAAAATCTTAACTGCATATGAAGTGAAAAAATCAGTATTTACCTTGGCACCTTGTATACCTTGTTCCCCTAAGAGACCATCTGGTCCTCTTGGTCCCTAGGGATGGAAAAAAGTCCTATTGTTAATTTGAAATGTTATTTTTTTATTGTTATGCATCCTTACAAATGAACACCTTGTGTTCTTCTTGACAAATTCCTTCTGCTTGTTTTTATACCATGACCACAGAAAAGAATACAGCTAGATACAGTTCATATGGATGAACCTATTTGTATGGGATAATCAAGCCTGTGTTTTCAAGATCTATTGCCAAATAATTAATCAGGTGACCTCAAAAACAGCTCATTCAGTCGTTGAGGTGGTTATAATATAGGTTTGTTATTTGAATATTCTGTTCACCTTATTTACTCAGGAGCCATCCACGATCTATTCTAGGAACAACTCTACATTAACTTAAAAGTGGCTAGCTTGTTTGTCCAACAGTCTTCTTAAGTTTTATATTTTTGGAATGGCACTCAGAATGAGTGCTGACTGCATTGTACTCACTACGCACCTGCTTGACAACACTTACTGGAAGGTGGCCAGGGCACAGAAAAGGGACAGAAAATACTGCTGGGAATCTTCATGAAAATGTAAAACTTCTCAGCTAAGTTGTTATCAATATTTAGTCATCAGTTGTGAAGAACTGCTAGTTGCAGAAGTCACTCTCTAATAAAATGATGGTATGTGTCTCCATGCCTAAATAATAACTATCCTTGGAAGATCTTAAAGTCCCTTTCAAAGGAATTAACTCAATTCTACAACACTGACAACACTACAATGTCTACTGTGGAAAAGGTACTGCATTAGTGTTACGGGGATACATAATTGTAAGAACATTACTCCTTCGTGAAGCTTAAAGAATGGTTAGGTAAATTACACAAATGATGATAATATAGGTTGAGGTAAGGCAGTTTAAAGGCTAAAAGGATTCAAAGGAGGGAGAGAATTTTCACATGTTTGTATAATGAATAAAGATATCATTTTGACAGTTGGAGATCATGCTCTAAAAGGAACTCTGGACAGAGGGATAGGATGAGAAAAGGGTACAGAGGCAGGAAAGAAGATACCCAAGAATGAAAAAAGTAGTTTGTTTAGCTGGTCTATTGACTACAAGTAGTATTTCTTAGTATTTCTATACTAAGTATTTTCTATGGTAAGAAATAATTACTAAGAAATAATTGTGGAAAGACTGGGACATAAAAGGTGAAAGACTGGAGTTTATATTTAAATCAATAGGTAATGAGAAGGCACTGAAGACTTCTTTTTTTTTTAAGATTTTATTTATTTATTTGAGAGAGAGAGAGAGAGCAAGCAGGGGGGAGGGGCAGACAGAAAGGGAGAAGCAGACTCCCGCTGAGCAGGGAGCCAGACTCAGGGCTCGATCCCAGGACTCTGAGATCATGACCTGAGCCAAAGACAGATGCTTAACCAACTGAGCCATCCAGTTGCCCCAAGAAGGCCCTAAAGATTTCTATACAGAATGGTAATACAAATTTCCCAATACAACATGCTGATTTGAAGGAATCCCCTAGGCTCCTTCTCTTTTATCCCATCTGAGGTCAGGTTGGTTTAGTTTTACGTTCTTAAAAAACTGCTTGCTGTAATAGGACTCTCTTCCTGGGTACTCTTAGGGTACTGCATTCCCTGATCCTCTTAGGCACATTCAGGGGATTAGAGAGAAGGCTCACACTCCATGAGATCTATAGCTCCACTGGTTATACTGAAGTTAAGGCCATAGCTCTAGCCCTTCAATCTCAGTCTGTATTGAAGGTACTCCATGATCTGGCCCTAACTTCTTTTTCTGCCCTATTTTCCCACAAAAGACTGTATAACTGAGTTTCAGTCTTATTATGTAGAACCTTGAATATCAAGTTGAGGAATATGGATTTAATTTAAAGAGACTTTTAAAGTGTGTTACTCATTTAACAAACATTTGCTGAGTACCTATTATAAGCCAGTCATTGCTTCAGGCACAGAAGATAGGTAGGGAGAAGAGGACTCATCCCTGAATTCATAAGCAATCAAATAAGTATATAAACTTAATGACAGTGAGTAGTCAAATGTAATGAAGTATAATAAAGGACCTTATGGGACTAGAGAGAATTCAAGATGGGGAGCCCTATTTTAGACAGGGTAGTGTGAGAAGCCTCTCTAAAATGGCATATGGGCAAGATCATTCTGGCAGAAGAAATAGAAACTACAAAGGTCCTGAGGTGGGCACATGCTTGGAATGATGAACAGTTAAGTAACTGAAGACGAAAACAGGAACAATTATTAAAGGATGACTTTGAAGTTTTAAGTGCAAAGATCCTTCAGGACCTTGTTCTAAACATCACCTTCACCTTAAAAATTCAGCAGCCTATAATGATTCTCTTTCTCTGTCACCTTCTAAACACATTCTCCTCTTTCTGCCCTGTAAGAAAACACTTCACAAAATTTTGGGGGGTTATAACAGAAGGTGGCTGAAGGAGTATGAAAAGGAACGAGTGTCGTCCAGTGACAGCAGCCATACTTGTGATGACAGAGCATAACCCACAAAGCTGGTAAACCACTATGTAATCCACCTGAAACTAATGTAACATTGTGTGTCAACTATACTTCAATTAAAAAAAAAAAAAGAATACATGGTCAACATTCTTAAACACTGCAGAAAACAAGTGAAATCTAGACTGAAAATGTGTCCATTGGGAATTAGGCACTTAACCCTTTTGCAACCTCAAATCTCTATCTTTCTTGGATATTTTGTTATAATAACTAGTAGAGTAATGACAGCATTAGTAGCAAACAAACTGGAAGTGTAGGTTTGCTTGGGTGGAGAGGGAGAGGGAGAATGAGGCAAATACAATGAATGGGATTCTAGACAAATCAACCACAATGAGACAGATATCTCCAAGGCGAGCGCTAGAGAGTGCGAAGTCATTCTGTATAGGTTTATTTATTTTATTTTTTAATTTCTTTTAGATTTTATTTATTTATTCGACAGAGAGAGAGAGAGAGAGAGAGAGAGCACAAACAGGGGAAGCTGTAGGCAGAGGGAGAGGGAGAAGCAGGCTCCCCACTGAACACGGAGCTGGATGCAGGGCTTAATCCCAGGACCCTGGGATCATGACCTGAGCTGAAGGCAGATGCTTAACCAACTGAGCTACCAAGGTGCCCCCATTTTGTCTAGGTTTAAATGGTAGCATCGATATGGATAAATCTTCAAAAGTCTTCCCAGACACAGAGATGTAAATTTAGAATTAAAAAAAAAAAATTGTTTGGTCTAAAGATGGCAAGTCTCTTTCCTTACATAAAATCAGATTAAGTGGCTGCCTGGATATATACATAGAAAAGACTGCATCTAGGTCAGGAGGAAGATCTCATACTCAACGGCCAGTTTCTGCTTCTGAACATAAATCACCTAATGTCAAGACTGAACTAGTGCAAACTCCGCTTTTATAATATGAAGAAATGGAAGCCTGCAGATATGAGTTGCCTGATTCATATGATGTCTAAATGTATAAAGATATCAAATAGTTGTGCTTTATTAAGTTTATAATATTTTTTCAAATGTTAAAAAGAAGCAAAGGTTAATCTTGTTAACAAGTGAATTTAGATTGAAATACAGGACCTGAAGTTTAGAGGAGGTTTATAAAATGAATATGAAACATTTACAAGTGCTGATTGGCATTATAATTGAAAGATGCTCCCTCCAAAACTAAGGAATACACATAGTAATGATAATCACTCATTTTATAATGCTTTTGTCAAAATACTTTCACTCTAAATATACTTTCAGATTATTATTTCATTTACTAAACCAGGGAACAAAGAAAGAAATTTCTGCTCTTAAGTTGATGACAAAGATAACCACATTTAGTTTTTGGTTTGTTTTTTTTTTTTAAAAAAGGTCTAAGTATAGTAATTGTATTAATTAAAGGCTATAAAGCCTAAGGTTGCTGGTTAAGAGGTTAAGGCTGAAAGAACTCTAGGAAAGCTTAATACTCTCTATGTTTCAGTTAAGGATAAATTAATTAATTAAAAGCTTAGCTTTCTCAGCATCCATAAGTTTCACTCTGATATTGGTTATAAAAGTTACCCCTGGGTTAGTTTATATGCCTTCTTTGACTCCTGAGACAAAATAAGCTTTAGGACAAGCTCTAAGAGAGACCCAACAGCATTATAATAGGCATCTAATTGGGCATAAAGTTATTTTTTTTTTAAAGATTTTATTTATTTATTTATTTGACAGAGAGATAGACAGAAGAGCACAAGCAGAGGGAGTGGCAGAGGGAGAGGGAGAAGCAGGCTCTGCACCGAGCAGGGAACCCGATGCGGGACTCGATCCCAGGACCTTGAGATCATGACCTGAGCCGAAGGCAGACGCTTAACCATCTGAGCCACCCAGGCGCCCATAAAGTTATTTTTTTAATACCTGCTTTAAAATATCTGATTATCAGAGTACCTGGGTGGCTCAGTTGGTTTAAGTGTCCGATTCTTGATTTCAGCTCAGGTCATGATCTCAGGTTTGTGAGATGGAGTCCTGCATTGGTCTCCATTCTGGGCATAGAGCCTGCTTACGATTCTCTCTTTCCCTCTCCTTCTGCCCCTTCCCCCCAACTCATGCACATGCAAGCTCAATAAAATAAAATAAAATAAAATAATAAAATAAAATATCCATTATCTGTAAAGCTCTTGGAGAATGTATGTGAGCTAAATAAAAAGTCTGATCTTTTCCTCATCATCTGTAAGAAAAGTTAAAGTTGGCTACAATAAGTGGCTATAAGTAGGTTCTAAAAACTGGAATAAAGTCTGATAGCTCAGCTATATAAATTAAGCATGTTTCATAAAATAACAAGTACTTGAATTGTAGGCAATAATATTAAAGAGTTAACAAAAGTCCTGAATAATCAATAATCCTAGAAGTATTAGATGATAAGAGACAAAACCACTACTTCATATAAATGCTACAATTTAAAAAAAATTATCATTAACTACCACACTAATATAAACTGCACACTAGTTTATGTAGGAAGCTTTTATGAGAATTACAAGGCCATCTCTATAATGCTTGTCATCAATTTTAAAGAGCTAAAGTATCTATGAATGAAAGAAACAACCCTTATTCACAGAACAAATGTCCTTCTAACTTGGATTCAGTATATTTATATTTTCTTTTAACCACATCCATCTGTCTTTGCTTGACCCCTCTATTAATTTTAAATTACTCAGATGCCTAACTAATTATGCCTAGCAGTCTGTTCTGGCTCTTGATTGATGTAGCTGGGACAAAATGTTCCCTTAAACAAAAACTAATATTATCTGTGATTTTGTGGGAAAAATCATTTCATTCTATTCTTATTTTTTTAAAGATTTTGTTTATTTGACAGAGAGAGAGCACAAGTAGGCAGAGAGGCAGGCAGAGGAAGAGGGAAAAGCAGGATCCCCATTGGGCAAAGAGCCCGATGTGGAACTTGATCTCAGGACCCCGGGATCACAACCTGAGCCGAAGGCAGACACCTAACCGACTGAGCCACCCAGGCACCCCCATTCTATTCTTTTATAAATTTTTTCAGGAGAAGAAACCACACAAAAAGCTCTTCTTTAATATTTGGCGTGACCCAGGTAGTACCCGCATTGAATCTAAATGCAAATGTTGATGGCTGGTTTCCCAATATGATATGCGGTTCCTCAAAGAAGCCGCAATTCAGAATATTTATGGTCATATCCATTCTGCATCTTGCATAGAAAATCTTAAAACATTACATATTTCTAATACAGTTAATTCAATCTTTTTCCTCATGTAAATATTAAGTAGCATAGAATAAAAAATTACTCAGTTGTACGCCTCTATACCCTCCTTCCCGAGAAAGGGTACAAAATCTAAAGTTGCCTAATTATCAAAGGCCCAATCCATGGGCAAGAAAAGAGAGGCTAACTCTGCTCAGTGTGTCATCTCTCCTGTCAGGGCAGCTGGAGACAGGACACAGAAGTACACACTGGAGAGACACCAAAGGATCAGTTACCTAGCCCCAGTGAGTTAAATGTGCACATGAGGGACAGCAACTAAAGTTGTGCTGGTTCCTAGTGACCCAGAAAGGCTAAGCCACCATCTTACTGGTACTGCAGTAGAGAATCTGGTAGCCTAAATTGTCTATATAATGGATATGATTGTATGTATTATATTAATTAGCTTTGGCGTATTAAATTATTTCACTACAGGGCGCCTGGGTGGCTCAGTTGGTTAAGCGACTGCCTTTGGCTCAGGTCATGATCCTGGAGTCCCTGGATCGAGTCCCGCATCGGGCTCCCTGCTCGGCAGGGAGTCTGCTTCTCCCTCTGACCCTCCCCCCTCTCATGTGCTCTCTCTCATTCTCTCTCTCTCAAATAAATAAATAAAATCTTTAAAAAACAAAAATAAAAAAAATAAATTATTTCACTACACTTAAATGACTATTCTTCAGCCAAACTTGGCAGATGAAAAAAAAAAGCTTAGAGTATGTAGGAGAAATAATAATACTTTAAATTTATGCCAAATCTCCCACCTAAGACTCTCAAACCATAAGAATGATACTTTCAACCAATCCTACACTTTTTCAGCTATATAAGAAGCAGGATTATACAACCTTCACAAAGCAGGTTAGACAGATTTTCATTATATTACTTTATTTAAGTTGTTTTCTGAAATGGCAGACATTGTTGCTTGCCTGAGCTTTTCTTATCCTCTGGATAAGTACCAATATTGTATGATACTTCAAAAGCCACTGGGCTGTAACTAATTAAATAGTAAAACCCATGGGGTCCAGATCTAAAAGATAGTTACCATTGAATCCTCCATGGTATGAGGAGAATGCTTGACAAATTACAAGAAACCAGTAAATGTTAGATAGTTGAATGACAGATGGATGGGCAGGCAGACCCCTAAGAGCATGTCCTATTATTGATGATGTTCACATGGCCATGTGATAACAGTGTAAGTCACAGGCAAAACAGTAATAAGTACTGGTTCCATAATAATTATTCTCTGCGTGATCTCAGGGTTAGTGTGCATAGGGCACAGCTTCCTCTCCAGTGTACTCTGACACAGTAGTGTGCCATGAAGGGGTTATAGGAATGCTGGGAAGATCAACCCCCTCAGCCTTTGGAGTGGTGGGGAAAAGCTGGAGCACAGGAACCTCCAGCCAGATACATTTTCATTTATCTCAGTGGGGAGATACATGTTCTTTTGTGTGTGTGTGTGTGTGTGTGTGATTGAAAAACAGCGGGAAAGATGGACCTAGCATATTGAGATCACATCCATAGTGGACAACAGATTGATAAGAAGACAGTAGAAATAGGAAGATATTACATGACATCTGGAATGGAACTTTCTAATAACATATTCTTAAATATTCTGGTCTTCAGTTCTTTTTTGTATTCTCAATGTTCAGGAATTGCCTGAAACATTCTCCTGCAAAGGAAGTGTTTTTGTACTAAACAAAGCCTTTATTTCTAAATAAGATTTCCTTGTTTAGAAAGTACTGAATGAATTTTAAGTAATTGTGAGAAGCCATTTTGGGAGAGAATCAGTAAAATGTATTTGGAGGATAAGAGGAAAATAGACTACTGAAGAGGTAAAAGTTGAGGACAAAGTCAGAAAAGGATAACAATCTATTGACTGATGAATGGATAAAGAAGAGGTGGTATATTTATACAATGGAATATTACTCAGCCATAAAAAGGAATGAAATCTTGCCATTTGCAACAATGTGGATGGAACTAGAGTATATTACACTAACTGAAATTAATCAGGGAAAGACAAATACCATATGATTTCACTTATATGTAGAATTTAAGAAACAAAACAGATGAACAAATGGGAAGAGAAGGAAAAACAAGATAAAAACAGAGAGGGAGGCAAACCATAAGAGACCCTTAACTATAGAGAACAGACAGGGTTGCTGGAGGGGAGGTTGGTGGAGAGATGGATTAAATGAGTGATGGGCATTAAGAAGGGCACTTGATGGAATGAACACTGATGTTATACATAACTGATGAATCACTAAATTCTACTCCTGAATCTAATACCACACTATGTTAGTTAGTGTTATGTTAACTAACTTGAATTTAAAGAACATCTTGGAAGAAAAAAAAAGGGAAAACAAAAGGGCAACAATTACCCAGGGTTCATGGTGAAGTTAGAAAATCACGGAGCAAATGAACTTTCCATATGACTCAGGAGAAAACACAAGTGGTTCAGGAGGAGTTCTTGCTTAGGTACATGGCTTCTATAAGCCTTCAATTACTTAATTAACAAAATGTAAAACATAGCAAAAAGTATTTCTGCTTTCTTGCAACTGTCATAAAACTGGTTGAACTTTCTCACTTTGACTAATACAAAGTTGAATAAACACATTGGACCTGACCAAGTACTAAATGCTGGCAGGGTATAGACCACTAAATGACAGTTTGGGTACAGATCATCTACTGTCTTTTTATTTTATTATTTTAAATCTCATTTGGGCTAAAATATAAGTGGCCATCAGGATTATTTATAAATTGTAAATCTTTAACCCAGTAAAGAAAATAGTTTTTCAGAAATGAAATAATAATAAAGACAAATTTACTCTCTTTCATCAAATTTCACTTAAAACACAGGACATGAAACTAAAGTTATTATTTCAAACGGCATTCTTAACACTTTTTTTCCATTTGCCAACTGGAAAATGAAGTTTTTGTTTTGTTTTTAACTT
Organism: Mirounga angustirostris; assembly: GCF_029215605.1. NCBI lineage: Eukaryota > Metazoa > Chordata > Mammalia > Carnivora > Phocidae > Mirounga > Mirounga angustirostris. Next base: position 119,103,612 of record NW_026991712.1, on the reverse strand, counting down.
TTGTTAGTTGGACACCATGTTTTAAAATATTTTCTTCACTAATTCTAAAAATCAAAGTAAAGCCAAGGGAGAAAGGAGAATTCTTACAGCCCACATATTCAGATTTTTCAAGGAAAAAAAAAAAAACCTCCTTAGTATTCTGTGTGGTATCAAATAAGCATAGGCTTGGGAGATAGACACACTAAGATTTGAATCCTTGTTTTGTCATTTCTCTCTGTGTGCCTATAGGCCATATACTTAAACTCTCTGAGCTCTGTTTTCCTCGGCTATAATATCTGCGACAATACATCTTCTTTGGGTAGTTCTAAGTATTAAGTAAAATAATAGATGTAAAGGTGCCTGGCATGTGATGCAATAAATTGTGGTTCTTATTTCTTCAAAGAAAAAAAAAGATTTAATGTTTAAAAAACTCAGAGATTGAAAGATTTCTTTTTTTTTTTTTAAAGATTTTATTTATTTATTTGACAGAGAGATAGAAGAGCGCAAGCAGAGGAAATGGCAGAGGGAGAAGGAGAAGCAGGCTCTGCACTGAGCAGGGAGCCCGATGCGGGACTCGATCCCAGGACCCCGGGATCATGACCTGAGCCGAAGGCAGACGCTTAACCATCTGAGCCACCCAGGCGCCCGAGATTGAAAGATTTCTAATTTAATTCTTATACATAATCACCAAATGATGATGATTATATCACTTCTGATTTATAATTAATAAACAGGCATCCTGTGTTTGTCTTCATTCCACTTCCTATTGCTCTTACTCTGTCATGATGTTACTATTCCTTGCTATGTAAGTCTCTTGTGAGTAGAAAAATGCTTAATTTAAACATCTTCACCTTTACAATTCTCCCAAAGAATGGAACTGGAAGTTGAAAATGTGAAAGAAGAATTCTATATGAATTAGTAAAATTTGTAAAACATAAAATGGAAAAGTATGGTTTTATGAGTACAAATGATAATGAGTCACACTTCAATTAATGTAGGTAGGTAGTTCATCTAATATAATGAAAACAAGGAAAAAAACCAACAATATCCAAGCACAATCTAGAAGACATAGAACTATTTTTGCTGAACACATCACTATTTATAAAGTCATTTTTTTTTTGAGGTTAATGTAGTAGATTACTTCCATTAGATAACTTACTCTTTGTCCTTTAGGACCTTGACTCCCAGGTGGTCCTCTTGCCCCCACATGACCCTACACATTGAAAATTTAAAAATTAGTTATAGAATTCACAGGAACATTAGCAAAATAGGAATTATAACCTTTCTTATGACATGTAATTCTCTTTGGAAATTCTTAAAATAAAATTGATTAATCTCCTTTAAAATATGCTTTATTTATGAAATAAATGCCATAATTTCTTTCCCCATTATTCTGCTATTCTTCCCTCTCCCAGTATTCCAACTAGTTTTCAGGAGGAACACATGGACTCACAGTGGAAAGAGACACCTATTTAGCCAGTCTGAGTAGTCTAATCAGCTTGGTCCATCAAAAAAGTGATGGCTATTGCTGCAAGATTTCTTTCTCATTATTCTAGACATTTATGATAATCCCATCACATAAAAATAGATTTTTTTCCTGTATGATGAAAAATGTCACAAAATACCCCAAATATGCCACAAATAGATGTAATGAAGATTAAGTTGTTACTTATTACTAAGTCAGTTACAATGAATTTTTATACTTGATAGTCTTTAATAAAGAATTAGAAAACAAAATTTATTTATCTATATGACATTAGGTAGATAAAAACAGTGAACTTTCATAGGATCTTAGATTTATTTATTATCTTCTGTGAATAAAAAGACTGGCAACTGTACCAATCTACATCTGTCTTCCTAATTTTAGAAGTCAATAACATGCCTGTCTACGTAACATGCCTGGAAAGTCAGGCCTTTCCATGCCTGGAAAGTCAGGCCTATCTTCAAAACAGAAGCTTCCCAAAACAGTATAAACCATTTCTTTCTTTTTTTTTTAAAAACCATTTCTGATAATAGTTCTGTTTAGGGAATTATTAAGGCTTATCTTTTTCATATTTAAGTTGATAATAATGGCCAAATTTTGATAAGCAAGCTTTATTTCTTTAGAGGCAAGATTTTGTTATCTTTCTCTAATAAATGGAGTATTTTTAAAACTCAAGTTTTGGTCAATAAAGATACATTTTCTCTGACTTTTATCTGGTTGTTTGAGAATATTTGCAAATTTCTAAGAAAAATATGTTGTGACTTATTTGTGATTTGTTTACCCAAGCTCACATGTACGCTTGATTACTGACTCTGTTTTCTTATATGTGGTTATTCAAAAGAAAGTTTAAATTTCTTTTTGTTACAGGCTACAGAATTGTACTGATTATTAAAAGTAAATGATAAAGCAAGTAGAGGTGAGGAAGATTAAGATACCATGAAATATTCTAGAGTGTTTTACATTGAGGAAAGAAGTAGCCTTCATCAGTTTATACATTACTTATTTTGCATAAGAACAAAAAGTATAGTATAACCAAAATCACAGATTTAAATTTTAAATAGACATTCTAGAAGGGAATATAAAGTCTTTACTTACAGGTAATCCCAGTGGACCAATGGGTCCTGGATCCCCAGGAGGACCTGGATATCCCTATAATGAGTAAAAATATGAAAGACATGAAGTCTCTATCATACCTGATTATTTTCATTGAAGACAAACCAGTAAATTATAAATAGTAATAAAAGTGATAATGTAAATAAGATCTCTCTTTCCTATCCAAGTTATAAAAGGCCATGGGAAATGTACTACAGTTAGAAATAAGACATGATTACACAGAAGCTGTATATACTTTTATTAGTAACTCTGCCTAGAAAAGAAATTGGCTAAACAGAATCACATATTATGACCTATTGAGAAGAGAATATTCATCTTATCTTACTGTAGGTTTTGCTATGCTATGAATAGATATATGTTATATTATATAGATTATGAAGCCATTTCATTGTCAGAGACCAGAGAATTCTATAATTAAGGAATGTGAATGTGTAGAAATACTCTACAACCTGTTAAATTTTAGAAGGAACACACCCTTTGTGGCATTAATACTAATTTAGAGAATGTCTTAGTAGGTAGTAATTCCTGAAATTGATTAACCTAATGGGTATATTAAATTTCTTAGTCTACAGCAATTGGACATAGCTAAAAATGAAATCTTATAGTGCTTTGCTGATAATACAGAAGTTAAAACTAAAGAATAACTTAGGTAAAATAAACTTGTAGACAGTATTATATGCCACCAGATCTATTACGATATATTTTCTGAAAGCAAGATTCTTTTATTGATATTTTTTTGTTCTAGTTCCTATCATGTTTAGAAACTATTTAATAAACTAAAAAAATAAGATCTATATATAATATTTGTCATCTATTACTACCTTAAAGATGAAAGAGAATAAGATGAATTCTGGATTCTGATGTTTCACATATTATCAAAGAATTACATCAGGACCACAAACTCATGGAAGCATGGCAGTGATGGTATGTGCCATAGAAACTATAAGCTATATATATATTTTTTATTATTATGTTATGTTAATCACCATACAGTACATCATTAGTTTTTGATGTAGTGTTCCATGATTCATTGTTCGCGTATAACACCTAGTGCTCCATTCAATACATGCCCTCCTTAATCACCAGGCTAACCCATCCCCCCACCCCCCACCCCTCAGTTTGTGAAACTATAAGCTATAAAAGAAAAGTAGAATCCTAAGTGAATTTTCTTTTTCATCCATTTCAGTTAATTTATGGTGGGTTAATTCTTCTCTTAAAACTATTGACTTATTTGACCAAGTCATCTGATTTTCATGCTTTGCAGTGCCAATCAGCATGTGAAAGGTAAACTGTTTAAAGGAAAGGAAAATTCTAAAGGAAATACACTGTAAAATAGACATTTTCATTTACTTAAATTCCATTCAAGGCAATTTCACCTCTAGAATTATGATGTTTTTTGGAAACATATATTTCAAATCACTGACTCTTACCATAACACCCTTTTCCCCCTGGGGACCTAGTGGACCTGGACTTCCACGTTCTCCCTTTTAAAACAAAGAAAAAAGAAAAACATTAAGGCATGTTAATCAGTCATGACTGAGCTAAGCCTTGACAGGAAAATTGTGAGAATCATAACTTACATGCATATCTCATCCTAGCTGCCGACACTTTTTAATTTACAACTTTTGTATTTTTACCTTAAAGTTGTTAGACTTCTAATACAATAAAAATCCTCAAAATATATTTCAAGGGATAAAGTACTAAAAGTATTTTTATAAGTAGAAATGCTTATCATTTTGAGGCATATGAAATAGGATAGTAAAAGTATCAAAACATATTGTAAGAATTAACTAATTCCTATAACCATTGAACAAAATTTTATTTCTGTAGTCTACCACAATTAAATATAATTAAGATAATCAAATATGCCATAGCAGATTAAAAGAATTAAATTGATTCACATTAAAATTCCCAGGATTGTCATAATCTTAGTGTAGAACATTTGACCTTGCACAGAAGAAAATAAGTCAGAATAAAAACAATTACAAATCTAATTTTTGTAACTGAGCTCATTTTATATTTGTTATATTGTTCTTTTTTATATATTTTTTGAAGATTTTATTTATTTATTTGTCAGAGAGAGAGAGAGAGTGAGTACAGGCAGGGGGAGAGGAAGAGAGAGAAGCAGGCTCCCCACAGAGCAGAGAGTCTGATGCAGAACTTGACCCCAGGACCCTGGGATCATGACTTGAGCCGAAGGCAGACACCTAACCAACTGAGCCACCCAGGTGTCCCTATTTGTTATATGCTTAATAAAAAATCAGTAAGTATATATTAAGCACTTTCGATGTACTAAGAGTTGGAGAGCTATAACAGAAATTTGACTTAGTCTCAAGTATTTGGAGACATGACATTAACAAACTCTCAAGTATTTGGAGACATGCCGTTAACAAAGGTCAATCAATTAGAAGACAATTAATTGTAAATTGTGTGGTGATTATTATTCTAAGTCCAGGAAGGAAAGAAATCAGGAAGGATTAGAGGAATCTGGCAAGACTTTATGGAGGAGATGAGAATTTGAGTCCTACAGTTTGTCTTTGAGTAAGTAGAGGGAATGGGAGAGGATACTCTAAGCAAAAAAAAAAAAAAAAAAAAAAACCAGTAAGAACAGGAATAGGAACAAGTATGTAATATATGAGACAGTGGAGAGAGAAAGGTTTATATTGGAGAATATTAGAAAATTTGTTGGATGAACTGATTAAGCCAAAATTATGTAGTACTTTGACAGCAACGTAGAGGGGTTAATAGGGTCAGCAGTATGGAGTCAATGATGGTTTTTGAAAATATTTGATCATGACCCATCAAAATTAGTCCATATTTCTATGACGGGGAAAATTTAACATAAACTGATAAGAGTATGTCTTGGTGGGTGGGGTGGGCTTTGGATTGACTATTAGAAAAGATGAATTACATAGAAAAAAACTCTAACTCCTGCTAAAAGATTAGGCATAGAGAATGGAGGAAAAAGGAAAGCAAATATGGATTTTACTCTATTTATTCTGGAAGACTGGAAGAATTGAGATAGGTATAAGGCATACTAATATACATGAGATTATTGGGAAGAGACCAGTAAAATCTGGGAAAATAGTGATAAATTTTAGACATGTTGACTTTGACTTAAACTAAAATTTTCAGATGGCAATAACTGGAATATTATCTAATTTACTTTTAATCCCAGCTCAACTTAATTACTCACAGAGTAGCCTTATGTAGTGATTGCACAAGACTCTCATGCTTAAAATTTATATCTAGCAAATCAGGTTTTAGTCAAAGACCCAAAGTTTTGGTTTATTGTCTACAAGCCTATTATAAGATTCCATAAAAACAATTTAAAATGCCCTTGGGGTCTCAAGTAAAGAATTACTTTTTATTTTCTAAAAAGACTTTCCTGAATTTGAAACTAAACATGGAAAATCACTCCCAAGGTAATGATTTCTAGGTAATCTTTAAGCAAATTACAATTTCCATTACAATATCCAGGAATATCCATGATTAATTGCATACTGGATTCCATGTGGAAAGCAAGAGATTGTGACTGAGACTTGGATCAGGTAAAGTGATAACTTAATCCCTTTCAAAACTGCTTCCTTTAGGGGGCTTGCTCTGATAAAATAGATTTAAAAATGGTCTAGTCATAAATCTAAACCATCAGTTTCATCTTTTCTCTTCAAACCACATCATCACAACTTAAAGAGTAATCTGCCCTTTAAAAATTAGAAACATATAACCTATTAGCTATATTTCAATATATTTAAGATATTCAAGACTGATGATGCATTTTAAGTTATGAGTGATTTCTAATTAACATAAAATACCATATGAATGTCTCTTGTTTGAGTTTAGCCTAGAATTCTTACTATTAAAAAAAAAAATGAAAGACATTACCTTTTCACCAATGCTTCCAGTAGTCCCAACTTCTCCAGGTAAACCAGCAGGTCCCTTTTAGAAAAAAATATAACAGAAAATACACATTTTTACTGCATTGCTATTACAGCATCTTGGTTTTAAATCACCTTAATCCATGTTTCTTTTTAACTCATCCTAAATTTTATCTTAGAGTAAAATTCCTCCTAGTATAGATGTCCAGCCTATGACTTCCCATCAAAAAGTAATCTATTCATTCAATCAGCAAATATATATGAATGTCTAATATGTGTCAGGCTGAGCTGGTAGGCACTTAGTTTCATATCCAAACACAGTTCCTGTCCTTGTGGAATTTATAATCCAGTGGATGTTATAAAGAACTGTAGTTTTCATAGCTTCTCGATGTGGATACACCAGCTTAAGAAGTCATTTCTGTGACTTCTTTGAAAATCCCTAATACTAGCACACATCCATTCATTAATTCATTGTCACTCAAGAAATATGTGGTGCCTGCTCCGTGCTGGTACCACATTGCTTTGCAGAGATTTTGTTAGCAAGTAAGGCAAACCCAAGCCCTGCTCTCCCACGGCAAGAAGTCTTATAGAGAGACTGAAAACAACTAAATTAAAAAGTAATAATTACAAATCATCACATTGGCTAATATAGGAAACAACTGTGATAACAAGGTAGAGAGTGAAAGAGAAGACCTATGGAGAGATGGTCAGAGTAAACCTCAGGTCTGACATCTAATCTGAAAGCTGAAGAATAAGAAGAGGCCAGTTGCCAAGAGAAGAAAAGAGGAAGAGTGTTCTAGACAGAGTAAACAACTTGAGTAAAGGAGGAATTTAGTGCGCTGAAAGAAATGAAAGAAGGCAATCAGTAACACTGTTTCAGAGTGAACAAGGCTCAGTGTTCATCTACCTTGTCTTTATGGATTCTACTTCAAGCCGTATAGAAAACAAAATAACATAGACCAAGCTTTATAATAACAACATAATCTTTCTCATGTCTTCAGTTTTGAAGGCCTTTTCTACTATTGTTTAAAGATGTATGAAGCATTTTCTTTTTCAGTGGCTATACCATGCTTAAATAGATTATTATATGATAATATAAGTTAGCATATAGAAGGCACCTAAATCATAAAAAAAATTATTTGCTATGTTGAAGCTAATTGAAGTTTTTGCATGGGACATGATTATATCCACATATATTTTTATTATTATTCTTATCAATCTCTCTCTCACTCTACCTACCTACCACTCTACCTACCCACCTCTCTACCTACCTACCTACCTACCTACCCATCTATCTGTCTACTGATCATGGATACACTGACATATGCTATGTACTTCCTGTGTGTCTAATTTAATCCTCACAACAGCCATATTTGGTAATATTATCCTAACGCCCTTACAGACAAGGCAGATGAGTTAAACAGCTTGCTGAGGTGGATGCCTTTAAGTAGTGTGGTTGAGTTTAAGTGGCCATTGAGCACTTGAAATGTAGCTGGTCAAAACTGACATGTAAATGTAAAAAGATATCAGATTTTGAAGACACTACAAAAAGAATGAAAAAATCAAATCACTGTTTAAATTGATTACATATTAAAATGATAATGTTTTGGGTATATTGGTTTAAATAAAATGTTACTAAAATCAATTTCATTTGCATCTTTCTACCTTTGTAAATATGGCTACTGAAAAATGTTAAATGACATTTGTGACTGGCCTTATATCTCTATTGGACAGCAGAGATCTATATTCTCAAACACTATGCTAATGTTAAGTTATATCCAGTTGGAAGTGACTTAATATATTTCTGTGATTACTGATTTTAAGAGAATTAACACTTTCACTCTGAAACAATGATCAATGGTCAGTTAATCAAATCTGAGAAGAACAATGAAATATAACTATTTGTGAGACAGTAAACAAAATAGCAGAAACTGAACACAGACTAATACTGATCCAGGGAAAAACTCTTATCCTAACACATATAATCTAGGTAAGTGAATGGAGTAGGCCCATTTGACTTATCCCAATATTGACTATGTGTGCCAGAACAATGTCACCTACAGAACTATTTGGCTTAGCTCATAGCACTTGCTTGCTAATTAATAGAAACTGAATTAGGTACTAAGATTTAAAAATGCAGAGATTTTTATATATAAAGCTTAATAAGATTGTTAGTTTCAGATGAAGCATTGCCTAGCAAGCATAGGCAAGCATTTTCAAAGGCAAATCTGGATGGATCTAAGCAGCAGTTGCTACCTAGATGCATTCTTTAGGTCACCACAGCCCATACCAATTGCTCTTGTGTCTTATACCAGACCCATTTCACTACTATATACTACCTGCCTGCTTCCAATAGGGCACTTGAGGTTGTCAGTCCTGATTTGAGTATTAGGAGGTGCAGTCTATCAAAAGGGCATACTTGGAAGATAGGTTCTCATTGGAAAATAGGCAGTTCACAGGCTTACATCTTTGCCCACAGGGAATCTTTAATGAAACTTAAATTAGGGGAGCATAAACAATGTATTAAGACTCTGATTCCTCCCAACAGTTTTCTTCAGTTTCTTATATCTATTTTCAAGTTATACACTTCTGGAGAAAATTCTAAATTAATGTTGTTGGAATGATGTACATTTTCCCAAAGGTGAAATGTATAAAATTTCATTCTTATTTCATTAGTTACTGATTATCTACCAGGTATAAAACACTATACTAGTCAATTTAGAAATAACTAATAACTAAAATACACAGTAGATAGCAAAAATATTACAAGAAGAAAAGTCTACAGAGTATGGGAAAAAGTAGCAGTCGGCAAACTGTGACCCCAAAGGCTGGCTACCTCTTTTTGTAAGTAAGTTTCACTGAGACACAACAATGGCCACTTGTTTACCTATTCTCTACAGCTGCCTTTGTCCTCACAAAGGCAGACCTGAGCAGTTGTGACAGAGTCTGTAGGCCCACAGAGCCCAAACCATTTCTCTTGGGGAACTACAAAGCAGTCATTGAAGCTATAGCCTTCATTTATAAGAAAAATCAGCAATTTATACTTTTTTGACCAAGAATTTTCATTTAAAAAGTTTTAAAAACACTGATTCTACGTCTAACACACATTAAAGAAAATGACAAAGCCTAGAGCCAAAACATGCTGTGTGTTAAGAGCTAGACAACTCTACAATAACTGAAAACATTTCACTTTTTATAAAATAGGATATGTAATAGTCTATTTATAGATTTCGTTAGCTAAAGCAGAAATTCAGAAGGCCAAAAAGCCTTATGTATAATAAATCACTTGTTAGAACTGAAAAGAAGTATTATTTTTTTCTAAAAGTCAGTAAAAACTCTAAAATACACTAGTTCTATTTTTTTTAAAGTAACCACATCCTTCTTATTCACTAAAGACTAATGTAAAATTAGAGTATTTCCTAGTTGAAACTAAAATGTTTAAAAATTTTTTTATATAAAGTTCTTAGACTTGACAACTCTGCTTTAACTGTGGTTTAGAATCTATCTATATTGTTTCAAATTTTCTTTTCAGTGCAGAAACAACTGCAGTTACAAGATTAAAAAAAAAATCTCAGACCCCAAAGCTCTTTAAATTCACTCGAAAATGGAATATTATAAGGCGAATTCTCTAGGATGTAGCTCTGTTTTACCTTAGAAACATATCAGCTTCAGTGTTTGTATTCATTAGTGTTATTATATTTACTCTCTTTAAAAATAAAAATTTTAGAAGTCATCTTACCACAGTAAAAGTACTATTTGGTTGTACTAGATGAAATTGCTGATATTTGGCATTTTTTTTAACCTTAAACATTGGTAATTTTACATGATTCAATCTAGTATAAAATTTTGAGGGTAGAAGAAACAGAAGAGTGGCCAGACATGAGAAAATGACAACTCTAAGCACTACATGGGAAAATATACTTCCATATCTATTATTAAGTTCTCCACCTAAAGATCTCATACCTTCACATGTTTGTTGAAGATACTAAAAATACAGACTGTTGTCAGTCTAGACAGATATAGGGAAGACACAGAAAAGTAGAAATAAAGTGTGTGTAATCTATGTGGGTAAGAAAGAGAAATTCATTTTTAGATAAGATGACTACGAGATATATATTGGACATTTTGGTAGGAATATTCACAACACAATTGAGTATACAGGTCTAGAGCTAAGGAAAGATATACGTGAACCATCAACAAAAAGACAGTAAAGAGTAGATGCATCACCAGAGAGTACGTGTCCTGAGAAAAGGAAAGGCCAAGAACAATAACATTTAGAAGGCAGGATGAAAAAAAGAAAACTTATGGAATTGACTATATAAAGAAAGTGTACTGTCAAAAGGAGGATACTGTCAGGGCGCCTGGGTGGCTCAGTCAGTTAAGCATCTGACTTTTGATTTCAGCTCAAGTCATGATCTCAGGGTCGTGAGATCAAGCTCTGTGTTGGCCTTGCACTCAGCACATTGTCTGGTTGTCCCTCTCACTCTGTTCTTCCCCATGTTTGAGCACGCTCTCTCTCTCTCTCAAATAAATACATAAAATCTTAAACAAACAAACAAACAAAAGGAGGATATTGTCTATTTATTTATTTTTGTCCATAATGTTTCTTCAGACCTTTCATTTAGGGGTAATTTTATGACTTGACAAACATGAATGGACCTTTTCTGTTTATTTGGAAATACATCATTATTCCTAAAAGGCTAACCTTTGGATCACTTCACCCCTATTTTCAAATGAAATCTATAAGCTAAGGATATATTTGTTTGACAGTGTGACTTGGACTAAGCAACTTCAGCTCATTGTGCCTCATCCTTTACCATTCAGGAAGATGTAACCTCAAGTTCATTAGTCTGCATGTTCTATAAAGCAAGGATAATGTCTTATCTGATACTATATCCCTTATACCTAGCATACTTCCTGGAATATAGAACATAATTACTAAATACATGTTGAGTGAATGAGTCAACAAATCAGATGGAGCATAGTGGTGGAAACATAGATGAGCTGCCCACATCACCAGCAGAGATGCTTCAGCAGTAAGGCCTACATCCAAAGACTAACTAAAGTGAGGGTATAAAGGCATGTCCATTTTTGCCTAATATGGGATTGCTCTGTTGGGCCATATATGCCCCAGAGCCCCCTAAAGGATTGTTTGGACTCTCATTTCCTCCAGTGGAAGGACAGAGAAACTGAGCAAAAGCCCAGGATTTAACAGAGTGATCAAACTCCAGGGAAGGTTAAATGTCTAACCAAGACAACTCTGTTAGAGCAAGGCCAGGGCCTTCGTTGGGGAAAAAGTGGGATCCTGACACTTGTCATGAGGACACCTGGATAGAGGTCCTTGAAGATTTTGAACCACCAGACTCTATGAGCTTACAAATTTGGTCTACCTCTCATTAATGCTAGCACTGTCTCCTTTAAGAAAACATGTGTCCCAATTAGGATTTGTCCATAGATCCTCTTTTGGCCATTATGTCAAGAACCAGGGTTAAGTCACAGCATAACCCATCTGGGAGCTTGCTATGTCTGACATAGGAGGAAGAGACTATACCCCAAAGGAATGAAAGATCTAGCCAGTATATACTGGTAGGAATTGGGATAGTATGTGGGAACCTGATTTTAGAGGTACTTAATCAAGGGAGAAATAACATAATCTAAAAAACATAACTATAACATAAATTAGATATGAGAGTTTATTGATTTGGGAGCACTTATCAAAGATATAGGATTTAACACCCTGGCAAGGACCTCAAGAGATTGTACAAACTCCTGCAGTGGGTCTAAGCTATGAGATAAGCAGCTCTGCCCCTTGGGCCTTATGACCGGGCAGACCCTATATTTCTTAGAAACATCAGAGGTGGGAAAGGAAGCCAGGTAGAGCTTACAGCAAGCCTGGATAGGAACAACACAAAAGGCTCCTTGGATTTTGTAGCAAGGCCATGCCATTTGCAGCAGAGATTTACATGTGTTTTGGAAAATCAAATTTTAGTGTGCTACTAGGCTCTAATAGATATGGAGCACCTAACCATGGACATCAAATGACCATGCATCTGGATCTATCTATCATAAGCTGAGTTGTGTCAGACATAAGGTGAGCAGTTCCAGTACAATCTGGCATGGAACATGAGCAGGACAGAGGTATAGGCAAACTGAACGAACAAGTAGTCTAGACCCCCAACTAGGACCTCTTTTTCATCAGACATCTTTGGCTATCTGAGAGATCTCTTATGACTAGCTGCTTGAGAAGAAAAGTCCAAAACTTGGTTTATGGATTGTTAGGCTTAGTGCTATGGACTGGCTATTTGTGTCCTCTCAGAATTCCCATGTTAAATATCCAATGTGATGGTATTTGGAGGTAGGGTTTTGGGGAGGTAATTAGGTGGTGAGAGTGGAACTCCCATGATGGGGTTAATGTCCTTATAAGAAGAGGAAGAGAGCTAGCCCTTTCTCTGTCTACCATGTGTGGATACAGTGAAAAGGCAGCCATCGGCAAATCAGGAAGTGAGCCTGTATTAACCAATGGATCTGTCCAACAACATGTTTGTTGTTTAAGCTACCCAGACTATGGTGTTTCATTATAGCAGCCTGAACTAAGACACTTACTACGTAGTTGCAAACTGAAAATGGATGGAAGCTGTATTATAGCTTCACTCAGGGGTGTCTTAAAAGGCAGTGGAGAGGGAACATTTCTAATGAGCAGAATTTCTGGCAGTGCACCAGACCACCCACTTTCTGGGAAGAAGTGGCTTCAGGTTAGAATATGTACAGATTAGTGGGTATCTGTGAGTGACCCAGCTGGTTGTCTAGCCACCTGAAAGGAAGAAGATTGTAAGACTGGGAACAAGGTTTGAAAATGAGGCCCATAGCATAGATGGGTACATTCGACACAAAGAGCAAAGATTTTGTATCAAACATTAATGCCTACCAGAGAAGGTCAAACCTGGAAGACTGCCTGGAAGTATACAGAATGATTCAGAAATTTGACATCAGCAAGTCTTGGTCATTAGTCATCTCAGTGCTGGATGATGGGCATATGAATGAAATGGGCATGGTGGGAGAGGTGGAAGGTATGCATGGGCCTGACATCATGGGTTCTTATTTAACAAGGCTGAATTAATTACTGCTGCTACTGAATATTCACACTGCAAATAACAGAGAACAACACTGTACCCATGAAATGATGCCATTCTTTGAGGAGAACAACCAGCCCCTTGGGGGCAAATTCATGCCTGGAAAGGCCAAAGATTTATTCTAACAGAAATACTCTGGGAATGGGTTTCTTTCTTATCTTCAGGCCTCAATTAAGCAGCAGTATCTGATAGCTTACAAAGTGTCTAATCTATCTTATGAGATCCCAAAAAAATCGCGTCAGAACACAGTACCCATTTTACAGCAAATAAGTTGTGAAAGTGGACCTGGGTTCATGGGATTTAGTCGTTATATCATATGACAACAAGAAGCTTCCAACCTGATGGAGCATTGGAATAGCCTGCTAAAGGAGCAGTTAAAGTGCCAGCTAGGAGGTGATACTTTTTTTTTTTTAAAGATTTTATTTATTCATTTGAGAGAGAGAGCGAGAGCGCACAAGTAGGAGGAGCAGCAGAGGGAGAAAGAGAAGCAGGCTCCCTGCTGAGCAGGGATTCCAATGTGGGGCTGGATCCCAGGACCCTGAGATCATGACCTGAGCCGAAGGCAGCTGCTTAACTGACTGAACCACCCTGGGGCACCACCCGGAGGTGACACTTTTTAACGATAAAGTACCACCCTATAGGATAAAAAAGTATACACATCAAATCAAAGACAGTTATATGGTACTGGATCTCCAATAGGAAATAGTCATTGGTCTTGGAACCAAGCGGTGGAAGCAGAATTAATCCCACTTACTACCACCCCCAACATCTCTGTAGAGGACCCTATACTTTGCATCCCCACAAAATGTAAGTTCTGCCAGAATAGAGGTCTTGGTCCCCAAAGGGGACATATTTTCATTAGGTGACACATTGATCTATATCTTATGGCTGCCCTTTTGAGCACTTCAAATTCTCTGTATCTGGGCACCAGAAAGCAAGGAAGAGTCACCACTGTGGCGTAGTTAATTCAGCCTGATCATCAGAGGGAGAAGATTGCTATCATTTGTGGTCCTAAAGCTAGCTGCAGTGTTAGGGGCTATAATTTGTACTACTAATTCATTTTCTAAGTTTTCCCTCAGGAAGAGAATCTACCAGAAAGAGGAGCAACTCCCTGAAAGAGTATGAAGTCAACCCAAGTAACACAAGGAGTAAACAGTTGTGAACATCAAAATGGGCCACCAAGATATATCACCAAGGAAGAATATGTTGCCTAAGCTGTCATCAACTTCATGTCTTCACCTTCAGAGGGCCTTCCTGACCAGTGCACACCCCAAGGTGACCCATATACTATGGGTGCTTGAGTTGGAGTATAAAAGCCCAGCCATTCAGCCCAGCATGATGGTTTTATAAAGGATTCAGAGCATCCTATAGGGATGGTTGAGATTTAAGTATGGCCTGTATCAATTTGACTTCTCTATCTATTCAACCCAGTTTCCTCTTCCTTTTTCCTCAAGTGTTACTTTCCAATCAATACCCTGCAGCAAAATTCTATCTCAGCAGTCTGCTTCTGGAATATCCCACTTGTGCTCACAGTTTCTCCCTAAATGGGAGCCTCAATCTACAGAGGGCCATGGAATTATTACAAAGTGTCAGTGAGTCCATACATAGGTACTGAGAATACGCTAAATACAGAAAAGCAGGACTCCCATTTGTTGGTCTGTAAAAATGATCTTCATTTATGAAAAGCCTGGGTATCACTAAGAGTAGTCTGAATTAGTAAAGGCAGATTCCCTTTTTACATATTCCCTTTGACAAGATATAACTGTCATACTTAGTTGTAGCTACTAAGGTACACATCGTCAACCTACTTTTAATGCCTGGGTAATGACTGTTATCATTGTTAGGATAAACTGAATGCTTTATCCTTTTTACTAAAAGGAAATTGTTCCTTACATATATATGGTTTCTGGGGATTGACTTGCAGGTCCAAAGTATAAGAAAATAGCACTTGGAATGTATCCCAAATGCAACCTGAGGGAGACTCTCTGAGATAGCATCTGGAGTGAGATTTCATCCCTTTCCTTTTGTACGAAGTGATAAATCTTTTCTTGATAGATCAGGGATGAAACTTTTCAAGCTCACCAAAGACTGAGGATACTCTGGCAGCAAAAAATTGTAGCTTACTGTAATTTGTTTTCCAGAATATTTGACTTACTTTACAAAAAATTCTTTAACCCTACTTCTCTTTCAAGTAAGGTACACTTATATACAGACACTTTCACTATACCAATATCTAGTGCCTAAGAATTTAAATAAAACAAATGAGCAAACCATGTAACATAATGATTATGATAAATCATACCTGTTACTAAATACAGGAAATAGTTCTCTTACTTTTTTCTCTGGAATAATGTACGAGTATAAGTAAATAAAAACAGTGATTACTCATCTGTGTTATCCACTGTCTTTGAAACCAAGAATGTGCCCGATTAGCCTTATTAATTTAAAGTTTCTGAAAATTGAAGATAAGCTATCTATATCTATAAACACTGGTGACTTACTAAAGAAAAGCCAATTATTTAGAAAGCCTGCATTCATGAACACTTTAAAAAGTATAGAAGTGCCCTAAAATAAATTCATTCATTCACTTAGTCAACAAGCATTTGAGAATAGAATACATGCTAGATATTAAAAAATAATGCAGAAAATTTATACAGTCAGTTAAATTTAAAATACAGATGAGCATTTCATTATTTCAGAGGTTCCTGACTGGACAATAGTTTATTGTGGCAACACTTCCTCCACTTCAGACTGTTGGCATTTGGATATACAGGTTTTCTAAAATATGTAACTCAACAGCCTGCTCAGTATCCAAACAGGGATTTCAGTTTCTGACATTTCCCTAACAACTACTTGACTCTTACTTCCTTGAATCATACATGTAGTCATGAAATGAAAGTTCAGAATCAAGTTTTGCCTCAGGAAGGTCTGGCAATAATTAAAAGAATATGCCTGGAATGTCTACTCAACAGATGCTTTTACTCACACGTATGTTATGAGAACCTTGAGAATAGAAAGGCAACTGGTGCTGTAGTCCCTGGACTAAATTGCCTGGCATCTGCTGTTCACATTATTCTGCTCTTCTGAATAAGTCTCATGACAATAAATTTAAAGTGATAAAGTGAGTATCAACACAGAGCTACCCCTAATCTTGGTTGAACTTCTTAAATTATTGATTAAAAAAATAAGCTGGATGAAAAATAAGAGGAATTCTCATTCCTGCTGTGACACTTGTATTGGAAAACATTTGAACTGTAAGCTCTTCCTAAAACTTGAATAAACTAGCAAGATCATTCACAGAAAAGAATATGTGCTTATAATTACAGCATATTTTTTCCACTTAAAGAAAAAAAAAAAAGCTTCTAACTTGTATAAACTCTGAGAGTGGCCTGTGTTCTGTTCGTCTTGATGTTCATCTCAGCTAATCTCATTGTCTAGCACCTTCCCTAGCATAGAGCAAGTGCTGAGTAAGTATCTGCAGAATGAATGCGTAGCACAAATTGGATGCTAAATATTTTTTTTTGAATTTCAGTATAGTTAACATATTGTGTTACATTAGTTTCAGGTATATAATAGAGTGATTCAACAATTCTATACATTACTTAGTGCTCATCACAAGTGTATTCTTAATCCCCTTCATTTATTTCACCCATAACCCCACCCATTACCCTCTGGTAAACATCAGTTTGTTCTCTATAGTTAAAAGTCTGTTTTTTACTTTCTCTTTTTTTCTTTGTTTTGTTTCTTAAATTCCACATATGACTGAAATCTTATGGTATTTGTTTTTCTCTGACCTATTTCACTTAGCATTATACCTTCTGGATCCATCTATGTTATTGTAAATGACAAAATTTCATTCTTTTTATGGCTGAATCATATTCCATTATATATATACCACTTCTTCTTTATCCATTCATCTATCCATGGACACGTGGGCAGTTTCCATAATTTGGCTATTGTAGATACTGCTTCAATAAATGTAAGGTGCATATATCTTTTTGAACACCCAGTAGTGCAATTACTGGACAGTATGATAATTCTATTTCTAATTTTGGAGGAACATCCATACTGTTTTCTACAGTGGCTTCACCAGACTGCATTTCCACCAAAAGTGCATGAGGTTCCTTTTTCTCCCATCCTTGCCAACACCTGTTGTTTCTTGTGTTTTTTATTTTAGCCATTCTGACAGCCATTCTGATAGGTGCTATCTCATTGTAGTTTTGATTTGCATTTCCCCGATGATGAGTGATGTTGAGCATCTTTTCATGTGTCTGTTGGCTATGTATATCTTCTTTGGAGAAATGTCTGTTCATGTCTTCTGCCCATTTTTAAATTGATTGTTGTTTTTTTTTTTTTTGGTGTTGAGTTGTGTAAGTTCTTTATATATTTTTGATACTAACACTTTATCAGATATGTCATTTGCAAATATCTTCTCCCAGTCAGTAGGTTGTCTTTTAGTTTGTTTCCTTTGTTGTGCAGAAGCCTTTTACTTTGATGGAGCCTCAACAGTTTATTTCTGCTTTTGTTTCCTTGCCTCAGAGATACATCTCTGCTATGACTGATATCAGAGAAATTACTGCTTATGTTCTCTTTTAGGATTTTAATGGTTTCAGGTTTCACATTTAAGTCTTTAATCCATTTTGAGTTTATTTTTGTGTATAGTATAAGAAAGTGGTCCAGTTTCATCCTTTTGCGAGTAGCTGTCCAGTTTTCTCAACACCATTTGTTGAAGAGACTGTCTTTTACCTGTTGCATATTCTTGCCTCCTTTGTCAAAGATTATTGACCATATAATCACAGGTTTATTTCTGGGTTTTCTATTCTTTTCCATTGATCTATGCACCTGTTTTTGTGCCAGTATCATACTGTTTTGATTAATACAGCTTTGTAGTATATCTTGAAATCTGGGATTGTGACACCTCCAATTTTGTTTTTCTTTTCAAGATTGCTTTGACTATTCAGGGTCTTTTGTAGTTCTAGAGAAATTGTAGGATTATCTGTTCTAGTTCTGTGAAAAATGCTGGTAGTATTTTGATAGGGATTACATTAAATCTGTAGATTGCTTTGGGTAGTATAGACATTTTAACAATACTGTTCTTCTAATCCACCAGCATGGAATACATTTCCATTTGTTAGTGTTGTCTTCAATTACTTTTATCAATGTTTTATTTTTCAGAGTATAGGTCTTTCACCTCATTGGTTAAAAATCTAACTTAGGGATTTTATTATTTTTGGTGCAATTGTAAAGGGGATTGTTTTCTTAATTTTTTTCTGCTACATCATTAGTGTACAGAAGTGCAACAGAGTCTATACATTGATTTTGTATCCTGCAATATTACTGAATTCATTTATCAGTTCTATTAGTTTTTTGATGGAATTTTAGAGTTTTCTATATATAGTGTCATGTCATCTGCAAATAGTGAAAGTTTTACTTCTTCCTTGCTGATTTGGATGCCTTTTATTTCTTTTTGTTTCCTGAATGCTATGGCTACGACTTCCAGTACTATGTTGAATAAATGTGGTGAGAGTGGACATCCTTGTCTTGTTCCGGATCTTAGGAAAAAAGCTCTCAGTTTTTCCTCATTGAGTATGAGGTTCTCTGTGAGTTTTTCACATATAACCTTTAATATGTTGAAGTACGCTCCCTCTAAACCTACTCTGTTAAAGGTTTCTATCATGAATGGATGTTGTACTTTGTCAAATGCTTGTTCTGCATCTACTGAAATGATCATATGGTTTTTATCCTTTCTCTTGTTAAGGTGATGTATCACACTGATTGATTTGCAAATATTGAACTACCCTTACATCCTGGGAATAAATCCCACTTGATTGTGGTAATTTTTTAATGTATTGTTGGAAAGGCAAAGAATGAAACTGAACCCTTATCTTATATCATACACAAAAATCAACTCAAAATGGATTAAAGACTTAAATATAAGACCTGAAACCATAAAACTCCTAGAAGAGAATACATAGAGAGGGTAGGTCCTTGACATTGGTCCTGGCAATATTTTTTTAGACTTCACAGCAGAAGCAAAGGCAACAAAAGCAAAAATAAACAAACAGGACCACATCGAACTAAAAAGTTTCTTCATAGCAAAGGTAAGCATCAACAAAATGAAAAACAGAATGGGAGAAAATACTTGCTAACCACATATCTGATAAGGGGTTAGTATCCAAAATATACAAGGAACTCATACAAATCAATAGCAATAAATAAATGAATGAATGAATAAATAAATAAATAAATAAATATCCAATTTTAAAATGGGCAAAGGGGCGCCTGGGTGGCTCAGCTGGTTAAGCGTCCAACTCTTGATTTTGGCTCAGGTTATGATCTCAGGGTCATGGGACTGAGCCCTGCATTGGGCTCTGTGCTCAGTGTAGAGTCTGCTTGTTCCTCTCCCTCTGCTCCTCCCCCACTCTCCCTCTATCTCTACAATAAATAAAATCTTTAAAAATATAAAAACTAAATTTTAAAAATAATAAAATGGGCAAAGAATTTGAATAGACATTTTCCCAAAGAAGATATACAAACAGTCTTCTGGTACATAAAGGTGCTCATCAGCACTAGTCATTAGGGAAATACAAATCTCAGCCACAATGAGATACCACCTCCCACTTGTTAGAATGGCTACTATCAAAAAGACAAAAGATAATAAATGTTAACAAGGATGTAAAGAAAGGGGAACACTTTTATGTTGTTGGTGGGAATAGAAACTTGTACACTCCTATGGAAAACAGTACGGAGGCTCTTCAAGAAATTGAAAATAGAACTACCAATGACCTAGCAATTCTACTTCTCAGTATATATCCAAAGGAAATGAATTATTATCACGAAGAGATATCTGTACTCCCATGTTCATAACAGCATTATTTACAATAGGCAGTGTATAGAAACAACTGAAATGTCTTTGTTACCAACTGTAACAATGTATTGTAAAATTGAAATTTTCTAAGAAAGTAGAACTTAAATGTTTTCACATACACATAAAAGGTAAATATGTAAGGTGATGGATGTGTTAAGTAACTCTATGGGGGAATTCTTTCACAATGTATATGTATATTAAGCCATCACATTTTACACTTTAAATATCTTACAATGTTATTTGTTGATTACACCTCAATAAAGCTTAAAAAATGAACTGATATAATAGAAAATTTTACTACTAGACACTTTAAATGATCTTTGATAATATAAAGAAGTAGAAGACCTCAAGAAAAAGAAAAAGCAAAAGAAAATGCTGCGATGAGGGGTTTGAATGGGTTTGGGAGGAGGGGTGATGAGTAAATTTGAATTCAATGAGTCTGAGGTTCAATTTTTAACTTTAAAGGAAACTACAGATCAGACAAATCTTTTGGATTTACCTTTATCTATTATTTATTTCTTAAATATAAGTTACACTTCATATTTAGGCTGTGTTTCACAAACCCTGGTCCTTAAAGAACTTAATCTAGTACTGGAAAGCCATGTAAATAAGTAAGAGCAGTAAATGATGATAGAAGCATGTATAAGGTATAGAGGATAAAGCAATCAAGGTTTAGAGGAGGTGATGCTTAAGCTGACTTGTGGAAGAATAGTAGGTATTTGTGAACCAGAAAAGACAGGAAGGACATTACAAGTAAGTAGTAAGAGCCAGGTGAGCTGTGACCACTTATGTCTTACCTCCCTCCAGCTACTCTGAACTGCTTATAATATAGTTTTGCAAACATTGCAGATATTTCATGCCTCCCTATATTTAATTCTCATGCTGCCATTCCCATTGAAATGTCCTTCCTTATTCAGATTGTCTCACAAGAATATGTCATACTTTCAGACTTCGCTCAAGCACACGAAAGTCCTCTTAAGGTACAGCCAGTAGCAAATAAATTAGAAAAATTACCTTTCATTCTTATTTCAGTTCCATCATAAAAAACATATACTATTGTCAATGTAAAATGTATTAGGCCTGTGTTTGTTGCTGTGGGAGGCAGTTTTCTGTATAGATAACTCAAATAAAAAAGTAACTGTGATATAAAGCAAAATAAGCTAAGGACCATGATAGTGTAGATAAAGTACTGAAAGGCTTAACAAGGAAAGAGACTGAATCTAATTTCGGGCAGGGATACCAGAAAAGACTTCAGGATAGAGCAGACTTCATGATAGAGCAGATGACTTGAGAGGGGTCTTGAGAGTTGATGCTAGGAAGACAATGGGAGCGGGAAAATGAAGGCCTTTAGAGGTTACAGAAATAATCCAAACAAAGGCATACATAAGTGGGTTCCTTTTAGGAACACTGAATGCCTAGTTTGGCCTAGTAATTTGGGAAGTGTGAGAAATAACAACTATAAGGATAGGTGAAGGATATATTGTAGGAGGTCTTAACAGTCAGGTTGAAAAATTCTTATACTCTATATTCTTAAGGCTTCCACAGACTCATGTCCGCCTTATAATCTACTATGTCCCATCCCCCTAGCATTTTGGGAGGAGCTTGTGTCATCCAGGTCTTTCCAGACTTCAGTGACTAAACTGATTTTATTGCTAATGATATAATCAACACTCCAAAGAAACATAGATTTTGACAGAGAATTTTTCCAAAACTCATTAATCAGGAAAAAAAAACACCTCAAAAAACTGAGCGTATAAGACTTACATCTCAGAAGCTATGATCTTAGACATAAACATAGAAAGGTTATATAGTTATAAAAATTTTCTATAAGATACAAAGCTGGCTGTATTTATGGTTAAAATAAAATTATGATTTCACTTAATTATTTTTCCTATGGTCAAAAGGGGAGTATTATACATGTATCTTTTTGAACAAAAATGCTGCAATGTTCCCCCTCAGGCTGTTTTGCCGAATTGATGAAAAAAAGAGATGTTTCATAAACGGAAGATAGAATGCAAATGCAAAATATCTCAACCTAATGGGAAATATAAGTCTAATGACATTCCTTAGAACTTTTCCCAAAGTAATGAAAGAAAAACTCACTAAAAATTAATATATGGAAATCCTTTGACTCAGAGCAGAACTTCAAAAATACATATATAATGTTCAGAAAAATGTTTCCAATGAACTTGTGCACATAAAAAGCAGATTTCTTTGTTCTTGGAAAATACTTCCTGATAAGATTCTTAAGTGTTTGTTAAGGTAAAAAAAAGAAGAAAAAGATGAATTGCAGTAGAGTACTTTGGACGTACATGTGGTCTACATATAAATGCAAATTAATTCATTATGCTAACGCTTGGTACACAAAATCAGTACATATTAGCAACACAACACGTCTGCTAGTTTAATCTGCTTTTTTATTTGAAGAAATCACACTCAAATTTAGTGCTTTTTTATTAATAATAAAAGAGTAATGAAGCAGAAACACATATGGCAGATTCATTTAATAAAGACCGGTATAGCTCAAATAAAGTGTAACTTTCTGTGAAACGAAAGGCAAACTAGAGCCTGTAGGCCAAATCCTGCCTGCTGTCTATTTCTTTTTTTTCACTATTTAAAAAAAATATTTATTTATTTATTTATTTATTTATTTATTTGAGAGAGAGAGAGAGAGAGAAAGAGAGCACAAACAGGGGTGGGAGTGGAGAGGCAGAGGGAGGGGGCGAAGCAGACTCCCCGCTAAGCAGTGAGCGCCACATAAGACCCTGGGATCATAACCTGAGCCGAAGGCAGGCACTTAACTGACTGAGTTACCAGGTGCCCCTTTTCCACTATTTTTGTAAATAAAATTTTATTGGGAACACAGTCAGAATCATTCATTTCCATATTATCTAAGAGAGTTTTTGTACTATAATAGCAGAGAGAGTTGAGTAGTTGTGACAGAGATGATATGGCCTGAAAGTCTAAAATATGTAATATCTGGCCTTTTACAGAAAAGGTTGCTGAGCCATGTTCTTTTTTTTTTTTTTTTAAAGATTTTATTCATTTATTTGAGAGAGAATGAGATAGAGAGAGCAGGAGACGGGGGAGGGTCAGAGGGAGAAGCAGACTCCGTGCCGAGCAGGGAGCCCGACGCGGGACTCGATCCCAGGACTCCAGGATCATGACCTGAGCCGAAGGCAGTCGCCTAACCAACTGAGCCACCCAGGCGCCCCTGAGCCATGTTCTAAAACGAATGTAGCTCCTTAAGGTCCAATTCAGTACATTGGTTATGTAGACCTTATGTATTTTTTCTAAAGATCAGAACCATAAAAATGGTTCACTAGCCTTAGTCTCAGATTCAAAGTTGCATTTGCCTTCTGTAAGAGTAGTAGTGCCAACAGGTAGCCCAAGGCAACACCTTTACCCTGGTCCCTACCTTACTTCCATCAGTTCAGCCCATTCTTCGACATGAACAAGAAATGTATTCTCTATCTTATAAATTCTGAGCATAAAAACATCATTAGAGGGACGCCTGGGTGGCTCAGTCGGTTAAGCAGCTGCCTTTGGCTCAGGTCATGATCCCAAGATGCTGGGATCGAGCCCCGCATCGGGCTCCCTGCTCGGTGGAGAGCCTGCTTCTCCCTCTGCCTCTGCCTGCCTCTCTGCCTACTTATGCTTCTCTCTATCTCTCTGTCAAATAAATAAATAAAAAATCTTTAAAAAACAATCATTAGAAGTCTATTTTTATTGATGCATAAATATCTAAATAAAATAAAATAGTACACTACTAATAAACGAAATTAGTGTATTTTTTAAAAAGATTTTATTTGACAGAGAGAGAGAGAGATAGCACAAGCAGGGGGAAAGGGAGTGGCAGACCCCCTGCTGAGCAGGGAGCCCAATGCAGGGCTTGATTCCAGGACCCCCGGATCATGACCTGAGCCGAAGGCAGATGCTTAACCAACTGAGCCACCCAGGGGCCCCCAAAATAGTGTAGTTTTTATGCAAACATAGCTTCAAGGGATTCCCTTCCAACCAAAGTGCCATCCCCACACCCTTTCTACATATAAATTTAGAGCTGCCATTTCCTCAAAAATTGTGATTACCACATTGTAGTTATTTCTAATTGAGAAAACAGTAACATGTTTTTAGCCAAATAAAGCTGGGGGTTTGTTGTCAACATATATATCCTTATGATAGGCATGAAAATAATTTTTACTTCTTTTTTTTTTTTTTTTTTTGAAGACTACCTTCTAGGGTTCCTAGGTCACTCAGTCTTCGGCTCAGGTCATGATCCCAGGTCCTGGGATGGAGACCCACATTAGGCTCTCTGCTCAGTGGGGAGGCTCCTTCTCTCTCGCCCCCTGCCTAACACTCCCCCTGCTTGTGCTCTCTAGCTCTCTGTCAAGTAAATAAATGAAAGCTTTAAAAAATTACTTTATCAGTTCTAAACTAGGTAAAGTGATCAAGTCTCTGTTTCCTTAGTCGGAAAGCTAATAGCACCCCAGGCAGTAGCACACTAAATGCTTACATGTGAAAAACACTAGTGCTATTGTTCGTGTTTGGAAGCACAAACTTCCATCTTCATCTCTCTTCGATTTGGTTACTTTGAAGCAGTGTATTGTTATTTCAATTGGGCAATCTGGAAACTTTGTTAGACTAAGAAGGGTTCTCTTGTTTATTACTCTTTAATATGATATATATGATAAATACCTTGTTCCCTATCTTACTCCATGAATGTTGGACCTTATTCCTTTTCCCAGAATATTTTACTTTTTATCTGTCACTGAATGTATATTTAGTAAGGATAAAAGAAAAATATATATACTTAATATAAAGTATATAAACCTTTATATTTCTATGATAGGCTGGGCTTTCAATAACTTCTGTGCTTTTAGCTTGTAGTGCAGTATGGTGTGTATCATTCATTTCCCCCACAGATAGAAATTTTGCCTTTTACTTTTATTTTATAATCATGTGAATATTTTTTCATTTTTGTTAATTTCTCCTTCATAACCACTTATATGTGCTTTAATCTTGGTCTACCTCTTATGACATTTGCTTTGAGACATGAACAGTTTTCTATAATCTTCATTTTCCCATATACTTCAACTTTCATAGCTGTAGAAACAAGTTCTGTAGGACCACATTTAATAGAGTATTTGTTATTTTCCTACTAATTTATTTCGCTTTTTACAAAGAGATGTCATAAATAATGAAAAAATGTATATTTTATAGCTCAAAGGATTCAGAAATCCTTCCAACTTTATAAACATTTCAACTTTTCCCAGAAATTTGCTGACTCCATTCTCTTAGAAAAATCTCTTTTGTGTTTGTGATTAAAAAATGGGTTAGCCTGATGATGAGTATTAAAGAGGGCACATATTGAATGGAGCGCCGGGTGTTATACACAAACAATGAACCATGGAACACTACATCAACAACAACAACAAAAAAGCTAATGATATAATGTATGGTGATTAACATAACATAATAAAATAAAATTTAAAAAAAAGAAGGAAAGCAGGAAATCAATGAACCCTAAAAAAAACCAAAAATACTATTCACGTCTCAGGGGCCTCGGTGGCTCAGTCAGTTAAGTGTCAGACTCCTGATTTCAGCTCAGATTGCGATCTCAGAGTTGTGAGATCAAGTCCCACATCAGGTTCTACACTCAGCATGGATTCTGTTTGGGATTCTCTCCCACTTCCTCTGTCTCAATCCCCGCCCCCCTCCCCACGCTCTATAATCTCTCTAAAATAAATAAATCTTAAAAAAAACACTGTTGGCATCTCATTTATGAAATAATAGCTCATCCTGGAGTTACCTGCACCTGATTTTCAGAGAATGGTAGGTTTTGAACTGTCTTTAATTCACTTCTCTTCAATTTACCTAGAATTGTAATGTCATATATTTTCTCTGTTCATATCCACTGGTATGTCCACGCACTTCGTGTGTATTCCCTTTTGATTTCACTGATTTACACTTTCTAATTTTCTTCTTTTTCTAATTTTCTACACCTTCATGGACTTAATACTATAGTGAAATTAATTTGCTGTGGATTCTTTTTATTTTAAAAAAGATTTTATTTATTTATTTGACAGAGAGAGACACAGTGAGAGAGGGAACACAAGCAGGCGGAGTGAGAGAGGGAGAAGCAGGCTTACCACTGAGCAGGGAGCCCGATGCGGGACCTGGGATCATGACCTGAGCTGAAGGCAGATGCTTAACAACTGAGCCACCCAGGCACCCCTGCTGTGGCTTCTTAATCCAATAGGTGATGCTATTTACACATTTCAAAGACGATAAATGTCAAATATATGATCCTAAAACATAATAATTTTGGTACATCTATGTTTTTGAGATACTTCCTCAAACCATAATGTGGTCCTTGGGGCCCCATAATCTCTAACTTTATATAGTAACAGGACAATATGTATTCATTAGAAAGACAATTGGAAATCTTCATCTCATCGTTAAGAGGAAGCAGGGTGCTAAATTTCTTAACTTCTCTGAAACATGTTTTCTTTTGTATAAAAGAGAAGTAATTTTTATTTCCCAGAGCCTTTGTGAGGATTAAATGATACAACATATACAAAATATCTCACATATCACAGATTTTCAATAAATAGTAGCTATTTTTATTATATTCAGGTAAACATCCTTCTCATGATGGTACGCATGGTAGATATACATTTCGTGTAACTTTCCATTCTGAGAAAAATTACCTTTCCCTGCCACGTAGGAGACATACAACAGCTTTGTAGCTGTCCTACAGGTATGTACAGCTTGGAAACAGGAGGGGTAGATGACATTTTTAAGGTAAAAGCACTGAGGCAACAGAGGCCCTACAAGGGCAGTTTGATAGAGTTTCACTTTGTTCTTCTGATTTGGCTGAATGGTGCTATCAGCTTCTGGGACTTTTCCTCAAGGATATATGAGTCACTTTTTATGATTTAGGTAAGTCCCTTTAAAGTAGTATTTTCCTTTTAATGAAAGAAAAAATGGAACTTATTAAATAAAATCAACTTGTATGAAGTTTGATAATAAGTTCATGGTTATGCCACCAGAGAGCAACAAAACTCATCACTGTATTAAATGAGGTTTTGTGATGAGCACTTCCTAAACATTTTCTTCCAGATCTTTTGAAATCTTTCCTGATTCCATTGTAAATATATTAAATTATGTTTCAATAATTCTCAGAAATTAATAACCTTTGACAATATTTTAAAATTTAATTGCCAGCTTGGCCTAAGAGATTACGAAGCAAAATTTTATTTTGCTCATTTCCAAATCTAACTATCGATTCCCAAGTTTCCATTTAAAGACAGGACAACTAGAGTAGGCTGGGAAGATGGCAGAGTAAGAGGATCCTAAGCTCACCTCCTCCATGGATACAATTAGATAACACTCATATCAGTGTAAATCACCCAGAAAATGACCCAAAGACTGGCAGATCAAACTCCACAACTAAAGGTAAAGAAGAGGCCACATCAGAGAGGTACAAAGGGCAACAGTGTCCCCAACAGTAAGGAACAAACAAAATGGCAGTCCATGGAGTGCGAGAGGGAGCTGAAGGCACAGAGAAGGAAGAGAAACAGACTCTCACACCAGGAAGCCTGCATGGGGAAGATGAATCCCCATAACCTTTGGCTTTGAAAGTGAGAGGGGCCAAATTTCATGAGTTCTTACAACCAGCAGGTTTTAAAACCTAGAATTTTAAAAATCGGTGGGCTCAGCTCTGGGAGAGCCCAGAAGGCAAGAGGAATCTGAGTCCCATTCTTAAAGAGATCACAGGACAAACAGCCCCTGCAGATACAGCACAGAAGTGGTAGTTTGGAAAATGCCTGGGACATATAAGCAGGAGAGTAGTTTACTCATTTTGGAGAGTGTCTAGAAGGGACAGGGATCACTGGAAGACCTAACCAGGAACCACGGAGCTGGCAGGCACTATCTCCATCCTCCGCACCCCCAGCATAAACACACTGCCACCTGTGGGAATCAGCACAGTGCCAGAATTTACTACCTAATTGCTTGTACCAAACCCCACCCCTCTGGGCTTCAGTGGATTTACCCTTTTCAGTCACCCTTGCCTAAGTACCCTGGCAGCAGTTCCCTTCCCCTAGAAGACCAGCACAAAGCTTGCCAACAGCATGTCTCCTGACCAGTGCACTTTGTGGATCCACCCAGGCCAGCCCCAGTCCCAGCAACTGTAGTGGCAGGTCTCATTTTGCAAGCAGACTGGCGGGCACCATACTAAAATCATGTGCCTCACACCAGCCTGGTCCCAGCAGTAGCAGCATGCCCCTGCCAATATACTCACAAGCCTGTTTGAAGTAGAGCCACAAGCCTGAAAGCATGCAAATAGCTCCTTCAGGGACCAGTATCACTTCAAAGTGACTACCACCCTGGGGTGAGGGAAAGATAACCACACACTAGACCAGATAAATTTAACAGATATATTCAGAACATTCCATCCTAAAACAACAGAACACACATTCTTTTCAAGATCACACAAAGAACATTCTCCAGAATAGATCATATATTAGGCCATAAAACAAATCTCAACAAATTCAAAAAGATTGAAGTCATACCATACATCTTTTCTGACTCCAATGCTATGAAACTAGAACTTTTTTCCAGAAAAAGTCTGGAAAGAGCACAAATACATGGAGGTTAAATAGCATGCTCAATGAATGAATCAACCGAAAAATCAAAGAAATCAAAAATTACATGGAGAAAAATGAAAATGAGAACACAATAGTCCAAAATATTTGAGATATCCCAAAAGCAGTTCTAGGAGGAAAGTTTATAGCAATACAAGCTTAACTCAAGGAGCAAAAAAACATCTCAAATAAGCAACCTAACCTTACACCTAAAGGAGATAGAAAAAGACGAACAAACAAAACCCCAAACCAGTAGAAGGAAGGAAATAATAAAGGTCAGAGCAGAAATAAATGGTATAGGAACTAAAAAAACAATAGAACAGATCAATGAAACCAGGAGCTGGTTCTTTGAAAAGATCAAGAAAATTGATAAAACTTTAACCAGACTCATACACACACACACACACACACACACATAAAAAGGGAGAGAGAGAGGAGTCAAATAAACAAAATCAGAAATGAAAGAGGAGAAACAATAAGCAACACCACAGAAATACAAAGGACTGTAAAATTGTTTGCAAACCCTCTTTAATACCCATCACCAGGCTAACCCATCCCCCCACCCCCCTCCCCTCTAGAACCCTCAGTTTTTTTCTCAGAGTCCATAGTCCCTCATGATACACAAACAATGAACCATGGAACACTACATCAAAAACTAATGATGTAATGTATGGTGATTAACATAATAAAAAAACAATAAACAACAAAAAAAGGATTGTAACAGAATATTATGAAAAATTATATGCCAACAAATTGGACAACCTAGAAGAAATGGAAAAATTCATAGAAACATATAACCTACCAAAACTGAAGCAGAAATAGTAAATTTGAACAGACTGATGTAGTAATCAAAAAACTCCCAACAAACAGAAGTCCAGGACCAGATGACTTCACAGATGAATTCCATTAAACATTTAAAGAAAAGTTAAGGGTTCTAGAGGGGAGGGGGATAGGTGGATGGGTTAGCCTGGTGATGGGTATTAAAGAGGGCACATACTGCATGGAGCACTGGGTGTTATACACAAACAATGAATCATGGAACGCTACATCAAAAACTAATGATGTAATGTATGGTGATTAACATAACATAATAAAAAAAATAAAGAAAAGTTAATACCTATTCTCAAACTTTTCCAAAGATCTATCCTTTTCAAAGATCTATTCTTTGAAGAAAAACTTCAAATTCATTTATGAGACCAGCATTACCCTGATACCAAAACCAGATAAAGACACTACCAAAAAATAGAACTATAGGCCAATATCTCTGATGAACAGAGATGCAAAAATCCTCACCAAAATCTTAGGCAAACTGAACCCAACAATACATTAAAAAAATCATTCACCACTATCAAGTGGGATTTATTCCCAGGATGCAAGGTGGTTCAATATTCACAAATCAATCAATGTGATACATCACATCAACAAGAGAAAGGAGAAGAAGCATATGATCATTTCAGTAGATACAGAAAAAACACTTTTATCAGTTTTGGTAAAAACACCAACAGTATTTTTCACAGAACTAAAACAAACAATCCTAAAATTTGTAATGGATCCACAAAAGACCCCCAAAAGCCAAAGCAGTCTTGAGATAGAAAAACAGAACTGGAGATATCACAATTCTGGACTTCAAGTTATATTACAAATCTGTAGTAATCAAAACAGCATGGTACTAGCACAATAACAGACATGAAGATCAGGACAATAGGACAGAATAGAAAACCCAGAAATAAACCTATAATTATGTAGTCAATTAATCTTTGACAAAGGAGGCAAGAACCTGCAACATGAAAAAGACCGTCTCTTCAACAAATGATATTGAGAAAACTGGACAGCTACATGCAAAAGAATGAAACTGGACCACTTTTCTTAAACCATACACAAAAACAAACTCAAAATGGACTAAAGACCTAAATGTGTGGCCTGAAACCATAAAAATCTTAGAGGAGAACACAGGCAGTAATTTCTGTGATATCAGTGGTAGCAACTTTTTCTAGATATGTCTCCTGAGGCAAGAGTAACAACAGCAAAAATAAACTATTGAGGCTCCATCAACATAAAAAGCTTCTGCACCGCAAAGGAAATAACCAACAAATCTGAACAACAACCTACTGAATGGGAGAAGATATTTGCAAATGGCATATCTGATAAAGGCTTAGTATCCAAAAATATATAATTAACTTATATAACCCAACACCAAAAAAATAAATAATCCAATTTAAAAATGGGCAGAAGACATGAACAGATATTTCTTGAGGGGCGCCTGGGTGGCCCAGCTGTTAAGTGTCTGCCTTCAACTCAGGTCATGATCCCAGGGTCCCGGGATCGAGCCCCGCATCGGGCTCCCTGCTCAGTGGGAGGCCTGCTTCTCCTTCTCCCATTCCCCCTGCTTGTGTTCCTGCTCTTGCTATCTCTCTGCCAAATAAATAAATTTAAAAAAAGACATTTCTCGAAAGAAGACATACAGATGGCCAACAGACACATGAAAAGATGCTCAATAGCACTCCTCATCAGGAAAATGCAAATCAAAACTAGAATGAGATATTACCTCACACCTGTCAGAATGGTTAAAATCAAAAACACAAGAAACAACAAGTGTTGGTGAGGATGTGGAGAAGAAAGAAACTTGACTCACTGTTGGTGAGTTTGCAAATTAGTGCAGCTACTGGGAAAGACAGTATGGAGTTTCCTCAAAAAATTAAAAATAGAACTACCCTACAATCCAGTAATCACACTACTATTTATCCAAAGAATACAAAAACACTAACTCGAAAGGATATATGCACCCTATGTTTACTGCAGCATTAACTAGAATGACCAAATTATGGAAGCCACCCATGTGTCTATCAATAGATATAAATACACACACACACACACACACACACACACACATATGCACAATGGAATATTACTCAGCCATAAAAAAGAATGAAATCTTGCCATTTGCAACAACATGGATGGAGTTAGAGAGTATTATGCTAAGCGAAATAAGTCAGTCAGAGAAAGACAAATACCATATGACTTCATTCATATGTGCAACTTAAGAAAAAAAAAATGAACAAAGGGAAAAAAAAAGAGAGACAAACCAAAGACAGACTCAACTATAGAGAACAATCAGATGGTTACCAGAGGGGAGGTCAGTGTGAGATGGGTGAAATAAGTGAAGGGGATTAGGAGTACTTATCTTGTTGAGCGCTGAGTAATACATGAAACTGTTGAATCACTATATTGTACACCTGAAACTAATATAACACTGTTTGTTAACAACACAGGAATTAAAATAAAAAATGAATAAAATAAAGTAAAATATAAAATAAAAAGAGAGAACAAGATAATAGGCCAATTGATAAAAATAAATAAATAAAGACAGGATAACTGATTTTTGATGTAGCTAAAAGAACCTTGGAACAGGAAGTAGAAAATCCAGATATGAAACCCAGATCCACTGCTTACTAACTGTATGAATTTGAACACATCACATAACTTCAATAAATTTCAATTTCCTCACTTCCAGAATATCAAAAAGCTTTTTATCTTACTAGGGTCATTTCAAGATTAAATGAGATAATAGTTCTTCAATAAATAGATTTCCTTCCTTTCATTTTCTCCTCTGACGCCACCTCTATTTGGTCTTGAAGGAATTGGTTATAAACCAACTCAGAATCAGCCATCAGAAGCTCTCTGATTCTAAAGGTTTTGTAATGAGAAGTGGAATACCTGATTTTGAGGATTATCCATGGCCTTTCCTCTTCCTCTTCCTTTCTGCTCATCAGTCTTTTACTATACACTAGCACACCAGAGGGCAGGCAGAAAAATAGAGAGGACACAGTAGATTGCTTATGAAATTTTGCTAAATTGATAAGGAATAAATGATGTAAAATCAAGTAGTTGAGTTATATTTTAAGAGGTAAATCAATATGGCCAGACTATAGGACACTTTTAACAATCCCTTTGAGTGGACAGAAAACTTAATGTAGTCATTTCATGAAAAAAAATTCCAAATTTTATATTCAAAATAACAAACCAGAAAAGAATCCTAGGGGTCACTGTCAATCATTTTCCAAAGACATGCCAGTTTTTTTGCTACAGGAAAAAGCCTACATGATTTTGAGTATCTCTGCAATAAAGGAAATAGAGGTTATTATCCCCTTCATGAAGAAGGCTGTGGAGCCGGTGCCTCTAAAATATTTAGTCTAGTTCTGTTTGCTATAATGGCAGGAATACATAATGAAACTGGAGGCCAGCCAGAGAAAAGAAGCCAAATTGGCAGGTGAAAGGAAGACTAGAAGCACTTAAATTCTTAGAAAAGAGTCCAGCATATTCCTGATAGGAATCAGCATATTCCTGATAAGTCATAAATAGTTTAAGTTATCAAAGGCCTATTATATGCTGGGGACTGACTAGAATGCTTCCCTTTTTTGCAGCCTATTTCAAATTATCACCTCCAATATATCTCATATGCATACACTTCTCTTCTATCCACTGCCATCACCCTGGCTCAAGTCATCTTTCTTTCTCATTGAGGCTACTGCAATAGCATTCTAACTGGTCACCCTCTTCTACTCTGCTCCTCATAACCATGTTCCAACTTCCCAATCCATTGCCACCAGCGTGCTTGTGAAACACAAATTAAATCTTGTCATTGGCTTACATAGAATACTTCAATGATTTTCCAACTACTTCAGGATCAAGTCCAAAGTAAAAACATGGCCCCAAAAGATTCGGCTCCTCCCTCCTTTACTAGTAGCCCCTCACTTTACTTTTCCTTTGGCTCACCAAGGTCTATCCACACTGGCTCTCTTTCAGTTCCCAGAACAGCCAAATGCTTTCCCATATAAAAGTCACCACCACCACCACCACCATTACAGCTTAAATTTCTCAAGTTTTTATTATGTGAATGGCTCTGTGCTAAGTGCTTTGAGTGCATTACCATGTTTAATCCTCACAAGAAACTCTTTGAAGTAGTTACTATTTTTATCATTTTACTGTTGAGAAAACAAATATGTAGAGAAATTAAGTAATTTCTCTAAAGCAAAATAAGACCAAAGGTGGAAATCTGTTATATTGCATATTCCAGGAATGTTCTTTCTCCCCACTCTTCCCTAGCTAGATCATACCATGCTTTATGGTTACAACTCGTATGTCATTTCCTCAAAACAGACCTCTCACTTTCTGATCTAAATTTGGCACCTCTGTTACAGTCCCTTAAACTTTTCCTCTATAGAATGTATCATAGTTTATAATTATGTATTCTTTATGCAGGTATTTATTTAAAATCTGTCAAACCTCCAAGAGACTATAAATTTCATGAAGGCAAGGATAATATGAATATAAATATAAATATCTGCTGAATAAATGATTGAAGAAAGTCCTCCAATATTCTAAGAATGAGGTGTTGAATCACTCCATAGGAGAGTCTGAATGTTAGAAACTCTATTAAAATATTTTTGCCTGCAAAGAAAGCTGTCCCCTTATAATGTCTATCTACTGATCCTAGTTCTCTTGATCAATACTAAAAAACTAGATTCTTTTCTCTTTTATACCTCTTCAAATACTTTTAGCCTAGAAAGTTAAAGACAAAGAGGACTGGCAATTAACATGGGATAATTCCAGATTCATAAAAAAATAGTATGCTAGAGTGAAGAGGATGAGGGGCATCTTTTGGAATTACAGACTTTTTAGGGTACATTTATAGAAATTAATTATTTGCCTACAGTAAATGAATGTAAGAAGTATATAGACATGAAATATAGGTGGGGCTACTGCGCTTGGCATGCTGTATCACAAACTGGGTTCTAATTTGTATAGATCTAGAAAGAAACAAAACTGGAGGAAGTCCAGTTAAAGGTAATTAAAAGACTGTACAAAAAGATTGGGAAAAGTAAAAACTAGCTATGCAATTACAACTAACTTTAGATATCCCCAAATTACAAGACTGATGTCAGGAAGTGCAATCATATCTTCCCATATCTCTTATGAGTTTTGTTAACAAAACTCTGGATTAGATGAGCTATATTTCTAAGATTTTAAAATTAATAAGATAAAATAAAAGCTGGAGATTACCAAGAGCCAAAATAAAATGTTCTTTAGGCATTTTATATATTTTAATTAACTCAATATAGTCACTGAAGTTTTTTCTTTTTAAGTCTATCTCCCATCCTTAATGACAAAGATAGAACCTCAAAGATGAAAAGGTCCTCTTGTTTGATAATATATTTGATGTTTGAAGTCTCTCTACAACTTGTAGTCCAAGTGGCTGTTAGCTAACAAGTAAATATCCTCAGCTATATTAAATGACTTGATGATGGGGCAATCCTTAAATCATCACATACACTTTAAATATCTTATAACTTTGTCAGTTATACCTCAATAAAGCTGGGGTATGATGTTTTGGATTTTGAGATTTAGATTTTGAGTTTGGATCTCTAGGTTTAAATCTCAGTTCTGTGATTTATTAGCTATGTAACTTTGAACAGGTTACTTACTGTGCTTCAGTTTCCTCATTTCAAAAACTGGAATAACAAAATGTGTCTTTTAAAATTGTTTGAGAATTAAATGCAAAGCCACAATATTAAACATCACTTTGTATTATGCTTGGCATATAGCAAATGCTCAATAAATGTTAATCTCCCTCTAATAATAGGAATCCAGTCTCTGCCAAGACAGTCCATTTCCACTTTAGACAGAACTGGCACTGGGTTCTTATACTGTATGGAACTAGTCCGACACTACTAATAAGTAATAACACTTAGAAGTTTAATATACGATGTTATATTAAGAAACGATGCTCTTGGGGTGCCTGGGTGGCACAGTCGGTTAAGTGTCCGACTCTTGGTTTCTGCTTAGGTCATGATCTCAGGGTTGTGAGATCAAGCCCCACATCTGGCTCTGGGCTCAACACTAAGTCAGCTTCAGATTCACTCTCCCTTTTTTTCTGCCCCTCCAGCTCATGCCTCGCTCACTCTCATTCAAATAAATAAATAAATAAATCTTAAAAAAAAAATTGGTATTTTTAACTTCGGCTATTAATTCTAGTTTATATATATTTCTTAACAATTTGTCACTCAGAAATGGTAGAATTTAATCTCTTTGAGTGACCTTGGAGAAATATGAGTTACAATTATATTTGAGAAGAACTCTTGAATAATCTTATTGATGTAAATGTTCCACTGGAATTACCTTCTCAGTAAAAACAAGAACAAAAAATTCTCTTTCTAGTGATTAAGGATTAATTGGTATGGCAATGATCTTTTAAGACTAAAGGGATTCTCTCCTTATTTTTTTTTAAGAATTAATGACAAAAAATAAGAGTATCAGAAATGTATTGCTGTTTTATCACAAGACCAGGAAATATAATTGTTGATTACTTGATATTGCAAAACAATTTTTTAGAAAAGTTTATTTTTATTTAAGTCATAAGATAGGTTAGAAGGAAAAGAATTTGCTCATTTAACTATTAAATGGTACCACTTGTTTTGTGATAACCCAGCGCACTTTGTAAATAAATTCACTTGCCTTGCATCAATGTAATTTACTACTTTATAGATGTTATATGTGTTCATTTGTTAGAAAATATTTTAGTTGGCTTTCTCCAGTACAGATAATAAAATTATTTCTAACATATATGATTCAAATACAACACAAAGTCTCCTACTACTACAGAAATGTAAATTTAAACAAATCAAACTTTTTTTGAAGAAAGAAATTACAATATGCTTTCCAATACTTTACCTCTTAGCTTAATCTTCCAAATCTAAAGAAAAATATTTTCAAACTTAATAGCTTACTATTTTATGGCTTGGTAAGTTATAGCTTTTTAATAATGAAAAATGCTAAGGTCAAATTTAGATTGAAATGATCAGAACTAAAATTAAAGACCAAATATTAAAAATAAGAATGCTCCTCGTATTATAAATATAATTTATATTGGACAAAAATATCAGTAACTCTATTTTCCCTCATTTCTCTTGTAGAGTAGGTTTTATCTGTTATATCACAAGTGACTTTAAATTTGTAGGAGCTAAGAATTTTTTTTTTTAAAGATTTTATTTATTTATTTGACAGAGACAGAGACAGCAAGAGCAGGAACACAAGCAGGGGGAGTGGGAGAGGGAGAAGCAGGCTTCCCGCTGAGCAGGGAGCCCGATGTGGGACTCGATCCCAGGACTCTGGGATCATGACCTGGGCCAAAGGCAGCCGCTTAACGACTGAGCCACCCAGGCGCCCGGAGCTAAGAATTTTTTATTCTGAATTTTATTAAGCACAGATGATGGTTAACATGACTCCTAAACATGCTTACAGATGACAGTAAAAATAAAAGAGCATAAAATAAGCTTACTGTTTCACCAATCTTTCCAATGTTTCCTTGATCTCCTACTTCGCCCTGTTAATATAAAGATGTAAAAATGATTATTTTTCAAACAAGATCACTCATGACATTCCTTCCATTTTCATTTAATGTAATTAGTCAAATTCTTAAAAAAAGCAAAGAAAGCCTTATTCAAAACTCTGTTATAGTATTTCTGTGGAACATAGTCTTTCTACTATTGCTTAAAAGACCCAGACTTGATGAAGATATATATATACATATATGCATAGATATGTATATATATATAACAAATAGATAATATATATATATTTAGTGAAGTTACATTAATTTGTAGATTTCTGTCCAGTGAAATGGACAGCCCCCCAAATTGTGGCTTATTCTCCTATATCTCACCACAAATTTAACAATTTATTAAACTGCATATCTATCCAAATAAAGATATAGACATAAACACAGTCACAGTTATAGATATTTATAGACACAGATCTCTAGATGTAGATCTAGATATAAAGATATATAACTTTTCAAATGCTATTTGAGCCAGTTTTAACATATCACTGGTTCCCTTATTAATAAGTTGAATAAAATCTTAGATGTTCATTTTATATTTTTAGAAAGTAATAATTTTATCTTTCTGAAAACTATACTTTATAACTCCTAATAAGTCAGCTACTTTACCTTTAAGCCTTCTGGTCCTGGTTCACCTGCAAAACCCTTTTGACCTGGTTTTCCC
The DNA here is from genome assembly GCF_029215605.1 of Mirounga angustirostris. Taxonomy (NCBI): domain Eukaryota; kingdom Metazoa; phylum Chordata; class Mammalia; order Carnivora; family Phocidae; genus Mirounga; species Mirounga angustirostris. Next base: position 119,065,454 of record NW_026991712.1, on the reverse strand, counting down.
TAGAAGAGAACAGAAAAAAAGAGATACATTTAATCATTTTCATTTTTGGAAACTTCCAAACATTTATGAAATTCAGACCATTCTATGAGATGAAACCCTTCAAAATCACTTGATAAATGTATTTTAGCATACCCACTAGTATTCATTCTGCGGTCTTTAACTGTCTACTATGAGCCCTGCACAGTTCTAGGGGTTGGGGATTGAGGAATGCACTAAGCCTACCTGCCTTCATAGAGCTTACATTCTAATGAGGATGATACCATTTAATAAAATAAGTAAAATATATAGTATGTTAGGTAGTGGTAAATGTGAATGACATAGAGTTAAGCAAGGAAGGGGGATATAAACTGTTGTGGGAGTTTTGTTCAAATTTATGATAAGCTTGACAAGGAAGACCTCACTGAGAAGATGGCAGCTGAGTAAAGACTCACAAGGGACAAGTTATATGACTATCTGAAGGGAGAATATTCCAAGCAGAGGAAAAGAGCATGTGTAAAGGCCCTGAGCCAAGAATGTGACTGGTGTGTTGAAGAAACCATGAAGAGTCAATAAAGCTGGTGCCGAGTAAGAAAGGAGATTAGTAAGAAGATGAGGTCAAAGAAAGGAATGGGGAATGAGAAGCCAGGTCATGTAGGGCCTGGAGGGTTACAGTTAGGGCTTTGCTTTTTACTCTGAATGAAGCAGGAAGACTTAGAAAAGCTTTGAGAAAAGTAGTGTCATTATCTATGTTTTAAAAGGATCACTTTGGTGCAAGGGTGGAAGCAGGCAGTCCAAAGAGGCCTGAAATAATCCAAGTGAAAGATGAAAGTGGCATAGACCAGGGTGGTAACAGAGGAGGTTGTGAGTATATAATTTGAAGGTAGAGCTTACAGGATTTGCTGACAGGTCAAGTGTAAAATGTGAGAGAAAGAGAAGAATCAAGAATAAACTCAAGATTTTAATCTAAGTAAGAGACTAAATGAAATGAGGAAGACTCTAAGAAGAAAGGTTTGGAGGGTAAATTGAGAGCTCAGTTGTGGACACTGTAGTTTGATAGTCTTGTTAGATATTTAAAGTAGAGAGATCTCGTGGTAGTTTTACATGTCCAGAGATTCAGAGGGTAGAAAATTCTGATCTGAACATATGATTTGGGCAATCACCAGCATTCTGATTGTATTTAAAGCCCTAAGACTGGACCACCTCATCTAGGAGTGAGTGTAAATAGAAAAGAGACCAAGTCCACAAACCAACCCCTGGGTTTTGTGGATTTACAAAATTTTGGAATTTGAAGAAATGAGGAAAATATGCACATTTCCTGCCAGAGAGTTAGGAAGAAAATCATGTAAGTGAAGAAAGTGCTTCCAGGAGGAGGGTGTGATCTTGTCAAATGACCATTGAATTCAGCAACATGGAAGTCACTGATGACCTTCATAAGATCATTTGTTTTGGAGTGGTGGGAACAAGAATGGTTTCAGCAGATAGGGTGAGGAGAAAAACTGTAAAGAGCACGTATAGACAATACTTCTGAAAATTTTTTACTGAAAAGGTAAGAAGAAAAAGGTAACACCTGGAAGAAAACCTGGGATCAGTATGTTTTGTTTTATGGTTTTCAAGCTGGAAGAACTAATAGCATCTTTCTTTGCTGATAGGATTGATCCATTAGAGAAAACGAAATTAAGATGCAGGTGAAAGTGGGAAATAGCTGGGTCAATGTTCTTCAGTAGGCCAAAGGGTAAGATATTTAGTACACAAGTGGAAGATTTGACCTTAGCTAGAAAAATGGCCTCTTCATCCACAATAACAGGAGGGAAGGCCAAGTAAATGGATAGATAAAGAGAAGATAGAAGCAATAGTAGAAACTTGTTGAAGTTCTCTGAATACTTCAATCTTCTCAGGGAACTAGGATGCAAAGTAATGGGCTAAGAATGAAAATTAGAGAGAAATGAATGTAGTTGAGAAGAGAGAAAGTGTAAAATAATAATTAGAAAATTAAAAGTAAATGAGAGGGGCTGGGGGCTGGGGGGTTAAGCGTCTGCCTTCAGCTCAGGTCATGATCTCAGGTCCTGGGATGGAACCCTGCATCAGGCTCCCTGCTCAGCAGGGAGTCTGCTTTTCCCTCTGCCCCTCCCAACCTTGTGTGCATGCTCTCTTTCTCTCTCAAATAAATAAATAAAATCTTTAAAAAAAAAAGTAAATGACTATGGGAATAAACTTCAGAATGCAATCAAGGGGATGATTTAGTGTTTTAAGCATGAGGAGGGATGTGAGGTCTCTGAGGAAAACAGGAATAATGGAAAGGCAATAGGATCACTAGCTTAAATTTCCTATTGGGACTGTTGGATTGGTTACACGAGAGAATGAACTAGAAAGAAAGGAGATTATGGTTGAGGAGTGAGAAATAAGGAGGTGCTATTACTGGTAATGACAACGTAAAGGTTATGACTACAGCAGGTAGTGCCTAAAGAGAGTAGAGAATAAGATCACTGAAGAAGAGGAAGTCAAAATCCCAGATATTGGTAAATCAATCCATAGTATGTGGTTTCTAGCATCAAACTGGTATCTGATTATACAAAATTTGATTAAGGAGATCACTATGCCACAATCAATGTGTGTGACAAATTCAAATCTAAGAGTAAAAAACACGTGGGGGGCAATTGCTAAACAGAATACTAATTTATAATACCTATTAGGTATTATAGATTTGGATTTTATTATTCCTATCCATTAACAAATACTCTTATTTTTTCTTTCTTAAAACAAAACAAAACAATCCTCCAGCTTTCATTGTATTTTGACTACATGTAAAAACTTTAGCAACTTAAAAATTATATTTAGGACTTTGATCAAAAAAGTTGCTCTAATTTTTACCTCCGCCTTGCTTGGAATTGTCTAGTGGTTTTCTACCGAGCACAAAGAAAAGCAAAGAATAAAAAATCATCCTATTATTGTGAAATATCAATTGCTCTCTAAACAGAGATAGGAGAAGAAATGTAATTAAGAGTCTGAATTACTAGATTTGTCTATGATATTTACCAAAAAGTTTTAAAATGATACACTTTATTCACATTGTTTTGGAAAAAGCCTTAGTGAGAATATTTCTTTCATCTCTAATAATGTAATACTCAAGCATTACAGTATATTAAGAAATAGTTATACATCATATCTACATTATGAAAGGAATCTCACTGGAATCTGTATCAGCACATTTAAAATCTCTTTGAAGTCAAGAAATTCAGGGCATCAGTGCTGGAGTCATTACTTCTGGTCCTGTTTAAGTTCTGCCATATTTGGTTTATCTTGAGCATGTTACACTTGAGCACGTAAGAGTAAGGTCTTATTTTAATATTTTTAAAATGTGGACAATATCCTGTAGGGCTGTTTGCAGGATTAGAGATGAGTTATGTGACATACTTAGAGAAATACTAGGCTTAAATTGATCTTCACCCAATAGTAGCAACAATAGTAATACATATTAAGGCTAAGTTGATAAGAGGCAAATGCAGTTCTCCTGTTTTCTAGAGAAGTAAATTTTAAATGAGATCAATTATACTGGGCTCAAATAACAATAGTCTTCCTATTATATAACTCAACTCACAAAAAATGAAATAAAAATTCTTCTTTTTCTTTAAGTGGGATAGGGGAGTATATGTGCTAGTGAGGTAAAGGTGCAAAAGAAAAATTTACTGTCTCCTTAAATGTAAAAATGTTTTAAGAATCTGCATGTTATGACGTTCTCAAGAAAAAAGAATGGGATGTATTTCATGTGAGTCTAATGGTCCCTCTTAAAATAAATGTGATACACACACTTTAATTACTTCGTAATAATGTAAGCTTTGGTCATGCATGCCCAAATTCTTAAATAACTCATTTTCAGAACTTGAAAACAGGTAATTCATATATTAGGACACAAATTATCTGAAGAAAAAGTTGACAGAAAATACATCTTGGTTTCCATAATTTTACTGGCACACTTAGAAAACAGAAATTCCCAGAATATCACTAAAATGGCTAAGGTATTTGGCTTTCTATTACATTTTGAGAAACTTTATAATTAGCACAAATTACTAAGACCGTAAAACTACTGAAGGAACAAGCAAATATGCAGTAGGCATATCATTTAAAATATTGCTGGGAAATTCCAGTTATAAGCCTATATTATTTGGATAGACTGTATGGTTATAGTGTCTTTGTCCTTTATTATAACTTAAAATTTGGTGCTATTAAAAGACATTCACATAACAGTTATTTTAAGAGAAGCACTTTTTGAAAAGTATTTATATGATACCTACTCTTGGCCCCAGTTCTCCAAAGGGTCCAACTGGTCCTTCTTCTCCCTTAAAAAAAAAAATCAGAACATATCATGGCCTGAAATAAGTATTTAAAAAGGTAAACCCTTATTCTATTTATTCTGAAATCTGAAACTCACTGAGATATGATGAAAATAATGCTGTGACTTTCTTGTATTTTTTAAAAAAGATTTTATTTATTTGAGAGAGAGAGAAAAAAAGAGACCAAGCAAGGGTGGGGGGATGGGCAGAGGGGCAGAGGGAGAAGTAGACTCCCTGCTGAGTGGGGAGTTGGAAGTGGGGCTGAATCCCAGGACCTTGAGATCATAACTTGAGCCCAAGTCAGATTCTTAATCCACCTACCCACCCAGGTTCCCCAACTTTCTTGTATTTTACTGTGCCATCCCATAACATTTTAAAATTCTGAGTAACAACCCCACATCTACACTAAAGGGGACATGCACTATTTGACTGTTTTTAAATTGGTAGATGATAAAAGTTACATATAGAAAGTTTAGAATGAATAAGAGTGAAAGTGATTAGGATATATATCACAAAATCAGGATATCTGAAGGGGGTTAATATCTAAAACATATGAAGAACTTATACAACTCAACACCAAAAGCCCAAATAATCCAATTAAAAACAAGGACCTGAATAGACAATTTTCCAAAGACAACATACAGATGGCCAACAGACATATGAAAAGATGCTCAGCACCCCTAATCATCAGGAAAATGCACATCAAAACCACAACAAAGATTAAGAATCATTGAAATCATAAATTAAGGATAACCTTTACTTTCTTGGGCTCAGTATTTCTCCCATACAGAGAGGAACTCAATTAAGTTCTTAATAGATGAAAATCAATATACCTTGGTATATTAAAAAGTTATTGGTACAGGACATGTTTGCTCTTGGCACATTTTAATACTTCATTCATTCAATAAATATGGTTTTGAGTCTTAGTTCTGTTTTCAGCCTTAGAGATACAAAGGTATATTGGATCCTACCGAATGGAGTTAATATCTAGAGCTTCTTCTTGACTAATTTATAGGTCTAATATTCTTGGGGTGAAACCAGTTAATGTCATAAAAATGCAAAATCTTGTGCATTCTTCTAAGGATCAAAAAATTTATGAGTGGATAGAGAATAGAGAAACATCAAAAAAAGAATTTTTATATATTATTCTCTAAGAAAATTAAAAATTAATAAATTTTTTATTACATTTATTGATATATTTTCTAAAACATACTGACTTTTCACCTTTAAATAAAAAGTTGATGTTACCATATCTGAATAGCATCCATAGACCTATTTAGCAACATGTATTCTATTTTATTTATTTGATCAACAAACATTTTGCTCAATTCACAATTCAATTAAAATAAAATTTACTAGGTCACAAATATAAAACAGATACAAATAGTAAATATATATTCTAGTATATATGAGTGAGATTCTAGCTCATATTCTTCAGATATTCCATGGAGGTCACTGACATAAATTACTTAATGAATTTACAACACTGCAAATGATTCCCAAATCCCATTCCATAACTGCCAAGATAAAATGATAACCTGAAATCCTCTATGGCAAAAATTGTCCACACTAAAGCAATGTTTTTCTTTAAACAAAAAATAAAAAGGGAAAATTTGAACTAAAACAATTGCTGACTGGATATTTATTTCTTCCATACCTGAAGTCCTTTGAGACCAGGTGGTCCAGGAGGCCCCCTATTTCCAAGGAGTCCCTATAAAAGCAACACAAGCACAAATAATAAAAACTTTATCTCAATTAATATTTTTCAATCAGCATTAATCTGGAGATGGTCAATACAATTTGGTACCATTCCTTTTCCATTATTAAGTTATCAAAATGAGGTCAGAGGGTAGGTGAGCAGGAAACTCCAGGGCATCCAAAAAATTGGGAAAGGTAGGATAAACATTTTTTTAAGTATGTTGGTGTTCAAATAATCTGCTCAGTATGTTACTCTTCAACCAGATACTCAGAAAAAGTACTTCTAAATTTAAAGCAATGAGTGCAATTGTTAATTTGATAATAGTACAATAAATACATAATAGAGTATCCACAAAGTCTAAAAACAGATGGAAGCGATATGCACTATTTTAATATCTGTTAAGAGACTAGCAGAATCCAGAACACATTATTTGCACTACATGTTCCTCAGCTTATTTCCCTTCTTAATACAAGCTGGTAAAAAGAGGGCAATTTGCAGAAGAAAGTAACAATCTGAATGTGATTAGGAATTTCATGATTAAAAAAACTCTTTCATTAACCAAAATCAAATCAATGTTTTTAAAAATCAAATGCTCTCTGAATAAAAATTCATTAAAATCACTTTAAAAAAATCTATTTCAGAAAACACCCTACAGTATCTATTTAACATGATGACATTTTTCTTATTCAGTTCTGTTCCCTTAACTATACAATGTGTCAGCAAAGTTTTAAGTAAATCTCTTTTAAAAACTACCTTTTGCATTATTACTTTTAGTGATTCTATAACCATTAAAAGATTTTATCTAATTTTTAAATGTAGTAAATAACTATGCCAAATAGTGAATCTATCCAGGTGGGTTTAATTTTTAGTTCCAAAATGCAGAGAGTGATAAACTGCACAAGAATCTTGTCTTCATATTATACCTTGCTCTATCATTGCTATGTTCTAATATAATCAAAAAATGAAAAATTCTTGGTCAGTTTTACAGTCTATAATATAGTATCACAAGCTTATGTATATAGCACCATTTAAGAAACTGTATGAATTTAAGCAATAACATTTTTGTGCAGCTATCTTATTTTTTTTATTGGAAGAGATGGATTAGATTATTGAAATTGATGTATGTTCTTTGATGCAAGTCCAACATACATTTGCAAAAGCATCCTAATTTTACTTAGGGAAACACTTTCTCCTCACTCAGCCCACATGATTGAGGGGAGGTGAGTCCACCCCTGACTAAATTTGAGGGTTGACATGTGACATGTACCTAAGTCAGTCAGCATATCCTATACCCTAGAAACAGTGATTAGTTCAGTAATGAGCCAGAAACCCAAGTCAGTCCAACTAAAGGAAATTTTAGACTACAGTGGAACAGCTGGGAGTAGCATTAAGGATGATGTAAACCTCTTTGACATCGGCCACAGCAACTTCTTTCAAGATATATCTCCAAAGGCTAGTGAAACAAAAGCAAAAATGAACTTTTGGGACTTCATCAAGATAAAAAGCTTTTGCACAGCAAAGGAAACAGTCAACAAAACAAAGAGGCAACCCACAGAATGGGAGAAGATATTTGCAAATGACACTACAGATAAAGGGCTGGTATCCAAGATCTATAAAGAACTTCTCAAACTCAACACCCAAAAAACAAATAATCAGGTCAAAAAATGGGCAGAAGACATGAACAGACACTTCTCCAAAGAAGACATACAAATGGCTAACAGACACATGAAAAAAATGTTCATCATTAGCCATCAGGGAAATTCAAGTCAAAGCCACACTGAGATACCACCTTACACCAGTTAGAATGGCAAAAATGGACAAGGCAAGAAACAACAAATGTTGGAGAGGTTGTGGAGAAAGGGGAACCCTCTTACACTGTTGGTGGGAATGCAAGTTGGTACACCCACTTTGGAAAACAGTGTGGAGGTGTCTCAGAAAATTAAAAATAGAGCTACCCTATGACCCAGCAATTGCACTGCTGGGTATTTACCCCAAAGACACAGATGTAGTGAAAAGAAGGGCCATATGCACCCCAATGTTCATAGCAGCAAGGTCTGCAATAGCCAAACTGTGGAAAGAGCCGAGATACCCTTCAACAGATGAATAGATAAAGAAGATGTGGTCCATATATATACAATATAATAGTACTCAGCCATCAGAAAGGATGAATACCCAATATCTGCATCAACATGGGTGGAACTGGAGGAGATTATGCTAAGTGAAATAAGTCAAGTGGAGAAAGTCAATTATCATATGGTTTCACTTATTTGTGGAACATAAGGAAGAGCATGGAGGACATTAGGAGAAGGAAGGGAAAAATGAAGGGGGCGGAAATCAGAGGGAGAGATGAACCATGAGAGACTATGGACTCTGAGAAACAAACTGAGGGTGTTAGAGGGGCGGGTAGAGATGCGTTAGCCCGGTGATGGGTATTAAGGAGGGCTGTGATGGGTATTAAGGAGGGCACGTACTGCATGGAGCACTGGGTGTTATACGAAAACAATGAAGCGTGGATCACTACATCAAAAACTAATGATGTATTGTGTAGCGACTAACATAACATAATAAAATACAATTTAAAAAAAAAAGGATGATGTAAACCTAAAGAGTAGAAAACCAGGAAGTGGAGAGAGCCGGAGAATGAAATCCATAAATTAACAAATGAAAAGAGCAGGACTAATTGGATTCTAATGATACTGTTTGTGGTCCTGGATTTAGTTGTTTGAATTCCTAAACTTTTCTCATATTTATATAATCACGTTTAAACTGTGTTTTCATTACTTACAACTGAAAGAATTCTGACTGATAAAATGATTTCTAACTCTTTAATATCCAAAATACTCTTCTAGATCTCTAAGTGATACGTTTTAAGTATTTAGACTGACTTACGGTATGGAATCAGAATGCTCTGATATTTCCATTGCATCACAGGACAGCTAATGTTTAATTATTTAATTCATTGTTCATTCATTTTTTCATCCAACATTTATTACTTTTCTACTATGCATTAGATCCAATAAACAGCACAACATTAGGCCCTGAGTATACAAAGATGAAGCACAGTTCCTAATCGCAATGAACTCATAATTTCTTAAGGATGAGGACACTTTAAAATAAAAATTAGTAAATAAGAGTTGTAATAGAAGTAGAAGCAGAAGGAAAGTATAATGGGAACTTACATGAAAGAGCAAAATCTTTTCTGGGAGGGTCAGAAATTTTTTTTCAAAGATTTTATTTATTTATTTGACAGATAGATACATAGAGAGGGAACACAAGCAGGGGGAGTGGGAGAGGGAGAAGCAGGCTTCCCACAGAGCAGGGAGCCTGATGCAGGGCTCGATCCCAGGACCCTGGGATCATGACCGGAGCTGAAGGCAGATGCTTAACGACTGAGCCACCCAGGTGCCCCAAGGGTCAGAAATTTTTTAATGTTATGCTTAGTTATGATAGGCTAATAAAAACTTATAGCATAAAATAAGCAGACACCACACAATTATTAACAACTTCTGGGGCTCAAAATATATTGACAAATATACAATTTTAGATTATTGTATATGTGTAAGAAACTGGCTCAGCTCCATATCCAGGGTGTAACTAGCAGGGGGCTGAGTGATCAAAGAAAACTAGGTTCCCCTATTCTCTCATTGCAGCTATTTACTCTGCACAAGTGGTACCACTGTCCAAGAAACAAAAAATGACTCTCAGGAAACAGATAAACTCTTTTTCCTTTCTCTTCCAAGACCAATTTACAAACTTAAAAAGGTTATAAAAGCTGAGTTTAAAAAAAAAAAAAAGAACTAGTTATATGCTCTTTATAAGAAACACACATAAAACAAAAATACTGGGAGATTTAAAGTCCAAAAAGTAGAAAAAGATATTCAAGAGATTCACCAGCCCCAAAATAGCTGAAATAATCATATTAATGTAAGATATAACAGACTTTAAGGTAAAACAGATTATTAGAGTTAAGAGAGTCACTAAATAATGTGTTCATCAGGAAGAAATTAAAAACTCTCAATTTTTAGGCAACTAATAAATTCCAAATACATGAAGTAAAAACTAATAGATAAATAAAGATAAATTGAGAAATCTAAAATTAGAGAGGGGAATTTTAATACATCTTTCAGAAATTAGTAGATCTAGTGGATAAAAACCAGTAGAAATAGAGAAGACTGAAATAGTAAAATTACTTGATCTAATGGCCATATGTAGAACAGTGAATCCCCAAGTTGGAGTTTACAAATTCTTTACAAGGACATGTGGCAGATTTGTGAAAATGAACCTCAAGAAAGAAAAAAGGCCATAAATGTCTACCAACAGTCATATTGATTAGACAATTATATCTACATAGTGGGTTACTATGCAGTAAAAATAAATAAGCTGTAATTACATACATCAACCTAGAGCACAGGGAAAAGATAAGACTGAGTGGCAGGAGCAAATCACTGAAGATTTTATGGAGTATGATTCCATCTATATGAATTTCCAAAACAAGCAAAACAACGAATATTGTGAGAGTGTATACACAGATAGTAAAAGTATGGCAAAAACAAGAGAGTGGTTAGCTATAAATGCAAGAAGGGAAGAGACAGACGTGATTAGTGAGGGATACTCAAGAAGCTTATAATGGTCTATTTCTTAATGTTAATAAAGTTTGTTTTATTATCATTGTTTAAACTGTGTGCATGTTTCATATTTGTCATGTTAAATACACAAATTCTTTTTTTTTTAATTGGAAATATATAGAATCTGAAGTTGAGTCTGGACTTGATCCAGCTCTGAACATTCCTAGGGCTATAACCTGAGTTTCCTTATCTGTTAGAATCATGTTACCATCATCATCATAAGGTTATTGCAAGAAAGAAAAGGGTACCTTGAATATAACAGGGACTCAATAATTATTAGTTTCCTTCTCCTTATGCACTGCATGTTGATTAGTGTTTTCAACAGTCTTTGAACTGATATTGCACTATCTACCCTATATATTCACCACATTCATATTTATAATTTGCTATTGTTATTCTTCCAAAAATATCTTTTATCATCTCACTCCTCTTAAAATCTTCCATAGAGTAAGAGTAGAGTTTTTGCATATAACTGGAGTTAAGTTGTTGTCAGCTTGAAATAGATTGCTATAACTATAAGAGGTTTTATGTAAGCCCCACTGTAACCACAAAGTATCTATAAAAGATACACAAAAGAAAATGAGAAAGGAATCAAAGCATGTCATAATAAAAATTCAATGAAACACAACTGAAGACAGGAGAGAGAAGAGGAACAAAGAAGCTATAAGACAAAACAATTGCAATTAATAAATGGCAACAGTAAGTCTTTCCTTATTAGTAATTACTTTAAAGGTAAATGGATTAAAGTCTGCAATCAAAAGACTTAGAGTGGCTGAATGGATTTTAAAAAAGATCCAACTATATGATATCTACAAGAGACACACTTTGGATTTAATGCCATATGTCAGATGAAAGTGAAACATGGAAAAAGATATCCCATGCAAATGATAACCAAAAGAAAGGTGTGGCTATATGTACATCAAACAAAACAGACTAAGTCAAAAACTGTCATAAGAGCCAAAGAAAAACATTAACTAATGACAAAAGGGTCAATTTGCCAGAAAGACATAACAATTATAAATAAATAAGCACCCAATATCAGATACCCAAATACATGAAGCAATTATTGACAGAACTGAAGGAAGGAAGAGAAAGAAACACAATAAATGCAAAAGATTCCAATGCCTTATTTTCAATAATTGACAGAACAACCAGACAGAAGATCAACAAAGGAACAGAAGACTTGAACAACACTAAAAATCAAATGGACCTAATAAACATAAAGAACATTCCACTCAAAGCAGAATACACTTTCTTTTCAAGCACATATGGAACATTTTCCAGTACAGATCAAATAGATCATATTTTAGGCCACAAAACAAGTCAACACATATAATAAAATAGAAATTATACCAACTATCCTTTCTGACCTTAATGGAATGAAACTAGAAATCAATAGCAGAAGGAAAACTGAAAAAGTCACAGATAGGAGGAAATTAAACAACACACTCCTGAAGAACCAATGGGTCAAAGAAGAAATCAAAAGGGAAATTATATCATGGAACACTTCATCTAAAACTAATGATGTAATGTATGGGGATTAACATAAGAATAAAATAAAATAAATGTGAAAAAAAAAAAAGCACAATGCACTCCCTTAAAAAAAAAAAAAGAAAGAAAATATCTTGGGACAAATGAGAATGAGAACACAATATACCTCCATTTATGGGATGCATAAAAATAGTACTAAGAGGGAATTTTAAAATGGTAAACACCTACATTAAAAAAGAAGAAAGATCTCAAATAAGCTACCTAACTCTATACCTCAGGAAACTAGAAAAAGAACAAACTAAGCCCAGAGTTAAGAGGTAGAAGGAAATAATAAAAATTAGAACAGAAATAAGTGAATAGAGGATAGGAAAACAATAGAAAAAAATCAACAAAACTAAAAGTCTTTTTTTTAATCAACAAAATTGATAAACCCTTAGCTAGACTAACAAAAAGACAAGACTTAAATAAAATAAAAAATGAAAGAGAAGCATAAGTACTAATATGAATAACTGCACACCAACATTTTGGTTAACCTAGAAGACACAGATAAAATTCCTAGAAACATATATCGTACCAAAACTGAATCATGAAGAAATAAAAAATCCAACAGATCTCTAACTAATAAGGAGATTGAATCAATAATAAAAAACCTCCCAACCAGGAAAAGCATAGAACCCAATGACTTCACTGGGGAATTCTACCACACATTTAAAAAAAAAAATTAATGTAAATCCCTTTCAAACTCTTTCAAAAAGCTGAAGAGAAGGGAACACACTCAAACTCATTTTATGAGGCCAACATTACTATGATACCAAAGACAGATAAAGACACTATAAGAAAAGAAAATTACATGCCAAATTCTCTGATGAATATTGGTGTAAAAATCCTCAAAAAAATACAGCAAAATGAATCTGACAGCACATTAAAGAACCATAACCAAATGGGATTCATCCCTGGGATATAAGAATTGTTTATATATGATAATCAATCAATGTGATATACCACATTAACAGAACAAAAGATAAAAATAACATAATCATGTTAATAGATGCAGAAAAAGCATTTGACAAAATTTAATACCCTTTCATGGTAAAACACTCGACAAACTAAAAATAGGAGGAAATTCCTCAATCTAATAAGGGTCATAAATGAAAAGTCCACAGTTTATATTATACTCAAGAGTGGAAAACTGAAAGCTTTTCTCTAAGATTAGGAGCAAGGCAAGAATGCTCCTTCCCACCACTTCTATCCAACATAGTATTAGAAGTCCTAGATAGAACAATTAATCAAGAAAGAAAAAAATGCACCCAAGAAGGAAAGGAAAAAGTAAAATTTCTGTTCACAGATGACATCATCTTGTATGTAGAAAATCCTAAAGATGTTACCAACATATTGTTAGAACAAATAAATGAATTCAACAAAATTGTAGAATACAAAATCAACATACAAAAATCAGCTGCATTTGTATACATTGACAACAAACAACCTGAAAAGGAAATTAAGACAATAATCCCATTTACGATAGCATCACAAACAATAAAATACTTAGGAATAAACTTAACCAAGGAGGTGAAAGACTTATACACTGAAAATTACAAAACATTGCTGACAGAAATTAAAGATAACACAATTAGTGTAAAGATATATCATGTTCATGGACAGGAAGACCTAATACTGTTAAAACATTCATACTACCAAAAGCAATCTACAGACTCAATGCAATCCCTGGCAAGAACTCAACGGCAAATATAGAAAAAATAATTCTATTATTCATATGGAACCACAAAGGACCCTGAATAGCCAAAAGAATCTTGAGAAAGAAGTATGCTGGAGGTCTCACATTTCTTGACTTCAAAATATATTAAAATGTTATAATAAAACAGTTTGGTACTGGCATAAAGACAGATATATAGGCCAATGAAACAGAACAGAGTACTCAGAAATAAAACCACACATATATGATCAAACGGTCTTTGACAAGAATGCTAAGACAATACAATGGAAAAAAAGATAGTCTCTTCCACAAATGGTGTTAGGAAAGCTGGATATGCAAATTGGATCCTTCTCTTACACCATACACATGAATCAACTCAAAATGGGTTAAAGACAAATATAAGACCTGAAACCATAGGCAGAAAGCTCTATTACTTTGGTCTTGGAATGATTTTTTGGATTTCACACAAAAGCAAAGGCAACAAAAGCAAAAATAGACTAGTAAATACTTCTGCACAGAAAGAAAACAATCAACGTAGTGAAAAGGCAGTTTACAGAATGGGAGAAAATATGTGTAAACCATAAATCTGGTAAGTGTTTAATATCTAAAATATAGAGGGAACTCCTACAACCCAACAGCAAAAACCAAATAACCCAATTAAAATAATGGCCAAAGGACTTTAACAGAAATTTCTCCAAATAAAACAAATGACCAAGTATATTTTGTAAAAATGTTCAACATCACTAATCATTGGGGAGATGCAGATCAAAGCCACCTCATACCTGTTAGAATGACTATTCTAGAGATATCACCTCATACCTGTTAGAATGACTATTATAAACAAACACAAAATAAATGTTGAAAGGATGTAGAGAAATTGGAACTCTTATGTACTATTGGTGGGAATGTAAAACAGTGCAGCCACTGTGGAAAACTGTGTGGAGACCCTCCATAAATTAAAAACAGAACTACCATGTGATCCAGCCATCCCACTTCTGGGTATTTATCCAATAGAACTGAAAGCAGGAGCTCAAAGAAATAACTGTACTCCCATGTTCAATGCAGCATTATGCAATAGCCTCTGGGTAGAAACAAGCTAAACATTCCTTGAAGGATGAATGGATAAAGAAAATGTGGATATTTAGACTACTGGGCAATGGACTGTTATTTAGCCTTAAAAAAAGAAGGAGGAACTTCCATACTGTTTTCCATAATGGCTGCACCAGTTGACATTCTCACCAGCAGTGTACAGAGTTTCTTTTTCTCTACATTCTTGCCAACACTTGTTATTTTCTTGTCTTTTTTTTCCTCCTCTTTTTAATAATAGCCAGTCTAACAGGTGTAAGGTAACATCATATTGTGGTTTTGATTTGCATTTTCCTGATGATGCGTGATACTGAGCATCTATTAAAAAAAAAAAAAAAAAGGAAATTCTAACATATGCTACGTCATGGATAAACCTTGAATACCTTATGCTAAGGGAAATAAACCAGTCACAGGAGGACAAATAATGTATAATTCTATGTATATGAGGTGTCTAAAATAGTCATCATCATAGAAGCAGAAAATAGAATGATGGCTGGTTGCTAGAGGCTGGAGGAGGTGGAAATACAGAGTTGCTGTTCAGACTGGGTACAGACTTTCAGACATGCAAGACAAAATGGTCTAGAGATTTGCTGTACAACAATATGTATATAGTTAACATTATTGTACTATACACTTAAAAATTTGTTGAGAGTAGATTTTATGTTATGTGTTTTTATCACTACAACAAAACAAAATCTTCCATGAGATTATTGGCTTATTAGCATTTAAACTTCTCAGCTTTATATTTCAGAATTGTCACAATCTGATTCCTAACTTTTTTTTAAGACAAGTGGGTTTACTTTTGCGCTCCATCCCTGTGTTCACGTTTGTACCTGTTATATAAAGACTCTCATTCCTTGACTCTACCTGGCCAAATCCAACCCATCCAACTTAAAATCCTAATTTTTCTGTAATGTTTCTCAGAAAAATGGCCATATTAGTCATTCTTTCCCCTTCCCCTGAGCTCCTTATTGTTCACTTATGTGCCGCCTAGTTATGCTTTTTTAACTTTTCACATGTGGAAATCTCACGCTTTCAGAAAATTACAAGTTCCGGGCGCCTGGGTGGCTCAGTTGGTTAAGCGACTGCCTTCGGCTCAGGTCATGATCCTGGAGTCCCTGGATCGAGTCCCGCATCGGGCTCCCTGCTCGGCAGGGAGCCTGCTTCTGCCTCTGACCCTCCCCCCTCTCATGTGCTCTCTCTCTCTCATTCTCTCTGTCTCAAATAAATAAATAAATCTTAAAAAAAAAAAAAAAGAAAATTACAAGTTCCTAACAGAAGACCATCTTTTAATCTTGTTTTCAAGTAATTGCTTAACACAGTACATTGCTCATTGTACAAACTCCTAAGTATTTCGTAGCTGACTAAATGAAGTCTGGAGAATAAAATGATAAATAATATCAGAAACCTTGATTTAGCATATTAAATATAAGTCTTTAGGGTAGGGTCAAGGTGATCTTAGAAAACTACTTAGAGTTATACATTTTCCTCTTAGCTCACGTCTATACAGATGATCACATGACCTATTTTAATAGTTCAGTGTGAAGGTTATTTTCATATATTGTGTAACATAATTCACAAATAGTAGGCTTTCTCTAAAAACTTATCAGAGATATTATACAATAGAAAATAACAGCCTGTTTTACCATCCCTAATTCCATAGCCAAAGTAACAACACAAATCATTATAACAACAAATAAATTATTTCTCTGTTTACTGGAGAACAGAGAATATTTACTGGGTACTCAGTTCCTGCAGTAAGCAGCAAAGGATGTGGTTTTTCTAATGTTGTGGGATGCTTGAAAGCAGATGGACAAACTGGGTAGCTCTTAAAAGGCTCGCTAAACTGTTTGTATCTATATACACATATACAAACACACATATTTTCACAATCAATGGAATCATAATCAACACAAGTTTCCAATCTTAGTTTGAGGTTTTTAGTCAACTGGCAGAAAATGAAGAGAAAATAAAAGGCTTCTTTAGAGCTGTGCCAAATTGCTCTGGAAAGAACCCAATTGGTTTACAAATAGGGTAACCATGTATTTCACATAAAGTGCACATAATTGGCTTGATGACCACCTTGAAGAGCCTCGATGGAGCTTTAGTAATTTATATTGTCCCTCCTTTCCAAACAAGATAGGTATATTAAAATAAAGGAAGTTTTAAGATGCTTCCATGATACAGTGTACACTACCAAAGAAACTCATCATGCTAATAGGGTCAGTATGTTTGACTCTTTTTTTTCCCTTCTGTTTCTAGAAACAACTTCAATAAAAATAGGAAGCACCAAGAAAAAAACATAACCAGACCCCTCTTAAACTGTAAGACAAAAATCATGTCCCTCTTCTTTTAAAATTTTCTGGTTCTTTTCATCTTTTCTGAAATATTAGATAAAGAATCCACAAAGTGATTATTACTCATTGGAAATTCAACCATTGATATTCATTAAAATGTCTGGTTTTCAGGGTTTTTGTCCCCCTTTTAAACAATGTAATTCTAAGACTAAAATAAGGAATGAGAAGGAAGTTTTAAAGATCACTGTTGTAATACTATTCAAGAGGTCAGTTGGATTTCTCCAGTTCTCTGACATTTTTTTTTTGACAAAACTTGAAGTGAAACAAAATTTCCAAACTGACTGACTGTCAAAGGGGCAGAAAACTGTTGGAACTCTCACCAAAATCAAAAGAGCTGGTGAGCACCATTTTGTACATTATCCCTCCGTCTTGGTGGTGCAGACAAGAATAGGGCACAGGTGTTCTAGCTGATCTGCTGGGGCCATCCCAGTGCACCCTGGTGTCCTGGCCCACACCAGCTCCAGCTGTCCCCAAAAGGTGGCCCCAGCACAGCATGCCCAAGGCCCCCACAACTGTGCCCACCTCAGCTCCAGCTGTGCTATTACTACAGCCTTGGCATGGCATGCTCTGGGACCCACAGCCTTTGTCTGATCCAATCATACCACCAGAGGGTTCCCAGTAGTGTTCTGGGGAACCCCCTAGCCTGTGTCTACATCATCTCCAGCCATCCTATCAAGCCAGCCCCAGCATAGCATGCTATGGGACTATATAGCCAACACCTCATACAACCACCCCACCAATGTGGCACTGGCAGAGCTCAACCTGCACCTCCCCAACCAGCCTGTGCCTACTCCATCTGTCCAACCAAAACAGCCCGGTGCACAGGATTCCCAGAAACCCTTCTGGCCTATGGCCCCTCCAGCTCCAGTGTCCTTTTAAGATGGTCAGAGTGCAATGCTTCTAAGAACCCTCCTGACCCATGCCTGCCAAAGCTGCCAAGTACATCTAGTGTACACAGGAGATTCTCCTACACAAGGCCCCTCCTTCAAGACCAGGAGACAGCTATTCTACCTAATTTAGAGAAACAAATACAGAAACAAAATGAGGATACAGAAGAATATGTTCCAAACAAAAGAACAAGATCAAAAACTGAGAAATAAACCCTAATGAAATGGAGATAAGTAATTTACCTGATAAAGAGTTCAAAGTAATGCTCATAAAGATGCTCACCAATCTCAGAAAAATAGAGAAAAACAGTGAAAACTTCAACAGAGATTGAAAATATAAGAAAGAACCAATCAGAGCTGAAGAATGTAATAACTGAAATAAAAAATATACTAAGGAGAATCAATAGCAAATTAGTTGATACAGAAGTATGAATCAGCAAACTGAATGACAAAATAGTGGAAACACCTAATCAGAACAGCAAAAAGAGAAAAGAATTTTTAGATATGAGGATAATGGACCTCTGAGACAACATCAAGCATACTAATATTCCCATTAGGATAAGAGAAAGAGAAAGGGACAGAAAAATAATTTGAAGAAATAATGACTGAAAACTTCCCTAACATAGGGAAGGAAACAGACATCCAAGTACATGAAGCAATAAGAACAATAAGAGTCCTCAACAAAATGAACCCAAAGAGATCTAAACCAAACATATTTTAATTAAAAATATTATAATTAAAATGGCAAAAGTTAAAGATAGAATCTTAAAGGCAGTAAGAGAGGGCACCTGGGTGGTTCAGTTGGTTAAGCATTCAACTCTTGACTTCAGCTCATAGTCTCAGAGTCATGAGATCAAGCCCCATATCAGACTCTGTGCTGGGCATGGGGCCTGTTTGGGATTCTCTCTCTCCTTCTCCCTCTCCCTCTACTACCCCCAGTTCACACACATACTCTCTCAGTCTAAATAAATAAATAAATAAATAAATAAATAAATAAAGGCAGCAAGAGAAAAAACAAATAATCACATACAAGGGAACACTATAAGATTGTCAGCTAATTTTTCACAGAAACTGTGGAGGTCTGAAAGGAGTAGCAGGATATACTGAAAGTGCTGAAAGGGGAAAATATACAATGGAGAATGCTCTACCCAGCAAGGTTATCATTCAGAATTGGAGGACAGATGAAGAGTTTCCCAGACAAGGAAACTAAAGAAGTTCATCAGCACTAAACCGGCCTTACAAAATGTTAAAGAGTCTTAAAAAAGTAAAGTCCATAATTAGAAATAAGAAAACATATGAAAGAAAGAAATCCCACTGGTGAAGCCAAATATATATGGTGAAGGAGTAAATCAGCCACTTAAAAAGTTCGTATGAACATTTAAAGACAAAAATAGTAAAATCAACTATAAATATAGTAAGTAGTTAAGGGGTACATGAAATAAAAAGATGTAAAATGTGATGTCAAAAAACATAAACCTGGGGGAAGGAAGAGATGTAGTGCTATTAGAATGTATTTGAACTTAAGCAACTATCAGCTTAAAATAGACTGCTATGTATAAGGTCAATATATATAAACTTCACAGTAATCAAAAACGAAAATCCTAAAATATATATACAAAAAATCGAGAGAACAGAATCCAAACATAATACTAAAGAAAAGCATCAAAGGGCGCCTGAGTGGCTCAGCCGTTAAGCATCTGCCTTCGGCTCAGGTCATGATCCCAGGGTCCTGGGATGGAGCCCCGCATCAGGCTCCCTGCTCAGCGGGAAGCCTGCTTCTCCCTCTTCCACTCCCCCTGCTTGTGTTCCCTCTCTCACTGTGTCTCTCTCTGTCAAAGAAATAAATAAAATCTTAAAAAAAAAAAAGAAAAGAAAAGCATCAAAACACAAGAGAAGAGACCAAAAGAAGAAAGGAACAGAGAAGAACTAAAAATACGACCAGAAAATAATGAACAAAATGGCAATAAGTACATACCTATCAATAATTACTTTAAGTGTAAATGGACTAAACACTCCAATCAAAAGCTATAGGGTGACTGAATAGATAAGAAAAACAAGATTCACCTATATGCTGCCAACAAGAGACTCACTTCAGTTCTAAAGACATATAGAGACTGAATGTGAAAGAATGGAAAGAGATATTCCACACAAATGCAAATGAAAAGAAAGCTGGAGTAGTAATACCTATAAAAGACAAAATGGATTTTAAAACAAAGACTAACAAAAATAAAAGAATGGTATTACATAGTGATAAAGGAGTAAATCCAAGAAGAGGAAATAACATTTATAAATATTTATGCACTCAACACAGGAGCATCTAAATCTATAAAGCAAATATTAACAGACATAAAGGGAGAAATTAACAGTAAAGCAATAATAGCAGGAGACTTTAATATCCCACTTACATCAATGGATAGATCATCCAGACAGAAAATTAATAAGGAAACACTGGCCTTAAACAACACATCAGACCAGATGAATAGCACATTAGACCAGATGGACTTAATAGATATACATATGGAATATTTCATCTGAAAACTGTAGAATACACATTATTTTCAAGTGCATGTGGAATATTCCCTATAACAGGTCACTTAGTTTCAATAAATTCGAGGAGATTGAAATTATATCAAACCTCTTTTCTGACCACAACAACATGAAACTAGAAATCGATTACAAGAAGAAAACTAGAAAAAACACAAACACATAGAGACTAACAACACACTACTACACAACCAATGGATCAACAAAGAAATCAAAGAGGAAATTAAAAAATACCTAGAGACAAATGAAAATAGAAAGACAAGTTTCCAAAATCTATGGGAAACAGCAAAAGCAGTTCTGAGAAGGGAAGTCCACAGCAATACAGGCCTACCTCAAGAAACAGGAAATAAATGATCTATCTTTACACCTAATGGAACTAGAAAATAAACAGAGAAAGCCCAAAGTTAACAGAAGGAAAGAAATAATAAAGATCAGAGTGGAAATAAATGAAATAGAGACCAAAAAACATTTTAAAAGATCAATGAAACTAAAAGCTAGTACTTTGAAAAGGTTTAAAAATATTGACAAACCTCTAGTAACACTCATCAAGAAAAAAGAAAGCGAGCCCAAATAAAGAATGAAAGAGGAGAAAACATAGGCAGTACACTTTTTGACATCAGTCTTAGCAGGCCAGAAAGGACTGCCATGATATATTCAGAGCACTAAATGAGAAAAATATGAAGCCAAGAATACTATATCCAACTAGGCTGTCATTGAAAATAGAAGGAGAGATAAAAAGCTTCCAGGACAAACAAAAACTAAAAGAATTTGGGAACACCAAACCAGCCCTACAAGAAATATTGAAAGGGGTCCTCTAAGCAAAGAGAGAGCCTAAAAGTAACATAGACCAGAAAGGAACACAGACAATATACTGTAACAGTCACCTTACAGGGAATACAATGGCACTAAATTCATATCTTTCAATAGTTACCCTGAATGTAAATGGGCTAAATGCCCCAATCAAAAGACACAGGGTATCAGATTGGATAAATAAACAAGACCCATCAATATGCTGTCTGCAAGAGACTCATTTTAGACGCAAAGACACCTCCAGATTGAAAGTGAGGGGGTGGAAAACCATTTACCATGCTAATGGACACCAAAAGAAAGCTGGGGTGGCAATCCTTATATCAGACAAATTAGATTTTAAACCAAAGACTATAATAAGAGATGAGGAAGGACACTACATCATACTTAAAGGGTCTATCCAACAAGAAGATCTAACAATTGTAAATATCTATGCTCCTAACATGGGAGCAGCCAACCATATAAGCCAACTAATAACAAAATCAAAGAAACACATCAACAACAAAACAATAATAGTAGGGGACTTTAACACCCCCCTCACTGAAATGGACAGATCATCTAAGCAAAAGATCAACAAGGAAATAAAGACTTTAAATGACATGCTGGACCAAATGGACTCCACAGATATATTCAGAACATTCCATCCCAAAGCAACAGAATACACATTCTTCTCTAGTGCCCATGGAACATTCTCCAGAACAGATCACATCCTAGGTCACAAATCAGGTCTCAACTGGTACCAAAAGATTGGGATCATTCCCTGCATATTTTCAGACCACAGTGCTTTGAAACTAGAACTCAATCACAAGAGGAAAGTCAGAAAGAACTCAAATACATGGAGGCTAAAGAGCATCCTACTAAAGAATGAATGGGTCAACCAGGAAATTAAAGAAGAATTTAAAAAATTCAGGGAAACAAATGAAAATGAAAACACAACTCTTCAAAATCTTTGGGATGCAGCAAAGGCAGTCCTAAGAGGAAAGTATATAGCAATACAAACCTTCCTCAAGAAACAAGAAAGGTCTCAAATACACAACCTAACCCTACACCTAAAGGAGCTGGAGAAAGAACAGCAAATAAAGCCTAAACCCAGCAGGAGAAGAGAAATAATAAAGATCAGAGCAGAAATCAATGAAATAGAAACCAAAAGAACAGTAGAACAGATCAACGAAACTAGGAGCTAGTTCTTTGAAAGAATTAATAAGATTGATAAACTCCTGGCCAGACTTATCAGAAAGGAAAGAGAAATGACCCAAATAAATAAAATCAATAATGAAAGAGGAGAGATCACAACCAACACCAAAGAAATACAAACAATTATAAGAACATATTAGGAGCCACTCTATGCCAGCAAATTAGATAACCTGGAAGAAATGGATGCATTCCTAGAGATGTATAAACTACCAAAACTGAACCAGGAAGAAATAGAAAACCTGAACAGACCCATAACCACTAAGGAAATTGAAGCAGTCATCAAAAATCTCCCAACAAACAAGAGCCCAGGGCCAGATGGCTTCCCAGGGGAATTCTACCAAACATTTAAAGAAGAATTAATACCTATTCTATTGAAACAGTTCCAAAAAAATAGAAATGGAAGGAAAACTTCCAAACTTATTTTATGATCTCAAAATCAGACAAAGACCCCATCAAAAAGGAGAATTACAGACCAATATCCCTGATGAACATGGAGGCAAAAATTCCCACCAAAATACTAGCCAATAGGATCCAACAGTATATTAAAAGGATTATTCACCATGACCAAGGGGGATTTATTCCTGGGCTGCAAGGTTGGTTCAACATCCGCAAATCAATCAATGTGATACAATACATTAATAAAAGAAAGAACAAGAATCATATGATCCTCTCAATAGATGCAGAAAGAGCATTTGACAAAGTACAGCATCTTTTCTTGATCAAAACTCTTCAGAGTATAGGGATAGAGGGTACATACTTCAATATCATAAAAGCCATCTATGAAAAACCCATAGCAAATATCATTCTCAATGGGGAAAAACTGAGAGCTTTCCCCCTAAGGTCAGGAACATGGCAGGGATGTCCACTATCACCACTGCTATTCAACATAGTACTAGAAGACCTAGCCACAGCAATCAGACAACAAAAAGAAATAAAAGGCATCCGAATCAGCAAAGAAGAGGTCAAACTCTCACTCTTTGCAGACAATAGGATACTTTATGTGGAAAATCCGAAAGACTCCACACCAAAACTTCTAGAACTCATACAGGAATTCAGTAAAGTGGCAGGATATAAAATCAATGCACAGAAATCAGTTGCATTTCTCTACACCAACAACAAGACAGAAGAAAGAGAAATTAAGGAGTCGAGCCCATTTACAATTGTACCCAAAACCATAAGATACCTAGGAATAAATCTAACCAAAGAAGTAAAGAATCTGTACTCAGAAAACTATAAAATACTCATGAAAGAAATTGAGGAAGACACAAAGAAATGGAAAAACGTTCCATGCTCATGGATTGGAAGAACAAATATTGTGAAGATGTCAATGCTACCTAGAGCAATCTACACATTTAATGCAATCCCTATCAAAATACCATCAATTTTTTTCACAGAGCTAGAACAAATAATCCTAAAATTTGTATGGAACCAGAAAAGACCCCGAATAGCCAGAGGAAAGTTGAAAAATAAAAGCAAAGCTGGTGGCATTACAGTTCCAGACTTCAAACTCTATTACAAAGCTGTCATCATCAAGACAGCATGGTACTGGCACAAAAACAGACACATAGATCAGTGGAACAGAAAAGAGAGCCCAGAAATGGACCCTCAACTCTATGGTCAACTAATCTTCGACAAAGCAAGAAAGAATGTCCAATGGAAAAAAGACAGTCTCTTGAACAAATGGTGTTGGGAAAATTGGACAGCCACATGCAGAAGAATGAAGCTGGACCATTTCCTTATACCACACACAAAAATAGACTCAAAATGGTTGAAAAACCTAAATGTGAGACAGGAGTCCATCAAAGTCCTAGAGGAGAACACAGGCAGCAACCTCTTCGACCTCAGCCGCAGCAACTTCTTCCTAGCAACATCGCCAAAGACAAGGGAAGCAAGGGCAAAAATGAACTATTGGGACTTCATCAAGATAAAAAGCTTTTGCACAGCAAAGGAAACAGTCATCAAAACCAAAAGACAACCAACAGAATGGGAAAAGATATTTGCAAATGACATATCAGATAAAGGGCTAGTCTCCAAAATCTATAAAGAACTTATCAAACTCAACACCCAAAGAACAAAGAATCCAATCAAGAAATGGGCAGAAGACATGAACAGACATTTTTCCAAAGAAGACATCCAAATGGCCAACAGACACATGAAACAGTGCTCAACATCGCTCGGCATCAGGGAAATCCAAATCAAAACCACAGTGAGATATACCACCTCACACCAGTCAGAATGGCTAAAATTAACAAGTCAGGAAATCACAGATGTTGGCGAGGATGCGGAGAAAGGGGAACCCTCTTACACTGTTAGTGGGAATGCAAGCTGGTGCAGCCACTCTGGTAAACAGTATGGAAGTTCCTCAAAAAGTTGAAAATAGAGCTACCCTATGACCCAGCAATGGCACTATGGGGTATTTACCCCAAAGATACAAATGTAGTGATCCAAAGGGGTATGTGCACCCCAATGTTTATAGCAGCAATGTCCACAATAGCCAAACTATGGAAAGAGCCAAGATGTCCATCAACAGATGAATGGATAAAGAAGATGTGGTATAGATATACATAATGGAATATTACGCAGCCATCAAAAAAAAAAAAAACCCCGAAATCTTGCCATTTGCAACAATGTGGATGGAACTAGAGGGTATTATGCTAAGCGAAATACGTCAATCAGAGAAAGACATGTATCATATGATCTCACTGATATGAGGAATTCTTAATCTCAGGAAACAAACTGAGGGTTGCTGGAGTGGTGAGGGATGGGAGGATTGGGATGGCGGGGTGACAGACATGGGGGAGGGTATGTGTTATGGTGAGCACTGTGAATTGTGTAAGACTGTTGAATCACAGACCTGTACCTCTGAAACAAATAATACATTTTATGTTAAAAAAAAAAAAAAGAAGAAGATAGTAGGAAGGTAAAAATGAAGGGGGGAAATTGGAGGGGGAGACGAACCATGAGAGACTATGGACTCTGAGAAACAAACTGAGGGTTCTAGAGGGGAGGGGGGTGGGGTGATGGGTTAGCCTGGTGATGGGTATTAAAGAGGGCACATATTGAATGGAGCACTGGGTGTTATATGCAAACAATGAATCATGGAACACTACATCAAAAACTAATGATATAATGTATGGTGATAACATAACATATAAAATAAAATTTTAAGAAATCATAAAAAAGATGAGGTAGATATATACAACAAAATATTGCTCCACCATAAAAAATGATGAAATCTTGCCATTTGTAACAACATAGATGGACCTAGAGGGTATTACACTAAGTGAAATAAGTCAGACAAAGGCAAATATCATATGATTTCATTTACCATAGAATCTAGAAAACAAAAATGAACAAATAAAACAAAATAAAAACAGATTCACAGGGGCAGGAAACAAACTGTTGATTACCACAGAGGACAGGGGTCAGAGTAGGGAGGCAAAATATGTGAAAGACTTAAGAGTTACAAACTTCTAGTTAGAAAATATCAAGTTATGGAGAGATCATGTACAGAATAGAGAACAAAGTCAATAATATTTCAATAACTTTATATGGTGACAGTAACTATAATTATTGTGGCGATCATTTCATAGTATTTTAAGTTGTCAAATCACTATGATGTACATAGGAAACTAATAGGGTATAATATATCATAATTATACTTCTATAAATAAAATAAATAAATAAATAAATAATGCTAATTTCTAGTAATATATACACGACAACAGTAAAGGAAGTTAAAAATGCTTAGGGTTCTTCAGTTATTTTGTACTGTGTATAAATTCCAGGACACCGTAGACTTTCTTGTATTTTAATCAGAGGATATTTTATAGACCCTAAAGGGTTTCAGTGGCCAGAAAACTCTTATCTGTACATCATAGGTTATGGCTTTTCAGGTTTTTTTCATCTCTTCCAAGAAATCCTTTTTCAGTGATTTATGTTTTTTGAAAATATTATCCCCCTAATCTATGTCCATACCAAACAAGGAAAATCATTTTCCATGACCTGAACCCAAGAAGTTGGATAATATACTCTAGCTAAACAAAGGGTGCCGAAAGAACAACCAAACATGCAAGCTACTTCCTGATTATCTTAAAATAAGCTCTACAGTTTATTAAACACACCTGAGACAGCTCAAAAACATCCAGACATGTTCTGATATTCCTAAAGTCTTTTTTTTAACCATTCATTGAAATGTGAGATTAGAAAACTCTAGATATAATACTTTTTTCTTTTTCTTTCCTTTTCTTTCTTTCTTTCTTCTTCTTCTTTTTTTTTTTTTTTTACCTTTGATCCTTCAGGGCCATTTTGTCCAGGAATCCCAATATCTCCTGGAAAACCCTAGGGAACATAAAAATATAGAGAATTTACTCAACAGCCATTACTATAAATCCAATAAGCATATGAAAATTTCCTTTGCCATTCTCTCATTCCCAGTTAAAGTAATTTATACTGCTCAAAAACTCAGTATTAAAGGTCTATTATTAGGCAGTTGTTTAACACTGGAATACAAAACTGACAGTTACTTCACCAGTTCTTCACCAGTTATTCAAAATCTTCAGACCCAAAGAAAACTCTTTAATCCAGTCTAAGAGAACCAAAGTCTTAATCCAAAACCATCCACAACATGGAAAAAGGCAAAAAGGTTCATAATAGGTCCTTTCAATGACCTACGGGACACATGGTCACCCAAGGATTAGGGGAATGTAATTTGTTAGATTCATTGTTTACTAACCAAATGTTAACTTGTAGATTTTTGTTAGTTAGAAATGCAAATAACTTTTGTCTGATGAAAAAAATAACCATAAAGGTTATGGGTTAATATACAAGACATTAATCAGTTTTGTATCTAATTTAATTATCTTATTCTAACATTCCCATTTTTAATAATCAATACTTAGCTCTTCAAATGCTCATCAAACTCATCTTAATATCTTATGGTTTCATCATTAATTAATGAGTTCAAAAAATTTTTTCACACCCATGTTTACTTTATATTTGCCTAAGAATCACAATTTTACCTTTTTGGAAATTGTATTTTAGCAGCCTAACATAGTTGGCTCAAGAAATAGAAAGGAGCTATAGTGTTAAATAAAATCTGTGCTGGGGAAAGGTCTAGAACGTTGCTCTAAAATGGTTAGATCAATCAATGTTCTCACTGAAATAATGAATTAGAATGTGATTCATCATGATCAGTTTTAATAATGAGAATAAGATAATATGTGCAGTTTTACCTCTATTGATTTTGTCACAGATAAAGCTGTTTCAGTATTTCCTGCTGACTTGGGCAAAGGAACAGAAGGTAAGACGAGTACAAGAATCAGCATCTTTTTAAAAAATATTTTATTTTATTTATTTGAGAGAGAGAGAGAAGGAGTGGGAGGAGGGGCAGAGGGAGAAACAGACTCCCTGCTGAGCAGGAGCCCAATGTGGGACTCCAACCGAGAACCCTGAGATCATGACCTAAGCCAAAGTCAGATACTTAACTGACTGAGCCACACAGGTGCCCCAAAAATCAGCATCTTAAAAAGTAAAAGTTACAAGTAAATATGAATGTAAGCTAGAAAAGGTAGTTCAGTGAAGAAGTAAATATCATGGTAATAAAAATGCCCACAAGTTACATGGAACTGCAAGGATGATTCTGGAATACTCATCCTGGAAAGAAAAATCAAAAGAAAGTGATACTAACTCATCCAGTCCAGATTAGGACAGAAATGCCTTGGCTCTGATTTAAAACTTGTATTCTATAGAGAAAAATATTACTTAGGGACATTTCTGGCAAGAGAAAAGACAGTGATAACAGAAAAACTGGTCATAGGATCAGATTTAAGTTTAGCAACAGAATTGTTTAATATAGACTTGTTCATTGCTTTTCTAATGAAAGAAAAAATCAGGTTCACCTATGCCTTCTCTGTCTGCCTAAATAATTTTCCCTCATCTTTCTTCACCTGGAAGACTTATGTTTTAAATAGAATAGAAAATTGAATAATATTTTTCCAAGTTTTATTTAAATTCCAGCTAATTAACATACAGTGCAATATTAGTTTTAGGTGTAGAATTTAGTGATTCATCACTTACATACAAGACCCAGTGCTCATCACAAGTGTCCTCCTTAATACCTATTACCTCTTTAACCCATCCCCCTGCCCACCTCCCCTCCAGTAACCATCAATTTGTTCTCTGTAGTCAAATTATGAAGGAGCCCAAATATCCATCAACTAATGAATGGATAAAGAAGATGTGGGATATATAATGGAATATTGCTCAGCCATAAAAGAAATGAAATCTTGCCATTTGCAATGACATGGATGAAGCTACTGAGTATTATGCTAAGTGAAATGAGTCAGCCAGAGAAAGACAAATACCATATGATTTCAGTCATATGTGGAATTTAAGAAACAAAATAAATGAACATAAGGAGGAATAAAAGGCAGACAAACCAAGAAAACTGAATGATATTTGGCTTCTTTGATCCCCAAACCATGAGTTAGTTCTCTTCTAAGAACTCTCACACTATCCTAGAGTCCTACAAGGTCACTTAATGTAGCGTTATGGCTTATATTATTTTCCTCATCAGATTGTAAACTCTTTGAAGGTAGTTTTATGTTTTATGAACTATAATATTTCCAGCAACTAGTACAACACCTGGTACATAGTAAGTGCTAAAAAATGTATTTTGTAGTTGTCACTGTCAGGTGACTGACTTGTTTCTCTCAGAAAAAAACAAAACAAACAAACAAAAAGAACCTGACAAGTCTGGTAGCTACTTTTGGTCCCTGGGTATTGGTTTATAACCACTGGTTCAGAGGATCCCCATGGATAAATTCATAGTTCCTGTACATCCTCCTGATGAACCTGAAACACCTTGTCATTCCAGAAAGCAAAAAGACTATAAAAGATGTCAAATCGAGAGTTATGATAAAAGAACCGAGGGGGCTTGAAGAGGATCCCACTGAGCAGATATGGGATAATATGAACTTCAATAAGGATAAGAACTGCAATGGATTGAAACATATCAAATATGTTTAAATTCATGAGTTTTAATGATACAATTAAAGAACTGCCCACTTTTAGAGGATGAAAGGAAGTCAACTCCTTATTTTGAAAATCGGTAAAGGTGAAGAATTGAGCATTTATTCTACTTTCCCATATATACTGTGCCACTACTAACCAAATATTAGATGAGGGAATGTATTCAGCCAACAAATAAAAAAGAAATGATACAGCAAAAATATCTCCATTTTGCAACCACCTAAATCTAATACATCTGGGCAGTTGAATAATCAACTGTTACTAACATCATAAAAAAAGGAACTAGACATTATGTGCTTTCTGATGAAAGAATACAGTATCACCTATAGTTTCACCAAAAACAAAGAAAACTGAATATGGCCAGGCCTCTGTATGTGACTACCCAGGTCACATGACCAGGGATCTTTAACAGCTAATTTGTAAGGGGGAAAAGGGAAATGGAAAGAGAACTTGTAGACTGAAAGACATAGTAACAAAATAAGCCTACACTACAGTTGACTTGAATGACAAACCATAAAAGAAAAAAGCACTGCCAACTTTTGGGAGGAGAGGAAGGCTTATGGTTGGGTTGAGATCCAAAAAAGCTTCTGGGGATAACTGGCAGTTCTATTCTTGACCTGCATAGCAAACACAATAGTGTTTGTCTTACAACTGTTGTGATACACATTTGTTTTATATAGTTTTTGTATCTGTGTTTTATTTTTCAATAAAACAGTAAGATAAAAGTTATTGAGGTGACTTCTGGGTAAACATGGAATATTAAGTATATCCATGAATATCTGTTCCTTCTTAAACATTAAAATAATAGTAAAGGAATATTAAAAAGACATTAAGTGTCAAAGACCAGGGGAATAGGAGACAACAGATGTCAATAATTTGGAAGCCTTTTATTTCTTTTTGTTGTCTGATTGCTGTGGCTAGGATTTCTAGTACTATATCAAATAAAAATGGTGAGAATGGACATCCCTCACTTGTTCCTGACCATAAAGGAAAAGCACTCACCTGTCAGAATGGCTAAAATTAACAACACAAGAAGCAATAGGTGTTGGCAAGAATGTGGAGAAAAAGGAACCTTCTTGTACTGTTGGTGGAAATGCAAACTAGTGCAGTCACTCTGAAAAACAGTATGGAGGTTCCTCAAAAAGTTAAAAATAGAACTACCCTAGATCCAGCTATGGCACTACTAGATATTTACCCAAAGAATGCAAAAGTACTAATTCAAAGGGATACGTGCTCCCCAATGTTTACAGCGGCATTATCTACAATAACGAAATTATGGAAACAGTCCAAGTGTCCATCTACTGATGAATGGATAAAGAAGATGTGGTATATATACATACACACATATAATATGCATATATTTAATGCACACTCACACAATGGAATAATACTCAGCCATCAAAAATAATGAAATTTTGCCATTTGCAGTGACATGAATGGAACTACAGAGTATTATGCTAAGTGAAGTAAGTCAGCTAGAGAAAGACAAATACCATACGATTTCACTCATATGTGGAATTTAAGAAAGAAAACAGATGAACATATGGGGAGGGGGAAAAGAAAAAAAGGAGAGACGGACACAAGCCATAAGAAAGTCTTTTTTTTTTTTTAAAGATTTTATTTATTTATTTGACAGAGAGAGACACAGTGAGAGCGGGATCACAAGCAGGGGGAGAGGGAGAGGGAGAAACAGGCTTCCCGTGGAGCAGGGAGCCCAATGCGGGGCTCAATCCCAGGACCCTGGGATCATGACCTGAGCCGAAGGCAGACGCTAACGACTGAGCCACCCAGGCACCCCGCCATAAGAAACTCTTAATGATAGAGAACAAACTGAGGGTTGCTGGAGGAGAGGTGAGTGGGGGATGGGCTATGAATGATGGGTAGTAAGGAGGGCCTTTTTGTGATGAGCACTGGGTATTGTATGGAAGTGATGAATCACTGAATTCTACTCCAGAAACCAATATTTCACTGTATGTTAACTACATACAGTTAACACAAAATTTAAATTAAAAAAATAATAATTAAACAAATGAACTACCTAATAATAAAAAATAAAATAAAATGTTGTTATAGACAGTAGCATCATTTAGGTCATTTAACTTTTTTGAAAATTCTCAAATTTTCATTGATTTTTATATCGATCATACTTTAAATACACATGAACACAATACAGTTGGCTTAAATTTATCTTAAGTAGTTTATAAGTCTGAACAAAGTAGAAATGAATATATCTCTTATAAAAACAATCATATTAAAACAGGATAAAGGGTGCCTGGGTGGCTCAGTCATTAAGCGGCTGTCTTCGGCTCAGGTCATGATCCCAGGGTCCTGGGATGGAGTCCCACATCAGGCTCCCTGCTCAGCGGGAAGCCTGCTTCTCCCTCTCCCACTCCCCCTGCTTGTGTTCCCTCTCTCGTGGTCTCTGTCAAATAAATAAATAAATAAAATCTTTAAAAAATAAAAATAAAAATAAAACAGGATAAAATTAATAAATCATTCAAGCTAGTGCAACACATAAATTATGGACTCCTAAAGGGCAAAGTTATTCAAAGCCTAGTTTGGTGCTTGGATACAGTATATTCAATAAAGATTTGACCGCTTCAATTGATGACCAAATTAAAAATGAATTGTTTGAATAATTATATTTTCAGTTTTGCAGTTTCAAAGTTATTCTTTGTCAAAAAAACAAACAAAACACTGCCCAAAAAACCCAAGTAGCATAGCTTCTATAGATAGGATTGTAACAATCGCAAACAAGAAAGAATGCAGTCAGAGGGAGAGAGGTTCTGTAAGGGGAGAATTCCATTTGAGAAATGGATCCAAAAAACAATCATAAGATTTTGCTCTTTAGCATTTGTGGAAGTACGTGCCATGTCAGTAATATGGTGAATCCAAATAAGAAAGTAATAAAAAAAAAAGGATTAAAATGACCTTTTCGGAGTGAGAATAATCCATATAAAAGTTAACGCCAAAAAAAAATATTTGACAAGGCAGAACTAATAAATTCACTTTCCCAGGAAACTATAGAAATGAAATTTAAGCACAGAGCAGCATGCAACTGCAAATTAAGGAACTGTTCTGTCTTCTGGGAAAACCACAAATAGAAAATACGAGCCTCTGGAAAAATAAAGGCAAAATAAGGAATTCATCAAGGTATCTGGCTTTCTTTCACTGCCTTTTGCTGTTTTAGAGCTAAAAACCATAAAAACAGATTTTTTTTTTCATTATGATATCACTGAAAATCTTTGCAATCTTTGTAAATGATTACTGCTATTCATGTATTTTCTGTTTTGCAATTCTATATTTTTGAATAGTAAATATAGCACAGCTGAATTCCATTAATATGTAGCATCCTAAAAACTCAGCAGAGAAAATCCAGAAACAATAAAGACAATGAAAATTCCTTATAACACAACATACACTCTCTGACTTGTTTAATAAGACTTTGTTTAAATAATATTATCAGTATGTTTGAAGTCACTCTACAAAATCAATTGGAAAGTCCATTTTTATTTTACTGAAATCCACACAAAGCTATACTAAACTTCTAATTTTAAGGTAAACTATTTTGACCATTATTTGACCCTTAGATTTGGATAA
Organism: Mirounga angustirostris; assembly: GCF_029215605.1. Classification (NCBI taxonomy): domain Eukaryota; kingdom Metazoa; phylum Chordata; class Mammalia; order Carnivora; family Phocidae; genus Mirounga; species Mirounga angustirostris. The sequence continues at coordinate 119,032,111 of NW_026991712.1, read as the reverse complement.
CCTATAGTGACGAAAAGCAGATCAGTGATAGACTGGGGATGGGAGGAACATGAGAGACAGAAAGGAAGAATTACAAAGGTGAACAAAGAAATTTTGGGATTTTTAGAAAGATTTTATTTATGTATGTATTGATTTATTTGAGAGCAAGAGAAAGCTCACAAGCAGGGGAAGGGGGAAAGGGGAGAAAGAGAGAGAGAGAGAATCTCAAGCAGACTCTAGCTGAGCATGGAACCAACACGGGGCTCAGTCTCAGGACCCTGAGATTATGACCTGAGCCAAAACCAAGAGTTGGATGCTTAACCAACTGAATCACCCAGATGCCCCAGAAATTTTGGGATTTGATGGATTTGTTCACTATCTTGATTTTGGCAATGGTTTCATGAGTTACACATATGTCAAAAATTATCAAATTGCACAATTTAAGTATATGTAGTTCGTTATATGTCAATTACACCTCAATAAAAGTGTAAAACAAAAGGTAATTGGTACTGGGTGTTTTAGATAATCACCATTCTTTGGTAGACAACAGTTTGCAACCATTTAAAGACCCTTAGAAAACTTGTCCCCAGATAAAAATCAGGGAAGCTCAGATTTCAAATTGTTTTGGAAGTAATAACAGGACTATGATTTGATACTTACCTTTGGATAAGTATCATTTTAGGTACCCCACATCTATATATTTGACTCATTTAAAATTCTTGTAAGTGTCTTTAATTAAAGAATATCAGTTTATTCATTCAACATGTTACTATGTATCAGGCATCATTCTTGGCATTGAACATAGGCTAGAGAACAAAAATATTTCCTCATACCATACAGTGTATATTCTGGAAACCCTTTATCTCAGATTCTCCCTTTTTCAGTGTGTGTTAGTTTGTGGCAAGGAGTGGGAAGTTAGATGATTTTAAAACGTTGATTTATATTGTTATGAGGAACTGGCATATATCAATTGCCTACTTTTCTTTTAAATGCACAGCCATGGGCCTGGGCCACTCTACCTTCTTTCCTATTCTCCAGTTTCTCCAAATGGAATGAATATTGTGGCTACTTTGTTTTCCTTCTAAAACCATACTGATTATCTGAGATTCAGGCCTCACTGAAAAGAATGTACTTTACTCCAAGAACCTGGCCTTGAGGCTACGAGCAATAAGTGATCATTGGGTTATCTTCCTTTGGAGAGGAAGAGTATATTTTCAACTGTATGGGGGGCTGTACTGTGTTACCAGAGGCATTTTAAAAACTATATAAGTGTGTTGGGGGGCGCCTGGGTGGCTCAGCTGGTTAAGCATCCAACTCTTGGTTTTGGCTCAGGTCATGATCTCAGGGCCGTGAGACTGAGCCCTGCATTGGGCTCCATGCTGGGCGTGGAACCTGCTTGGCATTCGCTCTCTCCCTCAGTCTACCCCTCTGCTCTTTAATTAAAAAAAGAAAAACAACTGTATAAGTGGAAGAATGGTAATATGTAGACACTGGGCACCAAAGATGTAAAATGTAGAGAGCATCTTCTTTTTTGTATGCTCACCCTCTCTGAAAAACTACTCTTCAATTTGCAGTCTATGTGCTTCTGGTCCCGGTCCCAATTTCCAGGGGTGAGTAAATGACCCAAATCTTGCCAATTACAGCATTCCAACCTCATGATTACTGTGATTGATTTAAAGATGATCATGTAAGAGACGATGGACTCTGAAAAACAAACTGAGGGTTCTAGAGGGGAGGGGGGTGGGAGGATGGGTTAGCCTGGTGGTGGGTATTGAGGAGGGCACATTCTGCATGGAGCAGTGGGTGTTATGCACAAACAATGAATCATGGAACACTTCATCTAAAACTAATGATGTAATGTATGGGGATTAACATAAGAATAAAAAAAATAAATAAATAAAGATGATCATGTAATCCAAGCCAGATTGGCTGGAATCCACCTTAGAATTTTTGCTAGAGCTATAAAGAAAGAAGAATGCTTCTTTTTTTTTTTTGCTAAGATTGCTAACTCTGAGGGCAATATAAGCTTAGAATTGCCAAGGGCCACCTTTTCCATAATATGTTCCTGTGAATGAAGCCAACAGACGTAAATAAGGCTAAAAGATGGAGAGTATCTTGATTATATTCATCAAACTCCTGTATCCAGCCAAAACTCTAGGCACATGCACTGCTGGACTTCTTAATTACATTAGCCAATCCTGAGTTCTGCTTAAAACTGTTTGAGGTAGGTTTTGTCATTTTTAATGGAAACAAACTTGACTAAAACACTGAATTATATGCAGTTTTTTAAACACACCTAGCTTCCTCATATATCTGTGCTGGAATACCATTGCCCTCTGTTTCCATTTGATAAGCCACTACTATTTCTTCAAGTCTTCGCTCAAGCAACTGTACTTCTTAGAAGTCTTCTTTAACTCCCTACTCCAGGTTCTCTCATCATATAATTTGTTGCCAAATCAAATATAACAATCTGTGAAGCCTTTCATGGTCCCCCTTAGCCAGAATCAGTAGCTTGTTCCTTTATATGTATATAGAGCTTGGTTAATATGGCTATTTAGTACTAATGACTCTATATAGTAATTAAGGGTTTATTTCTTTTTTTCCAAGAAAATATGAGTTCGTAGAGGAAAATGAAGGTATCTTACCCATCTTTACACCTCTAACATTTAACTTAACATGCTGCTGGTATACAATCCTCCATAGGCTCTTGCATTTCTGCACATTATACAAATGGGTTACTAACTATCCATTGATCCAGTCTATCGTTTTAAGGATTTCCATATAGCAAAGATGGCCATAGTGTCTCCCTCTGTAGCAAAAGGCAGGAATGCTTACTTTCTTTTTTTTAAAGATTTTTATTTATTTATTCATGAGAGACAGAGAGAGAGAGGCAGAGGGAGAAGCAGGCTCCCAAGGAGCAGAGAGCCCGATGCGGGACTCGATCCCAGGACCCTGGGATCATGACCTGAGCCGAAGGCAGACGTTTAACCATCTGAGCCACCCAGGTGCCCAGGAATGCTTACTTTCCATATAATAATCTCTTTCTGGAATACATTATTTTTTTTTTTATAACTGGCCATTATAAAAGATTCAGTTTCTCTAAGTTCAAAGTTCCTCTTATGCAATACAACCACTGCATATGCAAATGTCATCTAGCTCTCTTCACATCACCCTATGAGAAGAAAGGCTCTGTGAATCAGAGCAAAAATGCTGATACTCTGGAAACTGCTATTGTTAAGAATAATAAACTGTCCTTCGTCTCTGTCCCAGGAGTCTTGTGTCTTCTAAGAGAAATCTGTGAAACTATCAGGCTAACTGGCAGGTTTGGGATCCTTCATAGTCTCTGACAGTTCTGGTGATGAGAATGGGATACTAATGGAGACACAGCTTTCTGGAAGAGGAAGTGTGAAGGCCTTACCACATCATTAATGAGATTTGAGGGAAGTCCATGGGAATAGGAAGTGAACATGTTAACCAAATTGTACAGTCAATCGGGCAATAAATGGTCCTCTACTGTATTGCCTGCTAAAAGGAGGAATTGGAAGAGATAGTTATAGACCAAGTACTGGGAACAGAAAGTATCTTCAAAGACAGTTGTCTTAGTTGTGGTTAACTTTCCTCTGGGTGGGAAGATTTCTTCATTAATCTAGTGAGCAACCTCAGGTCAACCTCAATGTAACAACAGTACTAAGTACTGTTAGTAATAGCAACTAATAGTACTAAGATTCATCCTGGGTAGGCAGGAGATTCTGTCCTCTTTCAGACAACAGTTATGGAGACTCCCACCTACACTATGAAAGGACAGAAATTTGTGGCCACTATGGGCAGAAACCAGGCAAATCAATAAAACTTTGGCTGGTTCATTTGGGAGATCGGGGGGCAGGTTCCATATTTTTCACAATACAAGAACTGTAATATTAGGCTTCACTATCTAGCTACTGAACACTCTGCCTTGATATCACTTGGAATCAAAGGTCTTATGCAATTTGGCACCAGCCTAGTTTTATAACCTTATCTATCACTCTATACCTACACAAGGAATCTGCGTCAGCTAGTCAGTTTGATTCACTGATCTATAAATCCACTATCCATATTACCCAGATGTCTAGGCTCTGCTCATGTGGTTTACCCTGCCAGGAATGCCCTCCCCTTTTCCTGCCATTTATTCAACAATCTAATTCAAGATCCATCTTTTCCATGAACCCTTCCCTAATCCTTCCATCTCATGTTAATCTCTCTACTAACACTGAACTATAATAACTACTTATTTCTTACATGATGCCTTTGCCACTCTCTGACAGTATAAATATATATATACATATATACATATATGTATATATGTATATATATATATATATATATCTTCTTTTTCCAAAATAGACTATAAATTGCCCCAAATTATAGACAATATATTATTTTTGTATATATCCTATAGTGTTTACTAGTCATAGGTCTTACACAGTAGAAACTCAAGAAATGATTTGTTATTGACTGATTTGATCACATTTTCTTTCAGCACCGGTTTTTGAATAATAACTAAAAACATCAAATTACTCAACCAATCCCAAGTGATACTTCTTTGTTCAGAAGTAACTTGTTTAAGTAAAGGGGATCCATCTGGACTAAGATCTACTCAACTGGCTGCAGGCTGCCTTACCCAAGTAAAGTCCACTGAGGTGCTAAAATGGACATTTAGAAGCATGCCTTTGTTTGATATGAGCAGACTGTCCAAATGAACTTTGGTATTTGTCTCTAGTGAAGACCACCCTAGGGGAAAAAGAGGACCCACTGCTTGACCACAGCTGGTATCCCTCTGATTAGTGGTCTTGGCTCATTTTGTGAGCTGGCCCCACTTACCAAGAACATCATCCAAAACTCAACTATTTGGCAATCTCAGTAGTCCAGGGAGGTTAACAGCTGAATCAACAAATATTCTAACTATCCTGCTACCAAATTTGAAGGTGGTTTGCTGCCAGAACTGGGAGGAAGCATGGGTTTAGTGCTCAAAACTGATATTACTATGCTTAAAAAAATAGGGAAGATTCCTGTACAGCATTTTCCATATGTTTTTGTTAAAAGCAGACAAAGAACTAGCATGGAAAAAAATTTAATCTTATGTTTTAAAGCACGTGATGTTTTATTTTGTGACATCTCTAATATTTACAATTCGGGAAAGAGCTAAGTGCACAGATATGTTTACTTCTTTGGTACAGTAATTTAACTTGCCTACAATAAGTAAAACATTATGAAGCAAGGAAAAAAAACTTTGAAGTGGTTTGAAGTGACATTTGTTCAGATGATCTTTAATGATGAACAGTCTCTTCAATGCCAATGGCAAATAACATTTACAACAAAAACTTCAGAGTGCTTTACTTTCACTCTTATGAAGATCTGAGCTTCTGAACTAGAAAGTACTGGAAAGAAATATTGGCCAGTCTTTTCCTGTCTTATTGGTAGTACAGGTGACAACTTAAATGGTATGATTAATTTGAGGAGCATCAAAGTTTAAATCACCCACAAATCTTTCCCTGCTCACTAAATGACTCCTTAAATTCTACAAGACTCATTGCATTAGTTCCAGGTTTCTGTTTAGTGTTAAAATGTAAATATCCTTGAAAGGGGATTCTATTGAAGATAGCTGTTCTGCTAACCATTTACTGCTTGGAGTAAAATATATTTATCAGGTCTTTAAAAACAAGCTTTGATGAGAAGGGTAATTATGGAAAAGAAAAGAGAGACTGGTTGTTTGAGATAGACAAGAACCCATGCTCAAAAAGGAAAGAACAGAGGAAGATCAGCAGCCATAGGAATTAAATTCTTTGGCTGTTTTATAATTTTCTCTAAGGACTAAACTGATTCTAGACTTTTAAATAATCAAATGATTTTTAATTTTTCATTTAATCAAACCTAATTAATTTTGATGTCTGAAAAAAGACAAATAGAGACAGTGGAGGCTTTGACCTAGTCGGAATTGAATATTGCTTTCTTCAATATAAGTTCTTTGAAGTCAAGACCAAATCCAATTGACCTCAGCATTTTTTTTTTTTTTTAGGGATGAACATATAATGGATATCTCAAAAAGATCTGTTGAAAAGAAATAATTAGAACTGAATTCTTTAAAGAAGAGCCTAAATGGAAGAGATACTTCTATAGTTAAGTAGACCTCTGGGTTCTAAGGATCAGACAATAACTCACATCTACATGACTGCCAATCATATCATGTAGAGAGAATGTCAGAGATCCCTGCCAGCGTCAAAAACCTAAAATATGAATGCGTGATGGTCTCTATCAGAGCACTGTTAAATTCACCAGATTACCATCTACAGAAGTCAGTTGGATTGTGGAGATTGACTATAGGCTACCACAGCCCCAGTTGCAGCTGTTCTGTCAGACATAGCAGATAACTAAGTCCTTCTATATTTGGTATGTAATCACTGATTTGGCAAATACACTCTTTTCCTTTATAACTAAAAGAAAATTAAAAAATAGTCTGCATTCATGTGGGGCCCTTCAAATTTGGAAGTATCAGCAGTTCATCTTCACAGAAACAGATACTTATTTTATAAGAGTTTACCTTTCCTTTCTTTAAAGCTCCAACTAGCACCACTATCTAGAAAATTACAGAATGTCTGATCCACAGGCATGGAACCCCATAGAGTATAGCATTTGAACAAGATACCCTCTCTACAAAAAGCTACAAGAGTGGGCCCCTGATATGATTCATTGGCCTTCACCCATTCTGCACCATTTAGAGGTAGCCAGCCTTACAATACATTGGAACTGCCTTTAAAGTTATAAGGGAAGGGCCATCTTAAAGGAAACAATATGAAGGGAATACCACTCTTTGGGATATAGTGTATTTTTTTAAGTCAGAGACCTGTATATGGTACTTTTATCTCTAATAGGAAGGATGCATGACTCTGGAAACCAAAGAATAGAAGTGGATGTGGTCTTATTTACCATCACTCCCAATGATGCACTATATTTTGTACTTTCTTTCCCCACAACCTTGGACTCTTCAGGATTAGATATCCTGTTACCCAAAGGGTCTCTCTCTTGACAGGAGATAGAGCAAATATCCCACTAACCTAAACTTAGGGCTCTTAACAAGGCACTTTGGACTTTTTATGATGAGGTCTGAGCAAACAAAAAGGGAAGTCACCATACTGGCATGGTTAATTGATCCTGAAAAACAAAAATAGGCAAGACTTCTTTACACAAAAAGGGCAGGAAGGATACACGTGGAACTCAGGTGATACACTGGACACCTCTTAGAACTCCTATCAAGAGTTCATATTCTCAGTAATGAAGGTTAAGGTCATACCACTAGCTAAGCCACCAAGACCCACTCAGGTGATAGCTGAAGGTGAAAGGAATTTAAAATGGGTAGTGAAGGAGGGAATGATGAATACCAACTGTGACCCCAAGAGCAATCAGATCAGCAGCAGCCATAGTACATGCAATTTACATAGATCAATTAGACCAAAAATAAGTGAAGATATAGCAAAACCTAAACAACATAATAAAGAGCAAGTCACTATATACTATATATTAAACTTCACATTTAATGATAAAAATATACCTCCTTGTCAAGTGTATATTAAAATGTATAATGAAATGTCAACTGTATATTAAATCACAAAAAATGATCACAACAAAAAAGAAAAGATTGATAAGTTCCAAAAAATAGAACAACATCCTCTGATAACAATGAAATAAAAGTAAGAATTATTAACAAAACCAAAACCAATAGGCTCTTCCACCTGGAAATTCTAAAACTCCTTTTTAAATAACTCTTGGGTGAAAAGAGAAATAATTGAAATTACAAAATATCTAAAAGACAATGGTAATAAAAATACTCCATACCAGAATCTTTGAGATACATTTAAAGTAGTAGGCAGAGGGAAAGTGACAATTCTTAATAGTTTTAGGAATGAAAATAAAATAATGAAAATAAATAAAATTAAATTCCTTACTAAAAAAATAAATAAACCAAGAGAATCTCCAAGAAATAATAAAGATAAAAGGAGAAACTAATTATGTAATGAAAAGAAAAACAGAAAACAATAAATAAAAATTTCAAAAATTTTTTGAGAAAAAAATAACTAGACAAACTGAATCAAGCCTAACCAAGAAAAAAAAAAAAGAATAAGCACATATAGGGGCACCTGGGTGGCTCAGTTGGCTAAGCAACTGCCTTCGGCTCAGGTCATGATCCTGGAGTCCCGGGATCGAGTCCCACATCAGGCTCCCTGCTCAGCAGGGAGTCTGCTTCTCCCTCTGACCCTCCTCCCTCTCATGCTCTCTGTCTCTCATTCTCTCTCTCTCAAATAAATAAATAAAAAATTTAAAAAAAAGAATAAGCACATATATAAATATTAAAAAAAATAATGGCACATGGGAAACAACCATTAAAACAAAAACTTAAAAATCGTGAGACTATTTTGTGAATTTATATGGAAATCAATTTGAAAACCTAGATGAAACAGATATTTTCCTAAGGCTAATATAACAAAGCTAACCCCATTAGAGATAGCTTAAAAAGGCTAATTTCTGCAGAAGCAGTAAAAAAATTCATCAAGGAACTACCCCATAAAAAAACATCAATTCCAGATGGTTTCACAGAGGAATTCCATCAAAGTCTCATAGATAAGACAGCCCCAATGTTCCATAAATTACTCCATAGCACTAAAAATTAAGAAGACTTCCTAATTATTTTCATAAAATAAGTATAACACTAATATGTAAACTGGACAAAGAAATACCAAAAAAATTGAATATTATAGATCAAGATCACTTATAAATATTGATGCAAAAGTCACAAATAAATATTAGTACATATTGATAAGTATTGGTACAGCCATTTGGAAAACAGTATGAAGTTTCCTCAAAAAAATTAAAAACAGAACTACCATATGATCAAGCAATTCCACTTTTGGGTATTTATCTAAAGAAATAGAATACACTAACATAAAAAGATATATGCACCCCTATGTTCATTGCAGTATAATTCACAATAGGCAAGATATGGAAACAAAATCCAAAAATGGATTATCTAAAAATAATCCATTCAATGGGTGAATGGTTAAAGAAGTGATATGAAGGAGAGAGGATGGTGGCAAAGGAGGAGGACCCTAGACTCACCTTGTCCTGTGAATGCAACTAGATAACTATCAAATCCTCCTAAACACCCCAGAAACTGACCTGAAGACTGGCAGAACAAACTCCACGACTAAAGGTAGAGAAGAGGCCACATCAAAGAAGGTAGTAGAAAGTGCAGAAATGTGGTTTGGGAAAGAAAGGATTATGGTTGATGTGGTAGGGAGGGAGTTGCTGTTGTGGAGGAGGGTGAGAGATAGACTAGCACACAGAGGAGTACATGGGAAAATGAATCCCCCTAGCAATGGCTTGGAAAGTGAGAGGGGCTAAATTTTGTAAGTTTTTGCAACCAGCAGCACGTAAAGCCTGAAGTTTTAAAGGTCAGTGGGTATGGCTGAGATAGACTCCAGAGGGCATTGCCCTAATCTTGGAAAGAAGGCAAGCAACCTGTCGACATACAGCATTGAAACAGCAATCTGAAGAGTGTCTGGGGCACACAGTGGGGAGGTTATTCGCTCATCTTGGAGCATGTTCCAAAGAGGCAGCATTCATGGAAAGACCCCTCTGGGAACAAATGAACAGGCTAGGGCCATGTCCCTGCCCTGAACTTCAGTATAAGCACAGGGCGCCCTGCAGAAACCAGCACAGCCCAATACTCCCTACCTAATTTGCTTACACCAAGCCCTGTCACCCCATGCTCCAGTGGAACCGGCCCTCTCAGTCATGCTTGCCTCAGTCCCAACGGGCCTCTCCCCTTTAAGATCAGCCCAAACCCTTGGTCACATTGCATCTGTGAGGGTTTGCAGAACATCAGTTCCAGTGGCAGTGGCAACAGGTCTCATTTCACAAACAGATCAGAGCATACCTAGTTAAAAGGCCAGGGACCAAACACTGATCACAATAGGCAAAGCGAGCCTCTGCAGATGACTGGCCTGATAGATAAAGCAGCCAGGACAAAACAGCAAAGCACACATACCCTGGAGACACTCTCAAAAGTGCCAGACTCTGAGGAACAAGGGATGCTACACAGCGGGGCAATACAGGACCTCTTCTTCATAAGGCCCATTACCCTCAAAAACAGCAAACATAGGTGACTTCCCTAACACACAGAAACAGGCACAGAAACTTAGAAAAAATGAGAAGATAGATAAATTTATCCCAAATGAAAGAACAGGACAAGGCCACAGCAAGAGATTTAAGTGAAACAGATATAAGTAACATGCCTAATAGAGAATTTAAAATAATGATCATAAGGATATTCCCCGGACTTGAGAAAAGAGTAAAAGACATGAGTGAGACCTTTAACACAGAGATAAGGAATAGTGAAGCAGAAATAAAAGGCTCTGTAAGTGAAATGAGAAGCATGCTTGATGGAATTAACAGCAGGCTGGAAGAAGCAGAGGAACAAATTAATGACCTAAAAAACAGAGTAATGGAAAGTAATCAAGCTGAACAAAAGAGAGAAAAAAGAATTATGCAAAAGGAGAATAGACTTAGGGAACTCAGTGACTCCCTCAAACATAATAACATTCATATTATAGGAGTCTCAGAAGAAGAAGAGAGAGACAAGGGAGCAGAAAATTTATTTGAAGAAATAATAGCTGAAAACTTCCCTAACCTGGGGAAGGAAACAGATATCCAGATCCAGGAGGCATGGAGAACCCCTATCAAAATCAACAAAACAGATCCACACCAAGACATTGTAATCAAACTGGCAAAATATAGTGATAAAGAAAAAAATTTAAAAGCATGAAGACAAAAGAAGACAATAACATACAAGGGAAAACCCATAAGGCTAGCAGGGTTTTTTTTCTACCATTGAAACAATGTGACATTTGTGTATGAATAGACAATCATTCAAGTGGAATAGAAAACAAAATCCAGACATAGGCCAAAGAAACATGAAAATTTAGTATTTGTAGAGGTAGCTTTAAAATGACTAAAGAAAAGACAAATTGCTTAAGAAATAGTCCTGGAACAACTGATAACCCGTTTAGAAAAAGACAAAATTAAATAAATATATCACAACATTCAAAATTCTTTAAAAAGTTCCAAGTAATCTGCTCAAGTTACATAGGCTGCTATCATTCAGAAGTACTAATCCCAAAAGTATGTTATTTTTCAGATATCAACTTAAACCTTTTACCACCCAATAATTAAGAAATGTTATCATAGAAGTATAAAAACTAGGTGTCATCATTTTGGCTCCTAATAGATTTACTTTTACTGAATTGTACTTTGGCATTATGACATCAGTCTGAAAGATGGAAATCACACAATACCATGAACTGCTGCCCTTCTTTTGAACTATTAATGTGTTTTTTATAGAAGGGAAAAGAGAGTCATATAACTGATCATGCGTCACTGTTTTGGCCAGTAGGAAGTTCAGACTAAAATTTACAAAACAGTTCCAAAGAAATGTACAGGACTTTGTGGCTATATATTGAGAAAAGACAGTTTTTCAATCTCAGCTGAGTTATTTTTTTTTAAGGTTATTTATTTATTTATTTATTTGTCAGAGAGAGAGAGCACAAGCAGGGGTAGCAGCAGGCAAAGGGAGAAACAGGCTCCCCACTGAGCAGGGAGCCTGATGCGGGACTCGATTCCAGGACCCTTGGACCATGACCTGAGCCAAAGGCATACACTTAACCAACTAAGCCACGCAGGCATCCCCTCAGCTGAGTTCTTAATACCACTCAGAAATTATTTTATAAGTCTTCAGTCACTCCCCTACTTACTCTTCACAGATCTCCTCAAGCACCCTCTTTCCACATGCCCACAGTCCTCTAACTCTTGGGATTGTCTCCTACTTATACAGAAAACAAAATCTACCTTATTTCACCTCCTTAACTTCTCCCTTTGAAACAAATCCCTATACTTGTGCTATGCACAACTCATTTATTCTTGATCTTTTTTGCGTTTTAGAGAAATTTGAATTTCCCCCCAGGTGTTGCTTAAGTCCAACACTCAAATTTTTACAGTGATTTGTTCTCATTCAGTTATAAATATTTTCTAATTTCCACTGCGATTTTTTTTCCTTTTCTGTATGTTTTTACATTACCAAAGTTTATCTTACAGCTCTTATATTGTTAATTTAAAACTTAATTGCACTGTAATTAGAAAATGTATCCTTCTGGGGGTGAGCGTCCAGCTGTGGTATTTTCGAACCTTATTTCATGTACTTTCCCTAAATGATTTCATCTGTTACAACTGCTTCAAATAATACCTCTATGTGGATGATTACAAATGTTTGTCTCTAGTCCTATTCTCTTCTGAGTTTTAGGCCTATAGTTTTCTATAGACTTATCAGGTTAATTTCTTGTATGTCCAACAGACACTGCAACCCTAACAAATTCAAAACCAAAGCATTATCTCTACCACCCCTCTGAAAACTTTCTTCCTTCTCCCTTTTTATTCTCTATTTTTAGAATGGTGATCCCACATTCCACCCAATTCTTCAAACAACAAACATCAAAATTGTCTCTTATTCCCATGAACTGGAGTGTTCATGGGAATGTTGTTCGCTGGAGTGTTCAAGTGCTGTGAATTCTATATCCTAATTATTTCTGGAAGCCGTCCTTTCTTCTCAATTGTAACAGGCCCTCATCATTTATAGCCTGCCTTGCATCATCCTCTTAAATAGTGTTTAATTAGTTTTGTCACCTCTCCCTCTCTCCTTCTCTTTTACCGTTTTGCTCTTGCGACCACAAGTGTTGAAAACACAGTCTGATCATTTCATTCCCTTGCTTAAAAATCTTTGATCACTGCCTAAATAAAGTCCAAATTTAACACAATATATAAAACCCCTTATCTGAGAAAATTTATCTACTGTGCTAGTAGAAACTTTTCAGGGTTTATGTAATATTAAACATACTATTGTAAATTCTTGGACTTGCAACTCTATCAAAAGTCTAATGTGATGGGTATTAAGGAGGGCACGTATTGCATGAAGCATTGGGTGTCATATGCAAACAATGAATCATGGAGCACTACATCAAAAACTAATGATGTATGAGAGACAATGGACTCTGAGAAACAAACTGATGGTTCTAGAGGGGAGGGGGGTGGGAGGATGGGTTAGCCTGGTGGTGGGTATTGAGGAGGGCACGTTCTGCATGGAGCACTGGGTGTTATGCACAAACAATGAATCGTGGAACACTATATCTAAAACTAATGATGTAATGTATGGGGATTAACATAACATTAAAAAAATTAAAAAAAAACTAATGATGTACTGTATGGTGACTAACATAACATACATAATACAAAAAAAAAGTCTAATGTTGAGAAGGAGTTGGATACAAGTGTTTCCTCATATATAACTGCCTACACATTATACTTTTATGATTAAAAAAAAACTTATGATCTTTAGATTAAACCACTTTTCCAAAACAACCTTGTACCAATTACATGAATACAGGTTACATCTTTGGCCCAATGAAAACATTTAATGCAGGTGAGCAGGAGGCGTGGGCACAGTCTGACAAGGCTGGAGCTCAGGACCTTGTATTAGCAGTACAGAAATCAAATACAATGAGACAGTGTTTTGAATGATGATTGCAAATCATAAAATCTCAAAAGAAACATCTTTGGAAGACCAAGTAATAAGTAAAAACATGGCCCATGCATCCTTTAACCTGGCTTTAGAAAAAAAGGAGAAAATGATCCCAACCATACAGATAATTAGGAGGTGACACATTCCTCCCTAGCACGCATCCTATCTGTAACTAAAGTTATAATAGAACCCATGTTCATAATAATAACCTTTAAAGATAATAAAAGATAAATTAGGTTCTGTATCCTCAGTATGAGAAGACAGGTAAATAGAATTAATTCCAAGAAGGTTTTCACGAAAAAATTATTAAAAGCATACAGGCTTACAGAAGATATAAACTTATATTAATGTGTTAATTACTATTTTAATTATCTGTTAATAGTTGCTTCAATTACTCAAAACAATTTCCTTCTTCCCAGAATGCTGACATCGATATATTGCTGTATTTTATCTCCTACTATGTCCTTGTTAATAAAACTAGGTACAATGTAGTTTTTTAGATTTTTGAACTACCAATATCGAGTGTGTTTTTAAATGAGACAACAAGAAAGAATAGGCATTTGCTGAAGAAATCAGCCAACCCTGAAAGAGAGATGCAGGGTAAAAAGCAGATTTTATGGTTTACAAAGAGAGGGAGAAAGCATCAGTACAGTGCTATTTCTAGAAATTCTGCCTACTGCTTTGACATTGTTTATTGTTCTGATTTATTTATTCTGAAGCCAAACTCATTTTTTCAGCTTTATTGCTGTTTCTATGATTCTGAATTAGATGTGTATGTGTATTTATATGTGTATGTACATATATTTTTTTGGCTTATATTTCTGAACTAGAGTGAGCTTCAGAATCTTTATCTCCATGTGGTACATATCTTTGACTCATAAAATGATTTTTAAGAAACTCAAATGTTTCATGTTAGAAGCTTGTGTTCTACGTGAATTTGCAGGAAAAAAAAGACACTCTACATCAAGTATTCAGCCAAAGTCATATTTCAAAGAATAAACAAGCAAGTTTGATATATGTACTATAGACTTAATTATATTTATTCTAGAATATGAGATCTAAATGATATATGCATACAGCAAACACTGGAAGCATTTTGTATTAAAAATTCAATGGAGTTTATCCTGAAATTTGATTTCATGCCCCAAGTATGTGTTATTAATAGTTGTGCCAAACAAATAAGTCAGCTGTGATCAAATCAGGACTATAATGTGGCTAATACCTTTCTGTTTCCTCGGGATCACTGTTGCATACCTTTTAATATGGGAGAAAAGATTTAGTCCAAACTATTTACAAAGATGTGAATTTTAACAAGAATCTTTCTTAAGCCTGTTATGTAAAAACATGCTTTACAATCAAGTTTAATTTTTACTTTTGTTTCAAATTTAGTATCTTCCAACTAACATTTTACCTCTGGTCCTGGAGGGCCACATGGTCCTTGGGGTCCCGGGTCACCTATCTGGCCCTAAAATGGGGGTGGGGATCAAAGTATAAGTATTAATCTGATATATACAATTTAAAACAGAAAAAGACATATGGTAAGCAAAAAGAACTCAATGTATTATGCCACACAAAATTATAATGACTTTCCAGCAAACAACAATGAATATATTATGTCAAACAAAGTTGTAACTACCATTCAGAAAGACTTAATTTGTAACCATCATCACTGTGGAAAACTCATTTAAATAAAAGATGTATGGATATAATATATAGTTACTCCTAAGTGTTGGAGATACAAACAAATTGAGTTAAGTGCTCAAATCAAGAAAAAAGTAGTGTGTGTATGTGTAGGTTACCCAGAGATAAGGCAATAAAGTTTGACTCAACAAGATAGGGGACTCTAGATGAGGAACTGCTTTCATAACAACCAGAGTCTGGTACTGTCCCTGAAAATTCCTCTCTCCTTTGATACTACAAGAGGCCTGATTTAGTAATTAAAAATCATCTGGATTTAAGTCCCTGCTGCTTAATCTCTCTTAGGCTCAGTTTTCTTAACAATAAAATAGGAATAATAGTGATAACAAGTACTAACATTGTTACAGGGTAATTGTGAGGATTAAAGGAGACAATATATTTAAGGTGCTTAGTTTAGCACAGTGCCTGGCAATAAATGTTAACCAATTTTGTAACCATTAATCTTTCCCTTTATATCCTCTGTCCTCTCCTGGGTACCTATAATTCCTAGATTGTTTTGATCATTATATTAAAATGCTGAGGATTTATTGTCAATATTTCTGAAGCCATTTTCTGACATCTGGATTAACCATGTGAAATCAGGGCTGGAGAGGAAGTTCAGAGGAGAGAAAAGTGGTTATAAAGCCTGAAACTAGAGATGAAAGGAGGCAGTAGTCTGATACCCTTGCTTTCATAAGAAAAATTATTGATTATTTCTGTCATATTAAATTTCTATGTGAGTTTCAAATTTGACCTAATAGGTCTCAGATTACATAAAATTACAAGAAATAATGTGTGCTTATCCACGTTTTAAGAAGTAAAGCACAGTTTTCCATAAGCACTAAAGTCATTCTCATACAACGCTTAAGTATCTGGGTATCTGGATACAAAACAGTACACAATAGAACTACTGCAATCAAATCCAGAGAAAAGTAATGAAGTATTATATAAGACTTGATTTAGGTTCTCCTAAATAAAGTCATAATTCATCATAATCAGTATCTAGAGTCTTAAATTCTTAAAATGGCAAGTACCTCTCTTAAAGAGATAAAGATGGGGCTCTCACTGGAGACCTCTGGTGGCAAAAAAACAAATGAGAAGCTAAATTTACAAGCTTTGAGGAAAAAATAACATACTCTATGTCTTTGTTTTCAGAAAAGTTAATTGACAACCAGATAGTTAAAAGCACAAATTTTGGAAAAATTTCATTCTTCAGAATAAATCTTCATTTTTGAAAAACTTCAACTGGAAGTTTCCTTGAATGTCAAATCTCCTTTATAAAAACTGAATTTTCAAGTAAGTTTTAGACAATGGAGTGATGATTAAGTAAACCTCTATAACTGACAACTTCTAGTTAAAAATATGGAAAAACATAATAATTGTCTTTGTTTTCTTTGTTTTAAGGAAAGAATATTTCTTAACTTCTGATTGGTGATTCTGTCTGGTTTTTAGATGCTTGTTGAGCAAAAGACTCCCTAATTCCAAAATGAAGAAAGCTTTCCAAATCAGGACATTCTTTCTTTTATCTTGTAAGTATTCTTTCATGTTACAACTTAGATTCATTTGGGGAAAAAAAAATATCACTAATGCCGGCATCTTAGAAAACAGAAAGCCAAAAGTAGGAGATATAAAATAAGAAAGACATCCTTATGACTTTGACATTCTTTGTCATGATAGTAAACAAATGATTTAGATAGGCACTAACTTGTATAATTTCTTTTTAATATAACAGATTCAGCACAAGCAATTTTTCATTAAACAGGTGTCTCCTTCCAAAACTAGGGAAGGTTTCCAGGTCAAACCCCTACAATTTTTTTCTATTAATAAGATACAAACAAGTGATAAAGTGAGAGACTACAGATGCTCACAAATATTAATTCATAAATATCTAGCCTATCTTCAGTCTGATGTATATTTTTCAAAGATTTGATAAAACAAACAAAAGATGGTCAAT
This sequence comes from Mirounga angustirostris, assembly GCF_029215605.1. Taxonomy (NCBI): domain Eukaryota; kingdom Metazoa; phylum Chordata; class Mammalia; order Carnivora; family Phocidae; genus Mirounga; species Mirounga angustirostris. The sequence goes on along the minus strand of NW_026991712.1, from coordinate 119,014,847 downwards.
TATCTTCTACCAAAGTAATCCCTGCTGACATTAAAATGTTTTTTTAATTAGAAAAATATAGAAAGGTACAAAATGAGCAAGTAAAAGCCTCACTTTTATCATCTTAATACTCCCTGCCTCACAGCCCTAAAAAAAACATATTAGAGTTGGTTCTGGTGATTTATTTCAGGAAAAAAAATAACATTAAGGGTTTTAGGACAATGTGTTAAAGGTGAAACAGGCTCTCCACCTTTTTTTAGGTTAGACTGGAGAAATACTGGTAAACACTATTACTGAGAGAGGAAATTAAAGAGTCACAGATTTGCAAGGAACTTACACAGTGGTTAAATGCTCAAGGTCATAGCAAGTCAGTGTCGGGGGTGGAACTAAAATCTAAGTCTCTGTTTCTCAGAGCAGTATATCCCCCCTGCCTCACAACAAACATGTTATCAATATACACTGTATCAAAAAGTAAGGGAGACATTAAAAAGGTTTACTTTGTATAAGCATGATATCTGACTTCCGTTTTCTCTAGTAATTAATTGTAAAGCATTACAGAATAATATTGATACCACTTATTACTTAGTATTGGCCTTAGAAAATGTGTTGTACCCGCTCCTTTTATTATTATCAAGAGTCAGAAAACCTTCACATTATGAATAACTGAGGATGTAAGAAGTCTAGGGTCTTACTTTGCCAACCACTGCAGATATTGTAAGTTCCTGTTATGTGATTAGAATCATCCTTGAAAAACGGAAGCTTTTTGTTGGTTTCATGACCTATTTTTATGTCCCTTATTTATACTCTTTGGAATTTCTGAGATTCAACTCCAGAGCCCAAGTCTGGATACATGACTGGCCAGGTTTACTCTGAGTCCAGGGCAAAAAAGTAAGAGTGAAGCTCATCACCAGCATGTCACTTGACAAAAAGATACTGAACATTTTTCTTTGGAATAAATACTTTCTGAGAGATGTATATGAAATGCTTTCACTGTTAGAAGTCATACAGAATGAAGTATATAAAGTACTATAACTTAATGCTGCTTCCTCTGACAAAAAAATAAACAAACCTGAGATGGGAGGAGGGAGTTAGAGGAAACACGATGATTTGCTCAGGGAACAACACTCTTTCAAATGTATATTCTAATGTTATATTAATAAGTTATAATCTTCCATCTATTTTTTTCTATCTACAATCACCTACACCTTCATAGAGTTGTAATCAATATTAAAAATCCTAAAACAATCTTAAAATATTGAACCCTCAAACAGTATTGCATAGTGGCTAAGTACGTGAGCTCTGACACATGATTACCCAGGTTTTCCCAGGTGACCAACAACTAACTATGGAAACTTGGGCAAGTTATTTGACTCTGTGTTTCAGTTTCCCTAATCTGTAAAATAAGAATAATAACAGTACCAACTTCATATGATTTTTGTAAAGATTAAATTAGAGGTACAGACCTTAGAATAGAGACTGGTACTTTGTAAACACTCAGTAAATCTTAGCTATAATTATTATGACTTTTAATATATAGAGACATACTGTTAACTCATGTTTTAACCATTATTTAAATGATTTTAATTACTCAGTAATTTTAGTTTGAGTTGGGTTTCATGTTAACTACAATATAAAATATTCTTTTTTTTCCCCAACTAATTGATGCCCAAAGGTTAAAAAAAAAAAAAAAAAAGACAAAGAACTAGTATATTTGTGCCCACAGAGTGTGACATGCTATCTTTTCTTCAAAATATTTCTCTAATGAAATATATTGGAATGAAAGATATTTGGAAAAATTAAAAGTATTATTTAAGGTGCTTTGTATTTTCTGTCTGAAATGTCCATTGTTTACTTTAGATACTATCCATAACAGATCAAACAAGATCTTTAGGGCTCACAGAAATTTGGTTTGGGCCTGGGATGAGGTGGGGGGCAGGAAGGATGAGGTCCAATACTCTATGGAATGCGAGCTGAAAACTTGAAGGATTAGCTATACCCTAAAACTGAAGAGAAAAAATGCCAGACTGGTAGGCTTACCCTCTACTTCTTATATTCTACTAATACCAACAAGTGTGAAGACTCATGCCATGATGTACACTTCGTTAATGGGAAAGAGCAAAGCAAAAGTTCAAACCTACTGAAGGTCCTGGCTTTCCTCTGATCCCTGGTGGTCCTGGAACACCAACAGCACCCTAGAGGGTGAGAATAATGGAGAAGATGAAAGCTATCACACCACAAAAGGCAGCTATGCCTCTGTATACAAACTGCTTAAAAAATTAATGGAGTGAATCTAAAAACTTTGAGAAAACCATTTCAAACAAGACGTGTAAAACCATATTGATACCATATCCTAACAAACTACATGGTTAAAATAATCATACTCCTGGGTGCCTGGGTGGCTCAGTTGGTTAAGCGACTGCCTTCGGCTCAGGTCATGATCCTGGAGTCCCTGGATCGAGTCCCGCATCGGGCTCCCTGCTGGGCAGGGAGTCTGCTTCTCCTTCTGACCCTCCCCCCTCTCATGTGCTCTCTCTCCTTCTCTCTCTCTCAAATAAATAAATAAAATCTTTTAAAAAAATAAAATAAAATAAAATAAAAATAAAATAAAAAATAAAAAAATAAAATAATCATACTCCTTTCTTTTTAAAGAATTTATACCTTTTCACTGAATTTTTTGTAATTATATAAACTAAATCGAAAAAAAAATTACCTTGTCTCCAGGATACCCTAGTTCTCCTGGCTCTCCTGTAATGCCTTGTTCACCCTAGAGGGCACAATTTCATACAAAGACACTTAAGCAACACAAACATGGCAATATTATAAGAAAGTAAAATTAATTATAGAAGAATAGTTTCTCTATTTTTCCTACTTCTGATAAAAACTGTATATTTGACAGTACAGATTAGATCCCATATATAAAAACAAGATATTTTATAAGTTGTACTGACTAAAAAGAAAAAATAAATGTGATGAGAAATTATCTCTATGATAATGTAAATATTTAAATCACCTTATCACCTTTGATTCCAGGTAGGCCCTTATTCCCGGAAAGACCCTTAAAAAAAAAGTGATATTTTGTGACATCGTAGAGAAATTAAGGGGAAATATCCATTATGCAAATAGAGACATACCATCAGGCCAGGAGTTCCAGAAGGTCCAAATGGTCCAATAGGGCCAATACTGCCCTGAAAAGCAATTAGACAGAAAGGTATCATTAAGCATCCACTAGGATTGGAAAGAGAATATGGTAAAATTAATGAACTAACCCAGAACAGTTCATCTCACTAAGCTCCCACATGTGCCTTGTTCTTCCACTTCTTTTCCTCTCCACATTAATAAATCATACCAATGTTTGAAACTTTAGCGAGGTCATCCTACTCCCTGAAGCTATTATACCAGTCTAGTCCACAAGGATCCTCCCCTTCCTTTAGTTCGTATAATGCTTAACTGTCCATGACATGCATCTTGAAATATTTCTCTAACTAGATAATATCTTGAAGATAAGGGAAATATTTTAGTGCCACATTCCCAGGAGGTATTCAATTAATACTTCATTTGATCATCTTATATTTTTATTTCACACATTTATTCAGGAATTATTTATTGGGCACTTACTATGTTCCAGGCATTCCAGTGAATTTATTTTGTGATTTGAAATTTGCAAATGATAAAATTTACCATAATTTCAGGGATAAACTGAGTACTGAACAAAAGACTCTACTCTTCTGGGCTTCTGTCAGTCATACATCATTTAACATTTGTTGAACATAACATGTACACAGACACTGTAGTTGTGTGGAGGAAATAAAGATGAAAAAGACATAGTCACCAACATCAAGGTTCTCAGTTTAATGCTCCAACGCAAGATTCCTCAAAAATGTAACAAACTATCACCTCCAGTAAGCAAGTGATTTTAAAAAACTCCTCAAATATATCATCTTAGAAGACAAAGGACAATAGCCACAATAAGGGTATTTCAAAGTAAAATTTGAAAAAAAATGGCTTGGGGATCACTTACAATTTTCATGTCATTGACACCTTCATTATCCTTCTTTCTCTTGCTACCTCTCTGTGCCTAGCTTCTGTATCATCCTTCATCTTCAAAGAACAAGTTGGCTTAAACCTCCCTTTTATGGTTTTCAAATGTTAAGGAACTTCTAAAGGTGTATCTGTGGCCATGCTAAAAATGTTGCCCCTTTTACCAAAGTTCTTAGGAAAGCATCCCAGGCCTCACTACCAGGTTTGCACCAACCCTTCCCATCTTGTCTACTTCCATTTGTCCCTACTCCTCCTTTACTTCTCCCTCCTCCAAATCCCACATTCTAGCCACAACGGACTGTTTTCCATTCTCTGAACATTCTCTCTCTTTATCACATGCTCCAAGCCTTCGAAGATATGGTTACCAATCCTGGAATGGCTTTCTACTGCACTAATGAGTTCACTGCATTATACTCCCCTCTGTGTTCCTAGTCCACGCATTCTGTGAAAGCAGAAGCAAGTTTATTGATTTTTTACTTCCCAGACCCAACATAGTAATTGGCACATAACTGTTTTGAAATAAAGTATGGAATGAATACTGAAGGACCTGTCAGAATAGCCAAAAACAAAAAGACAAGAAATAACTAGTGGTGGGGATGTGGAGAAAAAGGAAGCCTTGTGCATGCTGGTGGAAATGCAAATTGGTGGAGCCACTGTGGAAACCAATATGGACATTCTTCAAAAAATTAAAAGTAGAATTACCATATGACTCAGTAATTCCACTACTGACATTTACCCAAAGAAAAGGAAAACACTAATTCGAAAAGATATATGGACCCTATGTTTATTGCAACATTACTTTCAACAGCCAAGACGTGGAAGCAGCTCAAATGTCCATCCATAGACGAATGGATGAAGAAGATGTGGTATACAAACACACACACACACACACACAGGAATATTACTCAGCCATAAAAAAGACTGATATTACTCAGCCATAAAAAAGACACGTGCACACGCACACACACACTGGAGTATCACTCAGCCATAAAAAAGACTGTTGTTTCTTGCCACTTGAAACAACATGGATGGACCTAGAGGTTAAAATGCTAAGTAAAATAAACAGAGAAAGACAAATACCATATGATTTCACTCATATGTGCAATTTAAAAAACATGCGCAATTTAAAAAACAAAATAAATGAACAAAGAAAAAAGGCAAACAAACAAAAAACCAGACTCTTAATTAATTAAGACTCTTAATGCAGAGAACAAACTGGTAGTTGCCAGAGGGGGGGTTAGTGGTGGGATGGCTGAAATAGATAAATGGGATTAAGAGTACACTTACCGTGATGAGCACTGATTGATGTACAGAATTATTGAATGATTATACTGTACATTTGAAACTGATACAACACTATGTTAATTGTACTTCAGTAAAAATATTTTTTTAAACAGTGATTTCAAGAACTATCTCCCAACATAACAGAGCATTGCTAATAGTTTGCATTCATATAATACAAATTTCAGAATGGAAAATATGACATCTTTACTTTTGCGTGAGTCCTAAAGTCTGTGAAATATAACTGAGATAAATTATTTCCAATATGTTTAATCCTGAAATATATGAGACTGTGAGAGGGAAAGAGTAATATTTTCCAACTTAATAAACAGATATGCAATATTCATATATCATTGACAAATTCTATCAGTAGGAAACAATTGTTCTTATAATTACAGTGGCTAGTTTATTCAAAGTTCATAGCTTAAAAAATAATGAGAGTTTCAAAAAATACAATAAGCATTTCTGTTTGGAAATTATGCAGCAATAATCTATGTAAGTATGGAAGACTCTGAAAAACAAACTGAGGGTTCTAGAGGGGAGGTGGGTAGGGGGGATGGGTTAGCCTGGTGATGGGTATTAAGGAGGGCACATTCTGCATGGAGCACTGGGTGTTATATGCAAACAGTTAATCATGGAACACTACATCAAAAACTAATGATGTATGGTGATTAACATAACAAAAAACAATAAAGAAATGTTATAAACATAAACAAACATTTCTTTGTCATCCTGTTGGTTTTTTCTATAGGCAATAATATTAACTTTGTTTCAGTAAATATATCACTGCATAGACTAATATCTTCAGATGAATGTACTTTGTATGCACAATCTACTGTTTTACTTTTTTAGTGACCCTAAAAGAATTAACACAAAATAGTAAGTGTTGAGAGATATCAAAGATGTAAAAGATTATAGTAAAGATATAAAAGATTTAGGGATGCCTGGGTGCCTCAGTCAGTTAAGCATCTGCTTTCGGCTCAGGTCATGATCCCAGGGTCCTGGGATCGAATTCCACATCAGGCTCTTTGCTCAGCGTGGAGCCTGCTTCTCCCTCTGCCTATGCTGCTCCCCCTGCTTGTGCTCTTTCTCTCTCTGTCAAATAAATAAATAAAATCTTTAAATATATATATTTATATATATATATATATATATATTTAAAGATTTAGTAAAATAGTATGGGTATAGAAAGCTCCAAGAAATAGCAAACATTTTGTGGTATGTGACAAATGGTGTGGAAAATCCTAGTCCTGAAGAACTATAGCTTTCTCAAAGCAACCTGCAATAGGCTAAGAGCAGTTTTCAGTTCCACAGGATAATGTGAAAGTCTTCAGAACTCTCTGCTTACCATACTCCTCTTCCATGAGAAGACAGAGCAGACAGGAGAAACACTTCCATGCGTGGCAGCTTAGCTGAGAGTGTCTGGGATACAGCACCAAAGGCAGAAGAGCCTCCCACACATCCAGAAATAATAAAGAACTTTCAAGTCAAAGTGAGTCAAAGAAACAGAGATTCAATGATAGGTTCTTCATATAAAATGAGCAGCCGCTAGCCAATTAGAGCTCATACGAGTGAGCACGCTGTAGAGAAGACTGTGGGTTCTCTTCAGGCTTTCCAACCACACCCACCCACACCCACAGGTAATAATCACTATCACTAATTAAGAAAGCAAATGACAATCAGCTGCAAGGAAAAAATCTTTTGGAGAAAGCTGTATCATCTCTCGTCAGAAACTATAAGGGAACAGGTAGATGTGTGCTTGCAGATAAACTGAGCAAGCAGTTTACTATGTTTACTATGAAATATAAAGGTTCTATATAAATTTTTCACAATTATCTTCAAAACCTCACCTCCTTCAATTCCACCCCCATCCCCCCATACTTCCTAGGCTACAATCCCTCGACTCCTCTTCCCCTTGCCCAAACATCGCATTTTTTTCACCTCTTCTGTGCATTTAAAGAGGCATTCTGCCTAAAGAGCCCCTTTCCTGTCTACTCCACACCACTCACGCATAATCTTCAAGATATAGTTAAAACACATGTTTTGTGAAGCCTCCTCTCTCAAGATAACATAAATTGTTCCTTTCTCAGTGGTTTTTAGTCCATTAGAGCAGTGATCACATCGTATGATATATCTATTTTTCCTTCTGTGCCACTGGATTATAATGTTGCCAAAAAACAGAAATCTTGTTTGTATTTTTAGGCCTAGCTCTAGTGCAGCATTTGATACACAGTAGGTGCTCACACTGTTTTGATTTAAAAATTCAGTAAATGTAAAATGGAGGTTGTAATACCTGTTCTATCTACTTGAGGAACAAATGATATGTGTATGAAAGTACTCTGAAAAGTATAAAGTACTATCAAATCAATGTAGAGATGAGGATTACAAAGATGACTGTTAGTATCATTCACCATTTTCTTTTCTGTAGAATCTCTTCCCAGTAACCAAAGGGTAAATTGAGAAAGAGAAAGGACAAAAAACAAAAACAAAACAAGAACAACAAAAAAACCAGTTATTTTTACTAAGCACTTTTATGTGTTGGTACTGTGCAAAGTCCTGGAGTTGAAAAATGAGTAAGAGTTAACTGTTAGGTAGAAAAGTACATGTAAAGTGTTCCAGGTAGACAAATAAGTGCCAGTGCAAAGCCATATTGTAGGAAGGCTGCATGGCACCTGAGAATAAACAGTTTTGCTAGTGCACAAAGTATGTCTCAAGATGCAGATGAGAACCAAAACAGTCTAGACATGCTAAGAATTTTGGTCTTAAACTTGAGCGTAGTAGAAGAAGCTGCTGAGTTAACCAACTGAGAGGTTAAATGACGAATGCATAAAGACTATCTTTGGAATCCAACTCCCTTCCCCAGCTTCCTTTCTTCCCCATCGGTAAGGCCACGACTACCATCTACAGGTTTAATCCTATTCTAAGTTCAGAGAAAAAAAAATTGGTCCTTTGGGTTCCACCTTCAAACAGAGCTTCTCATGAAGCCTAAAGACATCTCGTAAGATAAATGGTATACATTTCAAGGTAATACAAGCTTTCAGGAGGTGGTAGAGCACACTGGTAGAATTTTGGGCTCTGGTTTAGATCACCTGGTTTCAAATCTGGGCCTAACACTCATGAAGTGAGTGCTCTTGGCTTGTTCTGAGAATTAAATGACCTAGCACTGACTAGCACATGGAAAATGCTAAATAAAAGTGAGCTGTTATTGGGGTGTCTGGGTGGCTCAGTTGGTTAAGCATCTGACTCTTAGTTTCAGCTCAGGTCATGATCTTAGGATCATGAGATCGAGCCCTGCTCTGAGCCCAGCACTGGGCTCTGCGCTCAGCAGGGAGTCTGCTTGAGCTTCTCTTCCTCTGCCCCTTCCCCATGCTCTCTCTCTCCCTAAAAAATAAGTAAATCTCTTCTTTAAAAAGTGAGCTGTTATATTATCAAGTAAAAGAAAAGTTTAAATGTCTTAGACTCACTCAGGTTCTCTGACTTTTAATTCTATACTCTTGCCAGCCCCAAATGGCAAGTTAAAACTTGTTATAATGATTTTTGCCATAGTTCCAATAATTGAACTCCTGATGTATTCCTTGGGTCAAGTTGTCACCTTCTGCCTTGGGCAGTTAAGGTGGGGGAAAAAACATTAAATTTAGACTCAAAAGACCTGTGTTCAAATTCGAGCTAAAAATAATTGTGGCTGTAATTTATGGCATAAAACTCTGGAGTCTTAATTACCTACTTCATGTGTTACGAGCAAGCCCTAAATTGATTTTTAGGGAAAATCTTACCTCTGCCCATGGTCATTTCCTATTTTTATATGGATATACATATAATTTTAAGATTCTATTTTCATTGGGCTCCTTACATTTTATAGAAGTATGTGAATCTTGCTTTTGGCTCAGCTGACTGTTAAAGCACATGGCTCTTAAATTTATATAAAATATCTGCAACTTACATCTCTATCATGAACCATAAGCTTGACTGAGAGAATATATTTATGAAGATATGGCAGAAGTAGCAGTCTGTTTGCTTCAATGAATAATCTAAAATTTATCAGATCACTACATATCTGGAGTAGATTATTTTGGTCTCCACAGAATTGCTTTTACTAAATTGTACTTTGCCTACATTAGAAACTTCAGTGAAACTCAGAGTTAAATTCACTGAATAAAAGTGAGTAAGTGGACAAATAATACAATCACTTATATTTTTAGTATAATAAATTAGGTATTAAAATGTTAGCAGCAGGGTGCCTGGGTGGCTCAGTCAGTTGGGTGTCTGCCTTTGGCTCAGGTCATGATCTTGGGGTCCTGGGGTAAAGCCTTGTGTTGTTAGGCTCCCTGCTCAGTGGAGAGTCTGCTACTCCCTCTCCCTTGCCCTCTGCCCCTCCCCCCTGCTCGTGCACACACTCTCTATTTCAAATAAATACATAAAAAAAAATCTTAAAAAAATGTTTAGCAGAATTAGTGAAGTGCAACTACTACCTATTGTTCAGGATGTTTCCCAACCATTTATTCAATTTTATTCCAGAAATAAAATATACAGTTACCATGTGCTATAACATGGTATGGTATGATATTTAGACCTATCTTTATCGAGGCAGGCCACATGGTATGAAAGAATATTCCAAAGAAGAGAAGTGGCTGTTCTGTCATACTTTTGAAGAAACAGAGTCTTAGGTATCTATTAATGAGACAGACATAAATACAGATGTACACATAAATCTGTAGAAATTTGTTATTTTAGGTTATCATAAAATTTAATTTTTTGATTCATACTCCTGGTCTAATTTGTTTATCTGGTAGGAAAATACATTTGAGCAAGTCTGATATCCAACAATGATGCTAAAACATCTCATTTTTCTAAAGATTTTCAAATGCATCTAACAAATATAAACAACATTTTATACGAACGATAATACTTGATACTCACTCTAAGCCCAGGAAATCCCGGAGGACCAATGCTACCTACAAGTCCCTACATAAAAGAAATGTACAAAGTTGGTTAAATACAATTGCAAACTACTAAGAGCATTTTTCAAAGTCAAAGACAAATATTTCTAGAAAAAAAATATGTCAAATTTTACCCTCATGCATCCTCCCAAGAAGTGTAAATCTCTGGAGGCAGTTTAAGTTCTTCAAAAATGTCCCTGGCACCATGCTTTTGGATGCCAGGACTACCACCTAGCCTAGGATATAGATTGTTCTGTGTCTTTTATATATCTAATAAAGGAAGTAAATCCTATAAGTAGTCAGCATTATAGACATAACCAACCTATGTATTATATAAAAAGATAAGTTGTCAGTGTATAGAGTTAGAAGAGCATTTTCAGATGGTTTAAAACGCTACCTACTCTCGAAGTATAATATTTAAATTCTCTAAACTTCAGTTTTCTCATTATAAAATAGGAATAATAACATTTGGGGATGCCTGGGTGGCTCAGTCAGCTAAAGTGTCCAACTTTTGATCTCGGCTCAGATCTTGATCTCAAGGTCGTGAGTTCAAGCCCCATGTTGGGCTCCACAGTGGACATGGAGTCTACTTAAAAAAATAAAGGAATAATAACACTTGTTCTCACTGATGTAAAGATCACAATGAAAACTGTTATAATGTACAAAAGGTTTTGAAAAATTTCTCACAAATGTAAGAAATTACCAATATCATTAATTATATATATAATAAATGAGATTTTAAATTATCAATATTAATTTTTCCACTTGATTTGTGATGGTCTTTTGAACCTGTCATTATAGTCTTTATGATAATTCCTAATCCACTCCATGGCAGTGTCACATGATACAAAGTACAAGAACACCCCCCCCTTTTTTGCATTTCAAGTTCTGTTTTGAAAATAAGGTATAGTAAAAAATATAGAGAATTATAAGCCAATAAACTAAAGCAGCCAGTTTATTATTATATCTTAAAGATAGTAAAGCCTGAAAATGCTCTTCAAGAAGCATTATATTTAAATAAAGAGCAGATTTCAAAAAGAAATATTTTAAACCCTAACAATCTTCATGTATGTTTAACTGACAAAAAATTAAATGAGATGGCTTCACAGTAGTTATGCAAATACATAAATGGTATTAAAGGAAAAACTAAATAATGCTTACTTTTTACTCTTGAAATACTCTTGCCCCAGAATCAAGGGCAAGAAAACTATGATAAACATTCTACTTAAAACATCATTCAGGTTTTTAACAATTTATTTGGAAATCAGTTCTACTCTTATCTGCGAAGACTTACAACAAATAAAACTTTGGCTAAATTAACTGAATAACTAATAAAGTTATAATTTAGAAAAATAAATTAAAAAGAAACTATTTTCTAACACTTTAAGTATAAATGCTAGTAATTTACCTATATCTAAATATAGGAACTACTCCTAATTTAGGCTATAAGGATTTAGTGATTGACTCTAAATCACCTTAAAATCTTATTAAAAGAACGTGTGCATGGGGCGCCTGGGTGGCTCAGTTGGTTGGGCGACTGCCTTCGGCTCAGGTCATGATCCTGGAGTCCCGGGATCGAGTCCCGCATCGGGCTCCCTGCTCAGCAGGGAGTCTGCTTCTCTCTCTGGCCTTCCTCCCTCTCATGCTCTCTGTCTCTCATTCTCTCTCTCAAATAAATAAATAAAATCTTTAAAAAAAAATAAAAATAAAAAAATAAAAAAATAAAAAAAATAAAAGAATGTGTGCATGGAATAGATTGGAGAGAGCTGATAGATGTTTACTGAGAGCAAAAAAAAAAAAATGAAGATCTTTCTACCTAATGTCAAAAAAACAACAATCCATCATCATTCTTTGATAATATAATTAAACTAATTATAGAATAGTAACTCCTTAATCTGAAAATAATAGCTGAATAATCCCAAAGTAGAAGACTTCTCTAGAAATAAATACCCAAAAGTCAGGTAAATCAATGACAGGCTTGAGTCAAAAAGAGCAGTCACTGAGTGCACAATTTTTACATGAGGCTTGCTAGGACCTTCATGTACATGAAAGGCTTCCCCTCATCCCAAAAATATACAAGTCAGTATTATGATTGTATATTTCTAACATTTCACTCACGCAGGTACATTTAACATGGTCACAACGATTTATTTTAATGATTATCTCCCAAGACAGAATTGACTCAGAACATTTTTGTCTTTACAAATTGGAATGTGCACAGAGGTCTCACAACTGTTTGGCCCATCGTGCTTATTTGAATGTCATAATGAGGACGGCTAGTGCAGGTGCTGTGGTGTCTGAGTGATGTCAGATCGCAAGGCTGGACCACCACAATGTACTCACAGGACTGCCATCAGGGCCAGCAGAGCCTCTGTCTCCAAAGTCACCCGGAAAACCCTGGCCCAGGGAAAAAAGAAGAAATGCTATTAAAACCAAGATGGATAAAGAATTCATTTTTTTGGGTTTTCTGATAAGGAACTAATAGGAAATATTTCTTTCCTAACCTCTAAATTATAGTGCAACAAAAACTTGTATTTGTTTTGTATAATACTTCATTGATTTTGTTCAGTACAATATTTCTGCGTTTTACAAAAATTATTTTATATGCCAAATAACATATACAGAAAGTGAAGTTGGAGAAAATATACATTTGTTCGTCACTATATAAAGAGTCACCGAATGAGAGAAAACATAACAAAGATTTCTGCCTGACCAATCCGTTAGTTATCCCCGTGATTTCATGCCATTCCTAAACCCACATCACAAAGAATGAAATGGCTAATATTATTTAAGCATGTATTTAGCACATTTTCCATGTGTTAGGGCTTTAAACACTTTATTATATACATACTACTTCTTTTTATCTTCATAACAAGTCGAATCAATGAACAATCATATCCTCACTTTGCAGTTGAGAAAACTGAAGCACAGAGAGCTTAAGTCATTTGCACTCACCAGTCATGAGTGGGACTGAGATTTGAATGAAGGAAGTCTGAATGCAGAGTCAGTGCTCTTTCTCCTCATCTACACTGAATATTTTGGTTCATCATTTCAAGATATGATAAACATATAACAAATATCATTTAAGTACTATGTTATTGGGGAAAGCCATAATGCACAAAAATCCTGCAACCACAAAATGCAGTGACACTGAAAATCAAGTTTCCCAAACGCCTACTGAGGATTCTACACTGTAAAACTATGAAGGATAGTAAGTAACACACTTTCTTAATATAATATATATTCTTTTGTAAAATAACTCAATGACTCAGTTACTCTTACTTTATATACTAAAATTCTTCTCTAAAGATTTGCCACTAGATTTATCAACTTTAAAGCTCACTTTTTAAAAGCTACTTAGCAAAATGGTTTATAAGATTTATTATTAACATTTTAATAATATTCCTTTTTTAAATTTTTGTAAGACTAACAGAAATAAAAGTACATTATTAGAGTCTTCTAATCTCTTTATTTAGGCAGTTATTAAATACATATTTAATAGATTGCCAAAAACCACTGGTTCACTAGCACAAACATGAATGGGCAAAATTTAAAAGATAGTTTAGCAATGGAAAAAAAGGATGATGTTTCTAAGGCATAGTTAACTCATACTAGAAGCAGTTTTTCTTATTCTGTAATCAGAGGATAATGCAGAAACCATCTGTGTAGTCAAACATATTGTAGCCATACCCCCTTCAAAGTCAGTTGAAGTTCAGGCAGGCGTTTTGCTTTCATTGTCCTTGGAAGTCAAATTCTGTTGTCAACAAGTTCACATGTCTGCAATACATCACACTATCCAGTATGAGCTAATAAGGGTATTTCCAAGTATTTATGATGTACAGGTAATGGAAAAAGTGGAGGAAAATTCTATAATAAATCTGAAACATAACAGATGATTGATTTTTTAGATAGATCATAAGTAGGTTTTTCAAAATGTTCAGTGAAATAATAAAGACTGGGGTACATATTGCATGATTCCATTAATGTAAAATGTCCAGAACAGGCATATCCAGAGACATAGAAAACAGATTAATGGCTGCCTCAGGCTGGTGCTGCAGGGAGAATGGGGCAGTGACTGCTAATGGGCACAGGGTTTTTTTCTGGGTGAAGAAAATGTTCTAAAATTAGTGTGACAGATACACAATTTTGTCAGTATAATAATAACCACTGAACTGTACATTTTAAAAGGGTGAATTTTATGGTATGTGAATGAGATCTCAACAGTTTTTCTTAAAAAATGAAGACACAATCAGTCTGAACAAGGAGCAGAGAGGAACTACTGCAAACATCTTTGGGGACCCACTCAGGATTGCCTAGAAGATGTGCTATTTGGGACTGAGTGGCCCCATCCTCATCCAGTAGGAGGAGCTGCTCTCCAGTCCAGCTTTCCATAAAATTAGTGGTTTCTCCACGCCCTCCCGCCCCACCCCAGGAAGGGAAGGGGAGAGAACTATGATCAGTTCTTCACTTATGACAAAACCTGCACTAGCATAATAAATAATAAAATACTTATTAATTTCAACGTCCTATTCTGATAGTTCAACATTATAATAAATATTAGCTGTTCAACTTGACTTTGTCCCTGAAACAATTTAGTTAAACTGAGTAATACCTACTTTTAAATTTTTTATGTATTATTTCTCCTCTCACTTTACTACCCATTAAATATTTAAGTTCATTCTTAATTCTCTAGTCTAGACAGATCATTTGTTTTATTATTTTTTATCCTTCCTATATGTTGACCATTGTGTCATCAACTTCTGAAATAATTCCTATTAAATCTAGACATATTTTCCTGTTTAATGAAATATAGCACAGTTCATGCCACAAAAAGCAGCATTATATTTGGCTATATACTGGACATATACTTTCTTTTATTTTTTTAATATAATTTAATTTTATTATGTTATGTTAGTCACCATACAGTACACATTAGTTTTTGATGTAGTGTTCCATGATTCATTGCTTTCATATACTTTCTTTTAAAAAGCATCATGCCAATGTTTTATGTTGTTGAATAAGTCACGTGCTTGCTGTTTATCAGTTGTTATTTCATTTCTAGTAATTACATGCATGATTTTTTAAATGCAGGAGAGTTTCTGTATTCCTTTAATTAGGAGCCTAGTGGTTTGCAGCCACAAATCTCCATTGTAAAAAACTGATCTTAAAAGATTGGTTGTGAAACATGGAACAATAGTGACAAAACACTTTGCCTTTGAACTTAGAATACAAAAGATAGCTTCTACAGTTTCTCCATTTGAAAGAATTTGTTATAAAACAAAATACCAAATTTTCTCTCACATTTACCAGTAGAAAATTATAACCATTAATTTAAATCAAATTGTGCTTTCCTAGGAATGCCTTTACACTGCCAAAGGATTTAATAACCATTTTCCAGGGGTACCATCCATAGGGAAGCTTGAGTTTTTGCCTTTCTTGCCCAATTTGCCAATTTCATCAATGTAATAACTGTCTACTAATGGGCAAGCCAGAGTTGCACTGCTTCTTCTGTGTTGTGCATAATTTTCTTTCTTACATTTTAATCGTTTTGATGAGTCATAAAATTTTATCTTATGAAGAATATGACATTTCAGGGATTTCATTCAATCTCTTGCAGTCGTGAATAATGTTCTTGCTCACTTCCACTGTTGGATCAGTAAGAGTGGACAGACTTTAAGGTGACCTCCTATGATTCTGACCTCCTGCTATTCTTGCTTTTGTGTGACACCCACCCTGTGAGTGAGAGTGGGACTATGATTTGCTTATTCTAACAAACAGAATATAGCACAGGTGATGGGATGTCACTGATATGATTATGTTATACTATATAAGATTCCATCTCCCACATGACAGGGAACTGTGAGTGATTTCTAGGAAATGTGGACAGTCCATAGGACTTAAGGGTGGTCTATAGCCAAGAGCCAGCAAAAAGCCCAGGGCGTTTAATTCTACAGCCTTGAAAAAATGATGTCTTCTTACAACCTGAATGAAGCTGGAAGTGAACTCTTCAAGCCAAGCCTCCAGATGATCGTGCAGCCAGCTGACACTTACTCTGCCTGCAGCCTTGTGACCCTGAGCGGAAGACCCAGTTAAGTAGTACCTGGACTCCCGACCCAGGAGAACTGTGAGAAAATAAATGGGTGTTGTTGTAAGCCACTAAGTTTGTGGTATTTGTTATGCAGTGATAGAAAACTAATAAAATTGGTAATTAAATCTTTAGGTAGAGATTGTGTAAAGTCCTATTTGCAAATTTTACTAAGTGGTAATGTTTAATATAAAACTACTTACATTGTTTCTAGATATTAAAAATTTAAATAGATCACCTCTCTGAAGACTTTCTATGGATTTTTTTATTTTCTATTGCAAATTATAATTACTATCAATATTAGTTAAATTAAAATTTTATATTTACTTAAAATTTTTTAAATTTAATCTAATATCTATATTTTTAAAACTTCATCATTTTAGCATTTCATATTCATCTAATTGTTAATGCAAAACTCATGCTTCATGAATTTTGTGTTTATAGTTATGAAATGCAAATTTAGGAGTAATATAAATTGCTTAATAATGCAAAATATTTCAGTCTCTAGGTGCAGCTATTGAAAAGACTGCACTAGTTCTATTACCTCTGAAACCATAAATCATAACAGAAAAAGAAGGAAGAAAATAGAAGTCTGCATTATCGGGAAACCGTACTTCTTTGTACAGGATTCTATTGCGTTCATACTGAAAGGAGAATTAGAGAAGTTAATTAATTCATCTTTGCTCTCACCTAAGTGCTTCTACTTCCTGCCTAAATCTCACCACAATCTTGAGCAGTTTCTTCTCTAATTTTGGCAGTTGTACCACCTACAAAGCTTCATAGCATTCAGACATGAGATTATAGGCCACAGATATGGAGAAGAATTTCTCTGAGGCCTGAAGACATTAAATTGTGATAGCCAGTCTCAAAGATGGACCCCCATGATTCTCACTTTCTGATATTAATGCCTTTGTGTAGTCCCCTCCCATTTTGAATCATGGCCGGCCTATGTGACCAAAAGAATATACTTTGGAGGTTAGGTCATAAAAGGCACTACACCTTCTACCTTGCTCTCATGGACCACGTCATTCTGGTGCAAACCAACAACCATGTCCTGAAGACACTCTAGTTGCCACATGGAGAGGTCCCTATGGAGAGGAAATGAGGCCTTCCAGGAAACTAGCACCAAACTGGCTGGCCAGCAAGTGAGCCCCCTTAGAAGCAGATCCTCCAACACCAGTCAAGCTTTCAGATGACAGTAGTCTTTCCCAAAATCTTGACTGTGACCTCATGGGAAACCCTATGCTAGACCCACCCAAATAAAGCATTCCCAAGTTCCCAACACACAGAAACTCTGAAAAATAATATATATTTATTGTCATTTTAAGCCACTATCTTGGAGTAACTTGTTATATAGCAATAGATAACAGCAACAAGAGTGGTTGTCTAGGATTACAGGTCATATTATACCAATGCCAACTGCTGGATCCTGAGCGACAGGGCACTCATGTGTTTTGTTTTTGTTTTGTTTTATTTTTAATACATTTATTTATTTGTGATGTACAGAGTCCTCAAAAGTATAGCACCCAGATCAAGTTTCTCTCTTGCCTGGGTCTAAAAAGGGTACTGTTAATCAGACATGGTAGTTATCAAACACTAAGAACTATTTTAGACTTTGTATGCCTGAATATATGAGTGGTATTAATATTTTAGAGCACAGTTACTAAACTTGGTAGTATATCTAAATATCTTGAAACAGTGGAAAACTTACTGCTTAGGGAGTCTAGTAAAATCATTTTCCTAGTTCGACAAAGAAATTAGAAAAATACTGCATATAAAATAATTAGGAAAGTATGAGGACCAAAATAACTATAAAATGCTAATGACTACATTTACGGAATTTGAAAAAATAAAAGCAATGCAAAATTTTTCTGTTAAAGGCCACAGTTAACTGTGAACATACTTTGTTCTTTTCAGAGAACAGTGGTTTGGAAACAACATCAATCTAAAGTAGAGATAAATAAGAATTATCATAAAAGACATATACACTAAATAAGCATTACCAACAAAAACAGGAATTCAACTTTTTGTAAGACTAAGCAATGAAAAGAGAAGATCAGACTAACTTGTCTAGGGTTAGAAACACTAAAATAAAACCTGATAGTTGCTTCTACACCTTTTACACATGAATACATATTACCACGAAACTAATATTTTTAAATCCTTCAAAAATAAAGTACAATATCTATAGGAAAAGGCTAGAGTGTGAAGTATTCTGTGAAGATTCATTCAGTCTCTTCCCCTTTCTTTTCCTCACAGGTAGGACAATTTGATCCATATTTTAAGGGTCAACCATTTTCTTGTTGGTTGAAACTAATTTTAAACTTAGGTAGGAATTTAAGGAGCTCTAGCCCAATTCTCAGAGACTTAGCATCAAGTCAGGCTTACTGTTTACCTAGTTATGATCTGGGCCTCAGTTCTCAGATTCAAATTCCTGCTTTGTTCTTAAAGACTGGTTACCATCTTGTACTCCAGTTGTGGGAATTGCAATCTGCCTTATTCTTGTGTCCATGAAGCAGTTTTGGTATACATGTTCAATCCTCGATCATAAGGGCCCCAAATTTATTCTTGCCATTTTCCCACACAGGGAATACAGTCCCTGAATTCAAGCCAAGTCTTATGGCCATATCTGCACTCACATTCCTGACTTTGATAACCTACAAGTCTCTGAATTTTCTCTTATGTTATCTGCCCTGAAAATAACTGCCTGCCTCAATTTCCACCTGTTAGTGTTATATCTCTATGAAATCATGCTCTGCCTGGACTTCCTCCAAATTATCAGCTGTAGTTCACTGGGTGTCTTTCTTCTCTATCTCTCCCAACCTGGAAGGTAGGTTTAATTCAAAGTCCTGGCCTATTTCATATGTCTTGTCAAGCTATAGGTAAGCAAAATATAGTCACTACAGACTACAACCAGTAAGTAAAAATCAGAAAATACATTTTTTCTGAAAGAGACAGAATCACTTAAAAATTAATAACATTTTTTTCCAGAATGCTCTAGCAACAGTAGTACTTTCTCCATAATCATATTAACTATGACTTTTTCTTCGAACAAAGAAAACACAGTCTCCAAATTCTTGATAAAATGTATGTATCTGAGACACTATTATGCAATACGTAGTTAAGACTGTCTTGGGCTAAGGATAGAAGCTAATAACAGATGTCCAACAGAAGGATTTTATATTCTGAAATTCTAACACTGGAGTTAGAAGCCAAAATACAGTTTACTTTAAATAGATTCTTCTAACAGAAAGATGTATGAGAAAAGAGGAGGAGACACTCCTTTCTATAGTTAGAAAAGTAAACATCTCTGAAGTGCAGGTGCCTTAAGGGTGTTATTTTGTCTGCCATTCTAAGGCTATGATATTTTGATTTGCATCAGAAGAAAACTGAGTATAATTTTTCTTTGTCAAACTTTAATGTAATATGATTTGATTATTTATAATCTACTCCTATCAGATCTGAAAAACTCCTTCAAAATCCTCTATACTGGCGACAGTCATGCGCACGCGAACTGCAGGCTCCGAGATGGAAACCCGGTGTGCCGGGGTCGCGCCGGTGAACTGCAGCCCCCGGGGTGGAAACCCCAAGCGGCGGAGTTGCCCGCACGCGAACTGGGAGCGGCTGGCGGTTTTAGAAGCACAAAGAGCCAAGACGTGCCCCGACCTGGAGGTAGGACTGGGAGCGCTGCGGAGGGGCGCACAACCCAGGCCACTGCAGTTTATAGCAGCACGGACAGAAACGGAGACGGTGTGGCCTGGAGAGCTCACTGAAGAACAGACTGCGGTCCCTCTGCTCTGAGGCAGAGGGTTGGAAACGGTCTCTTCTGCTCTGACTGGCGGAGGAGACGCGGAAAGCCGCCAGGGAAAGGTGCCAGAGAACAAAAGCCCGAAAAACTGATTCCCGCTGAGCCCATCCCCACCACAGGGGTGCAGGGCAACTCCACCCAAACAGGGTTCCTGAGTAACAGCGCGGCAGGCCCCTCCCGCAGAAGACAGTCTGGGAAAACAAGAGGCCAGCAATCCTAAGGTCCCAAGAAAACAGCTGCATCTTGCTTGGGTTCTGGTCAATAATTTGGACTCTATACATTCCCTCAAACACCCATCAACAGAATGACTAGGAGGAGGAGCCCCCACAACAGAAAAGACTCAGAGATTATGACTTATGCTGCCAATTCACTAATGGATGCAAGATGTCGGAGATGGAATTCAGGCTAGCAATTGTGAAGACAATGGCTAGAATGGAGAAATCAATTAATGGCAACATAGAGTCTCTAAGGGCAGAAATAAAAGGTGAATTGGCAGAACTTAAAAATGCTATCAATGAGATCCAATCCAATCTAGATAATCTAACAGCTAGGGTAATTGAGAAAGAAGAGAGAATAAGCGATCTGGAAGACAGTATAATAGATAAAAAGGGAAAAGAGGAGGCCAGGGAAAAACAACTCAGAATCCATGAAAATAGAATCAGAGAAATAAGTGACACCATGAAGTGTTCCAATGTCAGAATAATTGGAATCCCGGAGGGAGTGGAGAGAGAGAGAGGGCTAGAAGATGTATTTGAGCAAATCGTAGCTGAGAACTTCCCTAATCTGGGGAATGAAACAAACATTCGAGTCCTGGAGGCAGAGAGGACCCCTCCTAAGATCAAGGAAAACAGGCCAACACCCCGGCATGTAATAGTAAAACTTGCAAATCTTAGAACCAAGGAAACCATCTTAAGGGCAGTTAGGGGGAAGAGATTCCTTACGTACAGAGGGAGGAACATCAGAATAACGTCAGACCTATCCACAGAGACCTGGCAAGCCAGAAAGGCCTAGCAAGACATATTCAGAGTACTAAATGAGAAGAACATGCAGCCAAGAATACTTTATCCAGCAAGGCTTTCATTTAGAATGGATGGAGAGATGCAGAGCTTCCACGACCGGCAGAAGTTGAAAGAATATGTGACCACTAAGCCGGCCCTGCAAGAAATATTAAGGGAGGTTCTATAAAAGGAGAAAGACCCCAAGAGTGATCTACAACAGAAATTTACAGAGACAATCTATAAAAACAACGTCTTCACAGGCAACATGATGACAATTAATTCATATCTTTCAATAACCACTCTCAACGTGAATGGTCTAAATGCTCCCATAAAATGGAACAGGGTTGCAGATTGGATAAAAAGACAGGACCCATCCATATGCTGTCTACAAGAGACTCATTTTGAACCTAAAGATACATCCAGACTGAAAGTAAAGGGATGGAGATCCATCTTCCATGCCAGGGGACCTCAAAAGAAAGCTGGGGTAGCAATTCTTATATCAGACAAATTAGATTTTAAACTAAAGTCTGTAATAAGAGACACAGAAGGACACTATATCATTCTTAAAGGGTCTATCCAACAAGAAGATCTAACAATTGTAAATATCTATGTCCCCAACATGGGAGCAGCCATACACATAAGCCAATTGTTAACCAAAATAAAGAGTCATATTGATAACAATACATTAATTGTAGGAGACCTCAATACTCCACTCTCAGCAATGGACAGATCATCTAAGCAGAAAATCAACAAGGAAACAAGAGCTTTGAATGATACATTGGACCAGATGGACCTCATAGATGATTTACAGAACATTCCACCCTAAAACAACAAAATACTCATTCTTCTCGAGCGCACATGGAACTTTCTCCAGAATAGACCATATACTGGGTCACAAATCAGGTCTCAACCGATACCAAAAGATTGAGATTATTCCCTGCATATTCTCAGACCACAATGCTCTAAAACTGGAACTCAATCACAAGAAAAAATTTGGCAGAAATTCAAACACTTGGAAGCTAAAGACCACTCTGCTCAAGAATGTTTGGGTCAACCAAGAAATCAAAGAAGAACTTAAACAATTCATGGAAATCAATGAGAACGAAAACACATGGGTCCAAAACCTATGGGATACTGCAAAGGCGGTCCTAAGGGGGAAATACATAGCCATCCAAGCCTCACTCAAAAAAACAGAAAAATCCCGAATTCACCAACTAACTCTACACCTTAAAGAACTAGAGAAAAAGCAACAAATGACGCCTAAGCCACGCATTAGAAGAGAAATAATTAAAATTAGAGCAGAAATCAATGAATTAGAAACCAGAAACACAGTAGATCAGATAAACGAAACTAGAAGTTGGTTCTTTGAAAGAATTAATAAGATTGATAAACCACTGGCCAGACTTATCCAAAAGAAAAGAGAAAGGACCCAAATTAATAAAATTATGAATGAAAGGGGAGAGATCACGACTAACACCAAGGAAATAGAAACAATTACTAGAAATTATTATCAACAACTATATGCCAATAAACTGAGCAATCTGGATGAAATGGAGGCCTTCCTGGAAACCTATAAGCTGCCAAGACTGGAACAGGAAGAAATTGACAACCTGAATAGGCCAATAACCAGTAACGAGATTGAAGCAGTGATCAAAAACCTCCCAAAACACAAGAGTCCAGGGCCTGATGGATTCCCTGGGGAATTCTACCAAACAATCAAAGAAGAAATAATACCTATTCTACTGAAGCTGTTTCAAAAAATAGAAACAGAAGGAAAACGTCCAAACTCATTCTATGAGGCCAGCATTACCTTAATCCCCAAACCAGGCAAAGACCCCATCAAAAAAGGAGAATTTCAGACCGATATCCCTGATGAATATGGATTCAAAATCCTCAACAAAATCCTAGCTAATAGGATCCAACAATACATTAAAAGGATCATCCACCACGACCAAGTGGGATTTATTCCTGGGCTGCAAGTTTGGTTCAACATTCACAAATCAATCAATGTGATAGAACACATTAATAAGAGGAGGGAGAAGAACCACATGGTCCTCTCAATTGATGCAGAAAAAGCATTTGACAAAATACAACATCCTTTCCTGATTAAAACTCTCCAGAGTATAGGGATAGAGGGAACATTCCTCAAGCTCATAAAATCCATCTATGAAAAACCCACAGCGAATATCATTCTCAATGGGGAAAAGCTGAGAGCCTTTCCCTTAAGATCAGGAACACGTCATGGGTGCCCACTCTCACCGCTGTTGTTCAACATAGTACTAGAAGTCCTAGCAACAGCAATCAGACAACAAAAATAAATAAAAGATATTCAAATTGGCAAAGAAGTAGTCAAACTCTCTCTTTTTGCAGACGACATGATACTTTATGTGGAAAACCCAAAAGACTCCACCCCCAAATTACTAGAACTCATACGGCAATTCAGTAATGTGGCAGGATACAAAATCAATGCACAGAAATCAGTTGCTTTCTTATACACTAACAACGCAACTGTAGAAAGAGAAATTAAAGAAACGATTCCATTTACAATAGCACCAAAAACCATAAGATACCTCAGAATAAACCTAACCAAAGAGATAAAGGATCTATACTCTAGGAACTACAAAACACTCATGAAAGAAATTGAAGAAGACACAAAAAGATGGAAAAATATTCCATGCTCATGGATCGGAAGAATAAACATTGTTAAAATGTCTATGCTACCCAGAGCAATTTATACCTTCAGTGCCATCCCGATCAAAATTCCAATGACATTTTTCAAAGTGCTGGAACAAACAATCCTAAAATTTGTATGGAATCAGAAAAGACCCCGAATCGCCAAGGAGATGTTGAAAAAGAAAAACAAAGCTGGGGGCATCACGTTGCCCGATTTCAAGCTATATTACAAAGCAGTGATCACCAAGACAGCATGGTACTGGCACAAAAACAGACATACAGACCAATGGAACAGAATAGAGAACCCAGATATGGACCCTCAACTCTATGGTCAAATAATCTTTGACAAAGCAGGAAAAAACATGCAATGGAAAAAAGACAGTCTCTTCAATAAATGGTGCTGGGAAAATTGGACAGCCACATGCAGAAGAATGAAACTCGACCATTCTCTAACACCACTCACAAAGATAAACTCAAAGTGGATAAAAGACCTCAATGTGAGACAGGAATCCATCAAAATCCTAGAGGAGAACATAGGCAGCAACCTCTTTGACATCGGCCACAGCAACTTCTTCCAAGATACATCTCCAAAAGCTTGTGAAACAAAAGCAAATATGAACTTTTGGGACTTCATCAAGATAAAAAGCTTCTGCACAGCAAAGGAAACAGTCAACAAAACAAAGAGGCAACCCACAGAATGGGAGAAGATATTTGCAAATGACACTACAGATAAAGGGCTGGTATCCAAGATCTATAAAGAACTTCTCAAACTCAACACCCAAAAAACAAATAATCAAGTCAAAAAGTGGGCAGAAGAGATGAACAGACACTTCTCTGAAGAAGACATACAAATGGCTAACAGACACATGAAAAAATGTTCATCATCATTAGCCATCAGGGAAATCCAAATCAAAACCACACTGAGATACCACCTTACACTAGTTAGAATGGCCAAAATGGACAGGGAAAGAAACAACGAATGTTGGAGAGGTTGTGGAGAAAGGGGACCCCTCTTACACTGTTGGTGGGAATGCAAGTTGATAACAGCCACTTTGGAAAACAGTGTGGAGATTCCTCAAAAATTTAGAAA
Organism: Mirounga angustirostris; assembly: GCF_029215605.1. Classification (NCBI taxonomy): domain Eukaryota; kingdom Metazoa; phylum Chordata; class Mammalia; order Carnivora; family Phocidae; genus Mirounga; species Mirounga angustirostris. Next base: position 118,989,958 of record NW_026991712.1, on the reverse strand, counting down.
TAGAGCTACCCTATGACCCAGCAATTGCACTACTGGGTATTTACCCCAAAGACACAGATGTATTGAAAAAAAGGGCCATATGCACCCCAATGTTCATAGCAGCAATGTCCGCAATAGCCAAACTGTGGAAAGAGCTGAGATGCCCTTCAACAGATGAATGGATAAAGAAGATGTGGTCCATATATACAATGGAATATTACTCAGCCATCAGAAAAGATGAATACCCAACTTTTACATCAACATGGATGGGACTGGAGGAGATTATGCTAAGTGAAATAAGTCAAGCAGAGAAAGTCAATTATCATATGGTTTCACTTATTTGTGGAACATAAGGAATAGCATGGAAGACATTAGGAGAAGGAAGGGAAAAATGGGGGGGGGGATTTGGAGGGAGAGATGAACCATGAGAGACTATGGACCTGAGAAACAAACAGGGTTCTAGAGGGGAGGGGGGAGGGGGGATTGGTTAGCCCAGTGATGGGTATTAAGGAGGGCACGTACTGCATGGAGCACTGGGTGTTACACGAAAACAATGGATCGTGGATCACTACATCAAAAACTAATGATGTATTGTATGGTGACTAACATAACATAATAAAATTAAAAACTACAAAAAAAAAAAGGGCACATACTGCATGGAGCACTGGGTGTTATACACAAACAATGAATCATGGAACACTACATCAGAAACTAATGAGGTAATGTATGGTGATTAACATAACATAATAAATAAATAAATAAATAAATTAGATATTAAAAAAACACTTCTACTCTTTGTAAAAAAAAAAAAAAAACCTCTATACTTTGACAACAATTTTCTAGGCATTGTTGAGAGTAAATTCCAGCTCCAATTTCATTTTTATCTTAAATCCCGACAAGTCAGTTCTGGCATAAATATTTTAGATCTGTGGAGTCATATAAATTTGCATAACCTACTTAGTACAACAAAGAGACTACTGATTAAATCAATCCGGGAGCCATGTAAAATGCTTTTTTTTTTTTAGCAACTGTAGAATTTCCTGACTGTGGCACTCAAGAATGAAGTTTGAAAACTTTGCATTAAAAAAAAGCTGCTTACAATTAGGTAATACGTATAAAATCTGATGTTAACAAATATATATGAAACCGCTCTCTGCCTTCTCTCTCTTTCTTTAATAGCATTCTTCTTTTCTATTATATATCAGTGGATGACTTATGCTTTTAAAGAATCTGGCTCATCAGATATGTTCCAAGAAGTTTTTCAAATAAAGACAGTAAAGCATATAAAATAGAATGGTAGTTCTATGGTATTTAAAAGAGTCCTGGCCAATAAAGATTGTCTACTACCTTGTTTTTATCAGAGATCTCTTGAGAAAGAAATTGAGATCAATTCAAGCTACCCAGAGACAGCAAAAAGAATGGACGAATAGCACTTAGAGCCCCATGTCTCTTCTCTAATATTAACTGACAGTAAGGATTTTGATCCGATTATAATATGTAGGGAGTGAAAGAGGGGAGGAAATAAAGAGGTAAGAACTATAATATCTCAATGCCCAAAAGCATGAGTACATAAATATTTACTAATATGTAACTGACTACATGAGGTCTTTAAAAATAATTGTAATGATAATTAGTAAATACCTTATCCTAAAATCTTGAAGTCAAAAATAGCTTATAGTACAGGGAAGAAAAAATTCTGAAATGCCAACAATGTAAGACCAAAGAACAAATAAATTTGTTAATATAACTACTTTTATATACTCTGATCCTAAAATATACCAAGTTTCCAATAAAACCAGTTTTCTTACTTTTCCTGGTTGAAAAAATAAAAACACATTGTGTTATAAATATCAAATCAATCTGTAAACACTGAATAAATACAACGTTTTATTTTGGGGAAAAGTTTCTGGGAAGTAAGATTTAAAATGAAATAACTTTTAACCCAAACATTAAATTTAAAAATAGCAGTATAAGACTAAATACTAAATAACTCTTGAACAACCAAAATAATATGCTATTTTGAAATGTTTCCATTTTCAAAAGAGTTCATATAATATTTATACTATTTAGGAGAAGATATCTCTTACTTGTAGGCCTATCATTTTATTAAAAAAAATACAGAAATCACTAAGGAGGCTGGTTCACAACAACTTAATTCCATACTTAGTGTTTATTCAGGAAAATAAGTGATGATTTGGCCAGCAGTGTGAGTGTATGATTGATAGCAACAATTTCAGAACCGAACAATTTTGAACAGGATTTTTACTACTCCTCTATGTTTCTGCACTATATGTACATAGCATATGATGTCTATATATATAAGAGAGAGACATAGATATTAATATTTTGGTAAACTTCATATCAAACACACAGCTTTAGTACACAGATTAGAAACCAACTCAATAGCTCATCTTGATTAATATTTAGAAAGGCCTGAACTTGGATTTTTGAAGTTTTCTATGTCAATTTTGACTGTCAAAGTGTTTCATACATACATAATACAGAAAGTGAAGTAATTTATTTTACCAGCTTCCGGCCTTAATTCCAGAGACTTTAAAAACCTGTGTAAAATATTAGATAAAACTGGGGCGCCTGGGTGGCTCAGTCGTTAAGTGTCTGCCTTCGGCTCAGGTCATGATCCCAGGGTCCTGGGATCGAGCCCCGCATCAGGCTCCCCGCTCCGCGGGAAGCCTGCTTCTCCCTCTCCCACTCCCCCTGCTTGTGTTCCCTCTCTCGCTGTGTCTCTCTCTCTGTGTCAAATAAATAAAATCTTTAAAAATAAATAAATAAATAAAAATAAAATAAAATATTAGATAAAACTTAAGGAGTTATCTAAAAAAGAATTATTAATTTTCTACAAATTACATTATAAAAATTACTTCAAACTGAATCATATTCTATGTTTGTAAGACTGCATACTTCTATCTACCTAAAATTTGAGGAAATGAGCTAATTTAACACACAGAAAGAATAATCAGATTAATTAAAGGGGAGTGATGATTATAATAAAGTACATCTAATAACATTCATACTAATGATAGTAAATGAAATAACATGGAATCCACATAGCAGTACCCTAATAAAGCATGAATCCACACTTCTAAATATCTCTGAAGTCAGCTGAAAATTGGAAGTAACAGTCTTTGACATATGTATAGCCAAAAGTTTCTTAGATACAAGTACTTTTAGATTTCAGTATTTCCATGGTTTCTGTTATATTCTTTCAGATATTATAGGTTTTGTCCTCTTCTTTATGGTAGGCTGAAATGCTTTAGTTCTGCCTCTGTATTTGAATATCTACTTCATATATAATAACAAATACTATACATAATTTAATAAATTGCCAAGAAAAAAATGGCCAAATTTGTATTCCACACACCTAATATTTTCTACATCAGAGAGTGGATAACTCATCAAAAGATATTTTCCTTTTACTGTTATTAAAACAGTAATAAGTAACCATTCTTCTCAGGGAATTTTAATCATCTAAATTGAAATACAAGTGTCCCATAATGCATAATATCCCATGCTAATATGGTTTGCCCTTACTTAATGCCAAAGCTATTTGAAGATGATTTTACTTATAATAAACAGAACATAGGGGAGCATTTATACATAAGATACTATTCTAGAACAGTGTCTGAGGTCAGCCTTGGCATAATTTGACTTGTGGCTGTAACTGTATCTTACTTTAAGTACTGTGATTTCCTCATAAACATGGCCAAATCATTTTGTGGTAAAAACAAAAGTACATATAACATACATGACATATTATAGCACCAGATTTTCTACTATAAACACTATTTAGGAAAAATGAGGTACATATGTTTTTCAAATATAATCTTCCCAAGGATCTAAGTCTGTGAGAAGGGCATATGTTTTTAAAGCAATAAAACTTTACAAATTTTGTAAAGAACAGAGTAATCAACCCAGTAATCATTCTATCCATTATTTTTTCCACAGTTTTCTTGAACTCCTCTTTTGAATGCAATAACATCTGTTGGATAATTTTATAATTCTCTAGGGAGCAAAAAACCAGAAGTTATCTATAAATTTCCATGGATAATTTGAGTTCATGATGGAGCAGGAAACTGGAAATCACCTATACATTTCCAAGATAAAGTTAATATCTATATAAAACCAGCCATATTGCTAAATGAAGCTGGTAGCTATGTAAGTGATATATCACAGGGGCTTTGGGAAAATGCTCTATTTTTTCAACAATCCCTAAAATTCCACCATTGTAGATTATTTATTTTGTCTTAAACTACACTTAAAATATAATTACTAATGGGTAAAGTAACAGTTGAAGCATTAGAAATAATTTATATAATACCATAAATAACTTTATTATTCTTTTACTGATGTCATACTTTGATAGGAGGAGGATGGAAAAAAATAAAGACGAAGAATGGAGAAGACAAGAGTAAAAAAGATAAATTTCACCTACTGTCAATTTTGAGACAGCCCACATCTGCATATTTAAATTAGATATTTGAACATGATAATTAGAGAGCTATTCTATTGGGGTGTGTGAATGAGGGCTTAAACAAAAAGAAGTTACATAACATTTTGCAGTATAAGAAGTGTAATCAAATGAGATGGCATGCAAAATATTTATCAGAGTGCATAAGAATTAAAAATGCAGGTGGTGATGGTGGCAGTTTCTGTGGTTAGAAATGCTAGAAGATTAGCTTTAAAGTTGAATATAAATGTAAGAAAACAAAATGGTTGGCTTATTTTTAATTTCTTGACAGTTTGGTAAACTTATCTTAATAAACTGAAATTTTTAAAGTGAAACTTTAAAATAATTTTATCACATTTTGGCCAACTGTCATGAAAACATGAATCATGCAATTGTAAGCAGTGTGAGTCACAGAGAGCAGAAATACTGAGTAAGGAAAAGGATCCTGGATTTATATGCAGAGGAGCTGAGATCAATTCTTGATTTTACCACCATTACCCATGGAATTCAGAGCAAATCTCTAAACGTCACTGAGCCTCATTCTCCTCAATTATGTAACAGTGATATTAATACCTATTCTAATCTACCTTCAAGAAATACTGCAAAGCGCAAGAATAAAATGCTTTAAAAGGACATGAATATTCTGGTGAGGTTTGTAATCTTTTACAATTATCATCAAGGTTTTATTTACATACACCAACATTTTAGAAAAGCTGTTATGAAAAACCCAATTTCCTTCCTTATAGATTAGAAAACAAAGGGGTGCCTGGGTGGCTCAGTCGTTAAGCGTCTGCCTTCGGCTCAGGTCATGATCCCAGGATTCTGGGATCGAGTCCCACATCGGGCTCCCTGCTCGGCGGGAAGCCGGCTTCTCCCTCTCCCACTCCCCCTGCTTATGTTCCCTCTCTTGCTGTGTCTCTCTGTCAAATAAATAAATAAAATCTTAAAAAAAAAAAAAAGAAAGAAAACACAGTGCAGCACAAAAAGTGCTACCCTAATAAAGACCTGTGGGTAGCAGTAAACACAACACAAGGGACAAGGAGGTGGCTAGGTAGCTTTACTAACTCAGCCAGGATAACAGGGGGATGCTTCCCTGAACCACAGTTTTCTCATTAGTTAAATGATGGGGGCATGGGTTGATGTCAAAATTTCTACCCATCTCTGAAATTATTATATTATCTGGCAAAATTCACTTTCCTTGATTTTCTTAAATCTGAAAATATAAGAAGCTGTAGTGAACTAATTTTTGAGCTAATATCTGAAGCAGGCATTTTTAAAACCAGTAAAACATGAGGGTGAATAGTGCTATCATTAGTGTTTTAAATGTTCATGTATTTTCTCTGACATTTTAGTTCCTTGTCGTAGAGATAAAGGTCCTTTACACTGGTCTGTTAAATGGTTTAGGAGCATTAAATTTCATTATTTTTTAATCTAAGATTTCCTTCACAATCTCAGGTATTATTTGATAGACTGTTAAGGTAGCAAAAATTAAATTCTGTTGAATGAGATAAATTGTAGGCAACAAGAACAAACTACATTTATATTTGTATAGGTGAGAAATATGCACATAATCAGATTATATTTCTCAGAACTGAACCTCAAAAGACAAAAGTTGAATTACCTGTCTTCCCTTAAGACCCCTCTTTCCCCGGATCCCAGGAACACCCTAGAATATATAAAAGTCAAAAATAAATATTTGTTGAAAAAAATGAATGAGTTAGATATTACAGATCTTTTTTTTCTCAAACATCAATTAATGAAGTATGACGAAGAGAAAAATGAATTGTTCTTTAAGCTGGTATGACATTCAGAAAAGCTTCAATATATTAATTTAACTGAAGTGTCTCCTTTTCTTCTTCATAACAGCATCTTGATTTTATTCTGGAATGTATCCTATCTGTACTTTAAAATGGGATCCTGACATTCCCCATAGTTATCTGTCCAGAGGTAGGCATACAACCAAAGCTGGCACAACCAGATAAACAGGAAGGTCTTACTTTTCCAAAACCTAAGGGACAATCACCTCATCTCTGTCTCCCTATCTCTCTGGCTGGACATAAATGAAAAGCACAGTTAGCTCTTGCACGGCAATTCAGCAGTTATATGGGAAACCTGCCTTAGTGTAAAGCCAACATTAGGCAAGGCAAAGCAGAAAGATGATATCACCGTGCTCAAGATCATATTGTGCCTAACTCCCACCTAACCTATAGATTTCTGGTCATGTAGGAAGCAGTAGGGCATAATACGTAAACACGCAAGCATTGGAGCCGAACATGTGTTCAAATCCTAGCTCTGCTCTTATTACCTGTATATAGTCTTAGATAAGTCTTTCTCTCTGTATGCCTCAAATTTTTTCATCTACAGTGAGAATAATAATAATAGTACCTATCTTACTGGGTTTTGTGAGCACTAAAGGAGTTAATTCATATAAAGTATTTGCATAATGCCTTGCATATATATAACCATTCAGTAAACTGTTTGCTATTATCATTACCATCATTATTAAAAATTTCCTCATTTTTAAGCCCGTTTGAGTTGGGGTTTTCTGTTACTGACAGTCCAAAATATCCTCACTGATATAATCATGTTGAGACTTAGAATCACTTAGAAGCCTTAGAGACTAAGATATCTGCCAGAACTATGTAGCTTGGGATTTATAGTACATACAGATAAATTAGAAGATATCATTAATTGAAGTAATCCATCCACTTTCAGTTCAACAGTGTTTGATAAATACTTATCTAAGGTCTCATTTCATTAAGACTTTATATATTTTTACATAATATAGCCAACCATTTTTTCAAAAAATAAGGTAATTATTTTTTATAACTTCAGTAGCTCTACAAAATCTCTGCAGGAAACCCAAGGATAATACAGACAAAATTATATAAGCACTTTGTCATATAGATATATATACACAGATGTACATTACTGACTCCCAGGAAGGAATTTTTCTATTTGTTTTCAGGAATGATTAGCATTATATACTCTTTTTGTCTGCTCTTCTCTACTCTTCTTCTTTACTCTCTTCTCTACACATACACAGTTTATAACATAATAACAACACCCAGTTAGCTATATTATTCATAGTTTTTTTATTATTCATAGTTATAATGAAAAATTTGAAGTAGCCAAATAATATTAGGACATGTTATCCATGATAGTCATAATATCACAAAATTGTCTTATATTTATGATTTGAGACAGGTGTTAATATTTTCACACAGACTGGTCAAAACTAGTGAGCATGATTACAGGCAGTGTGCCTAATGTTGGTCAGTGATGGGATCCTTAAATTCAAGTTGATATCATTTTGCAAGAATATATAATTTTGCTTTATTTATTACATTACTAACTAGAAATAAGGTCAGGGAAGTATTATATCATGAGCAGCAGAGTAACAACAATGTAAACTGTATATACTCCTTTGGTCAATGAGAAGCAGTTCAATTCTTTGCATGAATAGACTGGAAACATGATCTATAAATGTGCTGTATCACATGGCAATTAAGTAGCTTAGTTGTGGGATCACACTGAAGATATTTCTGCAAGTGAAAGAAATGACGTATATTCACCAAGGGAAAATCTTCACCTCATCTCAACAAAGAAGACTGGACATTTTGATTGTCACTGCAGCACATTTAAACTCTGAATATTTCTCCTCTGTCAGGAAATTCACAAGTGATTACAGGAAAATGTGATATAATTCATTCAAACTATATATTTGAAAAATTCATCCAGCAAAGAATAATCAGGTTTACTTTCACTTGCAAAAACCAGTTTCTAGAAATGAAAACTCTGGCTTGAATAGCACACCTATAATAATAGTATTGAATGCTAAATTCTGAATATGATTCTCTATTTTCAAACCTAATATTGTTCAGTTCTATTTTTTCAATGAATACTGACAGTAAAATGAAAGAATACAAATAGAAACCAATGAACTGCATACAACACTGACAACTAGACACAATGGAGTTGGAATGCCAGAACTCTGTACCTATCTTGATTAACTGTTTTAAGACAACAACCATTTGCAAAGATTCTATCTTTATTCACAAGTACCTTCCTTTATTCACAGTAGGTATCTGTCTCATACCTACATTTATGAACAGCTATCTTCCATTATTAAACAAAAAATATATCTTCTGAGGCTTAATTATTTACTGTATGTTATACTATAAAATATAAGACCTGTCAAGAGCTTATGCTTAAAGATTAATGAATTATAAAATACAATTTTCATAATTAGACAGTTTAATATTTCAACTTGTGTTTTTTAAAAATTGAATTTAAAATAGCTAACCATATATATTTGTATCACCTTACTTCCTTAAAACAAAATTCAGTAAAATTCCAGAGAGTCTAATTATATTTCTGGTAGGTGATTTTTCTTAAAGCCGGCATGCTTCACTCCATAAGATTACCTGCCTGATATGTGAGCTTATAAACTCTGTTGTACTATTATAAGCATATCACTTTAGAAATAATATTTGAAGGAAATGGACTTACTCTTTCTCCTTCAGGTCCCAGTTGTCCCACTTCTCCAGGAGAGCCAATAAAACCCTTAGAGTAAGCAAATAATCTTTATATTATTTCATGTGAATACTTACCCTGCAAGTAATTCCAAATAGAGATCATAAATTTGTTCATAATAATATGAAACTCTAAGGCATAACAGAATAAATAACTTCGTGCCCTTGCTTTATCACCTCCTTCCAGAAGTTACAGATCAATCTTTTCATTAAAAAAAAAAAAAAAAGTAGGGAACATAACTTAAGACACAGTGACCAATGAAAATCAAGACCAAATCCTTTTCTTTGTTGAATTTTATAGTGGGAAGAAAATATATAATTAACTAAAATGTAAGGCAGAATGGAAGTACCAAAAATACTTAGTACAGAGGAAGAAGAGATTCATTCCAACGTGGCAGAAGGTAAAGGCAATAAAAAAACACTTCAAAAGAGACTGGCACTTGAGATAGGCATACAGAGTAGATAAAATCCTGACAAACAGAGGATGGAGAAAGGAAACTCCAAGCAGAAGAATTATAGGAAGTGGAAACAAAGAACTTCAGGAAGTGTCTGTAAATAGTAACGGATAACATTATACCTGTAAGATGCTTTGGAGAAGAGCAAAGATCCATTGTATCCTAAAGAAGATTCCAACTGGTCTGACAATAAGGGGTATATATAAATAACAATGCAATGTACTTTATCCTAACATACTTTAGTTATATCTCTGTGGCAAATAAAAATCTCTTCATCAATTTAAAAGATAAAGTGTATGATAGTTTGGAGACTAGATTAAGGAGACCTTTAAATTTCAAGCTAAGAATTTTAGACTTTATATTTTAGACAACTGGAAGCTACTGCCTTTACGGGATTGTAGTAGTGCCCTGAGGTTAGGTTGTATTTCTAAAACATTAATCTACTGACAGGATATAGAATACATATGAGATAAGAAATAATGAATATAGGAAAACCTGTTAGAAGGCTCTTTCAATGGTCCAAATTTGAAGTAATATGAGCCTGGATCATTGATTCAAAAAACATTACTTAAGTGCCCACCATGTGGAATACCATAAAAAAAATAAAATAAAATAAAAAAAGAAATCTTGCCATTTGCAACGATGTGGATGGAACTAAAGGGTATTATGCTAAGCAAAATAAGTCAATCAGAGAAAGACAATTATCATATGATCTCACTCATATATGGAATTTAAGAAATAAAACAGGGGATCATAGCGGAAGGCAGAGAAAAATAAAACAAAATGAAATCAGAGAGGGAGACAAACCACAAGAGACTCTTAATCATAGGAAACAAACTGAGGGTTGCTGGAGGGGAGGTGGGTCGGGGAATAGGGTAACTGGGTGATGGACATTAAGGAGGGCACGTGATGTAATGGGCACGGGGCATTATATAAGACTGATGAATCACTGAACTCTACCTTCAAAACTAATAATACACTAAATGTTAATTAATTGAATTTAAATTTAAAAAATAAAGAAAATCCATTCACATGTGTAAAAGAAAAACTGTGAGCAAATCCAGAGAAAGTTACTAAAACAGCCTTGGTCCAGGATATCCCAATTCAAACTGCCAATGCAACACTGCCAAGAAGGTTCAACTGACTTTCACATCATCACGATAAATGGGTTTTTTTGTTTGTTTTGTTTTTTAAGTAGGCTCCACACCCACTGTGGAGCCCAACACAGGGCTTGAACTCATGACTTTGAAATGAAGACCTGAGCTCAGATTGAGTCAGATGCCTAGCCAACTCAGCACCCCAGGTGCCCCAATAAATGTTTATTTTTTAAATAAATACATATGTATAAACATTAGGTCAAATAGTTTTGCATATTGAGAAAAAAAGTGCCCATCATATGCCAGGAACTGTAATTAAAAGATGAATATGAAAGTCAGTGCCCTCAATAAGTTCATAGTTTTTTAGAAAAGAAGGTCATACAAATAAATAATTATAATTTCATATGATACTTATAATATGATTATGTGATATATGATGTGATAAATACAAAATACAACAGAAATTTGGAGGCAGAATGACCAACATCACCCAGAGGTATTATTTAGGAAAGCTTCACAGAAGAGGCAACATTTGAGCAAAGCTAACAATGTACTATCATTCATTCAATCAATAGGAATGACATGACATGGCATTTACACAGAATTGCAAATAGTTCTCTATGCATGATAGGCAAGCGGTGAGGTTGGAAAGGGTAGCAGTGGCCACATCAAGAAAAGTCTTGTATGTAATGATGGAAAGTTTGGAATTTATACTGTGAGCCATTAAAAAAATATTTAGGCATAGCTTTGATACAATCAAATTTTTAGTCTATAAAATTCACTAGGTTTATAGTGGATCAACCAGTCTTTGTAACTGTCTCTAAAGACTGAGGCAAAAGATGACTCTAAGGTTTGTAGTTGGACTGATAAGCAAATGATAACCACTGGTAGAAATATAGAAAACGAATAGGAATGCTATTTGGTAGAAAGAGGGTGTTTTCTTACTCATTTTGAGTCTATGGTGTTGATGAGGCATTCAAATGTAATTATCTTACCAGGGAATTGGAGAGATGAGACTCACAGAAAGAGCTCATAAAGAGATAAGGTTTGTAGGACAGGCATGTTGGAAGCCTTACAGGTAACTAGAGCTCTGAGGAGAAAACAGAAAGAAAAATTATCACCAAACCAGAGAGAGGCTGAAATGGAGGTGGGAAAAGCAGAATCATTTTACAGATACAGAGAAAAGCCCAAGTATAAGAGAATTTGAAGGAGAGATACAGGAGGCCATTTTGACTAAATTCTATGAAGGCTACTTTAATCAGGGAATGGGTGACTTCAGAGTGGATGCTTCCATAATAATACACATTAAGAAAGAATTCAGATTTTTTTAAAAGTAAATGTCATTTGTAGAAGCAGAATGGCATTATTCACAATAGCCAAAAGGTAGAAGCACCCCAAATGTTTAACACATGAATGGATTAACAAAATATGGTATATACATACAATGGAATATTATCCAGCCTTAAAAGGGAAGGAAACTCTGACACACGTTACAACATGGACAAACCCTGAAGACAATCAGGCTAAGAGAAATAAGCCAGTCACAAAAGGATAGATATTGTATGATCCCACATCCATGATCCCACTTTATGGGTACCTACAGTAGTCAAATTTATAGAGACAGAAAGTAGAATGGTTGCCTGAAGTTGGGAGGAAGCAAGAATGAGGAGTTACTATTTAAAGGGTATGGAGTTTCAGTCTGGGTAAGTTCTGAAGGTAGATGGTGGTGATGGCTGCACAACAATGTGAATGTACTTCATGCCTCCTGATATGGACTGAATTCATATGTTGAAGTGTAGTCCCCAGTGTGATGGTATTCCGAGGTGGGCTCTTTGGGAAATAATTAGGTCATGAGGGTGAGCCCTCATGAATGCGATCAGAGGTGATTGCTATCTCAGCCATGTGAGGATACAGTGAGAAGGCAACTGTCTACAGCCCATGAAGTAGGCCGTCACCAGGTACTTGATCTGCTGGTGCCTTGATCTTGAATTTCTTAGATTCCAGAACTGCGAGATACAAATGTTTGTCATTTAAACCACCCAGTCTGTAGTATTTCTATCATAGCAGCCCAAACTAAGACCACTAAACTATACTCTTAAAAATGGATAAAATGGAAATGTTTATGTTATGTAGACGTTACAATTTTTTAAAGTAAATATCTCAGGAATCATTTCTGTTTTGCCTGGAATAACAACCTTGGGAGGGACTTAATCTTTGAGAGTGAAAGCTAGTTGGGTGTTGCCATAGTAAGAGCAGCATTTTTCTTTGACAAGCAAAAACACTTTTAAAATTCCCTATGTTCTACAGTTTGTATGAACAAGCAAAAATTTTTTAAAAAGAGAAAATTTTTTTAAAAAGAGAAAATTAAACAAAGTTCCATTAGTTTCCTTTTACTTAACTTTAGTAAGTAAAGCATATATAATTTGTTTGCTTAAAAGCCAAGCGTGTGGAGGATGTGAAAAGTTTCTTATAAAATGAAGCATCCAAAAACATTCCTGATATCAAAACATTTAGGATTATGATGACATGCTATATATATTTTCAGAATCACCAGCTACAGATAGCTGGAAAATTAAAGAATCAAATCAATTAAATCAATCAGAAAATAAATTATATTTGTTATTTTTTATTTATTTATTTAAAGATTTTTTTATTTATTTATTTGACAGAGAGAGACACAGTGAGAGAGGGAACACAAGTAGGGGGAGTAGGAGAGGGAGAAGCAGGCTTCCTGCCGAGCAGGGAGCCCGATGCGGGGCTTGATCCCAGGACCCTGGGATCATGACCTGAGTGGAAGGCAGACGCTTAACAACTGAGCCACCCAGGCGCCCCATATTTGTTATTTTTTAAAATGCTTTTATAAAGCTGGGTGTTGAAACCTAAAGCTGTAACTTAAAAAGGGTTACAACATAGACAGTTTCCATACAAGTGAAGAAAAAAGCAACAAAAGGATGTATAATATAGTGGTATAAAGAAGAACTTAGAAAGGTTTTGGGAATCACTGACCCAAGATGAGAAAATACAGTAAGAGAAAACTACATGGTACCAAATAACATGTCTTGGAGTTTTGAGTTCATGCACAGAAAAGACTCCCAAATTCCAATAAAATGATAAAGTCTGCATAGAAAATGCATTCTATATGCTAGACACTATGGTTTAAGAATGTTAAGCTCAGGCAGTTCTTGACCACTATTCTCTACTTCCCAGATCCAAGTCAATATGTGCTTTTGGTATAGTTTCTAATAAAAAAATACATGACCTTTCTCCATTATATTTTCACTTAATATAAGGGTAGAGACAGTATAGGATAGAGGAAAGAGTACATAGCTAAATATGAGAAGACTTTGGTTCTTTGGCCAGCTAGGACTTTGCCAACTTGTGTAAATTCCTTAGCTTGCTATTTTCTCATCTGTAAAATTACTTCACAGGATTGATAGCAAAATAAAAGAAGAGAAAAACGTATGAAAGTATTATTTAGAAATTTTAAATTTAAAGCATCATTATAGCACATACTGTTTAAATACTTTATGCTTTATTTGAAAAAGGTATTTTATTTTTTATTTAGTTATATTTTTTAAGAGAGAGAGAGAGGGATGGGGCAGAGGGAGAGGAAGAGAGAGAATCTTAAGCAGGCTCCACGCCCAGCACGGAGCCTGACATGGGGCTCCATCTCCCCACCCTGAGATCATGACCTGAGCCGAAATCAAGAGTCGGATTCTTAAGTGACTGAGCCACCCAGGTGCCCCTCAAAAAGGTATTTTAGATAATATAAGGCATAGACGTAGATTCTGGAAAATAACTTGCTTTTAAAAGTAAATTTTAAAAACAAAAATTCCAGTTTACTTTTTCTAATTTTTCCTAGACTAGATTTGATTTTAATTTGTAGCACACTACATAAGATATCACAGTAATTTTTTTCACCTCCTTAATGATTAAAAGTGACTAAACTCTTTAGTGGTTTGAAGTGCAATGGTATACTCTTGATATAATAAGCTTATTTCCTTCTTTGCAGATATTTTTTTTTACTGCAGATAGTTTTTATATCATATTATCTCAGCCTTGAAATGAATATGAAATTTTTTTGCCTCTTCGTATTTTTTATCATGATTTCTTAGGTCTGTATATGTTCATATATAAATTATACTACAAATGTTGATAGAGTCCATTCTAACATACCAGACGTTATACTAGGAGCCAGAAAATAATAGAAAAGAATGAGGTAAAACCTACTACTATAAGGCTGCTTTCTGTGGCCATTAACAGTGAAAGCATCTATTAAACAAATGTACTTCTTTTCAGGCTAAACTGGCATTACATTCAAAGTTCCTACGGAAGTATGAAACTGATACCTATTTTATATACTTCATTCGATTTTTATGCAAGCATGCTTACAAAATGATGAAAATGTTTACTTACTCGTACACCTTTAGGACCTGGATTACCTTCTGGTCCAGCTAAACCCTAGTGTGAACAAAAGACATCATTATCGTACTACAGTATTTTGAAAGTATTGTTGATAAATAAAATAAAATGGTCATATAAAGAGGTATCATTTTCACAAGTATAAAATTCAGAACTAGGTATACTTAATGAAGACTATATATGTTCAAGGAGTTTTAGAATTTCAGAACCAAAAGAGTTACTATATATAATCTATACAAAAATATATTTTAGATACCTAAACAAGGTAAATTAACACACATTATAAGATACAGAAAAAATAAATTTTAATTAAATTATTTCCCATTGGAAAACTGTGTTCTTTTAAAACACTTCTAATTAACTTATCTAAAATACATTCCCATAATTTAAAAACCAATACATTTTTAACTTCAGATCAATGTCCATATGCTTGAGTATTTATATATGTTTCGGACCACAAATCATCACTTGGCGGTAAGACTCTGATATACAATACTCTCCATGTATTTTTAAAGGCCTAAAATATGGAATTTTGTTAACTATAGATTACTTTTTGGCATTTTCATTTCCCTCATTCTTGGGAATAAAAAAGATATTATAACTATAGCTTTCTAGTATGCTAAATGAATAATTAATTTCAAGAGTAAGTCTTCAATTCATGAAAACCTCGGGAAGAAAATTTGTTCTATTATTAGTCTGTATGAAATAAAGTTGTAAGTGAGAGGAAAATAAATATAAAATGTTTAGAATGCATTTTCAAAACTGTATAAAAAGACTTGAATTCATTTCAGATAAAATTATTCGGTAGTGGTATGCATGGCACTGCCAAACTGTGTCTCAAGTTTTTATAACTCTATTTAAAAATAACGCTTGTGGGGCGCCTGGGTGGCTCAGTTGGTTAAGCGACTGCCTTCAGCTCAGGTCATGATCCTGGAGTCCCTGGATCGCGTCCCGCATCGGGCTCCCTGCTCGGCAGGGAGTCTGCTTCTCTCTCTGACCCTCCCCCCTCTCATGCTCTCTCTCTCTATCTCATTCTCTCTCTCAAATAAATAAATAAAATCTTAAAAAAAAAAAAAAACTACTCCAGTACATAGAATTAATGCACACTTTCTCAACACAATGATTACTCCTAAAGCCAGTATCTTATTTAATAGAGAAACATTTGAGCCATTTCCATTATGATCAAGAACAAGCTACAAATGTCCACTATGTCTGTTACTACTGAATTAGCCAATGCAATTGGACAAGAGAAATCAGTTAGAGGCATAAGAATGATTAAAGAAAAAAAAAAAACTATATTTGCAGATATGACAATATACCGGGAAAACTCTAGATAATCATACTAAAACTAACTCAAACAAGAAAAGAATTTATTGAAGTAATAGGATATAAAATTAATGCATAAAAATCAATAGCCTTTATACAAACAAACAATAAATAGGGGCTATGATGACAGAAAACCCCATTTACAACAGCCTCAAACTGTAGTTAAGTACTTAAATACTTACAAAGAAATTTAACAAGAAATGTGCAAGCCTGTATAAGGAAAAATTTTTAAGCACTCCTGAAAGATACTAATAAAGTTCAAAGTAAATGGAAAGACATCCCATGTTCTTGGATAGGATTCTATAGCATTATAAAAATATCAGTTCTCCCTAAGTTAATTTATAAATTTGCTACAATTACAATAAAATACCAGCAAGCTATGTTCTGGAGTTAGACAATTTGCTACTAAAGTTCATATGGGGAAAAAAATTGCAAGATTGGTAGAAAAACACCGAAAAAGAAAAAATGTGTGTGGTACCAGAAAATAAAACATTTTATAAAACCCTGATAATTAAAACAGTGTGGTGCAGGACTATGAATAGAAAAATAAACAAACAGGGCGCCTGGGTGGCTCAGATGGTTAAGCGACTGCCTTCGGCTCAGGTCATGATCCTGGAGTCCCTGGATCGAGTCCCGCATCGGGCTCCCTGCTCGGGGAGGAGCCTGCTTCTCCCTCTAACCCTCCCCCCTCTCATGTACTCTCTCTCTCTCTCTCATTCTCGCTCTCTCAAATAAATAAATAAATCTTTAAAAAAAAAAATAACGCTTGTTATACAGTCTTAACTCTTACCATTACTTCACTATAGTGAGTGGCAGTATTGTAAAATCAGTGGCAGGATTGTTTTAAAATCTTATTAGACCCTTGGGCATTTTAATTTTGAAGTTTCCACACATGTTTAAAAACCCTACTCCCATTTTAAACAAAACTTTCTACAGTAACATTTTTAAAGATTTTTACAATTTTAATTTTGAAATTATTTTGCCATGAGTAATTCATTATTTAATAGAAATAAACCAATTATTATTTGAACACTAACTCTGAAAATCAGAACATACAATGCATTAATGAAAAGGAACATAAAAGGAGAAATGTAAATATAGTTACCTCACCTGCCTGCCAGGGTAACCACGTGAACCAATATTACCAGTGAATCCTAGAATTCCCTGAAATAAAAAATAAAATAAATAAAACAATACAACAAAATCAAAAGAAGCCCAAGGAAACAAATTTGGCACAATTATAATACCCAAGTTTATAAAGAAATTTTCCCCCATAAAAGTACTAAGGGTCCTGCACATTGTTTATCTGACTGAAATCACCTATTTGAAATAAAAATGAGCCAAAATTATTAAATAAAAAAATAAAACTGTCAGATTAGGGGCCTTAAATGAGACACAGACTATTTATAATGATAAATCTAGGATGGAAAATCCAGCACTACATAAAGAAGACACTTATTCTAGAAAAGGAGTTGATACATTTCCTAATAACCAGTGTCTTTTTACATTGAATTCCTTCTTATCTCAATCATCTCACAACTCTCCTTAAATGTCTAAGCATGAGGCCCAGAAGACTAAAAGGGGCAGTGAACCTCAGAGCAAACCTCTTCTTCCTTCCTAAAGTAAACTCATTCTTACCGCAAGTCTGATTAAGAAATGGATATTAAGTGGTAAGTACCTTTATCATGACATAGATCCATCTAAAAATTCAAACTAACTTTGGACGGTAAACTCATTTTAAATTGACAACTTTGTATTTTTAATTTTAAAACAAGGTTTGCTGAAGAAAGGAGACTCAAAGGCATAAGAAAGGAAACTTGCTACAGAACCGGGGGGGCGGGGGTCAAGTGAGAAGAAATACCTCCACTTTGTTTTTACTTTTCTTTCATTGATAAATTCATTCATTAGTTTATCCAGAGTTTAGGTATATTAAATAATTCTTGAACCAAGGAAATGCCAAAAGACTATATGTTGAACTGCCTTTACTTAACCTCAGATGGTGACAGCAATGTTAAATTTCATAGATTATTTATTTATTATGTAAAAATCATTTCCTTCTTGTTGTTTGTAAGAGATAAAAGACACTAGCCCTTTGCCCTTCTGCTCTGAAGCACACAGAAGAGTGTTACTTTCAGTTTAAGCACAAAAACACTATAAAATTCCTAAAAATTTGGAAAATCTATAGTAAGAACAGACAAAGGAAAAGGCAATTGGAGAATCACAGATGAACATTTTATTAGACATGAAGACTCCTAATGTATCTTTATGTCCACTTTTCTCAGAATCTCTCTCAATTTTGTTCTCTTCTCATTTCTCTCCCTCCTCCTCTCCCCTTCCTCCAACAATTACCATTTACTGAGCCCTTTTTATGTGCCACTCACTATGCCAAGCACATTACATCAGCTTTACATCTATGAGATAGATACTATTTTCTCTATTCTACATTTGAAGAAAGTAAGATACAGAGAAGTTATGAAACTTGCCCAAGATGCCACAGTGAGTAAGTAGCAGAGCCCGAATATGAACTCAATCTGACAAAAGTTGTCATGTCATGCACACACACATACATACATATATATATGTACTATATACGTATAGACATTCATCCATTATATATATAATATATATATATTTCCAAATGCTTATTGACCAATTTATAGAGTTAAGACTGTATAACAAGCGTTATTTTTTAATAGAGTTATAAAAACTTGAGACACAGCTTGGCAGTGCTATGTGTGTATATATATATATATATATATATATATATATATATATGACAATGGACAATTTAACAGAATGTAAATAAAACAGTGGCTTTCTGAGAAGTACAGAATAAAATTCTTATCTACATATGGAGAGATTTATCCTATGAATTTCAGAAACCATATTTCTGTACTAAATATCACCTTATTAAAAACATGCTCAATATATAATATCATATTCCCATAACATTCATTTAGCACCTATCATATGCCAGGCACTATTTTAAGTATTTTATATGAATTATCTTATTTAATCTGCCTAAACCCTATAAGGTAGGTGCCATTATCCCTATTTTATAGAATACAAAATGAAACATACAGTGTCTGTCACCAGTGGAAAGTCACTCAGCTAGTACATGGGAAGCGAGGATTTGAATAAGCATGTCTAATTCCAGAGACCACCATCTAAGGCTGCTTCCCTAGCGTAGTTCTAAAGTGTACATAACTTCCAATAGTACTCTAGGGAAAGCCCTCTAATTATGAGATTCGCTCCAGTCTATTTACAATTGCTTCCTTTATGCTTCATCCAATTCTAAAATACACAGGCCTATATCCAGACATTCACAAAACCTTATATTTGGGTATGCCATTAGAAAGGAGTGAAGCAAATTAAAAGGGCTGTTTTTATTCTGTAGGTCACTGTCTGGCTAAGACCAACCACCATCCCTTTCATTCCTCTCCTAGCCAAATTAGATTAATTAAGCTCTATTAAAAAGCGATCTGTTTTAAGACATAAAGGAAATCTGATTTTGAATGGATTTTCATAAAAGGTGTTAAGGCAACATGTAGAGATCTAACACATTCCAGCTGCAAAGAGAAATACACAAAAGAATTCTTGGGGATGGCTAAATTCTGCTATCCTGGAATGGCAGTAGACAAAGTAAACAAGTAAGCCTTCAGCAGTCTTATATGGCATAAACATGTATAAGCAAACCACACCCTAAAATCACTATGACAACCACAGAAGCTCAAATGAAACTCAAAGCAAACACTACAACTTAAAATTCACTATGCACTTAAAAATGGTTAAAAACAAAAAAGTTGGCCCACTTAAATCTATAGATCGAATGGAGCAATTTAGACACAAAGATCTATCTCTAGACCCTGGAGAAATCAGGAATAGGAAACTTGCCCCAATCCTACTTCTAACACCAAGAATTAAAAGCACACATTCTGAGAAAATCAAGACTTCACTGGGAATCCCAGCACTGCTACCAAGTAGAATTAGTAAAGTAGAATAATAATATCTAGGGGCGCCTGGGTGGCTCAGTCGGCTAAGCGGCTGCCTTCGGCTCAGGTCATGATCCCAGGGTCCTGGGATCGAGCCCCCCCATCGGGCTCCCTACTCAGCAGGAAGCCTGCTTCTCCCTCTCCCTCTGCCTGCCACTCTGCCTACTTGTGCTATCTCTCTATCTCTCTGTCAAATAAATAAATAAAATCTTAAAAAAAAAAGAATAATAATATCTAGGTCACAGGATTATTGTGTGGAGAAAACAGAACAATGTGTAGAAATATATTTAAAAGTGGGAGAAACTGCAACAATCCTTAGCATTGCCATGCATTAAATTAGTTAACATATGGAAATACTCAATAAATAATTATACTACTAGAAGTTATAGTTGATAGTAGGTATAGTTTAGCAATTAATAAGAATTCAGTAAATGACAGCTCTTATTACTGGCACTTGCACAGATGATAAAATTATTTTCCAAATGCTTATTGACCAATTTATAGATATTTACAAAATTTTTCAGAAGTAAATGTCTCCTAGCAAATTAGTTATGCTCCTCTTAATATCCAGTGTGTTCACAGTTAAAATGCAAAATGATTTTAGATGTATTTCACAGTTACCACCAATTTTGCCTTTTTTCTGGAAATAAACAGAATGGAAAGCCATAACTGCTCCAAAATACATTTTCCAACCTTTAAAACTGATTTTAGACTCTTCTAAAATGCACACCACTCTCAGAACAATAATAAGTATACTAAGAACTAGGTTATAGAGCAGCTGTGAGAACACTTGTAAGTATTAACATGGTCAATTTTTCATTTACTTGTGAAATATTAGGTTTTCTTTATTAGAACCCAGACATTTGTGTCAAAGCAGTTTTCTAGAGATTTTTTTTTAAGGTTTTATTTATTTATCTGACAGAGAGAGAGGGACACAGCAAGAAAGGGAACACAAGCAGGGGGAGCGGGAGAGGGAGAAGCAGGCTTCCCATGGAACAGGGAGCCCAATGCAGGGATCGATCCCAGGACCCCGACATCATGACCCGAGCAGAAGGTAGACACTTAACGACTGAGCCACCCAGGTGCCCCTAGAGATTTTTTTTTTTTCTCCCCAGGGACTAATCCTTCCTGTCCTTCTGACTTTTTTCCCATAAATGCTTTTTAGCACTTGTTTGATCTTCAAGAAACTGAGATTGCGCTTGTTACGGATACATATATTGCTTTACTTGCTATTTCTAGTAATTAGTAATCTTGAAAAACTGTGCCTCAGGACTGAACAGTGTATACTGTCCCACTTAACATGAATGAAAGAGAAAATGAGCTGTATTTCATTTATATCTTTCCCTCAGGGACATTCTATCACATTTCTTTCTGGAGCTCTCTTTAGGGCTTCCTGAGGCTCTTTGCTGAATCTCCAATAATGGTGTCCATCACCCTAGTTAGTTTCTTATCTCTTATCCTTTTCACTGCTTTATTTATACTGACCTAATATATACTGTATTGAAAACAAGAGATATGGCTTTATTTTTTTCCCTATGACATATGATACATTATTTTCTGGTGGGAGAGAGAAAGAATAACATGATTAAAAACTAAATAGTTCCCAAACTATTCTGACTTTAAATATGTGCATATGTGTATAATGGACAATAACATATGTGCTATTCTAATTTGGATTTTTATTAAAATTTATTTGCATTCCCTTATGCAAAGGTCAGGAAATTAACAGCTATTAATAGGCTTTTGTAAATAGGCAAACCCCTGAAACTGTATAAAAAATCAAATGTGTGGGGCGCCTGGGTGGCTCAGTCGGTTAAGCATCTGCCTTCGGCTCCATTCATGATCCCAGGGTCCTGGGATCAAGTCCCGCATCAGGCTCCCTGCTCAGTGGGGAATCTGCTTCTCCCTCTCCCTCCACCCCTCCCTTCCACTCGTGTGTGTGTGTGTGTGTGCACGTGCACAAGCACGCTCTCAAATAAATAAAATCTTAAAAAAAAAACAAATGTGTGAAAGAAAAAATGGAAACAAAAAATAAAAATAAATAAGTGTGTGTGTGCGTGTGTGCATTCATGTGCATGAATACGTGTGTTTTCTGGGGAAAGAGTTCATAGCATTTAAAACATTCTCAGAGGGGCTTGTGAACCTCAAAAGTTTAAGAACTGCTGTTCTGGAACATCTCAGGCAGATAGTTAAAGTCAGTCAGGGATTCAGGAAAAAACAAAAATAAACCTCTAACATGATCAATTGAAAAAGTCTGTCTTGCACTAAAGAGAGTGAAAATCATTGAGAAGGAAATTTAATAAGTGGGGAAAAATAATCTCTCAATGGAGTTCACTAATGTGTGTCTTTTTTATTGGAGAAGATACAGGTTTTATAAATGAAGTACTTACTGGTTCACCTTGGAGTCCTGGGAGCCCTGGATAGCCTTTGAGTCCCTGCAAGGTTAAAGGTGAAGACATGCTATGAACCATAAGCTCATACAAGCCAAAAACTAAACAAAGGTTCTAAGTTGTTTTTATCCCAACTTTTGGTTTCCTCATCAAAGCATATTTATAATTTATTTCTTATTTATCTTTTTAATATGAGTATTTGAATTATTTGTTACTATCAACAAAAATGGTAGCATACTATTGAATAGAGAATAAAAACAGTATCTTTTATATAAAGCTGGTACCCAGCAATGGATCTGTTAAATCTTACTGAAGCTTTTTAAAAGTTGATTTTAGTTTATTATTTATTTATTTATTTATTTATTTATTATTTATTTATTATTTATTTATTTGTTTGTTTGTTTTTAGAGAAGCGAGGAGGGCAGGAGGAAGAGGGAGAGAGAATCCTAAGCAGTATCCATGCTCAGCACAAAGCCCAAATCAGACTCTGTCAAGTTGGTTTTAGTTTATTAATGCTGAAGCAAAATGCCCTCAGACATAATCTATTTGTAATTACTGAAAAACTGGACCATAATCTGGCCATTTCTCTAATCCAAATCATTGTCACCACACTCCATGAATGACCTAAGAAAAACCAAAGAGGCTGCTCATGGGTCCTATGAAAAAAAGGGGTTTTATAGAGCTAAAAAATTAGTATCAAAAATTTTTTTCCATATAATAGAACCCAAATCAAATCTTTAATCTCCATTACTAATACCCTAAGATATAAAATAGATAATATTCTTTTTCTTCTAGAAAGATCTGTGAGCAAGATGAAGGAAGCTAAACAAAAGAACAGGAAGAAAGAAATAAAGGAACACTTTGGAGTTTATTTTTATAGCTCTAATCAATAATCAGTAAATCAACCATTTACTAGGTTTTGACATATACAAAACAACAAGAAAAATTTCCTTTTCTTAGGAATCTTATAGGACTTCTGGGCACCTGTGTAGCTCATTTGGTTAAGCATTTGATTCTTGGTTTCGGCTCAGGTCATGATCTCGGGTCTTGAGATGGAGCCATGCATAGGCCTCTGCATTCAGTAGGGAGTCTGCTTTTCTCCCTCCTCCCCTCTCCCTCAAGCATGCGTGTGTGTATGTGTGTGTGTGTCCTCTCTCTCAAAAAAATAAATAAATCAAAAAGAGAGAGAGAGAACCTCGTATGATTTTAAGCAAATTCTAACTCAAAAACTGAAATAATTTTGAGCTTACAAATATTAAAAACTTGAAATTAATGTACTGCAAACTGAAGGTTAAGTTTTTAGAATTTCAGGATATAGAAAAATGGAGTCAAAGAATCATTCAGGATTAATCACTGAGGGCTTTATCAATTTGTATTAATGAATTAGAGAAGGAAGTAATGCTTTGGCTAGACAATGAGGAAATTAGAAGAGGGCGCCTATTTGAAAAATAAGGAAGTGATTTAAGCAGCTTCTGATATGTTAAACTTAAAGCAACAATAAAATGCTGAAGTAAACAGGTCTCTTGGGAACCAGAGAAAAGACTGGAAAAACTAAGAAAATAAGTTTAAAGACAGATTTTTGTGTTATCTCTATATTATATGTAAGCGTATTAGCCACAATGAGGTAACAAAAGGAAAAAACAAGAGGGCAGAGGAGAAGGACTGTCCTGTGGGAGCTTGGTCCTTTTGTGTTTAGACTATTAACAAGAGAACGGAGAAGTGGTCATGAGAAAGGAGGGGAAAAAAGAGGCGGGAAACGGAAGAAAGGAACTTCACTGAGCTACTATGTGCCAGATGTTGTACCAGCCACTTCCAAATACCTCTGTTGATTCGATGGCAGTCCTACAAAGTAGATATTTCCCCTATTTTTACAGATAACAAAACAGTTCTGAGAATTAAATGATTTGACCAAAGTGATACAGGTAGCAAGGTGGAATCATGTCAGTTTGACAGATTTATCAAGAATTGAGTATCCTGCCCTTCTACTTATTCTAGATGCACGTAGTTGTCAAATACACTCATTCTCATCAATATACACAAATGTTAATTATAGATCACCAAGACAAATCAACCAAAGGAATTATATATTTCATAAACTTGGTGTTATTAAAATTACTCATTTACCAACAACATCTAATAGACCCAAAGTTTTAGCTCAATTTTGCCCTGAGTTTATACTTTTTTTAAGATACCTAAATATCAGTCTAATTACAAAACATGAGACATACTGTTCTCAGTTGTCCAAGTGTTAGGTGAGATTCCACAAGTAAAAATATTATCAGAGCTAAGTTTCTTCACTTTTTATAATAGAACATAAGAAATGTCTTCAGCATTAAGGCAGCGGTGGTGGCTCCCTAGGATGGGACAGCAGCTCTAGGAGGGTGGGTGCTAAGAAGCTCCCAAGAAGTGTCAGGAAGATGAGGAACAAGGAGCCAGGGTAAGAGGCACATAGGTAGAGAAACCCCTGTCATAAGCCTATTTCCTTTTCCTTTTTTTTTTTTAAGTACATGTTTATTTATTTACTTATTTATGTTTATTTCTGTGAATACTTGAGTCTAACTACATGCTTCCCTTTCTTTGGCTACCAGATGTTTTTCCAACCAGAGTTTCTTCCCTCCCCTAGCCCATGATAAACAGAATGCAGAGGTGGTACAACTTCTTTATCTGAAATACTTTATAATGGTGAACTAGACATATTAAACATGGTATCTTCTGTATGTAAAATTTCCTTTGAAGGGATTGTTCCATATCCAGAGACTCTAATAAGAAGGCAGCAACAGTCATGATCTTTTCTTCATGAACTCACTCCTACTCCACCTCAGCCACAGGACATGACACTTGATCTAAGGGGGACCAATATGAAGTCTGGCCAGTAGCCAATGAAGTCACTTGGAATAAAGAGTTTTGCCTAAATAGGAACAAGTCAGGTCAGTCAAATCCTTTTTTTAATTAGGTTAAACTATTTTTTTAAGAAGGAAAGAAAGAAAAATTCAGGTACTTAGCAGTGTGAGGGGAAGAGCTGAATTTCCTTTTATTGTTAGCATTCTGTGGTTACTTAGGTCTATAAGAAAGTCACTACTTTTTTTTTTTTAATTTAGCTTTCACTGAATAAAAAACAAAGGCATTTTATGAGTCAATTTGGGCTTAGAGGCGTAAGAAAAATTTAAGTAAGATTGATTTATATATCAGAGAAAAAACAGATTCAGGCATATGATATAAAATAAAGATAGAGACTCTGAGATGTGTAGAATAGAAGAGAATGGATCAGGTTGGAGGCTTTTATAGTATAGTGAAAGATAATTATAAATCAGATTTTAGTGGTGGAGTAAGAGATGGTATATAAGCTCCTTACAGAGTTTAAACTGAAGTTCTTTATTTTATTCAGTGTGGTATCCTCAGTGCCTAGAACAGTGCCTGGCTCACAGAAAGTGCCCATTAATTAATTAATGATGAGTCTTGGATGAAAGAATGAACTGATGGAAAGACCTGAATGGATTTGAGTTACTTGAATAGAAAATAGATTCTAATTCTTTTTTCTTAAGATTTATTTATTTATATATTTGAGAGAGAGAAAGACAGAGAGGGTGTGGGGGTGGGGAGAGAATCTCAAGCAGACTCCCTGCTGAGCACAGAGCCTGATGCTGATGAGCTCCATCTCACAACCCTGAGATCATGACCAAGCCCAAATCAAGAGTTGGATACTCAACTGACTAAGCCACCCAGGTGCCCCAAAAATAGACTCTAATTCTAAGTATCTAATATGACATCTCAATTCTCTTAATGTTAAAATGAAAGGTAAATAAGTAGGACAAAGAATGTCTTTGCTACTTTTTAATGTGACATTATTATATCTATAATACACTGGAGTTAGCACCACTATTGTAGAAAGGCCTCCACTTATTTCCTATATCTGTGACTATACTCCATATTTATTTTCTACTTAAATACTAGTCTGTAAAGTTTTTAAAAGCAAAGGGAATAAGTTCCTGGGGAAAATGCCTACATTTAAATTTTGGCATAGCTACAGTCTAGGGACTTAACATTTTATTTTTAAAAATTAGTTTATAGTATAGTCTTTTGAAAATATTACTTGAGTCACTGTTTTCTATACTCATATGGGAAGAATAACAAAAAAGTCCAGTAAATAACAACATACAATTTTTCTCGGATGAATACATTGAAAAAAAACTGATGTGAACACATTCCTTAAGGAATGCCAATAAGAAAATTTACAAACCCTGTTTTAAAACAGATTAAATAATAAATTCAGTGGATACAGTAGAATCAAAACCAGAAATATTAAGAGATGGGAAAAAACAAATTTCAAGTTATATACCTGAACTTGACCCAAGTAATTAAAATTTTGGATATGTGAATAAAATGTTTATCCATAAGGAAAATAGTGGTACCATTTATGTACAGGCTATCCTCACTTGGCATGGTACTACAGGACCATAAAACTGATCATCCAAGCTAAAACCATGCAAAGCAATATTAATAATGGGAAAAATTACAAATGTTCTGTGACTTTTAAAAATTTTTGTCAAAATGTTAAAAATTCTGCCAGTTACAATTGTGTAGGGAAATGAAAAAATGTTAAATTAATATTTAGAGTACAATGTAATTTAAAATATTAAAAACATTGAAAAAGTGTCATTTCTTTGAAAAAACTTATGAAGAGTAGTTTGAATAGTGCTGGCCTTCTTGTATAAATTACCATACTGAGCAAGCATATTTTCTATGCTTTGGCAAACTGTCAAACTCCTTTCCAAGTCTGGATCAACTTTGAACATTTTATCCTTTGTACTTTCAATGTCATGAAATAGTTCCAGAAGTTCTTCTACTGCGAAGCTTTTTTGCTGGTGTTACCTCCTCTGGGACATCTCTGTCATATTCATCACAACCCTTTCTTTCCTCATTTATGCCAAAAAGTTAACCTTCACTATGTTCCTCTGGCTGCATCATCTAGAGTCTCTCAAATGGCAGCCATGTCCCAGGATCAGCTATTTCGTCTATAATTCCATTTATGTTCAATTCTAATTTTAAGTCCTCTGTTATCACTATTCCTTTATTTTGCTATACTCTCATCTTTGTTGGTAAATTACATCTTTTGATTATTCATTTGTGTAAAATATCACATAGGTTTATCACTGAGAGACAAGGAAGCGACACACTATACACTTTGCTGTCTGTGCATGAACTGACTAACAGATGTGCCTTGAACAATCACCAAGAGACTGAATGAAATGATGTGACTGATTGTACCTGTTATTTACGTAGTTTTTGTAGTTTATTTTGTTTTGTAGACTGAAGAGAGAGTAGCAAAATTTGTACTTTATGCAATTAATCACAGTTAACAATTGCAGTAAGTGCAATTTGGAACACGTTGCTGGGAGACTGGTGATATTTAATTAAACATGGTAACTGAAATCTGTGTACATGGGAATCATGCAAAGTGAGGAATGCCTAACATATATATATATTTTTTTTTTTTTTCACTAGATGGAAAGGACTTATATTTACTCAGATAAGGATTTTTCCTACATATGAGAAAGCATCCCCTATGGTATAAGAGAGCTTCTGTATTTGTCACCCTACCATTCTACCTTGGGCCTTCTTCTATAGACTTTAGGTTTCAGAAAGTAGAAGGATTCCTCTGTAAAACCCACAAAAATGCCAAAGAAACTGGAGAGTAGATGATTTGCCTCTGGCACTCCCTTTCTTAAAACCCTCCAGTAGCTCTCTATTACCTGACAAATTAATATATATGAGTGATACATGATACAAGTTCCTCTATAAGTTGGCCCCTGAACACCCCTCAAGCCTTATCTCCTTCTTGCCCTTGAGCCTTTCTTTACACTGACACCTGTGTGTTAGACAACATACACATGTCTATTAACTACAGTATCATCAGGATAACTGCTGCTCATCCTCAAGATGCAGTTCAGATGTTGCCTCCTTTCTTGTGCCCTAAACACTCTCCCACCTCCTGCCCCTGGAAGTTTGGATAACCCTCAACTATGTCCTATAATAACCTTTTTATATCTTCACTTTTGCCCTTGCCATGGCATAATTCACCTTTGTAATTTACTTTAGTGTGCTTTCTTTTTTAGACAGTAAACTACTTGAAGACAGGAACTATACCTTATTTACATAACACTGGTTTCCTGAATGAATTGCAAGGCAAAAAGATATGACTAAAACAACTGTAGCATTCCAGACTTAGTGACAGATTTTATCTCCAGAAGGAAACTGCTCTTTTGTTTGAGGCAATTTCCCTGGATCTTTTGCTTCTGTCTAGTGTCAAGAAGCTGAGGCAAAGGTGGGCTAACCTTGTATATAATCATGTGAAAGGCAGCATCACTGAGAGATTAGTAAACAGGTTAACTAGTTCTACTCAGACTACCAAAAATGGGCTGAAGTCCTGAAAAGAGGACCCAGGGAAAATAAGACACTCATTTGAAAAGCAGATACTAAGGAAGAAGATGACCACTAGGATTGGGTGAAAGGGCACAGTCAATTAAACTTAAGATCAGCAATCTTCAGTCACTCACTAAGAATACACGCCAGACACTAGGCTGAGATACCACAGTGAATAAAATACAGTCCTTGCACACAAGGACACCTAAGTCACTCATATATTTCCCTTTAGCCATTGCTACTTCCCTGTAGTCTGAAATCAATATTAAATTTCATTTCTCTGTAATATAACAGCATTAGTTTACAGATTAGGTAATTCCAACTTTCCAATGAAACTTGTCAAACACTACAGGACTCATAGCAACAATGCCTTGAGGAATACAGACAAAGGCCTATAACCATGTTTTGGCTAAAATAACCAGAGGAAACTATGGCAAAATTGAGAAACTATGATAAGATGACCATAAAAAAAGAAACCCTAAGCAAGAAGTCAGAATGAGATGAAAATCAATACCTATGAGAATGTAAGCACTTCTTGGGGGAAGGCAATACATTTCCTTAAGTCCTAAGAATAAGAAGTTTAAATTTTTAAAAAAAACAAATAAATAGAAGGAGGATCCCAGATAAATGGAGAACTTGAAGGGACTCAAATTATAGGATGACTACCACACAAACCTCTCTATTCTACCTGCCTCCCCTTCTTGGAACATACTTCCCTCATGCATACAACAGACTTGTGCCAACATTTGCTGCAAACTCCTTGCAACGCTGACCCACTAACCTCCTTTAATCAGCACTCAGTTTTTACTCTGGTCCCATCAACCCTAGTAACAGTCCTTCTCAACTAGTTCTCATGGAGAAAAAGAGTATGATAAACTAATTCTCAAAATGGTGCTACATGACAGATAGCAGCTTTTCCTGAGGACACAGAATTTTATTTTTAATTTCTGAAAACTGAAATACTTTTAGCCAAATGAGTTTATCCTTACTGTTAAAATGTCAATCACAAAAGCCAGACAGAGGAAAATATCTTTGGACACAGGGAAGTTTTCAAAATCCCGCAAATTACACCACTCTGGCAACCACTGGCTTGCCTGTGGGGGAGCTTAGTACCAAACTGCCTGGCCCTCTGTGTCCCCTTCAATTAGTGGGAATGGGGGATTGAGGAGGAGCTGGCCACGGTGGTGCCAGCATAGCTCCTATGCAGCAGCATTTGTATTAGACTTTCAGTACTACACCTGGATTGGAAACCAACCCAAAGTGAAGTGTAGCTTTGCAGGTTTTTACCAGGAGAGTGGGCAAGTGAGAAAATAATCTATAGAGATAACTCTATAGAAACAGTAGAACTCTCCTTATTTCTCTCTCCAGTCACCGATTTTTTTTTTCTTAAAGATTTTATTTATTTATTTGAAAGAGAGAGAATGAGAGGGAGGAGGGTCAGAGGGAGAAGCAGACTCCCTGCCGAGCAGGGAGCCCGATGCGGGACTCGATCCTGGGACTCCAGGATCATGACCTGAGCCGAAGGCAGTCGCTTAACCAACTGAGCCACCCAGGCGCCCCCCAGTCACCGATTTTATGCCAATCCTGATTTTTTATTGTTGTTCTCATGGACATTCAGTATTTTAGCTCCTTAGTACTGTCCTTGCTTTAAATAGATTATGAAAAGCTGTATAGTTTTTGAGTGACTAATAAATCCCAGTGCATTCCCCTTGATACTTTCACTGTTTTTTTCCTTTCCAACTTTATAAAGATATTTACTGTGGACCTCATATGTAATGGAAATGTTATTAAATAATTGAAAATAATTCCATTAAAACAGAATAAGAATTCACACTGATTTGTAATTATTGCTAAAACCATAGTAGTTAGTATTTTTCATATTCAGAAAAATACTGCCATACATTATGCATAAAAATCTGTATGACAATGTGTGCATCATATTTCACAATTGCTGTGAGTTATATGCCTGTATGCTAAGATGTGCTTAACTGCTCCCATCTGGCTTCTCCTCTTGATTCTAGAAAAACTGCTCCAATTGAAATCATTGTTAATATTCTTACAATTTTAAATAGCAGACTTCCAATATTAATATAGAAACTGATTGGCTATATTAAAAAACAATTTAAAACTCCGTGTGGAGTCCAAGCTCAGAATTATGACTCTTGTCCTCCATCCAACACAGCATGCACTCTGGATCCAACTTATCTGCCTTTGGCACAAATTTAGACACTTAGTGAGAAGTAAAAACATGCTTTAGTTCCTAGGAAAATAAGAGGACATGAAAGTGGCTAAATTAAGGCAGTGTAACCAGTCAATCTGGGGAAACACAGTGCTTGTTAAGATGTTAATACTGGTTTAAAAAAAAAAAAGTTGAGAGGCGAGAAATAAAAAAGAAGGAAAGAAAGAAGCAAAATAAACTCTACTGAAGAGGGGGAAAAAAAACCATGGCTACTGATTTATTCACTTCATTCTCTCAATATTACTTCTAGTTTTCAGAATGTTTACAACATCAACCTTCTCTTTATCTCAACAGTTTTCATGAGCTCTCACTGTGCTCCACATGTCTTTCTTGCACCCATTTCAAGATTACTTGAGTGTGGTTTATATTAAAAGAATTTTAGTATTTCCAGATAGTCCCAGCAAAAAGGAATAATGAAGTCAGTATTATTTGTCATCCAAAACTATATCTGTTCCCTTGGCTCTCATGGAAAACAAAATTTTACTTCCTCTTACATACATGCCTGGGACAGTGAAAAGTACTGAAATACACATCTAACAAAAACTAGCTTAACAAACTAATCTATTAATGGGGAAGCAGTATTTGAAGTTAATAAGAGCAGTCATATGTCAAACAGGCTTGGATTTGAGTCCTAACTCAGCCAATTAATAATTGGGTAAGTGATTTATACTAAACATACTGTTTGTCTCAATGAGGTTTTTGTTTTTTTTTTTTAAAGATTTTATTTATTTACTTCTTTGAGAGAGAGAGAGAGAGCATGCATGTGCACACATGAGTCGGGGGAGAGGCAGAGGGAGAGCCAAAGAAACTCAAGCAGACTCCATGCTGAGAGCAGAGCCTGACCTGGGGCTTGATCTCACCACCAGAGATCATGACCTGAGTCGAAACCAAGAGTCGGACCCTCAACTGACTGAGCCACCCAGGCGCCCCACAATGAGTTGTTTTTAAAATGAAAAGAAACAGGGCTCAGCAGAGCAACCAGAATATTGCACATAATAAAATAGCTACTATTGATATTAGCATAATAAATAATGATACTTCACAAAATAGTTTAATAGATAAAAAGATGTACTAAACTTCATCTTAATCAAAACCCAAGTATCTTGTTTATCTCTCATAATATGCAAAGAATAGTTAAACGCACAGTGGATTCAGTAGCAATAAGTTTCATCTCTAGATCTTGCCATAATTTTGAGTGACCATGAGCAATTAATTCTCTTAACCTCTCTGGGCTTATTTTAGATTTCTCACTTACAAAGTGAATAACTTGAGTTCTTGTCTTGACCTTCAGAATTCACCTAGCACTGACACTCTGGGTAGAAATGCAAGGATGAAAGAAACAGGAGTCCCAGGTTACAGCTAATATGAGCCATTATTCTAGATTCTTCTAGCATGGATCCTGTTTGCCAGGAAGTAACCTAGAGTGACCTAGGTTTTTCAAAACATGAACCAAAATTAGTAAATTCCATAAAAACAGCTCATGATGTACCAGAACATTTTACCTAATAACTGGTCTTGCCCTTTCCCCTTCTGTACAAACCATAGTAATAGTCTATCAAGCTCATTTTGAACATACTTCTATTATATATTCATTTTAAAATAAGACATGCCCATAGTGTGATAGAAATTTGTCCCAAGTGTGCTATGTGGAGAATTAGTTTAGGTTTAGATTGACTCCTTATGTCCTTTTCCTAGCAATACTTATTTTTTTAAAAATCTGTATATGGTTTCTATTAATAGCCACTCTGTATTTAAAAAGAGGAAAAATCCTCAGAAAAACTACAAAATCATTTCAAATGTTTCAACATTGTTCTAAACTGCTATCAAATCATAGTAAACCATGAATGCTTCATTTATCAGAAAGTAATTTGGTTTCTAAATATTTTCAATTTAGGGCGCCTGGGTGGCTCAGTCGGTTAAACAGCTGCCTTCAGCTCAGGTCAGGAGATTGGGGTCCTGGGATTGAACCCCGAGTGGGGCTTTCTGCTCAGCAGGGCGTCTGCTTCTCCCTCTCCTTCTGCTCTCTCTCTTACTCTCGCTCTCTCACTCTTGCTCTATCTCAATAAATAAATAAAATCTTTAAATAAATAAATAAATAAATTAATTAATTAAATATTTTCAACTTGACTTTATCTCTAGAGAAAATTGAGCTACAGCTGCTAATTGATCACTGGCTTCTATATGATCGATTTTAACATAAAAAAGGTGGATTTTGAAAGTTTCAAAAATCATATAAGAGGAAAAGAAGTCTGTGAAAGATCATCTATAACCCGATTTGTTTAAAATAAAAATAAACCTTAAAATAATGCTGTATTTCACTTTATTAGACTTACACAGACCAAAAAGTATATGTTAACCTTAAGATTTTAAAATACTTATAAGCCAAGACATATAATACATGCACAGGTCTTTGGAAGTTAATATCTTCTGCTTTAAGTAAGCACAATTTCAAAGTTAAAATGCTAATCTGCTCTAATGGTTAAAATTAGCCCTTTAAGATTTGTCTCTATAGATAATTCCTTATATACTCTTCTACACAATAGCCACTCAAACTTTACTTAGAGTTCCCTTCTCTGGATTGCTAATTTCATGAACCACAGGCATCATTTAACTTTGGAAAGTAATGATTAGTTTTTCTGTCATATGCAGTATCATTCTTTAGGATGAAATAACTATATTTAATAGCAAATAAAATAATTACGATACTTTTCATGAGATTGTCTCTATTTGACGCTATTTGTCAGTATAGTTTCTTCAGACGTGTACTAAGTAGCATTAATCAAACAGATTCATGATTATATATCAAGACCAATTCTGTTAGAAATGATCACACTCCAGTTTCCTGTCTCCATGGGAGCAACCAACAACCTCAAAGAAGTGATCAGATTCTAAGCAATGTCTATGTTGAAGATTAGTCTGAAGGCCATAAAAATAATGGTAGTGTGGTCGTGGGAGGAAAAACACTCCATAAGATCAAAATCTTTTTCATCATTTTAAAATTCAGCCCTTTAGCAGGAGCTATGAAGGAAAACAAACAAGGTCATGTTTCCAAAACCAGATAAAGAGCTAATGGCTAACAGTTATTAGGGCTTGCTATTTGTCTGACACTGTATTACTTGGATGATCTCATTCCTTGTTCCCAAAACCTCCCTATGAAGTGCATAATATTATCTTCATATTTTACAAATGAGGCAACTGAAGGGTAGAGAAGTTAAGCACCCTACCCAAAGGCATTGGGCCCTAGAAAATGGCAGGTGGGATTAGAACCAAGTAACCAGAGCCTAAATACCACTTCCAACATAAATCTCCCAAGAGGAAAGGAATATGAACAACTAAGACATCAACATAGCTTATTATTATTTGTATTTAGATATCCATACCAAGTCAAATACTGCCCTTCAATATTTTGGGGCCCTTAATACTTTAAAAGATATTTTGTATCTTCTTTTTCCCCTGTAGAAAGTCAACAACTCAGTGTTTGGGAAAACAAAACAAGCCGAATATATAGAGGAGATGCAGGAAACTACACAACATATTTTATATGAAATAATTCTAGCAGCTGTGTTAATATTACTTTTTATCTCAGAAAAAGCCTAGTCATATACATACTACTACTGTTTTTTACCAGTTATCCCCAATCCTCACTTCTTTCCTACTCTTCAGGCCACACATTCGTGTATATATCATGGCAGAGATTATTATTTCCTAAGAAAATAAGAACACTTTAAAAAAGCCAAAACTAGGGCGCCTGGGTGGCTCAGTTGGTTAAGCGACTGCCTTCGGCTCAGGTCATGATCCTGGAGTCCCGGGATCGAGTCCCGCATCGGGCTCCCTGCTCAGCGGGGGGTCTGCTTCTCCCTCTAACCCTCTTCCCTCTCGTGCTCTCTGTCTCTCATTCTTTCTCTCTCAAATAAATAAATAAAATCTTTAAAAAAAAATAAAAAAAATTTAAAAAAAGCCAAAACTATTACCTATAACCAAGTTTACCTCACTTCACATATAAAAGTTAAAAAGTGACTTCAGAGTTTCAGAAGTAGGTTACTGCCCTAATATTAAAAAAGAAAGAAGAAAAACTTCAACATTCTATCAGTGACTGACTTCTTTCTTCATTTGAATTTTGTCCCCATCATTAACTGAAGGGTTTTATTTTTCATAAGGTACTGCCTTTTGTGGGCACCACTTTCCTGGATTAGGACACCATCCTAATCCCTTTCGCTGAGAAAAGGAATTTAAAACATTGACTTTGGGCACAACTTCAAAATGAGATTTTAAGAGTTCAAGAACTCCCACACCCAGATGACATCCAATTATGTCAAAGTAAAATTATGTCTTACCAGTCTTACCTTACTACCTTGCATACCAGGGGGCCCCATTAATCCAGAAAGGCCTTGATTGCCCTAAGAACAAAACACAAACAGAAGTGTAATGTTATGAAAAGGAAATGAAAATTAGAATTCCCTTGCTGCCGGATTTCATCTTGGACGTCAAAATCTTACTGCATTCATCTCTGATCTTCGCAATCCGCCTCAAGTTCCATCTCCTTTCTGAGTCCTTTTGCGACTTTTTCTGAGGCTATTTCTCTCTTCCCATGCTGAGTACCACTGTACTTCCCCGCCTCCATAACCCTGCTCCTTTTTTCCTGATGTTCTTTTCTCTAGGAATGCTCTCACTCCCCAAATTCCTGTAGTTCCAAGGTTTACTGTGTTTAAAAAAAAAAAAAAAAGTTTGCTTAAAAATTCTCCAAGCACTTTGTGTGGCAGCTGTGGAGGGCTTGGGCTGCCTCCTGGCAGGATTCCCACTAGGAACCTCAAGGCAGGGTTGGGGAGCAAGGGCTGGGTTCACTGGCACACCAGAGAAAGGGACACTTCTGCTTCCGGGCTGCACTGGTATTGGTCGCTGCACCACTGGGGAGTAAATGCTGTGAAAATTTTTTGGGAGGACGTGTGTTTGGCTCCAGCAGATGGGACTTCACCTATTAAGGCGGTCCATCCTCCTGATTCCCCAGCTTTGATGAGGGCCTGTGAGACCATCTTAGGGTAAGAGGGAGAAAGTATACTCATGTGAGGGAGATGGAGTGTCTGGCGGGTAGAGATGACAGCGGGAGATACAGAGGAGGCTGTGTGAATTGACATGGAGAAAACATCAAAAAGAAATAGGAAGGTAATCTTGAGGCACTTTGCTCCAAGTGGTTTTTCTTAACTTCCCTTTCTTTCCCCTTCTGCTGCAACAAATATATTGTGCATGAAAAACAAAACAAAACAAAACAAAACAAAACAAAACAAAAAAACCACACACACACAATGTTGTGAAAGAAAAAAGGGTACTTAGGTAATAATCCTAAATAAATTCCTAAGTGACTGTGTTGTGTTTAATATTTAGTGCATCAAGTACCTTAATATGTCATCAAATTAAACAATCAGAACAGGAAAGAATGTTTCTGATGATTAACAATCAAGTACTTTTCCATTTGTACTAATTTTAATACTTCTTGACATTTTACTAAGATGGCTTCCATTTGTGATGGGATGACCATTTTATACAGATAATTTTTTTTTTTTTTACATTCTTTACTCTGATAGAGGGAAAAGAAAGCTGCACTAGGAAACAGGTTATTGGAGGCTTGTCTCCTTCTACTACATCTAATCATGGGTGGATCACTTGATTTCCCTTCAAAGTTCCTCCCTGAAAAATGAGAATAATATCTCACTTGACTTAAAGGAAAAGAAAAGGGAAAACCACTATTTAAAAGTTATTTTTGTGTGCCACTGAGATCCCCAAAGGGCTTAAACACTTAAATATGCTCTATGAGAGACATTCTTTAATATGTGTTCCATGCTGAAGGACTAGCCCCTGCACTTCTTTTGTGTCGTCACTGACCATATATTTATTGTAAAAACGGCTAAGTGATTAAAAATAAAACACAATTGTTTTCCAAGCCCCTCAACTCTCACTAATATGATGTTCATATTTTTTTATTCATAATGTATGTGTATAACTGATATCCTGCCTCCTCAGTTTGAACCCAATCTAATGTAAATACAGTGTCTAAGAAATGTTTTTAAATTTTACCATTTTAAAAATACATCTCTCAATTTTAAAAGCTGGATTTCACTTAAAGCTCAATGGCAACATATTATTAAATAATCCTGTATCTTACTACCTTACTCCTATATAGCATTAACCACAATTAGTATATGAGTAACTCAAAAAGTGAAAAAAAGACTGACATACTTCCAAGCCTCAATGCCAATGCTGAATCACCCTATATTTTATACAGATACTGTACACATTCTGAACCACCCTATATTTTGTGCAAGGAAGCCACAAGTAAAGATAAAACCAAGCATTTGATATAAATGTGAATGCTTAATTTGGGGGGTTTGTTTAAAGCAGTCACCAAAACAGAATGGACCTCTAATTTCTAAATTTTAAGTAAGAAATCAAATGTTCTATATTTAAACATTTTAAAAGATGGCATTTTGTTTCTCAGATTGCAGGATATTTTTCCTTGCAATAACAAAGGGACCAATGAAAATATGTTTCTAATAAATTTCTATTCTCTTTCTAAAATATTTATATTCAGTGAACTCAGTTCCATCACAGGAATAAAATTCTCAAGGTTCTAGATTAAAAATTTTTTGAGGATTTACTTGTTGGTATAATACCTGTAAAGTTCATTAATATGGTGTGGGGTTTTGTTTTGTTTTTTTAAGTTTACAAGAGTTTCTGTAAGCCAATTAAAGATCAGATTTCAACCCAGGAACGACCAAAATTATTCAGGGATTTTAAAAGTTTGTGAATGTATACCATACAAACAAAAACATCCTATAATTGTATCACATTCATTAAGTACTTGTCCAAATAGAGATGCCCAGATGTATTCCTAAAGACTCCAATTTTACTCATCCTCACTGGAAAACAGGATCTTCCTCCTAACAAAGTTTTTGTTGCTAGCTTTATTAAAAATGTTAGTTTCTTTTTCCTAAATGTGAATGTGTATGTTTGACAGCATTACAATAAAATGAAATGCATACTAGACAAAAAGTCAAACAAATATATCATTAACTCAGCCACTTACTATCCATGAGTCATTTAAATTCTATGAATTCTATTTTCTTAACTGGAAAACAAGATAATGATGACTGCTTCTCTTACAATTACTGGGGACTTAAAAAAGATAAAGTATGTGGAGCTAATCTAAAAAAGGCACAAAATAGCATTAGAATTTATGTATTATTTTGTGTATGCCCTTTAACAGCAAATTTTTGAGATTAGGGCCACATTCTGCTCTAATCTTTCACCCCACCCATCCCTAACTAGCAGGTAGCACAATGGTAGGCCATAGTAGACACTCAATAAAATTAATGTTAAGATTTTAATTGATGACATTAAGCTGATGATATAATTTATTTTTCAATTATTTCCTCCTTCATTAAAGTTCTCTATCTTCTCTGTCTGATACTTTCTCTAGTTCTCTGTCTCCTCTGTCTGATATCAAGTAAAATCTATATTTTAAAAAGGTAAAAATGATTTTTTAATGCTTGAAATATATCACCATGATTTTTTTCCATGGGCAACTAATTACCTTTTTTCCAGGAACAGCTTGACCAGGGGAAAATCCTGGATCTCCTTTGGTGCCCTAGATAAAACAATTATAAAACCCTTGGTGAAGCATAAATTACATATAGTATATCACACTTCTTCAGTTGAATGCATCATCAGATAATATATATATGTATATATATATATATTACATGGTATTAAATAAAATTATTTTAAATCGAGATGGTCATGCCTTATTTGCTTTTTTATTGTACATTTTTATTAGCCTTATTTTTAAATGCTAAGAAGATTGTCAGACATAGATGATTTTTAAAATCTAATAAAGTTATGCTACTATTGAAACATCTTTCCTTAAGGGACCTATATAAAGGCTTCATTAACAACCATTTTTGTGGCGTATTCAGTTATAACTCCTATTTTAGCATTGGAAAACTAGTTACTTTTAGTAAAAGAAATCTGCTTATAATTCTTAAAATTTTATGATATCATTCCAAGTTTAAATATTTTCCAAAATCTTGCAATGTACATGCATTACTTTTGCAATACAGAAAAAATAAATCAAAAAAATACCTCTAATTGCCAAGATAGATATAAAAATAGTAACTTTTCATACTCTAGGAATCATATTTTACATTTCAAGAGAAATATGACACTAGGTTTCAACCAAATTTTTTGCACAATATTAAAGTAATCTTTCTTATTATGCATACTGGCAAACTATCTCTTTTTCTACTTCCCATCTCATAAAATTAAGAGGCCACAATTGAAACTTTTTATAATTCCAATTATGATTTCATTACCATTCTCAACTAGTAATAATTTCCATTCCTAAAGAGTTCTAAATGCTATTTTCATACTATAAGAAATAATCATGTGTTCTTTCACAAATTCAGGGACGCTTGAAGCAAAGAAAATTTTTAAGGAAAGGTTCTTTTCCAGGTTGACCTTTTCCCTTCCATAGTTATCACCACTTCTATCACTAAGGCTACAATTTTAGACCATTAATTACAAAATTATGGGACCTGAAAAACAGCTTTAGTGATATCTCAATATTTAAGAATTCAATCCATTCTCCAAAAAAAAAAAAAAAGGTAATATAGTTAGAATTTATAAGAGATATTAGAGCTTATCTAGTAAAACACATTCTATAGATAAAGAAGCAATGAGGTCCAGAAAGGTTAAATGATTTGATTAAAATTGCTTAGAAAAGTACTGGCAAACCAGGTCAATTTTCCTTCTCATATCACAGTGTCTATTAAATAAAAATCTTATTTATTTGTTTTAATATATTTCAGTCTTTTATTATAAAACCTAGCCAATTGATTTGAGGCAATACTTACAAAGAATTTTAAAAGAAGTTAAGAAATGATAGCCTTTGAGAATTTTAAATATAATATAATTCTTTGTGGTCAATGTTTTTACTTATAAATACCACATTAAAAATTCTTATTTTTAGGTTCTTTCTGAATTTTCTATTATCTGTCTACTTTCTTATTATCATCAATATTTTAACATTTCATCTTCATTAGAAAAAAAACCTGAGAAGGTGGAGAAAAGTAATCAATTGATCAATAAAAATCAGATTTAAAGACAGAGCTTTTTCTTATTCATAAGCTTTATGTATCTGGGCAACATATTTAAAGAAATACATGCCAGATCTCTTTTATTCCCACACAAATGTGCATGAGATAATTGATCAACTTGTTCTACAACCATAATTCTAGTCAACATGAAGGGAATGCTCTTAACTTGGCCAGTCGTGGATTGGGATCCTCCATAGTATAAAATGCATGAGCAGAAATTATTGAACATGCCAACTTTACCTAAAACGTCAAAGAAGTAGGACATATTTCTCTGCATTAAAGAATACTCCAAAATTTCTTACTTTCTCCCTCATTTTGTATTAATTCTATGACTCTCAACACACTTTTAGTCATACTTGATTGGCTTTTCAAATCCCTTTGGAATTAAAAGTAAATGTTTATAAATTAATTAATCAAAATTGACCTTGAATTTCAATATTGACTTCTACATGACTTTTGTTAAAGGAGCTATATATCCTTTTGAGTGTAAGAGGAAAAGGAAGTTGCCTACCCATTATTACTCAAAGAATTCTCAAAGTCCCACCTATTCTACTGTTCTGCTATATAGCCTAAAATCCTCATTATCAGGGCACCTGGGTGGCTGATACACATACACAAAGCACCTACCTTTGGCTCAGGTCATGATCCCAGGGTCCTGGAATCGATCCCCATGTCAGGCTCCCTGCTCAGTAGGAGCATGCTTCTCCCTCTCCTCCCAGCTTGTGTTCTCTCTCACTATCTCTGTCACTCTCTCTCTCTCTCTCTCAAATAAATAAAATCTTTAAAAAATAAATAAATAAATAAATAAATAAAATCCTTATTATCAGCACAGCTCTTTTAGACTAGTATTGGATCTCTGAGGGCCCTCTGTCTAGGGGGGAAAACTCCCTAAGTACTAGCCCCATTAACATGTTAGAAAAGATTTATCAGATTAGAGCCCATTCAATATAATGGAAAGAACATTGGGATTTAGAGTAAAAACACTGAACAAATCATTTAATCTCTCTAAATTTGAGATTTCTCCTCTGTAAAATGGAAATAAGAATAATAATACCTGCCAAGTTTAGCTTGTAAGATATAGGTAAAATTCTCTATAGAGTATAAAAATGTAAGTATTAAAAATAACAGGACTAAAGACAATCATTAAAATCAATTTTACAATTATTGCCATCTTAAAAAGCAAAGAACACAATTCTTGAATGAATTATTGATGGAGCAACAAAATTTAAATGAAAATAATTTGGAATTAAAGACTCAAATATGGATAAGCTAAATTGGGAGAGTCTCATAAAAGAAACACAAAGTGACATGATCTTGAGGTAACATCACTTGAATATTCTTCATTTAACATTACTAATAACTATATAAGCTCCATAATATCAATTTTAAGCATTACATAATATTCTCTAACCAACACTTCCTATCTTTTTAGCTCACTCTCTTAAGCACTCACAACTTTAACAATTATTTGACCCACTGTAACTGCTAATATGTGATCCCACCACATTTTCACTGTCTCATCCCCATGTGGCCTGACTTCCAATCTTTAAGCAGCCTAAATACCAAGGTCTGACATTATAATCACCTCCCGACATACATAAATGGCACCATTTCTTCTTTCTCCCTCTGTCTTATAAGCTTACCTGGCAATTATTAAATCTAAACTTACCCCTACTCTGTCCCATCCCCTAGCAGCTAAATGTGACTAAGAGAAAACAGTCATACTGACAAATTTCACTTTAAATTCATGACTTTTTACATTAATTGGTTGTGTTTTCTTTTGTTTTCTGGTGTGTCTAATAATTACCTTAGTCAATTCACTTTCCCAGTTTCATAGATAATTATAACTCTCTCTCTTCACTCTGAGTGGGTGATCTTGCTTTTAACATTCACAACCTGTCACAACCAAATCCACTACCCCACCTAAATCTGTTCCAAAATACTCTGCCTTCTAACCAAACCCACCATTCTCTCTCATCAGGACATCATCAATACACTGTCTTCCCTACATTATTTTAATTTTTATTTATTTCCAGGATAATTGGTATCACCAAGTAAACACACTGTAATTTCTCCAATCTTAAAAAAACAACTTTTCTTGAGCTACACCTCCCTTCTCTGCTCCATTACACTATTTCCCTGTTAGAGCAAAACTCCTAGAAACTTGTCTATATTAATGAAGAGACTTCTTCCATTCTCTCTTGGACTTAGTTCACTCAGGCTATTGTCCCTACCCTACCTCACTGTCATTCTTTCTCAGTTTCCTTTGATAGTTCCTCTTCTTCTTCCTAATATACTAAACTCTGGGGTACCCCAAGACTTGGTCCTTGGACACTTCTACGTCTATATTTATCCATAGGTTAAGACAAGATACATAAAACAACTATTTGAATGCACAGGAGAACAATCAAAAAGAAGGACACACTGGAGGGAATTCAACTCTTGCAAGAAAAGAACCACACTTGGTACATACACATTTATACAACTTTTCTTCTAAGGACCCTCCACAGTCTGCATGGAAGGATTAGAATTCCAGCAGAAAACCACAGATGTTTTAGCTAATTGTGTCAGAGGACAGATTGTGAGACTACCTGAATAACTGTAAATCGAGGGGGAAGTCCAAGAAAGGAAGGAAGGAAGGAAAGAAGGAAGAAAGGGAGGGAGGAAGGAAGGAAAAAGAGAGAGAGAGAGAGAGAAAGAAGAAAGAA
Source organism: Mirounga angustirostris (assembly GCF_029215605.1). NCBI lineage: Eukaryota > Metazoa > Chordata > Mammalia > Carnivora > Phocidae > Mirounga > Mirounga angustirostris. The sequence goes on along the minus strand of NW_026991712.1, from coordinate 118,946,784 downwards.
AGAAAGAAAGAAAGAAAGAAAGAAAGAAAGAAAGAAAGAGAAAAGAAAAGAGGAGAGCTTCCCCCCAAAATCTGGATAAAGACTCTCTTCAATTCTTGGCTGATACTAAATGTGGTTGCATGAGACAGATTCCAAAGAGTTCACCAAAAAGCAACAACCAGAAGGCTAAAATAATTGAATATAAATTTCAGCTGCTGGCCACCACAGGAGAAATAGTTTGAGTCACACCATTTTAAGGGACATGGTAAATGCCTTAGTAATCACCTTTCCATTGAAATTCAGGAAGGGCTATACTTTAGAAGTAAATATGATATCCTTGGACTAACACTAACACTATAAGCAAAACTGAAAGAAATCTGTCCCTTAAAGTTTAAGTACAAGTTTAAGGTGATGAGTCAGTTATTTAATTGCCTATAGAACAAAAAAAAATCAGTGATTATCAAAGGATTTCAAAGAAAGATAACAGAATCTAAAGTTCTTCCACACATCACCCATAATATCCAGTACATAATCAAATTTTTCTAGACATACAAAGAAAATAAAATCTGACCTGAGTTAAGATAAAAGTGGTCTATAGAAACAGACCTCAGAAGGACCCAGATATTGGAATTAGCAGTCAAGGATTTTAAATTAACTATTATATATATGTTCAAAGATGTAAGGTAAATGATCATCATAATTAGTGAACACAGAAATATCAGTAGACAAGTGAAAACTATACAAAAAACAACAATAGAATCCTAGAACTGATAATATAGTATCTGAAATGAAAAATTTTCTGGATGAGATTAACAATATATTAGAGAAGGCAGAAATTAAGTTTAGTAAACTTAATTAGAGACCCATAGAAGTTAACTAATCTGAAGTAAAGAGAAAAAAGTACAAAAATGAGCAAAGCTCTAGTGACCTGTAGGACAACATTAAGTAGTCTAACATACATGTAAATGGAGTCCCAGAAGGAAAAGAGAGAATGAATGGGACAGAAAGATTATTTGAAAAAATAATGACCAAAAATATCCCCAATTCATTACACATAGACCAAAAACTTACAGATCCAAGACATTCAGTGAACTCCAAACAAGAAATATCTAAGGGAAACTACCCCTATGTATATCATTGTCAAACTGCTAAATGCCAGAAAAAGAGAAATATCTCAGTAGCACCTGTGAAAAATGACACATTACACGAGAGAAATAACAATGTGACTAATGACTAACTTCTTATCAGAAACAGTGGAGATTACAAGATAAGAACCACAAGCATCTTTAAAGTTCTGGAAGAAAAACACTCTCAACCAAGATTTTTGTACTGTATAAAAATATACTTCAAAGAACATAGATTAAAAAAAATGGGGGTAAATAAAAACCAAGAGAATCCATCACCAGCAGAATTGCACCCCAAGAAATACTAAAGGAACTTCTTTTAGCTAAAGGGAAGTGATACCAATTAGAAATTCAGCCTATAGGAAGAAATGAAGAGCCCTGGAAATGAAAATAAATGAGGAAATATAAATGATTCCCTTGTTTGTTTCTTCTCTTAATTTCTTTAAAGACTGATCACTTAATACAAAAATTACTACACTGTATTTTAGAGTTTATAATGACATAGATATAAAATAAATGACAACAAAACACAAAGGATAAGGACAGTGCATAAATATAATCATAAGGGTCTTATATTTTAAATGAACTGCTACCATATTAACTCTAGTAAACTAGAATGAGTTAAGAATGCATACTGTAATCTCTAGAGCAACCATTAACATCAATCAATCAGAGGTATAGCCGAAATGCCAATAGAGAAACTATGTGGACTATTAGAGAATATTTTATTAACCCAAAAGAAGGCAGAAAAGGAGGAATAAGGACCAAAAAACACATGAGATAAATGGAAAAGAAATGACAATGTAGGCTGAGACCAAATCATACCAATAATTACACAAATATAAATGGACTTAACATTCCAATTAAAAATCAGAGATTATCAGACCAGATAAACAGTGAGATCTAATATGTATTGTCTATAAGAGATGTATTTTAAATATAGAAAGGGAAAGGGAAAGAAAAATATATACCAGTCAAACACTAATCATAAAAAAGCTGGTGTGGCTCTTACTATCAGACAAACTAGACTTCAAGAAAAGGAGTACCACTGGAGATAAGGAGAGACACTTGATAATGATAAAAAGGATCAATTCATTAAAAAGACACAGCAATCCTTAAACATGTATGCACAACACAGAGCTGCAAAGTAAATGAACCTAACATTGACTAAATACTTCCTAAACACTAAACAGAGAAATAGACAAATCCAAATCGTAGTTGGCTGTTTTAACACACCTGTCTCAATAATTAATGGAATGACTATATTTTTTTTAAAATCCAGTAAGGATAGAGAAAATTTGATCACCATCAATCACCTTAATCTAATTGGTATTTATTGACTACTACAACCAAAAACTACAAAGTACACAATCTTTTAAACTTTGCAGCAAGGAAGGGAGTGGCATGATACATTCAAAGTGCTGAAAGAAAAAAATCTGCAGCCAAGAATACTCTATCCAGCAAGGCTGTCATTCGGAATAGAAAGAGAGATAAAGAGTTTCTTAGATGAACAAAACCTAAAGGAGTTCATGACCGCTAAACCAGCCCTACAAGAAATGTTAAAGGGGATTCTTTGGGTGGAAAGGAAAGACCATAAATAAGAGTATGAAAATAAGTATATCTGTAAAAATCAGTCAAGGGATTCAAAAAATAAAAGGATGTGATGTATGACACCATATATCTAAAATGTGCTGGGAAGAGGAGTAAAGAATGAGTTCAAACGGAAGTGACCACCAACTTAATATAGACTGCTATATGCATAAGATGTTATATAAGAACCTAATGATAACCACAAATCAAAAACCAGTAATAGATATGCAAAGAATAAGGAGAAAGGAATCCAAGTATATCACTAAAGAAAATGAGCAAACCATGAAAGAGAGCCGGATAAGAAAAGATCAAAGAAAAACTACAAAAACAAGCACTAAAAAAGTAACAAAATGGCAATAAGTATGAATCTATCAATAATTACTTTAAATGGGAATGGACTAAATACTCCAATCAAAAGACACAGAGTGACAGAGTGGATAAAAAAAAAAAAAACGCATCTATATACTACCCACAGGAGACTCCTTTCAGCTCTAAAGACACCAGCAAATTGAAAGTGAGAGGATGGAGAGACATTTATCATGCAAATGCACATCATTAAAAAAGAGCCAGAGCAGCAATACTTATATCGGACAAAATACACTTTAAAACAAAGATTGTAACAAGAGACAAAAAAAGACACTATATAAGCATAAAGGAAACAATTCAACAAGAAGATATAACAATTGTAAATATTTATGCACCCAACATAATAAACATAAAGAAACTAATCAGTAGTAATACAATAATAGTAGGGCACTTTAACACCCCACTTAAATCAATGGACAGATCATCCAAAAAGAAAATCAACAAGGAAAAAGTGACTTTGAATGACACACTGGATCAAATGGATTTAACAGATATATCCAGAAAACTCCACCCTAAAATGGCAGAATACACATTCTTTTCAAATGCACATGGAACATTCTCCAGAATAGATCACATATTAGATCACAAAACAAATTTAAAAAGATCAGTCTTACAATACATCTTTTCTGGCCACAACTAGAAATTACTGTAAGAAAAAATATGGAAAGAGCACAAATACATGGAGATTAAACAACATGCTATTAAACAATTAATAAGTCAAGCAAGAAATTAGAGAAAAAATAAAAAACTACATGGAAATAAATGAAAATGAAAATATACAGTTCCAAAATATTTGAGATGTAGCAAAAATGGTTCTAAGAGGGAAGTTTATAGCAATATAGACCTACCACAAGAAGCAAGAAAAATCTCAATTAACAACCTAAACTTACACCTCACAGAGCTAGAAAAAGAACAACAAACAAAACACAAAACCAGCAAAAGGAAGGAAAATAAAGATTAGAGCAGATATAAATGATATAGAAACTAAAAAAATAATAGAACAGATTAATGAAACCAGGAGCTGGTTCTTTGAAAGGATCAACAAAACTGATAAACCTCTAGCCAGACCAAAAAAAAAAAGAAAGAAAGAAAGAGAGAGAGAGAGAAAGGACTCAAAATCACAAATGAGAGAGGAGAAATAACAGCCAACATCACAGAAATACAAACAATTGTAAGAGAGTATTATCAAAAATTATAGGTGGATAATTGGACAACCTAGAAGAAATGGATAAGTTCCTAGGAACATATAACCTACCAAAACTTCCCAAAGTGGAAAAGAAAATTTGAACAGACCAATTACCAGCAATGAAATTAAATCAGTATCAAAAAACTCCCATCAAACAAAAGTCCAGAACAGATGGTTTCACAGGCGAATTCTACCAAACATTTAAAGAAGAATTAATACCTATTCTTCTCAAATTATTCCAAAAAATAGAAGGGTAAGAAAAACTTCCAAGTTCATTCTATGAGCCCAGCATTACTGGAATACCAAACCAGATAAAGATACCACCAAAAGAGAGAGAGAGAGAACTATGTGCCAATATCTCTGATGAACATAGATGCAAAAATCCTCAACAAAATATTAGCAAATAAAATCCAACAATACATTTTAAAAATTACCACAGTGAAGTGGGATTTAGTCCCAAGATGCAAGGTAGTTTAATATTTGCAAACCAATCAACGTGATACATCACATCAACAAGAGAAAGAAGAACATATGTTCATTTCAATAGATGCAGAAACAACATTTGATAAAGTATAACATCCATTCATGATAAAAACCCTCAACAAAGTAGGTTTAGAGGGAACATACCTTAACATAATAAAGGTATGTTTGAAAAACCCACAGCAAACATCATACTCAATGGGGAAAAACTGAGAGCTTTTCCCCTAAGATCAGGAACAAGACAAAGATGTCCACTGTCATAACTTTTATTCAACATAGTATTGGAAGTCTTAGCCACAGCAATTAAACAACAAAAATAACGAAAAGGCATCAATTGGTAAGGGGGAAGTAAAACTTCCATTATTTACAGATGACATGATACTATACATAGAAAACTCTAAAGACTCCACCAAAAAACTACTAGAACTGATAATTCAGTAAAATTGCTGGATACAAAATCGATGCACAGAAATCTGTTGCATTTCTATACACTAATAATGAAGCAACAGAAAATAAATTAAGGAATCAATCCCATTTACAACTGCAACGAAAATAATAAAATACTTAGGAATAAATTTAACCAAAGAGGTGAAAGAGCTGTACTCTGAAAACTATAAAACATTGATGAAAGAAATTGAAGATGACACAAACAAATGGAAAGACATTCTATGCTCATGGATTAAAAGAACAAATATTGTTAAAATGTCTATACTACCCAAAGCAACCTACAGATTTAATGCAATCACTATCAAAATACCAACAGTATTTTTCACAGAACTAAAAGAAAGAATCCTAAAATTTGTATGGAACCACAAAAGACCCTGAATAACCAAAGCAATCTTGAAAAAGAAAAACAAAACTGTAGTTATCACAATTCCAGACCTCAAGTAAGTTATACTACAAATCTGTAGTAATCAAATTAGTATGGTACTAACACAAAAATAGATGGATCAATGGGACAGAATAGAAATTCCAGAAATAAACCCACAATTATATGGTCAAATAATCTTCAACAAATCAGGAAAGAATATCCAATGGGAAAAAGATAGTTTCTTCATCAAATGGTATTGGGAAAACTGGACAGCTACCTGCAAAAGAATGAAACAGGACCACTTTCTTAGATTATACATAAAAATAAATTCATAATGGATTAAAGAGTTAAATATGAGACCTGAAACCATAAACATCCTAGAAAAGAGCACATGCAGTCATTTCTCTGACATCGGCCATAGCAGTATTTTTCTAGATATGTTTCCTGAGGCAAGGGAAACAAAAGCAAAAATACACTATTGAGACTACATTAAAAGAAAAATCTTCTGCACAGCAAAGGAAATAATCAACAAAACTAAACAACACCCTACTGAAGGGGAGAAGATATTTGCAAATGACATATCTGATAAAGGGTTAGTATCCAAAATATATGAAGAAGTTAAAAACTCAACACCCAGAAACCAAATTATCCAACTAAAAAATGGGCAGGAGACATGAACAGACATTTCTCCAAAGAAGACATATAGATGGCCAGCAGACACATGAAAAGATGCTCAACATCATTCAGCATCAGGAAAATGCAAATCAAAACTACAATGAGCTATCACCTCTCACCTGTCAAAACGACTAAAATTGAAAACACAAGAAATTAAGTGTTGGTGAGGATGTGGAGAAAAAAGAACCTTCATGCAATGTTGGGAATGCAAACTGGTGCAGCCACTCTGGAAACCGAATGGAAGTTCATCAAAAGCTAAAAATAGAACTACTCTCTGATCCAGTAATTGCACTACAAGGTGTTTACACCCAAAATACAGAAATACTAATTCAAAAAGATACATGCACTCTGATGTTTACTGTGGCATTATTTATAATAGCCAAATAATAGAAATAGCCCAAGTGTCCATCGATAGATGAATAGATAAAGAAGATGTGGAGTGTGTGTGTGTGTATGTATATATATAAAACATATAATGAAATATTATTCAGTCATAAAAAGAATGAAATCTTGCCATTTGCAACAACATGGATGAAGGTAGAGTATAATGCTAAGCAAAATAAGTCAGTCAGAGAAAGACAAATACCATATGATGCCACACATGTATGGAATTTAAGAATCAAAACAAATGAGCAACAGAAAAGAAAGGAAAGGAAAGGAAAGGAAAGGAAAAGAGAAGAAAGAAAAGGAAAAAGAGATAAAGCAAGAATCAGAATCTTAACTATAGAGAACAAACTGATGGTTAGTGATGGGGGGTGGGACGGGGGAGAATGGGTGAAATAGGTGATGGGGATTAAAGAGTACACTTCTCATGATGAGCACTGAGTAATATACAGAATTGTTGAATCATTATATTGTACACTGAAATTAATATAACACTGTTTACTATACTGCCCCTTATCCCTGCCTGCATTTCTTCTGACAATCCTTCATTAATGTTAGCAAAAAAGGCCATCAGCATGTTGACATTAACCTAATAGGTAGACAGATATATGACCAAAGCCCTGATTGGCATGACTCAGCACACCCTGATTGCTTAAGATAGGTCTGCAAAAGAGTTCATAAAAACCCCTAAACTTAGAAACTCCCAGGGCAACTCTCTCAGGTCTCCTCCCTCTCGGGGAGCTTTGTACTATTGCTCAATAAACTTCTATTTGCTGCCCACCAATCTTAGTCTGGTCTACCTCTTCATTCTTGGAAGCGACATGACCAAGAACTATGGGCACAAAGGTGGAGAAATCCTGCCAACACAAGGTCCTACATAATCCGGCTCTGGCTATCTCTCCGACCTATCTTCCAGGATTTATCTCATTCAGTCTATCCTCAAAACTGCCAAGCAGCCTCCTGCCTCAACGCCTTTGGATTTACTGGGTTATTTTCATTGTTCTGCAACCCTTTCCTCATCAGGATTGCAAAAATGGTAATTTTAAATTCTAACATGCTTTCCTCGCTTTTTCTATAAACTACCCTTCATCAACTATTTGGTTGTCCTGAGCTTAAATTCTATAAAAAAAAAAAAACAAGATAGTTTTATAAGAAAACTTTTATTCCTTCCCCTTATTTTTCTTCTATTTATCATTTTTCAAAATAATGATACTGTGGTATAATAAAAATATGTATTTGGTCTTTGTTCCTGGCTTCTGGTACAGAGCTCCTAAAACCCTTGGAATTTCCTGAGTCATACAAGTGTCTTTTGTTATTCATAACAATCCCCTTTAACCACATCTAAGCTTATGCTAATGAGGTGACTCACGGTGGTACCCATAGATAGCTTCAGGATGGAGGCTAGTCACCAGAAAGGCAAACAAGTGGCTAGAGGGTGGGAACTTAGGAGGAGCGGGGAGGGTAAGAGACTGAATTACACAAAATTTTGAACAAAGAGATTCCAAGAGCTTTCAGGTTGGTGAACACACTGATGTGCCCGGAAGGTGGCACACCTGGAGAGGGCGTGGAAGTTCCATACCCTGCCCTATATGCATCTCTTCCATTTAGCTATTCCTGAGCTGTATTCTTTATAATAATCTTGGAAATTATAAAATTTATAAAATTATAAAAATCTTGGAAACCTGTTTTCCTGAGTTTGTGAGCTGTTCTAGCGCAGTATTAAACCTGAGGGAGTGGGGGGCTGTGGGAACCCTTGAATTGGTAGTCAGCCAGACAGAAACATAAGCAGCCTGGACAAGTCCTCTGTGGCTGTCGTCTCAAGTATAGACAGTCCTGTGGGACTGAGCCTTTAAGTCTGTGGAGTTTGACACTAACTCAGAGTTAAATACCCAGTTGGTGTGAGAGAATTTGATAATTTCAGAGATGTAATTCCTTAGCATCCTCTAAAGGTGACCAGAGAGGGTTTGTCTGTCTGTTTGTATTTAGCATCATTATAACTCATGGATTTAGAACTACTTGATGGGATTCAATCCACTGCAATTATTATCCTTAATGATGTTCAAATCACATCACTCTTTGGCTAGTGGAAGTCTTTCAAACTGGCTCCAGAATCCTTCTGACATAACCCTCATAATCTTTGATACCCAGAAGGTAGCATTTTTAACACATTGAAGTCATATTTTAACTGAAAACACAAGCACAGAATCAAAAGAAAGGATCATATTATTTTTTCTGGTCCTTTATAAGATGATCCCTATGTTGACCAGAATAACAGAAGCACCTTGGTCTTCAACATTTTAAAATACTTTATATTTTCAAAATGCTGGACTGAACATTTTTCATAGCAATTTGATTCAGCAAAAATTCTTAGAATGGGTCAGCATCTATGCTCAATACATTTATTTATTCACATGTAAAGAAAATGGGACTTCTAGTTTAGAAGACATGGGGACTTTGGGTCAAAATCAGGAACAGAAATAGCACTAAGATTATTCTTTGGAATTCAGTATTAAGTATTATTAATAACATTTAATTTAATATTACTAATGGGACAATGTTATTGTAGTTTATTAAGGTTAGATGATTCATATAACTGGATTAAACTTGGATTTTTTGTTTTATTGGAAAAGATTTTTTAATCTAATTTAATTTTAAAACACTTTTTGAGTATAGTTGATATACTATGTTACATTAGTCTCAGATGTACAGTATAATGATTCAACATCTTTATACATCATGCCATGCTTACCACAAGTGTAACTACCATCTGTCACCATATAATGTTATTATAATATCACTGACTGTATTCCCTATGCTGTGCCTTTTATTCACATGACTTACTCATTCCATTACTGGAAGCCTATATCTCCCACTCCCCTTCACCCATTTTGCCCATCCCACTTCCCTTTGGCAACCATCACTTTGTTCTCTGTATTTATTGGTCAGATTGTGCTTTTCGTTTATTCAAACAAATTTTTTTTTTAGATTCCACATGTGAGTGAAATCATATGGTATTTGTCTTTCTCAATAACTGGATCAAATTTGAAGGAACTATTGGCCTTGACTAAAGTAATATAAACTGTGAATGTTTATGGGACGGTTTTAAGTTTCCTTTAAGAGGTGTTTTTAGGAAAGGAACCATCTTGACCACAAATAGATTGCCTGGACTAGAATTATAAGTATATGGTAGGCTGAAGATATAGACTCTGCATTCATTACTCAGGTTTAAAGATCTACTGCATAACTAATCATGTGTTTAATTAATAGTAATAAAAATATTCATCACTCTGCAAATAAAGTTCATTAAGTAGATAAATACGATAAACTGTGAACCAAGATGGCATTTGCTGACAAGGGGAAAAAAAGCTATTCTCGCTAGTAAATGAGAAATGGAATTTACTTTCTTCTATTTTTTTGTGAAAGCAATTTATCTATGTAAAAACACTCTCCAACATGATCATTCCCTCCACAAATAATTTAAAGGGAGAGAATATGAAACCTAATCAAGCTCAAAATAGCCTGTATCCAAAGTTTTGGTAAAATCCCTAGTGTACTCCTTTATTTTTTATCACTTTCTTTTATTCAAGTATATTTTATACACAGTGAAATGCTCTGATTTTAAGTGTTATCATTTGATGAGTTTTGACAAATGAATATACCCATACACCATACTCCTATCAATATATAAAATATTGACATCACCCTAGAAAGTTCCTAAGGGCCCCTTCTCAGTCAGCCTCCATTCCCAGAGAAACTACTATTGTGATCTTTTCCACTATAGGTTTGTTTTGCGAGTTCTGGATGCTCATACACAATGTATTCTCATGTGTTTTGCTTCTTTCATTTGGCACAACATTTTTGAGACTCATTCATGTTGCTGCATGTCAGTATTTAGCTCCTTTTTACTGTTGAGTAGCATAGTATGAATAAACTAAGATTGGTCTATCCATTCTCCTATTGTTAGAAACTTGAGTTGTTTCTAGTTTTTGACTTTTGTAAATAAAGCTGCTATGAAATTCCAGTTAAGTTTTTCAGACATACTATTTCCTTTTTTCTTGGGTAAATACTTAGGAATATAATTTGTGAGTCATAGGGTAGGTTATGTGCAACTTTATAAGAAATTGCCAAACTATATTCTAGGTCCTTGTACCACTTTATACTCCCTCTAGCAGTGTGTATGAGTTTCAGATGCCCTAGCTCCTCACCAACATTTAGTGTTTATAGACTTTTTAATATTAGCCAATCTAGTGATTTTGAAGTGGTAATTAATTCTGACCATATTTGCATTTCCCCTGTGACTAATAATATCAAGCAGTTTTTTTCTGATACTTATTGTCCATATTGGAATTTACTTTCTTGCGATTTTTCTTAGAAGGACATTATTTCTACAATTAGTCTCCTGATTTCAGCTAATGATTTTAGTTAATGAGCTCAATAGTCTTTATTTTGAATCATACTAGTGTTACTAATGCTGAAAAAAAATTGCTATGGCCACTAAAATTTTGTGTGACACTTCATTCTATTATTTAACGATTTAACAACATAGTTCTCAAGGACTAGAGATCAGTTTCACTCTTTATGCAGTTTATCTTTATATGTTATTATCAGTATCCACAGAATAAGCTGGAATGTTGGAATAGACATGTTTTGTTACTATTGTTAAATGAATGCATAAAGTCTTTAAATTCCATTAGGTTACCCCACCCGCCTTCCTCCTTCAGGTAGTGTTTTATAAATTAATTACTCACTATTTTGAGAGACAACCTGGTGTTAGGAAGAGAGTAAGACAGATTCACTTCTTTTTTTTTTTAAATTTTATTTATTTATTTGACAAAGAGAGACACAGCGAGAGAGGGAACACAAGCAGGGGGGTAGTGGGAGAAGGAGTAGCAGGCTTTCCGCGGAGCAGGGAGCCCGATGCGGGGCTGGATCCCAGGACCCTGGGATCATGACCTGAACCGCAGGCAGACGCTTAACAACTGAGCCACCCAGGCTCCCCAAGACAGATTCACTTCTGAATATAACTCTACCAGTTACAAGTTGTGTTACCTTTGTTAAGTACTTAGCTCTCTAGGTATGTTTTCTTCTGTGCAAAGCATAAGGTAATAAAGCCTACTCTGAATAGTACTTTTAATTGAAATGAACCTGAATGAGATGCCAGACATAAAATAATTGTCAGATATTAGAAGCTTAATAAGTACCAGTTCTTCTCTTATGATACCAGTGCCTTATTACTAATATTAACTCAGCTTTTTGGTTCAGTTTTACATTTATTGAGTGCCCAACACATGCTGGGCACTGGGCTAGACACAAATGCAAAAATGAGTAAGTTCTGGCCCCTGCATTCAAACAACTAAGAGTCTATTAAGAAAGACCAACACATAAGTGAGAACTCATTTTGTCTGAAGAGAGATGAGAACTACCAAGATCAGTTTACATTTCCTGTCCTTTATAATAAATACCAATTTTATTGTAAAAACAAAACAGAAAATAAAATGGATTAGTTTTTGCATCAATTTAGAATATTTTAGCAAAATAAGCTTTATTCTTATAAATTTTAAAATAGCCTTATAAGTAGAACATATTTATATACTGTCTTAAGGTATTTTCATTAGTAAGATTCACAACACTTATTTTTTTTTATTTACCAAATAAGAAGTGTGGTACTTTTAGCAAGTCACATTTCTAATTTGTCTAGTTGCCTCATAAGTAGCTCCTTCAAGAAAAGAAAAATAACATTTTCTTAAGTGTCAACTATATACAAGCATTCTACCAGATGCTTTGTGTGCTTTAAATCATTTTAACTTATAAAGGTACCTTTTCATTCTAACGATTTTTATAAGATGCATTAATCCAAATATGTTTGTATAGAGATTCCATTACGTGTTGCCATTTCCTATTTCAGTTAAAACTTTCTAAACTGCGATTGCCTTAATTTGCTCTTTCCATAGATTCAGGTAGCCTCCTTTTGAAGTGGACAGATTATTTCTTTGTGCAAGAAACAAGATGACTTTTTATACAATTTTCTTAGAGGCCAACAATTCTACCTCTTATTCTTGCTAAATAATAACTGAGAAAAGAAAAATATTTAGGATTGTCTTTATACTTTAAAATTTCTTAACTTAGAAGAAATCTTTACTCCCTAAAGGAAAACAAATCCTATGACTGCATGTCAAAATTTATCATCAAGACCTTGCACTCTGCCTTTTTTTTGCATTATCTTGAAAAAAAATTATAGGAGGATTATAAAGTTTGAATGTTCTATTGATCTTGATTAATCTAAAGTGCATGGTAAATATCTAGGAAAGTTTTCAATAAAACCACACCCTACAAGCTTTTTGGATGCATTAAGACACAGTGGTGATTTTTAACACCTGTCACAAATCTAACGTCCTCTGCAAATATGTGCAATTAAATCATGGTCAGTTTTGCCTATTTTGGACATAGTTGTCAAATTATTAAGTTAAATATAAATTAAAGACTAATATTCCAGTTTATAAGATTAAGTCCTCAAGACTTAATTAGTTGCTTACAAATTAAAAGTAGGGCTTTTTAAAAGTCCCTCATATATGGTTACATAAAAATACTTTATTGGTGAATAGTTATAAATAGTCAAAATATATCCACACTACTAAATATAATATTAAAACTTGAGATTCAGAGATGCCTGGGTGGCTTAGTTGGTTAAGCATCTGCCTTCAGCTGAGGTCATGATCCCAGGGTCCCAGGATGGAGTCCCATATCGGGCTCTCTGCTCAGCAGGGAGTCTGCTTCTCCTCTCCCTGTGTTCTTACTCTCTTGCTCTCTCTCTCAAATAAATAAATAAAATCTTAATAAAAAAATTGTCTGTCTTTTCTCTCATTATTACACATCTAGTTGATAGAATTGCAAAAGCAGCAAGAGAAAAACAACTTGTTCTGTACAAGGAAACTGCCATAAGACTATCAGCAGATTTTTCAGCAGAAGCTTTGCAGGCCAGAAGAAAGAGGCATAATATATCCAAACTACTCAAAGGAAAAAAAAAAACAACCAAGAATACTCTACTGGTAAGATTATCATTCAGAACTGAAGGAGAGATAAAGAGTTTTCCAGACAAGCAAAAGCTAAAGGAGTTCATCACTACTAAACTGGCCTTATAAGAAATGTTAAAAGGACTTCTTTAAGCTGAAAAGAAAGAGCATTAATTAATAACAAGAAAAAATATGAAAGTATAAATCTCACTGGTAAAAGTAAATATATAGAAAGGAGTGGATTATTATAAAACTTCTATGCAGGTTAAAAGACAAAGGTAGTAAAAATAACTATAATGGTGAGTTAAGAGACACATGAAATAAAGAGATGTAAAATGTCACATCAAAAAAATAAGATGTGGGAGGGAGTAAAAATGTAGACTTTTAGAATTTGACCAAATTTCAGTTGCTATCAACTTCAAAAAGACTGTTTTATATACATATATATAAAATATATGTGTGTGTGTGTGTGTATATGTTACACGTGAGCCTCACATTAACCAAAAAGCAAAATCCTATGCTAGACATACAAAAGACAGTAAGAATGGAATCTAAGCACAATACTAAATAAAGTCATAAAAACACAATGGAAGAGAGCAAGAGAAGAAGGAACAGAGAGTCACTACAAAAACAGAAAACAATTAACAATAGGCAACAAGTACATACCTATCAGTAATTACTTTAAATGTAAATGGATTTAATACTCTAATCAAAAGACACAGAGTGGCTGAATGTTTAAATAAACAAGACCTATCTATATTCTGCCTACAAGAGACTCACTTCAGATATAAAAACCACACAAAACCTAAAGGCAAAGGGATAGAAAAAGAAGTTCCATGCAGATGGAAACCAGAAGAAAGCTGGGGAGCTATACTTACATCAAACAAAATAGACTAAAACAAAGACTATAATAAAAGACAAAGATGGACATTACATAATGATAAAGGGGTCAATCTAACAAAAGGATATACATTTGTAAGTCTTTATGTACCCAACATAGGAGCACTCAAATATATAAAATAAATAATAACAGACCTAGGAGAGTTTTAATATCCCATTTCATCAATGGATAGATCATTCATATGAAAAATCAATATGGAAACAATGGCCTTGCCTTTAATGACACATTAGACCAGATGGACTAAATAGATACATACAAAACATTCTATCCAAAAGCAGCACAACATATATTCTTCTCAGTGCACATGGAACATTCTCTAGCATAGATTATGTATGTTAGGTCACTAATCAGGTCTCAATAAGTTTAAGACTGAAATCATATCAAGCATTTTTTCTGACCAAAATGATATGAAACTAAAAATCAATTAGAAAAAGAAAGCTGAAAAATCACAATAATATGGAGATTAAACAATGTGCTACTGAATAACCAATGTATTAATGAAGAAATCAAAGGATAAATAAAAAAAATACCATGAAAATGGAAATACAACTTACCAAAATCTTTGGGAGGTAGCAAAATCTGTTCTAAGAGGAAAGTACATAGTGATATAAGCCTACCCCAAAAAGCAAGAAAAATCTCAATCTAACTTTATACTTCAAGGAACTCGGGGGGAAAAAAAAGATAAAGGAACTAAGAGCTGGTTCTTTGAAAAGATAAAGTTGACAAACTTTTAGCTAGACTAACTCAGAAAAAATAGGATTCAAATAAAAAAAAAAGGATTTACAATGGATACCACAGAAATAAAAAAGGATCATAAGAGACTACTATAAACAATTATATACAAACAAGTTGGCCAACCAAGAAGAAATGGATAAGTTCCTAGAAACACAATCTTTTAAGACTGAATAATGAAGAAATAAAAATTTGACTAGGCTGATTACTAGTAAGGAAATTAAAGCAGTAATCGAAAACCTCCCAACAAACAAGAGTCTAGGAGCTACAGCTTCATTGGTGAATTTTACCAAATATTTAAAGAAGAGTTAATGTCAATGCTTCTCAAACTCTTCCAAAAAACAGAAGAGGAGAGAATGCTTCCTAACTTATTTTACAAGGATACCACAAAAAAAGAAAACTACAGGCCAATATCCCTGATAAACATAAATGCAAAATCCTCAACAAAATAGTAGCTAACTAAATTCAACAATAGATTAAAAGGATCATCAAGTGGGATTTATTCCAAGGATGCAGAAATGGTTTGACATCATCTGCAAATCAATCAAAAGGATACACCACATTAACAAAATGAAGGATAAAAATCATAGATCATCTCAATAGATGCAGAAAAAGCATTTGACAAAATTCAACATCCATTTATGATAAAAACTCTCAACAAAATGGGTACAGAGGGAATGTACCTCAACATAATCAAGGCCATAAATGACAGCCCACAGCTAACATCATACTAGATGGTAAAAAGCTAAGTCTTTCCTCTAAGATCAGGAACAAGGTAAGGATGCTCACTCCTACTACTTTTATTCAATATAGTATTAGAAGTCCTAGCCATGGTAATTAGGCAAGAAAAAGAAATAAAATGCATCCAAATTGGAAGGGAAGAAGTAAAACCATCACTATTTGAAGATGACATGATAGCATCTATAGGAAACCCTAAAGACTCCACTGGAAAGCTGTTAGAACTAATAAATTCAGTAAAGTTGCAGGGTAAAAAATTAACATACAAAAATCTATTGCATTTCTATATACTAACAAAGAACTATCAGAGAAATTTAAAAAAATCTCATTTATAATTGCATCAAAAAGAATAAAACCTAGGAATAAATTTAACCAAGGAGGTAAAAGACTTGTATGCTAAAAACTGTAAGACATTAACAAAAGAAATTGAAGACACAAATAAAGACATTCTGTGCTAATGGAGTGGAAGAATTAATATTAAAATGTCCATATTACCCAAAGCAATCTATAGACTCAATGCAATCCCTGTCAAAATTCCCATGGCACATTTCAAAAAGACAAAACAAATAATCCTCAAATGTGTATGGAACCACAAAAGACCATGAATAGCCAAAGCAATTTGAGAAGAACAACAAAGCTGGAGGCTTCATGCTCCCTGATTTCAAACTATATTACAAAGCTATAATAATGAAAACAATATGGTACTCACTTAAAAAGAGCCACATAGATCAATGGAACAGAATAAAGAGCCCAGAAATAAACCCATGTATATATGGCCAATTAACTTACAACAAAAGAGGCAAGAATATACAATGGGGAAAGGACAGTTTCTTTAATAAATGGTGTTGGGAAAACTGGACAGCCATATGCAAAAGAACAAAATTAGACTATTCTCTTACACTATACATAAAAATAAACTCAAAATGAGTTAAAGACTTTAAGACCTGAAACCATAAAACTCCTAGTAGAAAACATAGGCAGTAAGCTCCTTGATATCATTCTTGGCAATTTTTTTTTTTAGATCTGACTCCAAAAGTGAAGGCAACAAAAGCAAAAATAAACAAGTAGGAATACAGCAAATTGAAAAGCTTCAGCAAAGGAAATCATCATAAAAATGAAAGGCAACTTACTGAATTGGAGAAAATATTTGCAAATTATATATCCAAACTCATACAACTCAACATCAAAACAAAACAATTGATTAATAAATGGGCAGAGGATCAGAATAGGCATTTTTCCAAGAAATACAGATGGCAAACAGGCACATGAAAAAGTACTCAATATCACTAGTCATCAGAGAAATGCAAATTAGGACCACAATGACTTATCACTTCACACCTGTTGGAATGGCTATTATCAAAAAGACAAGAAATAACTAGTGTTAGTGAAGACTGGTAAAGATGTGGAGAACAGGGAACACAAATGCCCTGTTGGAAGGAATGTAAATTGGTACAGCCACTATGGAAAACAGTATGGAGTTTCATCAAAAAATTAAAAATAACAAACTTCCAGTTATAAGATAAATAACTGAAGGAGATGAAAAATATAGCATAGGGAATATAGTCAATAATATAAAATAAAAAGTGATCAGAACTACCATATGATTCAACAATTCTACTTCTGGACATTTTATCAGAAAAAAAACAAAAACACTAATTCATCAAGATATATGCACCCCTGTGTTCATTGCAGCATTATTTACAATAGTAAAGATATGAAAAGGATGGGGGCGCCTGGGTGGCTCAGTCGTTAAGCGTCTGCCTTCGGCTCAGGTCATGATCCCAGGGTCCTGGGATCGAGCCCCACATTGGGCTCCCTGCTCTGCGGGAAGCCTGCTCTCCCTCTTCCGCTCCCCCTGCTTGTGTTCCTCCTCTCGCTGTATCTCTCTCTGTCAAATAAATAAAATCTTTAAAAAAAAAAAAAAGATCTGAAAAGAATCTAAGTGTCCATCAATGATTGAATAGACAAAGAAGATGTGGTGTAAACACACACACACACACACACACAATGGAATACTACTCAGCCATTAAAAAAAATGAAATCTTGGGCGCCTGGGTGGCTCAAATGGTTAAGTGTCTGCCTTCGGCTCAGGTCATGATCCCAGGGTCCTGGGATCGAGCCCCACATCGGGCTCCCGGCTCAGTGGGGAGCCTGCTTCTCCCTCTGACCCTCTCCCCTCTCATGCTGTTTCTCTCTCACCCGCTCTCCAAAAAATAAATAAAATCTTTAAAAAATAATAAAAATAAAAATAAAAATAAATAAAAAATAAAAAATGAAATCTTGCCATTTGTGACAACATGGATGGACCTTGAGGGCATTAGGCTAAGCGAAATAAGCCAGACAGAGAAATATAAATATTGTATGATCTCACTTATATGTGGAATCTAAAAAACAAAACAGGTGAACAAATAAAACAAAATTTACGTATTCAGTGAACAGAGCAGTGGTTGCAGGTACGGAAGAGGGGTACACACTTCCAGTTGTGAAATAAATAGGTCATGGGGATATGATGTGTGGCATGGTGATTACAGTCAATGGTACTGCATGCATATTTGAAGGCTGCCAGGAAAGTGGATCATGAAAATTTTCATCATAAGAAAGAAAATTTTTTGTAATTTTTTATGGTGATGGATGGTGGCTGGACTTACTGTGGTGATTATCTGCAGTATGTACAAGTGTCGAATCATTATGTTATACAGTTGAAGCTAGTATAATGTTTATGTCAACTATATCTCAATTTTAAAAAAAGTTAAGGACCTTCTTTAATAATGTGAGGGAAATAATGTGATACTCACTAGTCATCACTCACCTTTGGACCTGGCAATCCAGGTAATCCAGGATTTCCATGTGGCCCTGGTATGCCCTGCAAATAGTAAAAAGGTCAGATCACTCTTAGAACAGATCTAGATACAAATAATAGACAGTGTTTATTGCAACGTTCAGATAAATATTACATAGCATAATTTCATTAAAACGTATGTCACCTTTTCTTTCCCCCCACAAAGTTCTTTATCTTTTCCTAGATGTTGGATATTTCATCTTGGAAAAGAGAGCTACACTAATTATAGTATATATTTCCTTCTTTTGATTCAAAACACTGCCTTGAGATGCTTATTTCCTTTATTTTTCACCCCTATCTCCAGCCATATTGCATAGTGCTACTTCTAAAAGCTGTGCAGAGTAAGAAGCCTAAAAATAAGAAAGTGCAAATGTTTATTCTTCTGCCAACATGTGCTAACCCTTTCTGCACTTGGGTTTTTGCTTATGCCATTATGTATGCCTTAAAGACTTATTTCATTTCACTTTGCCCCCCTACAGCTGCCCAAATCATCCTTCAAGTGTCAACTAAGATCCCACCTCATTTTTAAATCCTAGCTACACCATCATAAAGTGACTTCTCTTTCCTAGTAACTTCCATAGAAATTGCTACATGTAAAATTCATTTGTAATTAATTGCACATTGCTTTAGGACATTTCTTACACTGTTCTAATCTGTTAGTTAAATATTTTATTGCTATTTTAACTATCTTATGACATGCTATTTAGTTCTAGGATTGAAATTTTTTTAAAAAAGGGACTGTTTTTCATATTATCAGTATAGTACTTGGAACATATTAGATAGTTAATAAATATTTGTCAGTAATGGCTTCTATTTACCAACTATGCATAGATAACTGTTAATGCTTTATATTTCTTATTACTAATCCTTATAACAATCCTGCAAGGTGGTTATTTTTACTCCCATTTACAAAGTAAGAAACTTAAGCTCACAGAACCGACAAGTAGAGGAACTAAGATCCACCTCCAAAAAGCCTTCCTGGTTTGCAGACCCCTATATTCATTTGGGTTTGGTGCCCACTTCTGGGCTCTTCAGCCATACCTCTAGGTTAACATATAACATATAGTTAATAATTACTTATTTTTCTGTCTTTTCAATTCTGAATTAATAGAGCACTGTGTTTCAGAAAGGAGAGGGGCATCAGCAAT
The DNA here is from genome assembly GCF_029215605.1 of Mirounga angustirostris. Lineage (NCBI taxonomy): Eukaryota > Metazoa > Chordata > Mammalia > Carnivora > Phocidae > Mirounga > Mirounga angustirostris. Next base: position 118,926,821 of record NW_026991712.1, on the reverse strand, counting down.
GGCAATATTGAAGGTATAACTAGCAAGATTAAAACTAAGGGAAAAGGATTAGATGTTATGGCATATGTCATTTGTAACCTTCAAAACATAAATTTTAATAAAATAGATGGAAAAATTTATGGGGATTTACAAATGATTTATTGGTGGAGATGTAGGGCAATGGCATAAACTATTATTTTACAAAGCTCAATAGTGCAACCGTGAGCTCGGACAGTAACTTTAGGAAAAATTAATGTCAGTGAAAGTTCGAGTTTTATTTTTTAAAGGATAATTGGTTGTTGCCAAATGAGATAAAATCTCAGGAGAGAAAAATTGCAAAGTGGCAAGTTTTAAGTTAAATAATGGAATGGAGATAAAATTAGGAACACAAATGTAATAATTAGTCTTGAGAAGAGGAATAGTGTTCCTTCCTTAAAGAAAGGATTGGACAAATAAATTTTTTTAAAAAGATAGAGAAGGAAACTGCTGTATCATGAAAATAGCTGGACTCAGACGTTGAAGGTCATGCTGTGGGAGAACAGCCTCAGTAGTGGAAAGGGAATGGAATTAGAGCAGAGAGATCCACTCCCTCAGAAGAGTAGGATCCACACAGAGAGCAAGGAGGATGGAAGAGGTGTGCCAGCTACAGGAGTGTGGGCACATTGATGAGAGACTCTGGGAGGAACATGATAGATCATCAAGTAGAGAGAAGTAAACCAAATGCTAACCAACTACCACCAGTGAGCATTCCTGAGGCCTCATACAGACAAGACTTGGTTGTGAATATGGATGGCTCACAGTAATATTTCAGGATATGATTTCTCATTATGTTGTTTGTATGATAGATAAAAATCAGGATAGAAAGAAAGTGGATTGTCCATGGCATGTGCATTTGTCTTTATAACACACAGTCGTAATTCCTTTTCTGGCTCTTTGAAGAATTTCTGTTAGTAAAAGTCCACATTGATTTTTTTTTTTTTTAGTTTTGAAAGAAATGAATTTTAACACAGCAGTAAATCTTCTATTGGACCTGTATAATGCTGATGCTTACAGCAGCTTTTTCCTCAGGACAATTATTTTTCTAGTCAGTTGTTCCAGCATTTTCCACTATGTAATCCAGGAACATACTATTTTAAGGCAGCCCACTCCTCTTCATTTCCCAAAGCAAATGAACCCCACCTTGAACTATCAACTACCGATGAGATCACTTTATAACTAAGAATAATGTTACAAGTAGCACCAGAAGAGCTACTAATCTACAAATTTGATAATCCTTCTTGGGCATGTTCACAGAGAATGCTTTGGCTGGGTGTTTACTCTCAAATAAACAAGTTGCACATGTTCCTGAGTTTCTCTTGAGTTGGCAAAGGTAGGGCTACATTTGAACATCCAGGCAGGTTTCCAAAGGAAGTACATACGGTACAATACTCGGGAAAACATACTGCAAAGTTACTAATTCTAACAGCAAGTGGGACATGGAGCCCATTTACTTACCCGTGGACCTCTCTTTCCTGATGGACCTGGAATACCTGCTAGACCTGGTGGACCCTTGGAAAACAAATGCCAAGATGTTAGACGTCTAATAGACACATCTTTTCTCACGAGTCTCATTAAGATTCCCGCACTAGGGCTTTTTCTTTTCAGTCCCCAGTTTCCAGCTAATGATGATTTTAAAGTAACATGAATCCCCTCACCCTAATCAGCAGGAGTGAGAGTTGGAACTCAAGTGTCCTCTTTAATCTGGCCAGAAACAGCAGCAGGAAGTCTGTGCCTTATGGTTACAGCCACTGTATCTGGTTTTTACAGGGACCATAACTAGTAGTTTTGTGGGTAATTTTTACCTAACTTTACTTTTACTACTGAAGGCAGAATTCAATTTAGGGTTTGGAGACCAACAACTACAGGATTTTTTCAAACACATTTCAAAAGACTTGCCCTGAAAAATTAAAGCACTGGCAAAATTAAAGCACTGACCGTATTATGTTCTTTTAAAAGACTTATAGCAAGAATCTGTGTAATGTGTTAAACTGTTATAATGAGATCCTTCTAGTATATTCAGTAATAAATCTGCCTTACACCAAATACAGCATACCAGGAGGTCAGTAACAGACTTAAATGGTTTGCAAAACAAAGTAGGAAAGCAAAAATTGATCCATTTTAAAGTGTTCTGAGTTCTTTAAATGTTACTTATTAAATATATCAAATAAGAAATAGGAAACTACTACTTTACTTCCTTGTGTAATGCTTTATGTCATCTTTTTTACTTACTTTAACAATCAACTGGGGTAGGATAAATGTTCATTTGAGATATGGTTAACACATTCACTCATCTTTCATTCACTTAATTGTTACTGAGCACTCTGCTGACATGGAATTATTCTTGGTGTCTCTAGAGCATACACATATTCCATTTTACAAATGTTCATTCAATATTGCCTTAAAGTGTAGAACAAACATTGAAATTAGACATATCAAAGTTAAAGTACTAGCCCTATCATTAACAAGAAGCATGACCTCATGAGTCTCATTTTTATGCAGCATTTTTTTCTCATTTCTCATTCTTGATATTAACTATTGAAACTTTCTTCTTTTTTATATTACAGTCATTTTGAAGTTTGTAATGTTCTTTATATATTTCAAACTGTCCATTTTCCTTTAATTGTATTTTTTCTTCTCTCCCCTAACTTAATAAAAACCTTTCATGTATTTCCTAGTATTGAGAGATAAGTACTATTTCTATTCAACCTCAGACTGAGGGCATTCTCTTTCCTGAACTGTTCAAATATTTTAACAGCTATTATTATATTACTTGCGTCCATCAAAAACTAACTTCCACTTATTTTTTTTAAAAATTGGAATTCTTTTCAATAGTTCTAGTTCTGTTGTTATAATCAGAAATTAAAGGCTATTTATATGAAGTCCCCAAAAATAAGAAAAATGAAAAACTAAATGGAAAATTAAAACAGCATGTCTATTATTGGTTTATTGCCCTATCACACTACATTACAACAAAAGAAAACACCATTCCATTCACATGGAAAAAGTAATTAACATTAGATACTGGGGAAGAAAGAAAGTATATTTTATGTCCTGATTGAAATATTTAAGTTGTTTAATAAGCACTAAATAAAAATCAATTTTAGCTTTCTTCACAATTTTGCATTTTCAAATCTTTCAGAACAGATTATTAATAGGGATTTCTAGAAAACAGGGAAGCAAACCGATTTTATGTCATGACTGACTTGTTTGAGGAAAATAAGTTATTTTCTGTAAACAAAGTTAATTACTAAAAATGGCACTTTAACTTTGAGATTATTAGTTATTAAGAGAAAGTATAATTCAATGAAAAGAACAATGGTTTTGCAATTGTCTAGTCTAGATTCAAGTCATGCCTCAATCATTTACTAGCTGAATGACCTTGCACAACTCAGTTACTCTTTCTTTAAAGCCTTATCTTTAAAGCCTTATCTTTAAAATACTGATGACAAAAATATACCTCTCAGGAGGAGCAAGATGGAGGAGGAGTAGGGACCTAAATTTCGTCTGGTCTCAGGAATTCAGCTAGATAAGGATCAAACCATTCTGAACACCTACGAACTCAATAGGAGATTGAAGAAAAGAATAGCAGCAACTCTCTGAACAGAAAAGCGACCACTTTCTGGAAGGTAGGATATGCGGAGAAGTGAATCCAAGGCGATATTTGGGAGGCTAGACAGTGGGGGAGGGGGCCTCTGTCCACCACTTCGGGCAAGTGATAGAGAAGCAGAGCACAAACTTGGAACTTTTAGAAGTCGGCTCCGCTGAGGGACATCATTCCAGTGGCTAAGCAGGGGGTGGAACACTCGCTGGGACAGTGTGGTCTCAGGACCCTCGGGGTCACAAGAAGATCGGGGGTGCCTGAGTGTGGCAGAGCTCCCAGGTATCGGAGCGGAGAAGCCGGCTGCAGAGACGGAGCCGAGGAGGGGGCTCTCAGCTTGGGGTTGCCATAAACCGTGATCCGCGGCACAGTCAGGCCACTGCTCCTCCAGCAGGGACCCAACAAGCGGCAGATCCGGGGAGACTCCCCTTCTTCCCCCAGGGAGGAGTGGCGCAGGAGGGCACTGCAGGGATCTGCTGGGTTTGGAGACTCCACATGGGGTCAGGTGCCAGAGATAGAAACGCTCAGTCAAAGGCCAGGTGAGCAAGGAGTGCGGCCGGAGACCAGGGAGACAGGAATGACTGACTGCTTTTCTCTGGGGGTGCACTGAGGAGTGGGGCCCCAAGTTCTCGGCTCCTCCAGGGCAGAGAATGGGAGGCCGCCATTTTCACTTTCATCCTCCAAAGCTGCATGGAAAGCTTGCAGGGAACAAAAGCTCCCAAGATCAAACCCCAGCAGATTACTTAGCCTGGACCCGGCAAGGGTGGGACAATTCCGCCTCCCACAAAGACATTTGGGAACCACGGCAACAGGCCCCTCCCCCAGAAGATCAGCAAAAACAGCCAGCCAAGACCAAGTTTACCGATCAATGAGAACAGCAAAACTCCAGCACTAGGGGAATAATGCATGTAGAATTCATGGCTTTTTTACTATGATTCTTTAGTTTTTCAAAGTTAATTTTTTTTTATTTTCTGTATTTTTTTCTTTTTCTATTTTTTTTGAATTTTTCTTTTTCCCTTTTTCAACCAAAATCTTATCAATCCCTTTTTTAAAAATCTTTTTTACTTTTCATTTTTAGAGTCATATTCTATCCCTTCATTGTAGTTAACCTTATTTTTCATATATATATATATATATAAGTTTTTCTCTCTTTAAAATTTTGGGATACAGTTTCTTCTAACAGACCAAAATATACCCTAAATCTCTAGTGTATGGCTTTGTTCTAGTCTCCTGCCTGATCACATTCACTCCCTTTTTTAAATTTTTCTTTTTTCTTTTTTCAACCAACTTCTTATCTTCTCAATTCCTTTTATAAAATCTTTTATAATTTTCATCTTTACAGTCATATTCCATCCCTTCATCGTATTTACCCTTATTTTTGTACATATATAAGTTTTTCTTTCTTTAAAACTTTGGGAGGCACTTTCTTCTAAAAGACCAAAATACACCCAAAATCTAAATGTGTAGCACTGATTTATGCACCAGTCTGATCATATTTGAACATATTCTTTTTTTTTTAATCTTTTTTTTTTTCTTTTTTCTTTCCTTCCCTTTCTTTTCCCCTGGTTTCAGGTCTCTTCTGATTTGTTTAGTATGTATTTTTCTGTGGTCGTTGTTACCCTGTTAGCATTTTGTTCTCTCATTCATCTATTGTCCTCTGGACAAAATGACAAGACGGAAAAAATCACCTCAAAAAAAAGAAGAAGAGGCAGTACTGACTGCCAGGGACCTAATCAATACAGACATTAGTAAGATGTTGGAACTAGAGTTCAGAATGACGATTTTAAGAGATACTAGCTGGGCTTGAAAAAAGCATGGAAGATATTAGAGAAACCCTTTCTGGAGAAATCAAAGAACTAAAATCTAACCAAGTCAAAATCAAAAAGGCTATTAATGAGGTGCAATCAAAAATGGAGGCTCTAACTGCTAGGAGAAATTAGGCAAAAGAGAGAATTAGTGATATAAAAGACCAAATGATGGAAAATAAAGAAGCTGAGAAAAAGTGAGATAAACAACTACTAGATCACGAGGGCAGAATTTGAGAGATAAGCGATACCATAAGATTAAACAATATTAGAATAATTGGGATCCCAGAAGAAGAAGAAAGAGAGAGAGGGGCAGAAGTTATATTGGAGCAAATTGTAGCAGAGAATGTCTCTAATTTGGGGAAGGAAATAGGCATCAAAATCCAGGAGGCACAGAGAACCCCCCTCAAAATCAATAAAAATAGGTCAACACCCCAACATCTAATAGTAAAACTTACGAGTCTCAGAGACAAAGAGAAAATCCTGAAAGCAGCTTGGGACAAGAGATCTGTAACCTACAATGGTAGAAACATCAGATTGGCAACAGACCTATCCACAGAGACCTGGCAGGCCAGAAAGGACTGCCATGATATATTCAGAGCACTAAATGAGAAAAATATGCAGCCAAGAATACTATATCCAGCCAGGCTGTCATTGAAAATAAAAGGAGAGATAAAAAACTTCCAGGACAAACAAAAACTAAAGGAGTTTGCAAACACGAAACCAGCCCTATAAGAAATATTGAAAGGGGTCCTCTAAGCAAAGAGAGAGCCTAAAAGTAACATAGACCAGAAAGGAACAGAGACAATATACAGTAAAATTCACCTTACAGGCAATACAGTGGCACTAAATTCATATCTTTCAATAGTTACCCTGAATGTAAATGGGCTAAATGCCCCAATCAAAAGACGCAGGGTATCAGATTGGATAAAAAAACAAGACCCATCGATATGCTGTCTGCAACAGACTCATTTTTAGACCGAAAGGCACCTCCAGATTGAAAGTGAGGGGGTGGAAAACCATTTACCATGCTAATGGACACCAAAAGAAAGCTGGGTGGCAATCCTTATATCAGACAAATTAGATTTTAAACCAAAGACTATAATAAGAAATGAGGAAGGACACTACATCATACTTAAAGGGTCTATCCAACAAGAAGATCTAACAATTGTAAATATCTATGCTCCTAACATGGGAGCAGCCAACCATATAAGCCAACTAATAACAAAATCAAAGAAACACATCAACAACAATACAATAATAGTAGGGGACTTTAACACCCCCCTCACTGAAATGGACAGATCATCTAAGCAAAAGATCAACAAGGAAATAAAGACTTTAAATGACACACTGGACCAAATGGACTCCACAGATATATTCAGAACATTCCATCTCATAGCAACAGAATATACATTCTTCTCTAGTGCCCATGGAACATTCTCCAGAATAGACCACCTCCTAGGTCACAAATTAGGTCTCAACTGGTACCAAAAGATTAGGATCATTCCCTGCATATTTTCAGACCACGTGCTTTGAAACTAGAAGTCAATCACAAGAGAAAAGTTGGAAAGAACTCAAATACATGGAGGCTAAAGAGCATCCTACTAAAGAATGAATAGGTCAACCAGGAAATTAAAGAAGAATTTAAAAAATTCATGGAAACAAATGAATATGAAAACATAACTGTTCAAAATCTTTGGGATACAGCAAAGGCAGTCCTAAGAGGAAAGTTTATAGCAATACAACCCTTTCTCAAGAAACAAGAAAGGTCTCAAATACACAACCTAACCCTACACCTAAAGGAGCCGGAGAAAGAACAGCAAATGAAGCCTAAACCCAGCAGGAGAAGAGAAATAATAAAGATCAGAGCAGAAATCAATGAAATAGAAACCAAAAGAACAGTAGAACAGATCAACGAAACTGGGAGCTGGTTCTTTGAAAGAATTAATAAGATTGATAAACCCCTGGCCAGACTTATCAGAAAGAAAAGAGAAAGGACCCAAATAAATAAAATCATGAATGAAAGAGGAGAGATCACAACCAACACCAAAGAAATACAAACAATTATAAGAACATTTATTAGCAACTATATGCCAGCAAATTAGATAACCTGGAAGAAATGGATGCATTCATAGAGACATATCAACTACCAAAACTGAACCAAGAAGAAATAGAAAACCTGAACAGACCTATAACCACTAAGGAAACTGAAGCAGTAATCAAAAATCTCCCAACAAACAAGAGCCCAGGGCCAGATGGCTTTCCAGGGGAATTCTACCAAACATTTAAAGAAGAATTAATACCTATTCTCCTGAAATGGTTCCAAAAAATAGAAATGGAAGGAAAACTTCCAAACTCATTTTATGAGGCCATCATTACCTTGATCCCAAAACCAGACAAAGACCCCCCATCAAAAAGGAGAATTACCCTGATATCCCTGATGAACATGGATGCAAAAATTCTTACCAAAACACTAGCCAATAGGATCCAACAGTAAAATAAAAAGGTTATTCACCAGGACCAAGTGGGATTTATTCCTGGGCTGCATGGTTGGTTCAACATCCGCAAATCAATCAATGTGATACAATACATTAATAAAAGAAAGAACAAGAACCATATGATATTCTCAATAGATGCAGAAAAAGCATTTGACAAAGTACAGCATCCTTTCTTGATCAAAACTCTTCAGAGTATAGGGATAGAGGCTACATACCTCAATATCATAAAAGCCATCTATGAAAAACCCACAGTGAATATCGTACTCAATGGGGAAAAACTGAGAGCTTTCTCCCTAAGGTCAGGAACACGGCAGGGATGTCCACTATCACCACTGCTATTCAACATATTACTAGCAGTCCTAGCCTCAGCAATCAGACAACAAAAAGAAATAAAAGGCATCCATATTGGCAAAGAAGAAGTCAAACTCTCACTCTTTGCAGATGATAGGATACTTTATGTGGAAAACCCAAAAGACTCCACACCAAAACTGCTAGAACTCATACAGGAATTCAGTCAAGTGGCAGGCTATAAAATCAATGCACAGAAACCAGTGGCATTTTTATACACCAACAACAAGACAGAAGAAAGAAATTAAGGAGTTGATCCCATTTGCAATTGCAACCAAAATCATAACATACCTAGGAATAAATCTAACCAAAGAGGCAAAGAATTTGCACTCAGAAAACTATAAATTACTCATGAAAGAAATTGAGGAAGACACAAAGAAATGGAAAAACGTTCCATGCTCATGGATTGGAAGAACAAATATTGTGAAGATATCAATGCTACCTAGAGCAATCTACACATTTAATGCAATCCCTATCAAAATACCATCAACTTTTTTCACAGAGCTGGAACAAATAATCCTAAAATTTGTATGGAACCGGAAAAGACTCCAAATAGCCAGAGGAATGTTGAAAAGGAAAAGCAAAGCTGGTGGCATCACAATTCCAGACTTCAAACTCTATTACAAAGCTGTAATCATCAAGACCGTATGGTACTGGCACAAAAACAGACACATAGATCAGTGGAACAGAATAGAGAGCCCAGAAATGGACCCTCAACTCTATGGTCAACTAATCTTCGACAAAGCAGGAAAGAATGTCCAATGGAAAAAAGACAGTCTCTTCAACAAATGGTGTTGGGAAAATTGGACAGCCACATGCAGAAGAATCAGACTGGACAATTTCCTTACAAGACACACAAAAATACACTCAAAATGAAGGAAAGACCTACATGTGAGACAGGAATCCATCAAAATCCTTGAGGAGCACACAGGCGGCAACCTCTTTGACCTCAGCCACAGCAACTTCTTCCTAGAAACATTGCCAAAGGCATGGGAAGCAAGGGCAAAAATGAACTATTGGGACTTCATCAAGATAAAAAGCTTTTGCACAGCAAAGGAAACAGTCATCAAAACCAAAAGACAACCGACAGAATGGGAGAAGATATTTGCAAATGACATATCAGATAAAGGGCTAGTCTCCAAAATCTATAAAGAACTTATCAAACTCAACACCCAAAGAACAAAGAATCCAATCAAGAAATGGGCAGAAGACATGAACAGACATTTTTCCAAAGAAGACATCCAAATGGCCAACAGACACATGAAACAGTGCTCAACATCGCTCAGCATCAGGGAAATCCAAATCAAAACCTCAATGAGATATCACCTCACACCAGTCAGAATGGCTAAAATTAACAAGTCAAGAAACAACAGATGTTGGCGAGAATGTGGAGAAAGGGGAACCCTCTTACACTGTTGGTGGGAATGCAAGCTGGTGCAGCCACTGTGGAAAACAGTATGGAGGTTCCTCAAAAAGTTGAAAATAGAGCTACCATACGACCCCACAATGGCACTACTGGGTATTAACTGCAAAGATGGAAATGTAGTGATCCAAAGGGGTACGTGCACCCCGATGTTTATAGCAGCAATGTCCACAATAGCCAAACTATGGAAAGAGCCAAGATGTCCATGTCCATCGACAGATGAATGGATAGGGAAGATAGAATATTATGCAGCCATGAAAAGGAATGAAATCTTCCCATTTGCAATGACATGGTTGGAACTGGAGGGTATTAATGCTGAGGGAAATAAGTCAAACAGAGAAAGACATGTATCATATGACCTCACTGATATGAGGAATTCTTAATCTCAGGAAACAAACTGAGGGTTGCTGGAATGGTGGGGGGGGGGGATGGGGTGGCTGGGTGATAGACATTGGGGAGGGTATGTGCTATGGTGAGTGCTGTGAATTGTGTAAGACTGTTGAATCACAGACCTGTACCTCTGAAACAAATAATACATTATATGTTAAAAAAAAAAAAAGAAGATAGTAGGAAGGGAGAAATGAAGGGGGGGAATCGGAGGGGGAGACGAACCATGAGAGACTACAAACTCTGAGAAACAAACTGAGGGTTCTAGAGGGGAGGGGGTGGGGAGATGGGTTTGCCTGCTGGTGGATATTAAAGAGGGCACATACTGAATGGAGCACTGGCTATTACATGCAAACAATGAATCATGGAACACTACATCAAAAACTAATGATGTAATGTATGGTGATTAACATAACATAATAAAATAAAAAAATAAAAAGTAAAATAAAAAAATATATACCTCTCAAAGTTCTTGTGAACATTAAAGATACTACAGGTATAAAATACCTATCACTATGGCTGATATATAGTAGTTAACCAGTAATCTATAGGGTAATAAATTTTTTAAAAGGTATATGGGCACATCAAGCACTCAACGTAGGTTATAATGTAATTACTAGGGTAATATATACTAAGGCAAATATATTCACTAGACCAAAACTTCTAAAACCTAGTAATGCTTGGCCAATTAATCTTGGAAGCCCTGCATCTAAATTTTCTTTTTTAATTCCTTCACTCACTCATTCATTCACTCATTCGATAAACATTAGTCAGCATCAAGCCCTCCTGCAGCTTACAGTCCAGATAAAAAACACACATTAACAAATAAGCACATAATTATACATTTTAGTTAGTGATATGAAGGAAAAGAACAAGCAAGCAACAGAGAGATTAAAATAGTTAGCGCACCAAATTTATTTGTGGTATCAGAGAAGATTTCTCTGAGGATGTGCTAAGTTAGACTGAAAAAGATGAAAAAGAGAAAAGAGAAGAAAGTTAACCCAGAAAATTGGAAGAAAATGAATGAGGGCATGAGTAAAACAAAGCAAACCAGACAAAAAGCACAGTCTTATTGAGGAATTAAAAGAAAACTCAACTCCGTGAGAGTTGGGAAAGTGGGACAAAATGAGGCTGCAGAGATAAGAAGGAGCCAGATCACATACAACTGCATAGGTTATAATAAAAAGTCTTTCATTTATTCTAAATGCTTTATTCTTCTGTCACTGAAGAATTTAAGTAGCTAAATGATGTGATGTGATTTGTGTTTTTAAAAAGATCACTAGAGAATTTAGGCAGAACATTTTTTAAACTACCCTCCCTCCCTCAAAACCCACTGAAAACAACAAAAAAAAGGCAAAAGAAAAAACATCATCTCCAACAAAACAAGGAAAAGACCACAACCACAAACCACAAAATATGACGATTATCTTCCAAATACTGAGAAATTTTGTGGTAAGGAAAGATGTTGAGAGATGACCAAGAACAAAAAACCTCCTCAGACCTCAAATCTTGGACAGGCTGCAGATATCTAAATGCATATCAATCCTGAAAGTTCATTCCAAAAATCCTTTGATTAACAATGATGAGGTTTAAAGGGAATGAGAAAGCCACAATAGATATGATTAATGACCCAGTGAAGACCCAGCTCCAAACAGCCAAGAGTAAAGAAGGTAGATTTGAAGAGGAAGAACCCATCATTTTTATGATCTGCAACTAAACCTCCTAACCCCAGGAGATTTCTGGTGGTGAGAAGGGATAAAAAACAGGAGCATAAATCATCATATTGGTTCTTAGAGGGCCTGTGAAATAAAGGGCTTTATAACAAATTGTACATGAAAATAAGAGGAGATATATCTCTGGGTAGAGGACAAAATAAATACGATCAGATGGTGTTTAAAGGCAGCCACCTAAATTTGACACTGTGTACCACTCCACCTTACTTCCCTTTGCCTTTCCTGTACTATTCTAAAACAAATAGCGGCCCAGTTAGAGTTCTCTTTATTTTAAAAATGGCTAATAACCAGAAAGAAACCAGCAGGCGACCTATACATACATATCGAGGAGAGGGGGAAGTCTGAGGACAGAAACGTAAATTAAAAGTAGATGAAAATTATTTATCAGAGGAGGAATTACTCCACACAACAGAGAAAAAGTTCAGTCATATAGATGCAAAGAATTTCAAGACGTCATTTTTCTATAAAAAGAGAGCTCAAAAAAGAGTTATAAGAAATAAAAACAACAATGAAGTTAATGAAATGTGAACCAGAAGAGTTTAAGAAAGACATGAAAAGAGCAAAAAAGAAACCATTATGGATGAAAGCCACGCCAGACACAATAAAATCTGATTAAATACAATTGAAAAATCAATAAAGGTATGTGAGTGCAGAATAAGTGAATTCACACAAAATTAATTAGCAAAAAGCAATCACATAGACATGCTTGTAGAGAAGATAATAGTATCTATCATCACAAAGGACATCCAACATATATGTACATTGGGGTGTCCGAAGAAGATAGAAAAATGGAAAAGAAAAATATTTGAGGAAATAAGGGAAGATGTTTCTATAATGAAATAAAAATAATCTTCATATTAAAGGAGTACCAGAAAAAACCTGGTACAGACCTAAATAGGTTTAATGAACTTCAGAGATGATGAAAGAACTGCACAGGTGTATGGTGGAAAAAATCATCACCTACAGGTAGGAAAAATCAGGCTGGCCTCAGAGACTTCACATAGTAACATCTACTTCAAGAAATGGGGCAACAATCCCCACAAAGTTCATCATTTCATCACCATTCACATTTTCATTAGCTTTTAAAAAATCTACCTTTAGTCGTCTACCTTACGCTTAAGTTGGACGCATGAAGTTCAATAGTGACTTTCCTATCAGAAGAGCCAATGCATTTCCTGCACTGTTTTTCAGTACGCATCCTTCTTGACTTCTACGTAGCTTTTGGCGCTGCTGATCAATTTCTTCTCAAAACTCTCTTCTATGTTATACTCTTCTCTCCCATCTGACTGTTCATTCACATTTCTGCTTTTTCTCTGCCATAATCCCAAAGCAAATATTCCCCATGATTTGGCTCTTGACCCTATGCCAAACTCCTTTCCCTGAAAATTATCCAACCCTATAGCTTCAACTATAATATTGATAGGAAGACTCCCAAATCTATATCCTTATCTTGATCTCTCTTTTCCACTTCATTTTCTTAATTTTTCCAACAGCTGACTGAATTTTCAACAGTATCTTCAATGTTCTAACTTAGTTTCCTCTCCTAAAATTGACTTCCTCTCTTAATTACTGATTTTAGTAATGGTATTACCATTCTCTCAATCCACAGACTTAAAAACTTTAGACATCTTTGATTCTCTTCCTTTCTGTTTGGTCCCTAGGTCCAATTAATTTCTTAGTTCTACCAAATCTTTCTTCAAAATATTTCTTAAATCCTACCTTTCCTCTTCATTTTCACTGCTGTCATCCTAGATAATGTCTTAGTCTTGTAACATCAAGATGATAGCAGCAACTTCTTGTCTGTGCTGGGCACTACTAACCTATTAGTATCTCTGCTCAGAAACCTACAAAATTCCCCATGAGAACAAGATAAAGTTAGAACTATCAGTTTGACAATTATAACTCTCCATAACCTGACAACATCTAACTTGGATCTTATATTTGTCCAACATTATTCAGTCTAACATCATGAAAGAGCTGGAGCTTTAGAGGCAGAAAATCTGAATCCAAACCCTGGCTCCATCATTTATTAGCATTGTGGTTATGAGCAAGGAAATTAACTTTTCTGGGCTTCAGTTTCTTCACCTGAAAAATGAGGATAATAATACCAACCTCACCAAATTTTTTAAGATAAGATAATGAATGTAAAGGGTATGGTAGAGCATCTGCCACAAAGTAAAAACTCAGTAAATGATAGCTGTCATGCCACTTTTCCTATATAAAAGACCAGTTCCTTTCCCCTATCAAAATCTATCCATTCTTTGAGGCCTAAGTTATTACTAACTTTGTCCACAAAAACCTATTTTGAACAGCTCAGCCTTAAGTGATCTTTCATAGGGATCTCCTCAGAAAATATTTCTCTTATAAACATTTGTACCTCATACCCTTAGTTTGTAAGCTCCTTCTGAAGAGTGACTATGATATATATACTTTGTGTTCTCGTTTTGCCCATAGCAGAAACTAAGTAAATATCTGTTAAATATTATTGCTTCATCTACCAATTTTGAAATGACTATTTTGGGATTTATAGAAGAGCTTAATGCTCATCTCATCATACTGACTTTTTCTGAAGAAAGTAAATGGCTTCCATAACTATTTATTTAATATGACCTGCCCAGTAGCTCAGTTTTATTACTAAGATGTTAATAATTAATTGCTATAGCTGACAAAAGTTTATTTCTCTATAATAATACATTTTTCAGATTTTATTTTAAAACCTTTAAACATTAACTCTAATAAGAATTGTTCAATACCTATCAAATCACTTCAAACAAGAACCACAAAGGAAGCATAAGCTAAGCAGGTGATGTCACCTTCTCCCATTCAATTGCCTCTGGAACCAAACCAATGACTCAAATTTTATTTTCATCAAAGAAAGAAATACTTTAAGATATATTTTAGTCTGCTTGCAATTAGAAAATTATTTTCTAAACACATACAGGTTGATTACTTAAGATATAAAACATAAAAGGCAAAAACATGTTTCTAATGTGATTTTAAATAGATTTAAATAAGTTTTAAATGATTAAGAAATTTTTCAAATGTTCATCTGTAATTGCCCCTACACAAGAATTTCAGAGCTGAAAACATCTGTCTATTATCTCATAGTTTTGTTTATATATTATTAAATAAGTGATTTGGCTGGGTTTTTTCCCATTGAATAGACAAGATGGGCTGTTAGCTATTTTTTTGTATTAGGTAGCTGGAGATTTTATTAATTCATAAATGTAAATGAACTATGTCATTAAAGATTTAATGAGATATGTTATTCTTAATATATACTAAACTATTTCATTTAGAATGATAATACAAGGGTTTTCTTTTTTCCAGTCAATGATTCACTACAAAATTATCTCTATCTAAAATAAATTTTTATACTCTATTTTAATCCACTTGATATTATTTAAAGTGGATAAATCCACTTTAAACACAAAGATGTGTTTAATGATTATCAATTAATTTAATTGATGTATTTAATGTATTTTTCTTTAGTGTACTACAACTTTCATATTCTTCTCTTAACATGATTATGTATTAAGTCTATAGTTTTTCTATAAAGAATGCTGATATATATTTAGCAGTTGAATTCCTGGTTGAATTTCAACTGGACAAGAAAAACATAGCTTACTCATCACTTTACCAGAATTAAGTAATCTTTCAGTCTGCCAATAAAAACAGCAACAAAAATACAACATTTGAGCCAGGGTTGCATTCTGGTTGGATGTATTATAATAACGACAAATTCACTCACTATAGCCAGGATATATTTCTGAAACAGATCCAATCTGTTCTGTATTGTTCAGTCTAGAGATTTCTTTTTGATAAGTTAATACATTAAGACAGATTTAAAAAAAAAAACAACAACTTACGGGAGGTCCAGTGTCCCCTTTTGGCCCTCTTAGAGTCTCCATTTCAAGCATTGTATTAAGATCCTCATAATAATAATAATAATCATAAAGTTCAGTCTCATAGGTACTTTTGATGGGGTAGGTAGCGTCAGGATCAAATTCACCTTCTGTCCTCAGGTCAAGGTGATTGTCCACAGCCGGCTCATCTGTCACTCTGTATAAGGTTGTGTTTAAAATCTGGTGTAGTTCCATGAGTTCATTAGTGTGTAGATTTGCTGTGATAGCCTTCTTGAGATTAGTAATTGTTTCTTGTTTCATATGTGGAAGAACAGATGATATCTTCTTAAATGGTGACAAACCAGTTACTCTATCATTATGCTGTGTGATATTGTCAGACACATTTGGGAGAGAACTAAATTTCTCCTTGCTATTTGTTCTCGCCTTATTGAGATGATGGGTCACTGACAGGCTTAAATTTGTCTGAGTATGTTCCTCAGTGATCATTTCTTTGGCCCGAATTCCATGGTTTACAAGATCCACAGCAGAGACATTGCTTGAATGAAGAGAGGTTGACTGAGATTTTGATATCTGGTGTCCTTGTTGTTTACGGACTGTGGCAGAATCGTTATTTACGATATTTGGGATGCTTTTGCCTTTGGTAAATGTGTCCTCTGGCAGCAATTTTTCACCAAATTGTTTGGGCAAAGGAGAGTTTTCCAGTATCTCAGCTGGTACGATGGTTGTATGAAGAAGGCTTATCTCAGGGCGACAACGCTGCTTCACATATTTGCAATAATCTGCAGATGCTTCTGCAGAAGGAATAATATCCAACTGACATACTATTCCTTCAAAATGTACAGAATTATTATTCATACTTCCTAAGGTAAACACACTGTTAGAATCAAAAGTCTGAACTTCCAAAAGAGTCTCTCTGCTAAAATATTTCTTTCCACACTCAACAAACATTGAGACAACTTGGTTTCTAATAGTAATAGCAAATGAGTGCCATCGCTCATTGTGAAAACTGTAGTTGAAAAATACAGACTGCTTTCCTCCAAGGTATACTACTAATTTTTTAGGTAATAATTGCACTCCTAATTGCAGTCTATTTTTATTTCTAATGCTGAAGAGAAATGCATTGTTTACTCTATGTGACTGCAACCCAATTAATATTGTAAATGGCTGTTCTAAGTTGACTGGTAAAATTTTCAAGAGAGGTGACTCAATGTAAGCATCATTTGTTAAAATGACACCTGATTCTGTTAAATGGAACCCCTGAGGTAATGGTGTAGGTGATGACGGTACAGCAGTCACTGATGATGAATGTCTTACATCTTTGCCTCCAAGGCCTAGCTGATGAAGAATATCTATGCCTGGGAATTAAAAAGAGAGAGAGAAAGAGAAAGAATCTTACTTGTATGCATTCATGTGTTCATATAAATGTTTGAATATGAGAACATATTCCTTGTCTGTATCAACAGTAATCCCTAAAATAAGCGTGCTTTATCAATTTCCAGGTAATGAAAGATAAGGAGAGGAAGAGTAAAATGTTATACTCATAATTTGAAACACACACATTCATACAAACATAGCCATGCGAGTGTGCATGCACGCACATGCACGCACACGCACACACACTAATATCCCTAAACCCAAAATTCAATAAATGTTCCCTCATTTTTCCTGATCAATTAGGAATCTTATTTGTTACTCCAATGAATACTACTTAATTTAAAACTTAAAATTTTAAGACCTCTATGTTAAAGAGGAACAGGGGACACAGTTACCAAAAAAAATTTATAACTTGGAAATCATTTCATAAATTAAGTTCACATAATCTTTAAACTATAGTTTTTCAGGCTATTTTCCTTTGTGGCCTTCTGGGAATTTACAAGTTATATAAAAGTTTTCCCTATGCCTAATACCTTAAGTTTGCTACACATAGAGTATTCAGTCACCTTGATATCTCCTAGACAGGAGAACCTTAATTCCTATTGTTGATGATCACATACTTTTTCTTTCCATTCCAAGTTTCTCTCGCTTCCATTATTTTCTCAGTCCTCCACAGTAATTTTTATCCAAACAATTTTTAGACTCTTTTTCAATAATTATTATATAATATAGGTTTTATGTAATACAAAATTTTATAAAATTATGGCCTTTCCTGGTTTATTTTTATTGTGGTGTTACTAATAGTGTACTGTGTCTCTCCTTTATCCAGTTATAAACTCTTAGAAGACAGATTCTATGTGTCTGATTCATTATTGGATATCTACTATTCTTGCCTTGCAAATAGTTCTACAATTTCTAGATTAATGAATATGCCCCACGAGGATCTTATCAGATGCCACATTTATCTCTGAGTCTTATAAAATAAAATACAATTTGTAAAGAATGATGATGATTTGTAAAGAATGATGATAATTTCTTAGAGATATAGAACAGTTTCATCAGCCATATGATCTTTATGATTTTGGAGGTTATAAACCTCCCACCTGTATCTTTATACATATATAATCATTTCCAATAAGAAATGTCAAAGAATATTAATTCATTAACTGTGATAACAGAAAAAAATAAACATTTTTGAAGATTAGCCAAAAAAACTGTGAATCATCTTAGTTTTTCTTTTTATAAAAAATTAGTAGATATTTGGGGCGCCTGGGTGGCTCAGATGGTTAAGCGTCTGCCTTCAGCTCAGGTCATGATCCCAGGGTCCTGGGATCGAGTCCCACATCGGGCTCCCTGCTCCTTGGGAGCCTGCTTCTCCCTCTGCCTCTCTCTCTCTCTGTCTCTCATGAATAAATAAATAAAATATTAAAAAAAAATTAGTAGATATTTGATGTTCATGTTTATTACAAATAGCAAACATAATGGCAAATATAACTCATGCATTATCTAGCAATACAATTAAAATGTTTTCTCAGCAGAGAACTTTACAAAATACTCAAGTGTTTTAAGGTTATAACAATCATTATATTTATAAAGTAGTTGTAGTTTTATAATAGTTTTAAAAGTTATAAATGTTTGTATCTAAGACACAGTATGACAGCAACTCAATCTTTTCCACCAAAACATTACTAACAGCAGTTTAGAATTATATATGTCTCCAGGAGTTTGGAGGAATATTTTAAGGAGGCCCCATAAAAACACAAAAAATATCTTGACTTCTCATATTTTATAATTATAATTTAGGAAACACTTTAATTTTACTCTATAATATGGCTATTTTTTTAATATAAAACATAAATTACAAGTTAAATCAGTTAACTATCCCTATCCCCAGTCTTCATGGAAAATTTATACTTCTGAAACATGTCTGCTTAGTCTGATTTTGGGTACTCTTGACCAATATATCTGCCTCTGTGGGTGTGCATATCTCAATCTGAGAAGTAAACTATGTTAGAAACACTACTCCTATAAAAATCACAATGCTTAAAATATAATCATATATTATGTGAAAGTTATCATTCTAAGGGTGCCTGGGTGGCTCAGTTGGTTAAGTGACTGCCTTCGGCTCAGGTCATGATCCTGGAGTCCCGGGATTGAGTTCCACATCAGGCTCCCTGCTCAGCAGGGAGTCTGCTTCTCCCTCTGACCCTCCTCCGTCTCGTGCTCTCTCTCATTCTCTCTCTCGCAAAAAAAAAAAAAAAGAAAAAAAAAAAAGAAAGTTATCATTCTAAGATGCCAGATAGGCTATCTTTACACAAAGGAAGTGCCACATTTATGTGGTATGATAACAAGAGCTGCTCCTTGCCCAAAGAAAACTTCTCCTTGCATTTAACAATAACCCCTGATATCTAGTACCTCAGATTTCCAATGCTATTAAAGGAAATATTCCTGGAAAGAGTATTATTTGAAAACTTCATTACATATATGTATGTGTGTTTAATATTTCATATATATTTTTCCTTTAATTCTATTTTATTTGAGTTTTTATAACAAATAGCTGAGATTAAGGAAAAAATGGCTTTTGAGAATTTGCTATTCAGTAAGTGTCTTGTTATTGAACCATCCTTGCATTCCTGAAATAAAATCTACTTGATGGTTATATATTATTCTTTTGATACCTTGCTGGGTTCTTGAAAAATAATGTATGTAGAACCATCACATCAATATTTATAAGTTAAGACTGGTCTGTGTTTTTTCTCTTATTGTACTATCTTTATCAGACTATAATATTGATTCATTATTTTCTATGGCCTAATTTAAATTGAATTTATTAGGCTATGTTTTAAAAACATAAAGTACAAATTAGATACCATTTTCTCATCACAATGCTAACAAGTTACATTTTAATAACAAAATTAGAAAACAAAAAAATAAACAAAACCCTTTAACTGGAAAATGTAAAGGTTTTCTCCTAAATCATTTGGATCAATGGGAAAATACAAATAAAAATTACATGGTTTTTAGAAAACAACAAAAATGAAAATACTGCAGATCAAAATCTATGGGATACAGCTCTAGAATTATCTTTTAGAAAAAAAGATTTATATTTTTATTCTGTTACCTTTAAAATTATAAATTTACACAATGTCCCTAGTCCTCTTTATTTAGACATATCTATTATTTCTTTCCTATGAACAGTGTTTCCTTTTTCTTTTTCTTCCTCCTCCCCTTTACCTTACCATCTAATATTAGCCAATAGAATTAGCATTCTTAGCATTTACCTTTTTATTATTAAATATCCTGATAGTATTTTTTTATTTGCTTTATCAGCTTTGGATAATATTAATTCCCAGCTTCTACATATGAGCCAGTCAGCAAACTTAATATACCTCCTGTCTTTTTTCCCTCTTCCCCTCCCATTTGTCAGTGATTGTACCATTCCTACATTAATTCATATGGTAACTTATATGCAGTTCTGTTCCCACATTTTCTTCTGATAAATATAGCCAGTCTTTTCAGTCATTTTCTCAGTTATTTATTTTTAATGAAGTTATCCTCTATTAGTCTCCTCAAGAAGCATTCATGGGAAATTTTCCTGGATGTTTGACTTTAGAATTGTTTGTTGTTATCCTTGTATCTTAAATATCATTGGATATAAAATTCTTTGCTGATACTTTCTTTCCTTAAATATCTTATAGATATGATTCCACTATCTTTAGGTGTGGAATGTTAGGATAGAAAAATCTGAAGTCAGCTAATTTTATTTCTCCCCTAAGTGACTCAATTTTTTTGTTACCAACATGCCCCAAAGAGAAGTTCTTTATCTTTGAAGTGAAGTGCATGCAGATTTTATTAGGATATGGCTTCATATTGACCCTTCTGGATAAATATTTCCAGGCATAGAGTATGCCCATTTGTTGTATAGATCCAAGTTTTGTTGTTGTTGTTTACTTCAGCAAAGTTTTCATTAATTATATCCTTGAATATTTGTTCTATTTTATAGTGTTGGTTTTCTTCTTCAAAAATTCCTATTATAAGTATGTTTAATCTCCATTGCTATCTTCTATGTCTATCATTTCTCTGCAATCCTTTAAAATATGTTCTTTATCTTCAGTTCTGTTATTTTCTCACTTCTGTCTTTACAGTGTTTCCTATAATATCTAATCTCTCTTTGTGCTCCTTCCAATCTCATCTTGATTTATATTATAAAGGTTTTTTCCTACTACATCTTTTCTGAGTTCTACAAGCTCACAATTCATATCCTTTTAACGTCTTGCCATATCTTCCTTTTCTTGAGTTCTTACATTTCTGTTTTATGATCTTCCTTCATAGAGGTGGTTTTTTTTTTCCTTATGTATGCATTCTCATTTTGCTGCTTTCCCCTATATTTTCCTTACTGTACCTTTCTATTTATGCTGTGCCAGTTGCTTTTAGTTACTTATTATTTCATAGCCCAACAATTTATAAAAGGATGCTGAGGGAGAAGACAGAGGGCCATGCCTTCCAAATCTCAAAACCCAAAGGCTGTTTCAGCATTACCGGCATTCCTTCTCAAATGGCTTTTTGATATAGCCTCACCTTCTTCTCTAAATCAAACCTATCTAGCAGAACTTCTACAGCCAGCCCAGCTGGCAACACCTTAGTCTCCTTCCCCTATATCTCCTTTTATTGGTATATGCTTCAGAATGAATCCTTCACCTTACAAAGTAGGTTTGTGCATGTTCTGAGATCTGTCCCCACTGAGCCATCTAGCTATTATCTGTACTTCTTTCTTGTACTTGCTCCTGGGCAGCTTCTGTCCTCCCCAGATCCTGTAGCACTTGTTTTGTACAAGGGCTCAAAGTTAAGTACTTCAGGGTATGCTCCTCATCTTTGAGAAGTGTGTGGTTATGCTGGCACTTATATGCTTTTCTCAGCGTATTTTGAGAGTTCACAGATTTTATCAGTCCCCTAGTTTTGCTGAAAATGGAGTTTTCAAGGTTATTTATTATTTCATTCATCTTTTCTTTTCATATGATATCCAGAAATGGAAGTGGGAAGATAATATCTCATGGTTTCATGTTTATACTTAAAATCTATACCTATTTCACAGATGAAGAATCTGAGGCCCAGAGAGATTACATAACCTAGTCAAGTCATATAGCTGATAAATAGTAGAAATGGATCCAATCAGTCCAATCAGTATAGCTTCAAAGTCTCTAATCTTTGCCCCACCACACTGCCTCACAGCCACTCTATGCTCCACATCGCCTCACATATCCCTTGGCAAGCCTCGTGAATCAGTCATAGTTATTTCTTCCCACAGAATCTCACAGTGGGAATACTGTCTAGGTAGCCACCAGAGTTGGTATCTGAGTGGATATCTAAATGTTAATCCAGTTATAAACTTTCAAATCTTAGTGTGAATATGTTTAGCAAATGCTTTGAGCAGATATTGATAGGAGAACAGAGAACTCTTAAGGAAAAAAGGTATAGATGAGAGGGAGTGGGGAGAACAGGAGAAAGAAAGTCTCCTATCAGAGGACAGACTCTTTATTGTTAATTTAGGTTTGACCCTGGATATCACCAAATCGCAATTTGGAAGTTAAATCTAGATCATTGGTTATGTGGGAAACAAAGGCAGAAGAGAAATTTTTAATTTTCCTTACTACCTACGGCCCATTGACAAGTCCTTGAAACAGGCAGAGTGACATTCCTCTAGGGACTCAACTGCCTCAATGTTAATACTTAGCTAAGGGTAAAAAGCAACGTTAGCCCAACCCCCAGGATCCTGTAAGTCTACTTTAACATGTAAAAATTCCTTTAGAAATTTCCTTTATCTCTAAACCCCCCAAGATATCTGTTGGCAATCTTCCCCCAAGCATATGGCCTACCGACATATATATCTGAAAAGTCTCATGACTAAGGTTTTATTAGATGGTAATAAATGACTTTCCCAACAATAGCTAGCTCCCTCAAGGTCCTGGAAACCTTGCTTCTAAAATTCCTTAGAGACTTACACTATCCCTAACCCCCTCCCAACTTGAAAGTATATAATGGGCCACTCCTCATGACCCCATGGCAGCTCTTTCTGCCCACAGGTCCTGTCCCCATGCTTTCATAAAACCACCTTTTTGCACAAAATACATCTCAAGAATTCTTTCTTGGCTGTTGGCTTCGAACCCCAATATCTTTTCCTATATCAATTGGTACTGATGAATACAGCAAGAAAAAACTTAGTTGTCTATAGCAAGTTACTTGTTTCATGAGTGGCCCTAACCACAAAATCAATCCAATTTGTGTCACTTAGGAAATCAGTTACTATTTAAAGAATACTGATTACCAACTAGGCACTTCATTAAGTGCTTTGCATTTTTTTTCATTAAGAAAGCTTTTTCCTTTAGAAATTTTTTTCTAAATAATTTTTTTATTTGAGTATAGTTGGCACACAATGTTACATTAGTTTCAAGTGTGCAACATAGTTATTCAACAAATCTATATGTTATGCTATGCTCACCATAGCATAAGTGTAGCTCCCATCTGTCCCCATACAATGCTATTATAATACCATTGACTATATTCCCTGTGCTGTACCTTTCATCCCCATGACTTCATTCCATAACTGGAAGTCTGTATCTCATACTCCCCTTCATCCATTTTGCACATCCCCCAACCCCCCTTCCCTCTGGCAACCATCAACTTGTTCTCTGATTTATAGCTCTAATTCTGCTTTTTGTTTGTTTATTCGTTTGTTTTGTTTTTCAGATTCACATGTGAGTGAAATCATATGGTATTTGTCTTTCTCAGTCTGATTTATTTCTCTTGTTCTTTGCATTTTTTAAAGAATAAAAATAATAGCAGAATTCATTAGTTCTATGTACCAAGCACTGTTCTCACAACTTTATTAAGCCACATAATGCTCACAATAACCCTATGAGGTAGGTACTATGGCTAACTCTATCTGACAGTCATAAAAACTAAGTCACAGAGAATTTGAATAACTTTCCCAAGGTCACCCTAGTAGGAAGTGTAGAGGCAGAATCTGAAAGCAGGCAGACCCCTGACTCAATCTCTCAGCATGGCCACTTTTAGGAATGCAATATGTCACCTAACAGCAGAGCTGATTTTATCTTTCACCTATTTGCTTCTTAAACAGAGAATAAATCATGGTGTCACCAAGACAACGGGCTTTGCTCTGTTTACTGTAAACACCAAGCCTAATGACTTTACCCAAAACATGATTTCAATAACCACATATGCTGACTCACAAACCTCTCTTCTGGACTTGCATATCCAATTTCCTACTGAATTTATGCAGTAGAGATTAGATGTTCTGCCAGCACTTCTAACTCAATATATTTTCCACCACATTTGTTCCTCTTACTTTAATGCATCTCTTAGTGAAGAACCCCACTACAAAACCACCAGCCAGAGTGATATTTTTATAATGTCAATTATATCATGCCAATCTCCTGAACAAAATCCTCCCATGGCTTCCTGTTACAGTAAAAATACAATCCAACTCTTTACATGGTGTAGGAAACCTATGTGGTCAGCTCCCTTCTTTCCTCTCTTATCTCATCTCTTTTCATTTCATCCCACCTTACTTTGCACCAGCCACACCAGTCTTTTCTTATTCCTTCAAACCACTAAACTCATTTTGAATTCATGGCATTTGCACTTATTGTTCTTTCTGCTTAGAATGCTCTAAACCTTTCATTCATTCAGATCTAGGCTCAAATGTGACCTCTTCAGAGAGGCCTGCCCTGACAACAATGCCTAAAATATAAAATTGTCTTCCTCCTTGCCCCAGTGACTCTCCAACATCTTACTATGCTTTTTTTTTTTCCTCACAGGACAGAAAATTTAGGGGGCAATATATATAAATATATCATATATCATATATATCACATTTTATATGTGTGTGTGTGTGTGTGTGTGTATACACACAGACTTGCCTATTGCTTTTCTCCCCATTTGAAATGTAAATCTATGACGGTACTTCATCTTGTTTTACTGTTACATTCCAACATATAGAATAATGACTAAAACAAAGTAGGTCCAAAATATTGCTTGAATGAATGAATGAATCAATACAGCCATCTAACCCAAAAACCTGGTAATCACCTTTAATACTTCCTTTCCACCCATTCTCCATAGCTATTCAGTCACCAAGTCCAACACAAACTTTAGTTAAGCTCTCTTTATCCTTAGATTATTATCTTAGTCTCCTAATAGATTTCTCTGCCTCTTTTAAGACACCCTTATCCAATCTGTCATCCACACTGCTGCCAGAGAAACCTTTCTCTCTTTGTACAGAACAAAATGAACATTTAGTTCATGACACTGCTTCCTATAACACATCAGTGGTTCTCAAAGCTTTTAGTGTAAAACTGAAACTTCTTTTTTTTAAAGATTCTATTTATTTATTTGAGAGAGAGAATGAGATAGAGAGAGCATGGGGGGGGGTCAGAGGGAGAAGCAGACTCCCTGCTGAGCAGGGAGCCCGATGCAGAACTTGATCCCAGGACTCCAGAATCATGACCTGAGCCAAAGGCAGTCCCCCAACTAACTGAACCACCCAGGCGCCCAAACTGAAACTTCTTATTTTAGCCCTCAGGCCCTTAGTGATCTAACCCCTGCCTACATTTCCAGTCTCATATCTCATGCCTTCCTAATGAGCTTTCCCCTTTTTAATTTATGCTAAACATCAAAGGTGATCAAACCCAAAAGACCAGAACAGGAAGATTTAGAATGTAGGGAAAAAAGGATCACCCTCCGCAAAAGAATACACTAGAAATAAAAAAGAACCATTAAACAAGGAATGAAGTATCCATGCTCTTTCAGCCTTATGGATGTCCTGTTTAAAAAAAATATTTTTATCATTTTTCATGCCCTCACTCTTTCATTGAAAGATTATGACTTTATTTTAAAATAATTTTTGTGTTAAGATATTCCATGGAACTGTGTATGTCTGTGACACCGTTGATGAGGTTGAGCAGATTAGCATATTTAAGATTATCCTTATAATTGTGAGTGGTAATGGTGGCCTTATTGCAAACTGTCAGATTATGCAAGTGAATCATTGGGACCCCCTGTCTTGATTTCATTTTCCCCAGCCCTTCTTTTCCACCCTTTCCACTATGGCACCCAAAGTCCACTACTTGTGTAGTAAAAAATTTAACCTTGCCCAAAGAGCAGTCAGATGTTTGTCCTCAGCTCCTAGGAGGCACTCTCTAAGCCCTTGAATATCTTGCTTGATAAAAATATCTTTGTTTATCTGAGGGTTGTGGACCACACCAGACAGTCCAACAATGTGATTTATGGTAAGGGCTTTGGTCATGTGGTATCTGTTCAACCTCAAGAGGGACTGGAAACTGAGGTCAGCTACATGGGCAGTCCACTGTCTATGTGACAGAGCCCCAGTAAAGACTCTGGACATGAGGGCCCAGGTGAGTTTCACCAGTTGGCAATAATCTGTGCATACTGTCACATATTGTGTGAGAGCTGGCACTGACTCCTGGGAGAGGACCACTGGAAGCTCCATAGGTGGGACTTTCCTAGACCCTAACCCATGTGTCTCTTCTGTGGGCTGACTTCAATCCATATTCTTTCGCTGTAATAAACTGTAACTGTGAGTATAACAAATTTCACTGGGTTCTATAAATCCTTCTAAAGCATTACTGTAACTGAAGGTTGTCTTGGGGACCCTCAAACTTGCAGTTGGTGTCAGAAGTAAGCTTGGTCTTGCTGACTGCCCCCTAGTTTACACTAGCCCTTACACATTTCCTTCAGTGGTATCTGCTCACTCCATGGCATTCTCCACTCTCAAGTTTTTTTCTTTTCTTTTTCTTAAATTTCTTGCTATATCAAAATGTATCTGTGTTTAAAAAAAAAACTTGTATAGTAAGCACCGCTGATACTATTATCACTAGTTAGAAGAAAAGAAAGGGGGAGAGAGGGAAGAAGAGAGGAAAATGGGAAGAGAGATAGAAAGTGGGGAGAGGAAGGAAGAATAGGAAAGGGGAGAGAAAAAGGAAAAACTGAGTCTCAGCCAATGATAAAATTATAACTCATTTCCTAATATTTGACTTTAAATCCAGTGGCTGTATAATTAACTCTATGGTGCCTAAAGAAATAGATATGGGAGAGCCAATTGTTATACTTGTTTTACAAGTTTTATAAGCACTTCTTTTTATAAGAGAGCCAAGGAAACGTTGTAGCTGTCAATATTCAACAATATTCTATCATAAATTGGAGGAACAATAGTAATATTATGTTTGCCCCTCAAAAATGTAAGGATTCTTACATTTCTTAGTATGTGGTAGCATGAAAGATTTAAAAGTTGTCAACTTTTAGATAAAAGGTAAAGAGTAATATCACTTAACAGAGTACAGTGTTAACTCATTAAATAACTAAATTAATATAATATAGCACTTAATAAATTCTCAGTTTAAAATTTTTATATATCTGGGTCAGCAAAATCTCCAAGCTATATTCTCTTTAGTTTGCAGAAATGAAAGAATTGAATGATTGTTTAAAAGAAAATCACAAAGGGGCACCTGGGTGGCTCAGTCAGTTAAGCATCTGCCTTCAGCTCAGGTCATGATCCTGGAGTCCCAGGACGGAGCCCTGCATCAGGCTCCCCACTCAGCGGGGAGTCTGCTTCTTCCTCTGACCCTCCCCCCTCTCATGCTTTCTCTCTCTAACTCTCTCTCTCTCTCAAATAAATAAAATCTTTTTTATTTTATTTTTTATTTTAACACAAGCAGGGGGAGTGGGAGAGGGAGAAGCAGGCTTCCCGCGGAGCAGGGAGCCCAATGCGGGGCTCGATCCCAGGACCCTGGGACCATGACCTGAGCCGAAGGCAGGCGCTTAACGACTGAGCCACCCAGGCGCCCCAAAATCTTTTTAAAAAAATAAATAAAATCACAAAGTTGTAAATAAGAAAAATAACATAAGCCTTAATATATTTTCTTTGCCCATTTACCCAAATTGATTAAATTAACCAGATAATTGTCCAATAACCACTTTCTATTGTTCTATATAGTCTCAGCCAAATAGTTAGTGCTAGAATCAAGACTCAAATACAAGCTGCCTAGCTTCCAGCTCACTGAATTAAGGAACTAAAGGAAGTTGCTTAAATTCAACTATTTTAGTTTATTTCAGTTTTTCAATATTATGAGCATATGGGAAAAAAGAGGGATCTTGAGTATTCTTTTTTCCTAAAAAAAAAAAAAAATTATTGTGTCTTCATCATATAACAGGCATGCACTAAACACTTGACATGTATTCTCTCATTTTACCCATACAACAACCCTATGTAGTAAGAACTATTGTTATCTTTACTTTGGAGTTGCTGAAAATGAAGCTCAGAGTGTTTAAGGGATGTGCTCCTGATCACATAGCTAGCACGTACTGGAACCTGGCTTCTAGCTCTAGAACACCTGTGCTTTATTGAGCACCACTGTCACACTGGGTATGTGTGACTTGAAAGTACTCCTACTGTAAATAACACATCTATTATGGATAAAGAGATAAAAGCAAACTTATTCAGAAAATGGGAAATGAAGCTTTATCCTGTGTAAAGATTTTGGTTAAGTGTCCATAAGGGGTTTCGGCAGAAAATCCTTAGAGTAACTGCAGCTAGAATGAGCTGATTCTCTGTTAATAATAAACACATTTTGGATTCATTTCCACAGGAAATACTCTTTTTGGAAATAGTATTCTACACACAGATTTCTATACATGTGGTTTTCATACTTAGGGATCATGAGCCTGAGAATGCTGTGCATGTTGAGGATTAGCTACATGTCGTGCATGTTGTACGTTATCCTGTAGAGGTACTGCAGCTAGGTCCATCTCTGGCAGCCAGCCCACCAACATAGACTGAGTAATAAGGAAAGCAGACCTTGTCAGATAAGAAAAGGGATCTGTCTCTGCCAAATACTCAGAAAGCTCAGCCTTAAATAAATTTTCCTTGAAACAGAATCATGTATTCAATAGGTTATACCTAAAACTTGATTATAAAACAAATGCAAAATTTAAAGATTTTTATTTATTTATTTATTTATTTATTTATTTATTTATTTATTTATTTAAGAGAGAGAGTGCTCATGCACATGAGCAGTGGAAGGGGCAAAGGGAGAGAGAGAAGTAGACTCCCCACTGAGCAGGGAGCTCCACATGGGACTTGATCCCAGGACCCTGGGACAATGACCTGAACCAAAGGCAGATGCTTATCCGACTGAGCCACCCAGGGGCCCCGTAAAATTAAATTTATTAACAAAGTATTTTAAATTATTTTCTTGGCTGTGTTAAACCTTCAAGGAATAACTGAAAACAGGGCAAATAA
The DNA here is from genome assembly GCF_029215605.1 of Mirounga angustirostris. NCBI lineage: Eukaryota > Metazoa > Chordata > Mammalia > Carnivora > Phocidae > Mirounga > Mirounga angustirostris. The sequence continues at coordinate 118,897,437 of NW_026991712.1, read as the reverse complement.
CAGATGATTGTATCTGTTTGGTCTTAAATCTCACTAAAATGGGAATAAGGAAATGTGCTTTAAACCTACCTGGGCAAAAGGAATGGCTGGAAGAGACAACAGCAGATAAGAGATATCAATAAATTCTTGAAAGATGAAAAGCACAGGAAGGAATTAGCAAAACTGAAGAAAAAAAAACCCTGAAGACTAAAGGCTTGTAGCGTAGCGTTGTAAGTGCTAATGCAGGTGGGCCAACTCACATCCCGAAACTCTGAAAAGGCTCAAGGACTGAAAATGCCAGGTCAGTGAATTTGGAGGGAGGCATGGGCTTCAAGTGGGGGTGGGGGTAGGGGGTGGTAAAAGTCTGTATAAGAGGGCGCCTGGGTGGCTCAGTTGGTTAAGCAACTGCCTTCGGCTCAGGTCATGATCCTGGAGTCCCGGGATCGAGTCCCGCATCGGGCTCCCTGCTCGGCAGGGAGTCTGCTTCTCCCTCTGACCCTCTTCCCGCTCGTGCTCTCTGTCTCTCATTCTCTCTGTCTCAAGTGAATAAATAAAATCTTTAAAAAAAAAAAAAAAGTCTGTATAAGAAACTTTGAAACCACAAAAGAATAGTAAAGCTTACTTGTGTAGAAAATTGAATCACTCATAGCAGTAGATGGAAGAGAAGCACCATATGAGAACAAGGGGATTAAATCAAACTCTCTGTACTGAAAGATGAGACAGCCCCTCTTGCCCTACCAGTTATATAACTTCAATAACAGAGGCAACCAGGATTATACTCCACAGGTAAGATACTGAAGAATTCTTCTCTAAAGAAACTATACAACCTTAGACACTTGTGGGTCCAACAAGAAAATGGTCAGCTAAGTTCCTAGTGCAAGGCCCTCTGTGCAAAATATACCAGTTAGCAAGCCAACCCATGAAAACAGTTTCCAAACATATTTTTAGTGCCTTACTTTTAAATGACAAAACAGGTGGTACAGACATAAAGACTTTTTCCAACATAAAAGACAGACCAAAACAAACAAAAATTTGTAGGAAAGAAAGGCAATATGGGGAGCACAAGAAAAGTTCAAAAAAGTTCTTTTTTTTAAAGATTTTATTTATTTGAGAGACACAGTGGGCAAGAGAGAGAGGGAGAGAGAGAGAGAGAATGCACACGAGCCAGGGGAGGGGCAGAGAAGCAGACTACCCACTAAGCAAGGAGCCCGACGTGGGACTTGATCACAGGACCCTAGGATCACTTAACCAACTGAGCCACCCAGGTGCCCCCAAAAAGTTAATCTACCTTTACATACATAAGAATAGATATTGCATCAAAGAAACAAGAACAAGATGCTATCTTTCTTTTTTTAAAGAACAATCTGAGTAAGAATGCTCTTAAAAATATAAATACAGCAGAAGTAAAAAAAATTAAATGTTTGGAATAGTGACTCATGAAAATCTAATTATAAAATATAATAAAAAACAAAGATGGGAAATAAGAGCTAAAAATAAGAATATAAGGATCCCATATCCTTTTTTTAAATGTAACTAGAACTTAAAATACCTCATTTTAATTTTTTTATTAGCATATAATGTATTACTTGTTTCAGGGGCACAAGTCTGTGATTCATCAGTCTTACACAATTCACAACACTCATGATAGCACATACCCTCCCCAGTGTCGATCACCCAGCCACCCTATTCCTCTGACCCCCCTCCACTCCAGTAAACCTCAGTTTGTTTCCTGAGATTAAGTCTCTTATGGTTCGTCTCCCTCTCTGGTTTCAAGCTGTTTCATTTTTCCCTCCCTTCCCCTATGATCCTGTCTTGTTTCTCAAATTCCTCATATCAGTGAGATCATATGATAATTGGCTTTCTCTGATTGACTTATTTCACTTAGCATAATACCCTCTAGTTCCATCCACATTGTTGCAAATGGCAAGATTTCATTTTTTGATGGCTGCATAATATTCCATTGTATATATATACCACCTCTTCTTTATCCATTCATCTGTCAATGGACATCTAGGCTCTTTCCATAGTTTGGCTATTGTGGACATTGCTGCTATAAACATCGGGGTGCACGTACCCCTTCGGATCACTACATTTCCATCCTTGCAGTAAATACCCAGTAGTGCCATTGTGGGGTCGTATGGTAGCTCTATTTTCAACTTTTTGAGGAACCTCCATACTGTTTTCCACAGTGGCTGCACCAGCTTGCATTCCCACCAACAGTGTAAGAGGGTTCCCCTTTCTCCACATTCTCGCCAACATCTGTTGTTTCTTGACTTGTTAATTTTAGCCATTCTGACTGGTGTGAGGTGGTATCTCATTGAGGTTTTGATTTGGATTTCCCTGATGCCGAGTGATGTTGAGCACTGTTTCATGTGTCTGTTGGCCATTTGGATGTCTTCTTTGGAAAAATGTCTGTTCATGTCTTCTGCCCATTTCTTGATTGGATTCTTTGTTCTTTGGGTGTTGAGTTTGATATGTTCTTTATAGATTTTGGATACTAGTCCTTTATCTGATATGTCATTTGCAAATATCTTTTCCCATTCTGTCGGTTGTCTTTTGGTTTTGTTGACTGTTTCCTTTGCTGTGCAAAAGCTTTTTATCTTGATGAAGTCCCAATAGTTCATTTTTGCCCTTGCTTCCCATGCCTTTGGCAATGTTTCTAGGAAGAAGTTGCTGTGGCTGAGGTCAAAGAGGTTGCCGCCTGTGTGCTCTTCAAGGATTTTGATGGATTCCTGTCTCACATGTAGGTCTTTCCTTCATTTTGAGTGTATTTTTGTGTGTCTTGTAAGGAAATTGTCCAGTCTGATTCTTCTGCATGTGGCTGTCCAATTTTCCCAACACTATTTGTTGAAGAGACTGTCTTTTTTCCATTGGACATTCTTTCCTGCTTTGTCGAAGATTAGTTGACCATAGAGTTGAGGATCCATTTCTGGGCTCTCTATTCTGTTCCACTGATCTATGTGTCTGTTTTTGTGCCAGTACCATACTGTCTTGATGATGACAGCTTTGTAATAGAGTTTGAAGTCTGGAATTGTGATGCCACCAGCTTTGCTTTTCCTTTTCAACATTCCTCTGGCTATTTGGGGTCTTTTCTGGTTCCATACAAATTTTAGGATTATTTGTTCCAGCTCTGTGAAAAAAGTTGATGGTATTTTGATAGGGATTGCATTAAATGTGTAGATTGCTCTAGGTAGCATTGACATCTTTACAATATTTGTTCTTCCAATCCATGAGCATGGAACGTTTTTCCATTTCTTTGTGTCTTCCTCAATTTCTTTCATGAGTATTCTATAGTTTTCTGAGTACAGATTCTTTGCCTCTTTGGTTAGATTTATTCCTAGGTATCTTATGGTTTTGGGTGCAATTGTAAATGGGATTGACTCCTTAATTTCTCTTTCTTCTGTCTTGTTGTTGGTGTAGAGAAATGCAGCTGATTTCTATGCATTGATTTTATAACCTGCCACTTGACTGAATTCCTGCATGAGTTCTAGCAGTTTTGGGGTGGATTCTTTTGGATTTTCCACATAAAGTATCCTATCATCTGCAAAGAGTGAGAGTTTGACTTCTTTGCCAATTTGAATGCCTTTTATTTCTTTTTGTTGTCTGATTGCTGAGGCTAGGACTGCTAGTAATATGTTGAATAGCAGTGGTGATAGTGGACATCCCTGCCGTGTTCCTGAACTTAGGGGGAAAGCTCTCAGTTTTTCCCCATTGAGTATGATATTCACTGTGGGTTTTTCATAGATGGCTTTTATGATATTGAGGTATGTACCCTCTATCCCTACACTGTGAAGAGTTTTAATCAAGAAAGGGTGCTGTACTTTGTCAAATGCTTTTTCTGCATCTACTGGGAGAGGATCATATGTGATTCTTTTCCTTTCTTTTATTAATGTATTGCATCACATTGATTGATTTGCAGATGTTGAACCAACCATGCAGCCCAGGAATAAATCCCACTTGGTCGTGGTGAATAATCCTTTTAATGTACTGTTGGACCCTATTGGCTAGTATTTTGGTGAGAATTTTTGCTTCCATGTTCATCAAGGATATTGGTCTGTAATTCTCCTTTTTGATGGGGTTTTGTCTGGTTTTGGGATCAAGGTAATGATGGCCTCATAAAATGAGTTTGGAAGTTTTCCTTCCATTTCCATTTTTTGGAACAGTTTCAGGAGAATAGGTATTAATTCTTCTTTAAATGTGTGGTAGAACTCCCCTGAGAAGCCATCTGGCCCTGGACTCTTGTTTGTTAGGAGATTTTTGATTACTGCTTCAATTTCCTTAGTGGTTATGGGTCTGTTCAGGTTTTCTATTTCTTCTTGGTTCAGTTTTGGTAGTTTATATGTCTCTAGGAATGCATCTATTTTTTCAAGATTATCTAATTTGCTGGCATATAGTTGCTAATAAATGTTCTTATAATTGTTTGTATTTCTTTGGTGTTGGTTGTGATCTCTCCTCTTTCATTCATGATTTTATTTATTTGGGTCCTTTCTCTTTTCTTTTTGATAAGTCTGGCCAGGGTTTTATCAATCTTATTAATTCTTTCAAAGAACCAGCTCCTAGTTTTGTTGATCTGTTCTATTGTTCTTTTGGTTTCTATTTCATTGATTTCTGCTCTGATCTTTATTATTTCTCTTCTCCTACTGTGTTTAGGCTTTATTTGTCGTTCTTTCTCCAGCTCCTTTAGGTGTAGGGTTAGGTTGTGTATTTGAGACCTTTTGTGTTTCTTGAGAAAGGCTTGTATTGCTATATACTTTCCTCTTAGGACAGCCTTTGCTGCATCCCAAAGATTTTGAACAGTTGTGTTTTCATTTTCATTTGTTTCCATGAATTTTTTTAATTCTTCTTTAATTACCTGGTTGAGCCATTTATTCTCTAATAGGATGCTCTTTAGCCTCCATGTATTTGAGTTCTTTCCAACTTTCCGCTTATGACTGAGTTTTAGTTTCAAAGCATTGTGGTCCAAAAATATGAAGGGAATGATCCCAATCCTTTGGTACCAGTTGAGACCTGATTTGTGACCCAGGATGTGATCTATTCTGGAGAATGTTCCATGGGCAGCAGAGAAGAATGTGTATTCTGTTGCTTTGGGATGGAATGTTCTGAATATATCTGTGGAGTCCATTTGGTCCAGTGTGTCATTTAAAGTCTTTATTTCCTTGTTGATCTTTTGCTTAGATGATCTATCCATTTCAGTGAGGGGGGTGTTAAAGTCCCCTACTATTATTGTATTATCATCAATATGTTTCTTTGCTTCTGTTATTAATTGGCTTATATAATTGGCTGCTCCCATATTAGGGGCATAGATATTTAAAGTTGTTAGATCTTCTTGTTGGATAAGTAGGATATACTGTCCTTCCTCATCTCTTATTATAGTCTTTGGTTTAAAATCGAATTTGTCTGATATAAGGATTGCCATCCCAGCTTTCTTTTGGTGTCCATTAGCATGGTAAATGGTTTTCCACCCCCTCACTTTCAATCTGGAGGTGCCTTTCGGTCTAAAAATGAGTCTCTTGCAGACAGCATATCGATGGGTCTTGTTTTTTTATCCAATCTGATACCCTGCGTCTTTTGATTGGGGCATTTAGCCCATTTACATTCAGGGTAACTATTAAAAGATATGAATTTAGTGCCATTGTATTGCCTGTAAGGTGAATGTTACTGTATATTGTCTGTGTTCCTTTCTGGTCTATGTTACTTTTAGGCTCTCTCTTTGCTTAGAGGACCCTTTCAATATTTCTTGTAGGGCTAGTTTCGTGTTCACAAATTCTTTTAGTTTTTGTTTGTCCTGGAAGCTTTTTATCTCTCCATTTTCAATGACAGCCTAGCTGGATATAGTATTCTTGGCTGCACATTTTTCTCATTTAGTGCTCTGACTCTATCATGCCAGTCCTTTCTGGCCTGCCAGTTCTTTGTGGATAGGTCTGCTGCCAATCTAATGTTTCTACTGTTGTAGAACATATTTTGTCCCAAGATGCTTTCAGGATTTTCTCTTTATCTCTGAGATTTGTGAAATTTACTATTATATGTTGGGGTGTTGACCTATTTTTATTGATTTTGAGGGGGGCTCTCTGAGCCTCCTGAATTTTGATGCCTGTTTCCTTCCCTAAATTAGGGAAATTTTCTGCTACAATTTGCTCCAATATAATTTCTGCCCCTCCCTCTCTTTCTTCTTCTGGGATCCCAATTATTCTAATATTGTTTTGTCTTATGGTATCATTTATCTCTCGAATCTCCCCTCATGATCCAGTAGTTGTTTATCTCTTTTTCTCAGCTTCTTTATTCTCCATCATTTGGTCTGCTATATCATTAATTCCCTCTTCTGCCTCATTTATCCTAGCAGTTAGAGCCTCCACTTTTTTAATTGTATCTCATTAATAACCTTTTTGATTTTGACTTGGTTAGATTTTAGTTCTTTAATTTCTCCAGAAAGGGATTCTCTAGTATCTTCTATGCTTTTTTCAAGCCCAGCTAGTATCTTTATAATCGTCATTCTGAACTCTACTTCCAACATCTTACTAATGTCTGTGTTGATTAGGTCCCTGGCAGTTGGTACTGCCTCTTGTTCTTTTTTTGAGGTGAGTTTTTCCATCTTGTCATTTTGTCCAGAGAAGAATAGATGAATGAGAGAACAAAATGCTAAAAGGGTAACAATGACCCCAGAAAAATATGCACTAAACAAATCAGAAGAAACCCAAAACAAGGGGGAAAAGTAAGGGGGAAAAAAAAGTATATGATCAGGCTGGTGAACAAAACAAAGCCACACACTAGATTTTGAGTGTATTTTGGTCTGTTAGAAGAAATTGCCTCTCAAAATTTTAAAGAAAGAGAAACTTAGATATATACAAAAAATAAGGTAAAATACAATGAAGGGATAGAATATGACTGTTAAAATGAAAGTTAAAAAAGATTTTAAAAAGGGAATTGATAAGATAAGATGTTGGTTGAAAGGGAAAGAAGAAAAATTCAACTAAAAAATTAGAAAAAGAAAAAACAAAAAATTTAAAAATTAACTGAAAGATTAAAGAATCATGGGGAAAAAAGCCATGAATTCTACGTGCAGTATTCCTCTAGTGCTGGAGTTCTGCCATTCTCATTGAACTTGGTCTGGGTGGCTGTTCTTGCTGATCTTCTGGGGGAGGGGCCTGTTGCTATGGTTCCCAAATGTCTTTGCCGGAGGCGGAATTGCCCCACCCTTCCTGGGTCCAGACTAAGTAATCTGCTTAGGTTTGCTCTTGGGAGCTTTTGTTCTCTGCAAGCTTTCCGTTCAGTTTTGGAGGATGAGAGTGAAAATGGTGGCCTCCCAATCTGCCTCAGAGGAGCTGAGAACTCAGGGCCCCACTCCTCAATGAGCCCCCAGAGAAAAGCAGTCAGTCATTCCTGTCTCCCCGGTCTCTGGTCACACTCCGTGCTCATCCGGCCTGTGACCGAGCATTTCTATCTCTGGCACACGACCCCGTGTGGAGTCTCCAAACCCAGCAGATCCCTGCGGTGCACACCCGCGCTGCTTCTCCCAGGGGAAGAAGGGGAGTCTCCCCGGATCTGCCACTTGTTGGGTCCCTGCTGGAAGAGCAGTGGCCCGACTGTGCCACGGATCAGTTTATGGCAACCCCTAGCTGAGAGCCCATTTTTTGGCTCCATCTTTGCAGCTGGCTCCCCGCTCCAATACCTGGGAGCTCTGCCACACTCAGGCACCCCCGGTCTTCCTGTGACCCTGAGGGTCCTGAGAACACACTGTCCCAGCGGGGGTTCCACCCCCCACTTAGCCGCTGGAGCAACGTCCCTCAGTGGAGCAGACATCTACAAGTTCCAATTTTGTGCTCTGCTGCTCTATCACTTGCCAGTAGCCGGCTCCCTCCCCCCACAGTCTCTCTTCCCGTATATCGCCTCGGATTCACTTCTCCACACGTCCTAGCTTCCAGAAAGTGGTCACTTTTCTGTTCATAGAATTGCTGCTATTCTTTTCTTCGATCTCCTGTTGAGTTTGTAAGTGTTCAGAATGGTTTTATACCTATCTAGCTGAATTCCTGGGACCAGATGAAATTTAGATCTCCTACTCCTCTGCCATCTTGCTACCCCATCCAGATCCAATATCCTAACTACAGAATTTACAGAAAGATGAAATAAATATGAAGAAAGAACTAACACAGAAAAACTCCCAGAAAATGAAAGATGTTTCTACATTGAAAGTCCTACTGAGTGGCCAGCACGGTAAGTTGAGAAAAGATCTGTACAGGCAGAGGCTGCTGGGAAGATGGAGGAGTAGGACGTCCCTGAGCTCACCTCTTGCCACGTGGCCGCCTAGAGAGCACCCACCATCTGGAATCGGCATAAATAACCCAAAAAGCAGCCTGAAAACTGGCAGAACAGACTCTCCACAGCCCGGCATAGACAAGAGGCCACAACGAAGCAGATCCACCCCCTGCGATCGTTCTTGACAAGATCCCGTCAAAGCGGTGCCACAAGCCTGGCAGTGTGCGGGCGGCCCAGACAAGGGTCAGCACCACTCCAAAGTGAGTCCTGCCCCAGGGAGAGGGGAAGATAACCACACACCACTCTGACTGACCCCAGCAGTGGGCTGGGTGCAGGGAGTGGGTCTGACTGCAGGCCCCACCAACAAAAGCTTCTCCGGGGACGACACAGGGACAGTGCCTGCAGTTTGGTGCTACTGCATCTCTGGCAAATGCCTGGTCTGACTCAACTCAAGCCCAAGGCAGCTCCAGAGCAGCCCACTAACACCACAGGCACCAGACTCTGCCCACAACAGGCAGAGAGCCATCACAGACAACAGGACTGAAAGCAAACATGTCCTAGTCACAACGGTAGGACACCCCTGGAGCAACACACATAGGAGACACCCCCTGAAGCACCAGGTTCTGGGGAACAGACATTGCACTGCAGGACCTCTTCTTCATAAAGCCACTACTTTCAAGTGCAGGAGATGTAGCTGACTTTCCTAACACAGAAAAACAGACAATGCAAGAGACAGAATGAGGAGACAGAGGAATATGTCCCAAATCAAAGAACAGGACAAAATCAGAGCAGGAGACCTAAACAAAATGGATGTAAGTAATATGTCTGATAGCAAATTTAAAGATACTCTCATAAAGTATAACGCTCATAAAGATACTCGCTTATTGAGGAAGGACTGCAGGACCTCCATGAGACCCTCCACCAAGAGATAGAAGAGATAAAAAAGAACCAATTAGAGCTATTGGACTCACTAAATGGAAATAAAAATAGACCATCTGGAATAAATAGCAAGCAAGAGGAAGTAGAAGAAAGGATCAGCCACCTGGAGGACAGAGTCATGGAAAGCAATCAAGCTGAGCAGATGAGAGGGGGGAAAAAATACGCAAAATGAAAATAGGCCCAGGGAACTCAGCAACACTGTCAGGCATAACAGTCGCATGATAGGGATCCCAGAAGGAGAAGAGCGAGAAAAGGGTGCAGAAGATTTGTCTGAAGAAATAATAGCTGAAAACTTCCTGAATCTGGGGAAGGAAAGAGAAATCCAGATACAGGAGGCACAGAGAGCCCCCAACACAACCAACCCAAAGAGGTCTGCACCAAGACACAAAGTAAATAAGATGGCCAAAAGTAGTGATAAAGAGAGAATTTTAAAGGCAGCAAGAGAAAGGAAAGCAGGTACATACAAGGGAAACCCCATACGGCTATCAGTGGGCTTTTCAGCAGAAACTCTGCAGGCCAGAAGAAAGTGGCATGGTAAATTCCAACTGCTAAAAGGAAAAGATCTACAGCCAAAAATACTCTATCCAGCAAGGCTTTCATTTAGAATAGAGAGAGAGATCAAATTTCCCAGAAAAACAAAAATTAAAAGCAAAACCAGCCACATCCCTGTCACACACGATGCCATCAGCCTGTGGGTCCCAAATTCACAATCCAGCTGCCCTCCTGCCAGAGTCAGCATGCACGGCCTGCCACCTGCTAAATGCCAAGTCAAATGTCTTCACCTCAGATTGCCTAGGGCTCAAATTGACACACTTCCCCTCAAATTCCAGCCCCTGTGCTCAAGTTTGTGCACAAAAGTGGGCATAATTATACAGCAGAATGAAGCAACCCAAACATCTAACTATTTCTATGGAATATAGAATGGATAAAAGGAGTGTGCTAGGCTGAGAACATCTCCAACAAGCACATCAAAGAACAATACATACAGCATGATTCTGGTTAGTAAAAAAAAAACCTGAGAAGAATAAAACAAGATGAAACCAGAGAGGGAGACAAACCATAAGAGACTTCTTAGGCATAGGAAAGAAACTGAGGCTTGCTAGAGGGAGGTGGGGGGGGATGGGGTAACTGGGTGGTGGAAATGAAGGAGGGCACGTGATGGAATGAGCACTGGGTGTTGTATGCAACTGATGAATCACTGAACTCTACCTCTGAAACTAATAATACACTATATTGTTAATTAATTGAACTTCAAATTTAAAAAAAGGAAACCCCCCCAAAAAAAATCTGTACAAAGCACATCACTGTAAAATTTCAAAATACCAAGGATAAACAAATGTTCTTAAGGATTTAAGGAGGAAAAGAAAAAGGTCACATGTAAAAAATTAATATAACATCACACTTCTGAACTGTAAGCCAGGAGAAAATGGACGAAAGTCTTTAAAATGGAGAGAAACTATTTACAGACTAAAATTCTGTACCTCCTCAAATTACCTTTAACTTTATGGGTAAAATAAACACATTCTCAGGATGCTACTGGATGATACACTCCACTCAAATAAGGAAATGAACGATGAAGATGAAAATATGAGTTCCAAGACAGGGGATCTGACACAGAGGAGAGACATTAACTCTACAGGAAACTTAGAGAACTACCAATCCACAGTAGAACAGGAGAATTTTAGCTTCTAAAAGGAATAGCTCAAAAAAAAAAAAAAATCAGATGGTTAGTGTATTTGGCTTTTTTTTTCTTTTGGAAAATATTTTTCAAAGTTTTTAAATTCTTTTCCAGTATCTAAGAATTATTGATAGTTATATCTCCTGATTAAATGTTACATTATTGTTTCATGCCAATTTAATAAAAAACCTACTTTAGGAAAAAAGTACTTCTAAGTTTAGAGTACTACTATTTTTATTTCATTTTTTAAAAAGATTTTTATTTATTTATTTGAGGGAAAGTGCACTCATGTGCGCACACTCACGCACATGTGAGCAGAGGTAGGGGCAGAGGGGGAGGGAGAGAGTCTCAAGCAAACTCCCCTCTGAGCACAGAACCCAATGTGGGGCTCAATCTCACAAACCTGAGGTCATGACCTGAGCCAAAATCAAGAATCGGCTGCAGACTGAGCACCCCAGGTGCCCCTTCATTTCTTTTTTTGAGCTCAAAAAAGTATCCAATTTTTGGAAGTCAAAGAGGTTTTAAAAAGATTTTTCTTTTTATTAAGAACTCACAATAAAATGTTATGGTTATAGGAAAACTAAAAATCATGATGTTCACTCTGAAATAAAGGAGCATATTTTGTATTCTATAAATGAAATCTCAAGGCTGAACGACATTATTTCCTTCATTGGTTCTGAAATTTTTTTAAAAAAAATCCATTCAAAAATATTCAGTTTTCCTTATATTCTTCTTTGCCTGGGTTTTTAATATCTTGATAATGCTACCTTTTGTAAATTATTAAACTCAGGACAACAGCAGATGGCAATTGTGAAGGCAAAAGATGTATACTAGAAAGAGGCTTTTTTATTGTTATCAGAGATGGACAGGCCTAGATTCAAGTCCCAGCTGTATACACCTGAGCAAGCCCCTTCCGTGAACCTCAGTTTCTTCATCTATAATCTCTATCCTGCAGGCTCATTATGAAGATTAGAATAATAAATGTAAAGTGCCAGCCAAGGACAAGCCACAAAATATATATGTAATTAATAATGACAATTCTCCTTCTCTTTTTGATCTTCTCTGTGGTCCAAGAGGCTTAATTTTAAAGAATTTATAGACTTTGCAATCAAAATACCTGAGTTCAAATCTTGGTTCTTCCATTTATTTGCCTGGAACCCTCGGGGTAGTTACTTATTCTTCTTAATCTTGGTTTCAGCAATTCTATCATGGCATAATCATAAAGACCCTGTGATGAGGTAGTGGTGAATATATATTCTACAAGCATGGGGCTGGCACACCATAAGTTCTCAGAAGGTATCCATAAGTAATAACAATGAACCAAAAGATACAGTTTCTCTCATCTTCATGGCTAATTAAAGCAAAATAAAGTAACAGAAATGACTTGGTCAAGAATAGCATTTCAGGAAGTTATACGTGACATGTGACCTAAATTAACCATTTCTCCATAAAACAGAAAATGCCTTCCAAGATATCTTTTAATTCATCTATGTGCTACTTGACAGAATACTTATCTGTCTACTTGTCAGTTTGGTCAGTCAGGTAAAGCACTACCCCTTCCTTTGTGCACCCTCTCTCTACCTATGTATATTTCATTTCCTTCTCTCCTTCTTACTATTGTTTAGTTGATTGACCAAACTGACAAGTGGCTTGTGGAATTGGTCACTGAATTGAAATGTTGGTTTTGTCAGAATAAATAATTTGGCAGCCCTCCTGATATAAGACAGAGGAGTAAAAAAAACAAAAACAAAAACAAAAAAACATGGGGCCATGATGATACTGTCTGTAGATCCAGCATACTTCCCAGGTTTTTCTCTTTGACTTTGGCTTTTTATTTTTTAATCTTTGACAAAGTCACTTGTTTTTACACTTTGAGGCCAGATACATTATCATATATATATTTCCATCACTGGCAACTAGGATATTATGTGGCAAATTGAAGATACTTTTTAAAATATTGTTTAATAAATAATTTGAGTATACATAGATTCCTGAAACTCTATCACCATACTACCAGAGGAACTAGCTAGCACGCAAAAACAAAACATTGAACTATTTTCTAAACCTTTCCATTTGAATTAAATAAAATCCCAAACCCACTGGTATGCAAATTGTATTTTGTTTCTTAATGATGTAAATCTAGATGGAACGTTTAGTATATGCACGTGTTGTTTCAAGAAGTGCAAAGGTAACTCAGTCGCAGTTTGCCACCCCCAAGAACTCCCACTTCAAATGAAGTCACAAGCAAAGCCTTTTCACTATACAAAACTTCCCTTTTATAAAGAGTTTGCTTAAAAATGTAAGTAATTTCTTAAAGGTCATATTTCCCCCCAAAATTGGTTTCTTCGCCCTTACATTCTCATTGTACTGCGTAGAATTTTTTGTTGTTTCACTTTGAATTTAAGATTCTGATGATTTTAAAGTCATATACCTTTGCTGTTTGGAAGCAGAATTTTTATATAACCAAATAAGTAACAAGGTAACTTTCTTACCTTGTTCTTGTGCACGAACAGCACCTCCTGCCACACATAGCACAATAAAATGAAGAAGCAGTTTCCTAAAAAAAAAAAAAAGGAAAATTTTAGTGGATATTTATAACCTATAAATCATATAAAATACAATATGAACTCTAGTACAAGATTAAGAAGTGAGCTATCATTTTTTAAAAGATTTTATTTATTTATCTGAGAGAGAGAGCAAGAGAGAACAGGAGCAGGTGAAGGACAGAGGGAGAAGCAGACTCTCCGCTGACCAGGGAGCCCAATGTGGGGCTCGATCCCAGGACCCTGGGATCATAACCGGAGCCGAAGGCAGATGCTTAACAGACTGAGCCACCCAGGTGCCCCAAGAAATAAGCTATCATTTTAATTAACACAGTATTTTAATACTCATAATGGCTAAGAGCAAGGACTCTGAGTTTAAGTTCCAGCTTTGCCACTTACTATATGACTTGGGCACACTTTTTATCACCCTAGTGTTTCTTCATCTGTTAAATGTATCTCATAAACTTTTTCAAAGATTAACTGAAAAATTTCATGTAAGGCACACAAAACAATACCTGGCACATAGGAAGCACTCAATAAACATTAACTAGTATAAATGATATTATTATTATTATGACTACATATTATACCAAATTATCATACATACAATTTTATACAAAGTAATATAAGTTTATGCAAAGTAACAGAACTTATAGTCACTTAACCGTAGTGATTATAAATTGTGGAACCAGTGATTTGTTTAAATGAATGTTTATATGTAAAGCCATTTGATTATCATATCAAAGCCATTTGAATATCACTTGTACTAGATTCATGATATTTGGGTTCTGAAAATAGCAATGGCCTGTAGATGTCAACATTGAACATTTTGATTAGCAATAATTGTGAGCACAATACTCAATCACTGCATATCAAAATGTTCATTCATAATGATTAGCTGACTTTTGATAGATTTTATTGAGTAGTCTTCATAATTGGCTATAGCTACCTCTCAAGTAAAAACCATAGAGATAATTTCAAAAAGTAATGGTAGGCTGGCTAAAACAATAGTTGATCACTTAATTCTTTTTTTTTTATTATTATAACCCAGGGACTTCCCAAATGACATTTCTGTAAAATAGAGTTCTGTGAGTGATTACAAAGGTCCTGGTGTGCTAATAGTAATTGGTACATTTCCTATTTATTACCAATGATAAATATGTTTTTATCTTTTCAACTAGTATAAGGAGCATGTTAATAAAGATAATCTTTTACAAAGTGAGTCAATAATATGTAATTATACTTTTCTCCTTGGTATAATGGAACTATAATTTATATTAAAATGGCCTTAACCATATTTTAGTAAATGAAAAATGCACACGCTACGGTCTTACTCAGTACAGAGCACAACTTTTATTAGATAAGTTGATAGAATACTTAAAACTGTCATCAATTCTATAATGTAATCAACTGAACAATTACAGAAATTTCAACTGGTATGGGTGAATAGCTGAACCATATATTTTAATGAAGCATATAAAAGATTCCTATGTATGGTGTTATCCATTTAAAACAATAGTTCTCAAATGTTAATTTGCTAAAAGAACCACTTGAGATGCTTGTAAAAAATGTAGATTCTAGGCTTGCTTCAGAGATTATGATTTATAAATTTGGACTGAATCCTCAGTTTGTATACATCTTTAGGTGATTCTAATATGGATTGTGCATATATCAAACTCTGAGAAACAATTTAGAACATTTACTATTTATAGTTACATTGTACTTAAAACACACAAGTATTATTAAATCACAATCTAATTTTATGACATGACCTAAGATTATTTGACCCTTGGGGGGGTGTTGTTTTTTGTTTGTTTGTTTGTTTTGTTTTTATCCTTTTCTCCTGCTCTAGATCAGTGGTTTCAAACTTTACTGTGCAGCAGAATCACCTGGAGGGCTTGTTAAAGATTCTCTGGGCTCCACCCTGAAAGTTTCTGACTCACCAGGTCTGGGGTGAGTTTCGAGAATTTGCATTTATAACAAGTTCCCAGGCAATGCTGATGCTGTGAATCTGGGGTTTATGCTAAGAGGACCACTGTTCAGGAATAGATGCTCAAGAGATGATGAAAGGTCTACCTGTTTTGAATCTGGTTTTTACCCTCACTGCACAGTGGAATCACCTGGAGAGCTTTAAAAACTACTAATACTTGCATCTTGCCCTCTCCACCCATGCCCCCAGAGATTCTGATTTTAATTTGTCTGTGGTACAGGGATTTTTAAACACTCCCCAGGTGATTCTACTGTGCAAACAAGTTGAGGACCTCTGTGTAAGATTAAAATGATATCTCTAGGTTCTCCAGGATGGATCCCAAAGTGATCTAGAGTTTGAGTAAAAAGAGGCTCTTTTCCTTTCAACTTTATATTTTCAGGAAATAACTGGCAGGATATATAGACCAGTGAGACTAAAAAATAGCTCAGGATTACAATCACTGAAGGAGAGTGCAGCAGATTATGCTGTTTTAGCAGAAAATGGAATGTGAAAGGAATCACGTCTCATCTGCCCAAGGTAATCTGGCTCACTCAGAGTTTAGAAATAACCCAACAGGCGCTCTTCTATTCAGAGGAAGCTAAATAATGAAAAGTACAACAACCAGCAGTATTCATTTAGCAATTCAGCCAACTCATAGACTTCCCCAATGACCTCAGGGGACAAAAATGAAAAATAAAGTTCTTTCTAGACATGTTAACAAGTCCACTCCTGGTGTAAGGCAGGAAAACCTGAACACATCAAACATCATCCCTTAGCCAGGTGATCTTAGAGGATTATGACAAATCAATTGAGCCATACCTTATGTAAGTGTACCTACGTATTAAAACCGATGACAGAGGAGTAGAGATTGATGACTGAGATTTTTTCTCTTTTTCTAATTATGTCCCAAACTAACAGCCACCTAAGGAAGAACATATGGATATACATATCCATAGCAATATGGATTCCATTACGCCTGACCTCCCCTCCCCTGAAGCTACAGCCATATCACATTATACTGTATTCCCTGGAGAGACCTTGTAAGTATCTTAAAGGCCCTCTTCGTCTCCACCTGTCAGAATCTTAAGTATCATCAAAGCCTAATTTGAATAACATCTGCTCCATGAAGTTTCCATCATCTCTAAAGAAGGCTGGATTTTTCCCTCCTCTCTGTACTCTTAATGCTTTAATTGTAACTTTATTATATCCCATATACGTTGTACCTCTTAGGATTAATTAGTAAGTAAATACCTGAACAAGCAACAGGTCTTCACCTTTTATCTATTTCTTACATGAAATTGACAATAAACATTTTTAACCGACTGAGACACCCAGGTATCCCTTTAAAAGAAATATTTTACTTATTTATTTGTCAGAGAGAGAGAGCACAGGCAAGGGGAGTGGCAGGCAGAGGGAGGGGGAGAAGGAGGCTCCCCGCTGAGCAGGGAGCCCCATGTGGGACTCAATCCCAGGACCCTTGGATCATGACCTGAACGGAAGGCAGAAGCTTAACCGACTATTTAATAAACACTTTCAAAATGGAAAGGAGTGATAGTAACATCTCCCAATGACTGAGGAATTCAGTTTTCCCCTATGGATCTAATTCTTTTAACACTTGGGAAAAGTAAAGTAAAATAAGTAAGAGTACTTTTACTTGGCTGTCCAAAGAGAGAAAGAAGAGAAAGAAGAACGTTTAAAACTATCTGCTAAGATAGGGTAAGTGGAAAGGCTTCTTTTTTTTTTTCTTCATTGTGACTGTTTTTCCCATCTCTGAAGTGGGAACACAGAGAAGACATCAAGCTTAATTGATGTATTTAGTGAAAGAGCCAAACTCCATCATTGTATGAAATGGATGTCTAATGAATCCAAGCTTTCTGGAAAATGTCTAGTTGGGCTGGGCTTGTTTATTTCTTTGGTTTTGCCCCCCTCCCATGATATCACATTTACTATACATTCACTTAAGAAAAAATGTCACATTTCCACATTAGCAGATGATAGAGTTCTCAAGGGCATCAGCTGTGCTTTATGCTTTATGTACCATGTATACATTTAGTGCTAAGACATGCCAGAGTCGTTGAATAAGTTAAAATTAAAACTGCATTAGGTTGGAGAGAAAACAGCATGGTAAATAAGAAAGTAAAACTAGACTGGGAGTCAAAAGACTAAAACTGGTTCTATTTCTAACTTACTGTGTGACCTTGGGTGGTTCATGTCAATATTCTGAGTCTTGGTTGACTTATCTCTCATGGGATGAGATAATATAAATTTTATATTTTGCATTCTAAATATAAAACCCTAAAATCTGTGTGTATGGTAGGATCCTTTTAGTATACTGGCATTAAAGGACAAAGATCAAATTATTTAGCAAGATGTTCCATAAAGTACTATATATAATAGACATGATGTTTAACCACAAATCTGGAAAGGTCTTCCTGAAGGTCTGGCCAATATTCTTTTAATTATATAACCTCAAATAGTCTCCTAAGTTTGCTCATTTGTCCACATATTTACTTTCGCAAAAAGTCTAGTTGGTATATTAAATAATGACTATTTTTCAAATATTTGGAGCATGTCTGCTTTTGGTCACTTTTCTGTATGTCTGGAGTGTATGTCACTAATAGAAACTACCAGAAGTACCTGTACTCAAACATTTCACAAAAACAGACCAGATCTAAAAGAAGTAAAAAATATGGTAACAGTCAATAAAAGTTCAGAAAATATAACCCACGATATTAATATCTGAGGATCTCTAGCAAAATATGAAATATTTCTGTGTCTGGTCTGCTAGCCACATTTTCAGTATAGCAGAAGCCACAATCAAAACATAACCAGACATGTGAGCGATGAAGCCTGGAGGGGATGAGACAGGAAATAGGTATCCAAAGACCATACTCCGAATATTTAAGGAACTAATATCCATCCCAGGCATCTTCCCTAAATAATTCTTAGGGCTATTCAACTTTCTCTTTATCTGAAGGGTTTGAGTTACTTTAGGAGAATCCCAGGCATCTTTTCGTTCAGACTCTCATGTACTGTGTCTGCAGGCTACCGAAGCTCATTCCGACATAGATTCCAGTTATAATTATAAGAAGGACTTGTGAAATCTTGTGAATAGGGAACCTTTTTTTTAATGAGTTGGTGATTTTAATCTAAACCAATTTCTAAACCAACTGAAAACCATACGTGTGATATATATCGATAATTTCAGCAATTACCATTACACTACATTTACAAGCCAAAAACTCCTTTAAGTTACGACAACTTTACAAATTTTGCTCTTTACTAGCTGCAAAGATCCAGAAATAATAACATTTCTGTCCTTTGTTGCCCAAATAACTGAAGATCAGTTCTCATCCCAGCAGTGGGGATAAAGTTGGATGATTCAGGGAGTGAAGTGTTGTCACTAACTTATATACAATGAATTTCTGAGACTATCAATTCAGCTTAGTAGGTACTTGTATAACTAATGCAGTGGTGAAACATACTAGAATTTTTGGTTAAACTTCAAGCAAACAGGCAATTCATGAAGTACAAGGGAGATAAATGCTTAAGGACTTCAAGTGATCAAAATGCCTAGAGTCCAGTCAGTAGCAGGGAAGAAAAATACCTCAGCTAGTCCATCCTCGTAATACCCCAGAGATTGTTAACATGATTGCAGCCTCGCCTGGCAAAGTTCCTGGTACACACTAGTGTTAACTAAAGTTTTTTAAATGAATGAGTCAATCTTCAGTTAGCAAGACTATCAGGTGGTCTTGAGTTTCAATAAACATACAACTTCTCCAGCATCTTCTACATGCACACTGATCCCAAGATCAAGAAGTCAGGCCATCCTAACCTCCATTTATTTAGCTAAGAAAGTAACCTGGTTTAAAGACCTTTCAGAATCTGGTCTCTGGTCTCCAGATGCAGCTCCAGTCATTCGTCCTCTAGAAAGTGTGCTCTACAACCAACTTCACTTCTTTCCGGCCCTCAAATGAACCAGTGCTATCTCATCTCTCAGCCTTTTACTGTTCTGTCTGGAAAGTTCCATGCCTTTTCCTGTTGGGTCTCAGTGAGAATTTCATTTCCTTTGGTCAGCCTTTCTTTCCAGGATTTCCCTTCTGTATCTACCCCACCTACCCAGGACTTCTAGGTGTCCTCCTGTCTGTACCTTTACCTCATTTTGGTATACCTGGTTGTTCATTTTCTGTCTCCGATACTAACCTGGGCACATTGGGAGGGCAGCAGTTGTGTTTCTGTCTTGTTCCACCATTGTATCCCTTCTGCTTAGAGTGATGCTGGGCACGTAGTTGGGGCTCAGAAAACATTTGTTGAATAAATGAGTGAATGATTGAGTGAATGAATGCCAGAATAATGTTAGCCTTTTATGCGAATGAAAACAAAATGGTCTTTACCTCACTTCTCATTCAGAGTTACAAATTCTAAAATAACTCATAGTTGCAAAGCATGGCAAGGACTCTAGCACAGCTATTTGAATTTCCACAATAAAATTTATTTTTTTTCTCCTGCCACTTCAGATCACCAAGCAGAATGTCTAAGCAACACACTTTCCATAAGTATAATCCCTCTCCTTGAGACATCAGTTTATTTTAAACATCTACTTGAAAGCAAAGATAACTAAGCAACTTTAAAGAAGTTTCATGCCAACTAGGAAATAGATGTTTATATCCAAAACTGCCCCCCACTCCCCCACCCCCACACACACCTTGGTTATAGAAACCCTTTAATTACAATAATAGCCTGCCTGGGGAAATTTCTGATACTGTTAAATCATTGTATCTAACATTGACTTTTGGTTTTAATTTCCTTTAATATTACTTCCACAAATTCACATTAGGTAACTCACTCAAAAGCAGCCCTATGAAATAAAATGTCTTTAAGGATCCAGTTTTAAAACTGTAAATGTTTTTGGGTGAATAATCAGAATTGTAATTTTAAAAAACTGCTCCTGTTCTTACAAAAACATCACCACAAAAGGATGGTGGAAAATTAAAACCTCAAGGATTTCATTAGACACTCTAAGGTTTAATTCAGTGGATTGACATTATCATCAGCTAATCAGCTGCTTCTGCCAAGTCCCCTCCCTATAGGGTTGGTAGCAGTGTTTTTTGTTTTGTTTTGTTTTTTAAGATTTTATTTATTTATTTGGCAGAGAGAGAGCACAAGAGGGGAGGGAGCACAGGAAAAGTCTGAGAGAGAAGCAGGGAGCCCAATTTGGGGCTGGATCCCAAGACCCTGAGATCATGACCTGAGCCAAAGACAAAGGCTTAACCGACTAAGCCACCCAGGCCTCCCAGTTTTTCTTTTTAAAATTGAAGAGCGCTTAATTCTTTAAGGAAATTGGATTTTTTTTGAGAAACAATTTTCTCAGATCAATCAGTAACTACTCTTTCCCCTACTTGGCATGTGTATGGTTGGAGCTATAAGGGGGTGTATGATGTAACCTTGAATTCCCCTTATTCTCTGCAGCCCACCCCCACTGACAACTGTAGTGGAACAAACTGGAAGTCAAAGGAGGCTGCAAGGTCCCTGACGGAGAGACCTTCTAGGCCAGTGCCTTCACCCAGGATCTGCTCTCAACCCCAATTCTCTCAGCCAGGGTTCTTCACCCATTCCACGTAGTTTCATTTTTCCTCAGTCCCTTGGTGTAATCCATTCTGTTTGGTTTCTCTGCCTCCCCACCCCCAATCATCTGGACCCAATTTACAAACCCCAAACTGCCCCAAAATTTATGCAGGGCCTTTTCTGGGAGCGTCTGGAAGGGAAGTGTAAACCAGACAAGACAGAGGCCAGGAGCAGAAGATCTGCTTTAATCTGAGAGGTTGGTCACAACTACCAGCCCCGCGGATGGTGGGGCACCGACGCAGGCCTTGCTCAGTGGCCAAGGAAAAGCCCTCCGGTGGGAGTTGGCCGGCAAGGCAAGAAGGGCAGAGGGATGAACGCGGAGGTTGCGGGCCGGCCAGTAGGTGGACTGCCTCACCCACCCTCTCCTGGTGTCTCTGGACCCGCGGGAGCCCGCAGCTCTTGCCACCATTCCACTGACTGGGATCAGCAGGAAGATGCACGCGGTCCCGCACGATCGGCTGCGCCCGGAGCCCGGCTCTCCGACTGGGTCCACGCTGAGGGGCTTTTATTGAGAAATGTGGCGGGAAACGTGCCTGGGAAGCCGGCGCGACCCGCGTGAGTCGCCCTGGGGAAGTTAAGCGGCATTGCCCGAGCTCTTCCGCGACCCGGGCCTCCCCGGTCGCCGGCACCTGGCCCCAGGCACGGGATTACGAGCTTGCCTCCCCCAGATTCGCCCGGCTTCGGGCGCGCGAGGAGGTGCGTCCTCCTCCGCCGGGAAGCCCAGCTGCCCAGGCTCGCAGGGGTCAGAGCAGAGAGCGCGCGAGCCCCAGCCACGGTCGGCGGCACGCGGCTGGGAAGCACATGTGCACACAAACACTGCCACAAGGCGGTCTCTCTCCGCGCCCCGCCTCCCTCCGCCTGCCCTCAGCGGGCACGGTCAGTTCTACCCGCGACCCTCACCTACTCTCCCAAGGGGCAGATCGGGGCAGAGAATGACCGGAGCCGCTTTGGTCCCTCCCGCCCCAAGGGCCTGAAGCAAACTTGCATAACCCACTGACCTCTTCCAGGGGGAGGAGGGCAGCCAGCCAAGGCATGCACCCCCCTCCAGGCTCTTTTCCCAGTAAGGGAGTGAGCAGGAGCAGGTACAGCGCCCAAAGAGACGGTGGGGTGCCAGTCAGGGCCTGCGCGAGCACTCTGCGGGAGGAGCAGTCCCGCCCCCGCGTCCAGCCCCTTCCCCAGTGACAGGCCAGTGAAGCAGGACGCAGCCTCGGCCCCAGATGGGCAGCACGTGTGTTGGCCTCCTAAGGACAAGAGGCGATTGCCTCTGAGTCTAGCCGCGCCCCGATGCCCGAGGTTTTGCGGGTCCCCTCTCCTCCAGTCCAGCAACCCGCCCCACGTCTGTGCCCGCCGGTCCAGGCTGCGCTCACAGATCCCAGAGGACCGCCGGCGCCCGGGCTGTCCCCAGGCTGGACGCCCGAAGAAGCACCACCGGGAAGCAGAACCTCAGCCAGGGCCCTGAGAAAGAAGGGAGGGAGGGCGCGAGGGCGGCGGGAGCTGGAGCTCCAGCGGGCGTCTGAGCTCAGCTCGGGAGTCGCGGGAATCGTGGCCGCCGGCACCGGGACGCGCGCCAGCGAGCTTTCCCTCCCCAGCCGTAGGACCTCTTTAGCATAACTTTTTGAGAGATCCGCTGGCAGGAGGCTCCCTTCAAACACCGTATTTTACAAATTGAGGAGACGAGAGGAGGATGCCACGGCTGCTCTCTGGCTCCCAGCTTCAAAAAGTGCCAAGGAGCAGGAGCACAGATCTCCAACCCGCCCAGCGGGTCCGGAGGCTGGGAAGAGGGGTGGCTCTAACCCCAGCCTCCCGGGGAAGTGAGCTACTTACGTTTTTGCCGTGTGGGAGACCTTTCCACGCCTTGTCCTGTGGGCTCCTAAATGCATTTGT
Source organism: Mirounga angustirostris (assembly GCF_029215605.1). Taxonomy (NCBI): domain Eukaryota; kingdom Metazoa; phylum Chordata; class Mammalia; order Carnivora; family Phocidae; genus Mirounga; species Mirounga angustirostris. The sequence goes on along the minus strand of NW_026991712.1, from coordinate 118,874,570 downwards.
ATGCATTTGTCCCTGCAGCGAAGCGCTAACGGAAAACAGAAGGCAACTCCGAACTGCTAAGGGTGCAGGTACTGGCCATGAAAAAGGAAGAAAAAAAAAAAAAAAGTCACATGAAAACGATGCTCCAAAACCGCAACAACAACAACAAAAAGGGAGGAGGGAAATAGGAAGAGGACAGAAGTAGCACCCAAAGGGTAGATCAATCAGCTAGGCTTAGCTCCCTAGCTCGGTAACGGACGAGCCCGGGGGGAGCGCTCCCCTGGGAGGGCGGGCGAGGAGCAAGACCTCACTGGCAGGCGGCGGGGCGCCGGCAGCAGCTGGAACTCCGCCGCGAGCGCAGCCCTCGAGTTCACTTGCGGTTCAAAGGCGACTCTGTGACTCCAGTGGAGTGCTTTGGGCCTGGGAGGAGAGAAGGGCTGGGGGAGGGAAGGAGATGAAGGGGGTGTGTGGGGGAAGTCCTTGGAAACAACCCGCGCCGGAACATTTGTCAGACGAGCACACACACCCACTTCGGAAATCTAGTCGGTGCGAGGGGGCCGGTGGCAACTCCAGGCGCTCAGCGTTGACTGCCGCCGGCTGCTTCCCCTGGAAGAAGAGGAGCCCAGCAACTCCCGCCGGTGTTAAATTTCACCGCTCACTGACTTGCAATGACATCACCAAACACAGTGCACACCTCCCCCTCCGCCCCGCAACCTACCCCCAACCCGCGGGGGCCTCCCGCGCCCGGGTCCGCAAAGCCCCTGGGCCCGCCGCGCCTGGGGAGCGCCCGCGGCCGCCCGGGCAACGCCCGCACGCTCTTGCTTCCCACGCCACCCTCCTAGTCGTGCCCGAAGCTCGTGGGTGACTAGTATCCTTCTTTCGTCCCTTTTTCGGCAGCCCCCAAATGATGTTTTCCTCTTGCATGTCTCCCATCCCCAATCTTTTTCTCTGTCCTCTTCACGCACGCCCGTCTGAAATCCTACTCAGCGGAGCCCTTCATTCTCGACCTTCTTGCATTTTTTTGCAGTGATTCTTGTGGCCCACCTAAGTCATATTATAAACGGACTGCGACGGTTCTCATTTCTACCTTTCCTTCCTTCACTCTTGCCTTTCAGTCTGCCCCTGTACTACTTTGCTGCTGATTTTTCTCTCCTGTAATCCACTTTTCTGCTTTCTGCCCTTCCCTGGCTTATAAACATGAATTAATGATCTGCATTTATGCATCTAGAACATGCTAACAGACCATGGTCTTTCCAATTTGAATACCTTCTCCAATTTTTGCAACAAATTTCTTTTTTGACATAAGCCTCCATGCCCGCACAGCTTTTCACAGCCTGACAAGTCCACCTTCCAAGTTTTGAGGGGTAAAAAAAATTAACCTTCTGATTTTATCTTTATTAATAAGACTGGAAATTCCAGGAGGCCAGGGATCTGTTATCTTGCTCATTGCTGCATTTCCAGCACCTAAGATACTACTTAGCATGTCTGTTTAACCAGTAACTGTTGTATACCATTGAATATCATTTCTCTAACAAGTTTTCCTGGCCTATTCTGTGTGCCATCCACAACTAATGATCCCTCCACATGCTGAAAAGCATCCTACAGTACACACACATTATAAAAGTTAAAGCAACCATATTGATGAATAGAAATGATTGATGCAACCTTTGGAATTATAGGAATTATTTCAAAAAAAATGGGGGGTATTTTTTTTTCCTCCAGGAATATAGAACTTAATTCATCCTTTCCATCACTTTTTCAACTTTTTATTTTGAAATAATTTTGAAATAGATTTACATGAAAGTTACAAAAATAGTAGAGAGAGAGTTCCTGTAAACTCTTCATTGACTTCCTCTAATACTGATATCTTACATAACAGCAATACAATGATCAAAACCAGGAAGTTAACACTGATACAATACCATTAACTAATCTATAGCTCTTATACAAATTGTGCCAGTTTTCCAAAATATCCTTTGTCTGGTCTAGTATTTAATTCAGGATCTTATACTGTGTTTAGTTAGTTAATTAACAGATTCAACTGTTAGATCTCCTCAGTTTCCTCCCATCTGTGGAAGTTCCTGTCTTCTTTTGTCTTTCATGACTTAGACCCTTTTGAAGAGCCGGGGTTAGTCATTTGGTAGAAGGTCTGTCTCTCAATTTGGATTTGTGTGATGTGTTCTCATGATTAGGTTCAGGTTATGTATTTTCGACATAAACACTATTGAAGTGATGTTGTCTCTTTCTCAGGGTGTAATATTGGGTGTATATAATGTTGATATATCTTATTACTAGTAATGTTATCTTTGATCACTTAGTCAAGGTGCTACCTGCCAGATCTAACCACTGTAAAATCCTTCCCACCTCTTGATTTTTGTAACAAATAGCTACAGCTTTCTGGAATTCTTCTAGAAATCCAGGGCTGAGTGAAGATAGTTATTTTAAATAGCCTTAAACTACAGTTTTTCTATTTTTGGATAACTAGTCAACTAAAGAAAGACAGGTAATTTGGTTTGGTGGAAAGAATAGGTAAGAATTAAGCAGTAACTCACCTAATCTCTCTCTCCATTTTCCCATCAAATTATTAAGGATTAAAAACATTTTTTTCTATTGAGTATGAATATTTGAATGCTATATGAAATTGAATTATTATTAAAATGTATCTCAGGTTCTTTGACTATAAGAAAAGAACAGTTGCTCATTATAGTTAATAGAGCTCTTATCATCCAGAAGATTCCAAAGTGTACACACAGCCTCAAATAGAGTATATTTGTTTGTGGGAGCAGAGGCATTTGCCTAGTAAAAAATAAACAATGTAAGGTTTAAATGCTATAGAGTTTTAGGATGGTGGAGATTCCAATAGCTCAAATTGATCAAGACAGAGACCTTGGGACTTAGCTGAAAAGTGAAGAGGATTTACATAGGTGGAGCAGAGAAAGATAATGTGCTTGGAAATGGAGAACAGGAGATTCATAACAATGGGCAAAACGAGGATATGTTAATTATATTCAGAGGGAAAGAAATAGATTCATTAGTTTGTATTAGAAGTTTGTGCAGTGGAAGAGAGATTGAGGGCAAAGTATGGAAGTCTCTGAATGCCAGGATAAGGGTTCATTCAATCATTGAGTAAACCCTTAGTGCGTTACCTACTATATGCCAGGAAGTCTTCTAGGCACTGAGTTACATTGGTGAACAAAATGCATGAAAATTCCCTTCATGGAGTTTACATTCTACCATTTAAGATTTGATCTACGGGCAATAGGAAACAAATTAAAGAATTTCAAACTGATAAATGATTATTTTCCAAATTCCCATTTTAAGAAGACTGATCAGTACCAGATGCCAAGATTGAAAAGAGAGAAGGTTGGAGGACAAGTTAGATGTAAGTGTTGAAATATGCTAGTATTTTCAACTATGGGAGAAATGTTAGAAAACTAAATAAGGGAGTCATTATTAAAAGAAATTAGGAAGGTCTGATAAGTGGTACATTGGGAAGGGAGAATGAAATTTCAAGTCTGAATGACTGAAAAATTATGCCATTGGTCAATGTCAAAGGGAAGACAACTAATTCAGTTTTAGACATATTTATCTTGATATTTTGGTAGGAAATTCTATTGGAACCATGCAAAGATCTGTTGGAGTTGAAAGCTAGAGTTCAGGAGAAACTCCAGAGCTAGAGTTTTAGATTTCTTCATTATCTGCACAAAGTGGTATTTGAGGCTTATCGATTTTCAAAGAAGTGAATGTCGAAATGGAGAACAGAGAGCCAAGGATATAAACTTAGGTTACAGGAAGTGGGGAGAAACAATGCAGAATTAAAAGAGAGAGAACCAAAAGTATGCAGCATTATTAAATAATAGTATAGGAGTTCAAAAAATAATAATATAGTAAATACTTCATAATATTTACTATGCATAAATATTGTTTTAAGTATTTTTTATATATTAACTCATTTTATCCTCTTAATGAATCCTATTAAGTAGGTACTGTTTATCATCCTCATTATACAGAGGAGGAAATTAAGGCAAAAAGATTACAGTGGAACCTTGAACAACCCAGGGGATTAGAGTGAGTTACCAAGGAAGGAAGGAAGGGAGGAACGGAGGGAGGGAGGGAGGGATAGAAAATGGAAGGAACGGTGGAATTATTGAGAACATCAGCTTTATCCAGGGTCAGTCTACATGGGTTTAAATCTTGATTACCAGTTTTGTGATCTCAGGCAATTTAACTACAACTGACCTTTGAATAACATGGGTTTGAACTGTGTGGGTCCTCTTATACATGGATTTTGTTCAATACAATACGGTACTGTAAATGTATTTTGTCTTCCTAGGATTTTCTTAACATTTTCTTTTCTCTAGCTTACTTTATCGTAAGAATATGGCACATGAGTTGCTTTTTTACAATTATGGATTCCTGAGTCTTATGCCTAGAGATTCTGATTGAGCATGTCTGAGGTGGGACTCAGGAATCTGCATTTTTAACAAGTAATTGTTAAAAGTACTACAAGTAATTGTGATACAAATAGACTAGTGATATGTTAACTTGTCAACCCATTCTTGACTTAGGTATTAAACACAATGCTGACTGCCTGTGAAATGCCTTAATGAGTAAGTATTCTTGTTCATATGTACCTGAGCAGAATCATTGTGGCTTAATCAAAATTCCATGCTTAAATATTTATGGAATGAATAATTAAGAGTGTCATGCCTACTGTATATCAGGCAATGTCCTAAGACCTGGGGTTATGAAGATATGTGGCATAATTATTCCTCTTAAGGAGTTTATTACCTGCCAGGAACAGGCTCTAATAAGAAAAATGAACTATAGATGGTAGAAAGAAGTAAGAATAACCAACTGGTGACATAGGGCAGGAGATAATACATTATTCTGTCGAGAGTGAGTGGGAGGGAGCATGTGAAGCTTGGGTCTTTAAAAACGAATACGTGTTTGCCAAGGAGACATGAAAATTCAAGCCAATCTCTGTGGAGGTGGCAACATAGGCAACAGCATGGAGGTATAAAAGGTCCTAGCATCATGATTAGGGACCTGCAGTTGGAATGACTATAATATAGAGATGAGGATGGAAAGATCGTGGAGTGTCTTCATTGACATTTGAGAGATACGTGTTTAAACTTTACTCACTTTAAAATATGGGTCCTGGGGGCGCCTGGGTGGCTCAGTTGGTTAAGCGACTGCCTTCGGCTCAGGTCGTGATCCTGGAGTCCCGGGATCGAGTCCCACATCGGGCTCCCTGCTCGGCGGGGGGTCTGCTTCTCCCTCTGACCCTCTTCCTTCTCGTGCTCTCTGTCTCTCATTCTCTCTCTCTCAAATAAATAAATAAAAAATCTTAAAAAAATAAAAATAAAAAAATAAAATAAAATAAAATAAAATATGGGTCCTGGAAATTAAGATTTCATTTTGTGTTTAGTACATAATGCACCTAAGTTAGAGACACAGAGTTTGTTAAAGTATAAGGGATACTTACTCTGGCTACAGTAATTAGGTGGGGACCCCAGGCCAATAGCCGGAAGTGTTCTTTCCCTGGGGCCTTTGAGAAGATGACAAAAAAATTCATAAAAATGACTTAATATTCACTTTGGGAAGGGAACTATATACACTTGTCAAATAGCTAACTAAAGCATGTTTATGTATATATTGCAAATGATAAAATATTTCAGTCCCTCCTCACTAGAGAAACTGATGAAAATTCTTAGCTTGGATGGTGAGGAATTTTTTCAGTTCTGATCCAATGTGAATTTCCTGTCTTTTATTATGCAAACTTTTTTGATCTTTGCTGCCACTATTTCCTTCCCAAGTCTGTTTATGCTAGGATCTTTCTTCTTTTCTTCTGTTCCTTTATTCTCAGTGTCATGAACTAACTCAAATGTGCTTCTAAAACAGTTGGCAGAATGATGTTCCTTTCTTAGTTTGCTGGTCCAGGAGCTAGTGAGCTTTCCAAAATGTGTTCTTCTTCCATGTGGATGCCCATGTTGTGGGCATGTGGTGCTGGAAGGGTGTTTTATTCTGACTTTACTGGGAAATGTAAACTGGGAAGTTTATTGGGACTAGACCTGAAAACCAGACAGAAACACACCAGACAGTCTTGACACATTTTGCATATTACAAAGAGTCCACCATCACAATCCCACCCAACCACATTCCCTTTGAGCAGGATCAGTTTGATCAATTCACACATACTAGAGTCTAGCTTACCTGTTCAAACAAAACCTGGAAGTACCAAGAACTAAGCTAAGCCCACTGTCTATTAATTACTTGCTTTTGCCATCCCACTTGCCTGTTTCTCATTCCTTCTGTGTCATGTCTTACTGTTCTTTCCATTTAGCACAGATTCTGTTTTATTCATTTGTGAAGTGAACTAGATTGAGGCTACCAGTTGATTTGAAGGCAAATCACTTTTCTCTGGCAAGGAACCTTAATCAGTTTTAAGGTCATAACCAATAGACTAGGATAATCCAAGTCCAAATACCAGACAAGATAAAATAAAAGGGACACATATGTTCAGTATGTCCCACTAAGTGCTCTGATATTTTATTTTGGTCTGCCATTCAAACAAGTGTCTGTGTGTTGTGTGTTAAAGTTTGAATGAAATTAAAATATAGCCACAGGGAAGTTCATTACAATGGGCATCATGCCTATGAAGCAAAGTCTTACAGCGACACCATTCATATCACTGAAGTTCATGATCTGTCAGCATTTCCATTTTAAACTCCTTCTGAATGAATTCCAAAAGCTACAGTATTACCAGAGGGCCCATTAATTTTCAAATGTATATTTAAAGTTAAATTAAAACTGGCACTCTAGAGTATGTCTTTGAAACCTTAAAGATTTCTCCCCTGACTCTCTCTTCCTATTAAAAATTAATTGCTACAAATAATGTGCTCTTGATACCAGATGTGGTAGCAAGGTGGAGACAGGAGACAGACTGACTGAGGGAGAATTCTCCATAGGGATATATATTTTCTAAACTTTTTAGTGTATCTCTACACAAATTCCTTTATGGGACTGTTATAATGGAGTTATTTTATGGGAATAATAGGTATTTCAGTAGTGAAAGGAATTTCTACTCAGATTTACTTCTCCTGAATCTCCCCCGGCAATTTCCCTCATTTTTCATAGTACAAAATTCTAGTCTAAAAGCTGGTGAAAAAAGAAGTTTAATGTTACAACTTTTAATTAGAATGTGAGATTCTAGATGTACATAAATAAAATAATTTTTAAATAACAGTTTGAAGCTATGTTAGCAGGTAATTATGGTACATAGAATCATAATAGCACACCAAATGACATCTCCTAATACTAATTTTTTTTTTCATCAAGAAACATATCATTGGGGATGCCTGACTGGCTCAGTTGGTAGAGCATGTGATTCTTGATCTCAGGGTTCAGAGTTCAAGCCCCACATTGGGTGTGGAGCCTACTTAAAAGAAAAAGAAAGAGGAAAGAAAGAAGGAAGGAAAAAAGAAAGAAAGAAAGAAAGAAAGAAAGAAAGAAAGAAAGAAAGAAAGAAAGAAAGAAGAAAAGAAAGAAAGAAAGAAAGAAAGAAAGAAAGAAAGAAAGAAAGAAAGAAAGAAAGAAAGAAAAGGAAGGAAGGAAGGAAGGAAGGAAGGAAGAAAGGAAGGAAGAAAGGAAGGAAGGAAAAGAAAGAAAGAAGAAAGAAAAAGAAAGAAAGAAAGAAAGAAGAAAGAAAGAAAGAAAGAAAGAAAGAAAGAAAGAAAGAGAAAAGAAATATATGATATGTCAATATAAAATTTAGAGAAGAATAAAACACAGTACCATATAGGAAATACGACAATATTAGTACCTTCAAGCCTTTGTGTGCTTCACTCCCAGCATCAAGCCCCACCCTTACCCCAGTCACATCTTGTAACATTTTAGAAAATATTTTAAAAGAAGGCTTAGGCTGAAACAATTTTGTTTTCAAGTATATGAAGAATTACTATTTACTCAGTGGCTTTTGTGAAAGATTATGCTACGGGTTATAATATTTTTTTCCCCACTGAAAATAAATCCTTTGGTTTTTAGCTTCAGACACTTCTACATTTGTCCAGTCTGTCCATAACTCCATCTATGAGACTCATCCAGATCTTTGGTTGGAAAGGGCTCTCCCATTTCTGATCTCTCTGTGCCAGCCCTGTCTGTCACACTTGTTTCCCAGCAGCCCTTAAAGAAGAGTGTATGATTAATAGCAGGACTCAATATATAACTACTCTTGATTCCATTGGCTCTCATCCAATAGAGAAAATGAATCCAAATGATTACATGTGACCCTCTTATGCTCTAAAATAAGATTTCCAACATATTCACACTTTTATTTATACCAAGGTCTCAAAGGTTTCAGATTGGCAAGAATTCCAAGATGAAGTTTTCTAAATTTACCCTTTGAATTGCACCTTTTAAAATTATTTATCCTGACATACAATTCTTAGGCTTTAACATTTACTATGATATAGTGCAGGTCTCCCATTTTGTTCAAGCAAACACTAGAGCTTATACTGACCATATGAACTCATCATGTAATTTTCCTTCTATTTCGTTTAGTGTTTGCACCAAATACTAAATCAAAATTCTTTCCTGTGCACCTGCTGGGAGAGACAGAGAGAGTAGAGAGACAGAGACAGACAAGACTCAAGACCCAATTTCTTTCTCTTTAAGTCTATTTACTTAGCTCACATTTCCACATTTCAATTTAGGAAGTAAATTGACTAGAAGGCTTTATTTGGATAACATACAAATCATTTCTCTCCTCAGAGGAAATTTTAGTCATATTTAAAGACTCTATAACAGTTCTAAAATTTCTTTAAATAGTTGTGTTAATATTGAATAAAACTAAAAGAATTGCAAAACCACCTTGATGTTTAAATTGTCTCAAAATTAGAGATTTAGGATAGTATCTGCCCACTATAATCACTCATCATTTTATTCTCAGAGAGCATTTAGTTTTTCTTCATTTACCCACCCTCATAACCACTATATCCAATGTGTGTTTTAACAAAATATCTGTAGCCTAAGACAAGAACAATATATTTTGGAATATATATTCAAGGGGAAAGTATTTAGAATTCCTTTAGTGCCAGCCCAAAAGTATGGGGCATTACTTTGGTCAAAGAAATACTAAATGTGGATAGAAAATATTTAGGAATTATTAGAAATGGAAAGAATTAGAGGGTGTCTTCAAGGGTAACCCTACTAATTCTAATAGAGATGGATGTTCTTCCTAAAAATCTTTGGTTTAAATAAAATGCAAGGGAAATAGTGTTGGACTACAGTAGCAAAGACGATTTTTCCCCCAGATCAGCATTTTACAAAAGAAGGAATAAGAAAGGAAGGATTTTTAAACTTATGGCCCAGATTGCATAAAGGATTGTTTCCATTATATGAAAGTTAAGTAGCTTTTGAATGTCATGAATGAATATCTGCTTTGTGTGGAATGCTTCTTTTAAATGCATTGTGATATTAAGCACATTTATGTAAATAATGGGTGATGGTTTAAATATTACATAAACATCACCTTTGAAATGTGATACTTCTGAAAGACTCCACTGACCCTGTTACTTTTGGCTTAAGAAATCAGTGAAATCATACAGGATTTTAAGGAAATCCACAGGAATGTATAAAATCCCTGTCCCACTCTGGAAGAGAAAATCAATGCTCTTTTTATGTACCTATAATTCTATAGGCAGGTCTATAGTTTATAGCTGGAATAAGTCCATGTACATTTGTATGTGATATGGTAGAGTAGGCTTAACCCAGTATGGGATCAAATCCTAGCGTTGCCACTTAGAAGCATGGGATCTAAGGTGGATTACTTAATTTCTCTCACTTTCAGCTTCCCTGTTTGCAAAGTAAGTGTAATATACTGCTATTCATGTTCACAAGGATGCTGTGAAGATTAAATGAAATAATCCCAGGGCACCTGGGTGGTTCACTTGGTTAAGCATCGGACTCTTGATTTCGGCTCAGGTCATGATCTCAGGGTGGTGAGATTGAACCCCTCACCAGCTCCGCACTCAGTGGGGAGTCTGCTTACTCTTCTCTCTCTCTCCCTCTGCCCCTCCCCTCTCTTACTCTCTCTCTCAAATAAATGAATCTTTAAAATATAATAAATGAAATAATGCCATGTAAGTTTCCAGTCTCTGGCACATAGCACATGCTCAATAAATGTTATGGCCTCCCAACCACCCTTTGAGGTCTGTAGTCCAGGTATTGTTTATCCCAATTTTACAAATCATGAAACAGACTTGAAGACAAAGCTGCAGTCACAGAGCTAAGGAGTAGCAGAGTCACATTAGGAATATAGGTCTTGGGACGCCTGGGTGGCTCAGTCGTTAAGCGTCTGCTTTCGGCTCGGTCCTGGGATCGAGCCCCACATGGGCTCCCTGCTCAGCGGGAAGCCTGCTTCTCCCTCTCCCACTCCCCCTGCTTGTGTTCCCTCTCTCGCTGTGTCTCTCTGTCAAATAAATAAATAAAATAAAATAAATAAAATCTTAAAAAAAAGGAATATAGGTCTTGCTGATGATAATGATAATAATAACAACAGTGGTAATACTATTTCTGACGATAATGATAACAGTAGTAACATTATATTTACTATTATTAGGTAATGACTTTCATGCTGGCTTACTGATTGACATTTTACTTCAGTTTGCTTCTTATTTGCAACTCCTGTGAAGCTTTCATTGCAGCCAGGAAACAGAGTGTCCTCTCACAGAGAGAAAAGCTTCTCTTCCCTGCCGGCATGGTACAAGCCGGGGACAACCAGAAACAGCCCTGTTTTCACTTGGAAACAAAACAAAACAAATGCTGAAATTACTTAAGCGATCAGTTCAAACTGAGATGCATCTGCCTCCTAACCTTTCGAAATGGTAACAATTACTGGTTTTAATGTTGATGACTTGCCACTACTCAAGACCTATATTTATATCCCTATAAATGAATGTGTATTCACAGAGCTAGTTTACATGTGAAATAAACATTCCTATGAATCCTAGAGTGTTTGCTTTAGACTCTTAGCCAGTTAGTTCACCAGGTATTAGCAGGCCAGAGTCCAGGTCTGTGCTATGAAAGATTTATTTCAGTAACGTAGACAGCTTAATACTGGCTACTGAATCTAGTATAGTCAGGAGGAAAATCCTTTGCTCCCTTTATTGGTTTCAATATTCTTGAAAACCTGCGAAATCTGTGGCCATGTGTGTACAGGGTAGAATATAATATTTCTTTATAAGTGAATCAATGTTGATCCAAGATAAGGTTCCAGAGGGGTTAATTCTACCCAGTTAAAGGACTGCTCAGACGTCTGTGAGTGTGTGCATACATTGCACACACACAAGCTGTGACCATATGAAGCCAGTATGAGTTCACAAATGACAAGATCTGACCGACTAATCTAATTTCCTTTTTGAACAGATTGGCAAAACTTGGATCAAAGGAGTGAATATCAATACAGTGTATCTGGATCTTGGCAAGGCATTTGACTAGATTTTTATGATACTCTTTTTTTTTAAAGATTTTTATTTATTCATTTATTTGAGAGAGTGAGAGAGAGAGAGAGAGAGAGAGCACACGAGAGGGGGGAGGGTCAGAGGATGAAGCAGACCCCCTGCCGAGCAGGGAGCCCGATGCGGGACTCGATCCCGGGACTCCAGGACCATGACCCGAGCGAAGGCAGTCGCTTAACCAACTGAGCCACCCAGGCGCCCTAGATTTTTATGATACTCTTATGAAACCAGAAAGAAATGTGTTTTAGATGATAATAAGCCAAATAGTATATAATTACTCAAGGGATGTTAATTAATAAATAGATATGAACCACCATAAATATCTTACAGTACATCATAAGTTCTGATGTTAGCAATTTCCAAGCTGAAGTTTTCAAGTTCTTAAATGAGGACATCAAGGACATTTGAGGATGCTGATTAAATTTGGAAACACTATTATCATTGGGATTTGAGTGGGGTGACCAACTTTTCCCAAATTGCCTCAGACTTTCCCACTTTGAGCACTCAAAATCCCAAATCCTGGGAAACCCCTCAATCCCAGGTAAACCAGTGTGATGGTTAGTAATCCTAGATTTGAGCCGTGACCAGGAGTTAGAAATGACCAAGCAGCAAACAGGAAAGCACTGATTCAAGAGAGAGCCCGAGTATGTTTGAGGACTACAAGTGGTTCAGGCTTGCTGTAGATAACAAGGATTCAGGTTCTGCAGGATTTTTTTAAATTGTTGTGAAATATACCCAACATAAAATTGACCATTTTAACAACCATTTTTAAGTGTATAGTGGCTTTTAGGTACATTCCGCTTGTTGTGCAACCATAACCACAGCCAATCCAGAACTTTTTTCATCTTCCCAAGCTGAATTTCCAATTCATTAAATAATAACTCCCATATTTCTCTTACTGCCAGCTTCTAGCAACCACCACTCTATTTTCTGTCTCTATGAATTTGTCCACTTTTAATTACCTCATATAAGTGGAATCATACAGTATTTGTCTTTTTGTGACTGGTTTATTTCATTTAGCATAATGTTTTCAAGGTTCATCCATGTTGTAGCATGGTCAGAATTTCCTTCCCTTTTTAAGTCTAATATATATATATATATATATGTATGTATATATACCACATTTTGTTTACCTATTTATCCCATTCATTCATTCATTGAGTGACATTTGGGTTGCTTCCACATTTTGACTATTGTGAATAATGCTACTATAAACATGGGTATACAAATATCTGTTTGAATCTCAATTTCAATTGTTTTGGGTACATACCTAGAAATGGGATTGCTGGATCATATGGCAATTCCATTTTTAATTTTTAAAGGAACCTCCATACTGTTTTCCGTAGCAGTGATACCATTTTACATTTCCACCAAGAGTGCACAAGAATTCCAATTTCTCCACATCCCTGCCAAAACTTACTTTTTAAAAAAAAATATATAGTAGCCATCCTAATGTGTGTGAAATGGTACCTTATTGTGGCTTTTCATTTTCCTAATGATTAGTGATGTTGATCATCTTTTCACATGTTTATTTTCCATTTGTATATCTTCTTTGGAGAAATGTCCATTCAAGTCTTTGTCCATTTAAAAATTGGGTTGTTTGTTTAGTTGTAGTTCTTTATATGTTATAAATTCCCATCCTAATGAGTGTGTCCACAGGATCTTAATGCCATCAAATGCATTTAGGATTATCCTCTCACAAGATGAAATTATCTAAGAATTTTGAGCGATAGTATCAAGAAAGTTAAATTTGTGTGGTTCACTCTGGAGAAGACGAAAGATTGAAGTGGGGGGGAGCCTGAAGCAGGGTAACAATACAGAAGCTTTTGTCATTTACAGTCAAGAAACAATGAAGACCTTTGGTAGTGGAGTTGAGGAGGAAGAGATATACATGAGATTTTTAACAGGACAATATCAAAAGGGCTGGATGACTGATGGGCTGTGAGTAGGAGAAATCCAAGATGATTTCCCAGTTTCTTAGGAGACTGGGTGGATGGTAACATCCTTCACCAAACTCAGGAGTCAAGGGAAAGGTAAAACCAGTTTTATTTAAATTGAATATGAGGTACCTGTGAGGCAGCCAGGTGGATTTGCCTAGTTGGTGGCTAAATATATTAACCTGGAGGTGAGCACAAAAAAATCTGGGCTTGAGATAGACTTATCACTGTGTAGGTGAACCCTGAAACCATAGATTGTCCAAGGACAGTGGGTGAAATAAGAAAAGCATATTGATTTCTGAGAAACACCTGAATTTATGCGCTGGGCAGAGCAAGAAAGAACAACTTCAGCTCAATATAAGAAGAATGTTCTAAAAATAAGACTTGTCCAAAAAATGGGGGAAAAAATCCTTTTGCTGGAAGTAGTTCCCAGCCACTGGGACTATTGTCAGAAGCAGGACAACCACATACCTGCATGTCACAGGAGGGATTCATTCCCTGGTAAGGATTTGGTTTCTATTTAAGAATATACTTTTTAAAAAAGATTTTATTTATTTGAGAGAAGAGAGAAAGAGCGCATGAGTTGGGGAGAGAGGAAAAGGGACAAGCAGACTCCCTGCTGAGTGAGGAGCCCCATGTGGGGCTTGATCCCAGGACCCAGGGATCATGACCTGAGCTGAAGGCATTTGCTTAACCTACTGAGCCACCCAGGCATGCCAAGAATATACTTTTTAATACTAAAAAAACCTACCATTTCATCAGAAAACAATGTGAATTAACAAAATCCTGGGAGATCTTTACTTGTTTAATACTTGAGGTTTCTAGGACTGATTGAAAAAGAAGAAATACATGAGGCTTTTTTAGTCTTCTAAATTAAGGGCTAGGCATATCCCACTCAGAAACTGCTGCAAATATTTTCAGAATATAAGCCAAAATAATAACTGATTCTCTTATAAATAATGCTTGCTGAAAGACTCAGACTTACTGGCCAAAAGTCTTTAGTTCCAGTAAGATGAGTAAAAGAACTTGCCAGCTCTTCTGAAGACAACTCCCTCTGTGGCAAAAGAAGGCTGTGTGTTCATTTTTTTTCCAGTTATTAATTATGAATATCGGGACATAATGAATAAAGGAAATATGAATAAGAACATAAAGCAGAATTACTCTTGTTCTCTGTCCCAAATCATGAGGATTACAAAATCCCGGGGAAATGGAAAGCAACAGAATAATACTTCTCCAAAGAGCCACTTGATAAATATTCCATCTTCTGGCTGGAAAGAAAGAGCAACCTTTGCCTTTGAGTCCTTACTTTGGTACTGTAACTCATAATGAGGCCCACCTGCCTCAGCATGCTGACTGACAGCACAGCTGCACTCTGTCAGGCAAGGTCTGCTCCCAGGATCCACCAGACCTGGATGAAGTTCAGATCATCAGTTAATGCAATCTCATTGCTGGTCTCTGAGGAATGGTAACTGGCTTTCCAAACAAATACAAACAGTTTGAGAGTCATCTCTATAATCTACACATAGGCAAAGCTATTTGGGAATGAAGGCAGTAAGTCTTTTTTTGTTTAAAAGCCTGAATTATTCATTTTTTTTGTCAGTCCCTCCCCCATCCTCACCTCTGAGAAAGTGAGATTTCTAAAAAACCTGCACCATTCTAATATCCTTTCAAGGTCAGACAGTGATGATTTGAATCCTGCCTCTATCATTTGTTAGCTGTGTAAACTCAGCTATCTTTGCCTTGGTTTCCTTATCTGTCCAATTTGTTATAATACATACAGAGCTTATAACAGTGCAGATACATAGTACTCAACAATGTATGCAGGATATGCAGAGTTCCTGTACCCATCGATTTAGAGAACTCATCAAATCAACTGATGTTCTTCCTGAATGGGTACGGGAAGAGGACCAAGGATGCTCAGAAAATTAGCCTTTGGTTCAAAATTGAAATAGATTGCTTCATTTGTTGAGCTATTGCTGTAAATCACCTTTTCACACTTATTCTCCAGGGTCTAGGGTCTCCAATCTTATCCCGATGAGGAGCTATTTATGAAGTAATGCCATCCCCCAAATCTTCAGCATGCTGACCTGTGTGGGGTCCTTTGAGTTCCAGGTGATGAGAAGTTTGGAGGCAGGAGAAAACCAATTGCTAAGAATTGATACCATCTGGCTCATTGATTCAATTTTTGAACTAAAGTACCTTTCTATTTTAAGCTATCACCATCACCATCAAATCCTAGAATTTTAGAGCTGGAAGAGAGATTTTATTATTATCAAATCTAACTCCTTCAATATATATATATTGGAGAGAGAGACAATGAGACACAGATGCTAAGTCATTTGCTCAATTTTTTTTAAAAAGATTACATTTATTTATTTGAGGGAGAGAGATTGAGAAAGAGCACAAGCAGGGGGAGAGGGAGAAGCAGGCTCCCAGCTGAGCAGGGTGCCTGACGCAGGGCTCGAGCCCAAGACCCTGGGATCATGACCTGAGCTGAAGGCAGACGCTTAACTGACTGAGCCACCCAGGTGCCCTGCTCAATATTTTTTAACCAATTAGTGGTAAAGGACTAAAATCCACCCTTCCTGGTTCAGTTCCCTCATTCATACTTTCATCCAACAACTATGTCTTAGATTCTTCTGATGTGCAAAATATTGAGAGTAAGGAGGTCAATAAAGCATAGTCTCAGCCCTCAAAATGTTACAGTCTAGAGGAGCATTATACCAAGTAGATGGACCATTCCATTTTAATGGTAAAATATTCAGTACTCTACTGTTGAATGGAAAGATGCCAGAAGGGCATGCCGTAGTCTGCTGAGAACATCTCATCATCACTGAGGAGGACTTACTTTGTGTCAACACTGTCTAAGACTCGGGATACAAATGTACAAAGGCACGCTGCTACCTTCCAAAGGTTGTAAAGTTTACCACAAATACAGTAAAAACTAGCACATTCTGTGTTATGTGAGTATTGCAGACAGTAGAGTACTAAAGAGTTTAAAAGATGGAGAGCTCACCAAAGGATGGGGCCATCAGAGGAGATAAAAATGGCATTGGACTTCAAAGGAAATAACATTTTGTGCTTGGAATTTATCCCAAAAAAGTAGAAATGTGATTCTTCCTTATGTCAAACCTGATTCCTTCCCCCAATATGACAGGTGTTCTCACAACAGTCTTTTTCAGAATTTGTAAGGAAGAACTTAAATATGATAGTCTTAGAGCATCCCTTCCTCTGCCACATGTCTTATTTTCTCTATGCTTCCTAGTTTATCCTCTCTCAAGGATTTTTTTAATATTCAAATGTACTTTAGAGATTATTCACTTATTCCTTCTCATATCCCATTCTAGCTGTTCCTCCACAAATCTTTTTCCTAATCCAGGTTTTTAAGAAATATTTCAAAATAGGTTTTATTTTTCATATTAAATTTTGACATTTTCCTAACATAGCTCAATATGTGTCTTTTAAGTAAAAAGTTTTCCAAACAACAAAATTGTCACAATGTTACCATGAAATATCTTCCAACCATTTAAGTGTGAATATGTTTGTGAATTTTAAAGTATTAAAATCTACTAAGTGAGTGATAGGAAAACAGACTAATATCGAATGCCTAGACATTATTACCTAAACTTGGATAAACCAGGAAATTTTCCAAATCAAATATGAAATCATCAGCCCAATATGATTAGGAGAAAAGTGATGTAATAAAATCAACTTTTAAATATCTATATGGCATGTTGCATTTCCTAGGAATCTTCAAATGTTTGCTTAAGGATAGCCAAAGCAATTGCAATAAAAGATAACTCTTTGAAATCATATTTCTAAAAATTTATAAATTTCCCCAATTCCCTACATTATTTAAAGAAAAAGTTATTTTCCCAGGAAGGAAGCTTCATTTTAAAAAACCACTCCAGTATTTCCCTTGCAAAGAAATAAGCCAGATAATTCTAACACATGGAATTTTACTTGAGGAAAATTCAGAAATAGAGGGAAACTTTAATAACTCTTTCATACTAACAACCACTGTAATTCCTGGAAGTTTTCTTCTTGATGAAGGATGATGAGATAATAATCAAAGTCTACTGAGAAACAAAATAAACAAAAAACCTGGAAACCAGCAGCAAGTGGTTATATGGTATCAATACAATATTCTATAAAGAACCTGGACTGGCATCAAGATGCCTGAATTTGCCACTTACCAAGTAGAAGAGAACAAATTCCATAGATTTGTTCCATTTGATGTTTTTGACAAATGTATATACCTCTGAAACCACCACCCCAAACAAGATACAGCAGGTTTCCATCACCCTACAAAGTTCCTCATGTCCCATTCAATCTCCTCCCCCATCCTGGCCCCAGGCAGCTACTGATTTTATTTCTACCACTATATATTAGTTTTATCTTTTATAGAACTTCATGTAAATAGAACCATATAATATATACCCTCTTGTCTGACTTCTTCTGTTCATTTGTTTTTGAGACTCACCTATGTTGTCATGTGTGTTATTCTTTCTGCTGCAGAGTATATCCCATTGTATAAATATACAATTTATTTATCCATTCCCTTGCTGATGGATATTTGGGTTGTTTCCAGCTTGGGACTATTATAAATAAAACTGCTATGGATAATCTATCATCATACTGTTTTCTATTTGTCTCTTCAAATTATTTGTTCCTCTGTTTTTCCTTTCCTGCCTTTATTTGGGTTAACCAAACATGTTTTTAGTGTTCCTCTTATTTCCTCTATTGGCTCCTTTACTATAACTTTTTGTTTTAAATTTTTAAGTGGTTGCTCCAGCACTAACAATATGCCTATTTAATTTATCAAAGGCTATTTATAGTCCAATATTTCACCACTTCACTCTTTATACCAGACTCTTCACACTTTCCATTTGCTATTCCCCATGTCACAAATATAATAATTTACAAGAATATAACTCCATTTACCTACCCTTCCTTTTACTCTTTCAAAGCTGTCAACCTCACTTTACAATGTTGGTATTTTCCATTTAGATGGTAAATGACTTTTATATTTACCCATTTACTTACCATTTCCAGCTCCCTCCATTCCTTACTATAGATTGGAGTTCCATATAGCATAACTTCCCTTCAGCCTGAAGAATACATTTTATCGTTTCTTATAATGCAAGTCTTTATTATGGGAGTTTTGGGAAACTATTTCTGAAATTCTTCAAAAATTGAACTGACGGGTTTTTTTTTTTCCAGCAATTTAAAGATATTATTCCATTGTCTTCTGGCCCCCATTGCTTCTGATAAGCTAGCCATTATTTATATCATTACTTTCCTATAATTAATATGTCTCTTTCCCTTCTACTTTCCAGATTTTCTCTCTTTGGTTTTCACCAGTTTAATGGGTTTTTTCTTTATTCATTACTGCTTATTTCTTGGATATAAATCAATGTTTTTTTTAATCAAATTTAGTAAAATTTCAGTCATTATGTCTTCAAATATTATGTTTTCTTCTCTATACTCAGTCTTGGGGACTCTGTTACATGTATGTTAAACCATTTGCTATTGTTCTATGGGTCCTGAGGCACTCTTAATTTTTTGTTAATTTTTTCTCTGTTCTTCAGATTAGAAAATACCTGAATTTTAACTCAGGGTCATTGATTTTTTTTTTCCTGCCATCTATAGTTTGCTGTTAAGCTCATCTGGTGAATTTTTAATTTTATTGGAATTTTCCATTCTAGAATTTCCTCTTTTTTTAAGTTTTTTTGTACTCTGCTGAGATACCCTATTTCCTCATTAAGATCATACATTCCTTACTTACTTGAAAACTTTTGTTTCATTCTTTTTAACATATTTATAATGGCTACTTTAAAGTCTTTATGTGCTAAAACTAATATGTGGGAATTCTGGAAGTCGGTTCATATTAACTGCTTTTTTTCTTTTTCTTTTTTAAAGATATTACTTATTTATTTGACGGGGGGGGGGGACACAAGCAGGGGGAGTGGGAGAGGATAAGCAGGCTTCCTGCTGAGCAGGGAGCCCGATGCGGGGCTCGATCCCAGGACTCTGGGATCATGAGCTGAGCTGAAAGCAGACGCTTAACGACTGAGCCACCTAGGCACCCCTAACTGCTTTTTTCTTGACTGTGAGATTTCTCTGCATGTCTAATAATTTTGTTTGCATATAAACTTTGCAGATGATTCTTTGCAGAGACACTGGATTTTGTTACCTTACATTAAAGAGTGTTGATTTTTTTTTAAGATTTTTATTTATTTATTTATTTATTTATTTATTTATTTATTTATTTATTTATTTATTTATTTGAGAGAGAGACAGAGCCAGCGCAAGCAGAGGGGGAAGGGCAGAGGGAAAGGGTGATCAGGGAGCCCGACATGGGGCTCAATCCCAGGATCATGACCTGAGCCAAAGGCAGACACTTAACCGACTGAGCCACCCAGGTGCCCCTAAGAAGTAGTTTAACTGCTGAGCAACTTGAACTTGGGTAACCATGGTCTTAAACTTTGCTAGCATGGTTCTGTGGAAAGTTCACGGTGTTTTCCACATTCCTATTACTGGGCATATTTATCTCTAGGCAGGGAGAGAGTTTGGAAGTTTAGGTTTTGTTATAGTGGATCTAAAGTTTAGGTTTTGTTATAGTGGATCTAAAGTAGATGTTATTCTAGAGTGTGCTTCTTACTTGTAGGGAATGGGCTTACTGGTATTTCAGCTAAACGGCTAGGATGTTGGTGAAATATTAACTCAATCTCTCTATTCTGATTGGGCTGGAGCTCTAATGTTTTCCAGCACTGCTTGGTCCACCAGCTTACTGTGCGAGGGTCAAAAAATTATCCCCAGACAGAGGTCAAGGGTGAGGCTCACCTTGTGAGCTTTCCTTCTCTCAGAGATTATTTTTGTGCTGCCTGTGGTCAAATGCCTGCAAACAGTTGCCTTGTACATTCTGTTTAGTTTTATGGCAGGAGGATAGTCCTCTGCCAGTTATTCAGTCTTATCCAGAAGGAGAAGTCCTCCCCAGGTATAAAATGACTGCTTTCTGGCTTGAATGACTAGGTGGTAAGGGCTCCATTAACTGCCTTAGGAAATCTGGGATCAGGAGCAAGTTTAGAATGAACGGTGATGACTTGGGTTTTGTTTGTGTTGCACAGAAGGCATGAGAGAGGCTGGTAGAGATAGTGTTATTCACTCATTAATACTTGCTCTTAAAATTGATCACCATTTATGCATACACAAACTATTCTTTCCTATTATATTACCTTTAAATATCCTCTTTAGGTTTACCTGGGTGGCTCAGTTGGTTAAGTGTCTGACTCTTGATTTCAGCTCAGGTCTTGATCTCAGGGTCATGAGTTCAAGCTCTGTGTTGGGCTCCATGCTGGGTGTGGAACCTACTTAAAAATAAAATAAAATAAATAACCTCTTTAAATTTTAAGAAACATAAATAGCATTGATTTGGACTCTTTCTTGAATTATTTTAGAACTAGAAACAAAGTTGTAGTAAGGGAAGTGTTTGTTTCCAAAGTGAGTTGTCAAAAACTTTGAAGGTTTTTTTTTTCTTTTCTTTGAGGGGGGAAAGAGCATCTGTTTAATGTTGTGATATTTCTTTTTCTTCCACACTGCCTGAGTATTACCATTCAGCTACTGTACACTAGATATAACTCTGTGCCACACACATGTGTTCTCACTGAGGTCAAACTCCTCCAGTGTACCAACCACAAATATGAAATAAAGGTGCTGACACAACTGGAAGAACATGAGCAATAACGACGAATATATTTGGGTGTTCCTGTGGGCTAAGACAGGAATGAAAGTTAAAAAAAAAAAAAAAAAAAACAAAAAAAACAAAAAAAACCACTCTTGTACAACCTGAGCCATCACTATTCCACTAGACATTTCAGTTTTACCAGTGGTAAAACTGCATGAAGGGCAGTCGGGGACTAGACTGTAAAATTCTCTTGGCAGTCATTCAGAGGCAGCCACTGTCAAGGAGAAATGATACCTGTCCATTTCTGCAGACTGGGCAGGTCAGCTTCCCACTTGCATCCAGTTTATGACATTCCCTATATCTGGTTGGTAGCTAAGGGGGCTGCAACCTTGAACCAAAGGTCCACAGGGATTTGTATCCTCTGGTCTCACTTCTAAACATGTTAAATGCTGGGCCTCATCAGCGGGAACATTTTGGTGCTGCAAATTTACCAATTTTACTCTCTATCTCCCTCCTCCACTCCCCTCCCCCCTTACTAGGACCTGTTTCTCACTATCTCAGGTTCTGCTCTTTGTGCCATATGGATGCATATTAATTGAACTAATCTTGGTTGAATGAAAATGAACAGAAAGTGCTATGGTTTGCTTTTAGTGTTACGGCAGCAGTCAAAATAATTCATAGGAATTTAATATTCTTGGGCGCCTGGGTGGCTCAGTTGGTTAAGCGACTGCCTTCGGCTCAGGTCATGATCCTGGAGTCCCGGGATCGAGTCCCACATCAGGCTCCCTGCTCAGCAGGGAGTCTGCTTCTCCCTCTGACCCTCCTCCCTCTCATGCTCTCTGTCTCTCATTGTCTCTCTCGCAAATAAATGTCTTAAAAAAAATAAAAAAAAAAAGAATTTAATATTCTTTAGCTAGACTGGTGACCATTAGATGACAGACAGCTTTACGTCTGTATTTTATTTACATTGCTTAAATTCTTGGTGCCTAATTCAGTGCCTAACCCATGGAAAGCATGCTTGATAATTTTTGCTGTAGAATGAACACCAAGAAAAAGACACCTGTTCCAGTTACTTTAGCATAGGACACTCTAAAGAAAGGTAATATGTTGGCATTCCATCACCTTTAGTTCCAACTGCCCTCGTGTGCTTTCCTGACATAGTGGAACGAATTACTTGTTTGCTACACCAAAAAAAAAAAAGAAAGAAAGAAAAAAAAGATGTTGACAAACTTTGACATTTAAATCCTGGTCTTATTAATTACTACTTAGCTGTATGGCAATGGGCAAGCTACTTGACGTCTCTGGACCTCAGTTTTCTCATCTGTAAAATGCAGGTAGTAATTGTACTGACTTCATAGGATTCTTGTAAAGATTAAAAAATGAATGGCATTATACATGTATTGGCCACAATAATATCTTAATATATAATTATTATAATTGTTATTGAATAATTTTTAAGGAGATAAATTGATAAGAATGATGTTTATAAATGCCATAAAAGCTTCATAAATGCTAACCAGAAGCAATAAATACACATACTTTGGTTATTAACCAAAAATCTGTCTTCAGGCCAAGTGGAAAATAATAAATTTGTTCTTGTATAAGCAAAGATTTTTAAATACTTGTAGCCCATTATCATGCCTGAAGTAATGTATAGGTATATTTATTTACTCGATAACTATAGTTGTCTGAATTATATCGCTCCAAAAGTTATGTTGAAGTCCTAATTCCCAGTACCTGTGAATGTGATCTTATTTGGAAATAGGGTCTTTGCAGATATAATCAAGTTACAACAAGGCATATTAGAGTGGGCCCTGAGCCCCATGACTGGTGCCTGTTTATGAGGAGAGGAATATCAGATATAGAGACACAGAAACACAGGGAAGAAGGTCATGTGAAGGTGCAGGCAAGAACCCGAATGATGCAGCCACAAGCCAAGGACACTGGCAACCCCCCAGAAGCTAAGAAGAGGCATGGAAGAATTCTTCCCTAATCCTTCACAGGGAGCATGGTCCTGTTAACAATTTGATTTTTGGCTTCAAGGCTGCAGAACTGTGAGAGAAGAAATTTCTGTTGTTTAATGCCACAGAGTTTTTGTTACTTTGTTATAAGCCAATACAATAACTTACAGAAAAGGGGGGCCATTTTTTTTTCTCCATTTTAAAATTTCATTGTGAAACAAAGGTTTAAAAATATCTTTAGTTGGGTTTTGTTTAAAATATATGGTTTGCATTCAGGAACTTCACACTTCATTTTCCTTTTTAAATTTTTTGGAGGGGACTGATATAAACTATGGAAAGACAACTGCAGGGAGAAGTGTTTTAAACATGGGGTTATGTTTAAGTAATGTGACTGATCTTTAAAGAGTGTGAGTTACATTCTAATAATGTGGAAGTTCTTTATAATGTTTTCCAGGAGACGGGGTTTTGAACTCTATGTGCAGGAAACCATAACATTGGGGGAAAATATTGCTTTATGGGTCTCTGGCTAGGACTTTTAAGTGTTATGTATGAGAAAACATTGAAGCTGGGGGAAGAGAAAGATGTTATAACAAAGTGATCTTTATTATGTTTCAAAACACTAAATTCTGAAGAGTGTTAATAAGCACTCTTCAAATTCATTCTTATTTGATTGCTTTTGTTCACATTTCTGGAGTTGATTTTACTTGTGTTTAAAAAAAAAAAAACTCCTTTGGAAGTAAAATAAAAACACGCACAAAGCCTTTCAACCAAAAGCACACAATGCTTCTTGAGATATCACAGTTCTAGTTAGAGTAGAGAACATGACACAGCTCTCTAAATTATGAACAAACAACAGAGGCCATTATGTAATAGAGGGTATCCAGGATGTGAGCACAGGCAGCATGGGTGAGAAGAAACAGCTTTGAAGTTACATAGAGTCCAGATACTTGGAGGACAATGGTCATTTCAGTTACATTTATTTTACCTTTTATTTTTCACACCTATATAATGGAATAAATTTTTTAAAAGATTTTATTTTTTATTTATTTGACAGAGAGAGTACACAAGCAAGGGGAGCGGCAGGCAGAGTGAGAGGGAGAAATAGGTTCCCCGCTGAGCGGGGAGCCCGATGTGGGGCTCGATCCCAGGACCCTGAGATCATGACCTGAGCCGAAGGCAGACTCTTAACTGACTGAGCCACCCAGGCATCCCTTTCTTATACCTCATTGGTTCTTGATGGATCATTTGAGCAAACACACACAAAGTGGATAGAATAATTTCTAGCACTCAGAGAAGCTCAATAAATACCTTTTCTCCTTCTTCTCCATTGAATCTTTTACATTTGAGATGATCTCTCTGTCTTTATATCCAGAGACTGGAAAGAGTCTGGATGAAATGTCAGCACTGTGTTCACAGACCCAAGTTATACTGCAATGACTAGAAAATTCCAGTGTCTTCTTTAGCAGCATGGGATCTGTTAGATTTCCCCTGGGAAGCATAGAGGCTTTACCATCATACTGGGCGATGCCTGGAATTGCCTGTTCAGGTGTAATCACATTCTGTCCCAGAGCTTGAAAGAGATTTCTGCTCATTTTGCGATTTCAGCATGGTACAAAGAAAACAATACTGAATTGGGAGCAATGAGAAATAGGTTGGGGTATAGCTCTAATCTATTTTGTCCCTAATTTCTTCAACTATAAATTCAGCAGGTGGGAATAGATTGATCTCCAAGATTATTTTGGAGATATTAGCTAAGGTATATTTTGGAGTCAGAGGGCTTAAATGGTTTGAATCTTGGCTCCACCACTTAATTGTTCAATTTTTGCCAAGTCATTTAACCCCTTGGAGCCTTAGCTGCATCTATTGAAAAATAGCAATACAGGGCGCCTGGGTGGCTCAGTTGGTTAAGCGACTGCCTTCGGCTCAGGTCATGATCCTGGAGTCTCAGGATCGAGTCCCGCATTGGGCTCCCTGCTCAGCGGGGGGTCTGCTTCTCCCTCTGACCCGCTTCCCTCTCGTGCTCTCTGTCTCTCATTCTCTCTCTCTCAAATAAATAAATAAAATCTTTAAAAAAAAAAAAGAAAAAGAAAAATAGCCAATACCTAATTGAAAGGATTGTTGTAAGGATTCAATGAGAAAAATATTGGAAGCACCTGGCACAAAGCAAATTCTCAATAAACATTAGCTCCCTTTTACTAGATGAGTATTTCTTAAACTATAGCATGAATCAGAGTCACCTGGAAGGCTTGTAAAAACACAGAGGTGAAGCCCCCAGAATTTCTGATTCAGAACGTCTGGGGTTGGAGCCCCAAGATTTGCATTTCTAGTGAGTGCCCAGGTGATGCCCCTGATCATGTGTTGAAAATCAATGCTCTCCATCAGGAATTGGCAAAGTACAGTACAGTACAGCCAAATAGAGCCCACTGTTTGCTTTTGTGATTAAAGTTTTATTGGAACACATACATGCCCATTGGTTTACATATTATCCATAGTTACTTTCCCAGTATAACAGCAGAATTGAGTGCTTACAACAGAGACTGTATAGCCCACAAAGCCTAAAATATTTATTCTTTGGCCTTTTACAGAAAAGTAGGCAGACCTGCTGTAGACTATCATGTGGTATTCTTCCTAGGGAGTTTTAGGGCTCTTACAATTTGTTTAAAGTGGATTTTCTGTCAGGAGGCCTAGATATCTTCCCAAATATTAGAAAACATATTCTCTGTGCCTGAAGACTTGCTTAACTGAATCCATGGAAATATAATGATATCCTTGCATAGGGGCCTCTTGAATTTGAACCCAAGCTTTGGTTATTTCACTTCTTATATGTTAAATGGGGATAGTAATAGTACTCATTGCAAGGGCTATTATGCGGATTAAAGGGAGTTATACACTTGAAGCATTTAGAAAAGTCCCTGGCATATAGAAAGCCATCAGTAAGTATTAGCTATTACCATTATTATTAAGGGAAAAGGCATCTTCAGAGGGCTCTGTTCTCAGAACCACACTTCCCCTTTCCAGGTTCTTCAAGCTTTTTAATTAGTATATGAGATCATAAAGTGTATTCACTATATGTTTATGATAGCAATATAGCCACTTACTCTAGTTTAAAATATTTGACCACAAATCTTGTTATCTCTAATAAATATCAAAAGCAAAGAGACCAAATTGCGTTTTTATGGGGATGATTCATTAGAACTAATGACAAAATTAATAGGGCAGATTTAGACAAATCTGTTCCTTCCAGCAGTCCTTTGTGGAGCCTTAAAGTCTTTTCTGAAATGCGAAGGAGATGAAAGGTCCTTTAAATGAAAAAAAAAAAAATCTGGCATATCATGTGAAGGAATCTCTGCGGTCAAGTTTAAATTTTTATCCTGAGTTGTTTGTTCTGAATCTGAGGCTGTCCAGAAAGGTCACGGAAAATAAGTTTTCTTTGGGTTCTATCACAGGGCTGTTTTGCTTGTAGAACTTTGCCTTCTAACAGTCTTTGAACTTGAAGCGCTGGGCACACAAATGATGAACTACAGGCGCTTACTCGTGACATGAACACGGTATCAGTCAGCTCCACCCTCTTTCCCATCCTTTTGACTGTCATCTTGCTGTCACTTGGCATACTAACACCACACTTTTCTTGTACCTACTAACAGCACAACAGTCTTAAGAGCTGGGCAGATATCCATTAGGTTCCTGGGTTTTTCCTTAGAACTTGTAAGCCCAGGCCTCTTTTTCCTCTTTTCTAAAATGAGATCATTGACTCATATAGTATTGTGAATATGAAATCTGAGAGCATAGGACAAGTGCTTTGCGAACTCCTGATGTATGTGAGGACTCCACAAATGTTACAGCTTTGTCTTCTACCCCCGTTACCCCCGCCATTTTTTGAACTATGTAATGAGACCTTATAAAGTAATCTGTCTTTACTTAGTCCTTTAAAAATGGTTTCCTAAGAATCTGGGTCCTTTAAGCTGAACTGTAGCCCTCACTCAAGGGGAACAGCCGTGTGTGAAAGAATTAAAAGCAGCTGGGTTAGGAACAGACTTTCCTTTAAAAGGGTGGTTCTGAGAGAGCGCTGGGGTGTGCGAGGGGGCCAGAAGAATCACTTAGGCGGGGATAAACTAACTGCTGCTAGGGAGTAATGGACTGCCCTGGGAGAAGCCTTGTAGTGTTAATGAGGCAATGAACACTAGGGTTAAAAATAGTAGTAAGTTCATATTGAAACAGATGCAGTTGAAAGGTGACTACACATATATTTTAGAAAACTGAACTGCTAAGTTAGTAAGGGTACAAATGAGATTTTTGAAAAGAAATGCCCTCTAACCATGGTATTGCATAGGTAAGAGTATACAACATATAGATAGTATTAAATAATCTATTTTGATTAAAAACCTGAGTAGGTGGAGAGCTTATTCCTACACCTGTAGGGTACTTCTCCACTCTGGAAGTAAGTCAGACCATCTTACCAGTATTTTCACAATTCCATATTTCCTGGTGACAGCCTTAGAATTGCTGGTGAAATGTCCGTAGACCTGTCCATCATTGCAATTGATCCAAGGTTACAGAACAAAACCATGCAACTTTCTCTTGAATCAACACCAAACTCCGAATCTTTAACTTTGAAGATAAAGGTGTACAGTTCAACCTTTATTTCCCTTCACTTCTCTTCTTACAACCAGATAAAACTTTTTTTCCCATTCTCCAAGCAGCGACCCTCTACTTCTTGGCTCCTGATTACAGAAGTTGGCTTCATCTGTTCATCTCAAAGACATCCAGAGAGCAACAGGAATCACTTGAATTTCAAAATTCCTATTTATTATGGTAGATGATTGAGAGATGACCTGAAGAAGTCTTTTTTAATTAAAGTATAATTGACAAACAATATTCTATTAGTTTCAGGTGTACATAATAGCGACTCTATTTTTATACATTATGAAATAATCCCCATAAGTCTAGTTACCATCTGTCACCACATAGTTATCACAATATTAATGACTTAATTATCATGGACTAGTGTTGAACTAGTATAATGTGTAGTTTTGTAAATAACATCTTTGAAAGTTTCTTTTAACATTCAAGTAAACAATCAGAACCTCATCAAGGTGCTGTGGAGAACTGAATTAAGGATAAAAGGTTTCAATATGCTTTGTTTGCTACACAATATGGTATTTATGCAAATTCATCTGGTGTGGAGTTTAAATTTCCATCCTAATTGTAATTAATGAAGAATTCAAACTTCAGAAGGCAAGGAAAATTTGACTAGGTTGATTTGACCAAGGTTGATCTGACCAAGACTTTTTAAAATCCAATTATTCCTAATTTATTCCAGAATCTCTCTTCCTAAAAAGGGCTTATATTCAATTGGCTGTGAACAATAATCGATGAGACCTACTATAAGTAAGTTGGCATATTTATTGTTTAGATCTCATAGAAGCATTTTAGAAACACAAACAATGACAACAACAAACAGTTTAGAATTTATCTAACATGCTCAGGAACTGAACTATGGTGTCAGGGGACAGCTGTGACACTACTGGATGAAGGAAGAAGGTACTGAGAAGCTACTGGACAGGACTGATAGAGAAGTACCCCTTCTCCCACCCCCAGTGCCGGCCTTGCAGAGCTATTAATTTGTAAAACTCATTCAGTCTTTCGAGATTAAATCATGGATGTTTAATTTCTCAAAAGAACTGGCTCAGTGGCAGAGAAGAATTTATCAAGAGGGTCAGACAATTACACAATGGTCTTAGGACAATGTGTAAAAAGCATGCTGATGATTACAATGATGTCTTTGTTTTATGCCTGAGCATCTTAATTTTATTTGGCCTTCTTGATGCTTGCATTAGAACACACAAACAGCTGTTTTACATCAATGCTCATTTGGTACATTCCACATAATCCATCAATTATGAAGTGCAATCAATCAATTCCCAATTTCTCAACAACCACGGGCCAGATAAGATATGCTTTCTTAAGACAAAATGGTTTCGACTCTGTAGCCAGCAGTATTTTACATTGGCCATATACTTTCTTCCTCTTCCCCACTAGTATATTTTTTTCCTTTGCCTTTAGCGCCCATGACTAATAATACCCTGTGCCTAATTTCAGGCTGTGTGTTGTCCTCATCTCAACTTTATTAGTTTATCCAAATCCTCTTTCCTTGAGTGACCATCACAGATGGCATCTTCTGTAATTAGCGCATTGGTCATACAGATTTAGTATTGTTTAGTAGATGGGAGGGTAGAATTTGTGTCCAATGGCCCAAGTCCTCTCCCTTCTCTTCTCTCCACTCTGGGACCCTCACTCATCAAAACTTTATGTTCCTATTATCAAACAAGCTGAAAAACATTTTCCATCATGTATATATGTGAGCAAATATACTAGGGGGAAAGGTTGACTACATAAATCCATGATATTGATATTCTCATAATGCATTTTATATCTCATCAACATGCAAAATGCATCTCATAATGCAGAAAGGTAAAACACTGTGAGAAACTCTTATTGGTTTTCTAAAAAAAAAAAACCAAACCCCCAAAACACCAAAACATTTCAGTTAGTGTATACCTAATAAATATTTATCAGATACCCTTTAAATTACAGCGAGTCAAATTCCCTTTAATTCAAACTAAACACAAGAAAAAGAAACTATTTTAGATATTAATTTTCCTAATACCAGTTAATATGGCATGGTGTGAATAATTTTATCCTGTAACAGAAATTAATGAAATATAATCTATAAACTTGGTAAAGGGGGAAGAATAAAGTTGACACTGACAAAGTTAGCATAAATTAAAGCACAAGGAGAAACAACTGAGATAAAGCAATCTTCCAACACTGAAGAAATCATATGCAAATTATATATCAAGTAAACTTTAAGGGTGCCTCCTTGCGTCAGACTTTTAAGGTAGAAAATTCTGATATCAGCACTGGAGAACTTAGAATGACTCAACTATGGCTAATGACCCCTGTTTAATAGGAGAATAATATTCATTAGCTATAATTAGTGATACTTGTGGACATTACACCTTTCTTCCATTACTAAGTTACCAGAAAAATGAGATGATTCTAAACTAATTCCTCTGTAATAATGTAATGCATGGTGTTTCCCCAAATCCACAATACCTGAAGATTCACTTTCACCTTGTTTTCCTGAGGGTAATGCTGCTCCTCATCAAGGTAATCTGAGAATCTTCCTCTGAATTAAAAACTCAGCTCCCATTATTTGGGGTCCGATTTTTGCCCCTAAATGGCTCTATTTCCTAATCAAGTTCACGTGAACCGTCTTGATCAGTGCCATACAGGATTTCCATCTTGCTGCCAGTCCTAACCTCATCATGGTACCTAAGAGTTCTATTCCTTTACCTGCACACCCATACTTAAATGAAAATGTTTAGTTTTCAGTTGCTCAATCCAAACATGATTTTATTGTTACTCTGATTGACAGAATGTATTAAAAAGCTAGTAAATTTATAGTCTGAACTTCAGGCAGCAAGCCAATTCTGAGATAAGTTTCTGCAATCAAAATTAACTGCAACATCGACTGGAATAAAGAAAAAGCATGGAAGTAGAGGTTAACATCATAAAAAGAACAGAAGAACCTGTGGGGGGAAGTACATCTCCCCACTCTATTTTCTTAAGATGTCTTTCAAGGATCTTTTTGGACTAATGATCAAGACCATTTCCTGGTTACAAAAGCTCTATATCATTAAGGCAAAGGGCACAGTGGCCATTCCATCCTAGATTTTATTGGCAAATGACCAGCTTTGATATTATGTATGTAGTGTGTATGCTAGGCAATTTGAAATAGACCTTGAACTCTCCAGTGCTATCAATGATTAGACCCCTTTTCCCTCAACATAAACATCGACTTCTAAAAGCTGGTTTTTTTGTTCTGACATCTACTATTCAACCCTCTCTACTGCCTATCCTATCCTTGCCTATGTCAGATGATTGTCCCATCTGTTTGCATAAAAACCCTGATTTGGCCTGGATTTGGATTTTATTTTTTCCCACTCCAGTGTATCAGATACCACCCTAACCCATCAAACAACAAGAAACCACCTATTTCTGCACAGAATGACTGACCCTCCTCTGACCCCACTGACCTACCTGGGCTCCCAGTCTAGATTTTCCCTCTGGGTCTTGGGTTTCCTGTTGCTGCCTGACAAGCTCTGCCACACCTTGGGCTTTCAGTGCCAAGAATCCTGCTCCAGACTGAGAGGGCATGCTCATTTATCCTTCCAAGTGATAGATGCCACCATGGCTTCTGTCTCTGAGGAAGAAATATACTTCTAGTCAGAGCTAACAGTGTCTGTGAAATACAAAAGTTTGGACTAGATAATTTCTAAAATCCCTTTCAGGCCTAAATTCCGGATTTCACATTTATAGATGGGAAAACTGAGGCTTGGAGAAGTTGACTCTTCAAGGAAAAGAGAAAATGTGATGTTGCCTATTGATAAAGGCAGAGGTACCGTCAGAGATGTGCTGGTAAATGTTTAACAGCCAGATCTCGGGGGTGGGGAAGAAAAAAGTTCTGATTTATAGCATTTCTGTAGTGTACTTCTGGTGCTGATTTCTGTGGTATCAATACTCCCATGATAGTTTTCAAACTACCAGCATGAGTCAACCAGCTGCAAAATTCCTTAAAATTTAACAATCAGCTCTTGGGATCTGATACCTGTCAGCTCCAGCACATCCCCCCAAATGTTCTGATTTGATAGTGATAATAGAAGGACCACTTTGTTGGTTCTATTGCCCTGCATTTCTCTAACCTTTATAGGTAAGATCTCGTAACCCCAACCTGAGGACATGGCACCATTCCAGACTCTGAGACTAATGCTGTTCCTAGACTCAGGGACCATAAGGCCCCCTAAGGCAGTAATTCATTGAGCACTGACTTTTTCAGGCTTCCTCACACCCCTGTTCTCTGCCTTGTTCTTTGGTTCTACTGTGAGGATATCCAGTCTCCTCAGGGGCTGGCTTGCTGCCAAAGAACCTACTTACCTTAAGACTCAGGTTTCCATACATGGTAACTAAAATCCACCCCAAGACACACTCATGAGTTTATTTTACTCTAATATTTTATCCAGTTGTGTAGGTGAGAACTGAAACACTAAGAGAAGCAGCTACAGTTTAATTGTGGAAAATAGGCATCAGGGTGGTGTGAGAAATGCTCATAATGAATCTATAGCCACTATAGAAATGTGTTCTTTCTAAAGACATTGAGCTCCTTTATCTTCTTTCACTTCTGACTTATAAAAGACCAAAAATGCATAAAAGCCTTTGATGCTGAGTCAAAGAAACATCAGAGTCATGTACCTCCCTCTTGAACAAAAGACATTCCACTATGATGTCATCAAAGATAAATTGAATTCAAAGTGTAGCCTAGGAAACCCATCATGAATGGCTATCATTTCAAAACCAGAACTTAAAAAATATGAACTCTGGCGCAAAAATGAATAGTTATACACAGTCATGATCACAAATCATAGTGCACTGATCAACTTGTTAACAATTCAGAGAAAATCAATCCAACAACAGAGAAATACACGAGAATGCATCTAACCAAATTATTATGCAAACCTTTAAAATTATAGTTATGAAGACCATGCAGCCACATGAGGAATGCTTAAGATTTTGTAAAAAGACATGAAACTGTGTATCATTAATAGTATAACAATGTTTTTAAATGTACATAGAAAAAAAGCTCTAGCAGATATTCCTGAATTATTACGTTAGGGTGGGAATTACTAGTTTTTCCTTTTTTCTAACTTCCCAAAGTTTCTATAACGTGGTTACATTATTCTTACACTGAAAGAATATCTAAGCTAAAAACAAACAATTAAGTAATAAATTCAAAAGCAACCTGGATCCCTAACCAGGACCCTGACCACTCTTACGAATGCTGAGAAAGCCCTCG
Source organism: Mirounga angustirostris (assembly GCF_029215605.1). Lineage (NCBI taxonomy): Eukaryota > Metazoa > Chordata > Mammalia > Carnivora > Phocidae > Mirounga > Mirounga angustirostris. The sequence continues at coordinate 118,841,574 of NW_026991712.1, read as the reverse complement.
CCCTGAATAAGATCCTTGCTGCACGTGTGCAAGGCTCAAGGCAGACCTCATCACGTCGCTTAGACCAGAAATACCATTTCAAATACCAAAAGACTTGTGGCAAAGTGAGGACACTTGAGGTGAGCTGCTGTCATTCATCCTTTTTTCTCAGCTCTCCCAGGGAAAGACCAGGTCCTCTTCCTTGTCACATTGTTACTGCTACAGAATGCCTCCCCTCAGTGGATTGTAATCCACTACTGACCATCTACCCCTTTGTACCATGGTCTCTAGATCCTTTATTCCATTGCTAACTCACTTCCTTAGGTCTTCAACCTCTTCGAACCCTTGGGCAAAGAGAAAAACTTGGCTTCCTGGTTCCCCTCAGTTGCATCCAAAACTGCTGATCCTTCCCACTCTGGTAAAAGCTTATCCTTCTTGAGACTCATGTTATTCCATTGTCCCACTTCTATATTTCCTTGGTAATGTTGTTTACTGTCTCCTGGTGACTTCCTGTCTTTTGCTGAAGGCTTTGGCATGTGGCTCAACATCTCCCCCTTTACTCCCACCAGCAAAACCCAAGTCTGGATCAATACTGTATCTGCAACTCTATTCTTGTATTGGGATGCCTAAAAACTGCTGAAAATCAAACAACTCTGCAAAATAGAGCTACAAATATGCGATTTCCCAGTGGTGTTTCCTCAATCCTATCTCATTCATCTTTACCAGGTCTTTGGTAAACAGAGTAGCAAGTTGCACAGAGTCCATGCTACTATCAATTGTCTCTCAGTTCCAACTCACCCTTCAAATATATACTCTGTGATAATGGGTGGAATTGCTTGAAGCGTTTCTGTTAGCATGATGTGAAGCTTTCTCAGTAGAGAGCGCTGGAGGGACACTGCAGGGTGAAGGGGCTCTCTTGAGGTTTCTGGTTGCAGTGTGGTGGATCAGCAGTGTGGGTGTGAGGACATCTGGTGGTACTTGGCCCTAGGCACCTACCCAGCAGGCACTGTCCTTCAGGGACAGTGCAGCCCCAGCACAGCTTGGTGATCATCTTCCTGCTGCCCTCTCTATACAGATATCCTGTGCTCCAGGCCTCGTCTCCGTATTGGCTCCCTGATTGTTTACACTAACTCCCTCCTCAGGTGTGGCTCCCATTACCCCCTCCATGCTGTGCTCCCCCCAACCTCACATTCTTCCCCATAGGGACCTCAGGCCTCCACTGCTACTGCACACGCATGCACTGGCCACCAGCTGTGGCTCACCAGCCCTGCCTGCGTGCCAGAGGGTTCATTCCTGCTCATCCTGTGACTGCAGACCAGCTCTGGCCAGCAAATCAGCAAACTTCTCTGCCATCTAGGAGGTTCAAATACACATTTCTCCAATGAGATTCAAACCACGGCCTTGAGGAGAGGGCCCCCTTCCAAGTTTGTCCATCTCCTTCTGCCCTAAGATACCGTAAAGAGTAATCTTATATCCTAAAGTTACTCTATTATTATAGTTTAATAATTCTTTATATTAAACTTCCCATTTATTTTTTTTTTAATTTCCCCTGTTTAAATCACTGTGTGGTCTCAATCTCCTGACTGGATCCAGACTGCTAGAATCTAAGAACCTATCTATTTACTCAGAGAGGATGGAAGTAGTCAGTGGAAGATTTGTCTACACTTGCTGCTTCCACTTGACATCCTATCTAGTCTTCATCCTACAGCACTCTGGCTTCCACCCCATTCGCTGAAAATCTTTGCTCCAAGATTACCAACAATCTTATTGGTTTTTTTTTTTTTTAAGATTTATTTATTTGAGAGAAAGAGAGAGCATGAGCACGTGAGCACACACAAGCCAGGGGAAGGGCAGAGGGAGAGGGAGAGAGAGAGAATCCTCAAGCAGGCTCCCCACTGATTGTGGAGCCCGACCTGGGGTTCGATCCCAGGACCCTGAGATCATGACCTGAGCCAAAATCAAGAGTTGGCCACTTAACTGACTGAGTCACCCAGGTGCCCCCAACAATCTTATTGTTAATGTTAATGGACAGCATTTTGAACCTCATCTTATGTGACTTATCTGCTCCATCTGACACTGACTGGTTGCTTTTATTTTGTGACACATTTTCCTGGTTTTCTTTCTACTTCTTTGATAATTTATTCTCAGTCTCCTTCAGAGGCACTTCTCTCTGTTTCTTCAAATAATGTTTTTCCAGGATTCTGCACTTGGTCTTCTCCATGTAATTTCCTATATAACTTCTTCAACTCTCATTTACATAAGACACATCCCAGATTTGTAGGCTTAGGTCAGATATCTGTCCTGAGCACTATCTACCTCTACACATTTTCACCATGAGTCATAGGCAACTAAAATTCAATGTGTCCAACTGAAATGATCATCTTCTCCGCCAGATTTATTTTTCTCCTCCATTTTCTGCATCGTGAATATCTCTACCAGTCACCCTGCTCAAGGCAGGCACCTGGATGTTACTCCACATTTGCTTCCCTTTCTCATATTCAAAACCCATCAGTCACAAAGTCCTCTTGATCTCCCTCCTGAATAGCTCTTGAATCTTCCAACTTCTTTTCATCACCATGACCCAAACTTTAGTAAGAAGGTAAATTCTAAATGAGAAGGAAACATATTCAAGGAATAAGTAGACAACACGAGGGGGTACCTTCCAGAGGGTGGTTACAGCTTGTACAAGAGCATGGATATGAAGCAGTATGATCTCAGTCCATGTTGTTCTTTACCATACCTGCCATATGGTAAAGAACATGTTGCTGTGAAGGAATTTTGTACACGTGGTTAACATCTACAATTAGTTGACTTTAAGTAAAAGAGATTACCTTTGATAACATAGGTGGGCCTTGCCCAATACGTTGGGGGCCTTAAGAGCAAAAACTGAGGTTTCCTGGAGAAAAAGAAATTTTGCCTCAAGACTACAACATCAAGACAGTATGGTACTGGCACAAAAACATGCACATAGATCAATGGAACAGAATAGAGAGCCCAGAAATGGACCCTCAACTCTATGGTCAACTAATCTTCGACAAAGCAGGAAAGAATGTCCAATGGAAAAAAGACAGTGTCTTCAACAAGTGGTGTTGGGAAAATTGGACAGCCACATGCAGAAGAATCAAACTGGACCATTTCCTTACAAGACACACAAAAATACACTCAAAAGGGTTGAAAGACCTCAATGTGAGACAGGAGTCCATCAAAATCCTAGAGGAGAACACAGGCAGCAACCTCTTCGACCTCAGCCACAGCAACATTTTTCTAGAAACATTGCCAAAGGCAATGGAAGCAAGGGCAAAAATGAACTATTGGGACTTCATCAAGATAAAAAGCTTTTGCACAGCAAAGGAAACAGTCATCAAAACCAAAAGACAATCGACAGAATGGGAGAAGATATTTGCAAATGACATATCAGATAAAGGGCTAGTCTCCAAAATCTATAAAGAACTTATCAAACTCAACACCCAAAGAACAAAGAATCCAATCAAGAAATGGGCAGAAGACATGAACAGACGTTTTTCCAAAGAAGACATCCAAATGGCCAACAGACACATGAAACAGTGCTCAACATCGCTCGGCATCAGGGAAATCCAAATCAAAACCTCAATGAGATACCACCTCACACCAGTCAGAATGGCTAAAATTAACAAGTCAGGAAACGACAGATGTTGGCGAGGATGTGGAGAAAGGGGAACCCTCCTACACTGTTGGTGGGAATGCAAGCTGGTGCAGCCACTCTGGAAAACAGTGTGGAGGTTCCCCAAAAAGTTGAAAATAGAGCTACCCTATGACCCAGCAATTGCACTACTGGGTATTTACTGCAAAGATACAAATGTAGTGATCCAAAGGGGTATGTGCACCCCAATGTTTATAGCAGCAATGTCCACAATAGCCAAACTATGGAAAGAGCCATGATGTCCATCTACAGATGAATGCATAAAGAAGATGTAGTAGATATATACAATGGAATATTACGCAGCCATCAAAAAAAAAACCCGAAATCTTGCCATTTGCAACGACGTGGATGGAACTAGAGGGTATTATGCTAAGCAAAATAAGTCAATCAGAGAAAGACATGTATCATATGATCTCACTAATATGAGGAATTCTTAGTCTCAGGAAACAAACTGAGGGTTCCTGGAGTGGTGGGGGGTGGGAGGGATAGGGTGACTGGGTGATAGACATTGGGGAGGGTATGTGTTATGGTGAGTGCTGTGAATTGTGTAAGACTGATGAATCACAGACCTGTACCTCTGAAACAAATAATATATGTTTAAAAAAAAAAAAAAGAAGATACTAGAAAGGGAAAAATGAAGGGGGGGAATTGGAGTGGGAGACGAACCATGAGAGACTATGGACTCTGAGAAACAAACTGAGGGTTCTAGAGGGGAGGGGGTGGGGGGATGGGTTAGCTTGGTGATGGATATTAAAGAGGGCACATATTGAATGGAGCACTGGGTGTTATACGCAAACAATGAATCATGGAACACTACGTCAAAAACTAATGATGTAATGTATGGTGATTAACATAACATAATAAAATAAAATTAAAAAAAAAAAGACTACAACATTAACTCCTGCCTGAGTTTCCAACCTGCTGGCCTACCCTACAAATTTCAGGTTTGCCAGCCCCAATAATTGCATGAGCCAATTCCATAAAAAATATGTATATGCCTATATATCTTTATTTATATATGTTTATATATTATATATATCATACACACACATATCTATCTCCCATTGGTTCTGTTTCTCTTGTGAACCTTGACTGATACCTCCGCAAAATTCCTTCACTTGGCCTACTTGAATACTTGATGGCCAACTCACAGATGGGTCTATCTCAGAGTTTCAAACTCTGCAATTTAAATCTCCCTACACTCAACTAAATCATAAGATATGAAAACCAAAGATCATGTTTTTCATATTCCATGTATGAAGTCATGTGGCATTTGTGATAAGAACCGTACTTTCTAGCTTTAGAAATATACTTTGTTGGAATTTTTGGTTATGAGAAAAGAGAAAAAACAAAATACGTGAGGAGTAAACCAGTTTGGTTATCAATAAATTAATTGGCCTGACAGCTTTAGAAAAGATTAGTAATTAATTTCTCCTTTGGATAAAAAAAGAAAAAAACTTAGTTCAACACATAGATGGAAAGAAGTCAAGAACTAAATTCCATTTTTGTCTAACTGTCTTAATAACTTTTCTGGCTTGTTTTGTTTGTTTTTTTGTTTGTTTGTTTGTTTAAGATTTTATTTAGTCATTTGACAGAGAGAGACACAGTGAAAGAGGGAACACAAGCAGGGGGAGAGGCAGAGGGAGAAGCAGGCAGAGGGAGAAGCAGGCTTCCCGCCGAGCAGGGAGCCGGATGCGGGGCTCAACCCCAGAACCCTGGGATCATGACCTGAGCCGAAGGCAGACGCCCAATGACTGAGCCACTCAGGCGCCCCTTGTTTTGTTTTTTAAACAAAGAGAAGCTGTAGGAGCAAGGAGGCAGTGAGAAGTATCTTCTTGTTGGCACATTTCATCTAATTTCTGGTGTTGAGAACCAGTAGAATAAGAGGGTCAAGTTAGCATTTATAGCAGGCAGGAGAACCCATTTGTAGTATCCAAGTATCTAGTGATTTGAAGGGGACATTCTTTTTTTCCCATGACAATTGTTTATTATAAAGGTGAACCCTGATCCTCATGATGGGCTTATCGGTAGAATTTTTGGTAGCGAGCACAGCATCAAGACAGCCAAACTTTTTGGATTTGTAGTATGGGGGATTAGCTACCAGCAGGGTCCAGTCGTACTGGATAAGATGTCTTTGCTCTCTGAAGGTGACATTCTTGAATCAAATTTCCCTCCAGAGATGATCTGGATTAGTTCAGTGATCATCAACATTTTTGCAGATGCAACAAAGTCTCTTTTTATAACAATTCCACATCCTGAGATGTTACATTATATTTATGCTGAGAGAGCATCCCCAACATGTGCTCTTGACTCAAGAAAAAATTTAGCAGAACTAATGATCCCCCCAAAATGATGCTGTGGCTCATGCTAACCCCACAGTGCCTGGAAAGAGCTCAGAAGATTCATTTCTTTGTTCATTTGTCGAACAAATATTTTAGAGACTTTTTTTTTTTCTCTTCATTTTCAGGACAGAGGAAGGAAGAAAAGCACAGGAACTGTTTTAAAAGATCGAAAGTTTTGGGCACCTCGGTGGCTCAGTTGGTTAGGTGACTGCCTTCAGCTCAGGTCATGATCCTGGGGTCCTGGGATTGAGTCCCACATTGGGCTCCCCCTGCTCTGCAGGGAGACTGCTTCTCCCTCTGCCTCTGCCTGTCGCTCCCCCCTGCTTGTGCGCTCTCTCTGTCAAATAAATAAATAAAATCTTTAATAAATAAAAAAAATAAAAGATCTAAACTTTGAGTAGAGACATGTCAGTTTTAAATTAAACAATTGACTAAAAAAACTTCAAGCTAAGCGTCTAGTATTGTATGACTTAGACTTTTTAGCTTCCTAACAGCTCGTTGCACTTTGAATGTGCATTAAGATAATTATGGAATTCATTACCTGAAATGTAGCCCAATTATCAACTGAACTGCATTGGAAAATCACAAAGTAAGCTCAAGAATACCATAATAATAGTATAACAATGGAGAACTGAAAATTTGGGGGTAGGATTTAAACACATTAATAACTCTGTCTCAAAAAACACCATAAAAATTCAGGTTTTTTGCCTTATGTTTTCAAATGAAATTTGATTTGACCTTTTTCTTAAAGATCAAAATTTGCCAAGCAACCAAGTTTGTAGGTCCCCTGCTAGTCTTTATGATAAATTTTAGTGGTATATGATTATAAGAGCCAGAATCTACACAGAAACCAGGAATTTGTCTGGTTTCTATTGTGGAAAGTTCCATTTCTGAGTCTCATCTTAACCTTACCACCAGTCTACCACAATTTTAATGTTATAACATTCTGGAAAGGCACAAGGAGATAGCAAAATAAGGTGTCAAGCACTTTCTTAGCACTCAAACATTTTGTTAAGTTGAACGAGTAAGTAAGAATTAATGAAATTTGGATGGTGTTGGGAATTCTAAAATGTTTTTGATAGGGGCACTAGATCATTACCTTAACCTGAAATTCAGTTACCATAAAGGCTATGGTGCTGCATGTAAATCAAGACTCCATGCATGGGATCTGAATCTACTCCAAACAAAGACATAATGTTGCCACAGTTTTCCCATTTGTGGAAAGTAAATAATATGTGAGAGATAAAAGAAATAATGAAACAGACTTGGTTATATTGTAAATATCAAAAATATTCTCATTTCATAGAATAACATGTATTAAGTCCCTAAGAATAGCATCTTGACATATTGACGATAGCATACTGGCATATGATAGACACTTGAATGTTTGCTAAAAAATATTAAACAAGCATGTGGTTGTTTTTATGTAATGGAGAAAACTTTTTCAGATTCTTGCATTATTCAGCAGTTGTTGGTGCATGTAGCACAAAAATTGGTATTTCAGTTCAGTTCCAGTTGAAGTAACTGTCCAGCATTGGAGGTCCAGTCATATATTGGTTTTGCATTAGCTATGCATTAATGGGAGATTGTTTGGCAACAATGTCAACTCTGGACCCTCAAATAATTTATATAGAGTCACTCTATTCATTGTTGAATTGAAAATGCTACAGATGAATTTGCAGCAGAGAGACCCTCCCTCTCTTTTTATGACAGAAAGGAGGGAATTGCTGGGGCAGGATTTGCAACTTAGTAGCAGCTAAAGCCTTGCCAAGAGCCTGTCCCAGGAGTAGCTGCTGTGAGGACTAGTCATCACTCCCACTTGGGAAGTGGTGGGAGTGGTAGCTAAGAATCTCTCAGCTTGGCCCACATCCCAGGAGGAGGGAGGATACTGGAAGCTGAAGGAGTGTGATGGGTGAGAAATGAGAAATTAGAAAAACTGGCATGTAGCTGTGCTGTCAGCTCCCGAAAAGCTGGGCTCTTCTCAAGTGTCACCAAGGAGAACTGGAGACAAGGTCTATAAACAACCACAGTTATAATAAGAGGCTAAGAAACAAGACTCGGTCAAAAGGTTTAAGGAACTGGGATGAGTTATTCTAAAGAAGAGAAGCTGAGAAAGATGTATTGGGGGCTACTCATGACTCAGTAGGAAAAAATAATTCTACAGTTGACTGAGTGCTTTTGCAACAAAGCCAGGCATTTTCACATACTTGACTGCCATTTTAATAGTAACCCTATGAAGAATCATCTTATGGATGAGGAAAATGAGGCTCTCAAAAGTTAAGCAACTTACTCACATCACACAGCTAATATGGATAGAGCTGGGATTTTCTGCCAAGTCAGCCTGACTGCCACAGTCTTTCCCTACAGGGCAGTGACTGCTCTAGAAAGTTTCCTACTCATAGATGGATCTGCTTACAAGCCCAGAGATGAGGCTCTAACAGGGTAGGAGAGTAGTCCGTATACATATCCTATGCCCGCCTCTAGATGCCTTCTGTCTGCTAATGGCAACACAAATTACACCTGTCTCCCACACTCCCTACCCAACATGGTTGCACACTTGTTGCCAGACTAGAAGGACTTTCAATTCAAATCTAAGTGACTCCAAAACTTAATGATGGTTTTACACACACACACCTCCCTCAAAGCTTTTGGATTGAGGTCCTTTACTTCAATAAAACAGCCAGTGCTCTCTAATAAAGAAGCAAAGGACTCTGACTTGGCCAGTGTTAGAGTTAGATAAGAAAATAAAATAAGTCACTACAAAAGTGCTTCAGGCAGAGACTAATAATAATAACTCCATAACAGTCCCCCTCACCACATCCTGGGGCCAGGGGTAGCACCATTATAGTATGATGTTAGCTTGTATCTAAAACTAGAGAAAGGCAGAGAGGAACTTGGGGTCGCCTGGTCCAGTTCTTTTTTAAGATTTTATTTATTTATTTGACAGAGAGAGAGAGAGAACAAGCAGGAGGAGAGCAGCAGAGGCAGAGGGGGCTCCGATGCAGGGCTCGATCCCAGGACTCTAGGATCATGACCTGAGCCGAAGGCAGATGCTTTACTGACTGAGCCACTCAGGTGCCCCTCACCTGGTCCAGTTTTTACATCAGTCATGAGGAATCTCCCACCAAATAATCTTGGTTTAGACAAAAATAGGATTAGTGTCCGTATTTCCCAACTACTCCAAGATACTCCCACCAGGCTCCCATATAGTATTAGTCCTTCCCAGGTCCCAGAAGATGTCATTTATTTATTCTCATTCATTCCCATTAATTCAATTTCTTCAGGCCAAGTTCTATTCTCTGTCATCCTACCTTTCTACTCCACCTCCCAAGTCTAGTTCCACGTACTCTATGCTCCAGCCCCACCACACACCCTGCTGTTTTCTGAACACTCCATGCATGATCACACCTGTGGACTTCTGCTCATGCACTTTCTTGGGCTTGTAATTCCCCTACTGCTTAAAATGGCAAACTCCTCTTCATCCTTCAAAGCCCAGCTCAAAACAGTCATCTCTGTGAAAACTTCCAAACCTTGTGCTCCTGGCAATTAATATGTAAATAGTGTGGCTTTTATGATAATGTTACAATTTCCTACTTCCAAACTAATACGTATCTTTATTACACAGACTGATATGAGCAACTGTACCACTTTCTCATCTCTGTGTTTTTTCCCTTTCTCTGTTGTTTGACATCAGGGTCACTTTCCTTTAGAAAGTACTTGTGAATCTGGAGCTCTGAGAGGGGTCTTGTGGGAGTCTGGAAAATGGGAAGCAGGAAGCTGATGTCTTGGGATTTGCTCTGGATTTAAGGCAGACAAAAGTAATGAGGACCTTGGGTTTCTATTTAAACCATATTCCCCACGTTACCAGTCTTGGAAAAGCAGCAGCAGTTGAGTGCAGAAACCCTTCCCATAAATGTATCCTTTCTTTGTTTGAACAGTCGTGAGGACTGAACTTTCACAGGAGAGTGAAAAAAACCTCAACCTCTGCCACAGTCATATTTGATTAATATTTGCCACATTTACTTGAACTGAAGAAAACTTTCTGACATATATAAATTTAAGTTCTTCATCCAGATCTGGTCTTAAATATAACTTGCTTATACAAACCCCCAAAACTCCTTTACCGCTGACCCCAACAGGTTCTTGGGGCAAAGTCCCTGAAGGGTCCCTGTTATATGAAAAGGATTAGACTATTACTAACCATTACCCCCATGGCCCTGATTCATTTCTTTAACTGACTAGTTAGTTAGCCAGCAGCTGGGGAATGATGAAAAGGAAATTAAGATGCTTAGGGAATAGATTTGAAAATGCCTGAAAGTTCAGGCATTGTCTGGGAAAGAAGACATCATAGAAAAATGTTTTGAGAAACTCTAATGGGGAAATCCTGCAGTGTACATAAGTGGGAGAAAGGTATTAGGAGTCTGGAGGTGACTAGGAAGGAGGTGAGACTAGAAAAAATAAAAATTGAACATTGAGAAACACCTAGATCAGCTTTGCTTGACTTCTCAGATTTTCCCTAGCCATGACCTAGCTTACCATATGTCTATGCCCTTAAGCTTCTAACCACCAGTCAGAGAAGTGGGCACATGACTTGTAAAAGCCTGAATGAGCCCACTCTCATCTAAGGACCCATTATGTTCTCCCTCCCCAAGTGATCAGGGATCATGGCACCACGGGGAATTAGGACTCCCCATAACCTAAGCTCCCAGCTGGTCTAGTCCTTCTAGAAGAAGACAAGAAAGTCAAATCTCAAAGAACTTACAGAAATTACTCAAGGTCACACTGAAGCCCTAAATCTCCTATTAGGCTTTTATACACAGTGCTGTCTTGATATCTTTACAAAACAAACAAAACTAAGAGGTTAATATAAGAAAATATTTTTCTATTAAAGCACTACATTTTTAAGGGCAATATCTTTCCTCTCAACTCTTAAACATTTCTTTATAGGTTATAGCCTCCCTTTTGCCCCAAACAAACCATCTCATCCTTAAACCCCTAACGATGGTGTTTTGCTGATCATACCTACTGAGTCCACAATGTTTTAGTGTATTCACATGCAGCATAATTTGGTGACCTGAGTTCAAATCCTGACTAAACTCTATAGTAGCTACAACCTCTCTGAGTCTCAGTTTCCTCTTTTGTAAAATGAGAGTAATCATATTTACCTCACGGAGTTTTTGTGGAGATTAAATCTAAAGTGCACAGAAAGCTTTTAGTACAGTGTCAGACATTAATTCTCATTAATGCTAATATTATTTACATGCTCTTTCTTTTACTTATATTACTTAGCTTCCACATAATATTGCTTTTATATTAGGTACCTAGTTTCCACCCCTTCTTGGCATGTCTTGCCTGGCTTGTTTTGGATCTGTCATTCATTTACAAGGACCTATTATGTGCCTGGTACTGCTCCTAATAATAGGGACGTGAAAAATAAAGCAGACACAGCTCTTTGCTTTAGAATATTCTTTCAGGTGACTGCTCATTGATGGAGGCTCTCTGATCACTCTACTCTGACAACATTCTGCTTTTAACATGACAGGTGTGAAATCTACTTCATGTCCACATTTCAGTACAAAAAAAAAGGTATTCTGGATGCTATTATTTGGGGTATTGATTAGCACTGCTTTACCAAAATCAAAATGACAATAACTTAAGCAAAACAGAAGGTTTTTCCCGCTCTCACGTGGAAGTCTAAGCTGTTAGATGGTTGGGGTGGGGGTGGGGGAGGGGGAGATGAGGTCATAAGTCTGCTACTTGCATTGTCTAGGGATCAAGGTTGCCTCTAATTTATTGCTTCCATACTCCCCTAGCTGTAGTCTTCATATATTGGTGAAAGCTGGCTCTTACAACCACATCCACTCCCAGAGAAAGTGGAGGACAAGCATGACTTTAAGGGCATGACTTGGGAATTGCACATTCCCATCCCATGAACCAGAACTCAATCTTATGGCCACACTTAGCTGCAGGGGAGGTTGGGAAATGTAGTCTCTCACTGGGAAACCACATGCCCAGCTAAAACTTAAAGGGAAAGTAGATATTGAAGGTCAACTCTTGGTACCTGCTGCAAACAGAGAGGTGGCTCTCCTGTGAAGGATACTAGCCAACCAGTTAGAACATCAGAGATACAAGAGCCTCACTAAACCATGGATAAGAATGACTCCACTGTCAATGGAAGGAAAACTTCCAAACTCGTTTTATGAGGCCATCATTACCTTGATCCCAAAACCAGACAAAGACCCCATCAAAAAGGAGAATTACAGACTAATATCCCTGATGAACATGGATGCAAAAATTCTTACCAAAATACTAGCCAATAGGATCCAACAGTACATTAAAAGGGTTATTCACCATGACCAAGGGGGATTTATTCCTGGGCTGCATGGTTGGTCCAACATCCACAAATCAATCAATGTAACACAATACATTAATAAAAGAAAGAACAAGAACCATATGATCCTCTCAATAGATGCAGAAAAAGCATTTGACAAAGTATAGCATCCTTTCTTGATTAAAACTCTTCAGAGTGTAGGGATAGAGGGTACATACCTCAATATCATAAAAGCCATCTATGAAAAACTCACAGTGAATATCATTCTCAATGGGGAAAAACTAAGAGCTTTTCCCTTAAGGTCAGGAACACGGCAGGGATGTCCACTATCAGCACCACGCTCTAACCAACTGAGCTAACCGGCCAGCTAGGGATGTCCACTATCACCACTGCTAGTCAACATAGTCCTAGAAATACTAGCCACAGCAATCAGACAACAAAAAGAAATAAAAGGCATCCAAATTGGCAAAGAAGTCAAACTCTCACTCTTTGCAGATGATATGATAATTTATGTGGAAAATCCAAAAGAATCCACCCCAAAACTGCTAGAATTCATACAGGAATTCAGTAAAGTGGCAGGATATAAAATCAATGCACAGAAATCAGTTGCATTTCTCTACACCAACAACAAGACAGAAGAAAGAGAAATTAAGGAGTCAATCCCATTTACAATTGCACCCAAAACCATAAGATACCTAGGAATAAATCTAACCAAAGAGGCAAAGAATCTGTACTCAGAAAACTATAGAATACTCATGAAAGAAATTGAGGAAGACACAAAGAAATGGAAAAATGTTCCATGCTCATGGATTAGAAGAACAAATATTGTGAAAATGTCAATGCTACCTAGAGCCATCTACACATTTAATGCAATCTCTATCAAAATACCATCAACTTTTTTCACAGAGCTAGAACAAATAATCCTAAAATTTGTATGGAACCAGAAAAGTCCCCGAATAGCTAGAGGGAAGTTGAAAAAGAAAAGCAAAGCTGGTGGCATCAAAATTCTGGACTTCAAGCTCTATTACAAAGCTGTAATCATCAAGACAGTATGGTACTGGCACAAAAACATGCACATAGATCAATAGAACAGAATAGAGAGCCCAGAAATGGACCCTCAACTCTATGGTCAACTAATCATCAACAAAGCAGGAAAGAATGTCCAATGGAAAAAAGACAGTGTCTTCAACAAGTGGTGTTGAGAAAATTGGACAGCCACGTGCAGAAGAATCAAACTGGACCATTTCCTTACAAGACACACAAAAATACACTCAAAATGGAGGAAAGACCTAAATGTAAGACAGGAGTCCATCAAAATCCTAGAGGAGAACACAGGCAGCAACCTCTTCGACCTCGGCAACTTTTTCTTAGAAACATCGCCAAAGGCAAGATAAGCAAGAGCAAAAATGAACTATTGGGACTTCATCAAGATAAAAAGCTTTTGCACAGCAAAGGAAACAGTCATCAAAACCAAAAGACAATCGACAGAATGGGAGAAGATATTTGCAAATGACATATCAGATAAAGGGCTAGTCTCCAAAATCTATAAAGAACTTATCAAACTCAACACCCAAAGAACAAAGAATCCAATCAAGAAATGGGCAGAAGACATGAACAGACGTTTTTCCAAAGAAGACATCCAAATGGCCAACAGACACATGAAACAGTGCTCAACATCGCTCGGCATCAGGGAAATCCAAATCAAAACCTCAATGAGATACCACCTCACACCAGTCAGAATGGCTAAAATTAACAAGTCAGGAAACGACAGATGTTGGCGAGGATGTGGAGAAAGGGGAACCCTCCTACACTGTTGGTGGGAATGCAAGCTGGTGCAGCCACTCTGGAAAACAGTGTGGAGGTTCCCCAAAAAGTTGAAAATAGAGCTACCCTATGACCCAGCAATTGCACTACTGGGTATTTACTGCAAAGATACAAATGTAGTGATCCAAAGGGGTATGTGCACCCCAATGTTTATAGCAGCAATGTCCACAATAGCCAAACTATGGAAAGATCCATGATGTCCATCAACAGATGAATGCATAAAGAAAATGTAGTAGATATATACAATGGAATATTATGCAGCCATAAAAAAACCCCCCGAAATCTTGCCATTTGCAACGACGTGGATGGAACTAGAGGGTATTATGCTAAGCAAAATAAGTCAATCAGAGAAAGACATGTATCATATGATCTCACTGATATGAGGAATTCTTAGTCTCAGGAAACAAACTGAGGATTGCTGGAGTGGTGAGGGGTGAGAGGGTTGGGGGGTGCTGGGTGATGGACATTGGGGAATGTATGTGTTATGGTCAGTGCTGTGAATTGTGTAAGACTGATGAATCATAGACCTCTACCTCTGAAACAAATAATACATTATATGTTAAAAAAAAAAAAAAGAAGATAGTAGGAAGGGAAAAATGAAGGGGGGGAATCAGAGGGGGAGATGAACCATGAGAGACTATGAACTCTGAGAAAAAAACTGAGGGTTCTAGAGGGGGTTGTGGGGATGGGTTAGCCCGGTGACAGGTATTAAGGAGGGCACGTATTGAATGGGGCACTGGGTGTTATACGCAAACAATGAATCATGGAACACTACATCAAAAACTAATGATGTAATGTATGGAGACTAACATAATAAAATTAAATTAAAAAAAAAAGAATGACTCCACTGTCATATATAAACATTCCTGCTTCATTCATATATGTGCTATTTGCAAAAATCATGTGATAGGGCATGTAATAGGGTATTCTCAGCTTTTATTAAATTAAGAGTTACTTATGTTTTGAGAATGTTTCATTAGCAAAATATATTGAATTTACCATTGCCAGATATTTATTTAGAACAACAAAAAAGCTATTATAGCCACATGAAATCAAAAATGCACATTACTTCATTGCAAACAGAATTACTACAACTTGCATTCTTATCAAAGAGCATGACTTGATTAATTCCTAGATCCACTGGACCACAAGTAATTTCCACCAATCAGATCTCAGTCACAAACAGAGTCAGTTTATTTCATCTCTCAGAACAAAACCATAGTAATACGTGTTGCAGTATTTTATATGAGCAACATATGTATTCACTGATACAATGAATTAGCTCATTATCAATTTTTAAAGATTTTATTTATTTATTTGACAGAGAGAGAGAGAAAGCACACAAGCAGGGGTTGCTGCAGGTAGAGGGAGAGGGAGAAGCAGGCTCCCCGTGGAGCAGGGAGCCCGACATGGGGCTCGATCCCAGGACCCTGGGATCATGCCCTGGACCGAAGGCAGTTGCTTAACCAACTGAGCCACCCAGGTGCCCCAGCTCATTATCAATTAATGAAAAAGGTATGACCATTACAAAATTATCTCCCAGCAGAGAGAAAAGACCAGAACATTTGAATCTATTTATATAAAAATACAAATTCAGGTGACTTTGGACAAACAGGATGTGGCCACATGTATAACTGTTTCTTAGGGCTTTGCTAGCTCCAGAGGTGCTTCTGTTTGGACACTTACTATCTAGTATGAATTTGAATGAGAAACTGTAGATGACAGAGGAATATTAAGTTGCCTACCATGGCAGACTAAGGCCCCATAACGTAATCCATAGTTAACATTTATTGAACTCTTATTATTCTAAGCACTTTATATAGGTCACTTATTGGATCCTTACAATAACCCCATGAGTTACATACATTGACTGATTTTACAGTTGAGAAAACTGATCCACAGAGCAATAAGGTATCTCTACGAGTTATGCAGCTGAAAGTGGCAGAGTCTGGCCACACCCTTGACTATTACACAACATTGCCTCTTAAACAACAAATGGCCTCTGCTTACCCTCTTTTATCTCATTCCTTGCCACTTGTAGCCCTGCAAACTAAGCTCCGGCTATACTAAGCCACTTGCATTCCCTGACACGTGTCCTATTTTCCCTTGCTGAAATGCCCTTCTTCTAGCCTTCTCACCTGGGTAACTCCCACTTACCCTTCAGATCTCTGCTCAGAGAGTATCTCCAACCAGAGACATCTTCCTTGCTATCACCCACCAGCAACATAAAGCCCAGAATAGGTCTGCCTCTTATGCACTCCCTTTACCCATGCTTCCCCCTATCTGAGCCCCTATCCCTTTCCTTACTTGCATGTTCCCTGGGACAGAATGCTGCTTGAGTGCTAGAATGCTGTCATGACGGTCTTGTGTCCTGTGTGCTGAGCATTGTGGCATATACATAGGAATCTACACAGGATGGACCAGGAGACCTGACACTTAAAGGTGAGGTCTCCCACATGCCAGGAGATTGTTTCTATTTTCCTAAAAAGATTGCCACTAAAAGAATGTCAGTTGCACGAGAGCTGGGACGTTTGTCAGGTTTATTCACTGATGTACCTCTAGAGCCTGGAACAGCACCTAGTACCTTGGAAAAACTCAATATACATTTGTTGAATGATACAACAAAACACAATGTCTATACTTATTAGTGATGTCATTTGCTTTGAAAAATGTTACATTGAAAGGCATTTTTACATTACTGTTTCTCTAGTTTCCCAAACCCATCCTCTTATTGGATATATATTTGAATGTTAATTATTGATTTTATTTATTTTTTTAAGATTTATTTATTTATTTATTTGACAGAGAGAGACACAGCGAGAGAGGGAACACAAGCAGGGGGAGTGGGAGAGGGAGAAGCAGGCTTCCCGCGGAGCAGGGAGCCTGATGCGGGGCTCGATCCCAGGACCCTGGGATCATGACCTGAGCTGAAGGCAGACGCTTAACAACTGAGCCACCCAGGCGCCCCTGATTTTATTTTTTACTGTGATTTATAAAGCAGACAGATTTTGCAAAATACATATTTATATGTATATATATATATTTTAAAAGATTTTATTTATTTATTTGACAGAGAGAGACACAGTGAGAGAGGGAACACAAGCAGGGGGAGTGGGAGAGGGAGAAGCAGGCTTCCCACCGAGCAGGGAGCCTGATGCGGGGCTCGATCCCAGGACCCTGGGATCATGACGTGAGCTGAAGGCAGACACTTAACAACTGAGCCACCCAGGCGCCCCACATACTTACATTTTTAAAGAACTTCTTAAAATATATTCAAGGTTATCTATAATTTTTATTCAAAATAATTCATGCAGATAGGAAAAGTGGGCAATAAAAACCACCCATGGTCACCGGTAATCATCTGAGTGATAACCACTTTTAACATTTTGGTATCCTTCAAGGCCTCACATTATTTTCATTTTTTCTCTCATTCTGTACACATACATGATGTATGTATGATATGTGTGGCCTATATACCAAATATTTATGTACAGATTGAAAGAGAAAATATATATTTACATATATGTACATATACACATATTTGAATATATACACACATACAGGTATTATAAATGTATTATACATGCTGTCTTATAAATTCCCTAACTCATTTAACAGTTATAAACATAGTTCTGTACCAGTAAACACTTTTCCACATTGCCATTTAACCTACTTTATGGATTTATCCTCTATCAGACAGTAAGCAACTTGATACTGGTTGGAGGGCTTATTCCGAGTAAGGATAAACATAGTAGCCCTCAAGGAACACCTGCCAAATGGATGAGTGCTATACTCTAAGCGCATTTTTTCAGGTCTAAAGTTTCCATGAGGGATCAGTCACCTCTGAGTGGTAGACAGCTACCTCAACCATGAAAAGAGGAGACTCATGGTAAGAAAGGGTCAGGAGCCACAGCTGGACCTCCTGAGGCAGAGGAATCAGGAAGCCCCAGGCTCTGGAGTTCCCCTGCTGCCGCTGCTTGCTCTTCTGTGTGCCCTGCCCTATTCTGGTCTCTCCTTGTAGATCAATTCCCTGCTCTATGCACAAGCAGAGCTGACAGAATCAGACTTTTGGTTCACATATTACTGTTCAAGTAATGAACAGCGTCCAACTAGCCTCTCTGAGTAGCATCTTCACCCTCAGAGGAGAGAGAGTCTGGCTCAGGGATCCACACGTGGTTCAGCTTGCTCTTAACAGGCAGACAGAACAAGTAATGGCCACTCTGTCAGAGGGAAGGGAAATATCAGAGAAGGAGGCTCATGAGCCAGTTATGTTAAGTGATTCAATGTCATAAACCTCAGATGTATGTCTTGGAGAGCAGGAGAAATGAATAGAAGAGTGGATGCTACTAGAATGGAGGCATACAACAATTTTCCACAAGCATATCCAGCAATAACTTATCCGACGGCTCTGTGTTTCCAAGGGCCCGCCCTCTGCATAACCGTGAAACAGGTCAAATTTGTCATTTGTGCTCTTCCAGCTTTGATTTCAGAGTGCCCCTCCCTCTGCGCAGTTAGCTCCCTTTCTCCCTACTGAGCAGAAGCCCAAATTTTGTCCCCCTTCCCCTGGAAGCTTCCCTCCAATGTTCACAAAATCATGTTCCATTCCCTCAGAACTCTTTTCTCTCTCTGCAAATCTAATGCACAAGGTCTTTACTAAGTTAGCAACAGCAGTGACTTATTTATATATACCTCTTCTCATTCCAGGAAGGATTAAGGGCAGCTTATGAGGATACCTAAAATAAAGCAAGATATCTTAAGTAAAAGTAGGAAAGAAAAACAATGGTAGGAACATAAAATGAAGCCGGGGATAAGGTTATTTTAAAAATGGTTTCTTTTTACCCATAGAGGCCTATGAGTTTTCTATGAATAGATTATTAATTTGGCTCAATGTTTAAGTAACAAGCATGAAAAAAGAAATCTAATCAGTTGCCCAGTTCATAGTATTCAAAATGTAAAAGAGACCAATTGCTCAGAAGTAATTCTTTGAATTAAGACTAAAATAGAATTGCTCTTAAGTCCCTATAAAGATGACACAGTCTAATATTATAAAAAAAAGTATCCTCACAAAGATAAGTGTATTCAGGCCTCAGTAGAGCTGATAATATCACACTCAGAGCTCAAGTGAGGGAACCGCCTGTTAGGCATTTTCCAGGGTTGCTAGTTCAACATCGTCTTTGATATACTGGAAACCCAGTGCCAGTTGACTCAAATTTTTATACCTGAGTTTATACATTTCTGGTAAAACATAAACTGAACTTACCACATGGGATTCTGCTGAAGAAAATTGTGTCCTTGGATCAAAATGGGCACTGTATCCCTAACTCAATTTAGTCTTTGTGGTACATATGAGTAAGTTTTTTTGTGCAATTATAGCTGAAATCAGCCATGTCTCAGGTACCTGAAGCTGAAATTCTGAATATGAATAATTCATGGGCTTGATGCATCTACTGGGAAGGAATCATTTATTTTATTCACACTTTAAATAATTTAACATGTCTTCCAAGAGACATGTTGTCTAATTCCAAATATTGCAAATAATAACTGCATATAATCAATTCCTTATTTTAAACATAAAGTCATTTGTACTCTGTTTCCGTTATTAGAAACCATTTTCTTCATCATCTCCACTAAGTAATTATTGAAAAAAATACTTTAAAAATATTGGTTTGGGAGTGCCTG
Source organism: Mirounga angustirostris (assembly GCF_029215605.1). Taxonomy (NCBI): domain Eukaryota; kingdom Metazoa; phylum Chordata; class Mammalia; order Carnivora; family Phocidae; genus Mirounga; species Mirounga angustirostris. The sequence goes on along the minus strand of NW_026991712.1, from coordinate 118,821,740 downwards.
GGTGGCTCAGTTGGTTGGGCGTCTGACTCTTGATTTGAGCTTGGGTCTTGATCTCAGGGCCGTAAGTTCAAGCCTTGCATTGGGTCCCAGGCATGGAAACTACTTAAAATATACATATTGGTTTGATGAGGTGTCCTATTACTGTCTTACCTAGGGCTCTCATCTGTCTCAGTCCAGACCTGATTACACCAATGCTCAATTCAATAAAAGCAGCCCTACATGAGATTGATGACCTAATATGCTGCTTCTCCCAGAAGAAGCTAATGGAGCAGAAAGAAAAGAGATCCCAACTCTGTCGGTAAGTGCCTCTGTACCCACTTATTTACTAGTGCTAAAGTCTATGTAGAACATAACTTGGCTATGATCAAATATTACTAACCAAATGCGAATTTACTTTCAAAAGTTATTAACAGCTGGTTAGAGCTAATAAAAAACAAAAACAAAACAACCAAACAGATAAAAGAGCAATGCAAAGAAAGTCTATAATACCAAGAGACAGTTTTCATTACTCCACATTTGGTTGTATAATTGGGTCAGCATTTAATGCCTCAATCTATGAGGAAGAATCAAGAGACATTCATCAGCCCTTTATCCTTTGCAAATTTCACAAGCACCTCATAAGAAAGAATAGTTATCATCTTAGAAAGAGTTCTGACTTTTTTGAAGGAAGACTAAATGTTATACTTAAAAGTTCAAGGTGGCACAGTGAAAGTAATTGCCCACAGAGAAACTGGGAATCCAGATGACTAGTTTCATGGCTTCACTAATAAAATGCTGCTGATAGGAAAATATGAACTATTTCTGAAAGAATAATTTTCCTAAATTTTCAAGAAAATTTAGCCAACTTCTTCTAGTTTGTACATAAAGGAGTACAAATAAATATATTTTAGAAAAGTGTCTGGGATCAAAATATCTGAATCTTCATCCTTGAAAGAGTTTTAGGGCCCCTCAAATCTTTAAAAAGTGCCACCAGTCTCCTGAGAAGTACTACCTATAATAACATGCCCTGTGTTTTCATACACCAAATGCTGAGAAGAAAAATAAAAACATATGTGGCTGGGATTTCTTTTTTTAAGAAAAGAAAACCATACTTAAGGTTTCCTGTCCAGATGCATCAGTGAGACACATCTTGCTTGTCTGCCTCTATAACATCCTAACATCCGGTCACAGTGCACAGTTTTATGTGAACTGACAGATTCCTACCAGAGGAGAGAGGAATTCAAGCTTCTGAATTGTGAGTTAATTTATGCCACAGAGTATACAAAGTAGTTTAAGATGGTATTTTTTCCCCCAGTTAAGTCTTTTAATTTAACTTTATATATCCATCACAGTTCTTGTTTGGATAACAAAGATAAATGTGCACCTTGGGTCCAAATGTGAATGCTATTTTTAGCCCTCTCAGAGTGATTTAAGCAAATAAAGAAAGTATCTCTGTTCTTGTCTTCCTTTCAAAATTGTCTTAATAGGCTAATAACTAAGACTTCCTCTACAGGGTGCTTTGTTTCTAGGCTATGAAGATTAATGGTGGGGAGTAGCTAAGCTCAGTGTTTTAAATTTTAGGCTTTGGAGTCAGATAGACCTGAGCTGACCTCTGCTTATTGCTGTATGAGCTTGGACCAGCCACTGAATCCCTTAACTAAGCTTTGGATCCTCGATTGTAAAATGGGATAATAATAGTACCTATCTCACAGGTGGTTGTAAAATTTAATGAGATAAAGCATATGAAGTGCTTAAGTAGTGCTAAGAACCGTAAATATTGACTATATGTTACTTTAAAAATAAGAAGCCACCAAAAAAAAAAAAAAGTCACCAACAAGAGACTTTTCTCCCAGTAACAGCAGACCAGGTAAATTGGAACAACCTTCCTAGTGATAATAACTAGCAAAATAGACAAAATATACTTTAAAACATTGCTTGAATACATCAAAGAGCTAATAAGGGAGTAAAGAATTTGGGGAGTAATATCTAAAAGAAACAATTTTAGAGAGCATGACTTTCGGAGCTCTTTTCTCCCTTGGGATTTCTTCCAATTCTGGAAAACATAACTGAAAATTTGAGAAGCCAAGTGGAGCTTTTGTCAGCCTCATGGAGTTAGGGTGACAAAACTAGAGTTCAAAGACTTCCAAAGGGATAGGCTTTGGGTTAGACACCAAAGTAAGGGTCAACTTGAAACAGGTTCTGGTACCAATGAAAGTCTAGTTTCAAATCATCTCAATTACAAGTTTTTATTAAGGTGAACTGGCATTTATGGGGTCCCTAGCTGCTTACAACTATGTAAATACTCTCGGGGATAGAGAATCACTCTGGGCTTCACTTCTTTCTAGAATTTTTCTTATACAATGTCTGGTGCTCAATCAAAAATAACTAGACCTCTTTCTTAGATAATTTGTTCATAATCCATTAGTAAAATGGGTATTTTTGAGGGTGACAGGGCACTAGTTCAGTGGTGGGGACTAAGCAGGGTGATGAAGGCATCTATGAAATAGAGAAGGATAATGAAGATAATGGGAGATTGGTTACACACAAAAGGAGTTTATCCAATAAGTAAACATACTGAAGAAGATAAGAAACAGGTTTCCCCTGTCAGAGAAGCGAGTTACAAATATGGAAGGAAAACTAGAATAAATCCTCTGCTGCTGGATTAGAAGTGGGGTTTTGGTATGAACTCATGTTTTTCAATATGTATAGATTGACCTAGGAGTAAATATAGATATAAATGTGATGTACACACATCCACACATATTCCCTAGTTCTGTCCAATGAGAAGGCCTAGGAAAAAGACACCCCAATGGTATTGAGTACACCTAGCACCCAGGTCTTATTTTCTAAATTCCATTCTCCACTAAAAGAAACTAGAGTTCCTTTGGAAAAAAATGGTTAATTCCTGGTTTATTCAGAGAAAGTACAAACTAAACCTGGGCCATAAAGTAAAAAGTGCTCAAATGATGAAGGGACATGTCAAAAGACAAGAAAGTGTATTAGTTTTCTATTGCTACATAAGAAATAAACTTAGGGGCGCCTGGGTGGCTCAGTTGGTTAAGCGACTGCCTTCAGCTCAGGTCATGATCCCAGGGTCCTGGGATCGAGTCCCGCATCGGGCTCCCTGCTCTGCGAGGAGCCTGCTTCTCCCTCTCCCACTCCCCCTGCTTGTGTTCCCTCTCTCGCTGTGTCTCTCTCTGTCAAATAAATAAATAAAATCTAAAAAAAAAAAAAAAAGAAAAAAGAAATAAACTTAGAAGCCTAAAACAATACATGTTTATTTATTTATTTTTTTAAAGATTTTATTTATTTATTTGAGACAGAGAGAATGAGAGAGAGAGAGCACATGAGAGGGGGGAGGGTCAGAGGGAGAAGCAGGCTCCCTGCCGAGCAGAGAGCCCGATGCGGGACTCGATCCAGGGACTCCAGGATCATGACCTGAGCCGAAGGCAGTCGCTTAACCAACTGAGCCACCCAGGCGCCCAACAATACATGTTTATTAGCTCATAGTTTCTATGGAATAGGTGTCTCGGGACCATTTATCTGAGTTCTCTGCTCAGGGCCTTAGAAGACTGCAATCAAGATGTCATCTGGCCTGTGTTTTCATCTGGATGTATGACTGAGGAAAGATCCACAAAAATAAATTTCAAGTGGATTATGAATCTAGTGCAAAAGGCAAAATAATAAAACCCAGAAGAATAAGTATAAAAGATTGATAATATAAAGTTTGGGCAAGGATGTGGAACAATGGGAACACTCACCACTACCAGTGGAAGTATAAATTGGTACAACCACTTAAAAAAACTTGTAACATTATTTACTAAAGTTTAATGAATGCATACCCTATGACCTGCAATTCTTCTCCTCGGTGTTTTTTTGCTATTATGAGGAGAGCTGCTAATAAACACTCATAAACATGTTTCATGGTATACATGTGCATACATTTCTGTTTGGTATATTTTTTGATGTGATGACATAGTTATTTTCTTCCTAATTGGCACTGCCTCATTCTTCATATGTGAAACATAATAGGTAGAGACCAAGAGAAATTAGAAAATTGACCCATCCAAATACAAATTTCCTGGAGAAAGGTAAGATTCATGCAGCAGTAAAACTTATGCTCTTATCATATTGATTGCTGCTGTTTGACGCTGGGGAATATCCCATCTTATTGGAGCTGAGACAGTATTTATTCATCTTCTTCAGAGTGGAGTGGTAAGTGTTAACTCCTGAAAGGATGTAATATTTTAAAGAAAAAATGATAGAGGGGCACCTGGGTGGCTCAGTTGGTTAAGCATCTGCCTTCAGCTCAGGTCCTGGGATTGAGCCCCTTGCTCAGCAGGGAGTCTGCTTCTCCCTCTCCCTCTGCCCTTCCCCCAGGCTGTGCTCTCTCGCTTGATCGTCTCTATCTCAAATAAGTAAATAAAATCTTTAAAAAAAAAAAAAAAGATAGATACTTAAAACCCAAATCTCCGTAGTGTTTTATCCACATTCACAATCCAATGAAAAATTTCTTCAAATTCTCTCTCTTCTCGTTATCTTTTTCCTTTTTTCAAAGTGAGCTCATGGGATGATGTCAACATCCTCATACTACCATGTACCACATTTCTTCTTTAGGCACTCTATTCCCCCAAACCTGCTTTCTTTGTTGTAGCCAGTCGGATCTCCCAGGTGACACCAATGGTTTAGTTCCACAAGTTTCAGTTATATCAGATAAATAAGTTCTAGAGATCTACTGTACAACATCGTGCCTATGGTTAGCATTATTATATTATGCACTTAAAAATTTAAGAGGGTAGACCTCATCTTAAATGTTCTTGCCACAAAAATAATTTTTTTAACATTAAAAAACCATATACTGACCACTTACTGTATTCCAGGAATCCTGCTTCAGCCTTTCTGAAAAGGCCTGTGTCCCATGCATAGGCACAGATATTAGACTTTCTTCCATAGGAATTTCCTGATGACAACATTGCCAAAGCTTATTTTAGAATTTTGCTTCACTTTATGGTGAATTCTAGAGTGAATGTTTTCACTTAAGAATTCAAACAAATTGGAACAATGTTGTATCTACATGCATGCATTTTGACTCTCATCTCTCAAAAAGGGGGCTAGAGGCGCAGGGTCAATAAGAAACGTGAGAAACAAAAGTGGAAAGAGCATGACTCTGGTTGGGAAAATGTAATTGAAACCAAAATAATGAATACATCAAGTTATACAAATGAGGCATCTGTCATTACACCATAGTGTGTGTATAATAAGGCACCAAAGAAATAGCTGCCTAATTTAATGGGATTAGAGCTAATTGGACTGGATGCCTCTTCACATAAATAATCTCCTGCAGGGAATGAAAATACTTCTGGAAGTTTCTCCATTCTGTAAGTAATGGATGTGAAAAGGAAACTGGAAAACAGATAGGTTTGATCCCTTTGGAAAATATATTAGCATAATTAAAAGTGTATAGCTTTGTAAGCACTGAATAATGTATGCCAGTGATTAGACAGTTTTCATAATTTGATAAAGGCTTAGAATTTCTACAAACAATTATGAATCAACCCTGCAAATAATCCAGATACGATACAGCAAGCACAAGTGGTCGCATTAACATGTTTGAACGTAAAGCCACAAGAGGCTAACGATCCCCGACAGCACAGAGTGAACAGTAAAGCCCCACCACAGACTGCTACAGGCCTGATGGCAGAAATGGCTTTTCCATTTCATTTCCTGATCTCAAAATCCCGAGTTATATAACATGTTTAAAATGAATGAATTTGTCTCCTTGATGAGTTTCCCAGTCTTCGGTTTTAAAGAGGAAACGGAAGAGACCGTGGTCCCCGAACACACAAAAACAGTTATATGTGTAAGCTTCTCACATGCCTCATTTTTATTCAATCCAAAATAAACTCTGACCCTCTGATACTGTAGGTGGCTCCTTGGGGAAGGACGTCAAGAGCAAACCAGCACATAGTTGTGGCATGGAAATGAGTGCCACAGTATCCCTACCCTTTCCGCACAGTGCAGGTCAAAAATACCTCTCAGAAGAATTAAATCCTTCTACTTTGTTTGGATCTCTTAATTAGGAAAAACCATGCAAAATAACTTACCCAGACTCTGTTCTTAAATAATTAGTAACTGCTTTAAAAAGGCCTGTGGCCATTTTTCCCCCCCTTAGGGGTGGGGAGGGGCAGAGAGAGAGGGAGAGAATTTCCAAGCAGGTGTGGAGCCCAACGTGGGGCTTGAATTCATGACTCTGTGATTAAGACCTGAGCTAAGATGAAGAGTCAGATGCTTAACCGACTGAGCCACCCAGGAGACCCTAAAAGGCCTGTGGCCCTTTGACATTTCAGTTGTACAATTCAAAATAATTTCAGAGGACAATTAATTTGGATGCTTTCTCATTTAGCTTTATCTTCCATTATCTTCCTTTAGGATATATGCATGTGGCCTCTTAAGCTGTAGGTTCCGTGGAAGTCCCTGAGCTGTGTTCAACGCCATCACTGAAGCTGTTGTTCAGTGTCTGTGTTTAAGGCAGTGAGTCACTCATAGCATATGTCCTGGGAGATCCTGAAGCTGACCGAGGTTGAACTCCCTGCCTAGCTCCTGACACCATCAAATCACAGGTCCCAGTTGAACCAGTGCAGCCTCTACCTCAAGATTCACATCTGTAGGAAGGTACTCAATTTCCAAACATCCAAACATGTCATTGGGCTGACACATCATTAGAGATGATTGTGTCTTTAAAAGGAAATTAGCCTGATGGAGCAAAACTGTGGCTAATTTTCATTTTGTTCCCTTACCCCCAATCTCCTCATCTTTCCTAATGCCTCGTAAGCAGTACCTTTTTGGGCAAATGTCTTTCCAAAGCAAAAAGGACCAAAGACAGGCCCTGGTTGAGAAACTCCAGGCTTGACTTCTGGTGTTCTTGGAAAGCTCAGGGGACCTACTAGAGTAGCCAGAGTTGCTTAAGATTTTATTTTCTTTAGTATAATTACAATTATAATGATGATAGTAATACTTCCAGCTACTATCTGTTAAGTATTTACTATGTTTGAAATAGGTACTAATATTATTCCTATTTCATAGGTGAAGAAATGGAAGTTTACTAAATTCATCAACTTGCCCAAAGTGAATTCTTAACCACCAAGTTATATCATCCCATGTTTTCTTCTTTTCTTCTTTCCTTTTAATTTTATTTCTTGCCTTGTTCTAAAAGGAGAGTTTGATGTAGAGATGTTATTTTCAGTGTCCAGGAGCAAGTTATTCATTAAAGTAGCATTTCCCCTATCTACCATAAGCACACCTGAGATTATTAATTGTTGTAGATTATCATTATCAGATTATTGGGTTTGAATAAAGTGTAGCAAGAAAAACAGGGAAGGAAATTGCCAGAACCTTAGCTCTAGTCATAACTTTGTCACTTCTTTCCTTGTTGCCTGACCTTGGGAGAGCCCTGTGACCTATCTGAGCCTCAATATTGTTATCAGTAAAATGGGTAAGGTAATAGCATCTATTCTAATCACATTATGGGGGTAATTAGAATACTTACAAACTCTAAAGTGTCACACAGGTATCAAATGGAATTATCACTACCCATATGATCCTAGATGCTGGGCAATCCCAGGAGGTCTTGCTCCTACCTTGGAAGGCTTGTAGCAGTTCACTGCAGAGGACTGAACATGGGTCATATATTCAGGATTCGGTCTATCAAACAGTGTGAATACAGCATGGGGAGTGTAATTTTTCATGGGTGAACTGGCATATCTCAACTCAATGTCCGAGAAGTAGTAAGCCCTGGGGAGAAGGGCGATACCTTGCTCAACTTGCTAAACTTAAATTAAACACACAAGACAAATGAAATGTGATCATAGATCCAGAGGTGGAAATTAGCTTTCTTCCCAAATTCACAAGTGGGAAGCCTATTCATTCACTGCCATAGAATTGTTAAATTTGGCAGGTTAGCAGAGTTTTGAAGATTTGGGATTTTACTCCTGACCACTTTGTTGTCTTTCTCTCTAACTTGGGACAACTCCATGCAAGAACAAGTCTGATATTCTAACTTAAGTGAATATCAAAAATAGAGAAAGCAAATGTGACAACAGTTCCTAATGAATGGAGCAGTGAGGCAGAAAAGAGAGCAGAGTAGCTTTAAGCTGTGGAAGAAAAAGAAAGTGATTGTCAGAAATGCTGGGAAACTGTCAAACCCACAGCTTCTATGAAAGTCAGAATTCTCCTTGCAAAAATAATGACAAGTGACATCCAAACTGCCTTTTTACAGCTTACTATACAAAAGGAATTTGTGCCTCTAAGCACAAGGGCTGAAAATATAGGGCAGGCATTGCAAGAGGACACAGGTTCAGAAGTCTAGAAGGCCAACAGAGTCCAGAGGGAAGAAGGCTCTGTGGTATGACTTATTATAATGATTCAGGGTGGGATTGTCTTGGTCCAGTTTCCTGAAGGGGTACATCCCTACCACACAAAGACACTCTGGGGTTTGAAAACTTCATTCTATTCCCAAGTGCCCTTTGAGTGGACCAGGAAGTGCTCCAGGCAAGGTGATCCTGGAACAGTCCTCTGGATCACCCAGTACCAGATCAGCCTTTATCCAGCTCATGTTCCCCTTCCAAACTGAGCTTGCTTTAGTCATGGAGTGGGATGAAGTGGGGGTGAGGGAAGGAGGAGAGGTAAAAGGACTGTTCATGTCTGATAAAGCACTTATCACATGTTTGACATTTGGTTAGACTCCAGAAAATCCTACTCAGGATAGAGATTTCAACAGACTCCAAATGTCATTATGCTCTCTCTGCCAAGGACATGCCCCATATTCAAAATCTCTGAGACACAGGATAATGGAAACAAAGAGCAGAGAGGGAGAGAGAAAACAAACACCTATGCTCTCCCTGGAATGTAATGATTCTACAGCACTTTTAAAGCCTAGGGACAATTCTTTATTTAATACACCATACATGCATTCTACATGTATGAATGTAACAATATTCATATTTAGAGTCATAGCTATCACTCAGCTTAAAAATCATTTCAATAAATTCATTTAGTCAATGCACAAATATCAACAAGAGGATGATTTTTACTTTCTAATTCAGAGAGGGTCTAAAACACCTTCTCTACCAACCTCTTCCACTCTAGAGATAGATCCTAGTATCCTCCCTCATTTTAAAGATGAAGGAACTGAAGCTTCGTGAGCTTAAAGAAAATGACTAGGGGATTTGAATTAGGAACATGGGCTTCATGACCACCTTCTTCTGACAACACCTTTGAAGCCTGAGAAATGTGACTTACATATTTTACAAATATGGAAATGGAGACTTAGGAGCTGCCCAGTTGAATTCTGAACCAGAATTCAAGGGACCTGACCTCAACATGTCTTTCTGACTCCTGAACCTATGCTCTTTCCATTGTATTGTGCTGCTTGCCAAGCTTCACAGTAGAAATAAGGACAGTTTTAACTTCTAAAGCTGCCTTAGAACAGCCAATATAATTTGAGTAGACATATGCAAATTAAGCACTACTGTTATGTAAATATCCTTCTCTGCTGTCCCTAACAATTTCAAACACAGCTGGCTGTTGTCCTTGAAGAAATCCAGGTTAAAAGCAGTGCTGTAAATTGGATGTTTGTTTTTCATCTCCTCAAACTTCAAATATTCACCAACAAGGGGTGTGTGCATGTGTGTGAGGGAGTTCTGGGGATAAACACTCTTTACTAAGAAAGATCTTAGTGGTCTTTTCTTCCAGTCAGAAAAAATATGTATCTGGCAGTTTCTCTCCCATCTCTCTTTCTAATAACCTCAGAGTCATAGTCAACTGGCTGGTATGTTAAGTGTGAATGGCTTCTATCACAGGGAGACATGACCTTGGCAAACAAATTGGAAAGACAGATAAAAAAAGATTACTTCCTCATTTCCACCATTGGGCTCACTCAGAATAGTAGATTTTCATCCTGAAGACTGAGTCCTTGGAACTGGTAGAAAACTAAGTCTGGATCAATAAGTCCCCATAAATATCAATACAGGCCTTTTTTTCAGTCAAGAAAAGCTTTGCGCTATCACCACTGGGTGGTATGTCTTCTCTGCACATCATTAAACAGAGAGGGGTCAATTGTGGGGAAAAGCATAGGGAGCCCTACAGAGAAAATGAAATGTTTCATGCAGACACCTGTCTTTATCCCAGTGGAATATTATTAATATAGAACTAGGTTCCACCACTAAGGAAACAGTTTCTTTCTTCTCATCTCTGGTTGCTCACATGAGGGTTGTTATGGGCTGAATTGTGTACCTCCAAAAAAGATAAGTTGAAGTCCTAACATATCTTTGAAGTACCTCAGAATGTGACCCAATTTGGAAATAGGGTCATTGCAGATGTAATTAGTTAAGATGAGGTCATACTTGAGTCAGGTAGGCCCCTAATCCAATACGATTGATGGCCTGATAAGAAGATGGTCATGGGAAGACAGAGACACAGGGAGAATGTCATGTGAAGATAAAGGCAGATACTGGAATTCTGCAGAAAATGCAAAAGGTGCTACCAAGCTACCAGAAGCTAGGAAGAAGCAACGAAGGATTTCCTATAGGTTTCAGAGGAAACATGGACTTATTTACAACTTATTTCAGAATCCGAGCCTCCAGAACTGAAAAACTATACATTTCTGTTGTCTTAAGCCACCCAGTTTATGGTACTTTGTTATGGTTGCCCTAGGAAACTAATGTAAAGGTCTTTGGATTTCAGTCAAGGCAATGGATTCAGTTCGTCAGTGTTCTGGTTTCTCGAATCTATAGCTGTCATTTCAATGACATATGCCCAATATAGATTATAGCCATTATGGAAGCCCTGAAGTGTCAGCACCCTAAAAAGAGGAGGGTTCTACAGAGCTGGTCATCCTGGGCTTCAACCAGAAATCCCCTCCTTCTTTTCCTCAGCCTCCCCTCACTCCATGGACCCCAGGAAAACGCAGTTCCATGTAAGTTACTCCCACTATTCATTTTATTAAATCCCTACATATCACAGTTGAAATTCCAAAATAGCAGTTCTAGGCTACCTACCAGATGCCTGTACTCCTGTTCATACTGTTTAACCTTTGAGCTGTTGGTAACCAGCTCTACAAAGTGCTAGGCAACCCAACCCTGGCTTTTAAGATTGTTTTACATGTGTATGTGAGTGGTCACAGCAGACTAAAATTCAAGGAGGAGGAAGGAGGAGAACTTTATACTACAGAAATGAAAGTAACCTTAACTAGAATGGTAAGTGCCACCAAGGCATTTCATTGCCTCATCGGTTACTAGTCATTCAGAGGTCCTGAGCAACCAGAAAAACCCTCCAGCTGACAAATAACAAGAACCCAAGAAGGGATATAAAAGTATATGGAGCTATAGCAGGCCTCAGATATCTGGGGGAAAAAATATGCTGTTGCTTTTTTTCTTAGGTCAATGTCAATTCAAGTTGTAGGACCTGCAGTAAGAGAGCAGAGTGCTGCCCAGCCTTCCCCTCATCTCTTTAAGCTCTGAGATCCTGACAGCAAGTTTTGTTTTGTTTTGTTTTGTTTTGTTTTTACCATTTCAGCTGGCTTTGATTTGAGTTCACACTTCAGCAAATTCAAATGCTAAACCAGCTGGTTCCTCTAATCTACAATTTTTCTAACTGCCAACCATGTTCTTTGGAGTTTTCTGACGCTTCTTAGCTATAAAAGAAAAAATACAACAGTCCAGTTACCTCCTTTCTTTCTTTCTCTTTTACTTTCACATAGAACACTTAACTTCTGACACTTCTGGTCACCAAATGTATGCAGGTTTTTCCCCACACCAAGCAATTCTCCATGACATCAGATGGAGATCTTGTAATCTACTCAATTCTAGCACTATCTATGTGGAGACAGTGTCAGATCCCACAGGTTACAACCTCAGTCCCACAAGACTGCCCACCCCCCTTCAGACGCCAGTTGCAAGTAGTGGGTCCTCAGGTTATTCATAACTTCTGTCCGACCTGGCTACAAATTGGGGGTTCCCATGACCCCCCTCCTCAGGACTGATTAATTTGCTAGAGTGGCTCATGGAACTCAGGAAAACACTTACTTAACATCTTCTACCAGTTTATTCGAGTATGTGATAAAGAATATAGACTGAACAGCCAGATGAAGACATGCATAGGGCAAGATCTGGGAGGATTTGGAGTGCAGGGGCTTCCTTCCCCATGGACTTGGGTGTGTCACTCTCTCAGTATGGATGTGTTCAGCCACCTGGAAGCTCTACAAAGCCCAAAACCATTGGACTTATTATGGAGGCTTCATCACATAGGCATATCCATCATTAACTCCATTTTCAGCCCTTCTCCCTTCTCAAGAGAAGGAGGGTAGATCTGAAAATTCCAAGCTTCTAATCATGGCCTGGTCTTTTGGTGACAATCCCTGATCCAGGAGCCCACCCAGAGTCACCTCCTTAGAACTAAAGGCACTCTTATCACCCAGGAAATTATAGGAATTTCAGGAGCCCTGTGTCAGGAACTGGGATCAGGAAATTATAAGAGTTTCAGGAGCCCTGTGTCAGGAACTGGGATCAAAGACCAAATATTTGAACAAAAGATGCTCCTAGAGCTCTTATCACTTAGGAAATTACAAGGGTTTCAGGAGCTCTGTGCCAAGAACTGGTAGTAGAAACCAATATATATTTTCTATTGTTTCACATTAGCTAAAGCCATTTTTTGGGGGAGGGGGGCCAAGGTCTCTGCGATCATTGACTCCAGAAGTGAAGTGTTTAGCACTGACCTATACGTTTATGGCATCATTAAAAAGTCACCTTTCATACTCTATTGACCTCAGTTTCCATGTAAAGCCAGTCCAGTTGGAGAAATAGCTCAAAGCTTAGACTCATACAGAGAGGTGAGACATTAAGTTATTTTTTATTTGTAGAGATTTTTATTAATAGGCCACAATCTTCTTTTCATTTTCCAAACTATTATGCTTTGCATTGTGTAGGCCCCTTATTTGTCCTTAAAGTGGAGCATTTCTTTGTAATATAGCTTTATTTTTTTAGAATCTTCTTCCTTTTTTTATTGAGTTAAAATACACATAAAATATTTACCAAGTTAACCTTTTTTCAATGTACAGTTCAGTGTATTAATTTTTTGTGCTAGCTTTTATATTAATGTTTATACTGTTTATTAGCCAATCCAGCTGACTATATACAAGATACTGTTCTAGATGATACAGACATAACCGTGAATAAGGCAGAGAAGTCCCTGGTGCTTGTGGAATTTATAGGCCAAGGCAAACTGTTGCAAATTGTTAAATCTAAACACAATGTTAAACCACCATCAGTGGTTTTCAATCTTGGCTATACTTTAGAATCTCCTGGAAAGCTTTAAAACATCCCAATGCCAGGACTTCTAGTACCAGACACGATAGAACAGCTTGAATTAAAGAAATCCTTCTACTGAAAATAACTTTAAAAGCTAAACAAAGTACACAACTGTGTGAAATCACTGGAGAGAAACCAACTCTGGTAGGACTTGAGGGACTAATTCCTGAGAGAAGGGAAATACCGCTTCATATTCACACTGGTTTTTTTCCTTGAAAGGCAAAATCCCAGCGAGGTAAGAACTGTAAGAAAAGCAAACTTTAAAGTCTTGTGCAATTTCCCCTCAATGTATTGGATAACTGCTAAGCTATGCATATACAGGGCAAGGTTCCAAGAAACTCCGCAAAAAGCAGCAGATGAAAGCTAAACTGCTGAGCAGAGACTTCAGTGGTCACACAGTGCTAGGGAGATGGAGGTTTGAATTCCCCACCAAGGTGCTGAGTCCTAGGTAAATACTTTGCAGTTTCATAAGCCACAGAAGGGCTACCGTCTAGGAGTAGGGGATACACTCAGGAGTGAAGGCAAAATGAAAATAGACCAGCTCTAATAAAGCCTAAAACCGGCCCTCGACAGGATTGCTGTGATCTTCTGGCTCTGTATATATTGGCCCAAAGATGTATTAGCCCTCTTCGGAGAAAGGTAACACCATTCGGAAACTATAATTGTTTTTTAAAGATTTTATTTATTTATTTGACAGAGAGAGACACAGTGAGAGAGGGAACACAAGCAGGGGGAGTGGGAGAGGGAGAAGCAGGCTTCCCACTGAGCAGGGAGCCCGACGCGGGGCTCAATCCCAGGACCCTGGGATCACAAAGCGAGCCGAAGACAGACGCCCAACGACTGAGCCACCCAGGCACCCAACTATAATTTTTAATGCAGAATGTTTGGCACTTCGTTTTTTTAAAAAAGTAACCAAATTATTAAAAGTCAAAAGAAAATAAACCTATAGGTACTTCAGTTATTTTAAAGTACCTAATATCTCTAATATCTATAATTAGTATGTTCAAGACATAAAAAAGAAGAATCAAATGGAAATTCTAGAACTGAGAGACTATAACTGCAATTAAAATTTCCATACATAGATTTAACAGCAGATTAGACACAGGCGAACAGAGAATTAATGAATTGAAAGAAAGGTCAGTGTAGAGTATCAAGATTAAAATTCAGAAAAGCATCCTGATGCCTGGAATTTTGAGGAATGGGGCACAGGCATCAGTAACATTCCTAGGCTTCCATTAAGAAGCCAGTGCACAACCTGTCAAGAATCTCTGCACAAGAGAGTTTTAAACAGGGGGTAATATGCTTTGGGCTGACGTTTTTAAATAACCACTGGATTCTGTGAGGAGAATAAAATGAAGGAGATAACGTAGAAGCAGAGAGATTAGGTAGGGTGATCTAGCACTCAAGTGCTGTGGTCTAAACAAAGAGATGGTGGTGACTCTAGTGGCGTATCTCATGGTACAAAATAAGACCCAAGGTAAACAAGGATGGGATCATACAGGACTTGCGGACAGACCAGTGAGAGGTGGGGATGAAAGAAGAGGAGTTCTTGTAGAACTAAGTGATTCACATCCAAGAGCAATTTTTTAGGGAACACATGGCAAGATCTGGAGACATGACGACTAATCTCCTTAAGGCTCTGACAACAAAGAATTATCTGGTCCAAAATGTCAACAGAGCTGCTGTTGAGAAACCCTTGTTCAACTTCTTAAAAAGGTATGCCTTACCTCCACAAACTGGCTTTCCCTTTTTGTATATGTGTTTTCAACTACACTGTAAAATTCTAGAGAGCACAGACCATATCTTTCACTTCTGTATCTTCGCCTGTCCTGCCTCATACATTAAAAAAAATTAACAAGCCTTACTTTTTTACAGCAGTTTTAGGTTTACAGAAAAACTGAGTGGAAAGTACAAAGAATTCCCATATACATTTTCTTCCACCCACACACAATATTTCCAATTATTAACATGCTACATTAGTGGTGCATTTGTTATAACTGATGAACGAATATTAATATATTATCATTAACTGAAGTCCATAGTTCATATTACATTTTTATACAAATACCTCTTGATGAAATAATCAATTACCAACTAATTTAATCATTTGTCAAGGGACAGGACAATAGAAAGAAAGGAAGAAGGGGATAACCAATAATTTTTTTTGGGGGGGGACTACCAATACTTGAATACCAATTATATACCAAGCACTATGTAAGTCAGTTTATATATATATAATTTATATATATTTATATGTAATATTATTATATGTATTCATGTCAATAACTGTGAGTTGGATAGTATAAACCTCAATCTTAAGGATGCGGAAATTTAGGCTCAGTAATTTTACATTATTTGTATAAAGGCACACAGTTAGTAAGTGGGGAAGGTGAAACACATCAGGGCCCATATTTGAATAGTCATGCCAAATACTACTTTTTTCTTTTTTTTCTCACATTTCCTGTTTTAAAATGTCTTCACCTGCTTCTGGTGCACAGTCCCAAGGAGTGAGCAGTCCTACAAGTCCTTTTCCAGCCTTGCCTCTCAACTCCACCAGTGGAGGTCCATGTGGTTCCAGTCTGTGCCAAGTGGCTGCCCCACCCTTGATACATTTAAGCCAGGCTAACAGGCTAACACACCCACACAAAACCATAAAATCAGCTGCAAATGCTAGCAGATGTTCAACAGTCTCTCAGCTCCCACTCTCACCTCCCTTCTGATCCTGGCTCATTCTCATCAATCCAGTGCTGAACTCTCAGCTCTCCCTATGCCCACCCTGTACCCTGGATTAGAACTCTTACTGATTTTTCCTTGAAGGCTTTCTTGTCTGGGTTCCCTAGCATGCTTTCTGGCTTAGTTTGAATTTTTTGCTCTGATATCTCTCCTTGTCTCAGATGTGTCATGGAAAGGTACAGTTCATTTCCTCTCAGACCTAGGTCTGGTCTGGAATCTTAGCTGAGGGTGAGCCTCACTCTCAGAATGTTATGGGTGTTAAGATTGGATGGTGTTGACTGATCAGATGAAATGTGGGAGGGGGCTGGAAGGCCTGCTCTAGACCAGAAATAGTTCATAAACATTCTCTCTGCCCTCTGCCTTAGGAGGTGCTGGAATTTAGAAACAGCCCACACCAGAGCACCAATGCTCCAATTAGCAGGAACTGCCTCGGTAGTTCTGTATTCCCACCCACCTCCTTCACATCTTTGTTTCTGTATGCATTAGTCTCCTCCCTCTAAATTATAAATTCCTGTGGGAGCAAGAATCATTTTCATTTCTAACCATAGTTTCCTTTCCTCAAAATTCCAAGGTCTATACAAATCTTTTGAACTTCTATAAAGCACATTGTTCTCTTCTGCTTCTTTTGAATGATACTGAGAACCCCTGTTCTTTGCCTCTCTCTATGACATCATTTCACTGTAAATGGATTCACCACTGTCATCAAAGCACTACGGAATGCCCTACAGGAGCGTCAGCACGGGGTCCCAGAAATGGTTCTTGTTTTTGTTCCCTTTCCTGAGCTTCTCTCTAGTAACATTGGGAGAAATGAAATGTATCTAACAGAAAATTTCTTCTCATCAACTACAGATAGTGCTTTAGTGCCATCTCCACAGGGCCAGGAGTCCACTGGATTTTCCTTCTTTCCTTCTCTCCCCATGCCTACCCTTCTTTCCATTTTCCTTCCCTTCCCTCCTTTTCTGTAGTGTTGTTGATGTCCCCTTACATGCAATTAGTTTCAGGAGAATGGAGGGTGAAAAAAATCACAATGTTTAGGTGAGACTCTCTTCTTAAATTTTAGGCTTCCATTTATTCTAGACATTTTGCTTCTTCCTCTCCCAAGTCAGTCTAGTCATTTTGTGCTATTTCTGGCAGCTCATACGCTTAGGGGGAAATGCAATTGAAGGAAAGGAATACAGAATTTTCTGCTTATGAAATAGGATAAAAAAGTAAAATTTGGTTAGTCAGGCTCCTGAATAAAACACCAGACCTTGGATGAAACATGTTCTCTTTAAAAAAAAAAAAAGAGAGAGAGAGAGAGAAAGAGAGAGACTGTTAAGCATACCAGACATAAAAGGTAGATAAAACACAATATAAATTTTTTTTTAAGATTTTATTTTTTATTTGAGAGAGAGAGAGTGCATGGGGAGGGGGGAAGGGGCAGAGGGAGAAGCAGACTCCCCGCTGAGCAGGGAGCCCTACATGGGGCTCAATCCCAGGACCCTGGGATCATGACCTGAGCCGAAGGCAGATGCTTAAACAACTGAGCCACCCGGGTGCCCCATACAATTTTAAAAATAATGTGTAACCACAAAGGGTATTCCTCTCCTTAAATGATACTTAGGTCAAAAATTTTACAGTCATCCTTGATTCTTTTTTCTCATACTCATATCCAATCAATCAGCAAATCCAGTTACTTCTATTTTCAAAAGGAGAAAAATGGACCCCTTCTCTCCTCCTCAACTGTGCCATCAAGATGCAAGTCACTAACATCTCTTGCCTGATTACTGCAAAAGATTTCCCTGCTTCCACCCTTGACACTCTACAATCTATTTTCAAACACAGTGGCCAGAATGATCCTTTCATATGACTAAGTCAGCACCTGAGGCTAGCTCTTCTGCTCAAAAACCTACAATGGCTCCCCATGTCACCTAGCACAGAGGTTGGCAAACCAGAGCCTGGAGGTTAAATCTACTCACCATCTAGTTCTGTAAAGTTTTACTGGAATACAGCCATGTCCACTGACTACATATTATCTACGACAGCTTTCATGTTACAACAGCAGAGTTGAGTATTTGCAGTGGAGATCCTATGGCCCATAACGCCTGAAATATTTACTATCTGGCCCTTTAAAGAAAGTTTGCCAGTTCCTGACCTAGCACATAATGCTCTATAAAACCCTACTGACAGCTCTACCTCTCTGATCATATTGTTTATTCCATTTCAGCTGCCCAAAGACACCAGGCCATATTGTATTAAGACCACTGCACTGGTTATTCCCTCTGTTTAATATGCAACTTCCTCAGATATTCAGGTGGCTTACTCTTTTATCACTTTTAAATCTTGGCTGAAATGTCAGCTTCTCAATGAAGCCTACCCTTATCGTTCCACTTAATTTTGCCAACTATATACTCCTCTGATCTGTCTTAACCCCCACACCGTCTTATTTTTTCCATAGAACTTAACATCCTTTTAACACAATAATAATTTAATAATTTAATTTTAACATTTTTTGTCCCTCCTTGTGGACTATATTCTCCACGAGGGGCTCTTGTACCCCAAGAACTTTTAGCAGTGCTTGGTACATAGCAGGAATGTAATAAATGCTGGTCGAATGGCATGATACTGAAGAAACAGAACATTACCGTGCCTCTGAATCCCTCTATGTGGCCTTCTGTAATCACACCGCTACCTACCCTCTTCTCATGGAAATAACCTTTGAGTAATTTTTTAATCATTTCTTTGCTTTTCTTTAGAGTTACGTCAAATTTTATATATCCCCATAAAACATAACGCTTAGTCTAGCCAGCTTTGTAACTTTATAAATTGAATAATACTTGTAAGTATCCCTCTGAAACTTCCTTCCCCCCCAACATTGTTTATAACATTCGTTCATATTAATGCATATAGTTATACCAACTTTCATTGCTGGGCAGTGTTACAGTGTGTAGTACACCACAATTCACCTATATTTTCTACAACATACGTATTTAGGTTACTATACTGTCAGGAACATTCCATATACATTTTCTCTAGGGTTCCTACCTACGAGTGGAATTCCTGGCTTGTAAAGATTTACATATTCAGCTTTATTGGGTAATACAAAATTGTTTTCTATAGGGTTACACAAATTTATACCTCTACTAGCAGTATAAGAGAGTTCTATTCTATAGCTCCATATTCTCACTAACATTTGGTTCTGTCCGATTTCTTACAGTGGTGGTGTATAGTGGTAATTCACTGTGGTTTTAATTTGCATTTTTCTGTTCACCAAGAAATTGAGAATCTTTTCATATGTTTATGAGCCATTTGTTATTCCTTTTCTGTGAAATGCCTGTTCATTTTTTTTTTTTCCTATTGGATTGTTTTGCTTTTTCTTACTGAGTCACAGAAGCAAAAAGCATAATTTTCTCAAAGTATTAAATTTAAGGACGATTGTACCACACAGCATCACAATGCCTGAGGGCACAACTGTCTTAAATTCTAATATAATCAATAATGGGGAACAATGATCCTGACTCACCAAGAACAGTTTATATAATACTTGTTGGCTAAGCATTAAATGAAGAAATAAATATTCAACAGAACATGTTAAAAGTGTGGTCCTGGTTTAAGTTAGCCAAATAAATAATATCTTTGAGAAAGATTTTAATTAAAAATAGGTAAAATGAAAATAAGGGTGTGTGCATAAATGAGGCTGTGTTTATGAATATATGCTGGATATAGTCATCTTTAACTCGTTTTTTCACTGTTAAAAAGATGTTTTTCTTTTACAGTTTCAGGCAGAAACAATGATGAAAACTGACATTAATAACTTGTAAATATCAACATTTTTTCCAAGGGTTATGTTAATGTACACCCCAGCCAAATTACATTTACCACAATTCCAAATGCAAATCTAATCATTCTTCTATCTTAGAGTGAATGATACCCATTCATTGCTAAAATGGAATATTGTTCCAAGGAACTGAGAAATAAATCCCATGACACTCTGTTGTTGGACAAACTGTTCTCACTTGGGAAACATTTAAGCTATTCATGTATGTCCTGCATTTTGTTTAGTTGAAAAGGGATTTCCTGTCCATGTATCTATGTTAGAAAAGAGGATAGACCTTATTCATTACACAACCTAAACCAGGGAATTTTAGTTTCTTTATCCGTTATACCTAGTAAAGACATTGTTTTATAACAGGTTAAAAAAACTTGTCACAGAAAATTCAGTATCTCAATATTTAATGAGAAATGTCTTTTCAATTCTCCTAACTCCAGCCTTTTTATCTACTTAAAGTGATGTCAAACAGTAATTCTAATAAGAAATAAAACAAATCTGAAAGTGACTTTTGAACTTGTGACTATAGAGCATATTAGAAAATATTATTTAAATAAAGTTATTTTAACCATTTAGGAATAGAGAGATAAATTTCCAGTTTGAAAGGGTCCACTGACAATCAAGCACAATAAACAAAACTAGACCTACATCAAAACATATAACTGTGAAATTTCAAGACACTAGAGTTAAAAAGAACATGTTTGAAGTTTACAGTGATTACAAACAAAACAAAAAACAGTTCACCTAGGAATTACTGAATAACACCTGACTATAACAGCAACACTGGAAGCAGGAAGATAAGAGTAGTGTCTTAAAATCTGGGGGAAAATATTTCTAACCTGTAATTCTTCCCCAAGTCAAATTATTCATCAATTGTTAGAGCAGAACAAATATATTTTCAGATATGCAATGTGTCAAAAACAAAAGCCATTCTTCCCTTTTCAGAAAACACTACTGGAGAATGTGCTTCTCCAAAATGAGGGAGTAAAACAAGTAGAAAGGAGATATGGAATCCAGAAAACAGAGAATCCATTACTAGAGTAAAGGAAAAGTATCCCAGGATGGTGACAGAAGATAAGATTCCAGGAATTCAGTTACATAGTAGGTCTAGAGTACCTAGCCCAGTTTAGAACAAGAGGATGAAGGACTCTAGAAGAAAGGTCTTCCATAAACTGAGAGTTTATCAGACATGTCCAAATGTTTTAAAAGGATATCCATAGTTTTGTATAGATTTTGGGATAAATTAGTGGTACTAGGAAGAAAACTAAGCAAATAGGAAAGCAATGAAATTATTACCTTCAGGAAAACAAACAAAAAAATTGCATAAGGAAGGAAAGAAATGCTATTGTTTGTATTCACATTTATTATCTGACTTAACTGTGAATAACAATGTAAAATTTGAATATCTAACCAAAATTTATGATCTACTATATAGGAAAATCTACTATTTAGGAAAAATGAAAGAAAAAGTGTGTTTGTGTATTTGTCTATGGCAGGAGTATTAAATTCTTCTTTCCTATATCAATAGTTAATAACTAAAAGTCAACAGATAATAACCAAAAGTCAGTAGATAATAACTCAAACTTCAAAAATAATGAAGAATTGTAGTGTAAGGCTGTTGTTTAGATAGGTGGAGGTAAACTCCCAAAGAAACAGAAGTGTTGAAAGTGGTTGACTGAAATTGGGGGTGGAGGATGGAGAGGGGCTAACTTTTCCCCTGTAAGACTCATAAAATTATTAGTCTTTTAAATTTACATGTTCAACTTAGATAAAAATAAAAATTATTCAATAATATAATCAAGTAAAATAAAAATATTTTACCTTAAACACTCTATTATGACAAGTATCAGGTATCTCCTTTTAACAGGGGAGTTTCTGGGGCCTGGAAAAATAAAAGTCCAGGTGTGGAGATAAGTAATGGATCAGCAGTCTAAGGGGCTTTGCCCAAGGTTAAATTACTTACTGGAGACAAACACACTGCTAGCACCCAGTGTTCTGAGTTCATCTTACTTTAGCTTACCCTACATTAAGGAGTTTTCAGAGTATTATTAAATGTTCATCCATAGAATTTTATTCCTTCTGGAGGATACTGCATAAACATTAATGAGAAACGGGAATATAGTCTCAGAACTGACGTTTCTTGAGCACCTATTATATGACATCCACTTAAGATAACCAGTTCTATTTCCACAACAATCTGATGAAGTAGTAGTCATCCCCATTTTACAAAGGAGGAAACTCAGGCTTCTAAGGATAAATTACCTTGCTCAAGATCACACAGGTAATAAGTGTGAATCTTGGCTTAGAACCCAGGTTTGTCTAATGCCCAAACTTAAGTCCTCTCAGCTTCCCTTCCTTATGTGACTATTGAGGAGCATGAAGGTGGCAACAATCAAGGATCACTACTTGCACATCATAAATAGGTCCAGTGGTGGGTGTAGCACCATCTGGCCTAGGTTGGTGGGAGGCTGGATAGGGTGCCTTGCCCCTCCCTATAGTGTATCTCTATCATTGACTGACCACATTTTATCACAGTTAATCATTTGTACATTTGTCTCTCCAGACTGAGGAGTTTTGCCAGGACGGGCAGTGAGTCCTATTCATCTGTACATGCTCAGCACCTAGCACAGGGCTTGCCATAGAGTAAGTGCTCAAGAAATATCTAGTGAATGAACCTGTTAGTTTCAGGCTAAGGCACTAAGGGTATTTCATGTTCCTCCTGGACAAACTTGACTAAACCTAATTCTCCATCTTTAGTCAATCCAGATGGTTGATGGTCTAATTAGAAAGCACTAAAGAGGGGCACCTGGGTGGCTCAGTCGGTTAAGCGTCTGCCTTCAGCTCAGCTCACGATCTCAGGGTCCTAGGATAGAGCCCCATGTCAGGCTCCCTGCTCAGTGGGAAGTCTGCTTCTCCCTCTCCCTCTGCTGCTTCCCCTGCTTGTGCTCGCTTGCTTGCTCCCTCTTTCAAATAAACAAATCTTAAAAAAAAAAAAAAGAAGAAGAAGAAGAAGCACTAAAGGGGGCTCAGTAAATTGAGTGTCTGACTCCTGACTTTAGCTCAGGTTGTGTGAGCATGTGTGGGGTTCCATGCTCAGTGGGGAGTCTGCTTCTCACCCTCGCCCTTGCCCTCTGCCCCTCCCCCTATCTCACACCTGCACTTTCTCTAAAATAAATAAATCTTTTTTAAAAAGTCATTAAAGGGCATTATTAATCAAACATCAATGTTTTTAAATCCTTTCTCTGTAATGGTTTTTATAATTTTAGTGAATAATCAGTTTCTTTTATTTTTACCTGAAGTCAGTAGTTTCATAGACCCTTCGGTCTATTCTATCTTCTCAATTTGAATCATCCAGGCTGAAAGCTGGAGCTCACCCTTGATTCCAGCCTCACTTTTCCCTCCATATCTACTCAAACTTGAAACCTAATTCCACCTCGTTAATGTGTCCCTTCTCCTCATTCCCATAGTCTTAGCTCAATCATATTTCACCCGGATGGAGGCAGAGTCTTTTTTCAATCTCCTTTTCCCCAGGTTATCCCCATACCATACAAGAGGGGGAGAACTTAAGAGGAGAATGAAGGAGAGTAATTAGTTCTGACTAGAGGTGATTTATATAAGAGAATCCAGAATAATCACTGGCACAAATAGAATCCCAAAACCTGTTTGAGGATTTGGGCTTTTTTTTGTTGTTTGTTTCGGTGTGGAGTAGGGGTCAGGAAGTTGGTCTGGACAAGGTGAAAATTAAGCAGGCCTTGAAAGAGAAAATCCCTATGCCTAAGAAATTTATTTTAATATATTCTGTGATAAAACAGGTGCCATTTGCCAAAGGCTGAATTTTGCTTCTTTGCAAACTGAAATATATAACCTACCTCACAAAACTGAACTGCCATGACCAATGCATTATATCACTTATGATAAGTATGTTGTATTTTTCTGTAGAACGAACCTGGTCTCATGCATAATAGTCATAAATCATGAAGCAAGGGTGTATTTCAAAAGAAAAGTGACATCTATAATTCAAAGGCAGTAGCTTCTCATTTAAGTGAGAAGTTAGGGGGAAAGTGTCCATGTGGGAGCTTGCCATTTGTCCACTCTCCCTTCCTGCTAAAACAGCAGTTCTTCATGTAGTTATTCGTGTCTTCTTCCTGAGTACAAGTGTTCTGTCTGTTCTTTAAATAGTCCTTCTGGTGTTCTGAGTAACCCTGAGAGCCACCAGTAGACACTGAAGCCAAGACTTCTTTCTGATCTTAACAAAGGAATTGAATTATTGGTCCTTTCTCCCTCATTCTCATTCGCCTTCCCACAAAAAACAAAACAAACAAAAAAAAAAACCACACCATATAAAATGCTTCTGTATTGACAGGGCTAAAAGAAGTATGTCAGATTCAATTTCCTTTCAATCCATAAGAGGAGAGTGAGAAAGTTTAAAAAGTAAAGTTGAAGCTATGAGTAGATAAAAGGGTGAGATAAGACAAAAATTTGTGGTGCTGTGCTGTGCTCTGGAGGGGTTCGGTGTTTCCAGAGCTGGTGAGCTGTTAGGCAGCCTTGAACCCTGGCTGGGTTTTCTCCTTCCTCATGGCTATCTCAACTGATGCATTTCTGTGCTCTCTGAGTTGTTAGAACATGAAGTTATCATCAGCCATAGAATTATACTAGTAGTAACAGTTAAAGTAATCATTAACACTTATTGAGTGCCCACTCTGTGCCAGGCACTGTAGTTATCTATGTCATTATATACCTAATGTAATTCTTAAAATAATCCTATGAAGCAAAGATAATTATTGTCTGCATTTTGCCCATGAGGAAACTGAGGCTGAGAAAGGATAAGTTCCTTGTCCGGGGCCATTGAACAATCAAGAAAAGAGCCAGAACCTGACTCCTTAGGATATGTATTCCCTGACCCACAGCTTACTTGAGTGAAGTGAATGGAGCTGCTGGATGTTAAACTTGACAGGACGTTGCTGCCACTCTTCCTGATGATTTGACTCTAACTGGAAAAATTTTCAACTGGGATTTTGAAACAACATGGCTGCCGTCGTTCTATTATCTTACACAAAAGCAGACAGGGTTGAGTGGAATGACACCTAGGCTGGTGGCCTGGGACTGAGTAGAAGTAGAAGTAGGTTCTATGAGTAGGGTTAAATTGGAGTTCCTAGGTACTTCACTAAATATTGTGCTAAAGGAAGTGTGACATTGGGCAGATTTGAAGATGGTTTTGAGAATGAAAATTGGCTAATGAGTTAGCATAGTAGAAGGCAGATACCGTCCATAGTCCAGGCACCAAGCTTGAGCGAAGAAACAGAAGCATTTGTATTTTTGAATAACAGAGGTAGTTTTCACTTTAGAACAGCAGTTCTCCTTTTTGGCCTCACCTTGCAATCACATTTATAGCTCACCCTCTTGGAGAGCTATTAAAAAAGGCAGATGCCCAGGGCCTGCATAGGCTGAAACCAGCTTTATACTGACTTGCAGGCTGAATGTTAGCAAATCTCAACTCCATGTCCAGAGGTATCACGTTTGTTGCTTGAATTTATGGAAGTATTTACACCACGGAAACTGGCAAATGCTACAAATCAGGGACTTTTCTTGGGAGAGCCAGTTGCTAACATTTACCAGTATACTACTTCCTGGGTCTACCCTCAAAGATTTAATTGGCATCATTTCGAGCATGTTAGAAATGCAGAATCTCACCACACCCCATGACCCCTGGGCTATTAAATCTGCACTTTAATAATATGGGCACAATAAAATCTGTGAAGCACAGGTCTAAAACATTGGTAACAGGCAGTTGCTTATAGTCGCCTGACCTAATCATATAAAAATGAAAAGACAGAAGCAGAGAGTAGCAATGAAAGGCGAAGGGCACATTGGGGAGCATGAAAAAGGCATAGCCAACCTACAGAACAGAGGTAGCTGGGAACCATCTGCAAGGCTAGGCTGACATCTCAGGTCTTATTTCTCTGTTCTTATTACCTACAAATATCCTACTTGTGTCTTTTTCCAATATTGTGTGTCAATCATCTTTGATATTCCTTTAAAGAACTATGAAAAGATGCAAAAGAGAAACGTAGCTTAATTAATTAATACTATAGTTCACAGCACTGCCTTTTTAAAGCATTCCTACTAAGCTCATAAAACCTGACAAGATGGAAGTCTCAGGAAACAAAGCATCAAGGATAAGGCTAGGTGTACCCAGGATGAATAATGACTTCACATTGTCTCTACATAGGTTCTAGAATTGAAACGTTTTTACCAGGAATCCCTTCACACTCCAACAATATTTCTTATTTGGTTTCAGATAGTTGGGCTCTGCTACTGTTGAGCTAAGGAAAGCCTAACATGAGAGAAGATCTCTCTGTAACTTTCTGGGTCTAGCTCATAAGCAGTTTAGTGAAAAGGCTTAGAAATGTTCCAACCTACATCCAATGAAATATTGAACACTCAGTGTTGAAAAGAATTATGGAATCATTAAGTCTGGGAGAATCTTTAGAAATCCAACCTGAATCATCATTGAACCCCAAAAAGATCTGTTTCCCTCAAGGAGCATGCAAATAATTTCCTGATTCTTTTGTCATCTTCCACCGAAGATGGAGAAAGAATGTCATTTATTCACACAATAGACATTTACTAGGTACTTGCTCTATGCAAGGCACTGAACTAAATACCTAGGATACAAAGATGAATGAAATAGGCCTCACTTTTAATGATTCATGGATTTATTGATTCATGGATGATCCAACAGATACATTGCTGCAGCCATCCACTCCCTGAACTACGTTAGTGTACCTACCAAAACTTTCAAAACAGAAATCAGAAATCTGAAACTATTTCTCACTGGGAAAAGACTATGGTTGGCTCAGAATTCTAAAGAACTGTATCATTTTAGCAGAAGAGAAAAATTATTTTTTAAATAGTGAAACGAATAAATGCAGATATGACAACTCTGGGATTATTTCATCAGAAACATTTTAATTGGTTGGCCAAGTGTGGCAGCATTGACCTCTTAATCTGCATGTTGGCATTTTCTGGTTGAAAAATATAATTCCGCTTGCCTGACTTTTTTGTCCTTAGACAAATTCTTAGCATGAGACAGCTTGTAGGACCAGAGGTGAGAGATGGATAGGAATCCATTCTATGCACAGCCTGTTCTGCCAGACAGGATTAGAAGCTAAAGGGAAAACCAACCAGCAAACAGACAGGTTCTCATTTCCAAAGTAAAAAAAAATAAATAACATTCCAGTTTGTCACTATAGTCTTTTCAGAGGAGAATTCAGAATTTCAGCAGCTTCATACATGAACACATTGAACACACTGCACTGATTTGTGCCATCAGCTATTTGACCTGAGAACATGACCTTAAAAAGTACCCATCCTCTAAGACTTTTCTATTTGTTTGTTTATGCTCTATAAAGCATCTTTTCTCCCTCTAGTGACCCCAGCTGTGACTTGGGCCACTTAAGGAGAAGTCTGAGATCCCTTTGTTAAACACTGGAAAGTCAGCATTCCTGCATAGACACAAAGGAGTGCGCCAGCTACCCCCTCCTCTTATTTGCACAGTTCATTCAACAACACAACACACTTTTTCCATATGTAACCTCAGATGAGACTGCGGATTCCTAAACTGTTTACAACATAATGTGAAATGGCCTGCAAGCCAGTCCAAAAGTATGTCGCCTGGATCATGTCAAATCATATCCTTTCCCCGCCGTGGAGCAGAGGCCCTCATTTGGCCTGAAGTTTGCTTGGCAGGCAGAGTGGACTTGTTGCTCCAGCTGTGTCTGATAAGCAGATGACAAGATAAAACATTATCTTCATTTGAGTCCTTCACTAACTAGCACAGTGTAGCAAATCAAAGGCCTCAATGGACTGGGCCCTGTATCTGTGCAATCTTGATTCAAGGCAATAAGTGCGAATATTACTCATTTTTTAGTAAATCTGTGAAGCAAACTTCTAATTCATCTTGCTTATAATTCATGAGTTATAAACATGCTGAATAAAATATCATGAAGTCCTTTAAGCTATCTTCTCAAAATTGGGAATACAGCTGTGTTTTGTTTTGCTCTAGAGGTATATATAGAAATAGTCAGAAATGAAATTAATTCATTGATAGTGAATTATTATTACCAAATAATTACTAATTTTTGCTAAGCTTTACATTCTGTAAGGCGTGTTTGCATCCATTACTTCTCATAATTTTCACAAGCCTGTCAAGCCTGTCTCAATATGATATAGGTCGTGGACTGGCTTGAACCCTGCTACAGAACTTACCAGATGAGTTACCTGAGGCAAGATACCTAACTTGGCCAAAGGCTCAGTTTCCTCATTGTGAAATGTGGGTTAATAAAATTTAAGTCATAGGAATCTGGGAGGATTAAATTAGATAATCTTTGCTAAATTGTCTTATAAGTATTACATGAGATAATTAGGCAAAGCTGTTAGCACAGTGCCTGTCATATGGCATACGCTCGTTAAATGGTAATTCTTACTATTATTAGACTGGACAGGATAGATGACTACATTCAGAGATGGTGAGTGATTGCTCGAGGACACATAATCTGTTATTCCAAACACAGAGGACCAGAACCCAGGCCTTTTGTTTCTGACTCCTGTATACTTCTGTACACATGGAGTTTTTCTTCATGCAAATGGTACTGTCCTAGATGCAGCAAGGGATGAAAATAAATGTTAAAAACACAGGCCAGACTTCTGCTTCAAGGCAAGATGAAGACATAGGAACTAGACTTACTCTCCTGCTCAAACAGACAGAATATAAAAAATAACAGTTTTCAAGACACTAGGCATCAGGCAATGAAGTATAGTGGTCTTTGAAAGATGGAAGAAAATAAGGTGTGAACCCTATAATTACCCCAGCTTTATACTTTGAGAGAATTTCCTGGGTGCGGTGTAGGAAGTGGAAACCGGGGAGGCCCCCAAAGGACATCCTGAGGTAAGGAGATGTAGCTAAAAACCTGGGGAGAGGAAAGCAGTAAGTTGGTAGGACAGAGTACTAGAGAGGACATAGCTACATGGAGAGAAAACTCTGGAAATCTACAGAGGGATCTCCTTGAGCATTCAGCTGAATGTGTGTGATGATCAGTGCTTGTGTGTAAAGAAATCAATAACAGAAAGATATCTGGAAGATCCCCAAATATTTGGAAACTAAATAACACACTTCAAAATAACCTAGGGGTCAAAGAATAACAAAAAAGAAATTAAAAAAATATTTTGAACTGAATAAAACTGGAAACACAACATATCAAAATTTGTAGGATGCTGTTAAAGCAGTACTGAGGGGGAAATTTATAGTATTAAATGCCTATATTAGAAAAGAAGTAAAGTCTCAAATCAAAAATGACCTCAGCTTCTACCCAAGTAAACTAGAAAAAGAAGGGCAAATGAAGCCCAGGGTAATTGCAGAAGAAAGAAAATAATAAAGATCAATGAGGAAATCATTGAAATAGAAAGCAGCAAACACTAGAGAAAAATCACTTAAACCAAGCACTGGTTCTTTGAGAGTAATAAAATGTATATAAGCTGCTAGCTAGACTGATCAGGAAAAGAATAGAGGATACCAATTACCAACATCAAGGAGTACAGAAACGACATCATTACAGATTCCTCAGATACTAAAACTACAATAAGGGACTGTTATGACAATTTCATGCCAATAAATCTGCCAACTTAGATGACATGGATACATTTCTTCAAAGACAAACTACCGAAGCTTACTCAAGGAGCAATAGATAACTTCTTTGGCCCTATACTTATTAACTAAGTTGATTTTGTAGTTAAAAACCATTCCACACAATAAACTCCAAGCCCAGATAGCTTTGCTGGTAAATATTTATGGAAGAAATAACACCAATTGTGTATAAACTCTTCTGGAAAATTGAAAAGGAAGGAATACATGCCAACATGTTATATGAAGTCACACCCTGATACAAAAAGGAGACAAAGACATTATAAGAAAACTACACAAACAACAACAAAACTTAGCAAACTGAATCCAATAATATGTAAAGAGAATAACACATATGTCCCGGGAATATAAGGTTGGTTTAACATTAAAAATAAATAAATAAATGTAAGTAACAATATTAACAAACTAAAAACTAAAAATTATATGATAATCTCAGTAGTTGCAGAAAAAGCATTTTAGACAAAATCCAATATCAATTACTGGCCAAAACTATCAGAAACCTAGGAACAGAGGGAACTTCTTGACTGGATAAAGGACATCTACAAAAAAAAAAAAAAAAAAAAAAAAGCTTTAAGTAAAAATCTACTTAAATCTACATAAAACAGACAAGAGCAAGCGGTTTTGATGAGGCAAAGTTCAAAGTCCCATCCCCAGCCCTCCTTTCCTGTGGACAGGGCAATGTCATCTGTCTCCGAGGGTCCAGGGCCTTGATCTGAAAATCCCACTATTGGGCTGTGGGGACCCATGGAACCAGGTCATCACTAAATAGTTATTGACACACTACTCTGTGTGATGGTTGTGTCTTGAACACGGCCAGTAATGAGCCTCAGGGTAGCAGTGGTATATAATGCCTTAGTTCAAGACTAGAGTCTGGCCATATGCCTTGCATATAGTAGGTAGTCTATGTTATATAGCTTACAAGAAACAGCTATATAAAGTATAAGACTATAGAAGTGATGACTCGTGCCCCTCAATTTGAAGAGCATCTGTCAACACCAGGGATGCCTAAAGCCATTAAATAAACGTCATGCAGCTTTCCTGAGTTTTAATTTGACTTAAAGATTGGTGCAAAAGTATTTTTGCACCATACAATGCATATTTACCTGTATTTTAAAGAACAAAATGTGAGACTTAAAAGAAAATTTAGGCTTGCAGCAGGTAGGCTCAAGCTAACGGGATAGGTACTCATTTTCCTCTGTTATCAGGGGTTCCAAAGTGAAGAGGCTTGAGAAGCACTAAATGAATCTAAATGCATCATCATGTTGCAGACAAGGACCCAGATGGTTTATAAGGTTTATTTGAGGTCAGAGTTAGATAGTGGGTAACTCTTTATGAGGTATCCTAAAGACCTACTCCTTCAGAAGTATCTGGAAAAAATGTGATCTGTTCAAGGAGTAAAAAATTAAATTAAGAACTTTCCATATGGGGCGCCTGGGTGGCTCAGTCATTAAGCGTCTGCCTTCAGCTCAGGTCATGATCCCAGGGTCCTGGGATCGAGCTCCGCATCGGGCTCCCTGCTGAGTGGTGAGTCTGCTTCTCCCTCTCCCTCTCCCCCTGCCTGTGTTCCCTCTCTCGCTGTGTCTCTCTCTGTCAAATAAATAAATAAAAATTAAAAAAAAAAAAAAGAACTTTCCATAGACCAGCTGACCAAATGAAGGGGGTGGGGGGCACCAACACAGCTAGGGTTAATGTACTTATATTTTCAAATTAATTAGGAGGACCATATATGTACTTGTAAAATCCTATAATCAAGACCATATAAAATAAGTTCTAGGTAAGACCTAAATACCCTGAATACAGCAGGCAGATGGTGGAGAGAGACAGCACTTTCATCATTAGGATGGAAACTTGCAGTTCGGTAGTCTCCCAATGAAAAGAAGGGGAGAAACTTACATTTTCCTTCCTTAAAACAAGCATAGCTGACTTGAAACTTCCCAAATCCTACAAAGCACATTTTCCCTATGAACTTAAGCTGGAGGTTGCCAAGGCGAAGGCTGGATTACAGGACCTACCAGGTCCCTTTCAATTTCTAAAGGTATATGGTTCTACGATGACACAGACCTGCCCATCTCTGTCTGCTCTGTGATGAAAATTTATAACATGCATTTGCTTAGTGCTTGCTTTGTGAAAGGGGTAGAATTTGTTATTCACTTGTTTAATTTCAAATGAGACCTCCATTACTAGTTTAAAGCAATAAACTCTGGGAGGCAATATACCTGTCTCACACACCTGCATGTGGATGTAAACAGTGACCCAACACACAATAGCCCATGGAGGAATGAGCAGAGGGACAGTCTCTTGGCAGACAGGACATGACATATTTGCAATACTGCAACAGAAACTAGAAGAAAATGGCTTTTGGAATCCCACACCAGAAAGTAAACTATTTTCAGTGGAAGAGAGCTGTTGGCCCTATAGTTGAATCTTTTACCACCACCAAACAAATCCTTTGTCAACCCAGACATATTTTAAAGGGGCAAAGACACTTTCAATTGTCAGCATTCCCTTGAGGGCTTCCACTGAGCATCTCATTTGGTGTTCTGTCATGCAGATGCTCACTTGGTTAGCACTCAAGAAAGAAGCAGACAGATTCATTACAGGCCAGGCAGACACACAAATTCCTCTTCGGAAAATTCACCACAAATTTCTCTTAAGTGTTCGCCTTTTATGATTGTGATCATGAACATTTCAGTTCAGACTATAGCCATGCCTCTTTCATTCTGAAAGCTACCGAGGGGCTCCATCACATGCCAGGCTTCTGCAGTAAAGCACTGGGCAGGGCAGGGTTGAAGAGCAGCAGGGAGGTAGCATCCTGGTGCCTGATGCCCCCTTCCTACACTATATTCCAGTCTTCCTGGCATTACCCCCTTTACCATGAGTTGTCATTAATTCCTTCCAGCTTCTACTCCCAGCAAGTCCTACTTCCCTGATTATATTCTGGGACTCATTTGCTGGGCCAGTGCCTAGTGTGGTTACACTGTGTAGCTACTATTGAAACCTAATATTGCACAGTAGAATACTGGATGTTGAATTGGCTTTCTATTCTATGGGCTCATTAGGTGAAGAAGATAACTGCCTCTCCACTAAAATCTTGTTTTCTGTTAGAGCCAGAAGGGTTTCTCTGATTTGCTCCTAAACCCTGAAGGGAAAAAACAAGGACTGTTGAGCCCACTGACATTCCCAAAACCCAGCACATTGTCCCTCCAGAGTCAGCAGAACTCTGCTTTACAGCTTCGTAAAACTCTCTCTGGATGTAGTCATATTGTGTATGGCCTCAGTAAGGAGTTCCACGCTACATTGTGGGCTGCTAGGGTGATGGGAGTAACCACTGATAGTTAGGGGAGAGAGGTGGGATCATCCAGATCATAAGGATGTTCACCGCCTATCTAATTCAGTCTGGTAATGATATTGCAGAGCTCTCTAGGCTGAGGTGGGGCTCATCTTCACACGAGGCTTGAAGGATATTAAGCATTGTGCCCAGGTTGAAACCTGAAGCTTGAGCCAACTCCTAGGGGAGGGGGCTGGAAGGAGTGAGGTAGGTAGGAAAACACGGAATGTTAAGCAGGGAGCTGAGTAGAAACCCATGTGGACCATGGAAGACCACTCAGCAGGCTCCCAGGCACCTGTGGACTCATACACTAATTCTAGAACCCTCCTTCAGGTCCAGAAATTGCTTCTTGTGACCTGCCATGCTTCGTTCACAGCATGCAGATCTTTCACGACCATCACAGGATAGTATGGGGGAAGGCAGGGCTTGACAATTATTTCTGCATCATTGATCAATTTGTAAAATACATCAAGATCATTAAGAAATTCTTCTTGAAACTAAAGAAGGGAGGAGAAAGTAGCCAAAGTGGTCATCAAGCACTTAACTGTCTTGACTAAAATTTTTTAGTTTACAAGAAGCCATTTTTCCAGGGGGCAGTCTAGATCTATTATTTTGAAACTTTCCTAAGTAGTGTTGGTTTGCTCCTTTCTTTGGTGTTTTCCTTGGAAAAACTTGACCAGTTGGAGAGCTTCCTAAAAAAACTATGCTCGTAACCTGCAGACATGTAATCACCCTATTTATCTTACCACATTTCTGGTACCAGTTGTCAAGTGCTTTGAAAAGTACCAGTCCCTTTCTACCTTCTCCAACCTTAAGCAGAAGCTCTTGATGGAAACTGACTTCATTAGCAGCTCTCAACAGACCCTCAAAACAGCAGAAAAAGAGCAAAACACTGGCTTCCTTCAGAAGTTTGTAAACAGAGGGACAAGAAGACTTTCATTTATTCTTTTTCTGTTTTGAGTGGATTTATGAGTTGCTAGAAACAGGAGCTGAAGATAAAAATCTTTTGTTTCACAGATTATATATCATGTTTACCTTTGCCAGATTATTTTTTTATACACTGCCTTGCTAAGGAAAGGACTTCCTCAAAACAGAATTGTAAGAAGAGACATGAATGGGCTATTTATGAAAAACAGGTTTTGGAGAGGTTATCTGAGGAATTGGATTGAGTATAGAGGTTAAATAACTTAAAAGCTTTGTACATGGCAGGAGAATGATTTGGAGGTTCAGAGACTTAAAAAGCCCTTTGGAGAAAGCCTGAGGCACCTTTATATCCTCCAACACCATATTCCAGGATTCTCTTTGGTTCAGTTGGTTCAAAGAAATCTTCTGAATGAATCTGAAGTACGATTTATAAGACTAAAGGGAATGGTGAGGGAAAGGAGAGACTTTGGAATATTGTGTTGGTTTCTGAGGGATTTAAGTATAAATGAATGAAATAGAAAACACAAAACCAAGAGATACAATCAATGAAACCAGCAGTTGGCTCTTTGAAAAGATCAATAAAATTTACAAACCTTTAGCTGGATTGACCAAGTAAAAGAAAGAGAAGACAGAAATTAATAAAATCAAGGATGAAAGAGAGGACATCACTACTAACTAGAGAAATTAAAAATAATCACATTAGACAATGTGATGAAGTAGACAATTTAGATGAAGTAGACAAACTCCTAAAAAGCCACAAATTACCAAACTGACTCAAGAAAAAATAGAAAATATGAATAGCCCTAGAACAAGAAAATAGATTAAATTAGCAATTAATAATCCCCTCACAAAGAAAATCCCTGGTCTCTGTGACTTCATTAGTGAATTGTATCAAATATTTAAAGAAAATATAATACCAATCATTCATAAACTCTCAGAAAATGGAGAGGAGAATACTTCCCAATTCATTCTAGGAGGCCAGTATTACTTTAATACCAAAGCCAGAAAGAGACAGCTGAAGAAATGAAAACAATATGTTCCACATGAACATAGATACCATATGTAACAAATGGAATTAGCAACACATGAAAAGGATTATACACCATAACCACATAGGATTGAGGTCAGCAATACAAGGTTGGTTTAACATATCAATTAATGTAATGTATCAGATTGATAGAATAAAGGAAAAAAAAAAAAACCATGAAGGCTTTAGCAGATGCAAAGAAAGTATTTGAAAAAATCCAATACACTTTTATAATAAAAACTCCCAACAAACTAAGACTATAAGGACATATCCACAACCTGATAAAGGACATCTGCAAAAAATTCACAGCTAACATCATACTTAATGTGAAAAGACTTTTAAAACACTTTCTCCTTAGGAAACCCAGGGGTCTCCTTTCACCACTTCTTCTCAACATCCTCTTCTCAACATTGCACTGGATGGTCTAGTGAGTGAAATAATGGAGGAAAAAAAAATGAAGATTCTATGTTGGAGAAAACATTGTACTGTCATTATTCGCAGAAAACATACCCTATATGTAGAAAATACCAAGGAATCCATTAAAACCTATTAGAATTAATAAATAGGTTAGCAAGCACATATAATGCAAGATCAATATATAAAAATTAGCTGTATTTCTATACTATCAACAATCTAAAATAAAATTAAGGGAACAATTACATTCACAACAGCATCAAAAAGAATAAAGTATGTGGAACTAAATTTAACAAAATGAATGATGGACTTGTATACTAAAAACTACTAAACACTGCTGAGAGAAATTAAAGAAAATGACCTTACATGTATGGTCATTTGATTTTCAGCAAAGGTGTCATGGTAATTCAGTGGGGAAAGGATAGCCCTTTCAACAAATAGTATAGGAAAAAAATTGGATGGTCACATGCAAAAACATGAACTTAGATCCTTACTTCACACCTTATACAAAAATTAACTCCAGATAGATCACAGAATAAAGTTATGAGCTAGTACTAAAAAATTTCTGGGAAAAATAATAGGAGAAAATCTTTGGGGCCTTGGATTAGACAGAGTTCTTAGATATGACACCAAAAGCATAATCCATTAAATCCATTAAAAAGTGATAAAATTGGGGAATTTTTAAATTTTCACTTCAAAATTTAAAACTTTTCATTTTCTTATTCATGTCTTTTTGAGTGTAAAAGATAAGCCACAAACTGGGAGAAAATATTTGCAAATCACACATCTGATAAAGGATGTGTATTCAGCATATATAAAGAATTCTTACAACTCAATAATACAAACAATGAAATGGGCAAAGAAATGGACAAAAGAATTAAAAAGCTATTTTACCAACAAAGATACATACACTACTCATAAATACATGAAAAGATGTTCTACACCATTACTCATTAGTGAAATGCAATTTAAAACCACAATGAGACACTACTACACACCTACTAGAATGACTATAATCAAAAAGACAAGACAATTCCAAGCATTGGTGAGGATGTAGAGAAACTAGAACCCTCTTACATAACTGGTGGGAACATAAAATGGTGCAGAAATTGGAAAACAGTTTGGCAGTTTATTAAAATGTTAAATATAAACTTAATATATAACCCAGAAATTCCACTTCTAAGAATCTACCCATGAGAAATGATACTGTATGTCCACACAAAGACATGTATATGAATGTATTCAGAAGCATTATTCATAACAGCCAAAAGCTAGAACAATCCAAACTGACTAAAAACAACCTAACAACTGGTGAATGGATGCACAAAATGTGATATATCCATCTAATAGAATTCTTTTCAGCAATAAAAAGGAATGAGGAACTGATAAATGCTACAACATGAACGAATCTCAAAAATATTATGCTAAATGAAAGAACCAGATGCAAATGACAACATATTTTAGGAGTGCATTTATATAAAATGTTCATCAAAGGCAAATATGCAGAGATAGGAAGCAGATCAGTGGTTAGATGTCTAGGCAGGGATCTACTTCCAACAGACAGAAGAGGGAATTTTTTTGTGGTGATGAAAATGTTCTAAAATGATCTGGGTTGCAGTGATGGTTGTACATCTCTATAGATTTACCAAAAAATCATTCACTTATATACTTTAACAGTGGGTGAATTTTATGGTAGGCAAATAATGTTTCAACACTGATTACAAAAAGAGTAAAGGATAAATTGTTTTATAGTCCCTAGCTATAATAAAACCGACATTTTCTGAACTTCTCCCTATTTATTGAGCACTAAATGTCAGGTATTGTTAAGAGTTTTATGAAGATTGTTTATATTTAATTAACATGATTACTCTCTAAGGTCAAAATTATTTTCCCATTTTATATATGAGGAAATAGCCACAGAGAAACAAAGATCCACGGCCATGGAGCTAGTAATCTGAAGAGCCCATTATTTGTCTGGTAGCAAGGCCCAGGCTCTTTTTTTTTTTTTTTTAAAGATTTTATTTATTTATTTGACAGAGAGAGACACAGCGAGAGAGAAAACACAAGCAGGGGGAGTGGGAGAGGGAGAAGCAGGCTTCCCGCTGAGCAGGGTGCCGATGCGGGACTCGATCCCAGGACCCTGGGATCATGGCCTGAGCTGAAGGCAGTTGCTTAACCAACTGAGCCACCCAGGCGCCCCAAAGCCCAGGCTCTTAATCACTGCACCTTAGTATCTGTCTGCAGACTTCTAAGCAAATTAATTTTGGCTCCATCTGATATGTGAAGTAGACTACCTAACTTCCCACAATTTCTTTCTTTAATATCTTTATAGACAAGTGAGTTTATTTTCCTCCTTCCTGCCTGGGTCATTCACTTTCCCATCAATTACTGTGCTTCAGTGGTTTTTAATCTTCAGCTGTGTTTTAGCGGTGTTTTAATCTTCACATGCATCAGGTAACTGCTACAGTGTTTGACACCTTGGATCAACAAAGCAGAGGACTCTAGGCTATGAAGGGAAATTCTGAGTGCTTGGAAAAGCAAGTCTTCCATAGCTTAAATTTTGCATTAACAGTAGGCCTTTTGATCCATTGAATCTGGCAACTCTTCAGAGAAATATAAAATTGATCACACATAGTGCATATTATAAAAACCCATCTGTCTCTAAATGGTTTCACACGAGACACAGTTTATTCCACAGGTTAACTTTCTAAATTAAGTCCTTCTCTAAAGTCAAAACACTAAGAAGAACCAGGTTTCATAAATGAATAGTGGATTTTTTCATTAATAACAAAAAAAAAAACCAGCACAAAGTTGAAAGGTCCACTGGGTGGATCTAAAATGTGGGAACAATTCATAATTGAGGGCCTAATGTTACGTTTTTTAAAAATCTCTTTGAGGTATCATCAGACAAACTTAAAAATTCCCCACCACGGGCAATTTCCAAGTGTAGATGCCAGTTTGACCACACATTTTAAGCATGTGTCTGGAGAATTTTATGTAGCTCCTTTTACAAACTTAAAGAGAAATATATTCTCTGTTACCAAAGAAAATTGGTCTATTGGGAGGATTTAGAAATGGAAAAAATGTAGAAAATAATCCACAAGTAAATACTGGGGCAGTTTCTATTTGTACCTATGCCTGCACTGGTTATAAGTTAGGCTCTTTTGAAGACTACACACATATGTTATGCATAAATGTATTTTGGAAGAAAGGTAAGAAGAAAGAAGCCATGACCAGAGGATGGCATAATAAGAAATCTAATCCATTTTACTGCATAATTGTTGCTAAAGCATATCGTCAGCTAAGACCCCCATGTGGTGACCCATGCCCCATAAAAGAGCATATTGATGGCCACTTAATGGAACAACAAACCAATAAATCAACATGTTTTTGCTGTAGCACAATTGCAGCCAGAGACTTTTATCTTCCATAGTCAGACAGAAAAGGTACTTGTTAAATTTTGCTTTATCTTTTATTAAATTTAAATTTTTAAATTTTGTTTTATCAGATAATTCTTTAATTATCAGATGATTTCCCATTTATCTCTGTTTTTCCATTTACCTCTCTGTTTTTACTTAAAACTCATTATAACCAACTTTTGAACCTACATATTTGTCTACATGTTTAAACCAATTTCTCTCTTTCAGAGAACGGGAAGTTCAAAATGAACAAGCTCAACTGTTGTTAGAAAATAAAAATGATCTCTGGGACTGTGGACCAGAGTAATAGGAGTTGGTCCATAACCAAGACCACAGGTTGGCAGTGGCTAACGCATTCAGCCTGCAGGCACAGGGCATGCCCCCGGCACCACAGCTCCTGGACTAGGGTGGACAAGGCTGAGACAGTGACAGGCTTATCTTGCTGGCATTGTCTGGGCCATCTGAAGGCAAGGATGGTGGGCACAGACCACAGGAGAATTATGTTAGTGCCCACAATGCAAGATCATTCTCCCCTACCTTGGACATGGCTCAGGGAAAGAGGAATGGAGGCAGGGTCTCAACTGTGTTCACTCCTCACCAGCACCCTAGAATCTGAGTATGCAGAGGGGCTAGTCCCGGGTCGCTCCTGTTAGTGTAGGAAGCCTGAAGTAATACTGTATACACTGCGGTATGTTTTCCTCACCGTGACCTCTGAAGTAGGTGTAACCGTTAATACCTACATTTACAGATGATGCTCCTGGTTGTAGAGAGGGCAATGGGTCTGCTATAAAGTGTTTAGTGTATTAATGAGGGAGCCGGGCTAGAACACAATGTTCTGACGCCCATTCTGATATTCCCTCCAGTGAAAAACACTAACTTTCTGAAATCAATAGTGTAAGAGAGGTTTGCTGTTTCTCCTTTTCAATGTAGTCATTGGAGAGAGACTGGACTCTAGTTAAGATAACAAGAAGGACCCTGTTGTACTAGCA
Organism: Mirounga angustirostris; assembly: GCF_029215605.1. Classification (NCBI taxonomy): domain Eukaryota; kingdom Metazoa; phylum Chordata; class Mammalia; order Carnivora; family Phocidae; genus Mirounga; species Mirounga angustirostris. The sequence continues at coordinate 118,782,058 of NW_026991712.1, read as the reverse complement.
GCCTATAAAACCCCACTCTGGACAGATGGTTTTAGCATTTCCCCTCATGTTCCTTCCCTGTTCTTTTTCTTGGTTGGTATCCTGCTGCATGTGTCCTAGGAGACCAAGGTAGAACTGCCAATTGCCATTCTGGCTAAGGGGCTCCACGGTTTCCACTCAGAGGTAGGGGTTATAATTCCACATTTGAAATTTGGTTTGGATTGAACTTTGGGCCACAATTCTCATATTCAAAAGGGGAAAAAAATCTTCTCCAAAAAGGCTTTTTTTTTTAAGTTTTCAAGTTTTAAGTAGATAGAGAAAAAAGGTGACAAGTCCAATTATTTTTGGTGATGATCAGCAGCATCTTTTTTTTCCAAAGATTATCATTTACATAGCACAGATTGACTACTGGAATGTCATCAGGAACTCCTATTCTGGAAGCTGCTGAAAATGTGATCTGGACAGAAGAAGAGTTCATGTTTCAGAGCAGCTGATGTACTTTTCCAAAATATCTTCTAAAGACCAATCTACCCACCATTGGTCTCCTTAGTGGGATTTTGTGTATGAAAGCCTTTGGGAACATAAATAGTGATAACTAGCAAAAAGAGATATTAAATATTATTGTTTGCATAATATTTTAAAGTTTGAGAAATGCTTCTCCTTTCTCAGCCACATTTAAACCCCGTAAGTGGCTTCTATTTTGTTACACATGAGAGGACTGGAAAGCACCTCACTCAGCTTCTCACCAAGCTCTTAAGGGAGGCAACTGACTCAGACCATGAGCCACATTCACGACATGTCAATGCTTCTCACAAATAATTTTTTTTTTTTAAGTAGGCTCCATGCCAGCGTGGAGGGCTTGAACAGGTTTGAACTCACGACCCTGAGATCAAGACCTAGGCTGAGATCAAGAGTCGGACGCTTAACCAACTGAGCCACCCAGGCGCCCCACAAATAATTCTTTAGAAAATAAAAAGCCCCCAATTAGTTCTGTGAATCTGCAGTGCCACGTGGAAATAAAGCTTTTGAATTTGCTCAGTGCCGCATTTGGTACCCCTCTCTGAGGTGAAATGCCACCATACCTGGGATGGGCTCTGTGACTGCCAAGCTTACTGTGCACTAGAATTCAAAGGGGTGAAAATACTGGATTTTACTTAAACACCTATCTCTCTGGCCTTTCAACATACCCCAGTCCGCTGTTGAGAATGAGAAATGAATCAGGAATTAGGAGCCAAAGGTGTCTGCCTCCTGCTTCTGAGGCCTGCTGTTGGGCAAATAGGGAGGGGAGCTAGCCTGACTCTACCCTATTTTCCCTGAATTAGAGGTAGTTACAGGCTCACTTTCCTGCATAGCCTTAGCACTTTTCTTCATGATTTTTTCATAGCATATTCCATGTCACGTTACGATTTTTTTGCTTATACTGCAATTCCCCGCTACGTTGTGGCCCTTTCTGAGGCTGGGACTGTTTGTCATCTAAATAGCACACCCCTGGGCACAGAGGACAGGCTTAACGAACACTCATTGAATGAATGAGTATGACACAAGGAGGTTTGCCATATGAAAGAACTCAGAGACCCATGGAACATTTGTGCTAAAGCATCTCCATGTGGCAGGGATCTAATTGCAGAGGTGCACTGGCTAGATGAATTGCCTAATCCATTTCTGGCCGGAAGAAAATGTTGTCCTAGAGTTAGAAAAATAATATTCCTGTTCATTTAAATTTTCTTTTTCATGTCACAGAGCATCTTTGTTTATAGATACGGTGCTACCTTTCCATAAACTAGAGGGCAGGCACATATCCCTGTTCCAATAGTGGGGATGTGCTAGATCAAACCATTCATACCCTCTCACCTTTCCCCTGCTAACCAGTTGCATATTTACAGGTTTATGAGCCTGGAGTTAAAGTGTAATCTGGGGTAAGCATGCAAGAAAAGACAAAGATGAAGGGAAATCTAGCTAAATCAGGGTCAAGGAAAGTGGAACACCTGAACAAAAAGGTTCTCACAATGTGATGACCAAAGAAGAGCTGGTCCTTGGTCTTTGGTTCTCCAGTATTGTGAGTAAACTGGTAGGTAAGTGTCTTCCTGACAAAACTTACACTCAGAGCTATTAAGAGGTGGAATGGGTCCGCTCTTCTGACTCTGGAGCCTTTCACTAGCACTTCTATAGCATATGCTGCTTCCAAAAACACATGATGAAACACATGTTTTCTTAATTAATCTTCATGGAGGAAGCAGAACATAGCTGTTAATAGTTGATTGTATAGGTTTTACAGTCAGACTGACCTTGGTTAGAATCCTGGCTTCATTACTTGCTATATGACCTTGGACAAAGTTTAACCTCTCTGAGCCCCAGTTAGCATCTGTAATGAACACATAATAAGACTCCCTTTTTCAAAGGTAATGTACGTACATTATTTGGCCAAGTGCCTGGTCTATAAAAAGTGCTTTAAAACGACAGTTGTAAATGATGTAAATATTATCCTTACCCGTTAGAAGACATTTTCTACTTGCCCACCCCTAGAGAGCTGTTCTGATAGGCAAGTCAAGGAAGACCTTCTGAATCAAATGCTTACTCTGCACTAGGTCTCAAGGATGTTGGCTTGGAATCCCGACAGTCTCTATTTAGTCACAGTTCCTGCCGACTTGAGTCAGCCTCCTGCCCGTGTCAAGACCTAGCCTGCAGTTTCTCCTCCATCACATGACTCTTTTCTCTAAACTTCTCTAGCTCATATTGCCTGGCCCTGGCCCCAGGGAAGACATGACACAGGCCACTGGAGCAAGATGTTTCATTAAGTTGGCCAGGAAGACAGCTTTTCTTAGAGAGACTTTTTTTGGAAAAGAAATTCCTCCTTTCAAGTAAAATAACCCTGACTGAAATCACTGGGCTATGCCAGCGACATCAGGGCATCGTTAAAAGAAAAGCCTTGACTAAGCAATGTTTATAATTTCAGAGTTGTTTGGAGTTTACAGTGTAATTTATGCCATGTGTTCTATCATTAACAGTTTTTAAGACCGATCTATTTTTTTTTTATTCAGCTGAGCACAAAACATCCACTTATGACACGGCATCTCCCATAATAAGGAAAACATACTCTTTCATTGAACTGGGAGGTTTCCCTTGTAAACCATTATTTGTTGGGTAGCATTTCCCTTCAACTATCTAGCTGGCTACAGACAATGAAAACAACTTAAAGAGCAAAGAGTTCAATTTCAAGGTCTACTTGCCCACAATTTGTATTGTGAGGTGTCTGCCATAGGGTAGTTCAGGTTTGCTGGTAGGAGCCTGCCTTGATTCGTGTTTAAGAACTGGGAACATCTCTGGGGCTGAGCAGAGCCTCAGAAATATCTTTCAAGAACGCCTTCAGGGGCAAGAAGGCAGTGTTGCTTTATGTGGAGTGAAAGGGAGGCCACAGCTGTGAGGAGTTGAGCTCTGACTCCTAGCACGTAGCTGCCAAAAGTACATTGTTGAGCATACCACAACACAGACCCCTGCAAGGGCTCAATTCCTTCTCAGAGGTCTGACCGTATGAAATATGGGCTGTGTAGAATAGTCCCTCAGGAACACTGAACTAGTGGAACATCTAGTACAGCTTTAAAAAAATCTACCAACAAAATTCTTTGAAAATAAGACACATGCACGCACACACACACACACACACACACACACACCAAACCTAACCTCTGCTTTGGTTTAGATCTCACAGGAGAGGAATAAGACTTGAAATGCTGCTTCTGCAACATCAGTAAAAACATGACTAAGTCTACACAGCAGAACTATAATGGAAGGAAGCTCTTTGTCCCTGACTTATTTCTGTTACTGCTTCCTATCCATGATGTAGCATGATCTTGGTAACTACCAATAACCCAAACAATTCATGTGCCGGCTTTCAGGCCTTCCCAGCTCACAGAAGAACTGAGGCATGAGTAACATGGCTTTGGGAACCCTATGACAAACACTAGGGTTGGGAATATATGAAACATGCAAGATAACAGACCTCCAAATCACACACCCATCCCCTGAGTCATGCTTAGTGCCTCCCTCCTTTATACCCACAACAAATTGGTTGCTGAATTTTATCTACCTCCTAGGAAATCCTTTAAGTCTGACCCCTCTTGCTGTCCTTGGAATCATCGCTGCCACGGTTCTTGCCAGAACTATTTAACAGCCTCCTCACTGAGCTCCCTGACTTCCCTTTTGTCCTCTTCCATTCTATTCTCCATACTGCCTCACAGTGATCCTCCTAAAGAACAAATCAGCTCTTGCCAATGAATCCCAATGTCCTGTCATTGACCACAGGATAGAGTTCAAACTCCTGCCAAGAGCCTCTGATGGCCTGAGGATCTATCTATCTGGGTTTTGTCACTGACTGGTGTTTGCCCTTAATCTCTCTGAGCCGCAGCCTCCTCACCCATAAATGAGGATAATAATAGTATTGCTCTCATGAGGTTGTCATAGGGGTTCAGTGAGATAAGGTAAGTAAAAAGTCTTACTGTTGGATACAGAAGAGGTGCTAAATGAAAGCTGTTACCAATGCACACAGCCCTCAGCCCATAGCCTTACACTGAATAACTTGCAGTTCCTGGAATAGGCTCAGTGACTTAGTGCCTGTTGTTTTTCATTAATTGATTGATTATTGATTCATCAGATATTTATTGAACACCTACACATGTCTGTGGCCTCAGGAGCAACAATTTATTGAGTGCCAAAGACATAGCAATGAACAAGACAGGGTAGGTACTAGCTCTCCTGAAGTTTACATTCCAGAAGTGAAGACTCAGATAATAAAATTAGAAAGATTGATAATACTAAACATTGGAGATGATGTGGAACATCTGGAATTCTCATACAATTGCTACTGGGAATGTAAATGGTGCAGCTACTTCGGAAAACAGTCTGGCAGTTTGTTATAAACAGGCATTCACTACGTGGCCCTGCAATTCCACTATTAGGTTACTAAAGAAAAGAAAGAGAAAGCAGGGTGCATCAGTGGTGCAGTCAGTTAAGCCTCCGACTCTTGATTTTGGCTCAGGTCCTGATCTCAGGATTGTGTCATCAAGCCCCACACAGGACTCCATGCTCAGTGTGGAGTCTGCTAAATTTTCTCTCTCCCTCTTCCTCTGCCCCTCCCCACTTCTCTAAAATAAATAAATCTTTAAAAAAGAAAGAAAGAAAAAACATATGCCCACACATATAATATTCATAGTAGTTTTATGCATAATATGCAAAATGGAAACAATCCAAATGTCTGTCAACAGACATTTGGTGAATGGATAGACTGTGGTATATCTCTACAATGGAATACTATTCAGCTACACAACGGGATGAATCAATCAACTGATACATGTGTCAACATGCATGAATCTTGAAAAAATTATGTTGAGCCAAAGAAAGTCAGCTACCAATAAATATATACTGTTTGATTCCATTTTTATATTCCAGAACAGGCAAAACTAATTAATAGGGACAGAAAGCAGACCAGTAGTTACCTAGGGTCAACTGTGCAAGGGAGGGAAGGAGGAGAATTGACTACAGAGAAGGAAATATTTGGAATGATGAAAATATTCTATATCTTGATTGGGGTGATGTGCATATTTGCACATTTAAAATGGGAACATTTTATTAGATTTAAAATTGAATTTTTTAAGACAAAAGATCAGTGAATGTTTATTATCTAAGAGAGATTCAATACGAAGAAATCCATCACCCATGTGAAGAGCTAAATCAGACAATTCAATCATTAAAGTTACAATCAAGAACTTAGACATTACATTTCAAGTGAGTATTTGGGGTATTTCAATTTTAATTGAATACAACACAGGTAGTTTGGAACATTCTATAGTATTCCTGAATTCTGAGGTCATTTAATGATTTCTTCTGTCATAAACATTGTGCTAAATCTTAGGGAAATAATGATAAAAGACAGTCTGTGGGTAAGAGAGATAAGAAAAAAGACAATTACAATATAGTTCTTTTTTTTTAAGATTTTTATTTATTTATTTGACAGAGAGAGACAGCGGGAGAGAGAACACAAGCAGGGTAAGCGGGAGAGGGAGAAGCAGGCTCCCCGCCGAGCAGGTAGCCCATTGCGGGGCTCGATCCCAGGACCCGGGGATCATGACCTGAGCTGAAGGCAGACACTTAACGACTGAGCCACCCAGGCGCCCCAACAATTACAACATAGTTCTAAGAAATGTTTTAATATAGTTGTATGCAATGTGCTATGGGGTTTAGGTGGAAGACTTTACATATCAGCTTGAGTTGTCAAATGGAGATATTGAATAAGAGTCTGGATGTAAAGATTTGGAGTTCTCCTATTGCCAAAGAAACAGATTTGTGAATTATCAGCATGTGTGTGGTAGTTGAAGTCATATAAATGGGTGGGACTGCTGAGAAAGAGAGAGTGCAGAATGAGGAGAGAGCTGAGGACAATTTTAAGGGTCAAGAGGAGAAGGAGGAACTTTCAGAGGAGTTTGAGAAGGAGTTATGTGCTGTCATGGAAACCAAGACAGAAAGAGTTTCAAGTTGGAGGGAGTATCTCCTGTGTCAACTGCGGCAAAGAGATCAAGGAAGATAAGGATTTGACAACTATTTAGATACAGCACAAGGGTGAGGAGTGGAGCAGGGCCAGACTGAGGAGTGGAAACAATGAATGCTAGAAGCTGTGAAAAGCAGACAGAAAAAGAATCTGAGAGGACCAATATGGGGGAAATTTTAATAAGTACTGGAGAGACTGAAGCCCAGAGAGGTGAATGGCTGATATTTCTGATAAACTTGATTGTGGAATCGAGGCAAGTGTGCAAATTTTACCTCTATCCTTGAGAATTCAGTTAGTAAAATTAATTCCAGTATGAAATGGAAAATCTTAGCTCGGCACCCAGTCTAGAGACCTTTTCTACAGCTGACCTTTTCTCCCATGATATAATGGCTACTATTATTGATCCCCTCCACGTGCCTGGCACCAGGCTTATGCCTTCTGTAGATTCAGTCTTTGTGGCTTGTCTGCTTCTGAGTACTATGGTAAGCACAAACTCCAGACACATTTTTAAGATTCTTTGAAGTGAATCAAAGAGGCTGAAATCAGAAGCCAAACACTCATTAGAATATGCTGTTCTTAGAAGGCACTTTGATATAAAGTATTTTCATGCAAAAATCCAGCGCCTTTCTGGTGCTGCCCATGAATGTGAGATTCCACACCAGGCCTGCACTTACCGGGGCCAAGCCAACAGCTGTGATGAATTGCCCCCTGCTAGCATGAAATTGCCATCATGTGTTGCCTTTTTCTTGAAGGTGGCCACAAGGCTGCTGCTGTTTCCCCATTGGTGGTACAACATACAACAACAGAGAGTGAGCGTCAATCTGGACAGTGAAACATGGCTCAGTCTGATTGCATTTTAGATCCTAAATAGAAGAATAAGTGTTCTACATGCTCTGCTATCAAGACCCTAATTCCAATATTTATCACCCCTGCCAGGCCTCAATTTCCAACTGTTAAATGAAAGGGCATTGAGTACCACCCCACGTTTGTATATGGGTATTTGTAAGCACCACCGTATATGCCATCGAAATTCTATTTATACTTCATAATCACATACATTGCTCAGTGTAATTTATATGTACAGATTGTTTACTTTGAAAAAAGAGAGCTAATAATTTTGACTAAATCATGCAGTTTAGAAAATTTTCCAATAGCATCAGTAATCCAATGTATTTTACTTTAGTCTAATGCCACCTACCTTAATTCACCTTTATTCTTTCAATGTGGTTCAGTTAAAAATAAAACAAAATTTTTATTGGAGATGATAACTTTGATGTATGGTCTTAATAATTCCATGAAAGAAAAACAAAACAAAACTCAATGGCAAATCATTAAACATTTAAGCCAAAAGATTATAGACAAAAAGGAAGAGAGGGAGGGAGGGGGAAGGAAAGGAAGGAAGGAAGGAAGGAAGGAAGGAAGGAAGGAAGGAAGGAAATAAAGTTGTATTCTTTTTTTTTTTAAAGATTTTATTTATTTATTTGAGAGAGAGAATGAGATAGAGAGAGAGAGCATGAGAGGGGGGAGGGTCAGAGGGAGAAGCAGACTCCCTGCTGAGCAGGGAGCCCGATGCGGGACTCGATCCCGGGACTCCAGGATCATGACCTAAGCCGAAGGCAGTCACCTAACCAACTGAGCCACCCAGGCGCCCAATAAAGTTGTATTCTATTTAAGGGACTGCATAGGCCATGTTAAGGGAGAGTCCTATTTTATCTAATGTGTATAAATGTAGAGTCATCCTAAGCAAAAAATTTCTGTTGTTTTAAGAGTCAACATCATTAAATAATGATGCTCAATAGAATAATTGTTAGAGAATGATTTTTATGAACTAGAGTTCTGAGAGAACACAGAAATTTTATTTTATAATAGAATATTTTTTAAGTGCTCATTTTAACCAAATAGCTACAGATAAACCTTTTATTTCTTTATATCCAAAGAATCTACAGTGGGATCTAGGCATCAGTTGGATAGAGGAAAAGTAGTGAATAAATTAGAAACAGATTTACAAAGAAACCCAAGAAAGAACAGTTGCTGCTCTGCTTCTTCAAATGACTTTCATAAAATAATTCAGGTTTCTAGTATGTCTGAGGTCTGAAGTAATCGTCAGATGTGCAGGACTCAGGAGCTAGTGAAAGTGAATCCAGCTCTAAGGAAAGAGGAGAGCCGCACCAGACCCTACTTATGGACTGACAAGACTTCAGTGAAATAAAAAACTTCCTAAAAGTCAGGCAATCTGACCACCAGTAGCAACATCCCTTGGCTAGATGGCTGTAAGTTTCTGAAAGAGACAGTCTTTGCCATATTTTCTTCCTTTTCAAGCCCTTAGATGGTTTGTATAAACACTAGGGTAACAGTATTGGAATGAACTTACACTGCAGTTCTGTGATATGCTGCTCTCTGATCTCGAAGACTTCTGAAGACCCTCTGTTCCTAGAAACAGAGTTCCTACCATTGTTTAATCAAATTTTCCTGAGAAGTGAAAAGGAAACAGTGAATGCCTATTACACTCTGGGCACTGGTATATGTATTATCTCATCTAAACCTCACAGCAACCTTGTGAAGTATCATCATCTCTTGCAGATGAGGAATCTCAGTGTGAGAGACATTAATTAACCTGACCAAAGCTACACAGCTCATTTAATTTAGTGGCAGAGTCTCAATTTAAGTAAAGTCTGGCTCCTTACAAAAAACTATGTGACCTCCCAAGATGAAACGTTCTTTATTTGATTTGGTACATATTTTTTATCATATACTTAGGCTACCATTAAAAAGAAGGTACACCTGAATGTGAATATTTATTAAATCTAGGAGAAGACATTGACCTTGACACATATCTCACGACCCTACCTTGCTCCTTGTAGCAATGCATCAAAAAAAACCTCTAGAACCTGCTGGCAATTCCTGGAGAGGGGTTCAAAGACTTTGCATTTCCCAGATATCTCCAAGGACTAATGAGGTTCAATTTATTCTCTGCAGATTCAGGTGAGAGCAAAAGAACAAGCCACAGGAAAGACTTGCCTTTGCTTAAAGCCTACGATAGTACCTACGGCTGTTATGGCTCAGTGCAAATACTAGGTACCAGTGGTCACTACCAAGTTTCCCAGGAGAGGCACAACTGCTCCCTAAATGCTAAATGTTATTAATAAGAAACACACCTAAAGGGAAAGGACAAGGAAAAGGCAAACATAAGTGATTATTAATAATATGCCAGGAAAATACATACCAAAAAAACCCATAGCTGTAATATTAATATTAGACTAAATAATAATTCAAGAAGAAAAGGGGTACTATGAAATGACAAAAGATATCATTCACAAAAAAGATATAGTGTTTTTGTGCCAAGCAACATTAGTGCCAAAGAAACTCTTGATTTCTTTGGTGCTAATGAGTCCAATTACAATATTGAAAATAAAGACAATTTTAGAAGCATATGATATACACATAGCAAAATGTATCTTACATCAAAGAATACATATTCTTCCAATTTTGATATTTGATTGTATATTTGGCTACAAATAACCTTAATAAATTTTAGAGGACAGAAATTTTTCCAGGCCTTATTTTCTGATTATAATCCAATAAAACTAGAAATCAACAATAAAAAAAGAAGAAAAAGATTAACTATTAGAAATTAAGAAACACTCTAAAAAAGATAGAAATTAAGAAACACACTAAATCCTAAACCAAAGTAAAAGCAAACTAGAAAGTAACAACATACCACTTCATATTAAAATATATGAGATATAACTAAGGCTAAATGTGATGAAAATTTACTCCTTCAATACCTTTATTACTAAAAATAAAAACTCAAATTAAGTGATTTAATATTAATATTAAATTTAATATTTCTAATTCTAAATATTAGAAAAATAATACCAAAATAAGTCAATAGAAAGCAGGAGATATAAATTAATAAAGATAAAAGATTAAAATAATGAAATAAAAACTAACAGAAAAAGTTAACTGAAAGACCCATTAGGTCTCATTAAAAGGAAGGGAAAACAAAAACAGCAATAAGAAAGATACCATAAATAATGAATAGATTAAAAGAACTATAAGAGAGTATTATGTGTGATTATAAAATAATCAGTCTGAAAAAACTATATGATTTTCTTAAAAAGTATAAAGTACCAAAATTGAGCCAAGAAAAGTTAAAAAAAAAAAAAACTACCTGAACAGACCAATAACTGTATACTAGATTGCAGAGATAATTAAAGAGCTACCATTAGGAAAAAAAAAAAAAAGATATGCCACAGAAGCATGTATTAAGACAAGATAGTTTTATAATTAGGTTCTATTTAATCCTTAAAAACAGGTCATACATATGGTTATTCATGCTATACCAAGCCACAGAAAAAGTTTGTAAACTCCCTGATTCATTTTCGGAAGCTAGCATAACTGTAATCTTAAAACCCGGTAAGTACAAACCATAGATATGGTTATTGAAAAATAAACTTAACCTATAAAAAGGATTAATGGGAACTATTTTTTTGCAACAAATATATAAGAATAATATCAAGATTCCTTCTAACTAATTGCTCCATGGTACTGAGACAAGTTAGGTGGGAGCACTCCACAGTGTCTGGGTAGGCTATACCTGGGTCCAGCCAAGAAACCATTAGCTGCATGAGTACTAGAGTATGTTTCTAAGCTGAAACGAAGAAGCCAAATCTTCTTCAGAAGATAGCAGTTATCACTAGGAAAGTTCAACTCATGTAAAGGCTTCCTGACCTATTAGTTTTATCTTAGCTAAAACTTATACAGAACTTCATTGTGTCAGGCATTGGGCTAAGCACTTTTGCATTATTTTCTCATTTAATTCCAATATCCCCATAAGGTAGGTACTATTATTATCCCCATTTTGAAAATGAAGAAACAGACTTTCCAGTATCATACAACAAGGAGGTAGCACAGCCAGGATTTGAATCCTGATGTGAATCCAATCTAGAACCATTCTGTGTATGCTCTCCCTAAACCCACCCTGCTGGTCTTCTCATCCCCACCATCTTTGTATATGTTACTCATTTTGCCCAGAACACTGAAACAAAATAATAATAGTAGTGGTAACCACAATAAAAGTTATTATTAAAACAATGGCTGCCATTTATTGAGTGATGAACATGTTCCCAGCACTGTGTTAAGCATGAGTATTATCTCATTAAATCCTCCTAACAACCCTATGAGGTAGCAATTAAGTCCATCATTCAACAAAACATGATGAGCTGCATGTTCCAAAGGCACAGTGGAAGGATTTGTGAGGGCAGTGGTTGGTGAAAGAGCAGTTCATGTCAGCATTTTCAAAGAGAATGTCCCGGTAAGCAGCAACATATTTTATCAGCTTAAAATATTTCCTAATGAGAGTAAAAAAAGAAAAACCTTTCTAAAGTTTACATTTTTACCTTTAGTTTTACTATCATTAAAAGGCCATTAATCAAGCTAAAAGAAGATGTTGAAAAGTCTTGATGGAGTACTATTGAAAATATTCCAGATCTAGTCAGGAAGTTATAGAGAATCAATTAATCATAAAGAAAACATCACTTAACAAAAGAGAGACATCCATCTTATCTAAACTCATCAGTTATACCCTCACGTAATTTTAGCATCTTCAGGTAAAGTTAGAAGTTACTAATACAAGAAAAGACAACACAGTATATCAACTACTCTCTATTCCAAATATGTAATTATTTATTTTCCATGGGTCTGATAAATTGCCACAAGGTAAGAAATCCCTAAATAAATACTACTTGATCCTAGACAGCATTACTACATCTTAATTGTATTAGTTTTGATAAATTTGGGGGAAAGGTACAGAGATTTTAATTCCACAGAGCAAATGGAAGAAATACAACACTTTAAAAATTGTCAACTTTACACGGCTTACTGATACTTAACTAGTTTGAATAAAGAAACTTATCCTTCCAACTAAACAAGAAACAAGAGCCTCTTTAAAAATCTGTCATTATAGAAAAGAGAATTTTAAAATATATTTTGGTATCAATAGGACAAATTTGGATATGGCTGTATATTAAATTTCTTGATTGTGATAATGTTACCACAGTTATTTAGGAGAATGTCTTTATTCTTAGGTGACACATACTAAAGTATTTTGGGGTGAAGTACCATAATGTCTACTACTTTCAAGTGGTTTAACAACAACAAAAGGATAGAATATAGCAAAATATTTAAGAGTGGTTACTCTGCATAAAGGGTGTATGGCTTCTATTGTACGAATTTTCAGCTTTTCTGAAGGATTATAATTTTTCTTTTTTTTTTTTAAAGATTTTATTTATTTGACAGAGAGAGACACAGCAAGAGAGGGAACACAAGTGAGGGAGAGGCCGCCGAGCAGGGAGCCTGATGTGGGACTCAATCCCAGGACCCCAGAATCATGACCTGAGCCAAAGGCAGACGCTTAACGACTGAGCCACCCAGGCACCCCTGAAGGATTACAGTTTTTCAAAATAAAAATTTGACTAAAGAAAATTAACTGCCTTTGTATCTTGTGTCTTAATAGCTAATATACAAGTCATTGAAATGCTTTCATTTTCCTATGCTCCCACATAATATTTATTTCTAACATTAATTAAGACCTACCAATGTACCAGGAAGAAACCACTATAAGTAGATATAATGACCCAACATGGAAAACTCAGACAAATGCTATTTCTTTTAAGCTGCAGTTCAAAAATAATTAGGAAACACCACAGAACCTTTGTCTATTAATGTGATTTGGAGGGATACTTGGAACATTTTTAGAGTAGCTGCTGTATGCTGATGACACATGGATTCTTGTTTTTCATATTTACTTTTCATCATCTTTATAGACAACAAAATCCCCAAGCCTGGAGAAGAGCAGTCTCCCTGTAAGCATGTGGGGCTCTCTCTCTTGACCCCTATTGACTGAAGTCTGGATGGCTGACGAGGGTTAAAGCTCCCAAATTCTTGTGTGAGGTAGGGTAGGGGAATTTCCCACCCATAGAAAAGGTTGGAAGCATCAAGAATTTTTAAAGCTTTCCAGGTGATTCTCAAATGGAGCCAGTGATTCCCATTTGAGAACCACTGGACTAGAGACTTGTTTCTTGGTGTGTCTGTGGACCAGCAGCATCCACTTCACTTGAAAGCTTGTTAGAAATTGAGACTCTTAGGCCCCACACCTGACCCACTGAATCAGAATCTGCTTTTTAACAAGATCCTGGGGGATTCGAATACACACCGAAGTCTGAGTACAACAATGAGTACAATGATCAGCAGGTAGAGGCTGATCCCATACTTTGATGATATTTGACATCCTTATCTATAGCCAGGCTATGACAGAAAACAGTTTTGTCCTCAAAGAACTCAGTCTTAAACATATAGATGTCCCATTCTTCCAACCAAATAAATCTTTATAATCAAGGATCCTTCCCAGTTTCTCCTTGTAACTGCAGAGTCTAGCACAGTGCTTCACAGATCATGAGTGTACTATAAATATCTCTTGATCATGCCAGTAGAAATCAGAATGCTTTGAAATTAGGAGCCATATTTGATCAAAGGACTATAGATCTCATGGTGTAAATATAATACACCAGTCCTTTGAAAGTTTAGGAAATATCAGAAAAGAGAATAGTACTATTGGCTTCCTGATAAGCTCTTTGCAATCTGTGGATTTTTAGCAAACTAAAATACAGTTCACTTTCCCCCCTACCACCACAGCTACCAAATGCTCAGTTATTTCTTTTAACCAAATACATTGAGAAGGCCTGTGGATGTTTACTATTTCATTCTTTTCTGTTATAGTATGAAAGTGTAAATTGAAACTGTACTTCAAAGAAAAAAAACAATTTTCTGAAGCTATTATCTAGAGAAAAGGCAATGAAAGGTGAAATAAATTATGTAATGTGTTTGATAGCAAGCTTTTTTTGTTTTGTTTTGTTTTGTTTTGTTTTCAGCACAGATGACTCATTAATTCAACTAATAGTGAAGAAATGCCACATGAGTAAAAGCTTTCCAAGAGTGGTTATGGACTTGATAATAAAAATTTTGTGCATTTTGCTGCTTTGGGTTTATTGTTGCTGTTGATGTACCAGTACAGAGCTCTGAAACCTTTCCCCCACAGCACATTTGATACATAGCCAACCAAATAAATTACTATTCCCAGCTTGACTCCTTCTGGCAAGTATAAGAATTTCACATGCCAACCCATGGCTGAGCCATAGTATGTATTTACTGAAAATATAAAGAATAGTTATCATTTAGTGAAGGCTTAATATATGTTAGGCACGGCGTTAAGTATTTTCATGCTTTGTTTTAATCAACTCTCAAACAGCCCTATGATACATATGTATCATCAATCCCATTTTCCAGAAGAGGAACTGAGGCTTAGAAAGCTTAATTTAGTTGCTTTAAACCAGCCAACAGAGACTAAGCTCTTCTCCTATATACTTCTCACAGTCAGAAAGATTTTTCCCAGCAACATCTTTTGACCAGAACTGGAATTCTACAAAACAGGCAGCCCAATCTTTGGGGCTTCTGTACTTTTTTAAATTCATCCTCACCTTGCCCAGGAAGAAAACGATATTGGCAGGATCATCTCAACCGAAGGTGGCAATACTTGGCATCAAGACTCCTTAAAATGCCCCGGATTTCCAGGAAGGAGCCAGCTTCTTACTTACAGGCTCTACCTCTTAACTCTCCATACCTCTTTGTCCTCTGAGAAGGGGATAGAGTGGAGGAAAAGTTGCAGAAATTAATTATTAGGATAAGTCTCTTAACCCACACCGTTCTATCCACAACAAAAACCCTGATTCCATGTATTGCTTTGGCATATTTAAATCATTGCATATTATCAGAAATAGTATATCTTGTCCAAGACTTAAAAATACTGTAATTTTGGGGGCACCTGGATGGCTCGGTAGGTTGAGCATTCAACTCTTGATTTCAGCTCAGGTCATGATCTTGGAGGGGTAGGATTGAGCCCTGCATCAGGTGCGGTGCAAGTCTGCTTGAGATTCTCTCTCTCCCTCTCCCTTTGCTCCTCCCCCCCACTCACACTCTCTCTCTCAAATAATAAATAAATAAATCTTTAAAAAAATACTGTAACTTATTAAATGTATAGGAGTTCAGGTCTTCCCTTTTTTTTTTTAAAATAGCAGAATCCCTTACATTCCAAAGTTAGTTATGAGGGTAAGAGGACCTTCCTATCAAATGGATAAGAAAAATGTTATTCATCGCAAATAGAAAACACCCATTGAAATACAATCATATTTTAATCATTAGAGAAATCTTGTGATCTCCATATCTGGATAGAGATCTCATGAGCCTTATATTTAATATACACATGGTAATAGAACACAGAAATGCCCTCTCATATCCACTTCAAGGAAGAAACCATCTGGCAGCATGCACCATAGTTTACTGAGCCACTCAATACGTCTAACTTTCATATATGCTCAGCTTTAGGCAACAATAGGTCTGCATATATCCATGTGAGTAGTGAACTTCAACAGATGTCTATTTTGAACTGAAAATACAGAGTAAATGAAATCAAACTAAATACCTGTGGAAATTTTTATTTCAAGCCAATCAATGTACATGTAGGAACAGATAAGCCCTGTTAAGATTAAAAAATTAATAAAACATTTATAACTAACTCATGTCCCTTTCAAATATAAAATTAATATAAGACTTACATTCATTTTTAGACTACAGTTACCCTCAATATACCAACATTGTAAGTGGTAAGCTCATTCTGAAATGAGTTGTGAGCAAATTGAGATTTCTTATCCTCTGAGAGGTGGCTGGTACGCAAATAAAGGATTTTGAATTTTTTTTCACCTAAAAATTGATAGCATTACCAGAAGGAATGTGTTTGTTTGAATGGAATGACAATAAACAACTATCTTGGATCAGCAAAAACTGAGCATGGTCCTTTTTCCACGTTTGTTAATTTTAGATATCATCCTGAGTTCAGCACGTTTGTGTGTCAAATGGATGTTTGCAAAATGTTGTCATCCACTGGGAGCTAGGAGAATTCAACCTTGGCCCAATGCTAAATACATATACATATACATATACATATATATATATATATATATATATACATACACACATACATGTATATATCAGAAGAATTCTTCAAGTAAAATAGCAATAAGAGGTCTGAAAGTCAACATTTGTTCTCCAAATGTCCATATTGTCCATATGTATTTACTCAAATCTTTATTATTCTTAAATTTTTGAAAGGAAAGTGATGATGTTCTGCCATGCCATAATATTACAAAGCCTAAATTAATAAAATAGATAGCATGCTTAAATGAAAGAATTTGGAGACATCATGATTAAGAACACAAGCTCTGTGGATAGACCCTAATAGTCACTTGAGCTTGCTGTCTGTGTCTCTGGTTACCTGATTAGTAAAGTGGGGTAATTATAATTATCTCATAGGATTATTAAGAGATTAAGTAAGATACCCTATGCCAAGTACTTAGTACATTGCCTGTCCCCATAGTAGTAAATGCAGTGTTATAAAAATATTCTTATCAGTAATTTTAATTATAGAAAATGAATGACTGAATACTGTCTCAGCTGTTTTTGTTACCTTCATGGGTAGTTCAAGGGGATTTCTGCAGACTAGCAGTCCAAAGGCTTTGAGACTCTTAGAAACTAGAAGACTTCTTGTCCCACTCTCCCCTCACCCCATGGATGATCTGAAGAGATATTTAAAAGGCTAGGATAGGACTCTGCAGGACTTCCAGTGTCTATTTGCAATTCTAACCCAGTGCTTGTGACCTAGTTTCTAAAATATGGGTGCACAGTACCTTTAATGTGGAACAGAGGGTTGTCCCCTAAAGGGCATTTTCTCAGAAACCTGGACATTCAAAGCCAAATCAGTATAGCCCAAGTGTGAGGCAACAGAAAAATTTCACCCAAGTTTTAGGCCTACTGGAATTATAATCTAGTTAGTTTTGAAAATCAGAATCAAGATTTCAAAGGCACACTAATTAGAGTCAAACTATCAAATTCACAAGATCAAAAAAAAATCTACTTATAATCTTTACACACCATTATATTTAAAAATTTGTTAAAAATTTTGCCTTGCTATCATATGATCCATTTGGCAACAGTCTTGTCAGTTCCAATGAAAACCCTATTCACTAGATTTAACATTTAAATATGGTTGCTTTGAATGTTTCTGTAGCTACAGCTGGTGCCAATATGTTGATAAAAAGTCATTCAGGAAAGCAAGTCCAAGAATATGGTTGCCACCGATATTCTCTCCAGGCAAGGTGTGTAGATCAAATGTCAAGCTACACTGCCAGGTCTGATGTATCATTAATAGATACTTGGACATTTAGCACTTGGCAGCATGGAACTGAATAAAGAAAATTAAGCACAATTTTAGAAGCTTACCATGTGCTCTATTCTACTGGTTTCTATTGCTGAGACCACAGGATAAGTGGTTCTGTGCTATCTCCTCCCTTCTACCTGGTGCCGAACAAAATTAAATAATGCTACTTTTCTATTTATTAATACTGTACAGCTTACAAAGCACTTTCACATGCAATGTTCATTCAACCCTCACATCCACATGAAATGGAGTTTAGGCAACTCTCAAGAAAAGCATTACTATTCATATTTTAAGAGCTAAGAAAGGTGAAGTGGCCTATGTAAAAATACAGAGATAAACATTAAACCTAGAACTTCCTCTTAAAGTGTCCCAGTGATTAGAGCACCAGCAAAAACTAAGACTGCTCTGGGATTCATCAAACATCTGGAAACCTACAGCTCACACCATGGTGACCAGACCAGGAGACAAGACTTGGCATGGAATGGGCTCCAGAAGCCCACTCTTCTAATTAAGACCAGTGGACTGTGGACTGGCTCTTGAGATCTGAAAGGAAGAGTGGATATACATTCTGGGGTGTAATGTTCAATTACAATGGTGTATTCTAATGGGTGGAACAGAGAGTACTTCTAATATCATCCAACAGAGTTAATAATTCTGATACTGTCAACTAAAAAAAAAAAAAAAATTCCAGCATCTGCCTTTGCTTATATGTGGCTAGATTTCAAATATTTCCAAACCATATGTGGATTTAACATGGATTTGATGATATTGTATAGCTGCTTTTTGATTTCTTGGTTGATTTTTTATTTTTTTGCATACTGGAAAGAGAATATGAAAGATCAAATGAAAAGAACTGTTGCCAGAAAAATGTTTAGTCCATCTTTCTTTTCAAAACATTGGATTCATGAGCTCAATCTTTTGTTGAATTTATAACTTCCTGATGTTTTTACTTAATTTTTCTTTGTGTGTGTATATATTAAGAAATATATATATATACACATACATATGTGTGTGTGTGTATATATATATATATACAGATATCTAAAAATTATTTTCATAACCCCATCCATAATGACTTAATACATAAAAGGAATGTACTTTTATATATAAAATGTCCAATCAATGTTGGAATCATTAGATTCCTGAACAATAGAAAAAGAATCCTGAGATCCAGTAGGAACAGGGTTGCATACAATCCAGAGTCCTGCTTTATTTCTGTAACATATCCCAAGGCAGCAGGGAGAATAGGAAATAAAAATTTGAAGTTATATTTGGTTGGATCAGGAAATCAGACTGCAAGATATTTTAAATGCTGCCAAAGCAACTGAGTTAACACAGAAGCCCTATGGGAGGAAGTAGAGTGAAGCCCAGCACAGAGAGAGTCCAGCAGTGGCAGATATCAGAAATTAAGAAACAAACAAACAAGCAAAAACACTTCCTATGCTCAGATACACATTCTGAATGGCAGAAGCTATATTCCTTGCTATATTCCATTTTTGAATGGGAAGGTAAAATAATGGAGTTGAGCCAAATATCAGAAGAAGCCCCACAGAAACTAGTTCATTCAGAGAAACAGAGGAGAACCAGGGATAGCTAAGAGGAAAAAAAAAGTTATATTTGTAGGAGGCTTAGTGTCATCTAAGAAGACAATAATCTTTCTTTTGTGAAAACCATCTAATGTGGAAGATCATCCTGACCTCTTCCCATGTAAGGAAACTTTTGGGAAGAGCTGATACAGGAAAATTTAATACATTCCACAAGGAATGTATCTTTGTATGGTACAAAACTTTGAATGTTTCTTTGAATAAATCACAATTCAATACATTCAATGAGGAAAATTAAATAAATTCAATAAATAGCACAGCATCAATACAAAGAGGCTATAAGAATGAGGACTAAAGCAGCAAACTTTATTAATAGATAAAAACACTCACCAGAGTAACACTGGCACAGAGCACATAAAGTTATTAATAACAAGGTTTGCCACAAAATAAAACTCACAAAGCAGAAATGCCAGATCTAAAGAAGAAAATGTTGAAGCAGAGGAGATGAAGCATAAGCTGTGAGAGCTGAGGAAAGAAGCAGAGATATAAAATAAAACTATAACAGAAATTAAAATAAGACTGAAAAAAGATTAAGGGCAACACATTATGGAAAACCTAAAAGAGTTATAGAAGATAAAATGAGAACAGCAAATACAGTAGAATAAAAATAAAGTACTAAAAGGGATTGCAGAAAAAACAAAACCTATACATGATAGGTATAGAAGATCCAACATATACATAACTGGAATCCCTAAGAAAAAAATCTTAACAGAAAAGAGCAACTGTTTAAAGACATAATTCAAGTAAACTCTATATAGGAAGGTCACAGAGTGTGCTAGGACGAATTTACCCAAAATAGTCAACATGGAGACCTAATCTAGTATATCTACTTGTCTTCAAAGATAAGAAAGAACCCAATGAGCAATCAGGCAAAAAGATCAAATATGTTATAAAGAAGGAAATAATCAGGGTGAACTTGGGTTTCTCCAGAGCAACATTTATCACCAAGAAAACATAACACAATCTAGAAAATACTCAAGGAAAGAAAGCAAGATCTGAGGATTTAACATCAAACCAAAGGAGAGTTTAAATTTACAGGCTACAGACAACAGATTACAATATGCAATGATTCAGGGACTATTGTTCCCATCCTTTCTTGACTAAACTTCTAGAGACAAATGACTGGCCATGGGCTTTAATACACTTAACTGTAGAACCAAGACTAAAACACATTTGGAGATTCGAATGACATAAGAGAACGTAAATATTTTATTCCCTAACAAGGTAGAAATTATACCATGAACAGAAATTGGAAGAAAAATAGAAAAGAAAGTGGGAAAGTAAGAACACAGATTCCCTCATGTGTAGTATCTGGAGTGGAAGTATAGCATTTAAAGATGACATGTCAAGTAGTACCTGTATAAACATTTAACAATACAAATGTAAGTTCTAAAGCTAAATGATGGAGAAAAAGTAGGGAAAAGAGGAAAAAGAGGAAAGATTTTTATTTCATCATTGCTCATATAAGGGACCTCATAAAGAACTAAGACTATTAAATGAAGCTATAATTGCAAAAGTCATAGAATAAAACTGTAAACCTTTCTTAATATCAATAGAATCACATAGAGAAAGAATAATGAAGGAAACAAAATACATACCTCAGGCTACTCTGCCTTTTCTCTCTCAGCCTGTACCTATGCTTCCCTACAATCAATAGACAGAAGACTCAGGCCTGATTTACAGACAGTTCTGCACAATATGCAGGCACCAACCAAAAGTGGACAGCTGAAGCACTACAGCCCCCTTGTGAGACAGTTCTGAAGAACAGTGGTGAAGAGCAATCCTCTTGGTAGGCAGAACTTTGAGAAGTGCACCTGGTTGTTCACTTGGTAAGAAGAAATGGCCAGATGTGTAATTATATACAAATTCATGGGCTGTGGCCAATGCTTTGGCTACTTGGTCAGGAACTTGGAAGGAACATGATTGGAAAATTAGTAACAAGGAAATCTGGGGAGGGAGTATGTGGATAAAACTCTCTGAATGGGCCAAAATCTCCATGAAGATAGTTGTATCCCATATGAATGCTCATCAAAGGGTGACCTCAGCAGAGGAAGATTTTAATAATTAAGTGGACAAGATGACTCATTCTATGGATGCCTGTTAGTCTCCTTCTCCATTCACCCCTGTTACTGTCCAATGAGCTCATGAACAAAGTGGCCACAAAGGCAAAGATGGAGGTTATGCATAAGCTCTACATCATGGACTTCCACTCGCCAAGGCCTACCTGGCCATGACCACTGCTGAGTACCCAATCTGCCAGCAGCAGAGACTAACACTGAGTACCCCAAATGACACCACTGCCTGGGGTGATCAGCTAACTATCTGGTGACAGGTTGATTACACTGTATGGCATCCATTATGGAAGGGACATTGATTTATGCTTACTAAAATAGACATTTACTCTTGATATGGATTTACCTTTCTTGTACACAATACTTCTGCCAAAACTATAATCCATAGGTTTACAGAATTACTTATCCACCAGCATGGAATTACACACAGAATTGCTTCTGACCAAGGAACTCATTTCACAGCAAAGGATGTGAGGCAATGGCCTCTGCTCATAGAATTCACTGGTCTTACCATGTTCCCCACCCTCCTAAAGCAGCTGACATGATAGAATGATAGAATGGCCTTTTAAAAATTCAGTTACAGCACCAGGTAGGTGGCAATACACATGGTAGAGCTGAAGCAAGTTTCTCCAGAAGGCTACAGATGCCCTGAATCAGCATCCAGTATATGGTGCTGTTTCTCCTGTATCTAGGATTGAAGGGGTAGGAATGGGAGTGGCACCACTCACTGTCAACCTTAGTGACCTACTAACAAAATCTTCCTATTTTCACAATCTTATGCTCTACTGGCCTACAGGTCTTAGTTCCAAAGAGAGGAATGCTTTCACCAGGAGACACAACAACAGTTTCTGGAAATTAAGACTGTCATTTAGCCACTGTGGACTCCTCATGCCTCTGAAACAAGAGGCAAAAAAGGGAGTCACTGTGCTAGCTGAGTGATTGATCCTGAATACTAAGGGAAAATTAGACTGCTACTCCACAATGGAGGGACGGATGAGTATGTCTGAAATACAAGAGATCCCTCAGGATGTTCATTATTATTACCATACCTTGTGATTAAGGTCAATGGAAAACTATAAGATAAAGATATGCCAATTCAGGCATAACTACTAATGACCCAGACCTTTCTGAAATGAAGGTTTGGGTCACTCCACCAGGTAAAGAACCATGACCAGCTAGGTGCTTCCAGGAGGCAAAGGGGATATAGAATAGTAGTAAAAGAAGGTAGTTAGAAATACAAGATCTGACCATGTGACCAATTACAGAAATGAGGACTGTAACTGTCATGAGTATTGCATGTTTGTGTGTGTCTATAGCAAATATCTTTGTTTTCTTTCCTATTTCCTTATCATGTAATATAAGATGTAATAACTTTGTATTATAGTATTTAAATATTGTTAATTTTACATCACAGTATTTAAGTTACAGGATATCAAGGAAAAGGGCAAATATCACTAAAAGAATTTGTTCCTCTTCTGGAGAATGGGTTAGTGCATTTTTGGTTGTATTCAGGTTAGTCATATCATGATAGAATTATGATGCTGAGGGCACCTGGGTGGCTCAGTTGGTTAAGCGACTGCCTTCAGCTCAGGTCATGATCCTAGAGTCCCAGGATCAAGTCCCGCATCGGGCTCCCTGCTCAGCAGGGAGTCTGCTTCGCCCTCTGACCCTCCCCCCTCTCATGTGCTCTCTCTCTCTCATTCTCTCTCTCAAATAAATAAATAAAATCTTTAAAAAAAAAAAGAATTATGATGCTGATATTATCTGTATTTGAAGATTAAGTATGGTTTAAGGAGATTCATATGGGTGTCAAATTGACAAAGGGTGAACTTGTGATAGTTGATCTTATGGGTCAACTGATTAGGCCATGGGGTATCCAGATACTTGGTTAAAGAATATTCTGAGTATGTTTGTTGGTATATTTCTGGAAGAGATTAACATTTGAATTGATAAACTGAGTAAAGCAGATTACCCTCCCTAGTGTGAGTGGGCTTCATCCAATCTGTTGAAGCCTGAATAGAACAAAAAGGATGAATAAGGGAGAATTAGCTCTCTCTGCCCGACTGTCTTCAAATTAGGACGTTGGTCTTTTCATGCCTTTGGACTCAGCCTCAGGCTGAAACTTATACTGTCAAGTCTCCTTGTTTTCAGGCCTTCAAACTTAGACTGGAACTTATACCATCAATTCTCTTATTCTCAGGCCTGCAGACTCAGACTGGAACCATACCATCAGCATTCCTGGGTCTCCAGCTTGCCAAATGCAGATCTTGGAACTTGTCAGCCTCCATAATCATATGAGCCAATTCCTCATTACAGATAAATAGATAGAGATAGGAATATAGATAGATTTAGATATAGATATAGAGATATAATCTCCATCCTATTGGTTCTCTTTTTTCTGGATAACCCTCGCTGGTTCAGATTGGAGAACTAAGAGTATTAAATAAAGCTATAATTATAAAAGTAACAGTGAGAACAAAACTGCAAAGTTTTCCTTTTTATTGTTCAGGTTTAGTTGACATACAATGTTATATTAGTTTCAAGTGTACAACATAGTACACAGTACTTACTATGATAAATGTAGTTACCATCTGCCCCCATACAAAATTATTACAATTTTATTAACTATATTCTTTGGGCTGTACTTTTCATCCTCATACCTTATTTATTTTATAACTGTAAGTTTGTATCTCTTAATCTCCTTTGCCTATTTCATCCATTCCCTGCTCCCCCCCCCCCCCCCCACCTCTCTGGCAACCACTAGTTTGTTCTCTGTATTTAGGAGTCTGGCAAACCTTTCTTAATATTAGTAGAATCACATGCAGACATTAAGACAAAGAAAACCAAAAACAGGCCTCATACTCAAAGGCCTGAAAACTATAAATTTAGGAAATATAAAATAATATAACTAAGTTCAAAAATATCTGCTACAGGGGCAGCTGGGTGGCTCAGGTGGTTAAGAGTCTGACTTTGGCTCAAGTCATGATCCTGGAGTCCCGAGATTGAGCCCAGCATCAGGCTCCCTGCTCAGTGGGGAGTCTGCTTCTCCCTCTCCTTCTACTCCTCCCCTACTAATGCTCTCTTTCTTGCACACGCACACTCTCTCAAATAAATAAAATCTTTTAAAAAAATAAAAAATAAAAAATATCTGCTACATTGACAAATGTAAGTAGGCTTCAGATTAGATTATTATACCCAATCTATACTGTCTTCAAAAGAAACACCTAAAATAAAATAATCCAGAATAGCTAATCACAGAAGAATAGCATACCAGGCAAATGAAAAAAAAAAAAAAGAAGAAGAAAAAGAAGAAAAAGAAGCAAAAGTTACAATGTATTATCAGAGAATTGCCAAGGGTAATCATATACTGGTAAACATATAACATTTATGACTGTGTATGCCCCAAGTAACTAAAGAATATATAATGAGAAATAAAAACCTACTAAAAATAAGAAACTTTAATATGCCTCTCCAGACTATGACAGATCAAGAAAGAAAAAAAATAAGTAAAGGTGTGATATAGATGATCTATATAACACAATTAATTAAATTGATCTGGTTATGAATATCACTCTGTATCCTGAAAAAAGAGATTGCACCTTCTGTTTAAGTGCCTATGAAATAGTCACAGAAATTGATGATGTACGAAGATCCAAAGAAAACCTCATTACCGAAACTAGAAATGGTATGGACAAAATTCTCTGATCACTATTATATGCTACAAATTAACAATAAAATCAGAAAACAAAAATTCAATATCTCTTGGAATTAAAAAAAATTCACTTAAACAACTCTTTTTTTTTTTTTAAAGATTTTATTTATTTGACAGAGAGAGACACAGCGAGAGAGGGAACACAAGCAGGGGGAGTGGGAGAGGGAGAAGCAGGCTTCCCGCCGAGCAGGGAGCCCGATGCGGGGCTCGATCCCAGGACCCTGGGATCATGACCTGAGCCAAAGGCAGACGCCCAACAACTGAACCACCCAGGTGCCCCCACTTAAACAACTCTTAAAGAGGAAAATTCAAAACTAAAATTGCAGAATATCTAAAAAAAAAAAAATAAGAAAATAATACATTGCTAAAGCAATGCTTAGAGAAAAATTGGAGCCTTAAATACATCTATTATAAACAGGAGAGACTGAAAATAAATTGGGCATTCAACTTAAGAAACTAAAAAAGAAACAAAACAAAGTGAAGGAAAGCCAAAGGAAGAAATCAATAAAGATTAAATTACAACTTAAGAAGTGGGAAAATACATGATATATTGATAAGTGTTGAAAGAAAAAAATCCTGCAATTAAGAATACTCTATCCAGCAAGGCTATCATTTAGAATAAAAGGAGAGATAAAGAGTTTCCAAGACAAACAAAAGTTAAAGAAATTATGACCACTAAATGAACTCTACGAGAAATATTAAAGAGGAATTTTTGAATGGAAAGGAAAGAGTATAAGTAAAAGTAAGAAAAATAGGAAGTACAAAAACAGTAATGCTCGGTAAAGGTATAAAAATCAGCCAAGGGATTCACAAAATAAAAAGATGTAAAATATGGGGCGCTGGGGTGGTGCAGTCAGTTAAGTGTCTGACTCTTGGTTTCATCACAGGTTGTGGTCTCAGGGTAGTAGGACTGAGCCCTAAGTCAGGCTCCAAGCTCAGTGGGGAGTCTGCTTGGGACTCTCTCTCCCTCTCCCTCTGTCCCTCCCCACTGCGTTCTTGTGTATCCAAACTTGTGCACATGTGTGCTCTCTCTCTCTCTCTCAAATAAATATAAATCTTTAAAAAAAAAAAAAAGATGTAAAATATGACACCATATACCTAAAATGTGGCAGGGAGAAGAGTAAAGAATGGGTTCAAACTTAAGCGGCCATCACTTACTATAAACCGTTATATGCATAAGATGTTATATATAAACCCATTGATAACCACAAATCAAAAACCAGCAATAGATATGCCAAAAAATAGAGGTAGAAATCCAAATATATCACTAAAGAAAGTCAGAAAACTGTGTGAGAAAAGAGCAAGATAAGAAAGGAACAGAGAAGAACTACAAAAGAACCATAAAACAAGTAACAAAATGGCAATAAGTACAACCTATCAATAATTACTTTGAACGTAAATGGACTAAATGCTCTAATCAAAAGACAGGGTGATAGAACAGATAAAAAAACGAGACCCATCTGTATGCTACCAAAAAGAGACTCATTTCAGACCTAAAGGTATGCAGATTGAAAGTGAATGGATGGAAAAGCATTTATCATGCAAATGGAGTTCAAAGAAAGCCAGAGTAGCAATACTTACATCAGACAAAATAGACTTTAAAACAAAAACTATACAAGAGACAAACAAGGATTCCATATAATCATAAAGAGAACAATCCAAAAAGAAGACATAACAATCATAAATATTAATGCATCCAACATGGAAGCCCCCAAATACATAAAGCAGCTAATAACAAACATAAAGAAATTAATCAGTAATAATGCAATAATAGTAGAGGATTTTAAGACCCCACTTACATCAATGGATAGATCATCCAAACAGAAAATCAATAAGGAAACAGTGGCTTTGAATGACACATTGGACAAGATGGATCTAACAGATATATTCATAACATTCCATCCTAAAACAGCAGAATTCACATTCTTCCCACATGTACATGGAACAGTCTCCAGAATAGATCACACATTAGGCCACAAACAAATCTCAACAAATTCAAAAAGACTGAAGACATACCATGTATCTTCTCTAACCACAATGCTATAAAACTAAAAATCAACCACAAGAAAAAAATCTGGAAAGAACACAAACACATGGAGGTTAAATAACATGCTACTAAACAATGAATGCGTCAAGTAAGAAATCAAAGAAGAAATTTTAAAAATGCATGGAGACAAATGAGAATGAAAACACAATGGTCTGAAATCTTTGGGATGTAGCAAAAGTTGTTCTAAGAGGGAAGTATATAGTAATACAGGCCTACGTCAAGAAGCAAAAAACATCTCAAGTAACCAATCTAACCTTACACCTAAGGGAGCTGGAAAAAGAACAAACTAAACCCAAAGCCAGTAGAAGGAATGAAATAATGAAGAGTAAAGCACAAATGAACAAAATAGAAGCTAAAAAAACAATAGAACAGATCAATGAAATCAGGAGCTGGTTCTTTGAAAAGATCAACAAGGTTGATAACCCTCTAGCCAGACTTGTAAAATAAAAAAGAAGGAGGGAGAGAGAACTCAAATAAATAAAATCAAAAATAAAAGAGGAGAAATAACAACCAACACTACAGAAATACAAAGAATTATAAGAGAATATTATGAAAAATTACATGCCAATAAATTGGACAACCTAAAAGAAATGGATAAATTCCTAGAAACATATAACCTCCCAAAACTGAATCAAGAAGAAATAGAAAATTTGAGCAGACCGATTACCAGCAATGAAATTGAATCAGTAATCAAAAACTCCCAACAAACAAACGTCCAGGACCAGATGGCTTCACAGGTGAATCCTACCAAACATTTAAAGAAGAGTTAATACCAATACTCTGGTTTCTCTTCAGATTGCATAAATCTTTCACTTTTTACTAAAGAAGAGTTAATACTTACTCTTCTTAAACTATTCCAAGAAAGAAGAAGAAAGAAAATTTCCAAATTTATTCTATGAGGCCAGGATTACTCTGATACCAAAACCAGAAAAAGAAACTACAAACAAAGAGAACTCCAATCCAGTATCTCTGATGAACACAGATGTAAAAATCCTCAACAAAATATTAGCAAAGCAAACCCAATAATACATTAAAAAAATCATTCACCACTATCAAGTGAGATTTATTCCTGGGCTGCAAGGGTGGTTCAATATTTGCAAATCAATCAACGTGATACATCACATCAATAAGAGAAAGGATAAAAACCTTAAGATTATTTTAATAGATGCAGAAAAAGCATCTGACAAAATACAGCATCCATTCATGATAAAAACCCTCAACAAAGTAGGTTTACAGGGAATATACCTCAACATAATAAAGGTCATATATGAAAAACCCACAGATAACATCATACTCAGTGAGGAAAAACTGAGAGCTTTTCCCCTAAGATCAAGAACAAGACAAGGATATCCACTCTCACCACTTTTATTCAGCACAGTACTGGAAGTTCTAGCCCAGCACTCAGACAACAAAAGGAAAGAAATGGCATAAATGTTGGTAAGGAAGGAGTAAAACTTTCACTATTTGCAGATGACATGATAATATATATAGAAAACACTAAAGACTCCACCAAAAAACTACTAGAACTGATAAATGAATTCAGTAAGGTTGGAGGATACAAAATCAATATACAGAAATCAGTTGCATTCCTATACACTAATAATGAAGTAGCAGAAAGAGAAATTAAGAAAACAATCCAATTTACAATTGCACCAAAAATAATAAAATCCCTAGGAATAAACTTAACCAAGGAGAAGAAAGACCTGGACTCTGAAAACTATAAAACACTGATGAAAGAAATTGAAGACAACACAAACAAATTGAAAGATATTCCATACTCATGGAATAGAAGAACAAATATTGCTAAAATATCCATACTATCCAAAGCAATTTACAGATTTAATGCAATCCCTATCAAAATACCAACCTCATTTTTCATAGAACTAGAAAAAATAATCCTAAAATATGTATGAAACCACAAAAGACCCTGAAGAGCCAAAGCAATCTTGAAAAAGATGAACAAAACTGGAGGTATCATAATCCCAGATTTCAAGATATACTACAGAGCTGTAATAATCAAAACAGTATGGTACTGGCACAAAAACAGAACATAAAAGAAAAACAGATCAATAAAACAGAATAGAAATTCCAGAAATAAATCCATGATTATATGATTAATTAATCCTTGACAAAGGAGGTAAGAATATGCAATGTGAAAAAGACAGTCTCTTCAACAAATGGTGTTGGGAAAACTGGACAGCAACATGCAAAAGAATGAAACTGGACCACTTTCTTATAGCATACACAAAAATAACCTCAAACTGGGGCGCCTGGGTGGCTCAGTCGTTAAGCGTCTGCCTTCAGCTCAGGTCATGATCCCAGGGTCCTGGGATCGAGTCCCACATCGGGCTCCCTGCTTGGCAAGAAGCCTGCTTCTCCCTCTCCCATTCCCCCTGCTTGTGTTACTGCTCTCGCTATCTCTCTCTCTGTCAAATAAATAAATAAAATCTTTAAAAAATAAAAAATAAAAAATAAAATAACCTCAAACTGGATTAAGGACATAAATGTGGACTTGAAACCATAAAAATCCTAGAAGACAGGCAGTAATTTCTCTGATCTCAGCCGTAGCAACATCTTTCTAAATGTCTCCTGAGTCAAGGGAAACAAAAGCAAAATTAAACTATTAGGACTACATCAAAATGAAAAAGGAAAACAAAGAGGAAAAGGAAACAACCAAGAAAACTAAAAGATAACCTATTGAATGAGAGAAGATCTTTTCAAATAAAGGTTTAGTCCCCCAAATATATAAAGAACTTACAACTCAACAACAAAAAAAACAAATAATCCAATTAAAAATGGGCAGAAGACATGAGTAGACATCGCTCCAAAGAAGACATAGATGGCCAACAGACACATGAAAAAATGTTCAACATCACTAATCATCAGGGAGCTGCAAATCAAAACCACAATGAGATATCACCTCAGAATGGCTAAAATAAAACACAAGAAACAAGTGTTGGTGAGGATGTGGAGGAAAAGGAACCCTCAGGCACTGTTGGTGAGAATACAAACTGATATGGCCACTGTGGAAAACAGTATGGAGGTTTCTCAAAAAATTAAAAATAGAATTACCATATGATCTAGTAGTCCACTACTGGATTTATCCAAAGAACACAAAACACTAATGCAAAAAGATACACACACCCCTATGTTTACTGCAGCATTACTTACAACAGCCAAATTATGGAAGCAGCCCAAGTATCCATCAATAGATGAGTGGATAAAGAAGATATATATATCTACACAAACACACTGGAATATTACTCAGCCATAAAAAAGAATGAAACCTTGCCACTTGCAGTAACATGGACCTAGAGAGTATAATGCTAAGTGAAATAAGTCAGTCAGAGAAAGACAAATACCATATGATTTCACTCATATGTGGAATTTAAGAAACCAAAGAAAATGAACAAAGAAAAAGAGAAACAAACCAAAAACAGACTCAAACTATAGAGAACAAACTGATGATTACCAGAGGGGAGGTGGGTGGGGTGATGGGTGAAACAGGTGAAGGGGATTAAGAGTACACTTAATGTGATGAGCTCTGAATAATGTACAGAATTGCTGAATCACTATATTGTACACCTGAAACTAATATAACACTATATATTAACTATACTGGAATTAAAATTTTAAAAATAAAATAAAAATTTTTTTTAAAGAAGTCAGAAAACAAAAACTGAAATCTGGTGCTTTGAAAAAAGTCAACTAAGCAGATAAACTACTGGCTAATTCAGTCAAGAAAAGAAATGAAAAAATGTGCTAATAAAGTCATACTAAGGAAGAAATAACCACAAAAATGAAAAAAAAAAAAAAGACCAAAACTTAATAAACTGGACTATTTCCTCAGGAACAAAAATAGCAAAACTGACCCTACAAATGATATAAAATAAACAGCACATAAACAGCACAATTTCCATAGAAGAAATGGAGAAATTCATCAAAGAGCTACTGCTGCCCCTTCCCATTTTCCCTAGCCAAAACACCAGGTAGAAATAATTTCTCAGGGGAATTCTACAAGACTTTCAAAGAACAGATATGTCCAATGCTATTTAAAATGTTTTAGAGTATAGACAAAGAATTTCAGTTTCTTTTTTGAAGTAAGCAGGACATTGATGGTAAAATCTAATAAAGCACATAAAAAAGAAAACTATCTCTTATCTCATGTATCAATATTGAAGAAAATTCCTAAATAAGTCCAGCAGCACATTTAAAAATAATGCATCATTTCCAAGTAGAATTTATTACAGGTCTGCAAAGGAGGTTCAATATTAGAAAGTCTATTAATCTATAGATATGATCTCTCAATTAGTAGGCATAAGAAAAAGAATCATAGGGGCACCTGGGTGGCTCAGTCGGTTGAGCATCCAGCTCTTGGTTTCAGCTCAGGTCATGACCTTATGGGTCATAGGATCAAGCCCCCTGTCAGGCTCCCACTCAGTGGGGAGTCTCTTCCCCCCCACCAATCACACTCACTCTCTCAAATAAATAAATAAATCTTAAAAAAAAAAAAAAACAGAAAAAGAATCATAAATTATCTTCATATGTAATAAAAAGACATTTACCAAATTCAAGATCCATTCTTCATGAAATTCTTAAGAACATATTTATCAATGGATAATTTGTTAAATATTAGAATATTTTTATTCTAGCCCCCAATCAGTATTATGTTTAAGGGGGAAACACAAGAGCATACCCACTTAGGAACAAGGCAAGAATGGTCCTATCACCACTATTATTTAATATTATACCAGAAGTACTAGCCAATGCAATTATGCAAGAGAAAGAAATTAGAGATAGGAAAATTACAAAGGAGATAAAGTTATCACTATATACAGATCATACAATAACATACTTAGAAAACCCAAGGAAGTCAACTAAAACACTATTACAAACAAAAAATTCAGTAAATTAGAAGGTGCAAAATTAATATATAAAAAGTTTCATATACACAATCAATATTAATTAAAAATATAATGGAAGAAAAGACCCAATTTCTAGGGGAAAGGGCTAAAAGAAATATTCAAGGCCATGTAATCCAAAGAAAAAAATATTAAAACATTTTCTGAAAGACAAAAGGAAGTCTTAAACAAATGGAAAGGCATTTTGGATAGGAAGACTCAATATCATAAACATGTTGATCCTCCCTAAGTTAACTTGTAAATTCAATGTAATTCCAAAAAAATTAACAAGTTGTTGGGTTTTTTTTGAGAACTAGAGTTTAAAATTATTGCTCTTAAAATTTATATGGAAATATAAACACAAAGTCAGGAAATCTCACAAAAGGAGAGTACTAAAGGGGGGATTTTCTTTGTCAGATAAAGCGTCAGTAATTAATAAAGTATACTACTGACACACAAATTGTCAAACAGACAAATGCAATAAAATGCAGTCAGAAACAGACCTAAATACATTTGGAACTTTAGTATTAATAAATGTGATATCTCAAATCACTAACAAAAAGAAGCACCATCAGTGAATTATCTGGGAAAAACCAGGAAGGCATGTGGAGAAAAAATATGGCTTGATCTATACTTCACATTATAACCCAAGATAAATTCCAAATGGGCTAGAAATTTATACTATAGATACAAACACAAAAGAATGAAATGACATTTTAAAAGTACTCATTGAAGCACTAAAGCAATATATTGGCAATAATCTAAATGCTCACCAATAGGCGACTGGTTAAATGCATTAAAAATGTATCTTAAAATGGAATATGACTTTGTGTTAAAAAAAGATATTTTATATGAACATATTATATCAAAAGACCTCCAAGCTATAATAAGTGAAAAGAGTAAGAAGCAATAAAATATGCATAGTATGCTGTTAGCTGTACTTTAAAAAGAGAAGCAATATAATAATATATATTTGTATTGACTTGTATACAAATAAAAATTCTTATGAAGTATAGCTAAGAAACCAATAAAACTGGCCACCCATTAGGGGTCTACAAGAAACAGGTGGCTAAGGTCACGGATGTGAGGGAAAATTTTAGCTATATACATTTTTACATGTTCTGATGTTAAACCAGGTAAGTAGTTATACAAAAAGTTAAGTTAGCACATATTTTTAAATGACAAGAGTCCTAATCTAATTATAACCAAAAGGTGAAACAGCAAGGTCTATGAACAATCTGCCAACTAGCAGAGATAAATTTATTTTACCAATAAATGTATCCATAAATTTTTTGTAAATAAATAACACTTAAAATGTGGGGCACCTGGGTAGCTCAGTCAGTTAAGCATCTGCTTTCCACTCGGAGTCATGAGCCTGGGGTCCTCGGATCTAGCCCTGCATCAGGATCCCCGCTCAGCGGGGAGTCTGCTTCTACCCCTGCCCCTCACCCCGCTTGTGCTCTCTCTTGCTCTCTCTCAAGTAAATAAATAAAAAAATGTTTAAAAATTTTTTAAAAAGAAAAAAGAAAATGCCTTCCTGAACTTCACAGCCTAGGCCAAATGCCTGTGTTTTATATTTATACACACACATATATCCCCTATACTTCCTTAGGAATGAAGGGGGGGAAATGGGAGGGGGAGACGAACTATGAGAGACTATGGACTCCAAGAAACAAACTGAGGATTCTAGAGGGGAGGGGGTGGGGGGATGTGTTAGCCTGGTGATGGGTATTAAAGAGGGCACGTACTGAATGGAGCACTGGGTGTTATACGCAAACAATGAATCATGGAACACTACATCAAAAACTAATGATGTATGGGGATTAACATAACATAATAATAAAAAAAAATTATTATAATTAATGATCAACTCACAGGGGCTCCTGGGTGGCTCAGTCAGTTAAGTGTCTGCCTTCGGCTCAGGTCATGATCCCAGGTCCTGGGATCGAGCCCCGCATCACATCAGGCTCCCTGCTCAGCAGGGAGTCTGCTTCTCCCTCTCCCTCTGCTGCTCCCCCTGCTTGTGTGCTCTCTCTCTCTGAAATAAATATATTTTTAAAAAATAATCAAATCACAATAAATTGTTCAGTGTATGTCTTCCATCCTAGAATGTAAACATCACAAGGACAGCAACCAGGACTGTCTTGTTTATTTCTGTATCTTACAGTGTTGACACATAGCAGGTACTCTCTATGTTAAATGAAGGAGTTATGTTTTAAAATCTAAAGGTTTTATTTCCGTTTATTCAGAGAGTCAAAATAACTATTGATATCTCCCTATTTCATTGCTACTTAGACAGAGGGGCTGAGCAAGATGCTTTCTGACATTCTCTCTGTTATGCTGCTTCATGCAGGCATCCTTCCTTTGGGAGAAAGGGTTAGAGTGAAAGCCTACTTGCAGGGGACCGCTGAGGTTTCAAAAGCTTGATGAGCTCTAAAAAAAAAAAAAGAAAAAAAAACCGTTTTGGAATTTTCCCCACATCCATTCTATTCTTCTTTACTAAAAGAACTCTCCACATGCATCAAGTTTTGGCTGGGTTAATGGTCACTACAGTGAGAGATGACATTTTCCAGCTTCCCTTAATTCTTAGCGAGGCTTTGAGTCTTGGTTCTAGCTATTAGGTTTTAGCAACAATTTCTGCTTCATGTCCTTCAAAATGAAGTTGTTTTCTCTCTTTCCTTCCTATGGCCTGGAACATGGGTATAGTGCAATGCAGGTGAAGACAACTGGAACAAACACCTTGGAGCCAGAGAGAAAAGCCAATGAGCAGATGGCAGAGTCATCCCACCAACCAGGGTCCCTAAATGACTTTGTAGAGTCTTGAGCTATTATATGAGATGGAAAGAAGCTTCTAAAATATTTAAGCCACTGTACTTGGAGTCACTTTTTTAAAATGGCAATACTTACTGGTGGAGTTCTTAGTTGCAAGATCTATTTTGCAGAGAACAAAATCCACTCTACCTAGTTTAAGAAGAAAGGGATTTACTCTAGCTCTTTAGATAGCTTATGGAAATTTTTGGAAGGCTGGGGAAATAATCTTGGATTACACACTGTCGAGAGCAATGTTGCCAGAAAAAACATCCAACTCACAACAGATTTTTTCCAAAGGAAATCCCACTGGTGAGAGCACCCTAAACGGAGCACCCACCAATATCACCCCTTTCCCTGGGTTCCACACTGACTTACTGAGCTGTGAGAAATGAGCACAGGAGCTGCCCACAGAGCTCAGCTGGGTCCTGTGACTCTGGGCTCTGGCTGTAATGTATCAATCTACTTAGCTCGCTTTCCTTTCTGGCATTCACGGCTCCTGTAAAGAAGCTTTTGTTTCAGTCTGTTGGGGTGTTTGGTGCTTTCATTTGCTCTCTGCAATATCACTGAATGGCCCATTTCCTTCTGTAACCGTTGCTAAAAATGTGATCTGTCAAAATTTTTCATTTTAAGTTTAGCATAATAAAATGTTTAAACAGTGGATGTAATTTTCAGAGTCATCCCATCACAATTCTAAGCCTAATTCCAAAACCGTCCCTGAAAGGACACAATTTATGGACAAAGAATGAGTTTAAGTCATAAAGTTGGCAAGCAGTCAGAATAGATCAACTTTCAATTATTAACATTCTGAGCCATATGTGAATTGACTAGAAACCAGATCTTGGAGCGATAAACATCAAGACTTGTTCTTTCCTTTCTGTCACTTTAAACACCAAAAGCACTTTAGGAAACCAAAGAAACATGAACATTTGTAAAGGAAAAAGACTGGAGTAAACCCGTCTCTTTTACGTTTAATACCAGATACTCTTTCACATTCTTTCTAATGTTTTATTTAGTTCAAGTTCAATGCTTTCTATAATATTTACAACTTTCCTCAAAGGTACTTCATTGTGACTCAGCAAGGTATGCCACCTTCATATATTTTCACATAATTCAAAACCGTCTCTTCAGTATTTAAAACATTTTTTATCTTAGTTTTGCCAGAAATCCTCCTATAGTCTATGCTATTCTCACCTTCCTTATTGAACAGAAGATAATTGCTTCAGTTATCTTAATGAATACCCATCATTACTTAATGCTTCGAAGGGTAAAATTCTAACTACTTTTCAAAGTTCTTTTCTCTTTCTATAGTATTGACAATCACTTTTCACTGGGACTCCATCAAATGTGTGGAAGCCCCCTCCTCTTTTCAAATGTAACTTTTATAATTTATCAAAGTTAATTGAAGTTGTGTGTTAAGTAAAGCCCAGGGGCTCTGAATGAGGGTTTCTAAGTTCACCCAGGAAGTAAAGAATTTAATTACTTCAGTAAGCTATAGTGCTGCCGCCTTGTCAAAGTCATTCCAGCATACTTCTCAAAAATTTTCTGGGTGTGTATCTATATACCAGAGACTTGAGGATCTTAGAAATCTGACCTCCAAAAGACAGTGGTTTTACACACTTTTATTTTTATTTTTTTATTTTCTTAAAGATTTTTTTTTTAATTTATTTATTTGAGACAGAGAGAATGAGAGAGAGAGAGCACATGAGAGGGGGGAGGGTCAGAGGCACAAGCAGGCTCCCTGCCGAGCAGGGAGCCCAATGCGGGACTGGATCCAGGGACTCCAGGATCATGACCTGAGCCGAAGGCAGTCGCTTAACCAACTGAGCCACCCAGGCACCCGGTTTTACACACTTTTAGATGCAATCTTTTTAAAAACAGTTTTATTGAGGAATAATTGACATAAAATAAACTCCATATATTTAAAGTGTACACTTGTAAGCTTTGATATATGCACACATCCACTAAACAATCATCCCAATCAAGATAATGCATATGCCTATCTCTCCCCCAAAATTCCTCAATCCCCTGTGTAGTCCTAAAACCCGGAACCCTAGGAAGCCACTGATCTCCTTTATGCCACCACAGATTAGTTTGCAATTACTAGAAATTTAAAGAAATGTAATCATACAATATGTATTTTTTTGGCCTTTTCCTCCCATACTCTGCATTATTATTCTGAGATTCATCCATGCTGTAGTATATATCAATAATTCATTCCTCTTTATTGCTGAGTAGTAGCATACTATATAGCTAAAGCAGTCTGTTTATCTATCCATTTATAAACATTTAGGCTGTTTTCATTTTTGAGCTATTACTAATGTGAACTTTTATGTCCACGTGTTTGGTGTTATGGGCTAAGTTGGGTTCCCCCTAAAATGCATATGTTGAACTTCTAACACCCATTATCTCAGAATATAGCATCACATTTGGAGACAAGAGCTGTTATAGAGGTGATTAAGTTAAAATGAGGCCATTAGGGTGGGACCTAATCCAATGTGGCTCCTGTCCTTGTAAGAAGAGGAGATTAGGATACATGGAGAGACACCAGGGAAGGACATGCACAGAGAAAAGACCATATGAGGACACAGCAGGAAGGCAGCCACAGAGACCTCAGAGAAAACCAACCACGCTGGTACCTTAATCTTGGACTTCCAGCCTCCAAAGTTGTGAGAAAATAGATCTGTTATTTAAACTACCCAGTCTGTGGTATTTTGTTATGGCGGCCCTGACAAATTAATACATACGGACATGCACTTCTCTTTCTCTTGAGGAAATACTTAGGAGTGGAATGATGGGTCATATGGTAAGTATAAGTTTAATTATTTTTAAGTGAAAAGTAAAAGTCTTGGGGCGCCTGGGTGGCTCAGTCATTAAGCGTCTGCCTTCGGCTCAGGTCATGGTCCCGGGGTCCTGGGATCGAGCCCCGCATCGGGCTCCCTGCTCCGCGGGAAGCCTGCTTCTCCCTCTCCCACTCCCCCTGCTTGTGTTCCTCTCTCGCTGTGTCTCTCTCTGTCAAATAAATAAAATCTTTAAAAAAAAAAAAAAGAAAAGTAAAAGTCTTTTTAATAAACTGAGAAGCCATTTTCAAAGTAGTTGTACCATATTATATGCTCACCAGCAGTATAAAGAGAATCCCAGTTCCTTCATACTGGTAAGGTCAGTCTTTTTAATATTACTGATTCTAATAACATGTATTGCTAGCTCATTATGTTTTAAATTGCCTGTCCCTAATGACTAATGGTGTTGAATATCTTTTCATGTACTTATTTTTCACTCATATTATCTTCTTTGGTGAAGTGTCTGACCAAATCTTTTGCCCATTTTCAGTTATGTCATTTGTTTTCCTATTATTGAATTTTGAAAATTCAGGACCTATGTTAGCTACAAGTTTACCCAAATAGATCACATATATGATATATGTGATTTGCAAGTATTTTTTCTGTGGCTTGTATTTTCTTTCTCTTAGGAACATAAGTTTTTAATTTTGACAGAGTCCAATATATCATTTTTTTCTTTTATAGATCTTGTTTTTAGTAACGTATCTTAAGAAATCTTTGTTTAATCCAAGGCAGCAAAGATTTTTCTTTCCTCTTTCCTTCTAGAAGTTCTATAGTTTTCGGTTTTTCATTTAGGTCTATGATCCATTTTGAGTGAATTTTTGTAAATGGTGTGTAGATTGAAGTTCTTTTTTTCCCCTTCACCATTTGTTTAAAAGACTACTGAAAATCAGTTGTCCATAAATTTGTGGGACTACCGGATTCTGTTTTGTTCCATTGATCTATTTCTCTATCTTTACATTAGTGCCATGCTGTCTTGATTATGATAACGTTTTATTAACCTTGAAATCAACTAGTATTAGTCCTTCAACTCAGTTCTTCTCAAAGTTGTCATGGCTATTGTAGGTCCTTGACATTTCCATATGAATTTTAGAATTGGTTTTATCAATTCCTACAAAAGAACCTGCTGGGATTATGACCGAGATTACATTAAATCTTTAGAGTCAGTTTCAATTAGTTGATTTGTTTTCCTAGTATGGTTCTTATTTTCCTGCTTCTTTGCACAACTTGTAATTTTTAATGACTAGCAGATATTGTAAATTTTATCTTGTTGGGTGCTGATAGTTTTGTGCTCCTGTAAATAAATATTCTAGAGTTTTGTCCTAGGATGCAGTTAAGTTACTTGGAAATAGTTTTATCCTTTCATGTCTTATTGGACTAGCCCAGAGCAACGCTTAGTCTAGAACTACTTACATTCTACCACTGAGCCAAAACCCTTCTGTGTACCAAACCCAATTCCTGTAAATCTTGGGCTTTTCCAGTCTGGCTGGTGGGAGGGGGTACTATTCTCAGCCCTGTGTGAGCAGTGGGCACTGCTACCTCTAACATGTTTAGGCATTTCTTTCCCCAACTTCAGGCAGTTTCTCCCAGGCAAGTGCTAATCAGTTCTCAGCTGAATACTCAAGGGGAATCTTTTGCAGACCTCTGACCTCCATACTCTGTCCTGTGAACTCCAGCCATCTTAGTTCCCTGGACTCTCAGCTTTACCTCCTCATCTCACAGAGTCCCCTGCTTGCTCTGAGTTCCCCTCTTAGAACTGTGGCCTGGAAACTCTCCAAGGTGGTAAGCAGGGTAATCATAGAGCTCATCTTGCTAGTTTCCTGTCTCTCAGAGATCACTATCCTTTGCTGCCTGATGTCCAGTGTCTTGAAAACCACTCTTCCCTATATTTTGTCCATCTTTTAAATTTTACTGGTAGGAAGAATATGGTCTCCATCTAGGTCACAAGTGGAAGTTCCTCACCATCATTTTTTACCAATGTTTTGTAACCTCAAGATAAAGCTAACACAATTTTTAAACAATTATGTCATTGATCAAAGTTTTTAGTAAACAGCCATTATAATTCACTTATTTTTCTTATATGTTGTCATTCAGGAACTGTGCCTTTTTTTTTTTTTAAAGATTTTATTTTTTGACAGAGAGAGACACAGCGA
Organism: Mirounga angustirostris; assembly: GCF_029215605.1. Classification (NCBI taxonomy): domain Eukaryota; kingdom Metazoa; phylum Chordata; class Mammalia; order Carnivora; family Phocidae; genus Mirounga; species Mirounga angustirostris. The sequence goes on along the minus strand of NW_026991712.1, from coordinate 118,742,078 downwards.
GAGAGGGAACACAAGCAGGGGGAGCGGGAGAGGGAGAAGCAGGCTCCCGGCCGAGCAGGGAGCCCGATGTGGGGCTCGATCCCAGGACCCTGGGATCATGACCTGAGCCGAAGGCAGATTCTTAACGACTGAGCCACCCAGGCGCCCCATGGAACTGTGCCTTTTGATTCTAACCAGTGCAGGATTCCTTTTCCATCTGTAACAAACAATGTTACTAATAAAGGGAATGACTGAATTAGCACTGGACCATAAATGCTTCCTGTCCTTGTATGCCAACTCTGATTTGTTATGGCCACCAGATTGTGTTGGCTCATAACAGCTTCTTTGCCACACCTTCATCAATAACTAAAAACGAGTGGAGAGGAAAAGTTTTAAGTTAAGAAGTTGTTTCAAATTTTGGTTAGAGTGCTGAAACATTCTCCGAGAAGCATAAGGCCTGCTGTGTGCCCGACACTGCTAAGTGTTTTACATACCTTATCTCATTTCCTTCTCTCCCAAACCCTATGAAGTAGATACCATTTCTAGTATCCAATACTTACAGGGGGAAACTGAGGCCGAGCAAAGATACATTTGCCTAAAATTAACAGCTAGTAAATAACATAAATGGAATTCTAGGCTAGACAGTCTAATTCCAAAGCCATCTTCATAATCACAATCAATGTCGTTTTGGCATCCATAAAAAATGGAAGAGCAGAAGAGAGGAGAGCTCAAAAACAAAACAACCATATCTGTGGGATTTTACTGCATGATAAAGATGACACAAATTAATTTAATAATTATTGCTGGACAACTGGCTATGCATTGTGAAAAAAATACTATATCTTACAAAATAAAAAGATATGATTCATACATTATTTTATTTTATTTAAATTCAATTAATTAACATATAATGTATTATTGGTTTCAGAGGTAGAGTTCAGTGACTCATCAGTCTTAGATAATACCCAGTTCTCATTACATCATGTGCCCTCCTTAAGGTCCATCCCGCAGTTACCCCATGCCCCCACCTTCCCCTCCAGCAACCCGCAGTTTGTTGCCTGTGATTAAGAGTCTCTTATGGTTTGTCTCTCTGATTTCGTCTTGTTTTATTTTTTCCTCTCTTCCCCTATGATTCTTTGTTTTGTTTCTTAAATTCCACATATGAGGGAGATCATATGATAATTGTCTTTCTCTGATTCACTTATCTTGCTTAGCATAATACCTTCTAGTTCTATCCACGTCGTTGCAAATGGCAAGATTTCATTTTGTTTGATGGCTGAGTAGTATTCCACTGGATTCACACATTTTTTAAAAATTAAGGTAAAAAATAGAATTAGTACTAAAAAGAATGTAGAACACAGGAGGAATAGGTTCCTGTGCCAGTCAGGGTGGGCTAAGTTGTGCTGTAGGAACACAGACAACCTCAGTGTCTCAGTGCCTTTTTACAATACAGGTGCATTCCTCCTTCATTTATATGTCCAACACAGATCGATGGGCGTTCCGCTCATCGTGGTCATGCAGGGACCCAGACTCCATTTCAGCTACGTTTCCACAATCACCACAGCAGGAAGAAGCAGAGGTTTCCAGGTGGAAATAATTAGTGTGACTTTGAAGAAGCCACATAACCTATGGCTGCAACCCATTGGCTAAAACAAGCCCCATCAAATGTTAATGTCAAAGGGGTTGAGAATAGTGCAATCCAATCAGAGGCCTGGAAGGAAAAGAAATTAACTCTTCTGAACAGCCTTAGTAACTCTTCCTTTGTCTTACTCCTCAGTTTCTTGAGAAGGCTGCTAAATGTTAGTACTAGGCATGATCTTTGTTTTTGTAGTTGCTGTTGACTTGTGCAAAATTCTTTTGATTATAAGTTTTATCATATATATATTTATATGATGTTTTTATATTTCTATTTTTGTCGCATCATTAAAAATTCTTTTTAGCAAGTTTTCTTCTTTACAAGTTTTCCTGAGTGTTTATCAGGAAGAATGTCGAATTTTATCTTTTAATATCTATAGAAATAAGCACTTCTTTTTTTCTCTTTCAACCTTAATAATTACCATGTTAATGAATTTTCTACTTTGAATCATTCTTACATTAGAGGGGAAAACCCTACTAAATCACAGTTTATTATTATAGTCTATTATTTTGCTTAAAAGCTTCCAGATTAATATATTTCAAGTTTATTTTGAATGTTTTCATTATCATATCTGAAATCAGGCTACATAGTTTGATGTTTTTGTTCCATCTTTATTGATGACCTATATAATTCACCAGTGAAAACTACTGATTCTAGTGTCTCTAAGAAAATAAATTTTAAAACATTTTCAATTTCTTCTACGGTTGTTGGTTTATTCAGATTTTTGACCTTAAGTTGATTTTGGTTAGCTTAAACAATCCATTCTACCTATATTTTTTTTTAATGACAAAGTTGTGGATGGTCATTTTAATTATATTTTTAATCTCCATCTATGGTTATATATCCTTTTTCATTCATAATATTTACATTTGTATCTGTTATTTTTTTTTTCTTGGTCAGAACATGCCAAACATTTACCTGTTTTACTGACTTATAAAACTGGCTCTTGATTTTACTTACTAATTTTTGCCTTATTACTGTCTTATTCATTAATTTCTGCTTTTTATCTTCCTATTGTAATTTGGTTCAATTTCTTAGATCTTTTCTAGTTTCTTTGGACAAAAGCTTAGTTTGTTTCACTTCAATTATGATCATTCTATGTTCTATCTCTACTGTCTCCTTAACTGTCACAACTTCTATCCAACATCTAAAAGGTTTCTCTCTGGAGTAGGCGAGTGTGTGTGTGTGTGTGTGTGTATTTTTTTTTTTTTTAAAGATTTTATTTATTTATTTGAGAGAGAGAGAACACATGAGAGGGGATAGAGTCAGAGGACAAAGCAGACTCCCTGCTGAGCAGGGAGCCTGATGCGGGACTCGATCCAGGGACTCCAGGATCATGACCTGAGCCGAAGGCAGTCGCTCAACCAACTGAGCCACCCAGGCGCCCTGTGTGTGTATTTTAAAACCAATAATTTGACAGACATTCACGCAAAAGAAACAAAATAAGTTTCATGAGGGTAGGACTGTTCACAAGGTCAAGTGCCGTGCTTTAAAGCATTTGGTGAATGAATAAATGTACCTGTTCCTTCCAAACATTTCTCTGGTTCTTATCTCTGTACCTGGAATGCCCTTTCCCATTTTTGCTCAGTAAGTGTGTCAATTCTTCAAGACTGGTTCTGGGTCAATTTGCCAAAAATCAACTGCAGAGAGCCTAACTTTCCATGAGGCCAATTTGCCAAATTTTCTTGTTCCTTTCAACTATTTATAAAGTTTATAACAATCCACATTGGATGGGACAGTTAAACATTTATGTAAACTTTCAGTTGACCAGTTTTCATTTTGTTTTCCTAACAGCATTTTAAGGAATGTTTAATTTGTCTCTACTCAGATTCCTGCTGCTACAGCTGGAAAGAACTGAGACAGAGGAAAGGGACTTCTACAAGGGCAAGACGAAAAGGAGGGTCAGCATACATTGTTTCTCAGGCAGACAAGATGTTGGCAGAAGAAAAAGGATACATTCATAGACTATATAGTCAAAAGAATATATTCTCAAATGTAATTTTATAAATACATTCTTCTTATAAATAAGAAGATGCACCCAGTTTCCTCCTCTGTTCCCTAAACATTTTGCCCCATTTCACCTCACCTCTGTAGTCTCCTTCCTTCTGGGAGGGCTGTTCTGTGTGCTGACTCTGCTTGCTGTCTCTTCCCAAGTCGTCATTCCATCCCTGCTCCTTCCTGTGCCTGCAGCAAGGAGCTGGGGCAGAGGCAAACCCAACATTCCTTCGCATACTATTATGGAAACAAAATGAAAACTAGCCCATCAAAACTAAAGTAATGAAGAGAACAAGTAAATCCATAGAAGCAGTTATTTGGTGAATTGGACTCATTTCCTCTAAGACCTCACTCGCATGACCACTTTCTACAAAGCCTTCTCTGACTCTCCTTGGCTGAATTGGTGGGTGCCATTATATCCTGTTCACACCACCATTACATCACTTAGAAGTGATTTGAAGATAGAAGCATTCTTAGTTATCTGATTTCACAAATAGCTCACTTTCTAGACTCTTTATTCATTCAACATCTACTTAATAAAAAAATTTCTTCACTGAACAGATATTTATGGAGGTGGGCACAAAATGGGAGAAGGGGTCAAAAGGTACAAATTTTCAGTTATAAAATAATAAGTAATGGTGATATAATGTACACTATGGCGACTATAGTTAATAATACTGTATTTCATATTTGAAAGATGTTAAGATGGCAAATCATAAAAGTTCCCTTCACAAGAAAAAAATTTCTTGTAACTGTGTAGTGATGGATATTAACTACACTTATTACGGGGATCATTTCATAATATATACAAATATTAAATCATTATATCTTACACCTGAAACTAATATGTTATCTGTCAATCATATGTCAAAAAAAAAATACTTGAAAAAAAAACACAGACATTTACTGTGAGTTGACTATGTGCTAGAAAATAGAATAGATGCTAAAGATTAAGGTTAAGTAAGTCCAGGTTCCAGTCCAGAGATCACAATCTGGAGGAGGCAGACCAAGCCTCAGATATCTTTATATTCACCCTTCCACTGTGCGTTATGGTTGGCATAGTCTGTGCTCAGTAGAAGTGCTAAGCATATTACAGGCATGTTGCCACTAAAAGAACTAGAACTACAAGTTCCAAGTACACTCACAGGTGTTATAACTAACATTTAAAAATAGCAGCAGAAAACAGTTCAAGTCGAAGAAAGTTTATGAGGAGGCCCTGAAAGCTACATTTTCTAATTCACCAAAATATTCAACAATACAAAAAAAAAAAAAAAACATACAAAGAAAATTGTTTAGTGAGATACATGATATTCAGAATGTCACAAGAAGCAAAAAAACATGGGATAGCCCTGTATTTAAAGTTTGGGTTCTGAAACAAGGTACCTGCTGTTTCATTTAAGCTTCAGGAATAATAATCCAATAACTATGTTCAAAATCAGATAGGACATATTAAATGATCCGTTAGGTGTAAACTCACTGAAAAAAATGTATTAATTCAGCCATGATTGAGTTCAAAATGTAACCTATCAGTCCCAGGATGATAAAAATTAAACAGGGTAGAAGCATTCCAGGTTCAAGGTCTTATAGCTTCCACATGGCTGATCAAAAACATGCAGAAACACATAGTAATTTAGGAAGTTCAGTAACATATAAAAAAAGACCACAATAAAATTTAATTCAAATCTGACCATCAGGATCTTTGAAAACTATATCTAAATTAGTTTGGATATTTAAAAACAGAAATTATGTTGTCAGATATTCCCTCAAGTAACCCTCTTTTAAAATAAACTTCATCAGAAACCTAGGTGTATGACTGGTAGTCAAAAGGAAAGGTCTTTGGAATCTCCATCCTTAGAAATTCTGTTCAGTGGTTATAGGTAGTAAATAGGTTTGAGTTTGGGCACATTTTCAGACAGCATACATGTTAGATTGAATAATGTCCCCCTCCCCGCCCCCCCAAAATATACATGTCCTAATCCCTGGAGCCTATGAATGTTACCTTATAGGGCCAAAAAGGACTTTACAGATATAATTAAATTAAAGATGTGAAGATTATCCTGGATTACCTGGGTAGATAACATTTATTATGGTTATAATTTATAGTGGTATCATAGTTACACCTTGTCAATGTAACTATTTAATTTAGAGGCACAATAGATTAGGATAAATCCTGTAGTCCAACTGATGTGAAAGACAAAATTATCAGGATAATAAAAATCAACATTCTCTGCTCCAACTTTCCTGAATGAACTAGAATTCCCTTATTCCCTACTTTGGCTCAAGGGCCAGACTGTGCCTTTAGGCTATCAAAACCAGTTAGTCACACAATTGCCTCATTGATTCCCATTAAGTAACTCATATGCTCTGAGTTATAACTCGATCTAATTCAGGACCTGTCAGACTGTCAGGCCAGATTTCCATGATGCAGCCCCTGAACAAAAACATCCAAGGCCAGAGATTCCAACAACCTCTTTTATCCTGTAAATGTAAAGAATCTTTGGAGTAAGCCCTCTGCCCCATACCACTTCTTGGATAGCCAGATAAATTCTGAGAGGAGCAGCTTTGCTTCCTGAATTGCTCCTGATGATCTGATCATCCAACAAGTTCCCAGCTGTCCTCACTATCATTTAATCCATAGCCACACAATTTACATTGTTAATTAAATCTCAAGTAAAAGCTTTAACTTTATATCTTTGTAATTAAGAGACATTTATACACACACACACACACACACACACACACACGCCAAAAGCCTTTTTAATTAAAACCTTTTGGTGGAAATACTCTTTACTTTCCATTTTGGAGATGGTGAGAAGTATATGAAAAGTTTGATTCTACTCAGGGCATTTCTGTTTTAAATCAAACTAATTTTTCCATAGAATATTCTGTGATTTTCCCCTCTTAATACACTTCAGCCAGACATGTTCCCTTTGAAATTAATTCCAGTTTGTGAAATTCAAAAGATGAAGACTAGGAGGAATTTAATTTCATATTGGTGGTTTCTGTGGCTGGGTAAACATTATTAATGTGTTCATAATGGCACAGTAAGTGATTTAACTCACTAAGCACGATGGACATATGGTACCATGTTTGTATTAGCTCTGCCCAGTACATGAAAAGAAATCACTAAGTATAATCCATATATCTATTTTTTTTTTACTAACCCACTGCATTTGAATATGAATTTGTCACCAATAGTGAAGATCTCCAGTTAATAAGTACTATGGCAAGAGAGAATATACCATTAGATGTATAGGCTAATAACTACAGCGGATACAAAACGAGTGATTAACAATTTAATTCTACAAGTATTGGGATCTTACTATGTGACAGGTCCTGTACCCTGAACTGGGGATAAAGGAGTGATGAGCCAGATCCAGCCTGCTCCACGGAGCCTAGTGTACAAACGGGGTACCACTCTTGCCAGGCTCACCGTGTAAGTAATTGTGGCAGATAAAGCAGGCTGTCTTACTCCATATCCATTCCAACCTCCTCGCTGTACCGCTTAGGCTGGAAAGCTAAAAACTACACTTCCCAGACTCCCTCATAACCAAAGGCTAGGACGTGATGTGGGTTTCACCACTCAGGCGCACTTATCAAAGACCTAGATTCAAGCTAAATTAAACGGAGACTGGGGTAACTACAGAATTTGTGGGCCCATTCCTAAATGAAAATGCGTGGGCCCTGTACAAAGGCAGGAAAAAAACTTTCCTTCCTTCCGTGGTCTTTCCCACAAGTCCTCAGGGTGGATATTTGCTTGTTTGTTTGCTGTTTCACGTTGCTCTCCCAGAACGCGGGGACCCTCAGATGAGTGCAGACACTCATCTGCGCGCAGGGGCCCTGCCCACAATTCTGCGCACCGGCTGCTGGGTTTCGTCTCTCACCTGCTGCAGGACTGCAGCCTCCAGAAATCCAGTCAGGCACAGCTCTCTTTCCCAAAGCCTGCCACCCCGGTCCACGGAGCATGGGCCACTCGGAGAGCACTGTCCCCTCCACGGCCCGACGCCCTAGGAACCAGGACAGAGGCTGGCAAGACACTTGTCCCACCAGCGCGTCACCTAACGCTTGGTGGTACCGGTGGCCTGAGACGAGGACTTCGAGGACTTGCTCTGCCCGCAGACGCCCGGGGGCGCATGCGCCTGACTCGAACCGATCCTCCCCACACCCACACCCAGGCCTCCTCCGGGCCCGGGAGGCTGAGGTCGCTGGGTCGTGTCGGAAACGGGAGGCCTGCGTTGCCAGGGCATAGGGGACAGATTGGCCGAGAACTTGTCACAGGGAGGTGGCAGGAGGAAAGAGCCGAGGCTCCAAGCTCCCAGCACAAAATCTGTCCCAAAGTAAAACACAAATTTAACTTAAGAATTTCAAGGTGGCGGGCGCCTGGGTGGCTCAGTTGGTTAAGCGACTGCCTTCGGCTCAGGTCATGATCCTGGAGTCCCTGGATCGAGTCCCGCATCGGGCTCCCTGCTCGGCGGGGAGTCTGCTTCTCCCTCTGACCCTCCCCCCTCTCGTGTGCTCTCTCTCATTCTCTCTCTCTCAAATAAATAAATAAAATCTTTAAAAAAAAAAAAAAAAAAGAATTTCAAGGTGGCAACCTCAGAGCGCTAAACTCCAAGAACGGTGCCCTTCTCAGCGTGGGATCTTGAATGGCTTCACAAGTTACATGTTCATGAAGCTGGTCCTAAGTGGAGAGAAAGGGTGGAAGGCTTTCATTTTATGCCTTTGGATTATAGCAAAGGTATCAAGGTTTTTCACCATCAGTTTCCTGCAAAAATGTCAGGAGGAGACTGTGAGGTTCTTAGCCATGCAGAAGCTGTGTGATTTTGGAAATTGGGAGTTGCTCCTAGAAGCTCAGCATAGAGCCTGCTCTTATAGCCTTTCCAATAATTTTGTAGAGCATCTAATAGCTAGCAATAATTCCCATAGCCCAACAGAAGGGTTCCGTCACAAACAACAGAAACCGCAAGGGATACAGTAGTAGAATTCTGTCTGGAGAAGCATGAAATAGGAAGATTCCAGGAGTAAACTGACTGTAGTGGTGGCCAATGTTCAGACACAAAAGAAAGCATTTAATACAGAAGATGTCATTCAGTGCTAGAAGAAGAACTAATTACACTAAAGGAGAGGCTTCACAAAAATGAAATAGCTGTGTCATTCTTCACTCCTCTTTACAGCATGAGTTGGAGAGGATAATTGAAACAAGGCAGGGATTAAGTTCGAGAGTAGAGAACAGATGTAAATTATGTCCTTGCTTAGAAAAAGTAGGAATTGTCCCCATGATATAGTAGGAAAAACATGAGCTTTGGATTTAAGTAGATTTACTTGCTGTGTTACGTTACGTTGGGTAAGTAAATTAATTCTCCAAGTCTCAGATTTCTTCATACTATACTTCCAGGGCAGTTAGAGATAATACCTAAGAGGAACCTAGAATAATATCTAATACACAGTAGATACTCAAGAATTGCTGTTATTATGATAATAAAATAAAATTGTGTATAGGAAGAGGCTTAGGAATATGTGGATGGCTTTCCCAGGTCACCCCTACAGCTGGCTTCATCACTCAAAGCAACACCACCCCAGTTATCTATTGGATTCCTTGGCATCCATCTCCTATCCTCCCATCTATCCAGCTACCAATCCAGTCCACGCACTCATCCACCCTCTCAGCCGCCCATCTATCCTCTCTCTCTTCTAAAACTGGAACTGTCATAAAAGTTGGAATTCAATATTCAGAAGCCTCAAGATTGCTTAGTAGCCATCTATCACAGCAAGCCATGAATTACAGATGGGATTTACTCCAAAATAAAATTAGCTTAAAATCCATATACAACTTTATCTTCAGAAAGTTGCATCAACTTTATAGCAATCCCAGCGATGCTAAAAATTTCTGTGTTTGATGGGTGATGGGTCTTCATGTCAGCTCCATCCTCTGTATTGAATATTGATGAGGAATCCTTTTATACCTTTACATTTCCTCATCTTAGAATGTCTTTCCCTGGTTGATTTGATAAATTTAAGGCCCATTTCATATTTCTGCTCCTCTTGAATCTTCCAGCACTCCCAGCAACTGATCACTCCCTCCTCATTACCAACATTGTATCTTGTGCACAACTCTGCATAGCACTTCTTATAATAAATTGCAAATATATGTTTATACAGCCATATATTTGAGATCCTTATTTATATTTTTAAAAATCTGGGGCACCTGAGTGGCTCAGTCAGTTAGGCAGTTGCCTTCAGCTTAGGTCATGATCCCAGGGTCCTGGGATGGAGCCCTGTGTAGGGCACCCTGCTCAGCAGAGAGCCTGCTTCTCCCTCTCCCTCTGCCTGCTGCTCTGCCTACTTGTGCTCTCTCTCTCTCTATCAAATAAATAAAAACCTTAAAAAAAATTTAAAACTCTAACACCTAGCTCAGCTGGACACCTAGGGGTGCTTGGTACATGCTGAATTAATCTAGAGCCTTAACAGCAAGCCCAAGCCCTTCACTCCCAACTCCATCCCATATCAGCTCAGTCTAGGTTCCCCTCTTCAGTTATGATCAGCAGCTCCATCCATCCTTGCCTTTTTTTACCAGAGTTGTGAACCCAGCTCATTGTGTGGGAAAGCAGCACCTCACCCAAATCTCATCCTTCCATTCCCATGCTCCTGTTCTGTCCTGTACCCTCTCAGATGCATCCTAGAATTTAAAGAGGAAGATAAGGAGGCAAAAGAAAAAACAAAAGAGAGGGTTTAAGGAGGAACAGCATGATCAACAATGAAAAATGTAACACAAGGTGAGAGAGAGACTGAAGTGTCAAATGTATTGAGCCTTACCATGCTCCAGGCTCAAGCAAGATGTAAAGAGTAGAGAAACCAACAAGGCAGATGAGTCTCTTGCCGTTTTGGACCTTGCATCCTACCATGCTACATGCAATAAGTGAACAAATAAACAATGTAATCACTGCTCATAAGTGTGACAAAGGAAAAAAATAGGAAGATAAGACAATTACGTTGCCTATGATAGTAAACAGTTACTTATAATAATCCTAAATTATTGCTGTATGTCAAGTCTTGTTCTAAATACTACATGTGCATCTTATTTAATCCTTACAGCAACCCTAGGAGATATGTACAATTATATCCTTAATTATAGATGAGAAACTGAACCGCAGAGAGGGTAAGTGATATTCTCAAGGTCACACGCCAATGTATGTTCCAGAAAAAGCCTCTCTGGGAATAGATCTGAGGGATGCTAACAGACCAGCCAGGGAGAGAATCCCAGGCTATGAGAAGAACAAGTACAAAAGCCTGGAATTGGGCAAGGGATTGGGGGATTTGATGAGAGAGGAGACCAGTGGGACTGGATGACCAGGATTGAGATGAGACTGACAGGGAGCAGGGGCTGATCACTTGGCTGGCACACTGCATGAGGAGGTTGCTGGTGAAGCTGGAGTGACTTGAGCAGTTGCAAAATGGAGTTGTGGGGGTAGGAGGCAGGGTTAGTGGGTTGAGGAGAGAATGGGAGGTGTAGAAGTGGAGCCAAACATTCAGAACTACTTTAATAAGCCCTGCTTTAGAAAGAGGAGAAAGGATGGCAGAGAGAGGCAAGATGTGGGGTTGAATGAGAAGTTTAGGACATAGGAGAGATGACTTTCTGAGTCAGGTCTGAATATGCACTGAAGGGCTCAGAGTCAGTGCACGGTGGAGAGATTAGAGTCAGACTGGGGAAGGTCAGAGATTCCAGTGTGACTGGAGTGATGGAAGGAAGGAGGAGTTGAACGCTCATAAGCTCATAACTGAGATGGAAAAAAGCTGGAGAGCTAGCATCTCCTTCTTCTGTTCTGTCTGTGAAGTAGGTTCCCCACATGCTGTGTTCCATTCACCTGATTGAATACTCATGGCCAAATTTTACTAGAATTAAGGCTGAGACTCTTACTCCTCTAGGACCTTGTCCTTGTCCTGTCTGCCCATTCCCAGTTCAGGCTCCTTCTGTGGATTACTGCTCCTGGCTCCTTCTCTGCTGACCAAAAGGGGTTCAGTACAACAAAGTGCTTTGTGCCTGTTTTCCTGGGAATACCTAAAGTCTCAGAATGGCAGTAATATACGCTCAAAAATTAAAAGTAATACATGAGAATTGTTCTCTTTATCAAGGTACCTTGTGACAAATGGCTCAGTATGTGTGTAAACCTCATACCATGAGATGATGCCAAAGGAATTCCAGAGCTCCGTTATCAAGGAAAACATTTCTGCATTGGGTGGAGTGAAATCTTACAAACAGTCCCCGCTGGGAGCACTGATTTTGTCAACCCAAATTGAATGGGATCATAGATTCAGACAGATAGAAAGTTCCACTGGTGCAAGACATTAGTGAACATGTTCAATAAAGCTCTTATGAGGAAATGACATGTTCATTCCAAAACACTTACCCACAGCATTTTCATCTCCTTTGAGAAAATTGTATTGGTTGTGTTTCTCTCCATTAATCATAAAGATAATTAGGACAATCCATGTAGAAAAGGATGGGTTACTTGCATTACTCAAGATGAGTTTTACGTTAACAATTTACTCGTTTTGAGAAGTAAATTCTTTCTTCCTATGAAAAGGCTGAAATTGTTGACATAACAATTATAAAACTTTCTCAAATTTTCAGGTGTAAGATCAGTAATGTCTGAGCATCTGATGTATTAAATGGTGATTATAGTTGCTAACGTGGCATCATATAGCTGAAATTTGCTAAGAGAATAGAACTTAAGTGTTTTCACGTGCACAAAAAAGATAAATATGTGAGGTGATGGATGTGTTAACTAGAGGGGAATCCTTCCACAATGTATACATATATCAAATCATGCAGACTTTACATATCTTACAATTTTGTCAATTATAGCTCAATAAAACTAAAAAAAAAAATAGTAAAGTGATTTGTATGCATCTTTCCTTCTCCCCTACCCACCCACCATTTTTTTCCCCTCAAAACCTAAGCTCTGTTGGGCAGGAAAGACTACACACTCTGAATTATTTTTAAAAAAATTAAAAAGATTGTTATGTTCAGAAAAATTTTAGAATTAAGTATATTGTACTATATTATCTAAAAAATCATATAGATGAATTATAGTATTTTTTCTGAATGTCTAAAAACTAGTTGAAACTAAATATCCTAGATTTAATCTAGATATCTGTTTATTTTTCAGTTACATGAAATAACAGAGACTTTACCCTATTAGTAGTCTGAAATATGAACAGACTATCTGAGGACTGGGTCAAACAATCACCAAGAAAGTATATGAAAAGTTTAAAAAAAAAAAAAAAGCAGTAAGAAGATCTAACAAAACAGGTCACATTATTAGTTTGATCCATGTTTCTCATGGTGAGATGCGTAAAGCCCTAAGTTACCTGAGAGTTTTATGTCACCAAACATTAAATTGATTCCGTTTCCAGATTTTTGTATTACAATTGAATCTAAGAGAAGAAAGATGGTAACTACTAAGTGCTAGGTTTTATAATGTTTTACTATTACAGAGAAAGAAATAGGAGTTGGATTTAGATAAGTTCTGGGTATTGTTAAAAGATAAACTGAGGCATATTAAAAATGCTAAGAATTTATTTTAAAAAAAAGAATTTATTTGAACAAAAATTTATTCTAATTGGGTAGCACCAAACTGGAAATGATTAGCAGGAGTTCTCCCCTGACAGGAGCTATGGGCAAGACTTTAATAGTGAAGAGGTAGAAGGAAAGCAAGGAAATTATTTGACTGGCTCTAGCTGAAGCATTGCTTTATTTGGAAAAGCCTAGCTGGTTGTTTGTGACTGGTTGTCTTCAGATTTTGATTTCTTAACCTTGAGGCATTTCTAGGCTTAAGTTTTAATTTGCTTACACCAGGCTGCTAAGGTATTTGAACCAGCTCAGTCTAATTGCCCCCTTGTTTAATTAATTTAACAATATATATTTTTAGTTAGAACTTATCAGTTAATTTGAGATAAGAATGGAAACTAATTAAGGTATGGAGACAACACTATACATGACTAATTTAAAAAAAATGAAAAAAAAAAATCTAATTTAGGAGATCCTGTAATAGATTCCCCACTGGATTGAGTTAAACTGACTGAGCATTACTCTGCTTTCAGAAACTTTTGTTTGCCTATGGTTTTTCAGATAAAATGACCAAAAAAATGCATTATTACTTCCAATGCAAATGTATTCATTAGGACACTAACTTCAGCTGCAAGCGGCAACAACAACAACAACAACAACAACAACAACAACTGAAAGTGGATTGAATAATTTAGGGGCTAATTCTTTCATGTAATAAAATGTCCAACGTAACGCTGTCAAGAGCTGGAGCTCCACATCACCGAAAACCCAGTCAGTCCTGTCCTTCTGCTCCACCACACCTGGCGTGTGGCTTTTCCCCACGTGGTCACGAGGTGGCTGCTGTACCCCCTCAAGCCTCACCTCCCGTCAGGGCCACGGCAGCGTAGTTTATCCCCCTGAAAAAGCTGTTTCAAAGTTTCATATAATGACTTACATATTACTGGCTAGAATTGGGTCGCATGGTCACCTCTAGTGGAAAGACTGTTAGAAAGGTGAGTATTTTAGGGGTTCCCAGAGGGCTCAGTTGGTTAAATGTCCAACTTTTGGTTTTGGCTCAGGTCATGATCTCATGGGTCGGGAGATCAAGCCCCATGATGGGCTCCACGCTCTCTCTCAAATAAATAAATCAATCATAAAAAAAAAAAGGTGAGGGTGCCTGGGTGGCTCAGTCATTAAGCGTCTGCCTTTGGCTCAGGTCATGATCCCAGGGTCCTGGGATTGAGCCCCACATCGGGCTCCCTGCTTGGCGGGAAGCCTGCTTCTCCCTCTGCCACTCCCCCTGCTTGTGTTCCCTCTCTCACTGTGTCTCTCTCTGTCAAATAAATAAATAAAATCTTAAAAAAAAAAAAAAGGTGATCATTTTAGCTTTCAAGCCATTATGTAGAAAGGCAAGAATGCAAGAGTGCAAATGGCTTTTAAGCCACCCTGTCTGCATCTGTAACTTTGTAAAAAATATTAATAGGCCATCCAAATAATTTTCTAAATCACAGAAAGAGTACATTTCCTAAGCAAATACTGACTTTCATAGTATTATTGGTTGGCACTACAAGGCAGATCTTACTGATTTGGTGAATCAATGCAAAAGTCATTTACTTAGCAGTGAGAGGTTTTTCAATGTGCTATGCTCCTGTTATGATTTGACTTTCAGCTGACCTCAATTTTTCAAATGCTTTTATTTAAACTCTGGACACTTCTAGACACTCAAACTTCAAGATAACATAGATCTCAGCCCCACTATTCCCTTCCCAAGCTATATCAGGCAAAAAAAAAAAAAAAAAAAAGCAAACACAGGGACTACAGGTTTGTCTAAGAATCAGCTATTGAGGGAAGCAAGGTGTTAAATGGTCTCACTTACATAATGATTCTATACATTAGAGCCAGCTAGGAAACTTTTAAGAAACTCTGATAAATTGATTTTTAAGAGCTCCGTAGATAATTATGATGTTCATCTAGTGCTGAGAACTATGGAATTAGAAAGAAGGAAAAAACTAGAAATAGCATGGAAAACCGTGAGCAAGTTATTGAACCTCTTTAAGCTCAGTTTTTTCATCTATTAAATGAGTTAATCTATATAAACATTTAGTTTGGTGCATGGTAAACAATAAATATTAGTTATTGTTTTGCTGGTGTTAATATATTTTTGAAAAAAAAATTTGTGAGCAAATGGAATTTCTCCAAGGCAAGCAATAAACTATAAGAGCAGAGATCTTAAAGGTAGCAAAGCTGGGTATTTAAATCCCAGCTTGGCCACTTACTAGTTAATTTGACATTGAGCTGGGAAGCCATTTGATCTCAAGTTTTGTCATCTATTAAATATGAATAATACCTATTTCTCAGGTTATGAAGATTGGAAGATCCTATGTATGCTAAAGTATAATTTTCAGAAAAGTAAAATCATGACTCCTACACAAATATAAAACGGACATGTACCAAAGATTTTACTCAACTCTTTAATTACTGAGGGAACTGATACGATGGTAAGACGTGTTCAAATGAGAATTTGACTTACAAAGCTTTACAATCTCCAGTCAAAATTCATTTGCATTGGTATGAACTGGAATTATTTGCGTTGCTATTTGTTTTTTACAATTTGACAGCTATCCTTACAGAGTTGTAAAATAATCTAGTCAAAAGAAAGTCAATTAAAGGTGCAAATTCCTGCAGGGGGGCAGAGCAAGATGGCGGAGGAGTAGGAGACCTGGATTTCGTCTCCTCTCAGGAATTCAGCTGGATAGGGATCAAACCATTCTGAACACCTACAAACCCAACAGGAGATCGAAGAAAAGAAGAGCAACAACTCTCTCATCAGAAAAGCGACCACTTTCTGGAAGGTAGGACATGCGGAGAAGTGAATCCGAGGCGATATTCGGGAGGATAGACGGCGGGGGAGGGGCCTCCGTCGGCCGCTTCTGGCAAGTGATAGAACCAGGGAGCACAAAATCGGAACTTTTAAAAGTCTGCTCCGCCGAGGGACGTCACTCTGGTGGCTAAGCGGGGGGTGGAACCCTCCGGGACAGTGTGGTCTCAGGACCCTCGGGGTCACAGAAAGACCGGGGGTGCCTGAGTGCGGCAGAGCTCCCAGGTATCGGAGCGGGGAAGCCGGCTGCAGAGGCGGAGCCCAGGCGCAGGCTCTCAGCTCGGGGTTGCCATAGACCGTGATCCGCGGCACCGTCAGGCCCCTGCTCCTCCGGCAGGGACCCAACAAGCGGCAGATCCGGGGAGACTCACCTTCCTCCCCAGGAGGAGCAGCGCGGGAGCGCACTGCAGGGATCTGCTGGGTTTGGAGACTCCACACCGGGTCGGGTGCCAGAGATAGAAACGCACGGTCACAGGCCGGGTGGGCATGGAGTATGGCCAGAGACCAGGGAGACCGGGGAGACGGGAGTGACTGACGGCTTTTCTCTGGGGGCTCACTGTGGAGCGCGACCCCAAGTTCTCAGCTCCTCCGAGGCGGAGATTGGGAGGCCACCATTTTCACTCTCCGCCTCCAAAGCTGTACTGAAAGCCTGCAGGGAACAAAAGCTCCGGAGAGCAACCCGAGCAGATTACTTAGCCGGGATCGGGCAAGGGCGGGGCACTTCCGCCTCCCGCAAAGACCTTTGGAAACCACGGCAACAGGCCCCTCCCCCAGAAGATCAGCGAGAACAGCCAGCCAAGACCAAGTTTACCGATCAATGAGAATGGCAAAACTCGGACGCCTGGGTGGCTCAGTTGGTTAAGCGACTGCCTTCGGCTCAGGTCATGATCCTGGAGTCCCGGGATCGAGTCCCGCATCTGGCTCCCTGCTCGGCGGGGAGTCTGCTTCTCCCTCTGACCCTCCTCCCTCTCATGCTATCTGTCTCTCATTTAAAAAAAAAAAAGAGAATGGCAGAACTCCAGCCCTAGGGGAATACTACACATAGAATTCATGGCTTTTTTACCATGATTCTTTAGTAGTTCAAAGTTAATTTTTTTTTAACTGTCTTTTTTTTTTTAATTTTTCTTTTTCCCTTTTTCAACCAACATCTTATCAATCCCTTTTTTAAAAAAAACATTTTTATTTTTCATTTTTAGAGTCATATTCTATACCTTCATAGTAGTTACCCGTATTTTTGGCATATACATATAAGTTGTTCTCTCTTTAAAATTTTGATAGTTTCTTCTAACAGATCAAAATATACCCTAAATCTCTAGTATATGGTATTTTCTACTCCCCTGCCTGATCACATTCTCTCCCTTTTTTTTCTTTTTTTTTTTTAAAATCCTCTTCTTTCTTTTTTCAAACAACTTCTTATCAATTCCTTTTATAAAATTTTTTATAATTTCCAACTTTACAGTCATATTCCATACCTTCATCATATCAACCCTTATTTTTGTACATATATAAGTTTTTCTTTCTTTAAAATTTCGGGAGGCACTTTCTTCTAACAGACCAAAATACACCCCAAATCCAGTGTGTGACACTGATCTATATACCAGCCTGATCATATTTGATCACATTCTGGGTTTTTGTTGTTGTTGTTGTTTTGTTTTGTTTGTTTTTATCTTTATCTTTTTCCTTTTCTTTTTCTTTTTTTTCTTTTTCTTTTTTCTCTCTTTCCCTTTCTTTTCCCACTGCTTCAGGTCTTTTCTGATTTGTTTAGAGTATATTTTCTGGGGACGTTGTTACTCTGCTAGCATTTTGTTCTCTCATTAATCTATTCTCCTCTGCACAAAATGACAAGAGGGAAAAAATCACCTCAACAAAAAGAACAAGAGGTAGTACCGACTGCCAGGGACCTACTCAATACGGACATTAGTACGATGTCAGATCTAGAGTTCAGAATCATCACTTTAAAGATACTAGCTGGGCTTGAAAAAAATATGGAAGTTATTAGAGAAACCCTTTCTGGAGAAGTAAAAGAACTAAAATCTAACCAAGTCAAAATCAAAAAGGCTATTAATGAGGTGCAATCAAATATGGGGGCGCTAACTGCTAGGATAAATGAGGCAGAAGAGAGAATCAGTGATATAGTAGACCAAATGATGGAAAATAAAGAAGCTGAGAAAAAGAGAGATAAACAACTACTGGATCACGAGGGCAGAATTCGAGAGATAAGCGATACCATAAGATGAAACAACATTAGAATAATTGGGATCCCAGAAGAAGAAGAAAGAGAGAAGGGGGCAGAAGGTATAATGGAGCAAATTATAGCAGAGAACTTCCCTAATTTGGGGAAGGAAACAGGCATCAAAATCCAGGAAGCACAGAGAACCCCTCTCAAAATCAATAAAAATAAGTCTACACCCCAACATCTAATAGTAAAACTTACGAGTCTCATAGACAAAGAGAAAATCCTGAAAGCAGCTCGGGAGAAGAGATCTGTAACCTACAATGGTAGAAACATTAGATTGGCAACAGACCTATCCACAGAGACCTGGCAGGCCAGAAAGGACTGGCACGATATATTCAGAGCACTAAATGAGAAAAATATGCAGCCAAGAATACTCTATCCAGCTAGGCTGTCATTGAAAATTGAAGGAGAGATAAAAAGCTTCCAGGACAAACAAAAACTAAAGGAATTTGCAAACACAAAACCAGCCCTACAAGAAATCTTGAAAGGGGTCCTCTAAGCAAAGAGATACCCTAAAAGCAACATAGACCAGAAAGGAACACAGACAATATACTGTAACAGTCACCTTACAGGCAATACAATGGCACTAAATTCCTATCTTTCAATAGTTACCCTGAATGTAAATGGGCTAAATGCCCCAATCAAAAGACACAGGCTATCAGACTGGATTAAAAAACAAGACCCATCGATATGCTGTCTGCAAGAGACTCATTTTAGAACCAAAGACACCCCCAGATTGAAAGTGAGGGGGTGGAAAACCATTTACCATGCTAATGGACACCAAAAGAAAGCTGGGGTGGGGGTGGCAATCCTTATATCAGACAAATTAGATTTTAAACCAAAGACTGTAATAAGAGATGAGGAAGGACACTATATCCTACTTAAAGGGTCTATCCAACAAGAAGATCTAACAATTGCAAATATCTATGCCTGTAACAGGGGAACAGCCAATTATATAAGGCAATTAATAACAAAAGCAAAGAAACACATCAACAACAATACAATAATAGTAGGGGACTTTAACACCCCCCTCACTGAAATGGACAGATCGTCTAAGCAAAAGATCAACAAGGAAATAAAGACTTTAAATGACACACTGGACCAAATGGACTTCACAGACATATTCAGAACATTCCATCCCAAAGCAACAGAATACACATTCTTCTCTAGTCCCCATGGAACATTCTCCAGAACAGATCACATCCTAGGTCACAAATCAGGTCTCAACCAGTACCAAAAGATTGGGATCATTCCCAGCCTATTTTCAGACCACAATGCTTTGAAACTAGAATCAGAAGAGGAAAGTCGGAAAGAATTCAAATACATGGAGGCTAAAGAGCATCCTACTGAAGAATGAATGGGTCAACCAGGAAATTAAAGAATAATTTAAAAAATACATGGAAACCAATGAAAATGAAAACACAACTGTTCAAAATCTTTGGGATGCAGCAAAGGCAGTCCTAAGAGGAAAGTATATAGCAATACAAGCCTTTCTCAAGAAACAAGAAAGGTCTCAAGTACACAACCTAACCCTACACCTAAAGGAGCTGGAGAAAGAACAGCAAATAAAGCCTAAACCCAGCAGGAGAAGAGAAATAATAAAGATCAGAGCAGAAATCAATGAAATAGAAACTAAAAGAACAGTAGAACAGATCAATGAAACTAGGAGCTGGTTCTTTGAAAGAATTAACAAGATTGATAAACCCCTGGCCAGACTTATCAAAAAGAAAAGAGAAATGACCCAAATCAACAAAATCATGAATGAAAGAGGAGAGATCACAACCAACACCAAAGAAATACAAACAATTATAAGAACATATTATGAGCAACTCTATGCCAGCAAATTAGATAACCTGGAAGAAATGGATGCATTCCTAGAGATGTATCAACTACCAAAACTGAACCAGGAAGAAATAGAAAATCTGAACAGACCTATAACCACTAAGGAAATTGAAGCAGTCATCAAAAATCTCCCAAAAAACAAAAGCCCAGGGCCAGATGGCTTCCCAGGGGAATTCTACCAAACATTTCAAGAAGAATTAATACCTATTCTTCTGAAACTGTTCCAAAAAATAGAAATGGAAGGAAAACTTCCAAATTCATTTTATGAGGCCAGCATTACCTTGATCCCCAAACTAGACAAAGACCCCATCAAAAAGGAGAATTACAGACCAATATCCCTGATGAACATGGAGGCAAAAATTCTCACCAAAATACTAGCCAATAGGATCCAACAGTACATTAAAAGGATTATTCACCATGACCAAGTGGGATTTATCCCTGGGCTGCAAGGTTGGTTCAACATCCGCAAATCAATCAATGTGATACAATACATTAACAAAAGAAAGAACAAGAATCATATGATCCTCTCAATAGATGCAGAAAAAGCTTTTGACAAAGTACAGCATCCTTTCTTGATCAAAACTCTTCAGAGTATAGGCATAGAGGGTACATACCTCAATATCATAAAAGCCATCTATGAAAAACCTACAGCGAATATCATTCTCAATGGGGAAAAACTGAGAGCTTTCCCCCTAAGGTTAAGAATGCGGCAGGGATGTCCACTATCACCACTGCTATTCAACATAGTATTGGAAGTCCTAGCCACAGCAATCAGACAACAAAAAGAAATCAAAGGCATTCAAATCGGCAAAAAAGAAGTCAAACTCTCACTCTTTGCAGATGATATGATACTTTATTTGGAAAACCCCAAAGACTCTACCCCAAAACTGCTAGAACTCATACAGGAATTCAGTAAAGTGGCAGGATATAAAATCAATGCACAGAAGTCAGTGGCATTCCTATACAGCAACAACAAGACAGAAGAAAGAGAAAGTAAGGAGTCGATCCCATTTACCATTGCACCCAAAACCATAAGATACCTAGGAATAAATCTAACCAAAGAGACAAAGGATCTGTACTCAGAAAACTATAAAATACTCATGAAAGAAATTGAGGAAGACACAAAGAAATGGAAAAACGTTCCATGCTCATGGATTGGAAGAACAAATATTGTGAAGATGTCAATGCTACCTAGAGCAATCTACACATTCAATGCAATCCCCATCAAAATACCATCCACTTTTTTCAAAGAAATGGAACAAATCATCCTAAAATTTGTATGGAACCAGAAAAGACCCCGCATAGCCAGAGGAATGTTGAAAAAAAAAAGCAAAGCTGGCGGCATCACAATTCCGGACTTCCAGCTCTATTACAAAGCTGTCATCATCAAGACAGCATGGTACTGGCACAAAAACAGACACATAGATCAATGGAACAGAATAGAGAGCCCAGAAATAGACCCTCAACTCTATGGTCAACTCATCTTTGACAAAGCAGGAAAGAATGTCCAGTGGAACAAAGACAGTCTCTTCAACAAATGGTGTTGGGAAAATTGGATAGCCACATGCAGAAGAATGAAACTGGACCATTTCCTTACACCACACACAAAAATAGACTCCAAATGGTTGAAAGACCTCAATGTGAGACAGGAGTCCATCAAAATCCTAAAGGAGAACACAGGCAGCAACCTCTTTGACCTCAGCCAAAGCAACTTCTTCCTAGAAACATTGCCAAAGGCAAGGGAAGCAAGGGCAAAAATGAACTATTGGGACTTCATCAAGATAAAAAGCTTTGCAAAGCAAAGGAAACAGTCAACAAAACCAAAAGACAACCAACAGAATGGGAGAAGATATTTGCAAATGACATATCAGATAAAGGGCTAGTATCCAAAATCTATAAAGAACTCATCAAACTCAACACCCAAAGAACAAAGAGTCCAATCAAGAAATGGGCAGAAGACATGAACAGACATTTTTCCAAAGAAGACATCCAAATGGCCAACAGACACATGAAACAGTGCTCAATATCGCTCGGCATCAGGGAAATCCAAATCAAAACCTCAATGAGATACCACCTCACACCAGTCAGAATGGCTAAAATTAACAAGTCTGGAAACGACAGATGTTGGCGGGGATGCGGAGAAAGGGGAACCCCCCTACACTGTTGGTGGGAATGCAAGCTGGTGCCGCCACTCTGGAAAACAGTATGGAGGTTCCTCAAAAAGTTGAAAATAGAGCTACCATATGATCCAGCAATTGCACTACTGGGTATTTACCCCAAAGATACAAAAGTAGAGATCCAAAGGGGTACGTGCATCCCGATGTTTAAAGCAGCAATGTCCACAATAGCCAAACTGTGGAAAGAGCCAAGATGTCCATCGACAGATGAATGGATAAAGAAGAGGTGGTATATATATACAATGGAATATTATGCAGCCATCAAAAGGAATGAGATCTTGCCATTTGCAACTATGTGGATGGAACTGGAGGGTATTATGTTGAGCGAAATAAGTCAAACAGAGAAAGACATGTATCATATGACCTCACTGATATGAGGAATTCTTAATTGCAGAAAACAAACTGAGGGTTGCTGGAGTGGGGGGTGGGGTGGGAGGGATGGGCTGACTGGGTGATAGACACTAGGGAGGGTATGTGCTCTGGTAAGCACTGTGAATTGTGCAAGACTGTTGAATCTCAGATCTGTACCTCTGAAACAAATAATGCAATATATGTTAAGAAAAAAAAAAAGAAGAAGGTAGCAGGAGGGGAAGAATGAAGGGGGGGAAATCGGAGGGGTAGACGAACCATGAGAGACGATGGACTCTGAAAAACAAACTGAGGGTTCTAGAGGGGAGGGGGGTGGGAGGATGGGTTAGCCTGGTGATGGGTATTGAGGAGGGCACATTCTGTATGGAACACTGGATGTTATGCACAAACAATGAATCATGGAACACTACATCTAAAACTAATGATGTAATGTATGGGGATTAACATAAGAATAAAAAAAAAAAGATAGAACTCCCATTGGATGAAATCAGAGGGAGAGAGGAACCATGAGAAACTATGGAGTATAAGAAACAAACTGAGGGTTCTAGAGGGGAGGGGGTGGGAGGATGGGTTAGCCTGGTGATGGGTATTAAAGAGGGCACGTATTGCATGGAGCACTGGGTGTTATACGCAAACAATGAATCACGGAACAGTACATCAAAAACTAATGATGTAATGAATGGTGACTAACATAATAAAACAAAATTTAAAAGAAAAAAAAAAGGTGCAAATTCCTGCAATGGGATAATCTGAGGGTCTCCTGGACAATACCCAGCACCCTACCGAAAGCACTCTACTGAAATCTTTGCGCATTTCCAAGTCCTAACACATAGATAAAGCACACAGCAGTGTACCCACCATGTATTAAGTACTGATTAAATGGTGGTTCCAGTTCTCATTATGCTTGGGTAATATGATTATTTACCTAAAAAACCTAGCATATCAACTAAATGTATTAAGACAGATTTGTCATTACTATGACACTAAGCATTCATGCTTTACATTCCTCCCACTACTGTAAACATAGCAATGATAGGTGTTTTTATATAAAGAAAAGTCATAGTCAGATTCAAAAGCAGCGTAATAGATAATCTGCAGCAATATGCAGGAGCTGAAGCCTGCAGCCCAGAGTTGGACTTGTGTGAGCTGACAGAGCCAGGTGTTCTAATGAAAGCTGGAAGCAAGGACGGTGTTACCCTTTGCCAGCTCAATGACTGAATCTATCTCCACTCACCAAGGGACAGAAGCTAGAGCCACCAGCTAAGACCATGCCTTGCTAGAGATGGTAGAGGCAACCAAAAAACTGATAGACTAGGAGGCTTTGGAGGAGAGGAAGATGGAAACTCCCACACAAAATAAGCCTTAAAACTAAAATTTGAAAGAAAATGAGGAAAATTAACACTAAGACAACAAATAAACTTGACCAGAGCAGTAATAATTAATAGAGAATATGATGCAGCCATTAATAGTGGAATATTTAACAACATGGAAAATGTGTTAAGGGAAGGAAAACATGTCAAGGGGAATGTCAATGTTTTTAAGACTGGTCTGCTCGTTGGCCACTAGCCCTCAACTCCTTTTCTACCCTTCTGTTTCTCCCCCATGGCAGGGAGCTAGAAGTCTGCATACTCCAGTCTTTTCCATACTCCCAGAGAGAGATTCTGTCTTGCAGAGAGAATCTGCCAACGGGAGACAATGGCAGAAACTGGGAACGAGGAGGACTGCCCTTCTGGAGGTAGCTCCGACAAACATGGCAGCCTCAGGCAAATCTGAGCCCCCAGCAGGCAACATGGACAATAGGATTCCTGGACCCATGTAACATTGGTAGGATTTTTTTTTTTTTTAATGTAACTATCATTTTCTTTCCATCCAAGCCAAGAACCTTAGAAAAGCTTCTAAGGACATAGCCAAGGAAGTGTAGGATGGTCGATGCAGTTATTGTAAAGTTAGCCTCTCAGGTATTGTGATTGAAACATAACCCTGATGGCTTGCACGGTGCAATAAAAAGCTTCACCAAAGGTTGCAGAATTGTAGGATGTAATAAGTACCTAGTTTCATTTCCAATGCTGCAGAACTCCCTGCTTCCTATAAATCAGCCGCAGTTGGGCTCCGGCAGCCTCAGGAGCACACAGGCTGTGGGGTCTGGGCAAAGCATCTGCCTTTCTGCTTCTCCCGTCTTGGGCATGGTAGTGGCCTCCAGCAGTGACTAATCTTTAGGTAAATACACCTTCCCTTTTTTGGTCCTTCAATCCTTTCAACATATGCGTAACCACTTTTCTGTACTACTTTCGCTCTGTTGGTGGACCTGATGGATAGAGCTGGCTACACCAGCAGAATACAGATCACAGTCAGCATTCTCATATATGCCCCCAAAGCAGAGGAACAATGATACTTAAGGAGCTGTGGATGAAAGCAGGAACTGACTTGTTACGCTAAAAAAGTAAACAACTTACACACTATGAATATACATATCTGTAGAAACGAGGCTGGGTTTTTTTGTTTTTTGTTTGTTGGTTGTTTTTGTTTGTTTGTTTTTTTGGTTAGTAGAATTGCAGGTGATTTTCCTGTGGATGAAAGCAGGAACTGACTTGTTATGCTAAAAAAGTAAACAACCTACACACTAGGAATGTATATACATATCTATAGAAAGGAGGCTGGGTTGTTTTTTGTTTGTTTGTTTGTTTGTTTTTTTGGTTAGTAGAATTGCAGGTGATTTTCCTGTGGATGAAAGCAGGAACTGACTTGTTATGCTAAAAAAGTAAACAACCTACACACTAGGAATGTATATACATATCTATAGAAAGGAGGCTGGGTTGTTTTTTGTTCGCTTTTTTTTTTTTTTTTTTTTTTGGTTAGTAGAATTGCAGGTGATTTTCCTGCAGGTGATTACCAGTGCTGGAAGCAACCTAATTAGGGTCAAATCCCAGCTCTTCTACCTCCTAGGGTGTAGTCTTGGGCAGGACTTTTAACCTCTCTGCTTCAATTTCTCTAAAAGCCAAGTGGTTGAAATAATATCTCAAGAAGTCATTTGAAGAAAAAAAAGTGAGTTAATGAAGTTAAAGGGCACAGAAAAGAACCTGGTATCTAGTATTATATAAGCGGTTTTCAGAAATTAATTTTAAAAATATTTTAAATTTTCTCATTGTAATAAAGGATATATATTATAATTGACCAGAAAATATGTCATATAAAAAGAAAAATGTGACATTCCATAAAAAAGACAATATAAGTAGTTTTAGAGTTACTGTTAAATTTTTAATCTAATTTTTACAGTGTCACAGGGTTTAGAAGCCACATTCTATTGGTCACACAAACCAACCCTGGGACAGTGTGGGAGGTAACTACACAAGAGTGTGAAGGAGATGGGGATCCTTGTGGGCCACCTTGGAGACTGGCTTCCCCAATGTGGACTGTGAAGACCACTATCATGTTTATTGACAAATTAATTTTTTACCTGAGCCAGTTAGTAATGGATGTGGCTAAGAGTAACAGGAACCCCAGTGAAAGGTGATTTAAATAAGAAGAGGTTTATTTCATGCCAAAGAAGTCCCAGAGTAGGCAGTCCACAACTAGTATGGTGGTCAAGGATACCTTCAAGGACCCAGGCTGCTTCTCACCTTCAGCTCTACCACTCTCAGTGATGACAACAGCACTTCCAGACCCCCTGGCAGAAAGACACCATGTGGCACCAGTGACCTTCCCCTTACACCTCATTGGTCAGAATCTCAACATGCAACTTTTAGCCGAAAAGCAAACTAGGGAATTGAGGGTTTAGATAGTCCAGTCTCTATGAAGGCAAAGAAAAACAAGGAAAACTGTGTTGATGGAGCCCGTATTTCCTAAGCTCAGATTTTGAACGGTGCAGCATTTCCTAAGGTGGATCATGAGGCAGCAAATTACTGGAGCTACGTTATAACATAAAAGTACAGGGATTTACATGTAAGAGGTTCTTATGAACTATTTCTTGAGTTAACATAATATATAGTATTGGGTATTTAGCATCTCTTATAAACATTAACCTTATACAAGCATTTCCTAGAATGACTTTGTATTTTATTTGCATTCATTGGGATAGATTTTCCATTACTAGGAAGTAAAAAGAGTAAAACACCACAATAATTTTATGTAGTTTACTTTCTCTTAATTTCAGGATTTGCGTTACAGGTTTTAATCTGTGCATGAAATGCTAAGCCCAGCTACACTTCAGCTCAATGCTTCTCCTGCCACCCACTGTGCCCCAAACCTTCACCCACTACCCTACAGATCTGTCCTCACATATAAGTTCTTTTTCTATCACTCTTCTTGGTTCAGAATTTTTTTCTTTAAGTAACATAAAAATAAAAAGTGATAGGGCAAATGATTAAACACATTCCCTTTAGAAAAAAAAAAAAAACTGATGTTATAAGAAACTAACTTTGTAAAGGAGACAACCCAAAAAACAAACTGCATTCTGAAAATACCATGAAATGCCAACATAGCATTTTTGTACTTCAAAAAAAATGTCTTCAACTTTTATGCCAAAATTGACTTGAAAATTGAAGCTGTTAAAAATACACACTTAATTTAGTAGCTTTTAATTCACAGGGCTTTTTCATGGGTGGGGTTACAAAGTGGTGAGTTGAATTTTGCCACAGAGGAATATACTGCCTCTGTACAAGTCAGACTTTTTACTAAGAATAGACTTGTGGGCTGCAGGATAATTAAAAAGTGCTTGGCATAATTGAAGTTCTGGTGAGGAAATGATTAAAGTCATGGCCTTGCATGTTGGGTGTATACAAACTACTTTAAAACTTGGATACTGGAATGTATGGCTGTAAAAGGACTGCATTAAGATGAAAAACAAAATGCCCCTGATAAACCATATAGAACTGAAATCACTAGAATTATATATTGATTTTACATGAATAGTGGAAATTTGCTATACCTATTTGAATATAGAAAAACATCCTTTGAAAAAGAGTAGCTTATGCTTTTACTCAAAACACAATGGAAAATAAATTACAGAAAAATGTTTACTTGGCCATTTCAGCATTAACAAACATTTTCAATGTTATTCAGTATCTCTAGCTTTGTGGGCTACTAAAATTTAAAAGTATTTAAAATCAATTCTTGTTATTTATAAAAGAACCAGATACCATTTCTTCCTTGGACTAAATTATTTAAAGTTAAAGAATTAGGCTTTCTTTTAAAGGTTAAGCATTTTAAATAGGCAACTATTACCAGTGGCTACTCTGGGGAGTGGTATCTGGGGTGAGAAGCAGCTGAAGTAATACTTTTTACATCATATTCCTTTGTACCATTTGAATTTGCTTTTAAATAAACATTAACTTCATAATTAAGTTATTAATGATAAAATTAAGTTGAAAACCTTATTAGATCAAAAATCACTGAAGAAAACGAAAAATAAGTCATGAAAAAATATTTGTCTTGACTGAAACTTGAAAAGTATCTTCACATAGAATATGAACAACTTTCAAAATAGACCCGACCTAGATCTGGAATTATCATCTTAAGACCAAACAAGAAAACTGAAATGATAACATACTGTTTTGTGTCATAGCGCTCTTTAAAATCTAACTGAAATGGGACTCCTGGGTGGCTCAGTCGGTTAAGTGGCTGACTCTGGCTCAGGTCATGATCCCAGGTCCTGGGATCGAGCCCCACATCGAGCCCCACATCGAGCCCCACATCGAGCCCCACATTGGGCTCTTGCTCAGCGGGGAGTCTGCTTCTCCCTCTGCCTGCCACTCCCTGTTTCCCCTGTTTGTGCTCTCTCTTTCTCTCTCTGAAAAATAAACAAAATCTTAAAAAAAAAATAAAATAAATTCTATCTGAAAAATCAAGAAACCTCATATTCCTTATTAAGTAATAGTTGGCCTGTTAACGAAAGAAAAGACCATCTTCCTCATCTTTTTTATAGTAATTTTGAGGTCTCCTAACATGCTTTAACTACCAGTTTCAGGGTTCCCAGGCTAGGTGTGTACCCCATGAAATAAGATAAAGATAAGAAATATAAATTTAAATGATTATTTTACACATGGCTATGACATTAATTTTTATTTTAAAGTAATATTTATATTATACTATTATAAAACCAGCAAATGGCTTTATTTCCAGACTAAATTATCCTAGACAAAATTATCAAGGACTGGGAAAGGGAGAAAGTAGCAAACTCCTATCTCCATGAAAAGGCACTGAAACAAAAATAGTGAAATAGGCACAAATTATCAGGCAAATATGAAGAAAAGGTATCTAGAGGTAGCAATACTTATATAATTCAAGGAAAAAGGCATAAAATAATGAACTCTACTTAAGTAGTATAATTTGTAATACATAAGTCATCAACTTTGTGACTACCCACAAAAGCTTAAAAGTGAATAGTCTCAGATATCTTCTGAAATGAGTAGATAATATCCAAATAATAGCATCAAGGTATGTGGAATAAAAATAATACTTGTAGGAGGAAAAATGGGCAGAAACACACATGCAGTGGGAGACTTTAACATGCATCAGCATTAATATATGACAAAACAGACAAAACAAGGAAATTTACAAAATTTAGAAAAGTGATAATGAATAAATGCAGAAGAATAACAGAATTAGAAAACCACCATTTTAAGATTCCCTAGTGAAATAATGGATCTTGGCAAGGATTATCAATGACTGCTTCAACACATTTGCTAAGTGTTGGCGTAATTCTTTTTAATGAAAGCATCAGTTTGATATCTTCAGAATCCACTGACTCATTTTAATTTTAATGATAGTAGGACAAGCAGACAGTACATTACTCCTAATGTGATGCAACTGAAAGTTTACAGTACACCTATGATGTATTCTTGCCAAAAAGATTTAAAACTGAATTCAATCAAGATTTTGAACCTAACTACTGGTTTACATGAAATACAGAAGATGTAGAAACGTTAAATAATGCCATGAGGATGTAATCAGTCAAATAAAGACTGTAAGAAATTCTGTAGGGCAAACGATCCAATTTATCCCATAAATAAATGTCATGGAAAATAAAGGAAGGGCAACTATTAAAGATTCAAGAGACACATCTACCAAATGCAATATGTGAATTTCTTTTGGATCCCGATATGAATAAATTATTTGTAAAAAGATATTTTAAACAAAAATAATGCTTTAAGAAAGTACAGTGTTAACTATTAATATTGTTAATTACAATCTTATACTGCCTATTTAAAAAGGCAAGAGTATCAACCGAAATACTAACAGAATTCATTAGGAATGTGACTAAATAGAAGATAAAAGTGATACTTTTCATATGGACTATTAATCACTAATAAGGAGCTAAAAATTCTTCATCTGTACAAAAAAGTCCAAAATTCTTGGAAATAATTTTATAATGAAATATGTGAGCTCCCAGACCAGCAGAGGCAGCAGCCGGAGCAGCTGCAGCCTGTGGCCTCCACCCGCCCCGGGGTCGCTTTCCCCCTTCTTCCTCCTCTTCCTCCGCCCACCCAAGGCCTCGCATTCCCAGCGCCCCTGTTGTTCTGCCCTTCCTCTTCCCGCCCACTCCGTCGCCTCCGCCTGCAGTTTTTGGCTCTCACCCCCACCAGTGACCAAAGACTTGACCACTCAAAGTCCAGCTCCCCAGAACACTGCTCGACATGGACATCGGTGTGACCGAAGGTGGATTAAATGTCACTCTCACCTCCGGCTACTTATGCATGGAAAGGAAGTTGGCAGTATCATCAGAAAGAAAGGAGAATCCGTTAAGAAGATGCGTATCAACATCTCAGAAGGGAATTGTCCTGAGAGAATTATCACTTTGGCGGGCCACTAACGCCATCTTCAAAGCCTTCGCTATGATCACTGACAAACTGGAAGAGGACATCAGCAGCTCTATGACCCATAGTACAGCTGCCAGTAGAGCCCCAGTTACCCTGAGGCAGGTGGTCCCTGCTAGTCCGTGTGGCTCTCTCATCGGGAAAGGTGGTTGCAAGATCAAAGAAATACGAGAGAGTACAGGGGCTCAGGTCCAGGTGGCAGGGGATATGCTCCCCAACTCAAGTGAGCGGGCCATCACTATTGCTGGCATTCCGCAATCCATCATTGAGTGTGTGAAACAGATCTGCGGGGTCATGCTGGAGTCCCCCCCAAAGGGCGTGACCATCCCGTACCTGCCCAAGCCGAACAGTTCTCCAGTCATCTTTGCAGGTGGTCAGGCATATACCATTCAAGGACAGTGTGCCGTTCCACAGCCAGATTTGACCAAGCTGCATCAGTTGGCAATGCAACAGTCTCATTTTCCCATGACGCATGGAAACACCAGATTCAGTGGTTTGGATGCATCTGCTCAGACTACTTCTCATGAACTCACCATTCCAAATGATTTGGTTGGCTGCATAATCGGGCGTCAAGGCGCCAAAATCAATGAGATCCGTCAGATGTCTGGGGCGCAGATGAAAACTGCGAACCCAGTGGAAGGATCTATTGATAGGCAGGTTACCATCAATGGATCTGCTGCCAGCGTTAGCCTGGCTCAATATCTAATCAATGTCAGTTTAGAAAACGCTAAACCCTCCTCCCACGTAGCCTCCCTCACGATCCCTGATCACCTCAGTATCAACCTCTCCCAACTCTCCACCCCTTCTTCTTCTTCCTCCTCCACCACCACCCCCTCGCTCGCCGCAGCGGGGACCTCCGACGCACCCTCCAGCCTCCCCAACCCTCTTCCGACCGCCCCTGGTGTCTCCAGTCTGCTTGGCATGAAACCCATCCCTCTTCTCCTGGCTCTAAATGTTGTGTCTGCTGCTAAGGTAGGTACCAGGGCTTCAGCTACCACCACCACCACCTCTGCCGTGCCATGTGTAACTAACAAACTGAAAGGCGAGAAACAGAGATTCTCCCCCTACTGACTGAATATCTTGAGGCACCCCCTCAAGTACTTCTTGGTTTATTTTGTTTTTCTTTGTTAACATTGGTGAGAACTAAACAGTTGTGAGCTTGTGACCGTTTCCTTTTGACTATTTTGGGGCATAACAGGGTGGGGGTGGGGGTAACAGTAACCTGGGGTTAGGGTTAGGCCATTCCATCTGAGTGCCTGTTTCAGAGTCTGACTTGTTGAATTCTTTATCTAGAGCCACATCTTGCTCTTCCTTTTCATTCTGTTACTTTTTTTGGAGCTTTATTCTGCATTGCAATATAACAATGTGTTAGGTTCTGTGTTAATGAATAAAAGCTTCTCCATTTAAATATATATATATATGTGTGTATAAGCAGCTGGAAAACTATAAAACTTATACTGATAGAAACAAATGCTTAAATTGAGAACTAGAGTTTAAATACTCTACTTATACTCTTTTCCATTGCCTTAATAATCATTAAACATTAAATGTGCTTTAGCCCATCTTACCATATATCTTGGTTCTGTATGCTGTTATCAATTTACTAATCAGTAACATATGACAGTTAACTTGATTGTTTATTTTAGTTAAAATGTCTCTACTTGGGAATTTCAAAATCATGAAATATGTAATGACAGAATGGCCTCATTATTAGCAGTTAAGACAATCATAACCGGATCCTTTTGCCTTTAACAATTGGGGGTTTGCTAATTCATTTATGAACTTTCTAGGATTAGGAAGTGCTGCCGCCTCATAAAGTTTCACTATGGCAGCCACAGGCTTTACCATCTCCTATGGCCTAGTGTCATTAAACAGTTCTGCTGTGTTCCATTTACAAGGCCCCTATCACCAGCAGCAACCTGATGACTGTAAGCCAGCTTAGGGAATATTGTTGTCCTGGCCATTCCAGTTACCTTAAGCTGTGCATTTACAGTGATTACACTGTCCAATTATAATGTAATCCTAGCAGGAATGAATGCCATAATTATAGGCTATGTTTCTCTCTACATATTTACCATACCATAAAGAATATCACAAAGACTCAATTGAACTCTAATGTGTAAATACATTCTAATAATCTTCCACATCATTCCTCAGCTAAGTATCATAGTAAATTTTCAGCTTATTACTGGTTCAACTATTTATAAATGAAATAAAACATTTGTTTGTGAAGTAGACAGAAGTTTACATTTTTTAGAAACCAAGAGATTTTCTGGAACTGCAGAGGATCTGCATTTATCAACTAAAATACTAAGTTATCCACAGACTTAGAATGTAAAAAGTTAATAAAACAACAAATAAGCATAAACTCAACCACACATATCATTTTGTTTCAGTCATTTTCCCATTGCAAATGATAATTTTATCTCAGCTATTTCAAAGCCAAACTACACTGCACTCCAAACAATGGAAATTATGTGTTCCTCTGAATGAGGAAGATTTGTAATAGAAAAAGAACAGAAGAGAAACTGAGGTGGTAAACAGGCTAACTAATTTCTGCTTCCAAATAACAGGCTATTAAGGAGTCTAGATGAGCCATGGAATAGAGACCCAGACTGAGGAAGGGATTCTGGCACACCTACATTATCATCTCAGATCCAAAAGGCATCTAGAGTTAGTACCAGTTCTCCCCCAAAGGGCATGAAAAAATATTCAGAATCTTAGAAAAGAGGAACAAATTTATTAAGGCAAAAGGTCTAAATCAGTGCCACAAATGGGTTACAAATGTGAAAGTACTGATCTTCTCAACTTGTAAAGTGGAGTGATCTGGTCAAGACCTATGTTGGCTAGACCTCTGGGCCAGAAATTTATGGCTATAAGAATCCTCCTCTTATTTACTATAGTTTGACACATATATATATATATATATATATATAATGTAATAAATATATATATTATTTTCCGTATATGTCGTGGTTTTAAAAAGGTCAGGAAACTCTGCTGTATGAGAAGGAAATAGGTCTTAATCATCTTTGATGTTCGGCATTTGGCAGCTATGTTTTCTGAGGGGCAGTTGCCAATGGTGGCCATGGCTAGAAGCTGGGAATTCAGGCTTGGCCCCTGGGAGAAGACTGCTTCTGGGGGTCAGAGAAAGCAGAAGAGCTTTTGGTGGTGGGTGGAAAATGGAGGGAAACAACGGAGACTGAAGAGTGGTGAATACACAGTACATTTCCTTATCAAGCCACTTCCTGAATTCTGAGGCCTGTTTGGGGTAATTTGCTAAAATCTTAACCTGAAAAGCTGTGAAGAACAGAGCAGAATTACCTGCAGTCCATCAATGCTTAAGAAGGAAAGACCCTCACACTCTCAGTTCAAATTCCAAAAAAGATAAGCCACTGGAAAAGGGGCCGCCGGAAGGAGACTATGTCTTATCAAAACAGTAATCCAGTCTCCCATTAGCTGATTGCATTAAGGCACTTAATCTGCTTATAGAAAAAAGGTAGACCCTCCCTGGCAAAAAATAAGTCATCTTTACTTTTAATAGAAGGAAATTTGGGGGAAAAAAAAGACATCTGATTGATATAGAAGAGGAATCAAGGGGGGTGGGGCACCTGGGTGGCTCAGTCATTAAGCTTCTGCCTTCCGCTCAGGTCATGATCGCAGAGTCCTGGGATCAAGCCCTGCAGCAGGCTCCCTGCTCAGCAGGAAGCCTACTTCTCCCTCTCCTACTTCCCCTGCTTGTGTTCCCTCTCTCACTGTGTCTCTCTCTGTCAAATAAATAAATAATAATAAAAGAGGAATCAAAGGAGAGAAAAAGGAACATAAAACAAGAGGGGAGTATACAGCAACACATGCTTACCTTAAGAAGAAAAATCCCAAATAAACAACCTAACCTTACACCTGAAGGAGCTAGAAAAAGAACAACAAATGAGGCCAAAAGCCAACAGAAGGAAGGAAATAATAAAGATTAGAGCAGAAATAAATGATATAGAAACTAAAAAAAAAAAAAAGGACTCAAACAAAATCCAAAGTAAAAGAGGACAAACAACCACTGAAACCACAAAAATACAAACTTTAAGAGAATATTAAGAAAAATTATATGCCAACAAATTGGACAATCTGGAAAAAATGGACAAATTCTTAGAAACTACCAAAATTGAAACGGGAAAAAATAGAAAACTTGAACAGACCAATAACTAGCAAAGAAACTGAATCAGTAATAAAAAAAAAAAAAAACCTCCCAACAAACAGAAGTCCTGGACCAGATGGCTTCATAGGTGAATTCTACCAAACACTTAAAGAAGAGTAAAGAAGAGTTAATACTTATTTTTCTCACACTATTCCAAAAAATAGAAGAGGAAGGAAAACTTTCAAACTCTTTTTCTGTGGGGCCAGAATTACCCTGATCCAAAACCAGATAGACTCCACTAAAAAAGAGAACTACAGGCCAATATCCCTGATGAACATGGATGCAAATTTCTCAATAAAATACTAGCAAACTGAATCCAACAATACATTAAAAAAATCATCCACCACGATCAAGTGGAAATTATTCCTGGGTTGCAACGGTGGTTCAATATTCACAAATCAATCACTGTGATACAGCACATTAATTAAAGAACCATATGATCATTTCAATAAATGCAGAAAAAGCATTTGACAAAGTACAACATACATTCATGATAAAAGCCCTCAACAAAGTAGGTTTAGAAGGAACATTCCTCAACATAATAAAGGCCGTCCTAATGCTGAAAAACTAAGAGCTTTTCCTTTATGGTCAGGAACAAGAAAGGAATGTCCATCCTCACCACTGTTACTCAACATAGTACTGGAAGGCCTAGCCTCAGCAATCAGACAACAAAAAGAAATAAAAGGCATCCAAATCAGCAAGGAAGAAATAAAACTTTTCAATATTTGTAGATGACATGATACTCTATACAGAAAACAAAGACCACCAAAAATTGCTCAGATACATGAATTCAGTAGTCGCAGGATAGAAAATGAATGTACAGAAATCTGTTGCATTTCTATACCCCAATAATGAAGCAGCAGAAAGTGAAATTAAAGAATCGATCCCATTTACATTTTCATCAAAAACAGTAAGATACCTAGGAATAAAACTAACCAAAGAAGTGAAAGACCTGTAATCCGAAAACATAAAACACTGATGAAAGAAATTGAAGATGACACAAAGAAATGGAAAGACATTCCATGCTCATGGACTGGAAGAACAAATATTGTTAAAATGTCAGTACTACCCAAAGCAATGTATACATTTATTTTTTTTTTAAGATTTTATTTATTTATTTGAGAGAGAGAGAATGAGAGAGAGCACATGAGAGGGGGGAGGGTCAGAGGGAGAAGCAGACTCCCTGAGGAGCAGGGAGCCGGATGCGGGACTCGATCCAGGGACTGCAGGATCATGACCTGAGCCGAAGGCAGTTGCTTAACCAACTGAGCCACCTAGGCACCCCAGCAATGTATACATTTAATGTAATCCCTATCAAAATATCAAGAGCATTTTTCACAGAGCTAGAATAATCCCAAAATTTGTATGGAACCATAAAAGACCCCAAATAGCCAAAGCAATCTTGAAAAAGAAAGCAAAGCTGGAGGCACTGCAATTCTGGACTTCAAAGAAAATCAAGAACATATAAACTATTATAATTAAATTTCATCAATATATCTGAGTATAAGGTAAGTATATAAAAAGGAACTCTACTGCTATATCACAACAAATATATAAAAATGAAATTTAAAAAATAATACTATTGGTAAGAGCATCAAAAAAATCAAACACCGAGGCCTAACAAAATATGTGCAAGGCATTTAATTGAAAACTATGAAAACATTACTGAGAGATTTTTCTAAAACTTCTAAATAAGTGGAAGGATATACAAATTCACCAATAGTAAAGATGTCAGTCATCTCTCCCAAACTAATCCATATAGATCTAGAAGTTCAACACAATCCCAATCAAAAATCCCAACATTTAATTTTTTAGGTAGACATCAACAAGCTGACTTTATAATTTGCATTGAAATAAGAAGGACCAAGGACGGCTAAAGCATCTTGAAGAACAGAGCTGGAAGACAGAGTGGTATTGGTGCGAAGACAGAAGAATTGAACAATGAAACAGTAGAGTTCAAACAGAAACTACGTATCTGAGTTACGACATCTAGTTTATCTGACTCATGACACAGGTGACACTGCAGTACAGCGAGAAATGGATTTGATTTTCAATAAATGTTGACAGGTCAGTTAGATATCCATATGAAAAAAAACTCTTATCTCCTAAGCAAAATCTATTCAA
The DNA here is from genome assembly GCF_029215605.1 of Mirounga angustirostris. NCBI lineage: Eukaryota > Metazoa > Chordata > Mammalia > Carnivora > Phocidae > Mirounga > Mirounga angustirostris. The sequence goes on along the minus strand of NW_026991712.1, from coordinate 118,705,295 downwards.
GATGGATTACAGATTGAAATATGAAAGGTAAAACAATAAAGCTTTCAGAAGAAAACATAGAGGACACCAACCTCATTAGCTTGGAATAGGCAAATATTTCTGAAATAGGACACAAAAGATGCTAACCATAAAGGGAACAACTGACAAATTGGACTATATTTGTGACAGTTAATTTTTTGTCAGTTTGACTGGATCACAGGCTGCTCAGTTATCTGACTAAAATTATTTCTGGGTGTGTCTGTGAGGGTGTTTCTGAAAGAGATTAGCATTTGAATTGGTAGAATGAATAAAGCAGATTTCCCTCTCCCATGTGGGTGGGCATCATCTAATCCTTTGAGGGCCTGAACAGAACAAAAAAGTTAGAGGGAGGATTCACTGGGGGTCTGCATGATTACTTGAGCTGGAACATCAATCTTCTCCTGCCCTCAGTACTTCTGGCTTTCAGGCCTTCAGACTCAGACTAGAATCCATACCATTGGCTCTCAGGCCAATGAACACCACCAGGTTTCCTGAGACTCCAGATTGCAGACAGCAGGTCATGGGACTTCTTAGGTTCCATGGTCACATGAGCCAAGACCATGAATATTCTATTTCTCTGAAGAGACGTGATCAACACAATATTAAAATTAAGAACTCTGATCATCAAAAGTCACAATGAAGGAAGTCAAAAGACAACTCACAGAGATGTAGAAAATATTTTATATATGTATCTCCAACAAAGATTCAAATCCAGAATTCATTTTATACTACAACCTAAATTGACTTTTATCAACACAAAAAAATTTAATAAAGGGGGCACCTGCCTGGCTCAGCTGGAAGAGCATGCAACTCTTGATCTCGGCGTTGCGAGTTAGAGCCCCACATTGGGTGAAGAGATTATTTAAATTTAAAAAAATTTTCTGAAAAAAAATTAACACAAATGAATATCAAATAAATAGACATGTAGGAAAGTAAACATCAGCTTCAGGTTTTAATTGAATTGGCATCAACTAACAATGAGAAATAAAAGTATAGCACTTCTAAAATTATGAACAAATACTAACATTTACAATTTCAGAACTCCTTGTAATTTTCAGAGCATGTTCACATTCCTACTTTACAATTATAACCAAGACTGAAAGATGACTTGGCCATATTGCTATTCATTTGAATGTCGGATGACAAGATTTAATTGTTACTAGGTGCCAGGCATGAGCAATGGAGTGGTGTAAGAAGTAGTTCCCACCAGCATCTAATTATTACTTTAGGATAAATGCCTAAGTTGAAAATTATTGTAGCAAATGGCATGAACAATTCTGTTTCAAGAACCTTGAAAACTTTCATGGCTTCTGATACTATAATTTACATCTAGGCATTTATCCTAAAGTCATTAGACGCATGATGATATCCACTGCAGAAAAGTTTGTAATGGAGAAAACATGAAAACAACACAACTATCCAACTGTGGAGCAATAATATTGTATATCCACAGATAAATGGAACAGTAAGTCCCATTAGTAGTGTGTGAGAATTCTCATTTTACCTCTTTTCAAAACTAGGAATTACCTCTTTAAAATTACTATAGGGAAAGAAAAGAGATTTGTTTTCACTTAACACGTGCTCACTTCAGCAGCACATATATTAAAAATGTTTTCACTTAACACTTTTTTTACTACTAAATCTGAACATCTTATAAACATATTTGTTAGCCATTGGTAATTCTTCTCTTATGACTTGTCTGTTTTTATCCTTTGGTCATTTTATCTGATGGACATTCATATTTTATTAAGGTGTAAGACCTATTTATATGTTAGGCAGGAAAAAGAAAGTATAGAAATCTTTGTGTCTACTATATTCTCAAGTGTTAGGATTGGTGTTTTAATAGGAGTCAACTCATTTAAAATTAAAATTCTTATTTCTCATTTCAATTTTATGAACACTATCAGAAAGGCTAAAATAGAAATCTCAAATAAGACAAGTTCAAAATAGTAAAAACTAAGTTAGACTTCTGGCATGGAAATGAAAACTTATGAAGTTTTAAAGAATTAGTGTGCTTGTCTGTAGAAGTAAAACAAAATCTTTTAAATATAAAAAAGTTTTAGATAGCATTCAGGTGACATTCAAGAAGTTTTAGTTACCATTAATTATGAAAATGAAATTGCCATTTTTTAAAGATCATTTACATATGCCTTACCATACTAGATTTAGATGCTCTTTCTAATTCAGTTCTTCTAAAAAAAATTGAGCTCCTTTTTTTAAATGATAGGAAAGAGATCTACTTTACAAAGACATTGCAAAAAATACACTTTAAGCTTGCATAAAGGGGTCACAGTTTATAATTGAAATGTTTATTTAAAATAATGTGTGACAGCTAATTACAGGTTTAATTTTTTTGGTTTTAAGCTTAGGCTGTTGTCAATATTAACTTCATCGAATAACAACAAATGATATAAAGGGCTCCTAACAGTTCCCCTTCCCTCTAACCCTACCCCAAGCCATGCCAAAGAAAGAACAAACAAGATACTTATTTTTTTAAATGTACCTAAACTTTACAATTTTAAGGAAATCTTAAATTTTAAGGGAAAAAAAGTTATTTACTTATTTTTAATATTTTTTCTCTTGTGGAAGTGTTATTGGAAAGTACCACAACTGGTTGCAAACTTTTTTTTTTTTTTTAAAGATTTTATTTATTTATTTGACAGAGAGAGACACAGTGAGAGAGGGAACACAAGCAGGGGGAGGGGGAGAGGGAGAAGCAGGCTCCCCGCAGAGCAGGGAGCCCGATGTGGGACTCGATCCCAGGACTCCAGGATCATGACCTGAGTCAAAGGCAGTCGCTTAACCGACTGAGCCACCCAGGTGCCCAACTGGTTGCAATCTTAAATCAAAAACACTAATGTTATACTTGGGACTTATGCAACTTTCCCAAATGAATAGTATCAGAAGAAAAGAAGACACCACATGGGATTTTTATTAATTCTTAGACAAGAAAAAAAGAAAATACTCTTAAAATTACCTGAAGCAACCCATTCTACTTTCCTGACTCACTCCCAATACCAACTCCCTTCCATTTTCCACTGTAGCCTCTGGGACACACATCTGATTATAGACAAAGTCTCCTGCCCCCTGAATCTCTTCAGACTCCACCTCTGCCTGAAAGGAAACCGCCACCTCACCCAGGAAACTGCTTCCCCTGCGGCCAGCAGGAGAGAGAGCTACTCATTCTACCAGACTGTTTAACTTCCTTTCCTGGCAACTCCCCTCTCCCTACTTTGAAGCTCAGAACTAATGGCAGTATCACCATCCCTCCATCTACCTATCCATCCAACGAATATGTACTTAGTGGTTGCTATGTACCAGGCACCGTGTTAGATGTAGGCTACAGAACAGTAAATTCCACTGTTAAAGTCTAGTGAGACAAACGTCACACAATCACACAGATAAAAAACTGCCGATTCTGAAAGAAGGGAGTAGGAAGCGATATGAAAGAAGGAGGAGGATCTAGTCAGGCCAAAGTGGGGGAAAGAGTATTTCAAAAGGAAAGAAGGAATGAACTCGGTTTTCAGGGAAACCAAGTGCAACTGGGCACAGTGGGTGAGGAGGTAAGTAATAGGAGAGGGTTAGGAAGTGGGCAGAGCCGTGAGGCCATGGACCTAAGGACCAGAACATGGAAGGCGTTAAGGGTCATGTTGAGGATTTTGAATTTGGTAGAATTTTAAAACTTTCGTTCCTTAGTACAGTGACCTACTCATCTGCCCACATCTAACCAGGATGCTTGCTCTTCAGCTCTACTCCAATCCCTTCCACATTCTAGATGGCTTCAACATCCACGACTTCTCGCTTTTTCCTTGTCCCTGACTATTCCCCCCTGTGAAAATCCAATTCCAATATTTCATTCTCAGACCATAACCTCTCACTGGTCCTACTCTTCCACTCCATACTATGCCTGTCCTCCAACCTTTAAATTTTTTATTATCTGATTAGAAAATAATCTAAAGTAATGTAATCTCATTGGAATGAGTGGAATAAAGACTATTTCCTCCATCCCTACCAAGGCAAGTGAGCCTCTCAACACCTTTCTCCATGCTTATACCAACATATGTAAACTTATTCACAGAGACGCTTTTTTTGATTACAAAGTGAATACATAATTCTGTGACACTTAAGGTTAAAATAAAAATCGTATAAAAATAAAAATCATGAACAAATCTCAAGCCAGCAGATACAGATCGAATTCATTCTTTAAGTTGCTGCACAGTATTCTAGGTATAGACAACACCGCCTGTGGTTCGCTTCCATAGGGGACTTTTCGCTTGTTGTTCGCTTCAACAAACTTACTGACCCCCGAATACCTTGAAGTGGGCTCTTCAGTGCAGTGAAGTGCTTCCAGTCTTGGTAGCTGAGAACTGATGCTCGTGACTGAAAACATCTGGGAGCAGAACGGTTTTTCACAGCCCTTCAGCTGAGGGTAGCAGGTCTCAGGCCATGAGAACCGAAGCCATCCGCCTTTCACCACCTGGTTTGCTACTGCCCAAGAAATGTGCAGGGCGGGCTGCTGGCACGTATTGAGGGAACCATAACCATGAGGAGGCAAGGAAAATTAAAACTCATATGGGGTTTGGGAAGAAAGATGGCCAGCAGAACAGAAACTCGAAATTCCGACTGTAGTAGAACCAATGGAAAAAACAGATGAAAATTTTAATGAAAATATAATGGAATTACAGCACTAAAAAACAAAAAAACAAAACCCAATGCTTTCAGGAACTAAAAAACAGGATTTCTTAATTAGAAATCCAATATCCAACAGAAAGAGAATGACTGCCCTTGAGAACCACATTAGTGGTGAGAAAAATCAGGTGGCAATACCTCACAAGATACCCTGTGACAGACCCTGAGGGAAAAGGCAAGTTGTGTGGTGATCATATCCAGGAGACAAAACAAGGAGGAGGAGAAGAACATATGGAGAGGTAATAATTGCAGAAATAATGGAAAAAAACTTTTAGGACTCAAAGTCTTGAGGCCCTGAATATCGAGGATAGAGAAAACCCTGCCAGGCTGTCAGCACCGCAGGACGAGAGCTTTCTGGGATGGTGGAGAGCTGCCCGCAGGGACACTGCTCAGAGACACCAGGGCACTGACTCTGGGCCTCCCTAATGCTGAGTTTGGTCCACACACCATAGAGCCCACTGTCTGTCCTTCATGCTACAGTTCTTCTAGGGTCTGGCACACTTCCTCTTGTCCTTTGTCACTAGCATCTGAGTACCAACCTCAGGGCCTCCACAGTAGTCATTTCCTTCCACAGTCTATCTGAAACATTGCAGGGACTAAATCTTAATGCATAGGCACAAACACCTTGGCAAAAATTAGAGGTATAATAAAAAGAAAATATTCACAGATGAAGTAAATGCATGATTGTTACAAGAAACCTTTACCTTTATTTATGAAATATATGAAGGTAGTGTGGTCATAGTTAGCAGAGACTCTGGATGCCTGCCACTTACTAGCTCTGTGGCCTTGGGCAAGAAACCTTTCTGTGCTTTGGTTTGCTGAAAAATAAATGGAATTAATAGCATCTATTAAGTGCTATTAAGTGTAAAGATTAAATGAGTTAGTACATGTCCCACACTGGGAGCTCTGTCTGGCACATAGCAAGTCCTCAGTAAATAAAAGCAATGCTCCCGCCGCCGCCACTCCTTGCACAGGAAAACAGCACTGTATGTAGAACTTTAATTTTAGAATCAGAAGAGTTAAGTTCAAATGCCAACTTCAAAATTTAAGAGTTTTATACCATAGCTATGGTAGTTAATCCTTCTATGCTTACATTTTTTTTCTATCTATCCACAAACATCAGTGGAGCATCTAGGTATGTACTAGCTATGGTGTAGTGGCTGGAATAGAAATAGGAATAAGGTACAGTTCTGCCCTTCAAGAGCTCAGTCTAATGAGCAATACTTAAGAACCTTAGTTTCCTTTCATCGGAGTATTTCTTAAAGCTCTCTTTGCCTTAGGAGTTGAAGAAAGGACCACAAGGGTCAAGTATGTGTTTTGGTAAAAGTACTCTGATTTAAAAAAAAAAAAAAAAAGGCAACACTAATGTTGTTAGCAATTATTGGGCAAACAATGTGGCCAGTTCCTGAAGTTACCATATTACGCTATTTTAAGAAAAATACTATTAAGCAGCTGGGTCACTGACAAGTAGCTCCCATAGATCCTAGGGCAGTCTTAGGTCCCCCTGAGGGGGACCAGAGAAAAGAAGGATCCCATTTCTGTTGGGGAGATGGCTCTGTTCATAGGCTGGACCGTGTCGTACACAATTTGCTTCTCTGGATGATCTTTTGAGACCTGAGTGCCCTTTCAATAAACAGCCCTCAAGCCATTGTCTGCGAGGAGCTACTATTACCTGATTCCTTGCTGACGACATCAATCCCCTTTTAGAGGATCTTGCCTCGGCACATCGGGTAGGAGATTGGGGGCAATAAGTTCTTGGTATCTCTTCTATGTCACTGCAGTAATAAAGACCTTATCCTACAACTTCTTGGTATTAACAGTGCTTATTTTAGTCATCCCAAGGGAGTTGGCCATGGAAAGGGGCAGGACAAGTTGTTCCCCTTTAATCTTTTAGTTACCTCACGGGCTTTAGAATGTCTACAGTGGGGCACCTGGGTGGCTCAGTTGGTTGAGCGACTGCCTTCGGCTCAGGTCATGATCCTGGAGTCCCGGGATCGAGTCCCACATCGGGCTCCCTGCTCTGCAGGGAGTCTGCTTCTCCCTCTCCCACTCCCCGTTTGTGTTCCCTCTCTCGCTGTGTCTTTCTCTGTCAAATAAATGAATAAAATCTTCAAAAAAAAAAAAAAATGTCTACAGTGACAATACCACACAATCACTAATTAAAAAAAAGAGAGACTACAAATTCACAGGCGAGCCCAAATGCCCATTCTCTATAAAGAAACAATGTACGCCAATGTGTTTTCATCTGTCACCATCAGCTGGCATTTAATAGCTATGATTTAAAATTCTTTATTAAAATCCTCACAGAAATTATAATGGCATCATACTTGAAACAGTAATAATTTGACATTTGGTATCTTTAGAAAGTATGTAATTATACTATTATTAACAATTAATATCCAGAATATTTTCCTTGATTTTATATATACATATATAGCACCACAAAGTAAAACAATTATATGTTATTCAAAATCATGTATTTGGCTCATAACTGGCCTAGATTCATTACAAATTCAATTAACTGATGGCTACAGTCACAAAAAATGATTCTGGCTTCTTTTCTGTGTGTGAAAACCATTCTAAAAATCAATATAATTTAAATAGGTATTAAACCAGAGCTAAATGAAAATTATCCAGCAAAAAGGAATACTAACATCAGTATCTTATTTTAAAGTTGCAATTGGAAAATAAATTGTATTTAAGAAAGCCTCATAAAAACTCTACTACCACCCATAAATTATATTTATTATTATTTTTGTACCTAATCATGTTTTAGACTTAGAGTAAAATCCTATTGCTTATAGAAAATAAATACAACCATTTATCCAAACATTGTTACATAAGAAGTTTTTAGAAACTGTAAATAATTCTTAATACTTTCGTTTTGATTCTCTGACTTTTCAAGACTATGTTGTATTTCCTTCAAACATACTTCCTGGTGTTGTGCTTTCTAAATAAAAAAAGAAATAAAGATAATCAATAATGACATTCATATGAAAGGGTAGAGTCATAATGTAAAATTTATATATACAATTAAATACATGACTTTTAATTTTTTGAGAGAATTCTAACATCTGATACGTGCATTAACAACATATCTTAGAGCTCATTTTTCTTTAAAATCCCGCATAACTAAAGTACATACATGGTTGATCTTTACTGTCATATAGCTTGTAATACACAGTCAACCCCAAATGATTACATATTTAATATGATTAACATAACAGATTTTATTTAAAACTGTCAAAACTATTTTTCATTACATTTAACATGACCTATTTTAATATCAGTTTTTGCCATTTTCATATTTTATTTATTTATTATTATTTCTTAAAGATTTTATTTATTTATTTGACAGACAGCGACACAGTGAGAGAAGGAACATAAGCAGGGGGCGTGGGAGAGGGAGAAGCAGGCTTCCCCCGGAATGTGGGGCACCATTTTCATATTTTATACATAAGACTTTTGCTGCCTTAAAAAGTGACAGAATTCTAGTTTTAATATGAACATTTTATTTTTACAATCCTTTAAAAATAAAAAGAACTCTAAATATTACAGGCGTTCTTTATTTGAGGGAAAAATTAAAAGCCCAATATATTTTTTTAACATATTCAGTTGCATATAAATTCTCAAGTAGATTTGTTCACTGAAAATACTTCAGATAGGCTGCAAATATCATCTAGCTTCCAACTGAAATGTAGGCATCTTAAGAAGAGAAATCTTTTTTTTTTTCCCCTCCTTCCTATCTGGTATTCAGTGACACCTGATCCCTTCTGAAACTGAGTGATACCCCCTGGGGGCAGTGGAGTGGTATGAAGCAATGTGCTAGGCGGGGCTACACAAAGTCACAGAATGAATATAGTGAATCTTTGTGGAACATCAATTTTACTAAACAGTTTGGAGGGGAAAATATTAATAAGAACACACTTCTATTGTAGGGGAGAATGTAAAATGTTCACGGATTTTAGGATAATCTATTAGACTCCAAAGACATTTCAGGCTTCAGGCACGGCAGCCTGGGTTAAGGAGGTGAGGCCACGCTTGGGTCTGCGCATTCACTCTGCCCCAGCTGAAGCACTTGGGCAGAAGATCTGAGGAAGTCTGCTTGTGGGCAGGGCACTGTGCAAGACACTGGGAGAGAACCAACTATGAGACCAGCTCCTGGGGTGCTTACAACTCAGCTAGAGCTAGGACACGTATACAAAATAAATACTGACCTGCCCACAGAACTGTACCCTGGAAGGGACAGAACACACAGACTCAGCAATGTCTAAATCTTTGCTTAGAATTCTAGATTTTTACTACTGTAAAAATTATCAGGTTTAACAGAACATCACATCTTAAACTCACTTATTTTGGCAGAACTTAACCAAGCACTGCGAACATTATAGAGAAACCCAGCTCATCTTACTACTTATTTTTTCAGAAGTTTTAATTACACATGTTTTACAGTATCTGAAATTCTGATGGTGAGAAAAAAATTTTTTTAAATAAATATAAGAGATTTAGAATAAAGGGCAGACCCGTGCTACATTAAAAGTGAGAAATGTTTGTTCTGATTAAATTGCCATGGAAATTTTGACGGTGATAAAATTAAATTAATATTGCATGCCAAAAATCAATTAAGTTTTGAACCTTTCACATTTTCAACTTTGTAGACACTTGGGAATGAAAAAATAGTTTTCGTGGCATCTCTGGTTCCCGGAAAAGGTAAAGTATCATCATTTTCTATGTCATCAAGTAGACCGTTATCAAGTAATCTAGTCACGACTAATGCTAGCTTCCATAGTATCTTACGCCAATTGACTATTTTCATGAATATTTAGGAAAAGACATCAGAAGATTAAACACAGCCAATTTGGGATTCTCATTTCATGGCTGAGTGGCTCAGAGCACCTATCTTATATGCAGATATAACAACACTGAATATTTACTTAATAGAAACTCATGACTTTCTAAAAGTATAATATTCATTACTCAAGACAGATACCAAAGTCTAACTCATAATAGTTTGAATTGTGTATCTTAAAAAAAATGAAAAATTCGTACCAGAAACTCCTCAGTAGATTGTATCTGTAAGTTTCATTAAGCAGCTATTGTGCTAAAGTAATGTGCAGGAAAGGGCCTGATGAGACTTCGGGGAAATGTGCTAGGAGCTACCAAGGATGCAAGGTAATAACTCTTTGGCATAATCATGACATTTTAAATTTTTATGATTTATATTATTTGTTATTCTTAATATTACCAGTAAACCAAGAGTCCTGATTCCCCTCACTTCATACTTTAACGAAACTACATGGTAAGAATGTTACATACTAATTTATTTTTTATGAAAATACATTAAGCCATACTAACACTTACGCTGTGCATTTTGCAAACAAGTTGATTTTGTTCTTCATTTTTCTTTCTAAGTTCAATTTCCAGATTTAATATTTTAATCTGCAAAGCCCTCTCTCTAGATGACATTTTCTCTATTTCTTCAGAAACCTGTAATTTTCATTAAAAGAGTAAAATAACTAAATAAACTTTCTTTAAAGTATGATCTAAAGCCTTGACATAATTATACTCTACCTCTTTTTCTGAACAGTTTAATTACAAAATGTTTAAAGATGTTCTATCCTGGGTGCCTGGGTGGCTCAGTCGTTAAGCGTCTGCCTTCGGCTCAGGTCATGATCCCAGGGTCTTGGGATCATGTCCCACATTGGGTTCCCTGCTCCGCGGGAAGCCTGCTCCTCCCTCTCCCACTCCCCCTGCTTGTGTTCCTACTCTCACTCTCTCTCTCTCTGTCAAATAAATAAATAAAATCTTTAAAAAAAAAAAATGTCCTATCCTGAGGAAACACATATAGCATAAATATGTTTACTTCTTTTTGCAGTCAAAGTATCAGCAAAATTAGCCTGATACGGAAGAAGTATACATATTTGCACTCCTCTGTGACTTAGGTAGGTGTTTTTCCCAATACTCTATTTTTATAACCTACTGAGACCGGCTGGCATGGTATACGTATTTACATTCACCGTGGTGTCCAGAGTTGGGGTGGAGTACAGCAAGTTCTCATTCAGTGTGGACGGTAGACTGGATGGATGAGATAGGGACAGGGCAGGGGAGGTATGCACTTCACTCACACACACACCAGACTGGTTTTTCACTCATTCACTTCCAAAGTGGTCTGAATTTGAGTTTTCTTATTTCTATGATTGCTTATTTTAGCAGAAAGTCTAGCTTAGCTATGTTCATCCAATGATTCAGATATGTGGGAGCCTATTTGCAAGAATGCTGGGTTGGAGCCACAAGAATAAGAGTCGAGGCGAGGACTAGTTCAGGAGCAAGGAGCTAGTGGGAAGGCCTGTCCTCTAATCACACTCCTGTAAACTCAGTTCCAAGTTATTATGAAGTAATTTACAAAGATTTCTTTCACACAAATTCCAAGGGCAATGGTGTGTGAGGCATGCTAGCAGGATCTGAAGCTGTAGGAGAAAGAGTCTTGACAATGTCCTCAGTGTGGACAATGGTGACAAGGCAGTGATGGCACTCCTCACCTGGCAGGAACTAGAGACAGCCCCATGTTCCAGTGCAGCGGGAGAGAAAGAAGGCAGACTCTGAACACTTCTGAGAAGGAATCTGAGAACACCTAGCATTTCTGAAGTCCACTTAGGCTGAACCCAGGAGAAAGTCTTTTATTTTCCTCCCAAAGGTTGATGGGGCTGAGAAATCTGGATTACATTTCTATCATCGGCAATACATTTCACTACTTAGCTTTTATTCAAGGATATCTCTTTCAAAGTAAATTTAAATTGGTTTCCCAGACTTTAAAGTATATATATATATATATATATATATATATATATAAAGTATGTAAGTATATATATTTATATACACACACATACATGGCACTTGTGATATAAAAGCCACACTTCAGGGATATCAGATTTTATCTAACTTACATGGAATTGCCATTAACAGGCTTGAGAAAGACAAGGGTGGAAGAGAGTTTAGAGGGATTTAGATTCAAAATTTGGTATTGGACATGTTAAGTTTGAGATGCCTATGTTAAGTAGAGATGTCAAGTAGCAGAATATCTGAGTCTAGATTTCAGGAGAGAGAGAAGTCTGGGGTGGAGATATACATCTGAGAGTCATCATGTATAGACAATCTCTTTTTAGCATCACTCAATCTGATGAGAAAACTCATCATCCCCATTTCACTAATTAAGAAACTAGAGTTTTTTTTGTTTTGTTTTGTTTTAAGATTTTATTTATTTATTTGACAGAGACAGAGATAGCGAGAGCAGGAACACAAGCAGCAGGAGTGGGAGAGGGAGAAGCAGGCTTCCCCCCGAGGAGGGAGCCCGATGTGGGACTCGATCCCAGGACCCTGGGATCATGACCTGAGCCGAAGGCAGACGCTTAACAACTGAGCCACCCAGGCGCCCCAAGAAACTAGAGTTTAGAGAAGTGATTCATTCTGGGTCAGGGTGTAATGTGTCAGAGCCAGATTTCACATCCAGTTCCTGTTGGACTCCAAAGCCTACCTTAAGTCCTTTCAAGACTATATTTTCAAGTCATTTGATAAATCTACCCATTCTTTAAGACCCTCCTGCATTGAAGACATGAATAGACATTTCTGCAACAAAGACATCTAAATGAACAACAGACCCATGAAAAAGTGCTCAACATCATTTGGCATCAGGGAAATACAAATCAAAACCTCAATGAGATACCACCTCATACCGGTCAGAATGGTTAAAATTGACAAGTGAGGAAAGGACTGATGTTGGCAAGGATGCGGAAAAAGGGGAACCCTCCTACACTGTTGGTGGGAATGCAAGCTGGTGCAGTCACTCTGGAAAACAGTATGGAGGTTCCTCAAAAAGTTGAAAATAGAGCTACCATACAACCCAGCAATGGCACTACTGGGTATTTACCCCAAAGATACAAATGTAGTGATCCGAAGGGGCACATGCACCCCGATGTTTGTAGCCACAATAATGTCCACAATAGCCAAATTATGGAAAGAGCCTAGATGTCCATTGACAGATGAATGGATAAAGAAGATATGGTGTATATATATACAATGGAATATTATGCAGAAAAAATGAAATCTTGCCATTTGCAATGACGTGGATGGAACTAGAGGGTATTATGCTAAGTGAAATAAGTCAAACAGAGAAAGCCAATTATCATATGATCTCACTGATATGAGGAATTTGAGAAACAAGACAGAGGATCATAGGGGAAGGGAGGGACAAACCGTAAGAGACTCTTAATCTCAGGAAACAAACCGAGGGTTGCTGGAGTGGAGGCGGGTGGGAGGGATGGGGTGGCTGGGTGATGGACATTGGGGAAGGTATGTGCTATGATGAGTGCTGTGAATTGTGTAACACTGTTGAATCACAGATCTGTACCTCTGAAACAAATAATACATTATATGTTAAAAAAAAAAAGGACCCTCCTGCATCATTTCCCATTACCCCCACGTGAAACGAACAATGTCCTCTGGTGTACCTGTACCCTCCCTCTGTTGTCGCACCAACATGCTGTATGTCACTCACTTGTCTGTTCACATATTATCCTCCCCCTGTATGAGTGTCCTGAGAGCTAAGGCCAGGTCTGTTGGAGGAGGTTATCAAAAAGATGTGACCTCCAGGTGACCCACGAGCTGGACCTGGGCAACTGGAAGCTCCCCACCCTCTCCCCTGTCCTTGAGATATGTGTTCTGATTTCCTCCCCTGCTCCCAGAAGCCACTCCAAGTAAAGAGCCTTGAGAAGGGAATGTGGTGTTAAGGCTATTTGGACTGAACCTAGTTAAGGGCCTCTATATAAACTTTTAAGATTCTGTCAGGCGTAGAAATCTACTCATCTTGTGGCCATCCAAGAAAACTCTTGTGTTCCCTTGCTTATTAAACCTGTCACCTTCCAACCTGGAGTGGTTTGCCTCTTTCTACAGTCTTTCCCTGCCCTCTGCATACAGGTTTCCCATAACACCAGGGAAACTGCCAAGGAGCTTGCAAACTAACAAGGTCTTATTCATCTTTGCATCTCAAAAGCTAACAGAGTGGCTGACACACAGTGAGATTTTTATTAAATGTTAACCAAATGGATTTAACTGGAATTTAATTCTTACATGTACTTATGTAACAATACTGGCCAAAAGAAAAGGGAGTTGAGCTCTACAGCTCACCAGATCCCGATCAAAACCATAATGTTCAACAATTTGCACAACTGCTTTGGTTTTATTAAAAAAAAAGGGGGGGGGGTGCTCCTTCCATGTTTTCCATCTCTGCCCTCTGCCCTGCCACATCATCATTTACCTAGTGAACTAACTGCACCAGTAATATACAGCTGTTTAGCTCCAAAAGGGAAAAGTAAGTAAAAAACAGAAATGTAATTGCTCTCTTCACCCTGTCATCAGGATAAATACAATAACTGTAGGTTTGGTAAGATGAGATATTGTCTGTTTAAAAAGACGACTCTTTGGTAAACTAATTAAAAAGTTTCTAAATAAAGGCCATCTGTACCTTTTGTCTTCCTTCTTCTAAAGCAGCTTCCAGCTGTCTGGCCAATGCTGTATATTCTGCTGATTTCTCTTTAAACTTAAGATTGCTATGCTTAAGACATTCTTCTTGGTTTGCCAGCTTCTTTTCAAGCTCTTTATTTTCTGCATCCATCTGTTCTAATTTTCTTTTTACAGAAAACATACATTTTAAAATTATAGTGTGTAGAGAAAAATGTAACACCAATTTTAAGTCAATTTAATACTTACTGTTTAAGGTTTTCACACTTCAACTGAATAAGATAATTTTCCTCTTCCAGAGAAAGCTTTCTCAGAAGATTATGATTTGCATCAACCTAAAAGGGGAAAAAAAAAAGTTTTCCTGGTTATTTTCTTTATAACCAACTTCCAAAGAAATCTATATACTTTGTTAGAATAATCATAAAAAACAAGAAGACGTAAATATTATTATTACTACTGAACAGAGAGACACAAAGAAATATTGCATTGTTAAAACACAGGCTCTTAAATTCCTGATTAATTTTAAAAACACTAAACTGCCTCATGAAAAATCATCTACTAAAAATTTTTCTGAAAGATAGCAAATAATACATTCTGAACAATGCTTTCTTGGAAAAGGATGTTTATTTTATTAAGTAAATTTGAAGACTACACAGTATTAATCTCCTATTGTTGGATTTTTAAGTACTCTTATAATTTCTTGTTTTACCTAAAGACAGTGATTGATAATTAACTATGAAGTTGTAACTACAAGTAAAAACCATGTTTGTGAGAAACAAAATAAAATAAGCAAATCAACCAAAGACAATTTGCCAATACCAAGACAGAATATTCTTCCCATTGCTTCAAAAGCTATATTTATTTTAAGAAGCTTTGAAAATAAAATTTTTCTCATAATTTAATTAATAATTTAGGTTATCTATACAGATTTGGCATTTTCCTAGAAAAATCTCTTCTCAGAAATTTAAATTTAGCAAAATTTTGTTTGCATGTTTAAAAACAGGATGTATTTCAAAATTAAAATCCAGATTACAGGGCGCCTGGGTGGCTCAGTTGGTTAAAGCAACTGCCTTCGGCTCAGGTCATGATCCTGGAGTCCCGGGATCGAGTCCCGCATCGGGCTCCCTGCTCAGCGAGGAGCCTGCTTCTCCCCCTGACCCTCCCCCCTCTCATGTGCTCTCTCTCATTCTCGCTCTCTCAAATAAATAAATAAATCTTTAAAAATAAATAAATAAATAAATAAAATCCAGATTACATTTGGAAGACAGACAGGGAATTGTTCCTAAAATTGTTTTGCAAATAAACAAAAACACTTGCTACCTCCTTGCACATGCATCTTTGAAAAAACATAATTAAAGAAATATTTATTAAGCACTTACTCTGCTAGGCATTGAATTAGGAGGTGGCTATGTGGTAACTAACTGGGCACCCATGATCTCTGTTTTGATGAAGTACAAAAGTATATGTTGGCAAAAAAATAACTGAGAAGAATCCAAATGAACTCAATGCATAATTCTAATTAAAATAAATTGTAATTTTTGTAAGGTAAATTACAATAATTTAGCTTATCCTGATGTCAAAAAATATATATGTAAATATAGCATTGCTCCTTCTCTCATGCTGTTACCATGTTCTGCAATATCTAAATATAGATTTGTACAAATAAACGAAAATGAGCAATTTTAGTTACCAATTTTTCATGATAAAATACTAAAAGAATAGCTTGCAGAATATTACAGCACCTGCAATAAACTGATAAACTGATAGAGATGGGAGTTTAAAAAAAAAAAAAAAATCAACCCCTGACAGTAGTGCCTTCAACTGGTGAAATCATTCCAAAGTTTCCTTTCACGTATCTAGTAGAAAGCAGAATGCCGGCCGGACACCTGGCCCTGCAGCTCGCTAACGGTGTGCGCCTGGTCTGCACATTTCCCCTTGCAGTGCTGCAGGCTCTCCTGACACTCGTGAAGCCTCCCTTCCGCCGCCGTCAAGGAATCGCGGACGCGCTCTAACTCCTGCAGATGAGACTCCATCTGGCCTCTCAACTGAGTTGTAGCATTAGGGAAATAAGTGCAAAGTCACACATTCAGCATTAACGTTTTTACTATCTTAAATACTAGATATGCTCGTAATATAGTAAGTATTTTAGGTATAATGGTTTTAAACGAAAAGATTCAACCAAATAAATATGAATAAACATTAAGTGAGACTCTGCTATAGAGAACGCGTACCTCAAAAGTGGGCTGTACTTTGGTTTTCAAAAAGTTTGTTGAGTAATACAACGCTGTATGTTAATAACATTAGAGTTAAAATTTTAAAAATATTTTTTAAAAAAGTTTGTTGAGTCAATGCATACAGTTTTATCAGCCTACAGGGGAGAACGTTTAACCTACTTAGGAAAGCAAACTTTGTGAATCCTGTCATTTATCTTCAAGCATAGTTATTACTAGTAAAGCTGGTATGGTCGTTTGCTACTGTCCAGCCATCTAGCTAAAGTAACTGTCACTTTGTCAATCTTGTAACTCAGATATTTCAATTAGAATAGGCTTGCTGCACTCATCTTAGTCCAGATTGGTGGGGTTTATGGTGTATTATATCAAGATAGCTCATATCATCAGTCCTCAGTAGACTGTCGTTTCATCATGAATATTACTAGGAGCAAGTCTAATTTTATCTACAGTCACCCCTTTGGCCACTGCAGTGCCTCATCATGACAATTTTGTGGAGATGTGACAAGAAGCACCCCTAAGAAATGCTTACATGGTTAATTAAGAAAAAATAACCAGACATATGGCATTTAGGATGTTTACAGGGAGGAAAACACAAGAGCTAGAGTCTTTCCCTGAGACAGGGAACACCTAGAGCTACTGTGCACATCTGGCATTCTTGATCACAAAAGATAAGACGAGAACAAAGCACACCTTTGGGACCCCAAACATCTGAGAGCCCATGAGAAAACCAGGAGACTTGACAGTGGAAAAGGAAAAGGAAAAATTTCATCTTAAAAAATGACTTTTCTGGGCGCCTGGGTGGCTCAGTTGGTTAAGCGACTGCCTTCGGCTCAGGTCATGATCCCGGAGTCCTGGGATCGAGTCCCACATCTGGCTCCCGGCTCAGCGGGGAGCCTGCTTCTCCCTCTGACCCTATCCCCTCTCATGCGGTTTCTCTCTCTCTCAAATAAATAAATAAATAAATAAATAAATAAATAAATAAATAAATAAATAAAATCTTTAAGAAAAAAAAAATGACTTTTCTGGTTTAATACCAGTTAGAAGACATTGTGACTCATGGTATCTGAAAATCACAGGCTTCTGCCCCATCAGCCTCCTGAACCGGTTTTTTAATAGACTTTTATTTACAGTGTTGCCTAGCAAAAAGAGGAGACCTTTGTGGTGGTACCTCTCGTGAGAGACAGAGACCAGGACACATGAAATGCTAGACATGCTGCTAAAAATAGGTGAAAAGTAATTCTAAGAAAGTAGTAAGTTGCATGTTTGGTGGGCTATCTTTATCTCTGTTTAACCAGCAGAATGCCTGCTCTGGCTGACCTCTTCTTCACACTGTGCCTCACTCAGACTTCTCAATCCCAAGACGTGGGGGCAACCCAGAGACAGTCACCTTATTACACTCAGTTGGAAGTGACTGGTAACATCCCATGACCTCTCCAGCCGGGAGTCAGTGTCCTACGACTTCCACTGCTTCCTTACCAAAACAACATGAGAAGACCCAAAGAGGGATGTGGTTTCACTTAAAAAGTTAAAAATATTCACAAAAACATCATAACTTGCCAACACTGGCCTTCCCCTCACTCTGTTGCAATGGGGTGATAAAAGGGAAATCATGCTGCTTTTTTAAATATTATTTTTCTTCCAAAAAGCATCTAGCAGCGAATATTTACTTTACTTTACTTTTTAGACACAAAAGATTTAGTACCCAAAACAAAAAAGTGGGATTAAAAAGGAGAGATATTCAAATTTGCATATTTGTGGCTGATGAAGCCCGTGATAAGTGATAACCATTTTTTTTTTGAGATATGTGAGTCTGCTCTTGTATCAGAAAAATTAAACACTTATGCTATTTTCCAAATATTAAGGAAAAAGTAAAAAAACATTCATACAAACAAACATTTCAAGCCTGGAGGAAACATTATGTCCTTAGAAAACAAACTCTTACAGAGATTTAAGATAGATAATTCCTAGGTCAAAACTAGAGAAAATGATCACAATAAAAAAATATGTATAATATTCATAAAGTATAAAACATAAATATTATTTTATTGCTTAAAACATCAAACTCACCTTCTCTAATTTTTTATTTTTGTTTTTTGTAATTAGGTTATTCTCACGTAGTAAATTTTCGCATCTGCTTTTCACCATTTCAGCTGCTTCTTGCAATTTTTGTATCTGAAAATAAAATATATTATTAGAGTAACATATTTTATTAAGACCATAAAGTAAATTAAAAAACTAAACATCTGAATTTTTAATTTTAAACAAATCATTATTTCCCTATTAACACCCTCAAAATCTTTATCTAATGTTATTCCTACTTTAATACAAAAATCGCTCAGGGCTCTGAGGTTGCTCCAATCCACAATCCTTTTATGATTTACCTGTCTTTTCACATCAATATTTCTAGACCCTCCCCTTGAGCCTGAATATTAGAGAGATCTTTATTTGCAGGTCAAGGTCACCTTAAAGAATAAAAAAAAAAAAAATCTGAAGATTAAGGAGTAACTGAAATATGCTGACATGTATGTCCACATGCAGTTTTGGGAAAAGTCACATTTATTATAACAAAATAAAATACATTTTTGTTTTCTTAAAAAAAAAAATCAATCTCTGGTCCAAACTAGCTCCCATACCAATTATTTTACACTTAAAACAATGCTTAAAAAAAAAAAAAATCTGAGGCCTTTATACAAAGCCCAGAGCCTAGAACATGCACATCATTCTTGCTGAGGGATTAAACCCAAACACCCAGCTGGACGACCCAGCTGACATTCTCAGTAACAGGCCCACAGTCCACCACAACCTCCATCCTACCTCTGGTAAGTTCCACATGACCGCAGGATTCTAACTAGATGTCTTGACTCCATCTTTCCATCTTAACATCCAGATGAACTTCCTTCCTACTTATCAACAGGATGCCCTCCTTAAGCTTTTATCTTTAGTTCATTATTCTTTAAGGCAAATGCTCTCTTTTCCAGTAAAACCCAGCTCTTTATTGACCAGTTTGTTACCATCATTAGGGACCTGCATCTCGTAAAGTTTTTCTTGAATACTACAAAGTTTCCAAAACATAAGGTTTTCTATAAACTGCCATTGAACACAGCTCTATTCCATATGTATTTTCACAACTCTTATCCAGGTCTTTCATGTGAGCAAATCAGAATTTTATTTTATTTATTGGGAAAAAGGGAGTACTGAGTTTTAATGACCCTAGAAGGGAGTTATTATTCTAAATCAATGCCATTAAATATCCAAGATGACAATATACTAAGTTTAACAATATTATTCATAAGATTTATATTACATCTACATAATTAACTTTAGATCTACTTTTAGGAATAGCCAATACATACACAGTCAATGTTTGAATCAGGAGTCAGCAGAATCATCTACTTATAAAAATATGTGGGACCTTAAGAAATATATGGGACATATATTCTATCATAAAATAATAGCTCTACCTTTCTTCAGTTCTGCTTATTTAGATCATAAAAAAAATACAGTGTTTTAAATTGCCTACAAAATTTAACAATAAAATCAGTGCAATAATCACCTGAGTTTTATATACTTCAATAAGGGTCTTCTGTTGTTTTTCTACTTCTTGCAATTCTAAAAGTTCATTTTCAACAGAAACCACCTCATCCTTCAAAGCATCAAGTGTAGTCTAGCAAGGAAAATATAAATAGATTTTGTAAATCATTAGAATTCATTTATACTCCAGTGTTAGGATTATAAAAACATAACTCATTTATCGAAAGGTTAATAATCACTGTTACTCCATATAATTACCACTTCAATTTAAGTATTTTCAAAAGTCAGTAATATTCATGAGTAACTATACTAAGACTTGTATGTAAGACATATATTTTTTAAATTTTTCTAAAACTTTTAAAATACCATGTTCTTAGATGGGAAGACTCATACTATTTGACATATCAGTTTTTTCCAAATGGGTAACACTTTAAATGCAATTTCAACCAAAAGCATAATAGTTGGGAGGAGGGGGAATATGAAAAAATTAATTTTAAAACTCATACAGAAAAATAAATGGGAAAGACTAATATAATTCTGAAAGGAATATTAAGGTAGAGAATCTCAGTACGTATTAGATATTAAGATGTATCAAGAACTAAAAATTTCAAGATACCAACGTAAGAATATAGAGGTCAATGGAACAGAAAAAGAAAAATACACTAAAGTTATATTTAGTATATGATAAAGATTGAATTTTTAAATCAATGAGGAAAATATGGATCACTAAATAATGGTAATAAGACAACTGTTTAACTATTAGAAAGAAAAAATGGATGAACTACTTGCCTCCACCCAACATTATTTTCTATATTTACTTATATTTTAAAAATAAAGTTTTAAAATTTTTCACAGAAGATACAGCTAAAATTTTGATTTTAGGATAGCAAAACCCCTACTAAGCATAAAATCAGAAGAAGATATCAAGCACTGTAAGGGTTTGGGATTTTACCCTCCAAGTTGACAAGTGAGCCTGGAACAGTTTCACACATATTAGCAGAAGACGTTGAGACTCCTGGGTCAGAGACACAAAACTTGGTTACAGCAAGAGCAGTAGCCAGATGTCAGATGTGCATTTGTCTCCCAAGCCCCGGTTCCCCTAGAGCGACACAATGAGGGCCAGATGCCACCTGCACACGCAGTGGGATGCACTGCGGAGGAGCAACCCCGAGTTTAGGGAACCCAGATCTCTCCTAACAGGCAGTAAGCACGTCTACCCTTTGGTAAAACATGGCCATCTTCCAAGGATGCTCACTATACATCCTTGAAAAGAATGTCTGGATTGCAGGCAGTCAGTGCTTCTATTTATACGATACGCAGAAATGTGACAGACTTAACAGAAGCCATAAAAGAAAAAAAAGATGTATCGATACATGTGTGTAAATATATCTCTCTAAATTTCATTGCCCCCTCAAAAAATTTAAGAGGCAAATAAAATGTAAAAGAGAGTAACAAATTATGACAAAAGATTAATACCCTTAGTACAGGGTTCTTAATATTAATTAGAAAAAAAGACATATAAAGGATAATGCATAGGTAATTCATAATGACAGAAATGTACATGATAGAAAAATACATGAAAAAACATTTACTAGTTATTGAAAAATGCTCTAGACACTGGATATTCCTTTATTAATGAATGAAAGAATCAAAAAATCCCTTCCTTCATGGGGCTTATGTACTCCACATATAGACAGACACAAAGGGGATAGATGAACAAAAAACAAGAATATGAAGTAAAACAGATCATACACAAAAGCAGGATAGGAATGACATGTTGGGGACGGGCCAGGGAGGCCTCCGGAGAAAGGGACCTCTGAGCAAACACTGAAAGGAAGTGTGGCTCTTTGAGGGAAGAGAATTCCCACAGAGAACGGCAACAGTGGGACAAGCCCTGGCCAGTTAGGGGAAAAACAGCAAGGCTAATGTGGCAGGAAGGGAGAAAACAAAGGGGAGAATGGAAGGAGATGAGGTCAGTGAAGTACTGGAAAGCCAGATGGAACAATGCTTTGTGTTTATTAACCAGATATGATTGGAGGGTTTTGGGTGGAGCAGTGACATGGTCTGACTTACATTTGTATGGGAACTACGCTATGCTGCACTGAAAGCTGACTGCAGCGGCGAGGGTGGACGCAAAGGGGGGTCAGGAAGTCACCGCAACTATGAGATGATGGTTGCTTAAACCAAGACAACAGCAGTGGTGCTGGGGAGAGGTGGTCAAATCCTACATCCATGTGAAGGAGATCTGTTGACAGACTGGAAGCAGGTGGGAGAGAAAGGAGTCAAGGATGACACCAGATGAAAGGTCGGATAATTGTTGTTAACTGAGATGCGGACAACTGTAGATGAGCCATTTGGGGGAATACAGGAGCTCTATTTTAAACATGCTAACTTTGAGACACATGTTAAATATCTAAGTGGAGATTTCGAGTAGGCAATAGAAGATATGTCTGGAATTCAGGGGCAAGGTCTAGGCTAGAGATACAAATTTGAGAGCCCCCAGGATATAGACGGTAATTAAAGGCCCAACACTAGATGAGATCACCTAGCAAATTGGGAGAGATTTGTTTTAAAATTGTCTAGTACTGGGAAAAATATAGTGACCCATATGATGGGTAATTTGGAAATATATAACACCAAAAATGAGCCTCCCTTTTGACCATATAATTACAATCCTAGAAATTTATCCTAAGAAAACAGGCAAAAAGACTCAAAGAAACTACCCACATTTTTATTTATAGTAGCAAAACACTGGAACTAGTCCAAAATCCCCAAAACTATATGCTAAAATGGTAACTTCAGTTTCTTTGAGCTGTGAGATGACAAGTGATTTTTAAATTTTTCCTTTTATGCTTTTCTGGTTTTTTTCAGCTCTTCATAGTGAACAAATAGAACTTACAACCATCCAAATAAACTCTTATAATTTCAAGAGAAGAGGTCACTGGGTCTTGGAAGCAGTATCAGCTAGATTCTTTTTTCATTTGAAATGTTTTAAAATCTAAAATTATTCTAAAGTCATTAAAAGTAACAAAATACATCTAGGCAATTTTACATTACAGAAACATATGCCAAACACACCTAGGTTTTTTTCCTTAAACAAAAATCCAAAGAATAATACATTAAAAATACATGTTTCTGAATTATTAACAGAATATAAGATGTAAACTTTAACCCAATGATTCTCATACCTATGTAATTTAAAATTAATTCTACTTACCATTTGATTAAAAATTAGATTTATAATTGATGAAATATTATTTTAATCCTTTCTCTCTGAAGGTTATCAAGGAAATTAAGAAAATAAACATAACAAAATTGTTTCCAATAAATATTCATGGAGAGCTAAGTGTATGTCATATCTTCCCTGGGCATTCTGGGCATATAAAGATGGGAGTTTACAGAGACTCATCCTGATTGAAAAGACTTTGGGGAGGAGGTAGCACTTGAGCTGAACTAAGGTAGGTCTTAGGTACTAGGAAAAATGATTCCAAACTGTAAATATAGTAAAACTACAGGAAGAGATACAGGAAAACATGAACAAATTGCAGGAAATAATGAGTACTCATATTTGGCTAGAGCCCAGGATAACTAGAAGACTACATTTCCTAGTCTCCCTTGCACTTAGTTGGGGCCGTGTGCCTGAATAAGTAGAAGAGTAGAGTGGTATGGAACTTACAGGAAGTCTCCCTAAGGGGAGATGAAAAAAAAAGGGGGGTGGGCTATAACTCATCTTTTCCCCCTGGCAATCTCCAGCAATCATTTTGGATCATGAGGGTCATAACCTAGGAATGGCAGAAGAGAGAGCTAAAAAGAGGGTTGGTTCTCTGATGCCATATCTGCTTTGAACTGCCAACTCTGGCCTTTTTACATAGATTCTTTTCTGGGTTCTATTTACGATCCTCCAAAAATAGTATTAAAGAGCTGAAAATGATGCTGTCATCTTTTTTTTTTTTTTAAGATTTTACTTATTTGAGAGCGAGAAAGAGAGAGGGAGACACAGAGGGAGAGTGAGAAGGAGAAGCAGACTCCCCGCTGAGCAGGGAGTCTGATGCAGGGCTCCATCCCAGGACCCCAGGATCATGACCTGAGCTGAAGGCAGATGCCTAACTGACTGGGCCACCCAGGAGCCCCGATGCAGTCATCTTTAACCAAGTCTCATCTGGTTACTTGTATCTCTAAGTGAGAACTCAATTTTTTTTTTCTCAGAAAGTATAAAAACTTCTTCCCCATTTTTTTCTCTGGTACACATACAAACCAATCACCCCTTGGATTTGATTAAGTTGGAAAATTCTTTCTGGTTATGAAGCAGCCAGGAACATACTTTCTGGTTTCAAACAGACCAGGCCTGAGGTTATATCCTATCGTAACCATGACACCTAGAAAAAAATCTTATGCATTAAAGTTAATGTAATTTTGGATGATTCAACAGCTAAAACTGAAGAACAAATAAAGTTTTTAGAAGTCGAGACAGTTATTCAACCTAATAAATCTTATTTAATATTGCTGAAAACAACTTTAACATATATCTGTGTATATACAACTATAAACACTTAAAAATCTATATACAAATATGTGTGTCTATATGTGTATATATAGATATATAAATATGGATATATCTGTAGCTTTAGAAGTTGCATATTATAATGATCTTCTAATACCCTTACAAACGTAAAGGTCAAAATGACACAAGAGCACTATCCTAATCACGCAACCATTCCAGCTACTTCTACTAAGTTGTCATTGGACAATATACTCACATACACACACGAACACACATTACCTTAAAAAAAAAAAAAAAAAGATTTTATTTTTAAGTAATCTCTACACCCAATATGGAGTTCAAACTCACAACCCCGAGATCAAGAGCTGCATGCTCCACCAACTGAGCCAGCCATCGCCCCAGGACACACATTACCTTTAATTTTGTATTCTCAAGATTCAGAGTTTCATTTTCATATTCAATTGAGTGAAGTTTTCTAAGAATTTCTTCACATGAATTTTTTCCAAGGTCTTCCACTTTCTTCAGGTCTTCCAAAAGATTTGTAACTTGCCTTTATGAGATAAATGATATATTTTATAAAAGTCATAGAAATTTTCATTCAAATAATACTTTTTAAGTGTGTTTCTGAAATTATGTTGCTAGGGTAACGTGGTTTTAAAGTTAGTACAAGTCACAGAACAAAGTGAACAGGAAGCAGTTATCTGCCAGGCTACTACCCTCAAAACCTTGATTAGCAATATTTACTCACTGAGGACGCCAATGAAAAATTGCACACCATTCCCTTTGCTATTCAGTAAAATATCTGAACTATTATCTCAGTGGCCATCTGTCTCTCATTCACACACATGCACATACATACACACAATCTCAAGACCAAGGTTAAATAAAAGGATCAAGTGAGGCAATAACTCACCTCTAGAAGCGAATTATACATGCTAGTTTACAATGATAAAACTGAAGAGAATATACAGAAAATAAAACATTTAAAAACAAATGTGCAGGGTTCATTACTATTAGTTTATCAGTAATAAATTTCAAAGCATAAAAGATAAGCATTTTTACTCATTGATTTTCTTTGTTATGCAATTAAGGCACTTTAAGGAACAGTAATTTTTAGAATTTTGAAAGCATTTGTGCTGTTATTGTAAGCTCTGTTATATATTCTTACTTACACATTCTTGTTTGGTAGAGAACTATCACTTCCATTTTAAGACAAAGTAGTGTTAACATTTAACTGCAAATAATAGATGACACATACCCAATTCCAAATACTAACCTACAAAATTCAAAATGTGAACACCAATGCACTTTTTAGTGGGTAATCATTTTATTGTATTTTTAGAATAGAATAAGAAAAGTCTTTAAAATTATAAATAGCAAAAATATCGAATCATATGGACAACCTTCACATGTAATCCAGAAGAACCAAAATGCAAAGTGCTTAAAGAGGAAGGAACTGAAAACACTTCTTATTAACCCGTACAAAGATTCTAAATTTTTTTCTTACTTTTGCATTGTTTCAATCTGAACTTCCAATTCAGTTTTTTCTATTAGAATTTTCTCATAATGACTTTTCCAGGCATTGGAAGCTGAAATTGTTTCAGACAGCTTGGCTTCCTAAAAAATACATCAAGTACTCATCTGATAATTGAGTAACACTTTGGTTTCGTGCAGGGCTCTAAACACAAATACAATATAAACAAGGAAACATCCTATAAAGGATGGATTTTTCGATATGGAAAATTTTAGTGTACAACTCTGAATA
Source organism: Mirounga angustirostris (assembly GCF_029215605.1). Taxonomy (NCBI): domain Eukaryota; kingdom Metazoa; phylum Chordata; class Mammalia; order Carnivora; family Phocidae; genus Mirounga; species Mirounga angustirostris. The sequence continues at coordinate 118,679,047 of NW_026991712.1, read as the reverse complement.
TAGGAAACTTTTAAAGTAAATGTTGATAGGATCTTTATAGTAGTATTGTTTTAACGCGCATTGTGGCAGTTCCAACACTACATTTTAAGGATGTTGATATAACTATTTTCAAACAATGTTTCATAATTAGTGAAGGTAACTTCCTTCCTATTTCTTGAGCTTTTCATTTTGCATTCTATATATAGAAGATGATAACAACCACATAAGCATCAGAGGAGAAGGAAGCCCTCTTTTGATATATATAGAAGCTATCTGCAATTCCCTAATTCCATAGCATTTAATAATGCAGCCTTATTTATTGTTGCTATAATGATGTCAAGCTGTTTTGTAGAGGTCACCCCCATTGACCTTCAAACATTGTTACTGTCAACAAAGACATGAAAACTATAGTAGTGGCTTGTCGACTTTGAATGTGAGCTCCCTGAGGTAGAGATTTTTGTGTTTTGTTCATTGCTAGGGCCTTGAAAGTGCCTGGCATACAGAAGATGCTCAATAAATAACTGTCAAATGAATTTACTCTTTACAAACCCACCTAGTGAGCTATAGTCATTGTGTCCCCTGTCTACATTCTACAGGACGACAAACTCACTGGGAGGACAATAACAATTATTAATCAGAAGACCCAGAAGTAATAATGATAGCAGACAGTATTTATTGGGGGCTTCTTTCTTTCCTTCTATCATTCATCCAGTCACAGAACAAGCATTTATTTAGCATGTACTATATGCAAGACTTTTTTGGCTTATACTTTTTTACAGTAATGTTGTTGATACATTGAATAAAGCCTAGTATTCTGTTTTCATATTTTATGTAAAATGAATTTTAATTTGCACAATGAAGTATATAAGTTGGGATATATATATATATATATATATGAAGTGTAAGTTAGGCAATATACTATAATGTAAAGATACTCGGAAATTTTATCTATAAAATGAATGCTATGAAGGGAATTCAAGATATGATGTGACTGTTGTGGGACTACTTCAAAAGGAGTGGTCAAGGAAGGCCCCTCTGAAGAGATGACAATTAAAAAGATACCTGAATGATCAAAAAAGAACCAGCTATTGTGAATCCAAGAAGAACATTACAGCCAGAGATAACAGCAAACAATAAAACTCTACTCATTAGAGGAATAGAAAGGAGGCCACTATGGCAAAATTGTAGGATGGCCAGGCACTGTGCTTTGATATATATTTCCTCATTTAGTCCTCTCTACAATCATATGAAATAGGAATATTATTATCTCCTATTTTATAGATGAGGAAACAGAATCTTAGAGAGGTTAAATACCTCACCCAAAGTCACAAGATGAACAAGCAGAAGAGCCTTCCTATACCATGATCTGGGGTATGCGTGACATGATGTTATCTAAACAGGAAAATCCTGAGAATGTTAATGACTTGATTAGCTTTCACCACTCAACAATATTTTCAGGCATTCAACTCAGTCTAATGACCTTGTAGATTTTGAACTTAGTCCTTAATTCTTTTTGTCTAGTTAGATTCTTCTGAATGTCGTTCATCTTTAAGTGTTAACACCTGAGTTTATAAAATATCAAGTTGTTTTGTTTACACAAGAAAGTTTATGCAAGTCCACTTTCATTTCTAAAAGCTTCTAATAATTCTATAAGCCTTAACATCAGTTCTTAAGAGGTGGAATACCCATGAGACATTAAAAAGAGTAAATATTTTATCAATTGCTAATTGAATAAATACAATAATTCAACAAAAACAACAAAGCACTAAGTCCAGTTTTCAACTTTGTACTACACCCAAAGATAACTTTCACATGGTGTGTTTACGTCAGTGAATGGCTTTAAGTGCATTACAAAGTTCAAATGAAGTGAATTACTGAATACAGTCATATGGTCTAATAACATAAATCAGCATTTCCCAAACTGGTGTTCCTTAGAACCAGTTCCAAGAGCTGTTTTGTGGGTAAAACAAGAGTTCTGTGGTTAAATAAGTGGTGAGAAACTCTGAGTTCAAAACTCTTCATTATGCTCTTCTACTTTGCCTACTCAGGGCCTTTAATATGCTAATGTACACTGTCCATTTCCAAGGGGGAATATGTATGAAGTGCTACCCTTAGATTGCTATAGATGCACTAGGACACTTTTAATATATCCTTTAATAAAGTTCCCAAGGAAATACTGATATAATTCAATATGCAAATGTGACATTTTCTATAACCTTTCAACACAGACTAAAGCAAAAGAGTGTGAGTGAGGTTTTCCTAGTATCAGTAGCACTAAGAGAAGATTATTATATTAAGCAATATGACATTAACTACATAACCTAAGGGCATAGGACAGTTAAGGAAGAATGTATAAACTTACCTGATCTCTGATTTGGGAGGTAAGGTTTTCCGTGTCTCCAGTAAAGTGTTTAAGCCTTTGTCTGTAAATTTTAGATGCCTTTTTTAGAGCTATAGTTTTTTGCTTGCTTGATTCTTTCATTGCTACAGCTTCGTGCTTATTCTTTCTCAGTTGTAAGTTCCATTCAGTTATCTTGGTTTCTAAGCTCTAAAAAAATATTAGTAGTACTTAAATTATTTTAGAACTCCAATGTTTATGTCAACATTGTAAAAATATGTAAATAATCTTCCATAGATTTTATCAAAAGGATTAATCATAGGACTAATAAAAAGCAAAACAGTAAAGAAAGGTGGTTTCACCAATGTTTATTTGTAACATTATAGAATGCAAATTTAAAATATATAAGCCTACATAAAACTAATCCTACTCTTATTAAAGATACTAATATTGGTGATTACAGCACATTTTTTAAACTTTTGTAATTAACTAGAACTTGTTAAAATTTCACATCTAGAATATTATACATAGTACTAGTTACTGAAAATCAAAAACTGTAATTGAGCTGGAGACAATTCAAACAAATTACACAAAGCTCAAAGGAATCAGTAGCTCCCTACATATGTCAGGGCTTTTCAGTTGAAATGATAAAGGCTTAAAGGACGTAAGATCAAAATCTATAGATCACAAAAAATGTAGATGAGATAGACTTATTTTGCAAATTTTAATTTACTAGAATTAAGGGGCATGCCTTGACATTTAAAAGAGTTACATACATCAAGGGGAATAAAAGTACTGCTTTATCCAATGAGTAGTAACCTTATGGAAGTTACTATTCCAAGACTGAAGAGGTTTAGATGAATAACTATCAGATCCACAACAGTAAGGGTGAAAAGATGTTTGAGGGGCATGTTTCTATCCATTGAAATTGATGGTGTTAATTGGGCATGACTGTTTCCTTACATAACTAGAGACAGAATAATAGGCTGGGTGGATGATGGATATGATTTAGTTTGATAACTCTCATGCTTTTATTTCAAATTATTTTAAGGCTTTGTATTTAAAGTATTTGACTACTAAATATCTAAGAATTTAGAGACCTAAGGCTTTAATGCTTTTACATTTTTTGAAAGTTGTATAATACTGAAAAAAAAAATATTACAGAATTTAGGTTTTAGTTTAACATTTCTTAGACAATCATTTTAATGAAAAAAATCAAAGGAGTCAAAGTAAAAGACTGGGTTTTCTACTTAACTCCATGATCAATAAAAACTATGCTTCTTAACTTCCACTAGAATTTAGATTAAGAAGTACATATTAAATAAGATTTAAAGACTAGCCCTCTTTGAAAAGTGCACTCGGTAGATTAAGACAAGCAATAAAATACTGTTAAACAGGGGCGCCTGGGTGGCTCAGTCGGTTAAGCGTCTGCCTTCGTCTCAGGTCATTATCCCAGGGTCCTGGGATCGAGTCCCACATCAGGCTCCCTATTCCGCAGGGAGCCTGCTTCTCCCTCTCCCTACTGCTCCTCCTGCTCGTGCTCTCTCTCTGACAAATAAATAAAATCTTAAAAAAAAAATACTGTTAAAGAGTCTCTAGAAGTCTACTTAAACTAAAAAAATCCCATGAAATGTTTTAATAAGTTGTTGGGGGAAAACAAGTATGATTAAGAGCAGTACAAGTCTACTGAAGAGAATAGACTCCACAGGAAGTACAGCTGCCATTCCTCTAGGAAACCACAGGGTGTCATCAGCACACCATGAATAATTGCTACACTTTCATAAAGCATTTTAAACACCAAGGTGAAATAAATCCTTTGGAACAAGATTCCAGTCAGAACTTCCTCACTAGATTTATCCTATCCCACATTTGAGCACTATTAGGAAGTATACTAAACTATCAAATTATTTTTATGGTTTCAAAATAAATGACTCTTCGCAGTCTCTTGCCAAACGAATGGACATACATGTAAAGTCAACTATTTGCCTTTCCTTATTTCCAAGGAGCTCTACATGCTGCATATTATAAAGATAATTATTCTGTTTCTTCTAAATTGTGAAAATATTTATTCCTAACTGCTATATTATAAAGATCTTGAAAGAAAAATGGGTTAAAGTATCTTTGGAATACTTCTCAGAGAACTAAAACGTAAATTTTTCAAGACCTATTAAAATGAATTGACTCACTGGAGTCAAAACTAAAATATTAAATGAGATTTATGTTGCCAAACTGAGTTCATTATCTTTGTACTCCAAAAAGAACCTTGTGAAACCTAAATTGAAGAACTAAATTCTGACCGCCCCCCACCCCAATAACTTAATGCCTTAAATTCAAAAATTGTATGTTACAGGGAGGGTAGAAAAATCAGTAACCTAATGCAACTCTTGTAATTATTTCTAAACAGCAGGGTTTTTGTAAAGGAATTTAAAGTATTAGAAGAATGTCATGGCAAAATCTTAAGATTTTAGTCTTATATTCTCTAAATTATCATATGAAATTGTTAAAATTAACTTTAAAATATCACTTAATATTTCATTTTTAAATTGAAGAAAATGTTTTCAAAAATTTCCCAAATGCTATTTGAGGACATAACTAAAACTTGTGTAAGATAAATTGTGACAGATGATTATCTGAGGTGTTAAATCACATGTATTCTATTGTATTTACCATGACAGGCTAATGCAATATCAACTCTAGTTCATCTGTAATGCCCTAGGACTCCCATACAAACGACACAGGGAACCAATGGGGGAAACTGCTTAAAAAGCACAGGTAGGAGGACAAAGGATAAAATTTACACTCCGCATAAGCCTGCTTAATGTCCCCTTACTGGGCAAAAGCTTTTCATCCTTGAAGAAAAACAAAAACCAAAACACCCCAAGCGCAGTCTTGAAACATGCTACAGGTTGCAAACATTTGCCATGATTCAGGAGTGCAAAAGCAAAGAGAAATTTAACACCGATGTCCTCACACTCCAGGGGGTTATCACTGTACACTTCTCTTCTCCAAGTGAGAACACTGCTTCTTTTCCTTTGGCAAAAATAATGACAATAGATCCAGTCAGCTTGTGTCATGTCATAGTGACCTCAAGTTCTTATTTCAAAGTGCCTGTGAGGCTTCCAGAAGAGTATTAAAACCACTGAGTTTAAACCAAAATATTCCCCTTAATGACACTGCTAAAAAAACTGCATGACAAGAATGTTACTCAGTTTTCTAAACACCAAAGCTAAGTAACTGATTTTAGGGTTGTTACCATTCATGACAAACAAAAAATAATAAGCATTTACTGACTGCCTACTAAATGTGAGTATGTATTTATGTGTAGATGTAGAAAATAGACAGGAATACTATATCCCAAAATATTAATAATGGTTTCAGTATTTTTAAATTATTTTAATTTTTTCCTTTGTATTTTACAAATTTTCCACAATAAACATAAATTAACTATATAATGGGAAAGATTTTTTTTTTTTTAATTCAAGCTCTATAAATCCTTCCTAGACTGGTATTAAAGAGAGAGAGCATTTCTATCTTGGGATTTAGAACTAAATCTTTAGATGGGCCAGAAATCTTAAGATCTGCCTCAGATATGTATTTCCCATGGCAACACTTAAATTGAATTCTTCCAAAACCACCAAATTCCAGAACTAAGGAAGGGCTTTATAGTTGTTCATTAATTTTATCACTTAAACTATAAAAATGACTGAATATTTATAACCTTTATGTATCCTTTTAATTTATCATTCTCTGCTTCCTTTTTATGAATTTGGAGCTGTAGTCGTTCATGTACTACTTTTACTGATTGTGAAAAACGGTTTGCTTTCAAAGCATTTGCCTGTAACATAGAAAACAAAAAAAATGTGTTATTTGATATATTTCTCCACAATCTTTAACTTTATCCATATTTAGACATGATCTAAAAAGTTGATAAAAAGCAAAGCACCACTTTACATTAACCATGACCCCTCCATTATAAATTGTACATAAAACTATGGGGCTATTTTCCCCTCCCCCCTTTTATTTAATGGCTCCTGATAATCTCCTTTTAAAAATTCCTACCTATCCTAAGTAAATTATATCTAAAATGCTCCTATAAACACTAAAATTCCTTAATTTATACTAAAATTGAGATACAAATCTATTCATAGTTCCTAATATATAGTGATTTATGCAATTACCCTGACTTAAAGACCATAAAAATCTTTTAAAAAGAAACTAAAAAAACTTGTAAAATATCCAAATAATGTAAAAACACTTCTGTGTCTATTTCTGAGGATATGGGGGCCAGGATGGAAAGAAGGAAAAGAGGGAGTCAATATTAAGAAAATATGATGGATTAAGCTCAAAATTTGCTTACCTTTTCATTCTGAAACAAACAAGAAAGTTCTTGAATATAGGTCTCCTTTTCAAGTACCTTCTTCTTAAGATTCTTCAGCAAATATAATGTAAGAGTTAGAAATATCACAATTTGGACAATGTTGGCTAATTTTATAAAACCAAGCAACATATAAATAAAAAATGTCAGAGTAGACACAAAGTATAAAAAGACTTACAGTATTTTCACTTTCATTATCAGTTAGCTTCTCTAACATGCTGGATAAACTGTCCCCTACCTATGAAAAAAAGATATTATAAATCAGTATTGACAAACATAGTTCTCTACATATAAAAGTAGGAAGAGGAATAAGCATCACTTAAGAAATTAATACAGACAACTATTATGCACAGTTCAGATTTTTAAAGAGGTCATCAGATGGATTTTTGCCTAAGTGTTCCAAATCATCTTTTGTCCAGTTTATGAAATTATATACTAATTTCTAAATAACACCTCAGACAACACAAGCCAATGACACAAAAACCACAAAAGTCTTGTATACAAAGGAAGCTCACCATGCTGCTTATAAATAGGTAAAAAATATAAACCACCTTAATTTTAGCAAGTAAGATTATTTTTAAAGAATCACAGCACATTAGTAAAAGAATTCTATGTAGATATTTTAAATGAGAACATAGAAAAATGTTTATTCACTTTGAGGGTCACACTCCTGCTTGGGAATGTGAAAAGCTATGAATTCCTTTCACCCAAAAGTATTTGTGCCATGTACATCTAATGCAAAATTGCATACACAATTTCATGGACTGCATGAAGCCCACTCTTGGGACTCTGTAGAAGGACACAGTGGAATTGCTTGGCATACATATATTTTCATTTCTCTTGGATATAAACAACTTGTAAATAAATGTTCACAGCAGCTTTATGCATAACAGCCAAAAACTGAAGCAACCTAAATATCCATCAACTGAGGAATGGACAAATAAAAATGGAATAGCCATACAATGAAATATTATTCAGCAATAAAGAGGAATGAAGCACTGACATGTGCTACAACATATTTGACCTTGAAGGCACTACGCTAAATGAAAGGTGGTTATGAAGAACCACATTTTATATGAATCTATTTACATGAAATTTCCAGAATGAGCAAATTCATAAAAACAGAAAGGAAATAATAGGGTAAGGAGGGGTGAGTGGGGTTGGGAGGTAGGCGAACTTCTAAAGGACCTGGGGGGGGGGGGGGGTGGAGTTCTTTTTGTGGTGATGAAAATGCTCTAACATTGACTGTGGGGATTGCTGCACAGTTCTGCAAATACACTCAAAATCACTGAAGTGTGCACTTTAAATGGGTGAATATGTGAATTATCTCTCAACAAACTGCTAACCCCAAAAATAAATGAATGTATGAATACAATGGTACAATGGAGCTTAAATTCTAAGAAAATTTTATTTTCATCAGCTGAAATGAAATATAACAATGAAAAATTCTGAGATAGAAAATACAAATATATTTTCTATAAAAACATGCTGCTTTCATGTAGAACTATTTGTGAAACGTTAAGAGTAAGGGTTAGTTTCATGATTGACATTTCAAACGAAAATTCAAGAATTATTTCCATTTCAAATATACCAATAATTCAATTTCTACAGTTTCAGAAATAGCAAATCCTTCAAGTGAGAAATATATCTATTAAATTAGTGCTTAGGGGTCCTTACTTGTTGGTATTCTGTCTTTCTAAGATGTTCTAAAGCTTGTTTTACACGTTTAAAAGTGTCTAATTCTTTTGTTAATATTTCCTTCTGTTCAGAAATCTTCTTCAAATTGGATGCAAAAAGATTAGCCTGACAAAATATAAGAACCACATACCCATTTTAAGATACAGCATTTAAAAAAAAAAAAATCTAAAAAGATACAGCATTAAGACACTCTAAAATACAACATTGCTATTATCAAAGAATACTTTATCCTAGTAACAAAATCATTTTTGCATATAGTAAGAGTAAATTTTGCCAAGCTTATTAATAGTACATTAAAGTACATTGCACAGGGGCGCCTGGGTGGCTCAGTCGTTAAGCGTCTGCCTTCGGCTCAGGTCATGATCCCAGGGTCCTGGGATCGATCCCCACATCGGGTTCCCTGCTCAGCCAGGAGCCTGCTTCTCCCTCTCCCACTCGCCCTGCTTGTGTTTCCTCTCTAGCTGTCTTTCTCTGTCAAATAAATAAAATCTTTAAAATAAATAAATAAATAAATAAAGTACATTGTATATTAAAGTAATGAAATCAAAATAAGGGCTTAAACCCCGAAGTGTTTCAGGCATTTATTTTAATGAAACTAATAGAATACAATCTATTTTTGTCTCTAACTCAAACTTCAGTACACTGAAATTTTAGAATACAGGTTTCTATTCTATACAAAACTATAGAAAATAGATATATTTCATCTCTTAGAATATTTGTTTAAATTCACTCTTGAAATAGTTGACTCTCTAGTTCAATTTTGGATAAGTTAAGCACCAAGGTTAGCCTCTTAACAAGTGCATGCCTGAGATTATCTCTGAAGAAAAGAATTGCAGCTAATGACATAGGAGACTGATAAACCTGCAATTTTTAATATCAAATACCAGTATGTGAGCATAACTGTGTTTCGATACAAGACTGCAATTAATGCATTCTGAGTATTATGCTAGCTGTCTATTTTATTAGATGTTCATAAGTCAGGTACTCACATTTTCAAAACTAATCTCTTCAACGGTATCCTTAAATAATGGCAAAAATAATTCTACAGAACAGGTTGCCAACTCAGCTTCCTTAAATGTTGCTTCCAGGTCAGTCTTTTCATTTAGGATGTCCTGCTTTAGACTAATTAGATACGCACAAATAAAATTTAAGTTAAATCTGTCACATAAACTAGTTATACTTTTTATGCAAATATAGCACAGCGTTAACTAAATATTACAGTTCCACAAATTGCTCTCCACAAAATAACAGTAAATGGTCCTTGAAAATGTATGAAATTTTTCCTATACTCCCCTATTTTTCTATACTTAATATACAGAGAGAAAGTTTTTAAAACGTTTAGATATGTAAAACACAAGAACACCAACAGCAATGCTTCACTGTGCTACTAGTAATTGTTCAACATCTCTTTTCTGGTTTGTAAAATGATTTGTGTGAATGTGTTTATGTCTTTTTTACTTCCCTTTTTACTCCCTACTCCAAACCCAAAAGATTTGTCTATTAGACCTTATTCCTAAATGCTTTCTTGAAACTTGCTGTTCTTCACAAAAAAAATTCCTCCAGAAGAACAAATAAGCTAAACAAACGGAACACAAAAAACTAAAGCTCTCCACATTGCAAAAATCCTTCACACTTGGCTTTATAATACATTATCATCATTCAAAACAAAACTATTAATATTTGCCTTCTTGATTACCTAGACACTACTGTGTATCACTGTAAGAGATATCTCTTTGGTTACATTTTTACATCCTGAAATCAGGATGCTTCCTGTAATCTTTGTTAAGAAGCAGTCCTGAGCTCTTTCCTGCACATGCCCAGAACTAAAAGTGTCAAATGCTTTCAAGAATGCCCCAGAGATGGGGTGTAGCACTTTTTAACCCCTAGGAGTGGACGGCCATAGAGGGGTTGAAGGAGCTGGTGAACTAGGAATGTTTAGCAACATTCCAGAAGCAAGACTCCAATATAGGCTTGCTGAATATTATTACAGCCCAGCACCAATAAATTTTAGTTCAGTTAAAGATCGTCCTAAGAAATGCCAAATCGCCAATACTCTTAATAGCAAGGACAACTCTGAGTCAAAAAGTGACTAAGAGTTGGATATTGAGTATAAAAAAATTTTGAGAATACCCTACTTTATTTCACTTACGTTTTATTTTTTATTTTTATTTTTTTAAAAGCATAGTTATTTGAAGTCAAAAATCTATGTATAATTAAGTTTGAAGGAGCTTTTTCAATATTTATAAACAAAATAAATCATAAGAAAGCATTGTATCTTTCTTCAATAGGCAGTTTTTCTTTCTTTACAAAACAATATAATGGCTCATCAACAACTGATGGGATCTTAGAGGCTATGTCAGAAAGCAGACTGTGTTCTTAATTACTGCTGGCTTAACATGATGGGTGTAAGATGTTGGCTATAAATGACAGTTGTCCATTATTAAAAACCATGGGCAGAAGAAAGTCAAGAATGGTTATATATGACCAAATATCACTGTCATTGGGCGCCTGGGTGGCTCAGATGGTTAAGCGTCTGCCTTCGGCTCGGGTCATGATCCCAGTGTCCTGGGATCGAGTCCCGCATCGGGCTCCCTGCTCCTTGGGAGCCTGCTTCTCCCTCTGCCTCTCTCTCTGTCTCTCATGAATAAATAAATAAAAATCTTAAAAAAAAAAAAAATATCACTGTTGTTTACAACAAGCTAAATAGAAACTGGACTATACTATCAATGGTGACAATAATGGTGTTTTGAGGCTGTCATTTTTGGGGGCCCATGGGTGGCTCAGTTGGTTGTCTACTGTCTACCTTCAGCTCAGGCCATGGTCCCGGGGTCATGGGATCAAGCCCTGCATCAGGCTCCCTGCTCAGCGGGGAGCCTGCTGCTCCTCCTGCTTGTGTTCTTTCTCTCTCTCAAATAAATAAATAAAATCTTCAAAAAAAAAAGCTTGTCATCTTGGTAAGCAATGAGTCATATAAATAGCAAGTGTATTCCCTATTTTTTTTAAGATTTTATTTATTTGGGGGGAGGGGCAAAGGGAGAGGGAAAGAGAAAATCTCAAGCAGACTCCCCACTGAGCGTGGAGCCCAACACGGGGCTCAATTCCACGACCCTGAGATCATGACCTGACCAAAATCAAGAGCTGAACACTCAACCAACTGAACCACTCAGGCACCCCGTGTATTCCTTATTCTAAAGGAGATAGCAAAATATGACAGGTATTTGTTATATAGCAATGTTCCAAATGACAGTGAATTAGTACTCATCAACTACATTTCCAACATTCCATAGTACTTCTATTTTCATTTATCTTAGCTATAAGGCTTAATACTTTAATAATTCTCAATAGATAAGGCTTTCATTTTTATTTGCTTTCATTAAGATTTCAAAAACCTAGCTCAATTCTGCTAAATGAGTACTGATTTGTAATCAGGGTAAATAAATATATGAATTGCTAGATTTGAAGAAGATACTCTTGAAAGAATGCTGTATTTGATTCAAATAATTTACAGTATGGACAAAACATGAAATGTTGAAATCAGAAAATTAGATATCCCCTGCTATTATTGAAAATACCAGCTGAGATGACTTTCACTGGCAGCCTGTGGTAAATGTTCGTCCTCTGGTGTACTTGTAAAATGAGAACATAGTTTCTCTGAATGACTTCCATCAATTGAAGGCTTCTCCATAAATTTGGTAAATGGATTTATAGGTGGCTTCCACAACAACTTTTCTTCATAAGCTGAAAGCTAGGAAATATTTTAGTTATTAAACTTATCTCAGTAGGTTCTTTTTTCTGTCATTACTCTATAAAATAAAAATCCTAAACATGTATAAAGAATTATATTTTACAGACAAAATAGAAATTATAACTGCTACTCATTTGTGATACTAATTCAAAAAGTATCAAAATTGCATTGCCCAAGCATTCAACAATTGCCAATTCCATACACTCTCCAAAAGGCCTGTTATTTTCTACATAACCACAAGAATGTAGAAATTTTTATTAATCTATTTCTTGAAGTATTATAGTATCTTAATCCACTCAAACTAGAAAATAAATATAAAAACTACGGTTAACTCTGGTCCTTAGTTTCATTATATCTACCCAATAGGAAATGTATGTTATGTATGCCTAGAATAGAAATTTCATATACTTTTCAAAGTATTTGGCAACAATAGTTACAAAAAGATTGTTATTCTTTTGAAAGTAGACCTTACAAAATTAAATTAATTTATTCCTATTTCCCAGCTCAATCTAGGATACTCTGTGGTGGTAACAAATAGACAGATACTTCTAAGTTTTACTAAACAACTGTTTTCACTCAAACTTAGCGGTGTCATTTTTTAAACAGGAATACGCACGAATTCCTTCAGAACTGTTCCATTTTAAGTAATAAATTAGTGCTTTAGCAATCATTAAGGCTGTGTTTTCACAACTCTAATATATGGTAATGTGTCTCCCTGACTTCATTTTATATTTATACAAAATCAAATGTTATATTTAAGATCTTCAGGGTTTTCAGAGATATTTTACCTCTTTGTAATTTATTTTTATAAACCTGTATTTTACAATACATTTGGTCAAGAATTTTCAATATTTAAGTAGATGTGAAGAAATTATAAGTTGAAAATTACTTGTATTTCTAAAATAACACTTTGAAAGTGTCTGTAAAAATACATCTATTTTTGTCTGAAGGTTCTATACACTACAGAAACAAGGATTTAGGATATAGACCAAAGAAATGCATGCTCATATTTTTGAAATACCAACAACTCATGTACAATTGGAACTGCTAATTAACCTACAGATACCTAAGATGATCTACTTGAATGCTGAAATATGAAACATCTGTTGGTAAGACATAACAGTATTTTGAGCTATCTGAAGTCTTAAAGAATTAAAGAAGAATTAAAAATAGATGGATACAAAAAATCAAATGAAAAACCAAACCTAAGAGTGAAGAAGAATATGATCTAGATAAATCACTGCAATCAACAGTACTATCATCTACTGATTTGTTTGGTTCCAATAGCTACCCCACTCACAGGGGAACTGGTATTTACCTTTCATTCATTCACTTGTTTAAAATTTCTTGCTCTGCACACTGGAATCTCAAGAAAGAATACCTTATTTACATTTGAATCCTTAGCAGCTACAAGCCGTATAAAAGCTAAGCAGTAATTGAAGGAGAGGACTCAAGGCTTAGAGCAGTTAATGCGATGAATAAAGGCAGTTGCTTTTTACTTATTCACTTCATTGATTCATCTTTTGGGGGAATCATTAAAAGAAAAATGTTTCCTATATTTTGAATAAAAATTCAAAAATAAATATAAGAGGATTAGGGATCTTCAATTGGTAGGCATATTTTATTTTTTTTTAAGATTTTTATTTTATTTATTTGACAGAGAGAGAGATAGCGAGAGCAGGAACACAAGCAGGGGGAGTGGGAGAGGGAGAAGCAGGCTTCCCTCGGAGCAGGGAGCCCGATGTGGGACTTGATCCCAGGACGCTGGGATCATGACCTGAGCCGAAGGCAGACGCTTAACGACTGAGCCACCCAGGTGCCCCGGTAGGCATATTTTATAAGATTCAGTTTGGTATTAGTATTTTAAATGAGTTCTTACTTGGCTCTGTGGGCTATTGGCAGCTATTTATACAATTTTTCTAAAAGTTTTATCACAAGATGAAATACTACATTTTTCTGCTTCATCACCTGTAAAAAGTAACTGTGCCTTATCTTAAAGGGTAAACAAATAAAATTAACACACTGTAAAAACAGAGATCTTAGAATGACTCTTAGCCCAACATTCAAAAATGTTATCTTCATTACTGATTCTCAAAACAAAGAGAACTATATAAGTCAAGTCTCAGATATATCCATAGAAATTATCAACAATTATATTCTTACAATCTAGAAATATTTTCCAGGATAAAAATTGTTCAAAGTTTCCAAGGCACTCCACTATTTTTGTGTTGTGACAATATTATAACCAAAAACATATGTGTGCTGAACAATTTTCTTTAGCATAAAAAGTCCTACCTTTATAAAAAATGCTATCATTTTAGTGAGCCAAATGTATTCCTCTATGGAAAAGATGTTTCACAAGAAAATGTTTTCAATTACATGGAATATACTCCCAATTGACAAATATACTCCTGTACAACTTGGTGGTGAAACAAAGACACATATTCTGCACACATATTTAATAACCAAACCCCTAAAGATTAGCAACTTAAATATATTTTAACGTTTAAAGAATTAAATTTCCTATACAGAGATGACTTTACCAGTCCCCTATCAAAAAGGCATGTACTTAAAGCTTTTTCCAGGCGTGGTCATGGTTTACACTGACCCAGCTACACTCACTAAAGTATGTTCCATTTGGCCAACAATAAGCATTTGAGGGATGGCTGTTCAGGGACTATACTGCTGGCCATGGTCAGAGAAAAGAAAGATCCCAGCTCATGCCCTTCCTTAGCATCTAGATTGCTCTAAGTAAATAAACCAGCTGCAAATATATATTTAAAACTAATCTCTCCAAAGAGAAAAGCATAAGAATCTCACAGATTTCAATTTGTTTTGCCAAACATTAATTCTTGGAAAACAAGCTCCCATTGGCTTCAAACAAAAGCACACAACTTCTCCTGAAAAATTCACTGAAATATTCAGCAAAGAACACAAAGTAGATATAGGAATGCTTCTCATCTCTCTCACTATTCTTCACACTAGTCAAAGTTTACTAAAGAATTGTAGAGTCCTGCAAAACAAATGTGAGTATGACAAAAAGAAAGAGAAAAAGGCATAGGTACAGGGTCAAGTACAAGCAAGAGGAAGGAATCATGAAAGGACATGATTTGCAAGGGCAAGTGGCAAAGGATGAAACTGGACACAATGAAGTGGTCACTGTATGCCAAGCTCAAAAGCTTGAATTTTTTCCTAAAGGTTAAGACAGACCATTAAATCATTTTAAGCAGGATAATAACAGATCAAAAGTGCATCTTTAAAAGATAAATTTAGTGGTATTTTGGAGAATGGACCAGGTATATGGAGGGGAGAAGAGTAGAAGCAGTGAAACCGGTTATTACGGTCCCAGAGAAATGAAATTCCACTGTTCTTTTCCTAGAAAAAATTTTGAAGAAATCAAAAGTTGTTTCCACTGGTGATAAAAACAAACAAACAAACAAACTTGAAAAACAATGAAGGAATTAGAATAGCAAGAGATTCAGTACAGAAAGTGACCAAATATAACTCTTCATTTACCCATGACCATCTGAATGGATTGCTCCACATACCTGTTCCAGAAAATGACAGCTTATCCCTTTAAGTACCAAAATTAACTTGAGAGCTAGAAGAAAACCTCCTGAAAGTATTATTTCTTCTTCCTCAGAGTACAGGTAGCCTGAACATAATTTAACCATTCCTTGATGACCCAGAGGCAGCATATTAAAATGAAATACTGGGCCAGACTCACCTGTTCTTAGTCCTTAGAACCACCTGACATGGACAACTCTAAGCCACAGCAGGCCTTAGTTGCCTCTTCTACATAATGAGAAAAAAACTTTGCCAGCCAAAGCTGTGGGGAGGTTTGAACAGAATGAAATAGCACTTACAGGTGGGGTTTTTTGTTTGTTTGAATGTTTTTTTTTTTAATTTAGGGTCCCTTTGGATCATTGTTGGGGTTGCTTTCCCACCAGGTCTTTTCTTTAAATTTTTTCATCTTAAAAAAAAAAAAAAATCATACTGAGTCAATCACTATTCCTTAAAATACTTGAAGGCCTGAGTTATCTGTATAAAACCAACTTTTCGAAACAATTCTTTCAAGATCTGTTCCTTACAGAATCATTACAAATCATCTACGAAGTAGTCATAAATTGAGTACTACTAAACCAGAGCCCACGGGAAAACAACTGACTTCCAAAAGAATTGAGTTTGGTGGGTAGATGTTATGTCAACCTCATTGCTATACTCAGCTCCTTGGGTCTCATTCATTTGTACAATATAAACAAAGCCACTTTCTCATGCCTTTCGGTTTTTTGGGTACAAAAACCGTATTATTTATACACATCAACCGTGAAAGTAAAAGAAAGAGAGGCAGAAAATGGATACCTAGCTGTTAAAGAATTAGGAACATGACCATGACATTCTTATTCTAAGGAGAAGGAAAGCAAACTAATTTTAAAAACAGGTTTTCTGTGGTTTGTTCCTTTAACTAGGCAAGTAGTGTTTAAAACTACTCCAAGAACCTCATTAATTCAAAAACACCCGAAACCTTAGTATGGGCGAGATGACAGGGAAACTTTGTCTCCGAAATAGACATCCTAAATACCTGCCCCAGTGTGGCTATGGTTTTCTCAATCAACAAGCACCCTTACTACCTATACTCAAAACCTGACACTGGTTTACTTAATCTCTTTTATTACAACCACCCCAAAGTGACTATTATTGCCCTCGTCTTCCAGATAGGGAAACTGAAGCCAGGAAAGTTAAGTGACCGACCGGTCCAAGGCCACACACTTGAAGGAGTTTCCTATTGAGTCCGGAAACCTAGAAGGAACCTGGAGGACTTAATTTCCCAGGCCTCCCATAGTATTCTTCACTAAAGGAGCCCCAGGGCCTACCACAATCGGGTATCTTATATGGTGGTCGCTTAAAAGCCAGCCAAATGAGTAAGAGGAATTGTTTCAGAAGGAGACGCCACCATGCCCGGGCCGACCTGATAAGGGCTTCGTTCTGGACAAGCCCATCAACTATGATCTACCCTGGGGTCCTGGGGACCACACCCTCCCTAGGAATACGAGCCTCGCCGTCTTTTTCCCAGGCCAGGCAGTCAATTCTGGGGTAAGTGGCAGGTATGGGCAGAAAGGGGCTGAGGTCTAGCTCTGGGTGGACGGCCCCCAAACAGCCCGGACCACCCGAACCCCTAAGTGCGTCTGCAGTAACCGCAGAGAGACGGTCCGAGCCCAAGCTTCCCCGCTCCCCAAAGCGTGACCACGCCCCGACCGCTGCGTCAGCACGCCGCCGTGACGTCAGCCCGCCGCCGCTCCGCCGTGGAAGGGGTCCAAAGGGGCCGCAAAGATGACGCTCAGCGAACGGTGGTGGAAACCACCGCCAGCGTACCTGTGTTCTCCAGCCCTGGGTCGGCTAGGAGAGAGGGGGACGCAGGAGGCAGTGCCGCAGGCGAAAGCTAGAAAGGAAGCGAAAGGACGCGAGGTGGCAAGGAGGCGAATTCCTAGAACTGCTTGCGGTGGAAGAGTGCCCGCCCAGGTGCAAGAGGGACGAAAGTGGAGCTAGTAACCATCAAGTGGCTTCTCTGGCAACGGCCGCCCCGCCCCTTCCGTCGGGCCACAGCCCGCGCAGCCGATTGGCCGGGCTCGGGAAAGCAAGGGCTCGCGTCTGTTGCTATTGGCGAGAATCAGGGGGCGGGGCCGGGGAGAGGCTCTTTGTCTCTCAGTTGCTACTCTGGGTAAATTTTTCCCGCCCGCCCTTCAAACCTTTTGTTTTACATTAGTGGCTTCTTGTGTATAGTCACCAAAATCTTAATTGAGCTCAACCTAGAAAGAGAAATAAGACCGATAGAGTATGAATTTTCTGATAGTTGGCCTGGAAGTGCCCTGCCTGTGCTTTTTTAAAGGAGACATTTGAAAAAGCCCAAACAACCGCGACACAAGGAACTTTGTTTTAAATATATAGTATTGCTGTTTAGCTGGGATCTTCCCTAGGCCTCCTTGCTTCTGTTAAATTAGGAAGCTGGACGGTGATCTCCAAGGCGCCTTTCAGATTTCAAATTCTTTGCATCTGTACTATAGCCAGCTAGTATGATTTATACACTCCTGAACAAGCAAGGCAAGATTTTATTTGGAAAAGTAAAAAACTATCCACCTCAACTTAATATTCATGTTAAGAATTGTACACCATCATGTGAAATTTGCAAATAGAGCAATTGTCAACTGAGCAGTTTAGCCATGACATGGCATACCTCATTTTTGGTTTTACTAAAGAACATTTTCAGTTGATGATTATAGCAAAGATTTTTTTTTCCCCCAGTGCTGATTGTCCAGCAAAAAGTTCATGGCAGTTAAAAGTTCATTCATAACGAACATATAACTGTTCCATATATGCAAATGCTAAAGAGCAGTGGGGACTGATCCATCTCTTATTAATGAATCATGACCTCTGGCAAGTCAACTAACTTTGCTACTCTGAACTAGTCTTCCCCTCCTTTCAGAAAAAAAAAACGGGAGAGAGGGAGGTGGACATGTGGAATTGGGGCAAGGAAAGTAATTTTGAGGGTCTTTCCAGCACTTACCTGGGATTCTAGCGAAACTTACTAGCTTGTCATAATAAGAAAATTAATTGTACACAAAATTAGGCTTCGGGGCGCCTGGGTGGCTCAGTTGGTTGGGCGACTGCCTTCGGCTCAGGTCATGATCCTGGAGTCCTGGGATCGAGTCCCGCATCGGGCTCCTTGCTCGGCAGGGAGTCTGCTTCTCCCTCTGATCCTCCCCCCTCTCATGTGCTCTCTCTCTCTCATTCTCTCTCTCAAATAAATAAAATCTTTAAAAAAAAAATTGGGCTTCTCTTATGAAAAATACTTAAATCACATCAGTGTTAGATGTCACCACCTTTAAAAGACATGCAAAGGGAAAAACAGTCACAAAATTCCAAGATGATTACATTAGATTCTCAAATTGACTATTTGAACTGAACTATCCAGGTAAATATGGCATCTCTCATCTTCTAAATCTAATCTGTTCTAATCTAAATCTGAAATCTGGTTGGATAGTGAATTTTTGGATAGAAAGATCCCTTATTTTATATTATTTAAATGGAAAAAAAAATTCATCCAGCCCTACCAAAAATGCCAGTTTCCCCAAATATCATTAAGTAGTTGACTACCTATGAAATAATACATCAAGAATTTCCTCATAATTTAAAGCAGAGACCAACATACTTTTTCTGTAGAAGTCCACATAGTAAATATTTTAGATTTTGTGGATTATATAGTCTCTGCCATATTTAACTCTGCCATTGATGAATAAAAGATGCCATAGAGGATACATAAACACATGGCTTGGCTGTGTTCCAATTAAACTTTATTTACAAAAACAGATACCAGGATAGATTTGGCCCACAGGACAGAGTGTGCAGACCTCTGATATAAAGCATTTAAAATAAGTACCTCATAAATATTAAACTCATTAATGGTACCTTTGTATGTAGCAGATGCAAGATGCAATGTTGGGTGGTAATTTTGTTTTCCTTCCTCATGGGAACAAATATATACTGTAATTGTAAAAGTAGCAAACAATGAAATAGTGGTTTAAAGATACTTGATGAATGCAAATAAAATTTAGCAAAATAAAAAAGCAATTTAAAAAAATAGTTCGGTTGTGTAATAAATTATTTTCATAGGGTTTATCCCCCACTCTGAGTTGCATGTGTTCTCTCCAAGATGTTTTGGTTTTCTTTTGCTGTTTTAACAAACTTAGTGGTTTAAAACAACAACCATTTTATTTGTTCATGATTCTGTGGTGAGAAATTCAGGCAGAGTTCAGCTGTGTGGGTTTTTTCCTCCACGTGGCAATAGGTGGTGTCTCTCATCAAGTTGCAACCAGATAGCTGTTGAGGCTGGAATATCCAAAATTATGTTTGGTGACTAGGTGGGCTCAGTTGGAAGGCTAAGGCCTCTTTCACCCTATCCATGCAGCTCTGCATGTGGCCAACTTGAGCTTTTTTTCATGGCAGGTGTGTTCCAAGAGTGAGTGTCCTAGGTAGCAAAGGAAGAAGCTGCAGATCTAAGGCCACACAATTTACACAGAACCACTTCCACTGCATTTTGCTATCTAAAATATATCAGAGAGCCAGCCCAAATACAAGAGAAAAAGTAAAAGATTCCACCTCTTGATGGGACAGTGTCAAAGTCACATTGCGTCTATGGAAACAATTTGCTAGGCAAGGCATTAAGGTATGTGCTATTTCCTGATCATCAGGTTCTGCCAGCACAATACAATAAATGTAGTAGACAAAAGCAATACCCCAAAAGGTAATGAAATGATCATGGTCTCTGCACACTATAGTATGAGAGAGAACTAAAGACCTAACATAGCTCTTACGTAAAGCAATAAATTCTCTCACGTTCTCACTTCCAGATAAAAATCAAACAACTTCAGCTGTGCTACACATATTAGGGTGAATAAAAGACATTTGCCAGAGCGATATCTGCATACTAGATGCTAGGAATTATACTTATTCACCCGATAAAAAGACTACATCTGGATCAACATTTTAGATGACCCATTCATCTTCTACCCAGGCCAAATAGAAGGTTAAATGTGAGTATGTTCAGAATCACCACGCCAGCATCTTTCAAGTCTTTGATGGTGGCATTAATCACTAGAATTCCCCTAGAAATATGGTATGGGACTTAGGTTAACTTTTTCAGTAGAAAAGGGCCATTCCAGGGCCTATCAATTGACCTTCTTATTATAATAGCCATGAATTAAGAAGCAATGTCGAGATGCTGTAAATCTCCATTAAGGTGATGAAGTTCAGATCTCTCTTCATCAGATCTAGCAATTTTTCATTATTATAGATCAAGTAAGATCTTAGAAGGCTGTCCATCCATTTCAATTACAGGGACACCATAATCACTTTCACACTGCTAAAGATCCCTCCCAAACAACTATGATTACTGCTCTGGCCCCGGGGGCCTATTATGGTAAACACTGCTATCTCATCCCTGATGCTTAAGCGAGATCAGTTGGCCTCTGCCACTTTGATATCCTATTATTTCCATTAGGGAATTAGAGATCCTATTCAATTGCAGCATCTCCTAACTTCATCCCTGGGCTTAGAGGACAACAGCTTCCTCTCCCTCCCAGTATTTTCTCAATGCATTAGTGAAGAGAAAGTCCTCTAGCCTTCTCAGGATACAATTGGAGATAGGTGACTGAGTCACACATGATAAATCCATTCCAACATCCTATCTCCCTAAGTCTTTTAAGAGATTTCTAGCATTTCATCTTTATTTAGTGCAGGACAGCATTGGATCCAGGTTTCAACAACCAAGCAAACCTTGAACCACTCCCAGATGCTCAGGCAAGCACAATGAGTCCATGGTTTTTGTTTGTTTGTTTGTTTTTTAAAGATTTTGTTTATTTATTTGACAGAGAGAGAGAGTTCACCAGTAGGCAGGCAGGCAGAGGGAGAGGGAGAAGCAGCCTCCCCACTGAGCAGGGAGCCCGATGCGGGGCTCGATCCCAAGACCCTGGGATCACGACCTGAGCCGAAGGTAGATGCTTAACAACTGAGCCACCCAGGTGCCCCAGGTCCATGGTTTTTGATTAATATATCCATATTGATAACTTCGATCTCATCAAAAATTGTATTCCTTTGTCCCTGATCTAACATCCCTGGAATTCATTATCATATTCCATAGGTTTCTGCCAATATAAATCAGCAAAATCACGCACATTTTTTTAATATGAAAGACTTCTCCCAAGTCAGACTTTTTACTTGTGCCCTGGAATATACTGAGATCTAACCATAGATTTATAGACCTTGTAATACTGGCATCTAGTAGGTAGAGGTCAGCTGCTAAACATTCTACAATGCGCAGAACAGCCCCTAAAACAAAAAATTATTCAGTCCAAATGTTAATAGTGCTAACATTAATAAATCCAGGTCCAATAGAGAGAATGCAGAGGCCACTAGCCACCTATAGCTACAGAACATTTAAAATGTGAGTAGTCTTAACTGAGACATGTTGTAAGGGCAAAACAAACACTGAATTTGCATATGAAAAAAGGACAAAATATGTAATTACTTTACATCCTTGCCAACATTCATTATAGCCACTTTTTAAAAAATTTTAGCTGTTCTAGTAGGTGTGAAGTGGCATCTCATTGTGATATTATTTGCATTTCCCTGATAACTAATGATGTTGAGCACCTTTTTAATAGTTATGAACCATAATTGTATCTTTTATGATGTGTTATTCAGTCTTTTGCCCTTTTTGTATTGGGTTGTCCTTTTACTACTGGTTTGTAGTTCTTTATATTTTCTGAAAAAAATCTTTTATGAAATATATAATGAATATTTTCTCCCACTTTGTATCTTGCCCATTCATTGTCTTAATGATACCTTTTGGTGAGCAGAAATTTTAAATTTTGATACAATCAAATATCCTTATCCATTTTTCCTTTTATAGTTTTGTGGAGATAATTGTATTTTTTCTAGACTTTTTATGATTCTAAGCTTTTATATTTAAATGTATGATCCATCTTTTTAAAAAAGTTTATTTATTTACTTATTTGAGAGAGAGAGCATGAGCAGAGGAAGAGGCAGAGGGAGCAGACTCCCCGCTGAGCAGGGAGCCTGATGCGGGGCTCAATCCCATGACCCCAAGATCATGACCTGAGCTGAAGGCAGACACTTAACTGACTGAGCCACCCAGGCACTCCTGTATGAGCAATCCATCTTGCATTCATTTTCTTGTAAGGAATGAAGCAGATATCAAGGTTTACTTCATTTTATATAGATATCCAGTTGTTCTATCATCATTTATTTGAAAGACTTTTTCTTTCACATTGAATTAACTTACTGCTTTTGCTGAAAATGATTAGACCATTCATGTGTGTGTCTACTTCTGGACCTTCCATTCTGTTCTAATAATGGATAATCTAAACACATGCCAGCATTATATTCTCTCTCTCTCTCCTTTTTTTTTATTATGTTCAGTTAGCCAACATATTCTCTTAATTACTGTAGTAATTATTTAAGTCTTGCAATTAGGTAAATTCCGTTTACCGTAAGGGTTGTTGTCCACAGGGTAAGTCAAACAAAGACTGAGCAAAGTCTTGGGGAACAGAAAGGCATCACTTTTCCTAGAGAGAAAGTGTATGTCTTAGTTCAGGATGCTATGACAAAAGTACCATTAACTGGGTGAGTTAAACAACAGAAAGTTATTGCTTACAGTTTTGGAGTCAGGGAAGTCCAAGATCAAGATAAGCTCTCTCATGTCTCTTCTTATAAGGGCACTAATCCCATAATGAAGGCTCCACCTTCATGACCTAATTACTTCCCACAGGTCCCACCTTCAAATACCATCACAATGGAGATTAGGGTTTTAAAATATGAATTCGGGGAGAATATAAACATTTAGTCTATAGGAGCAGGCAACATGTTACCTGTTGTTGAAAGAGGTCCTTACCAGAAAACACTGAGACAGGCAACTACTCCAGTTCTGCACTAACTAAACCACTGAAGTTTGGGCTGGGCATAAGTGTGGGGTGAGGTTGAAATGGGCTGTTACAATAACAGTGGTTAAGAGCAAAGCCTTTGGAACCAGGGCGCCTGGGTGGCTCAGTTGGTTAAGCGACTGTCTTCGGCTCAGGTCATGATCCTGGAGTCCCGGGATCGAGTCCCGCATCGGGCCCCCTGCTCGGCAGGGAGCCTGCTTCTCCCTCTGACTCTCCCCCCTCTCATGTGCTCTCTGTCTCTCTCATTCTCTCTGTCTCAAATAAATAAATAAAATCTTTAAAAAAAAAAAAAAGAGCAAAGCCTTTGGAACCATACCAACCTGTATTCATGTTTTCTAACCACAAGTCCTGGGCAAGTTACTTCTCTAAGTTGTGTTTTCCCCACCGCCCCCCCCAAAAAATTAAAGAATAATTCTACCTGCCTGATAGGATTGTTGTGATGATTGAGGTCATATTTGTAGAGCACATAGCCCTGTCTGATCAAATCGTAAGTGTCCTATAGGTGATAGGTATTAGTAAACAACAGTTGCTCTAAGGTGTAAAGCACATGACAGAAAATCAAGAATGATTATCTCTCTCTTTTTTTAGACTTTCTTTTTTAGAGAAGTTTTGGGTTCACAGCTAAATTGGGGGAAGATTCAAAGACATGCCATATATTCCCTGTCCACACACATACATAGTCTCCCTCACTATCAACATCTCCCACCAGACAGAACATTTGTTACAACTGATGAAGCTGGTTTGACAAATCATTACTACCCAGAGTCCATAGTTTACATTAGGGTTCACTCTTGGTGTTGCACATTCTGAGTTTGGACAACTACATAAGGATGTTGCATTCACTATTACAACATTATAAGGAGTATTTTCACTGCCCTAAAAATTCCCTATGCTTTGCCTTTTCATCTCTCCTTTTCCCCAAAGCCTTAGCAAGCATTGATCTTTTTACTGTCTCTATAGTTTTGCCTTTGCCACCATGTCATATAATTGGAATCATACAGTATGTGTCCTTTTCAGATTGGTTTCTTTTACTTGGTAGCATGCATTTAAGTTTCCTCCATGTTTTCCATGGCTTAATATCTCATTTCCATAATATTCCATTGTCTGGATGTACCATAGTTTATTTATCCACTCACCTACTAAAGGACATCTCATTTGCTTCCAAGTTTTGGCAATTATGAATAAGGCTGCTATAAACATCTGCATGGAGGTTTTTATGTGGACATATGTTTTCGATTCCTTTAGGTAAATACCAAGGAGTGAGATTGCTGGATCTGATTATCTCTTTTCATCCAGATATTTTCCACAGAATTTGAGGCTTCAGACATGAGTCTTAAAAACAAAAAACAAAACAAAAAAACATAGTAGCATATGTGAATCTACTTTTCCTTCTAAACCATAAATGATTCCAGTAATGACCACAACCTACAAAAATCTAAAATGTTTGACCAGTTAAATAAACACTGTCAAATTCAGCCCAAGTTGTAACATATGTTCAATATTTACTCTCAGTAGAATTATTTCATGTATAGAATATTTAATATATTATATAGGCAATTTTTAAATAAAAAATTTTGTTTTAATATCATGCAGAAAATAACACTGCTTATCCTTTGTTGTAAGCTAGGTATTTTATCCTACAGACGTTACCATTTTTTTGACTGACCAAAGGAAAATGATGCATGAGTATGAAATTTTCTTTATAAAATATACTATTGTTTGGCTCTGATTAGGTAGTAAAGGCTTTAAGAATAAAGGTAAGCAATTTAGGTCTCATGGCATAAAGATGTTGTGTGGTCACAGAGAGTATAGACACTATTTTATTATTCTTGTATTGCTTGAAAATCTACTAATATAACTAGAAGTTTATTTGAGAGTTAGTTAACTATTTAAAGAACACTCATAATTGCATAGCAAAGGAAATCATCAATAACAACAAAAAAATGCAACCTAGTGAATGGGAAAAGATATTTGTAAATGATATAGCCAATAAGGGGTTAATATTCAAAATATACAAAGAACTTACACAACTCAACACTAAAAACCAAACAGTCTGCTTTAAAAATGGGCAGAGGAACTGAATAAACATTTTGCAAAGAAGATATGAAAATGGCCAATAGACGCATGGAGAGATGTTCAACATCACTAATCCTCAGGGAAATGCAAATCAAAACCATGATGAGATACCACCTCACACCTGTCAGAATGGCTACTATCAAAAAGACAAGAAATAGGTGTTGGAAAGGATATGGAGAAAAGGAAACACTTGTACACTGCTGGTGGGAATGTAAATTGGTACGACCACTGCGTAAAACAGTATGGAGCTTACTCAAAAAATTAAAAATGGAAATACCATATGGAACCACCATATGGTAATAATTCTACTACTGGCCATTTACCCAGAGAAAATGAAAACACCAAATCAAAAAGATATATGCATCCCTGTGTTTATTGCAGCATTACTTGCAATAGCCAAGATATGGGAGCAACACAAGTGTCCATCAATAGATGGATGGACAAAGAAATGCTACACACACACACACACACACACACACACACACACACACACACAGGAATATTACTCAGCCGTAAAAAAGAATGAGCTCTTGCCATTGGTGACAACATGGATGGACCTAAGTGAAATAAGTCAGACAGAGAAAGGCAAATACCATATCATTTCACTTATATGTGAAATCTAAAAAACAAAACAAACAAATAAACAAAGGAAAAAACAGACTCCTGGAGAACAAACCAGTGGTTGCCTGAGAGGTGGTAGGTGGGAAGATGGGTGAAATAGATAAAGGGGATTAAGTGCTTCAAACTTCCAGTTATAAAATAAATAAGTCACAGGGATTAAAAGTACAGCATAGGGAATATAGTCAATAATATTGTAATAATGGTATGGTGACTACACTTATGAACATTGAGTAACATATGGAATGTCAAAACAATATGTTGTACACCTGAAACTAATGTAATATTTTATGTGAGTTAAACTTCAGTAATACCTTAAAACAGAAGGAAAAAAAAAGTTAAAAACACTCTGAAAATGATGAACTCCTAAGTGTCAATTATGAAGAAAAATATTCATAAGAAAACAGAATGTGATCCTTTGGAAACAGAATATTAATAATGCAGGGATACAACATAAAATTGGTACAGTTAGCATATTATGGTCTAGTATACACTTAAAGAAAAACGTAAGAAAGCTAAAGGATTAGTTTTGTTGTTTGCGTTAAAAAAAAAAGATTTGTTTATCTGGGCACCTGGGTGGCTCAGTCAGTTAAGCATCTGACTCTTAATTTCAGCTCCGGTCATGATCTCAGCATCCTGGGATCGAGCCCCACATGGGGCTCTGTGCTTGGGCGCAGAGCCTACTCGTCCCTCTCCCTCTGCTCCTTCCCCTTACTTGCTCTCTCTCTCTCAAATAAATAAAATCTAAAAAAAAAAAAAAAAAGATTTATTTATTTATTTGAGAGAGAGAGAGAGATTTCAAGTGGGAGGGGCAGAGAGAGAGAATCCCAAGCACACTCCTTGCTCAGCACGGAGCCCAACACCGGGTTTAATTCCAGTACCCTGAGATCAGACCTGAGCAGAAACTAAGAGTCCGTGGCTCAACTGACTGAGCCACCCAGGCGCCCCGGTTGTTTGCTTTTTTTAAAAATTATTTTCAACTGAACATAATAAAAAAAATTTTTTTAATAAAAAATTATTTTCTTTTAGGGGCGCCTGGGTGGCTCAGTTGGTTGAGTGACCGACTCTTGATATTGGCTCTAGTCAGGATCTCACAGTTGTGGGATCAAGCCCTGCCTCCGGCCCTGTGCTCAGCCTGGAGTCTGCTTCATACTCTCCCTCTCCCTCCAGCTTGCACTGTCTCTCTCTCTCAAATGAATAAATAAAATCTTCTTAAAAAATTATTTTCTTTTAGGCTTATTTACTTTGGATGGGCTTTTTTCAATAGGTCTTTGTCCCCTAGTTTATTGAAGTTCAGCATGACCCTTTTGTATGGAAGAGCAAATAGCTTGGTCAAAATTTTACCTAGGAGATTAATATTATTTTTTTCCTCAAAATATCATACAGTTTATACGTTAAACCACTTTACATACATGTTTCCAAATACTGATCGGCACTTTTTAGAAATTATCAATGCTATTTTTTGAAGTGCCTTTATCAGTTGTAACAGTTTGGGCTGGAAGTCACAGAGTAGCTGACTAATGACGGCTTGAAGATACATCTTATGTCACACAGTAAGGTGTCTGGAGTTAGGCACTCTCCAGGTTGACCCAGCTGTCACCAGTGTCATCAGGGACACAGGCTCTTTCTACCTTTCAGCTCTACTACCTTTCACTTTTTGGCTTCCACCCAAGGGCCACAGAGGCTCCCTCAGCTCCTGGCACTCTTCTAGGAAAGAGGGGTGGGATTTTCCTAGATAATTCCCTTTTTTTTTTTTCAGGAAGGAAATTATTATCTATAAACAATCTCAACATCACCATCTCCAACTCCTCCACCTCCCTCCTGCTAGCAGACTAATCCTTAGGTTACTGGCTTGAGTCAGGTCACAGAGTTGTGCCCCAATGTGAGCGAGGCTTGGAAAAATGAGCATCAGACATGTTTGACCTCTGTCGCAGAAGACGGGTTCTGCCAGCAAGAAAGAGAAGGAGGCAAGCCACTAGCTAGGCAACTAACAGGGCCTAAGCAGGTGCCACACACACCAAAGGAAGGCCATAAATTAATATGGATTCATATTTATTAAACTCTCATTGTGACCTAAACAGAATTGAAATCACCACATGTACTAGCTAAATTTTACACCAATTTTACAAATGCCGAAAGTGAGACATGGAGATAATGAATAACATACCTAAGGCCACACAGTCGGTAAAAGGCAGAGCTAGGATGTCAATCCCGTTAGTCTAACGTCCAAGCCAAAACTTAACCATTTAGTAGCTGCTTATACAATATTATAATACAAGATTAAAGGTGAATGCCAATAAAATTTATATAATTGAAAACAGAAGTGGCAGAAAATTGTATTCTTAGACTCTGGAATTTTACTCTTTTGGCTTTATCCCCTGCTCAGTAAGTAATTTACGGTGTGTGACTCACTGCTATAATCTATATTTTGATAACTCACCCAAATGGAGATAAAACATGTATATGATATAATGACATTTAGGATAAATTACGACACTAAAAAATTCATTCTTTTATTCTTCTTTGAAAAGATAAAATGCTTCCCAAAAATTTCTTTTAAAAAAAATTGTCACTTGCTTATAACCATTGCTTTTAAAATACTCTTCATACTTTTATACTATGGCCATCTGATCTTAACTAAAATGTATCATCCATTGTACATTTTTAGTTTTTAAGATGATTGTATTTTTAGTAACCAGTTATGGCATTATATTAAAGAACTGATTGATTTTTCCTTTATCCTAGTTATGTGACTCTAAAGAGACCCTACTCAAAAAATAATTACTTTCTAATAGAGAAAAAAAATAAAAACAGCTATGTAGTAAAAGACATATACTGTTCTAATCTCTTTTTATTTTTTTTTTAAGATTTTATTTATTTATTTGAGACAGAGAGAATGAGAGACAGAGAGCATGAGAGGGAGGAGGGTCAGAGGGAGAAACAGACTCCCTGCCGAGCAGGGAGCCCGATGCGGGACTCGATCCAGGGACTCCAGGATCATGCCCTGAGCCGAAGGCAGTCGCTTAACCAACTGAGCCACCCAGGCGCCCTCTAATCTCTTTTTAAAAGTTGCTCCCCATTCTTTTTGGAGAAGAATAGAAAAAGGAGAGAAAGTACTCAAATGGGGGAGACAAAAAGAATTGGTGAGTAATAAGGAAAAAGAAAGGAGACCAAAGATGGTCTCAGTTTAAGCAGAGCATTTACTGGGAATGTCAAGCAAGCCACAGCCAAAACTCTTGATACAAATATGCAGGTTATTGAAGAAAACTGGGATCAAAGTAGGGTGCTAGGCATTGCGGGATACGGGAAGAACCCTGAGACCTTAGCTATGCCCAGCGAATTAAAGGGAAAATAGCGACTTTAGGGAATAGAAATGACAGGTCACAAGAAAAAGAATGGTAAAAGAATAAATATTTTAACTTCCCATTTAGAGGAAAAGAAATAGAAATGAGCTGAAGTGGCTTTTGAAGCTGGGAAGTGAGACATGGGAAGATGAGTGACTGGGAAGATGAGTGACTAAGTGACTGGGAAGATGAGTGACTAAGAAGAGTCTTTAAAAACCCCTGTTGGCCAGAATCCCTCCTGGAGAAAACACTTTAATAACTGTCTGAGGTTGAAGGGGAGCCCTTCTAATCCTCCCATGCTGCCCGGTTTCTGTGCGGTGTTGAAGACTGGGGAGCAGGGCACTGTATATGGGGCCAGGCAGGGATTTTGTTGGTGGTAGTTAGTTGGTTGCTTTCACTGTTGAAAGTAAGGAGAAGAGAGAAAGGAGAGATCCCTTGGGATAGAAAGATACTGAGGCAACTGGGGGGCCAAGGACGCTCCACATTTGTGGAAAATTCTTTCAAGAAGGCTGATGCTTTCAGTGATTGGGAAATGTTTTGTTTTATTTTTCGGTGACATAAATCCTTCTCTAGTTCCACCTATGAACTCTTCAATAAAGTCTAAATTACTCACAAACAAGATACGTACATGTTTCTTTGGAAAACTCATAACACCATATTCAGAACAATACAACAAAGCATGGGAGCCGCCCATGTGGAACTAGGAAACGGGAATTTTAAGGAGACAAGTGTGCAGGTAGTTGCAGAAATCTAGGAGGGGGACTTGTCTTCCACAGGTCATGGAACTGACATCGATAAAAAACAACTGTATGGAGGTCTCTGAGGAACAAGGGAGCCCCAGCTGACAACAACATATAACTAAACTCATAATAACGGTAGCTATCATTTATGGAGCACCTGTGGACAAAGCATCAAGAACCACAGCCTTATGTTATAAACTTGGACTGTATTTTCATGTCATTTGACCACAGATAACCTCAGATTATTTTCATGTCACTGCTTCTCATTTTATTTCTTCTGCTGTCAGTCAGCACTATGCTCTGCATTTCTGGGCAGGCAAAATTTTCCTTGAGTCCTCTCTTAATAAGCTTACAAGCTGAAGGGGTTTTTATTTCATCTTAATAGCAGAAAAATTTCAATGGAGAGGAGAAAGGAAACTGCTAGAAAGCTGAAGGAAGGCTAACTAACGGAAGACAACCAAGAGTGTTACCTGAGCTCTGTCCACTCCACTGCCTCACCTGTGTTCAGCAATAATCCCCTCCCTGGCCCCTGCTTCCACCCTTGGCCTCCTCACAGAAAGGAAATTTGAGAGTCAGATAGTGTCACTCTTCCACATCCACCACTGACTTCCCATTTCACAGATACACTCCAGTCTTTTCCATGAGCTGCCAGCCTATGTGGTCTGTGCACTGGACACGGCCTCCACGTCACAGACCCTCACCCAGGGACCTGTCCACGGCATCTCTCACTTCAGGCACCCCCCAGCCTCAGGGGCTTCCCAATTGCTCTTCTCTCTGCCTGAACCATTTCTCTCTCAGATGTTTGCATGTTTACTTCCCCACTCCTGATAATCTTACCTCTGAGGTCTTCCCCACCACCTGATACAAAATAACAGACCTCAATTTCCACCCTTTTATTGTTTCCTCCCCTTTACCTGATTTCTTATTTTCTATAACACTTTCACTAGATATCCCATTATGTTTGCCTGCTGTCTCTCTCTCTTTTCTCGAATATAAACTCCATTAGGACAGAACGTAAACTCCATTTCATTCACACATATTCAGTGCTTAGAATGGTGCCGGGCATCTAGTAGAAACATGATTTTATGTTTTTAACAGTGTTATTGAGGTGTATTTGATACAATTTTATTTTTGAATGAATAACTGATTTAAAAAAGAGAAATAAAAGTTAAGGAAGTGATCCCCTGTTTAAAGAAGGTCCGTCCTTGGCAATTACTTGTTTGAGGCTACATTTTGGAGGTCATTAAAATAATCTTACCATGGCTCACATAATGATCAATAAGAAAATAGATTAAATTTAAGGCAGGGGCTCTAATCATAGAAAGGTGATTGTGACATTCAAGAATCTAAAACCTACATACCTGTGCTGTTGGTTTTTAAATTTTAACTCTGAACTCTGTAGCTGTTTCTTTACAAAGAATATTTAAACAATCGTGTCCCCATAAAAATGCATAATTAATGCAATGCTTTTCTCCTGAGATCTGAGGAAAGCAGAGGCCTTTCCCATAAGAAGGTAAAAAATATCTGTAAATACTACATAGACTGTCTCTTTGTCGTGCAAGAGTGGAAATCCCAAAGTAAATCCCTGGATATTCCCCAGGAGACCACTCCAAGTGTGGACCAAGGACCAGCAGCCCAGCATCACCTGGGAGCTTGGTACACATGCAGAATGTTGGCTTCACCTTGACCTACAGAGTTGGAATTGAATTTGAATGGGTGATTCTTAGGTACATTAAAGTTTGAAAAGTACTACTCTAAATAACTTGTGGTGTGCTCTGGGAGGGAGGTCTGTACAGGTCAATTCTGTTTGCTGAGAGTTTTGTCTGGAGATTCAGAGCCCCAGATACCTGAGAACAGATACCCCTGAGAACAGAAGGGGGAGCCCTAATCCTCCAAATGCCAGGTCTTTCAACTGGTTGGAGTTGCTCCTGTTCTTTGCAGGGCTTGCGGGGTGAAATGGAGTATTAGAAACAGCACAAGAGGAAGACTGAAAGACCTGCTGCCCCTTGCTGGGATTGGGGACAACAAGGGAATCTGGCAGAGCCTTTAAAACTTCACAGATGGACAGAATCAGAGCAAAGAGAAAACAGAATGGGAGACTAGGAAAGAACTATGTAATCTTTGTGCTTGTACTTTCATTTATTGTTCTCTGAATCTCCCTGGTTATTTTTCACCTCTTGAAAAAATTTCCACTACATGTCTGCTTTCTCTTTTTGTTCTTCCCTGGAACATAATGATAATAATAATGATAATATCTTACATCCACATGATGTTATATACTATCTGGTACATAATAGATATAAAAGTATCTTATAGGACACAACTTTATGCCTGTTTTGCAAATGAGAAATATTCTATACCCTTTCTCCCATGTTCTTTATTAGGTTATCATTAGAAGTAGTTCTTGTTTTCCATTCATTTTGGCAAATTTTAGAGGGTTTTTTTTTTCCCCATGCACGAAGTCATCTGCAAAGTTCTTGGCACAGTGAGGATGAGGAGGAGGCTTAATAGCAAAAGTCTGGGGGTGAAAGACTGCATAGGGAGAATTAAAACAACTAGAAATATAAGAGCTTCAAGCTCTGATATGGTGGTGACTCAACAAAACACCAATAACTTCCTGGACTCTATCTGGACCATCCACTTCACTCATTTGCTTTGAAAATGAATATAAGTTTGAAGAAAATGGGATGAGGGAGGCATGAAATGTGCCATCCGAGTCCTTGGAAAACTGTGTTTCATTCAAATTTTTACTCTTTACAATTTGTCTCACTTCCATTTTGATTTATTTCATAAATGTTGCAAAACTAAAGTGGTCCCATAGTTTTGTAGTCCTGCCACATCGTGAACTTTCCTGTTTTAAATGGGATTGCTAAGGAGTCGAACAAAAGCCTGAGAAGAAATAATTCAAAACTTCCTTGGACTCTTCATGATGTCAGATCTCCTCACTCCTCTGATACTCACTTTGTGGGTCTCTGCCTGCAGACTCCATGAAAACAGAGAGGCCTTCTGGGGCCAGGAAGAACTGCAAACTCAGACAATGAACAAAGATGTGCTTTAGATTCTTCAGTTACTGAAATGGAATAACTCTTATTTCTTGAAAGCAGATAAAAGCAGAGCAGATTCCTAGAATTTCTATAACTTTAAATAAATGCCTGAACATTGTATTCCCATTTTTCTTCTCTTTGGGTGTATTTCATTTTTCAGATATCATAAAATCCATAGACATGAGCAGTGAATATTTTTTGAATGAAAGGATAAATTGTGGGGGTTTTTTGTTGTTGTTGACAAAGTCACACTTTATCAGAAGTGGACACTCCCCTCAGGAATGACTTTTAAGTCACTTAGCCAAGTCAGTTTTTAAGAGCTTTTTACTTTTGTCTCCTGTAGGGTCAGCCGGGTCAGAGCAGAAGACAGAAAGAAGAGATCGTTAGCTGGCCTGGCCCCAGGCCTGGTTGCTGAGAGCAAAACAGAAGTGGGAGAAGGCTCTCGAAGTGATTGTGACACCCCAGACATGGTCAGAGAATGGGTCAGTGACCAGAATCCTGTCAGGACAGATGATGAAAGTGGATGCCAGTCGAGTGGCCAGCCTGGGGGATTGGATTCTAAAACCAAGGACACAAAAAACAGGTAGACAAGAATGGACATATCTGGACCCTCAGCCCAGGAGGAGCAAAACCTGAGTGCACTTGTTCAGGTGAAACTGGACAAGATCGTTCATATGTAGCTGCTCTTTCTAAAGCTGCACACAGCCCCTAGCTAACATTCCACTCCCCATGCTACGGGAGCCCTTGTAACTATTGTTAAGAGCAAGTGGAGAGAGGGCTGGATGCCAGCCTTCAACAGCCCCTCCGCCAGAGAACAACTCACACAAGTGTGCATGGTGGCAAGAAGAAACTCTTCTCTGATTGTTGGTGGAAAGCTACTCTCAGTACGGCTTACGGGTTTCATTTTTGAGCATATGGTTTTACCGATGTCAATAATGTCTTTCTGAACAGCACAAGGGACTGGCATAAGAAAATAAACTGCCAAGAAAAGTTGAAAATGAAGTTCATTGTTTGGTTTAGTGAATCACAGTTACAGGCAGAGCCTTCAGCATCACCACACCTCTGGGCTTCCACTCTGTCGCCCAGTGAGAGCGAGGCGGAGAGACCTCCACGGCTGGGAATCAGCCCAGAGAGACAAGACAGCTAAGCTGACCTCTGAGCTGTCGAGTGGCCACCTGTGGCAGCCGCGTTGTTACCAGAGACATTCCATTCTCCTCACACCCAGGGGGAGCACCTACACCCCAGGGCCTTCTGACAAGATGGAGCAAGAAGAAAACTGCTTCAGAACAGAAGAGATACCTTCTAGAAGAGATACTTTTAAAGTTGGGGGAAGCAAGGTGCCTGGGTGGCTCAGTCAGTTAAGCGTCTGCTTTCTGCTCAGGTCGTGATCCCGGGGTCCTGGGATGGAGCCCCGTGTCTGGGCTCCTTGCTCAGTGGGGAGCCTGCTTCTCCCTCTGCCTCTGCTGCTTCCCCTGCTTGTGCTCTCTCTCGCTCACTCTCTCTCTCTCAAATAATAAATAAAATCTTAAAAAAAAAATAAAGTTGGGGGGAGCATTTTCACACTATAATCCAGGGCTCTTCTGTAATCTAGCTTTTATTTCCTTCCCCTCACTCCATTCATTCACTCATTCATTCATTCAACAAAAATTTATTGAGAGTCTCCTGAGCTGGGTGCTAAGGAGGCAGTGATAAAAACAGACAGGGTAGGGTCCCTCCTCTCATATACCCTTCACAGGAAGCAGAAAACCAATCACACAAAATGAATGTGACACCACAACCATGATCACACTGCAAAGGACAGGCATCTGATGCTATGAAACATGAAAGAGGGGATTTGACCTAGTTAGGAAGCTCAGCTCAGGCTGCCAGGCCAGAACTGGAATTTGAAGGAAAAGCAAGTGAAAAGCAGTCAGAGAAGAGGTTCCAAGCAGAGGGACAGCAAGAGAAAAATTACCATCACTGTCCCTCAACGTTGCAGCTCTACATTTATAATAAAGCTCACTTTATTTCCAGTTCCCTGAGAATGCGAGACAATATGATATGGTGAAAAACAGTGGAGGGAGCCAGTGGGTCTCATTCTAGCACTATGACAAGGCTCGCACAACCTTGAACAAGTTACTTAGATTTTCTGAGCCTTAGTTTTGTCACGCATAAAATAAGCATGATAAAACCCATCACATAATAAGAGTTAGTTCCTTCCCTGTTGGCTAATTTTCAATCTTTCTGAGACTCGGTGTCTTCATTGAAAAATAGAAGTAAGAGTTATGCCTGCATCAGAGAATTGACATTTAAATGGGGTTATTTGTAAATTCTAAAGCATTAGGTAGTTATCAGGTACTATTCAACACTCATCAAATATTTGTGATGCTGCCAAGACGTCCATCGACAGATGAATGGATAAAGAAGATATGGTATATATACACAACAGAATATTATGCAGCCATCACAAGGAATGAGATCTTGCCATTTGCAACGACGTGGATGGAACTGGAGGGTGTTATGCTGAGCGAAATAAGTCAAACAGAGAAAGACATGTATCATATGACCTCACTGATATGAGGAATTCCTAATCTCAGGAAACAAACTGAGGGTTGCTGGAGTGGGGGGTAGGGTGGGAGGGATGGGGTGACTGGGTGATAGACACTGGGGAGGGTATGTGCTCTGGTAAGCACGGTGAATTGTGCAAGACTATTGAATCTCAGATCTGTACTTCTGAAACAAATAATGCAATATATGTTAAGAAAAAAAAAAGAAGATAGCAGGAGGGGAAGAATGAAGGGGGGGAAATCGGAGGGGGAGACGAACCATGAGAGATGATGGACTCTGAAAAACAAACTGAAGGTTCTAGAGGGGAGGGGGGTGGGAGGATGGGTTAGCCTGGTGATGGGTATTAAAGAGGGCATGTACTGCATGGAGCACTGGGTGTTATACGCAAACAATAAATCATGGAACACTACATCTAAAACTAATGATGTATGGTGATTAACAACAATAAAAAAATTTTAAAAAAATATTTGTGATGTCTACTATGTACCAGACCCTGTGATTGGTCCTTAAAAAATGGAAGGTGGACTGAGGCACAGCCTTGCCCTCAGGAGAGAGTTGCTGAAAGAGAAATTTATTCTTTCTCCTGGTCCAGGGAGGAGAGGCAGCAAGGGCAGAGGGAAAGGCCTCCATGGTCTGCCCAGGCATCTAAGTTCCTGTCACTTGGCCCTTCTCGGGGGACATCTGATACCTTCCCCTCCACCATCAGCTGAGAGCTTGCCCAGACGACCTGACCCAAGGGCCCCAGGGACAGGGCTGCAGGATGGATTTCCAAATATTCCAAAGAAGCAGACAAGGGAATCTTACAGCAAATAAAAAATGACTTGAGTGCAGTAGAAAAGTTGCTGTGCTGCCTGATGGAGGAGGTCGTCAAGGATGAGAGAGAAGAGTCATGACAGATTTCTGTGTTTCTGCTGAAAGGGGATTAAACAATCCAGATTCTCCGATTTTTAGCCCATCCAGCCTGGCCTCCTTCTTTCAAGCTCCTTTTGTCTTATTTCCCTCTCCCTTCTGAGAAGATGTACTGACTAAGGAGTAATTTCTTGCCCAACCGTGATTCAAAAGGAAGCTCAGCCACAAAACAGGCAAGTTGGTGTTGCCTAGAGGAAAAGGACATGTAGAGGCAGCTCTCCGGGAGATCCACCCAAGTTTTGCAAAAAAAAAAAAGGCACCTCCTTCACCACAATGTCTAAGACCTTCCAAGTTCAGGAAGAAAGTATCAGCTCTCCCACTGACAACCTGGTGCAATGTACCCAGTAGGGCCAGTGTGAGTGAACTGGAGGCTTCTCTACAACATGACCCATAGGGACAATGTGGGTCCCCTTGGCAGCCTGAAGTTTGTGACCCTCCTGGTGGCCCTAATTCCAGAATTCCTATTCCTGGGAGCCGGAGTGCAGCTTCAAGACAATGGGTACGATGGGTTACTCGTTGCAATCAACCCTCAGGTATCCGAAGATCAGAACCTCATCGCAAATATTAAGGTAAGTGACAAATGTGATATAGATACCATTATCCCATTAGAGCAGGGTTGTAGCCTTCTTTAAAAAGCTAACAATTTTGCTCAGTCTGTATTTGAATAGTAAAGAGATCAGCATTTTTTTTTTTTAAAGATTTTATTTATTTATTTGACAGAGAAAGACACAGCGAGAGAGGGAACACAAATGGGGAGTGGGAGAGGGAGAAGCAGTCTCCCCGCCGAGCAGGGAGCCCGATGCGGGACTCGATCCCGGGACTCCAGGATCATGACCTGAGCCGAAGGCAGTCGCTTAACCAACTGAGCCACCCAGGCGCCCCAGCATTTTTTTTTAAGCACCAAAAATTATAATTATGGCCAAGCCAGTATGTTCACTTAATTATGCACAGTCTTGGCTCAGAGTGTTGAGCTAGCCCTTCCTGATTTGTTCTTGTTGGTTACTATTACTTTTAGCTTTTTTTGTTTTCCTAATATGACTGTTTGGGGGGTAGCAACTTAAAAAAATAACCCATTGTGGTAACAAAGACCAGATGTTTGACTGATGAATAAGCACGATTGTGCTTATTAAAATCAAGCTGTTGGATTCCATCCTGAGGCCGAGAATTCTCAGACAGAAAGAGAGTCTGGATGGAGTGCTGAAGAGCAAAATTCTTTTCATCTGAATGTTCTGTAAAGTAATTGACTATTTTCACCTTAATGTGGTGAAGGAGGATCATAGCTCCATTACTTAAGAGCCTCCTGTTGGTATTGCTTTAGAGAAATCAGGATCATCATAAGGTGTGGTCTTGAACATGCCCACAGGAGTGACATGAAAGTGATTTGTTTGGTAAAAGCTTAAAAGTTTTTCACAAAACTGGGAAAAATTACATAGGCAAGCCCAGACTCACTGCTGGTGTCCTAAAATCCCTACCAAATATTATATATTTGGTAATATTATTACCAAAATAAACCATTTGAGGTTTATTTTGCTCCCAAGTTTTCCCAAAGTCTAAGGCCATCTCTAAAAGAAATGGGCTTCTTTAAAATATTTTCACTACTCTTTACTGTTACTTACTCAAGTATAATCAGAAAACCAAAACATAAAAAATTTACTAGTGCCAAGATAAGCTTTTCTTTTATTTGGTTATAGGAAATGATAA
Source organism: Mirounga angustirostris (assembly GCF_029215605.1). NCBI lineage: Eukaryota > Metazoa > Chordata > Mammalia > Carnivora > Phocidae > Mirounga > Mirounga angustirostris. The sequence goes on along the minus strand of NW_026991712.1, from coordinate 118,640,417 downwards.
CTGAAGCTTCTTTTTACCTATTCAATGCTACCAAGAGAAGAGTGTTTTTCAGAAATATAAAGATTTTAATACCTGCCACATGGAAAGCTAATAATTACAGCAAAGTAAAACAAGAATTATATGAAAAGGTAAGAATTCAGGATTTTCTTAAATGAGCTTAACTCCGGAAAAAACAACCAAGATACACTCTGTTCGAACTTTAAAAGTGAGAACTTAAGCAAAAACAAGTCATTGATGTTAACACACAACTAATATTGGGAAGATAGTTATTCACAAGATACATGGAAATATAATAAATGAGTACAAATTATGGAACAAAAAATAAACAAAATGCCATTGCCCAACGAGCCTCTCAGAAGGCCTCTTTTCTTTGTAACTTATAGGGTCCTTTCTGAAATGTTTGCTTAAGGACCAAAAGCTGGTTTTATCCTACTAAGTATGAGCTGTGCAGGGAACAATTCCAATTATGACTACCTTCTTTTCCCATCCTGTCAGGGGCAGGAGACATGCATGTCCAGACAGAAACATAAGCTATAAAATATGACTGCCTTCTCCCGCCAGAGTGTAAATTAGCAGAATTTCGTATGAGCCCAAGTCCAGGACACTGTTTCTGAGGAGTATGGTGATAAGAAGGAAGGCAGAAGGGGGGGAGAGGGGAGGAGTGGCTTCTTTTTCTTTCCCAACCAGAAAGAACTTAACCTTCAAAGAACTCTTATAAGCTGCAGATCATAGTTAAGCATCCCTGATTATGTCTGCATGCTATAAACAAATGTTAAATACATTTGTCAAATGACTGAGGTTACTGTGAACAAGAATCCGGGCAGCTAGCAAAAGGGGCAGGAGCAGACTGGGGTCTCCACATAGGGATTCAATCTCAGACCCTGAGATTATGACCTGAGCCAAAATCGAGTCAGATGTTTAATGGGCTGAGCCACGTTGGCACCCCTAGAGAGTCAGTGGTTTTTTAAGATTCCACTAAGCACCAGGCATTCTACATATATTGTTTAGTTCTCACACACCTTAAAATTAGTTGCTATCACAAATTATTACCATAAGTTAGGAAACAGAAGCTCAAATAAAGTAAGGATTTTGTCCCAAGTCAAACAGTTAGTAAATTACAGAGCAACAATTTCGATCCATGTCTAATTGCTTCCCAAACCCCTGCTCTTTGCACTGAGCTACGCCGTTTCTAGCTATCTATGTAGATGATATTAATCAATTTGACCTTCCATGAAACAAAGAAGTATTGGAGACAACTAGCATCAAAACCAGGTCATACTCCTGATCCTAATGGAGGGGTGAGAAATAAATAATTAAAATAAAAATGAGAATATTACTGAACTGAAAGATTAAAGGAAAGAATAATCATTGAGTGCTGCTTATATACCTGTTGGATACCGATTCCTTTAGCCTCAAATGTCAATTAAGCAAACAGTGAATGATCATTATCTACAGGGGCCATGCTAGGCATGGACAAGCAAGGTGGTTCCTGTCCCTGTGAACCCACAGTCAAATGCAGGTAGGAAGCAGGGGAGGGGACGGAGAGTTAGAAAAAGTAGGTAAGAGCTGTATTACTAGGGTCTATAATAGAATGGAACCTCAAACAGCCACTGAGTATTCCATCCCCAGCAGAGCACTCCTTCCTTTTAGCTTCAGGACAAATTTCCAGACACAGGAATGAGGTTTTGTCCATGTGAAACTATCCAAGGGCATGACATCTGTAGCCCTTTTGTAGGTGCTGCTTTGCAAAACCCCTGGCTTAAATTCTTATCTTTCTAAAAATTAATGTTAATTATTATAAAAATAATTCATGCTCATTGCAAAAACAAATTAAACACTGTAGAAATACTGGAAAATAAAATTGAAAATATTACCTTCCTCTACTTGGGGGTGTGCACGCACACACACATAAAACAGTACACATATGGTACATATAGTGATCATTGATGTATATTTATAGGATCATATTAGATCTATAGTTCTAAAATAAGCTTTGTTTAAAAAAAAAGTTAACAACATACTTCTAATGGCAAGTCTTGAGACAACATGTTATGTTTCTTCCTAAAAATAAAAGAAACAATGTTGTATATAAAATTGTATTTCCTATATGGTTATTTGAATAGATATTTTCTTTGGTTTTGGACTTAAACTACTGTGTTTTAGCAATAATAATTGAAATGGTAAGGGTACAAGATGAAATATAACTTCATTCTAATGATTGTTTTGCTGATCTAATTGATAACAGGAATGAAAGGAAAAGGCTTAAAACAAACACATCTTATTGTCCTGTACTGATGAAGTAACCTACAAAAAGCTGTTCACTTTACAGAACAGTCTGAATGACATTCACTGCCCTTAACATTTACTCAAATATTTTTATTATATTTTATAGGGTTTTATAATGTCAGAATTTTACAGTGTGGGCTTTTGAGAAAATTTTAATCTGGAAAATGGGAAGGTCACATGGAAATAATCAAACTCCACGGAAAGTTGCTAAGCTTTTAAAATACAGATATTTTTGATATGACAAATAATTTTATTGATATTTAGGTGTGCATGCATTTTAAACTCCATTTACAAGACATAACTTTAAAAAAATCTGTTATTAAATTGGAATACAACTCATACAGTAAAATGCACAGATTGTAAAGAGTACTGTTCAAAGTGTTTTAACAAATGTATATGTTTATGTCACCAACATCACAGTTGGGATACAGAGTATTATAAAGCATTCCTTCTCATTTAGGCAAATGTCATAGTGACTGACTGGTATGGGGTCCATGGAGATGACCCATACACACTACAATACAGAGGGTGTGGAAAAGAGGGAAAATACATTCATTTCACATCTAACTTTCTCGTAAATGATGACTTAACAGCTGGCTATGGACCACGAGGTAAGTGTGACCAATCCAGAAACAGACATCAGGCAGTACTATTTACAATATTCTGTGCTTGCTGCTGAAAAGCAACTCAAAGAACCTGAAACCTGCTCAGGACTTACCATATGCATGGGGAGAGATAGGTTACGTGCCCATGAAAGGTAAGAGAAAAACTGAGCCAAAAAACAGTTGGACACCAGTTTGGTGGCCCAGACGGTGAGTGCTACAAGAATTCAGCGAGAGAACATTTTGCACTAACGGTGCTCAGCCAGGGCCTCACAAAGGAAAGGCTGTCCAAGGTTAATATCATGTTGGTAAATGGAAAGATGAGAGAGAACAGGGCAAAGAGTATGAATAAACAGTGGCCGTAGAAGGATCCAGAGCATATTTGACAGATGAGAGCAGTAGGCACACTGATGGTGCAGAGAGACTGTGAGGAGTGAAGTAGTGGAAGAAAAGGCTGAAATGCATGGGGGGGTAGCTGCAGGGGAGACTCGGCTGCCCAAGTTAGCGAGTCGCCAACTGAAGGCTTATGAGCACAGAAGTGAAACCAACATAAAAGCGTTTCAGAAGATGAATCTGGCTGTATAATAATGATAATCTGGCTCCCTCAAGTCAGTGAGAGGGAATGTGAATATCAGGAGAATAACTAGAAGTCCAGGCAGGAGACAATAAGACTTGAATAAGAATAGGGGCAGTGAGGTGAGGACAGGAAAGAGTATTAAGAACAATGAATTTTCTATGTGCCAGGTGCTGTGCTGTTTTTCAAACGTTATCTTATTTAATCCTAACAATTCTAAGTGATGGGAGATATTCCCGAGGGGAAAAAAGAGAACTTAGAGGTCTGCCTGCTACAGAGTGAAAGGCCAGGGTGATGGGGTGTGTGGCAGCATTAAGGAACATAAACCCGGTTTATGTCGGAAGTAGAAGGGACAGTTTCAGGGGGAAATCCACAAGTTTGGATCTAGGCAAGTTGATTGAGGGGAGCAGCGGATTGTCCTGGCGGAAAGGCTCAGCCTGGGGTGGATGTGGATGGCTGGAGTTTTGGAGAGAAGTCAGGGTAACAGGCTTGGAGACTGGCATTTAGTGGATGAGATCTGAGGGAGAAACTGTCCAGAGAACAGATCAACAGGTCCAGGGCTAACTATCCCATGCTTAATTTTTTGTTTCTGATTTTAACAGTAGTGCCTTTCAAATGATGCTTTCACTTTACTCCCATTTAAATCTAAATAGATGCTGTTATCTTCAGTATGGCTGGTGGGAACTGGGGCAACACACTGTATAAAACACACTTTATAAAACACTTTAAAAAAAAAAAACAAACATCTTTTCCCCAGTAACTAACAGGTGCTGATAATCTCTGCACAAATAGATGATGACTTCACCAGCACTTCTAAATTCCCTGAGTAGGCACAAACTTTTCCTTAATACCTTCCACTTAGTTCCCCTCCCTTCCTTTGTCCCACGGTACAAAACTTGCACAACATGCTGCAGCCTCAGTCTGCTCTGCAAACACTTCCTGGTTCCCAGAATTGAAAAGAAATCAGAAAAAAAGGAAAAACGCACTTTGAGAGGAGAGTTAATCCCGAAAGCTTCTACTGGGGAGTAGTTTTGATTAGAACACTGAAGGAAATGCAAAATTTAGAGAAGAGATAAAGATATAAAGGATTTGTTTTCCATGAGCCAAGAGTGGAAACAAATATAAACACAGAGAATCAGAGATAAAATAAAAGAGAACGGACCATCCAAGCTGGAGAGGAGGTTTATGATCTTTTTTACTCCTTTATCCTTCTCTGGCCTCAGGGTTTCAATCATTGCTCTAGAGAGGAGGCTTACTTATAAGAAAAAAGTAGGTATGCTTGGAAAATACAGACTAAAGAAGAGGAAATCTTTATTTGCTTGTTTTTATGTCTTAGTCTGTTTGGGCTGCTATAAAAGAATACCACAGACTGAGTGCCTTATACACCACAGAAACTTATTTGTCACAGTTCTGGAGGCTGGGAAGTCCAAGATTGAGGCACTGGCAGATTTGGTGTCTAGTACGCACTTCCTGGTACATAGACAACCATCTCCTCTCTGTGTCCTTACATGGTGGGAAGAGGAGGGAGCTTTCTGGGGTCTCCTTATAAGGACACTAATCCCATTCATGAGGGCTCCACCCTTGTGACCTAATCACTTCTCAAAGGCCTAATCACTTCCTAATACCATCACATGAGGCATATGAATTTGGTTTGGGGGGGGGGTGGATATAAGCATTCAGTTCACTGTACTTAGATAAGCTGCTTTCCCTTCCCCCAATCCTGAAATGGTAGGCCTGTAAGAAGCTAAATAGAAATGTGTTAGGCAGCTTCACTGGGGAAATGAGAGAATGCGGTTTCAAATAGGTATGCACTAAGTAAATCACTGGTCTGCATTTACAGGACTAAATATATTTTCAGAGTGCCTCTTTTGTGATGGTAGAGGGTAAAGCAGGAGATGGGAATGGAAGGTGAGGAAGAGAAAAGTGGGAGAGAATTACACTTCAACCCTTTGTAGTGAGTATATATAGTCAAGTGATGCTATATCTTCACCTTTTAGCAAAGCCCACTGCTGAGATTTCAGGAACACAAAACCAAAGCTCTCTTTTCCACAGGTAGAGTATTTGTCCATGAATGGGCCCATCTCCGTTGGGGTGTGTTCGACGAATACAATGATGAGAAACCTTTCTACATAAATGGGCAAAACCAAATTAAAGTAACAAGGTTGGTACTTTTTCTCATGTTTAAAATTCATTGTTTATTTTTTTTTTTACTGTAAAACGAAGTTGATAATGGCAGTTAAAACCTAATTGACAAGGAAGAGATCCTTTCATTTTTAAACTTTTTCTTTATTATGTTATGTTAATCACCATACATTACATCATTAGTTTTTGATGTAGTGTTCCATGATTCATTGGTTGCGTATAACACCCAGTGCTCCATGCAGAATGTGCCCTCTTTAATACCCATCACCAGGCTAACCCATCCCCCCACCTCCTCCCCTCTAGGACCCTCAGTTTATTTCTCAGGGTCCATCGTCTCTCATGGTTCATCTCCCCCTCTGATTCCCCCCCCCCCTTCATTTTTCCCTTCCTACTATCTTCTTTTTTTTTAAACATATAATGTATTATTTGTTTCAGAGGTACAGGTCTGTGATTCAACAGTCTTACACAATTCACAGCATTTTTAAACTTTTGAATCTTATTTCATTTTTTAAAAGTTGGTAAATATGTGGTTTAAATATGAAAACAACATAAAAAGTTATACTCTAAGATATCTTGTTCCCACCATTGTCTTTACCCTGTTCCCTCTCATTCCCTCTAGGTAACCATTTTTATTAGTTTCTTGATTATTTTTTTAGTATTTCTTCAGGCAAATCCAAATAAATGTGTATATATATTTTTCTTCATCCTTTTTTTCTTAAAAATAATTACTTAGTGTCCCACTGTGTGGATGTACCATCTCACTCGTTTTCAACCAGTTTCCTATTGTTGGACAAGTGGGTTGATACCAGTTTTTTGTTATTGCCAATAATACTGTAGGTCATAATGCTACACATATGTCATTTCTCATGTATGCAGGCAGATCTATATATCTATTGAATAGTTTCCAGGAATTACTGAGCCAAAAATGTACCCTCAGCTGTAATTTTGGTAGATATTGACCAATTATCAATTGATCATCAATTGGAAGATAGTTCTTTTTTTTTTTTTAAAGATATTTCTCTTCTAAAGGTCGTATTATTCTTCACTCCCATTGGTAGTATTTGAGATTATTTATTTAGGAAAGAATCCGTTTAAATATCATCATTACATCTCCATTCTCTTCTGCTCTGATGTCCAATGGCAATGAGCTCAAAGAAGCTGTGACTCAGGATACTATCACTAATGCTCCTCCTTGGGACTCCAAAAGTTCATATTGATTTCCTGGTATCTTTTCCTTTGACCCTGTTTAGTTGGTAAAACCCTTGGCAAGAGAGAATTCCTCATCCAGATCAAATGCTTTAAAATAAAGTATAGTGCATTTCTAAATTAATTAACTTTCTTAACAGAGTAGTTTTTAAGATGTTTTATGTGTATCTAGCAAGCTATAAGCCTTAGAATAAATAATTATATGAGCCAATGAAGAAGAAACCTAAGTATTTCTGAAATAGACCCAATTTCTCTTTCTGTTTTTAGGTGTTCATCTGACATCACAGGCATTTTTGTATGTGAAAAAGGCCCTTGCCCTCAAGAAAACTGTATTATTAGTAAACTTTTCAAAGAAGGATGTATGTTTATATACAATAGCACCCAAAATGCAACTGCATCAATAATGTTCATGCAAAGTTTATCTTCTGTAAGTATGGCCTTGGAATGACAAACTCCTACAACATGCCATCTCTTCCCAAGATGGACTGATATGTTTCAAGTATTTAAACAAAAAGATAATTAAGATTCACTATGTTTTACAGCTTGGGGACCTTAGAGTTCATCTAGTTTTTATTTCACAGATAAAAAACACTGAGGCCCCAAAGATGATCACCAAAAAAAAAAAAAAAAAATCCTTTAGAAAAGTGATTATTTGCTTTCTAGGGAAGGTGATTTAACAAGGAAGCTCTGGAAACTTCAAAATAAACTGCTCATCTGGAGGTATTGAGGAGAAGTGTTTTTGAGTTACTAAGAGTGATATAACACATGATTATACTTCTCTCATTTGAAGTAGCAAACCATTCCCCAGCATCTCCACACAAAAAAAGTAGCAAACCACTCTTACTTTAATTGTGTTTCCTAATTCTCTTTCCCTTGTTTTGCATAGTATAAATTGAAAAAGAAAAACCAGGTGTTACCAAGAGAAATCAACTAACCCTTAGCGCTGCAGGTTCGGAAACTTAAGCTTGTCAGTATTCTGCATTGGCAAGAGACTAGTGTATGGATCTAGAACAACATTTTTTACATTATTATTTAAAAATAGTACTCTGTCATGGGGATCCAATACTTGCATCCTTTAGCCAGTTCGTTTTTTCTCTGAAGGAAAATTGTGTGTGCTTCTCACCAGAAGCCTGCTTGGAGGGAATGGAATCAGAAAGGAGGGAGACTGGTGATACAGAAGCTTACTGGCATCAGCCTTCATGACCTGATCTATCCATCCATTTTCACAAAGACCTGAAACTCATGTCTGTGTGTCATCTCCCCTCCACGGTGCTGAGAGCACATGGGCATGTGCCTCTGTGAAGTTTTCTGTTTCCACGGCTGACCAATGTCCCTTAGATTGACGCATTCTTTTCTTTAAGTAACTTTTTTTCTTCAGTCTGGTTTAGTCAAGGCTACAAGTCATTCTGTAACTTTAAAGGGATTTTTCACATTTCTTGTCTGATCCATTATGTTTTTAATTTATAGCTTTAATATTGGAAGCCAACTTAATTCCATGTATTTCATCCACATTGTGTGTGAATCTTTGAAAGACCTAATCATTAATATCCAGTCAAAAAAATTTCACCGTCCTCTAACCATAGTCACGAAAGAGAGAAAAGAGTTAAAAACAAACAAAAAACAACAACAAAAATGGGTTCTATTCTCGTCTCCCCATGCTACTGAGAAAACCATGTCCTTGAGCAATTATCAACCTTCTGGAGCTTTAGCTTCCCCTTCTATGAAATTAGAGATGGGACTGGAAAGGTTTCTTCTAGCTCTAAGCTCCCATGGCTCTGTTAGCAGGAAGTATCTACTCTACCGGAATATAGCCACTGGGAATAGGCGGTAACTTATTACTTCACAATGCAAACCATACCTTAAAAAAGGGTGACATATGTTTAGTATTATTAAATGAATTATATCTCTATTTCCAAATGGGGAAAAAGATCAGGAAGTAGGTTTAAGGTTTTTTTTTTTTCCTTATCCTATTCTTACAGAGATCAATATTTGAACTAGATCGATTTATGTTGACTGATCAATAAATAAAGGTGAAGGTGGGTCATTAAATATAATTCCAAGGAATAGGCTGACTGAGATCACATCTTGTAGAGTGTTTATTTAACATACTTCATACTAAAAAAGGTGGGAGATTGTTTTGTTTTCTTAAGACTAAGATACACAGTCTGCTCTGTTATCCAAGTGCAAACAGACTGTAATTTAGACTGATCACAAGTACCACAAGGGTGCCAGTGTTTCAAGCAAAGGGTGTGAAGGTGTATTTGTAAACTCACTGTCATTCTTGAAGTAATAAGGACTGATACAGCACTTCTGATATCTCATGTTTCAGCTTACCATGCCCTTTTACCTTCAGTTGCTTGAGAAGAAGTATGTCTAATATGGGAGGAGTGCCTTTATTCTGATAGGCTTTGTTCTTTTTCTAGGTGGTTGAATTCTGTAATGCACGTACCCACAACCAAGAAGCTCCAAACCTACAGAACCAAATGTGCAGCCTCAGAAGTGCATGGGATGTAATCGCAGACTCTGCTGACTTTAATCATAGCTGTCCCATGAATGAGACTGAGTTTCCACCTCCTCCCGTGTTCTCCCTTATTCAGGCTGGCGACAAAGTGGTGTGTTTAGTCCTGGATGTGTCCAGTAAGATGGCAGAGGTAATATTTTGAAACAAAATGGCTGTAAACCATTTATCTTTTTTTTCTATTAGTTTTTAATTCTTTTCATTTTCAGAGGTTAAGGGCAGAGGTGGACAGGTCAAAGGTTTGGAATCATCATGCATTTCGTCTTTTCTTGGGGACAAGAGGAACAAATTTAGAATGTAGGCCAGAAATTGAGATAAGGCAGATAAATGAAACCCACAGATAATCCCTAACCCTGACTTTTTGCTACTAATTGCAAATTTTTTCCCAACCAAGAGCCTTTTCCAAAAGCCTGATGTGTAAGAAAATCTCTAGTCTGGCCATATTTCGCTCACTGGTACACATCCCTTGCTGAGGTAAGAAACAGCGAGTTTGCAAAGAGTGTGCATATCCATTGTGTGTGTATTTTCCACGTCACCATGAATAGAAAACCATACCTCAGTCATCCAGGAAGTTCACAGCCTTCCAGAAACCCACTCCTGGAAGCCTCAGAACTCTCAGATAGTGGTCAAAGGCTTAGTGTCTCCAGGCAGATGTGCTTTAAATCCTGGCTTCTTCACTTACTGTCTTTAATCAAGAGTAAAATAACCTTCCTGAACTGTTTTCTCAACTGTAAAATAGTCATTATAATACCTACTTCCTGAACTGTTTCCTCAACTATAAAATAGGGATTATAATACCTACTTTTAGTGTTGTGACAGAACCAGCTTATACTAGTTCATTGGAGTCAATTGTTAAATTTTTAGGAAATTTGCAAGCCAGTAGTTAAATATAGCCATTATTAAAAATTAAACTATGTAGACTTAGAATTAAATAAAATATATTAAAACAAACATAATAAATGCTTAAAACTCATTACTTCCTAATTATTTTCCTACTATTTTTTTACTATTATCTATGACCAGAGTCAGTAAACAACAGTTCATGGGCCAAATTTGGCCCACCACCTGTTTTTGCATAGCCCACAAGCTAAAAATGGATTTATTCTTTAAATGGCTTAGAAAAAAATCAAGAAAATAGTATTTCATGATGTGAAAATTATATGAAATTTAAATTTCAGCGTCTATCAATAAAGTTGTATTGGAACACAGCAACACTCATGTATTTACATCTTATCTATGGCCACTTTAGTGCTAAAACAGCAGAGTTGAGAAGTTGCAACAGAGAACGTATGGCCCACCAAGCCTAAAATACTTAAATTTCTGGCCCTTTTCTGGAAATGTCTGCTGATCTCTGATCTATGCTCTTAAGATTATTTCTGGTCTGTTGTGTCTGCATGGTCTTCTACTACACATCTCTTCCCCAGCTCTGCCTTCAGTGACGTCACAAGTGACAGCTTGAAATCAGCCATGGTGGGAGTATTTACCCCACAGAAATTGTCAATTTTGCAACAAATCAGGGTCTCTCTCTCTCTTCTCTCTTTTGCCAGAAATCCAGTTTTTAAAATACATTTACCAGCATACCACCATCTACTTCATAAAGTTGTTGAGAGGCAATAAATGAGAAAATGAATATGAAGCTTAGGGTTCATAAAGTGGTAGTTATTATTTTATTATAGTACTTGTCCTAAGGAAGAGTTTGTCCTCTTGTATTCTCTGGACCAGTAGTCCTGGAAAATTTGCCCTTTTTGGCTTGTCTCTGAAATACTAGGAGCACCACTAATACATTCAGCTTCTGGATAATTTTGTAATCTTACCTACCTGCAGCTGACTAGGGCATGATCTTCTAAATATGTTCTCAGGATAATTTATATTAGCTAGCTGCCTCTATTGAGGAAGAATAGATAGAGTGAAAGTGATAGTTTTACTTGAGAGAAGACCTAAAGGAAGTAGAATAGAAATAAGCTTTAAGTAACACTCACAGCAAAACAAACTTCCGTCCCTTTTCCTGCCAGTATTGTCCTTGAACCATCATGGCCATTCATTCATTAGGTGCCTGCACTATGCTGGCTTGGGGGATGCAGAGATGACAGAACAGTCTCTGCTTCAAAATGCTCACAATCTGGGGCACCTGGGTGGCTCAGTCAGTTAAGCGTCTGACTCTTGATTTCGGCTCAGGTCATGATATCAGGGTCATCAGATGGAGCCCCGCAACAGGCTCCATGCTCATCAGGGAGTCTGCTTGAGATTCTTTCCCTCTGCTCCTCTCCCCACAACACTCTTTCTGTCTCAAATAAATAAATCTTTAAAAAATGCTCACAATCTAATGATGGACACACAACATGCACATGTGAATAAATATAATACAATGTGGCAAGGCTCCACAGAGGTGTGAGTTGCTGTGGGAACACTGATGAGACAGCATCTAGTGCCATAGAAGAAAGTGACTGAGGAAGACTTCATTGAGAGGATGAACTTGGGAGTTGAATCTTGAAGGATGAGGAGGTACTTGCTAGGTTGGAATAGGTGAAGGAGAAGAAGGGAGGAATGCCAGGGAAGGGATGAATTTGTGCAGGGGCTGACAAGAAAAATTAGAAAAAATTTTGGGGGAGAAATACATCCATTGATGTGGCTATAAATAACATTGGGTGTGTCTAAGGAAATGGCAGATAAGATGGAGAGATGGTATGGTATGAATTTGAGAAATTTAAGATATTGAGCTGATAGGACCTGTTCAAGGATATGGGGGCTGATAACAGAGGGGTAATGAAAGACAGCTCCAGGCTTTTGGCTTAACTAGTTGGGAGTGGAGATCATGATTAAGAATTTAAAATTTTTTTTAAAAATTAATTCACTAATCTTAAAAAAGAATGATGACTTGATGACATGGTTAGCGATAGCTGCTATTTACTGGGTGCTGACTATTTATCCGTTTTGCAGATGAGAAAACTGAAGCTAAAAAGATGAGTAATTTCTCTATGGTCACATAATTAGCAAAAGTTGAAGGCCAGATTCAAAGTCCTTGCTTCATCTACCCTACCAACTTACTTCCCAATATTGTAAGAGAAACAGTATTTGGGAAGAGAGGCAATGAATTCAAAGTGCGTCAAGTCTGAGATACCCATGGGACATTAAATTGGTGATGTTTCCTAAGCAATGTGGAATGTAGGTCCAGATATTAAGGGAGATGTCTAGGTTGGAGATAGAGACTACAGTCATCCCTGAGCAGGTGGTCACTGAAGCTCAGCTTGCTGCTCCCATAGCCTTCAAAACATCAGTAACATCACCTGCCCAAACCTGGTCAGTAATATTATGTTAGAACTGGTTAACACTTCAAAGTATAAGAGTACTGTCACATATGTATCTCAGTTGATCCTCATAGCAATTCTATTTGAATAATTAAGAAAAATATTATTATCCGCACTTTACAGATGAAGTTTCCAACCTAAGATGACCATGGTAACAGAGGATAGTGCCAGCATACATACCCCTAACTTCTACTTCTCTCTACTATCAGGTCTCTTTGCAGCGTTTCCTCTTATCCAGACTGGATTTTAAAAGAAGCACTTATAAATCTAGTTTTAACTGGTTTCATAGATCTTGAATTCTGAGTTGGGGCAAAATAGTGGGAATATGTGTTCTTAGAGAGTGGTAAATATGAACAGCTTGCTGGGGGCAGGGTTCTAAACCACTCCCCCCTCCTTGAAAAGCATTTATTTTTTGCAATTAATCAAACAAGATTCCAGCATTGCATCACTCTTTACAGCTCAAAAAATTACAATCTGACATTGCTAAATGATTTGCAGAAATATTTGCCAATTGAGTTGCTTAGTCATACTTTTGTCTACCAACCAAATGTTACTACTTTTCTTTATTTTTCCTTTTTGGGACATAGGCTGACAGACTCCTTCGACTGCAACAAGCAGCAGAATTTTACTTGATGCAGATTGTTGAAATTCATACCTTTGTGGGCATCATCAGTTTCAACAGCAAAGGGGAGATCAGAGCCCAACTACACCAAATTAACAGTGATGATGACCGAAAGCTGTTGGTTTCACATCTGCCTATGACTGTGTCAGCGGAAGCAGAAACCAGCATTTGCTCAGGGCTTAAGAAGGGATTCGAGGTACAGTAGAGCACCACAAGCCTCAAATCACCATCACTTTCCTTCCCTTCATTTTGTAGTTATCTGTTTTGGGGTTATCTGCTCTGATAACAGATTCTGATTGTTATCTGTTACAGTGTGGTCATAACAGCCTCAACTATAAGACAGTAGTGATGGATTATTTTTGAGATCAGGAACCATATCTTATTTACCATTAAACACCATGGGCCTAGCAAAGTACCTGTCACATAACAGTTGCTCAATAAACGCTTGTTGAAGGAATGAGTAAATAATAAATACAATGGCCAAGGCTGGGGGACTTCAGCATCATCTGGACAATTTCTAACACTGTCTCTATCCATTCTGGGACTGTCCCAACTGTAGCCATTTTTACCCTTGGGTTTTCCAGTCAAAATCAGCATGTCTGGCTGCTGTGTATAGTCATTCTAGACCTATCTAATTCTATTGTGTAGTCAAGGTTGAGAACCACTGCTCTAAGTCCTCTTATTGGTCATTCACTGGATGTCAGAGGCAGTGATAACACATAAGAATGTGCTCCCATACCTCTACCATGGACCCTATTCTAAACCAGGGTCATGTTGTGATGATTCAAACAGGAAGAGTCCCTCTCTACAAGCAAACCAGCAATGGCACGTAGGGTGACAAGTCCTGTGATGAAGTGAGTTGAGGACAGAATGGGATGGGCACAGAGAGCAGCGAGCCACAGAGGACCTCAAAGACGCATACGCCTCATGGGTGGGGAATCTGGAATGAGTGAATTCTTCCGTTCAGTGAGACAATTTGAATTATATTTCCTTCCAAATGACTGATACTCTATGTTCAGGTGGTTGAAAAACTGAATGGAAAAGCCTATGGCTCTGTGATGATATTAGTGACTAGTGGAAATGATGAGCATGTTGGCAACTGCTTACTCACCGTGCTCAGCAGTGGTTCAACCATTCATTCCATTGCCCTGGGTTCATCCGTGGTCAAAAATCTGGAGGAATTATCACGTCATACAGGTAAATATATTTTAAAAACCTTGTATTTTAGAGCATTTCCTTTAACTTGAATATTCAAAGCACAACCATGAAGCTCAGATTATGTCGATAGAATGTGTGGCTTAAGTGAAAAAAAATAGAAACAGTTATCTTAAGGAAAACAACATAAAAATCATTGTTAAAATCTGCCAAAATTTTGTGGATTTTTTTTTTTTAGAGAGGGGGGAGAGAGGGGTGGGGGAGGGGCAGAGGGAGAGGAAGACAGAGAATCCCAAGCAGGCTCCACGCCCAGTAAAGCTCAACACTGGCCTCAATCTCAAAACCCTGAGATCATGACCTGAGCCAAAATCAAGAGTTGGATACTCAACCAACTGAGCCACCCAAATGCCCCAAATTTTGCTGACTTTTAAACATTTTCCTTAGAAGGTGCCAATTATATACATCCATTGAAAATATAATTTTACCATTTCTTTGTTAAACCAATCTGAGCATGTATAATCACAGAGCTAAAAATATGTTTAAGATTAAATGCACTAAGACTGTTGAATCTCAGATCTGTACCTCTGAAACAAATAATGCAATACATGTCAAGAAAAAAAAAAAAGAAGAAGATAGCAGGAGGGGAAGAATGAAGGGGGGGAAATCGGAGGGGGAGACGAACCATGAGAGACGATGGACTCTGAAAAACCAACTGAGGGTTCTAGGGGAGGGGAGTGGGAGGATGGGTTAGCCTGGTGATGCGTATTAAAGAGGGCACGTTATGCATGGAGCACTGGGTGTTATGCACAAACAATGAATCATGGAACACTACATCTAAAACTAATGGTGTAATGTATGGTGATTAACATAACAATAAAAGAATTTTTTTAAAAAGATTAAATGCACTAATTTCCATAAGGACACATACCATATTGTAAGATACATATTTTCTTTGTTCCAAATGAGGCATGGAATAATTTTACCTTCTATTCCTTAGTCAATAAAAATGAGTATTGCTGACTTAAAAACTGAAAGTTAGATTTTATTGAATTATCTTTGAAAACAATGTTATCAGAATATAAATGTAAATGTAAATATATACCAATGATAGATGGCAATTACCCTAGGCTCTCTACAAATTACCTTAATTACAAGACTATTTAATAAATATTTACTGAGTTTTTATCCTGTACCAGATAGACGTTTAGACCTTGACATTACAGCTGTGAACAAAACAGACAAAACCACTCACCTCTGAGCTTACCATGTGGCTGGTAGGATGCCACACAAAGCAAGTCAAGCACAACTCCTTCCCCAACACTAGCCCTCTTTCATAAGAAAGGTTGTTGGAAAAGACCTAACTTGTTATTTTTTTGTTTTATTTTATACATTTTAATCGTTAACATCCCGATCATGTATTTCAGGAGGTTTAAAGTTCTTTGTTCCAGATAAATCAAATTCCAACAGCATGATTGATGCTTTCAGTAGAATTTCCTCTGGAACCGGAGACATTTTTCAACAACGTATTCAGGTCAGGATTTCGTTGGTATTACACTTACAGATGGGGCTGCGGGGCAGGGAGAAGGAAGCAAGAAAAAGAGATGAATTGTGCTGCCTCATTAACCTTATTTGAATATGGAATAATTCTTGCACAGAAGGCTTTTAATGAGCTTCTCTTTTTTTTTTTTTTAAGATTTTATTTATTTATTTGACAGAGAGACAGCGAGAGAGGGAACACAAGCAGGGGAAGTGGGAGAGGGAGAAGCAGGCTTCCCTCCGAGCAGGGAGCCCGATGCGGGGCTGGAGCCCGATGCGGGGCTCAATCCCAGGACCCTGGGATCATGACCTGAGCCAAAAGCAGACGCTTAACGACTGAGCCACCCAGGCGCCCCTTTTAATGAGCTTCTTGGTCTTCACTTTCACTTCACTTCACTTTTACCTGATGTCTGTTCTTCTCCACCCTAGGAATAATTTCCTGTAATTGCTACCTCAGCCTTTTAAGGTCTGGAAGCAGAGTGTGCTTCTTCCTAGTAGCTCAAACTGGGAGTGGAGGTGGGGTGGAAGTAAGGCCAAGAAGTAAGAAACCGTGTCTTTATTTTAGTTCTATAACTTTTCATCAGTCATAATCCTTTTTTGGCTTCTTTAAAAACTTCTTTGAAGCTCCTCCCTCATATTAACAGGATCAACTATTTCATTAAATTCTAAAAAATTTTAAATATCTCGTTGACTACTGCAATTTACTTGACTTTGCTCACAAAGGCTTCCTCTGATCGATTAAGCCATTTTCAAAAGGCCAAATTTTTTCTAAGTACTTTAAAGATATTTTGAACATAACTGAGGGTTTGGACAAAATTTTATCTGATGTTTCCTTACAGATGGTAAGTGAACCTGCCAAGTTAATGATTTGATATGAACAATGAAGGCAGTTAAATTACTCTTAGGAAATATTTAACATGAAGATTATATATATGTAATATATGTACACAGTAAGGCAATACCACAATTCCATCATTAGAAGTGAAAAAAGGTGAACCATAAATGAGAACATATATTATAAATTAGATTACACTGGGCTCTTCCAAATTATCTACCATGTGATTTCTTCTTTAATAATGTGAAATAAAAACAAAAGTTCAAAAAAGTTTTTTTAAAAATTTAACAAAATATTATTCATATGACTCAAATTAGCCTCATGTTCCCAAACTTGGCCACCTCTCCCCAGTTGTATGTCATTAGCCCCACTAGACTGTGGGCAGAAACTACATCTAAATCCCCTTCAACAGTGCAAGCCCAGCACAGAATGTGCCCCAGTAGTCAGCAGACCACAAACACTTGTAAAATGGACTTGAACAAATAATCCACAGTGTTTTTGCTGTCATCTACCAAAAATTTTATATGCTTCCCAAGTTTGAGCAATATTATAGAGCGTTACACAGTGTGTTTATTTAATAAATAAAATTTTTGAAGTTATTTATTGACTTGTGTCTGTAGTGACTACATAGTGATTAAATGTAGGGGCTCTGATGTCAGCCTGCCTGGGCTCTATCCCAGTTTCAGCTCCTTGCCATGTGACAACTAGACAAATGATTTCTCTAAGCCGCAGTCTTCTCAACTGTGAATGTGGATAACAACAGTACTCACTTCAGAGGGTTTTCATAAGGATTAAGTGAGATAATATATGTAAAGCATTTAGCACAGTGCCGTCATCTGTTTGCACTCTGTATGTATTATATGCACACACACACACACACACGTGCACGTGGCTTATTGTGAATGGCTAAATAATTATTTTAATGTACCCAAGCCCCCTGAAACTCAGTGTTTTATTTCTTATTAAAATATATAAAAGTAGGGGTGCCTGGGTGGCTCAGTCATTTAAGAGTTGACTCTTGATCTCAGCTCAGGTCTCGATCTCAGGGTCGTAAGTTCAAGTCTCGCACTAGGCTCCATGCCCATAAAAGTATCTGGAGAGATAACATATAAATTAAACCGCTTAAGCACATTCACAAACAAAATTTTTTTAAAAGCTTGTTATTATAATTGCTGATCCGAGGCTACTATTGATTTAGATGAGAATTAGTATGAGAACAGCTAAAATCTCTCTGTAAAAAATAATGAAGTGACACTTGTATTAACCATAATAGACTATTTTATATCTTCTGTACTCCTATAATACACAATATTTTGCTTTGGAGAGGTATTTGTATGAAAAGTTATTTATCTAAATATAGTACATGTCAGAACTAAATTATTTTTATTTTTGCCCATTTATTTTTGTTTGTCCAGAAGTAAAGAAAAAGATGGAATGTTTATGCCTACACTAGAAACTTTCACATATATGTGTATTTTCTTGAATAGCTTGAAAGTGCAGGTGAAAATGTTAAACCTCACCATCAACTGAAAAACACTGTGACCCTGGATAACAGTGTGGGCAATGACACTACCTTTCTAGTCACATGGCAGACCAGTGGTCCCCCTGAGATTGCATTATTTGATCCTAATGGAAGAAAATACTATGCAAATAATTTTACCACCAATCCAGCTTTGCAGACTGCTCGCCTCTGTGTTCCAGGAACTGCTAAGGTAGGTGTTGTGAGCTTGTTCATAATGACAACATTTACAAGTCAAGTACATAACTTTCAATCGAATCACATAATTAAATGCACTGTATAAAGAAATCCTATTCTGATCAAAATTTTACTTTAAATTCATACGAAGGCATTTTGTGAATGTTAAAAATGTAAGAGAAACAACTAAGTTATGTTCAAAACTTTAAATAATGGATACCAAAGTCTTCTCTCTTCAACAGTGGAAATTAGTATGTATGCAGTACAAATAATTTATTTTTGCTTACTTCCTTCTTTACAAAATTCACACATAGTTATCTATATGCTTAGTAAAAAAAAAAAAAAACTCTACCTAGAATTTATAATATGAATATATGCAATACATATGGTTTTGAGTATCTTCTATGTGCTGGGTCTTGTTCTGGGTGCTTTACAATAAAATACCATGGTAGGAATAAGAACAGGTTACTCAGAGCATACAGGAATGATGCACAGGCTTCCAGGGAAGGTGACTGCTTCCTGGAAGTAAAAACATCAAAATGGAAATATGGAGGATAAAGAGACCAGAGGTGTCAATGACATTCTGGGCAGAGGAAATAGCACATAGAAACGCTCAGAAAAAAACAGAATATAGTTCTTCATAGAACTACAAGTAGGTCAACATGGATGAACTACACAGCAGTATATAAGGCGGAGATTTAGGGGAAGGAAAGAGAGGAAGTGATGAGGTTAGACACAAAGAGGAACCATGTCAGCAAGGGCTCTGTATGCCCGTAAAGGCAAGAAGAGCTTGAATCCTAAAGGGAAAGGAAATTGCTAGTGGTTCTCAGCAGGGTGGTGAATTGATGAGGTCCACCCATGCACTGCCTGAGTGCAGTCCTTCCCCAGCACCTTCGGCCCTCCCCACTCCCAGATCCCTGTTGCAGCCTCTCCTAGGATTTCCCTGCCTCTGTTTCACCTCTACCCCAGTGAGTCTTCTGAAGCATGAATCTGATCAAGCCTATCTCCTATTCAAAACTAATTGGTGGTCTCAGGATAAAATCTATGTGGTTATGTTACATATCAGGCAGTTTATGTTCTAACTTTTGCCCAAGCTTATTTCTTAACCCTCTTCCCAAACATTCTCTGCTCTGCTCCTCCTTACTTTTCTCTCAATTCATCATGTTCTTTTCACATCATGTTCTTTGCACAAGAGCCAAGAACATTTTACCTACTTTTTGCTGCCTTTGCCTGACCTGTTAGTCTGCACGAGGTGTCCTACAGCAAAACACACATTACACCCAAAGAGAAGGTTTTGATATGGCGATTTGTACTGTTTGTTACTAATGTTATGATTCCAAAAAAAAAGAGAATAAATAGATGATCTTGATACTTGAATTATGACTTCATAGGAAAATGGCCAAGCTCATGAATCCCAAAGAAGAAGGCTGACTAGGGTGTGGTGGCATCTTAATTTTCCACGTTGAGTCACAACTTAACCCCTTGCTGCTTTCTCTTTCCCCTCGAGCTGTACTGTGTTCCTCCTGTTACTTCTAGGGTTTAATAAGAAGCAACAGTGGAGTGCCTGGGTGGCTCACTCAGTTAAGCCACCAACTCTTGGTTTAGGTTCAGGTCATGATCTCGCAGTTGCGAGACTGAGCCCCGAGTTGGGCTCTGTGCTGGGCATGGAGCCTACTTGAGATTCTCTCTCTGTCCCCCTCTGCCCCTCCCCCAGCTTGTGTA
Organism: Mirounga angustirostris; assembly: GCF_029215605.1. Taxonomy (NCBI): domain Eukaryota; kingdom Metazoa; phylum Chordata; class Mammalia; order Carnivora; family Phocidae; genus Mirounga; species Mirounga angustirostris. The sequence goes on along the minus strand of NW_026991712.1, from coordinate 118,620,218 downwards.
TGCTCTCTCTCTCAAAAAAAAAAAAAAAAAAAAAAAGAAGCAACAGCAAGAATGGGGAAGAAAGGGATATTTATATATAATCTTATCCAAAGAAAACTTCTGTTATTTATAGTTTAAGCTTTTTTCTTTCTGACATTCTTTTGCAGGTTTCCCCCAGGCAGCCTAGACAGGCAAAAGAGAATGGCATTTAGCAATATTTCTACAAATTACTCAACACAGGCATTGTAGAATCCTGACTTATTAAAAAACAGTGTTCCTTTTCTTGGTCTCTAATAGTGTATGTGGGTTAAGTGGTTTGAGATTTCTGGATATTCAGGGTGGGGGTTGAGGGACATGAAGGGAAGGAAGGATACTACTTCTTTTTAATCCAGTTATTCACATAAATCATAATTGTCCACTTAATTTGCTATAATTTTCTCAACTGTAGAAAAGGAATAAAAACATTGAAATGTCTTTTGGGTGAAGGGGCTCAAGTTAACATTTGCAAAATACTTTGAAGCTGGACACTTATCATTATCTTCCAAAAATGTGAATTAAAATATGTCCTCCCCACAAATAAGTTCATGGTATAATTCCCTAAGAAGTTACCTAACAATAAAAGTGGGTTGTGCTGTGAAAGCCATGTAAATAATGAATTGTTAAACCAATATTACTTTCCCTGACATTCTTCTGTAGTTACTTCAGAAAATGCAGCATCAACAAAACAAGGATTAAAGCCCCTAGGAGCTCAGACTTATGCTTTAAAATTAAGGGTTGATTTTTTTTCTTCACATTTGACAAAACAAAAAGGCTTTGTTTTGCAGCCTGGGCTCTGGACCTACACACTGAACAATACCCACCATTCTCTTCAAGCCCTGAAAGTGACAGTGACCTCTCGTGCCTCCAGCTCAGCCATGCCCCCTGCTACTGTGGAAGCCTTTGTGGAAAGAGATAGCACCCGTTTTCCCCAGCCTGTGATGATTTATGCAAATGTGAGAAAAGGGATTTATCCCATTCTTAATGCCACTGTTACTGCTACAATTGAGCCAGAGGCTGCCGATCCTGTTGCACTGGACCTTTTTGACAATGGAGCAGGTAACAAGGAATGTCATGTCATTTTTCATGCTCTCGAGAGCTGTTGTTGTGTTATGATGCTGCACTATCAATCTTAAGCTTACCTGTAAAAGTCCTTCAATTCAATTATTTTTCTCCTCAAATCTTTTGAGATTCCCAAGTCCTCAAGAGAGTCACTGACATACTGAGTAGCTACAGGTCACATCTGCACAAGGAAAGAGAATGTGAACTTGGGAAGAGTCTCCTTGAGGTTCCTCAGTGTGGCTGTGGGGTGAACAAAAGGGTGGGAGGAAGTAGCTTGACACCTAGGTCTTTATTTGGCCAGTGACATTAGCAACTCACTGAGGTCACACAGAACAGGCTTTTATGTCCTTGTGACATGCCCATATTCCTCTAAGATTCACCAGCTGTATTATTCACTGAAATAAGAAGATTGGACAATTAAAATAGCAAATGAAAACCCAAGAAGTAAGATGCAGCGGTGGTCTCCTCAGGCCCAATAGTGAAGACAGAATTAGAAACTGAACTTGTGAACTGGGAGATAACCCCAGACTATTCTTTAGCCAAGTACTAGGGTTGATAAGAGGGAAGAGCCAGTGCATTTACATGTATGATTTGCTCACAAGATGACCAGGCCAGCAAGCCTAGTGGAATCATGACAGAGATTTTTCCACCACGGGGAAAACAAAGTAAAAGAAAACCAAACCCTACTTCAAGCGCTCATTCTACACATTCTACATCATACCTCACAGACAGCACAGCATCAGGCCAGGAAATAGCAGCTCCTAGACTCTTTCTGACTAACTTTTTGTCTTAAAAACAAACTCCTTTGTTGTTTTATCTTTTCTGTTCTGTTCTTTCCCTAAACTACATTCTCAGAAGGACAATAGGCCTCAAAATCTATGTGAGCAGCCACAAGTGTTTGATCTACTAATAAAACTATACTCCTGCACTCAGGTGTTTCCAAGATAATTATTTTTCAAGAGTCTTAGGTTTGGCAACCCGTTAGCATCTTGCCATGGCAATCTTGTATGACATTTATGAAACAAAAGTTCCTTCAAAGGATTTTAGTCCAAATCTACCTCAGAGGGACACCAGAGAAGTCCTCTCATTTTGTCTGTTGGAATGGATCCAAATGAACGTCTCATGCTCTGATTGCTTATCCATGGCTACACCTTTTAGTTTCTGTATATAGTCCAAAAATGCACTTTCCAGAATGCTTCCCCTTTGCTTCAGCCTGTGGGCTGGCCTGGAGAATAGATCCTGTTCTCTTAGGAGAGATCACCTGAGTCAGCTCAACAGCTTTTATATTTATTCCCTGGAACCATTTTATTTATTTGATGTCTAAATTTATACTCTAGGGGAGCCTGGTGGCTCAGTCGGCTAAGCGTCAGACTCTTGATTGTGGCTCAGGTCGTGATCTCAGGGTCATGAGATTGAGCCCAGCGTTGGGCTCTGCACTGGGCATGGAGCCTGCTTAAGATTCTCTCTCTCCCTCTGCCCCTCCCCCTGCTCACATTCTCTCTCTCTTTCTCTCAAAAAAAAAATTATACTCTAATGAAAGAAACAATGGAAAGTATTGCTTAAGTGTCAAAGTGTAAATTTAGGGCTTGTTTTTTTCCCCAATACTTAACACACATGTAAATGGCTAACACTTATTCTTATAATGGAAGCAGTATTTATCTGCTGCCATATTCATGAACAATAATAAAATGTACACTTATGAAGTCCTTTATAATTTAAAATGTGCTTTCTCATGAACATTCTGAGATAATCAACACAACAGCCCTGTGAGATAAGTTTTCCCCATTTTATAGATGAGAAAACTGAAGCTCAGAGAGATTGTTTCACAGCTACTGAGTGGTGGATCCAGACCTTAAAACCAAGTCCCACGACCCCCAAGCTAGTGTTCTTTCCCATTTCTTTCTAACTCAGGGATTAAAAGAGGTAGGGGTAGTAACTGTGGCACAGAGAGTTTTTCCTTTATCATTTCTTAACAAATAGATAGACCTGATTAATCAGTAAACCTCTAAATACCAACATTTTATTTCTTTCCAATAGATAAAAAATTTCTAGACCTACTATCATAATAAGTTGCTCAGCACTTTTTATTTTAATTCAATATACTCCTACTTTTCTCCTATTAAGGAGCAGTCCTGCCTCTGCAGTAGGGATTTGAGAGCACTTTAGTGGTGATACAGTGCTAAGGTCCAAGGCTGAGTATGTGGTGTGAACTAACTCGAGGAAAGGACAAGCCATTTGCCCAGGGTGGCCACCTGCACTTGAAGAGTGAAAGTGTTCTGCACTTGGGCTAAGCTATACCTCCCACTGCTACCCTGGAGTCTGGGCCTCCCCACCATTCAGCTGGACTTGGTTTGGAATTGAACTGCTCTTCAAGGAAAGAAGTCTAGCTCTGGCCAAGCTTTCCAAATGCCTCCTGAAGCAAAGCTCAGTGGATCGAACCAAAGCCTGTCAAACCCCATTCAGCAAACCCCTCAGAATCTAGAACAATAGTTCCATGTTACCTCCTAATGAGGAAATTAAATAATTTCACACTACTTTATCAACTACCAGATTTTTTTTTTCATCAGGGCTGCAGGATGTTTATAAATCCCTTGAAATTGTATGAAATGTGTATATGTGCATCTATATTTATTTCCTGGAACAGAATAGCTTTTATCTCAAAAGAGTCTGTAACCATAAACAAAAAGAATATGCTTGATTTCCATGAAAAATTAGTATTATTTTCAGTGATAAGAAGAAGAGCTCTAAAGGTGGTTATTATATGCTTTATGAGCACTGAAGCACAACTCATTCACCTTCAGAAAATAATTTTTCAGAGGTTAAGGAATCACAGGGAGAAGTTAAGGAGCCATTGGATTTTAATATTAAAAGTAGCTATGACCATCATGGTCATAAATATGTCTAAAAATTTAGACATCTATATCCAAATGTCTATAAATTTAGACATCAATTCCAATCCAAATCCATTTGGATTTGCTAAAATGGGAAGAAAGAAGGGAATAAAGCTTATTATTTAATGATTTAATTAAATATTAGTAATCAACTGTGATGACAAGTGGTGACATTGAGCTTTCTTTTTATATATGCAGGTGCTGATATTATAAAAAATGATGGAATTTACTCGAGGTATTTTTTCTCCTTTGCTGTAAATGGCAGATATAGCTTGAAAGTGCATGTCAGTCACTCCCCCAGCATAAGCGGCCTAGCCTACTCTATTCCAGGGAGTCGTGCTATGTATGTACCAGGTTACATAGCGAACGGTAAGAATCATGAGCACTGTTATGTAACAGCATTTAACGTATATATCGCTGGTCTGTGTGTGTGTGAGAGAGAGAGAGAGAAGAGTAAGAGAGAGATGGAATTTCAAAACCCTTTATGCTTAAGTCAATGTATAATTTGTGCTATCTCTTCAATCCTCAGTGGTTCAAGGTAGGCAATCAAGAAGGCAATAGATAATTCCCACAGATATTCCATAGATATTTGTTCATTTTAGTCATTATTTTGAACTCTTTCTTGTGGCTGTTTCATCAGAATTACTAACAGTTAAAGAGATTTGTTGATTTTTTTCTCATTTATAGCTCCTGTATTTCCTCTATAGAGGTTTAGGCAAGAAAAAGAGGCAAAAGTAGTTAGCAGTTGAAAGAAGGAAGCAAACAGCCCAAACAATCCACACAAAAAATGAGTTCCTGAATAAATATGAGTTTGGATGTTACAGACAACTGAGTGATTCCTGAAGATGTCCTGTCTTCCTTCAAGAGAAAAGCACCAAATAAATAGAAGATATACATCTTTTCTTAACACCATTATTATAGTTCCCAAAGGGAAGCAGTGGTTAAAGTGTAACAGACAAACAAAAATATGCTATAATCATTTTAAACAATCTCAAAAAGATTTCTAAACATTATTTCCCAAACTGTAGAATCTTTATGAATACTTTTCATGAATTTTAGCAGCTATAATTAATCATAACTATTTCATAACATGATTCTATATTTTTGGTCTTTATGTACTTTTAAATAGAAAATAATCAAGCTGTTCCACTGAATTTGCATCTCCTGATAATTTTAGTTTTTCCTAAAACATAATTTACTCTCCTATGTATTTACTTTGGGTTACTTCAAAACCAGTGTAAATCAAATTGCAAGGTAACATGATTTTATTGCATAGATATGATTTTGCATCTAGCTATAATAGTTATAAATAAATATTCCTTCTTTCATTTATACCTCAAACATTTTTGAAGGCTTACTAGGTGACGGGCTTAGTCCTAGGAACTTGGGATAGATAACAGGTAGAATAAGACTTGATTCCTACTGAGGAACTCAAAGGTTACTGTCTTGTCTAGTATCTTTCTAAAATCCTGAGTTTAAAGGATACACATTATCAGCATCTGGTATACAGTGAGATTAGAAAAGTAATATTCAACTGTCCTTTCATCTGTGTATTTTGTAGAGGCTCTTAGCAGCATAGAAAGAAAAAGCTAGGTTTCCCTAGGCATGTCTACTACACATAACATTCACTTTATCAGCTCACTTTTAGAAGACCACCTTGAGCACACACTTCATTAAATAATGGGAGCTGCTCTATTTTCATGCCACCAAATCCCCAGACACAGCAGTGTCTGCATCCTTCTCCTCTCCAAAGGCCAGTGTCTCTACGGGATCTGCTCTGGATCCCATCCAGAGGACTTGAGATCTCACTCTTGCATGGTCCCACTCTACCGACACCTCTGAGCAGCATTCAAGCATGATTTATCATCCCATATTTAAAAAAAATTCTATTGTTGGTCTCCCTTCAGATACTGTCCACCTCCCTGTCATCGACTTCCTTGACATTAGTCTAAACCTGCTGCCTGCACTTTGACACCTCCAATTTATGACTCTGTTTGCCACAATCTGACTTCCACCCAAACTCCCCAAAACTGGAATGGCTCTGGGCCTAGTCACCAGTGACCACTCTGCTGTTAAATCCAAAGAATATATGTCAGTCCTCAGCAGTGTCTGAAACAGCTGATTGATTTCGCCTTTGTCATCTCCTGGCTTCTACAATTACCTCTTATGTTCTGGAATTTTTTTTTTTTTTTTTTTGGTCAGGCTCCTTTTCCAGCTCCTCCTTTTCTATCAAGCCTCTAAGTGTTGGCAATTCTCAGAGCTCAGGCCTAACCTTCTTACCCTACCATCTGGAGCCACTCTACCTGGGTTCGGAACCTCGCTCCTCCATGTACTGCTAGCTGTATGACTTTGGGCAAGTTACTTAGTTTCTGTTTGCTTCAGTTGCATCATCTTGAAAAAGGGGGGGTAATAACTGTACCTTCCTTATAGCATTGCTAGGAAAATTAAGTAGCTGATACCTGTAAGATACTTAAATAAGTACCTGGCAAGTAGTGAGCCAGGCACTCAATAAATGCTATTTATCATTACAATTGAAATTGTTATTAGGTAACCTCATTAACCCATATGACTTTAATAATATCTATATGCCTATAACTTCCCAATTGATAAGTTCAAAAATATTAAATCTAGATAAAAACCTCTCTTTTGGTTTTTATGTCTAACTGGCTCCTTGTCATCTTCAATTAAATGTTATAAAGGAATCACAAACCTTGTAACTTACATTTTCAGTCTTTTTCCCTTTAGCCTGCTTCTCTTCCCAAGTTGCTCATTTTAGAAACCTGGGAGCTGTTTCTTTTTCTTTTCTTTTTTTTTTCTACCAACTTTCCTTCACCATTCCATACTCAAACCTATCACCAGCTTTTACTGATTTTATCTCCAAATCACATCTCAAACTGCCTACTTCTGCCCTCCTCCCCACTGTTGTCACCCAGCCCACCCTGCCATGTCCCCCTGTCTGGACTGTTGCAGTGGCTGTCTTAATGGCCCACTGCTTGCTGTGCTAGAACCCATTCTTTAACGAGAGCAGCCACAGTGACCTGTTAGAAAGTAAATGTGATCATGTCACTGCTCTGCTTCCCCACAGCTCATAAGATGAAACTCTAAAATCATTAGAGTGGCCTGCAAGGCTCTCTAGGAGCTTCTCTCTCTGGTCTTATCTCCAACTATTCTCGTCCTTGCTTTAATTAAATTTTTCTAATTTGCAGGGCTCTTTAGGAACTCAAGAGTTTATACAATCTGTTCCCTCTGCCTGAGATATTATTACCTCCACTCTGCCTGGCTGACTCTTACTCACCCTTTAGGATGCCTTTAAATATTACTTCCTTGATACCGCTACAAATTATGTATCTGTGTTATTTTTCTTCACATCACCCTGCCCTTTTTCCTTCTTATGTTTATCATGACTGATAGTTTTATTGGTATGACTATAAATCCCAAAAGGAATACTCTTTTGTCTGTGATTACTGCCTTCAAAATATTTATTTAGTGAAAGGATGGATGGATGAATGAATGAATGAATGAATGAATGAATTGTGGAATAAACAAACTCAGTTATTCTAAGGATGTAGTAAAGAAAAAAAGGTTTTAAAATGTCTCCTCAGAATCTCTCAAAAACAAGCTACTCAGGAGATTGTCATTTGTGGTTTTGGCCGTTCTTTTCTTGGTCACAGGCAACATTCAGATGAATGCCCCAAGAAAATCCGCGGGCAGGAGTGAGGAGGAGCCAAAGTGGGGCTTTAGCCGAGTAAGTTCAGGAGGCTCCTTTTCCGTGCTAGGAGTTCCAGCTGGCCCCCATCCTGACGTGTTTCCACCATGCAAAATTACTGACCTGCACGCTGTCGAAGTGGAAGAGGAGGTGACTTTATCTTGGACAGCACCTGGAGAAGACTATGATCAAGGCCATGGTAGGTTTCTTGCTTCACTACCTGTATTTCTACAAGGTGGCATTTCCAATAACTATGTCAGGGGTTAGCTGGGTAAAAATAGCTTTGGGGGCTTCAAGCTGACAAAGCTGCAGAGGATTGTTATGAAAAGCTTTGAGTTGTTGATGGGGCCTTATATGCTAGAGGTAGGAATGGGAGCTCATCAGCTCCCCAGAATTGAGAAGGCCCTGGTAAACGAACTGACACTGATCATCTAGAAATCTTGATTGGAAACATAAATACCATATGCAAGAGTAGTTTAGTCTACAGAAGGGTTTTGCATTACAGAGCATGGGCCTCCAAATACTGGAGGTATTTAGTTTTCTGAAGATTAGATAGTGGATAGTGAATTCAAAGATTTACAAGTCAGGGTTAGGGGAATAATTCCCGTAAGTCATGCAAAACTTGGTGCATTTTCCACCCCCACTTGTGGCCATCACTTTTGTTAGGGAGACTAGACCCAGTTTCATTATGTGGGCTTCCTTATCCTTGTGTGGGTGGACGCTGATGAAGTTCTTTCTTAACATTCCCTTTTCTAAGGCCTACACCAGGTTCAGGCTTCCAGCACCATTTCTGGATCCCTGTAGCAACTCAACAAAATAACTTTCCTCAGAGAATAACTTTTCTAACAGCTTTGCCATCACCAGAACATGGTTATCATTGGTTATACATTAAATAACTTATTTCCTGTTGCCTCTGATTGAGATGCCTGTAGAAACCAACCTTCTCTACTGAAAGCTTATTTTGTCAATATCAGTCAATAACAGTGACCACCTTGGGCCTTTGCCAGTCTTGCTTCCAACTTGGGTCATCTTTATCTGGCTTATAATTCTCTATCATCCATTTACTACATTCACCAGAAAGCATCTCAATTACAAATAATTTTGTGCTGCTGAGGAACATCAGTATTGTCGCTTTGTCTTCTAGTTCTTTTATCAAAATCTACCCCTTCTTGTCAGAGGAGAAGGAAGTGAAATACTTCACACTCTGAATTAAGGATTCTCCTAATTTAAAGATTGGAGATGTGCAATGATTGAAACTCTGGGATGGATATGTCCTTTGTATAAAGGAAAAAACTGTAACTTACATGTCAGGAAAAAATTGTTCCCACTCTGGCTTTAAAGCCAGCTGTTTGACCTTTGGCCAGTTGCTTAGCTTCCATTGGCCTCCGTTTCCTTATATGGAAAATAGGGCTACAAATATTTATTTCATAAGGTATCGTAAAGAGGAAATGAAGTGACATATATAAAATCAGAGGGGGAAGAGAAAGTATTCCAAGTTTACTGGGCTGCTGGTTTGTGTAGCTACTGCCTTCTCTAACATTTAGAGTAAGGAGCCACAAACGCTCCCATCTGTATTTAAAGGTAAGAGGGAACCGTGTTCTCACTCCTTCCTCAGTGCCTCAGAAGCCCCCAGTGTGCTGAAAGAGACATATGCCAGCTCAGGCTCCCATTACTACTGGAAACTGTTCCTCTGAAGAGCCCTAGTTATTTCAACTACACTGCTGAAGTATAAGAGTAGAAAGAAAGTGTGCAGTGTTAGTGGTTATTAATGGCTTGAAAAGAAGAGATACAACCATATGGGACTTTAGAATTGGTATCACAGGGCGCCTGGGTGGCTCAGTTGGTTAAGCGACTGCCTTCGGCTCAGGTCGTGATCCTGGAGTCCCACGATCGAGTCCCACATTGGGCTCCCTGCTCAGTGGGGGGTCTGCTTCTCCCTCTGACCCTCTTCCCTCTCGTGCTCTCTGTCTCTCATTCTCTCTCTCTCAAATAAATAAAGAAAAGAAAAGAAAAGAAAAGAATTGGTATCACAGTCGGCCTTAATCAAGGGAATAGAAAGATCTTCATGCAACTTCACTGATGAGCAGGATGCTTGAAGCAGATCTGGCTTGTTATAATATCAAAACCATAAAACACAAAAGATAAGTGGGGGGGATGCCTGGATGTGTATTAAGTTGCTGAAATTATTCTCATAACTGATTTGATGACTCAGCAATGGCAAAATTGACCAATTAGTCATGACTAGCCCAACTAGCAAATAGGCACCTGTTTAATCCATAAACATGTGCTTTCAGTCCCTATTTTTTCCCCACAAATTATTGTCTAGAAAGGCGTTGTCCTCACCTCTATGGCCAGAGTTAAAAATAATGGGGGCATGTCTCTGGCTTTACAATTATTAAAAATGTGACTATTCTTAAGAACCTTGTTAGCAATAAGTGAATATCTCATATATGGACAAGCATATCAGTATTTATCCAGATAGCAGCTCTTTACTATACACAATATCCTAGAAAAGATGACCAATTATGTGGAATAAACAAAATATTATCAGATCACCATTATGTATACAGGCTAGGCATTACGGAAATGGGTTACTTCCTTGGGTTTTCATTAAAAGTCTGGGGTAAAATAATTGCTAAAACTGAGTACCAAGCATGTTCTGCATCTCCTTTGTATTTTTTTTTAGAAATTAGGGACACTTGGGTGGCTCAGTCTGTTAAGCATCCACCTTTGGCTCAGGTCATGATCCCAGGGTCCTGGGATGGAGCCCTGCATTGGGCTCCTTGCTCAGCGGGGAGCCTACTTATCCCTCTGCCTGCCACTACCCCTGCTTGTGTTCTCTCTCTCTCTCTCTGTCTCTCTGACAAATAAATAAATATTTAAAAAAAGAAATTAAAGTGAAAATATATTTACTAAGCTACTATTAATGCCCAGCACAGCACTAAACATTATATAAGCATAATTTAAGATGGTCCTTGCACTCCAAGAATTTATAATTGCATACTGAGAAAAAAAGGCATAAAATGGTCAAAACCCACAGTTTAACACAATGCCATTTGTATGGTTTGGAAGCCACAGAAATTAAAAGGCTGTAGAGATCAGTGTGTGGGAGCAGAGAAGCCAGGTTCTTACACCAGGGGCCTGGGCAGAGCCTTTGGAGGGGGGCCAGACTCCAAAAAGCACCAATATTGTACCTCCTTCCCTGCACTGACTACCTTCCCCATGAGCCGAACAGCCTGACTTTCACACTCTTCCTCTGACATCGTTTCATCATGTTCTTATACAACTATTGTGACAACTTACTATCTTTAAAAGTTGTTGAAAATGTGCTGCTTCTGAAGAAGCTATTCAGTGATAGCAACTGTTCTTCTCACGACCCCCTCCTCTAACCCTCAGTTATACTACTAAGCTGGAAGAACAGTGAATGTAGGAGAGACCTAAAATAATTCTTAGGGGATGAATTGTATTTCAAATGAAGAGAGGAAATAGCAACTGTTGACAGTTGAGAGAACTCCCTGAAGATGGGACCAAGTATTCAACTTCCTGTCTTGGTCCTCAGTCCAAGCCCAGTGCTTTCCCTACTAGGAATCTACTGGTAAAGATGCTAATGAAGATGAAAGCCTCAGTAACTGGAAAAGTAGCACAGTTATTGGGAAATAAGAAATAGGAGGGAGGGTAGCCAAGTGGGAGGCTGCACGGCATAGTGTTAAAGGATTGGGCTTTGGAATCAGACATACCACCTGTTACCTGTGTAACCTGAGGCATACTTAATTTCTCTCAACTTCTGATTATTAATCTGCAAAAGCAGATGGTAAGAGTAGCTATCTCAGAGCGTTGTTAAGAGAATTGAATGCAGTGAGGCACAGAAAGGGATTAAAACAGTGTCTGGTCCATACTAAGTGTTCAGTAAATATCAGCATTTGTAACATTTTGGAGACAGAAGGGATCTTAAAGATGTGCTAGTCTGACCCCCTTGTTTCAAATGTAAGGGAATGACCCTGAGAGTTTAAGTGTCTTGCCAAGGCCATAGAGTTACTTTCATTTGCTAAAATATACTGTGAAAAAAGAGTTAAAGACCAAACCTAGAGATATGTACCTAAGAGGTCAAAGATGCAGAACCAGCCTGATTTCTTTTTCTCACAAGGAGAGAGGGAACATAACAAGTACTGTAAATGGAAGGTGTTTCTCCATGAATGTGTGAGCTGAGTTTGAGTCTTTGCAGTTGCTCTAGGTGCTCATGGTAGAAAGTAATGGGATTTAGAGTTGGAAGAAATGAGTTCATTTCCAGCACTACTATTTCCTAACTATTCACCATGGTAGCACATTTAACTTCCTGAGTCCTTACTTTTTATTTTAAAATGAGATGATTAATTTCACCCAGAGAGAGCTGTGGATGTGGAAAATCTTTGTCAATGCTGAGGCTTATGAAATATTACTTGTTTCATTATCTAGAAGACTCTGGGAAAGCACTATGGAGAGGGCTTTCTCCAGAGAGAACAACGGACATGGGAACAATGGATATGTTCCTTTTTTTTTTTTTCTTTTTTAAAGATTTTATTTATTTATCTGAGAGAGAGAATGGGAGACAGAGGATATGTTCCACTGTGAGTATAGAGTGGATGGTCAGCCTAGCTTCTCACCCATATCTGTCCTCCTATATTTGAACCACAGCAGGAAGCAACTCAGCTCCAAGTGGGTTCACTCAGGGGGAATTGGCTGATTGATAAACTTGAATATACAGCCTATTTTGTTTTGACAACCTTCTCTAAGGGTGCTTTATTCTAATTACTACTCAGGAATAGAAATAGTCTCACTATCAAAAATTATTATAGATTTGGAAACTGTTCAAAAACATAGTTATCAAAATATTTTCATTTTTTAATTAAAACTTGGAATGCCCTATGGTTTTCATTCCTCAGAATAAAATCCTCCTTTGAAGCTGCTCTATTCATTGTTAAATCTAATTTTGGCCATTTTAGATAAGAATTATGATATTATTAGAGTGGGTTAGTACTACAGGTGGCTTCCATTTTTTGCATAATTATTTGTTATTCATAATTTTATTTTTGAGTTGGTAATACATTCACATGATTGAAAATCAAAACAGTACAGCAATGTGAATGTAACACTTAAAAAGTACTGAACTATACCCTGAACTGTACACATTAAAAATGGTTAAGATGATAAATTTTGTTATGTGTATCTTACTCCAATTTTGAAAAATCAAAACAATATAAGGAAAATCAAAATAATAAACTTCCTGCCCTCAGCTTCTCCAAATTTAGCTGTTCTATAACATGCAGTTGTTTTTTAAATTATCATAGTCTGCCTTGAATTAATGTCATACCACTTCACATATAATGTGAGACTCTTTCAAAAGTATAATTCCTTGTACCCTCTGCCATCTTTTGTGGTCCTGCTATCATATATATATATTTTTAAGATTTTATTTATTTGCAAGAGAGAGCATAAAAGCAGGGGGAGGGTCAGAGGGAGAAGCAGACTCCCTGCTGAGCAGGGAGCCCGATGCAGGACTTGATCCTGGGACTCCAGGATCATGACCTGAGCTGAAGGCAGTTGCTTTAACCAACTGAGCCACCCAGGCGCCCTGCTGTCATATATTGTACTGCTACATTTTTATAAAGCCCACAATGCATTGTTATGGCTTCTGTTTTAAACAATCAGTTGTCTTTTTGATAAATTTTAAAGAGAAAAAAATAACACTTTTTTGTAACCCATATAGTCACCATTTCTAGTCTTCTTCCTTCCTGTAGGTCTGAATTTTTATCTATCATCATTTACCTTGTAGCTCAGGTCTTCAGGTGAAATTCTCTCAGGATTCAATTATGTGAAGATGCGTTCATTTCGCCTTAAGTTTTAAAGTACATTTTCACTAGATATAAAATTCCAGGGCAATAGATTTTTCTTTCAGTACTTTAAATATGTTATTTCATTATCTTATGGCCCCAATTTTTTTTCTGATGAGAAGTCCGCTATCATTCTTACTATTATTCTCCTAAGTATAAAGTGTCTTTCTTTCCCTTTGGCTGATTTAAATTGTTTTTATCTTTGGTGTTCAACAAATTAAATGTGATGTGCCTAAGTGTGGTTTTCCTGATACATATTCTGTTTGGGGATTGCTGAGTTTCCTGGATCTGTATTCTTTTTGACCAGATTTGGAATATTTCCAGCTAATATGTCTTCCAAAAATTTCTATTCTATTCTTTTTCTTCTTTTCTTCCTGGCTAATATTGATATGATATGATATGATATGATATGATATGATATGATTATATTACATATTACATTATATATTATATTATACCTGCATACACTAAATGGATATGTCAGTATATCACAAAGATCACTGAAATTCTGTTCAATTTTTCTCTTTTGTCCTGAGTGCTACAGTTTGATTTTTATGGACTTGTCTTCAAGCTTATTGATTTTTTTCTTCTGTTGTGTCCAATCTGCTATTAATCTTCTCAAGTGAATTTTGTCATTCTGTTCTTTTTCCAATTCTAGAATTTTCATTTTCTTCTTTTTTTAAGTTTCCATGTCTCTCCTCAAATTTTCCATCTCTTCATTCACTATATACAACTTGTCCTGTTGACTTTTAACATCTGCATCATGGTTATTTTATTTTATTTTTTAAAGATTTTATTTACTTATTTGACAGAGAAAGACAGAGAGAGAGCACAAGCAGGTGAAGCGATAGGCAGAGGGAAAGGGAGAAGCAGGCTCCCTGCCTGATGTGGGGCTTAATCCCAGGACCCTGGGATCATGACCTGAGCTGAAGGCAGACACTTAATCAACTGTGCCACTCAGGCACTCCTCATCATGGTTATTTTAAAGTCCTTGGCTATTAATTTCAAATCTCAGTCTTTTGTGACTCATTTTATTTCCTGATATTTTTCTTGACTATATATTACATTTTCTACTTCTTTGCATGTCTGGGGATATTTTTTTATTGTATATTGGGCATGTGGTAGTAAATTATAGACTCTGGAATCTGTTATATTCTTCTGAAGAGTTTTGAAACCTTTTCTTTCTTTTTTTCTTTCTTTTTCTTTTTCTTTTCTTTCTTTCTTTCTTCCTTCCTTCCTTCCTTCCTTCCTTCCTTCCTTCCTTCCTTCCTTCCTTTCTTTCTTTCCTTCCTTCCTTCCTTCCTTTCCTTCCTTTCCTTTCCTTTCCTTTCCTTTCCTTTCCTTTCCTTTCCTTTCCTTTCCTTTCCTTTCCTTTCCTTTCCTCTTTCTTTTCCCTTCAGAGAGAAAGAGAGAGAGAGCACATAAGAGTGGAGGAAGGGGCAGAGGGAGAAGATAGCCCTATGAGGGACTTGATCCCAGGACCCTGAGATCATGACCTGGGCCAAAGGCAGACGCTCAACTGACTGAGGTAGCCAGGCACCCCAAGAGTTTTGAAATTTTTTTAATACATAGTTTGGTTCACCTTGAATTTGAGGAGGCTTGGTTTTACTTTTGCCTAGGGTTCGTCTATTTCAGTTTTGCTCTTAATCCAGGGCATATCCCTTAATTCTGAAACCCAATCTTTATTCTTAAAGCATGGCTCTTTCAGTGTTTTAGTGGCTATCTTCAGATATTTACCATGATCCTCTAACTTGACAAGACTCACACTCCAAACTCTATACCCTTGGTGAGCATTAGCATAAAACTCTGCTCAGTTTTTCAGCCTTCTAGTTGCTGTTTGTCCCTTAAGCTCTTAATGTTTCACCCATACATGAATAATTAGAAGTCTTCCAATGGTTTGAAAAAAGTTAATGCATAGATTTGGGGTTGGTCCCTCTTTGGCTCCCTCAACTTTTAGCTACTCGGGCAATCCCATACTGTCTTCTGATTTTTCAGATCCAGAAGGTAGTTGGCTTTCCATTCCAGCTATCATATCTGTACAGGAGAGGGAAATGCTTTAAGAGGAAAAGCTAGGGGTACTTGCGTGGCTCAGTCATTAAGGGTCTGCCTTCAGCTCAGGTCATGATCCCAGGGTCCTGGGATCGAGCCCCACATCGGGTTCCCTGCTCAGTGGAAAGCCTGCTTCTCCCTCTCCCACTCCCCTTGCTTGTGTTCCCTCTCTCACTGTGTCTCTCTCTGTCAAATACATAAATAAAATCTTTTAAAAAAAGTAAGAGGAAAAGCTGTACAAACATGAATCATTCCTACTCTGATTTCCTTCTTTTAAGGATTGTAATGCCTCTGGTTTCTGCCTATTTTTATCTGAATCCAGTGCTTCAGTAGCTTTGTGGGTTTTTTGTTGTTTTGTTTTTTGCTTTCTTCCGAGTTCATACATGTTATCTTCTAGAGAGTTAGTCTAAGCTATGTAGCCATTACCAGAACTCAGAACTAAACTTTTACCTTTGACTTAAGTAATGCATATTTTTGTCACTTAACATTTATGCTTATGTCTTACTTAAGCTATTTTCCATGTAGAAGTTTTTCATTTTATGTACTTAAATTTTTTGTTTATGGCTTCTGAATTTTGAGTCTTAATTAGAAGGGCCCTTCCTACTTCAAGGCTATACTGGAATTTATCTATTGTTTCCTACTAAATACTTAATATTTTAATTTTTTACATCAAATTTTTTGATCATTGTGGCGTTTATCTTGAAAAAAATGTTTGTGATATGGATCCAGTTTTATTTTTTTACATCATTTTATCCAATTGTCACAACATCATTTATCAAGAAATTTGTATTTTCTCCCATTAATTTTAATTCTACTTCTATCATATACCAAATTCCTGGATGTATTGTGGCCTATTTTTAGGTATTAGTTTATTCATGCACCAGTACTGCAATTTTTAGTTACAGAAGCATTACAGTGTTTTTATATTTGATAGGTTTAGTCCTTCCACATTGCTATTTTTTAGTCTTTATATGGCCAAGCTTGACTATTTATTTTCCATTTAGCTTTACAATAAGCTTGTTAAAATAGAAACTAGAGGCACTTTTAATAGAATTATGTAAAATTTATAAAATAACTTAGGGAAAAATAACATCTTTATTATGCTGAATCTTCCTATTCAAAAAACATAATAAGTTTTTCCTCTTGTCCAGGTTTCAATATGAGTTCTTATATAGTGTTTTAAAGTTTTGTTCATATGCAATTTTTGGTTATGTTTATTTCTAGGTATTTTGACTTTTTGTTGCTATTCTCATTAGTCATTTCTAATAAACCAGAAAACCTCCCCAAGGGACTTAACCTTTCCATTTATATTTTTTAATTTCAGCTAACAGCTATGAAATAAGAATCAGTAAAAGTTTACAGAATATTCAAGATGACTTTAACAATGCCATTTTAGTGAATGCATCAAAGCTAAATCCTCAGCAAGCTGGCACCAAGGAGGTATTTACATTCTCACCAAGGCTTTTCACAAATGGACCTGACCACCAACCTGATGGAGAGACACAAGAAAGCCACAGAATTTATGTGGCAATACGAGCAATAGATAGGAACTCCTTAAAGTCTGCTGTATCTAACATTGCCCAAGCATCTCTGTTTATTCCCCCAAATTCTGCTCTTATACTTGACAGAGACAATCTTATATTGAAAGGAGTTTTGACAGCAGTGGGTTTGATAGGAATCATTTGCCTCACTATAGTTGTAACACACTGTATTTTAAACAGGAAAAAGAGAGCAGACAAGAAAAAGAATGGGACAAAATTAATATGAACAAATGTACAGGGTACCTTCCTACTTAGATATAAGATCCATGGCCTTTACACTTTACAAAAACATACCAATAAAGTCAAATTAACATCAGAACTATTAAAAATGCTTTGAGTTTTTGTATAATACAGATCAGATTTTTACATGGTAAACAGACAAAAAAATCTTTTATAATACTCATTTTTGGAAGGAAGTTAGGAAACCCTTAAGCTTTGGTTATGGACAAAATAATAAAAATTATTCTCCAAGATAATTTCTTTAAAAGCAAAGCAAGGGCAAGGGTGAACCAGAGTCAAGAAAAGCTTGTTTTACTGTAGAGGAAAAATAGCCCCAGGTAGAGGAAAGGAGATTGGTATAACTGTCTATATGAAGCAACTGCTTAGTTACTTTGATTAATTTTTATTTCCCCTTATCTTTTCAGAATAGGTTGCTTTCTTATGACTAAAGATCAAGCTGCATTTTATATATGAAGCCCCTATTGTAAAGTTCTTCACCTCTTGCCATTTGGTTAACTATACTACAGATCAAATCCCACTGCTAGTGCTCAAAGAGATCTTTGTTCACTGTAAGAGTTAGCATTAAAATGTGGGTATTATCCTTGTCCCCTGACATTAGTTTTGTAAGAGAGGTCTATTGAATTTATTGCATATGCGATTGTATTCTCATCAAAGCAGTTTCCAAGTTATTGCCTTGGGTGTTATTCAATAAAAATGGTTACAACTCTCATAAGGCTTTAAGTAAAGAACGAAAGACATAGTTCTGAGCTTATTTTTTTTTTTAAAGATTTTTTTTTAATTTATTTATTAGAGAGAGAGAGAGTGAGAGAGAGAGCGCAAGAGGGGGAAGGGTTAGAGGGAGAAGCAGACTCCCTGCCGAGCAGGGAGCCCCATGTGGGACTCGATCCCGGGACTCTGGGATCATGACCTGAGCCGAAGGCAGTCGCTTAACCAACTGAGCCACCCAGGCACCCACTGAGCTTATTTTAATATATACACAGGCTATATAGTTTTATTTGATTTCAACCAAAGAAGAGGCCATGGGGGACCCAAGGGAGAGGGAGAAACTGACCTTTGGAAATGATTAACTGATACTATCTTTTGTTTAAAGAAGATTCTGGGAATCCTTTCTCCATCAAAGGTTATTTACCTATGGGGGTGGGGGGTGACTAGAGTGAAGCACAGTTCACAAGGAAATAAAAACCATCTTTCATCTAATTTTACTATCCTTATTTTTTAAAGATTATTCAGCAATAGAATAATTTGTCTTGTATATTAGAGAACTTTAAACTTTATTGGATAAATATAAATAATAATGTGGAATAGAATTTTAAAACCAGGACCAATTAAGAATGAAAATTTGATTAAATTCTGGAGATGCAGGGAGGGAATTGTAGGAAATTGGGACAAGAGGAAAGAGAAAGAAGCATAGAGCTTGAGTCAGAGACTCAGTGCAGTGCTGAGGAGTAAAATTACCAGCAAATCTCTGTACCCAGGGTGCCTCCTTGCAGCTTAGACTACATCCCAGGTCTGACCTGTTATATTCTAAGTCTCACAGTGCCTAAATTTTTGCTGATGCACACTTGAAGCCCCTAGGCAGTCAGTCCCTCCTCCCTCTATTGCCATTATGCCTGCTAGCCTGGGATTTGCTTCTCTGTAGCTTCAGTGAGCTGATACTATATAGTACTGAGATGGGGTGTGGTGGGTTTTAAGCCTTTGAATGTTTTCCTAATTTTATAGATAGGAAAATTAAATGGTTAAGGGAGCAATGCAAAGCACTATGCTGGTTAACAGCAGAGGTATATAGGAGTAGAGCCAGGTTCTCATACTACTCCTTCACTCCTGTTTATTTAAGAAGGTGTGGGAAGATAGTGGGGATTATGCCTAGAAATATTTAACTCTTTCAAGGCTCACGTCCCCAGACTGAAGTTATGCCCTAGAACAAGAACAAAACTGAAATAGATCTGCTCTGACAAAGCCTAAAACCAAGTCTCCACAAAATCAAGATGATTCACCAATAATTAAACTACTGCTAGAACATAACTCAGAAAAAGAAAACATATACAGAGTCTCTACAAAACATCATGAAGTATCTAATAAAAAATCAAAAGACATGCCAACAAGCAGGAAATGTGTCCCATAATTAATAAGAATAAAAATCTGTCAACAGAAGATGAAAAATTGATCCAGATTTGGAATTAGCAAACAATAAGCTGGCAATACTATTATAAATATGGTAAAGAAATTATAGGAAATGGTAGGTATAAGTAACGAATAGAGAAGAAATTTCAAGAAAGATGCCAAAATTTTTAAAAAGAAGCAAATGAAATTACTAAAACAGAAAAATACAATGTATAAAAGAAGATTTTTGTAATGGATTAACAATAGACTGGTACTACAGAAGAAAGGATCGGATGACTTGAAGACAGGGAAACAAATCATGCAGACTGAAGCATTTCATTTTTTAAAAATGAAGAAGTCAAAATGACCTGTGAAACATTATCAAGTAGTTTAACATACATAGAAATGAGTCCCAGAAGTAGAAGGAGGAAAAACGAAGCACAAAAATATTCAAAGAAATACTAGTTGAAGTTTTCCTAATTTAACTTAAACTATCAACCCATGGGTCTAAGATGCTCAGTAAACCTAACATAGGATCTGTGCAAAGAAAATAACACCTCAGTATATCATAGGAATAATGACTGATTACTCATCAGAAACAACTGAGGCCTGAAGACAACAAAATGACATCTTTGAGTGCCAAAAGAAAAAATCTGTCAATGCGTAACTCTATAATGAGCAAAAATACCTTTCAAAATGAAGGCAGAGAAATAAAAGCTGAAATCATGTTCATCAGCAAGAAATACCAAAGTAATTTCTTTAATCTAAAGGAAAATGATATCTGGTGAAAATACAGAGCTACAGTATGGAATGAAGATCACTGGAAATTATAAAATGGTAAATGTAATATATTGTTGGTTTTCTTTACTTTCAATTCCTTTAAAAGCCAATTAATTGTTTAAAGTAAAAATAAAAACAAGGTATTATTTTATTAATAACATAATTCAGTAAGATATATGACAGCAAGAGCAGAACAGACAGGTGACAGATGGACTTATACTGTTAAAAGGTACTTACATTACACTTGAAGTTGTATATTCAAGTAGACTGGGATAAATTAAGGATGCATTTATAAACCCCTTGCCACCCATTAATAATAGAGAACTATATATCTAAAAAGCTAATAAATGGGATAAAATGGAGCACTAAAACTAACCAGTTAACACAAAACAGGTAAAGTAGAATAAAGGAACACAGAACAGAGGGAAATAAGAGAAAGCAAATAGGAAGATGGTAGACTTAAAGCCAACTAAATTAATAATTATATTAAATATAAGTGGACTAAACACTTCAACTAAAAAGCAGAGATTTTCAGACTTGATTAAAAAAAGCAGACTCAACTATATGGAATTTACAACAGGTGCATTTTATTTATTTATTTTTTTTAAAGATTTTATTTATTTATCTGAGAGAGAGAATGAGAGACAGAGAGCACGAGAGGGAGGAGGGTCAGAGGGAGAAGCAGACTCCCCGCTGAGCAGGGAGCCCAATGTGGGACTCGATCCCGGGACTCCGGGATCATGACCTGAGCCGAAGGCAGTCGCTTAACCAACTGAGCCACCCAGGCGCCCAACAGGTGCATTTTAAATATAAAGACATCGAAGTCAAAAATGACACAAGGAAATGGTATATTATGCAAATGCTAAGTATAAGATAGCTGGTGTTAATATATTACTATAAGATAAAACAGGCCTTGAGAAAGGAAAGAGTATTGTTTTATAATGATAAAAAATAAATTCACTAAGAAGATATAGCAATCCTACATGTGCATGTACCTATTAACAGAGCTTCAAAATACCAGAAACAAAAATTGGCAAAACTAAAGGAGAAATAGACAAACCAACAATCAACCTTGGAGATATAAATCTCTCATTGTCAAAAATTGTGGCAACTAGATTGAAAAACTCAATACGAATGGAACATTATTCAACAATGGAATAAGAATTTGAACAACATTATAAACTAATTTAACCTTGACATTTATAAAACACTGCAACCAACTAGTGCACAGTACACATTCTTTTTAAGTGCTCATGTAACAGTCACCAAATGAGATCATGAGCTAGGCCATAAAACATATCCCAGAATATAGAGTCCAGAAACAGACCTACACACATATGGTCAATAGATTTTCTACAAAGGTATGTGGGGAAGGCAAATGGGGGAAGGCAATGCAATGGATAAAGGAGAGTTCTTTTCAATAAATGATGTTGGAATAACTAAACATATGTTTGGGGAAATAATTTTACTCCTATCTTTTATAAAAATATGAATTCATGATGAATCATAGATATAAAAATGAACTAAGATATAAACTTCTAGAAAAAATATAATGTCTTCACAACTATAATGTAGAAAGATTTCTTAGAACAGAGAAAACACTAAGCATAAAAGAAAAAAATAAGTTGGACTGCATCAAAACTAAATATTTGTGCTCATGAAAGGACACGGTTAATAATGAAAAGGCAAGCTAGAGTGGAAGAAATATTCACAACACATATATCTGACAAAGAAGTCTTATCTAGAATATGTAAGAATTGTTATAAATAAAATACATATTTTATAAATTATAAATAATATATTAAAAATACTGTTATAAATCAGTAATAAAAAGGTAAAGAACCTAATTAAATGGGCAAAAGATTTAAACAGACACTTGACAAAAAGGATATATAAATGGCCAATAAGCACATACATAGAAAGGCTATCAACACCATCAGTTATCAACAAATGAAAATAATAAATATGAAATACCTCTTCATTCACACCAGAACAACTAAAGAATAAAGATTGACAATAAAAAATGTCAACAAAGATATGGAGCAATTGGAAGTTTCCTACACTGGTGAGTATGCAACCACTTTGGAATACTGCTTAGCAGTTTCTTAAAAGTTATGCATATATCTAACCTTTGACCCAGCAATTCCACTTCCAAAGAGATGAAAAGATGTCCACCAAAAGACTTCCTCAAGAATTTTTATAGCCACTTTAGGGGCGCCTGGGTGACTCAGTCAGTTAGGCATTTGCCTTTGGCTCAGGTCGTGATCCCAGGGTCCTGGGATGGAGCCCCACGTCAGGCTCCCTGCTCATCAGGGAGTCTGCTTCTCTTCCTCTCTCTGCTGCTCCCCCTACTTGTGCTCTCTCTCTGTCAAATAGATAAAGTCTTAAAAAAAAAAAAAAAAGAATTTTTATAGCCACTTTATTCATAATAACCCCAAACAGGAAACAATCAAGTTTCTATTAATAGAATGGATAAAACAAATGTTGCTATATGCCTGACTTCACAAGGGAATACCATTCAGCAACAAAAAGAAACAAACAACTGATACATGCAACAATGTACATGAATCTCAAAAGCATTATCTTGAGCTAAAGAAGTCAGACTCAAAGGAACACACACTGTATGATTCCACTTAAAAAAGTTCAAGAACAATAATATTCTCTGTACACAGAAATCTAATAGCGGTTGGTTGTCTCAGAGTAGAAGTGTTGGAGTTGACTGGAAGGGGCACAAGGAGGCTTTCTGAAGCAATGAAATTTTATATACATTGGATTGGGATGGTGGTTTACATGGGTGTATACATTTGTCAGCATTCATTAATCTGTGCACATTTGATTTCTGCATTTTATTGTATACAAATTTTACCTCAAAAGAAACAACATGAATGAACTTATTATATCCTTACCTTTATAGCAATGGTTCTCAACCAGAGGTGATTTTACCCTTTCAGGGGACATTTGGCAATATCTGTCAACATTTTTTATTTCACAGGCAAGGGACTTCTCTAGTGAGTAGAGGCCAGGGATGTGGCTAAATATCCTACAATGCATAGGACAGCCCCCACAACAAAGAATTACTCAGCCAAAAATGTCAATAGTTCCAAGATTGAGAAACCTTGCTTTATAGAGGGGAAGTGAAAGGGGTCATTTGTAAGGATACACAAAGGGGACACAAAACTGTGAGGCAGATTTAAGTGAGGTTGAGAAGACAAGAATGAAGAGAAAAAACACTTTAAAATAAAGAGGGTCCATGTTAGAGGATCCAGATTCAAAATGCTGATAGAAAATCTAACTGATGAAAAAATTAAAAAGGGGGAATGAATATAAAGTTGGGGGATGGTGCATTACATATTAAGATCTGTGTGATGATTTATGAATTTAAAATATAGGGAAATGAGGAATAGAAGCAGAGGGAAAGTCAGATGAGAAGTGGGCTCTGACGAAATGAGAATCTGATCTGTGTATCTTAGGATGTAGAAAAAGCACAGATCAGGCACAAAGAGAGAGACAAAATAACATGAAAGTTAAGGGTACTGATTATAGAGTACATGATGATAGAGAAGCACTCAAGGATACAGAAACACGTGCTCATATCCATGGAGGTAATTAGAGACTGACTCCAAAGCTCAAAAGGAATGCCTCCCTCCATAAATCCCTCTTGCACTTAGAAAATCTAACTCTTATCAGCAAGATGGTTCCTGGGTTGGGTGGAGAGTGACCTAGATGGTGGCCAATTTTATTCCCCACTCTCTCTTATCTACAGGCTAAGAGTCTTATCAAAAATGCTGCTTTCTGGGGCGCCTGGGTGGCTCAGTCGTTAAGCATCTGCCTTCAGCTCAGGTCATGATCCCAGGGTCCTGGGATCGAGCCCCACATCGGGCTCCCTGCTCTGCGGGGAGCCTGCTTCTCCCTCTCCCACTCCCCCTGCTTGTGTTCCCTCTCGCGCTGTGTTTCTCTCTGTCAAATAAATAAATAAAATCTTTAAAAAAAAAAATGCCGCTTTCTGAGAACAACTGCCTCAAGGGCACAAGAAAGAGGAAGCTATCCAGGGCAGTGGGCAATTGCTTTCTACCTCCCTCGCTCGAGCTGCAGAAGCAATATAAATTAAGAAGCGTCCAAAAGGAACTTTTTTAAAATTGACATGATCTCACTTCACACCAATACAGGAAAGAAGCAAGAACATGGAGAAGATAAAAGGAAAAAAAGAGAGTGGAATAGAAAAATAAAGAAAAAAATGAGAAATTTAGGGTAGAGAAGACAGGACTCTTGTGTCAACATGTTAGGATTTTAAAATAATAGTCTTTAATGCAAAATTTTTATTTTTATGTATAAATTTGTTCCAATTAAAAAAGTAATACATGCTATTATAAAAATACAGATGGTTAAGTAGGATGTGATAAATAAAATAGATGTGAAATAAATAAGCTTATTTATTCCTTTATTAAAGGACATTTGAGTAATTCAGTTTCTTGCTATTATAAAGTAGGCTCTAAGGGACAAATTATATTACCCTTGTACATATAATCTTATGCACCTGTGTGAGTATATCTGTAGGGTAAATTCCTAGGAGTGGAATTGCTATGTTAAAAGACATACACACATAAATTTTGGTGAACATTTCCCTTCAAAGCATTTGTACCAATTTTTCTACCATCAATAGTGTATGAATGCCTGTTTCTTAATGGCCATTACTAAAAGAGGTAATGAACTGGGAGGTGGAAGCAGGAGTCATATTGGGGTACTACATGGCAACAGCTTAAAATTGACTCTGAGGTATCCATGTCTTTAAAACATATCCTAGTCAGTCTTCATACAATCTAATATAAAGCCCCAGCTTTCTCCAACTTTTTGGTTTCTCTCCTATCTCTCCCCATAAAGCTAAGGTTTGGGTAAGTGGAAGAGAAGGGGAAGTATATTATTTGTTTGTTAAATAGGGTTTTTTTAAATTTATTAAATGTTTGTTTTTGTTTTTATTTTATTTTTTTGTTTATTAAATAAATTCTATGTGCCAGGCATTGTGCTGGCTGTGTTGTGTTTATTTTGCTTTATTTTTTCAATATTTAAATGCCAGTATACCACAGCTAATGTCATACAAAAAGTAGATTTGATGCAAGAAATAATATTAGAGAAAATATAGGTACTTTAGAAAAGACATTTTATAATGACAATGATATAACAATCCTAAATTTGTATTCAGCAAATAACATAGCTTTAAAATACATGAAGCAAAAGTTGACAGAACTAAAAAAATAGAAAGAAGAAAAAAAAGAAATAAACAAATTCACAATCATAGTTGGAGATCTTAGCACAACTCTACCAGTAACTGAAAGAACAAACAGACAAGAAATTGATAAGAATAAAGAAAATCTGAATAATGTGATTAACCAACTTGGCCTAATATATATATAGAACACTGTTCTTAACAACTATAGCATGCCCATTTTTCTCAAAAGCACATGGTCTATCAAAATAGATTCAAAAAGCAAGTCTCAACAAATTTCAAAGTATTTATATTTCAGAGTATGTTTTCTGATTATAGTGAAATTAAACTAGAAATCTATAATAACTTAAAGTACCCCCAAATGTCTGGGAAATTAAGCAACATACTTCTATATGGCTCATATGTTAAAAAAAGAACTTGAAAGTTAGAAAATACTTGGAACTCAATGATAATTAAAATGTGACATATCAAAATTTCTTACATGATGAAACTAAAGCAATAGTCAAAAGGAATTTTAAGAAAGAAGTAATATCTGTTTCAGGCACACTGTTCCAGAGAATAGAAAAAAGAGGAAATTCTTCCAACTCATTTTTTGATACTAAGGATATTACATGAAAGGAAGAGTACAGACCAATCTTTCTCATGAACGTAGATGCAAAAATCCTAAACAAAGTATTAGCAAATTGAAAAGGATACTATATCATGATCAAATAGAATTTATGTTAGAAATGTAATATTGATTTAACATTGAAAAATCAGTGTAAGTCACCACATTACCAGAACAAAGAAGAAAAATTACACAATCATCTCAAAAAAAAGCATTTGATAAAATTCTGGGACACCTGGGTGTCTTAGTTGGTTAAGCATCTGCCTTTGGCTCACGTCATGATCCCAGGGGATTGTGTCCCCCATCGGGCTCCTTGCTCAGTGGGGAGCCTGCTTCTCCTTCTGCCTGCTCTGCCTTCCACTCTCCCTGCTTATGCTCTCTCTCCCTCTGACAAATAAATAAATAAAATCTTTAAAAACAAAAAAAATTTTAAAAAGCATTTGATAAAATTCAACACTTATTCATAACTTAAAAAAAGAAAACTCAGAGCAAACTAGGACTAGAAGGAGACTTTCTTAATCTGATAAAAGTATCGACAAAGTATCTCTAGATAATAGTATACTTAATGGTGAAATATAGAATGCTTTTCCACTCAGGATTGGGAACAAGAAAAAAGATATCCATTCTCTCCACCTGTATTCAACATTATACTGGAAATTCTAGCAAGTATAATAAGTGAAAGAAACAAAAGACGTAAGATTGGAAAGGAAGAAGTAAACAGGTTATTATTCACAGATGGCATAATTATATCCATACAAAATCCAAAAGAATCTAGAAACTACTAAAAATAATAGGAATTTAGCAAACTCACTGAATATAAGGTCAATACATAAAAACCTATTACATTTCTATATACCAGCAATAAACAATTAGGAAATAAAAATTTATAAAAATATCATTTATAATAGCACCCCTCCCCCAAAAAACTAGAAGTAAATCTAATGAAAGATCTCTACCCTGAATATGGTAAGACATAGTTGAGATCAATTAAATAAAACCTAAAATGAGATATATCATGTCCATGGATTGAAAGACTCAGTATTATAAAAGTGTCAACTCTCCTCAAACTGATACATAAATTCAATGCAATCCTATCAAACCCAGCAGATTTTTTTTTTTTGGTAGAATTGAAAAGCTGATCCTAAATATTATATTGAAATGCAAAGGACTTAAAATATCCCCAAATAATCTTGAAGAAAAACAAATCTGGAGTGATACCAGATGTCAAGACATATAAACCAGCAATAATTAAGACTCCAGGCCACTGAGGTAAGGAGAGTCACATAGACTAATGCAACAGAAAAGAGTCTAGAAACAGACCCGCACATTTGCGGCCACCTCATTCACAAAAAAGCACAACTGCAATTCAGTGGGAGAAAGTATGGTCTTTCCAATAAATGGTCTGGGCCTATTGGCCATCCCTAAAGGAAAACAAAACAAGCCGACAAAAATCTTGAATCTTACTTTATACTATGTACAAAAACAACTTGAGATAGATCACAGACCTAAATATGAAAGGCAGAACAATACAGCAGAACAGAATACTGTTTATTTTCATGAACTTGAAAAAGCTGTCCTAAATATGATGCAAAAAACACTACCAGTAAAAAAAAAAGATTAGACTCCCTCTACCTGCAGCTCCCCCTGCTATGTGCTCTCTCTCTCTCTCTCTCTGACAAATAAATAAATAAATAAATAATCTTTAAAAAAAATAAAAATTGGGCAAAAAGATTTGAACAGGCACTTTACAACAGAGGACATCCAAATGACCAAAAGTATATGAAAAGGTGCTTAACAACATTAGTCTCGGGGAACATGCAAATTAAAACCACAGTACAATATGATTACATTCCCACTAGAGTAGCTAAAATCGTAAGGACTGACAGTACCGCATACTGGTAGAAATGTGCAACAACCAGTGAAACCACTTCGAAAAGTGTTTGGCAGATCAACTAAATAAAGCTAGACATATGTATACCCAGTACTCAGCAATTCCACTCTTGGTATACACCCAACTGAAATCAATGCTTATAGTTTTATTTACAATAGTCCCAAACAGGAAATAATCCAAATGTTCATCAACAGCAGCTGTTGAGCAAATTGTGCTATATTCTTAAAATGGAATACAATGGATAAAGAACATATTGCTGCTACATGCAACATGGCTGAATTTCACTCAGCAAATGTTATGTGAAAGTAGCCAGGTACAAGAGGATGTACTGCGTATTTCTATTTATATGAAGTTCAAAAACAGGTACAATTGATCTATGTGGCAATGGAGGTCAAAATAGTGATGACCATTTGGGGGTTTCTGACTAGAAGGGAACACAAAAAGATTTTTGTGATGCTGGAAATACTTTACACCTTTGGCAAAAGTTTGCCACTCAGGTGTTAACTCCCTGCACCTCTGATTTGTGTCATCTGGCCCATCTGGGCTGCCTCTGACAAAACCAGATCCCACCTGGTATTGTACAATGCTTTCTCTGAGCCAAAGCCTCTGTGATTTTGTTTAGGCTGAACTTGGACACCAGAGAGAGAGGAGCTGCCACTCCAGCTCAGCAGAGGCCATGCTAAACTAGGCCCTCTCTTTGGGGAGGCAGAGAAGACAAGACGAAGATGAGGAGATGAGGCAGTCATGGCAGCAGCTTGGACTCTCCACTGAGCAAGCAGCCAAGGCCCAGTCAGCAAGGAAGGCCAGGCAAATGTGAGGAAGCCCCTAAATTGGGTTGGTCACAGTTTTGTCATAGACAACTGCAGAAGCTACAATCCAAAGGGCAGGGCAGCTAAGGGCTCAGATCCTTCAGGAATGAAGGCTCTGGTTATACCAATAGGTAAACAAACAATACAGATCAGCCAAAATGCTGGCTAAAAGTGAGGGAAATTGGTGATAAAGGAAGGAGATAAATATCTATAATGGCTGTGAAAATTAATATAGGGCAACATCAATAAAGTGGAATCAGGAGGATAGGAGGGGAGGCTAGAAGGGGGAACCATACCATTCAACATCAATTACAGGAAGAATTGTCAGTTAGACACCCCAACAGAGAATCACCAAAAGGAAAGAATCATCCATTACAGGTCTCAACTGGGAAAGATGTACATGGCATACATGTATGTATGAGAAATCAACTATCCCTACAACTCAGCCAATTTCCCCAACGGATGGACTTTCCTTCAAAACAACTTTTCCCAATTTCCTCAGATAATGTTTCCTTCCTTTTTTTTTTTTTTTTTGAGTTGCCATACCTTGCATGCCCCAAATTATAATTCTCTGTTACTCCTGAATAAACCCATTTTTGTTGGCAAAAGAACTGACTTTTATTTTAGGATTAACATGGTCTTGAGACCAGCTCTAGCAGCAGACTTGAATGTATTTCAGTGAGTCTCTGGCTTTAGGTATTTTGAGATTGCAATTGGCCACCACTTTGAAGGAGATTCTATGAATGACTGAACTTGCACCTTCTTTGAAAGAAAAAGCAAAATAGCTTGTGCTCACACACAAAAAATGTAAACTTTATAATATTGGAGCTAAATATTATGGAAGGACAAGAGTGGATCTGAGCAGTTGAAGGGGTAAATTGTGTTGGATTAATCTTACAGAACCCCCTTAGATTTTCTCAGCCCCATCTATGCACTGGACCCTCAGTTACTCACTCCCCCTCAGTCCCTACCTCCTCCTTGAGGGCCCAAGTGGCTCCACTGCCAGAGGCCAACCATGCACCACTTGAAATGCATCTCCTTCAACACAACACGGCATGGGACCTCTCTTCCCAAGCCGCTGCTAAAGGGGCTGGACAACACAGCCAGGAAGTTCAGGGGAGCTGATCACCTATAGGAGATGAGAAGCCAAACACTTCCCCTTCCTCCCTCCCACAGACTGTTCTAAGGTATGGTTTCTTTCCATAGCCCATTAGTAGACATCCCAAATGTCAGGGCAAATACAGTGGTCAACTTTAATAACATTTCACTCTTTCATTGCTTCCCAGCCATCCCTATTTTCCCCTTTCCCTCACTCTCACTGCTCTGGGATTAAATTCTCCAATTATTTGCACATAAGCTTGCCTTAGGCTCTGTTTTTTAGGGAGCCCAGTAAAGACATATATAGTTGGGGGTGTGAGATGTTTTAGACATAAATTTTTATGTATAATAAATGCATACGTTTATTCAATAAACATTGAGTAAGTCATTTTTGTATAAAAGCGTATTTAGATCATCTGGACAACCACTTTATAATTGAGTATTTCCACTCTGCTTCAATGCTTCACTTTGGATTAAAGATTATGTACTTAAGCAGTAAGTTCTATTTATTAGCTATAAATACTAATCTAATTTTTATAAGCCAATGTCAAAGAAAGGAGGTGATCAAGGTGAATTGATTACTACAATGTGAAGGCCAAATGAAGTCACAGGATGAAGGGATATTTCAAGTAATCTGAATACAGTAAAATGGTGGGCCAATTTGAGTTTCCATCTGAGGTTCAGCAAAGTTAAAAGTGTCTATGCAGTAGCTGGCAATCCATAATTCATGTTCTGAGAGATATGTAGTTTCAATAAAATAATTCAATGTTGTTAATGTTATGTATTGACCAATGGGAGCTATGGAATAGAGAAATAGAAGTCTGATGAGGAAACTGGAGGGAGTTTGCTTTGCATGGTGATATGTAAATTTTATCTTTTCTCTCTATTATAAAATATTCAATAATATTCTATGTTGCTTTCTAACGTTTTTTGGTGCAAGTGGATTCTGTAAGGGAGTACCAAGAGGTGATGAGGCTATGTCAAGATCAACGAGGGTTACAAAAAAAAAAAAAAAAAAGGCCACCACGGAAGGATAACTGGATATATGGTTTATATTTAACAAATGCTGACTGAATAGGCAGAACAGTCAGGCCTCCATGGGCAGGTGAGGGTTGGAGGGTGGTGTTGGGTGGGTCAGTATCCCTGGTTGGCAAACATTTGTACTAAGTAAACATCTTTCAATGACCAAGCTGCTTGTCACCTGTGAGTCCCTCCAGGGAACCGGATGTGCGGTCCCCACCCTCATTCCCAGCATCTGGCACAGGTGAAGGCAAGGGTAATAATCCTTTCAAAATGAAATATTTGAAAGTACACAGAATTGGAGACTAAGCTATAGTTCCTTATAAAGGAGACAAATGCAATAGTGAAAGAATTTGGGGTCAAAGGGTTAAATACTTTGATAAACCATCTCTGATAGCTTGGGAAAAATGTGTGTCTATATATTCATGTGTATAAATATATATATATATATAGAGAGAGAGAGAGAGAGAGAGAGAGGTAAAGAAGACCTCTAAAAGCATCATTCTCCAAAGAGAGAAATCAAAGTGTGATGTACAACAATGGGGCCATTTAAGAGTTCTGTTTTCTTCTTGGTCCTTTATCTCCTGGAAAGGGCCCTGAGCAATTCACTCATTCAGCTGAATAATAATGGCTATGAAGGCATTGTCATTGCAATTGACCCTAATGTGCCAGAAGATGAAACACTCATTCAACATATAAAGGTAAGTTCAAAATGGTAATTATCCATGCTTTAAAAAAAAAAAAATTAAGTGTAATGTTGTGATAGAGCAAACGCGAGTTCTCTAACTCCAGCTGTGTGATACAGGCAAATTATTTTCATACCTGAGCCTGTTTCTTCAGCTGTAAAATGGCAATAATAATACTAAACTACTAGGATTCTTGTAATAAATGCAGTGCACATAACTCAGAGTTTGATACATTGTTGATGCTTAATAAATGACTGGTTACAGACGATTTCATTGAAAACTATTTAGTTTCACACTAAGGAAGGGCCAGCATCATTTGACAGACATTGTGAGATACAGGGAGGATAATTCCTTTGCTTCATTTTACCATTGGCTTATATCAGATTCTCCTTTTATGGTCCTAATTGTAACCCCCCTTGTCTGTTATCCTAATACAGGAGCCCAGGAGGCAAATCTCTGATTTTAGAACAATCCCCACCCTTCCAATGAGAGGAAACTGCATTTTACCAGCCCCGATGCCAGGAACCCTCTCAGGGCTGCTGGGCAGTCTCACCTCACTCGTTACTTCTCCTATGGGGGAAGGAAAAACTAGGGAAAAAGACTCTTTCTGTTCTGGCAGAGGCATCTAACTGCTGTAAAGTGGAGGGATTAGAGAGGTCGTGTGCAACAGAAAACAGCTAAGAATCAGAAGGAAATGCCTTATAAAAAGGCTGTAGCACATCCAGAGGCACTATTGTATAATGAGCAGAAGTATTAGTCTGTCAAATGGGAATAATAATGAGTACCTTCCTCATAGGACTTTGTGAGGATTCAATGTAACAATGCTTGAATATAAGGGAAGCGGAGTGAAAGGTATATGGGAACTCTGTACAATTTTGGCATGTCTTCTATAAGCCTAAAATTATCTCAAAAATCAGGAAAAAAAACTTCAAAAACGTATGCATAGTGCCTGGTACATAGTAAGAGCTCAATAAATGGTAGGCACAGTCATCAATCACCAGTCCCACTTTAAATCGATCTAGATCGAGAAAGAGTTCCTCCCTCTTAACCAAGCCAAAGGGACTGAAGCTTTTTTCTAGGCAAAGTTCCTGAATGTGAGCTCAGAAGTTAGTAGTGCAAGGGCTCCAAAGTTCGCCCCCAAACGTTCTTTGCTCTCAGCAGAAGCAAGGCTAGAAAGATGGAGTTTGGAGAGAGAACCATCTCTATCACCAATAGCAGTTTAGGGTTGGAGAAGTGGAGCAGTTGATGGGGTTGCTGGGAGCTTACCTGTTGAACTGGAAGACTATCAGATTTACCACTAATTGGTGAAAGAGAAATTCACACCCTTTGAAATCTCTCAATATCAGAAACCTTGGGTATGTTTTTGATTACCTCTAAATTTAAAAATAGCATGAGCAAAAATGAAGTAGCCACTTGGAGCAACAAAGTGTGGAAGAAAAATGTGGCCAGCGATGTTTCTGTCTGTGGCTGGACAGTCACTAGGGCTCAGGAATTGCCAGAAGGAGGACACAGATGCCTTATTTTGAATGACAAAGGTCATTTGTATTTATATGGTGCTTTAGAGCTTTCAAAGTGCTTTCACCTAATATCTTTGGGGGGTTTTCCTCCTGAAAAAAATGTACTTCTCACTACAATTATTAAATCAACTTTCTGGTAGGAGTCCTAAATGTGTTCGCTATAAGATAAGTTGGTTTCCACATCTTCTCTACAAAAGGAACAGTTGTAAGGGCAGTAAGTGTGCTCAGTGTCCCTGAGTAGTTAATAAAAGTGGTTTCCTCCCTATTTGATGTTCCAGATCTACAGAGTTGAGGGAGGTCACTGTGGGCTTTGCTGCCGTTCCTGGCCATCCCTCGCTCTGCTTTCTGAGGGGATTTTCTCCCTCCTGCCTTTGTGGGGACAGAAGCCTCTAAGTCAGCTCTTAAATACCAGCTTCAGCTAGCCTTCCCCAACATTTTTCCATCTACAAGACCGGCAGATGGCGCTGCAGCAGTTCTATCCACTGCACCTACACTCTACCCAGTATCAGGGAAGCAATAGGAGCACATTCATAAGATGAGGGAATGAGAGTCAGGGAGAAACTCACTCTGTGTGTCTTCTCTCTCTCTCTCTCTCTCTC
The DNA here is from genome assembly GCF_029215605.1 of Mirounga angustirostris. Classification (NCBI taxonomy): domain Eukaryota; kingdom Metazoa; phylum Chordata; class Mammalia; order Carnivora; family Phocidae; genus Mirounga; species Mirounga angustirostris. The sequence continues at coordinate 118,586,519 of NW_026991712.1, read as the reverse complement.
TCTCTGTCACACACACACACACACACACACACACACACACACACACACACTACACAGTTGTAGTAGTTTGGGGTCTCCTCAATGCATGGGAGCCCAGGTACCTCCTGACTTAGCACTCCTGCACAATTTACAGCTCATCATAACCACTTCATTCATTCATTCATTTGTTCATTCATCCAACAAATATTTACAGAGCATTTACATTATGTTGGCACCAGGAATCCAGTGATGAACAATATGCTATCCTTGTCCTTAAGGAATAACCAGCCCATCCTATAAACTGTTATCCTCAACTTTCTCCAAACCTCAATACTTTAAATGTGTATTTGGATATGAGGTCATCTTCTCAAAACCTAGAACAGATGCTGAAGTAAAGCTCCCTAATTAATGGTTCTATTAAAACATGGAAGGGGTGCCTGGGTGGCTCAGTTGGTTAAGCGACTGCCTTCGGCTCAGGTCATGATCCTGGAGTCCCGGGATCGAGTCCCACGACGGGCTCCCTGCTCAGCAGGGAGTCTGCCTCTCTCTCTGACCCTCCCCCCTCTCATGCTCTCTATCTCATTCTCTCTCTCAAATAAATAAATAAAATCTCTAAAAAAAAAAAAACATGGAAGACAAGAGCATTTCATGCTGCTTATTCTTCCGGGGGGGGAGACTGAAAATTCACATTTCACAACTCAAATGGTGATACAATACTTTAATGTCAGAAGGTTTATACCGACTTTTCAACTTTTTTGTGATCTCGACTCAGTGTTTTATTGTAATGGTTATGCAAACCATTACAAGAACTTCTTAAAAAATATCCAGGCAGCCATTATTATTATCTCTATCTGAAAGGAGGGGAAACCGAGGCTCTTAGAGATAAAATAAATTCCCCAAGTTTATCCCGTTAGGAAGTGGCAGAGCAGGAGTCACTCCTGCATCGATGCATGACTACTGCTTCCCCATGTAATGATGAACTGTTTTTGCCCCTCAGGCCAGCCCCATCAGGCACTGGAGTCTATCTAGTCACTCTGGTCCACTCCAGCAAGAACTCCGCTCCAGCAAGAACTTTGCTCCTGCAACAATCCCTTTTTCTCTTACATTATCTGGTTTTTTTCCATTAGCGTATACATATGTTATAATAGTTTCCATTTTTAAAAAACAAATAAACAAAACAAAACCCCCTTGCCCTGGGGGCGCCTGGATGGCTCAGTTGTTAAGTGTCTGCCTTCCGCTCAGGTCATGATCCCAGGGTCCTAGAATCGAGCCCCACATGGGGTTCCCGGCTCCACAGGAAGCCTGCTTCTCCCTCTCCCACTCCCCCTGCTTGTGTTCCTGCTCTCGCTCTCGCTCTCTTTGTCAAATGAATAAGTAAAATCTCTAAAAAAAACAAAAACCCCAAAAAACAAAAAAACAAAGAAAAACAAAAACCCTTGCCCTGAAGTCCTCCTTCAGCTACTTGTTCATTTCTCCATTCCTCTTTAATTTATAGAAAAACTTCTTGACCTGTTGTCTGTATTCACCACCTCTGCTTCCTCATCTATTCTTTTGGACTCACTCATTTGGAGCTATCATCTCTATTCCACTAAAATGGATCATTCAGGTTGCTAAATCCATTGCTTAGTTCTTAGTCCTCACCATACTTGATTGCTCAGTAGTATTAGACACCGACAAGCACTCTCTCCTTCCTGAAACATTCTCACCCCAGTGCCTTCTGATTTCCTCCCCGTGCACCTGCCGCTCCCTGAGTCTCGTTTGCTGGCTCCTCCTCACCACACCTCTAAATGCTGGGGGCCTCAGGGTTCAGTCTTCAGCCCTCTTTTCTCTTTTATCTATACTTGCTTTGGTGCTTTTCAGTGGTTTTGGTCCTAGTAGACCCAATGCCCCTTTGTATAATAAACCTCTTATAATACCCTCTGTACTGTCTTGTCAGGAAGCAGCTCAGGGAATCTGCAGAGGCATTTATAATTTAACACCAAGGCTCTTTCATTTTAGAGAAATAAAGTTAGGTGTAACTTGAAGATAAATTAATTATGCCACTTCCTTATATTGAACACTTGGTACTATACTAATAATAAATGCTCTCATAACATTTAGTTAACCCCAAAATTATTATAGTGATGTCAGCAGGGCTGAAGTCATACTCATTTTGAGTTTCTCTCCCAGTACTACTTAGTGCGTGACTTTGAGACCTATACTCTCTAATTGTCAGTTTCCCCCTTAAAGGTTTATTGATCCTCAAAAGAGCAAATGAAATGAAACCAATAGCTAACTTTTTTTTTTAAGATTTTATTTATTTATTTGACAGAGAAAGAGAGAGCACAAGCAGGGGGGAGCGGCAGGCAGAGGGAGAGGGAGAAGCAAACTCCCTGCCGAGCAGGAAGCCCAATGCAGGGCTTGATCCCAGGACCCTGGGATCATGACCTGAGCCGAAGGCAGCTGCTTAACCAACTAAGCACCCAGACACGCCAATAGCTAACATTTCATAAGCACTTGTGCTAAGTAAACATGGTCCGAAGTGCTTTCTTGACTTCCCTTAATCCTCACAACAACTTTATGAGCTAGTCACTAGAATATTTTCCACTCTATACATGGAAAAACTGAGGTTCAGAAGAGCTTGAGGAAATTGCCTGATGTCCTAATGTAAGTGGTGGATCCAGAATTAGTGTCTGCCTTTGGGGTCTGCATTGTCAACCATTACTCTGTGACACACAGCATGTGGTAAGTGCTCAGAAAAAGTTAACTATTATTATTAATAAAAGGTAATTCAACATTTCCCCTTCCCATCTTAATAAATAACTAGTCTTTGGAAATGTGAAATACAGGTGTAAATTTGAATGATTGGCAACTTTGCCTATTTTCTGTCATAATTGTGCTGGTTATATATGTTTTCTTTTTTCCCAGGACATGGTGACCCAGGCATCTCCATATCTGTTTGAAGCTACAGAAAAAAGATTCTACTTCAAGAATGTTGCCATTTTGATTCCTGAAAAATGGAAGACAAAACCTGAGTATGTGAGACCAAAACTCGAGACCTACAAAAATGTGAGAATATCAAGTTCTTTTGTTCAAATTCAATCTCCTTCTCTGATTCAGATTTTTTTTCATCAAAATATTCTAGAATCAAATGAAGTTGTTTCAAAATCCTCCTATGTGAATAAGGTCAATTTATTTGCTGATGTTGATGTGGGAAACAAAGGCAGATGAAAAATTACAATTACTAAGTTTCCTTTCTACCTACAGCCCATTGATAAGTCCTTAAAGCAGGCAGAATGACATTCCTCTAGGGGATCAACTGCCTCCATGTTGATACTTTGCTAAGGGCAAAAGGCAACCTTAGCCCAACTTCCAGGACCCCCTAAGTCTACTTTAACATATAAAAATTCCTTTGGAAACTTCCTTTATCTCTACCCCCCAAGATACATGTAGGCAATCATCCCCCAAGCATATGACCTACCAATATACATCTGAAGGGTCTCATGATTGAGTTTTTACTAAACAGTAATAAATGACCTTTCCTAACAATAGCTAGCCCCCTCAGGATCCTGGAAACCTTGTTTCCAAAATACTGGGGAGGCTTATACTACCCCTAACCCCCTCTTTCTGCCCATGGGTCCTGTCCCGGTGCTTTAATTAAACTGCCTTTTTGAACCAAAGATGTCTCAAGAATTCTTTCTTGACCATTGGCTTCGAAACCTAATGTCTTTCCTACACCAATATTTTGTAATAATGACTTTTTATTAAATTTAAGGCTGATGTTCTAGTTGCTGAACCAAATCCTGCAGGTAATGATGAACCATACACGGAGCAGATGGGAAACTGTGGAGAAAAGGGCGAAAGGATTCATTTCACTCCTGACTTCCTAGCAGGAAAAAAGTCAAATATATATGGATCACAAGGTAGGGGTAGAGATAAAATATTCTGCTATATTTCTCAGAATTTAATAATTTTATGTTCAAAGTAGATCAGCAGTCAACATGATCTGAGTAAGCATATATAAGCAAAACAAACTATTGTAACTTTCACTTAAAATAGGGAATCAGAATAGTGCATTTTTCAGTTAAAATTTAATTTCTTCATATTTAGGATACATGTGTAAATGCAGTATTTTTAATTTTTAGAGATTGTTATCGGGTAATATTAGTATGATATAATAACTGTAAGATAGTTTAATATGTATTATTAGGTTTCTATGGATCTGTGGTGGGGGTGGGAAACATCTAAACAAATTAAACCTCCTGCCTGCAATTCAGGTAGTAGCCACCAGATGACAGAGATGCACAGTGCTAAATGGATTGTTAAACTGCAGATGCTGTTGAGTAGGTGTGGGATGGGACTCAAGAACGTGCATTTTTAATAAGCTCCCAGATGATGCTGATACCGTGAGGCCATGCACCCCACTTTGAGTACCAGACAGAATATCTTGGATTTCAGCTCTCAAAAACCCGTGACTAAAGAAAAAGTCCAATTTTCCTTCACAAAATAAACTATCATTCCCATATGAGCTATTTAGAGCAAACTTTGAAGAAAATATTAAAAGAAACAAGCCATGGAGTAAACATAATATGTGCTTTCCAAGTATAATCAAATATGATTAGCTTTAGATAATTAGGTTAACTAATAACTAGCACTAGGTTTCTTCACTATCTTGAAAAGATTAGAACCAGTTTGATTTTCTTCATTTAAATGGGCAAGGCAGAGAAAACAAACAAAAGAGTGCTAGCACCTCCATACCCCACCCCCAAATACACTAGAACACTGACAGACCTTATCAGAAAGAGGTGTCAAACAAATATACCTCTTGGTTGTTCTTTTACAACACTCCATCTCAATTCCATAACAAATAGAAAATTTCCAACATATGGCTCAATATGTGTTGAACTGATTTACCTAACTGCCCCCTTCTACTCCTGAGTCCACCTTAGCCATCATGGTCACCACATAAAATGTCATTCCTTTATAATCTTTCCTTTCTGTATTGTGACTCCATGCCTGCTCCCCAACAACCTACTCTTCCCTTTAAGAGGGCATCAGCTATTCCCCAGCACTGATAGAATAGTCTAAATCTTCAATGTGATATACTAGGTCTTTCTGAGCATGTACCCTCTCATTTAACCTTCCAAATTCAGCCTATCTAGGAATTTACATTCCAGAAAAACTGAGCTGAATATAAGTCACTAAGGTTCATGCAAATTTAACAAATACTCACTGAGTAACTATTAAGTTCTAGGCACTGTTGCCAAGGCAAGACAATGAAGAAGTCATGGTGTCTGTTCTTATGGAGACAAGTGTCTAGTGCAAGAGACTAGCATGTAAGCAGCAATGAAAATATAACATGATAAGTTCAATAATGGAATATAATGAAAGTGCACAGGAGGGGTATTTGGACTAGTTTGAGGATGTCAGAGGCTTCTAGGTGGCTATAAGCCTGATTTTGAAAGAAAAGTCGGACTTATCCAGACAGAGAGAGGGAGAGAGTATTCTGAGCCAGAGGAAAAATACATGAAAAGAACCAGAGATGAGCAAGAGCATGGTGTGACTCTAGAAAGTAAAAGGAGTTTAGGGATTCACTGTGATTTGGAGTTTTGGAAGTGGCTTAAGAACAGCAAGAAATATGGCTACAGAGAGGAGCAGGGTCTGGATCATCAGGAACCTTGTATGCCATGTTGAGAAATTGGATTTAACCTGAGCACCACAGTGGTGCCACTGAAGACTAGCAATATGGAGGCCAGGGAGTGGCTATTGCAGTGATTCAGGATTAGGAGCAGTAAGACTGGAAAGATGAGACTAGGTCAAAGCAAAAAGGCTGTGGTGTAGTAGGCAGGCCTTGAGAGTTAACCAGATATGAGCCATGAGGGAGAAGGACGTTTTGGGGATGCTGCCCAGGTTGTGAATGCCTCTGGCTCCCACAGCAGCCTGCACTGACTTCCATCATGACACTTATACCACTTGGGATTTAGTTATCTGGTCATCTGTGTCATCTGCTAGACCATGAGCTGTGTAAGGACAAGCCAGTTGTTTCATCTTTGTATGAGTAACTGCCTGGCATTTACTAGCATCTAATTAACATCTGATGAGCCAAAATAAGTAGTTACATTTTAAAGAAATGTGCAGTCGTTATTTATTTTTTTCTAAGGAAATCAAACCTTTAGTTGAAAAAAAATTAACACAGCAAAGCATAATGATGTTCGGAAAAATACTTTCTCCCAGTGTGAGAAAATAATTTTGCCATTCTTACTGTAATTGGGTGTTTAAAATATTTTCTTACAGAAAGGGTCTTTGTCCATGAATGGGCTCATCTACGATGGGGGGTATATGATGAGTACAGTAATAATGAGAAATTCTATTTATTCAATGGAAGAAGAGAGGCAGTAAGGTATGTATACTTTGATTTAACTTTTCCCAAACTATTTTAAATTGCAACAAATTTTTTCAGGAATTGATGATTTTAAAAATATCAGTTATTTCATCTTATTTTTGATCTCTCATTCTTAGTGCCTTCTTTTTCAGCTTCCCAAAATACTTTTGTTCACTTTATAAGTGCTTCAATTAGTTGAATTCTCTACTCTGCAGCTACAAATCATTTGCCTCTTCGTGTGTTTGTGTGTGTACGTGTGCAACTATAAGAAATCTGCAGGTGCTACGTTGAGTGTCTCCATCTTCCTGCATCAGAATCAGGGACATAAACAAATCTAATGTGATTCTTCAGTGACTTCAGGGCAGAATGATATCTATGTGGACTTCATCAGTATGAATGGGCCTGGGAGGGACTGTAGAACTTAAAAGAATGACAATCCAAATATTAAAACAAAACAGAATTTATCCCAGTTAAAAAAAATTTTTTTTTCATTCAAGAGAGAGAGAGAGTGAGAGCATGAGCAGGGGGGAGGGGCAGAGGCAGAGGGAGAAGCAGACTCTCCACTGAGCAGGGAGCCCGATGCAGGACTCAATCCCAGGACTCCAGGGTCATGACCTGAGCGGAAGGCAGACGCTTAACTGACTGAGTCACCTGGGTGTCTCCATCCCAATTTAAATTAAACTTTCTGTGGTGTCAATAGAAAGCAAACTGAATACTTGTAAAGTACTCTTGGCTGCCATCATTTTATGAGTGAGCTCAATTTCAGTGAATATAAACTTCTTTAGCACAAACAGGAAAGACAGGGAACTTCCTAATTTACTTTAAAGAGCTAGCATAACTCAGATACTAAAACCTGACAGGGGGGGCACCTGGTTGACTTTTTAGATGAATGGTAAAGAAAATGTGGTATATATATTATATATTCCATTATACATATAATATATTCATATTCCATTCAAACTTTGTTATATGGAATGGAATCATATATTCCATCATATATAATATAATGTTAATATAATATATATAAAATGGAATATACACACACACACACATATACATATAATGGAATCCTACTATTCAGCCATAAAAAAGGAAATCTTGTCATTTGCAACCACATGAATGGAGTATAATGCTAAGTGAAATAAGACAGAGAAAGACAAATGCTATATGATTTCATTCATATGTAGAATTTAAAAAACAAAACAAATGAGCAAAGGAGAAAAAAAGAGTGATAGAGAGACAAACCAAGAAAGAGACTCTTAACTAACTAAATAAATTGATGGTTACCAGAGGAGGTGTGGGTGGGGGAATGGGTGAAATAGGTGATGGGGATTAAGAAGTGCATTTGTCATGATAAGCACCAGGTAATTAAGATAAATAAATAAAATTAAATTTAAAAAATTTTAAAGTAGGGGAAACTCTAAGCAATGTGAAAATCAACATGAAGAAAACAATAGAATCCTTCTAAAAGGGTTTAAAGGAATATCAAGATAAATTGGGAGACCTTCAATTCATGGAAGATGTAAATTCAACCCACATTAATATACAGGTTTTATGAAACTATTTAAAATGCTAACAAGATTTTTAAAAAGAATAATAGTAATAATAAAGGGAAATTCTACTTATTGAATTTTAAATATACACTAACACTACATTAATTAAAACAATGTGGACTGACACATATATAATAATTTATTATTTAATACAGCTAGAATTACAAAGCTATGAGGAAAGGCAGAATTTCTTAAGATATCAGGACAATTTTTAAATGTGTGGGGAAAAAATTAATAGACTCTCCTTCAATTGGATAGACTCATTATATATAGAATAGGAAAAACTAGAAGAATATTAACTCTTTTGTGGTGAAGGTCTTTCTATACATTCAAGAGTTGGAAAAAGACATAACTAAAAGAATAACAAATTTGGCAACCTAAGAATTAAAATTGTTGTTGTAAACAAATCAAACAAACTAAATAAAAAGGTAAAAACAGAACAAAGTATTAGAAAAATTAAGAAATCAGGCTTTTAAGAGCTGAGTATTGTAACTCGTAATGAACTTTCAAAAACCATAAGGAGTACAGGAACACTCTAACAGAAAAATGGACACTGGAGAAGAATAAATAATTCACCAAAGAAATAAAAATGGCTGATAAACATATAATAAATGTTCAGACTTACTAGTAATCAAAGAGGCACAAATTTGACAAAGAGGAGAATCTCAGTGGGATGAGCACTCCCATAGATGGCTGTTAGAGGCATGAATTGGCTGTTAGAGGCATGAATTGGCTGTTAGAGGCATGAATTTCCTGGAAAGCAATTTGATGACACATATCAAATCTGTGAAATTTTTCTTATTCTTTGATCCAGTAATTTCATGTTTAAAAATCCATTTTAAGGGGTGCCTGGATGGCTCAGTTGGTTAAGCATCTGCCTTCAGGTCAGGTCATGACCCCAGGGTCCCGAGATCAAGTCCGGAGTCAGGCTCTCTGCTCAGTGGGGAGCCTGCTTCTCCCTCTCCCTCTACCTTCTGCTCCCCTTGCTTGTGCTCTCCCTCTCTCTTTCTGTCAAATAAATAAATACATACATACATACATATATACATAATAAAATCTTTTTAAAAATCCATTTTTTTAGTGTATCAACAGACTTTAAAATGTTCAAACTTTTACTCTGGGAATCAATTCTGCAGCAAACTTGGAAACTGTCAAAACTTTATGTGAATTTTTATTTATTCATTGAAGTATTACTTTTAGTACTGACAAATTGGGGAGAAAGCAAATAAATAATTTAGACTAGATTTATATTATAGTATCAAAACATACAGCTATTAAAATCACATTTAAAAAAATATTATGAATTATAATAATATATTAAAATCTTAAATATGCTAATACACCAAGTTTTTTAAAATCAGGAAGCAAAGTTATATGTGCAATGTTATGCTGATACATAGAGAAGAAAATACTTCAACATGTTAACAGTAGCTTATTTCTGATGGTGGGACATGATTTTTTCCTTTTCTTCTTTATACTCTTGCTATTTTACAAATTTCCTATAGTGTTCATATATTGTTTATATACTCAAAAAATAAAATGTTGGGTAAAAGCAGTCCATTTATAATAGACACAAACTCATAAGCATATAAGGAAAAATCTAAATTACCTATGAACATTTAAGAACTATGTAAAAATTGTACGATATAAACTAACTGGAAAAGAAAACCAGGGAATGTCTGCAAGCCTTTTAAGGGAAACAAAAGAGAGCTCCTGATTTTCTAGGAATGAGGGTCCTAGATGAGGAGGTGGCTAAGGTCTTGGATCCTTATTAATTCTGATGACAGTCATAAGCCAGACTTAGCTTTTCTGCTGCATAGAAACAAATTTGGAGGGGCGCCTGGGTGGCTCAGTTGGTTAAGCGACTGCCTTCGGCTCAGGTCATGATCCTGGAGTCCCAGGATCGAGTCCCAACATCGGGCTCCCTGCTCCGCAGGGAGTCTGCTTCTCCCTCTGACCCTCCTCCCTCTCATGCTCTCTGTCTCTCATTCTCTCTGTCTCAAATAAATAAATAAAATCTTTAAAAAAAAAAAAAAGAAAAGAAACAAATTTGGATACCGTTTCGGGAACCCTTCAAATACTTTTGGGCAAACAAAAATGACACTGATGTGGATTTAATAATTTTGTCATTTAAGGTGATATATTTGTTCATTGAAATACAAGAGGAAGTTGTAGACATCAGAACAACCTGACCACAGAGTCTAACCCTCTGAAATGATTACAGCACCTAAACATCTAATCTTAATATATTCTCAGATGTTCGACAGGTATTACTGGTAAATATGGAGTACAACACTGTCAGGGAGGCAGCTGTACCACCAGACCATGCAGAATCGACACAGCAACAGGGCTGTACAAAGAAGGGTGTGAGTTCCTACCTTCTAGATACCAGACTGAGAAGGCTTCCATAATGTTTTCGCCAAGTATTGGTTCTGTAAGTACCCTGTTCTTCTTTTTCTTTCTTGGCACTTATGAATTTAGTGAGGTTCTTATCCCTGATTGCTGCAAGAAAGGATCAAATTTTAGGAAATCACCAGTGAGCAGTTGATTCTCTGTGGGACAAGCTGGGAGTACAAAATCAGGGATAAATTCATATCTTCCCCCTCTGCCTTCCTTAGGTCCATTCTTGCAGCTCCATTATCTCCCTCCCACAAGCTTGGAGTTTCAGTGCTTAGAATTACTTCAAATATCCTTAAAGGCAGACAAGCACAAAAATTTTTAGTTAAATAAGAAATATACCCAAGAGGATCAGACACTTCTTTTTATTTCTTAACAAGAACATGATCAGTAGCCTTAAATTTAACTTACAGAGATCTTTTCAGCCTGCATATTTGCTTTTGGTTGGTTAACTGAAATTTTCTATATTTTTAAGAGCATTGGTGAAGGAGCTTGTAAGGAGTCTGTACATAGTTTTAATAGGTTTAAGTAGTTTTAAAATACTTTCTAATGTTTTGGGGTTTTTTTAATGACCAACGGGTCATAAAATAAACTTGACAAATTATCCTTATTAGTGCTAAATATACATTTTGGCAATCTGCACAAACTAAACCTAAATGCATCAGTTAATCACTGACTTAAGTCAGTGGAGAGACTTTGTGGGGAGTCTCTCATCTTTCAACCTCTTATATAAAATTATGTTTTCCTTTTGGAATAGAGGGTGAAGTAACTTGTAAGAGTTACTGGTGGCATAAGTTTTTAAAATGTGATGTGCCATGGTTCAAAAGGCCCATTCTTCAGTCTGGCTTTGCAGTCCATTTCTAGACTTAATCAGAAATTATCAAGAGGGGGATGCCTGGGTGGCCCAGTTGATTAAGTGTCTGCATTCTGCTCAGGTCATGATCCCAGCATCCTGGGATTGAGTCCCGCATCAGACTCCTTGTTCAGTGGGGAGTCTGCTTCTCCCTCTGCCTGCCACTCCCCCTGCTTGTGCTCTCTCTCTCTGACAAATAAATAAATAATCTTTTAAAAATTTTAAAAAATAAATGTATTTGTTAAAAAAATAAAAAGAAAGACACTTTCAAGAAGGGGCCCAGATTTTGTGTTTTAAATTAACCACGAAGTTAAATTTGATGTACAGTCAGGTTTGGGAACCTCTGCAAGTTTTTCAGATCCCCTGCTAAAATAGAGCCTTATGATATCATGGAAACACAACCAAAATGACCTGGGACATGCAAATAAAGAGGAAAATAAGTGTTTTACAGCTAATGATTACTTTCTAAATTACTAGAATCTTGGATATTTAGTCTGTTTAATTGAATGATAATACTGTGAATAGTAATCTGAGAGGAAGAATGAGGTTATATATTCTTTGCATACTGTGGCTCCTTTTTTAATCCCCCAAATGCTAAGATATAAATGCTTAATGAAAGGGGAGGAAACTATCATTTATCGGCTGTGTTCGTATGGACCCTATTCCATATGTTCTCATGTAATTCTTGCATAATAACTATTGTCCTTCTGTAGATTAAAAAAAAAAAAAACCTGACATGCGGATTTTAGGGTTACTTAAAAAACAACAAACTTATATTAATGAGCTTTTATTATGTGTCAGACACTAAACCAAGTTTTGAGGAAGCAAAATTTAATGAGACAATTTTCTGCCATAGATGGGTTTATAGCCCAATAAGTGTACTAACAATGTTAAAGGGGTCTTACTGAAGTATCTCTAGGGTACTGTGAAGGCACAGGGCTGAGTGAAAATTCTTTGGAGGGGTAGGAAATGAGAAAACATTTTGAAAATGACCTTTTGGCTGGAACATGAGGGTAAAGTTCACAATGCAGAAGACAGAGGAAGAGGAATTCCTTGACAAAGTGGGAAACCATGAGCAAAGGCAAGTTTGAGAATTTACGGATTACAGTAGGGGGAAATTAGAGACTTGGAATGTACAGCCAGAGTGAGGCTGGAGAGTGAAGCAAAATCTAAACCATGGAGATTGCTACTTGCTATGTGAAAAAGTCCAGAAATAGTGTGTGAGCAATGAGGAGCCACCAAAGGGTCTTGAGCAAGGGGTAAGAAAGAAGCTGTTCTTGGAAACTATGGAGTGGACCAACTGGAGGGCAAACAAGATGGAAAAGTCAGATAGGAGACCAAAATAGTCTGATACAGGGACCATGAGGATTTGAATGACGGAGATTCCAACGGAGAAGGAGAAAGATGATGAACTGGAGAAATAGTGAAATAGATGGCTCTTGGTTATTTTGTAGAGGGAAGAAGATAGGATTTCCTGATGTAGGTGCCTGGGTGGATAGTGGTGACATCAAGTTAGAAAATACATGAGGAGGAGGAGCAGAGTTAAAGGAAAGGTGGTAAGTTCAATTATGAACACATGAAGGTTGAGGAGCCGGTGGGACATCTTAGTGGAAAGAGCTGGAATGCAGGGTGTTGGAAAGTGAGTGGGAAGTAAGGAAGTGAGTGGGACGTAAAAGGATGGAGAAATAAGATGGTACTAGCAGAGAAATGTTAAGAAGTGGGTGGTTTGAAGACAGTGGCGACAGCTTGAAATGACAAATTTGAGAAGTAGGAAGGAAGCCAGGAGCAGATAAATAGATTGCTGAGTAGTACTAAGGGTCCAATGAGGTTGAAGATGTGGTATGAGATAGGAAGTCTGAATTATGACTGTGAATTTCCCCAGCAGTGCCCTGCAGCGATTGTGGGATTAAGCCAAATTTACAGGTTAGCAGGGCAGACTAGGAAGGAGGACAAGGGATTTAAATATCCTTCTCTACTGTTTATCTCTATAATTTTATTGACAATTTCAGGTGGTTGAATTCTGTACAGAAAAAAACCACAATAAAGACGCCCCAAGCCCGCAAAACCAAAAATGCAATCTCCGAAGCACCTGGGAAGTGATTAAGGATTCTGAGGACTTTAAGAAAACCACTCCTATGACAACACAGCCACCTGCACCCACATTCTCATTGCTGCAGATTGGACAAAGAATTGTGTGTTTAGTCCTTGATAAGTCTGGAAGCATGTCGGTACGCTCACTGGGTCTTGGTCGTCAGGATGCTGCTCTCACATTTGTGTATGATAGGATCTGGACCACAATTTGTAACAGGCTGGGAATAAACGCAACCCTGAGTCAGAACAGTCACCACAATGACATTACCACCAGAAACACCCACTTCAACTCTATTCAACAGAAATTCAGCAGCAAGTGTCTCATTTGCCAAATTAAATTAGCTTTCAATTTATGAGCAAGATCTGCTGAAGTACATAGCCTTGACATTTTTTAATGTTTCACTGACAATATGTACGTTTTTGGAACTATTATCAAAGCAGTAATAATCTAACTAAAGCCTAATCTGGCTTGATCTTTTAGGGCTATTCAAACAAAGGCCCTAAAATTCTACCCAAAGATGCTACTAATCATAAAGGACAAATTTAATATGGAAATTTAATTTAATATAAAGGCCCTTGAATAAGCTTGTAGTCATTTACTCGATGTTAAGGCAGCCACTTCCAAATTTCCTCTACCCTGTTTTGTTATTAGTCTGCTCATCTAAACTCAACCTGACTGCTTTTCTTCTACTTCTCCATTCAGAATGATGACCGCCTTAAACGACTGACTCAAGCTGGCAAACTTTTCCTTCTGCAGATAGTTGAGCAAGGGTCCTGGGTTGGGATGGTGACATTTGACAGTGCTGCCTATGTACAAAGTGAACTCGTACAGATAAACAGTGCCGCAGAAAGGGATGCGCTCACCAAAAGCTTACCGACAGTGGCCACAGGAGGAACGTCCATCTGCTCCGGGCTTCAATCAGCATTTGCTGTAAGACAAGTTCCCCCGTCATTTGTCAATGTTTACAATTTCTGTTTCCCTAAACTTATCTCCGTTTTCAACAAAATTAAGTCAAGTTTTCTCTAATATTTAAGTTCTTTCATAATAGAGCGCCTACCTACCTTTCTAGGTTCCCGTACCAGGGACTCTCTTCCAGGTGTCCTATGTCTCAGCAACTTGGATCGCTTGTCCTTCGGCGCTTCCACACCTTTGCCAGGCTCCCCACTTAGAATACTTTCTCCTGCCTCTTCTGTCCTTCAAATCACATTCATTCTTCAAAGATTCATCTCAGACATCACCTACTTCTGGACATCTTTCCTGATTCTTTCAACTGTACAGAATCACTCTTTCTACATCCTGTGAACTTTAACAAAAAATTTCTTATGACTTCTAGGCTCTTATGTATGATTTTCTAATCACACGCTTCACTCAAGCAAAATTTCATTAGGGATAGGATTTATCTCTTTACCTCCCAGGCTGCTGCACAGTATCTTTTATACGGAAGGTTCTCAATAAAATTGAATTATTTGAAAGCACCTGATGCTTATTTGCTCCAAATACATAATCCAATATTCCATAGTTATTTAGAAGATATTTACCCCATGAAAAAAGAATAAGAGACTGAAAAAAACTGGCTGATTAAGGTCTCAGAATCTCTGTGGCATCTTGGGCAGGTCAGCCTTCTGCCTGATGGGGGGCACAACACGTCCATGCGGCTGTTCCAGATTCCCAAGCAGCAGCAGGAACATTTAGTTTCCAGCTCACACTATTGCATGTGGACAACAGACAACCATTTCCTCAAATTCAGTTTGTCCCCTGAGACCTTTTATTCCACCTTGAAATTCAGTTCCCTAAAATTGATTTCCACTGTATGCACAGTAGGCTGCAGAACCCTTGTCCAGGCCTGTGTGCATCTGGATTCTCTTGCCTCTGCCACTTGCCCAAGCTTTGATTAAAGAAGCAAATGAGGGAGGGGAACGGACAGTGAAATCGCTGACATGTTATACTAAATTCCTGCTAAGCAAAACCTTAGGGGAGATGAGTAATGCCAGATGGCCTGGTGGTGAGGCGAGAACTTCTGGTTCTGCATTTTCCACTTAGATGGGTGAGAGAGAGTGTGAGAGATACAACTGGAATTTAGATGCTCCTCCTGCCCAATGGAGTCCAGATGTGGGATGGGAGGAGCTTGTGTGTGATGAGGGAAAGAGCCTTGCATACTAAACTGTCTCAAGTTCTCCGCTGGTTCCTGCTGCAGAGCCCCTGTCAGGTCTGTTCTGGGCTCCTGTGTCTGCTGAGGGGCCCACTGGACTTTGTTCTCTGGGCTTGATCAGGGCCCAGTCCTCTTTCCTGGCTGACTCAGCCCCACCCTGGCTCTCACTATTGGAGCAGAGCCCAAACACTCCCTTGTCCTCCATCCAGCCCCTGAGCAGACTGAACACCCCTTAGCCTGTATAGTGAGATGACCTGTTCTCTTGTCTGCGGACTTCTGTCTTTCCTGTGGGATATGTGGGAATTTCTACACATTTTCTACAACACATAGCAGTGATCAGGAGTAGGACAACGGAATCCAAATTAAGCCCTTTTCCCTGGCCTCTCAGCTTGGTCAGATCAAGGCCATGGCCATGGTTGAGAGGATCCTGGGCTCTGGGCTCTTCAGTCTCTTCCCTTATGTGGCAGCCCCTCTCAGAGTTCAAATAGAGTGCAGCACAAGTCCCCTATGCTCTTAGCTTTCCTTTCAACCTACTTAAGATGCTTTCCTTTTCTGACAGTCTGGTCCAGAGAAGAGAGGTTACTTAGGCTTGATTGCTAGTTTTTCCTTCTTCTGGGTCTCTCCTTCTACTCTTTTTAGGGGAAGAGTGGACTCTTGCCTTCCACTTCTGAAACGAGTAACACTATTTTTTTAATCTAATTTTCCTTCTATCATAATCTTATCCAACATTGGTAAAAGGTGTGTGCTTTCTACACAATGTAAAAAACTATAATCTGTGTTAATCAGGAATAGTTGAAACATAGATGTCATAGGACAATAGGAGCTGGGGTTAATAGGAACAAAATTATTTGTTAATCAGAGGGAATATTAAAAATGTTAATATCTCATGTGACCTAGGTACTTACCAGTCAGAACCAATGCCAACCATAAACAACTGGTATGGTCAGATGGTGAATATCAAATGGTGAATATCATATAAGCTAAATCTACCCTGCATCTAATATCTCCCAAATATTATACCTATTAATTGAGGGTGGTTTCTGAAGGCATCTGGGAACCTCCAAAATCCTGTCAAGGAGAGAACATATGAAGAAAACTAGAAAAACCTCCTTTGCTGCTTCCCCAGTGCTGTCTATCCCTGGAACTACCCTGTATCCTTCTTTACAGAGCCCGCTCTGCAGTAGGGTAACCAAGAGAAAAGACTACTGTCAAGTTCCATGAATGTTGCTGATTTAAAATTTTATCATTTCGGGCGCCTGGGTGGCTCAGTTGGTTAAGCAACTGCCTTCGGCTCAGATCATGATCCTGGAGTCCCGGGATCGAGTCCCGCATAGGGCTCCCTGCTTGGCGGGGAGTCTGCTTCTCCCTCTGACCCTCCTCCCTCTCATGCTCTCTGTCTCTCATTCTCGCTCTCTCTCTCTCAAATAAATAAATAAAATCTTTAAAAAAATAAAAATAAATAAATAAATAAATAAATAAATAAAATTTTATCATTTCAAGACAGAGAGATATTTGACCATTCTCAGGCACTTTTGTTCATTCCCTCTGGGATTTCTCTTCTCATTCCCTTTAAATGCAGTTCTCCCAAACCCCTTGGCCACCCTGATAACTCATGCCCTGCATTATGTTCTTAGGTTATTAGGAAGAAATTCTCAACAGATGGATCTGAAATCGTGCTGCTGACCGATGGGGAGGACAACACTATAAGCTCGTGCTTCAAGGAGGTGAAACAAAGTAGAGCTGTCATCCACACGGTTGCCCTGGGACCCTCTGCAGCAAAAGAACTAGAGGAGCTGTCTAAAATGACAGGTGAAAGGTGGTCTGCTGCTGTTGTGTCCCACTGAATTATCTCTTCCACTGGACTGTGAGCTCCAGTGAACTGGGGAGAAGGGGAAGGGTGGGACATATAGAGAGAGGGGTAATCTTATTAACCAACTACCTGCCTTTACCTCTAAATGACCATTAGAATTGACTCTACCCATTTCTTTTAAGGCCTCCATTCTAGGATTATGGCAGTCTGAAGGAAGATGGGATCAGCACAGCACTCTAGTTAGGACTCAGGTCTCTCTTCCCAGACACTTTGTAAGGACTGCAAAGAATCTAACAGGTTAGCCAGGAACCGCTCTCTTCCAGTTGGCAGCTGGCTTAGAGACCCAGGGAGACAGGTGACAAGCCACTAACTATATAACACCACGATACAAGTGCTCTATTAACAGTAGAAAGCACAGCAGAATAGAAAGTCTTTGACTTTATTAAGGGGAGGAGAAGGTCCAGAAAGGTGACATCTAAGTCGACACTTTAATAAGGAGTAGCAGGGGAAGAGCAAAGGGCCTGGTGAACCACACAGAAGGTCACTCTGAAAATGTAGAAAACAATGCAGTTTCTCCATAAAACATTAATATATTAAGCTTCTAACTATCATACACAAATGGTTAAAATAGATTCCATATGTGCCTGGCTTCTTTAGCAGAGTAGGTGGGCACAATTTTTTTTAACTTAGGGCCAGTATTATGGATATAAATTATTATGCTGAGTTGCCTCCTGAGGCAGCTAAAATGACAGGACTGCTTGTTTCTAATACTACCTGCTTTAGGCTGGGTTTCCTAGAAGTAGAGCCTGAGACAGGGATTTGGGCGCATGTGATTTATAGAGGGAGAGCTCTCAGGAGAACAGGAGAAAGGGAAGTAGGACGAGGCAGGGGAAGGACCCAAGCACAGAAGTGGACTTAGGGTCTAGCTGAAGCCTACCCCTACAGGGGGCTCTCAATCTGGAATTGCATCACACACCTGGTACAATCTTGAGGCAAAAGGGCTGACCTTTTGTACCACTGTGTCCTTCAGTCAGTGGCTGTGGACAGTCAAGGCAAGGTGGAGGTAAGGGAGCATGTTATTTCTCCAGCAAGCATAGCCTCTTTTGGTAAGGCAATTCTCCGGGAAAAGGGGCAGTTATATGCCATTAGCAGCTAACACTTAGAGCAGCTGGGGAGAGATTCTCTTGCTTAGGTAAGGGTATCTGGGTGGAGCCCCAAGAGAATTACCAAAGTACTTACCTTAAACTTTGTATGGCATTAATAGTTTAAAAGTGCTTTCACATCAACTATCTTAGTTACACATGTTCTAAATAGCCCGAGACTGAGAGACCTGGTGTATAATCTATTTTTTACTACATATTATACTTTTCTATAACTGTCCCTTGTCAGCTGTTATTTCTTGCTGTTGTTACATACACATGTTTTATGATTTGGGAGAAAACCCAAAAGTCAAGCTTGTTAAGATTATGTCTAAAATAAGAATAAATCAATAGGCTTGGAATAAGGCTTAATGAATTCTCTTTTTGAAGTGTATGACCTTTAAAACATGAAATTTTATGCTATTAGTTTTGACTAATCAGAGATTCATGGCTGCTTTGCAGATAATTGACATAGCTGGGCAACTGAGATGTTGTTGAAGCTATTATTTAGTAGGATTAAAAACTTGGTATCGACTTCTGAATTAATCTGGATGCCTATTTGATGTTGATTGATACTTTAAAAATGCAATAGAATATTTATGTCACATATTCGGCTATCTTAACAATAGCTAAAATGGTGCAAATACTTGATTTCTAGAAAATAACTTCTGATAATATAATTGCATTTCAGGAGGTTTACAGACATATGCTTCAGATCAGGCTCAGAACAATGGCCTCATTGATGCTTTTGGGGCCCTTTCATCTGGGAATGGAGCTGTCTCCCAGCGTGCTATCCAGGTCAGAATTTTTACTCTTTGGTTTTTCATGTTTATAAATAATCATAACCAAGAGGGAGAGTTTCATGGTTAAAATTTTTAAGTACTACATTCTTCCAGTAGTAAGTTAAAACTAAAAATAGAAGTTTCAGTCTGATATTGGACAGTATTCCTAAAATGCAACACCACTGTTTTAAGCAAAGCAATTAGTGTTTCCTTGTTTGGAAACAATACTGTCTTCTCCACAGAAACCAGCAATATACAATATTGGGTCCAAAAATTCTTTTTTAACATCTGTTAACAAGCACCCATAGCAATATAATTGGCTCAAAATTTTCTTCACAGTAGATCATCTTAACACAAATTTTCTGGGACAAGTAAGCGTTCAGGGATTACTTGCTCTATTTTTCTATTACCTCAAATGTCTGATATTTGTCAAGATTTCCTTATAATGGATGAAAAGTGTCTTGCTCTGTGAAAAGCCCATGATGTCAGTCAAGACACCTGGGCCTAAAAAAAAAGACACCTGGGCCTGCTATTAACTCTAACTGTGGGTTAAGAACTTCACCTTAATGGGCCTTGGTTTCTCAGCCAGATATGAACCAGAAAACATCCATGGATTCTTCTGGTTCTAAAATTTCAAGAAAACCAAATTTTCTTTCAAAAATCTTGGGACTATTCATTAAGAAAAGGACAAATGTATTTTAAATGTTCTTCTTGAAGTTTCAAAAGCTACTCATATGAATTTTTAAGCTAGAGAGTAAACAATCAGAACTCACATCTGTGTGAATTATGATTTTTATTGTGATAACTTTATTGTGAAAGTTTGGCTGAAAATAAAAGAACAATGTCATGTCAAAGAAAATAATGACAGATTTGGAAACAATAGTTTTCTGATCTACCTGTTTAGCATTTATTCAATCAAAGAAGACAGCAGTTTTACTCATTTGGGTTACCCTAGCTCAGATTTAGAAAATTAAACTCAAGAGTCCAGTCTGGAAATTGGAGGAATGTGTCTGAAAAAAAGTGATTAAACTGATGAAAGGATAAGTTCACAGTCAGGCAGTTTCTGCCCATTACTTTTGTATTTAAGAAGCTTAACAGTGAGAGACAGAAATGAGCAGAACTCATTGACCCACCCACCTTAGGAATCAGATATAAGAGCCCTTCACTTGTTCCACATCCAAGATCAAATCTACCTATGAAATTAGAAAATCTGATTCTATGACCCAGCCACCCTATCTTCTCTTAGATATCAGTTTAAGGACAAGAAATAATTACCTAGGAGACAATACCCACAGTCACATTCTCTGTAAAATTCCTGTTAACCCTTCCCCACCTCAGTCGCTGCTCTAACCACTCCTTCATTCTGCTCCAAACAACAAATCAGCCTTAGTCCTTGACTTACTTCATTTATTTTCATGGGGACTACAATAACACTTGACCTAGCATTGGTTATTTGCAAAAAGTCCCAGTCAGACCCCTTAAGAGTTTATAGTCTAGTAAACAGGATGAGGTATAAACACTACTAGGTATAAAGCAAAACACACTGTGAGAATATCAAAGAAGTGACAGAATCACGATTCTGTGGGAACTCACAGGAGGGAGAGATTATTCTCAGTCAGTAAGTGAGATGGACATTAGAGCAAGTGCCATTTGAACCGAATATTGAAGGATTGGTAAGGCTTAGACAAATGGAGATGACTGTATAGACTTTCAGGAAAAGCAGAGAGTATGATAGAGCCAGGGATTCATGACTGTCATTTGGGGAAGTGGTCTGGTTTGGGTGTCGGAATAAACATTGTGGAAGCTAAGGCTGGAAGAAAGGTAATTTAGAACTGGATAATGATAAGACCTAAATACCAAACCAAGGACTCAGGCATCACTGAAGGCTTTTAACGGGGCAACTAAGAATTGGAGGCAGAATGGAAGAGACTGTGTGATGGGGGCTGTATTCTCCAGAATGTAAAGAGTTGTTTTTCTTCACAGCTTGAGAGTAGAGGCTTAACCCTCCAGAACAATCAGTGGATGAATGGCACAGTGCTTGTGGACAGCACTGTGGGAAATGACACTTTATTTCTCATCACTTGGACAACACAGCATCCCCAAATCCTTCTCCACGATCCTAGTGGAAAGAAACAAGATGGCTTTGTAGTGGACACAAACACCAAAATGGCCTACCTCCAAATCCCAGGCACTGCAAAGGTATGGGCTCAGATTTTATCTTTCCCACAATTTGACAAGATAAATTAAAGTTTATACAAAATAATCATAGCTTTTTAAATGTGGGTGGTTGCTAAAAGGAGAGTTAGTATTGAATGAAAGAAAGAACAAGGAAAATTCTCCATCCAATTCTCTATCTCATTAGTATGACAGCAAATCAAGGGAAAGGAAATTGGTGATATTTTCTCCAGGTACTAAAGGGAGAACTTTCAAATTACATAGAAGTCAAGATGCAAAATGGTCCTTGAAACTTCGGGATCATGAAAAGTATTTCCTCTACCTCAGGAACCCACTGATTTGATACTGCTTTTTAGAAACCAAGGAAATAATAAGGACACAGCTTCCTGACCTCATTTTCCCCAATTAGGATTTTCTTTTTTTTTTTTTTAAAGATTTTATTTATTTGACAGAGAGAGCACAAGCAGAGGGAGAGAGAGGGAGAAGCAGGCTCCCCGCTGAGCAAGGAGCCCGATGTGGGACTTGATCCTAGCACCCTGGGATCATGACCCGGGCCGAAGGCAGCCGCTTAACCGACTGAGCCACCCAGGCGTCCCCCCAATTAGGATTTTCTTGACAGTAAGAACCATGTAGTTAATCCAAATGTACCAAAATTTCCCTTGGCTGACAGAATATAAGAGATCTTCTTAGATATGCTTGTAACATACTTGTATCAGATAAGCCCTTCCTATAGATGGTATTAAAGCCAGGTCTGTCTCACCTACAGTTATTAATTGGAAATGACTCCATTTGTTTTGGTCAGGTTGGCACTTGGAGTTACAGTCTGCAAGCAAGCTCACAAACCCTGACTCTGACTGTCACCTCCCGTGCTTCAAGTGCTACTTTGCCTCCAATTACAGTGACCTCTAAAATGAACAAAGACACAGGCAAATTCCCTAGCCCTATGGCAGTTTATGCAAAGATTCATCAAGGATCCTCACCAATCCTCAGGGCCACTGTCACAGCTGTAATAGAATCAGTGAATGGTAAAACAGTTACCCTGGAATTATTGGACAATGGAGCAGGTAACCATTCAAAAAATTGGAAAACACATCTTTCTTTTCCAAAAAGCAACCAAAGAACAGAAGGAGGGCATGATCTGGTGAGGACGTTAGAAGCAGGGAGTCCACTACTGGGGGTCTGGTTGGGAGAGCTCCCTGCTTCCCCACAATTCCTATATTTTAAAAATGTTGGAAAACATGAATAAGGGCCTACCTTTAGCTTCTGCAAAGACCAAACACATTAGTGGCTCAAGTTCAATACACTCAGATACTCCAGGGAGTTGTCAGAGGGTATTCCACTCTCCCCAAAAAGGGAAGGAGGAAAATTAATAACGATCTTATGTTATCTTCATTTTTATCTTTACCACACACTTTTGAGATATTATTATCCCCACATTACAGATGAAGAAACGGAGGCTTTCACATTTGGAAAGCAGCAGAGATAAATTCAAATGCAGTTATATATGCCTGCTATATGTATGTAGACTCTGTATTATCTTGCCCCCAAAATGAAAATCCTGCCCATTATTTTTTAAATAAATCTAACAGGGAGCGAGAGAAAGAGAATTCTACATTTCTTTTTAGAAGGAACATGACTGTTTACTCTGATGCAAGTAACTTTATTAGAACAAATTCTGTAAATGAATTTCCTACCCAAATCTACCCTGGTGAGAAGTCATAAGTTTAAAAAAAATAATCATATAACATTTTTTCTCCATAGTAATGTACAACAATTCAACTCAGTTAAACAGATACTTAATGAATAGTTACCTTGCGCTATGTTGGATGTAGCAGACATGTGGCATGACCTCTGATTTCAAAAAGAAAGACAACAATTCAGGAAGATAAAATATAATCATATGAAGCTAAACACACACAGAGACATATACACATGTGTGCGTGTGCACATAAGAGAAAAAGTAGATTTCATCTTTAACACAAATCCTAAACTATCTTAGAGATAGCACAAGATTATCTTTGCTTCGAAAATTTTTAACCCAAATATGAGTTAGAAATATACAAACGCCCATCTGCCTTTCAGATATTCATTAATTCCTTCATTTTCCTGTCAAGGTGCTGATGCTACTAAGGACGATGGTATCTATTCAAGGTATTTTACGGCTTATGATACAAATGGTAGATACAGTGTGAAAGTGTGGGCTCTGGGAGGAATAAATGCAGCCAGACAGAGGGTGACACCCCAGCAGAATGGAGCCATGTACATGCCTGGCTGGATTGAGAATGGTAAGTAATCTGTAATAACACACCTGGCTTGAGTAAAAGGTTTAGGATCAGGAGAAAACCAATAAGCCTATGGGGAGAATGGTGTGATTTAATATCAGGGTTTCTCTGCCTGAACACTACTGACATTATGTGGGCCACATAATTCTTTGTTGTGGGGGCTGTCCTGTGCATTGTAGGATGTTTACTAGCATTCCTGGCCTCTACTCACTAGTTATCAGAAGCATCCCCCACAGTCATGACAATCAAAATGTCTCCAGACATCATCCACTGTCCTCTAGGAGGCAAAATAACCCTCAGTTGAAAACCAGTAGATTGAAAGTAGCTTTCTACTGCCTGGGTTCACATTCCAGCCCCCTACCAAAGTATTTTAGGTAATCTCTTTGTGCTTCACTTTCCTCACTTGTAAAATAGGAATAATAATGGTAACTACCTAATAATATAGTTATGAGGAATGAACAAGGAAATACATCTAATAAGCTGTTGCTGGTAAATAGTAATGTTCAATAAATGTTTGCTATTATTTTTAATAAATTTTAAAATATTTTGTAGTAAAGCTCTTTCCACTGATAGTGGCATTTCCATAGAATAAGGGAATTCAGGGCTTATTATATACATCAGTATCACAAGCCCCACTGTCTCCTTTCTCTTGCTCAGACCAGGGAGAATAGTAGATGAACCTAATACCAGCCAGTACACTGAGCCCACATGTAAGCATGTGGGAAAATTGTGCTCCAAGAAATAGGCAGTCCGATACCACTCTCGGTCATGAACACTTGCCCTGGATTAGAGTTGGAATTGGGACCAGGACTAGTCCTGATGGGTTCCAGGACTTGTTTTCCATCAATCTCTACTGTCTTGGGTAGGTCTTTTCCTAGCACCTGGTGTAGTGTAAGAACAGCTCCTCCAAGAAGCTTCCCACTGTCCTATTTACTTGGGTGTGTGCCCAGTAAAAGGAGGATTCTAGGACATGTGGTGTTTCATGCAAAGGCGATCACAGGAAAAAAGTGCTTTAAAGACATTGCTTCCAAAGCTCTTTCACGTATTTCAGCTTAGTTTATTTTCATTTGTTCTTTCTGAGTTAGGGGGAAAAGGCAGGAGTTTAGCCTTCTTGGTTTAGCGGCCATATCTAGCCTCATGCACAGTGTTTTACTCACATTAGGACATTACATTCTTCTAATTATCCCATTTTACAAACAGAGAAACAGAGGCTAGAGAGGTTTTGGTCTAACTGTGATAGGACTAACCATGATAGGACCTGGCTTGGCATTAGAGAACCATGTTTTTTCCCCTCTATCCCTTGATGAGCCTGAATACCAAGAGAGATGGTCTCTATTGCTGAATTGAATACTAACTCTGAACCTGCCACAGTATCCACTTTATCTTTGCCCAAGACCAGATTGATGGGTATGAAGATCAATCTGTCTTTACAGACAAAAATTTTAAAGGCTAAAGAAGTAGAGTTTATGAGAGAGTAAATTATGTGTAATGCCATATTAGGGTATTATGGAATATTTTTATTGAAATGAGAGTCTGAGAACCCTACTGAATGAGCAGGATTACTTTTATACAACCTTTCAGCAAGAATGTGAAGAAAATTGAGATTGCTACAAGCACTAAGTTCCTATGCATTCAATGAGAAAATCAGAAGTCTTCCAAAAGCATAAAATGTTAGAACCCCTAACACAAAACAGTTTATGAGAAGCTGCAATCTAATAAGAAAGATAAAACACAAACATAGAGAAAGAGGGGGAAAAAAATGCATGGAAGGAATAATTAAGGTAATTCTTGATGGTCCAGATGATTAATTACCAAATAAATAGGAAAAATAATAAAACCAACAGTATTATCTAGGTGAAAGAGATTTCTTGAGGCAGTCTAAGAAGGCTTAAAACAGAGGCAGGATTTAAGCTGAAAAATCAGGATAGGCAAAAAGATGGGAAGAGAAACAATTCTAGGACAAATGTCACGAAAATAAATTATGAGAATTGTTATTCCAGAAAACATCCAGAAAATATCTGTAAGATAAAAAACTGTGATTCTTTGTTTTTTTTTTCCTCTGATGCAACCTGATTTGGGATCTTTACACCAAATAGTTAAAATTAATTTTTTGTGTGGGAGGAAAGAAGGCAAAGGCGAGAGCAGGAAGAGGGCAATCTGATAACAAAACAGAAGGAAGTATACACATATAGTTGCTTACAATGTAATGAAATGTAATGTAATGCAATGCAAGGTAATATAATGTAATGTAATGTAATATAATGTGATGTGATGTGATGTGATGTGATGTGATGTGATGTGATGTGATGTGATGCAGGTGAAATAAAATGGAATCCACCAAGACCTGAAATTAATAAGAATGATCTTCAAGGCAACCAAGTGTGTTTCAGCAGAACATCCTTGGGAGGTTCATTTGTGGCCTCTGGTGTCCCACAGGCTCCCATACCTGATCTCTTCCCACCTTGTCAAATCACTGACCTTAAGGCAAAAATCCATGGGGACAAATTTATTAATCTGACTTGGACAGCTCCTGGGGATGATTATGATCACGGAAGAGGTAAGCTGAATGTGGTGTGGACCCTGTAAAGGAGTTTACCAGCCAACAGAGGTGCAGAAGGAGGTGACGCAGGCAGGCATGTTGTGATGCATGGGGAAGGCAGAAGGCAAGAGGGATCTTGAATGTCCTCTGAAATAAAAGGTTAGGATTTTTAAATAGGAGAGGTTTAGAACCTGAAAAACTGGCCCACTTTAAGTTTTAAGAGGTTTCAACCAGTAACAGGCAATCTAGGTTTTTTTGAAATCTTGCCAAGCTGTCCTTTAATAAACCCCATTTTTAGCAATGACTCCTGGAAAGGATTGGGAATAGAGCATAGATATCTATGGAGCAGAGCTGACTTTTGGAAGAAACCTCAGGTCCTACTAGATTTTTGTCTCAAAGTATAGTCTTCAGATTGCAGCATGGGCATCACATGAATGCTTGTTAGAAATGTAGAACCCCAGTCCCCAACCAGATCTACCAAACCAAGAATCTGTATTTTAAGATCCCTGGGTATTTTGTATGCACATGAAAGTTTGAGAAGCACTGGTAGCCAAAACTCCTCTATAAATAATAAAGCAATAAGCAGTAATTTAAAGGCTTCCTCTCTCAGCCAGATGCATGCACAGAAATACTGACCAAGGCTTTAGGTCATGCCTGCACAGTTTTTTATTTATTTATTTATTTTATTTTTTTGAGAGAGAGAGAGAGAGAGAGAGCATATGCATGCACATGAAGGGGAAGGGTGGGGGCGGGTTAAGGGGTGGGG
Source organism: Mirounga angustirostris (assembly GCF_029215605.1). Classification (NCBI taxonomy): domain Eukaryota; kingdom Metazoa; phylum Chordata; class Mammalia; order Carnivora; family Phocidae; genus Mirounga; species Mirounga angustirostris. The sequence goes on along the minus strand of NW_026991712.1, from coordinate 118,559,642 downwards.
AGAGAGGGAGAGGGAGAGAGAATCTTAAGCCGGCTCTATGCCCAGAGTGGAGCCCGACACAGGGCTCAATCTCACCACCCTGAGATCATGACCTGAGCTGAAATCAAGAGTCGGATGCTTAACCAACTGAGCCACCCAGGCACCCCCTGATCCAGTTTTATATTCATCACTCTGTTTAGATACACAAATAAGAATGTAAAAAGAATACTAATAAATATAGACCATCAATTACATTTATTCACTGGAAATTTATGGAATGGTGATATAGTTTCTAATAGACTTTAAAACTTCTTTAACACTTGAGAATTACAATCACAACTTTTTTTTTTCCTTTTTAGCTCACAAGTATATCATTAGAATAAGTACAAGTGTTCTTGATCTCAGAGACAAGTTCAATGAATCACTTCAAGTGAACACATCTGATCTCTTCCCGAAGGAGGCCAACTCTAAGGAAGTCTTTGTGTTTACACCAGAAAACATCCCTTTTGAAAATGGCACGGATCTCTTCATTGCAGTTCAGGCTGTTGATAAGTCCAACCTAAAGTCAGAAATCTCTAATATTGTAGGAGTGTCTCTATTTATTCCCCCAGAGGCTCCTCCAGAGATACCTACTCCTTCTCCTCCTTGTCCTGATATTAATGTCAACAGCACCATTCCTGGCCTTCACATTTTAAAAATTATGTGGAAGTGGCTAGGGGAATTGCAGCTGTCAGTAGCCTTGGGCTGAGTTTTCATGAGATGAATAAATCATCTATCCTTCTTTTGATTATAAAATTCTCCAAAATATATTTTAAACTTTCCTGTAGACGGCGATATAATGAAATAAAATGCTAAACAACTGGCTACATATGTATAAAGACTATCATTGAAATACAAGAGTTTAATCATCGCACAGGCATTTATTAATGATTTTTAAAGAAGAGGTGCTTGCATTGATAAATGAAAGTATGTTTTAATTCCTTTTAAGGAGCTTTGCCAATTAAAAAGAACATGTAATTACATGTGAAAGGTGCCAGATGCCCAACTAGGTCAAACTATTTAAATATAAAAGGCATGGCTTGTTATTTGTATCAACATTACCAGGAGTATGGATTCTCTTCACTAAATTTGCAAGGATTATGCATTTCAGGAAGAGATTGCATTGCAGAAAGAAACAGTAGCATGAAGTCTCCTTAGGCATAGAAATGTATGTTATGTGCATAAAATTACAAGTCAGTGATGTTTAAAGCCACAGTGGTGGGAGATGAGGTGGGAAAGGTAGGTTCAAGCCAGATGTGAAGGGGAAGTGATTGAGAAATAAACGTTTTTTGTGTACTTTGTGCTAAATGCTCTACTAATGCCTTATATGCATTATCTTATGTAATACAATTCAGTTCATTCAACAAATGTTCATCAGCTGCCTATTATATTCCAGGCCCATGGTAGGTCCTGAGTAGGAAAAGGTAAGAGTTGGCCTTTCTCCTGTAGGCAATAAAGAATATCCGAGGATTTTTTTTTTAATCAAAAGATAGATCTTATCAGAGCTATGCTTCAGAAGAGATGCTTCGAGGACCACGTGAAGAACTGAATAAAGGTGGGAGAGGTGTGACAGATTAAAGGAGAAGGAGAAGAAAAGGAAAAAAGGAGCCAAATAAACTTAGCAGTATGGCAGTCCCCAAAGGGACTAATCACAAATTGCAGGGCCTCCCAGGAGAAGTATTCCTGTAAAAGATGTTTCAAGTTCTCAGTTCATTAGCATAATGAGTTCAAGATGTGAGTGGCTCTCTGACTGAAAATAAACTATTTTCAATAAGAGATTTTTCTACATAGGCCCCAAATTTATTTCTACATAGATCTTCCTTATTTCAAAACAGGATTTCAGGTACCTTAGAGATACATTTAATAAACACAATAAAAAAAATTAAGAAAATTTAAAAATGAAGTGAAATAAGTATGTACTAAAAATAAAAGGAAGGTTCAATACATCCAATGCCTTATAATATAATGTTCTGTACAGTTGCTACAGCCCAGTCACACATTTCATTTTGAGCTTCCAAGCAGGCAGAAGAAAGACATACAGAGTAACAAAATTAACAGAGTCTACAGTGAATAACACACCAGAGGCTCAGGAGGAGCCATGTGAAGTTTTATCCATGGATCCTTAATAAATTAGGGTACTGTGATATTAAGGGCTGCAGCCTCAGTGGCATCCACATAATAATCACAACAGCAAGTTTAACATAGTGCTGATCACCACATCCTTCACTATAATCACACTTCACTGTGATGTTACCATGGAGTGATACCCCAGCATTGTTTAGGAAAGACAATTATACAGGGGAAAGTCAAGCTCTTGAGTTTGCTCTAAAGATAAATTTTGGAGTAATGGATTGCCTGTCCTTCAGCACATTTTCTATGCCAAACTTCCATTATAGCAAGTTTGTTATAATAATTGAACGGGCAGAGAGTTCTGAGGCTAGGAAAACACTGATGTTCTAAAACTCAGTATTTCTTATTAAGGACATATCCAGGTACTCTGCCAACCAAATGGACAGAAGGTCAAATCAAAGTCTTCTGAAAGTTACAAAACCAAACTGAGGCACATGCATGACCAGAGGGCCACTCACGGAGCCATGTGGAAAAATGGACCTGAGGTCTCCAAATCAGCCCCATAGAACATGTCTGCTATGGGTTTCACTTGGAAAATGTCTAAATCACTCACTGAGATTTTAATTTCCCATTTGGGCAAACTCAGTGGAATGTACCATGGGATAAAGGCAGGAACTGCATAGGGATGTATAGTGTTAGTTCAGAGAAAAGATAAATGTCAGCATGTAAAGAAGAAGAAGGTAGCGGGAGGGGAAGAATGAAGCGGGGGAAATCGGAGGGGTAGACGAACCATGAGAGACGATGGACTCTGAAAAACAAACTGAGGGTTCTAGAGGGGAGGGGGGTGGGAGGATGGGTTAGCCTGGTGGTGGGTATTGAGGAGGGCACATTCTGCATGGAGCACTGGGTGTTATGCACAAACAATGAATCATGGAACACTTCATCTAAAACTAATGATGTAATGTATGGGGATTAACATAAGAATAAAAATAAATAAATAAATAAAAAGGAAAAAAAAAGAAAGTAGAGAATGGCAAAGAAAAACATTTTTATATACTCTGGGATGTAGAGAAGCTTGTTGCAAAATGAATCTGGAGTCATACGTGGTAAAAACAAAAACAAAAACAAAAACTTTTGCCTTATGCCATTACTACCCCACATCAACCTTAGTTTTTTTAGTTTCTCCTAAGCCACTTAAGTGAGTGGGTAAATCTTGTGAATATATCTAAGACATTAGTAACTCAAGACTTTCAAATAAAGGCCTATGTCCTATGTGTGTTTTTTTTTTATAAAGCCTTTATCCTATATCACTGATCTATGTCATCCTCCATCTGTTCTCTTCACTGTCATCTACCAATCTCACCTAAGACGGGCACCTGGGTAACAATGTTTGCCCCTTGCCTCCTAAAATCACTCTGCCTAGTATCAGAATCTATATGAATGAGTCCATCAATATCTTAGCCTCAAAATTCTTTAATCTTCACCCCATCTCCACTAAACTTTAGCAAACTATTGGACTGAATCATGAAAGTGCCTTTATATATATATATATATGTAATGTAATATTATATAAATATAAATATATATATTAAGATTTTATTTATTTATTTGACAGAGAGAGAGACAGCAAGAGAGGGAACACAAGCAGGGGAGTGTATGAGAGGGAGAAGCAGGCTTCCCGCTGAGCAGGAGCCCAATGAGGGGCTCAATCCTAGGACCCCAGGATCATGACCTGAACCGAAGGCAGACGTTTAACGACTGAGCCACCCAAGTGCCCCAAAAGTGCCTTTTTATAAGTAAAAAAAAAAAGAGAGAGAATATTGGCAATTCCACATGGTTTGACCTAATACTTCTTTTTTTAAAAAGGATTTTATTTATTTATTTGAGAGAGCGTGCACACATGAGTGTGGGGTGGGGGGAGGAGCAGAGGGAGAGGGAGAAGCAGGATCTCCACTGAGCAGGAACAGGATGCAGGACTCGATCCCCTAATACTTCTAAGGCTCAATCTGGACCTAATAATGGTATAGAATGACCTCACCTATGAAACCTTAAAATCCAATAGCCTATTCTGGCCACAACCTCTTAACCTCTGAGTTGTTCACTTCCTAACCCACTAAACTGGCTTTGCAATTTTATGATGACCTCTCATCACTTGATTGCCTCTATTACCCAGCCCATTCTCTCTTCTGCTGTACGCCCGATATGTTGTATCACTTCAAGTCCTCCCTTGACAACCCCTTCAATTCCCTCATCTACTTCTACTTAACTTGTTACCACACCTTCCCTGAAAGTCCCTAGCTTTGCATTAAGGGCATTGTCTGTGTGCTAGAGGCATTCATTTATCCATTCAACATTTTTATTTTTTTTTTAATACCGACATTGTGTCCCAAGTACTGTGTTAGATGCCGAGGATACAATAAGTGAACAAGTCAGGTATGGTTTCTGCTCTCAAGGAGTTTATAGCCAGCTGGCAATAAACAAGCAAGCAGGCAAGTAACAATGCACCATATGTAGGTGCTATTTTGGGGGAAGCATCTATTTTAAGAACCCATGATTTGGTAGCCAGTCCACATGTGGTGTCTGCCAAAGGAAGTGATACTTAATGTCATAATGTCTGGCTATAAGTATAAAAACTAAGAGAAGGAAAAGAAGCAAAATGATCCTAATCAAACTTCTATTTCTCCAAATATTACTACATCTTTCCAGTTGGGCAAAATCTACTGCCAGATGCAAGCTGGAGTGATTCTGAGATCAAGTTCTTTTCATCCAGTCAATGATTATCTGGTGAGCAACATCAGGGAAAGAATGAGAAAGAAAATATAAGCCATGTTTTTAAAATTATACTTTTAAAAACTACCTGCATGTGAACCCAATGAATTCTACATGCTCCCAAATAATTCTACACGGTTTCAGACTTTTGAAAAAAATGTCAAAATCTTTCCAAAGAACATGCTGTCTAACTATGTTAGAGTGATTCATTAAAACAAAGAGAAGACAAATCAATGAAACAGTGTTCAAGGAAGCTTACAGTAAAATTTCACCAAAATAGCCAAAGATAACAATCCAGGTAAGAACTAAATAATGAGGGCAGGAAATTCATTGAATTAGAAAGCCTAAGCAGTGCATAGTTATTGTAACTGAGAAAAATCTATTTAACCCAGTTCCGGGCACCCAGTGTGAAAACGCAAACATGTTAAATCATTCTTCTTAGCCTATTTAATTGTTACTAAAGATAAATCTTTTCCTAAATATCAAAAGTAATCCCAAATCCATTAGAAAAAACAACAACAACAACAAAACATAGGTGATGAGCTGCAGAATGGATAGCACAATACATACTGTAGAGGGCATAGCAAGCTCATGCATGATTCCAGCAGAAACAGGACTGTAGCTAATCCTACTCACAGGGCATAGCTGTGAGACCCAGAGCAATGCTTTAAGGAACCAGACAACCAGTCTACTTAGAGGAAGGCTTATTTAGTGTCTGGGGGGTTGGAAAGCACAATACTACCATGACCACCATCACCCCACTTACTTAGGGGTGGGGAAGAGGTGTTGGTGGAGGGAGAGGTGAGCAGGGTTTCAGGGCCTTAACTACAAGAAGAGAAAGGTGTTACATTATCATCATCATTTGCTATGTTACCTGATATTGATAACAGCCATCATTTACTGGGATTTTACTAAGTGCTAGGCACTAAGTGCTTTTCATACTCACATCCAGGCCCTCCCCTAATATTTGAGGGGCCTGGGGCAAAAGTACAAAAGGGGAACCACCTAAAATATGTCTAAATATGCAAACATTATAAATCAGGCTAACAAGCTGTTAAAAATGTGTTTATCTCCTATCTTCACAAATATACCTTCACTATGACTTGGAAAGCCAGGTTCAAATTTAAAATTCTTGGACTCCTCTATGGGGCACTTGGGTGGCTCAGTCAGTTAAGCATTCAACTCTTGATCTCAGCTCAGGTCTCAGGATCATGAGTTCAAGCCACATGCTGGGGTTTGAAAAATAAAAATAAAATAAAATCCTTGGACCCCTCTCAATGTCATGCTGGAATATAGCAGGTCAGAAACAGATGGGCCATGGAGCACCCTCTTTTCTTCCTACTCTTCCCAACTCCAGTCCTCACTCTGAGGGACCTCATATTCATGGGCGTGGCCCCTTCAAGCCCACGTACAAATCAACAGCTGCCCTTTGTCCACTTCTCCAGCCTGGAAATGCACACACCTCTGATGCAATCTCTGCCCTAGGGAGAACTGATCCTGGCACCCAAATCAGTTCTGGGCCATATAGACCATGGTAGGAGGGTCATTAACTAATCAGGGAATTTCAGGTTTCAGGCACGAGTTGTGTGTTCTAGAAGTGGGGAGGAGGGTCATTCACTGGAAGGGTATAATTCCTTAGCCCTCTGGACTCCTTACCCCATAGAAATAGGATAGGGCCAGTTACATAATTATGGGAACCTAGCACAAAATGAAAATGCAGGACCCCTTGTTCAAGCAGCAGTAAATAATATTATTAAAGCTACTAAAATACAAAGCTCTTTCCTTTCTTCTGTGGTCTTTCTCAGCTTGTCCTGGTGTTTTCGTTATTTAAAGTTGTTCTAAAAAAAGATAAATTACAATTTTAAAGTGCTTATATGACTTTACTATTCATCTTTATATGTACAATGGGAGTCCTAAATGCAAATGTAAGAACACCTAGCTTGTATGTGGAACACACGATCTGTATTTTGTAGCTTATACATGCATGTATATTTCATTCTTGCCAGCATGAAACACAGTGCGCAAAACCAACCAAGTTTTTTTATTTCACATCTTGTTATGTATTTTCTACATTTGGCTTCCCTGTGAGTAAGGAGGACTGAAAGAAAAAGGGTGGCCCTATTTTTCCCTTTCCTTCTATATCATCATTTTCAACATAAGTAGTTGGCTAACAAAGGGAAGTAACAAAAATAAGAAAAAATACAATAAAATTTCTTGGTTGTTTGTATTTCATAGAATATCATTGCCTTCTTTCTTGTTCAAAGAAAGTTCTGGGTTGAACTGAAAGCTCGGCCTCTCAGAGCTGTCAGGGAGACACCTACTCAATTGTAGACATAATATGTTCACCTGGTACTCACTTTGAGTCTCACTGAACTCCAGTGCATTGTGGGTCCACCCGAATTCTGTGCTTATGGGACATCATGAATGCTTTATGCAAACCGAGTTGCAAGGAATGGCGGATGCACATACTGCATGTATTTCCTCTACTTAAATGCATGACTTCATTTACAAAACACAAGCTCAAAGACAAAATTAATAAGAATTCCAAGACAACTACAGCAAAACATTAAACCAAGCACAGGACATTTCTGAGTAGAGGGTCATATGTGACTACACAGATCACATCTGTGAAGCCAGACCTGGGAAAACACAAACATCAAAGAACCAGAGCAGGGCCTTCTAAAGGAAAAAAATGTCATGCCAAAAGGCATATAGGGGCGCCTGAGTGGCTCAGTCAGTTGGGCATCCGATTCTTGATTCCAGCTCGGGTCATGATCTCAGGGTCGTGATACGGAGCTCTGTGTTGGGCTCCATGCTGGGGATGCTTAAGATTCTCTCTCTCCCTTTTCCTCTACCCCTCTTCCCTCCACCCCACTCACACACTCTCTCTCTTAAAAAAAAAAAAAAAAGAAAGAATAAAGAAAAGCTATATGGATGGCAAATAAGGCTTGGAGTTAAGTAAGTTGCCTGCAACAATTGGTAAGTGACTTCGGTAGTACTTAAGCTCAGTTAGTTGAAATCTGGACACCAACCTCTTTAATTAATTTACCTTAGTCCCTCATGAAACAGAAACTTAGTTGTGTGAACTGGATCAACACTGTACAAGCCTTATATTTTCAGATGTTCTTTTCCCCATAGCCAAGAACTTCCAGGCTGATTCATTGGCAGACTGGCTCCAGCAACATAGTTGCCATGATACTACTGCTGTGCATCAAACATTAGCTTGATGAAGAGAGAGGAGGCAAGTGACTTCTTAGTAGTAATAATTAGAATACATAGAATAATAAAAATAACAAGAATACTTATTATTATTTATTAGTAATAAGGAGAATAGCAAACATTTATTTAGCACTTACTATGTGCCAGGTACCGTTCTAAGAGCTTCTGCTCTGTTATCTCACTGTTCTTCACAGAAACTTCATGAGGTTGGTAATATTATTATCCACACTCTACAAATGAGGACGCAGAGGCAAAGAGTGCTCCAACAAATTGAGTATGGTCACACAGCTAGTTAGTGACAAGTGGGCATTTTGAACCCAGGCAGTTCTGCTACTTTGAATCATCTTTCTCTTTTCATAGATCCATCTCTATATTAGTGAAGTCTGTTTGCAGACAGGTGTAACTAAAGCAACTGACCCAGACAAGATGATCAGTAAATATTTCTAGAAAAATAGTACAATGAACTTTAACAGCCTTTTATCTGACATAACTAAAATCTCATGTTAAGCAGTTTTTCATGCATTTTGTTTTTCAGAAAATAATTTTTAACTGTTTCCTTTATAGACCTAATTTTTTAATCATGTAGCCAAGGCTCCATAAGGAAACACATTTTATTTTTAATTCAATGTCCTGTGTACCTTCCTTATCTACACTTACATTATATCCAGGAACCAGAAAATAAGAGGAAAACCCTGCAGACTCACAGAACTATTACAAGAAACTGTTCTCAACATAGCTATTAACTTTAGAATTGAGTGTCAATCAAATTTGCTAACTTAACGTACAGAGGTCATTGCCTAAGTTGTTTCTTTGTTTTGTTTTTCTGTTTTAACACTGGTTAGTATGTGGATCAAATTTTCTAATATAACACAACCTAGTTACTGTCCAGTAGTTTGTACTATTGCTCTGTTTTACTACAGGACAGGACTGGGTATATGTGGGAACTCATGTATCAAATGTGCATATCTGGTACTGAGCTGGCAGTTCTGAATAATGAGCTGTGACAAAGGTAACCAAGAATAACAAAGGTCCTAAGCACCAGGATTGATTGTTTTATTCAGTTTCCTCAACTGGAAATAAGGGTATGTTCTAGCCCTAATTTTCTGTGTGCTATGAGCAAACCCATTGATTGGTAACAACAAAATCCATACTACTAAATTAAAAATATATATGGAACACTATTTTTACTTTTCAAACTAACAAGATATCTTTAAATGTTAATATTTATAAAGTGCAATGAGGTGTATACTCTCACATACTATCCTGTGAATTATAAGTTATAAATGGGCACTGTCTTTCTAGAAAGTAATTAGCAATGTCAAAGGCCATAATTATCTTCACCCCTTGACACATCAGTTTATGTCCAGATATCTATCATGAGGAAATAACTAAAATTGCCAACAAAGATGTTTATAGCAGCATTATCTGAATGATACCCAAATTGGAAAACAATTCCAATGTCTAACAATAATAATAAAGTATGATGTATTCATGTGGTGAAATTCTACTCCATTTTAAGTGAGATTTATAAAATATTTTACTGACATAAGAAAATGAATGTCAATTTAAATATATGTATATAACCACTCACTAGTTATGGAATATTGGGCAAGTTACTTATCTCTCTGTACTATAGCTTCTTTATCTGTAATGTGGGAATAATAAGTCCTATCACAGGATTGGTGTGAAGATTAATTGAACAAATATAAATAGAGTGGGTAGACCAGGGCCTGGCACAGAGGAATCACTAAGTCAATATTAGTTACCTCATCACCTCCATCATCATCTTCATCCTCATTCCAAATACCACCAGCATTTTTCATAGAGCTAGAACAAACAATTCTAAAATTTGAATGAAACCACAAAAGACCCTGAATAGACAAAGCAATCCTGAAAAAGAAAAGCAAAGCTGGAAGCATCATGATTCCAGACTTTAAGCTGTATTACAGAGCTGTAGGCATCAAGACAGTATGGTACTGACAAAAACAGACACATAGATCAATGGAACAGAATAGAAAACCCAAAATAATCTTTTGGTAGAATGCTTATAGTATGTTGTTTTTACATGTTTACAAAATTGAATATACAGTATAGTCTTAATAGTTTAACAAAAAAAGTGTATAGGTATATATAAAATAGTAGATAATTAAAATTTCCTTCTTTAAGCCTTGTAATTTTTTCCAATTTTTAATAATAAATATTTATAATCAGAACAAAGATTTTACACATAAAAAAGAAACAATCTACATAGTACAAAAGCCAAAACATGTTGAGAAACAAAAAACAGAATTCTGAGTGATCCCAGAAATTCAAAATGGCAACAAAGAATGAGCACTGGGAAGACAGAACAAAACCAGAAATGAGGAAAATGGAGAATTTACAGCTCTGCAGCATAAGGACAACATCTCAGCAGTGCCTTCAGGGCCACTGTTCCATGTTAAAGATACATGGGACACCACACACCTCTACAGAGATTAGCAAACTTCCAAGAACATTGTATTAGTTTCCAGAGGAGACTCCAAAGGTTGATTTAGAGAATGATGATCCCAAGTTTGCACTGAACAAATCCTAACATTAATTAGAAGATGCCACGGAGAGGCAAGCCCAAGAAACACTCAGAGAAGATGCCAAGGAAATGAGCTTTCTCCACTCCTTTGCCCCATCACTGATTACCATATGAATTTATTTAATATTGCTTACTAAAAATAACTGAAAATATGTCACTTCCCTCTGTGAAAATATGTTTTTGCCTCAATAAAATCTGTTCCTTTGGATGAAGACTTATCCTGGTGCCTACTGGAGGGCATTCATAAAGACTGTTGCCACATGCACTCACTCAGGTCTCATTACATTACCTAAGTTATTTTTAATACATCCTACTCAATGTATTCTCTTTTAGAAAGATAGGCATGAAAATAGTTAAAACTAAGTTTTCAAACTATATGAATTAGGCATCAGTTATCTGGAAATTTCAATGACTTTATTCCTGATCCATTATAGACAATCAAGGCTATCATATACCCTACAAATAATAACAAGGAATATCAGATTGGCTGACACTGCCTATACCACAGCCTAATGCATCTGCCAACCAGGGTGTTTTCCATTCCAGATTTTAGGAAATCATCCCCCAGATAGTTTCAGAATCTGATCTGGATTGAAAAAGTTGCCAGCAAAACTAATTACACATTGGTTCCTTAATCTGTATTGCATTTTGCACTTTCCAAGTTATTAGTCCTGCATTATCCTTAATCTGAAGTCAGGCTGGTTCCAAGTTCTCTCAGGGACTTAGTTCCTGAGCAAGAAATGATTCAGTTGCTTTTCAGTAAATATTTGGATCAAATGGAGAGGGCTCTTGGCTACTCTAGTTTCATTATAAATCAAATGGAGAGTTGCTGCTTTGGAAATCATACAACCATGTGTTCAGAAAACGAAAGAGAAATGATTCAATATAGGACAAACCATATTACTTAAAATTACTGTACCAGTGGAATAATCCAGGTCAGTGAGATTTCAGGTCACATATATAATTCAATCAAGCTCAATGGTACCTATTTCTTCAGTCTGTCTATTGCAATATGGTTCCTTTATCTTTCACTTCTTCTCTCTATGAAGTGTCCTATAAATCATAGATTCAATGGCACACAAATAATAAAAACAGTATCATTTGGGACACATCCAACAGTACTGGATGGCCTTCCACAGGTTTGAACGATGTCTCCCTGAAGTGGCACAGAGCATTTGGTTGTTGTATGGGCAATTGTACAGGGCAGGAAAACTGGAGAAGGCAGATACAAAATTGCTCATTTGCCACAGTGCATGAACCTATTTTGTTATCCAGAAAAACTCTCAATTCCCCATTTATCTTTGTATATAAATGAATCCCCTCAAAAGTCTGCATTTAAAACTAATTAACCTATTCCCCTCCTGCCACTCCATAAACAGTTATTAAATAAAGTTATCTTAATAGATATGATTCTTGGGGCACCTGGGTGGCTTAGTCAGTTAAACATCAGATTCTCGGTTTCTGCTCAGCTTATGATCTCACAGTCGTGAGATCAAGCCCCACATGGGGCTCCATGCTAGGGATGGAGGCTTGATTAAAATATTCTCTCTCTCTCTTCCTCTGCTCCTCCCCCCCAACTCATGTGCCCTCTCTTTTTCTCTCTCTCTCTCTCTCTCAAAAAAAAATAGATATAATTCTTAAATCAGGAGACCTAGCATCTTGCTAAATCCTTATCCACCATGAGCTACCTGGTTGGAAAGCCTAATGAGTCTGAATCAGAATCCTGAAAATGGTTTTGGATACTTTACATTCTTAAGAGTTCTCTGCTTGAAAAGCAAAAAATTCACCATCTAAAATGATTTAAATCATCAACTAAAAAAGTAGGTCTAACAGAAAAAAAAAATCTATCATATTTTGATTAAATTCATTGATAATAAGTGACATAAATAACTCTATGTAAAAAGTCAGTGTTCCTCTGGAATTGTCCTTAAGTATTTGGGAACTTGTAATTGATGCTTATTTTGACTAGTATCCAAGACACAATCTGATTTTTTTAAAAGTCCTGACATGCAGAGAAGATAAAGAAAATGGTTGATTCCTAGAAATGTTTCTTGTTCCACCCAAAGAACAAATTCTTTGTTCAAAAAGCATTTTTTAGACTTTATCTGGAACCATTAGAATATTGGTAAATTCAACAAGCTGTTATTAGCTTGATGTACAAAAGAATTCTTCCCTTTTATTCCTCTCAGAAGGAGCTTCTACATCATTAGACACAGCCCCAAGGACTGAGGACCCAGAGTCTCACACTTGTTGACTGGTTGACATAGGTCACTGTTATACAAGCCCAGAAAGTGTATTGATACCACCACAGGACCACTCTAGGAGTTACCATGGTCAATGTCCAAACTGCTTAATCAGGACCATGGGGGAAAACATAGTAAGAGTGGGGCCCAAGGAGAAAACAGGTTGCTGGTATAGAAAATAGGATTTTCAGGAGCCAGTAATTAGTCTTCAGGCTGTAAGATAAGAGTAGGTAAGTTTGCTATAAAAATGATGGAACAGTAAAGGAAACTGAAATGTCTTTTTCTTTGCCTATGTGATAAACTATCCCAGAGAAAAATAGTGAATACTCTTTCTCTGTAAAATATGCCCCGCAAAAAGAAAAGTCCAAAACTTTTCAAAATAGGGGAGTGGGGGGATGGGGTAGCCTGGTGATGGGTATTAAGGAGGGCACATGTTGCAATGAGCACTGGGTGTTACACGCAAATAATGAATCATGGAACGCTACATCAGAAACTATGATGTAATGTATGGTGACTAACAACATAATAAAAAAAAATTTTATTTTATTTTATTTTATTTTTTGTAGTTTTTATTATGTTATGTTAGTCACCATACAATACATCATTAGTTTTTGATGTAGTGATCCACGATCCATTGTTTTCGTATAACACCCAGTGCTCCATGCAGTACGTGCCCTCCTTAATACCCATCACCGGGCTAACCAATCCCCCCTCCCCCCTCCCCTCTAAAACCCTGTTTGTTTCTCAGGTCCATAGTCTCTCATGGTTCATCTCTCCCTCCAATTCCCCCCGCCCATTTTTCCCTTCCTTCTCCTAATGTCTTCCATGTTATTCCTTATGTTCCACAAATAAGTGAAACCATATGATAATTAACTTTCTCTGCTCGACTTATTTCACTTAGCATAATCTCCTCCAGTCCCATCCATGTTGATGTAAAAGTTGGGTATTCATCTTTTCTGATGGCTGAGTAATATTCCATTGTATATATGGACCACATCTTCTTTATCCATTCATCTGTTGAAGGGCATCTCAGCTCTTTCCACAGTTTGGCTATTGCGGACATTGCTGCTATTAACATTGGGGTGCATATGGCCCTTCTTTTCACTACATCTGTGTCTTTGGGGTAAATACCCAGTAATGCAATTGCTGGGTCATAGGGTAGCTCTACTTTTAAATTTTTGAGGAACCTCCACACTGTTTTCCAAAGTGGCTGTACCAACTTGCATTCCCACCAACAGTGTAAGAGGGTTCCCCTTTCTCCACAACCTCTCCAACATTTGTTGTTTCTTTCCCTGTCCATTTTGGCCATTCTAACTGGTGTAAGGTGGTATCTCAGTGTGGTTTTGATTTGGATTTTCCTGATGGCTAATGATGATGAACATTTTTTCATGTGTCTGTTAGCCATTCGTATGTCTTCTTCAGAGAAGTGTCTGTTCATCTCTTCTGCCCACTTTGACTTGATTATTTGTTTTTTGGGTGTTGAGTTTGAGAAGTTCTTTATAGATTTTGGATACCAGCCCTTTATCTGTAGTGTCATTTGCAAATATCTTCTCCCATTCTGTGGGGTGCCTCTTTGTTTTGTTGACTGTTTCCTTTGCTGTGCAGAAGCTTTTTATCTTGATGAAGTCCCAAAAGTTCATTTTTGCTTTTGTTTCACTAGCTTTTGGAGATTTATCTTGGAAGAAGTTGCTGTGGCCGATGTCAAAGAGGTTACTGCCTGTGTTCTCCTCTAGGATTTTGATGGATTCCTGTCTCACATTGAGGTCTTTCATCCACTTTGAGTTTATCTTTGTGAGTGGTGTTACAGAATGGTCGAGTTTCATTCTTCTGCATGTGGCTGTCCAATTTTCCCAGCACCATTTATTGAAGAGACTGTCTTTTTTCCATTGCATGTTTTTTCCTGCTTTGTCAAAGATTATTTGACCATAGAGTTGAGGGTCCATATCTGGGTTCTCTATTCTGTTCCATTGGTCTGTATGTCTGTTTTCGTGCCAGTACCATGCTGTCTTGGTGATCACTGCTTTGTAATATAGTTTGAAATCGGGCAACGCGATGCCCCCAGCTTTGTTTTTCTTTTTCAACATCTCCTTGGCGATTCGGGGTCTTTTCTGATTCCATACAGAATTCTGATTCTTCCATACAAATTTTAGGATTGTTTGTTCCAGCACTTTAAAAAATGTCATTGGAATTTTGATTGGGATGGCACTGAAGGTATAGATTGCTCTGGGTAGCATAGACATTTTAACAATGTTTATTCTTCCGATCCATGAGCATGGAATATTTTTCCATCTTTTTGTGTCTTCTTCAATTTCTTTCATGAGTGTTCTGTAGTTCCTAGAGTATAGATCCTTTACCTCTTTGGTTAGGTTTATTCTGAGGTATCTTATGGTTTTTGGTGCTATTGTAAATGGAATCGTTTCTTTAATTTCTCTTTCTACAGTTGCGTTGTTAGTGTATAAGAAAGCAACTGATTTCGGGCGCCTGGGTGGCTCAGATGGTTAAGCGTCTGCCTTCGGCTCAGGTCATGATCCCAGGGTCCTGGGATCGAGCCCCGCATCGGGCTCCCTGCTTGGCGGGGAGCCTGCTTCTCCCTCTCCCTCTACTGTTCCCCCTGCTTGTGCTCTCTCACTCTATCAAATAAAAAAATAAAATCTTTAAAAAAAAAAAAAAAGAAAGCAACTGATTTCTGTGCATTGATTTTGTGTCCTGCCACATTACTGAATTGCTGGATGAGTTCTAGTAATTTGGGGGTGGAGTCTTTTGGGTTTTCCACATAAAGTATCATGTCGTCTGTGAAAAGAGAGAGTTTGACTTCTTCTTTGCCGATTTGAATACCTTTTATTTCTTTTTGTTGTCTGACTGCTGTTGCTAGGACTTCTAGTACTATGTTGAACAACAGTGGTGAGAGTGGGCACCCTTGACGTGTTCCTGATCTTAAGGGAAAGGCTCTCAGCTTTTCCCCATTGAGGATGATATTCGCTGTGGGTTTTTCATAGATGGATTTTATGAGCTTGAGGAATGTTCCCTCTATCCCTATACTCTGGAGAGTTTTAATCAGGAAAGGATGTTGTATTTTGTCAAATGCTTTTTCTGCATCAATTGAGAGGACCATATGGTTCTTCTCCCTCCTCTTATTAATGTGTTCTATCACACTGATTGATTTGCGAATGTTGAAGCACCCTTGCATCCCGGGGATAAATCCCACTTGGTCGTGGTGGATGATCCTTTCAATGTATCGTTGGATCCTATTAGCTAGGATTTTGTTGAGGATTTTGGAATCCATATTCATCAGGGATATCAGTCTGAAATTCTCCTTTTTGATGGGGTCTTTGCCTGGTTTGGGGATTAAGGTAACACTGGCCTCATAGAATGAGTTTGGACGTTTTCCTTCTATTTTTTGAAACAGCTTCAGTAGAATAGGTATTACTTCTTTGAATGTTTGGTAGAATTCCCCAAGGAATCCATCAGGCCTGGACTCTTGTTTTTTGGGGAGGTTTTTGATCACTGCTTCAATCTCGTTACTGGTTATTGGCCTATTCAGGTTGTCAATTTCTTCCTGTTTCAGTCTTGGCAGCTTATAGGTTTCCAGGAAGGCCTCCATTTCATCCAGATTGCTCAGTTTATTGGCATATAGTTGTTGATAATAATTTCTAATAACTGTTTCTATTTCCTTGGTGTTAGTCGTGATCTCTCCCCTTTCATTCATAATTTTATTAATTTGGGTCCTTTCTCTTTTCTTTTGGATAAGTCTGGCCAGTGGTTTATCAATCTTATTAATTCTTTCAAAGAACCAACTTCTAGTTTCGTTGATCTGATCTACTGTGTTTCTGGTTTCTAATTCATTGATTTCTGCTCTAATTTTAATTATTTCTCTTCTAATGCGTGGCTTAGGTGTCGTTTGTTGCTTTTTCTCTAGTTCTTTAAGGCGTAGAGTTAGTTGGTGAATTCGGGATTTTTCTATTTTTTTGAGTGAGGCTTGGATGGCTATGTATTTCCCCCTTAGGACCGCCTTTGCAGTATCCCATAGGTTTTGGACCGATGTGTTTTCGTTCTCATTGATTTCCATGAATTGTTTAAGTTCTTCTTTGATTTCTTGGTTGACCCAAACATTCTTGAGCAGAGTGGTCTTTAGCTTCCAAGTGTTTGAATTTCTGCCAAATTTTTTCTTGTGATTGAGTTCCAGTTTTAGAGCACTGTGGTCTGAGAATATGCAGGGAATAATCTCAATCTTCTGGTATCGGTTGAGACCTGATTTGTGACCCAGTATATGGTCTATTCTGGAGAAAGTTCCGTGTGCGCTCGAGAAGAATGAGTATTCTGTTGTTTTAGGGTGGAATGTTCTGTAAATATCTATGAGGTCCATCTGGTCCAATGTATCATTCAAAGCTCTTGTTTCCTTGTTGATTTTCTGCTTAGATGATCTGTCCATTGCTGAGAGTGGAGTATTGAGGTCTCCTACAATTAACATATTGTTATCAATATGACTCTATTTTGGTTAACAGTTGGCTTATGTAGATGGCTGCTCCCATGTTGGGGGCATAGATATTTACAATTGTTAGATCTTCTTGTTGGATTGACTCTTTAAGAATGATATAGTGTCCGGGCGCCTGGGTGGCTCAGTTGGTTAAGCGACTGCCTTCGGCTCAGGTCATGATCCTGGAGTCCCAGGATCGAGTCCCGCATCAGGCTCCCTGCTTGGCAGGGAGTCTGCTTCTCCCTCTGACCCTCCTCCCTCTCATGCTCTCTGTCTCTCATTCTCTCTCTCTCAAATAAATAAATAAAATCTTTAAAAAAAAAAAAAGAATGATATAGTGTCCTTCTGTGTCTCTTATTACAGACTTTAGTTTAAAATCTAATTTGTCTGATATAAGAATTGCTACCCCAGCTTTCTTTTGAGGTCCACTGGCATGGAAGATAGATCTTCATCCCTTCACTTTCAGTCTGGATGTATCTTTAGGTTCAAAATGAGTCTCCTGTAGACAGCATATGGATGGGTCCTGTCTTTTTATCCAATCTGCAACCCTGTGCCGTTTTATGGGAGTGTTTAGGCCATTCACGTTGAGAGTGATTATTGAAAGATATGAATTAATTGTCATCATGTTGCCTGTGAAGACGTTGTTTTTATAGATTGTCCCTGTAAATTTCTGTTGTAGATCACTCTTGGGGTTTTTCTCCTTTTATAGAACCCCCCTTAATATTTCTTGCAGGGCTGGCTTAGTGGTCACATATTCTTTCAACTTCTGCCGGTCGTGGAAGCTCTGCATCTCTCCATCCATTCTAAATGAAATCCTTGCCCGATAAAGTATTCTTGGCTGCATGTTATTCTCATTTAGTACCCTGAATATGTCTTGCCAGGCCCTTCTGGCTTGCCAGGTCTCTGTGGATAGGTCTGACGTTATTCTGATGTTCTTCCCTCTGTACGTAAGGAATCTCTTCCCCCTAACTGCCCTTAAGATGGTTTCCTTGGTTCTAAGATTTGCAAGTTTTACTATTACATGCCGGGGTGTTGGCCTGTTTTCCTTGATCTTGGGAGGGGTCCTCTCTGCCTCCAGGACTCGAATGTTTGTTTCATTCCCCAGATTAGGGAAGTTCTCAGCTACGATTTGCTCAAATACATCTTCTAGCCCTCTCTCTCTCTCCACTCCCTCCGGGATTCCAATGATTCTGACATTGGAACGCCTCATGGTGTCACTTATTTCTCTGATTCTATTTTCATGGATTCTGAGTTGTTTTTCCCTGGCCTCCTCTTTTCCCTTTTTATCTATTATACTGTCTTCCAGATCACTTATTCTCTCTTCTGTCTCAGTTACCCTAGCTGTTAGATTATCTAGATTGGATTGGATCTCATTAATAGCATTTTTAAGTTCTGCCAATTCACCTTTTATTTCTGCCCTTAGAGACTCTATGTTGCCATTAACTGATTTCTCCATTCTAGCCATTGTCTTCACAATTGCTAGCCTGAATTCCATCTCTGATATCTTGGTTATGTCTGCATCCATTTGTAAATCTGCAATGTAAGTCATAATCTCTGAGTCTTTTCTGTTTTGGGGGCTCCTCCTCCTAGTCATTCTGTTGATGGGTGTTTGAGGGAATGTATAGAGTCGAAATTATTGACCAGAACCCAAGCAAGATGCACCTGTTTTCTTGGGACCTTAGGGTTGTTGGCCTCTTGTTTTCCCAGCCTGTCTTCTGCGGGAGGGGCCTGCCGCGCTGTTACTCAGGCAACCCTGTTTGGGCGGAGCCCTGCGCCCCTGTGGCAGGGGATGGGCTCAGTGGGAATCAGTCTTTGGGCTTTTGTTCTCTGGCGCCAGGGCTTTCCACATCTCTTCAGCAAGTCAGAGCAGAAGAGACCGTTTCCAACCTCTGCCTCAGAGCAGAGAGACCTCAGTCTGTTCTTCAGTGAACTCTCCAGGTCACACTGTCTCCGTTTCTGTCCCTGCTGCTATAAACTGCAGCGGCCTGGGTCGTGCGCCCCTCCCCAGGGCTCCCAGTCCTCCCTCCAGATCGGGGCACGTCTTGGCCCTTTGTGCTTCTAAAACCGCCAGCTGCTCCCAGTTCGTGCGCGCATACGCGCGGTATTCCGCGCTTGGGGTTTCCACCCCGGGGGCTGCCCTAAAGTTCCTTCCCAACGCTACAGGTCTGCGAGTCTGTGCCCCGTCCGCAGCACCTGAGGCTGTCACTCACTGGTGGTGTAGGATCCCCACGTCCAGGCACCCTCCTGCTGCCGTTTATCCTCCGATGTCTGCCCGCAGAATCACAGCTCTCTGCTTTGTACCTCAAAACCAACTGCCTGCGATATTCCGTTTGTAGAGATCCAGATCTTCTTACATCTCAGGCTGGTTTCGTGGGTGCTCAGAGTGGTCTGGTAGATATCCAGCTCAATTCCGGGGACCAGTTGAAATAGGGTCCCCTACTCCTCCGCCATCTTTCCCCCCCCTCAAAAAAATTGTATTTTATGTGCAAAAACTTAGAATGATCTTGCAGACATCTCCTTGAAACACATCCAACAACTTAAAACCACTGCTAATTTTCCCAGCCTCAGAAGAAAGAGAGAACAGTTGTTCCTAGTTAATGTGTCCTATGCTTCTCAAATTTGACTAATCACTTAGGGAGCTAGCTAAAATGCAGATTATGGTTCAGTGGGTTCAGGGCCCAAGAGTGTTCAAAAAAAAAAAAAAAAGAAGTCTTCATTTCTAACAACCTTCAGATGATACCAGAGGACCTCAGTTTGAGTGGCAAGGATTGAGACCGCCCCACCCTTCTCATCTTTCCTGTCTGACCCCGCCCTCCTTGCTATTGATTCACCAGTATAAGCGCTTGACTCAGAACAAGCTAATCAGAGCTCTTCTCCAGGATTTCTTTGAACCGGAACTAGGGAAGATGATCCTTGTCTCTCCGGCAGCGAAGCTATATATTGTGAGGCTCAGGACTAGTTTCTGTCCATTTTTCCTGCTGAAAGGGGGAAATTGCTCTGGGATGATGAGGCCAATAGAACAAAAGATGGGCAAAAACCCTGGCTACATTCATATCCCTAGTTTCCCCAGTTACCACTGAACCTGAGCTCTAGGGTCAACCTCACCTTCGCAACACTATGTGAAATGTGCCTAATATTCTTTCCTATATAAATATATATGACTAACTTATTTGAGTTGGTGTTCTGTCACATGCAACCAAAGAGTATGCCTAAAACATTCATACAATTAATATTTCAGAACATAATTTATCTCAATCCTCTTTTTCAAGTTGAATAAACCATTCATTGTAATCTTTATACACAGAACCTATTTCCTAAATTTTGATTCTTACTTACTGGTCTGAGTCTAGTACCATCTAGCACCTGGAACATATTTGCTGACTTGGATTCATTTAGTCACTAAGCACAATTCATACTGTATAACAAGTACCATGCTGGAGCTGGGACCACATGGTCCCTGCTCTTCCAGTGGCTTACAGTTTACTCAGGGAGAGAGACAAAATAATTTAATGTGATGTGACATGATGTGATATAATTACAGGAGCTAAAGGAGAAAGGATCACAGAAGAGGTGCCACCTCGTCTACGTCTTGAAGGACAAACAGAAAGAGAAGAAGGAAATTTCAGTCAGAAAGAGCCAAATAGGCAAAGGCATAAAGATGAGAGTTAGAATGTTCCCTTTAGCGAAATGTAAATGTTTCCGCATGCCCAAAGCAGAAAGAGGAGAGGGCAGGAGGCTGAGAAGGCAGAAAGCAATGAGGAAGTAACTAAGCTACAAATCAAGGAAGGCCTTAAATAAAATGACAAAGATCTTGTGCTTTTTCTTGTAGGCAATCAGGGAATGATAGTAAAATAGTTGCAGCAGGACAAGATCATGTTTTATTTAAAAAGATTGTGCTGTAGAATATATTGAGAGGAAACAGGATAGAGACAGGAATTCTCTGAGGATCTCTGAGACTGCAATCTGAGCTAGTGAGCTACTATGCAAAATTATAGAGAGGCAAAATAAAATCTTTCAGGGTCAACTGATTTTGTCTTTTTCATATCCCTGTTGCAAATACCTTTATTACATTTTCTTTTACACACAGATAATTTGGGAATTGTTATAACATTATCATTAAAATGTGTCCCTGTAGACAGCATATTACTGCATCTTTTCAAAATCTAAGCTGAAGTGAATTTAATGAATTCACACAAGGTTTATTTGTTAAAAATTTTTTCTGCCATCTTCTTTTATATTTCCTATTTCACCTATTTCCTTTTTGTTTCTTCTGTTCCCCTTCTTTCCTAACTTCCATCAGATAGACTGAATTCTACTCAGCTGGTTTGAAAATCAGACATTATACATTTAGCCTTCTGGTGGTTATCACTACTTAATAAGACCCATTCGTATATTTATTAGTCATCTATTTCCTATAGTAATAGAATTCGAAAGCTTATCAATATCCACATTCCCCTTATCTCCCTCACTTTCAACAGAAATGCCTTAGCAGTCTTTATCTCTCTCTGCACTCCAACAGCAACCTGCCTCATGTTGATATTTTCTAGAGTTTAAATTATAAATAGATAGGTTTTTGTTGTTGTTGTTCTTTGCTTATTTAGGCAAGAAATTTTACTAAATTATTTACTAGCATTTAGTTCCCATATCTTATTTTTTAATGTTTTAAGTTTTTATTTAAATTCTAGTTAACATACAGTGTAATATTGGTTTCAGGAGTAGAATTTAGTGATTCATCACTTAGCATCACTTATATACAACACCCAATGCTCATCACAAGTGCCCTCCTTAATCCCCATCACCCATATTTTATTGATTCATCTTTATTTGTTTTGCTTCTTGCTGGAGAATTTCCTCCAACATCTGTTTTCAGAGTGTGTATTAGGTAATCTAAGGCCTAGTATTTCTGACATTATTTTTACTTCATTCTAATATTAAAGTGATTAATTTAAAATATGAGGTTTTTTTCTTTCAGTATTTTGAAAATAGTATTCCATTGCTTCTTGCACTTAGGATTTCTGCTGAGAAGTCTGAGCTAGATGTATAGTTGGTCATCATCAGAGTACAAAGGATAACTGAAGCCATGTGTGTGAGTGAGATCACCCACTGGAACATAGAGAGGGGGAAGAGAAGAGAGCCAAGAATGAACTCTTGAAAAAAGCCAACACTTAAGTGAGAAGAGGGGATAACGAAAGAGGCATTGTGAACTAGACTGAGAAGGAACAGCCAGAGATATACCAATATAATCAGGAATGCATCATGTAGACCAAGAAAGGAGGCAGTTTCAAAAAAGACGGAATGGTCAACAACATCAAATACTACAGAGAGGTGGAGTAAGATTAAATACTCATTGCTCACTGCATAAAACAATATATCCAAATTTACTGAGTTCTCTTTTTTAAGATGAGAAAGGTTTGGATTGCTTTCAAATGCTGTTGAGAGGGAGCAGAGATCAGCAGGAAGCCAGTAGAGAGGGAGAAAGAGGAAAGAGAGGGGGAAATGATGCTTTGTTGAGGTCCTGGAGGAGACTGGAGGACAAAGAGCACAGGTACATGGAGATTAAAAGGTGATTATTGGTGTTTTCTGGGGCATGAGGAAAGGGACAGTCCAGATAAAGGTATATTTGCAGACGTAAAGGCAAGCATTTGGGGGAGTTCATGCTAGTAGCTTCTATTTTCTTTGTGAAATTAGAGTTAAGGACTTTTGCTGATAGCTAAGGAATTAAGTGAGTTAAGACCAATATTTTGGATATCCCTTTAGACTAGAACAAAGAACAAAAACATCTTCTAGAGCAAACAATATGTTCTTAAACATGCAGTTGAAGCATTATATTTCTTTTCCACAACTCTAATTTTTTTAACTGTTTATTTTAATTCCAGTTAACAGTGTTATATTAGTTTCAAGTGTATGATATCTCCAGCAAGAAGCAAAACACTTCCATGTATCACCTGGTGCTCATCACAAGTGTATTCCTTAATGCCCATCACCTGTTTAACCCATCCCCCCCACCCACCTCCCCTCTGGTAGCCATCAGTTTGTTCTCTATAGTTGAATGTCTGTTTCTTGGTTTGTCTCTTCTTTTTCACAACCCTTAAAGGGAACTGAAGCAAATTTCTTCTTGTGGGTCCATTCTGATTTGTGTTTCTGGTGAGAGAAGCTTTAAAGTATAAAACTTACTTCCTGTTCTTGGCTCTGTTTCTTGTCATATGGACAAAGTCTGCCTTCATAGGAGAGAATGGAAGTGACTCAGAGAAGTAGCAACAAAGAAAGGAGAGATAATTTTTAAGTCCCTGGTTTTGGCTGTTCCTAAAAACTAGCTACATCTTGACCTTCCCATAATTCCAGGTTCAATCCATTTTTGGGTTCTCTGAGTCAATAACCTCCACTTAATTCCTTAAGCCAATTTGAGGTAAATTTCTATTTGTTGGAACGGAGAGTTTACACTAGTAAATGATAAGTGCAAATGAACAAGACAGATAGAAACATTACAGGAGTTCAGAGGAGAGAGATTTCTTTGGCCTGGGAGGTCAAGAAAGATTTAATGACCTTACTCGGGGTGGGACAAGGACTAGTTCAAGTTTGTAGAGCTAGATAAGCAGCCATCGTGACAAGTGGGAGAGGCATCCAAATGCTAAAGGTGCATAAACTCAAAGTGAACTTGAACTCTACAAATGAAAGTAAATGTGGAAGACAGAATAATGGCCTCCCAAAGATGTCCATGTCCCCACAATAGTGAATGTGTTACCTAACATGGCACAAGGACTTTGCAGTTGTAACTAAATTAAGGATCTTAAAATGGGGAGATTATCCTGGATTTCCAGGTGGCCCCAGTGTAATCACAGGAGTCCATATAAAGGAAATATGGCAGTGGGAGAGGCAGAGAAGATGTGATGATGGAAACAGAGACACACAGAAAGAGGAACTTAAAGATGCTATACTTTGGGACTTAAAGATGAAGAAAGAGACCATGCATGAGCCAAGGAATGCAGGTAATCTCTAAGAAGTTGGAAAAGGCAGCCATCTGAAACAGATTTCCCCCTAGGGCCTCCAGAAGAAACCTGCTCTACTGACAGCTTAGTCCAATGAAACCCATTATCATAAGATAACCAATTTGTGTGGTTTTAAGTCACTACGTTTGTGATAATTTGTTACAACAGAAAGAGGAAACTAATACAGTGGGATAGGAGTGATTTGATTTTAAAAGATATGTCTCCGTTCTCATTATATTTAATCCTAATGTTCAGACTTTCCAACCAGAGCCAAGATGCTACACATATCCATTGGCAAGAACTTTACATATCTAGCTTTGAACACAGAGCCTGGTTTATCAAAGGACATTAATAAATAGATTTGTTGGGTAAGTAAATGTTCTAGTCTAATTAATTCCAGATCTCTGTTTCTAGGAATACCCCCCACCAAGTACCAACTCACACAAACACACACAACAGATAAATAAATGTGTGTGTGTTCATTACAGGTCTTTTCTATCTAGATGAGCCTTTATTGCCTCAAACTTAATTTGTCCAAAACTGAATTACTGACTTTGCCTCCACCTCCCACTCTCTAATCTGCTTTCTTTTTTATCTTCTTCCTTAAGTGAGTGGGAATTAGGAGTCCCAACTCTCCACCTAGATAGCCAAGCCCAAGAAAACTGGGAGTTACCTGGTTTTCGCTCTCCACTCTCAGTCACCAAATTATAGAGAATGTATCTTGTAATTACCTCTCAAATCCATCTCTCTCCTCTCTCTCCCTGCCGACACCACCTTCGTTTGGGCATTACACTCTCATATCCAGGTCAGAGCAAAAGCTCATCATGAGCGGCCCTGTAGGCAGCACCAGCAGCAAGACACCCCAGCCCCTGCCTGACCCATCCTCTACCTGCTCCCAGAGTTCTACCTATCAGTACACTCTAAGTAGGTCTTAAAAGCTTTTTGAGGTTCTTCATTGACTCCATAATTAACCCCATGAAGTCTAATCCTTGTTGCATGGCATTTCAGGTCTCTAACAGGAGCTCCTGAGGGGTACCATTGTGCCATGGTCACTACTTCACTCCTGACACCTGGCACGTGGTCAGGCATCTAGTAATGACTAAATAATTCTTTAAATATAATCAGGTCATTCCCCACCTTATCCTTTACAATATGACAATACCAAACTTATCATTGTTCCCCAGACGGTCGATGCTATTTCAGCCGCATGACTGCCGTTCTGTTCCCCCAGTCAGGAAGGCCTGCTCCCCACTGTTACAAGGAAAACATAGTCAACTACCAAAATCCTGTTGAAGCACTGCTTCTTCTTGATCTTTTCTCAAGCCACCTACCCCACAGGCCTCAAATTCTCTTCTCTGTACTTGTTCTGAGCCTCACTTTTCTCATCATAAAATAAAAACATTTCTTCAGCACTTACTATGTGCCAGGTAATCTCCTAGGCACTGGAGATTCGGTAGTGAAGAAAAAAGATAAAATGCTACTACCGTCCTATCCATGATGCTGATGCTAGCTAGAGTTAAAAAGAATTCATGTTCTAGGCACTATTCTAAGCAATTTACAATATAAACTCATTTAATCCTCACAATAACCCAGTGAAGTAGAAAGTGTTATTGTTCCCGTTTTACAGATGAGGAAAGTGAGGCACAGTTTTAGCAACTTGCTTAAGATCTCCAACTGGTAAAAGTGACTAATCCAGCATTCAAATTCAGGCAGTCTTATTCTAGAACCTGCACTCTCAACCACAATGTCATATATATTTCTGTAACATATTGCACTGCACTAAATTGTAATCATTGATCTCCATATCTGTCTACCATGCTAATCTGTGACTTCATTAAAGCCAAGGACTATGTTTAATTTGCTATGGTATTCCTAAGGGCTACCATAGTGCCTAGTTTACAGTCATAGGGACTCAACTAATGTTTGTTGAACTACTGGCAACCCCAGTTGCAGTCAAAGTGCTGAATAAAGGAGAGAACACTGTGTTAAGTGCTAAACTTATGAACTTAAATATGTGAGATAAAAGAAAAATGTTAAACCTTCATCCTCTTAAGTTCCTAATTTTTTTATTGTGCTACAATATGCATAACATAAAAATTTATGATTTTAGCTACTTTTAAGTATACTACACTGCCACATTAAGTACATTCATTTGTTGTGCAACTATCACTACTATCCACATCCAGCACTTTTTCATCTTCCAAAACTAAAACTCCATAACCATTAAACAACAATTCCCCATTCCCCCCTCCTCCTAGCCCCTAGAACTACCATTCTATTTCCTGTCTCTATGAATTTGACTACTCTAGGTACCTCATATAAGTGGGCTCATACAGTATTTGTCCTTTGGTGACTGGCTTATTTCACTTGGCATAATTTTTTGAAGGTTCATCCATGTTGTAGCATTAAAACTGAATAATATTATTCTATTGTATGCGTACTCTGCATTTTGTTTATCCATTCATCCATTGATGGATACTTGGGTTGCTTCTACTTTTGGCTATTGTGAATAATGCTGCTGTGAATATGAGTGTACCTATATCTGCTCAAGTCCCTACTTTTAACTTTTTGGGGTATAGACGCAGTAATGGGATTGCTGGATCACATGATAATTCCATGCTTAATTTTTGAGGAGTCACCATAGAGTTTTCCATAGCAGCTGCATTATTTTACAGTTCCATCAGCAATGCACAAGGAAGGGTTCTAATTTCTCCATCCTACCAATAGTTATTTTCTGTGTGTGTGTGTGTGTCTATGTTTGGATAATAGCTATACCAATGGGTATGAAGTGATATCTCATTGTGAAGTTCCTTGGGTTTTTGGACCAATGTTTATTTTTCTGGTCACTCTTAAGTCCTCTCTAAATCTCATACTACTCTTGAGTCCTAAACTGAAAGAATACTTCCTTGAAATCATATGAATGAGGGACATTTCCCATAGGATAATATTCTCTTCATTTATACATAATGATATGGAGGTGCTGAAATAGCTTGTGAAAATATTTTGTGGTCAATACACAGCTTTTTCCTACTGTGTCAGTCCTAATTTAGCCTTTGTCCTCTCTTTAATGATATAGTTCATTTTGATCCTATTCTGTTTCTGTTCATCCAGCTCTCTAGGCAAACGTATCCAAGAGTCACTGGCATGTTAATGAAGAAACATATTACTTAACTGCATTTTTTTTAATCTAGGTGCAAATTTTAAAACATTTTGTATTATACTGTTGTCATTATAACTTTATGAAGTTATAGATATATTTGCTTTAATCACTGTCCCAAGAAAATTTACTTTTAAAAAGAAGGGG
This sequence comes from Mirounga angustirostris, assembly GCF_029215605.1. Lineage (NCBI taxonomy): Eukaryota > Metazoa > Chordata > Mammalia > Carnivora > Phocidae > Mirounga > Mirounga angustirostris. The sequence continues at coordinate 118,531,993 of NW_026991712.1, read as the reverse complement.
AACAGATTTTATTGATTTCATGTGTGAAAGACACTTTGCCTAAAGAAAATTAAAATCGATTTTTTTTTACAACTTTCCTAATAAAATATCTCAAAGTATATAACAATAGGTTAAATTTTAGAACTCTATCTAGAGGAAAAGCTCAATGCACAAAACAATATATTTCACTAAAGAAGGAGCTCAGTAATTTTGAACTTGATTACTTTGAAGCACATATATGCAGAAAGAAGATAAACAAGCAGCTCAACCAATAATTAATTGGACAAATGGTTCAATGAAAGAGGACTACTCCTCCTCTCCTAACCATCCCTACCTTAGGTGGCAAGGATCAACCAGAAAGAAGAGAAGCATCTAAGCAGGTTTTACAAGAATATTTAGAAAGTCATACAAAGGCATCAATGGTACAAGTTGACTTTGTACCAAGAACAAGGCTATGCCTACCAAAGAAATGCAAAGTGTAAATATCTAGCAAAGAAACTAAAAGTATGAAGGATTGTGTGGGTGCCAGGAATGCCACCATAAGCCTATTTTACCTTCTCATAGAGGTGATTAATCAAATGCATTTGCATCAAAGTCAGACCCACAAAGTAAAAATGTGTCAACTATGGTCAATATGATGAACGCCAGTTCTCAAAATTTGATGTTCATATGTATCACCTGGAAGTCTTGTTAAAAATGCAGATTCTGAGTCAGTAGGTCTGGGATAGTGCCTGTGATTCTGCATTTCTAGCAAGTTCCTAGCTGATGCTAATATAGGTGGTCCATAGCCCACAGTTTTAATAGCATAATGTACACAATCAGAAGGCCTGAAAAATCAGGTGAAAATTGAACTCTCTACGGCTTTTGGTAAAGCATTTGCTTTTCTGATAAGAGAGCAGACATTGTTCAGGCCACCATATCCCTCTGTTTACAGATACAGGACCTGTCTCTGCAGCAGCCACTTGCAATCATGAGTAAAAAGCCACCAATCTAAGGTTGGTAGAGAAGAATGTAGAAATTGCCTGTGTCTTTGATGTCATCACTAAGCCACTGTACCAGCCTTGGACTGCCTTGTAAAGAAAATAAATCCATATTTGGTTAAGCAACTGTAGGGGTCAGGGGCAGGCTGCCCCAAGATAGGCCACTTTGACATGAACATTATTTGGAGTTAAAAGTCATCAAAACCCTGCACATGCAGGAAAAGCTCTCCGCCTCCCCCTCAACTGCCTAAATTTACATTGGAGAGGAGAGCCTATACCTGGAAGAAAGCGATTAACAGAGACTCCCCTTTATCTAAGAACTTTATCTGCATATAGGGAGACCTCTGTTTTTCAAACCATCTCCTTTCACCTTCCTGCTACTGGCCTTCCTCACCTTTGTATCCTAAGCTCCTTATATACCCTTCTCCTTAGCTCATATAAGCTTCATGTTGCCTCATTTTCTTTGGAATTTCATATCTGTGTGGATTCCCTCTATGTAAGCCTATTAAATTTGATTTTCTCCTGTCTCATATCAATTTGATTCTAAGTCTAGCTAGAAGGACCTTGAAGGGCAAGCAGGTCTTCCTCCCTGACACCACTATTAATTAGGTGAAAACACTCTTAATTAATACATACAGGTTAGAGATACCAATGTGTAAACTATGGACCAAAACAAAACAAGACCAAAAAACCCCAAAAAACAAAACAAAACTAGTAGGAAAGGAAGTAAGAAGAGAAAAGGACCTGGGGAATCCACTGAGATAGGCTTCTTTGAATAAGCAAGGATCTACTGCAGACTAGTGAGTCCCAGCTTTTCCAGAAATAACCCACAAAGAATATCTTTTAATGTCAAAAGAATGTCAGTGATCTGCTTTCCCAACTCCCATACATAACGATAATTGATATTTATTGAGCAGTCATCACGTATCAGCCAGTGTTCTAAGTGTTCCATATGTATATATTTTTAATTCAAGTCTTAAAACTATTCTTTGAGGTGAGTTTAATATTCTCCTCACTCTACTAATGAGGAAATTGAGGCATGGAAAGATTAAGTGGCTTAACCAAGTTCACTCACTTAATGATAAAGCTGGGGTTTGTATTCAGGCAGCACAACTCCAAAACCTTATATTCTCAACCACTTTGTCTTATTGCAGCCACAGAAGATAAGACCTCTGGTATCTGTGGCTTGAAAAAGGAAAGCATATATGCATATGGATTTGAACACCCATCTCAATAAACTTCAGTCCCCCTGAAGAGCTTAGTCCACAGATAGGAAATTACTCTCCTAATCCAGTGCTGCCATTAACATCTCTAGGTTGTGTTCTCCAGATTAGAATCATTTGACACTTTAAATTTTCAATTTTAGAATCAGGTGTTTAATATAGCTATGAATATAAGCAATCCCTGTTTGGATGCAAAAATTCTAATTGTAAAATAATTTTGGGTCATCTTAAAGACAGCAGTGACCCAGCCTACTTTATCAATCAATTAGAAAAAGAAGCATTGCTGCTCAGACTACAAGAGCAAACACAATTCTGGTATGGTTTACCAAAACCATACCAATTCTGGTATGGTTTATTTTAAAAATAAAACAAAACAAAAAATAAGACTAGTAAAATTAAAATAAGATAAAATAAAACATTAAAATCCTATCCATTCTTTAAGACTCAGATTGATTCCCTAAATCCATCTTTAGCCCTGACTCAGAATTCCTTGCTCCTTCTGTCTGGCTACCGCATATTTTTATTACAGCATTTATCACCTTGTATTCTAGATCTTCATAGGTCAGTCTTCTTCACTAAACTGTAGATTTCATAAGGGCAAGCACTTTTTTATCTTCTGAGCTTATCACAAAGGAAATCCCCTGTAAATATTCCAGGAACAAGTCTAAAGACTATATGACGTGTATATACAGTCATAACTTATTTATCATGCTTTGTTTTATTGCACTTCCAGATACTGTGTTTTCTACAAATTGAAGGTTTGTGACAACCCTGCATTGAGCAAGTCTATTGTCACCATTTTCCCAACAGCACTTGCTGACTTCATGTCTCTGTGTCACATTTTGGTAATTCTTGTAATATTTCAAAATATTCATTATTATTATATTTGTTACCATCATCTGTGATCAGTGAACTTTGATGTTAATATTGTAATTGTTTGGGGGCAACATGAACTGTGCCCATATAAGATGGCAAACATAATTAATAAATATTTTGTGTGTTCTGGCTCCCCAATGACTGACTGCCCCAGCCATTCCTCCATCTCTCGCCACCTCCTCAGGCCTCCCTATTCCCTGAGACACAACCAATATTGGGTTAGTCCAGTTAAGAAACCTATAGGAGCCTCTAGGTGTTCAAGTGAAAAGAAGAGTCACATGTCTCTAACTTTAAATCAAAGGCTAGAAATGATCAAGCTTAATGAAGAAGGCATGTCAAAAGCCAAGACAGGCTGAAAGCTAGGCCTCTTGTGCTTAACAGTTACCCAAGTTGTGAACACAAAGGCAAAGCTCTTGAAAGAAATTAAAAGTGCTACTCCAGAGGACACATAAATGTTAAAAAATAAAACAGCCTTGGGGCGCCTGGGTGGCTCAGTCGTTAAGCGTCTGCCTTCAGCTCAGGTCATGGTCCCAGGGTCCTGGGATCGAGCCCCGCATCGGGCTCCCTGCTCGGCGGGAAGCCTGCTTCTCCCTCTCCCACTCCCCCTGCTTGTGTTCCCTCTCTCGCTGTGTCTCTCTCTGTCAAATAAATAAAATCTTAAAAAATAAAAAAATAAATAAATAAAACAGCCTTATTGCTAATAAGGCATTAACTACAGCCCGGATGATGGCAAATCTGTTTACAACATGGTTTACTGAATGTTTTAAGCCCACTGTTGGGACCTGCTGCTCAGAAGAAAGTGTTCCTTTCCAAAATATTCCTGCTCACTGACAATGCACCTGGTTACCCAAGAGCTCTGATGGAACTGGACAATGAAATTAATGTTGTTTTCATACCTTCTAACACAACATCTACAGCCCATGGATCAAAAAATCATTTTGACTTTAAGTCTTATTATTTAAGAAATATGGGTCTTAAGGCTATACCTGCCTCTGATGAATCTGGACAAAGTAAATTGAAAACCTCTGGAAAGAATTCACCATTCTAGATGCCATTAAGAACATTGGTGGGATACCTGGCTGGCTCAGTTGATAGAACATGTGACTCTTGATCTCAGGGTTATGAGTTCAAGCCCCATGTTGGGTTTAAAAACAACAACAAAAAACAAACATTCATGACTCATGGAAAGTGGTCAAAATATCAACATTCACAGGAATTTGGAAGAAGTAGATTCCAACCCTTGTGGATGACTTTGAGGGATTCCAAGTGGAGGCAGTAATTGCAGATGTGGTGGAAACAGCAAGAGAACTAGAAGTAGAAGTAGAGCCTGAAGATGTGACTGAACTGTTGCAGTCTCCTGGATGAAGCATTGCTTCTTATGGATGAGCACAGAATGTGATTTCTTGAGATGGAAACTACTGGTGAACATGTTATCAAGATTGTTGAAATGACAACAAAGAATTTAGAATATTCCATAAACTTAGTTGATAAAACAGTGGCAGGGTTTGAGAGAATTGACTCCAATTTTGAAAGACGCTTTATTGTGGGTAAAATGCTATCAAACAGCATTGCATACCAAAGAGAAATCATTCATGAAAGGAAAAATGGATCAATGTGGCAAAAATCATTGTCATTTTAAGAAATTGCCACAATCGGGGCGCCTGGGTGGCTCAGTTGGTTAAGTGACTGCCTTCAGCTCGGGTCATGATCCTGGAGTCCCGGGATTGAGTCCCACATCGGCCTCCCTGCTCAGCAGGGAGTCTGCTTCTTCCTCTGACCCTCTTCCCTCTCGTGCTCTCTGTCTCTCATTCTCTCTCTCACAAATAAATAAAAAATCTTTAAAAAAAAAAAAAAGAAATTGCCACAATCACCCCAAACCCTTCAGCAACCACCACCCTGATCAGTCAATAGCCACTGACATCAAGGCAAGACCCTCCACCACAAAAAAGATTATGACTCACTGAAAGCTCAGATGACGGTTAGCATTTTTTACAATATTTTAAATTAAGGTATGTACATGGTTTTTCAGACATAATGCTATTGCACACTTAACAGACAGTAATATAGTATACACATGACTTTTATATGCACTGGGAAATCCAAAAATTCATTTGACTTTATTGGGATATTCACTTTATTGTAGTGATCTGGAACTGAGCCTGAAATATCTCTAAGGAATGGCTATAATGTGTTTCCCAGAAGACTGCTTATTCTTCCCAGTTATAAAAATCTAGTCTTCTGGATTAGGAAAAGGAAATTTTAATATGAGAAATATGTGAGAATCTGGTTTTTGCACTGGAATTTTCACCATTTATTTTTAATAGTCTTCCATTGATGGAGGGCTTGACAGATTATGAGTTGGCCTCTTTACCAGGGGAAATTATATGTCCTCAAAAATACAGCATAGGGGTTGTAAATATGGCTTGGGAAGCAGAACAGGGTTTCAGCTTGGTTCTGACATCTATTAGCTGTGGACTTTGGGCAAGGTATTAAGATTCAATTTTCTCATTTGTAAAATAAGAAAAGTATCTATTCATAGGTTTATTATGAGGATTAAATGAGTTGACAGATTCAAAGAACGTCACATAGTGCTTGGCACATAGTAAATGCTCAGTAAATATTATTTGAAAAGTTAAAGAATGACACTCTATCTTAGGTTCTGTTCACCAGAAAGATCCTGAGACAAGGATTTGTGTACAAGCAATTTACTAAGGAAATTCTTGAAGAAAAAAAAGTAAGGGAGAAGAAGCAGGACAGGGAAAGAATAAATCAAGCAGGTGTGCTGATTACAGGCAAAGTCCAATGGAAGTGGTTTCAGGCTGATCCCATAGGGATCTTTAGTGTATAAGTTACATCTTGGAATTTGTTTCAACCTGAAGCAAAGGCACTGAGATTTCATCTCTGCACCTGTTATTCATTGGCCAAGGACCACCTGGGAAGATGTAAGCTACCTCTGGCTGTCTGCATAGATGGACAAAGCAACTCCAGTAGCCTAATGGTCATTCTCCAGAGAAGAGTTGTCTCACTGTGGGCAACTGGAAGCAAAAGCACCCTGATGCAAGGGGAGAAGGAGCATTCAGGAACAGTAAAAGGAATATGAGCAGATTGGGGCAGAGCACCAAGAGTATCTATCATCATACCCCAAGGTGTAACCAACCAGGAAAAATATAGCTCCCCCTATGTCTTTCTCTCTCCTGGTTATATAAACTTGGACAATTTACTTAACATCTCCGGTCTCTGTCTCACCATTTGTAGAAGGAGCATGATAATATTATCTCAAAGAGTGATTATGAAAATAAACGGACCAAAAACCATGAGATACCTAGGAATAAACCTAACCAAAGAGGTGAAAGACTTGTACTGTGAAAACCATAAAACACTGATGAAAGAAATTGAAGATGACAAAAAGAAATGTGAAAACATTCCATGCTCATGGATAGGAAGATCAAATATTGTTAAAATGTCTATACTACCCAAAGCAATCCACATTTAATGCAATCTCTATTAAAATACCAACTGAATTTTTCACAGAGCTAGAACAATTTTAAAATTTGTATGAAACCACAAAAGACCCCCAATAGCCAAAGCAACCTTGAAAAAGAAAAGCAGAGCTGGAGGCATCACAATTCCAGACTTCAAGTTATATTACAATAAGCTATAGTACTGGCACAAAAAGACACACAGATCAATAGGACAGAATAGAAAACCCAGAAATGAACCCATATGGTCAATTAATCTTCGACAAAGCAGGAAAGAATATCCAATTAGAAAAAGTCTCTTCAACAAATGGTGTTGGGAAAACTAGATGGCAACATGTAGAAGAATGAAACTGGGCCACTTCCTTACACCAAACACAAAAATAAATTCAAAATGGATTAAAGACCTAAATGTGAGACCTGAAACCATAAAAATCCTAGAGGAGAACATAGGTAGTAACCCCTTTGACATTAGCCATAACAACTTCTTTCTAGATATGTCTCCTGAAGTAAGGAAAACAAAAGCAAAAATAAACTATTGGGATTTCATAAAAATAAAAACCTTCTGCACAGTGAAGGAAACAATCAACAAAACTAAAAGGCAACCTTTGGAATGGGAGAAGATATTTGCAAATGACATATTGGATAAAGGGCTAGGAGCCAAAATCTATAAAGAACTTATTAAATTCAACACCCAAAAAATAAATAATCCAGTTAAGAAATGGGCAGAAGGCATGAACAGACATTTCTCCAAAGAGGTCATATGTCTGACAAACAGACACCTGAAAAAATGCTCAACATTACTCATCAGCAGGGAAATACAAATCAAAACCACAATGAGATACCACCTCATACCTGTCAGAATGGCTAAAATTAACAACACAGGAAACAACAGTTGTTGGTGAGAATGTGGAGAAAGGGGAACGCTCCTACACTGTTGGTGGGAATGCAAACTGGTGCAGCCACTCTGGAAAACAGTATGGAGGTTTCTCAAAAAGTTAAAAATACAACTACCCTACAATTCAGAATTGCACTACTAGGTATTTACCCAAAGAATATAAAAATACTAATTCAAAGGGATATATGCACCATGATGTTTATAGTAGCATTATCTACAATAGCCAAATTATGGAAAGAACCCAAATGTCCATCAACTGATGAAAGGGTAAAGAAGATGTGGTGTATATATATAATGGAATATTATTGAGCAATAAAAAAGAATGAAATCTTGCCATTTGCAACAACATGGATGGAGCTAGAGTGTATTATGCTAAGTGAAGTAAGTCAGAGACAGACAAGTACCATATGATTTCACTCATATGTGGAATTTAAGAAACAAAACAAATTAGCAAAGGGGAAAAAAAAAACAGAGAGGCAGGCAAACCAAGAAACAGACTCTTAACTATAGAGAACAAACTGATGGCTACCAGAAGGGAGGTGGGTGAGGGAATGGGTTAAATAGGTGATGGGGATTAAGGAGTGTATTTGTTGTGATGAACCCCAGGGTTGTATGGAAGTATTGAATCACTATATTGTACACCTGAGACTAATACTACACTGTATGTTAACTGAAATTTAAATAAAAACTTAAAAATTTTTAATGTAAATTAATAAAAATCAAATAAAAATTTTAAATAAATCAGTTCTTGAAAAGTAGCAGAGTATCTGACCTAGAATGGATACACAACAAATATTAGTTCTCCCTAATTCTTAACAGATTCATATATATAAAAAGAGTGGATTATAGAGATCACTTTGAATACACGAATTTGTAAGTACTTCCTCCTGGCATAAAATTCTTTGGACAAACTTTCTGTTGAAAGCAATTTTATTCAAAGGATTTTTCTCCTTATGGTTTTTTCAATTCTTCTGATTACATGAAGAGAAATTCTTCAATTTAGGAGTCCTACCTTACAATATTTCTGTATCCACTAACCTTACAACTTCTAAAAAGAAAGGGGTGCCTTGGGCTCAGGGCATAGCTAATTTAACAAATAGCTGCCGAAGCAGCAGCCAGGAAGAGTAAGGAGGGGCCGCCTCAGTGTTAGTGAGCAGGAAGCCATTAGAAGACGTCATACTGGGCTAAAAGCCAGATGTCCCTGGTTTGAGCTTTGCCACTTACCTTCCTAGGATATGTGTTCTCTTCTAAAACATCAGTAGTTCAACTAGATGATCTGTCAGGTACCTTCCAGCACCAAAATTCTACTACATGGATATTCAGAATCTCAACTCCTAAGTCCTGAAATTTGGAGGGCTTCCTATGTATAAAATGTATAGAAGTTCAGAGAAGGGAAATGACAGGCTGGATTGAGGAAGTAGAATTCAAGCTAGATATTGAAGAATAAGCAAGAACTAGAAAAATAAGTGTGGTCTAGGGCATAATAGTGGAAAGTAAAAATAATTTTTCACAAAATATGAAACTTTTTTTGATTAGAGGGAAAGATTTATTATAGATAGTATTAGGAAATAAAACTAGAAATTACAAATTGACCAGACTGTGGTATATTCTGAATAGTAAGGACAGAATTGTGCCAATCTAAAGATAATAATAAGCTCTTGAAGAATTAGAGAAAGGAAGGGCTCCTGGTTGGCTCAGTCAGTAGAACATGCAGCTCTTGATCTCAGGGTTGTGAGTTCAAGCCCCATGTTTGGTGTGCAGTGTATTTAATTAAAAAAAAAAAAGATTTTGAGAAAGGAAAGGTGGTATTGTACATAAGATAATTTGGTGATATGCAAGATGAACTGGAGCCAGAAGTTATTGTTGGCTAAGAAATCTGTAAGAAGGCTGCCAAATTGCCTGGTTATGAGATGAACTATCCTTAAAAATTGAGGGGTTTATACCATTAGATTAATATTGTAAAGCAATTAGTTGAATGGGCATAGTTCCTCTAACAGTGAGAGAAAATGGAATCATCTCCATCTGTCCATCCCCATGTAGAGAACGTGTAGGAAAGTAGACTTCCCTTGATTATGTACGACTATATAGCTCTTTACAACCATAAATACATCTCCTTTTGGGTTTGAATATGCACATTTGGGAGTAGGGAAAGGAAAGAGTTTAAGTACCACTTTGTGAAACAGAAAAAAAATATTTGGAGTTCCAGGAATTTAACAATCCTGGAAGGAAAGAGTGAGAAGCAGAGAGTGAGGGAAGGAAAGGGGAGCTGGGCACTAGGTACAAAAAAGGATATGAGATCCCCTTAATTGTGGCATGTCCCAAGAACATAAAAGAACATGTGATTTCACATTGTTCCCCACTTAATGTATTGGGCTTTAAAGTGACAAAAAAACAAAAACAAAAACAAAAACCAGCCATTTCCCTTTCAGAGATTGGAACTGATTTGGAAATAGACCTGGGAGTCAGGTCACCAAAATATTGACTATATCAATGGTGAAGCTGGACTAATAAATATGACTTGACCTAAAGCCACAATTGGGATTTCTAATGCTTCTCTCCAAGTCTAGAATTTAGACACTTCCTGTGCCATCCCCAAAACATAGTCTGCAAAACACAGCCTGCAAAGTTATCTGACTAGGTATGGAGAGAATCACAAACTCACATAAAATGGACACTAGTCATAGGGAAAGAGACTGGTTTCCAGATCTGGCTCTAGAAGGCAGGAATGGACCCTGACCCATGTGTGCTTAGCACAACAAATCTAGAATAGGATACATATACTGTGGACTGGCAGATCCAAAGGAGAAGGAGGAAGAAGTATCATTCCATCCAAGAAATCAAAAGTGAAATCATAGACCATATGCTTGCCTCAATATAACAATCCAAATCCTCTTCCCATAAGGAAAGAAACGCTATTATTCTCTTAGCATGTGATTGCCTCATAAAAGTCCCATATGAAGAAACCTCTGTCAATATGGTAATCAGAAGTTTCTCTCCCTGGATAATTCAGAGTTGTTCAGTGAAATTCCCAGAAAAGAGGAAAATCTGAGATGGGATGTTAAAAAGAAAGAAAGAACATCAAATTAGTATCCCATTTTCTTAACATTCAACCTGTGAGGAATACAAGGAATTTCTCTCATTGATAAATTTAACTTGGGAAAAGACAAATCTGTTTCTTTTATAGCTTTTGGGAAACAGTGTTACTTATTCAAATGTGAATCCACTTTGGTTTAACACAGCCAATAAAATGTGTGTCAGAGACAGAATGAGAGTAGGATAGGGAATTATTAACACAGTAAAGGTAAATTTTCCTGAGATCCTAAATGCACAACCAAGCTGTTAATACTGCATAACAGAAAGTGTTACCCACTGGAATCAATTATTATTCAAATTTTACCAACTATTTTCCTTTTGGAGTTAAGATCTAAAAATTAAACTTTACAAAAACTGTATTTTGAAGCTGAATAAAGATTTTTTATATATATTAAAGGTTTTATACAGAAACAATTCATAGTAATTACATTTGCAAAAAAATTTACCAATTTTGTAGTATTGCTTGTATCAACACAGAGATCTTATTAAAAAGTGAAATAAAAATTAATACCACCAAATCTGAAATTACTATATGATATTTAAGGACATTGGGAAGATTTAAGCAAAACAGCCCCAGCATTAAGTGGTCCAAATATCCCCAATCTGGTGTATAATCAAAGAGGAAACTAAAATCAAAAACTATATAATAATAAATGTCAAATACATCAGTGAAATAAAACAGGCTATCTAGACTGGAGTATGTTATGTTAAAACTTGTGGGACATGGCCAAAATAATATCCAATGTACTTGTAGTATTTATTCCTAAGCAACAATAAAATAAAAATAAATTAGCCTACAATCAATATAAGAATCTAGAAAAATAACTACATTATAAATCTAAAATGAAAGCAATGACTAATAATAAAAGAAGTTAATGAAATAATGAGCACCACCAACAATAATAATCAAAAACATCAAAAATAGTTTTTTAAATGTATAATTTCTGGGGCTAGTAAAGGTATAGGGAGAAAACTTTGTCTTACATTATATAATCCCCCAAATAGAAATATAAATACCTCTAAATGTTCACCAATGAGAGAACTCTTAAATGACAGTTAATCTATATCATAAAATTATAGTCATTATTTTAAAATAATGAAAAAAATAATAAATAATTAAAAGAATGACATAATTCTATATGAACTACCATATACTAGGTTTCCAAATTTCATCCATGTACATACCAACTTCAGGATTGCTGTCATGTTCATATAACCATTCTATAATTTTCTTAATATGTTTAAATGTTTCTAAATAGATGTTTACATTTTCTAAATATGTTTAAATCTTAATATATGTTTCATTTGAAAAAAGAAAAATAACCTGGTATCATTATAACAGTAATATCTGTGAAATCATCAGTTTGATATGTTGGTTAACAACTATATTTTTCAAAGTTCCTTGTCCCAGTAATAGATAATGAAACCCAACCCTTTTGAGTGCCCTAAGTGAGCCTGTTTGCCTGAGCAGGATTTTGTTTAGACCAATTTAGCAAAGTCCTTTCTGATTTGTGACCAGCCAGCTTCTGCCCAGGATGTCTATTCAGGTTGAGTTGATGGAGACAGTGGCCCTTGTGGCTGGACCAGCCAACCGAAAATCTGTAAGGGGCAGACTAGCAATGAACAGAGATGGCTATGAGACACCAGAGCAGCTCCCCACCTTCCTTTTTTATGAAGAGTATTATAAATTCAGCAAGGGATATAGATGGAAAATAAGTCAAGAGCATACATTTGTCTCTAATTCCATGGAGATCCTTTTTCAGGACCCATGAAGCATCATTCCTTTCTGTGCCACCAGGAACAGAGGGGGACTGTTACAAATACTCATCTATTTTCACAGAGCTGCATGTGCCCAGGTCTTGCAGGGAGCTTTTCCTAATTCCTCTGGCAAAGATGAAGCATCTTTCCTCCAACCTTATAACCAAGAGTTTCCCAACTTTGTTGAGGGAGTAATAGCACCTCCTCAAATATCATGCAAATGCCAAGGGGATCTGAGTCCCTCAGGTTTCTCTAAATTTCAAAGGTTTTGGACAAGCTTCTGTTTAGCCATTGTGATATATCATTATTTGGGGTTAAAATGATAACCATTCACTAATTTAGTCAGTCCATCAGTCAAAAACAATTTTCTGAGCACCAACTCTACAAGATGGGTGCATGCTTGGTTTGCTTGAAGCCCCTCAAGCTAGAATTCAGGGAGAGGTGGGGGGCAATAGAAGAGAGGTCAGCAAGGGAACCAGGGCAAGACTGCCTCAGATATATTTCTTAATGCTCAGCCCCTACGCCCTATAAGTAATCACATTTCCATGGAGTTGCCAGTATAACAGCTCCATCCTGTATCTTGTACAACATATTAATTTCATAAATGTAAAATTACCCCATAATATTCCTGAAGGAATGGAAGGACGGTGTAGGATGCTGCCTAAAAGGGCAAAAGTCTGGGCACATGTGATAAAATGCCTCTTGTAAGAATGTTGCTTGTTCAGAATGCAACATGATTACCCTCCTACTGAAACTCTTAATTTAAAGATATTTTCTGGTCTTCTATTTCCAGTTCTCTTTGGGTTTCTGATGAGTTCTGGTTCCTTTTGCTTTAGAATTAAACATTATTTTATCCATCATTAACAATTCCTAACCTGACCCCCTTTCTCCTTTTTTTTAATCTTATATTATTTGCCTTGTAAAACCATATTGCTTTGCTGTAGAATAATTAAATCTATGGGGCTCGGGGTAAGAATGCTGCGTTCAAATCCTGACTCTGCCATTTACTAGCTATGTGATCTTGGTAAGTTACTGAAACTGTGTACCTCAGCTTCCACACATAAAATGAAGATAATATTCATGCTTAACCTTAAGAGAGTTATAGTGAAGATTGAGAGAATCTCTGCCCTAGTAAGCACTAAATAAATGTTAACTATCAAAATTATTCACTCTGCCTCAATAATAATTAGCACATACCAGATTCTGTTTTTGTTTGTTTTTGTTTTTTAGAGTTTATTTTTTAGAAAGTTTTAGGTTCACAGCAAAACTGTGAGGAAAGTACAGGGAGTTCCCATATACCATCTGTTCCCACATATACACCAGTCTCCCCACTATTAAAACTCCACACCAGAGCAGACTCTTTTGATATCCTTGCATAAAAACCCTCTGCCCCTCCTCCCCCACTCGCATTCTCTCTCTCTCTCTCTCTCTCCCAGGAGTCCTTAAATAAATAAATCTTTAAATAAAATAAAATAAATTTTAGGTTAGTTTTCACAGCCACCTTACCTAAATTGGTGTTATTTACATTTAAAATTTTAAATTCTCTTCCATTATTTATACCCTTGGTAAATAATCTAAATATTTATTAAGTCCCTCTGTAAAACTGAATAACATCATTACCATTATTGTTTCTATTCATTTCATTAGAAAATTTTATTAATTTTCACACTGTACTGTACAGAAAATACAAAGTCTATGTCTATATGCAGGAAATGAACCAGAATTAGAAAGTACATAAAATATTTTTCAAGAGGAATATGTGCAATTTTTTATAAAAAGACCTGATCTCAGGATGCCTGGGTGGCTCAGTCGGTTAAACATCTGCCTTTGGCTCAGGTCATGGTCCCAGGGTCCTGGGATTGAGTCCTACACCAGTCTCCCTGCTCGGCGGAGAGCCTGCTTCTCCCTCTGCCTGCTTCTGTGCACACTCGCTCGCTCTCTCTCTCTCCAACAAATAAATAAATAAAATCTTTAAAAAAAAAAAGATCTGATCTCTTCTTTGTTTTAGGTCACTTTTACAGTAACATGCAATAAAATGATTGGTGTAAACTGAAGTCAAACATTTTGCTACATATTATAACACTGACCTTTATACAGGCAACGTCCCAACATTGATAAGGTTTAGGACTATATATATGGAGAGAGAAACAAAGTGAAAGAAAAGCCTTTTGAGCAAACCAACTTTGGGGCCAGGAAAGCCTTGACAGGAACAATGGGGTTATTAAGTTTTATCTTCCTTTTAGTCCTATACCTGCTGCAGGGATCTAATACTTCCCTTGTTCAGCTGAATAACAATGGGTATGAAGGCATTATCTTTGCTATAGACCCTCGAGTGCCAGAAGATGGAAAAATAATTGAACAGATAAAGGTAAGAAAGAAATGGGATTTCTTCTATTTGAATTGTGGAGAAGAAAAAAAGTTAGTAGTTAATAATTATGAACTTCTGAATGTTACAGGAAGTTTAAAAGCAGCATGGTACAGTAAAAATAATGCTGGAACGGCAGAGGGAATTGGAAGTTCTAGGTGGGGTTCTACCCTGTCTCACCATAAGACCAGAGACAAGGCACAGAGCCTTTCTGATCTCAGTTTCTTCATCTATAAATAGCAGTTGAACTCATCTGTTCTTTAAACACTTATTTAATGAATACTTATGACAAGTCAGGGAGATAAAACAGTGAATTAAAAATTCCTTGCCTTCGTGCAGTACACATTCTTTTTAGATGATATAGATAATAAAAACATGTAAAAGTATAGCAGGTCAGATGGTAGTAGGTTGCCATGGAGTAAAGTAAATCAGCAAAGGGGGATAGGCGGTGTTGGTGGGGCTGGGTAGGAGGAGAACGTGGGTTACTGTTTCATGTAGGGCAGTCAGGGAAGGCCTCACTGTTGATGGTGACGTCTGAGTGGAGACCTGAGATGAGTAAGGGAAGAACCCATTGAAAACCTGGAGGAGGGAACAGCAGGTGCAGCGAGCATACTTGATGTGACCAGCAGGAGGTGATGGCCAAGAAGAAGGGTGGGGAGAGCTGAACATGGAGACAGAGGGCCCAGACCACTGGAAAGACTTGGGCTTTTACTTCCATGGAAGGTTTCTGAGCAGAGGTCGGTGTGCTCTTTCATGCATGTGCTGGGATCACTCTGAGTGCAGTGTTGAAGAAATTCTGTAAAGGGCTCTTCTACTTGTCATTCACCCTGTATAGCTCTGTTGTAGCATAGAGGTATGGAGGGACACCAGGTAGGAAGCTGTTGTGGTGAGAAGTGACGGAGACCAGGTATAGGGATGTTGTGCTAGAGATCATTAAAGTGGTATAATTCTGAACATATTCTGAGGGTATCAGACAAATTTGCTGATGGTTTAGATGTGGCATTGGGGAAGTGAGGAGGGAAAAACAGAAGTCAAGGAAGACTTCAAGGGTTTTGGTCTGAACACTAAGAAGGATGGAATTATCATCAGTTGAGAAGGTGAAGACTGTAAATGGAAAAAATTTGGCAGATGGGAGATCAGGACTTAGTTTGAAGCATTTTGAATTTGAGATGCTTATTAGATATCCATATAGATGGAGATAGGAATCTGAATTCAAGGGGGATATCTGGGTGGAGATAAAAATTTGGGAGTCATCAGTGTACAGAATGAGATTTAAAGCCATGGGAATAAATGAGTTCACTAAGAAGTACAGATGGAGAAGGAAAAGGTTCCAAGACTGAACCAAGGAATTTGATTTCTAAAGTTTCTTCCAACTATATCATTTCACATAATAAAGAGATTGGTGTTACAGTCATGCAAATTAGCTCTGTCTGTCCCTGACATCAACATTTACTAATTCCTTACATTCAGTTCCTCCACTGCTATATCCTTATGCTCACTGATTTAGCCTTCTGCATGGATGTTGCTATCCATCAGAAGCTGATGTGTTTGACCTGGGTGGTGAGCAGGTGATTCTGTGGCTGCCATTTATTACTCATTCTGAATAAACTCTTGAAGCATAGCTGTGTTCATTTATTGATAATTTTTGAATTCCAGGAAAATATAAAGATTCCTTTACTGAAGAGCACAGGCTTGAATAGCAGTTAATATAGCTGATTCTGAATGATGGCTTCTTAGTGTTCAGGAATAATCAGTTTCAAACTTTTCCAAACATCAGAAATCAGTATTTGAAAGAATTATTTGTAGGGGCAAAAAAATTTATTAAAATGTCCTCTACTGAACACCACAAAAGTTCAATTATTAGTAGGTAGACATGCCTCTAGATTACACAATGTTTCCTGACATTCTCCCAGCCCTCTACAAAGTCCTTGCATTTATATTATCAGGCAACCTTGTGAAATTCTCTCATCCACATTATAGAGAAAAGAAAACTCTAGTTGGAAAAGTAAATAATTTTCAAGGTCAAATTAAATAGCACAATTACAGCTGAGATCCAACACATGGGCTTTGAAGGCTGACAAATCTGGGTTTGAGTTCTGGCTTATATAAGGTAACAAAGATTACTCTTTTTTCTAACTGGTGAACCAATTTGCAGAACCAACTTACTTTGGGGATATTATCTGACCATAATAAGATTCATGCTGAATTTACTCATAATTCATGACCTGAGATGTCAACTGTCAACTTTCCTTATTCCTTTTATTCATGTGTCTTCTTGGTTTGAAAGTACTCATTTTTTTTGAAACATTGATAATACTAATCATCTTTGATCCAACTAGGATATTATAGGAATTCTGAGAAGGAATTTTGAAAGAATATTATAGAAATTTTGCTTGGAAAGCCTGTGAGAAGCATTATTTTCCATCCTAGTATGCCCTAAGGGATCATAGTCATCTGACACAGGTCTGTAAAATCCTTCAATGACCTGAGAATATACCACTACCCAAGGCAGTTGCACAGAGCTAAGGATACTACGAAGTAAATGGAATACCTTGGAGTTATACAATGCACAACCCACACAACTGTATGCAGTTTGTTCATGTTATCTCCCTGACATGCCATAAAACTGTATACTTCTCCAATCTGTACCACAATTCAAATCACCATTTATAATTTTTATCTCATAGAAAGAGAGATAGCCATCGCTTCAAGTAAAATGTGACAACTGGCTGATATCTAAATATTCCAAAACAAAAATGAGGAAAGGATCCTTAGGGAATAGGCAGAGAATTCTTTTATCCACTTTAGGTCAGTGATGAAGTAATTCCCAACCTACTTTAGGAGATCTCTGAAACCCCTTTCCTAACTCTTAGCTAGTTCTTTGGGCATTCAGTTCTCTGCACTCTGGCTTCTGACTGATCCCATGGCTATGAACCCAATCAGTTTGCTGATCTCTTCAATGCATATGAGTCAGCACACTGGACTCTCTTCAAGAGAACAAGACAGAGAGCCCTGGGATTCCTGAAAAAAGAATAAATCTATTGTGGGCTTGTGTCAGGTCAGGAAGCATCATGGAGGAGGAGAGCCCATCCTGAAGGAAACAACACTGTTGACTGGGATATTGCCAGCAAGATGAAGAGTTTGATATTGTCATCCAGCACCCAGGATCCTTCAATTATCCAGTGGTTTTGATCATGTAGAATAGATCACCATTAAGAAGCATTCATCCACCTATTTCTCCCACTAGTTATTAAGTTCTAGAAAGGGACTATCTCCCTTATTAATCATTGCACCTTTGGGTTCAAGATACTGCACAGTATAAAGTGATATTATTTTCAGCTTGTTGGCAGAGCAGCAAGCTCTGCCTATGATTAAAAAGCTCTGCAACTCCTATGAATTTTTCTATCATTCCACCCCTGAGCCCCCAGTCCAGCTGCTTCTCCTGGAGAGTGTGAGTATAATGAAAAACCTCTCCTATGTCCCATCCCTACAGACTGT
The DNA here is from genome assembly GCF_029215605.1 of Mirounga angustirostris. Classification (NCBI taxonomy): domain Eukaryota; kingdom Metazoa; phylum Chordata; class Mammalia; order Carnivora; family Phocidae; genus Mirounga; species Mirounga angustirostris. The sequence goes on along the minus strand of NW_026991712.1, from coordinate 118,513,847 downwards.
TCTCAGCTTGCATTAGCTAAGGCTGGTCTCCACTAAGATTTATTAACAGTAATATCAACCAGTTTTATGACTGCCTATGTGTAGGGTACTATATAACTCATTTCATGTTTATGTTAACCTTAAAGAAAGGCTGTAATAGTCCATATAAGAAATGAAGAAACTGAGCTTTAGAGTGGTAAACTGGCCAAGCTCTATTACCCAGAAGGTGCTAATGCCAATATTGGAATCAAGTAGATGACTCTAAAGTCTAGGCCTTTGTAGGGGTGCCTGGGTGATGGCTCAGTCAATTAAGCATCTGACTCTTGATTTTGGCTCAGGTCATGATCTCAGGGTAATGAAGTTGAGCCCTGTGAGGGGCTCCACACTGGGCATGGAGCATCTCAAGATTCCCTCTCTCCCTCTCCCTCTGTCCCTCCACCACCACCAACCGCCCCCCCCATGCTCACACGCATGCACTCTCACTCTCTCTAAAAAGGAAAAAAAAAATAAAGTCTATGCCTTTGTCATTTTACATAATTTCTCTTAACACCAAACAGAAGCATTTGCCCTTTGATGAAGGGTTATAGAAAACTCAAAGCCTTTAATGTGTAAGATTAAGATATAATTTGGACTGATAGTTAGCAGAGCTAGAACTGTGTGACAGAGACTCTGCTCACTAGTCAGTTGCTTTGTCTATCCACTCTTAAATTGGGAAATGCCTGTGGTGAAGCTCTGCTCATTTAGTCCACTGTTACTTGGCCATCTTCACATATTTTTTCCTTTAATAACAGGACATGGTGACTACAGCTTCTACTTACCTGTTTGAAGCCACAGAAAAAAGATTTTTTTTCAAAAATGTATCAATACTAATTCCTAACAACTGGAAGGAAAACCCACAATACAAGAGGCCAAAACATGAAAGCTACAAACACGTAAGAGTCAAACGCTTCTCTTAAAAAATCATATTTTCTGGTGATCCCCAGTTTTGCAGCACATTGATTGTTTTAGAGTTTTTTAAACTAAATGTTATCATTTCTATTTCTGATGTTTTAAAATTTTTAAACATTTTTAGGCTGATGTATTGGTTGCACCACCTACCCTCCCTGGTAGAGATGAACCATACACCAGGAAGTTCACAGTCTGTGAAGAAAAAGGAGAATACATTCATTTCACCCCTGACTTTGTACTTGGAAAAAAACAAAAGGAATATGGACCGTCAGGTAGGAATTTTTGTTAAAACACATGTTTTGCAAATGATTCTAACATGCAGCTTTGTATCCAGGTTAAGTGTACAGGCCTTGGAGTCAGAGTCTCTAGGTTCAAATCCTGACTTATCAATTGTGTGTGACCTTGGACAAATGACCTAGTTTCTCTGTTCTTATTTCCTGTAAGACAGTAAATAGAAGGTTTCCTACCTTATGGAATTGTTGTGAACACTGAGTTAGATAATCTATATAACTATAGTCAGAACAATGTCTACAAAAATTTGAGCACAGCACAATACATTTTTAAGGCATACTTTTTAGATTTAAATTTTTCAGTTCTCCACAGCTGGATATTAATCAATCACAAGCTGCCTCCATGGAAGGCAGATGTATGGCAAGCTAGAAAGAGCCAGGATGCCAGTTCTTGGCCAAGAGAAAACACTCATAGGCTGCTAGTTGCTGATACTATTATTCAACCTATTTGGTTTAACCAGATGAACTGTCTATAAGTGATCATATTTACCTAGAAAAATGACAATTTCATCTAGTTCAATCTAAAAGTTAAAATCATTGGTTCAAATGAACTAAAGCATATTGATACAAATCATTGTTAAAGGAAGGCTCAACTCACATGTCACCATTCAGTGAAAACCTTCCTAAATCCTAAAATCTCCTTCTCCCATTGCCCTTTCAATGAGCACATAATAAGTCTCTTGTCTCTGTCGAATGTTCAGCTAGCCCTGGTCCTCATTGTCACCTGGGCCTATTCCCCACCCCAACTTAAAATCTCTATCATCCTATCCCACCCCAATCTTATCTGTCCCTCAAACTTTAGCTTGACCATGCCTGTTCTCCTTGGTACCTCTAATCCTTCACCTTTCTAACCTATAGTCTCTTTCCTGGCTGGCATATCCAGCACAATCAGTCATTTCAACTATAAGTATAAATACCTCAACTCCCTCATCATTCATATCCTTATGTTTCATTCAACTTGCCAAATCCTCTGTACTGAGTTTCCAGCCAGTTTCCTTTGGCTCCTGTTAATGTATTACCAAGACTGTGATAGAAAATTATAAAACTAATGGTATCATTATATAAACAGGTTTTCCAAGCTCAGAGAAGCCCTCAGAGCTACTCAACAATATTTGAACCTACCTCTTCTTGGCTCCCTTTTTCATTCCCCATAGCAGTTCTTCTAAAACTTCTATTTTTCTCAAGATCTATAATCACTCTTTTCAATCCCATCAACAGATCCCTATAGTCAAGCTAATTAACATACCTCCTCACACAGTTACCTATCCTTTCCATTTTATTTTATTTTATTTTATTTTATTTTATTTTTTATATTTGTGGTGAGAGCACTTGAAATCTACTCTCTTAGCAAATTCAAGTGGGCATGGGAGGCAGGGCAACCTGCCATGCACCAAATCCTTGTTGTAGTCGCTGATATGAGGGCTTTTTCCTCCCATACTGAAAGGTACAATTTCACACTTACTAATCTGGTTCCATTTGCCTAGAAAACCTTAAACCAGGGTTTTTAAAGTTCAGTGCACGGGGGAATAACTTAGGGATCTTGTTCATATGCAGATTCTGCTTCAGAAGATCTAGAGAAGGTCCAAGATTCTGCATTTCTTGTTAGCCACCAGGTGATGCTGATGCTTCTGGTCCAATGAACACATTTTGAGTAGTAAGGACTTAAAGAAGAAATGTGACTTATGCATAATACTGACACTTCCCCCCTACTTTTAGATCTCATGAGTTAATTAGAGTTAGAGAAACACACATTACAGTAGAACAAGACTATATGTCCAAATTCCTCTTCTCCATATCTATACCCTCTGAAGTTTTTCCTAATATTGCTAAAACAGAAATTCTAGTTGTTTCTTCTTCCTGCATTTCAAGCTGTGGATTTACCTTTATTCTTCCATTTACCCTAAAATCCTTAGCAAAAAAAAAATTTTTTTTTTAATTCCAACTCCCTCTCTTTGAGCTTTTCCTAGTCAAGGATTACATCTTATTCATCTTTGTATTTCCTAGTACTTAGTATAGGCTGAATATATATAATTAATAATAATTTCTTTCACATAATTAATAGTTTATGTGTTAAGTACTATAAACTAATCATTTTATTTGGACGCAATCCAAAATGCTATATCATCTATACCAGTGTTTTTCAATCTTATTTTTCATTATCAACTTCCTCAGGAGCATTTATAGACATTTTTTAACTAATCACATCCTAATGAAATTTTAATATCAAAGATATGTTATATATCTGTTTATGTTGTTGGTAGGAGTAAGCTTTGGAGAGCTAAAAACCATTGTAATATCTAAGACTTTTTGCCCCCCAAGAGCCAAAACCCAAAGTTCAGTCTATTCTGCCCATAGCATATACATCATAAATATTTTGTTGATGTAACATGTTGGGTAATAAAAAGATGATATACTATATAATATAATGAAACATGCTTTTTTATAAATAAAATATAAATGTTAGCAGTTATTTAAAACCTAAATATAATTTTTTATTGAAAACGTTTCTTAAAATATTTGAGGGAAATTTTGTCACTTGAATTATGATCTTGTATTTGAAATATTTTCCTACAGATAGACTGTTTGTCCATGAGTGGGCCCATCTCCGCTGGGGAGTGTTTGATGAGTACAATGAAGATGAGCCTTTCTACAGTGCTAAGTCAAAAAGAATTGAAGCAACAAGGCATGACCATTTAAATTTTCTTAATTACTTTAGGCTATAACTTCTTAATTTTCTTAGCTTGATTTCTTTTAAATGCCAATAATTTTTTTTACATCCCAATGCAGATAATAGATGCGATATCACAAAAGAGTGCTTTTCTGGGTTTTCTTCTTCTTTTTTTCTTTTTGTCTTTCTTTCTTTTACTTTCCTTATTTTTAGAAAATGTACCTTAAAGTAGCTGGTTGTCTATTTAAAATACACATAACTTTAAGAGCATTTGGTAGCCAATTTGGCATATTTTTATACCTCTCTACCACAGCTGCCAGAACTCATTTGTGCTGAAGTTATACTCTGTATAAGGGGTTATATAGTATACGCTAAATCAAAATTATTTATACTACACAAGGACAAAAAAAAATGGTTAAGAAATAGTGGTAAATGCACACTAAATGAGAAATCAATCTTCAAAGAGCCAGACAAGGATTTCTTAGGATTTGTAAAGTTCATTTAAAAATACAGATCTAATAATATCACATTTAATCATAGACAATCCTCTTAGTTCTGAGATCAAGAGAGCAAAATGATCGCTGGTAACTGGTTTAAAATTAGATGCCATCAACTTAATCAATCTTAGATGCCCTGTTGGGTCTCTGTGGACTTATCAGAAAAAGTATAAACTGAAAGATATTTGATCTCAGTGAAGGCCCTTCCTCTGCCCAATTGCTCCACCAGTTTTAGCACACGTATTTAAGGAGTATTACATTGATTACATTTGTCTATATCATATTCCCTCTAAATGTCCAGTCTCTGCTCTAGAATAGTCATCATGGTTGTTAATGCAGATACCATCATGAACACTGAGTTCTGGGGCAATAGAAGCATGCACATATTTAGGAGACTCCCTAAATGACTGAATGAAATCTAGTAATTGTTTCTTTTTTTTTTTTTAAAGATTTTATTTATTTATTTGAGAGAGAGAATGAGAGACAGCACAAGAGGGAAGAGGGTCAGAGGGAGAAGTAGGCCCCCCGCTGAGCAGGGAGCCCGATGCGGGACTCGATCCCGGGACTCCAGGATCATGACCTGAGCCAAAGGCAGTCGCTTAACCAACTGAGCCACCCAGGCGCCCTAGTAATTGTTTCTTAAATCTGAGCTGGAAACACATTGAAAAGATGGGATACATTCACATTCTAGCATATTTGTCATAATCACTGCTATCTGTGGCCAATTCCATGCAATAAAACATATGTCAAAAACGTCCCTACCAGTAAAGACTACTGTCTTAGGCAGTACCTCAATCTTTCCTTCAAGCCACATTTCACTTTGGATAAAAGTGCTCCTGAAAAACCAAACACTTGTAGCTATACCACATCACATTCTTTTGGAGATAACTTCTTTGAAAAGAATTCTACAAAGAACTTCAAGCTAAGGTAGTACCAAGAATAGGTGTTTTCACAAGTTGCCCTTTCCAGATACCAACAGTGTATTTATCATCACAAGGCCCCCAGGAGAGATGTTTGGAAAACGGGACTCTCCAGCCATTAGTATTAACAGGAGAGCAGCAGCTTTAATCACAACAGGAAATTCAGCCATTGCATACACTAGACATCCCACTTAAAATTTCTTTCTGCAATTTATTGAAAAACAGTTAACTGCTCTGGTAGGAACCCTTCAATGTTGCTGTCAAACAGGATGTATATGGTACATAAATAAGAATAAAGATCTTGATATACAGGTCATTATTAAAAAACTTGATAGAAAGACTACTTAAGATTTTCAAAAAATTTAATAAATAAATAAAATCTTTAAAAAGGGGGGGGGCACCTGGATGCCTCAGTTGGTTAAGCGTCTGCCTTTGGCTCAGGTCATGATCCTGGGGTCCTGGGATCGAGCCCCGCATCAGGCTCCCTGCTTGCAAGCCTGCTTCTCCCTCTGCCTCTGCTGCTCCCCCTGCTTGTGCTCTCTCTCTCTGTCAAATAAATAAAATCCTTAAAAAAAAAAGATTTTCAAAAATTTTAAATGTTAAGTTGCCTCAAAGACTAATTGTTATATATTTTCAGATGTTCCACAGGTATTACTGGTATAAATAGAGTTTATAAGTGTCAAGGAAACAGTTGTATAACTAGAGGATGCAGAATTGATTCTAAGACAAAACTGTATGAAAAAGATTGTCAATTCTTCCCTGATAAAGATCAAACTGAAAAGGCATCCATAATGTTTATGCAAGGCATTAATTCTGTAAGTATGCCAACTGTAACTTAACAGCATATATTTATATTCAAAAGACATGTTATCATGTTTATAAAATATCTGGGCAGGTTACCTGAGAGATTAGACATATTAATAATAGAGTTCTTTAAATATTAACTGGCATATGGTAAGCACAACTATTGTTAGCTAGCTAGTGTTAGCTGTTATTACAATTATTCTAAATCTATGTTACTATTATATGATTCCTCAATGAATCCTATTTCATTAAATAAATGACATATTTGCCAAAAAGATCTTTTATTTTTCAGATTTGTTGTTGAATTTTAAATGCATTGTATATAAAAAGTTTTTTTCACTTTATTAACCTTTCAGGTTGTTGAATTCTGTAATAAAGAAAACCATAACAGAGAAGCTCCAAGCCTACAAAACAAAATGTGCAATTCCAGAAGTACATGGGAGGTGATCAGCAATTCTGAGGATTTTAAAAATACAACATCTTTGGTGGCACCACCCCCTCCACCTGTCTTCTCATTGCTGAAGATCAGAGAAAGAATTGTGTGCTTAGTTCTTGATAAGTCTGGAAGCATGAGTGTAAGTTTGTGGGCCCATTTTTCCTGGATGTAAGGACACAGAAGTGACTGAATAGCTAAGAATATTCTGAACACTACATGCTTGTTCTAAATTGCATGGTGGCATAAGTACTATCACCTCCTATGATCGTGACCTCAAGAGGGGCAGTGAATATTGTAATGAAAGAAGTGTCGCAATAGAGTTAAAAAGACCTAACCCAAGATCCAACTCCAGAAAATGGAGAGTTTATTGAGAGGCACTTTTAGACTCTTTATTTTTTTTATAATGTTTCCATTTCTTTTTTTTTTAAAGATTTTATTTATTTATTTGAGAGAGAGAATGAGACAGAGAGAGCATGAGAGGGGGGAGGGTCAGAGGGAGAAGCAGGCTCCCTGCCGAGCAGGGAGCCCGATGCAGGACTCGATCCCGGGACTCCAGGATCATGACCTGAGCCGAAGGCAGTCGCTCAACCAACTGAGCCACCCAGGTGCCCTAGACTCTTTAGTAAAACCTCAGGATCAGAACTAAAGACTTTTAACATGGACATGCTTTCTACTGGAAACACTTAACAGACAGGAGGAGAGAGTGGATTAGGGCCTCTGAACTCCATTCCAAGTCAAGGAACAAGACCAACCAGGAGAACTGTTAATGTGGCTTTACCTTATTTGTATCATCTATATAAATGACCTCTTTATATTCAAAGACACAGGCAAAAAGCATCACTATAATGAAGATACAGTCAGATTCAGCCATTCATTTCTTCTATCATTCAGTGAATGGAAGGCATTGTGCCAGGTTCTAGGAATAGAACTCATATCCTTAAAGAGTTCACAGTTGAAAATTTTCTCTCTCTTCCCCATTACCTGGTTAACTCATACATATTCTTCAAATTTGGTAGAGGTACCCATTTCCTCCCGGATGAGATGGGCTGGGCTTCTAGGCTGGACTAATGGTCCTTCTGCCGGTCTCCCACAACGACCTGTGCAAACCTCTATTACTATATATTATATTGAAATTACACATTTCTCTCCCACTAGACCGGGAGCTCCTCTAGGACTTGAAGCAGTGTTTTATTCATCTTTGCATCCCTTCTGCCTGGAACGGGGTTTATCATGTATAAGCACTGAATAAATAATTGTGGAAATGGACTACAAATGAGCAAATATAATGTGATAAGGCACCCAGAAGGATGACATATTTGAGGCAGAACAGAACATGCTAAAGATCAAGAAAAATGTCTTCAACAAAAGGGGCCTGGGTGGTTACTGAAAAGCACAGAAGATGACACAGCTGAATGAAATAATCCACAACAGTAGAGTTTCAGAAAGAGCATCAGAATGCTAGAAACCTATACATAGAAGTGTCCTAGGAAGTGTTGCTGGCGAGAGATGAAGTTCCTTATTGGGAAAAGATGAGCAACCTCCTTTGGACAAGATAGACAAGATACAGGTAGAGCTAAGTTTAAAGGTAAAACAAAGTGGTAGAGAGAGCCCTCAAAGATGGAGACGTAAGAGCAGTTTTTCACTATGGCTTGGTTCTAGGTAGTTCAGAGGGAAATTTGGATTGTGTTGGGGGGGAGGGTACCACAGATCAGTTGGTGATAAGGGACTGGAAAAGACAAATGTATGAAAAGACTTACGTCCTAGGCATTCATCTAGGAACGACGGATGTGAGTTTTAATGAGTTCTTTGATAATTAATTCCAATTAATTCCATTTAATCCATTGGTAGGGAAGTGGTGAGGAGAGGTTAGGAGCAGAAGAGGAAATGGGGGAGGTAGGTACTGGGCCTCTTAGAATGTAACTGCAGCTTGAGTAAGTTTCATCTTCTGGGAAGTCCCCAAGTGGATGGGGAGATTTCAGTCTCTAGATGGAGTCCATGATAGTCTGATTTAATACTGTGGGATCTGGGGAGCAGTTCCATCTTGACACAACTGGAACAGAGGATCCCAGGAGTTATTAGGCAGTCTCTAAGATGTGAGTCATCACCCCCCGATTCCAACCCAACCCCCACCTTATCCTCCACCTCTAATTTGGGTGCTTAGTAGCCAAGAATCAGCTCTAATTAAAGCCTATGTTCTTTACTATACCGTATGTATTCCATAATACACATAACTATATTTTTCAATTTTATCAACTGAAAGAAAATTGCTTTCTTTAATAACACTAATTGCTATTGGTAAAAAATTAACAACAAATGTTATTCACTCATTTTATGTGATCTGCTATTATTTTCCAATTGAAAACCCTTTGGTTGTTTTTATCTTTTTTTATTCAGGGTCTTAATCGCCTAAATCGAATGAATCAAGCAGCAAAACATTTCCTGCTGCAGACCATTGAAAATGGATCCTGGGTGGGGATGGTGCACTTTGATAGTACTGCCAACATTAAAAGTAATCTAATCCAAATAATAAGCAGCAAGGAAAGAAACAACCTCTTGGAGAGCTTACCGACAGCAGCTAGTGGAGGAACTTCCATCTGTGCTGGAATTAGATCAGCATTTCAGGTGAAAACCATACTGCAAATGTAGTTTGTTTGTTTTAAAAAAATACTTAATGCCACATTCTGCAGTTATATTTTTGGTGTCTAGTTGACCTGAGTACTCAGACTGAAATGTCTTTGTCATTTAACCCAAGTAGAATTTTTCACAGCCCTCCACCCACGTAACTTCATTTGAGCAAACATTCCCTGCAGCAGATAGACAGAAAATTTTTTTAAAAAGTTATTGATTGCAGATTCTATTATTTTAAAAGATGCTATCTCTTCTTTTCTGCACACTTTCATTTTCTCTGTACATTTTTTCTAGTATCCTGTAAGTCTTTTGATCTAGGAACACCAATAATTATGTTCTGATTGTATCTGCAGGTAATTAGAGAAGTATACCCTCAAATCGATGGATCTGAAATTGTCTTGCTGACCGACGGGGAGGATAACTCTGCAAAGAATTGCATTGATGAAGTGAAACAAAGTGGGGCTATCATTCATTTGATTGCTTTGGGACCATCTGCTGATCAAGCCGTTATAGAGATGAGTGCTATAACAGGTGAAATATGACCCATATATATAAGTCTTTTGAAAGCAGTGCATAAGTATAAAGGCTCACAACAATTTCTCTCAAGTTCTTGCCCTGCAGGTGCTGTTCCAGGACCTTGGAACCAGGGTCAAACCAGACCTGATCTCTGTTCTCAAGGTGCTCACAGTCCAGCTGGCTGGAGAGACAAATAAAACTACTAATCAAATAGCATAATCAGATGACACCTCTCCATGATAGGAGAAATATATAGAAATAAAGCACTATGTGAGCAGAAGAACCATTAATTCTCCCAGGGTTATATACAGTCAGAGAAAGAAGGCATGAGAGATGAGGTGACTTCTGAGCTGGGCCTTGGACAAGGTGTTTACTTTTTCTGGAGAAAGGAGGGGTGAGAGAAGATGATCAGGTTATGAACAAAAAAATCATGTTGGATGACAATGCAAGGCACATGGAGAGATAGTGGGAAATCCATGAAACCAGAGCATAGGCTATGGGGTTGGAGGTGGGGGCAGATGGGATTAACAGAGGCTCAGGCTGAATAAATCTAAATAACAACAAAATTTCTAGATGAACTACAGGGTAGATGCTATCTTAGGTATAGAGACATAGTGAAAATGGACCACATGTTTTCAGTGCCTTCTTAAATGTAGTAGAATAAACAAAATTTATAACATTATGAATATTAATTATTGTATTGGGTTGACTTCTAATGCTACCAAATATATACTTGCTTTTTAATGCTTAGTTGCACAAACTCCCATCATTTCAAAGTACTTTTATGGCCATTATAAAATTTATTTCTGTCCCAAGTGTCCATCTCAATTTGTCTCTATTGCTTACTGTCTTTCTATCTTCCCATTGCCAGTTATTGTCAGGATACCTCAATATGACAGTTCTTTAACCTTTCTGAACTGATTCTGACCCACTTTGGCTGAAAAATCTGAAGGCCAGAATTATCATAACTGTATCTTAAAAGTGAATAATTACCCTAAAGAGCTACGCAGTCTGTGGGCTCTAATACATGGAATTGTAACATCTTCTTTCATATTCTGTGATTTTTTTCACAGATTTCAGTGAGGAATATTTCTACAAGTGAGATATAAAGACCACTTATGTTTCCTAGTTATGACAGTTTTTTTTTTTAAAGATTTTATTTATTTGACAGAGAAAGACACAGTGAGAAAGGGAACACAAGCAGGGGGAGTGGGAGAGGGAGAAGCAGGCCCCCCGCCAAGCAGGGAGCCCTATGCGGGGCTCGATTCCAGGACCCCAGAATCATGACCTGAGCAGAAGGCAGATGCTTAACAACTGAGCCACCCAGGTGCCCCTAGTTATGACAGTTTTAAATTAACATTTCATTGTTAATCTTTACACATACCTGACTTTGTTCTATTTTAATAATATATACTGCAACTATGATTTTGTATACCCTGTTACCTTATTAATCACTAAAATGTGATAGGTATGTATTTTCTAGAGAGCAACCTACTTAATGTATTTACATTTTAGGAGGAAACCATTTTTTTTCTTCTGATGAAGCCCAGAACAACGGCCTCATTGATGCTTTTGGAGCCCTTGCATCAGGAAACACTGATCTTTCCCAACAGCCTCTTCAGGTCAGAATTACCACTCTTCGGGTCTTTGTGTTTACATTTAGCCATAACCAAAAAATAAATCAGTTGTTATAAGTTTTGAGTCCTATATTTTTCTCAAAGTAAATTTTTAATTAAAATTAAGATTTCAGTATGAAATAGAAATCATTCTTTAGATATGACTAAATTAAGTAGTAAAATCAATATATTTTTTTTCTTTTCCCACAGAGGTTCGTTAAGGGATAACATCAAAACTCAATAATGTTAAATTTTCTGCCAAAAATAGACTTTGTCTCATAATATAGCTTTCATTTTTCTATGAATGCATAAAAATATCTCACACTTCCAAGATTTCCCCCACCCTTCAATGCTGTGAAATAGATTTAAATTAGATGAATGCACTCAAGAACCCAGTTTGGAAATGGAAACAGTATATCTTGGAAATAATTTATCAGAAAAAAAGACAGTGAATAATCATTGTATATCTACAAGTTTAGGGCTTATCTTACTTCTTCAACTACTTTTTTCACTGACTTTTTATTTTATTCATCTCTCTTCTGAACTCTACTTCTTTTCTCATTTGTGTTTCAACAATACCATTTTCTATTTAGATTCAAAAATTTTGAAAACTTCCTTCTTCATTCTTCATTCACATCCCATGTAAAATGTCAACACAGCCTGTTTCCTTAAAAGTATTTTTTACAAAATTGTTTCTGTCAATACCCATTCCCACCAAGTGTGTATCATCTCATTTCATCTTCCAGTTCATCAAATCACTGTCCACATTACAACTTGCCATGATCACCTAAACAAACCTATTTTCTTCTATTCTCCAACAATGAAGAGCAAGAAGGTATAGGATTCAGAGTTAAGACAATATGTGCAGATTGGTTTGGAAGTTGGGTTTGTAGCTTCACCTTGAAAACAGTTTAGGGGCGCCTGGGTGGCTCAGTTGGTTAAGCGACTGCCTTCGGCTCAAGTCATGATCCTGGAGTCCCTAGATCGAGTCCCGCATCGGGCTCCCTGCTCGGCGGGGGGTCTGCTTCTCCCTCTGATCCTCCCCCTCTCATGCTCTCTGTCTCCCATTCTCTCTCTCAGATAAATAAATAAAAAAAAAAAAGAAAGAAAGAAAACAGTTTAAAAATTCATCTGAGATCTAGTTTAGCAGTGTATGGAGAATAAACTGAAGGAGAATAAAGTTCATTTCTGAAGGTTCCAATCTGGATGACTGAGAAAATGATGATAAAATTGACATAAAGAAGGTGAAGTGATTTTGAGGATATTATTTTCTGCTCTATTTTAACCTTGGGTTTTGAGTGGATGGTGGGACATTAAAATGGAATATTCCAAAGGAGTTTTAAAATAAGAGAGCAGAATGTGGGAAATCATCCAGAAAGGAGACACATGCATGCAGGATATGCTCAAAGTTTCAAGAATGGCTTTCTAAATGATGTGGAAAGAGCAGAAAGTTCTGTCCCCCTCACTTGAAATGCCTATAGGTTCTTAAGTAGAGAAATAACAAAAAGAAAACTAATTTTTGAAAGGTTAACCTGGATTTGTGTACATGATGTATAGGTCTTGGGAGAGAATAGTGAGAATAGTTAGAGGTACATTGCAATAATCTGAGTAGATGGGAACCTGAATTTGGATGGTGGCAGCTAGAATACAGAGAAAAGGCTGCATCTCACTCTTTACTCAGTTATTTTCCCCTAGTACTACTATGTAGCCAAAGCCTTCCAACTTAGACTTTCCTGATGGGGTACGTGAAAAAGTCACTCACATTCAGATTTAACTTGATAATATTTGGTCCACTCAAAGACATGTCCACTTAACATAGGACTGAGATTTCTGTCATTGCAATGATGTCTTAGTGGTAGAATTCACTCCCTTCTATCAGCACTGGTGTGAAAGTATTTTTGGTTTAAGACTGGTTTAGAATGGAAATGAGATTTCCCATCATTCCTGAAATGACATACTTATAGAAAGTACTTTCTTGGTCAGTGGATAAACTTGGCTTTCCTTGACAAAGAGCTACCCATAAAGACTTGAAAAACTTTCTTTGAAGGTCCTCTCAGAGAACATCCTATCTTTCACATCTCTTTTCAGGATTCCAATTTTCACAGTTTGCCCCATTTCCACTCATGAGATATGTTTACTGTCTGGTGCTACTCACTCTATTCATGTGTGAAAATTATTTCAAGATTTCACATCAGGAAAATATCCATGTTTGCTTGTCTCATCATTTGCTAGTCCTGATTTTCTCTCTTGAGGTCCCTTTTTACTGTGTCCCTACTCAAATACTCTAGCCACCAGCAGTAAGTATTTTTTTAGGGGCGCCTGGGTGGCTCAGTCGTTAAGCATCTGCCTTCAGCTCAGGTCATGATCCCAGGATCCTGGGATCGAGCCCCGCAGCGGGCTCCCTGTTCCACGGGAAGCCTGCTTCTCCCTCTCCCACTCCCCCTGCTTGTGTTCCCTCTTTCGCTGACTCTCTCTCTGTCAAATGAATAAATAAAAATCTTTAAAAAAAAAAAAGTATTTTTTTTTAGTTCATCATTTAGATGGATAAACTGAGGGTAACACACACACACACAAACACACACACACACACACCCTATAGCTAATTCTTCTTTGAGGCTGTAGCACTCTTTATTGCTAAAGACTTGGGTGGATGTTTGCCAAGACAATGGAAAAAAAATAATAGGGTCATATCTCCAACTATAAAACCCATTCTCTTGCTTTGATGCTTTTATTATACTGTATCCTTTCCTGAGACTCTGTATTTCCACACTATCTGACTGTCACATCCCAATCAGCTTTCAGAGAGATCACAAGCCTAAGGTAGGATGCCCTATATAAGCTTGTTCTTAGGCCAGAAATTAAAAACTGCATGAAAAATGAAAACAGCATAAAATTGCTCTCTTCTCCAGTCATTAATTTTTAAAATATATTTAAACAGCTTGAAAGTAAGGGATTAACACTCAACAATAATCCCTGGATGAATGGCACTGTAATAATTGATAGTACTGTGGGAAAGGACACATTCTTTCTCGTCACATGGCGTGGACAGGCTCCTGTTATCTCTCTCTGGGATCCCAATGGAACACCAATGAGAAATTTCACAATGGATGCAGTTTCCCAAATGGCCTATCTCAATATTCCAGGAACTGCAAAGGTAAGCAATTAGCTTTTACATTTTCTCCCACACTTGTTTTGTAGCTGAAAATACATTGTTCACTATCACAACTATAGGTGTCAATATTTGTATCGTCTTCAAAATTATAATAAGATAGAATGTACTTTCTATGCCTATGCGGTCTCCAAAATTATGGTGGCAGGAAAAGGAAGAAAGAATGTATACATTAGGAGAAAGAGAAGGGAAAAAAATTAGGTAGGCTAAAAATAACTTTAAAGAGGCAATGAAGGGAGAATCTGTGCAAGTTGGTGTTTAGATAGCTATACAGTCATTCCTTATTGCACTACCAGATCATAGAATCTGTGGACTTCGAGGTTAAAGAATAAGGCCAAGACCAAGGCAAACTTTCCCAAACTTATTTTTCCCAGCTGAGATTTCCCAACCTTTGGACATCATGCATGACAATAGCCAGGATGCCCTGTCTAAACTGCCTCAGTTCTCCTCCTTTTACCCTCAAAACTCAAAACCCTGTATATTCTGTAACATACTTATAAAATTTATTTTAGAATTGGATAGTGAAAACACAGAAAAGCTTGATCTTGAATACTTACTATATTTCCATTGAATTTTTAGGTGGGTGCTTGGACTTACAGTCTTCAAGCCAAAGCATACCCAGAAACATTAACTATCACAGTAAATTCTCAGGCAGCCAATTCTTCTGTGCCTCCCATCACAGTGAATGCTAAAATGAATAAAGACACAAACAGTTTTCCCAGCCCAATGATTGTTTATGCAGAAGTTCTACAAGGGTATGTACCAATTCTTGGAGCCAATGTGACTGCTTTCATTGAATCAAATAATGGAAAAATGGAAGTTTTGGAACTTTTGGATAATGGTGCAGGTAACTCAGTTTTTTATGAATAAGCCTGGAATTTCATAACTCAGGATATGTTATGGGTCCCTGCAGCAGTGTGGGGCAGTAGGACAGACACCAGAAGAATTGATGCAAATTATGGATGAACAGCAGGACCAGCAGGAAATTCTGTCCACATAAAACTTATGAAGTTCTTAGCAAGTGTCCTGCACATAGTAAGCACTCAATAAATGTTATTTACTGTCATTATTATTTTGTCATCTGGACAACCAATGTCTGTTACCAGTCAGGAAGGTCTCATTCAGGAAGTTGAGAACAGCATCAAGAATTCCAAACAAGTGTTTCTTAGGCGGAAATCATTAAGAAAGTCTAGCCAGAGTTAGTGAAGCACAAGCAAGCAGATGGGGTTAAGTGATAGAACTTGAGCCCCTAGCAGAGAAGGAGGGAACAGGTAAGAGTAATTCCCAACAGCTGGAAAAAAGTGCAAATGTAGTCTCGGGAACTGAGGCCCAAGGGCAGGTAGAACTGCCAAAACAGATGGAGACATGACTAGAGTATCAGATACCAGGTCTGAATGGCAGAAAACAAGACACAGAGTTGGCCATGCTCTGTCTCCCTGGTCTGTATGGGTAAATAGTACCTTTTTCCCAGACTCTCAATTGTTCTGGGAACTGATCCTTCTTTTGAGAGGGCAGTGAACAAGGAAATTACCATACTGATAACCTTCTAAGTTGTCAAAATTTTCTATCAGTATGTTTTGCAATATAATTAATTCAGTCAATTTATAATCTTATCATCAACTAGAGTATGCCCTGTGAAAAATTTAGAAGGTAAAATTGTTCTTTGGTGTACCTCAGTGCCATCATCTGGTATAATATTTTCCTTGACTATTTCCTGACTTTTCCCCTTTTCCCAACCCCTTCCATGCTACATTAAAACTTAACCTGCATCTTGTTTCATTTCTCAAAGTTTTACCAGATGGCTACTGGTATGTCTTTACCTAAGAAAGTGTTGGTGATAAACAATGACTTGGAGCAGGGGTTCTCAAACTTTAGCATGCAAGGAATCACCTGAAGGGCTTGTTATAAAACAGAATGCTACGCCCTTCCCTCGAAGATCTAAGTAATTTGCATTCCTAATATGATCAAGAGGCATGCAGGTGGTGCTTGTCCAAGGACCTCATTTCAAGCACTGCTGTCTTAGAGTGTTAAACCCCCTGAGAAATGTGTTTGCAATTTAATGAATAACTCTAGTACTGGTGATATCAAGAAATATACTTATGATACAATATTCCTGAGCTCCCCTAAATGTTTATTCTAATAATTAATGGGGGTTTTCCACTGCCAGACCAGGGAGTTAATGGATCATAGAGCAAGAGATGAGGATACAAAAACAAAACAAAACAAAAAAGAGTAGTTGAAGAGAAGTCAAAATAAGTTATTTTTAGGTGACTACGGTAAGAATTAAATCCTATGCAAAGATACTTTTTCTTTAGTTGGGATCTTTTTGATTTGAACAGGAGATGAGATAATTATGTGTTTAGAATAAGTAAGAGCTGCCAGAAAACCATTTGGCTAAACTATGGTAAGAAAAGTACTATAATAATCTTCATAGAAGCTAATAAAGTGAAGGTATTTACTATACATACATAAGCATATGATTTATATATATGCATATATATAACACAAGGGTATATCAATTCAACAAGATATTGGTTAGTAGAGCATAATGGAAATATTCCCCAATGGGTCAACCACAAAATAGCCTGATTGAGGGGATGTGCTTATAAAGTCCATAGGCTTGGCTTAGAAAGTGCATTAATTTTTCTTTTGCTTTACAATAAAACTTTATGCCTTCATTTTTATAACAAGGTGCCGATTCTTTCAAGAATGATGGGGTGTACTCCAGATATTTTATGGCTTATTCAGAAAATGGCAGATATAGCTTAAAAGTACGGGCTCACAGAGGGGCAAACACGGCCACACGATACTTAAGGCATCCACTGAATAGAGCCGCACATATACCAGGATGGGTAGTGGATGGTGAGTAATGATATCTGATATCTGGCTTGAATAATTTTGAGTTCATGATTAAAGCTTCAAACATTTTACAACTCAAAGTACAGCTTTTCCCATTTCTGAAATGAAGTTCTCAGTCATACTGTGTTTGCCTCCAAAATAACCTAAGCTTTGGTATAGTGTCTGGCATTTAGTAAGCACTCAATAAATGTCAGCCATTATTATATTAGTTTGGAGCACCAAACCAACATCAACAACAATATATCAAATTTCTAACTCAAGATAAAGAAAACAGGTTAATGTGTTATGTACCTAAGTACAAGCTTGTGGCAGAATTTATTTTTCAGGTTACATAGATACCTGGTTCCGTTTACAAAGATACCTAAATGAGTATTTATTTTCAATGTTTTTATTAAGTCAAAAGCAAAAAAAATGTGTAGCGTAAGATAACGATTAGGATTAAGAATGCATTCTTTGGGGCGCCTGGGTGGCTCAGTTGGTTAAGCGACTGCCTTCGGCTCAGGTCATGATCCTGGAGTCCCGGGATCGAGTCCCGCATCGGGCTCCCTGCTTGGCAGGGAGTCTGCTTCTCCCTCTGACCCTACCCCCTCTCATGCTCTCTCTATCTCATTCTCTCTCTCAAATAAATAAATAAATAAATAAATAAATAAATAAATAAATAAATAAATAAATAAGAATGCATTCTTTGTTAGCTTTCCTTCAGCTTGTCCCTTACCTTGTGACTTTTAGGGCTTCCCTGTTGGCAAGTGGAATATAACTGGAAGTATTATTCTGTAGCACTTGTAGCAGGGAGGAAGGGAGGAAGCCTGGCACAAGTGGTTTAAAGGGAAACAGTAAAACGTTCCCCAGGTTTATTCCTAGCTTGGAGATAATTTGAGAAATAAA
This sequence comes from Mirounga angustirostris, assembly GCF_029215605.1. Taxonomy (NCBI): domain Eukaryota; kingdom Metazoa; phylum Chordata; class Mammalia; order Carnivora; family Phocidae; genus Mirounga; species Mirounga angustirostris. Next base: position 118,495,632 of record NW_026991712.1, on the reverse strand, counting down.
GCAATTATTTTTTTAAAGGGCATATATTGAATTATATAACATTATTCCCATTCAGTGCAGCCTTAATTCCAAAGTGATTGTTATCCGATTCTATCCTGCAATAGCCTGGTCAGGATGCTAAAGAAAAAATTCTGCCACCAATTGGATGCTTATGACTTTGTCACCAAACTTAGTAAAATGTGACTGTGTATATACATATGAAAAAAGGGGAGGAGCAGGGAGATGTAGAATGAGGAATTCAAGTCATTGAGTTCTAAAAATACTAGTATAGGCTTGCTCCTTAAATATAGCAAATTTTTAATACAGGAAAAATTGAAGGAAATCCACCAAGAGCCGAGATTGATGAGGATACTCAAACAACCTTAGAGAGTTTCACCAGAACAGCATCTGGAGGTGCATTTGTGATTTCAAATGTTTCGAAACTTCCCTTGCCTGACCTGTATCCACCAAGCCAAATCACAGACCTTGAGGCCACACCTGATGGGGATGAGATCAGTCTGACATGGACAGCACCAGGAGATAATTTTGATGTTGGAAAAGGTAAGGATGAAGTGACATGTAGTGTTGATTAAGTGAAAGGTGCTCACTGCAAAAGCAAGGGTATAAGGGTAGATGGGAGGGGAACAATTTTTAATTGACTTCTCAGTGAAGGATTAATTTTGTAATCTGATATTTTCAAATCAATCAAACATGATACATTATAAACTGATCCCACTTTTCAAACAAAAAACATAGCATTTAGCAATTTAAAAGTCAGAATTAAGCTTTCATTGAAAAATTAGTAAGGCTTTGGCTATGAGTATAAGCTTTGCATAACTAAACATTTTTGAGGGGAATGGATAAAAAGAAATTTAACATGATACTCTCCAGTTTCTAAGCTATATGTAATTTTTTTTTCTTAGCTGAACGGTATATCATAAGAATAAGTGGAAGTATCCTGGATCTAAGAGACAATTTTGATAATGCTCTCCAAGTAAACACTACTGATCTGTTACCAAACGAGGCCAATTCCAAAGAAACCTTTGCATTTAAACCAGGAAATATCTCAGAAGAAAATACAACTCACATATTTATTGCCATTCAAAGTGTGGATAAAAGCAATTTGACATCAAAACTATCCAACATTGCACAAGTAGCTTTGTTTATTCCTCAAGCAGAACCTGGTCCTGATGAAAGTCATCCTAATTCCGGAATTAGCATTTCTTCTTTGGTATTGTTAGTGGTTGGATCTGTGGCAATTGTTAGTATTATTTTAAGTGTCACCATTTGTATCTTACACAAGAAAAAAAATTCAAGAAGACCTAAAACAGGATTTTAAAAAACATCAACAACAAACTGAAGAATATTTCTCAATTTTTAAATTCATTCTGTGTGACCATGAATTCATAAAAATAATTTTAAGAGTTCTAGAAGGGATACTTTGATTAAATATAAATATCCAGGGGTACTGGGAAAATTGCTAAGTTAATATTAAAGTCCAAACTTTTTATTTGTTATTTGTCATTAAGAATGATATGAATAAAGATATTTTTATATTGATATCTGATATTCATGTTGATTAGCTGATATAAAAGTTTTCTAGAATGATAATTCAAATTCCACCAAGAAATTAAAATTATCTATTTCAGGAGTCAAAATGCAAGTGTAAGAGAGCAAATAAATGTGAGAAAAAATGAATTTGGTCTTGGTACTTTTTTTTTTTTAAAAGATTTATTTATTTATTTATTTATTTGAGAGAGAGAGAATGAGAGAGAGCAAGCACATGAGAGGGGGGAGGGTCAGAGGGAGAAGCAGACTCCCTGCCGAGCAGGGAGCCCAATGCGGGACTCGATCCAGGGACTCCAGGATCATGACCTGAGCCAAAGGCAGTCGGTTAACCATCTGAGCCACCCAGGCGCCCTGGTCTTGGTACTTTTAAGTATAAATTGATATTATTGCTTTCCCCTAAAGTCTCCACTTATATACTAATATATACAACATGAATAAGTTCATATTTACTATAATTCATTGACATGGAAGATACTAGCAAAAATCAGTAACTATCTGTCAAACCACAGTTTTTCCTTATTTCAGGTCAATATAATTATATATATATATATATCCCTTTTCACTTAAAAAGCCATTCCTACCTGTGTACTTTTTCTTTTATTATAGGAAAGAATTACTGAAGCTACTATCTATTGCCCTTGCTTTCAGATACGGAAAACTAAAAACTTTAAAATATAGTATTTTAATTATTACTCAAAATTATAGCCTAAAAGTCACAACCATAGTAATAAATGAGATAAATTAAATTAAATCAATTAAAGGGAGAATGTAGCTTGAGAAGAGCAGGTTCACATTGTAGGCCATGGCCAGACCTGCCAGAGACCATAATGATACAAACAAAATGGGACATAAAGCACCTACCCTCTTGCACAGAAATTCTTTCAGCACAGTAGAAAAACATAGTTACATGCTTTATGGAGAAAATGTAGGAAAGGGTTAAGTATAAGATACCTGGTCTTTTACCAAGCAGGGAATAAAAGCCTAAAATTCTGTTGGCAACAGAAATAATACATGACAGCCAGACATCCCCTATGTCCTTTCTACCCACCCTACTGTTCTAGAAACAAAGCCCACCAACCAGGTTACTATTCTCCCTGATGTTCCAGTACAATAGGTATGCTCAGGTAGGTCTCAGTAGTGGGCTCTCAGGTCAGACTTCCAGGTCAGACCCTACTTTAATTTCCAGATCTGCCTCAGTAGCTAATTGCTGAATTAGTAAGAATCAGACAAACAACTGAATGGTTACATTGTTATAGTCAGTACAGGCTATATAATTCAAGGGGCCTAAGGCAAAAGAGAAAATGAGAGATCCCTGTTCAAAAATTTAAAAAATTTCAAGATGGCAATGGCAAAGCATTGAATGAGACCTATTCTCTGTGCAAATGCACAGGTCTCATGCCCTTGAAGCCATTCTTGGATGTAGTCTAGAATAAACTGGTGATAGTATATATAATATGGGATCTCTGCATGGGCTTTCTCTTATGGCCACATGGCATCATTCATAGTCTAATAGTTGATCCAGTTAATCACCAAAAAAACCTACCAGGTTTGGAAAAGGAACCTCAGGGCCATCACCTCTCACAGGGAATCTAGCTACAGAAAATAAATCTAAATTGTCCTAGTAAAGGAAAAGAGGCAGCCCTAAGTGAAGGAGGACAACCGTTGTACCAACCTCAGAGAATCAAATGATTGCAGGATTCCTGAATAGAAAAAAGGCTTACACAGCAGCCACCCAACTGTCTGCTGTCCCTAGAAGCAGGCAGTGGACAGTGTCACAAGCTAAATACTGAGGGGTGGTATACATTCACAATCATAGCTGCTCAACCAGGACTGAGGGAAGTACCTTCTGATGCTCTTATTCATACTATTTGTGGTGGCTGGTGTTCCAGGTTAGAATGATCTAATAAAGCATGAATAAGTTATATTCCACTTGCCAAGATATTTTTCTCTCATTGAGAGAAACACAGTGCCAGATGAACATGTACTGTGACACCAGCATAAAGTGGGTCTAGGAAGAGCACAGCTCATAACAGTGAAGTGAGCCAGGCCTACTGTAGGCCAAAAAGAAAAGTATGTACTTAGTTTCCAAAATGATTTCTAAAGATCCACAATTCCTATTATTATCATTATTTATTATCTCCTATTACTATTATTATTATTGTTATTATTATTATCATCATCATACCACAACATGGACTTGGGTAGTCACCTCCTACATTGAATCTTGGCTGTCCCAATGACTTGCTTTAACTAACAGAATATACCAGAAATGACAAAAGCTTCCACTTGTGTGTTCTTGAGAACCCTGAGCTTCCATATACAAACTTCAGCTACGGTGATGAAGAGAGCACTAAAGAGGTTCTGAGACTATATGGAGAAAGAAAGAGGCCAAAATCTCTACTTCCCAGTCAAGCCTCAAGACGATTCAATTTGCAATCACCAGATTCTAAGCATGACCAACAAAGGAAACTCCCTTTTAAGCCCACTCAACAAAAAGACATGGAGAAAATAAAATGGTGGTTGTTTTAAGCCACTGAGTTTTCAAATGGTTCAGTCCATAGCACTACAGGAGTCAAACCTCTACATGATTCCATTTATAGTCACCAAACTTCAAGTAAGACCAGCAGAAGAGCCACCTAGCTTAGCCCAGTCAACCCAGAGAATCATGAAAATAGTAAAATGGTTGTTTCAAGCCACTAAGCTTTGGGATAGTTTGGTCCACAGTAATAGATAACTGAAACAATAATGGTATTAGAGTTCCATCAGGGAAACAGAACCACTATGAATATTACAGAGTAGGGAATTTATTAAAGGAGTTAAGCTGAGGAATTAAAAACCTGAAGAAAGGAGTTGGAGGATCCAGAAAAAAAAAAGTTACTGTCAAGCCTTCCTGAAGCACTGGAGTTGGTTTTTGCTGTTAGATGTTGGGAGCTCAGCAAGACCAAGAACTGGAGTAGGACTGTGAATGAGGCTCATATAGAAAACCGCTGCCTTGGCATAGCTACCACATCTGTGGGTTTGTTGCTGAGCGTCTTGTGGTGGTCCTGGCATCATTATAGTCAGCAAGGCCAGCATTCAGGAAGAAGAGTTGGAGGATGCCAGCCCATCTCTTTCTTACTGCCTCTTATTGCCTCACCTTCAGACATGTATGGCTGCTGCTTTACTTCTGCCTTCTAAATTTCAAGTGAATGTCTCTTTTGACCAACTCTCACCCAAAATCATGCGGTCTCTGGGAAATGTAGTCTAGTTTCTCCAAATTGCCTCAGAAAGGCCACATCAAATATGGAAGAATGCAACAGTGACAATTGTGGAACAGCAAGGAATTTCCTTATATGGAGGTGTGTGGAACCTCCCCCAGACTAAAAATAAATAATTTACAAATAATAAATATACACATAACTACGAAATAATCATAGATATGACTAAATTAAATGAATTAAATTTTAAAATAAATAATCTCAAAAGACAGCAAGCAGAAGGCTATGAGCTCCTGTGACCTGGTGGTCACTCCACATTGGTGGCATTGAATACAGGACACGGAAGCACAGAGGTAGTCATTAAGCATAACAACACAAATTACAAATGACCTACATATAAGGGCAATTGTGGTAAAGAAAGAATGAGTTGTAAGTAAACAGGGAAAGTATGTATACATAATCCTTTCAAGAATCTTGACTGTGAAATAAAGCATAGAGAAGGAGTAGAAATTAGAAGAGGTAATGTGTGGCTAAGAGAGGTTTGATTTGTGGAACAAGGAAGGGCTATATTTTATTATAAGTACTATAGAAATATTTGATATTTTAAGCTTCGTATATGTAAATTGATAAAAAAAATTTTTAATTTTAAATCTTTGGAGACAGACTTTGGTATAGAATTGAACTATGGTTAAGCCTTAGTTTTCTTTTCTGTAAAAATCAGATACTAGTACCCACCTCCAGTGCTGTATGAATCCCATTAGAAAATCGGAGGTGATTTGCCCCATTCCTGCACATAGTTAGTGCCCAATTTATGGCAGCTTTATGTTAAGAAGGTTTGTATTGCTGTATCCCAAACTCAGGGATCCTAGAGCTGAGAGCCACTGTCCAACAGTCAGTTTATGAGGTCCTACTATTTGCCATCATTCTGCAGTAGGTGCTGTGGAAAAGTGGTGAATGAAAAAGACACTCAGTCCTCATGGAGGTTACAGTTTAGCAGGAAAGCCCAATATTAGAAAAATCACAAAATATAAATAATTACATGTTTTCAAAGTGGCCTGAAGCACCATTAAGTTACTGAATGAGATTCATCAAGTCCATCACAAATAAAATCCTCACCCATTCACACATCTGATCCTCCATTCATACTCAGATTTCCCAGGAGCACTCTTGTTTCTGCCCTCAGTATGGGACCTTTCCTATTGAAACAGGATAAAATTTAGTACTCACCCAGATTCCATTTTCCTGAAATCAATCATGAAGGCCCAAATCTGAGAACAAAAAGTGTTCCCAGATTCCAAGAATGAGATAATCTAGGCATCCCACATTTCAAGCTTAGAATATTGCCAGCCACATTCTCCTTACAGTAAGAGAGAGGTCCTGGGTCAGCTGAACACTGCTATTACTACTCACCAATCCCACTACCCTAACCATTCCCCAGTATAAGAAGAGAACTAGGAGAAAAGGGGGGTTGGTCTGTTAGTGGTAAATCTCAGGAAGCCACATAAATTAAGAGATGGTAATTCTCTCATACCAATATTGCTGAACCACTAGATGAGCAGAGTTCTAGATACTGCTAAGATTAAAGGAATGGGCAAGAAAAAGAAGGTAGAAAAGAGAGGTCTGCCAATGGAATCTCCTGCATGCATTAAGGATATCATGCATGTTTGATACATTAAAGAATGTAGTTTCTTACTGACTGAGGGGAACTATAGAAGATAACTGGGTTTAATTTACTTGGGATCTCCCATGCCAAGAAATTCTGTAGAGAGAAGAACCTTACACAACCCACCTAAGAACCTGGTAGAGACCAGGTTTTGAGCGCCCACCACTCTGAGTCACATCTGAAACCACACAACACCAGGAGAGCTCAAGTCACTGGCCTCTCCTATTCCTCCTCCTCAAGACTCACATAGAATGTTCCTAGGAAAAGGGAGAAGGAGCTAATTGAGACTGAGGCCATATACCCCCTTCTCCCACTATTTCAAGTCACTAAAGACAAGTCTGAGTTAGAGGAAGAGAAAGAAAAAAGCTGCAGCTCAAATAAAAGATACAAGTCTTAATACGAACAGGATTTGGGTATTAACCATAAAACTAGAACTGTTTGAATCACCAAAATTGACAATACTAATGGAATTGGGCTATGATGTCAGTAAGAGAATTTGCTACCCAAAGAGATAGGGGACCTCAGTAGAAGACAGCTCATTATTGCTACTGGAAAACATCATTTTTTCATGTTTATATCCCAATGAGTTAATCCTGCTCAATAAACGGATTTTGCAATAATTGATCACATTCAACAATATCGCTGAACAAATTTATGGTAACAAACCAACTGATATACAGACCCATTCCCTAGACATTAAACTCCTACTATCTTTCCACTTCATTCCCTCTTGTAAAAAGCACTTGTGTTTACCTCCCCATCCATTCTTCCTTCTGCAGGTAAAAGTCCAGTCATTCTCCATGCTGGACTTCTTGGCAAGTCTTTGTCTTCATCTCCAGTCAGCCCTTAACTTCTGGTGCCCAGCATGGCTTCTTCTTTTGGACTGGTACCATGTCCTTCAGTTTCTGTCTTCTGTTTCCATAGAATCCTAAACCTTATCTAGGACCACCACATACACAACTCTAAAGGGATCCATCCGAATCAGACCTTACATGAATGGCACTGCTGGAGTTTCACAAAGCACAGTCTCTATATCCTCATGTAGTAGTCCTACCTTTAAAGTGGACATATGAAAAAATAAGTATTCTTTGTAAATAACTTTATATTGCTACAAGAACCAGGAAGTTGTCTTAAAGCCTTAGCACCCATAATAACATTTTAATAAAACACCTGTTCAAATAATATTTGTTACAAGTTAATTATTTCACTTATGATCCCAGGACCCTGCTTTCTTTAATAATTTATGTGATGACCAGCACATTAGTTCCTGATGGTTTTGACCCCATGAGGAATATAAGCAAAGTACCTCACATTGTGTGTCCTGCTATTTGTTGTCACATGGTTGTCAAGAAATGAGGGAGTGTCTTTTACATAAAATTGTTTTAGAGGTATGTGAGAAACTGAAAAGTAGGAGTTTGATGATATGAACCTAGAGCCATCACTTATTCCATAATTTGAAGCTCTGGCTAAGCTTGGAACTAATGACTATGAAAATCTTTTGCTTTTCTCTAAATAGGCACGATGTCTCAAATGTATTTAGAAACTTAATCAGCCAGCTTCCTTCACAGAGGAAATCATTGCTTTCCAGATTCCAGAGAGTCTAATGTCAGGGAAGAGTACTATTGAGAAAAGTCCTTTTGAGCTTCCTGTTCCACCGCCACCCTCTGTGCCATCACCATGAACATCACAAACACACACACACACACATAAACACACATACACACATAATTTTGAGCCAATCTGGAGAATGTGGGTAGTTTAGAGAATTATTTGGATATAAATTTATGTATTTTGGTCAGGAAACAAAATAATTCTATAAAGCTGAGTTTATTTTCTTCACCTATATCTCCTTCTAAATTTCTTATCTCAATGAGAGAAAAATATCTTACTGCCCAGTCATTCAAATCAGAGACCAGGAGACCATCCCCTGATCCTCCAATTTCCTCACACTTTATATCCAATTAGTCAACAAGTCTTATCAGTGACATCTCCTTAACCTTAATCTCTCCCAGCATCACCTTCAGTGAGGCAGCTTCAGTGCAGCACCCATCATCATCTCCTGGATAAAGATGCTCCCTACCTGATCTCTCTGTCTTTAGTCTACCCACTCAGCACATCTACCACACTGCCCCCAAAGTAACCAGAGAAAGACTATACTAGCTCCTGAACTGCTTTCACAATAAAGTTTAAATACCATGAAAGCAGAGACTTACCTGTTTATACATCACTTTTGCCAAGCACCTAGCACAAAGGTACCACAATATTTGTCAAGTTAATGAATATTAGGTCCCAATCATTTGGCCGTTGACTCTACTTCCCTATCTCTTATTGTACCATACCCATTGGTCTCACAGCTTCAATCAGGTGAAGACTATTAGTTTTCCCAAAAGTCCACACTGTTTTACATTTCTGGGTCTTTGTCAAGGCCATCATGGTCCCCTTATCCTTCTCCACTTCTAACCCCACCATCGAAAGTCTCCTGGCCACATGCTCCTTTTTTTTTAATTTAATTTAATTTATTTATTTGACAGAGAGAGAGAGAACAAGCAGTGGGAGCAGCAGGCAGAGGGAGAGGGAGAAGCAGGCTCCCCACTGAACAGGGAGCCAGATGCAGGGCTCAATCCCAGGATCCTGGGATATGACCCGAGCCAAAGGCAGATGCTTAACTGACTGAGCCACCCAAGGCACCCCCACATGCTCCTCTTTTAAAATTCCAGTCCTACTGGATATTTACCCCAAAGATACAAATGTAGTGATCCGAAGGGGCACATGCACCCCAATGTTTATAGCAGCAATGTCCACAATAGCCAAACTATGGAAAGAGCCTAGATGTCCATCAACAGATGAACGGATAAAGAAGACGTGGCATATATATACAATGGAATATTATGCAGCCATCAAAAAAATGAAATCTTGCCATTTGCAAAGATGTGGATGGAACTAGAAGGTATTATGCTAAGTGAAGTAAGTCAATCAGAGAAAGACAAATATCATATGATCTCACTGATATGTGGAATTGAGAAACAAGACAGAGGATCATAGGGGAAGGGAGGGAAAAATGAAACAAGATGAAACCAGAGAGGGAGAAAAACCATAAGAGACTCTTAATCTCAGTTGCTGGAGTGGAGGGGGGTGGGAGGGATGGGGTGGCTGGGTGATGGACATTGCAGAGGGTATGTGCTATGGTGAGTGATGCGAATTATGTAAGACTGATGGATCACAGACCTGTACCCCTGAAACAAATAATACATTATATGTTAATAAAATAAATAAATACATAAATAAATAAATAAAATTCCAGTCCTACTGCCTCTCCTGGCTGCCTTCCCAACTCTCAAGGAGAATGGACCACTCCTTTTGTGTCATACTCTCCACTCTTCATATAGTATTCTAACCCCCAAATGCATTTACTTGATTACGTATCTGACAGAAGCACTCCTTTAGCCCCCTCAACTATACTGTGAGCTCTCTGGAGAACAGAACTGTATCCTGGTGAGAAGGAATAAAAGAGGAGAGAGGGAAGGGTAAAGTGCTGAATATGCAAACGAACATACAAATACAGAAACTTTCCCATTCCCTTTTTTTACCCTTCATATCCAACCTGTCACCAAGTCCTGTCAATTCTGAATATCTCAAAAAGCCAGCCACCTGTCTCTATCCCTTAGTTCATTCCCTCAGCATCTGTCACCTGGATTCCTATATAACCCTTTTCCATTTTGTCCTAGCCAAAAACATCCAGTCATGTTGGTAGTAAGGAAAACAGGGACAAAATACAGTCCAAACTCAGCTCCCAAGATCAAGGTTGAGGGAGCACTATTTGATCATTTGTCTGCCGAGAGCACATTTTTCTAATTCATATAAGTTGTTTTCTAATTCACACAAGACATATGTGCTAGCAACGTGGCCCTGTTTCCAACCATTCTTCACCCTACAATCAGAGTCTTTAGTCTAAAGTACAAATATGATCCTGTCACTCTCCTTTGCACTTTATGATGTTCAAGCCCCATGATATGACTGAATGCTTTCCATGTTCCACCTCCAGATTACCACTCCCATCTCAGGTCTCATACCTTTTCACACTGTATATACTGGGTTCCATCTACCCTTTATATATTGCAGGATCTATCAACCCCAGGCTGTGAAGTGCTTTTCATTCTCCTGGAAAGTCCCCTCTCCACCACCTCTCCACTTCCACATCCTGCAGTCACAAGGATAACTCATGCCCATGCTTTGAGTCTTAGACTTGGTGTCACTCCCCTGGAAGTAGTCCCTAACTTCTCCAATCCCCCTTCTGATTGGGTTCAGTTCTCTCATATCGCCTCATCCTCACCCTCGGCATAACACTTAACCCCTGTGTTTTAATTGACAATTTATTTGTCCCTATTTCCCTCCAGAAGGTGAGCTTCTTGAGGGCAGGAGACAATCTCTTATCACCATTATATCCCCAATGACTATCACCATGCTCGATAAATAAAAGCACAGAGGCGCCTGGGCAGCCCAGTCGGTTAAGCATTGAATTCTTGATATTGGCACAGGTCATGATCTCAGGGTTATGAGATTGAGCCCTGCATCGGGCTCTGTGCTGAGCATGCAGCCTGCTTAAGATTCTCTCTCTCCCTCTCCCTCTGCCCCTCCTCACCTCCCCCCATGCATGCTTGCTCTCTCTTTCTCTAAAAAAAATAAAAAATAAAAAAATGAAAGCACAGAATTTGTCTTCTCCAGACTACCAGTTGTAATAAATCCATCCCAGAGCTAACAAAAAGACCACTAAAGGAAACCAGTAGCAACCTTATTGTATGGGCTTAAGCCATAGGAAGACAATATTATACCCTTAGACAGGAATGTTGAGTCACCCAACTAACGAGGAAAAACTATCTTGAACTATATCCTTATTGTTACTGCAATAAAAAATCTTGATTTAACATTTCCTCTTAAGTAATCTTCCAACTAGCCTTCAGCCTCTATTTAGGTTGATTCAAATTTTATATGAATTTACTTCTGCCTAATCCTCCAATACTAATCCCTTCTGTAACCATGTTTATGTTCAGGGCTTTACTTTAGTCCTTTAAATCTATTTTAAAGATATCAAGGCCAGACTCATTCAAAAGCAACTAAAAACTTATTTCACACTTGAGAAATGCAGTCCCTCCCTACTCTGCAGTCAGCTTGTCACTCTTCCTGTACTTCTACATAAATAGCAATAACTGCTCCACCCAACTGCCTGAATTCAAATCCAGAAGTCATTTCTGTTCTTTGAAAATCCTGATTTTTCATTGCTGACTCCTTCTTTTCACATCTCTGTTTAAATATCTCTATACCTAGGCCTTCTCTGTCAACCTAATCTTAAGCAACAACTTTGTCACCATCATCTTTCATTACAAAATTCTCTGTATAGCTTTTAACACTAGTTAATATATTTTAATGTTCAGTGGAACATTAGAATGTTTATTGTTTATCTTCCCCAACGGAATATAAGTTCCATAAGAACAGTGACCTGTTGGTTTTGCTCACATCATGAACTATAACTGGACCTGGCTCATAATAAATCCTCAGTAATTAACTATTGAATGAGACAAGGGAAGAATGAACTGGTTATTTTATGTATCTTCTCTTGTATGAGGACATAAAATCAGGTCAAGGAGCATTGTTTTAAATATTTATGTTATATAATATCCTATCTATAACTTTTCCCATTCCTTCCCATTCCCAAGAAGAAAACTTTGGCTTCTGTCATTTGAAGGAGAAAAATAATATGATCATCTCAACAGATAGAGAAAGCATTTGATAAAATTCAACATCCATTCATTATAAAAACTCTTGACGAAGTGTGTATAGAGGAAACATACCTCAACATAATAAAGGCTTCATAGACAAACCCACAACTAACAATATACTCAACAGTGAAAAGCTGAAAGATCTTCCTCTAAGATCAAGAACAAAACAAAGATTAACACTCTCCAATTTTATTCAACATAGTACTGGAAGTCCTAGCCATAGCAGGGAAGAAAAAGAAATAAAAGGCATTCAAATTGGCAAGGAAGAAGTAACCTGTCACTAGTTGCAGATGATATGATTTTATATGTAGAAAACCCTAAAGACTCTACCAAAAAAAAAAAAGACTCCACCAAAGAGTGGTTCTATTAGTACTAATAAACAAATTCAGTAAAGTTGCAGAATACAAAATTAATATACAGAAATCTGTTGTGTTTCTAAACATTAATAATGAACTAGTAGAGGGGTGTCTGCATGGCTCAGTTGATTAAGTATCTGCTTTTAGCTCAGGTCATGATCTCAGGGTCTTGGGATGGAGCCCCACATCAGTCTCCCCACTCAGCGGGGAGTCTGCTTCTCCCTCTCCCTCTGCCCCTCCCCCTGCTTGTGCTCTCTCACTCTCTCTGTCAACTAAATAAACAAAATCTTTTTATTTTTATTTATTTTTTTTAAAGATTTATTTATTTATTTATTTGAGACAGAGAGAATGAGAGACAGAGAGCATGAGAGGGAGGAGGGTCAGAGGGAGAAGCAGACTCCCCGCCGAGCAGGGAGCCTGATGTGGGACTTGATCCCGGGACCTCAGGATCATGACCTGAGCCGAAGGCAGTCACTTAACCAACTGAGCCACCCAGGTGCCCAACAAAATCTTTTTTAAAAAAACTAGCAGAAAGATAAGAAAACAATTCCATTTACAACTGCATCAAAAAATAACTAAGAATAAATTTAACCAAGAAAGTGAAAGAGCTGTACTCTGTAAACTATAAGACATTAATAAAAGAAATTGAAGACAACACAAATAAATGGGAAGATATACCCTGCTCGTGGATTGGGAGAATCAATAGTGTCAAAATGTCCATAATATCCAAAATGATGTACAGATTCAATGTCATCCCTATTAAAATTCCAACAGTATTTTTCACAGAATTAGAACAAATAATCCTAAAATTTGCATGAAACCACAAAAGACTGATTGGCCAAAGCAATCTTGAGAAAGAAGAATGAAGTTGGAGGTATCACAATCCCAGATTTCAAACTATACTACAAAGCTATAGTAATCAAAATAGTATGGCACAAAAAAAATAGACACATGGATCAATAGAACAGAATAAAGAGCCCAGAAATAAACCCATGTTTATATGGCCAATCAATCTCTGACAAAAGAGGCAAGAATATACAATGGGAAGAAGACAGTCTCTTCAATAATAGTGTTGGGGAAACTGGACAGCTACATGCAGAAGAATGAGACTAGACCACTCTCTTACACCATACATTAAAAATAAACTCAAAATGGATTAAAGATTTAAATGTGAGAGCTGAAGTCATAAAAATTCTAGAAGAACACACAGGCAGTAATCTCTTTGGTATTGGCCTTAGCAACATTTTTCTAGCCATGTTTCCTCAGGCAAAGGAATCAAAGGCAAAAATAAACTATTGGGACAACACTAGAATAAAAAGTTTTTGCACAGCAAGGAGACCATCAACAACACAAAAAGGAAACTGAATGAATGGGAGAAGATAAATGCAAATGACATATCCAATAAGAGGTTCACATCCAAAATATACAAAGAATATATACAACTGAACATCAAAAAGACAATCTTATTAAAAAAAAAATGAGTAGAAGACCCAATAGACATTTTTTCAAAGAAGACATACAGATGACCAACAGAAATACAAAAATGCTCAACAGCATTAATCATCAGGGAAGCGCAAATCAAAACCACAATGAGATGTCATCTTACACTTGTCAGAATGGCTAGAATAAAAGACAAGAAGTAACAAGTGGATGGTGAGGATGTCAAGAATGGGGAACTTTAATGCACTGTTGGTGGGAATGTAAATTAGCGAAATCACTGTGGAAAATAGTATAGAGATTCCAAGAAAAATAAAAATAGAAATTCCATATGATCCAGTAATTCCACTTCTGTATACTTACCCCAAAAAAACCCAAAAACTCTAATTCAAAAAGATATATGCATTCCTATGTTTATTGTGGCATTATTTACAATAGCCAAGATATAGAAGCAACCTAAATGTCCATTGATAAATGAATGGATAAAGAAGATGTGATACACACACATACATATGCACACACATACAATGAAATATTATTCAGTCATTAAAAATAATGAAATTTTGCCATTTGCAACAACATGGATGGACCTACAAGGTATTATACTAAATGAAATAAGTCAGAATAAGACAAATACCATATGATTTCAGTAATTGTGGAAACTAAAAACAAAACAAATGAACAAACAAACGAAAACTGGAAAAGATTCAGAAATATAGGGAAAAAACTGGGAGGATAGGTAGAGGGAGTTCCCAGAGGGAGGATAGGTAGAGGAATGAGCAAAATAGGTAATGGGGATCAAGAAGTACAAACTTTCAGTTATAAAATAAATAATTCACAGAGATGAAAATTACAGCATAGGGAATATAGTTAATAATACTGTAATAACTTTTTATGGTGATAGTAACTACATTTATGGTAACTAGTAAGAATTCAGTGATGTTTATAATGCATATGTTAAAACTTCCAGTTATAAAATAAATAATTCACAGAGATGAAAATTACAGCATAGGGAATATAGTTAATAATATTGTAATAACCTTTTATGGTGATAGTAACTACATTTATGGTAACTAGTAAGAATTCAGTAATGCTTATAATGCATATAAATGTTAAATTACTGTTTTACTCCCAAAACTAATGTAATATTGCATGTCAACTATATTTCAATAAAAACTTTAGTACATACATTTGTAAATATGTAAGTACATATATATATAACTTTTGGAATTAGTAGACACAGAATATAGACTAAGAATGTTTAAAGTATTTTTTTAAGTTTAAAGAAATAAAAGGGAGACTTAAAATACATGAACAAAAGGAAGCAGATTTTTTTTAAAGATTTTATTTATTTATTTGAGAGGGGGGGAGAGAGAAAGAGAGAGCATGAGCAGGGGGGAGAGGGAGAGGGAGAAGCAGACTCCCCACTGAGCAGGGAGCCCAATGTGGGGCTCCATCCCAGGACCCCAGGATCATGACCTGAGCTGAAGGCAGATGCTTAACCGACTGAGCCACCCAGTGGCCCAGAAGCAGTTTTTTTTAAGTACCAAAGAGTAAGCCTATAAATAATTTTTTAATTGTAATAAAATTTTAAAACTTCAATGAACAGATTTAAACAGTTTTAAACAATACACAAAAGTTTTGGCCTGGAAGTTGATTAGAAGAAAATATCCAGGTGAGCAGCTCAGAGAGACAAAAGAATGGGGATTTTGAGAGGTTAACAGACATAGAAGATAGAGTGAGGAGTGCTAAAACACATTTAGGCCTCTCCAGAAGGGGAATAGAGGGAGAAGAAGCAGAAACAAGATGAAAAAAAATAATGAATGTTAAATGTATAGAACTGATTAAAGAACCAATCCAAATATTGAAGAACCCAACTCCAAAAATCCCAGGCAAGATAATAAAAAAAAAGTCTAATCCTAATCACATTACAGTGAAAGTGGCAGAACAACAGACAATAGAATGCTCTCAAAAATAACAATTAGACTGACAGATGACTTCTCAACAGCAACAATGGAAGCCAGAAGTAAGTTGAACATTTGTTTTCATTAAGCAGAGAGAATTGTCAAGCTGGAATTCTATACACAGGAAGCATATTTTTAAGAATGAGTAAAAAGTAAGGATATTTCAGAGAAATAAGAATTAAGAGAAAGGTCATTACTAAGACTATGCCTAGGGGTAAGGAAATAACCCTAGTTAGAAGATCTGAGAGATAAAAATAAAGAGCAAAGTTAGCCAAGAATGTGAGTAAATATAAACAAACACTGATTATTTGTAAACAAAAATAAAGCCTTGTGGTTTTAATATGTGGAATTAAGATATATAAAAATGAAAATATAAATTGAAATTCAAGTTTTCTAAGGTCCTGTTTAACTGGAACAAAAGATTATTTTATTAACTTTAGAATTTAAGACAAACTTGCATGTTAAAATTTCTAGAACAAATAGAAATAGAGCATATAACTTCCAAACTATTAGAGGAGAAAAAATGGCAAGGGAACTGTCTGATGGTCTTGAGCCCAGCCAGTTAGCTCAGCTGGTTAAGGCCCACCACAAGGAAGACTGCTTCTGCATGATTTATTTGTATACAGAACAATTGACTTATACAGAGAACATTTTGTTCTATGGCTGGACACTTTCGGCCTTAAACTCAGGTAAAATATCTGTTAAGCATGGATAATTAAATTATTATTTGAGTAGATATCAGAAAATAACGTGTTCCAGCACACATGTATCACTACTACGTCAAAAACTACTCAGACCACATGACCTCTCAACAATGAGGTCTCTTCATTGACCAAGAGCTATCCCTGACTTCTTAGACCTACTTTATGGAATAGACTTGTGGTATTGGGAACCCCACTGAATATCCTAAATAATAATACTTCCTATTTGAATCACATTTTGTATATAACTAAGAGTACTTATATGATCTCATTCAATTTCCATGGAAACTCTTAGAGGTAGATGTTAATTTATGCTATAAATGAGGAAGTAGAGGCTATACAAGTTGAAATAGTTCGTACAGAGTAAACTAATAGTATATATAGACTTCAAACACTGGTCTCCTGGCTGCCTATAAAACTTTAAAATATTCCCAACTTGCCACTTGATTAAATTTTTCCAAAAGGAGTTTAATCATAATGCTTTACAAAATATTTAATTTTCAAGATGCTTATTTTCCTATACCATAAATTGTCTTCCTAACTCATCATGCCTGTAACACTTTACTGTATGTGTTTATATGTGTTTGTGTATATATTTCACACTATCCAAATGAGTTCATTTCAGGGAAACAGCAAATAATCAATTCCTGATAAATGACTATGAAGAAATGATTCAATAGCTCAATATTGTATCCTTCCCTTGGTTTTCCTCTTCTTTCAAATTTTTTAAACTGCTCCTCATGTCATCCGTAAGTATATCCACAAATATGACAAAAAATATTGTTTCCTGGCCGTTAAGGAATGAATGATTAAAATGCCAGCCAAGTGTGGCTTCTTAGAAACTGTTTACTATTTATTAATATTTTGTGAGTATTTTAATGAACAGATAGCACTAAAATAAAATATTTATTAATTGGTAATTAAATTTTAAGTGATATTGGTTTTACTGAAATTTTAGAAATAAGTATTTTTAAACATCCACTGATTTAGATATATCACAAAGCAAATAAATAAATTGATTCTCTGCTAAATAAATATCAGTTCATATATATTTTGAATGGCATTAGCCTTGCATAATTTTTAATATCATACACTGTTAATTTGAAAAATACTGGTTCACTGAGATATGCAAATTTTCCAAATGTTGATATATTTTGTTATACAACATCAAAAACTCACATTAATTAATACCACCAACAACTTCATCAGATAAGTCCTTATGTACTGAAAAGTGGTCAAGTTTGCAATAACACAAGGTTTCCAAAATTCTAATTTTTAAAAGCTCAAACTTTATCATTGGCAATAAATACTGTTAGTTGTCTTCCTCTATGGTGACATTTTTGAAAAAAAAAATCTGCAAAATATCTAAGTCTGAAAAACCATAGTTCATCAGTACTTTTTTTTCAAGTAAAAAGGGTTCTTGTGAAAAGGAATAGTTCTGCATGTGCCTTCTGACCAGGTGGTTTTTCTCAAGTACAAATATCATACTTTGCTATGCAGCAGAAGTGTTATTTTATCACAAAGAATATAAAAAAGATGTGTATTCAGGATTAGAGATTTTAATAAAGTTCATTTTCACTGCTTCATCAATTCCATTCTTAAGTAAAACAGACATTGTTTTATTTATTTTTATTTTTATTTTGTGGGGTCAGGGGCAGAGGAAGAGGGAGAGAGAGAATCCCAAGCAGACTCCCTACTGAGCACAGAGCCTCACGACCCCAAGATCATGACCCCAGCTGAAATCAAGAGTCAGATGCCCAACCATCTGAGCCACCCAGGTCCCCCCAGTGTTTTATGCTACAAGTGCATGGAAGTGAAGAACTCAAATGACTATAAGTATAGTTTAGTCTCACTGCTTGTATTTGTGCTAAGGTTCCAACAGTCTTATCCTCTATACGTTTTGCATCACCATTAAATGTGAACACATTAAAAAGTAGAAATAACTTCTTACTATCATCATCAAAAGAGTTTGACCATTCAGATCCTCTGAAAGGGTCTTGGAGATATTCAGGGGTCTGTAAACCACACTTGAGAACCATGGACTTAGATCAATCTGAATTTACATTGAGCTTGAGATGGGAGTGACCTTTATTTCAGCCACATGAGAGCTGAAGATATCTGAACAAAACTGAAATTCTATTAGCAAGGAGGAAGGGGTAAATGGATATCAAGGCAACTTACAGGGTGTGCTATAGCAATGTAGGAGTTAACAAAGTTGACTTATGATAATGCTAAATACAAAATAACAATAATAATGCAGCCATCAAAAAACTGAAATCTTGCCATTTGCAACGACGTGGATGGAACTAGAGGGTATTATGCTAAGCAAAATAAGTCAATCAGAGAAAGACAAATATCATATGATCTCACTGATATGAGGAATTCTTAATCTCAGGAAACAAACTGAGGGTTGCTGGAGTGGTGGGGGGTGGGAGGGATGGGGTGGCTGGGTGATAGATATTGGGGAGGGATATGTGCTATGGTGAGCGCTGTGAATTGTGTAAGACTGTTGAATCACAGACCTGTACCTCTGAAACAAATAATATATGTTTAAAAAAAAAAAGATAGTAGGAAGGGAAAAATGAAGGGGGGGAATCGAAGGGGGAGATGAACCATGAGAGACTATGGACTCTGAGAAACAAACTGAGGGTTCTAGAGGGGAGGGGGGTGGGTTAGACTGGTGATGGGTATTAAAGAGGGCACGTACTGAATGGAGCACTGGGTGTTATACGCAAAAAGGAATCATGGAACACTACATCAAAAACTAATGATGTAATGTATGGTGACTAACATAATAAAATTTTAAAAAATAACAATAATAAATTGCATAATAATCAAAGTATTCCCTAAATTGAAATAATGTTCAATATTGTAGGAAGAGCAATGAAAAAAATCAATGAAATTAATTACTAGTGTCCAGAAGCTCCGCAAATCAGAAACATCTTGAAGATAATAGGGATCATAACTCAATCTTATATAGCCCTGACTAGCAGAGTGCCTGACACATTAAGTTAGTTGAATAAATGAATGAATGAGTAAATGTGGATTAAGTTTGTTGAATAAATGAATAAATGAACAGATTAATAAATTAAAAGAATGAAGAAAATATCCATAAATGCTGAGCATGAATATCAGTAGCAAATAGAATGATGTTCCAAAAGTGATGATATGAAAGAAGAAGCAAAGAAAAAGAGGAGCTAAAAAAGAAAATTCTGAGGGAGTATCTACATAGAATTTAAGCTGCGAATTAACTGCATTCTTCAACTTCAAATTTGTCTAACAGTTGGTTAATTCCAGCATAATTTCTATAGGGATTAACTGTGACATCTAAGAATGTACTGGAGCATGAATGGTTATATGGGCTGAGATAGTTCATAAATCTCTGAATTAGTAACTTTAAGTTTGCATAACAGCCAAAAGAAAATTCCATTATTTAATCTAAAATTGAAACAAGATTTTAAAAAATCTATTGATTCATACAAATTAATCATAGCAATTCACATTCTCTTGAATCTTCTACTGTCAACTACTAGTGTATAATAGAAACAAAAAAACTACTTTCACAATAATTTTCAAGGTTGATACTCATTGACTTACCCTTTTGAGAAGTAGTAAAAGTCATATATACTTTAAAAACATAGATTCTGAAACTGGATGACCTGAGTTCAAATTCCAAATTTGCTCCTTCCTGAAAGTGTGATCTAGAGCTAAGTAATAAACTTCTCCATGCGTTAGTTTCCTGAAGCCTTTTCTGATTTCCCTTCATCATATTAAATCTATTCCCCAACTTTTGGCTCCCTAACACTGTATTTGTATCCCTCTTATAGAACTTTTCTACCTTGTATTTCAGTTCTTTTTTGTTCTAATCTAATTCATGCTAATGAGTCTGCAAGTTTTCTGGACATAGTGCTTGTGTTTTACTCATTTCTGTAGTCTTTAAAGAGCAGAGCACTAAACCTGGCACATAGGAGCACTCATGTATGTATTTTTTTTTTCATATAAATTAAAAGGGATAATGAAAATCAAGGAATATTAATTGAGGGCCTACTATATACTAGGCACTTGTACACCTAAGTGCTTTCACACACGTTATTTCATTTAACCTCCAAACATTCCTTCCAGATAGCTATTATTGTCTGCATTTTACAGTTTAGAAAATTCAGAGTGAGAGAGGTTAAACTAACTAAATAAATAAATAAATAAATCTCTCTCCTCCAAGGAATTTACATATATAGTGGAAGGTAGGGGAGGTACACTATGTATATTAATAAAAACAAATGCAATACAGTTTATATGTAATAAGTGATTCAAATGAGTACAAGAAAGATTATTTTTAATGTGGATAATTTGAGATTTTATGGGTGAGAACACACCTAAGCTGGACTAAAAGTAAAGAATATTATCAATAAATGAAGATAGTCAAAAAACATTACAATGAGCTAAGACTTTCACTTCTGACAGTTCCTATGCTAGTCTTTTTGGGATAGGCTCAGAGACACTATTTCCCAGTTAAACGCTGGAAGACTATATTTAAAGTTTTACAAAACAAGCCAGTGAAAATATAGAATATAATTGGAAAAATTTATAACAAGCTTTGTATTCATAAAATAATATATAATGTTTAATAATAATGAATAATATTTAGTGAGTGCTCATTAGGTGCCAGGAGTCTTGTATTGAGTGCTTCCCAAAGAGCCATACACCTCTTATTAAGAATCATGTGACTGTTAGTGACCAAGGCAAGGGTCAGCTTTAGATTCATCTGACTCCAAAGCCAGCTCACAATGCTATGTGTACAACTATTTTAAGCTAAGGGACATTGGCAGATTTGTGTTCAGTCAAAAAAGAAATCTCAATTAAAGCATATTAAGTTTTCACCTGGGTGGCTCAGTCAGTTAAGCGTCTGCCTTCAGGTCAGGTCATGATCTCAGGGTCCTGGGATTGGGCTCTATGTCGGGCTCCCTGCTTATTGGAGAGTCTGCTTCTTACTCTGCCTATCTGCCCCCCCTACTCATGTTCTCTCTCTTAAATAAATAAAAATACAAATTTTTTTTTTAAATGTTTTAAAAGCATATTAAGTTTTCAAGTTATATAAGACTTACAGCATTCAATGCTATTTGAAAACTGAGATACACAAGTAGTTATCACAGAAGGTAATCAAAAAACCCATTTTCTTCTTGATCCATAGTTGACCCTGACCATTGTGCTTATATCATTCCCACCTAAAGGAAGTCTTTGACCCTAATTCATTGCTACTCCCACTCCAGTTCCTTCATTTGTTTTTTGTTTTGTTTTTTAAACACAACTTTTTCGTCTGCTCTTTCCTGGTGCTTTTTATTTCAGTTCCTCATCCTTCCATAAAGTGCTTTTCTATGAAAAGATCCCAGGATTGGACAATCTCTTGATGATGATCACCATGACTAACCACCATGATGAGGATGACAACTACACAATCTAAAGAATTACTCAACTCAATGAGTACTTAAGACCTCAACTGTCTTAGAAAGTATGATAAATATGTTCAGCATAATCCCTATTGCTATTTAACAACTTAAATCTTTAGGATAAGGAGGTGAGATAAGGAAGTTCATCAAAATATTTTAGTAATTCATAATGTTATATTTATGCAAATATTTTGATCTAGATTCAAATTCCTGAGTTAAGGAGATACATAAATACTCTCCTTGCATTTCCACAGGTTTATTGTAATGTACAATAATGGTGCGCAATCTGTATGTTATTCTGTTCCTAGCTCTACATCTCTTGCCTGGAGTGAAAAGCTCAATGGTAAATTTGAATAACAATGGATATGATGGCATTGTCATTGCAATTAACCCTAGGGTACAAGAAGATGAAAAACTCATTCAAAACATAAAGGTAAGGGAGAAATTTTTATTACACACTTATTTTTATTCCAATAAGTATTTTCCATCCATGTTGCCAAGGCACATACATATGCTCTCACAGAGTTACAACTTTCCAAAACCGCTTTGACAATATTCATCATTTATGTAATATGTATCTAAATTGTCAAGATTAACATCTGCTTAGTTTAACTATGATTTCTCATATATTAGTAGTATTAGTCATTCCCCTAATAAATTATTAAAAGGCCAAACTACAGTATTTCTTGAACTTACTAAGCTAACAGAAAGACCTTAGCCCTACTGGAGAATTCTTTTAAAATTTTACTTTTGTAAAGTTATTTTTATAATGTTTAAATAGCTAACCTACACTTAAGCCCTAGATCTTCATTATACATTTTTTCAGTTGTACTTGTTCAACTCTGAAAAATTAACAAACTCTGATGTATTTGATTTTAAAGAAAATACTGCATATTTTTGAAGTTGATTTACTTCTTAATTTTATTTGGGTTAGTCAGTATAATAAAAACACTTTATATATAGCATTTTAATATATATGATCTTGTTTGATCCTCTCAATAACCCTATGAGGTAAATTATTACCCTTGTTGCATAAATGAGAGAAGCTAATGATTCGTACAGTCTTAAAATAACTGGTAAAACTGGAATGTGAAGCCAATGAGACCTATATATTTTTATTTTCCTTACTGCTTGGTAAAACTTTGCCTTTTATGAACACACTCCATATGAAAAAGTAACTCAAATCTAGCAAAGTGTTTTTTTTTTTTCAATTAAAAAGTATAAAATCTACAAAACTTTAAACTCTCAACCCAATTATCAACTCCTCTGTTTAATTAAATAAGCAACTTGCCAACAAGCTCCCAGTCTTAATCACCTTTATATCTCACCCAGAACTCATTCCCCTCTCCAGTCCATAATACTGAATGCAGGTCTGGATAGGTAAAAAATAAGAGTTGATTTCTGGGCATGTGAAAATGAAAAGTTTACAGACTAAAGAGATAGAGTAAAATTCAACTTATTTTTCAGTTAGGCTTTGCCAAAATATTTGGGGAAAGGGAGCTTAGATTTGCTTTTTCTTGTTCTTATATACACTTTCATGATCATTTCATTATGAAATTGTTACCATATTTTGTCAGGAAATGGTAACTGAAGCTTCAACTTACCTATTTCATGCCACCAAACGAAGAGTTTATTTCAGGAACATAAGCATTTTTTTTTTTTAAGATTTTATTTACTTATTTGACAGAGAGAGACACAGTGAGAGAAGGAACACAAGCAGGGGGAGTGGGAGAGGGAGAAGCAGGCTTCCCGCCAAGCAGGGAGCCCGATAGGGGCTCGATCCCAGGACCCTGGGATCATGACCTGAGCAGAAGGCAGATGCTTAACGACTGAGCCACCCAGGCGCCCCAGGAATGTAAGCATTTTAATTCCAATGACCTGGAAGTCAAAATCTGAGTACTTAATGCCAAAACAAGAATCATATGACCAGGTAGGGTATTTTATCTAGCTCCTACAGTTTTTTTTTCCTGTGCTTCCTAAAAATTAATACCCATAATATTTTAACAATTCCTAGCCACTGCTTTAGTAATTAGTAATATTACTTGTCTTAATATAGATAAAAGAAATCCTTGTTTCTATCACTCTTGTGATGTTTTTGCTTATTCTTCTGCTTTTTAGGCAGATGTCATAGTTGCCAATCCTTACCTAAAATATGGAGATGATCCCTATACACTTCAATATGGACAATGTCGGGAAAAAGGACAATATATACATTTTATTCCAAACTTCTTGTTGATTAATAATTTGCGTATCTCCTGGTCCCGAGGTAGGGTTATCTATTTTATACTTCCATTTTTATTTCCATTGGAAACAAATATGACACTGTGATTAATGGTATTTTTAAAGATTTTTTAAAAAGAGAAATAAGTACTGATTAACATCTTTATCTAGAAATATAGTAGTTATTTCAACAAAATTATATTTCTTTGTGTGTGTTTAAAAATAATAAGAATAACAAATTGAAAAAATAAGTAATAAATACGAACCCATTTCAACATTTTTGAACTAACGAAAGGTATCAATTTCTAAAGTTCTTTGATTCAGTTAAGCTAAGGATCTGGGGCAGGGAAACATAAAATACATGGACACTGTATTAAAATATTGTAAATATAAATTTATAAGTGGCAATATTCTCTCATAGGCAGAGTGTTTGTCCATGAGTGGGCCCACCTCCGACGGGGAATATTTGATGAGTATAATGTGGACTGGCCATTCTGTATTTCCAGACGGAACACTATTGAAGCAACAAGGTATCATTTATTGAACAAATTTGTTTTCAAAACTTTTCACTTATTATTTTTAAATTTTCTATACTAGGAAAAAAAAATTATCTCAGTGGTTGAATGCTCATACAGTTAATTGCAATATCTAACCTGCCCCACTATGTATATGTCCAAATATTTCTGGGGATTCTACCTTGGTATCAAGATCAATCAGGAATTGGGATTCATTTCGGTATTCATGGGGACTGTACTAAAATATGTTATTGTCAGAGGAAAAAGGAAAAAGCTGTAGCCTAAACCTTAAGATATCTGCGAACTGGAGTTCAAGTTCCTATCATATCCTTTATTTCATTTTATTTATTTATTTTCCTTTATTCCATTTGATTCATAACTCTTTTTTTCTCTCTTAGTCACCATTCATTACATCATTAGTTTTTTATGTAGTGTTCCATGATTCATTGTTTGCGTATAACACCAGTGCTCCATTCAATACGTGCCCTCCTTAATACCCATCACAGGGCTAACCCATCCTCCCACCCCCCGCCCCTCTAAAACCCTCAGTTTGTTTCTCAGAGTCCATGGTCTCTCATGGTTCATCTCCCCCTCCGATTGCCCCCCCTTCATTTTTCCCTTCCTACTATCTTCTTTTTTTTTTTTTTTTTTGACATATAATGTATTATTTGTTTCAGAGGTACAGGTCTGTGATTCATCAGTCTTACACAATTCACAATTCTCACCATAGCACATACCCTACCCAATGTCTATTGATTCATAACTCTTTAAGGTGAATCTGTTCCATGAAACCAATTAAACTACTAGAGCTTCATGTTAAATATATTTTATTCTTCATTTTATCTTGAGCTTAAAAAAGTATTTTTCATAAGGATAAGTGGGTACATGATTTTTTGAAATATAAATATTTTATTATTATTATATTCCTTAAATATAAATATAATTCTGGGTGGATTTAGACAGGTCCTATTAATAAATAGATGAGATATTTAAATATGGAGTATTTAAAGAGTATTAAAGAACAACAGAAATCAATGTAATTGGAAACAAGTCTTTGGGATAAAAAACATATTAGAGAAAAGAGCTGTGAGAGAAACATGCCTCTCCCCATGTCTTTCATGTTGTTTGCTTTATCCCTACTGAGCTGCATGGAGTCTCATGCAGATAGGGTTCTCACCTCATGCAACTCCTACCTGCACCACCTCCCTTATCCAAACAATGCTTGTTCATTCTTTGAGACTCAGTTTAAACGTTTGTTCCCCAAGTGTCCTTTTCCTCTCCCTCCATTTGGTGTTAAATGTGAGAATGTCCCCAAAGCAATACACATGGCCTTCTCTCACACGGAGCAGTAGTGGTCTATGTAATTTTATTTTCCACACTAGACTTTAAGATCCTCAAGGACTGACTTTTTTTTTTATTCCCCTAGACTTGGGCCTGGCACAGAGTAAAGTAACAACAAAGAATGTATCAAATAACAAATTTTTGATAAATCAATGGAAAATGAGTAAGTTTTCTTACCAGTCATAAAAAGAGATATATTAGTAAAAACAATTATCTAAAATAACGTTTAATGAACTCCTACTGTGTGCCAGGCACTTTGTTTGAGGCAGTGTAAGTTTCATTTTCAGGCTTATCCCAGAGCTAACCCTCTTGGAATATATGACTCACCATCTCCTTTAATCCTTGCAATACAAAAAATTTTATCTAAGTGGATTAATATCCTGACACTTGATATTAATGCAGAATAAAAGTAGGTCCTACAGATAAATAGGAACTCTTTAGAATCTTTTACCCATACTCCACCCCCCCATTCCCTGCCTGGGACTTGACAATTATCTTACTTATCATAAAGACTAAACAGTTTGTTTGAATGCACAAGCATTTCCATGCAATGTTTATTTTTATTTTGTCCCTCAATCTAGCTCAGTGGTTTTCAAAATGTAAATTGCAAAATGCTATAAACACAAAACCACACATGGTTTTGTATGTATGGTATACACGTATATGTGTATATATGTTTATAACTACATAGCAATATGTGTGTATGTGTTTGTATCACATACATAGAAATTTAAGAGGGTTTTTAGCATTATGTTGACTCTCTCATCCCCACTAGGAAGCAACTCCTCTGCATCTCTTAACTCATTTCATCTTTACAACATCCCTATAGCTTAGGAATTATCTTTAGTTCAAGGTCACAGGGATAATAGATTTATTGATTACATTAGTGGGCAATGAATGTTAATAACTATAAACTGGCATGATTGTTCCTATTGACATCAATTGTAAATAGAGGCAGGACACTGTGACTACTTCTATCAAAATGAAATGTTTGTCCATGATCTGTAGCAATTATCATTAAGGGAAAGATTGAGGATGCTAGTCTTTTCTCATGATTTCTGGTCTTCATATATAAAAGTAACTTAATTCTTTCATCATAGATGTTCAACTCATATTACTGGCATTAATGTGGTTTTCAAGGAATGTCAGGGAAACAGCTGTATAACAAGGCCATGCAGGCGTGACTCACAGACAGGGCTGTATGCAGCAAAGTGTACATTTATCCCAGAAAAAATCCCAGACTGCAAGGGACTCCATAATGTTCATGCAAAGTCTCGATTCTGTAAGTACCTTCTTTTTCTAGTTTCACAAAGGAACACTTCAGGAAAAATTAATTAGGGAAGCTGTATTTTCTACTATGTAATTATGTATACCAAAAGAAATGAAGGAGATTACTCAGGCAATTAACTAAAGACCATTTTCTCCGGCCTGTGTCAGGGTTGTCTGGAAATTATTCCACTTTTTTTTATAAACCGGTTTCGTTTCTTCAGAAGTAGAACTGTACCCTTTTCACTGATGTCACATAATTTCTTACAACATCCCTTCCCTCATTTGACTTCTGTGGATTTGTGTAGTTCTAAAACTACAACCTTACTTTTAATTCTCTCTTCTAAGTGTTAGTCATTCTACTTTTCCAAAGTAATTCATTCCATAGCTTTGGAAAAGTACTGACACTCTAGATTTTCTAGTACCTTTACACTAAAGTACATCAAGCTATTGCAAAGTGATACCGTGCAAACGTACATGGCTCTGTTTCTACACAACAAACTTAAGGGAAAAGTTCACAATTACCAGTCTGATCAATTATAAAATAATAACACAATAATTCAAGTTTTAAAGCTAATGTTTGACCTGAAATATCTGGTTTCAACATATAAATTTGAGTGGATAAGAACAGGTGCCTTGGAATCAGAAAGACTTGATATCAAAACCCAGTCTGTCATTTTCAAACTGTGTCATTACAAGCAAACTGCTAAATCTGAGATTTAGTTCTCTTGTCTCATAAATGGGAATTATAATACTTCACAGTTTATTGTTATTAGGTTCACAAGAGGTAGAATGAATAAAGTATGATCACAGTGCTTAGCACAAGGTGAGTATAAAATAAACTTTAAAGGGCGCCTGGGTGGCTCAGTTGGTTAAGCGACTGCCTTCGGCTCAGGTCATGGTCCTGGAGTCCCGGGATCGAGTCCCACATCGGGCTCCCTGCTCAGCGGGGAGTCTGCTTCTCCCTCTGACCCTCCTCCCTCTCATGCTCTCTGTCTCTCACTCTCTCTCTCTCAAATAAATAAATAAAATCTTTAAAAAAAATAAAAAAATAAAATAAACTTTAAAGTTTTAGTTTTTAAAATTTTTAAAATATTTGGATAATAGTCAATTGTCTCTTTCCTGGATAAGTCCAATCTTAATTAATGTAAACATATTGTAGTTACCTAATGAAGGTTTCTAAGTATGTAAAAAAGATTTTTAAATATGAAAGTTATAAAAAACTAATCAAAATAAGGTATACTACCTCTAGATAGTAAGACTAACTTATTTAAAAGAAGCAATATTCCATATACCAAATCACTAGCAACAATAATTCTTTGGGTAGAGGTTTGTAAAGGCTTATTATTTCCAATAAAATTTAAAATTGTTTTAGAGCCCAGGGCATTAATGATGAAGAACTTGAATCAAAATATAGACTTACTATTTGCTAAAACTCTTAAAAGAACCTAATTAGATATTTTTTTTATTTTTTTAAGATTTTATTTATTTATTTGAGAGAGAGAGAGAGAGAATGAGAGACAGAGAGCATGAGAGGGAGGAGGGTCAGAGGGAGAAGCAGACTCCCCGCCAAGCAGGGAGCCCGATGCGGGACTCGATCCCGGGACTCCAGGATCATGACCTGAGCCGAAGGCAGTCGCTTAACCAACTGAGCCACCCAGGCGCCCCCTAATTAGATATTTAAGTAGAAGTTGTTTTCTAGTCTAAAAAAGGTCCCTTCTAGAAATAGTTGAAATACGAGTCAAGAAAGTTCACTTTAAGCTGCTGTCAGAATTCAGCATCCAAGTAGGTATAAGATCATGTGATATGAGAGGATAATTGGAATACCTACTGTCTATACCAAGCTATAAATCCCAAAAGCATCTTTCAGGAAATAACTCATGCTGCCTACCTGAGAGACGAATAATAATGAAGAAGATCATATAGCTGAAATATGGATGGAACTAATTATATAAGCCATGTCTCAGAGATAAATACTGAACATCTTATCCAAAATAACACTAACTTCTAATTATCATAACACAGATTAAGTAAATTGCATAGCATCTGTACCCAGGGCATCAGTTCACCCAAGAGAGATATGACCTGAAATACCGAATGTTCAATTCCATGATTTCCTTCCCTTCAACTTCATTATTTCCACTTCATGCCCAGCACTGTGTTAGGAGCTGGAAATACAGAAATAATTAAAGATAACTGTTCTTGACAGACTCAGTTTAGGAGAAAGGTAGAGAAATAAGAAAATATATATATGAATACAAAGTACAAAGCGATATAAACCAAGTGCTAGGGAACTAACAGCAAACATCTCCACCTGGAGGTCAGAAAATTGTTTCTAAAGAGATGAAAAAAATTGTATTTGAAAAGGAATGAGTATGAATTTGCCAAAGCAGGAATAGGAAGGGCAATTTTAAGTAAAAACAAAAAAACAAAAAACAGTTTATAAAAGCAAAGAGTAGGGAAAAGTGTAGGAATGCCATGCATGATTGTACAAGTTGAGCACTGCCCAAATTATCTGCATCATGGTCACTAAAAATTTTAATATTTACTAGAACAATTTTCAGGTAAATAGCAGTAAAAAAAAAAAGAAAAGAAAACTTGAGAACAGGTCACCTTTTTCTAATTTGCACAAGATTTCCTGTCTCTTCTCCCATTTGCGTTAGCAAAGACCCTTGTGAAGATTTCTAGCATACTCTAAGAACAGGAAAAAACTCAGTGTGGTATAAGCAGAGGATGGTGAAAGCAAGGAGAAGGAAACAAGATTGAAAGAACAAACTGGAACCTACAAAGCTAAGGTATTTGGATTTTATCTTAACAGCTTCCGATTGGTGATATGATCAGCTTACTTCTTTCAGGAAGATAATTGTACTAACAGTGAGGAGTAAAATGGAGTGAGATGACAGGAGGCAGAGAGATTAGCCAGAAGGCTACAGCAATAGGCAGATCAGAGAGCTGAAGTCTCTGAATAAAGGCAGTGTCAGTGGCAGGGGAAGAGGGACCAGATTTGATGGGCATTTCATATCAGCAAGACTTGATTATCAATCACCACTTTAAATGAAACTGTATTTTTCTCCCATGCAATGAACTCCTTCTGGGATATGTCAATAGTTCTGAAGTCATTGTCAATCATCCATATTAGAAGGAAAACAAAATCTTAAAACTTAAATAAAAGGTATTCAAATTTAATAATTTAGTTCTAAATTTGAGCTTACATCTGGAAACTCTATATTGGGAGGGCATTTTTAAACATGCAATGCCACTTATAAAAATATTTCTCGGGGTGCCTGGGTGGCTCAGTCGGTTAAGCATCCAACTCTTGATTTCGGTTTAGGTCATGATCTCAGAGTCCTGGGATTGAGCCCCAGGTCAGCTCTGTGCCCACCAGGGAGTCTGCTTGAGGATTCTCTCTCTCCCTCTCCCTCTGCCCCTCACCTAGTTCTCTCTCTCTCTCAAATAAATAAATCTTTAAAAAATATATTTCTAATAAGCTGAGGCTTACTGCAAGATGAATTCCTTCTTGAATGCTGCATTAGTTTATGGGAACATTTTTCCAAGTTACTAAGTTTTCAAAACTTGGAGAATTTTCACAGATTCTACAGTAAGGAAACATCATTTGGCAGAATTGCTGGCTACAACTCACCATTTGCAACTGAAAGAGCGGCAATCAGATTTCCTCATTTTCTCCCTACATTTTCATTACTTTCTCAGTAGTATTATTTTATGTCAGCGTTCACTAGAGCCAAAAATAATCCAGCTTGTTAAAATATCTGTTCTCCGGGCGCCTGGGCGGCTCAGTAGGTTAAGCATCTGCCTTCGGCTCAGGTCATGATTGAGCCGGCTGCGGAATTGAGCCCTCTGCTCCCTGCTCAGCAGGAAGTCTGCTTCTCCTTCTCCCTCTGCCCCTCCACCCCACTTGTGCTCTCTCTCAAATAAATAAATAAAATCTTATAAATAAATAAATAAAATATCTGTTCTCAAGTTTTTTGGTCAACTATAAAGATATAGAAAACACTTTGGCAATTAAAGGTCATTTTCTTTATCCCACTTTTAAAGGGCAGCTAGAAATTATTGCAAATCCAATCCCTTTTCTACTAAACTTAATTCAAGCTTGAGTCATCCAAAGTCCAGAAGGGAAAATAAGAAGTTAAGTTAAGCAGTTGTACCAGCCACACGTTTCCCCCACCTGCCATGATCTATGATCTCCCTATACCTAAAAGAATCAACAAAAAAACTTTCCAGTGATGGTTTCACCTTGCTTCTTCTCTACTGAGGTATGCAAAATGGATGTGAGATTGTTAGATTATGAAATAATTTTTAATTGTCAGGAGATAAAATCTCTGGAGGATGTATGTGGCAGCCAGCTGCATATTTGGAAAGGAAAGTAACGCTTACCAATTATTGTAATAGTGTTTTCTAATTGATTTTTTTCCAGGTAACTGAATTTTGTACAGCAAAAACTCATAATACAGAAGCTCCAAACCTATAAAACAAAATGCATAGTAGCAGAAGCACATGGGATGTAGTTATGGACTCTGATGGTTTTTGGAATGCATCTCCCATGAAAGGAACAGATCCACCACCTCATCCTACATTTTCATTGCTGAAGTCCAAAGAGTGAGTAGTCTGTTTGGTACTTGATAAATCTGGAAGCATGAGTTCGGTAAGACATTTATTTGTCAGCTCTCTTAAATTAAGTAGTTAAGCTACTAGAAATATAATTTAATCTTAGGTTTAATTCTATTAAGCTACCTAAAATATGTATTTATTACTCTAATAACTTTTAGTACAATGATTCTACATGGACAAGTACTAAGAGATAATACACTAAAATAAAAATAATTGTTATATTAAGATGATTGGATGATGGATTATGTTTATTCTTTAACTTTGAGTTCTAACAAACTAGAAATACTATAACTGAACAAAAAAAATTTATCCATAATTCCACCATTGAGCATATGTCATTCCAGTCTTTTTTCTGTTTGTGTATTTGTTTTTCCTCCTCAAAAATGTGATTATATTTTGTATAATATTTTGTAATATGATTTTTTTACTTACCATACCTGAAACACTCCCTATGGAAAAAAACGATTTCATGATATAATTTTTAATGATTATATCATATGCACATACCATAGTTTAGTCAGCCTCCTGTCACTGGACATTTTAGAGTTTTCAACTTGTTATAAAAATTATGCTGCAGTGAACATTTTTGTACGCATTTTTAAATTATTTTCTTAGCAGAAATTCCTGAATATAAAACTGTTAAATAAAAAGGCATAGATTTTTAAGGCTTTACTAAGTATAACATGACTGATTTTTCCATTTTTTCTTTAATATTATTTCTTTTAATAAAATAAAGGGGGTCAAACTCTAAAATACAGTAACCAATACTATCAAGATCTCTGGCCCATGAACAACTTTGTCTTTCACCAATCTGTCAAGATTTGAGGAGACTCGGGAATTGTTCAGATATCTTTATCTTATCTCTTTCGAATGAAGCAAGCAGCAGAACTATACTTGCTTCTAATTACTGAAAAGGGATCTTTGGTTGGGATGGTCACATTTGAACATTTTGCTACAACCCAAAACTACCTAACAGAAATAATTGGTAATAATGCTTACGAAAAGATCACTGCAAACCTGCCTCAAGAAGCTGGTGGTGGAACTTCAATTTGCAGTGGTCTCAGAGCAGGATTCCAGGTAAAATAAAAATACTTTTCTAAATATCACTTGCCATTTACCATTGCTTTTATTTTTACCCCACTATCTTTGAACAAGGGTCATGAGTTCATAGGTCCCTTATCTAAATGGTATATTTTTTAAAAGACTCCCCTACTGTCTGTTGCTTACAGCTGGGTAGCCTCTCTGAGTGTGGTTATTCCACCAATGTACTCTTGAGGTACTGAGTTGCATTGGTGAATGGTTAAGCAAGGGAAGAAAACTCCAGCGTGCACATTATCACTGCAATTTTCTTGAGGAGCTCACCATTTCTTTATCACTCCCACCATCTGAACGACTATCAGTAAACAATAATGCTGTTGAGGGGGCTGTGGAAGAGGGAAACTATCACTGTTGCCAGGCTATAAAGAAAACCCGAGTTCATCAATTAAATTGACAGTTAAAAATCACAAGCATAGTTCCTCAGGCAGGATAGTACCAAACCCAAGACACACAGGTGGAAGTTTAATGAAATAAAAATTGTGAAATAAAATATTGAGAGCAACTTTTCAGCACTATATTAACCTGCCTTACGGTATGCATTTGAATTTCTTCCAACCTGTTTAAGCCTATTTATTGTCATTTTTTAAGTCACAAAAACAGAAAATTGCTTTCATTCACTGACCCTCCCATTGCTTCAGCTAAAAAAAGTAGAGATCATTACCCTTTTCCAGGCCACTAATTAATGCTATCTCTGAGCTTTCTCGTGGAGTCTATTTTTTACAAAGCATATTGGTTCAAGGAGGCACGCAGGCCTGGAGGATGTATGTGGCAGCCAAACCTGGGATCTCAGGCAAACCTGGGATTCTGGCTCTATTATTTATTAGCTAAATGACCTTGGGTAAGTTATCAACTCAGAAAGTCTGTTTATTCAACTAAGGGAATGTGGAAAACAACAGTACCTATCTCATTTAATTATGAGAATTATGTAAGATAAGTGCTCAAGGAAGGACTGCTATTATTATAATAAACTAAATTCTTATATATGTCTATTCACTTCTAAAATATGATAGTATTATATCTTGGAAATGTGTCTTAATGTTTGTACATATTGGTTTGTATGTTTTTCTTAATATATCTTGATATATATCTATGGATATTTTGACCACAGAGTTTATTGCTGAACAGATTATGTTAAGTCACATTCAAAGTTATAAATATCTCTTAATTACTTTTAAAATGAAACCATAGTGGGGCGCCTGGGTGGCTCAGTCGTTAAGCGTCTGCCTTCAGCTCAGGTCATGATCCCAGGGTCCTGGGATCGAGCCCTGCATCGGGCTCCCTGCTCAGCGGGAAGCCTGCTTCTCCCTCTCCCACTCCCCCTGCTTGTGTTCCCTCTCTCACTGTCTCTCCCTCTCTGTCAAATAAATAAAATCTTAAAAAAAAAAAAAATGAAACCATAGCAATATATAGTATTTTACTTATATAATCATCATCATAACAGCTAAAATTTATTGAGCATATACTACATTATTGCCTATGTTAAATACATGTATGATCTTATTTATCCTTACCATTACTTTTTTAGTAAGGTATTATTACACTCATTTTGCACATAAGGAAACTAAGGTTCAGAGTAATTAAGTATCATTCTTAAGATCATATAGTTAGTAACTAGCAAATATAGGTAGGATTCAAAACCTGGTCTTTCTTATTCCAAAATCTAAAAAGCTAATCACTACACTGCGCTATTTATAGAACTCTATTATATATGGTGGGGGTGGAGAACTAAACGCTAGATATTCTATTTAGCAAATGGCAGAGGTAGAATTTACTCTCAATTTGTCTGATTAAAGATTTTTAGTCAATACTCTTGATAGAAGTCAGGAAAAGACCAAAAAAATTGTAATAATAAATTTATGAACTTCCTATTTCTTACTTCAATGTTTTTTCCAGGAAATGCTCACATTCTTCAGTGATCAACTAAAATACATAAAAAGGCACATAATTTAACTTTGCATACCTGCCTTTAGTCATGACTTTGCAAATATTGTCTAGTATGCTGCCAAAACTGCCTGGGTCATTTGCCTCTACCTCAAGCATCTCCTGGAATAATAATAACTAACATTCACTTAGTACTTACTATTTGCTAGGCATTGTTTTAAGTGTTTTATTCTCCTCTCTTGGGTAGCTTGAATATATTTGAAAGGATTAGAAGCACTGCTAACACTCTGTCTTTGAAAACCCACAAGACCATTGTACATTACACTCATTTCTATGCCAACTCAGCCTGGAATGACAATGCAAAATTTCCTTTTGCTTGCTCTGATGCCTGGGCCTAAAGACTTCTTCAAGACTAAAGAGTAGGTTTATTCTTATTTTAAATTTATTGAGATATGATATTCTGATTTTTCACTACCAGGCAATTATCCACACTAACCAGAGTACTTCTGGTTCTGAAATCATATTACTAACAGATGGGGAAGATGATCACATAAGCTCATGCTTTGAGGAGGTAAAGCAAAGTGGTGCAATCATCCACACCATAGCTCTGGGACATTTTGCTGCCAAAAAACTGGAGACCCTGTCAAATATGACAGGCAAACCTTTGGAATATAGTTTGAATAGAAAATATATTTTCAGTCTCTCCTATTCCCAGGGCTCTTTCCCCTTAAACTACAACCCTGCTCATAAAGTTCCTATCCTAAAATTTAATCTTTGTCCCTTCCTTGTCCTTGTCCTTCAAATTAATCTTTCCTCTTCCCCAACCCCACCTCTTTGCATTTCTACCTATACCAGCTTCTTCTAATATTAGTCAATATTCTCTGTCTTCATTCATTTCTCACCACTTTCTACCAATACCACCAAATTGAAACTTCTTTCTCCATGGCTACTAATGACTTCCTCAATTGTAATTTCAAAATTCTTTTTCATATTTATCCTGTTCAATCCTACAGTCAAGATTCAGATAGCCCTAATTCATAGAAGAAGAAATGGAAACCTACAGAGTACAAATGATTTGCCCAAGGCTGTAGTTAAAGTCCTGATTACCAGTTCTTGCCCCCAGCAATCCATCCTTTTCCATTGCCTTTTTTTTTTTTTTTTTTTTTTTTTGAGAAAGAGAAAGAGAAAGAGAGCATGTGTGTGCGTGTGAGCACAAGGCAGGGGGGTAGAGAGAAAGGGAGAGAGAGAATCTTAAGCAGGCTCCATGCCCAGCGCAGAGCCCATGGAGGAGCTGGATCTCACGACACTGAGATCATGACCTGAGCCAAAATCAAGAGTCAGATGCCTAACTGACTGAGCCACCCGGGTGTACCCATCCTTTTCCATTCCTTACTCCTGTATAATTTCTTTGTTAACTCCTATACTATTTATTTTCTCGCTTAATTTTTACTTAATTCTAAACTGGTATTCTCTAAATTGTTTTGGTATACCTTAGACACAACTAAAAATAAGCAGCTGGTTCAAAAAATTGTCTTAAATTTCATTCTTATAACAGTATTTAGTGATTAGATCAACTTTACTAATATGGCAGGCCCTTACATCTAATAATTGATATAAAAACAATGGTATTTGGCCAGTTCTTTAAGTTTTCTTCAAATTTATATTGATAAGAGCACAAGAACAAGTATGATTTTCCCAGTTAAAATTAGTATTATAAAGTAAATACAATTCTATTTTAGGAGGACATCGTTTTTATGCCAATAAAGACATAAATGACCTTATTGATGCTTTCAGTAGAATTTCATCTAGAAGTGGCAGCATCACTCAGCAGGCTATTCAGGTTGGTATCTCAGAAAAATTGCTTGCCTTTTCACATTTTTAATAAATTTCCATTATCCTAGTCATTTCTTTCTCTAATAAATAACTCTTTTGCCTGAAAATATTTCTTACTGAAAAACATTCTTCCTGAATTTGCTTTTCTGTGACACTCATAGCCATCTTTTCTTCTGATTCGTTTATTATTTATAATTATAAATGTTTTTATTTGCTAAATTCTTCAAAATCTTATTTCATTGAAATCTTAGACATAAATTTAGAATTACTCTGAACTGACAAAACTTTGAAATTTTATTACTATAATTAAAAATTGGTTCTCTCTGTTCTTTGTTTTATTTATGTAACAGAGAGTAAAGCCTTGAGTATTATAGGAAGAGAATGGATAAATGGTACAGTACCTGTAGATAGTACAATTGGAAATGACACTTTCTTTTTTGTCACATGGACAATACAAAAGCCAGAAATTCTTCTCCAAGATCCAAAAGGAACAAAATATGAACCCTCAGCTTTCAAAGTAGATAAACTAAATATTCGGTCTGCCTGTCTTCGAATACCAGGTATTGCAGAGGTAAGAATATTTTTTTATTTTCTCCATGATTTATCAATCAACTTCAAGGGGAAAAAATGAAGATACATCTACTACACTGTCAATATTAAAGCAGCAACAGATCCTCTGCCACAAAAAAGAAGCCAAGAGGTGCCTGAGTGGTGTCAGTTAAATGCCCCAACTCTTGGTTTCAGCTCAGGTCTTGATTTCGGGATCCTGAGACTGAGCCCTGTGTCAGGCTCTGTGCTCAGCGTCAAGTTTACGACTTGGCAGCTGCCCCTGAGGGCTCTGCCTGCTTGCTCTTTGAACAGAACAGAGCTCCTCCACGGACTGAACATAATAAGCAGTGAGCATGGAGGGCTGACCCGGACCAGACCGAGTCTTCTCAGTGGTGCCCAGGGATTGACTTCACTTATGGTTCGTTAACTTACCTTTATGGTATCTTGTTTGTTGTGAGACTTTGTATTATATCATGTCTTGTGTGACGTGTATGAAGCCCCGTTAAACGCACAGTGAAATGTCATTGAGTTTGGAATCCTGAACCTGCTTTACAATCATGTTAACCTTGCTTTATGATCGAATAAACACAACCATGTTTAGACACAACTTGTGGAAAGACACAACTCGTATATGGGCCTTTATAGAGTGCTCGCAAAAGCTGGCTTAATCCGCAGGATTCCATGTCACTGACTCACTACGTGCTTTTAGAAAATTTGGAAGAATTGGGGGAAAAAAAAACCCACAAAACCCTCCTTGAGTCTTGATAGAAATTGACTACAGCAGAATTAAAAACAATAAGTTGGGGGATAAATTTGTGTGAATAAAAAAAAAAAAAGACTCTCTCTCCCTCTGCCCTTCCCTCTGCCCCTCCCCGCATCACCACCCCACCCCACCCCCTCTCTCACTCTCATTCGCTCTCAAAATAAATAAATTTTTTTTAAAATGCCAAGCAGAATAGAGATTTGTATCTACATTGTTTACTAGCTTATAAAATTAAATATTAAAAATCATTACTGTTACTCTGCTTAAATTTCTAAATAATTTTGTATTCCAAACAAGAATAGGAAACTATTACAAAAACTCTCAAATAGATATGTTGGATTTTCAGACAGACACTTGGCCTTCTAAATGAACATGCCAACTCTCAAATGCTAACAGTGACAATGACTACTTGAGCAAAAGTCCTACCACACGCCCAGTAATTCCAACTGCTCACATGAGCCAAAGTATAACACATTACCCTAGCCCAATGATTGTTTACGCACAAGTCAGTCAAGGGTTTTTGCCTGTTCTGGGAATCAATGTAACAGCCACTATAGAAACCAAAGATGGACATCAAATAATAATGGAGCTCTGGGACAATGGTGCAAATAATAAAAATCTGCATCAACTTCCACTGAACCTAAAATCCTACTACAGTCACATAACTTAGAAATCAATATTTCCTACGTATGTGAATGAATCAATTTTTAAGTAAATCAAATTCAATTTTTATGGTTTTAATATTTTTTACTCTTCTATCTTGACTACACATAGATATGAGCACATTTATTTTTAAATTTTATGAACAATTTGACTGCCTCATGGAAACTGAGTATAATTTTTCTCTATTTTCATTAGTGTCAGTGTTTTGCATATGTTTCTGCCAATTTAATTATATTTTCTTTATTTGTTAGGATTCCTATATGAAATAATAATAGCTAATATTATTTGAATATTTACCATGAATTACTTTTCCAAGGTCAAAGGTTAGTAAGTAGCCAGGCCAGGCTCTGAACCCAAGCAGTCTGATTCCGGGGTTCATGTACTTACACCACTATGCTATACTCACTCCCAAAATGATTGCCAACACTAGTGCTCATGAACAGTGCTTAGGACTGTCATTGTTACTCTGTTGAATGACTAATTATTATATTATAATATGCAGATGCTGATACTGTGAAGAATGATGGCGTCTACTCAAGATATTTTACAGAATACCATGGAAATGGTAGATACAGTTTAAAAGTACATGCCCAGGCGAGAAACAACATGGCTAGACTAAGTTTAAGACAACAATAGAACAAAGCTCTGTATATACCAGGCTACGTTGAAAATGGTAAGTGACATTAAGATAGAAATGTGTCATCTGTTTAGATAAGTTACAAGTGGTTAAGCACTGAAAATATTACGTACTATGGAAAACATAAGTATACAGTTACATAATCATCTCTGTATTTCAAAGTCATATTTATATTAAAAGACCTAACACAGGGCTATGCTTCCAACATGTTTTGTTCACATCTCCCCTCAGTTCATTTCATTTACATTTAAAAAAAATTACTGGGGCGTCTGGGTGGCTCAGTCGATTAAGCCTCTGCCTTCAGCTCAGGTCATGGGTCCTGGGATCAAGCCCCATATCGGGCTCCCTGCTCCGTGGGGAGCCTACTTCTCCCTCTCCCTCTGCCTGCCACTCCCCCTGCTTGTGTGCTCTCTCTGTCAAATGAATAAATAAAATCTTAAAAAAAAAAAATTACTGAGCACCTTCCTATATGGCAGGCATTGTGCTAGATGCTGTAGCTAAAAAAATAAGACACCATCCTTGTCCTCAAAGAATTTAGTTAAGTAATAAAGACAGGTATGTTAAGAGATAGTTCCAACATTGCATAATATCTCATCAATTTTAAAATGACACCAATAAAACAAGCTTTTTTTCACTAAAAGCTGTTACTTTTTCAATGTCTACAATCAATATTAACCCCTCTATAGCTGCAAAATGAAATTACAAGATAAAGAATAGACATAGCATTATGAAAAGTCACAAAATTACTTTCTTTGTAGGTAAAATTATACTGAACCCACCCAGGGCCTGAAGTCAAAGATACACATGTCAGAAGCTAAAGTAGAAGACTTCAGCCGACTAACCTCTGGCGGGTCATTTACTGTATCAGGAGCTCCTCCTGCTGGTAGTCATACTCATGTGTTCCCACCTGGCAAAATCACAGACCTTGAGGCTAAGGTTAAAGAAGATCACATTCAACTTTCATGGACTGCCCCTAGCAATGTCCTTGATAAAGGAAAAGGTAAGTTTCATATTATGTTTTAAAATATATAAAAGAAATCCCTTTGGCTTTCATTTGCTAGGAATTGTCTAATGTCCTACTTATAAATAACACTACTTATAAATAATTTGGCCATGGAGTCTGAATAAAGTACAAGGCTGAAATATCTCATTCATTCAAAGTTCCTTATAATAAATTGTCCTCATTCTAGAAAGTTGAGTCACTTTTATCTATACTTTAAACTGAATTTAACTAGTATTTATTGAATGCCTATCATATTCCAATATTGTGCTAGACTAGTAGATTCTTTTGCGATAAAGCCAATCTTGCTATTTTCCCTTAAAGGTGGGAAAATGAAAGCAATATACAATATCAATATATACAATTTCTCAGGGGTTGTCAGAGCTGAAAAGCCCCATGTTCAGTATTCTTTCTCCTGGGTTACAAAAAACTTCTCACTGTATACTCTCAAAAGTCTTTCATTTCCTATATAGCATTTTTCAAAGCTGTATTTCTTTTTATCATATTATATAAGGAAAAAATCATTCTAAAACCAAAGAAAACAGAATACCCACAAAGAGCTCTTTTGCACTTCAATGTTGAAAACTCTTATCATGACAACTTTTGAAATACATTATTTTTTCATGCTATGATCCGTAAAGATATAGCAGAATAAAAAAGAAAAAAACCTCCACTGAAAAAGCCACAGATAAAATTACCTGACCAAATTTTTAATTCTGAATTCAATTCAGTCAAGATGGTGCCTTTAGTTCAAGATTGGGTTCATAATAAATGCCCTCATGCTGATTGTAGGAACCAAAAGAAGAAGAAAGATTGCATTATTATCTGGACCCTGGGAGATAGGAACTTCACTATGTTTAACCATAAATGCCTAAAATTAGGTGGAATCTAATCTCTCTTTCCTTGTGACAAATAAGAAGAGGTTGTAGTTGGTATCAAATGTTACCATCAAGCATTGCAAAAGAAGGTAGTAGCAGTATCTCAAAGAATAAATGAATAACTATATAATATCCAATGAAGTTCTTAAATTCTCAGGGACCCAATTTCCATACCTGTCAAATATAAGAATTACTAGGTGACCTAGTATTAAAGTATTAAACAAGTATATATAATTATATATTCTAATATTTTATAATTCTATAATTCTATCACTTGAGGCATCAACTTAATACCTATATTGTTGGTCAACAAGTAAAGAGGTCAAATACAAACCCAACACAGTGCCAGATACTCTAGTTGATACAAAAGGAATATA
The DNA here is from genome assembly GCF_029215605.1 of Mirounga angustirostris. Taxonomy (NCBI): domain Eukaryota; kingdom Metazoa; phylum Chordata; class Mammalia; order Carnivora; family Phocidae; genus Mirounga; species Mirounga angustirostris. The sequence goes on along the minus strand of NW_026991712.1, from coordinate 118,453,901 downwards.
AGACATACCATTTGTCCTAAGACAAAGAATATGATCTAATTGGAAAGATAAATTGAACTTCCATAAAATAATCTAGAAAACTCCATTCCATGCAATAGGAGTTCGTGGCAGAGAGTCATCAGGGTGGATAAAATATGAAAACAAGTCTTCATGAAGATGTTGGACTTCCTGTTGGGCCTTGAAGAATAAGTACAACTTGCATAAATAGGGAGAGGGAGGCACATACAGGGAGTCAGACAGGGAGAGAAGGAACCAAATAATATGATCAAGGTCAAAAAAGCAAAATTTCACAATAAAATATCTAAATTAAAATAAAAGCTAGATGATAGATAGATAGATAGATAGATAGATAGATAGATGATAGATAGAACCACCTAAATGGAATGCAGGGTGTGTGTGAGGAGTAGTAAAACGGATTGATATGCCCTATTATTAAGAAACTAGAATGTTAAGGCAGAGGGTCAGAATTTTTTTTTAAATCACTAAATCGAAGTTATTTACCACACACTTAAAACACTTTCAACATTTCATGAAAAAATAGTCTTCACTTCAAAAAAAGACATTTGATGTTTTATTCATGGCATTTCAGAATGTGAGAATATATTTTTATAGGGGCGCCTGGGTGGCTCAGTCGTTAAGCGTCTGCCTTCAGCTCAGGTCATGGTCCCAGGGTCCTGGGATCGAGCCCCGCATCGGGCTCCCTGCTCAGCGGGAAGCCTGCTTCTCCCTCTCCCACTCCCCCTGCTTGTGTTCCCTCTCTCGCTGTCTCTCTCTCTGTCAAATAAATAAATAAAATCTTTAAAAAAAAAAAAAAGAACATATTTTTACATTGATAGTTCTGGTAGATCTCTAAAAGAATTTTGGAATAAAAAAATTATGTCAGCATCTTCCCTTCTTTTCTTGACAAAGTTATAATAATAACTAATATTTCAAACATTTAGGTCCCAGACATTCTGCTAAACACTTTTCATGCATTATATATAATTCTCACCACTCAAGTAGTAGGCATTCAATAAATATTTGTTGAATGAATTGAATGACTGAATCTCCATTTTATAGATAAGAAAATGAAGGTAGAAAAGGTGAAATATATTTTTCTTTGTTACACAGCTAGAAAGTGTAGAATTAAGGTACTAATCAAAGTCTGCCTAAGTTCTTAAGCACATTTTAATTAGTACACATCCTAGCCTCTCTGCTTCCTTTTCCCTTTATCCTTATCCCTGTCTCCCACTCTACTGATCTCCCACTCTCCTCTCCTATTACTCCCTCTCAACTTAATGAGAAATAATACAGTTGTGGGGTACTGAATGTCTTTCCTATACTTGAATGTTATTGTGTTCCTTGTTCTAAAAGTAGATTCAGATCTTTAGATTTCTATTTCTTTAAAAAAATCTAGATTTCAGGGCGACTGCCGTCGGCTCAGGTCATGATCCTGGAGGCCCGGGATCGAGTCCCGCTTTGCGCTCCCTGCTGAGCAGGGAGTCTGCATCTCCCTCTGACCCTCCCCCTCTCGTGCTCTCTCTCTCTCTCATTCTCTCTCTCAAATAAAAAAATAAAATCTGGGCGCCTGGGTGGCTCAGTTGGTTGGGCGACTGCCTTCGGCTCAGGTCATGATCCCAGGGTCCTGGGATCGAGTCCCGCATCGGGCTCCCTGCTCTGCGGGGAGCCTGCTTCTCCCTCTCCCACTCCCCCTGCTTGTGTTCCTTCTCTCGCTGTGTCTCTCTCTGTCAAATAAATAAATAAAATCTTTAAAAAATAAAAATAAAAAAATAAAATCTTTTTTTTTAATCTAGATTTCATTCTTTAGTACTATAAGATTTTGAATTAATTTTTTGGTTAGATAACTAGATTAAAAACCACTCACATATTTGTTCTTAAAAGAATGAAGATGGAATAACCATAAAAACCTACATCTATGATTTCCATGTCCAAATCCTAGTGTACATTTCTGATGGGCCCCTAAGTGTAAGAAAATATGGTGGTAATAAGGCATCCTAGTGATTTTCATATACATGAAGTATCTATTGTTTCTCAGCCAACAGCTACATTATAAGAATAAGTGTTTCCTGGACCTCCAAGAAGATTTTGACAATGCTGTTTTAGTGAACACTACTAGTCTGATACCTAAGGAGGCTGGCTCAATAGAAAATTTTGAATTTAAACCAGAACCTTTTAAAACAGAAAATGGCACCAAATTCTATATTGCAATTCAAGCCATCCATGAAGCTAATCTCACCTCAGAGGTTTCTAATATTGCACAAGCAACCAAGCTTATTCCTCCACAGGAATCCAGTGTCTCTGCTCTGGGTACCAACATTTTTACAACCAGTTTGGCAATTTTGGAACTAGCTGTGATTTTATCTATATTTTAAACTAGGAAGTGTATTAGAAATAATATTCAATATATACATACTTGATTAACATTTATTTAGAATTTAACTTGCTATACTTGTCTATAACAAAACTCTTAGTAAATGTACAAAGTTGTAAATTTCCTAACTACTTGAGTTCATTAATACTAATTAATAAACTAATTAGTTGCTAAATGTAAATCAAAATGAATATATTATTTCCTATCTTTGAAAAATCCATTTATTAACTCAATAAAAAAAGAAAATGCATATTTGTACTTGAAGGTATTTCAAGAAACATTTTCAGAGTGTGCTACAAATTCATTTGGTATATTAAGAAAATCAGAATTCAGCCAAGCCATATGAAAAATATTTATATATCCACAACAAACATAATTTTATGGTAGAATTATTTAGGTTTCATTCTTGCTTGTGAATGAATACTTCATGTTTATATAAACTATAATCAAAATGGACAATAAAGATAATTTTTCAACGAGAAAGGTCTAAAACAGTAAGGATGTCAAATTTGTTTTTTATTATTGATTGACAGTGGTATACCAAAGTTTTGACCCTAGGTATGAAATGACTATTAGATAGCAAGAATGTTTTTTTGTATGTATTGTGAAACATCACAATAAAGTCCTATTTATATTCTGAGACATTATAAGGTCCTAAGATTATCATCACCATGATGCCCCATCAGGGCAGGGCTTTTTTTTTTTTTTTTTTTTCATTGCTGTATCCTCAGCTTCTAGAATAGTACTTGACACATAGTGGATATCCAGTAGATATTTATTAAACAAATTAATGAATGTAGGGGAGTGGGAGGGATGGGCAAAATGGGTAAAGGGGAGTGGGAGGTATAGGCTTCCAGGTATGGAGTAAAGTCACAGGAATAAAAAGCACAGCATAGAGGGAAAAAAAGAAAAAATCAATAAATATTTTCATACCTTCAAAGAAATCCAAATTTGGCCTGTGACATCAAGAATATCCACAAAGTATGATGTGCACATGGTATTGTGAGGACTTGAAAACTAACCACTTAATAATGGTGATCTGAATCAACACAAAGCCTTTCAGAAACTTAACTGTATTATGTCAATCAAATTTGTAACTCTCTAATAAAATGTAAATTCAGCTATTAATATAGCAATAGTGTGATTTTTTTTCTAAGAAAGACAAAGAGTGACTGTTATATTAGAAGAAAATCCTTTGTTTATAGGCAGAAAGATTTTTAAAACTCCTTGACTGTCTGAAAGGAGGAAGCATTGTGATATATCTGGAAAAGTTAGGGGGAAAAAAACACAAAACATTAGCAAACCAAATCCAGAAGAATATATAAAAAATAATAAGATATAATAAAAATAAATAAAATGAATTTAAATTTTTTTTTTAAAATGTGTTATAACCAAATTGAATTTATACCAAGAATCCAAAGGTGGTTTAATATTAGAAAATTAACACAATTCATCACATTAATGTATTAAAAAGAAAAATTATCATCTTGATACATGCATAAAAGTATATTATAATTCAACCATTCTTCATTAAAAATGAAACCTTTGAAACTTTACTAACCTGACACTGTGAACCTTAATGTCTAAATCCTGATCGTTTAAATATAAAAAGAGGCATTACATCTTCAAGTATGGATATGAAATTAGACACCAGAGAGGGAAAATTCTAAATTCCTAAGAAAATAAATCACTTAAGAGTCCATAAATCATTAAAAAATTTTTGTTAACTATGAAAGTCTCGAAGGGTCAGGAGATAACTTGTTCTTATCTATATGGCCACTATACTAAGAAAGATTCATAGAACTTTAGTAGTCACTTAGGAAAGATTCCTATGCAGAAAGGAAAAAAAAAAAAAAACAGAATAGAAAATACAATAATTGGAAAGAAACATATATAAAACTGGAATTATCTGTAGGTGACATAGAAAATCTAATAGGATTAACAAATAATTAAAACTAGTAGGAAAGTTCTGCAAAGTTACCAGACACAAGGTCAATTTATAAAAATCAACAGCACTGGTCTCACATGTAAAGAGCTTAGGGGTCATCATCCCATCCTCACAAAAAGAAAAAAGCTAAATAACTGAAAATCAACAATTCTTTTTAGAGCCATCAGAAAAGTAAGGTCACACCACAACTACTTTCCAGATAGTGTTAGGAAAACTAGCTCAATACATGGCATGTATAGGAACAGCTGCAAATGAATAACAAAAAGACGGGAAACCTCAATAGAAAAATAGGCAGAGGACATAAGTAAGCAAATCATTTAAAGAAAGTTCAATGACAAATAAGTGTAGCAATCAGAGAAATACAGTAGAATCAGAGAAATACCAACTGTAACAATATTGAGAGACACCTTAACATCCATCAGATTAATAAATATTAAAAATCAGATAACACCAGTTGTAGGTATGAAAGTAAGGAAATAAGATTTCTCATCCTCTACTGAAGGAGTGTAACTGAAGCAGTATTATGGAAAATAATCTGATGGTACTTAATGAATTCCATATACACATTATCCCATGTTCCAACAATCACACACCTGGGTATAAACATCAAAAAAACTAGCACACAAATCAAAAGGCAACTTACATGAGGATATTTACCACAGTATTATTTTGTGGTTACAGAAAGTTGAAAGTTACTTTAGGTGTCCATCCCTAGAAGAATAGATAAATACATGCAATGGATACAGAACCTGAAATACTATACTACACTTAGAAATAATATAGTAGATGCATATACAGTAACAAAATAGATCTTAAACATATAGTGTTGAGTGAAAAGAGTCAAAACAAAGTACGATCTATAAGACAATACCATTTTTATAAATTAACACAAAGATGTACACAAAAAATAACATTTTATTTTATCAGGATATATTATAAACACCTTAAAGCAAAAGGCTTTCAGGGTAAGAGAAATGGAATAGGGTTGTGGATAGTGGAATAAAAATAAGTAAAATGATACAATGGAGGAGCCATCCACCAATGATGATGGGGTATCCTCAATTAAGAAGAATTATTAATTGAATTCTATGCTTGAGTTCCAAATGAAATGAAGAAACTAATAATAATAAAAAAGTAAAGCTCATAATAATAACAAAAAAGAAACCCTATCAAAGCAACTCACCATATTAATGGATTAAAGGAAGAAAAATTCTGACTATCTCCATAGATGCAGAAAAGGCATTTGATATATTCCACCACCTCTTCATGATTTTTAAAAAAGAAAAACTTGGAGACTCGCAGACTGGTAGCGGTGGGGAAAGGACTTTAGTGCAGCCCCCAGACAGAATCCAGGAGCTGCGGGTACACTGTGGGAACTGGGGCGGCTTTTAGAAGCACAAAGGGCAGAGACATGCTCTGGCCCTGGGATCGACCTCTGGGAGAATTGCTGGGGGCCCGCATTACTGTGGGAGGCTACGGTTTTTAGCAGCGCAGACAGAAACGGAGACTGTGTGTCCTGGAGAGCTCATTGAAGAGCAGACTTAAGAGTTCTCTGCTCTGGGTCAGAGGTTTGGGTGCAGTCCTTTCTGCTCTGATTCTTAGAAGAAACGCAGAAAGCTGCCAGAGAACAAAAGCTCAAAAAACCGGTTTCCACTGAGCCCACCCAGTCCCCCCACAGGGGGCAGGACAACTCTGCCCAAGCAGGATTGCATGAGTAACAGCACGGCAGGCCCCTCCTCCAGAAGACAGGCTGGAAGAACAAGAGGACGACAACCCTAGGGTCCCTATAAAGACAGGTGCATCTTGCTTGGGTCATAGTTAATACTGTGGACTCTGTACATTCCCTCAACCACCCCTCAACAGAATGACTAAGAGGAGGAACCCCCAACAAAGAAAAGAATCAGAGACTATGACCTCTGCCACAGACCTAATGAATATGGGTATAAGCAAGATGTCAGAGATAAACTTCAGAGTAGCCATCATGAAGTTGATATCTAGGCTTCAGAAAAATATTAGTGATAATATAAAATCTCTAAGGGCAAAAATGAGATCTAATCAGGACAAACTTAAAAATGCTATGAATGAGATAAAGTTTAAACTGGATACCCTGACAGCCAGGGTAAATGAGGCAGAAGAATGAATTAGTGGGCTAGAAGATAAGATGATAGAAAAGAAGGAAGCTGAGGAGGCTTGGGATAAACAGCTAAAAGCCCAAGAGATCAGACTGAGAGAGATTAATGATGCCATGAAACGTTTCAATGCCAGAATTATTGGGATCCCTGAGTGGGTGGAGAGAGAGGACTAGAAGATATATTTGAGCAAATTGTAGCTGAGAAGTTCCCTAATCTGGGAAAGGAAACAAGAATTCATGTCCAAGAGGCAGAGAGGACCCCTCCCAAGATCCATGAGAACAGACCAATGCCCTGACATATAATAGTAAAACTTGCAAATCTTAGAACCAAGGAAGCAATCCTGAAAGCAGCTAGGGGGAAGAGATTTCTTACATACAGAGGGAGGAACATCAGAATAATGTCAGACCTGTCCAGAGACCTGGCAAGCCAGAAAGGGCTGGCAAGACATATTCAGGGTACTAAATGAGAAGAACATGCAGCCAAGGATACTTTATCCACAAGGCTGTCATAAAGAATGGATGGAGAGACGAGGAGCTTCTAGGACCGGCAGAAATGGAAAGAATATGTGACCACCAAGCTGGTCCTGCGAGAAGTATGAAGGGGGATTCTATAAAAGAAGAAAGACCCCAACAGTAATATAGACCAGAAATTTACAGAGACATTCTACAGAAACAGGGACTTCACAGGCAACATGATGGCACTAAAATCAGTCACTCTCAACGTGAACAGCTAAACGCTCCCATGAAACAGCACAGGATTGCAGACTGGATAAAAAGACATGACCCATTCATATGCTGTCCAAAAGAGACTCATTGGGAACCTAAAGATACATCCAGACTGAAAGTGAGGTGATGGAGGACCATTTTTCATGCCAAAAGACCTCAAGCTGGGGTAGCAACTCTCATCTCAGACAAATTAGATTTTAAGCTAAAGACTGTAGTAAAAGATGCAGAGGGACACTATATCATGTTTAAAGGGTCTATCCAACAAGAAGATCTAACAATTGTAAATATCTATGCCCCCAACCTGGGAGCAGCCAACCACATAAGCCAACTGTTAACCAAAAGAAAAAGAATCATATTGATAATAATACTTTAATAGGAGGAGACCTCAACACCCCACTCTCAGCAATAGACAGATCATCTAAGCAGAAGATCAACAAAGAAATAAGAGCTTTGAATGACACACTGGACCAGATGGACTTCAGAGATATATACAGAACATTCCACCCTAAAACAACAGAATAGTCATTCTTCTAGAATGCACACGAAACTTGCTCCAGAATAGACCACATACTGGGTCACAAATCAGGTCTCAACTGATACCAAAAGACTGAGATTATTCCCTGAATATTTTCAGACCACAATGCTTTGAAACTGGAACTCAATCACAAGAAAAAATTTGAAAGGAATTCAAACACTTGGAAGTTAAAAACCATCCTGCTAAAGAATGTTTGGGTCAACCAGGAAATTAAAGAAGTTACACAATTCATGGAAACCAATGAGAACGAAAACACATCGGTCCAAAACCTATGGGATACTGCAAAGGTGGTCCTAAGGGGGAAATACATAGTCATCCAAGCCTCTCTCAAAAAAATAGAAAAGTCCCAAATGAACAAGCTAACCTTACACTTAAAGGAACTGGAGAAAGAACAGCAAATAAAACATAAATCAAGCAGGAGAAGAGAAATAATAAAGATTAGAGCAGAGATCAATGAAATAGAAATCAGAAAAACATTAGAGCAGATCAACAAAACTAGAAGCTGGTTCTTTGAAAGAATTAATAAGATTGATAAAGCTCTGGGCAGACTTATCCAAAAGAAAAGAGAAAGGACGCAAATTAATAAAATAATGAATGAAAGGGAAGAGATCATGACTAACACCAAGGAAATAGAAACAGTTATTAGAAATTATTCTCAGCAACTATATGCCAATAAATTACGCAACCTGGAAGAAATGGATGCCGTCCTAGAAACTTACAAATTACCATGACTGAAACAGGAAGAAATTCACAATCTGAATAGACCAAAAACCAGTAACGAAATTGAAGCAGTAATCAAAACCTCCCAAAAAACAAGTCCAGGGCTAGATGGATTCCCAGGGGAATTCTACCAAACATTTAAAGAAGATATAATACCTATTCTTCTGAAGCTGTTTCAAAAAATAGAAGGAAAATTTCCAAACTTGTTCTATGAGGCCAGCATTACCTTGATCCCAAAACCAGGCAAAGACCCCATCAAAAAGGAGAATTACAGACCAATATCCCTGATGAACATGGATGCCAAAATACACAATAAGATCCTAGGCAATAGGATCCAAGAGTACATTAAAAGGATTATCCATCACGACCAGGTGAGATTTATTCCTGGGATGCAAGCGTGGTTCAACACTCACAAATCAATCAATATGATACACTACATTAATAAAAGAAAAGAACCATATGATCCTCTCAATTGATGCTGAAAAAGCATTTGACAAAATACAGCATCCTTTCCTGATTTAAACTCTTCAGAGTTTAGGGATAGAGAGAACATTCCTCAATTTCATAAAAAACATCTATAAAAAGCTCACAGAGAATATCATTCTCAATGGGGAAAAGCTAAGAGCTTTTCCCAGGAACACGACAAGGATGCCCACTCTCGTCACTATTGTTCAACATAGTACTAGAAGTCCTAGCATCAGCAATCAGACAATAAAAAGAAATAAAAGGTATTCAAATTGGCAAAAAAGAAGTCAAACTCTCTTTCTTCACAGATGACATGATACTTTATGTGGAAAACGCAAGACTCCACCCCCAAATTACTAGAACTCATACAGCAATTCAGTAATGTGGCAGGATATAAAATCAATGCACAGAAATCAGTTACTTTTCTATACACTAACAATGTAACTGTAGTAAGAGAAATTAGGCAATCGATTCCACTTACAATAGCACCAAAAACCATAAGATACCTAGAAATAAACCTAACCAAAGAGGTTAAGGATCTATACTCTAGAAACTACAGAACACTTATGAAAGAAATTGAGGAAGACACAAAAAGATGGAAAAACATTCCATGCTCATGGATTGGAAGAATAAACATTGTTAAAATGTCTATGCTGCCCAGAGCAATCTAACTTTCAATGTCATCCCTACTAAAATACCATTGGCATTTTTCAAAGAGCTGGAACAAACAATCCTAAAATTTGTATGGAATCAGAAAAGACCCCCAATTGCCAAGGAAATGTTGAAAAAGAAAAACAAAGCTGGGGGCATCATGTTGCCTGATTTCATGCTATATTACAAAGCTGTGATCACCAAGACAGCATGGTTTTGGCACAAAAACAGACACATAGACCAGTGGAACAGAATAGAGTCACCAGAAATGGACCCTCAACTCTATGGTCAACTAATCTTTGAAAATCAGGTAAAAACATCCAATGGAAAAAAGACAGTCTCTTCAATAAATGGTGCTGGGAAAATTAGACAGCTATATATAGAAGAATGAAACTCGACCATTCTCTTATACTATACACAAAGATAAACTCAAAATGGATGAAAGACATCAATGTGAGACACGAATCCATCAAAATCCTAGAGGAGAACATAGGCAGTAACCTCTTTGACATTGGCCACAGCAAATTCTTTCATGACACATCTCCAAAGGCAAGGGAAACAAAAGCAAAAATGAACTTGTGGGACTTCATCAAGATAAAAAGCTGCATAGCAAAGGAAACAGTCAACAAAACAAAGAGGCAACCCACAGAATGGGAGAAGATATTTGCAAATGACATTACAGATAAAGGGCTGGTATCCAAGATCTATAAAGAACTTCTCAAACTCAACACCCAAAAAACAAATAATCGAGTCAAAAAATGGGCAGAGGACATGAACAGACACTTCTCCAAAGAAGATATACAAATGGCTAATAGACACATGAAAAAATGTTCAACATCATTAGCCATCAGGGAAATTCAAATCAAAACACTGAGATACCACATTACACCAGTTAGAATGGCAAAAATTAACAAGGCAGGAAACAACAAATGTTGGCGAGGATGTGGAGAAGGGTGATCCCTCTTACACTGTTGGTGGGAATGGAAGGTGGTACAGCCACTTTGGAAAACAGCATGGAAGTTCGTCAAAAAGTTAAGAATAGAGCTACCCCCTATGACCCAGCAATTGCACTACTGGGTATTTACCCCAAAGATACAAATGTAGTGAAAAGAAGGGTCACATGCACCCAATGTTCATAGCAGCAATGTCCACAATAGCCAAACTGTGGAAGGAGCCAAGATGCCCTTCAACAGATGAATGGATAAAGAAGATGTGGTTCATATATACAATGGAATATTACTCAACCATCAGGAAAGATGGATATCCACCATTTGCATCGACATGGATGGAACTGGAGGAGATTATGCTAAGTGAAATAAGTCAAGCAGAGAAAGACAATTGTCATATGGTTTCACTCATATGTGGTACATAAGGAATAGCATGGAGAACATTAGGGGAAGGAAGGGAAAACTGAAGGGGGGCGTGGAATCAGAGGGGGAGATGAACCATGACAGACTATGGACTCCAGGAAACAATCTGAGGGTTTCGGAGAGGAGAGGGGTAGGGAGAGGGGATAGCCTGCTGATGGATATTAAAGAGGGCATGTGCTGTAATGAGCACTAGGTGTTATATGCAAATAATGAATCATGGAACACTACATCAAAAACTAATGATGCACTGTATGGTGATTAAGATAACATAATAATAAAAAAAAAAAACTTGAACAAAGAACTGGTTTCTGAAAGGAACGTCAAGTATCTAGACAATTCTATACCAAGCATCATGATTTTTAGGAAACATAAGAAGCATTCCCATTAACATCAGGAATGTACGAAGACACCTGCTAGCATTGTTCCTAGTCAGTATTATGCTAGAGACACTAACCAATGTAAAAAGACAATATAATGATTACTATGAGTACCACAAGCAACAAAATTGTCATTATTGGAAAACCATAATCCTCTTCATAGAAAATCCTGAGAAATGCAACCAAAACTATATGACTATGAGAATTCAATGTATGAAATTCAGTAATGTTCCTATTTTAAGCAAATAAATTAGAAATAGTAATTTTTAAATTCTCATTCACAATATGAACAAAACTATAAAATACCTAAGGAAAAAAATCTAACCAAAAATGCAGAAGCCTGTTTCGTAGAAAACTATAAAACTTTACTAAAGAAAATTTTTAAAGATCTGAATAAATGAAGAAACACATCACATCCATGTATGAAAATATTCAATATTAAGAGTTTAGTTCTGGGCACCTGGGTGGCTCAAGTTGTTTGAGCATCTGCCTTTGGCTCAGGACATGATCCCAGGGTCCTGGGATCAAGTCCCGCATCGGGCTCCCTGCTCAGCAGGGAGCCTGCTTCTCCTTCTTCTTCTGCCTGCCACTCCCCCTGCTTGTGCTCTCTCTCTCTCTCACAAATAAATAAATAAAATGTTAAAAAAAAAAGTTTAGTTCTTTGAATTTTGATTACATATAACTTTAAGATAGCTTAATGAAAAAAACAACTTAAAGGCACCAAAGTTTATGATATTAGGAAGCAGATATTTTCAGGCTCAAAAAAAGGGGGTCAGGGAAAATATCAACAATTCAACAACAACAAAGTATGGGCAAAGGATATGAACAGTCAATTCATAGAGAAGGCAAATTAAAAGGCCAACCACCTTAAGAAAAGAGTGTGAATCCAGAAAGTAATTAGAGAAGTACAGATTTAAAAAAAAAAAATACTATTTCCACCCAATAATATTTTTTGATGAAAATGGGAGGAAATAAAGACTTTCTGCTGACAGCAATCTGGCTGTATTTGGTAAAGTAAAAAAAAATATGTACACACTTACAGGAGATACCCTAAAGAAACTCTTATATTTGTGTTCCAGGATACATGAAGACATTCACTACAGCATGGTTTTTAACAGTGAAAACAGGAAACAATCTAAGTGTCCAGCGGTGGAGACTAGACAATTAAAATGTGGTGTACTAATGAGATGGGCCTATATAACAGCTAAAAAAAATATCTATTTCCAATCTATATTTAAGAGATTTCAAATATATATTAAGGAAAGTTACAAATGATAGGTACAATATGGTATCATGTACATAAATTAAAACCACACAACATATACTATATTTGTTGGTAAGTATAGATAAGTAAAAGTATTTTAAAAATTGTTTAGGCAGAAGATACATTGAACTCTTCATAGAGGAAGCTTCAGCAGAATTAGAAAGGTGAACTGAACTGGAGGTGTTGGTTTAGTTCCCTAAGGCTTAAGCTTAAACAGTTACAATTTAGAAACCCTTTTAAGAAAAATCTAAGATATGATAAAAAAAATTACAAAGTTTAATTCTATATCAGAGGAATAAAAGTATTGTTATACTGTTCTTTGTATTTTCCTGAATTTTAAAATTTTCTTAAAGTGTAAAAGAAAAATCTATTTCACTCCAGCCCCATGAAATAAATTTATGAATATTTTTTAAAATATAAAGTTGAATTAAGGACAGTAGTTTGTGTGCCCACATACCTTGATCCAGCTCTGGATATGAGAACATACCATACAGTAAAAATGAGGGAAACAGTCTACAACATAACTCTAACCAAGATTAGTGTATACTTTCTTTGGTAGGCAATAGAAACTGCAGATGCTTGAGCAAGTTATGATATGGTTTGAGCTGTACTTTTAGGAGTGTTCATCTTTCAAACTTGTGTAAAGGAGACTGAAATGGAAAGATGATTTGGTAGGCTATTAATGAGAAATCTAAGGAGTAATAAATTAGTATTAACAAATGGTAAGTAGTAATAAACATGGATAAAAAATAGTGAATCTCATTTCTCTCTCTACCTCTTTTATTATCATACCCAACCACTAAATGTACTTGAAAAATGTTGACTAACTACAAGATATACATCTTTTTTAAAAAAGATTTAGTCATATATTTGAGAAAGAGAGCACACACATGAGGGGGGTAGGAACAGAGGGAGAGGGAGAGAGAGATTCCCCGTTAAGCATGGAGCCCAACGCAGGGCTCGATCCCACAACCCTGAGATCGTGACCTGAACTGAAACCAAGAATCAGCTGGCTGACTGAGCCACCCAGCACCCCTACAAAATATACAATCTTAATTCTTACTCCTCAATGGAAATTATTCTCAATAATTTTGAAAGTTAAATAATTAATCTTTGTATGTAAATAAATTTTAAGTCATTCGGGTATTACTTTGATATTGCTATTTTACTAGACATTGCTACATTCATCTACATTGACCAAAATATGAGGGATTTTTTTTACTCATAGTATCCACAAAATTAATATCTATTATTCTCAGATTGAGACATTTATACCAAAAGTAATAAAAAATTATAATTTATTTAACTATAACTTATTACACGGCAAATAGTAGGAGCTTTCATATACTTTCCTATTTAAACTTTACTTTAGCACTGTAAGGCAGGCATTATATTATATCCCCACTTAACTGATAGGGGAACTAAGGTTCAAAGATATGAAATAATCTGCCCAAGACCAGACTAAAACTAAATGTTAATACTGAGATGCAAACCAAGGTCTGTCTAATTCCAAATCTATGCTCTTTCCACTCCGTAATCTCTTTCTAATCCTAATCTCTTCCACTAAACAACATCATTTATTTATGTCACATAAACTAAATCTTGAGTTCTAAGTGGCAATGAATGTTGGCAAGTACCTATTGTTAAAATATCTTTATTTCTATAAACACTTATTTTTATAAACAAGTAATGATGATATATTATGCCATTCTTAGAGTTTTTAAGAACAGCTACTTAACCTCTTCAAACTCAAGTTCTTGAAATGGCATTGATAATACTTTTTATATCACAGGATTGGTTTTATTAACTGAGATACTTTTAGTTACTGACCTAATTTGTTAATTAATTGAGATTAAATGAGATAAAACATATAAGCATTTATCAAAGCATCTGGCATGTAGTTAGTGCTAGATAAATATTATAAAAATAACTTATTATTATATTTTATAAATATTTTATTACTGATAGAGTTCAATCCTTAGATAAAGAACCCAAAATCTCTATAACCTTCTACAGCATAGGAGAATTACATTCTTGGTACTCAATATACAACCATGGAGCATTAACAATCTCAATTTCAAAGGTATCTACAAAAACATTCGCTCTCTTCATTAAATTAAAAACATGGGAATCATCTAACAGCTCAACTGAACATTGGAAGCATACATAGTACTTTAATTTTATAGAAATTAATTTTTTAGGCTAGTCTGACATCTAGTGGAATGATTGTAGCCATCCAAAAGATTTAAAATATATAACTTGAAAAAAAAAACTAATAATATTCCATTAAAGACCAATATGTGATGTAAATATTTCAAATAAAAAAGGAAGGGGTGCCTGGGTGGCTCAGTCGTTAAGCATCCGCCTTCGGCTCAGGTCATGATCTCAGGGTCCTGGGGTCGAGCCCTGCATTGGGCTCCCTGCTCCACGGGAAGCTGCTTCTCCCTCTCCCACTCTGCCTGCTTGTGTTCCCTCTCTCGCTGTGTCTCTCTCTGTCAAATAAATAAATAAAATCTCCAAAAAAAAAAAAAGGAAAATCAACTTGGGCATTGCCTTATTGTCAGGCACTGTACTAAATGCTGTCTGGTATCTTACCTCATTCATTTGTTCAAAATAAGTATTTAGTGCCTGCTATATGCTAAGCACTTATTATACAGAATTTTTTAAAAATTGAAACGATCCTTGTCCTTTTGGAGTCCACAGACTAGTAAGGAATAAGCTATTAAATCATTATATAAATTATTAAAATCATAAATTGTGTTTAGAGCAATGAAGGACTTTAGAAGAGAATCCTTAACTTAGTAAGAAGTTTAGGAAAGGCCTCCTTTGAGGAAGTGATATGTAAGCCAATTTCTAAAGTAGCAATGGGGATTTAAGACAGAAAGAATAGCATGTGTCAAGGTCCTGAGGTAGGAAAATATTTGCTGCCAAAAGAATTGAAAGAAGGGCAGTGTGACTATAGTTGTAAGGGAAACACACAGTACTAGATCAACTTAGAAAGGTCTATGGAGGCCAAATCAAACAGGCCTTGTGAAAGAGTAGGCCTGGTTAAGGATTCATGATTTATCATTTTATCATATATAATGGAAGCCATCTGAAGTATTTAAGCAGGGAGAAATATGTGATAAGCAATAAGGTTTTTAAAAAACACACTGGCGGAATGCCTAGGTGCTCAGCCAGTTAAGTGTCTGCCTTCAGCTCAGGTCATGATCTCAGGGACCTGGGATCGAGCCCTGCATCGAGCCCTGCATCAAGCTCCATGCTCAGCAGGGAGTCTGCTTTTCCCTCTCCCTCTTCCTCACCCCCCCCACTTGTGCTCTCTCTTGCTCTCTCTCAAAAATAAATAAAATCTTTAAAAAAAAAACACACACACAAAACACTCTGGCTCCAATGGGGAAATGAAATGGAAGGAGATGAATGTGAATGTAGGAAGAACAATTAGAACCAATTGGGAGAGAATTTCAATAGTCCAAATGATAGATGATTTGGGCTCAGTCTACAGTGGTTGCTATCAAGATGTATTTTGAAAGTAGATTCAGATCTGGGTGATGAATTGGAAACTGGAAAGGAGCTAGGGTTGAGGATCAAGAAATCACTTAAAACACTCCATATTTTCATCTGGAACAACTGAGGTGAGAAAGAGTGAAGAAAGAACAGATTTGAGAGTAAGACCAAGGCTTTATTACCAAAGAATAACTCAGAGACATTTGTCTGCAAACAAAATCTTTCACATAGAGGGAGACAGTCATTTGATTATTGTCAAGGAAAAACAAAGAACTGTATTTATGAGGAAAAAACAAAACAAAACAAAACTCAGACAGTTTAGGAAGACCAAGTCTTGTTTGCACATCTTTAGAGGTAAACTAATTAGCTAGCAGCAAGAGGTCAGTCTAGGCAGTCTGTGCTTGTGAACACTATCCAAGGGTAACACAGAAAAGAGTTTCAGTTGTGTTCGATTTCCCCCAAACCCTGGGAGTTTGCTGTGGAGCACACACGGCAGGCTGTCCGAGGATAATGTCTACTAAGGCCCTTGCATTTGCCTTAGATGAGCTAGGCCTGCATCACTTCCCCCATCAGTATTTCTCAACTCCCTCCTTTTGGTCAAAACAAACTCCGAAAGATGCACATTTCACCAAGAGGGTTTCAGTTCCCTTTTTGACTTAATATTATCAGCTGTATGTCAACTCAAGATACTGGATGTGAAACAACATTTTAGATTTCCAGATTTGATACTATTGATCTGGCTGACTAGATAAGCCAGGAAAAAAAAAATCATGTAGAATCTGTAGGACAGGTTACAGATTTTCTTCTTTATTCTGAGAATATTAAGAAACCACTGAAGAGAAAAGCTCGATTAGACCTGAATTTTTAAAAATAGAAAATTTTATGATATTTCTAAGAAACTTGGAAAGTTGCTCACTGACTGGGTTTGCTAATTTTTTTTTTTAAATCACTCGCAACAATTTATTTACCTGACATTTACTGAGGACTTACTCTATGCTCAGCCAGGCCCTATTCTGAAACATAGAGGGAACTTAGACTAGAAAGTGTTAAAATGTGAGTGGCTAAGAAGGGCTACTTAATATTTTTTAAATAAATTTCTACCTACACGTTCTTTTTTTTAATTTTATTATGTTATGTTAATCACCATACATTACATCATTAGTTTTTGATGTAATGTTCCATGATTCATTGTTTGCATATAACACCCAGTGCTCCATTCAATAGGTGCCCTCTTTAATACCCATCACCAGGCTAACCCATCCCCCCACTCCCCTCCCCTGGGTATTTGCTAATATTAAGGAATTACAGTTAGTTTTGTTTTAGGTACAATAATGGTTTCATGGTTATGTTTTACCAAAAAAAAAAAAAAGAGTGATTATCTTTTAAAGATTTACATGTTGAAATATTAATGGATGAAATGAAAATAAAATTGGGAGTCATCTTTGTATAGATTGATGTATATGAATGGAGGCAATTATCTGTTGTATAAAGTGAGAAGAGTAGAGGAATAAGGATGATGCCTTCGAAGAACTTCATTTATTAAAGGCCAGAGAGATGAAGATGAGCAAAGAAACTGAAGAGTACCTACTTGAGAAGTAGAAGGAAAATCAGAGGAGTATTATGTCATGGAAGCCAAAGGAAGAGAGGTTTGAAGAGGCAAATAATGCACACAAAGTACTTAACACAGTGCCTGAAATATGGTAAATACTAAATACTGAATTTATTATGATGGTGAATGAGAAGGAAGTGGTGCAGAATACCAAGTAATGGTAAAAGAACAAGACCGAGAAATCACTGATGACCTTTAGGAGAGTAATTTTTGTTGGATAGGTGGGGAGGAGCTACATTTAGAGAGGTTTCAGAGGTAAATGGGAGGAACAGACATTGAGACACTAGCTGGAGGTAATTCTTTTAAGATGTTTGGCCGACATGGGAAGGTGATAAATAAGGGCAGTGGTTGGAATAATGTTGTGAGAGTGAATAGAGGCAGTATTTGGTTTTGTGGCAATTTGGGAGGAGTTTAAAAATAGGAGAGACTTAAACATGTTTAAATGCTGGTAGGGAACTTGTAGAAAGAGAGAGAACAAAAATAATAGGAAAGACAAGGGATAAACATATGAGTCTTGATAAGGTGGGAGAGGTGGGATCCAGAATGCACAGAGAAAGGACTGATCTTCAGTGGGCAGAAGGACATCTCTTCTATTTTAACAGGAGAGAAGGCGAAAAGTGTAGGAGCTGATGTAGTAGGCAGGCTGGAAAGGATGTCTCCATTCTCCCTTCTCTAGAAAAACAATTCTTTGGAGCATATTCAGTGGCCTTTTAGAATACAAAACTGTGGAATTTCCTGGTCTCATTTTCTGGTGCAATATTTGATACTGTAGATCATTCTTTCTTAAAACTCTCTCCTGCCTTTTTAAATATATTTCAAATAGAAAACAAAAAAGTCTTAAAAGTAATAAAATGAGGGGTGCCCGGGTGGCTCAGTCAGTTAAGCGTCCAACTCTTGATTTCAGCTCAGGTCATGATCTCAGGATCGAGAGACTGAGTCCCACGTTGGGCTCCACACTGCTGAGCACAAGATTCTCTGTCTCCCTCTCCCTTTGCCCCTCCCCCACTCAAGCTCTCTAGCTTTCTCTCTCTCTTAAAAACCACAAAAAATAATAATATAATGAATGCCCACATATATACTAGCTTAAGAAATACAAGTGAAACTCCAATTCTTTTCCCTTCTCCAACAGATAATTACTATTTTTTTTTCAAAGATTTTATTTATTTATTTGAGAGAGTGAGAGTGTGCTGGAGAGAGCATAAGGCATGGTGGGGGGTAAGGAAGAGCAGAGGAAGTGGGAGAAGCAGGCTCCCTGCTGAGCAGAGAGCCTGATTCAGGGCTGGATCCCAGGACCCCGGGATCATGACCTGAGCCAAAGGCAGATGCTGACCCACCCAGGCACCCCAATAATCACTATTTTGATCTAGATGTTTCTCATTCCTGTTCTTGTTTTTATGCTTTCACCACTTACTGTACTGCACATGTATTATATGTACACAATATATATGAGCACATCTTTAAACAGTGTATAGCATTGACATGACTATTTTAGTCTTTCAGTGACAGTCTGGGAGAGGTAAATTTTCTCAGTCTTTGTCTGAGAAGTGCCATTATTTGGCACTCTTAGGTGATGGTTTAGTTGCATATTAAATTCTAAGTTTATTGGTTTTTCCTCAGCTCTTTGAAGATACTGTTTAATAAAATATAAAAAAAAACAAAAAACAAAAAAAAATAAAGATACTGTTTAATTAAATTCTGGCTTCCACTATTGTCCTTGGGAAATTTGTTGCTGCTCTGTTGCTAATCTAATAGTTATTTTTTCATAGGTAATCTGCCTTTTATATGATTCCTTTCTATGTTTTATCTTTGCTGCACTACAATTTCACTGTAACATGCCTAGGGTGTACTTATTTATTCAGCTTGAGACTCCTGATTATTGACTTTGAGACATTATTTCATCAATTCTGGGAAATTATCAACCATTATTTCATCAATTTGTCTCTCTCCTTTTTATCTTGCTTTCTGGAAATTTTGTGGGATAATAACTTCCTCACTCTCTCCTCAGCTTTCTTAATTCATAGTTTTCATTCCCTGTTTCTCCATGCTGCCTTCTGTATAATTTCCTAAGAACTATCTTCCATCTACTAATATCTCTTCATCTGTATCTAATCAGTTATTAATCAGTTCATAAAATTTTTATTTTAAATGTATTTTAAATTTCTGGATGTTCTATTTTTTTTTAATCTGTCCTTATTTTCACACACTCTTACCATTTTCTTTAGGTTTTAATATTCCTTCTCACTCTGTATATCTCTGGATGGAAACCTTATCTATTACATCTATGCAGATGACTCTAGAGTCTGTATCTTTAACCCAATGTTCTTTCCCAAGCTTTAATTACATATTTCTTTTTTTTTTTTAGTATTTCTTTTTTCTTTTCTTTCCTTTTTTTTTTTTTTTTTTTTGGTCAGAGAAAGAGAGAGAGCACACACAAGCAGAGGGAGGGGCGGCAGGCTGAGGGACAAGCAGACTTCCTGCTGAGCAAGGAGTCCTGTGCAGGACTCTATCCCAAAACCCTGGGATCATGACCTGAGCCAAAGGCAGACACTTAACCGACTGAGCCACCCAGGCGTCCCTAATCACATATTTCTAATTGCCTTCCAGACATTATTAGATATCTCATGTCTCATGCTCTGAAGTTTACCTGACTACTTTATGTATAGTGAAGTAATAATGTGATCCTTCTGTGATTTTCCATAGCACTTCTCTATTCTTCTCAATTAATAGTTGGCAATACACAGCCTCACAATGCAGGTTTTCTTTGCATGTGAATAAAACCAGATTATATGCTCCCAGAGCACAAGGATCATGTTCTGTACTTCCTAGCAAGACTTCTGAATATCCATAACTCCACCGACCACGTGAATGCCTTCAAAGCGAGACTTTCTTATATTTGACTTTCCATAATATCATATGTGTGGCTGTCCTTTGACAGAAGGGACAATCTTTTATTGGTTGGTATACATTGAATTTATCATAGGGGTTGCTCGTAATAGGTGTTTCCTAGTTGATCTGATTGGTAAGCAACAGGTAAGTGGGTCCTTTCGAAATTTTCCTTGAGAGCTTAAGAATTTAAACTTATACCACTTTGATAATAGTGTCTCCTTCCTCCCATACCTCAAAGCATCAGTTAATAACTGATATATACCTTTAAGGACAGGAAGCTTATTAGTATGAGTCATATTAACCTAAATTACAATAATGTGCGCCAACTTGTTATTTTACTCTTCCTTTTTTATCTTCATCCCAAGTCACAAAGAAATATCACTAAAGTACAAAATAAAATTATAATTAGGCCTTATTTTATAGTGGAATAAGTATTCAGTCCTCCCAGTGAAAACATGGGCATAAAGCGCAAGATATTTCTACAAACGCTTTGAAAGAAAGTAACATTGCTAGTAACCTAGCATTTTATTCAGGATTAAAGGGTGTGGTGAGCTAAATTATTCCAAGATCCTAAACATAGTAGGAAAGAAATTATGTCATTTTGAGGTGAGGGAAAGTTTTGACTTGTTGACTATATCTATGGCCATGTGGATTGCATCAAAATATTTCGTTTGAAATGTAATGCAGATTTAATTATATTAATTCTTAAACATGAAATACCAACAAAATTAGATTTCTTGTTCTCACATAATAAATTCTTTTTTTTGGTTAAAGATTTATTTATTTGACAGAGAGAGACACAGAGAGAGAGGGAACACAAGCAGGGGAACTGAGAAAGGAAGAAGCAGGCTTCCCACGGAGCAGGGGGCTTGATCCCAGGACCCTGGGATCATGACCTGAGCCGAAGGCAGACGCTTAACGACTGAGCCACCCAGGCACCCCTAACATAGTAAATTCTTGAGAAGAGACTGGAATTCTGGGGTTTTTCTTTCTTTTTTTCCCTCCCTATCTTTTATATAATGTATACATTTCTGTTGGAAAACACTAGAGCAGTTTTTAAGTATATAAGATTAAATGTGAAACTACCCCTTTATCTTTCCAGGCCCTTCCCACTCTTCGTCTCTTTTTCTATGTGTACCATTCTGTACCTATGTAGGTGTATGAATAAATAAATGGAATCACACTATAGGTATGTTATATGACTTGCTTTTTCCCCTTAAGGATATAGCTCAGAGATTTTTTCCATTTTAGTACATTTGTCTCCATGATTCTTTTAACAACTGTATAGTATTTCATATTATGAATACATTACAAGTCATAAAACCATTTCATTACAGATTAACATTTAAGTTGTTTCCAACTTTTTAGTATTAAAAACAAATTTAAAACATTATGCTAAGTGAAATAAGTCAGTCAGAGAAAGACAAATACCATATGATTTCACTCATATGTAGAATTTAGGAAACAAGACAGATAAACATAGGAGAAGGAGGGGAAAAAAAGAGAGAGAGAGGGAAGCAAACCATAAGATACTCTTAAGTATCTAGAACAAACAGGGTTGATGGAGGAAGGGAGGTGTGGGATGGGCTAAATGGGTGATGGGTATTAAGGAGGGCACTTGTTATAGTGGAATAAGTATTCAGTCCTCCCAGTGAAAACATGGGCATGGGTGTTACATGTAAATAATGAATCACTAAATTACATGTTACATGTAAATGATGAATCACTAAATTCTACTCCTGAAACCAATATTACACTATATGTTAACTAACTAGAATTTAAATAAAAATTTGGGGAAGAAAACAGTATTACAAAATAATATTTGTATGCTTATCTTTGTATAAACATGTCTTTGGATAGACTCCTATAAATAGAATTTCTGAGTCAAAGAGCTTATATATTGTAAATTTTGAGAAATATGCAAATTATCATTTCAAATGTCTTTATCAGTGAATACTTCCTCCAACAGTGTATGAGGGTATTTGTTTTCCTACAACCTCCAATAATACTGGACATTAATGCTGACTCTCTGCTTAACTCCTGACTGAAAGTAAAAATAATAAAGCTATCTAAGGTTGTAGGGCAACAAAGGAAAAGTAAAAAAAAAAAAAAAAAAAATGTGCGTTCCCATTATCTCACCTCTAATATAATAATTTAACAGATAATATCTAAGGCTGAAACAAATAGTTTTTTAAAAAGAAGGAAAAAAAACTCACACAAAATGACTCTAATAACTCCAAGAGGGATCTTTAAGGATCTAATATCTCTCATGTAGAAGAAATAAATAAGGTTTAGCTACTCATTTTTTAAAAAATTTTATTTGAGAGAGAGAGAGAGAGCAAGACAGAGAGAGCATGAGTAGGGTGGGGAGGGGCAAAGGGAGAGGGAAAAGCAAACTTCCCGCTGAGCAGGAAACCCAATGTGGGGCTCGATCCCAGGACCCTGGGATCCTGACCTGAGCCAAAGGCAGACACTTAACCGACTGAGACACCCAGGTGCCCCTGCTATTGAATATTTCTAATGAGTAGGAATCATATTTATTAAATCAATAAAATTTCTACTCTAAAATCCAAAAAATAAAATTATGAAATGTTATACACACACACACGCACAGATTGAAAATCCAAGCAGTAAAGATACAAAATGAAAAATGAAAACCTCAAACCCTTCTCACTCCTTACCCTACTGTACCTTCCCCCCAAAGATAACCACTATAGTCTCTTTACATTGTTTTTACTTAAAAAGTTAACGCATATACAATGTACTTATATAAAAATAGCATACACATTCCTTTTCTATTTACACAAAAGGACTCATAAGTTGTTGTGCACCTTGCTTTTCTTTTTTTTTTTTTAAATACACCTTGGAGATCTTTCCATATCAATACTTTCAGATACACATGTCCACTGCAGGTCCTTGCTGCCCTACTCACACAGTGTTCTCAATACTCCATGAAGAAAAAATTCCTACTGACCAACCAGAGTACAAAGCAAGTGTGCATGGAAGCTGCCAACCACTGAAGGTACTGCAAAGGATGACAGAAGGAAAGGGCAATCCATAGTTCCTCTTCCTTTCAGTCTTTCCTCACTCACCAGGAAGCCAAAGGTAGAGAATAATGGTAGAATGTGCATATATCAAGAAACAAAATTTTAGAAATTGAATTAGATTTGTGCAGCATTCCCACTATTTTGGTAAGAATGAAATACAAATGTATGTACAGACTATGAAATACAAATTGTGTCATTTTGATAATTATGCATACATGTTAAATGCTCTATTTGCATTTTTAAACTGGCATTGTAAATATGAAAATGTATGGTAAATTCATGCTAAAAACTTAAATTTTTAGTTTTTCTTTGTTCAGAATGACATTAAATAGCAAATAAAAAACAAAAAAACACTATGAAAGTTGAGAAAGAGACCACAGAAGAACGGAAAAAGTTTCTTGTTTTAGTACCTTTTAATGGCACTTTCCTTCTGCTCCTTCAACAAGGGGCTTCATACTTTCATTTTGCACTGAGATCTACAAGTTTTGTTGCTGACTGTGTTTATAATTCTAAAAACTGAAAGGAAGTTGCAGTGTAGTAGAAAGAGCACAGGAGACTTTCAGTTCTTGCCCTTCAGTAGCATGGCCAATATTGATAATTGTTCTATAACTATTTTCACCTTCTTTCTTGCCAAGAGCACTGCTGTTTTGTTCAGGATAATAATGTGCTTTGTTAAATATTAGTATTTTTAAACAGGACACATTGCAACAAGGAATCAAATGACCCAGGTCTGGCCAATAACATGTAAATTAAAGTTTACAAGATGGGGGCTTGTGAAAAAGGTATTTTCTTGATTAAAAAAAAAAAAACAAAAACGGCCTCAGTTGGCAAGTACCTTCTGCCTCACCTTTCTTCCTTTTTTCTGCCTTGAAGATATATGTAATGCCCAGAAATACAGAAGCCATCTTGTGAAAACAGGATGAAAGCTACATGCTAAGAATAGCAAAATAGAAACACAAAAAGCTGCCTACCCCTGAGCTTCTTAGTAAGTGATAAAATAAATCCCTATTCCGGTAAATCACTGTACCCAGGTTTCTGTTAACTGAGCTGATCACAATCAATCTCTAACTAATACCAGCATACTAGATAACGTGAAAACTCTTCCATTATACTTGCTGGGTGAGATACAAAAAAATAGAGCTTAGAAAAAATACAGGGAAATACTTAAGTGGCAGAAATAAAGAAGGAACTGAACACCAGAGCCTGGAGTACACAATATGACCCTGTCTTGAGGAGGGAAGGGTTGGGTGAGGAAAGTGCTGGAATATTTAAACCCATGTAGTAACCAAAGATAAGATTTTGAGCCCCTTGCTGAAAGCAGAAATTGGAAAATACAAGCCCTTCCTCATACTCTCTCCCTACATACATAAGTTAAACTCTGGTAAGTTCTGTACCCTCAGTGGAAAGGTAAATTGGACAAAATTCACCCCTTAGCACACCAAGAGGACAAGGAACCTTTTCTGTCATGGCATGAACTCTGAAAATAGGGGAAAAATGGTCTCCCAAGAGTATTTGTAATCATGGTTTGTGCTCCAGCTGGTTAGGTTTTCAAATTTACAATATCTAAATAATCTTGGAACCTCTAAGTCCAGAAAAAAATTCATATAAAAATTGGTCTCTGGCCAGTGATAACCATAAGAATCTGTGATAGAAGCAACATTTAAAAAAAAACAAAAGGGCGCCTGGGTGGCTCAGTTGGTTAAAAAAAAACAAAAAACACTAAAAACGAATTCATTTTTTCAAGACAGAAAAGGAATCATCAGCCTACAAGCAGTGAGTCAACAGACATGACAAAGAACAGAATGCATCTGTATACCATTTATGTAGTTTAAAATACAAACTAGTATCATTTACAGTTTCACAAAAGGATGCGTCTGTATACCATTTATGTAGTTTAAAATATAAACTAGTATCATTTACAGTTTCAAATATAATCAGTGAAAATACAAAACACAATCAATAGTAATCAAGCCAACTTAAGAACAGTGATTAACTCTTCAGAAAGAAAGAGGTAGGGATACAGTGTCAAAAAAAAAAAAAAAGAAAAAAGATGAAGAACTGATCCAGATTCAAGGAGGATGGAGTACCATGACAACTGGGTGCAACACCTGATCGTGGCTTGGATGTTTTTGCTATAAAGATATTATTGGAATAACTGGCAAAACTTGAAAGAGCTTTCTGGCAAACGATATACAGAAAATTTTTGTACTATTCTTGCAATTTTTTTGTTGGTCTGAAATTGTTTCAATATAAAACAATTATTTTTAAAAAATAAGAAGATGGGTTCCAGTTCAATATGGTGATGTAAGAAGATTCTTAACTCACCTCTTCCCCCAGACATACCAAATCTATAGCTATTTATGGAATAATTTCCTCTGAAGAAAACTTAAAAAGGCTGGCTGAACAACAACTACACATTGGGGAAACAAGAAAAAAGCCACAACAAAGCAGGTAAAAGAGGCTTGGACACAATCTTGCCATAAATTACCATAAACCTCTCCTGAAGTGTGGAGACCTATACTCCGGAAGGAAATTCAAAACCTGGAGCTTGTTCTTGAGGAGCAAAAGGTTTGAACCCATATCCAACATCTCAACTTTTAAGATCTGCACCTGAGAGATGAGCCCCCAAAACATGTAGCTTTGAAAACCAATGGGGTTCATACCACAAGACTGTGGCAATCTAAGAAATGGCTCTCAAAGGGCTCACATGCTTGGACTCACCCACCCCAGAGCCCAGCTCAGAAGTAGCTGATAGCACTCAGACTTCATGTGAAAGCAGCTCACCTGCTTATATGAAAGCATTAGCCTGAGGGGCAGACATCTAATTTGACACATACACATAAGAGCTTGCTAAAACCCTCTCTGAGGACAGAGACTGGTGGACATCATTGTCACACTCTCCCACTGCCTTGCTCTAGCCAGGCACAATCTCTTTCTTTTTTCTCTTTCTAGTGGGTACCATATTTACATTCTTTCTCTCCCTTGCTAGAGCTAATGAGCACCATCTTCACACTACCCTGTCATACACTAGCACACCAGTAACTCCCAAAAGGTAGTTTTTACACATGTCCGGTGTAAAATCAAGGGGATGCTCCTTGATTGCCTGGCTCTGGAGCCCAAGGGAGCTTGTATTCCTGGGCCTCATGGGGCTGTAATAATCAGAGAGATAGTTCTTGGCAGGATAACACCCCCAAGGCACTGCACATTCAACAGACTGAAGCACATCCCCAGTCCTTCTATGAAAGAGGTTTATTTGCTTATCCTGGAGTTTCAGCCTGAAGGACAGGCTTTAGGTGTGGCACACACCTAGGAGCCTATGGAACTATTCTCATGGAACTAAGCCAATGGATGCCATCTTTGCACTCTCCCTCTACCTTGCTACAGCTTGCCAGCATCTCCCAGAAAAAAAACCTCATATACTTGTCTGGAGTGCCAATTTTTGTGACTAATGCCCAGAGGACACCTCCAGATGGCCTGGCTGAATTAACAGAAGAATATATTCCAAACAAAAGAACAAGATAAAATTTCAGAAAAAACCTTAATGAAGCAGGGGTAAATGATTTATCTGATAAAGAGTTCAAAGGAATGGTCATAAAGATGCTCACCAAACTTGGGAGAAGAATGAATGAACACAGTGAGAACTTCAACAAAGAGATAGAAAATATAAGAAAGTACCAGTGTGGGCGCCTGGGTGGCTCAGTTGGTTAAGCGACTGCCTTCGGCTCAGGGCATGATCCTGGAGTCCCGGGATCGAGTCCCACGTTGGGCTTCCTGCTCAGCGGGGGGTCTGCCTCTCCCTCTGACCCTCCTCCCTCTCATGCTCTCTCTATCTCATTCTCTCTCTCTCTCAAATAAATAAATAAAATCTTTAAGAAAAAAAAAAAAAGAAAATAAAGTACCAGTGCGCCTGGATGGCTCAGTCAATTAAGCGGCTGCCTTTGGCTCAGGTCATGGTCCCAGGGTCCTGGGATCGAGCCCCACATCGGGCTCCCTGCTCAGCGGGAAGCCTGCTTCTCCCTCTCCCACTCCCCCTGCTTGTGTTCCCTCTCTCGCTGTATCTCTCTCTGTCAAATAAATAAATAAAATATTTTAAAAAAAAAGAAAATACAAGAAAGTACCAAACGAAAGTCACAGAGCTTAAGACTACAATAACTGAACTGAAAAATAGGCTAGAGGGGTTCAACAGCAGGCTAGATGAAGGAAGAAAAAGGTTCAGTTAGTCTGAAGACAGGACCATGGACTTCACCCAACCAGAACAGCAAAAAGAAAATATAATGAAAAAAAAAAAAAAGAAAGGAAGATAGCTTATGGGACTTATGGAACAACATCAAACAGACTAGAATACTTATTATAGGGATTCCAGAAAGAGGAGAGAGAGAGAAAGGGGTGAAAAATTATTTGAAGAAATAATGCCTGAAAACTTCTTTAACCTGGAGAACTAACCAGATATCCAGATCCAGGAAGCCCAGAAAGTCCCAAATAAGATGAATCCAAGGAGACCCACACTAAAAGACGTTATAATTAAAATGTCAAAAGTCAAACACAAAGAGAGAATCTTAAAAGCCACAAGAGAAAAACAACTTGTTATGTACAAGAGGACCCCTCCCCCATATAACTACAAGCAGATTTTTGTTGTTGTTGTTGTTAAAAACTTTGCAGGCCAGAAGGGAGTGGCATGATTCAAAGTACTGAAAGAAAAAAACTTCCAACCATGAATACATGAACAGTTATCATTCAGAACTGAAGAACAGATAAAGAGTTTTCTAGACAAGCAAAAGCTTAAAAAGTACATCATCACTAAACTGGCTTTACATAAAATGGCAGATGGACTTCTTCAAGCTGAAAAGAAAAGGTGCTAATTAGTAACAAGAAAACATATGAAAGACTACATCTCACAGGAAAGGTAAATATATGGTAAAGGTAATGGATTAAACACTTATAAAAAGAAAAAAGTAAAAATAACTATAACTATAATAATTAGTTAAGGCATACACAGGATAAGAGGATGTAAAATGTGACATCAAATACATAAAACAAGGGGATAGGGAAGTACAGTAAAAATGTAAAACTTTAGAATGCAATCAAACTTAAGTTGTTATCAACTTAAAATAGACTGCTATAGATAGAAGTTGTTATATGTAAGCCTCATGTAACCACAAAGGAAAATCCTATAGTAGATACACAAAAGATAAAGGAATCTAAGCATATCATCAAACTACGAGTAAGAGAGCAAAAGAAGAAAAAAGGAACAAAAGGGAACTACAAAACAGCCCAAAACAATTAACAAAATGTCTTAAGTACATAACTATCAATAATTACTTTAAATGTAAATGGAGTAAATTCTCCAACTACAAGACATAGAATCGCTAAATGGTAAGAAAACAAGACCCATTTTTTATGCTGCCGACAAAAGACTTCCAATGTAAGGACACAAAGACTGGAAGTGAAAGGATGAAAAGGGATTCTATGCAAATGAAAACCAAAAAACAAACAAACAAACAAACTGGGATAGCTATATTTATATCAGACAAACTAGATTTTAAAATAAAGACTATAATAGGAGACAAAGGGCATTACATAATGACAAAGGGGCAATCCAACAAGAGAATTTAATATTTATAAATATTCATGCATCCAGTATATATATAGGCGCACCTAAATATATAAAGCAAATACAAATAGACCTAAAAGGAGAAACAGACAGCAATACAATATAGTTGGAGACTATATTACCCCATTTACATCAGTGGATAGATAATCCAGACAGAAAATCAATAAGAAATATTGGCCTTAAATGACACATTAGACTGGAAGAACTTAACAGATTTATATAGAACATTCCACCCCAAAACAACAGAACACACATTCTTCTCAAGTAGACATGGAACATTCTCCAGGATGGATCATATATTAGGCCAAAAAATAAGTCTTAATAAGTTTATGAAAACTGAAATTATATCAAGTATCTTTTCTGAACACAATAGTATGAAACTAAAAATCAATTACAAAAAGAATAGTCAAAGCAATCTTGATAAGGAAGAACAAAGCTGGAGGCAATGCTGATTTCAAACTGTATTACAAAGCTATAGTAATCAAAACAATATAGTACTGTCAAAAAACAAACACATAGATCAATAGAACAGAATAGACAGCTTAGAAATAAACCCACACATATATGTTCTATTAATTTATGACAAAGAAGCCAAGAACAATGGGGAAAGGATAGTCTTTTCAATAAATGGTGATAGTAAAATTGGACAGCCACATGCAATAGAATGAAACTGGACTGCTATATTACACCACACACAAAAATTAACTCAAATGGATTAAAGACTTATGTATAAGACCTGAAACCATAAAACTCCCAGAAGAAAACACAGGCAGTAAACTCCTTGACATAGATCTTGGTGATGATTTTTTTTAACCTGACACCAAAAGCAACAAAAGCAAAAATAAACAAGTGGGACTATATCAAACTTAAAAAGCTTCTACATAGCAAGGAAAACAACAAAATGTAAAGGCAACCTACTGAATGGGAGAAAATATTTGCAAGTCATATGT
Organism: Mirounga angustirostris; assembly: GCF_029215605.1. Classification (NCBI taxonomy): domain Eukaryota; kingdom Metazoa; phylum Chordata; class Mammalia; order Carnivora; family Phocidae; genus Mirounga; species Mirounga angustirostris. Next base: position 118,423,736 of record NW_026991712.1, on the reverse strand, counting down.
CTGATAAGGGGTTAAAATCCAAAATACATAAAGAAGTCATACAATTCAATAGCAAAAAAAAAATCCAATTAAAAAGTGGGCAGAAGATCTGAGGAGACATTTTTCCAAAGAACATATTCGGATGGCCAACAGGTACATGAAAATATGCTCAACATCATTAATCATCAGGGAAATGCAAACCAAAACCACCACTTCACACCTGTTAGAATGGCTATTTTCTTTTTTTTTTTTTTTAAGATTTTATTTATTTATTTATTTATTTGACAGAGAGAGACACAGCGAGAGAGGGAACACAAGCAGGGGGAGTGGGAGAGGGAGAAGCAGGCTTCCCTCAGAGCAGGGAGCCCGACGCGGGGCTCGATCCCAGGACCCTGGGATCATGACCTGAGCCGAAGGCAGATGCTTAACGACTGGAGCCACCCAGGCGCCCCTAGAATGGCTATTTTCAAAAGTCAGGAAATAAGTGTTGGCGAGGATATGGAGAAAAGAGAATCATTATGCACTGATGGTGCAAATGTAAATTGGTGCAGCTACCTGGAAAACAGTATGGAGATTCTCCAAAAATTAAAAAAAGAACTTTATGTGATACAGCAATTCCACTCCTGGGCATTTACCTAAAAAAACTGAAAGCACTAACTCAAAAAGATTTCTGCACCCCCATATTCCTTCATTATAGTATTATTTATAAGAGCCAAGATATGGAAATAACCTAAGTGTCCATCAGTGGATGAATGGATAAAGAAAATATGATATGTGGTAAATGTAAACATATACAGTGGAGTATTATTCAGCCATAAAGAGAATAAAATCTTGCTATTTGTGAAAACATGGGTGGACTTAGTATGCTAAGTGAAATAGACAGAGAAAGACAAATACCATATGATATCACTTATCTGTGAAATCTAAAACAACAATAATAACTACAAACCCAAGTTCACAGATACAGAGAACTGATTGGTGGTTGCCATAGGGAGCTCGGGGGAAGAAACAGGTGAAAGGGGCCAAAAGATACAAACTTCAAGTTATAAAATAAATAAGTAATGGGGATGTAATGTACAACATGGTGACTATAGTTAAAAATACTATATTGTATATTTGAAAGTTGCAAAGAGAATAGTTCTTAAAAGTTGTCACAAGAAAAAAAATTTTTGTAACTGATTCAACATAGTGAATCATTATGTTGTACACTTGAAACTAATATAATGTGGTATGTCAATTATACCTCAATTTAAAAAAAAAAAAGGAAGATGAAGATGAGAAATAGTTCAGCGAAAAAATTGTCAGGACTTGATCAATTGCGTGTGAGAAATAAGAGTAAATAATCACAGGGGACTCAGATTTTTAGCTTAGGTGATTTGGTGCATATAATTCAATTTACCATTACAGGAAACCCAAGAAGAAAACCAACTTTTAAGAAAAGCAAACTAGGGACACCTGGGTGGCTCAGTTGGCTAAGAGACTGCCTTCAGCTCAGGTCATGACCCCGGGATCCTGGGATGGAGCCCCATGTGGGCCCCCTGCTCACCAGGGGAGCCTGCTTTTCCCTCTCCCTCTGCCCCTGCTCGTGTGCTCTTTCTCTCTCTCTCTCGCTCACTCTGTCTCTTAAATAAATAAATAAAATCTTTAAAAAAAGAAACAAAAGAAAAGCAAACTAAACAGGCTCAGCACTGGAAATATTCAATCTGTAGCTGGACATTTAGATTGGAGAGGAGGGGCCACAAAAGAACTGTATACATCTTCATTTGATTACTTCATTCATTTAACAAATTGAGAATCCACTATGTTGCCAGGAATGTAGACCATAAAACTATAAGAATGAATAAGAAATGGCTGCTGCCCTTGAGGGACCCAATCCAGTAAGAGAAAGGGAATCTGGGGCACCTGGGTGGTTCAGCCATTAAGTGTCTGCCTTTAGCTCGGGTCATGATCCCAGAGTCCTGGGATCAAGTCCCGCATCAGGCTCCCTGCTCCACGGGAAACCTGCTTCTCCCTCTCCCTCTCTCTCTCTGTCTCTCATGAATAAATAAATAAATAAAATATTTTTTTAAAAAAGAGAGAAAGGGAATCTGCCTATAAGCATAGGCTAGAGACTGGGGAGCAAGTTTTCAGAGGATGATGGGTTCATTCTCAACCTAGGGCACACATTAGAATCACCTGGAGGAGCTTCTAAACATCCCAATGCCTGGTCCACACTCTGGGGGTGGGGCTGAGACATCGGTGGTTGCTTAAACTTTCCAGGTGATGCCAATGCACAGCCAAGATTAAGCGAGCAGTTCCTTGACTCAGAAGAGAACACCTGGGATACCTCTTCCTTTGAAGCATTTGGCAATAACGATGGGTGTGCAGGGTGGGTGGAAAGGACAAAAGGTGGAAATATGGGAATTTGATTGAAGGAACTCCTGCCATATAGCTTGATGAGAGTTTTTTTTATAGTTTCTCTGTTAAGAAAAAGTATCAAAGGCTGAGAATAAGGACATATGAGAATAAAGCAGGCATCTTAAAGGAAGTGGCAAAGTTACACAGTAGGGTCTGCAGAAGTATGAGGAGTTCATTAGGAAGAAGTAAAAGCACTTCTAAGCAATTATAAAGGTATAAAGGTTCAATGGAAATGGGCAATCATGCATTGGTAGTAGCATCCATCTACAAGGTTGTGTCATTTTCCCTAAAAATGCTTGGCAGTTTGAGAGCATGAACAGAGAAAACATTCATTTGGGAATGTAGGTTGATGGGTCAGAAGGATAGAGGGAACTGAGAGTGCTGGTGAGAGTTAAAAATCGGAAGAACAATAATGAGGCATGGGCCTGCAGGCTTTGATGATAGTAAGAACACACTAAATGAGCAAAGGAATGAGAGAGATCAAATGAGGGAATTTTGGTCAAAACGAGATTTCTAAATTTAAAATATCAAGACAGCAGAGTACAGGGTGAGTTATGGCAACAGAATCTTAATTGGTCTTCCTATCTGTCTTTGCCCTTCCCCAGTTCATTATCCACACTACCCAAAAATGTTCTAAATTAAAAGTCTGATCATCTCTCCTCACCCTCAAACTTCAATCTTCCAGATGAAATCAATCAAAAGCCAGCCACAAGTCTTAATTATCACCTCTATTATCCTGTTAGCTAATACCCCGTTCCTCTCACTCTCCCCCATCTTTTTCTTAATTTTTTTTAAGATTTATTTATTTATTTAAGAGAGAGAGAGCGCACATGGAAGTGGAGGGGGGAGGGGCAAAGGGAGAGAGAATTCCAAGCAAACTCCCCGCTGAGCGCGGAGCCTGACACAGGGCAGGGCTTGATCTCACGACCCTGAGATCATGAGCTGAGCCAAAACCGTGAATCTCATGCTCAACCAACTGAGCCACCCAGGTGCCCCTCTTGCCCAATCTTACATACAAACTTGTATAACGTTTTCACATTGTGTTTTACTTTACAAATCTGTTTCCTCCACTAGATTATGAGTTCCTTGAAAGTTGGAACCAAGTTTTAATCATCTTTTAATCCATATTTCAACAGCCTTCCTGATATATTCGACTCTGGCATTTCTTGTTTACTTACCTGTAATGATGGTTTCTTTGGGGAAATTCTTTCTTTCCCTTTTCAAATTTTTATTTAAAGTCTAGTTAGGTAATATATAGTGTAATATTGGTTTCAGGAATAGAATTTAGTGATTCATCACTTACATATAAAACCCAGTGTTCATCATAACAAGTGCCCTCCTTAATCCCCATCACCCATTTAGCCCATCCTCCACCCACCTCCCTCCGTCAACCCTCAGTTTGTTCTCCATCATTAAGAGACTCTTGTGGTTTGCTTCCCACTTTTTTTTTCTTCCCATATGTTCATCTGTTTTGTTTCTTAAATTCCACATATGGTATTTGTCTTTCTCTGACTGACTGACTTTTAGCTTAGCTTAATACACTCTAGCTCTACCCACATCACTGCAAATGGCAAGATTTCATTTTTTTTTTTTAAGATTTTATTTATTTGACACAGAGAGTGAGAGAGGGAACACAAGCAGGGGGAATGGGAGAGGGAGAAGCAGGCTTCCCACGGAGCAGGAAGCCCGATGCGGGGCTCGATCCCAGGATCCTGGGATCATGACCTGAGCCGAAGGCAGACACTTAACGACTGAGCCACCCAGGTGCCCCAAGATTTCATTCTTTATGAAGGCTGCATAATATTCCACTGTGTGTATATGTGTGTGTGTGTATATATATATATATATATATATATATATATATATATATATATCTCACATCTTCATCCATTCATTAGTCAATGGGACATCTGGGCTCTTCCTACAGTTTAGTTATTATTGATAATGCTGCTATAAACATCAGGGTGGGGGCACCTCGGTGGCTCAGCTGGTTGGGCAACCAGCTCTTGGTTTCAGCTCAGGTCATGATCTCAGGGTTATGAGACCGAGCCCTGCATCGGGCTCACTGTGGAGTCTGCTTGTCCCTCTCCCTCCCCTTCTGCCCTTAGCACTGGTGCGCCATGCTCGCTCTCTCTCTCTCTCTCTCTCTCTCTCTCCCGCCCTCAAATAAATAAAATCTTCCCAAATATTCAGGGTGCATGTACCCCTTTGAATCTGTAGTTTTGAATCCTTTGGATAAATACCTAGTAGTGCAGTTGCTGGGTCATAGGGTAGTTTTATTTTTAACTTTTTGAGGAACCTCCATACTATTTTCCAGACTTGCTGCACCAGTTTGCATTCCCACCAACAGTATAAGAGAGTGGGGAAAACTCTTTAGGCTACTTGCCCATTTTTGTGGAGGTTTATTTAGTTAAAACTGGATCGATAATATCATCTATAAATACACTTAACCAGCCACACTGTATTATGTTACCATATGCTGATGCAAATAATTAAAGGAAATTACTAATTTCAACTCTTGAAGTTGTGAAATTCCCATTCTTCCCTTAGGATACCTCATTTACTATCTGTGACATGTGTCTAAATGTTAAAGTGCAAAGTAAGGACACCAGGGTCAATCCATACTTTTGAAAAAATTAATGAAACAAATTTTTCCTATTTGTTAGATAAAATACAAACCAAACTTATAATATTTTTTCTGCACTCCAGTGGGTCATATTGCATACCCCAATGAAGTACATATTCCACCACTTTAGATGTCATTGGTCTAGACATGAGGTAATGAACACCTTGTCAGCCACCAACAAAAAAAACAAAAAAAAAATTAAAATGCATATCATACTACCTACAAAACCATTTTTATAAAGGTTTTATTTTTTTTAAGCTAAAAATTTGGGGGAAGATTTCAGGTATTCAGCACTTTGTATGATCTTAAAAATATTGCTTTCATAATACTTTGTATTGGAATAAGAAGTTAGTATAGGGGACAGAAAAAGAAAGCATTAAAAGGTGATCTAGAACGCTTACAGGAAGACCAAACCTCCAAATTAGAATTCAGGTTACTAGGTACAGGCTGGAAATGAACATTTAAAAGCACTCTGGATTCCTCCTTGGCATTTCATCACACTTTACTTATTCAACTTCTGTCTTACCAGATTAGTTATAAAATCCCATGAGAGCAAGGGCTGTTCTGTCTTGTTGCCTGCCAGCCACAAGAATATTACCATGTGGCACACAGGAGATGTCCAAAAAATATTTACTGAATGAATGCATGAAAGAATGAAGTGGTATAATTGAAGTCATGATTAAGAAACTAATCAAAGAAAAGGAACTAAAAAAAAGTGCTAAACATTGAACTTAAGGAATACCTACAGTAAAGCCATCAGAAGTGCCAGCAGAATAGAATGGACAAGTCCAGGAGGTAGAGGGCAAACCAGGAAATAATAAGGGCCTATAAAGGTGTGCATCATTGGGAAGGTGGAGAATAGAGTCCTGTGGAAGTGTGAGAAAAAGCCAATGAGTTTATTAAGAAGATAACTGGCAACCTCAAGAATGCTAGTTAGGTGTAGTTATAGCAATGGAAGTCAACTGCATTGAAACAGGCAGGAAATGGATAGTAAGAGAATAGAGGCAATACACGAGTCTTATGATTTTGTCAGTGAAACAAGAGAAACAGTATTATAGCTCTAAAGGACTCAACAAGTTAGAAGTTTTTTTTTTTTTTTCAAGTTAGGAAGATCTACATGTTTGAGGAAGAGGATTCAGAGTTTTTTCTATTAATGGTGGGCACAGTTTTGTGATCCTAAAATGGAATGAACATAGATTACAGCAAATACACTTATTGTGAAGACAGATGTCCAGAAAGAGAGAAAGTGCTTTTCCACATAAAAATCTAAAATGGACAATAAATGAAAAACAAGATTCCTGATTACATATTTCCTTTTTTCATATTTCTGGGAAAACAGGTTGAGATGAAAGATACACGGAGTAGTTTTGGTCTTGGAGACTCATTCTTTTGGAGTTACCTTAGAAAGAAGTGGTTGTTTCTGTCACCACCACAAAAAAATAAAAGAACACAAACATTTATACGTATCGGCTATTCTTTTTGTCTTTAGGAACGAATCTTTCAGCCTTTAACAACAGCTACTGCTTCTGTGACCGCTTCAGTAAAACATTAAAGCACAAACATGAGCTCATTTCATTGCCTGCTGGGCCTGCATTTTCCCAGCCCTAATGTAACGAAAGGACAGTGACAAAAAATAACATGGAGTGTTTTCTTATTCTTGAAATACTGTCTCTCCCTCTGTGCTATGTCCTGTTTTAACGTAATTCAAACATAGGTTGGCATCATGAAAGATGCTTAGGAAGTTACTTGGAATCATGGGCTCTTGAACAGATTTCACATCATATTCTCATTTATTAAAATTCCCCAGGCTGAATGTTAAGGGTGAAGAGTTATTCTATCTCACTCACCATTTTATACTTCTTTGCGTCCTCCACCCGGCACTTTGTGTCCCCCGTCACCGCACTTTGCACACAGTAGGCATCTCATGTCCCTCCCGTAATCCAGCGTGGGCCTGCTGCCTTGAAACAGTCACAAAGTCCCTTCAGCAGCAAATAGTTAACAGAGCTTGAGGTGGGGGTGGAGATGTCCCCGAAGGCTGTCAAGTAACCGAACTGAGAGCTCCTTGAGGCCAGGGACAGTCTTGTTCAGCATGGTATCTCAGCACCTGATTCAGTCCTGGTACACAGAAGATTCTCAGTAATGCTGAATGAGCAACAGACTCGGTGGGAACTGTAAGTTCAACCCTATTCTAATAGCAAACGTTCGCCGAGTGCCACCAGGCGTCCGGGATAAGCGGGGCGCTTGTGCTACAAGATGACAGGGAGCTGTTGGTTCTAATTTCACAGATGGTGTAATTCTATACTACCATTTTCAAATTTTCTCTTAAAACAAAAAGGGGGATTTGGGTTGTCTCTGCTTTTAGTTTTCAGGGGCTTAAATGCAAACCTACAGCAGCTCTACGACCCCGAGGCTCCCTTCTCGGGGGTAACGTGACCCTCCCTACTGGGCGGCTGGCCGAGCTTCCGGCGCGCCCAGCGACTGCGCCGCGGCGATCCAGAAGGGGTCGCTGCTCCCGCGATAACCTCTGAAAAGGCTCCACCCCGCGGCCCGCGCCGGCTCCCTCCGTCCGAGACCCCACCCCACACGGCGGATTACCAGTCGGCCAGTGTCCGACACGCCCACCGCGGCTAGTGCCGACGCTAACGCCCCACTCCCGGCGGAGCAGGCCCTGCGTCTCGGCCGCCGCCGCCGCCGCCTGGGCGCGCGGCCCGCCCCGAAGCGCTCGTTCTCTCCCTTCGCCCCACCCTCTCGCTTCCCCTTCACGGAAACGACAGCTGCGGCGGCGGAGCTGGCGCCGCCTCCCTCCACCTACCACGTCTGCCCCCGCCACTCTCGCCCGGCGCCCCAGCCCGGCCGCGCCGCCTCCCCGCTAGGTCAGCCGGCAGCTGCGCCCGGCTGCCGCCCAGGATGAACATCATGGACTTCAACGTGAAGAAGCTGGCGGCCGACGCGGGAACCTTCCTCAGTCGCGCAGTGCAGGTACCGCGGTAGGGCGTGGGGGCAGGGCCGGCGGCGCCCGAGAGGGCCAAGGAGGGGCGGCCCGAGGCGGCGGCGCTCTCCGCACCCGGCTGCACCGACTGGCTGGCAGGCCTGCGGCCGGAGGCCTGGCTGATGGGCGCGGCCTGGTGCCCCTCCGGGGCCGGCGGCCGTTTTCTTCCCACCTCCAGTTCAACCGCCGCTTCCCCGGAAGCGAGGCGGGGTGGGGACGCTGCCGGGAGCTCCCCCGGCCCCTGAAGGACACCTCGAGTTCGGCCGCGGGCCGAGACACAGCACCGCCCGCCTCTCTGGCCCCACGACGACGGTGCTGGCGTGGCCGCCCTCCTGGGGCGGGCGAGGGCCCTGCGAGTCCCGCGCGGCAACCGAGACGCAGACCTTTCTTGCACCACCCCCACCCTTTCCTTTCGTCTCCCTCACTCTCCCCGCGGAGTCCAAGAAGGAAGTTTCTTTTTCCTGCCCCCGAACCCAAAGAGCTGCCAACACAGTTCCTTCCAGCCCCCTCTCTCTCTCTCCCTGAAAGGACGGTCGCTGGGCTTAGGCAGTCCGCGGTGAAATGGAGATCACCCGTTGGCGTCCTTCTCCGCCAAGGCCTTGGGAGGCCTGGAGTTTGGGGGTTCCCACTCATGCTCAAAATGGGAAGCGCCGGCAGTAGGGCTTGGAGAGGGGGGAGGGGGAGACTCGTGTTCTGCCTGTTGTCAGAGTTTTGTGTTTCAAATACACTTTAAGGGGGAAACGTAGCTCTCTCGCGGCATTCCACAAAGAAGTACAGTCTAGGGAACTTGGACGGTTTTCCACAGTCATCACCCACATTATGCCAACTCAGTTAAAGCTATGAGCAGATGTAAATTTCACCACAACAAGAGTTATAAACAATCTGGTGTTAATGGCATAGTCACAATAGCAACAACATTCTCTTTTGTAAAGAGAAAACAAAAATAGTTTTCTAATATGCATACCGAACTGATACTGAAATGTAAATCAGTTGTCCTGCCTTTACTATACTTGTCTCCTTTACCGCAATTTTATTGGTATAGTTGATCTTACATTGCACTGCTCTTGGCAAAAGAATGGTAGAACTAGAGCAAGGTAATAGCTGCCTATATTGTGAAAAGACCGTCAAACGTTTGCAAGGCATTTGACAGATTACCTACTATCCTTTCTGTAATTTTGCCAGATAGATATTATTAACTCCTTTTATATATAAGGAAGTAGCCTTAGAGAGGTTAAGAAACTTGATTAACTTGCATGGCTAGTAAATAACCAAGTGCTGTCTGATCTACTCCTCATTGCAAGCTGCTTCTCTCTTCCAGGGTAGGCATTGTAGATATAGAATAACAGAATGTTACAGGCTAGAGAGACCTTAAAGATCATCTAGTACTACAGTCTGAGCATTTCAATAATACTTAAGCAGATAGCACTTACGGCATGGGAAATTCCTTCTAGGTCTTGATTCTCAGTTCCATAATCTGCATAGTGAGTAATAAGCTAGCTGCCTTAACCCTCATCTCCCTATTCTCCATGAAAATATAAGCTATATTGTAAAGACATTGAGCTGTATGGTTAAAATAATTTCTTGATTTAAATTAACCTACTTTTAATAGCTCAAAGATGGTGAGCAAGAAGAATGAGTGCTTGAAGGTCTGAAATGAATTTGATTTGTGAGACTTAAAAGTTAACTGAAAAGAGGCCTTTGGTGTTTTATTGCTGATTCCCAATGATTTTGTTTGCTGAGTGGAGATTTGACATTATAATGACACTTTCAAAGACAGGTATGTTTTCAGGTACATAATCCACGGTGCTTAAATAGGACAGACACATGTACTAGAATTTGATTTAAATTGTCAATAGACTTGATATAAAAAATCTAGCAAAGTTCTCAAAAGAGTACCCTAGATGAATTTTAATTACTCATTGTTTCAGATTCTTTAGTTTTTAAAGTCTGTCCTAATCTCTTGAGCTATCAAATAATTTTCGGTATTAAATACTTTCATGCCTACTCCGTGTCTGCCTTACACTGTTTTGGACACTGGTGATACAGCAGTGAATAAATTAACAAAATATCTGCCCTCCTGGAGCTTATAATCTAACAGTAAATACATCAGGTGATGGAGAAAAAGGCCAGAGGTAATAAGTAAATGGCGGGGGTGGCAGTTTTTGCCATGTTGTATAGACATAATGATCATGGCAAGCCTTTCCAATAGGATCAAATTCCAAAAGACCTCAAGGAAGTGACAGTTCCAGTTTTTTGGAGGAAAAGCAATTTAGGCAGAAGGAACAAGTGCAAAGACTGAGGTTCTGGGGTACTAAGGACATCAGTTAGGGAGCTGTAGCCATAGGATAGGCAAAAAGTGATATAACTTAGGTGAAAGTGATAGCAGGGAAGGTTCAGAATCTGTTCAGTATTGCTTCCCAGATTGGCTCTAGGGTAGGAAGGAGGAAAGATGAGTTACGGATGGCTATAAGGTTTTGGCTTGAGCCATTTACTGAAGAAGGGAAAAATTTCAGGAGGAACAGACTTCAGTATGTCTTTTTATATTAAGTCTGTATCTGTTAGAAATAGATTCCGAAATATTTATGTATAAACTATATCATGTCTGAGGATTGCTTTAAAATATTCCAGAAGAGAGAAAAGGGGAGTAGTTGAAACATTGACGGAATGTTGACAGTTACGAAGCTGAGTTTCATTATACTATCAGACTTTTGAATGTTTTGACATTTTGCACAGTACTGTTGTTTTTTTTTTTTTATTATGTAAGGAAAAAAAATAATTCCAAAATGTAACACGTGAAATTTGGAATGTTGTTTGGTAATTTTCAACAAAAACATTGCTTTGTCATTTTAGTATTTAGTCAATAACTGAATTCCCAGGCTAAATTGCATTGACATCAGTATAGTGTCAAGTGCCAAGTTTCACGCTAAGAATAGGGTAAGAACTATGCCAGTTACTCATTATAAGCAATAAGAACAGTAGGAATGGAATTTAGCTTTCACATTTCTAAATAATAATTTCTATTCAAATCAAATTATACCTTAAGGAATAGACCATTCTTTGGGTGGCCAACTGCCATATCTTTTTTCATTTTACTTAAAAATTTTTATGTTATTACGTTAACAAGTAAACACTCCCTGTTTTAAAAAAGAAAAACTATTAAACATACAAATGGGTTTCATCACTCTATTCTCACTCATAAAATCTGTTTATATGCCTTGCAACTTTGAAAGAATGTTGAGGTAAAAATATATGATAAATAGATATATTCATTCCTTAACAGTCTGTTTGGGTGCTTTTATTATTCTTAACTCCCTCAAAATAATAGAATACAAAAGCATCAGGTAATTTGCCCTCCATAAATTGTTACTTTAATACTGTCTTAAAAGACATTTATTCTTGGGGTGCCTGGGTGGCTCAGTTGTTAAGCGTCTGCCTTCGGCTCAGGTCATGATCCCAGGGTCCTGGGTTTGAGCCCCGCATCGGGCTCCCTGCTCAGCGGGAAGCCTGCTTCTCCCTCTCCCACTCCCCCTGCTTGTGTTCCCTCTCTCGCTGTGTCTCTGTCAAATAAATAAATAAAATCTTTAAAAAAAAAAAAAAAAAGACATTATAGTATCTGTCTTTTTGGTCCAGACTCCTTAGTTGAGCATTACATACCCCTTTCCAGCCTTTTCTTTTCTCTCATATATAAACACTGTATTGCTATCAAATTATTTTTTAATTTCCAAAATACTTTGTACTTTTCTAACTGTAGACTTTTTGTTCATACAGTTAAACTCATCATGAATGTCCTCTACCCCCTCCCTCTTTGTGTAGTCTTTCCTTCCCTCAAGATAAAACTTAAAGTCCATCTCAGACCACAAGAGCTTGAAGTGAACTCCTGTGGCATTTTTCAATTCGGTACGATCATGTGGCATTTTTCTTCTAATGAACTGTTATGTAAGGTCCCTCAGAGCTATAAAATTCTGTTTCTCTATGGCTTTCCCATCTTTAATATAAAGTTTGTATCAACTCTGTTTCTTACTCCCCTCTCACAGTATCCAACATTGTTCTTTTAAATTTTTTCTATCATTTCAACCAGGCAGGGTATCCATATGCAAAGTTTACTCTTTGAATCATTTAGCATGTTAAATAATTTTGTTCTTTTTATTAGTATTTTTCTAACATTATATCTGCTGAACTTGAAGTTGACTAATGCCAGTCTAAAATATTAAACTGTTTAATTCAATCTGTATTTATTGAGTACCTCCTAGGTGCTTGGCACTGAAGTACAAAGATGAATGAGACCTAGTTGCTGCCCTCAAAGACTTCATAGTCTAGCCCCATTTTGTCATAATTATTTTTTCTTTGTAGTAAATATCCATTTTTTGAAGTACTATTCTGTTACTTCATTTGATAAATGTTTCAAGTGGACACATTTTTACTTCAGAATTGATACTGAAGCAAAAGTTTGCTCACCATCTTTAAAATAAGACCATATGCTTTCCAAAAAAAAATTTCAACTTTAATTACTTAGGAGTTTCGTTTTAACTTTCTAACTTTGAACCTAACTACTGAAGTTATATTATGAACTTCATGAATGCCAGCTGTTTTCTGAGGGGGGAAAAAGTCTTTAATATTTAGTTGCAAGCTTGGCTTTCATCTCTGATTTAATTTAGCAAACGATGGTGTGTCTAACCTGGAGAGGTAAAGATGAATATGCTGCTGCCCTCAACTAACTCCTGTTAGATCCTATCTGGATGGAATTCCAACTTGTCCAAACATTGGTCCAAGCCCTTTTGAAATCCTGTTTCCTTTATGGAATTTAAACTGTAACAACTTCACCATGTCTCTCAAATTCTATAAACAAAACATGTCACATTCAAAGTCCGTACATTTTCTCATTACGTAAAAACTTTGCATATTTACTGTTACCCAAAACTTCATATCCTTTGGTGTTATTGATGTTAATTTAGTAAACTACTAGATAGAAGATGGTTTGTTAACCTGATGTTAAAATAATCATCTACGAGCTTAGAACAGTAGTTCTCAGTCTTAGCTGCACTTAAAATTACCTGAGGAATCTTTACAGGCTACACCCCAGTCTGGTTAAAGTGGAATCTTTGGGGTTGGATTTGGCATCATTGTTTTTTGTTTTTTTTTTTTTTTTTTAAAGATTTTTATTTATTTGACAGAGAAAGACACAGTGAGAGAGGGAACACAAACGGGGAGTGGGAGAGGGAGAAGCAGACTCCCTGCCGAGCAGGGAGCCCGATGCGGGACTCGATCCAGGGACTCCAGGATCATGACCTGAGCCGAAGGCAGTCGCTTAACCAACTGAGCCACCCAGGCGCCCGGCATCATTGTTTTTGAAAACTCCCCAGGTAATTCCAAAGAGCAGCCAAAATTGAGAATAAGTTGAGAAGTATCTACTTTACAGTTTACTAACACATTATAATCAGAATTTGTGTTACACATTTTTCCCCCAAAAAGTTTAGATGACTTTTAAAATATTACTTCACCCAAAGAATTGATGATGAGAGGTCATACTAAATAGATGTCTTTCGTCACAAAGCCTTTTTACTTGTTGTCCTTTTCTCTTTGTGGTAAAGCATGGTATAGAATCCAGGCTCCATGTTTTATACTGTAGGCTATATGCCTATCCTATAATAAAGAAAAGATCACAGTGCCTGGCGTAATGTGGCTGACTCAAAGACAGTTCTTTCCTTAAAGCAGTGTTTAGAGAAAATATATAAAGAGAGGGGATTAAGCTTTCTGTTCTCTTGTCATTTTACTGTATTACTAAGGAAATAATTATGAAAGAACTGTACATCAAATTATGTCATGGAGAACATTGGATTTTGATTTCTGTGACATTCTGACTTTCATTATAGGTTGTTTTCACAAAGATTTTTATTAAAACTACTAAACATTCATTAAAATACTTAAAATCAACTATAGTTTTTAACAGCTGTTAGGAGACTACAAACTAGGGACTCCTGGGTGGCTCAGTCGGTTAAGCGTCTGCCTTGGGCTCAGGTCATGATCTCAGGGTCCTGGGATTGAGTCCCACATCGGGCTCCTTGCTCAGCGGGGAGTCTGCTTCTCCCTCTGCTTGTGCTCTCTCTCCTTTTTAAAAAAAAAAAAAAAGGAGACTACAAACTAATGATTTTGGACTTAAAGATGTTGAAAACTAAAAGTTTTAAGAATAAAATTTTAAATTTTTGGTATTTAAGAGAAGGATTTTTAATTTTTTAAAGAAAGAAAAGATCTTTTGTCTTTCTCAGAAGCATACCATTATTATCATTTTGTTTCTTAAGACCATAAAATCCTTGATGGCAAGAACCATGTCATGTGCTGCTTCTACATCTCACATATAATAGAAGAAAATATATACCCCATAAGTATTTTGATTAACAATTTAAACCTAAATCTAGTTGATATAACTCATCATATTCTATAGTAGATGCTTTATTAAAACGTATTAGAGAAAAATGTATGTATTAAATGATACTGTATTGTTAACTTAATATGTCATACCTTCTGATTAATGATGGAAAAAAATCCTTAAACCCCCACAATAAAATCATGGGAGATACTATGTCTTTTACAGTTATGTATTTAATAAAATTTAAATGTATAATTTCAACTTAAATATATGATAACGTTAGCAATGTTTTTTTGTACCCCCACCTTTTTTGTTCATTCCAGATAGGATTAAAGTTATCCTTAATTTGATAATTACTGAATACATGTAGGAAGCTGAGGTGGGCTATAAGATCCGTCTGACCAGAGTGCTGTGAACAAAGACACAGGGGCAAGGAAGAACTGAAATATATTTGTATAATGGTAATAGAAAATATTAATTTCTTGAAATCAGCAAGTATTTACTGGAAGTCTTATAGTGGAATGAGACTATGATTTTAATAAACAGGTGAAATTGAAACACGACACTGACACCTTAAGCAAAATGTTCATCAATAAAGTTTTGATTCTTACCTACATATTATAAAGGGGGTTTTTTGGAGTGTTTGATATAAAATGCACAGCTTAGTATATGGCATTTTCTAATTTATACTACGCCCTGACACTGTTAAAAATACAGAAGTTTTAAAAAAAGTTCTTATAAATCATCTTACTGAGAAAAGAAAATGTTAAAAACAAAATATAAAACAAGACCATATATAACATACTGGAATTCAAAGCACAGAATTAGGTAGAGTAAAAGAATAGCAACTGTTTTTCTCTCAGAAAATGCAAGTAAATATCAGACTTTATTACTGGTACTTAATACACTGCTCACGTGGGCTTTCCTACAGAACTGCTGTTTTCTAAACTGGTTTTCTATAATCAGACTTTATCTCACTCATTCTTAAGCATTCTTTTTATTTTTGGGTTTTGTTTTTTGCCCTTCTGAACTAATATACTAAAAACCTCCTTACAGTGTTTATGGGATCTTACATTATAAGTCAGTTTATTTTATTTCTTGCTCAGACTCCTAAAAAATGACATGTTGCAAATACTGAGCTTGGCGCTGTTATACATTCTGTCTTTTCACTAAAAAGCAAAGTATTTAATGAAAGATACTATAAGGTAGTATGATGAGAGTCATAGAGAAAGTAATTAAATAATTAAGCAAATGGGCCTTCTGACCTGAAGTTTGAAATATTTTATTTTCCAAATAATTAACTTTCTCGTTAACTTTCCGAAATATTATTGGGAGAAAACTTGCCCTGAAACCTAACTTGTGTTAGATAAACTTACTGATAAACTACTGTTTATAAATTGCTATTTATAGACATTTTTAAGTAATTTCTAGCCTGTACCTCTAATTCCAATGTTTCTAAAACATCTGTTAAAGTTTTTTTTTTTATTTTTTTATTAACATATAATGTATTATTTGTTTCAGGGGTACAGGTCTGTGATTCACCAGTCTTATACCAATTCACAGTGCTCACCGTAGTACATACCCTCCCCAGTGTCCATCACCCAGCCACTGTTAGATAAAGTTTAACATAATTTTATGTACTGAAGAAAATAGGCCTGTAAGTTTATATTGTTTAGATAATAGTTTTCATTTAGCTCTCCTCTAACAGCAACCATGTCTTCTAGTTCTTAGCAGAGTGCCTTGCACAAAAACTGACCTACTAAATACTGATTTTTAAATTATGAGTCTACGGATTATTGTTTTAATCTGTTCTTGGTTGTTAAATATAAGGAGTTCTATAAAAAATTAACATGTATAAAGGTGGTGCTAATGAATCTTCTAGAAGTGCAACTGGAAGATAAATCATCAGAGGACACTCTACCCTTCCCTTAGAAATCCCTCATTTCTTATCGTTCGCTCTCAGGTCAATTGTTACCTGCTCAGAGAAGCTGTTCTAACCACCCACATCTCACACTGAAAACTCCTCTTCCCCGCTTCCAGGCCCAGGTTGCATATCCCTCTCCCCTTGAAGCCTTCCCTGATTCTCCTGTTTTCCCCTCTCCCTGCAGATTGAATTCTTCCTTCCTCTGTACTCAAATTCATTAATTCATTCAGTTAAATGTTCAGTCACTCACTCAAGAAATAATAGGACCACCTACTCAGTCCTCTGTCCACTGTCTTTTTATCTTTATATTCTTATTATCAAATTATTGTTTGTTGTCTGCCCCATTAAAATGGGAGCTTCCTAAGAGCAGAAACCTGTTTTTTCTGGCTGCTGAAACCCTTGTGCTTAGAATAGTGCCTGGCACATATGAAGGTGCTTAATAAATATGTGTTCAGGGAGTGAATCAAATAAACAAATACTCTTCACATAAGTAGGGCTCAAATAAACAAACAAATATACTTTCTTATTAAGGTGCTAAGTTAAGAATTTTTCTCTACTGGTAGATTATCCTTTATAGGTGATGTTCACATGGGTATATTCCCCCTTTTCTTTCCCTTCTATTGGTTGCTTTACCTGAGAGAGAATCTATTTAACCATTAGAGGTAGACTTTGAACATGTGAAATTCTAATCTATCCCTCTTTAGAGGTCTATAGCCTCAAATTTTCAGGGATCTGTAGAGAATACCACAGTTCTCTCTCAAAACTGAAATTGCAGTAGTTACCCAGCTGACCTTGGCATCAGGGTTTTGATCTTTTGCCTAATGCATCTCCTATTCCCATCCTCAGTTACAGTACACTGCAAGACTGTGGTCTTAGGCAGTAGCTTTGGAAGTGCTATTCCCCGTTCCACCCACTGGGTGAGGGCTTGGCTACAGGCCAGTCTCAAAAAGACCTAAGGCTTTACAAAAGCTATTGAAGCATTTATTTCTAGCCCCTGAACAAGACCTTCAATGGGGGGTTGTAACCAGACTCTTAAGAATAACATTCTAGAGGACTTTTTAGCTAAAATTGTTAACTGATAGTCAACAGAAAGTATTCGACCAATAAGAAGGATGCTAAAAGAAACAGATAATAAAACTCAGAAAAATGGAGCAGCAGAAGATATTTTAAGAAATGAAAGGGAAGAAAAAAGCAAGATAAACATTATATTCTGTTAGCCAGAAATGAGTCATGACTAATGAGTATAGAATTAGTGCTAGTGATACGCCTCTGTTATGATGGGAGAAAGCCACATATTCTAGAGGAAAAATATACATGATAAACAGCCTGAGTCATCACTTCTAGTATTTAAAAGTCTTCAAAAGTCTCCATAAAATCTACATGGAAAACTTTTTATCTCTTTGTTCTTGTATGGGCATTGCTGCCTTTCCTCAAAAACCAACACACTCAAGGTCATAAAAATTGATATGCTGAGTATATTTAACTACATATTATGATCTTTAAAAAATGCTCCTCCATGGTAGGAATAGTATATGTTCCAAAAGTTAGTCTATAAATCAATTGTTGGAATATACCCTGAAGAAACAAATGATGGTTTCCCAGAACATCCCATAAGAGCCTATCTAACTAGGTGTGATTAAAGTGCCATTAATACAAAGCCACATTAAACATAAGCAGCCCTTTTTTAAATTCAAAATAATAATTACCAGGCACTGAACAAAGTGATTTGCATATGTACTCTTAATTAATTCTCAAAGCACTATGTTATGTATCATCTCCCTTTAATAATAGAAGATACCTAAGAAGAAAATATTCAAAAGCCTGTTCAGGTCACAAAATTAAGCAGTGCTGTCAGGATTTGAATTCAGCACCAACTGACTCAAAGTTCTTACTCCTTATCACTATACTATCCTACCTTTAGATGTAAGAAATATTTATATACTTTATATACCAGGCAGTATATAGATTCTCTGTAGAGTTCACTCCATTTTAGCAGAACTAAGGATATAATCTTAAGAGAAGGTCAGCATAGGGGCGCCTGGGTGGCTCAGTTGGTTAAGCGACTGCCTTCAGCTCAGGTCATGATCCTGGAGTCCCGGGACCGAGTCCCACATTGGGCTCCCTGCTCAGCAGGGAGTCTGCTTCTCCCTCTGACCCTTCCCCCCTCATGTGCTCTCTCTCTCTCTCTCTCTCTCTCTCTCTCTCTCATTCTCGCTCTCTCAAATAAATAAATAAAATCTTTAAAAAAAAAAAGAGAGAGAAGGTCAGCATAAGTGCCACAAAAGAGGTATGGATAAACTGCCATAGGGGCAAAAACATTCAAGGCAATGGTTTACAATTATTTGTATGTTCGGGATTGTCTGGGTTTGAGTTTTTAATTATTGATATAGGTTCCTAAAATGTATTTGAGGTATATTTAATTTTTTTTATAATTAATAACAGTTCACAGAAGAAAAGCTTGGCCAGGCGGAGAAGACAGAACTGGATGCTCACTTAGAGAACCTTCTTAGCAAAGCTGAATGTACCAAAATATGGACAGAAAAAATAATGAAACAAACTGAAGTGTTATTACAGCCAAATCCAAGTAAGAAACTTTTTACCTTTGTCTACCTTATTGACTAATCTGATTAAAAGATACCATTAGTAGGTTTTTTTGATGTTAAAAAAAAAAGGTTTTGATGGCTACTGGAAAACAGTTTTTGGTTTGTGGCTTTCAGGTGTATGGGTTTTGTGTGTGTGTGCGCGTGCGCGCTTTTGGTGAAGAAGAGGGTGATAAACACTTCTTTGTGTACCCTCTAACAAATTGATTAATTGTGTTTTCCATGCCTTTGTAGAATCCTTTTGATAATTTCAGGGAGTGAATTTTGTTTTTGAGAGAGAGAAAGAACATACGAGTGCCCCCTTCCCCCCACTCCTTGAGGGTGAGGGAGAGAGAGAATCCTAAGCTCATTGTGGAACCCAGTGTGGGGCTCGATCTCACAAAACTGAGACCATGACCTGAGCCAAAGTCAAGAGTCAGCACTTAATGGACTGAGCCAGCCTGGCGCCCCAGGAGTAGCTTTTAATTTTAAGAGTTAGAAAGGGCTGTGAAAATAGGAGAATTGTCCCCAAATAATTAAGGGAAAATTATATGGAAACTTACATAGTTACCAATTATGGAAACTTACATAGTTACCAATTATTTATGTCTATGTTGTTTGATATTTTTACATAAATTATTCCATTTGATTTTTAGACAACTATAAGGTTTTTCAGATCACCCATCTCAGTAATTTATCAAATAAGGTGCACAATTATTAATTGCAAATCACAAGTTAGCATTTTATACAGTGTAGAATAGCTAATTAGAAGTGGAAATTGAACTAGAATCTGGTGCATCAACACCCAGTCTTTTCACCCTGAGCTTTACACATCAAAACTGAAGAACAAAGGCAGCAGCAAATGCTTTCCTTCCCATTTTCCCCAGTGTTGTGACCATGTTGTGAAATGCCATAAGCTCACTTTTAGATACTAGCTTAAGTTCCAAGCTTTAAACTTTGTTCCTATTCCATGAACCTGAAGCACTATACAAAACATTAGTAATTCTGTACCATCATGGTAACCTTTTGAAATAGGCCTTTTACACTTTGAGTGAGGCCTGTTGTCTTTGGGCACCATGTGGTATTTCTTACTCATTTAAGACTACTTAAATTATATACCAGGGCACCTTAAAAAAGTAGTAGACATTTTTCCTTATGTTCCTTGCTCTATCCAGAGTTCTTCACGTAAGTAGTCTGTTCTACATGTTTTTCTGAATGGCAAACTCATACACAACTGATAAACGGGAATTTCATTAGTATAAAGTTACAATGGCTCATATAATACAATTTTTTTTTTTTAAAGATTTTATTTATTTATCTGAGACAGAGAGAATGAGAGAGACAGAGAGCGCATGAGAGGGGGGAGGGTCAGAGGGAGAAGCAGGCTCCCCGCGGAGCAGGGAGCCTGATGCGGACTCGATCCCGGGACTCCAGGATCATGACCTGAGCCGAAGGCAGTCGCTTAACCAACTGAGCCACCCAGGCGCCCTCATATAATACAATTTTAATTAGTGTTTTAAGTCTAAAGTAGTAAACAAATTTGGATTTTTTTGTTTGTGCTCTGATTATAAATTACATAGATTATGAGTGGTCAGACCCAAACCTCTTTTTCCTGTAAGCCCTATAATTTTTACAGTATGATTTTCTGGAACCTAGGGTTTTTCAAAAATATATATTGCATTATAGCAGTATTGCCCACATATTCTTTTAAGATTTTATTATGGTCTATTGCTGCCCTATTGAAATGAACATTTACTTAAAGTATGCCAAATGTTTATTAACTGAAGTCAACATAGGATTCAACTTTAAACTTTTGACCAAATAGGTAGAAATGCACCAAAGCTAAGAATCACTCTCATCGTCAGATAATGAAATTCTGAAATGTAGTTAACATCTTTTAAATGGTTGTGTTTTGAACTGACTCTTTTTGGTTTGAACTAATTTAAAGGTTTTAAAAGTCCTGCGTAAAAACTTCTGATGGTGCTCCAGAGTCTACCACATAAATGAGTATTATTCCAATAGCCTATTTTATGTATTATAATCAATGCTTATGCTGATTCCTCAAGTGTTTCTGTTACTGGTTCAGTTCACTTTTTAAGTTTCCAGTGCACTGTGTGAAACTTCCACTTGTAGAGTAATTATCTGAGATGCTTAGAAGGAACTTTTTTTTTTTTTTAGCTTCTCTTTAGACTATAAATTTGATTTATAGTTAATCATTGTTTCTGGAAACTGATCTTTTTCTCATTTGTCTCTCATATACCTATTAGGCAGCCGTGTAAGTGTGAATATTTTGTATATTGCACTAACCAGGCATTTATTCAGATTTTACTGATTATTTTTTTCCTTTCCATGTATACTAGCATTCTACTGTTTCTTTTAACCTGTCTCATATTTTAACGAAATCTTTTGAGTGAATACATGGTGAGGGGTATCTGTATATCTTGTATTTTAAACAAAATTAAATAAAATTAAGCCAAGACATCATATTGCTGATCTCTGTCTGTGACTGGTCCAAACCTAGGTGGTTCTATTCCTTAATTTCCATGCCTATATTTAGACTCTAGGAAGGAGAGAGACCATGTGGGCACGCAAAAGTACGATAAAGGGGGGCGCCTGAGTGGCTCAGTCGTTAAGCGTCTGCCTTCACTCAGGTCATGATCCCAGGGTCCTGGGATCCAGCCCGGCATCTGGCTCCCTGATCTGCGGGAAGCCTGCTTCTCCCTCTCCCACCCCCCTGCTTGTGTTCCCTCTCTCACTGTGTCTCTCTCTGTCAAATAAATAGAATCTTAAAAAAAAAAAGTATGATAAAGGTATCAAAAGTATGTGACTCTTTGCTTCTAATAGGTACTTTATATCCATTTTTTCATAGCTGGAAGTCCCTGGTTTTGAAATTGAACATATATTCAAGGTTAAAAATCAGATTTATGAATGGGGCAAAGGCAACGTCATTAGATATTAAGTGAATACCAGTGCTTTTAGAATCTCATCATATGATAGTTTCACTTTAAGTAAATATTTTTGTGCCAAAATATTTTATCAGATTTCTTTTTTTTTTTTTTTTTAATTATTTATTTATTTATTTGACAGAGAGAGACACAGTGAGAGAGGGAACACAAGCAGGGGGAGTGGGAGAGGGAGAAGCAGGCTTCCCGCGGAGCAGGGAGCCCGATGCGGGGCTCGATCCCAGGACCCTGGGACCATGACCTGAGCCGAAGGCAGACGCTTAACGACTGAGCCACCCAGGCGCCCCTTTTATCAGATTTCTAAAGTATAAGTTTCATAGAGCTATATAATATTCTAACATAAAAATTAATAATTATGTATTAAGATATGTACTTAAAAGCATGCCAACTTCATCTTATTTTACAGGATGATAAACGGGTAGTAGGGAAAAAAAACAATTTTTTAAATAGTTGTGGTTTTTTGAAATCATTGATAATTTTAAACCTTTCTCCTAGATGCCAGGATAGAAGAATTTGTTTATGAGAAACTGGATAGAAAAGCTCCAAGTCGTATAAACAACCCAGAACTTTTGGGACAATATATGATTGATGCAGGGACTGAGTTTGGCCCAGGAACAGCTTATGGTAAGCAAAAGGCAAAAAGATCTGCTAAAAACTAGCTTTACTTTTAGATTTTTACTACTTAGAGACATCATTAACATCTACCTAATATTAGTAGAATCAATTTTAACTTCAAATTTTTTATGTTTAAGTTTTGGATAAAGTAAGAAATAGAGATGACCAGTAAATATGAATGGTTCAACTTAATATATTTAAGTATATATTCTGAGAATTCACATTTATCATTTTAGATCTAAAAGTTAACTGAATTCTTCAGTTGTGCTCCCATTGAATCTTGCAACCTCCGTTATAGTACTTCTTTTGATATATTGTAATTTTTGTTTATATGTCTCCCCTAGATGATTTTTTTTAAGCTTTCTTGAGGGCTTATTTATTTTTGTAATAAAATGCCTGGCACATAGTGTTTGAACATACCACTAGTGCTTTCATTACACAGTAATGTCACTACCACAAAAATGTTAACAGTGGTTATCTTTGGATGTTTGGATTACATTTCATTCTATTTTCCTCAGCTAGTTCAGATTTTCTATAATCATGTTTTATAGTTATGCCAGCTTTTTTAGTTGCTATACTGACTTTTTCAGTGTATAACTCTGAAGCTCATTATTCCCCAAATCTAATTTTCTCCGAATATAAGACTATTTCAGATTCCTATAGCTTCTTTTCCTATTGTTCATGGCAAGTAATTCTCTTTATTAAGACTTCTGCAGGAAATTGGTCCTTATGTGAGTATGAAATGTAGGTAAATTAAATGATTTTCTATGTGTAGTACTGATTTATAAAATAGTTCGTAAACTCTGGAACAAAATGAACTTAAAGTTTTTTGTTTTTTTGTTTTTTTGTTTTTAAAGATTTTATTAATTTATTTTACAGAGACACAGCAAGAGAGGGAACACAAGCAGGGGGAGTGGGAGAGGGAGAAGCAGGCTTCCCACCGAGCAGGGAGCCCGATGCGGGGCTCGATCCCAGGACCCTGGGATCATGACCTGAGCCGAAGGCAGACGCTTAATGCCTGAGCCACCCAGACACCCCTCAACTTAATGTTTTAATAGTTACCTTTATGTCAGAAGGAAATAACCTAAATACTGTATAATGAATGGCGTTAATCCATTGACTGTTAGATGTACAACTGAAACTTTTACATTGTGGTCTTCAAAAGGTACTTCTTTGAGAAGTCTGAAAATGATTAAAATTTCTATAGTTTTATTTCTAAATTTTAACTATTAATTTTAGAAAAATTTTACACATTAAACAGATTTTTTGTGCCTGCTTGTGCCAGAAGCAGTTAGATGCTGGAGGTCATAAAGGTACATGAAGGACACCTAGCCCTTTCCTTCACCAAGCTGAAGGCCTAGTGGGGCACAAACATTCAAAAGCCTTATAAATTTTTTCCTTTTTTAATATGCTTAATCTGTTTTCACCTGTAGTAGTTCTATTGACTGTACCTTGATTACTGGAATTGGGCTTTGTGAATCTATTTAATCATAATTGATAATAACTAACAATTGAGTATTTCAGGCATTGGGCTAAACATACACAATAAATGTATTATTTCCATAAGTCTTCACTTACAGCCTACTTATAAATTCTATAATCTCCATTTTGAAGACAAGGAAACTGAGTCTTAGATTACATAATTCATCTATGATCATATAGCAAGTAACTCAAAGAGAGATCTGTATCCAGACATGGAGCTCTTAACGACTATGTTATATTATCTTCCTTGCCAAGCAAATCTAGTCTTATTCTAACATGGAGGATTTAAGATCCACAGAATTGAAGATTAGAGGTAGAACTCGAAGTAGAACCTTGGTCTTGTGGTTCCCTTTCTTTTTGCTCTATTTTCCACTGAGCGTGTCCTATTTAAACATTAAGGTATATGTGTTGCAAAACATGGATTTTTCTTTAACTTAAGATACAAATACACAGTTATTATTTAAAGATACTTGAGGCCCATGCATAATATAGAAATACTAGACAAATTTTGTCTTGATCTACTTATGAAAATATTTTAAGCATTATGCTTTTCTAAACATATCTCCGCTGTTTGAGCTGTGATCATAAATACTTTTTAGTGTATTTATCCTCTTTTGTTCCATTGGTTGAATTGGTACAGTTAACTGTGATATGATAAGGACTTCTTGAACCTGTCATTTTCATTTAGATATTTATAATCTTAAATTTACTTTTAAAATAAAACTAATGACAGCTAATTCTCTTTGATTTTTTAAGTAAACAAGTGACAACTAACTTTAAAGCAGATCAGATTGCTGATTTTATTTTCTGACATTACCAGAAGATGGTAAAAAAAAAAAACACACTTTTTTCCTTTGCAGGTAATGCCCTTATTAAATGTGGAGAAACACAAAAACGAATTGGAACAGCAGACAGAGAGCTGATTCAAACATCAGCTTTAAATTTTCTCACTCCTTTAAGAAACTTTATAGAAGGAGATTACAAAACAATTGCTGTGAGTTGGAAAATGTTCCCTTTTTTTTAGTAAAATAATTTATATATATAATTACACTTTTTAATGAATAATTTGCCCTCTTACGGACTGTGTAGATGTAGCAGATTAGAAAATTTAAATAATCTAGCTAGGTACATATTCAGCAGAACACAAAGCTAACCAAAATAAAGAACTTCCATTTTTGTGTCCCTGCAGTGTTATTTAGATTACATCAATTGTTGTTCATTACCAGCACTAAAATTTGTAGAGAAATTCCTGGAATGATTATAAAAATATGGCACAAAATACCTCCATAGTATAGCCATGTTAGCTATTCATTTAAACTGGGAGCCAATAACCTAATTACTGTATTTCTGGCTGTTCAACTTTCTGTTGTTTGCATCCCTAGAAGTCTTGTTATCTTCTCCTCACACAGCTGTGTTTTATTGCTGAAGAAATAAATGTAACTTTCCCAAGCCTAATATTATTTTTTAGGTTTTTTTTAAGCAATGGAGAGTGAAGATCTAGATGGATTTTTTTTGCCTAAGATTTTTGCAAGATTGTTCTTTATTGTAAATACTACTATAAACTTTAATTTGCAGATTTCTTACTATAAAATATTCTAGAAACTCAGTATGTGTACAATGAATTTGTCTCTGGGTAAAAAGTATTTTGCCCGAGACAAAGGAAAAACCACCAAGTTGAAATACAATTTAAAAAATATTAGATTGTCAGTAGGATGAAATGTGATATATGAAATCTGTCTGAGAATTAATAAAGCAAGCAGTGGATTTTTATAAACTTACCTGTTATGGTGAAGTTCCCATGAGGAATTCTAAGATACCGTACTAATGTTTATTCATTATTCTATAAATTTGAAATTTCCTTTTGTAGTAATAGAGTTGCTTTCAGTGCTCTGGCACATTAAGTGAGCCTGCCCAGTCCTTGAGGTAGATCACTTAGGGTGTCAAGGAACTT
Source organism: Mirounga angustirostris (assembly GCF_029215605.1). NCBI lineage: Eukaryota > Metazoa > Chordata > Mammalia > Carnivora > Phocidae > Mirounga > Mirounga angustirostris. Next base: position 118,397,867 of record NW_026991712.1, on the reverse strand, counting down.
TGACCTAGGCCCATACCTCCTTTACCTTGGCACTTCCTAGATAATCTGTTTGAAACAGTTTATCAACCTGGGCATTACTGACATTTTCGGTAGAAGAGTTCTTTGTTGTAGAAGCTGTACTGCATTGTAGGATATTTAGCAGCATCCTGGTTTCTACCTAGTAACATCTCCCCACCCCCCAGTTGTGACAGCCAAGATGATAGAGCAAAACATTCCCTAGATGGCAAAACTGCAAAATATTAAAATATGCATTTCTTTGTTTCTGCCATCACCTGCCATCTTTCCCAGATTTCCCCAGCATCTAGAATGTCTCCATTATTTTAAAATTGAAAACCATAAGAAAAAGGAGTCAAGTGTTACTTCATAGCCAATTTTGTAATCATTGATCTTTGTTTATCAGATGATTCATGTATTTAATGGAGACTGGTACTTTAAATGTGTATGCTCTTACTGGATTTTAGCATCTTTAGCCTTTATTTTTTTTCTTTTCTATTTTTATAGAAAGAAAGGAAACTATTACAAAATAAAAGGCTGGATTTGGATGCTGCAAAAACCAGACTAAAAAAGGCAAAAGCTGCAGAAACTAGAGCGTCAGTAAGTAGTGTTTTTTTGCATAGAAAAAATCTTAGGTTGATAAATTTAAAATTTGTAAAGTATTTTACTCCTATACCATGCAAGCTACAGTCTATTACTAAGAGTAGAATATGATTTTAGGGTATTGTTTTTGTGTTTAAACAAACTTATCAGAACTTAATGCATCCAAATCAGTGCACAGTAGTCATATCAACAGGCAGTATTATTTCAGTGATACACCTGTTGCTAAAAAATAAAAATTATAAGAGCTCCTAAAGTTCTGTCATGTTCTTTAAATATCCTCAGTGATGATGGCAAATATCCTTTTGGAGATAGGTTTATTATATTTGAAATAGAAAAACAGATAGTAATTAAGATGAGAATAAGTCAAGTTTGAGATTGCTAATGTGTGACCTAAAAATTAAACTTGACACCCTTTCCACATGTGAGTCAAACTGACTAAAGGCGTCACCAAGAATAATTCCAAAACCATTCAAACAGTTGCAGCATGGACGCCCAGGTGACTATTTTGAAGGGGAGGAAACCCATTTGGATACATAAGTTCTGATATATTTTTCATAAAATCAACCTCAGAATAGTCTTCATTTTAAATGGAGTTGGTTAAATATTAAATATAGTAATTTAATGATTCATACACATGTATTTATAAGTTTCTTAAAAGGTTTTATTTATAAGCTTATTTAATCTATTATTTATACTGCTTATATTTCCATTCCAAAGATGGAAGACATTAATCAGATAGTATAATATAAACAAGTCTGAATTTATTAGAGGAGGCTAACAGGTTAATTCTTAACTTATACTAAGGGATATGTTTTGTCAAGAAGCATGACATTCCCCCTGCCTTCTGTTCCCAACTCACTACCACTGTCATTATCAAGAATCATTGCCTTAAGGAACATAGGCCACAGTGCTGGTGGAAGACAACTGTGGCTCCCTTGTTTGGGGAAAGAAGAGGTTGAGACTTGTTTTATAGTGAAATTTAAAACTGGTAAAATTGGGATTAAACAGTGATGTCTTGTGAAAATACCCCAACACTATATGAGCAGAATAAATTTCTTCTAGAAATATCTTCTTCTAAACAGTTCCCCTTTTGGAGAGTCTGTATTAATTACTGCTGAAGAAGAGCTTGCTTTGACAAGACATTAAATCGAAATTCTCTGGCTATTTCACCTCAGGATTTATCATGATGTCATCATCAAGAACACCCTAACTTCCCAAAACAGGCTTTTCACAGAATCAGAACTTCAAAATGAACACTGTAGGTGACAAGAGATTCTAAATTAGGATTAGTTTCTAGTTGCTAATAATAGATTTATGTGGTAAAATATAAATTGATTTTTTTTTAAAGATTTTATTTATTTATTTGACAGACAGCGAGAGAGGGAACACAAGCGGGGGGAGTGGGAGAGGGAGAAGCAGACTCCCTGCTGAGCAGGGAGCCCAATGGGGGCTTGAACCCAGGACCCCGGGATCATGACCTGAGCCGAAGGCAGACACTTAACTGAGCCGCCCAGGCGCCCCTGAATTGATTTTTAAGATACTAATTTCATAATCAGGAAAAAAATGTTAAGATAAATAAGGATCATTTGGAAATAAGTCAAAATCTCTTTATTCAAAATGCCTGTATGCGCCCAATAATGATTGTGGAATGAGAATACTGTCATCAAGTGTCAGTACAAAACTTTCTTTCACAAGCACTATTACAGAATAATGATAATCTTTTTTATCTGGAAAAATTCCAGAAAACTTAGAGATTTAACACTGTATAAGGTCCTTTGGTTATTCTAAATTATTTTACCATTGCTATTAAAATGTGTAAGAACTAAATATAATAGTAGGCAAATTTTGAAAGATGTTTCCTTTTGATATATCTGGAAAAGATCTTGACAGTTTTTCTGTGCTGAGTATTGTTGAGGACAGATTTTTTCCATGAGAATTTACATTTAAAATAAAAATGAAAAATTACACAAATGACTTTATTGAACAATTTCATTTATACACAGCTTTTCTAGAATTTATATATTGCATAAAACAAAGTTAACTGTAGCCAAATATTTAAAATATTAGTTTAGGTAGAAATTCACATTTCCTGATTATAGTTGTGTTCTTTTCCCCTAGATAACCAACTCGTTTTTCTTCAAACTTTATAGTAGTAAGTCTGAAATACTTTAGAAGGGAGAAGTCCTCTTACTTTATTATTACATAAAGCCTATTATTTTGTGATCTTTGGTGGGTTTTTTTTTTCTTTCTGTATTTCTTTTCTGTTTACTTGAAGAATACAGAAAAATAGAAACCACTGTGAGTTTGTGTTTGTTTTTTTTTTTCTTTGACACATTTCCTCATTCCTAGTTGACTCTAATCCCAGAATTTCTTTGAATTCACTTTATAAATTTCCATGGATTGTTTTGTGAGTAGTTATTTCTCTGCAAGTAAGGTTTGGGACCTGTGCATATCAGCACTTTTTTTTTTTTTTAATAATTCATTTACTTGTTTCTTGTTACCTCTTTTTAAAGTCTATATTTATTGAATGCTTATTTTGTACAAGGCACTTTGCTGAGGAATTCAGAGATAAATAATGCAAAATCTCTACTGCCCTCAGTTCACAATCTAGTATACTAGATTGAACTTTTTGATGACTTAGCCAAGTCAGTAAAATATTTATGCCTGTATCCAATATTGCTACTTTATTAACTTGTATTTTATTAGTTAGCATATTGAAAAATGGTAAAGCAACATCAAAGGCATTTCTCAAAAATACACCAATTGAACAGAAAGAAAACCTACTTGAATGTTTCACAATGAACAAAAACACAATTTTGAAAATAGTATAAAACTTGTCAAAGAAGCAAAGACAAATAAAATTTCTGCATTTAAATTAACCCAGCTTTAGTCTTATATAATTTTTTTTTTTAATTATTCCGGACTTCTGTTAATGGAAAGAAAAAAATCATCTAGTTTCAAAGCTCTCTAATATTTAGAGGTTTAAACCTCAGTTTTGGGTATAACAAGTGTGGAAAATACATCTTCAATAACACAGTATTGTGAATGTCCCTCTGCCCAATTAAGCATTTCCACATATGTCTAAATCTTTAATCTGTAAACTGAGCACCATCATGTAACTTAACCTTAATGTACACATATGAGAATTTAAAGCTTATTAAAGCTTAATAAAATAATATTAATAATTTAATATTATTAAAAATATAAGGATTGACATACCTTTCATATTTCTTCAGGGTATGCCAAGACCTGGCTGAGGATGACTGAAAGAGAACATGGTTGAAGGCATCATACATTCATAAAATAGAAATGATCTTTGAATAGGAAAGTTGTGGGTAGGCAGAAGGGCTTTCATAGGTGAAAATTTAATAAAAATTGTAGGTAACTGGCAGTCTTTAAAGTGATGTGTTTTTCCTAAATGATTCTAATTTAAAATCAAGCATCAACCATGTTTTTTGTCTTTAAAAATCTGAATCTTTTGGAAAAGTTGAATAGGCACCACTATTGTGAAATTCTGTAGAACAACATAGATGTCTTTTTAAGTAGAAAACCATTTTTTCAGCTCTCTTAATACTTGTTTGTGTGTCCTTTATTGTGAAGAAGTAATTGTTTCACTGTGTTCATTGGTATAATGTGTTCTTTGTCTCTTACCTATGCACTTAAGCAACTAAACTCAGCTCGCCTTGAAGGAGATAACAATATGGTAAATTTCTCTTACATGCTCAACTTCCTGCATGTAAAATGGCTGAAGGTTTGTTGGCCTACTGTGTTTTCTACGTCTTGAGTAAAGTGCCTTCTCTTGCTATTATCTGCTGTAAAAGTCTAAAGTAGTCAAAGCCATGAATTCATTAGTCCAACAAAAAATACAGGGAATACTAGCTGAAGTAATATTGGAACTTGAAGAATAGAAATTTTGTGTTCTAATTGCCAAATATATTAGCTATGCCAAATTCATATTTTAGAATATGAATTTATATATAAATATATAGTGCCTTTTATACCTAATAAAAGACATTAATTTAACTGGCACTTTGTATTTTCACTTTTGGCAAAGAAAATTAACAAAATTTACTTAACTTAGAGAAAAGTGTAAAGTTTACAAACTTTGTTTTTCAGTATCTTTGATGTTTACCTTAATTTTCACCCAAACTCAACATAGAATTAATTTCTTACGCAGTTTCATGCCAAGACACACTCACCCCCCATATTTCTGTAGTAGCCAGGCCCATTCCCTGTCCAGTACTAATTTACTTTAGAAAGTTACAGAATAGTGATAGCTTTGGGCAAGAATCAGGAGTGAAAATTGTTTTGTAGTACCCAATATATATGTTGAGCTTGATTTGAGGATTTGAGTTTTGAGATGTTAGCAATTTTTAATTTTTAACAAAATAGAAATTCATAAAATCTGAATATAGACCAAAAACTCATAAACATTAGCCAATAAAAATTTATAGATGTAGTGTTCGGCATCATATCCTAGATACATTATTTCCATAGAAGTAGTATGGAAACTGCAGTACAGTTAATAATAAATTCACAGGTAACTGACTGCCTTTATTCCATTAGCATTGAGCTACAAGGGGCAAAAAAATTCATGTAATGGGAAAGTTTATGTACGGAGTATTTAAAATGCATTTTTGTTGTTCTGAACTGCTGTAATTAATGAAGCCCTGGCTAAATTAGGGCTTTCCTTAGATAGCAAGAGAATGCATTCATTTATTTCCATTGTCCTATCTGTAGGTGAATGAAAATGTGTGAGACTATTTCAGTCATTGGTAACTTCGCATATAAATCATAGGTTTTATTTTAGGTAAGGATATCCTAAACAATTAGCAAAACTTTATTTCACTTATTAGGCATCTGTTTTGCTACTGATGTCATCTACTTAAAATAAGATGTGTTTAACTCTGGTCATTTTAAATTCATTACATCTCAAGTTTATTGTGCCCCACCGGTGGCTATAGCAATGTCTATTTATCCTTGCTTTATTTTAGTTTCCTAAAATTCTAGAATTTTAGACCTAAATGAGAAATTAGGAATTGTTTAGTCCAAACCTTTCATTTTACAGATGAGAGAACTACAACTTACTCCCAGTTTTAGAAAACTATTACGTAGTAACTTATAAAATTAGTATATGATGCAAAAATTAATACTATTGATCCATATGAAGGCATACTTTCACAGTATATTAAGCTGTACTGATTTAGTTACTACTATAATTACATTTTTCTATACTAAGTTGTAGAAAATGTTAAATTCCAACTTTCTTTCATGCTCTATATTTTTCTCTAATTTTTAATGCTGGCTAGATTTGGGCAGAGGAAGTGACAAAAGTAAGTAAATTATTAAACTATAGAGTTATGAAACAATTTAATTGTTATTCATTCAGTAAATATTTATTGGACAGCAGCCATGGGGCCATAGTCTTTGTTACTATATCTTACAAAATCTGAAAATTACTATAGAAAGCTCAGATTGTTTGGCTAGAAGTAGCTCCCTAAGGCAGTGCAACAATGTTACAGAGATGTGCTTTGCACACATTCTGATACAATGTTACATTAAGTAGTAATCTTGCCAGAAGCAGTTTAAATACTTGGTTTACTTATATGACAGTTATATAAACTACCGTTTACACCATGTCTTGTATATTCAGTAAAAACTGAGTATATCATATGTCACACAAATGAATTTTGTAGATAGCTGAAGCTTGTTCTCTCCAGTAACCAGAGCTAAGTCTTCTGTCACTTTAGTTGAAAATACTGTAAAATAGTATTTTACTGCTCCATTAAATACAGGATAACATATATTTAATTTTACTTACAGTTGGGTATGAATGTACATTATTGTACCGTGTAACAATTAGATCCGTTGTTTGTTTTTGAAGTATGTTGTCTCCTCCCTCAGTGTCAGACTGTCACTTTTAAAAGCTGTCCATATGACTGCTACTAGTAGTCCCTCTTTCCATGTTACCATTCCTAATCTTTTCTAGGATGGGAAATAAAATAGTCAGGCAAGAATTTAAGGAATAAATTATGACTTTAGATTTGTTTCAGTATTTGAGGTCTTCAGAAGCATTTTTTATTTACTCCTCATGTTCAGGCCTACCAAAATTTGACTTGCAGATGAGGACAGGCTGAAGATTGAGGGCAGATGGTAATTGTGGCCCCTGACTTTTTCTTCTTTTTTTTTTTTTTCCAAACGTTAACTTTTTATTTTCTGACTTTGTAGGATTGCTGCCTATAAGGTCTGTTCCATGTATAGGTTATGAGGGTTTTGATTCTTTGAATTGGAAATCCAGTGTGAAATTGTTGACGCCCACTCTTCATCCCCCTTTGTGGAATCCATTTATCAACTTAGTTTCAGGTCTCCCTTCACCTCTGATTTTTTTCCTGAACCTCTAGCTTGAAGAGGATAGAGTAACGTGGAAGAGAATATAGGTTGAACAATAAAACCAGGGTCTCTTCCACTCTGGTTAGCATACAGATACACCAAAAAATTTCTGATTCTGCAGTCTCTGTAAGTTAGGGAAATATGTGATATGATGGAAAGAAACTCATAAAACAAATATTTACATTGTGTGTGGGGGGCAGGGTGTGTAAGTAAAACTTAATATATCAAAGTGGATTGGGGAAGATTTTTTTTCTTCTGTACTTCTCACTTCTGCCATTTTTATAATTTAAAATATGTATAATTTTAAAACTTCATATTCCTCAAATATTTTAAGATTTAAGCCTATAGAAAAAATAGGTGACAGAACAAGATTGTCACAGCAAATGCCTCAAAAGCCTGACCAAAATTTCTAGCTTACAGTTACCCAGACCTGATATCACAGATCAACAAATTCTTGCCCTTTTTCCAAGTTACATCTTAAAACAATTCTTGCTTCCCTAACCCAAGTTATGCTGTCATATACTCTGGCAGGAGAAAGTCTCTTCCCTAGAACTTAATGTCTTAACTGTAAAATTAAGTCAGGGAATGAGGTCTTCTGGAGGACAGAATAAAAACCCTTTAAATTCACCCTTTTTATCTATCTTTCTAATATGGATCATTCTCTTCCTAGTAAATTGACTATGCCAAACCTATTTCAGTTACCTCTGCCTCTCAGATTAATTATGATCGTTACGTGGGTCAGAAGTAGAGATGGTTTGGGAGATTTGACTACAGCCACCCCAGGCATACAATGAAACTTGTTCAGGAAGTGAGATTCATTTACTTCTGTCATTTACCTTTTCTAAACACAAAGTCTAAATTGTGCAAAGAATGACTTCCTAGGCTTTGTAATATGGTGCCTTTCTTCATAATTTATATTTTGCCCAAACACGGAAGACTGACCCCTTATACTTTCTGAGATCATTTTATAACTTTTTCCACTTCATGCTCAAACTTCCCAGTTACTTAATCTGTTACCTAGTTCACTTGCTTATACCTTATACAGAAATATTGCCAAATAGAAGGCTTTTCTGCCATTTCTCCTAAAGGCCATTAAATCAAATTGTACTTTCATAGAGACCCACGTGGAACTAGTCTTGTTTACTTTTAAAGTTTATTTATTTTTGATTTACTATGGGTACTTCTAATCAAACTTTTCTGTAGTCAACCAAGCAGAAGAGTAAATAATGCAAATGTAATACTGAAGTAACTGGTTTTCCTTAACACTTAGGAGGATCATTGATTCTTTTCTTCTCCTGGGACTTGATTTCCTACTTAATGCTAGCTTCTGGATGAAGCTTACTTCAGCCCTATTATCAAAGCACCATGCATTCTGATTTCAGTCAAGTAAAATTTAATTTTAACTCTTGAATTATTGAGTAATTCAAACTTATTTCCATAAATCCAATCTGGTGGTCACTTCTAATCACCTCTATTGCCAGTGGGATGAGAATGACTAAAGCAACTGATGATGTATTTTGCTGCTACTTCCTTTTTGACTGGTTCACTGGGTTAACTGTTGCCACCAAAAAGTGAAGGAGAAGGGAGATGGGGTGTGCAAGGAAAAGGTTTAGACCTAATTTTTATACTTACTACAGTCTTGGAAATATTCTAATTACTTGGATGGGGAGGCTGTTCATTCTGGAGAGGTAGTAGAAGATAGCATTATTAGCGGTAATTCCACCAATGATGATTCCATGTGTGGGATAAGCTAACTGTTTTGCATGAGCTGTGAGATTTTATTTTTCTCTTCCTCACTTACTACCAACCCTCTGGCTAAAGGTTTAAGATGTTTTTTGCCAGTATTTACTATTTTAGGTCCTGTTAATTTTTTAGTGAACTGTTTTGTCCCAGCAGTGAACCTGTATCAGAGGGCTGAAGCTAGTAGTAGTGGTGTGCTATTATATACACCTTTTTCCGGCTCTGAGGTCAATGACTTCACCTTGGTAGCTTGAAATGAGCTGTGGTTGGAGTATTTGTACCATGAAAATCAGCACATTAGAACTCATTCACCCCACTCCCAGCCAGTTTACCAGCACACTACTGATTAAAGGTCCCCCATAACTTGCAGAAAAACCCTAGCATATCTTGTATATAATAGTGATGCTTAAGTTTGAAAATGCAAAGTTTGGAAAGAAAACTGAAAAAAAAAAAAGTCATTTATGCAGTAAAGTTCTTTGAAAGAAGCTAAGAACTATGTGCCTAGAAACAAATGATATGTTTGGTAACTAAACAGAAGAGGTTAAAATCCTATGGCTTCACTCTGAAGTTTGTTCATTTGAGATTAAAGACTATCTTTAACTTCAAAGTAAAGTAGCTATAGTAATAATTGAGAATTTTTTTAACAATTTTTTTTAAGGATTTTATTTATTTGAGACAGAGAGATAACAGAGAGAGAGCATGAGCACGGGGAGAAGCAGGCACCCCGCTGTGCCAGGACCCCCCCCCCCCAAATGTGGGGTTATGCTGGGATCGTGACCTGAGCTGAAGGCAGACGCTTACCATCTGAGCCACGCGGGAGAATTTTTTGAAATATTATTTTATACATATAAACCAATATTCTTAAAATGTTATGACAGTATATTGACTGTCCCATAGTAGTGTTTGTAGGCTTTTATGTGTATGCCATTAAGCTTTGACATTAATAGATTCTTCTGAGTGAAGTACTGGTAAGGAATTGGGTAATGTAGAAAAGCTAAGGTGTAGAAAACAGGGAACAGTTTAAACACAAAGCAGAATCAGGGACTTGGCAGCTTCTCATTTGGGGTTTACTTGGGGGATTTTTAAACTATCTTAACAAATGTACATAAAATGAGCTAAGTCCTCTAATAAAATTCTAAAACTATGTTCCAATTTAAGTCTGAACAGGAATTGAGAATAACTCAAAGTGAATTTGATCGTCAAGCAGAAATTACAAGACTTCTGCTAGAGGGAATCAGCAGTACACATGTGAGTGTTCATTCACTGGAAATTCATTTGAAACAGAAGACTTTGATGGTCCTAAGGGACTTTGAGGGGGAAAACTAAACTTCAAAACTTTTTCAGTCATTTATCAAGGAAATTTAAATTATAGCCCTTGCCAAGATATATGAAGAAATATTTTAAATTTTTGTTTACACCTCATCACCTAGATCTCCCACCATCATCAAAGCCATTTGTTGGTGTTTGTTGGCTACATAGTTTGTTCTTACACTATTAACCGAGGTCAGCCTTGGTAAGCCTTGTAGTAGAATGCTAGATACTGGTGATTCTCCCTGAGTACATGTTGTGGTCTGTTGCCCCTTGGAATTTAGCACTTTTAAGTAGATTATAGAGCTAAGAAGTAACTGTAACTTTCCTTTACAGGCCCATCATCTCCGTTGCCTGAATGACTTTGTGGAAGCCCAGATGACTTACTATGCACAATGTTACCAGTACATGTTAGACCTCCAGAAACAACTGGGAAGGTTGTAATTTCTTTTTCACACCTGAAACTCTTGATAAGAGAGGAAATTCAGATTTTTGCATGTGAACTAATAATAGAGATGAAGATTAGAAGGATTAAAGACTTTTATTAGCTTGCTTAAAATCAGATTTTTTTTTTCTTTAAGGAAAGTGTCGGACTCGTGAGGTAGCAAAAACATTGTGAGCTCTCCTAGCACCCAAGAACTTAACAGGGATGAGAACATAATTTAAGTGAATACTTTTTTAGTGCTATATAAAGAAAACTTAAAAGTGTTTGAAGTTCATTTCTCTCTTAAAATACCTTCCAGTTAGTTGAGAAGGATTACATTGACACTTATTTGCCCTTAGAGATAAGCTAATTTATACTTACTCATTACTTGTTCACTGTTTTAAAAAAAAAAAGTTTTAGAATAGTCTATAAGACCTCAAGCCCATAATGTAATTATTAAAAATCATATTTTAATATACTTTAAAGTATTGATAGCACAAAATGTGCATAGCTCAGTCATTCATTCATCAAATGTTTATTGAATACCTGTCATATACCAGGCACTGTTCTGTACTCTAGAATTATATCAGCAAACAGAACAGGCAAAATTGCTTACCCTTATAGAGCTCACATTCTAAGGTGACACTAGAAATAAAATGATGTATAGGACAAACATGGTCTCTGCTAGGTCTAGGTAGAAATACCTAGATATTTAAAGTCTAGGTAGAATTAAAGGCCATTGGCAGATAGGCCAGGTAGTAAGTGGAAAGGTCGAAGTGCAGGTTTCTGTGAAGGACCTCTGTGACTCAGGTGGGTCTGGCAAAGTTTCACAGATGAAATTATCGTAGGGGGAATAATCTAGATGAAGAAAGGAGCAGGAATGAATATTCCAGGCAAAGGAAGAACACGTACATGAAAAGGCCAGAGAAAAGAGAGAGTGGCAATTCAGGGAACTGACAGTAGTTTGTTCTGGTTGGAGTATACATAGTGTTTAAGAATGGAATTGTAGATACGGCTACAAGAGTAAACAGGGTCATGTCACCAATGCCTTGTAAAGTAAGTAGTGATAAGGAGTTGGGGATTTATATAGTGAAGAGCCATTAAAGCCAAGGGAGTGATATGTAAGAGTTGAAGGAGAAATATTAAGAAAAGTTATTTTCAAGGAATAAGTTTTTTAAAAAATCACTTTGGTGTTCTTTTCTGCATTTAATCCTTTAAAACTAGACCTAGAACAAAATTAGGCACATCCACAAAACGAATTTTAGATCTTAAAGATGAATTGTAGCCTGATACCACTGGTTATTCCAATAAGATTTATAGAAGATTTATACTTCTGTATATTTGAAGGTTTGTTTGGTTTTTGTTTTTTGTTTTTTTTAAGATTTTTTTATTTATTCATTTGAGACACAGAGATACAGAGAGAGAGAACGTGAGCAAGGGGAGAAGCAGAGGGAGGGGGAGAAGCAGGCTCCCTGCCGAGCAGGGAGCCCGATGCGGGGCTCAATCCCAGGACCCCGCGATCATGACCTGAGCCGAAGGCAGACACTTAACCATCTGAGCCACCGAGGTGCCCCTATTTGAAGGTTTGTTAATGGTATTCCTATCTGAAAGCAGAATGCCACTTTATCCCCACATTATTACAACTATTTTAAGCCCAGGAAGCCTTAGTACTTCCTTTTCACTTTGTCCTGATACTCTGGGAGTGCAGTAAAGGGATTGCTGTTGTTACCATTCATACTTGTATTCTGCTTAAAGCCACACAAATGCTTGGAACTCTGCCATTCAAACAAAATGCTAGTTATTGCACTTTTGGATAAGCTCAAACATTACAGAGTGAAATGGGTACTATTGTTCTAGCCCTCAAAGAATTAGATTACTGGTAAGGACCAATGATAGAGAGTGGGAGGAATTTTAGGTCTTTAATGTTACAAGCTATGCTTTTTAAGAGAGTATATAGAAATATTCAAATGCAGAACTGGATAAATCATCCAATTCCAGACTAATTCAGAAGCTATTTCTGAAGAGTAGAACCAGGTTGTAATGTTAATGGTTATAATAGAGTGATGGTAGTAGTAATAGTAACTGAATAAGAGCAGTCCCTTAGGAAGGGCTCCAGTTGTTCCCAGGCACTCCTCTAGACACCTCATATATAATGTGATAGCCCTCACACCAGTGAGGGTCCTAAAAGGACCCACATTTTACAGATGAGGAAACAAAAGCACTAGTCACAAGATTAGTAAGTGTATTTCATTTTTAAATAATTAGAAGGTTTTAATATATCAAGCTACAGTGGCAGAAAGTCTGTAGTTTTTAAGATGTATCAATAAAGTTCTTAGAAGGTGAAAATGGTCTTTCAGGGTTTTGTTGTTGTTTGGTTGGGGTTTTTTTGTTTGTTTCTTCTTTTTACCATTAATTCCCCAAAATTGACATAGGTAGACCTCATTGGTAAACAAGGACTAATTATACTAGTAAATTTGAAAGTAACATTCCATGATTAGAGACTTTAAAAACCACACATATGTGGGGAACAAGAGCTTTTTTTTTTTAATCTTCAGAAATGTATATATTGGGGAAACTGAGTTCACTGAGGAAAAGATGCTAGGAAAGGTGTTCCTAACTTTAGAGTAAAACCTGAATTAGAAATTAGGATTTTTTGTCCTTAGAACCGTGTTATCCACCAGAGAAATATTTGCTTTAATTTTTAAAAATGCACTATTTCAGGCATGAAGGATACAGTGTAAACAAAACAGACCAAATCCATGTCTTCGTTGAACCTACATTTTATTTGGGGGCAGAGGGAAGTAGAAAATCAATATGTAAATTACATAGTATATTAGAAGGTGATAAATGCTATGGAGAAAAATAAGCAGGGAAGACCTTGGTTAGGAGTAGAGGTTTACACTAGTTAGGGAAGACAGACTTGAAAGATGAGAGGAAGCAAAGCAGGTAGGCCGGCAACTGAGAGACAATGCTCCAGGGGAGTGTACAGTAAGTAGAAAAGCCCTGCAGCAGGAACATAGCTGTGATGTTCAGACGGCAGTAAGGAGGGCTTGGCTGGAGATGAATTGAGGAAACAGGAAGCTGGGACACAGAGGGCTTTGGCCTTTACTCAGAGATAAGGAGTCTTTGGAGGGTTTTGCCCTGAGGAGTGATACAATTCGATTAGCCTTTGACAGGATCATTCTTGCTCCTCTGTCAAAGGTAAATGTGAGGGGGCATGGGTGGAGGCTAACAGACCTGTTTAGAACTGATTGCAATAATTTAGTCAGTAATCCAGTCAGGAGATGATGGTGGCTTGGATCAGGGTGATTGTGGTAGAAGTAGTCAAACCCTGGGTATATTTTAAAGGTAGAACCAATAGGATTTGCTGACAGACTTCATTTATATGGGGCTTAAAGGAGTCCAGATTTACTGCAGGTGTTTGGCCTGAACAACTGAAAGAATGGAGCTGTAGTTAATTAAAATAGGGAATGCCGCAAGAGGGGCAGGTTGGGATAGTATATCACCCCAGTTTTATGCCAGAAGCCCAGTTTTAGACATTTGAAGTTTGAAATGTCTATCAGACATCTAAGTGGAGAATACCCAGTTGTAGGACATGCAGGTCTGGAGTTTGGGGGGTAAATTAGAGGTAGATATTAGAGAGTGGTCAGCTTATCAAGGATATTTAAATCTGAGACCAGATGGAAGACTGTAAGTATAGGTAGAGAAAAGAAGAGGGCTAAGAGTTGAGCCCTAAAGCACTCCCAACATAGAGAGCTTAAGGAAGCAGTGGTACGGAATGAACAGTGAGGTAAGATGTAAACCAAGAGTGTGGCCTGGAAGTCAGGTGAAGAAGATAGAGGAAAGTGGAGGGAAAGAATCCACTCTGATCACTAGATAGGTCAGGTGAAATGAGGAATGTTAATAGACCATTGGATTTAGGACACTGAAGTCATTGCTGACCTTGACGAGAGTAGTTTTAGTGGAACAGTGGAGGCAAAAGCTTGTCTATAATGTAAAAGAACAAAAGGAGAGGGACTGTGATGGTGAGTTTAGATAAGTCTTTCAAAGGTTCTAGTGTAAAGAGGAACAGAAGAATGAAGCAGCAGCCAGAGGAGAAAGTGTGTCTAGCAGATTTTTGTTTTTTAAGATAGGAGAAATTTGTAAGCTGATGAGAATGATACAGTACATGGAGAAATATGATAGCATGGGAAAGAAAAGGAAGACTTGCTAGTGTGATATCCTTGAGAGGAAAAAGGAGGTGAGCTTTTTGTGCAGAGGTGAAGAAATTAGCCATAGAAGCGTGGACAGCTCATCTGTAGTAAGAGGAGAGATGATCACAAAAGCATAGATGTTTCCTGATTGTTCTTTTTCTTCTCAGTTCAGAAGGAAACAAATCATCAGCTGAGTATAAAGGTTAGGGGAGAACTGCTAGAATTTAACTACTCTTGTTTATGCTGCTGGCTGACTGTGATTTCCAGATGGCCCAGTGGTCATATAGAGAAGAAGGAAATTGTATTTTATGGAGGGATGAATTTCATTCACCTTACCAGATGAGGCCTTTTATATTTATTAAGATTTAAATATGAATTTTCATAGGAAATTTTCAGCCTTAGAAATGGTTGGATGAGAATGAATATAGGCCAGCCAGTTTGTGCTGTTTTCCACTTAGTATTGGAGAAACAGTAGCTTTAAAATAAGTTGAAAATTTTAATTATCTTTAAAATATTTATAAGCACACCAATCAAAGAGATTTTACTAATTTCTAATAAAACTTTTATTTTTACCCCTAAAAAATACAAGACAGAATGAACTTGTGAAATTTGCCCTATTCTCCCATTGAGGCTTCATTATGATAATTATTAGTCAAAACATATTTTTTGAATGTCTGTGTCCTCACCTGTTTGTATGTCCATAAGGGAATGATACTGTTTCATCTTAGTATCTTCAGCTTGTGGTAGTGACTCTGGACATGTGGATACCCCATAAATATTTGTCATTTGAATAAATAGAAAAATGTGATTGGATCAGTTTTATAAAAAAGAAAGTTTGGCTAGCTATTCAAATATTTCTCAAAGAATTAACTTGAGAAAACTTCACTCTTGTGATAGTATCTAATGTAGAAGTAGTTTTTCGTTGATATTTTATTTAACAACTCTTAAAGGCAGGAAAAGATTAATAAAACATACTAGTAAAGGTTTTTTAGAAGTGTTTTAAGGATAAACTCATTTTTTCAGGGAAAACATTTTTTAACTTTATAATTGTGAAGACAGCTTTGAAAAGAACTTTCAAGGACTTATATTTGGAAAACACCTGAATTTTTTTTTTTAACACATGAATTTTTTATAGTATAACTGGCCCAAGAGGCACAAGTTAGATAGCAACCTTTGTCATTAAAATACTACTGATGGCTGTAAATCTTTAGCCCAAGTGGAAGTTGGTAGAAAGTAAACACTGCCACCAAGTGGTGGTATTTAGAAGCTCTAGTCACTTGGAAATAGATAATTGGCCATTTTCTTTTCGACAGTTTTCCATCCAGTTATTGTAACAACAATCAAACTTCTGTGGCACCCGTACCATCTGCTTCATCAAATGTGATTGGTTCTTCTGCCTTGACTTCAACAAGTGGCCTAGTAATCGCCTCTCCTACCAACCTCATTGACCTTAAGGAGTGCAGTGGCAGTAGGAAGGCCAGGGTTCTGTATGATTATGATGCTGCAAACAGTAGTGAATTATCACTTCTAGCAGATGAGGTGAGTAAGATATGGGTATAAGAAAACCTGTATCATAGATTGACATACCTTCTAGTATTATAATAAATTGTAAATTCCTCATTACTTATTTGGAAATAGTTTATCGCAAATACTTTCATATATTTAAGATGGTTATATTAACATTTTATTTAAAAAATGACTATTCTTTAACAAAATAGAACATCACAGAAATATTTAAAGCTTTTAACTGCTAAGTAACTAGAAGATTTCTAAAACTGCCTCTAATAAAATCCTTTATCTTTTAGCAAAGTTGATGATAATGTTTAAAGAACTTTAGTAATGAATAAACAGGTTATAAATCTGGTTATTCTTCTATGTGCTTATTTTGTAACATAGTTAATAACTGGAAATATTTTATTTTGTAGGTGATCACTGTGTTCAGTGTCGTTGGAATGGATTCAGACTGGCTAATGGGGGAAAGGGGAAATCAGAAGGGCAGGGTGCCAATTACCTACTTAGAACTGCTCAATTAAATAGGTGGACTATGGAAAGATTACCCATCATGACACCAGTATTTATATACAATTAACTCTAAATAAAGCAGGTTTAAGTATCTTCCATGTTAATGTTCTTAGGAGACTGAAAAGAAAATACCAGCCATCAGAAACCAGCCTTTCTGCCAATAAAATTGCATGGTGAATGTTTCATTACAGAATTTATGTTAGTGCTTTCATGCCAAGAATGTTTTCTTACAAAATTCTCTTTCTACTGAGGTTTCACTAATAAGCAGCTTCTACTTTTGAGCTCCAACTTAAAGCAGAAGAACTGTTTTCTACTGAATTTTTCATTATTGGCAAGCTTTTTCTTTTATGTAAAATAAATTTATTGTGAATTGATATCAGTGACTCATTTATTAGGTATAATTAATAGCCAAAGAATAAAATTAAAATTTGTTTTAAGCTTTTGGTTTAAAAAGAGCTCTAAGATATAAGTCTCTTTTGTGGAAGATATAATATTTCTGAATGTTTCCATAAACAGAAATGCAGTTATACCATGTGTACCTTGTTTTCCAACAGAAATTGAATTATTTCAATATTATATCTCAGTGGTTTATTTTGGGGGGTTGGGGGGTTTTTATTAAACACTACTGAATGATTTCTTCTAAATTTAAGAAAAACTAGTCCTTGAAAAGCATTACCATGTTACTCTGGTATATTTTCAGTTAAGGTTCTAAAACATCTGGAACAAGTTCAATTCGCTAAACAGTGTTTTTTTAAGATTGTTCAGTTGGAACAATTTAATGCATAATCAGAATCGGATCTGTTAAGAACATACTTCAGTAGAGAGAATTTCTTCTTACAGAACAACAAATCCATATCAAAAATATGGATTAGTGCAACTACACCCATCAAAGAGGAATATTGTATACAAACAGAATACATCTTTGGTTACTCTGAGCCTACTAATTTTGAATATTTATTAATGAACTTAGGTTATCTTGATCAGGATCCCTGGTTATGAAACACACATGAAATCATTAGTGCCACACTTGCAGTCAGAAAATTGCTATTTGGACCATTGCTGTGAGTCAGATTGTTCCCATATTAGGACTGCTGCATTCATTCTCATTCATTCATTCGTTATTCATTCATTGCTGAGGGCCAGGCACTATGCTGATAACTGGGGATATTATCTGTATCCCCAAGATGCACAGTCCTTCCCCCTGCAGACCTTAAAGACCAGTGGAGAATACAGAAAAATAAGCAGTTGCCATATAACAGAGTCCATGTCATGATAGAAGAAATACAGGGTACTGTGTTTGGGAACTTTGGGAGTCACCTAATTCGGATTTGGGGAGTGGGAGATGGTTTGGAGAGGAAGTGTTCCAGGCAGAGAGAAAAATTATGTGCCAGGCCTGGAGCCAAGAGAATGTAGCATATTCTGACAATAAAAGTAGTTTAGTCTGGCTTACACAGGAAGTGCAAAAGTGTAGTTCATTTCTTCTAAGAATGTTAATGTATTGAAATATTTTTTGGTACTTTAAAAAATGAACACTTAACACAAAAGGTGTTTTAAAATGTGTTTAAGAGCTCCTAATTAAGAGCTTTGTAAACGTGTTGATAATAATTCAGTTCACAGTCAAACTTTAACAGTAGTGTTACCCTCTTATTTCTGTGCTGAGACACATTCCTCGGCGGTTTTATAATTGTACAAAGATACTTTGATTCACACTGTGAATCACCATACTCTTAACCCCAAAAGCTGTTCAAGCTCGTTAGCTAGTTATATCACCAAGTGAGTGAGTGAGCTTTTTATTTCCCCAGAAAGGAAGTTCTACAGGCAGCCTGGAGTACCATCTTTTGTGTGACATGAGTCCAGGTTTAGATTTTAAAAGATCATACAAAAAATCCAGGTCAACTCAAACAGCAGCTATAAATTAGGTTTATGGGAAGTAGAGTAGTAAAGGGGGAAAAAGTACAGGTACTGGAGTGAAATGGCCCTGGGTTCAAATCCAGTCTTCCTCACATCCTGTGCTCTTTGAGCTTGGACTCCATTGTATAAACTGTTGTTTCATTATTAGTAAAATAGGGATAATAATTATGCCACCTTAAGGTTACTGTGAGGATTCTATAGCAAATGTTAACTTGTATGGTAAGTCATTTTTAGGGATAGGTTTGACACGTAGTAGAAACATTCTATAAATACCAGTTTCCCTTTGTTAGCCCCTGTAAACTTCCTGACCAATCCAGAGTGTAGGCCTTGTTTATGACTGTGTACCAGAGATACCTTTTATACCCATGCTCCATTCTACTCATCAACCCTGTCCTCCACCCCATTTAAATCAGACCTAGATTTAGGTTTAACCTCACTGCAGCCAGCATGAGTTTTTATCAGAACCTCCTGTTTTCCATCAAATGAATGTTGATTATAATAACCCAATAATGTGCAGCAGCCTTCAATAATGTTAAGGTTCAAATGCTTCTTGTGCCTTTGTCTACCACATATCCAGCATAACATGTGGACTTGTTCTTATGTTTGTTGCTTTTTTATTTTAAAGGGGTTTTGTTGTGGGGGAGGGGGATTTGGTTTTGGTTTTTGTGGGTTTTTTATTTTGGTTTTGACTTATGAAGTCATGGTTTTAATTTTTACTCAGGTAAAAGCCCATAAAGGTTCTTAGGCATGGAAGAAAAGCTTGGGAAGGCTAATAATTCATGGTGCAATTTAAAATTATTTAAATAAGCTCTGTGCCCCTGTTACTATACCTAAAAGTATAGTAACATGTGAAGGATGCACATATGAATGAAATAATAAACTTGGAAATAATTGTAGGCTCTTTTACAGACAAAAATGATTGGATTATCTCTACATTTGTTCTCAAAATAATCTAACCTAAGAGGTCATGGTGTTAAATTGTTTTTTATGGTGCTAGTCAGAAAAATGCGTATTGTCAGACGTTAGGTTCCAGAAGTGGGAATGTGCCTCATTCTGAGTAACAGGAGAACTAAGAAACCTGAGTCTAGGGTCGCCAATGGGTGAGAGTCCATCCTCATGGTCTGCCATTCTCCACCAGAACAAAGGGACAGAATGTGAATGGAGGGGCTGGTGTGGGAGGGCATTTCGGAGATACACTGGGAAAGATGACAGAGCACAGGACAGGGAGTAACAGTTTTGTTTACCCAGAGAGGCCCAGCTTACCTCCACGCGTTGACTGGATTCCTCAAAAAATCTCTTCCCTAAGCCCCAAATGCTTGAAATTTTGAAATCTGTTGCTGAGTATGTAGCACTTAAAGCCTGAGTAAGGAGCCACGTAATAGCTAGCTAGCTTTGCCTCAACTCCTCCTCCGGATGATGCAATGGCTCCTCAAAAGGGCAGGAGAGAGTTGTGCCCTTTCTCCTACATTATCCTAATTAGGAAGTCTATTCAGGAGGCGCCTGGGTGGCTCAGATGGTTAAGCATCTGCCTTCGGCTCAGGTCATGATCCCGGAGTCCCGGGATCGAGCCCCACGTCTAGCTCCTGACTCGGCGGGGAGCCTGCTTCTCCTTTGCCCTCTGCCTCTCCCCTGCTCATGCTCTCGTGCTCTCTCTCTCTATCTCTCTGTTTCAAATGAATAAGTAAAATCTTAAAAAAAAAAAAAAAAAAGTCTATTCAGTAGGGCAGTGGTTCTCTGTGAGACCCAAGGACAGGCAATTATCAGCATCACCTAGGGACTTGTTTCAAATGCTAATTCATATTTCCAAGTACTTTCTACCTTTACGTGTGCTGAATTTTTTGTCCTGAAGAGGCTGTAGAGCTAGTCTTAGTTCTTCCATGTAGTAAGACAAAAACTGTCTTCTGATCTTCACTGTATTCTAGCACTGTCATAATTAGATAGTTCTATAATTTATTTGATTAGTATGTATCTGTCAGTCTAGAATGTAGGCTCGCTGAGGTAGAGGCTATAATTCTTTTATCACAATGAAATTTCCAACTCTTAGTACAAGACCTAGCACATTGTATGTACTCAATAAATATTTGTCAAATGAAAGGGGGGAAAATGCAATTCCTAAGGCTTATCCAAGATCTACTGAATTAAACTCCGGAGGGAGGGGAGCGCCCAGCCATCTGTTTTTACAAGTTTGAGAAACACTTCAGTAGAACAACAAAAACTTGCCTTCCACCTTCAGGGACTATCTGACATCACTTGAGAAATTCTCCCTGCCTTACTCACTGTCACCCAGCACTGCTCTCTCAAGTGTAGAGGCGCCTTGCTGGGCTGTATTACAAGTGCGTGTGATGGAGTAAGGGTATGCTTAGCATAAGCAAGGGAAATAGTACTTGGAATGCCAGGACTCGGTTGCTGTGGAAGGTTTCTTGGGAATGGATCCCGTAGTCTGAAGAAGGGTAAGCACTACGACCATGCACAGTTCCACTTAACACAGTGACAATTTGACATCAAAGCACCCTGACAAACCATGAAAGAGGTTTCAGACTAACGTTTACATCCCTGTGCCTCAGGTTGCTAAGCTCTTCCATTCCTACTTCACAGGGGACTTTTTAAGAATTGTTAATGCTTTTTTAATAATACAAATCATCGATGTGTTGGTAAAAAGGAAAAAAATGAAAATTTAGTTTAAAAGAAAAATCACCTATAATCCCACCATCTGGGAGAACTGTTATTTAGGTGTATAGCCTTCCAAACTCTCTGTGCATTTATACATTTTTTTAAATGGAATCAAGTTGTACATACTGTTTTGTAACTTTTTTTCACTTGACAGTACCATAACTATCCTGCTGTGTCAAATATATTTCTACATCTTTTTAATGGCTGCATGGTATTCCATCATATGTGCCACATTTTATTAAACTATTGTTGATTTTTAGGTTTCCAATTTTTCACTAATAAACTGCTTTAAAGAACATCATGTTGCTAAATCTTTTGTGTGTTCTTAATACTTCCTTAAGATGAATACTTGGAAATGGAATTGCTAGTGGAGAGGATATGCCAGTTTTTAAAAGCTTTTGTTACTGCCACTTTGCCCCCTAGAAAACTCACCAATTTACACTTATCAGTAGTATATTTAAAAAAAAAAAAAAAAAAACTGTTTCTTTTGAAGGGCTTCCAACCATACATTCTTAGGGCCTTCAGTTTAAAAATAAAGTGCAAGAGGAAGATAAAAAGACCTTACAAAATTAAAACAAGATCAGTCTTAAGTTATTCCAACATGACATTTACCGTTTTACCTTCTCTTAGGTGTTTTGTGATCCTTTGGGAATGTTTGTAGTACTAGCTTGCTCCTTCCTTTAATTCAGTCTCCCAGAAGCACAATCACATTTCTGACTTTTGCTCAAACGGTAGGAGAACAATCTTAAGTAGACTGGAATCTTGTGGTAAGTCTGATGCAGACTTCTTGTTGGTTTTAGAGAGCATAGCCATCAGAGGGGAAAAAGAAACTTTGGAAGGTAAGCAGAACATGGCTCTCCCACTTGGTTTCCTGGTTCTGTGTCGGTCAACCTCTTTGAGCCTGTTTGCTCAACTCTAGAATGAGAATAATACAAACCTCCCTTGTAGGATTGAAAGGATTACCATGTTATGGACAAAGTGGCTGGCACCTAGTAGATAATTTATTAGAATTTCTGGCTGAGTGTGTTAGAGCAGTTGCTGTTATCAGCCTCTATGGAGTAAATATCACTGCCATTGCCAAATCTTCCTGTAAGCTGTCATAATAAATGGATATTGCCTGGGGCGCCTGGGTGGCTCAGTCGTTAAGCATCTGCCTTCTGCGCAGGTCATGATCCCTGGGTCCTGGTATCGAGCCCCGCATCGGGCTCCCTGCTCGGCGGGAAGCCTCCTTCTCCCTCTCCCAACCCCCCTGCTTGTGTTTCCCTCTCTCACTGTGTCTCTCTCTGTCAAATAAATAAAATCTTTTAAAAAAGTAAAAAATAAAAAAAAAATGGATATTGCCTGGTATAGCCTATTATACCTACAAAATCTGGTTCTTTAAAAAGCTGCCTGATTTTTCCACACACTCAGGTATTCAAGTATCTAACAAGCTAAGACTCCCAGACAAGGTGTATAATAGATTTCAACTACTGTGCTTTTATGGCCATGTATCAAAGTGGTAATCATATTATTCTAAAATACTGAGCTGGACATGCCAACCATGCCAAACCTCCCCTTCTAATTGAAACTAGCCCACACTTGGCTGCGAGAAGCTGCCACAGAAGGCTCAGCTCAGTAAAGGTAATGGCAATTAGCAAAGTCCCAATAGCATCTCCAGAACTGGAGATCAGAATTGATCTCTAATGAAAGAAATTTATTTAGACGTGTATCTGAACTCTAAAAGTTGCTTAGCAGTGGGGCGCCTGGGTGGCTCAGTAGTGAAGCATCTGCCTTCGGCTCAGGTCATGATCCCAGGGTCCTGGGATCGAGCCCCACATCAGGCTCCCTGCTCCGCGGGAAGGCTGCTTCTCCCTCTCCCACTCCCCCTGCTTGTGTTCCCTCTCTCACTGTCTCTCTCTCTGTGTCAAATAAATAAAATCTTTAAAAAATAAAAATAAAAGTTGCTCAGCAGTATTTCCAAAAGATAGATGTCTCAGGGTTAACAGCTACAGTAATCATAGCAGACAAAGCCCCAGAAACCAACTCATCACATTTGGATGAACCCCAGGAAGTTTAAATTAACCTCTGGTTTGTTGACTATAACTGGGAGCTACTCAACCAATAAAAAGTGAGGAGTAAGAGAACTGAAGAGGGATGTAAAGAAGGAAGCCTATAGAGGAGGCTTCAGGTTTATGAGAACAAAGCAGATATTAAATAATTATGAGGCCAAAGAAAATGGGCTATTATTGTAAGCAACTTTTTGGAAGCCTGATGCACCAGGGTTCAGTGCAGATGTTTCTGCCTAGTCCCATGTTCTAGTGACATTGTTTGAAACTCGAGCAGCAGTAGGTAGTCCCTGGCAACCACATACTCTGATGGCTGCCTGCCTTCTGTGCGGTTCTCTCTGTTCAGCCTGCCTGAAGACCCTCATTTGTTAAGAGCAAGCTCAAAGGCTCCCTCCTCTACAAAGATATTCTGGACTCCCTCAGGCAGAATTAATTATCCATATATATATATGTGTGTGTGTGTGTGTGTGTGTGTGTAACTCAACTATGGCATTTATTGCTTTGAATTGCAATTACTTGCTAACCTAGCTGAGCTCAAGGACAGGGATTCTGTGTCCCCTAACTCCTAGACACCTGAAGCTGAGTTTCAGCAATCCCTGTAGCTGCTTCCAGTATTCTAATTTCTACAAAAGATGTACTAATGATTCAGACTTAGTCCTATTATATGTGTGTTTGCCCTAAGAAGCATTGCTCCTTTTGCACATCAATATCCTAGAAAATGCATGTCTACTTTTCTTTGAGAATAAATTCCAGAATCGATCATTATTATTATTTCCAGTTGACTCTAGTTCATTTTTATTTTATTATTTTATTTTTATTTATTTGAGAGAGGGAGAGAGCACAAGCAGGGGGGAAAGGCAGAGGAAGAGGGAGAAGCAGACTCTCTGCTGAGCAGGGAGCCCGATGAGGGGCTCCAGCCCAAGACCCTGGGATCATGACCTGAGCTGAAGGCAGGCACTTAACCGATTGAGCCACGCAGGTGCCCCTCTAGTTCATTTTAAACAATGCTCATCACTATTTGTATTTTACAAAACCATAATTTGTTAGAGAATGGCTTTTTTTTGCTGATTAGATCTATACTTGAAGTTAAATTTAGGATTAGTCATCTCAAGTCAAGATTGGGCTATTGATGTCATTAACTTCTCCATGTAAATGTTCTCTGTAAAATGGGTTAACTTTCCTTCCTGTCTCTTCTCCTCTACCTCTTTTTCATCCTACCTTTCTTTCTATTTCTGTGCATGCTCCTTCTTCCTTCTTTCAGAAAGATTAGATGGCTAGGAGAATGTATACCACATAATAGGGAAAAGTAACATACAAAAGAAAAATGATTAAGTAGGGGCACCTGGGTGGCTCAGTCAGTCGGTCAAGCATCTGACTCTTCATTTCAGCTCAGGTCATGATCTCAGGGTCCTGGGATCAAACCCTGCAACTGGCTCCTGCTCAGCATGGAGTCTGCTCGAGATTTCTCTCTCTCTCCCTCTGCCCCTCCCCCCACCACTCATGCTTTCTCTCTTTTTCTCTCTCTAGAATAAATAAAATAAATCCTTAAATTAAAAAAAAAAGAAGGAAAAATGATTAAATAGTAAAAAAAAAAAATGTGTGATAGATTATGCTCAATAGCTATTCCTGAGTGGCAAATCTGACTCAGATTTTAGCAGCCAAAGAAAAAAAGGAAACATGATAAAACTTCAAATCGACCATTCACTGATAGAAATATACTGGTGCTCAGAAAGCCACTCAAAGACGTGTCACCAAAGACAACATCAAGCACCAAAGCCCTGATTCAGGAATTAAATGTAACATGACTGCTATTATTACAGTTTTTATCAACCTGGGAGTATAAATGAGCACAAAATGATTCATTTAACACCCTGAAATATAATGACTCTGAGCCTTCCCTTGTCAAGGATTCCCCATCCCTACCTAGTTCTAGCCATCTCTAGGGACACTGAATATCCACAGATCAATGTTCTTTCTACGTGCTGGGGCAGAAGGGATTCAGGGACCTCCCTCCTGCCTCATTCCAGGACAGCTTTGGCCCTCCACCCACCTCACACCCCTATTCCAGCCTCAAAAACTCTGTGGCCACAGCTAGTGTTGCAGGGGTCTAGCGGGCCGTAAATTGGTGAAACTGGAAGGTCACCATTGGCCTCTGATGTAACATTCTACAGAACTGAGTAGGGAATGCTGTTTTTTTTTTAATTTTTTTTTTTAAGATTTTATTTATTTATTTGAGAGAGAGAGTGAGAGAGAGAAAGAGCACAAGAGGGGGGAGCAGGAGAGGGAGAAGCAGACTCCCTGCTGAGCAGGGAGCCCGATGTGGGACTCGATCCCGGGACTCCAGGATCATGACCTGAGCCGAAGGCAGTCGCTTAACCAACTGAGCCACCCAGGCACCCGGGAATGCTGTTTTAATTAATTTAATTTAATTGGAGGCAATAAAGTTGTTCGTGACGCAAAGTCTTAGCTGTTACATGATAGAGCTTTTTCCCTCACCTCTACAACTCATGGGGGCCCACTACCTCGGCAACACATGGTGACAGGAACACTTGTGCTTCTCGTTAACCCCTAATCCACCCCCTTTTTCAATGCTATCTACAGTACCCCCTGCCAGGTTCACTGCTCCCTCAGACAGAGATGGAAATCAGAGCTCTAGGGGCATGATAAGCCTCAACTGAGGGCCTCTCAAAGCAAGCTCCCCGAGTTCAAGCGTTCTTTCAGTTTGTACACACAGACAATTCTTTCAGGAACAATCCCGGATGAGGATGGCTGGTGAAGACAAATCCCACTACTATACACTTTGCAGTGTCCACCTAGAACCAAGGCTCCTCTTCGTCCCATAGTCTTTGGCCCCAGGAGGTTGGGGGTGGGGGGCTGCTCACCAGTCTACGGGCATACCTTCTCTGGCTGTACTTTGCTTTATTATGCTTCGCAGGTATTGCATTTTTTGTGCAACGTACAGTTGCACAAAATACAGTTTTGTGGCAACCCTGCATTGAATAAGTCTGTCCGTGCCAACAGCATTTACTCCCATCTTGTCTCCGCGTCATATTTTGGTAAGTCTTGCAATATTTCAAACCTTTTCATCATTATTATATTTGTTTTGGTGATATGTAATCAGTGATTTTTTTTTTTACTTTTTATAAAATGTTTTTATTTGAGTATAGTTGACACACAATGTTGTTCATTTCAGGTGTCCAACATAGTGATGTGACAAGTCTGTACGTTATGCTGTGCTCACAGCAAGAGTAGCTCCCATCTGTCCCCAGACAGCACTATTCCAGTAACATGGACTCTATTCTCTATGCTGTGCCTTTTATTCCCGTGACTTCTTCATTCCATAACTGGAAGCCTGTATCTCTCACTCCCCTTCACCCATTTTGCTTGTCCCACTATCACCCTCCCCTCTGGCAACTGTCGATTTGTGATCAGTGACTTTTGATGTTACTGTTATAATTGTCTTGGGGCACCACAAAGTGCACTCACATAAAATGTGGAACTTGATTAGTAAATGTTGTGTTTGTTCTGACTTCTCCACAAACAAGCCATTCCCCTGTCCTTATCCCTCTCCTCAGGCCTCCCTATTTCCTTGAGACACAGCCCGGATTGAAATTAGACCATTTAATAGTGTTCAAGTGAAAGGCAGAGCCTCACTTTAAATCAAAAGCTAGGGGCTCCTGGGTGGCTCAGATGGTTAAGCGTCTGCCTTCAGCTCAGGTCATGATCCCAGGGTCCTGGGATCGAGTCCCGCATCGGGCTCTCTGCTCCTTGGGAGCCTGCTTCTCCCTCTGCCTCTCTCTCTGTCTCTCATGAATAAATAAATAAAAATCTTTATAAAAAAAAAAAAATAAATAAATCAAAAGCTAGAAATGATTAAGCTTAGCGAGGAAGGCATGTTGAAATCCAAGGTAGGCTTAAAGCTAGGCCTCCTGTGCCAAGCAGTTAGCCAAGGTTTTGAATGCAAAGAAAAAGTTCTTGAAGGAAATTAAAAGTGCTACTCCAGAGGACACATAAATGTTAAAAAATAAAATAACCTTCTTGCTAATATGGAGAAAATTGTAGTGGTCTAGATGGAAGATCAAACCAGCCACAACATTCCCTTAAGTCAAAGCCTAATCCAGAGCAAGGCCCTAACCCTCTAACCCTCTTCAATTCTATGAAGGCTGAGAGAGGCAAGGAAGCTGCAGGAGAAAAGTTGGAAGCTGGGGCACCTGGGTGGCTCAGGAAGTTAAGCATCTGCCTTCGACTCAGGTCATGATCCCAGGGTCCTGGGATGCAGCCCCACATGGAGCCCCATGTCGGGGCTCCACACTCAGTGGGTGTCTGCTTCTCCCTCACCCTCTGCCCCTCCCTCTGCTTGTGCTCACACGCTCTCTCTCTCTCAAATAAATAAATAAAAGCTTTAAAAAAGTAAAGTTGGAAGGTAGCAGAGGTTGGTTCCTGAGGTTGGTTCCTGAGGCTGGTTCCTGAGGTTGGTTCCTGAGGCTGGTTCCTGAGGCTGGTTCCTGAGGTTGGTACCTGAGGCTGGTTCCTGAGTTTGAAGAAGCTCTCTCTATAACATAAAGCACAAGGTGAAGCAGCAGGTGCTGACGGAGAAGTTGCAGCAAGTTCTCCAGAAGATCTAGCTATGAGAATTCATGACGGTGGCTACACTCAACAACAGACTTTCAATGTAGGTGCAACAGCTTTCTACTGGAAGAAGACACCATCTAGGACTTTCTTAGCTAGAGAGGAGAGAGAGGTCAATGCCTGGCTTTGGAGTTCAAAGAACTGGCTGTCTCTGTTGTTAGGAGCTATTGAAGCTGGTGACTTTAAGTTGAAGCCAAGGCTCACTTATCATTTTAAAAATCCTAGGACCCATAAGAATTATGCTAAATCTACTCTATGTTCTAGAAATGGAACAACAGCCTGGATGACAGCACATCTGTTTACAACAGAGTCTACTGGATATTTTAAGCTCACTGTTGAGACCTACTGCTCAGAAAAAAAGATACCTTTCAAAATATTTCTGCTCACTGACAATGCACCTGGTCATTCAAGAGTTCTGATGCCGATGTACAATGAGATGAATGTTGTTTGATGCCTGCTAACACATCCATTCTGCACCCCATGGGTCAAGGAGTGATTTTGACTTTCAAGTCTTATCACTTAAGAAATGTATTTCAGGGGCGCCTGGGTGGCTCAGTTGGTTAAGTGACTGCCTTTGGCTCGGGTCATGATCCTGGAGTCCTGGGATCGAGTCCCGCATCGGGCTCCCTGCTCGGCGGGGAGTCTACTTCTCCCTCTGACCCTCCCCCCTCTCATGCTCTCTCTATCTCATTCTCTCTCGCAAATAAATAAATAAATAAATAAATAAATAAATAAATAAATAAATAAAAAGAAATGTATCTCATAAGGCTGTCCCTGGCACAGATAGTGATCCCTCTGATGGATCTGGGAAAACTTCTGGAAAGGATGCGCTATTCTAGATGCTATTAAGAACATTCATGATTCATGGGAAGAGGTCATTATATCAACATGAACAACAGTTTGGAAGAAGTTGATTCCCATCCTCATGGATGACTTGGAAAGGTTCAGGACTTTAGTGGAGGCAGGAACTGCAGATGCAGTGGAAACAGCAAGAGAATTAGAACTAGGGCGCCTGGGTGGCTCAGTTGGTTAAGCGACTGCCTTCGGCTCAGGTCATGATCCTGGAGTCCCGGGATCGAGTCCCACATCGGGCTCCCTGCTCGGCAGGGAGTCTGCTTCTCCCTCTGACCCTCCCCCCTCTCATGTGCTCTCTCTCTCTCATTCTCTCTGTCTCAAATAAATAAATAAAATCTTAAAAAAAAAAAAAAAGAGAACTAGAACTAGAAGTGGAGCCTGAAGATGTGACTGAATGGCTGCAATTTTATGATCAAACTTTCATGGAAGACGGTGCCTGGGTGGGTCCGTCAGTTAAGCGTCTGCCTTCAGCTCAGGTCATGATCCCAGGGTCCTAGGATCAAGCCCCATGTAGGGCTCCCTGCTCAGCGGAGAGCCTGCTTCTCCCTCTCCCACTCCCCCTACTTGTGCTCTCTCTCTTTCTCTGTCAAATAAATGAATAAAATCTTAAAAAAAAAAAAAAAAGATTCTCCCTCTCCCTCTGCCTGCCACTCCCCCTACCTGTTCTCTCTCTCTCTCTCTCTCAAATAAATAAATTAATACAATCTTAAAAACCTTCATGAATGAGGAGTTGCTTCATAGGGATGAGCAGTGAACCATCTCCGTGGTTTCCTAACATGGAATCTACTCCTGGTGTAGGTGCTGGGAAGATTGTTGACAACAAAGGATTTTGAACGTTTCATACACTTAGATGATAAAGCAACAGCAGGGTTTAAGAGGACTGACTCTAGTTTTGAAACAAGTTCTACTGTGATAAAATGCTATCAAGCAGCACAGCATGCCACAGAAAAGTTGTTCTTGAAAGGAGGGGGTCAATCAACGTGGCAAACTCATTGTTGCCTAATTTTAAGAAATTACCACAATCACCCCAATATTCAGCAACCACCCCCTGATCAGTCAGCAGCCATCAACATCAAGGCAAGACCTTCTACCAGCAACAAGATTATGACTTATTGAATTTTTTAGCAATAAAGTACTTTTTAATTAAGGTAAGTACATTTTTTAAGACATAAAGCTATTGCACATTTAATAGACTACAGTATACTGGAAACATAACTTTTATATGCACTGGGAAACGAAAAAATTCATTTAACTTGCTTTATTGCAATATTTGCTTTATTACAGTGGCCTGGAACCAAACCTGCAATATGTCCAAAGTGTGCCTGTATTTGAACCTCAGTATTGGGAGCAATAGGGTCCTATCCCTATCCTATTGCTAAGTGATAAAATGTTACTATTACTATTCTTCCCAGACAGTATGTCTTCTTGCAAAACCACCTAGCACAGAAATTAAGACTATATGCAGACTTTGGGGTTAAAGAAGCAAATTTTCAAGTCCCAACTCCACCAATTGTTAGCTGTGAATAGAGCAGGTTACGTAACCTCAATTCCTTTTCTCCATCTGTAAAGTTTGAAATACCTATGTCCTAGGTATGTAGCAAGCAAAACATGGTCCCCAAACCAGGAGCATCGGCATCACTTAGGAATTTATTAGAAATGCAAATTCTCAGACTCCAACTGAATCAGAAACAATTTGTGTTTTAACAAGCCCTCAGGTGATTTGGTGCATGCTAAAGTTGGAGAACCACTGATAACGAGGATTAAATAAAACAGTGCACGAGAAGACTTGACTCAGTGATTGGTACATGGTAAATAACAATTTCTATTCTTCTTATCGCTATTATTGTTATCACTATCAGAATTTCTAAAGTAATGAATGAACTACACTCGCTTCAAGCAAAGTTCCATATATATTTTTCATTACCAAGGTTTTCATAAGAATTTGGCAGCTAAACGTTTGAAGTTCTCTCGTGAAAATATGGAGTACAAATCCCTATATGTTAACCAATCATGTAGAAAGCGAGTTGAAATTATTTCTACCAAAAATTAACCAACTGAAAGTACAGAAAGTCAGTCTATCTCTGCAAAAAGGAGCAACTGGAGAAAGAGTCAAGATTTTTCTTGGAAAACGGTCCTGTGTACTTATATGAATGGAAAAGTGAGACATTGAAGCTCCAATGTTCTGTATCATAGAATACACCCATGTATTTTGACCGAAATTTTTGAAAGCATGTGTTGCCAATTGCATGTTGTGGATATGAAACAATTTCAATGATGCGATCATAAAATGGCTAACTTTATTCCATGTAACTTCCTGATGAATGTCTCTAGATAAATGTTTCATAATGCAGCCCTGAGAAACTAAATGAATTTACCTTCCACTTAGGGTATGTGGATATAAACCAATTACATATTGCAAGAGACTAAAATACTTGTGGTTTTAGAAGAGTTCACCATAAGCCATTCCTTCTGAGAGCATTTAGGTAGCAAGTCCAGTAAAAATTAAATTTGTGGTTATGTACCCTTCAGGCAAATTATTCACTTAACCTGGCAGACCCACAGGTTTCTCATCTGTAAGATGAAAGAATTGAGCCTGGTGATCTCTATCATCCTTCTCGCTCTTGCCTCCTAAGATACTCTAAACAAGGCAAACTTGTTCATGTTTTAGTAGTAACCGATGCTAAACTCCAAATTATTAATTAACTTAAACAGCAATTAATTTAAACAATAGATTGTTCTATTGGTAGGTAATCAATGGGACTGGTTTATTTATATTTAATTTTAGAGAACAAAACTAGTGTGAATTTTCTAGAAAAGAGTGAACGACAACTTGTGAGCGATTCCTTTGGAAATCCCTCTCCACCCAGACTGACAG
Organism: Mirounga angustirostris; assembly: GCF_029215605.1. NCBI lineage: Eukaryota > Metazoa > Chordata > Mammalia > Carnivora > Phocidae > Mirounga > Mirounga angustirostris. The sequence goes on along the minus strand of NW_026991712.1, from coordinate 118,366,208 downwards.
AGCCTAATCTTCACCTCGAAGGAAAGGACTCACTTTATGCTCAGGCTTTCTAAAGGGTTCTAATGAGCAAATATGAACAGTGGCACTAACAGTCTTGGTTGGGCATTGTTGAGCTTTTACATCGCTTTGAAAAATATTGCTAACATTTACTGAGGAGTTTATACACATTGCCTTCTTTAAACCTGGCAAGAAGGTATTCTTGACCCCATCTTACAGACAAGGAAACAAAGTTTAGAGAGGCACAGAGCCAGATAGTGGCAGAGCTGGGTCTCATTCCTTGTCTTCCCACCCCAAAGCCCAAGTTCTTAATCAGTGTATAACATAGACACAACTTTTTTTAAGACGTGTCTCCAAAAATGGTCAATGCCTTATTTCCTGCACTACTCCTGGGCTAGTAACTTCTTGGGGCAGAAAAAAAAATGTTCTTGACAGGAAGTAGCTATAAATTACTGCTTAACCAACTAAAAAAATACCTACAAAAATAAATAAATAAATAAATAGATAAATAAAATAAAATAAATACCTACAAAGTTCATCAAGCCAAGTGGGGATTGTTCATTAAACACCACACCTGAACGTGCAAAGAAATCAGCTTTTGTTTAAATCAAGGGTTCTCAAAGTGCAGTCCAAAGAATCTCTAGGGGGTGAAATCTAGCCATCTTGTGTTTTAACAAGCTCTCCAGGTGATTCTGATGCACATGTTTGAGAACCACTTATTTAAATAAAGCAAAAGGACTAAAACTACTTTTCGGTCTTTCACTTTAAAGCTGACTGTCCTGCAGAAACAGTAAAAAGGAGTAATCACAGTCCCCAAAATATTACTCTAAGCTATTAAATTAAGCTGATGTGTAATACCATCTTACTGAGTCTATCAATTAAATAGGCTATTACTAATGTGTAATTTGGTGAGCAAGTGAAAACGCTCAGAATATTATCTTGCCAGGAACAGGGGAAAGAGCCCACGGGTTAAAAGAGTTTATTCCAGGGGTGCCTGGGTAGTAGCTAAATTGGTTAAGCATCTGACTCTTGATTTTGGCTCAGGTTATGATCTCAGGGTCTTGAGAGCAAGTCCCATGTGGGGCTCTGCGCTCGGTGTGGAGCCTGCTTGAGATCCTCTCTCTCCCTCTCCCTCTGCCCCTCCCCCCCACAACATGTACATGAATTGTAACAAATCTATCAAGGTAGGGTGTGTGGTAACAAATTTATATAATCCTTATTATTCTTTCTAGCCAGAGTTTTAGTTTCCACTAAGGGGTTATATGCCCAATTTGGCAGGACAAGAGCACACCATTAAAAACAAAAACGAAAAAAAACAGGTGCCTTTACACACATCCTCTAATTTCATTCTCGAAACAACACTGTGAGATAGAGATTGCTGTCCTCACTCTGCAGATGAGAAAACTGAAGCTTCGATAGAGACAGTAAGCGTGAACCCGCTACACTGGCTTCAAGGTCCTGGAGTCTACAGACGGTACATTCCCTAAGCTGTATCTCCCCCTTCCTCTCTCTCCCTCTCTGATGCTCACCCCCCCATTCCTTCCTTCTCCCCGCCCCCCCCCCCCCCCCCCCCCGCTCCCCGGACTGTCAGGCACTGGAGTCAGTGCTCTAGGTCTTCCTTCTTGGCCCATTTCCACGTTTCCCCTCACTCCCAACATGATGCCCATTGTGGCTAATTTCTAGCCCAGTTTCTGCAAACCCTAGCCCTCCAGCTCCCAGACAGCTGGCCTAGGAGGGCTGCTGAGACTCAGGAGCTCTAGGGAGCTCAGGGGAGAGGAATGCCTCATAGGAGGAGAGAGGAGAAGGAGGCAGAGGAGGCATGACCGAAAAGAAAGTGGAAAACTGTCTGTCAGCAGTGATTCCGAATAGAGAGATACTAAGCAAGTAGCAAAGGGAACAACTAAAAATATGATTGGTCAATATGGAAATTGTGGAAAGTGTCAAAAGTTCAGAAATAACAGGAGTAAAACCAACAAATCACTGAGGTAGCAATTAGTAAAAGTTTATTGTGCCCTCACAACAAAAAGGCAGTTTGCAAACCAGGAGCACACAAACCAAAAAATGGGATGAGGCTGAGACGTAGATTATTATAAAGCAGCATATACAGTGAGAAAGAAGGACTTCTTTCTTAACAGTGATTGGTTATACTATCAGAATCTCCTTAAATCATAGGGAATTGCCAGTGGTTTCCTCTCATTAAGCTTGGACGCAGTTTAAATTTTGTGATTTTCAGAGGCAAGAAATAACCCAGGTCAAGTTTGTCTTGCAAAGTAAGCTAAATTAAGCTTTGTTTGTAGAACTAAAATGGTTTTGTCTTCTCAGGGAATTTTCAAGGCTGTTTTTCATTTTATTCTTTGGTTTTGGTTTTAACAGAAGATGGTCATTTTTATAAATAGCTTCCCATATCTGCTTCACTATAATATAGCAAAACAACTAGTATGCCAACTATTAAGTGGGTTGTATCAACTTTGTGTGTTGCTTTGCTGGAAAAGCGACTTCTCTTCTACTCCGATAATGCCACACTTCGGGGCTTGCGGAGCACATGGCACAGTTGCCTGCTCACCGCTTGTTAGAGGAGGCCACTGGTCATCTCCATATTTTCCTAGATTAGAGAACATATATCCACCAATAGTGTATACATTCTAATGCAATAATGCAAAAAAATTCCCCTTAGATTAGTAATGGACAAATATTGGTACTGATTCAGAAGCTTGCTAAGCCCTTAGCAGCCAGCCATGTGTCTACCTCAGAAATCCCGCTGGCTGGGGTGGAGAGCTCCCTCCCTCTGTGATCACTCGCTCCATTTGTGTTAGCTGCCCATCACTGATACAGGAACCGTAGTGACCAGCAGCTCGTGGGCAAGGATTCCTTTGCTGGTCTTCCCCACCCGCTTCCCAGCTTCCTCTCTCCCCAAAGTCCTCTCAACAGAGACCTTGCAACTTAAGAAAAAAGTGAAATAATAATAGCTACAATGATTTAAGTGCTTCCTGCATGCCAGGCACTGTGCTAAAAGTGATTTAGAGTGGCAGAGCCTGGGGTCTGACCCAAGCCTCCCTAATTCCAAAAGCCTCGCTCTCATTTCTACACTAAGGGTTCCCCCAATGAACTATTACGCCATTAAGCCTAAGCAATGTTTAAAATGAATAGGAGAAGACACTTATTCTCTGGCCAAGATGGAGTGCAGCTTCTCAAATGCAGCTAAACATACTACTCAACCACGGTTTGATGGGTCCTGCCCAGTGGGTGCTATTCCAGGAAATGGTTTTGCTTTCCTCTTGTCTCTTAACCCATTGTGGTGCTCAACATTTTGGTACCTCCAGCGGGTTGGGAAAGGTCCTCTCTTAAAGCAATCAGGGACCCTTCCTAGCCTCCTCGTTAGTGTAGGAAGCGAGTGCCTCTTCTCCAGTCTATCAGCTCATCTCAGTAAGTGAGCTTTCCAGGGTTTTTTGAAAGTTGGTTGCTCAAAACTCAGTACATTTATATACAATATATGGTGACAAGGCTCCCAAGTCAGTGCACCAAAATCCAATTAACCTATAATGTGCCTAAAATAGTATTAATAGTTAGAGCAGCCCAGAACAATGTGGGGTTGCTGAGGACCTCTAAATCCATCTGAGCCCAGGGATTTTCATGCCTCTTTAGTGCTAGGACAGTGACAAGTATGTAGTAGGAAATAATAATAGCTAGTATTTATTGAGCATTTGCCAGGTGCTTGACCCTACATGCATTTGACCTTCACAGCAGTTCTAGACAGTAAGGATGATTATTAGCCTCAAGAAACTGAGGCACAGAGAAACTAAGTGACTTCCCAAGGTCACCGAGGGGATAAGCAATAGAGGCAGGAATGGAGCCCAGGAGTCTGGATTCCAAACCGGTGTGACTAACAAGTGGGCTGTATTACCTCAGCGGGCTTTATTTGCTGTCTGAGTGTTGAGGAGAAAGCCCACGGAGGCCCTACCACGCAGGCAGCTGCAATGATGTGTGCAGGGATATCTCACAAGCAAGCAGGTGGGGAGCGCCTGGAAGGGAGCCCTGGGGCATCCCTCCACAAAGGTGGGAAGAGTGTGCCGTCTACACGAGCTTCCGTGCCTCGGGAACAGGAGGGCGTCAGTGGGACAGCCGTAAGAGATGATGGAGCTGCATGTACTGGGGCACAGGTTTGTCCTTTCTTCACACTTTCTTCTGATGCTGTGAGTCATGGTCTTGGGCAAGTTGGCTACTGCTCGGGAAAATAAGCAGTTCTCACCTCTGGGGTCTTCGTGGGGATTAAATGAGATAATTTACCAGAAATAACTGCACAGTGCCTGGCACCCACTTACTGAACAAGTCTTCTTCTAATTATAACCATTATCACCACAGCACGATACCATTTCACTCTGATAAAAGCCAATACCCACTGGCAAGTCCTTCTCAACAGACATTGCTAAGACAAGCTTGAAGGGAAGGAGGTTTTCGCTTGAAACTGTGCTGACTGGGGGCGCCTGGGTGGCTCAGTTGGTTAAGCAACTGCCTTCGGCTCAGGTCATGATCCCGGAGTCCTGGGATCGAGTCCCACATTGGGCTCCTGGCTCGGCAGGGAGCCTGCTTCTCCCTCTGACCCTATCCCCTCTCATGCTGTTTCTCTCTCTCTCTCTCAAATAAATAAATAAATAAAATCTAAAAAAAAAAAAGAAAAGAAACTGTGCTGACTGGCAGTGCCCGGCCCACCTTCCCTGGCCTCAGTTAATGAGGGCCATAATTCCAGTCTCCTTTCCCAGCAAACCTCTGACCAGCACCACCAACAAGAAGCATAATGAATTGGCATGAGTCCCTTTATTTCTGCTTCTGTGCTTCTGTGCTCTCAGGGCTAAGAAGCTGTGAGATGGAGGAAGGCTGGTTGGCAGGAGAAAGAAAGCAGCCAAGCCAAACAGGCCCGGAATAATCTGAGAACAGGTCATAATTTACTCCAAAATGGTTTCTAATGGTGATGGGGGGTGGGGCGAGAACAGAGAAGGGAAAACAGATGCCTCTTGAAGTTTTTCATCAAAAATCTAATGAACCATACTTTATGAATGCAATGTGTTTTACGATCTACTCTGCAGTTCTTTCAAATATCCAGGTCCAGGGCCAGCTCTCTGTGCTTTTTCCATCCACTGCTGAGAGGGCTGTTATCTTTGCCACTGCTAATGGTATTCTTTGATTGGCAAAAAAAAAAAAGGAAAGAGAAAAGAAAAAAGAAAAGCCATGATGACATGATGAATGTGTCCTAAGCTTAACATTTGGTGTTGCCATCTCATTATATATTAGTTGAAGAGGCTTTTGGAAAACACAACAAAGACATTATATGTAAATCAATAACAATTTTTCTTTTGTGTTCGAATCATGAATACTGACTAGCTAATTTTCATCGCATCTCTATAAGATAAGTGAGTTTTATTATCCTGTTCCAACTCAGTTCTTCTTCAGGGTTTTAATCAGCCTAGGCGATTTTATTTTAATTTATCTACTTGAAATGATTTTTGCCAGCACCCTACATTTTCATCAGATTTTCTTGTCATAGCCGGATACAGCTGGTACAGACAGTTAAATGCTGCAGAATGGGGCAGACTGATGAGGATGGAAAATCAAACAAGGCATTAGCATGAAGCACCATAAATGGCTAGAGGGGCCAGGAGAGGGGGCATGACCCACCTGGAAGTGGCAGGAAGAACAGTCTAGTTGGTGTCTGTACAATCTACAAAGTTATTAGCGTCGATGGATAGAGGGGGCCCTGGCAATAGTCATAATAAGTGAGGATACAGGGTATTTGACAGATGTAGAGGATTGTCCCAAAAAGTGGGTATACCCCTTTCCCTCTCTTCCTTGGATGCCCCAGTGATGCTGGGCTTGGTCATGTTACCTGCCTTGTCCAATGGGATGCAGAAGGCACATAAACAGCAGTTTGTAATGTGTTTACATAGTTGGGCTTGCCTTCTTGGGCCTCTGCCAGCACCACGAGAAGACCCTACCCTGCTAGCACTAGTTCAAACAGGATGAGAGACTTGTGGAGCAGACCTGGACCGCACCTACAGCTCTAAGCAGGCCCGGGCAAACACACATGTATTGGGCATATTCTATACAGCAAGTTCTTTGGGCTTTAAAACCTTCACAAATGCTGTCTCCTATGCCCAGATTACTCTTCGCTGTTTCTTTCAATAGAGGGTTATTGCCTTCTCATCCTCCCAGTCTCAACTTAAATGTCATTTTCTCAGAGACCCTGCCCTGATACTCTCCTCCATCTAAATCATGTCCCTCCGTTAATTCTTTCTAAATACACCTAGTTCTTTTCCTTCATTGAACTTGCCACAATTTGTTTGTTTAATGTTTGTCTTTCCACTAGATTACACTACATGAGAGCAAGGAGCATATCTTACACATCATTTAGTTCTAGCACAGTCCCTAGCATATAGTAAGTACTTAGTAAATATTTACAGAATGAGGTATACCAAGCACTTTGCTGGGGCACAGAGCTATAACTACTACAGTGATGGACATAGAGCCCTTCTTTCAAAGAGCTCTGAATCTGCATGGCCAAACCATCAGACATTGCACAGCAGTGGACTACAACCACTTAATTCCTTTCTGCCTATGGTCAGTATTGACCTGAGAGATTGAAGCAAAATGTCTAGTTAGTTATTGCTGTGTAACAAATTATGCCAAAATTTAGTGTCTTAAAAGAACAATTATTTAGGGGCACCTGGGTGGCTCAGTCAATTAGGCATCTGCCTCCAGCTCAGGTCATGATCTCAGGGTCCTAGGATCAAATCCTGCATTGGGCTCCCTGCTCAGTGGGGAGTCTGCTTCTCCCTCTGCCTCTCCCCCCTGCTCATGCTTTTTCTCTCTCTCTCAAGTAAATAAAATCTTTTTTTAAAAAATAAAACAAAATAAAAGAACAATTATTTATTATCCTTCAAGGTTCCTATAGGTCAGGAATTTGGGAAGATCCTAGCTGGGCAGTTCTGGTTCAGGGCCTCTCATGAGGTTGCAGTCAGATGGTGGCTAGAGAAGCCAGAACAGGCCAGGTATCTTTCTTTATTCATGTCTAAGGGCCACTTCATGTGGTACGTCTGGACTTCCTCACAGTATGCTGGCTTCAGAGAAGTTAGACCATTTCCATGGGGGCTCAACAATCTAGTGCAAGTTTTCCAGTAAGCAAAGCAGAGGCTACATCACATAATTTTTAGTTGTGGTTTAAAAAAAACATGTAGGGGCACCTGGGTGGCTCAGTCGGTTAAGCGTCTGCCTTCGGCTCAGGTCATGAGATCGAGCCCCACATCGTGCTCCCTGCTCCACAGGAAGCCTGCTTCTCCCTCTCCCACGCCCCCTGCTTGTGTTCCTGCTCTCGCTGTTTCTCTCTCTGTCAAATAAACAAATCTTAAAAAAAAAAAAACATGTAAAATTTTCCATCTTAACATTTTTGAGTGTACAGTTTAGTAGTATATATTCATGTTGTTGTGTAACCAGTCTCTGGAACATTATCATCTGGCAAAACTGAAATTCCACACTCATTAAACAACTCCTTATTTTCCCCATTCCCTAGCCTCTGGCAACCACTATTCTACTTTCTGTTTCTATGAATTTGACTACTCTAGGAACCCCATGTAAGTGGAATTATAAAGAGTTGTCCTTTGTGATTGGCTTATTTCACTTAGCATAATGTCTTTAAGATGCATTCGTGTTGTAGCATGTGTCAGAATTTCCTTTCTTTTTAAGGCTGAATAATATTCCATTGTATGTATATGCCACATTCTGTTGATCTGTTTTTTTTTTATTTTTTTATTCTTATGTTAATCCCCATACATTACATCATTAGTTTTAGATGTAGTGTTCCATGATTCATTGTTTGTGCATAACACCCAGTGCTCCATGCAGAATGTGCCCTCCTCAATACCCACCACCAGGCTAACCCATCCTCCCACCCCCCTCCCCTCTAGAACCCTGTTTGTTTTTCAGAGTCCATCATCTCTCATGGTTCATCTACCACTCCGATCTCCCCCGCTTCATTCTTCCCCTCCCGCTACCTTCTTCTTCTTTTTTTTTCTTAACATATATTGCATTATTTGTTTTAGAGGTACAGATCTGAGATTCAACAGTCTTGCACAATTCACAGCGCTTACCAGAGCACATACCCTCCCCAGTGTCTATTACCCAGTCACCCCCTCCCTCCCACCCCACCCCCCACTCCAGCAACCCTCAGTTTGTTTCCTGAGATTAAGAATTCCTCATATCAGTGAGGTCATATGATACATGTCTTTCTCTGTTTGACTTATTTCGCTTGTTGATCTGTTTATTAACTGACAGACAACTTTGGATGCTACCACCTCTTGGATATTGTAGATAATGCTGTTATGAACGTGAGTGTGCAAATATCTGTTTGAGTCCCTGCTTGCTACATTACCTTCAATGACTTAGCCTCAGAATTTTAATAACATCACTTATTCCAATGTCATAAACCCACCCAGATTCAAAGGGAAGAGCACAGTATCCACTACTTGATGGGAGAGCTTAAAAGTCACATTATAAGAAGAGCACATAGAGCAGGAGATCTTGTTACAGCCATCTTTGGAAAATATAACCTGCCATACAAGGCTCCAGCTAGAAATAGAGGATAAGGGTAGGAAGGACTGGGGAGGGGTCTTCAACTGTGGAAAGAGAAAGGTTGTAAGGGTTGGCATGCAGACATCTACCACACCAATTAAGGTCATCAATAAAGACCATGCTGGCAGCTAGCCTTCATCCTATAGAAAATAGTACCTCAACAACTTCTATCTCCTTAGCCTATTTTTTTCTTCTTCATAGCACTTCTCTTCCCCTCAGTACTTAATTGTATAATTGTTTGTTATAGGTCCTTCTCCATTAAAATGTAAATTTCAAAAGGCCAGGGACTTTGTCTTTTCGTTTGCTGCTGTACACCAGGGTCTAGCATGGTGACTGATACATGGCAAGTACTCAATACAATTTTATTGAGTGAATTAATGGATTAAAGAAAGAGGAAAATGTAACTTGAGTTCTGTATTTTAATGTTGATTCGGGGTTGTCTGGTATAGACATATAGTTTGCATATAAATTCCTATCTCATTCCGTACCATCAATGAGCTATTTAAGAAAGAGAGATACTAAGGTGGCCAATATTGAAATTCATAATAAGTATAATCATAGTAAATAGAAGGTTGGGGTCAAGTGATAGAATATTGATTAAGGGACCCCTCAAAACTTGTGTGGTCAACCTCCCACATCCAGCAGCGGAAAAAGCTGAGGCCCAGAGATGTGAAGGGTCCTGCCCAAAACCACATAGTGCCAAGATTAAAAGTCTGGAGCCCAGCGTATAGTCTCATGCTAAACTATAAGATTAGTCTAAGGTTGCAGGTGATAGAAATGTACCTCCATAGCATCATATCCTCTAAGCCACAGCTGCAGCTGTCATAGGACAGTTTCACCTCAAATGTACCCCTGCCTTCCTCTGTTCTTCCCTTTCAAGAGTTTCTCTAAAAACCCAGGAGCCCACTCAGCCCTCGCACAGGTTCTGTAGGAAGAGAAAGTGGTTAAAGCCCCTGGAAGCAACTTTCAGCCAAAGGGAAATGGGAGCCATTGGACAGATGCCCCAACCTCCTGTCTGATGGATAGACAACTCTGGAAGCCATTCTGTAGGCCTCAATGGTCCCTGCAGAGTTCAGCCCCTGTAGCCAAACTCAGTGACTTTGATAATGCACACTAGACTGACTTTCCTTCTCCCTGTGCACATATTCTCTCAGGGAATTATTTGGAATCACTTCCCAAACAATTAGATCCCTATCTGAATGCTTGACTTGGGCTCTTCTTTTGGAGAAACTTAAATTAAGAGATCAAGCTATTAGTAATATAGAAAAAAAAAACTGAATATGCCTTAGTTATTCAGAGATTGGTCATTTAATCTCTACCTGCAGAAGGTAGGGATTAAGTGAGATTAAATATAAATAGTATCTCTCTGAGTCCCTAACCATGGTAGATGCTTCCTCCTAAATTTTATCTATTCTAAGACATACCTTCTCTTTATTTTTTTTTATTTTTATTTTTATTTTTTTTTAAGATTTTTCTTTCTTTTTTTTTATTTATTTATTTGAGAGAGAGAATGAGATAGAGCATGAGAGGGGGGAGGGTCAGAGGGAGAAGCAGACTCCCCGCCGAGCAGGGAGCCCGATGTGGGACTCGATCCCAGGACTCCAGGATCATGACCTGAGCCGAAGGCAGTCGCTTAACCAACTGAGCCACCCAGGCGTCCCCATACCTTCTCTTTAATATTTAGCATTTCTAAAGACAAGATATATCTTAAAATCAATGAAATCTTACAACTATAATTAGGAGCACTTTTTTCTTTCTTAGAAATACACAAATATTGGGTGCATCTTGGATTTATCATTTTAGAGCCTTTGGAATTTGGTAGTTCTCTCTCAGTTTCTTCTTATGGAATCTGGAAATTAATTGGCAAAATGCAAAGAAAGTATGTGCAACAGAGCTGGTCAAGAGACTCATACTCTTCCAACACCTGATGAACCTAAATTTACTCACAGCCAAAAGGGAAGGAGACAGGGAGGATCCAAAGGTCTTCCAGACGGATGTTGGAACTCGTAGCTCATAAAATTAGACTGCATTTCATTCATCTCTAACACCTGAGCATTTGCTCAAGGTGGAGGCCTTGTAAATGTTTATTTATAGAAATAAAGTGAGTGGGATGCCAAGGTGATATGTCCTACCTGTCCTGGAAGCACACATAGAGAGTGGGGTAGGTAGGGCCAAGAGGGGCATCTTTGGAATTTAAGGAACACTAAAGTGCTGGTCCAACTGAAGAGGGTGAGCCAGCCCATCAGAGTGCCTTCTCACACCTGGGAGAGGCTCCATTCGACTGGGTACACATTGAGGGATGCACACCCTCCCAGGAGTAGATAACTTGTATCTACTTCATGACCTGCCAACTTGCCTTCACTTCCTGTGGCTCTGGAGGCCCCCCATGCAGAGCTCTCACTGCTTTCTCTTTCTCCTCCTGGCAAGCAGCCCTTCCTCCCCACCCCCCCACCCCCGCCAGCTCTGAGTCCCATAGCACTTTATAACCTGGGCTTTATCTCCTTTTCCCTCCATGCAAATTGAACCATCCTGTGTTTCATCTCTTTAGGCTCAGACCACTCTCCAACAAACCAGATAGATGCATTTGGCTTTAGGGGTTGATAGAATGATTTATATCTTAACAGAGACTTTCTGTGGCTTCAGTCTACAGTGACAAACATGTGCCAAGCATTCCACAATGAACTCACAGGGGTACTGTGGGACATTTTAAAGTTTGGAGGGAAAAAGACATTTGCCAGACTCAAGATGCCCAGCCTTGTTGCCAAATTCTTGGTCATAACCTAAGTGACATCTGACTCCTGTACTGTCAGCCCCCTAAAAGTGCAGCCTAACAATGGCCCCATGGACAAAGAGAATATGCTTAGGCATCATGAGGTTTGGTAGTCAGAGATGGGAAGAGCCTGCCCGGTTAGCCCTTCTGGTTGGTGGAAATGACCAGAGCAGAAACCAGCTGCGTCCTGGATCCATTTCCAGATGGTCTGGCCTTCCTAGATCATGTTAATGTCCTCCCCTGCCCTTCTACTATCCAAATTCCATCCCTTTATTCAAGACCCAGGCAGATAGCATGTATGTTCTTTATATACATATAGAGTGTATGTGTGTGTAAGCTCCATGAAGCAGGGACTTTGTTTTCACTGCTGGATAACCAGTGCCTATAAGAGTACCTGACACATAGTAGACATTCAATAAATATATTGAATAAATGAACTGTGGTTCCATGCGAGAATTAAGTCCTAATGCCCCATCATCCACCGTATGAATTAACTTGTCTCCCAAGCATCACCAACGACACTAGCTATGTACCAGTCTTAGAATGAGAAAACATTTGATAAAACAGTCACTCAAATCAGTTCAAAAGAGAAACCCTGGTTGAGAAAGGCCGAGTTCATGAGGAAATGAATGGATCAAAATCCTACATCCTCCACATTGCCTCCTTTGACCATCCCATCTTAGGGTCAGTTAATGATATGTTAACACAATAAATAGAACTTTTTATTTCCACACAGATTTGGTAGCTCTCCCTGAATCTATTAGATGTGTCTTGGGTTGGAAATGGTTAAGAGTGAAAGGCTCCTGCTTAATGACTGGTATGCACTTAGGAGAGGGATGCTCAGCCATCCCTGTAAGGCGACTTTTGGGACCCCGGAGTAAATGGCTCTGCAAGCAGATCTAGCCTCTTAAAGGCTTCACAAAAGGGCACACACACAGTTGAGGCTGCAGTTCTGAGTACTGTCTGGTCCTGATAAGGCCGGCTGGGAATGCCCTGTTCTATCCTTTCCCCAAATCAAATGCTCTTTGAGAGCTGGCCAAGCATTTGAGACAAACCAAGCAGTACTAAGTGCATTATCTTGTCGAAGCAAAGCATGAGAAATAAATTAAGATCCTTGCTGGCCTCACCAGCTTAAAAAAAAAAAAAATCTCTGCTTTTACCTAATGTCTGGTCAAAGCCCTAAAGAGAATCTTCTTCCTTCCCTTAAATTGTATTTAGGCTAAAGAGATTTGGTCTTTTCTGCAGTAAATCCCACTGTACAAGGACACTTCTGTTTCAGCTTTCTCTGGTCATTTCTAAACCAATCACTAGCAAAGGGAATGGGATTATCATAAGTGGCTTAGATCTATAGGATCTACCCCAGGAGCTGGAGATGCAGTTCCAGAAGTCATAGAGGGAAAGAGTAGATACCTGAAAAGCAAATCCGGGTTTTCTTTCTGAGTTGCATACTCAGCCCCGAGTATGCAACCTGTAGTGTCCATTATGAAGGATTTCAGAGATAGAACAGATTTTAGGGTGAAAATACTTTAAGTACTAAATAAAAGAAAGAAAAATTATTTTGCTAGGGTTGCACTTCCAGATGTTCTCTGTCAGCTGCAATGATCCAACGGTTAAAGGAAAAAACATTTTTTAAACTAGTTGCTTCCCTGAGGTGTTGCTTTTTAACTACTGCATGTCACCTATGTGTGAGGTACGCGTATCAGACTTCATATACCTAACCGCATAAGGAAAATTCATGACGAATGAGTGATTATACAGCAAGCTGGAAGTGCAAAGCTATGGACAAAGCACAGTAGCTGGTTAGAAGAGAAAGGAATTCTTTCCAGCTGGGAGGACTTGGGAGGCCTAGCACAGTCCCTGCTACACAAGACTATAACATATTGGGCCTCTTTTCCTATCTCATCCCTTTTCACCTTCCTTTTGGATTTCTTTTGTTTATTATTTTATTTATTTTTTACAAAGTTTATTGGGGCACCTGGATGGCTCAGTGGTTAAGCGTCTGCCTTTGGCTCAGGTCATGGTCCCAGGGTCCTGGGATCGAGCCCCGCATCAGGCTCCCTGCTCCACAGGAAGCCTGCTTCTCCCTCTCCCACTCCCCTTGCTTGTGTTCCCTCTCCAACTGTGTCTCTCTCCGTCAGATAAATAAATAAGATCTTTTAAAAAAATAATAAAAAGTAAAAAGTTTATTAAGATCCTAGCACTTGAGGTGAGATGTGCTGGGTCCTGGGGTGACCAAGACATTTAAGATATAATCCATGTTATTGAAGAGTTCACAGACTAATAATGGAGGAGACCAAATGTAAATAAACAATTGCCCTGCCATGGGAGACATCCTATCATAGATGAAGTGAGATAATTTTATGGGAATCCAGAAGACCAACATACCCTGCTTAGAAAAGTTAAGGGATTAACATTGAGTAAATCCTGCTTTGTTCATGTGGCTTAAAGTCCTTCATGGGGTTTTCAAAACCTTTTCCAATCTGCCTTCTTGTTCATTCACCTGTCCAATCTACTTTCCTTCTACTCCCAGCAAGAGAGATATTAAATCTTTTCAGGCTGAGCCAGGTGGCCCAAGTTATTGTCCCTGCCATTCCATTGGTTCCTTTCCTGAAGTGAGGCTGGCATATTATCATCCTGCCACTGGACGCATTTGGTACAACCTCAGAGTCCTTGCATGTGCTGTCAACATTGAACAAATGACCAGATATCCTTTCCCTGCCTTTCACTTTGAGCCTTCCTGGTGAATACCCAACCCAGACCCACTTCAAAATAAACTCTTCAGATTGTTCCAGCTTGACCTAGACCCTGCTGAATCCCCAGAGCAGTTTTCTTCATATTTTCTTGCATCTTCCTTTACAATTTTAAAAAAAATAATCTATGTGCACCCTACATGATTTTGAACTGATATGGAGATGTGTTCATCACATGTTTAATTTCCAACATATTCTATCATATTTTTTGATGTCTATGGGCTCTGAATCTGTTTTTTGTCAGAATCTTGGAGCTGCATGCTTAATTCATTTAATTTATAGACAATATCTATCATATAAATTAGAAAATCCAGTTCTCATTGTCAAACAAATGATCCCAATCAGAACCACTTTCTGTCAGAAAAAGTCTTACTTTATTTTACAGTTCAAATAAGCTCCATGTTAATGCTCACTGCTGTGACAACCATCTCACTTTTGAATTTTGACTAGAAGATGGATGGATGGATAGATGGGTGGATGGATGGATGGATAGATAAGCAAGCCCTCAGCTTGGCAGGAGTTTGTCTCTTGGATGAAATAAGGACTGCTTGCTCCCTTCAGTATTTCCTGCTGGCACTCACAGGACTCCCCTCAGGAGCAAGGTATCCTGAAACTGTCCCCTTGTTTGGTACCCTGGGGCAATATACATTCATAAGACTTAAGCTGGGTAAGAGATTTGTCTTTCATTTGCAAGAAGGAAATTTAAAATAAGAGGTGACAGGGCGCCTGGGTGGCTCAGTCAGTTAAGCATTGACCCCTGACTTCAGCTCAGGTCATGATCTCAAGGTTGTGAGATGGAGACCCGCATCAGGCACCCCGCTCAGCAGGGAGTCTACTTGAGATTCTCGGATTCTCTCTCTCCCTCTCCCTCTGCCCCTCCCCACTGCTTGCTCACGTGTTCTTTCTCTCTCTCAAATAAGTAAATAAATCTTTAAAAAAATAAAAAATAAAATAAGAGGTGAGAGGAATCAGTCAGCAGAACACAGACTTGGCAGATCAATTTTAGAAAAGAGTACAGTTGGAAATTGAAGATCTAGAAATTGTTTCACTTAAAATTAATTTAAGGGCCCCATGGAAACTCACTCATTCTTCTCCAGTGGGTGGCATTCCCTGGGATATACAGTGCCATCTTGAAGTCCCCCAAGGAGGACCAAAGTCTAATTCTACACATGGACTTGGTTGCATTAGAGTATTGATCTTGCCAGCTTTCTGATCCACATTTTGGTTTTCAGAAACCCTCTCAGTGTTATACACTCAGTCCTCTCAGTTTCCTGTTGCCCATTAACTGTGACTTATTTTCATCTTCATTCCTGAACGGAGGTCTAAATTTCCTGAATGAAGTGAAAACTTATTTTAGCTTCTCTTTTCCTTCCATCTGAAAAGAAAATCCTGGCTGGGGCAATTCCTTCTTGGTTGAAAGTTATCAGGGAAACCACCTTGGAAATTTAAGGGTGGGTTGGTGAATGTAGAAACTGAATTTGGAGTTGGATGGTCTTACTTACGAATGATGGTCAAATAACTTAAGAATTTGAAGTTACTTGCTGCAGCTGTGGAAAAGCTTGAGCAACTTCGCCTGCCCCAACACAGACCACACACCCCTCTGTAGTGACAAAAATATTCATAGGGAAATACACTTCTTATTCCAGGGTGATTTTCAGCCTCCCATTTTGTGAAGGTTTCCTATTGGACTTGCAAGAAAGTAGAAAACATTATATTCACTACCGTCTATGGTAGTGGGACATGGCCAGCCGTCCACTGAGTTCAGTTCAGTTCTGTTCAGTCACGTTTATTACACTCTGTACACCTACTAAATTAATGAAAGAGACAGGATCTCTACCCTCAAGGAGCTCAGATTATAGGTGAGGCTGAGGTTCATACATACAATTGCAGTTATCATAGCTGCTACCCGATCCATCTTCCCAGGGACTGTAAAATTTCCAAAAACTTGAAAGTGGTTTTCATGAGACATTGGGAGTGGGCCACTGGGTGCTGCTCTCTGGCTGTTGCCTGGTTCTTGCCAGGCTCTGCCCACCCTGAACCAGGGTCTGACTAGACTTCTTTCAAAAGTTAATCCCTCTGAAAAACGTCACGGTGGTCTCATAGTGCTGCTTCATGACATGTTCCTGGCAAATTAATCTCTAAACTAATCTATCCTGATACAAGATATTATGTCTTTACCATTCCATAAACCAAATCCAGATTTTTCATCCCACTCTATTATATATCATGAGTTAAGCATTCTATGTGATTTCTGAAGCATTTTCCCTTTCCTGAGGGCTTGAGAGAGGCAGCTCTGGGACACAGTTCCAGAGCTTCTGGGATAAGCAGGTGGTCCTGGGCCTAGGTTTTGAAATAGTGACAGTCCTGTGGGCCAGCTCACAAGAAGTTTGCTTCCTTCCAACTAGGGGCACTTGGCTGTCTTTTGAAGTAGAGGAAGGTTTAAGGAAGTAAAATCCTCTTATTTTAAGAACCTAATCAGAATCTGAATCAAAATACCATCTGGCAATACTTTCATGCATGATTCTGTAAGGCTAGCAAAAAAATTTTGAAGAAACAGGTGAATCGTTTATACTTTCCATCTAGATAAATTTAAAAAAAATACTGGAGTCATAGTGCAAAGAGTAGAATACAAGTATTTATGACCCTGGATATCCCATATAAAACAAGATTACTACTGAGGGCAGGAAGGGATATTTCTACCTGGAAGGTCTGAAACATCAAATGAATGAGCCAGATCTTGGGCCTTCATTCTGGCTGCCTCTCCCCACCACCCAAGGTATCAGATATTTCAGGGTAAATTTGATTTGGTTCAAGCAAAGTGGAAAAAGTCAGGAGGAAAGATATCTCCTGGCAAAGATCTTAGCCTTTCACCAGAAAGACAGTCTGAAAGCAAAAATGGGATTTTCCCTCATTTCTTGAGAAAAAACATGTGTATCCACAGGAAGAAAAAAAATGAAAGCATTCTCTTAACCAGCACAGCAGCTGAGAAAGAGCCAGGTGCAAGCTTTGGCGACAAGACAAGCTCTCTTTCTCTCCTCCTTTACCTCCATCCTTTCCGAACACCTGCACCCCACCCTTCACTCACACACTTCCCCCTTCCATCCCCTTAAAAATCAGCAAAAACACTGGCTATGCTTAATGACTAAAGGATGAGAGCAGATGTGCAATCTTCATACATTTTTGGTTTGGATCAAACTGACTCTTCTGAACTCCCCTTTCTAAAACCCCCCACAATAATCCTTTGCCATCCGTCTCCCTCCTCCCCTTTCTTCCCTGAAGCATGCTAATTAAAGTTCCACCAGTGAAGGAGGACTTGAGCTGGCTCTCTGCGACAGATCCCTAACTGTGTCCTGCCCCTCCTTCCTAATTGGACATGCCAGCAGAAATCCGTGCAAAGCAACTTTTGTGGGAGCAGCCGCTGAGGCTGACCCCTGCCCCCATACCCATCAGCCCTCCTCCAAAGAGGATATTTTTCTGTCGTCACATCTTGGGCAATATCTCAGAAGCTTACTCCTCCCGCCGCTCACTTCCCCCACCCCTACCCCGCTGCACCCAAACAAGACATTAGGAGAGAAACATGAGATTTTATTTTATCCTAATTGAACAATAGCCCTTACTTCATCTCAAGGAAGATAAATGGGCTGTCCAACTTCACTCCTCACTTTATCTGTAATGAGACTTCTCTCTCAACTGTTTACTAGTATTAAAAAGCACTTTGCAGCACCTGCTGGTATATTCCATCAAAGAGAGTCAATGGAACAGATGAAGACATATGAGAAAGTCGGAGAGATACGGTGCCTTTATGAAACTTCAGATTCCAGACCTATTAGAAAGAACTGCTTTCCCCACTATGAAGTCAGTGGCAAAAAAAAAAAAAAAAAAAAAGCCCTTTTTCTTCTTGGCAGCAAAGTGGTTTCTATTGGGCCAGGACAGCACTTGGCAGGTTTTTCCCAGGGTCAGACCAAGGTGGATAACTGATTGCAGCCATTAATGTCCAGGTGGTAAGAAATTGCTTAAATTTCGAGATCCTAATAAGTCATTAGCATTTCTATATGGAACGCACTTTTGTGGACCCTTCTCTCACCCACAGTGATAAAACCGGTGTCTGCTCTTGCTTAGGCTCTGTCTCTGGCTGTTCTTTGAAGAGATGGGCACTTTCAGATGTTGATGGCTACAACGGTGAGCACGCAGGATGGGGAGCCCAGAGAACAGAGCCTTGCTAGGGTTTTGACACTGAATGCTGTGTGACCTTCCGCGAGTAACTAAACTTCCCTGCTACATAATTTCTTCCCTTACAAAATAAAGAGGCAACATGTTCAACTGATAAATATCCTGGTACAGGTAATGAAACGTCATCTGCTTGATGTTCTGAGATTTTTAGGTAAGAATTAAGTGTGGATATTTGATTGCGTTATAGCCACAGTCCTGTTTGAAGGCTGCATTCAACAATTTGGGGGCCTACTGTGCACATACGTGGTGGGGGGGAGGATAAGGCATAGAAACGTACAAAGTGGAATAAAGGCACAGCTGTATGAGTCAAGTTTCTACTCCTCCTCCGAGACTCCACCAACGTCCCCTCCTGACTGCCTCCTCAAGTAACTAAGGTAAACCGTTCATCCCGTAGCAGAGCAAGCCTTTGTCACCTCGTCCTGTCATCTGCCTTCATAGTCTCCCCTGCTAGCCTGTTAGCTTCCACAAGAAAGGACTGTGTCCTATTCATTTCTCTGGCCCCAGTCCCTAGTGCAGCTCCCAAAAGTTGACAGGCATGCCATGTTTGTGCACAAGTAAATGGATGGAGTGAATAAATAAGTATCAAAATCAGACCCTAAGTTCTAAAAGAGAACTTTTGTCCTGTAGTGGGGAAAGTCTTAGACTAGGAGCCAGAAGGCCAAGGTGCAAATCACCAACCTGTCGTGCTATAAAAGTCAGACTTTGGGCTCTCTGAGCCTCAGTGTCCACATCTGAAAAATAGGTATACGAATACTCAAACAAAACAGGGTTATTGTGGGCATTAAATGAGATAACAGAGGGGAAGCTCTACTAAATACAGTTTTACTCTCTTATCCAGTGATCCTTCCTTTTCCCTAAGCAGTTGGAATACAGCACTGGAGTTCAAAGGAGAGACCCAGGTGCAAGAGTCAATTTCTAGGTTATTGAAGAAGTAAGAAGTTGTAAACCATAGGTATAGACGAATTCTCAAGGAGGAAGGGAAGAGAAAGAGGCTGATCACAACATTCAAACACATTTCCACAATTACAGAGGGGGGTGTTAAAGAACAAGGTATTCTGACACTTGTTAAATGTTAAAATAAGGAAGACTTTATTCAGGACTCTTGTGATAGGTGTCAAGACTATCACCATAGGGGAGAGCCTCAATCTGAATGCAGCAAAGGCAGCTGGGGATTCAGAACCCAGTGCGTGGAGGACATGCTGGATGGAAAATTAAATCGAGGGTAGGGGGATTCTTGCTAAATGGACTCAACAGGATTCTTTCCACAGCTGGACCAGGCAGGCCAAAGACAGGGCCCAAAGGCAAGGCCTATTGGAAAAGAGCGCTCTCTCGCTCGCTCCGAAGAGCCTACTCAAGTTTGGTCAAGGAGAGAGTCTTTGCCAGTGGGGAAATCATGAGCTAAAAATAAGATTAAAGAAAGAGAATGTTGTGTCCTGGAGGCAATTCAAGAACAGAATAGTGAAATCTGTGGAATGTAATGACAAGATCCGGGAAAAAGAAGACCAATCTCTATCCATGAGTATTTTGGCTCCTGGGTCTTATGACTGGGTCATTGTTTAAAACTTCTGTTTGGGTGATTATAAAAATCCTCAGTGCGTTCTCAACAGTCTATTTACCAAGAAATGAAAGACATACTTTATGGAGGAATAGGGAACTTATGACTATATTCTTCTTAAACTGGTGCTGCTCAAAACCACTCGTGATTCTTTCCAAGCAAGACTAGACGTGAGGGGCGCCTGGGTGGCTCAGTTGGTTAAGCGACTGCCTTCGGCTCAGGTCATGATCCTGGAGTCCCTGGATCCAGTCCCGCATCGGGCTTCCCGCTCGGCAGGGAGTCTGCTTCTCCCTCTCCCACTCCCCGTTTGTGTTCCCTCTCTCGCTGTGTCTTTCTCTGTCAAATAATAAATAAATAAAATCTTTAAAAAAAAAAAAAAAAGACTAGACGTGAGCAGTTAACAGTGGTGTAAAGGTTTCCCTTGTTCCTGCACATCCTCTAGCTGCCCTCATGTCTGGGGCAACCACATCTTGCTCCTAGCTCAGACTGAGCCTGTGGTTGACTAAAACAACCTTACTTTAAAAATAAATAAATAAAAAATAAACAAATCAGAGATGGTTTAACAGTATACTTGCCCAATTATTATTTTGACTCTAAGTTAAGGTTCAACTTGGACATCATTGATTCGGATATGTCAGAACGTTTAAAAAGTACTGATTCAGATATCCAACCTTTTAGTTACCCATCCAGATTTTTGTCACCTAAAAATTTGATAGTCGTGCCTTCTGCGTCTCTATACCTTTGATTTTTTTTTAAGTCGAATAGCACTGTACTAGAAATAGAAATCCAGTGAACTCTTCATTAATCCATCTACCTTTGCACTATTTGTGTTTAACTGCTTAGAATCACTCTAAACAAAAATCCGCTACATTGAGAGTTTCTTGAGGCAAGAACTGTGTATTCTTTGTATTTCTTCTCCTAGAAAGAATGAGAAGAAACACATTTTTGTATTTCTTTGTATTTCTCATCTTTGTATTTCTATCATCCTTCAGCCCACAGTCTGGCAGACAATTGTCTCCCACTCACATTTCTCTCCCTGTGTCATTCAGGAAGTCCTGCCCAGCTCCAACACCCAGGCCTGCTGGGTTTGCAACTTCCCAGTCTCTAATTAAGCAACCAACTTTTTTAGTAAAGGTATAATGTGTCTGCCATGTTCACGCTTGCTCTGAGATGGACCGCTTTCTTTTCTTGGTCTTCATAAAACATCTGCTTAGCAGTCATACTAGCCTCCTGCCAAAACTACGGGTAACCTAATACCTGTAGATATAGACAACTCAGAAATATTTTTTAAGAATGAATTACTTCCTAGCTTTATACAGTTGAGCCCAAGTTTTTCGGGGATTCCTTACTTTGTTTTACTTACTCCCCCAACAACATTCCTCACAGCTACCTGCTCATCCTGGGCTTAACCCATGTCTGCAGAGAAGATGGCAGCCAGTGGGCAGTTAGAACAGGGCATGTGAAGGGGACAAATTTCATGGTGCCCACAGCACCCTCTTCTGCAGAGCCCTCAGCCCATCCCTCGCAGTCCTCCCCTGGGGTTAGGATGAGTGAGGACAATGGTTTCCCGGCTCCCCTTACTCCCACTGTCAGATTCTGCCCCAGCACTATCTCCAGGCACTACCTCATCCCTGGACTCCACCCTCAGCTGCACATGGACACACTAAATCATAGTTGCTCATTCTGCTCATGTCCTAGGGGTCATGGACACACGTCTGCTCCAAGCAGAGCTCATAAGCAGGAGCAGACGTGGGCACTTCAGCAACTCCCCTGTCAGGCCTCTTTGGCCAGGTTCTCGTGGCCTAACTTAGAATTTCAGGCCTATCCCTGAGGCCAGCTCAGCATAGGCAGGGAGTGACTTTTTCTGGACACAGCCTCTACCTTATCTCTCTTTTGGAAGTAGAAAAGCAATGTTCCGATTACTCATCAGGTACAATAAACCATTATAACTGACTTTTATACAGGAATGCAATTCAGCTGGAATTTTCCACAGAGTTGCAATATATTCATACAGTGATTTAATTTCCATTTTTCAGGTATAAAAACTACTCCACTGCAAAGTCAATTGACCTACCCAAAATCACCTAATTGGTAAGTGGCCAAGTGACTGACTCTGATCTGTTTGACTGCTGCTACCTTGTTCTTCCCATAACACTACCCACATTACTATTCATTCAGCAAATATTTACTGGGCCCTGATGATGACAGGCCCGAGGCTGAGTGCCAGAATATACGAGTGAACAAGCTATAGAGCTCTCAGTTAAACAGGAGAGACATACAGTGAACAACTACTTGTAATTGTTCTATGTGCTAAGAAGAACAATTACTACATAGTGGTTAAAAATTTAGGCTCAGGGGCGCCTGGGTGGTTCAGTTGGTTAAGCGACTGCCTTCAGCTCAGGTCATGATCCTGGAGTCCCGGGATCGAGTCCCGCATTGGGCTCCCTGCTCGGCAGGGAGTCTGCTTCTCCCTCTGACCCTCTTCCCTCTCATGCTCTCTGTCTCAAATAAATAAATAAATAAATCTTAAAAAAAAAAAAAAATTTAGGCTCAGAACCACATATCTGTGATTGAATTCTTACTAGCTGTGTGATCTTAGGGAAGTTAACCAGCTTTTCTATGTCTTGATTTCTTTATCATAAAATGTGGATGACAATATTACTATCAATCTCATAGGCTTTGAGGACTAAATGAATTTATACATATTAAGTGCTCATAATTTGTGCCCAATTTATATTAGCTGTGATAACAGAAAGCTCTGGAAAAAAGGGGATCTTAGCCTATGGGATGGTGTGGGGTAGGGGTTAGTGAAGGTTAAGAAAAGTTTCCTGAAATAAATGGAGTTTAATCTGAGGCCTGTAGGATGAGTAGGAGTAAGGCTTGTAGGGCGGAGTGATGAGAGAGGGAGAGAGAGAGAGTGGAGTGGGATGAGCAGGGGTCAAGAGAGAGCAGGGCAGGCAAAGGGAACAGCACATACATAGGATTCATCAGACAGTAACTGAGCCAACAGTTGCTGTATCTTATGATTGGCCGCATTCCCAGATCTTACTAAAATATTTGTCAGGGTAAATACTAGGGAGTTTATTGGGGAGAGAAAATATAAAGCTTTTAGCCCTTGCCCAATCAATCAATCAATTCCTTTCTCTCTCTCTCTCTGTCTCACTCTCTTTACCTATCTCAGTAACACATAATGGAAAGAGCACCAAACTCCAAAGGAAACACTGGGCTGATTATCTGGGTCAACCTCCTACACATGACTCTGGCCATCCCGCCTCATCTCAGGGCCTCAGATTTCTTCTCTATAGAAAAGTGGCCACAATTCCTATGTCAAGTGCTGTGAATTCACTTTAATATATTAAAATTGTGTGAACCTACTCAGGTTGAATTCCCAGCTTTTCTATTGTGTGGCATAGAGTAGGCTGCTAACCACTCTGACCCTCAGTTTTCTCATCTGTACGGTGAAATGGTAAAAATATCTTGACACTGGTGTAGCCACTCTGAACAACAATACAGAGGTTCCTCAAAAGTTAAAAATAGAACTACCCTACAACCAGCAATTGCACTACTAAGTATTTACCCAAAGAACATAACAATACTGATTCGAATGGATACATGCACCCTGTTATTTATAGCAGCATTATCAACAATAGCATATATATCAATATACATCACATCTTCTTTATCTGTTCATCAGTTGATGGACACTTGGGCTCTTTCCATAGTTTGGCTATTGTTGAGAGAGAGACGAGAGAGAGAGAGAGAGAGAGAATGGAATATTACTCAGCCATAAAAAAGGATGAAATCTTGCCATTTGCAATGACATGGTTGGAGATAGGAGCTAGAAAGTATTATACTAAGCAAAACAAGTCAGTCAGAGAAAGATAAATACCATATTATTTCATTCATATGTGGAATTTAAGAAATAAAATAAATGAGCAAAGGGGAAAAGAGAAAAAGAGAAATAAACCAAGAAACAGACTCTTAACTATAGAGATCACACTGATGGTTACCAGAGGGGAGGCGGGTGGGTGGGTGGGTGGGTGAAATAGATGATGGGGATTAAGGAATGCACTTACTGAGATGAGCACTGGGTGATGTATGGAAGGGTTGAATCACTATCTTGTACGCCTGAAACTGATATATCATGGTATGTTAACTAACTGGAATTTAAATAAAAACATTTAAAAAAAAGAGTACCTTGGGGCGCCTGGATGTGCAGTTGGTTAAGCATCCAGCTCTTGATTTCAGCTCAGGTAGTGATCTCATGGTCATGGGATTGAGCCCCATGTCGGGCTCAATGCTCAGCATGGAGTTTGCTTGAAATTCTGTCTTCCTCTCCCTCTGCCCCTCCCATCTGTGCTCTCTCTCTGAAAGAAAGAAAGAAATCTTAAAAAAAAAAAGAATATCTTGATGAAATAAAATGTCTCATAGGGTTTTCATGTTTTTCTCCTCAACTTTTTATTTTGAAAAATAGATCTATGAAAAGTTTCAAGAATACCTTGATAACCTTTATATAGATTCACCAACAGTTAACATTTTGTCACATAGTTGCTCATTCTGTGGGTGTGTATACTGTAGATTATGACATTTCCCCCTTAAATATTTTAGCATCATCTAACAAGCATACCTTTCTACATATTCACCATGTCATTGCCACACCTAAGATATTTACTATTGATTTTAAATAAGCAGTAGATGTCCAAATGTCCTCCATTATTCTCAAAATGATTTTTATGGCTTTCTTCTAAAAATTCAGAATCTAATCAAGCTTCATGTGTTGGACTATCATATCTTTTGTCTCCTTTAAACTAGAATACTCTCTCTGCTTTTTTTGAGGGTGGAGGAAGATTTTTATTACATTAACACTTTTGACATATGCATGCTAGTTGTCTTCAGATTGCCCCTGGATCTGTTGGATTATTTCCTCATGTTTAGATTCAGGTTAAACATTTTTAGCAAAAATACTGTGTAGGTTATGGAGTGACATAGCAAGATGGCAGAATAGGAAGCTCCAGACCTTGTTCCCCTATAAAGACACTGACTTAGGGGTGCCTGGGTGGCTCAGTCAGTTAAGTGTCTGCCTTTGGCTCAGGGCATGATCCTAGAGTCCAGGAGCCCGCTTCTCCCTCTCCCTCTCCCTCTGCCCCTCCCCCTGCTTGTGCTCTTTCTCTCTCTCTCTCTCTCTCTCTCTCTCTCTCTCTCGCTCTCTCAAATAAATAAATAAAATCTTTAAAAGAGAGAGAGAGACACTGGCTTAACAACAACTTAGCCAAAAAGCCTTTATGAGAACTCCAAAATCAGTTTGGAAGTCAGGGTACCCAAGGAAAGTTCAAAGCCAAGAACAGCCACATTGAAATGAGCAAGAAAAGCTGTTTCATTTGAACCAAATCAGCAAGTATAGTGATGATGAATTCACTCAACTTTTGTTTATCTGGGGAACTTCCTTGTATGTGATGAGTTGCTTTCTCAAGAAGACAAACTGTCCTTCAAAAATGAAGGGGATGGGGTGCAGTCAGTTGAAAATCTGACTCTTGGTTTTGGCTCAGGTCATGATCTCACGGGTCATGGAATTGAGCCTTTGTTGGGCTCTGTGCTCAGCAGGGAGTCTGCTTGAAGATTCTCTCCCTCTGCCCCTCCCCCTGCTCATGTTCCCTCTTTTTCTCTCTCATTCCCTCTCAAATAAATAAATAAATCTTTAAAAAAAAATGAAGGGGAGGGGTGCCTGGATGGCTCAGTTGGTTAAGCATCTGACTCTTGATTTTGGCTCAGGTCGTGATCTCAGGGTTGTGAGATGGAGCCCCTTGACAGCCTCCATGGAGGCTGCTTAGGATTCTCTCTTTCCCTCTGCCCCTCTCCCCCCCACCAAAAAAATGAAGGGGAGATAAAGAAAGACTTTCCCAGAGAAACAAAAGCTGAAGGGATTCATCATCACTAGACTGGCTTTTGCAAGAATTGCTAAAGGGAGTCCTTCAAGTTGGAACCAAAGGATGCTAGACAGCAACACAAATGCATATGAAAATATAAAGGTATAAAGCTCTCTGGTGAAGGTGAATACACAGACAAATAAAGAATATTATAATACCGTAATGGTGGGCCATAAATCACTTTTAATTCAGGTATAGAATTTAAAAGATAAAAGCATATAAATAACTATACCTATAGAACTGTTAATTGATACAAATTGTAAAAAGATGATCAGTTTGCACTATTAGTGGTGATTCACTGTTCGTTTGTCTTGCGTTGGAGATAAGGTGCGTTGATGCTCGTAAAGAACTATGCTGCCGCAGCCAAGACTCTTTTTTTTTTTTAAAGATTTTATTTATTTGAAAGAGAGAGTGAGAGAGAGAGAGAGCACAAGAGGCGGGAGCGGGAGAGGGAGAAGCAGACTCCCTGCCGAGCAGGGAGCCCGATGCGGGACTCGATCCCGGGACTCCAGGATCATGACCTGAGCTGAAGGCAGTCGCTTAACCAACTGAGCCACCCAGGCGCCCCGCAGCCAAGACTCTTTAAAGGACAACTGTTACGATGACAAGGATGCTTTTGAAGGCTTCCCTGGGTGAAGTTCCCCACTTCTTTCCTTCCATGACCATGGTATAGACTCCTCAGGAGGATTATCCATAATCATGTGGTTGTGTAAATCAAAGTCCTTGGGTTTTGCCTACGCATGTCCGCAAAGAGGCTCTGAAACATTCTGGTAACAAGAGAATAAAGATAGCTGAGCGGGAGCCTGGGTGGCTCAGTTGGTTAAGCGACTGCCTTCAGCTCAGGTCATGATCCTGGAGTCCCTGGATCGAGTCCCACATCGGGCTCCCTGCTCGGCAGGGAGTCTGCTTCTCCCTCTGACCCTAACCCCTGTCATATGCTCTCTCTTATTCTCTCTCTCACAAATAAATAAATAAAAATCTTAAAAAAAAAAAAAAGATAGCTGAGCTACCTTTGCAGCTGGTCTGACCAGTTGGCTATGGGAATAATTGATCTGGCAAATGCCTTGGGTTACTTGGATGCTGGCTGAGTTTTTACATGAAGCAATCAGTCTTTCTTAGCCATGTAAATTTAGAATCAAAGACCTCATCAGGGCTAGGTTAGGAGATGTCTTCATCCCCTCAGTCAGCAAAAGTGTATCAAGAACCAGCTGAAGTCTGGCACTAGGGTGACAGTGCCTACCCTCAGGGCCTCCCCGTCTTGTGAGGGAGACAGACTTCTCACGGGGCCCTCCCAGCAGAGCACAAGTGCTGAAGGCAGCTCACGTGCCAGGGTCCAGGGGCTGAGGGACACAGGCAGGGCGCTGGTCAACAAGCACCCACCGCCCCTCCTAGGCTCAGCCCTGTGCTCATATTGGTCCTTATATTCCCCTCTAAGGTGATTCCCTTAAATAGGAAAGAGACTTAAATAAACAAGATGCAAATGAAGACCTCTCATGGAGATAAAAGGGTCCAGTTATGGAAGTGCCATGGGGAAGTGTCAGTGGAGGATGGGGAAGAAGAGCTTGAAGTCAGAGCTGTCTGGTGTCCTGCTCACTTAATCTTTCTGTGCTTCAGTTTCCTCATCTGTAAAATGAGACAGCAGGACCTCCCTCACAGGCTTGTCAGGAGGTTACCCGAGCTACTGTGAGAAAACTCCTCTAGCAAGCATAAGCACTGGTTGTTAAACGTTATTTTTATTATTGGGGTCTCGGCATGGTCCTTTATCTAAATTGTAAATAATCTAAAATAGTAAGGCCCTGGGGGCACCTGGGTGGCTCAGTTGGTTAAGCATCTGACTTCAGCTCAGGTCATGATCTTGGGGTCCTGAGATCAAGCCCCGAGTCAGGCTCCATGCTCAGCGGGGAGTCTGCTTCTCCCTCTGCCCCTCCCCCCTGCTTATGCTCTCTCTGTCTCTCTCTCAAATCAATAGCTAAAATCTTTAAAAAAAAAAAAGTAAGGCTCTGGCTTCCTTTGGAGACATGTAGAGAATTTCTCATGCTAAAATGCAGAGCTGGCCAATGCCTGTATAAAGAGCCGTGGCTCAATTCCTTCCCCGGTGCAGAACTGAAATCTTTTTATTTCTGATTCATGGGTGATTTGGGCGTAATTTTCTGTCCCTTATTATCCCCTGCAGTTGAAGACAAAGCTGCTCTTCCCACAGCCCCCAGAAGCTCAGCTCAGTGGCTTTATCCTTTCCTGGAGCTATGCTTATAAAAATAGCACCACCACACCTTTCTGTTTCAGTCCAGATTTCCTTCCGGTACTAAATTTTGCTTTATCAAATTTTGCTTGAAATAAGTAAGTATGCACTGGAACCTGGATATCCTGTAGCTATTTGATTGTTTTGGTGATGAAACTTGACCAGGAAAGAACTTGCTAGACCACATTTAAAAATCAAGTCATACAAAGTGATGAGAAAAACAGTAAGATGAAAGAAACAGACTATCTAGTATTTTATCTATTGTCATTTTACACAGGGTAATGGGAATAAATGGAAGGTGCTAACTTTCAGAGAAAATCATACAGGTTAAAGAAAAATATAGGGAGAAAAGAAATGTTTAAGGATACATATTTCATATGTAAATATGAAATAAACATCAAAGAGTTTGATAAATACATGAGGTAAAAACAATTAAAACTGTATTGAAGAATTTAAGAATATTGGAGGGAAAGAAAAATATAAGAATATTGGAAAACTAGATAAATAGATTTATAAAAATAAATTGTTATTAAAGCAGAAACTTCCTACATTAAATCCAATACTGAGGAATGACTTCTCTTCAGAGCTTTCCAGGAGGAAATTAATAACAAATCATTTTTGAATTAGCAATTGCAGAAGATTATATTTCTATTTTGAATACAAATATGATGTTTTCAAAATTAGGAAGACAGTCAAAGTTTGGATTACTTAGCTAAAAGACTGTGTAATATTTTTTAAAATCTAAAACTAGGGGGGCACCTGGGTGGCTCAGTCATTAAGCATCTGCCTTCAGCTCAGGTCATGATCCCAGGGTCCTGGGATCGAGCCCCACATGAGAGTCCCTGCTCAACGGGGAGTCTGCTTCTCCCTTTCCCTCTCCCTCTGTGTACTCTCTCTCTCTCAAATAAATAAATCTTTAAAAAATAAAATAAAATCTAAAATAGGAATGAATTCTGAAAACAAGAAAAACGTGTTAAACACTAGCTTAAGAAAAATCTCACTACATTAAAATAGAACAATTAAAAAATGAAATTTTTTTAATAAAAATCAAGTCATAAATCTGAGAAGGCACTTAAAATTATATCAAGTCCATCACATTACCTAAATAGTGCTCTAACCTTTCAGAAATAATAGTACCAGAAAATTTGATAAGTTGGACTTCATCAAAATTAAGAATTTCTGCTCTTTATAAGAACTGTTAAGAGAGGGCGCCTGGGTGGCTCCGCCGGTTAAGTGACTGCCTTCGGCTCAGGTCATGATCCCAGGGTCCTGGGATTGAGTCCCGCATCAGGCTCCCTGCTCCGCGGGAAGCCTGCTTCTCCCTCTCCCCCTCCCCCTGCTTGTGTTCCCTCTCTCGCTGTGTCTCTCTCTGTCAAATAAATAAATAAAATCTTAAAAAAAAAAAAAAGAACTGTTAAGAGAATGAAAAGACAAGACACAGACAGACAGGAAATATTTGCATAGTAGATCTGATAGAAGACTTATATCCAGAATACATAAAGTACTTTCTTTTTTTCTTTAAAGATTTTATTTTTAAGTAATCTCTCCACCCAACACGGGCATGAACTCACAACCCTGAGATCAAGAGTCACATGCTCCATGGCCTGAGCCAGCCAAGCACCCTATTATTTATTTATTTACTTATTTATTTATTTATTTATTTTTTAATTTTTTTTTCCAAAAACTTTATTTATTTATTTGACAGAGAGAGACACAGCGAGAGAGGGAACACAAGCAGGGGGAGTGGGAGAGGGAGAAGCAGGCTTCCCGCAGAGCCGGGAGCCCGATGCAGGGCTCGATCCCAGGACCCTGGGACCATGACTTGAGCTGAAGGCAGACACTTAACTGACTGAGCCACCCAGGTGCCCCAGTAGCTTTATTTGTAATAATCTGAAACTGGAAACAGCCAAATGTCTATCAATAGACAAATTGACAGGTTGTGGTGTAGCCACAAATGGGATACTACTCAGCGATAAAAAGAATGAACTACTGACACACACAACCACGTGAATAATACGCTGAGTGAAAGAACTCAGATTTTAAAAAGAGCATATAACGTGTGATTCTCCTTATGTGAAACTCTAGGAAGTCCAAAATAATCTTTAGTGACAGAAAGCAGATGAGGTCACCTGGGGACGGGGAAAGGGGTGTGTGGAAGGGCTGGTCACAGAAAGGAGGGCTTCCAGAGAGGAAACTTTTGGAGGTGATGATCCTGATTGTGGTGATGGATATGTCAAAATTACCAAATTGTACACTTTAACCATGTGCAGTTTATGTCCATTATACCCCAATAAAGCTGTTCTCTAAAAACAAAAATTATCAGAGGGTTTATACTATTTCTTTTTTTTTTGATACATGTCTCCCTCCTTTTTTTTATTATGTTATGTTAATCACCATACATTACATCATTAGTTTTTGATGTACTGTTCCATGATTCATTGTTTGCATATAACACCCAGTGCTCCATGCAGAACGTGCCCTCTTTACTATTTCTATTGGAGAATGGGCTTCACTATGTTTTCCTTAATACTCAACCTTTTTGCCTAATGTATAATATATAATGTACTAGGTACCCTAAGCAGAAATCAACCCCTCCCTTTTTTCTCTTCTTATTGTGCTGATATTGCCCTCAGTTAGTAACCAGACTTGTAGAGATCTGCTCCCACTCTCACAGTGTATCTCAACAGCTGCTGGGGGTGGAGACCACTTGAGCCCTTGAGCAACTGCTCAGACAGCTGAGGGAAGCAGGGGGCTGGGGGCTTGGTGCAGGAGTTAGTGAGAGTGGGGGGGACAAGAGTGGCACACACCTGCCACAGGATCCTGGACCAAAACTCAGCCCCCACTTGTGCTCAGATAAGGATGACTTACGTTCCACAGTAAAGATGCGGAAAACCCATCTTTGATGGCATTTCGGCTCCTTCTCTTTCCGGTCTGATTGACCTCTTGGACTTTATAACCTTTTAGGGGGGAGCCCGTTATATATATATCTGTCTGCCATTCTCAAAAACTTGCTCACAGATAAGGGCTGGTTAGCAAGCCTGTCCCTTTGTTCCTTCAAGTCAGAGAAAGAGGATCTTTGACCTCTGTTTCTAAGCACTGTAAACAAAGATCTTCTTGGCAGCCAGTAAGCTCAAAGTGCTGGTTAAGCAAGAAGTTTTCTGGCCAGTGGTTGAAATGACATCATGCTTCCTCCTGGAATCCAACTAGACATAAAAATCAGGTCATTCAATATACAATGAGAAAATGCTCCCTTCTGCCAGGCTTCAGGGGTTGCTGGCTTTTAAAGAGATCAAGGAAGAGAAGAACCTATTTGAACTCAGGCTTTGAGAATGTCTCCTGGACTACCTCCACTTAATTCCTGATAACATGCAAGAAAGTTTTCCACTATAAATTGCCTGGTGTCAGAGAGCAGGGGTGCTCCTCACTGATCGTTTCTGAGTTTTCAAATTGAGTGTTTAACCAGACTCAGCAGTGGGCAGGTGGGATTCATTAGCTGACAATGGCCCCCTTCAGGGCTAACAAAGTACAGGGGGAGGCAGAAATTCATTATCTTCATCTTTTTACATCATTGACCACAATTTGACATGGGGAAGAAGAATGTATTGTGAATCCATTCAGATTCCTTTAAGATTAATCCAAAAAAAGAGTACAATTTTCAGAGGATGCTGATGTATGTCCTGTGATATTTCTTTACTTTTTAGACCACTATAAAGATCTTACTGGCGTTGTTCAACTTATGAATCAAATTGCATCCAATCTAGCAGACAGAAATTCAAGAAGATACATGCACCCCCGTGTTTAGTGTGGCATTACTTACAACAGCCAAGATACGAAAGCAGCCCAAGTTTCCACCAATAGATGAATGGATAAGGAAGATGTGGTATCTTTATATGATGTAATATTACTCAGCCATAAAAAAGAAGTTTATTTGGGCAAAAATGGATTTGAATTGGGCAGCACCAAACCAGAAGTGGTTAGGAGTACTCCACAGATCGGAGCTGGGGGAAAGACTTTTATAGAGAAAAGGCAGAAGCCAAGAGAAGGAATTATTTGATAAGCTATAGCTTAAGTAGTTGCATTCTTTGGGAAAGCGTAGTTGGCTATTTGTGATTGGTTGTCTTTAGTTTTTTATCTTAGGTAGGCTTGAAGCATTGCAGCCTTAGGTTTTGGTTTGCTTACATGGGCCACTAAAGTGTTAGAACCTCTCTTTAGGGGCATCTGGGTGGCTCAGTCAGTTAAGCGTCTGTCTTTGGCTCAGGTCATGATCCCACAGTCCTGGGATGGAACTCCACGTCAGGCTCCCTGCTTGGAGGGGGAGGTCTGCTTCTCCCTCTCCCTCTGCCCCTCCTCCCTATTTGTGTTCTCTCTCTCTCAAATAAATAAATAAAATCTAAAAAAAAAAGAATAACCTCAGTCTAATGGCCTCCTTGTTTAATTAGAGTGAATCATTAACCCTACTACCATCGTGAGTGATGGAGCTTAATCCCATAAGGAAACTGCAAGAAACATTATAAAATACACATGTCAGAATTATCCCACCCAAGGAGGCTCAAGCTTGGGTATTTACACACCACTTTCTGTCAGTCATTTATTGAGGACTATTCCTGGGTAGTATTAATTCTCCAGTACATCCTACCTGCTAAATGGCAGTTGGCCTCAGTTCTGGAGAAAGTTCTCAGGCACGAAGAGACAGACACAGGCAGTTGGAAATCTTGGAGTTCCCTGCAGTGGTAGAGTCCAAGGCCTTGGGCAGGGCACTTAAGGACTTTTTCTTATTTTTTTAAAAAAAGCATTTCCACTTATCAAAAGAAATAATGTCATCCTCAAGGTAATAGAAAACAAGATAAATGCACCAACTTCCTCATAAAACAAAGGAGCTTTTATTCTATGGCAAAATATCCAGATTTGAATCTCTTCATCAAAGAAATTTTCCTCAAGATTAGTCAGATTCCAAGTATTCAGAGCACAATACAGCTGATTTTCTAAAAGAAACATCTATTCCCAAACCATTGAGGATTTTCATGTAGTGCATTTGCCATCAGAAGTAAACTCAACTACATAAAATAGTAGATGATCTTTTTGTACCATGAATGGAAATTTCTGGTCAAATATTTCATTATCAGTTTTTTATAGAGTGTATTTAGAATTTCCCATAATTAAACAAAGACCTTTAGAAAGTATTGTCCCAAATTACTTTTTAAAATTAGGAATATAGTGTGGCTTTAAAAAAATCTAACAAATATCATTCACCTTAAAAAAGGGCTTCTAGATACTACTTCTAGTTTTATAAAAAGAAACGTCCTATCTTCTCTGATTGGTAGAAAATGCCCTTGTGAGCTTGCGGGAACTGTACTATGGTCCAGCTCAGCTGCGCTACTCTGAGGCTTTTGGAAAATCCACCGTGAGGCCAACTGGCAAGGTAATGTGTCCCATGGACCCAGAGAGTTAGCAAAAATACCCCCACTCAAGTGATGTGGAAACAAAATAATAAATGCTTAAATCCTTGCCTGGTATGTTTTTGTTTGTTTCCTTAACACCAGATTGTCTGGTTCAAATACCGGGCCTCCAGCCTATGACTAGAAAATGAGATTTCTTTACAGTTCTGCCCAAATTACAAGGGCACACATGAACGACCACCCCACCCCTTGCGTATACACACACACACACACACACACACACACACACAGAAGCAGGAGCTCAGCCCAGCCCTTCCCCTGAAGTTCTTCCCCTTTCCCAAGTATTTCTAAAAGGGGGTCCCAGGTGGTCCATGAAACCCTCTATCAGCTGCATCACCCACAGCAGCCACCATGTGCTTTTCCTGCTTGGATCCCACACAATTTCCTGTGAATAGCTGGCCTCTGGCCTCCACCCCCCTCCCAAGCCTCACAAAGACTCGCAGGAAAATAATTCTTTCTATTTCTTTCAACCAAAGAGACCACTTGGGAGGGAGATCTCTACCATCCATCCATCTTTCTTCCTCCTTCACTTCCCCTCCCCCTTCTTCTCCTCCTCATCCTCTCCTCTTCTTCTCATCCAATTGCCTGTTCACTATTCTGTACCCTTCATCAAAGTTGTAGCCTCCTTAAAGGCAAAGACTGTTTTATTCATTGCTATCCTATTCCAAATAGAGCGTTTGATATATCATAGGAATTCAAAAACTGTTTTTTGAATCGTGGTAATAGCTGTACTTACTGTACATTGTATACCCTAAGAGATAATTACTCTTTTATGCCCATTTTAGAGATCAGAAGATTAAGGTGCAGAAAAGTTAAGTTACTAGCCCAAGATCACACAGGTAGTAATGACTAACCCAGAAGTCAAGTCTATACAATCTGGCTCCAGGGATCATGCTGTCAATCATTGGGTCCAAGGCCTCACCATGGTTACCAGAAATAAGGCAGGAAGGGGATGGAACATAGCCCCTGTTCTTCAGTAGCTTCCCGAATTATTTTCAGTCTTTCCTGTGGTTTTTCATGTTTTGGGTGATACCCATTTAGTACTTTATCTTATACAGTCACATCTAATATCTCTTATATTCCTCTCCCATATTGTTCTATTTATCCTATAAATGTCTTATCTTCCCAATCATATTGGAAGCTCTTTGAGGGCAGGGACTGAGACTTACACTTCTTGTTAGTGCCCCTGCTTTGATCAAGACACTCTTATCTGCAAATAAGAGAAAACCCAACTAAAACTCGTTTACACAATCAAGGGATTTTGTTGATTTCATAGCACTGAAGGCCCAGAAGTAGGTCTGACTTCGGGTAAGTCTTGATTCAAGACAATAATGTCACCAAGGTCCCTGTGTCTTTCCTTGCCCCATGTCTGCCTTTTTTCTTAAAGATGGCTTTTTTAGTGGTCCCAAATATCTGCCAGTAGCAACTAGGACTTCTTGCTTCCTTAGTCACATGTAGCAGAGAAGAGAAAGTATTTGTTTTAAACGCCCTAGAAAATTCTTGTCATTTAATGTACAGGGACATGGCCAGTAAAGACTGAACTAATCATAGGTGTGTGTGGGTGTATGTGCGTGTGTGTGAGATGAGCTAACGGGTATAGCCCAGGCCTCCCACTAGCTCACACAGAACGGACTCCCAGAATCATGCGGGGTGTCCAAACCACACTAGGGGGTGTTGAGAAGAGGAAGGAAGGGAACAGAGCCGTGGCACCTCTCTCCTTTGCTCTTTACAGAATCTCAAGATTGAAAGGGACTTTGAAAGTTGACCAACACGACCTCTCCTATGATGCTTCTACTTCCAAAGATAGTCCTTTTCTTTGACAAGTCAGCTGTTTAGAATACAGCTGTGTATTCTAAATACCTGCGGCCCTCAGGGGCCAAGTTCATTTGGAACAAACCTAATCTCTTTTCTTCCTAACAACACTTTTCTCATTTGAAGACCACTGTTCTGCTTTCCTTCAGCTGTTCCAAGTGGCAGAGTTTTATGTTCCTTCACCACCTGCTTGCTCTGCTCAGAAGTCAAGAAGCCCTTGTGCTGGGAATACTGGAGCCTCCATCGGAGTGAGCTTCATCTGCCCTCCCCGCCCCCAGCTCCAGGCCCTGCTTTTGCTGGAGGCAGGGAGAGTTCTTTCTCACTGCCCTGGCCCCTGAGGTTCTCCCTGGGGTTGTTGATATCCCGACTAAATCCTGTCAGGGCTGGCAAGTGTCAAACTTTCAGAAGCGTATCTGTGTGGCTTTAGGAGCCGCTTGCAGGGGGCATGAGGGTAAACACACATTGCTTAGGTTCGTAAGCCCAACCAGGTCCTCAATTTTTCCCAAAACTGCTCCCCTCCCATGACCTTACCCTAGGCTGCAGTCAGAGCAAGGCGGGGCAAGTGAACATACAGATGGGAGTGAAGGGTCGTGCCGGGAGAGCAACAGGTCGCCTGGAGTGGGGGACAGCTGTGTTTTGTGCCTGGGGCCACGGGGACTTGCCAGCAAGATTCTGCGGCTGGAAGCTGAAACTCTTCTGGATTCCAGAGCAGACAAGAAGGGGAGAACGGGGCCTTTATCAGGTGAAAGGAGATAGCAGACAAGGTTTGTTTTGTTTGAAGCATCCTCATTCCTTACTTGCTTTTTTTTTTTTTTGCTTTTTTGCTTTTTTAAAAACTGAAATATAACTGTTGAAGACAAGAACCAGGTTCTAGCTTAAAAACTGGGGGACGGCAGGCAGGATTCCACCCGTTTTCACAGCCTAGAAAGCGATGGAATATGGCCTTGCCATATTCTGCTTACACTGGCTTTTTGAGGGGGACTCTGAAGAATAATGTACGAGTCAGCCAGCTGCTTAGGATTCAGAGGACTCATAACCCAAATTGATCCATCCGGAAGCAAATGATGACAGGGCTCTGGATGGAGTCCTGCTGTCTAGGGAGGACTAGAGCCCAAACATAGGCCCCTCTCTCACTGAAGAGTAGAAAATTAGATGGATTTCTGGATTTATGGTTGGTACCTTCTCATCAGCTCCATTTTACTTTGTTAAGACCCCCCCCCCTCCTCCAGGAGCCTTCACTCACATTCTAGACACACCTATTACTCTCTGCCCTTGATTCTATTTAGCATCCTGGCCTCTGAACCATCTTTTCTAATTCCTTCTCCTTACAAAACCTGTAAACTCCCTGAAGGGAAGGGGCTAATATTTATTGAGCACTCCCTATGGACTAGGCACAGGGCTTGGTACTGTTAGATCCATTGTCTCTTTTCGACAACACCTCTGTGAGATATTTCCTCTTATCCTGATTCCACAGAAGAGGAAATTTTAAGGTGTTCACAGGATTCTTACCCAGTCCCCAGGGCCTTTCTCTCCACTCTTCCAGCAGGATGACCTCATGTTCTTAATATTCTCTTCAGCATGTCTTAGGTATGGAGTAATACTTAACCATTGTTTATTAACTACACATTTACCATGCCTATTTGAAAATTCTGAGTTGTAGTTAAGAGTCTTTATAAATGGAAGAGGGTAAGAAATAATCTTCATAATATCTAAGGATGTCTTAGAACTCATTTCACATTATTTACTTGCCTAGGTAAATTTTTGTTCATATCCATGAGTTCTACCAACTTAGTCTATTTCCAATACCGCAGAGGAAGATAACAAACCTGGATGACTTCCATTCCTGATCTCTGCATTTTCTTATGCCTTTATTCTAGTTGTTCCTGGGAGTAATAGAAATGGCTCTCAGCTATCCTACCCTAAAGATGAAGGATGGATAGTAACTTCACCAGGATGCAACAGACTACAGTAGACTCTGTGTGTGTGTGTGTGTACATGCATGTATGCATGAACACGTGCATGTATATGTAGCTACAACCCAGAAAGCAGTTACTATGGGCCATGCTAGGGTCTTCACCTTGACCTTTAGCTGTGAGGTAGGTACTGTTGCCTAATGTAACAGTTGTAGAACCTGATGTTCAGAAGATTTTAACTTATTTAAGGTCCCATAGTTAGGAAGAGGCCATGCCGACTCAGACCCAGGCCTGCCCAATTTCAAAGGCATGCTCTTAACCGCTGTTTATATGGCTACCTCATTTCCCACAAGTAGTGGTCATCAATCCCTTCAGACAAAAGACATTGAGAAGAGTCAAAGATAAAGCAAAACATCACAATAGAAGAGGTTGACAGACAGCATATTTAAAACTAAGAGTGTAGGAAAACATTTCCCATGTGTAAAAATATAAAATCACCTTCTGAATATTAAGCCTTGTACAAAGAGTTTTGTGAAACCAGTAACTGATAGAAAACACATTAACATGTAGGACAGGCAGCAAGTTAACCTGCATTTTAAAGAGGCACTTTTTTTTCTGATAGATCAGAACTGTTTTATAAATTTTTAAGAAATGTTAATAGGTGTCTGACATGAATGATTAAAGGGGAACTATTTAGGATTGCAAAATGAATTAAAGCTTTAAAATGTCTCTACACAATTATGAGTAGAAGCAAAACTGCCAGAATTGGAATAATGAATTGGGAAATTGCCACTTCAAAAAAGAAGAAGAAAGATCTGACAGTTCTCCCTCTGTAAATAAAACACTCTTAAGTGGGATGAGCCTGGAAGATGTGGCATTTAAACCTTAACATGAAGCATTGATAGAAAATGGAGCCCAGGGGCGCCTGGGTGGCTCAGTTGGTTAAGCAACTGCCTTCGGCTCAGGTCATGATCCTGGAGTCCCAGGATTGAGTCCCGCATCGGGCTCCCTGCTCAGCAGGGAGTCTGCTTCTCCCTCTGACTCTCCCCCGTCTCCTGCTCTCTCTCTCTATCTCATTCTCTCTCAAATAAATAAATAAAATCTTGAAAGAAAAGAAAAGAAAATGGAGCCCAAGCCTTCTAACAGGCACCATGGTTTGTGCAAAGTTTCGGGGACAGCATCTTGACTCACTACCGTGGCCTCCTCTTTCTCCTTCTCTTTCTCCTCTTCTGGCTCCTCAGCCTTTCTCTTCCCTCTAGAAGTGCACTTCTGTTGAGAGTATTCACTGCTTCTCACAGGCATGATGACTCCATCATATATGTAATGCTGTTTTCCAAAATTGCCACCTCATAAATGTAGTGCGTTTGGAATCATCGTTCTCCACGGAGAAGTACTCATGATGGGACCTACTCTATAATAACTTCATTCTTCAGAGAACATGAAGTGAGCTTGAGTAA
This sequence comes from Mirounga angustirostris, assembly GCF_029215605.1. NCBI lineage: Eukaryota > Metazoa > Chordata > Mammalia > Carnivora > Phocidae > Mirounga > Mirounga angustirostris. The sequence continues at coordinate 118,327,489 of NW_026991712.1, read as the reverse complement.
ATGGTTATAGCACACGGTGTTTGTTCTCTTCATTTTCTTCATCTGTAGCTAACTGTATAATGTAGAAACATTGCTGATACCAAGAACCTCATTCTGCAATCTAGAACAGAAAAAAAAAAAACCAACCTCCCAATGCTCCAAGTTTCTTAGGAAAACACCTTAGAATTGTTCACTCTCTGCCTTTGGAAGGAATATAGATATTCATCCACAACTCTGAACTCATAAGGAGGAGCAAAAATGGCAGTTATTCATTAAATGTCACTATTTTCTTTCCCCAAGTGGTTATTTTTCATGGAGGTGAATTTTATAAATTAATTGATAGAGAAAGAAACTGAGGTGCTCACAGGACCAACAGTCTTAAGGAGTCTTTAGGAACTGAAGAGTTTTGGATTTCATTCTTGTAAAAGAAACGTGACAGTGATGGGGACAGTGAAAACTCTCTCAGCTGATGACCTGTTGTTGCCCTTTCCCAGATACGTCTCTGAAGACAGACCTTGTCTGATTTGGGGCGGATAGTTTGACCAAGTATGACCCGTCTATAGACTATGAAGCCATTAAACATGAAGATGCAGAGCAGTTGTTTTCATGTCTTTTTAAAGCAGCTCTGTGTACCCCACTCAAAATCTCATGCAGAACCCTAAATGCTAGTGAAAATTAAAGGGAACAGCTCTGGTGTGATCCAAGTGGAGGATCTGAAACACCATCCATGTATTCTCTTGGGTGCTGCGAACTAGACGTGTCCGTGTTCTGAGGAGCTCTCTCAGGCAATTTGACAGGCACATTATACATCAGAGTGTGATTAACGGTTACCTATGGAAAGCGAGATGAAAGGTGATTTTTATTTCATTTTTTTCCTCTATATCTTTTTAAAATTTTTCACAAAATGTATTTTTATTTTAAAAAATAACACTTAATTTTAAAAAACACACTAATAAAGAAACAAGGAAGTATAGAACTCGCGTTTTTTACTCCTAGTGGGGGACAAGGAAGTGAGAAAATAAAGGTCTCATTTTGATCACTTTTGGGCCACTTGAGAATGAGGAATGCTAGAGAGAGAAGCTTGGTCTTCCCGTGTTCAAAGGCTCATGTTTTCTCTTCCTTCACCTGGACATGTCATTGGTAAACAGACAACGTTTACTTTGACTCTGGCCCGGATGCCCTGCAATGGCCACGTCCGCTCTCCTGCTCTTTAACATCCAAGTGTACGTCCGACTTCATGCTGGGAACTCCAGAGCTTTTGTTCCTTAGCCTTATAGGCACCAAAGCTGATCACGTTGGGGAGTGGGGTGTGACCTGCCTGCAGCTTTTTCCAGCTGAAGGCTGTTCTGCCCTTTCTTTTGTTAAGATACCACCTCTGACTCTGTGCCAACCCTTTGTTTAATCAGACTATCTCATCTCCGTGCTGTTTCCTGGGCAGTTTCCCCCTCGTCCTGATTTCCCAGCTGCCCCGGCCAGACCGCATCTTTCATGTGATGAGGTTTAGGTTGACAGAAAGCTCCAAGAGTCAGTAGAATGATGGGGTCATCCCACCAGCAAATAACCCAGTAGTTCTCAAAGTACCAGCTCTGGAGTCAAGCAGTCAGACCCAAATCCCTGCTCTGCTGTTTCCCTAATGCAGGACTTCTGCTGGGTAACATAAGCTCTGTAAGATTCAGATTTTTCATTTTTAAAATGAGGATAATAAATAATACTTGCCTCACAGTGTTGCTTCACAGATATGCTGTAAGGATTCAATAAAATCCTTTATGTAGAACACTTAGCATGATGTTTGGCATATAAGAAAAATTCAAATGATATTATTATTATCATTATATGTTTAATATTTAGATTCTAAGGGTGCCTCACTGGCTCAGTGGGTGGGGCGTATGACTCTTGATCTCAGGATTGTGGGTTCAAGCCCCACATTGAGAGTAGAGATTGCTTACAAATAAAATCTTAAAAAAAAAAAAAGTAGTTAGAATCTAGATTCCAGAGCAAGGGTGGTGATGACAGTGGGGGTGGAAAAGGCACTGGGCTAGTCCAGGAGACTTGGGTTCTAGCTTCTGTGAAGTGAAAACATGGTTCTAGAAGAGAATCTCATCACACAGGGTCTCAGCAAGACAGATGATGCCCTCCAAGGGTGACTTAAAGAGAGTTTAATCAGGGAATTATTTATAGAAGTGTGGGCAAGGTGAAGTGAACCAGCAAGAGACAAGAAGCATCCAGGGACTCACAGCAGCAGGAAGCTATTACCCCCACAGCCTGAAAGGGGCAAGGGTAGGGAATGATGTTCCTAGGAGCTGGTGAGAGCTGGAGCCCTGGAAGAGAGGCCAGCCCAAAGGAAGTGGGGGTATGGAGGAATTCGGACGCTACCAAAACCCTAGCCCAACAGGACACAGCCAAGGAATAAGAAGTCCTAGACTTCTCTCTCTCCCAACCTCCAATCTCCTTTTGGTGCCTCTTATTCATTAAATCCAACAGGAACCCACAGGGCATGGAAGCCAATGTGATGCACAGAGCTGGACAGAGAAGGGTAGAGAGTGCGTGTACAGGAGCGAACAGAATAACCAGCCCAGCAGGTTTGTAATTCCACAAGTCTCAGAAAGTCCTCCACTGTGTTGGCCAGATCAACCTGGCCTGGAGGACTGAGTTAAGTAGATGTATTTTGCCTAGGCATAGATGCTCTCACCCGCCCTGGAAAAGTGAAAGCCCAATTGCTGATCCATAGTCAGGAAAGGAGGACCCGCATCCTTGGATGTGAATGATGACTGACAGTGATCTGAGAGGCAGTTTTGACAAGGCAAAACCCAAACTACAAACCAGGCAGATCATCCCACAAAGTTGTCAGCCTGAAGGAACTGAACAGAGAGTCAGAATCCAGGGAAGAGAAACAAGAAGAGCCCTTCGGCAGCTGGACTGACGACGAAGTTTGAACAGAGGTACGCGCTGGGACTGAGGACTTTCTGAGATGCTGAAAGGCAATCTTCAGGGGACTTCTGGGGCTCCTGTAGGTCAGGCACAGATGGCATGGGATTCATTCGCTCCCTCATCAATCCATTCCATCACAAGTATGTATTGATGACCTGGCCTGTGCTAGGCAGAGTGCCAGGTGCCGAGGATAGACGATGAGTAAGTCAACCTGTCCTGGAGAGCTCAAGTCTAGTGGGGTCAACAGCCAGTCAAAACCCAGTCTGTACGGTAAGTACAGAGGGAGCACAGGAGAGGGATACCCACCTAGGCTGGTCGGTGTGGGGAAGCTTCCCTGGGCGGGGCCATCAAGGCTGACCCTGAAGACCTAATGGGCAGAGAGAGCAGGGTGAGAGAAGAGAGGTGAGAACAGCTAGAGGAAGCGTCTCTGTATTTAGGGGATTGCTACTAGTTCAGTGTGGACCCGTGGGGAGTGATGAAAGTGATGGAGGGACGGGCAGAGGGCGCTGCTAGTCAGGGTGGAGCACTGAAGACAATGGGCAGCCAAGAGGAGTTGTGGGCAGGGGAGTGGGCTGATCCAGAGGGAATTTCCTCGGGATCAGTCAGGCTTTGGTGTCAAGAGCAGATCAGAGCAAGGCGGGCCCAGCAAGGGCAGAGAGACCAGCAAGGAGGGTTTCAGCGATCTGAGAGAGGCGGTGGTGGTCGGGTAGAGCCAGGGGACAGACGCCAACACAGGGAAGGTTTGGCAGGACCTGATAACTACCTGGACGTCCCTGGGTAGTGGCAAATGCTGGTCCCTGAGATTGGAGCCACAGATGAGTGAGACACAGCTGGGCTTAGGGCAACGCAGGGAAATAACTCTGCTAAGATGTGTCTCTCTTTCTGGTGAGTCTGCGTGCCTCATAAGACTGAGACTTAATAGTTAGATTACACTTTATATACGTGCAATAGAGCTGCTGGGTCGGGGAGAAGGGTCCCCATCCTATAAGATTGGAAAACCATGAATTAAATAAAATGAAACAGGGGCACCTGGCTGGCTCAGTCAGTAGAGCATGTGACTCCCAATCTCAGGGTGGTGAGTTCCAGCCCCACAGTGGGCATGGAGCCTACTTAAAAAATTAATTAATTAGGGCGCCTGGGTGGCTCAGTCGTTAAGCGTCTGCCTTCAGCTCAGGTCATGATCCCAGGGTCCTGGGATCGAGTCCCGCATCGGGCTCCCTGCTCGGCAGGAAGCCTGCTTCTCCCTCTCCCACTCCCCCTGCTTGTGTTCCTGCTCTCGCTGTCTCTCTCTGTCAAATAAATAAAATCTTTAAAAAAATAAAAATAAAAAATAAAAAATTAATTAATTAATTAAAAAAATGAAATGATGTTTGTTACCTCAGAACTTCTCAGAGTCCTTAACAGTCTAGGACCCTTGATGGCCTAAACTAGAAATATAGTCTACCATATTTATCAAATCTATTTCATTTCCTCTCCCACATACAACATCTACCTATAATTCCTATAATGGTGTTTCTAGAACACTCTTACTCAAAGTGTGGCTCACCGACCCACCGACCAGCACTGGTTCCCAAGCTGTTAACAGTCCATAAGTACAGAAATCAAGACCATTTAGAAACTTAACAGCAATTATGTGACTTTCGATCTAATAATTAAAATATCTGGGCTTGTATTTTTTATGTCTGCTCTTTAAATCTCATTTTTTCTAGTGATGCATTTTTTTTTAAGTAGGCTCCATGCCCACTGTGGAGCCCAACACGGGGCTCGAACTCACAACCCTGAGATTGGGACCTGAGCCGAGATCAAGAGTCAGATGCTTAACCGACTGAGCCACCCAGGCGCCCCTCTAGTGACGCATTTTTATTGTATTTTACAAAATTATCAGCAAAGAATGAAAAGTTAAAAACAAACAAACAAAAAAAAGCTAGTCTTTCACCACAGACAGCTGAGAAGCACCATTTCAGAAGACACTGGGAAACACTCAAGCTCAGTGGTGGTCAAACTCAGCTGCCCATTTTAATCTCCTGAGGAGCTTTAAAAAGATACAGATCCCGGATCCCATCCCCAGAGACTATGATGTAATTTACCTGGGGAGCAGCCTGGGCAGTGGGATTTCAGAAAGATCCCTAGGTGATTCTATTGTGTGTCAAGGGAGAGAACCACTGTGCTGAGGGAAAGCGTATGCTCCCTGGTGTTCCTGGTTTCATCCTCACACACCCAGACAAGGACAAGGGTGGGGATGGTGGTTCTCAGCCCTGGCTGCACCCAGGAACCCCAGGGCCACTTTCAAATGGACTTGGGCCTGAACCCCACCTAAACCAATTAAATCAGAATCGGTGGTGGTAGTTCCTGGACACTGGGATTTTAATAAAAACGATTCTAGGCAGCCAGAGTTGAGAACCACTGGGTTGGGAAATCTGGTTGCAAAGGAGACAGTTAAACGTGGAGAGGTCAGGTCATTGCTTTCGCCAGGGCCTGGAGTGAGAAGTAGCCCTCGGGATTTCTAATCCTTTACCTTTCCTGGGTCTACACAGCCAGGCAGCCATGGCCGAAGCAGGGGACCCTGGGGGTGGTGGTGGTGGGGTTCACCACAGAGACCGGCGAGAGGCTGAGTTCTTGCACTCAGCCCCCCTCCCGCTCCTCGCTGATGCTGTGGCTTCTGGAAGGCAGCACCACTTCTGTTCCTTATCCACCGAACCAGAGTGACCCCTGAGAGGCAGATTTTCTGAGAGAGGGAAGAAAGTATGGCTCTCTATGCTCAAAGTTGTAGCCCTTTGTGCTTCCAGCCCTTGCAACAGCTGTTTCACCCTGTTCCCTCACTTCCTGACATGCCCTCTGAGAGAGTCCTGCTGTTCATTTCCATCAGTCACTGAAAAGGACGCCTGTTCTCTGGGAAAGCACGAATGCATTAGGACGGAGAGGCTGAGAGGAAACACAGAGGGGAGAAGGGAGGCTCTGTAGAGTTAAGACTGTCTTTGACATTGGCTGGCAGAAGCTGGGGACAAATAATTACAGTTGTTTTTTTTTTTTTAAAGATTATTTATTTGACACAGAGAGTGACAGCGAGAGAGGGAACACAAGCAGGGGGAGCGGGAGAGGGAGAAGCAGTCTCCTGAAGATGGGATTTGAAGCAGGGGGCCCGATGCAGGGCTCGATCCCAGGACCCTGGGATCATGACCTGAGCCAAAGGCAGACGCTTAACGACTGAGCCACCCAGGCACCCCTACAGTTACTTTTAAAAATGCTTGTAGGAGAATGATGGGACAGGCCTGGCATGAAGGAATACGCCCGTTGTGTTGGCACAATGCTAGGTAGGATGGCGGTTATTTCTCACAACGAAACTCTGGAAGACTCCATTGTCTTGCCTATGCTGCCAACATCAATTCAACCAAATGCTGCAGGACAATGATTTTTGAAATCGTCTTATAATACTACTTTGCATTGAAATGCTTGTTTAAAAAATCTGTTTGAAATAACAGTAGAATCCAAAACCAAAGAAATGTTTAATAACAATAAAGTCTCAATAAATGGGATCTCTTTATCCCGGGGCACTCAGACGCAGAGAAAATTCTAAGAAGCAAATTTATTTAAGGTGTCAATATTTGGTTTCTAGTTGAAAAAGGTCACAGGTGATTTGGGCTATGTAGACACTGGTAACTGTTTAGGTGGTGGGCCCTTGGTTGTGTTATAAACTGTTCAATATTTACAATTTTGCTCTTATTGCTTTACATGACTTAATCATTTATTTTAAAATATGTTAAGTGCCTACTATGTGATAGGCATTGTGCTAGGCCTTGGGGATTCAATCCACAGTGAGCAAGGCACCCATGGTCATTGTCTCCATGGACTTTAAATTTTAATGGAGAAAATAATATTTAAACAAACAATGAATTACAAGAGTGGTAAATAAGAGATGACCATTAAAAATGTGTATAACTGTCTTTTCCTCTTTCCCTCCCCTCCCGTCACTTAAAAAAAAAAAAAAAATCCCTGCAGGTGTCTTTCTTTTTTCCTTTTCCCCCAAAAAGCACTTAGGCAGATACAAACAGGGTGAGCAGGCTGAGGGGAGGAGGCAGGCCTGAGCCGGGATCGTGGTCTACACAAAATGGGGAGCTCGCTGTAGCGGGGTCAGGAGATCAACTACATACAGGAAGATTGAGCAAATAAACCACGTAGATTGAGGGTGACTCAGTTTTCTCACAAAGGCAGCATAAATATGCAAAAAAGAAAACCTAAAATGAATCCCGTGGTGGTAAATTAGAATTGTAGACATCATTATGAACTCTCGGTTTTCACTCTTTACAGGTAGACAGAAATAGAGAAATGTAAATGTGTATTTCCTAGCTCTGCCCCCTGAAAGGAGTTGGAAGCAGTGATATTCCAGTAACAATGAGCACATGTACTGCCCAGATCTTGGATTCTGAGCATTTCTCTCCACTAGAAGGAACCAGGGCTCCTTGGAGAAATGGCTGATTTCAGGGTTGGAGCAAAGAAATGACAAGATGAGCCTGGACTATCTACTTTTAATAGAAAGTAAGGAAGAGCCCAAAGAATGACAGGGAATGTTAAAAGGACATAAAAGGCAACTTCAAAAGGCTCCCACTGGCCAAATCCGGGACAAATACCCATAATAATGGATCCTAATCTATGAAACAAAATAAGGAACCTAAGAAGTCCACACTGATATAAGTAAGTGAGTGAATGGATAAATATATAGAGAAAAGAGAAAGCATCCCCTTACAGTAGAACACCAACTAATAAATGTGGAAAGGATGATAGAATTAGAAAATCATAGTATCAGTAATAACTATAGTAATAATTAATCAGGCAAGAAACATCAGTGGATGCTAAAACTCAGGGTGAAAGTAGGATAAGTAACAGAAGTTTCCATAGTCTCAAAATATCTCTCCATGAAATATTGATTAATTACCACTGGAGGCGGCATTAACAGCCCCTCAAAGACATTCACATACTATCCCAGAACCTGTGAGCGTGTTTTCTTACACGGCAGAAGGTACTTAGCAGATGTGATTAAGTTAATGATCTTGACATCAGGAGTTTATCCAGGTGGTCCCAATGGAATCACGAGTGCCCTTATAAGTGAAAGGGAGACAGACAAAGAGGTATGAGAGAGGGAGCAGGGGTCAGAGTCAGAGAAAGATTTGAAGATGGGAGGAAGGCCCATGAGCCAAGGAATGCAGGTGGCCTATAGAAGTTGGAGAAAGCAAGGAAACAGATCCTCTCCTCAAGCCTTCGTTGGTAACATAGCCCTGCTGACACTGATTTAGATCCAGGAAACGCATCAGATTTGTGGCCTCCAGAAAGGTAAGATAACACACTTGTGGTAATTTGTTACAGAAGCAATAGGAAACTAATGCAATTATAAAAAAGAGTAACTTCACAGTAGAGAAATCTGACAGATACTCTTAATGAAAATGACCAAAACGAACACCATCAGAACCGATGAATAGACAGTGTGCCAGCAGATAGGATACAATGAAAAGACATAGCATGTGTTCTATTTTAGCCCCAAATGCATAAACTGGGTTTTATCCTGAGACAACATCAGATAAATGCCAAATTGAAGGACAGTCTACAAAAATGACTGGCATGTAATTTATTTAAAAATGCCAAGGTCATGGAAGTCATAATAGACCTTCAAGGAAAAAAAATGAAGAATGTTCCAGACTGGATGATACTGGAAAAACATGACAACTGGAGCAACCTGTGATTCTGGGTTGACTCCGTTGTTATAAAGGAGCTACCGAAACAACTGGGAAAACCTGAGTGGGGCCTCTAGGAGAAGGATATAGGGGACTTCTTTTACTATTCTGATAACTTCTCCAGTGGAATGGTTGACCACCCCCCCCCAAAAAAATTCATAGATGATCATCTTGGTAATCTGAGTCTTGTGCAAGTCATTAGTGGGGATGAAAGAATGTCAGGGAGGTTGGTGGGAGATGGGGGGTGGGGTGGGGTGAAGGGGGTGAAACACCTGGCCCCAGAAACGATGGCACAGCTGTAGGATGGGAGGAAGATTCGTTTAGGGATAATGGTTTGAGAGGTCCCCTGCCTTCACCTGTGAGGTGAAATAAAAATTCACCTCTGTGTTCCTGAGTGGGAATCTGCTGTCAGCCCTGTTTGCCTGAGCACTTTAGCCGGAACTGAGGCCCGCCAGGGCTAGCCCGGCTGGTGGGTCCGCTCACACTGCGTCTGGGGGTGGCCCCTGTGCTGAGAAACAGCCGGAGCTTCCTTCGGGAGCTCGGAAAACATCAACGCGGTTATTCTAACTTAATTTGGCCAGCAGATGGCAGCAGGCAATTCAGGGAACGAGCAAAACCGAGCGCCCTCTGGAACGGGGAGGTCCGACGCTGCTGCTAAGTCGGCCGGCAAAGGGCAAAGGCGGGGCGGGCTCACGCAGCGGTTGGCGGTCTTGCAGTTCAAGGGCTCCTGCCAGACAAAACCTCAGGCGGTCCGACCTCACTCTCTGGAAATAATGGGGGAAGGAGGAGGAGGACCGGAGAAAGTCTTCATTGTGTTTTTAAAGAAAGAAGCTTTTATTTCTTCCTCATAATGCAAAAGAGAAAAAAGAGACGCCCTCATTGAACAGACCCTGAATTAGATGCCTTGAGGGGCCCAAACCTTAAAAAGAAAAGAAAGAGTTGGACTCACAAGTCTTGGGGCCTAAAGCAGCATCACGTATTTAGATAAATGAATTGCAGCCCTGTTTTTATTATTATCTGTAAAATGGGGAAAGGGGAGGGTTGAGAATTAGGTGAATGAATATAGAGAATGTTTAGAATAGTGATAGATACATTGTAAGCATGCAATAGAAATTAGCTGCAAATATTATTTACTGAGCACTTACTGTGGGCCAGGCATTGAGCTAAGCGTCTTATATGTATTGTATCCTTCATTTCTTACAATAGTCTTGTATATTATCTCAGGGTTTTTTTTTTAAAGATTTTATTTATTTATTTGACAGAGAGACACACAGCGAGAGAAGGAACACAAGCAGGGGGAGTGGGACAGGGAGAAGCAGGCTTCCCGCGGAGCAGGGAGCCCGATGCGGGGCTCGATCCCAGGACCCTGATTTCATGACCTCAGCCGAAGGCGGACGCTTAACGACTGAGCCACCCAGGCGCCCCTATTATCTCAATTTTTAAAAAAAATTCAGGCTTAGAAAACTTAAGTCATTTGCTGGGGCGCCTGGGTTGCTCAGTTGGTTGAGCGTCGGACTCTTGATTTCGGCTCCGGTCACGATCTCCTGGGTCATGGGATCAAGCCCTGTGCAGGAAGTCTGCTTGAAGATTCTCTCCCACTGCCCCTCCCCTCACTTGTGCACATGCACGCTCTCTCTCTCTCTCTAATAAATAAATCAAGAAAAAAGAAAAGCAAACTTAAGTCATTTGCTTAAATTCATTCAAGCATTTACTGACTGCCTCTTAGGGCCATTGTAGATTCAGCAGGAATGAGGACAGGCATGGTCCCTGCCATCCTGAAGCTTACTGTATAGCTGGGGTCGTGTAACTACTTTAGGAGCAGAGTCAGGATTTGAACCCACTTCTGTCTGATTCAAAAACCTTGTTTCTGGGGTGCCTGGGTGGCTCAGATAGTTAAGCATCTGCCTTCGGCTCAGGTCATGATCCCAGGGTCTTGGGATTGAGCCCCGCATCGGGCTCCCTGCTAGGCGGGGAGCCTGCTTCTCCCTCTGCCTCTGCCTCTCTCTCTCTCTCTCTCTCTCTCTCTGACTCTCATGAATAAATAAATAAAACATTTAAAAAACCAAAACAAACAAACAAAAAAAAACCCCTTGTTTCTGTGACCCTCCATAATAAAGAACTGATGTTCACTGAATGCGTGTTCTGTGCCAGGAACCTTCCATGTTAGTGTTCTCATATTGACCCAACAAAGTGGGAATTATGGTCATCAGCATTTTACAGATGAGGAAATATTAAGTGACTTGCCCAATGGCCATACTGTTAAGGAGTAGTCAAGTGTTTTATGTATTTGAAGCCCATGTTCTTTCCATGGCAACATACTCTAGATGTTTCCTAGGATCAGAAGAGATCTGTACCAGAATCATCTCATTCTGTCCAAAAGTTACATCAGTTACAATACTGATAGATCATGAAACCAGAGAGGTATCTTTGTGGTTGAGAATCCTCTGAGATCTTCAGATTTAGCACTTTGTACATATTGGTGAGACAGCTTTGGTATTAGCATCATGGATTCAGAATGAAAGATCCAAGATGGAGGCTTTGCTTTCTTTTTCATGAGCTGCATGACTTTAAGCAAGTCATTTAATGTTCCTGGGACTCCATTTCCTTGTTCATGAATTGTGAATAATATGTATTGCATTGGGTAACTAAAGATGCAGTGAGAAATTTGTGTGAAAGTGCTTTGCACACACTGAAGGAAAATCTAAGAATTATGTCCATCCTTGCAAAAATCCTTGCTATTGAATCTAGTCCAAAACCTGGTATTCAAGGTCTTTTGTACTGTGGTTTCAATCTCTCTTTCCAGTCTTCTCACTCTTTTCTTCTACATGTAGACCCAGAAATCCCAGTTAAAACTGGCTTAGGAAATAAAGGGATTGTATTGATAAATGTAATAATTGGTTGGCTAATGGAATATGCAAGAATTTCTTCAGCTTCAGCAGTACATCAGAGATCTGTCTGTCTCTCTGTCTCAAAGATGCTTTATCTTCTCTGCTAGCTTCATTCTTAGATTTTTTCGTTCCCCCTCACTGTCACGAGCTGACTGCAGTAACTCCTGCCTCTACATCCTCTTAACTTCAAATCCAGTGAAAGAGAACTCTCAAAGGTGAATTCTTGCTAGATCTCTGCCACATTCAAATAGAAGTCCAGCATTTGATTCTCATTGATTCAGTGACAAGTATGTAAGCCAATTTAGACCAATCACTTTGGCCCGTGAGCTAGATGTGCTGATTAACTGAGACCAAGCAAGGCCCACCCTAGAAACGGAAGGTTTCAACCTGTCTCCCATCTAATCAGATAACACTAGGGAGGGTTATTCTCGAAGTATAATATGTAGAATCATTATTTACCACAACTACATGAATAGCTGTGGTTGTTGAGTGGTTAAAATAAGAGATGTCTCCCACACGTGCATTATAGTCAAATAGAACTATTTATAGTGTTTGAAGTACATTCTGTAATTTCCTGCTAGTGAGCTTATGGTCCTGCTCTTCTCTTGATCTGGAACACTTCTCTCCCTCTTTCAAGCTCTATCAACCAATCCTCCCTGGCCCTACAATTCAAATATTATATCCTTACTGTCCTTCTTTCTCTGAGCATAATGCTTCTCACAGTTCTCCTATTTCTCCGTTATTTTTACATTATTTTAAATTCTTTATGTATTTGTCTTAATCCAACTAACCCTAAAATTTTATACTGAATTCCTTAATGAAAAAGGCTCTGATAATTTGCAGAGGAAGGAATTACCATATTTAGAAATTCCAATCAGTGTGAAGATGAATATTTTAATGAATTAAAATCTAAATCAGTAGAATCCAAATGAATGAGAATTCATTTTAGAAACCTATTATATATTAACAGTAAAATTTATTTCCAGAGTTGCTAAAGTTAACCAGACACATTTTCATTGCAATCCTTATTGAAAGATTGATTCTGAGGGGCGCCTGGGTGGCTCAGTCGTTAAGCGTCTGCCTTCGGCTCAGGTCATGGTCCCCGGGTCCTGGGATCGAGCCCCGCATCAGGCTCCCTGCTTAGTGGGAAGCCTGCTTCTCCCTCTTCCACTCCCTCTGCTTGTGTTCCCTCTCTCGCTGTATCTCTCTCTCTGTAAAATAAATAAATAAAGTCAAAAAAAAAAAAAAAAGATTGATTCTGAGCCGTCTTTGATGCTGCAAGATATCTCTGCAAGTCTGAAAGCGAATCACGAATATGATAGGTAAATTTACCTCTTTCCTTCATGGGTCTGTAAAATCTCTGACATTTGTGCTGAGCCTATATCTCCAGAGACAATCCAAATGCCTAGAATACAGGTACGCCATAATGTTTGTTAAATGGAGGAGTTAAGAAATAAAAGCAATAACAATTGGGAAAAGTATGTGCCTACTCTTTTTGATATTTGGAAAGAAATCCCCAGATGTCAGTTTATTTTTCTATCTTTAGCCTAGTTCTGCTTTAAAAAAAATTTCTGATAAAGGATTTTGAGTCAAAGGCTGAAAGAATGGTAGAGCTAGAAGAACTATCCAGTGTCAAGTGTGCCTGGCATTTAGCAGACATTTAAGTGGTGTAGGAATAGATATGGGGTAGGTGAACCTAAGTTTACTATGCATAGAATCATAGATTAGATTATACAGTCAGGGTTCTAATGGCCCATTCAAAATGGACAAAGGAGGAATATTTAAAGAAGGGGCCATTTACAAAAGTATGGACATAGACACATTTTTTCTTTTTTTTTAATTTTTCTTTCTTTTTTAATATTTATTTGACAGAGACACAGCGAGAGAGGGAACAAAGCAGGGGGAGCGGGAGAGGGAGAAGCAGGCTTTCCGCGGAGCAGGGAGCCCGATGTGGGGCTCGATCCCAGGACCCTGGGATCATGACCTGAGCCGAAGGCAGATGCTTAACGACTGAGCCACCCAGGCGCCCCGACATAGACACATTTTCATTGCAATAGGTTTCCCAAGGATGGTGATGTACCCCAGGATTAGCAACAGCAGTGAGCCATTACCACCTCTAGATCAGATGGGGCCATAGAATGACACATTCACCCAAATCTGAAGAGGACTACCCGACAGGAGCTGTAGTCTTTGAACTTAGCCACTGAGAATTAATACCCCAAACTCTATCTCCTTCCATCATTTGTTTTTCTGGTACTCTCTTTTATTGGCCAAACCCAGTAGGAAGCCAGAGGACAGGGAACCTGTTGGTGCAACCCGTACAGATGAGTCTCCCAGGACATAGAGCAGGGTGGAGAAAAAGAGGGGATTTGCAAAAACAAGCAGAGAATACTGGCAGAGATCTTGGAGATCTACTGGTCTCATGGTTATTTTTTTTTCTCAATAGAAACCTTTATTTTTGTATATTAAGCTTAACAAAAAGCCTGATAGAAAGCAATGGAAATGACGCTATGGAATGAGTATGGAGGGAGCATCCCTTCACCCACTATTGCAGACTCTAAGGCATTGCCATGCAAGCCTTTCTGCTCTGTAGACCATAGTTCTACGTAGTTCTAGTAGTTGAAGCTATTCATGACAGATGAGAAAACGGAGATTCCAAAACCTCAGTAAGTAACTCGTTAAGTCTCCCAGTGACTTAGTGGCAGAGCAGTCCACTAGAACTCAGGCCTCCTCATCCCCAGTTCTGTACTCAAGTATTATTCAGGCACTGAGGGTGTGATAGGGGTTTCTCAGAAATGTGAGGATCTACCAGGCTGGGAGGGAATTCACAACTCAAGTTCAGAGTTTGATAAATCTAGGTTCCAATTCTGCTGCTGGGACTTTTAGGACAAGTTGTGATTAAACCTCTCCTCCTTAGTTGCTTCATTAGTAAAATGGAAAAGACCTAATTTTTAAGATTTTTTTTTTTTGACAGAGACACAGTCAGAGAGGGAACACAAGCAGGGGAAGTGGGAGAGGGAGAAGCAGGCTTCCCACGGAGCAAGGAGCCCGATGCGGGACTCGATCCCAGGACCCCGGGATCATGACCTGAGCCGAAGGCAGACGCTTAACCGACTGAGCCACTCAGGCACCCAAAAAGACCTAATTTTTAAGAGCTGTTGGGAAGATCAATGAGGATAATATTTATTAAGTGCTTAGAATAGTGTTTGGTGCTGGAACCTCATCAATAACAACTGGTTGTTATTACTAATAATTCTTTAAGTGTCTATGAAATCACAGAAAGGTCTCGGTGACAGGCCTTGAGAAATGTCCAGGATCAGAATGTGCCCAGCCATGAACTGGAGGGAGAAGTTTTGTAATGGGCATTTGTAGGTTTTGCCTTCCTAGCATCTTTCCCCTTGGAGAGCCTCTCCCTTGTTCAGTCCCTGTGGCTTGGACGTGGCTGACCCAAGCCCAGCAGCAGGGCTAATGATATGACCTAGGCCTAAGCCAATCAGTGTAAATCCATCCTCTTAGCCTCAGGCATCAATCCAAGGGTGGGAAACTCCCCAAGCTGTCAATTGAGAGTAAATCCTAGGACTTTTGCAAGAGTTACTGGAGTTGTTGGGGACATATATGATGCCCAAAAGTTAAACCATTTCAGACAACTGTCACAGCCAAGAGATAGAGAATCCTAATGACATGATTTGAGCCCCAAGGCCAGAGGCTGGCAAACTTTTCCTAGAAAGGGCTACATAGTAAATATTTTAGGTTTTGCGGGCTATCAGGTCTCTCTTGCAAGTACTCAATGCTGCTGTTGTAGCTTGAAAGCAGCCATAGAAAATATGTCTGAGAACAAGCATAGCTGTATGTCAGCAAAACTTTACTTACGGAAGCGGACAATGGGCCATAGTTTGCCAACTTCCGCCCTACGGCCAAGCCTAAAGTCAGACAACATTGGGGCTTCTCAGTGAGGTTTGCCACTAAATTCCCTTTTTGGCTTAGGCTAGTGTGAGTCAGATTTATAGCAATCCAATGGAAAGAGTCCTGATAAAAGCTTCTATTTGATCAAATATGACCTTAATTAATCTTGTGTGTCACAGATTGATTGCCTAATGGTAGAGAAATTGGTCATTTCTGTCATTGAGCAGAAACTTGGGGGGGGGGTCGGAATTCCCTTTCTAAGTCCATTCTGCAGTTGCTAGTGGTTTAGGGTCACTGGTGAATATCAAAGAGCTGCCAAGTAGAAAACAGGTTAATTTCTTAGCACAAGGAAGCATGAGGTCTTTTAGAAGCCACTAATGCATTTTCTTTTTTTTTTTTAATTATTTTTTTTTTTAAAGATTTTTATTTATTTATTTATTTGAGAGAGAGAGAATGAGAGAAAGCACACGAGAGGGGGGAGGGTCAGAGGGAGGAGCAGACTCCCTGCTGAGCAGGGAGTCCGATGCGGGACCGATTCTGGGACTCCAGGATCATGACCTGAGCCGAAGGCAGTCGCTTAACCAACTGAGCCACCCAGGCGCCTGCCATTAATGCATTTTACCTGATTGTTTAATTTCAGGAAATCCTGACTCACTCTCCCTATAGAATAAGTAGCAAAGGCTGGTCTCAATTTACAATCCTATAAACCAGCTTGGAGTGGAGCAGAGATTATTCTTGGCAGATATAGGTCTATTTGTGCCTATTTTAATTTGAAAATGTTCTGGTATGTGTATGTTTTATTTTCTTTGAGAAAAGGTAGGCTTTATTTGGGATGTTCTGGATATAGTTAAGATTCCATGGGCAGGGTAACCTCTCCAGGCTTAACTTTTGAATGGAAAATGGGAATACCATTACCAAGTCTATATAATCAGACAAGCATGCCCTTGAAAATGGCACAGGTGAAGCTTGAATAAAGAAAAAGGAGTTAGAACTAGTTAGCTAAACCAGGGTACTAGTGTTGAGTAAATCAAGAAACAGGGGGTGCCTGGGTGGCTCAGTCAGTTAAGTGGCTGCCTTCGGTTCAGGTCGTGATCCCCGGGTGCTGGGATAGAGTCCCACATTGGGCTCTGTGCTCGGCGGGGAGTCTGTTTCTCCCTCTCCCTCTGCCTGCCTGTCTGCCTACTTGTGATCTTTCTCTCTGTCAAGTAAATAGATAAAATCTTTAAAAAATAAAAAAACAAGAAACAATGCTACTAATGTCACTGAAAATTAAGCCATTTTCTTTTTTTTTTTTAAAGATTTTATTTATTTATTTTTAGAGAGAGAGAGAACACATGAGAGGGGGGAGGGTCAGAGGGAGAAGCAGACTCCCTGCCGAGCAGGGAGCCGGATGCGGGACTCGATTCCGGGACTCCAGGATCATGACCTGAGCCGAAGGCAGTCGCTTAACCAACTGAGCCACCCAGGTGCCCCTAAACCATTTTCTTATTTAATCCTCACGGTAATGCAGAGTGTTCACATAGCTATCATTAACCCTATTTCACAGATGAGAATAACACGAAAAATAATTAGATAATGTAGCCAAACTCACATAGTAGGTTAGTGAAAATACAGGGTTAGACTCCAAATAGGAAGATCAATGCAACTCTAGA
This sequence comes from Mirounga angustirostris, assembly GCF_029215605.1. Lineage (NCBI taxonomy): Eukaryota > Metazoa > Chordata > Mammalia > Carnivora > Phocidae > Mirounga > Mirounga angustirostris. Next base: position 118,310,416 of record NW_026991712.1, on the reverse strand, counting down.
TCTGTCCTCCATCTGCTATTTCTTCTACTTTCCTCAGCAACTCTTCCAAACCTTTTTTAACATATCCACTATGTGTTTTGGTCTTCTTTCTCAAATCCTGATGAATGCCCTGGGCCTTCTATGTCACCGAGAAAGCAGAGGTCCCTAAACTTTCCATACTGTCTTCCTACCACGTTGTCTATGTGCTTGCTTGTTCTTCTCACTTGTGGTCTAGGCTTTCCCTTCTGGTCGAAGCCAAGCCTCTCCACACATTCTCTCATTTTACTTCTTCACAGGCAGCTTCCCCTCTGTGTATAAATATGCTCAGGTTTCTCTCACATTACAACAGAACAAAACAAATCCTCCTTTGAAGCTCCAATCCAATCTTGCTCTTTCCTGTCTCACTGAAGTTTCTCCAAACAGTTCTACTTCCCACCTCCCAATTTCTCAACTCCCTTCTTTCCTTACCTGCCTTGAAAACAGGTTGCTGACATTGTTATGGGCTGAATTGTGTTCTTCCTTCCTAATTTATATGTTGAAGTCTTAATCCTCAGTACCTTGAAGTGTCATGAGAGCATGGAAGAGATAAAGCTCTTATGCACCCAGCAATCAAGAAAAATCAGTATGAGGCCAAATATAAAAAGAAAGGGCAGAGGGGCCACTTTCATAGATGACTGGCACCAAGGAGTGTGAGACTGAAGCAGATTATAGTCTAGACCAAGGGAAGTCACAGGGCGGGCAAATAAAAGTCAAATACCAATGGAAAAAAAGATAGGGAGTAAGGGAATCTCCAGTTGTCTGTACTGTTTATTTTATTTAAATTATAAATATAAATATAATATAAATAAAAATATAATATAAAATAAATTTACAAAATTTTCTTTAAATTCAATTTAGTTAACATAGACTATATTATTAGTTTCAGGGGTAGAATTTAGTGATTCATCAGTTGCATATAATACCTAGTGCTCATTATACCAAGTGCCCTCCTTAATGCCCATCACCCAGTACCCCATCCCCCCATCCACCTCTCCTCCAGCAACCCTTGGTTTGTTTCCTATGATTAAGGTGGTTTGTCTCCCTCTCTGATTTCATCTTGTTTTATTGTTCCCTTCCTTCTGCTATGCTCCTCTCTTTTCTTTCTTAAATTCCACATATCTGTGAGATCATATGATAATTGTCTTTCTCTGATTGATTCATTTCGCTTAGCATAATACCCTCAAGTTCTATCCACGTCGTTGCAAATCGCAAGATTTCAGTTTTTGATGGCTGTGTAATATTCCATTGTATATATATACCACATCTTCTTTATCCATTCATTTATCGATGGACATCTGGGCTCTTGCCATAATTTGGCTATTGTGGACATTGCTGCTATAAATACTGGGGTGCATGTACCCCTTCAGATCACTACCTTTGTATCTTTGGGGTAAATACCCAGTAGTGCAATTGCTGGGTCATAGGGTAGCTCTATTTTTAACTTTTTGAGGAACCTCCATACTGTTTTCCACAGTGGCTGCACTAGCTTGCATTCCCACCAACAGTGTAAGAGGGTTCCCCTTTCTCCGCATCCTCGCCAACATCTGTCGTTTCCTGACTTGTTAATTTTAGCCATTCTGACTGGTGTGAGGTGGTATCTCATTGAGGTTTTGATTTGTATTTCCCTGATGCCGAGCGATGTTGAGCATTTTTTCATGTGCTGTTGACCATTTGTATGTCTTTTTAGGAGAAACATGTGTTCATGTCTTCTGCCTATTTCTTGACTGGATTATTTGTTCTTTGGGTGTTGAGTTTGATAAGTTCTTTATAGATTTTGGATACTAGCCCTTTATCCGATAAGACATTTCCAAATATCTTCTCCCATTCTGTTGGTTGTCTTTTTTTTGCTTTCGTCGACTATTTCCTTTGTTGTGCAGAAGTTTTTACCTTGATGAAGTCCCAATAGTTCATTTTTGCCTTTGTTTCCCTTGTCTTTGGTGATGTGTCTAGCAGAAGTTGCTGTGGCCGAGGTTGAAGAGGTTGCTGCCTGTGTTCTCCTCGATGATTTTGGTGGATTCCTGTCTCACATTTGGGTCTTTCATCCATTTTGAATTTATTTTTGTGTATGGTGTAAGAAAGTGGTCCAATTTCATTCTTCTGCATGTTGCTCTCCAATTTTTCCCACAGCATTTGTTGAAGAGACTGTCTTTTTTTCCACTGGATATTCTTTCCTGCTTTGTCGAAGATTAGTTGACCATAGAGTTGAGGGTCCATTTCTGGGCTCTCTATTCTGTTACATTAATCTAAGTGTCTGTTTTTGTGTCAGTACCATACTGTCTTGATGATTACAGCTTTGAAATATAGCTTGAAGTTTGGAATTGTGATGCCTCCAGCTTTGGTTTTCTTTTTCAACATTTCTTTGGCTATTCGGGATCTTTTCTGATTCCATACAAATTTTAGGATTGTTTGTTCCAGCTCTGTGAAAAATGCTGGTGGTATTTTGATAGGGTTTGCTTTGAATGTGTAGATTGCTTTGGGTAGCATAGAAAATTTAACAATATTTGTTCTTCCAATCCATGAGCATGGAATGTTTTTCCATTTCTTTGTGTCTTCTTCAATTTCTTTCAGAAGTGTTCTGTAGTTTTCTGAGTACACATCTTTCACCTTTTTGGTTAGGTTTATTCCTAGGTATCCTATGGTTTTTGGTGCAATTGTAAATGGGATCGATTCCTTGATTTCTCTTTCTGCTGCTTCATTGTTAGTATATAGAAATGCTACAGACTTCTGTGCATTGATTTTATATCCTGTGACTTTGCTGAACTATGTACAAGTTCTAGCAATTTTTTGGTGGAGTCTTTTGGGTTTTCTACATAAAGTATCATGTCTGTGAAGAGTGAAAGTTTGACTACTTCTTTGCTGATTTGGAAGTCTTTTATTTCTTTCTTTTGTCTGATTGCTGATGCTAGGACTTCTAGCACTATATTGAACAACGGTGGTGAGAGTGGACATCCCTGTCATGTTCCTGACTTTAGGGAAAAAGCTCTCAGTTTTTCCCTGTTGAGGATGATATTTGCTGTGGGGTTTTTGTAAATGGCTTTTGTGATGTTGAGATATGTTCCCTCTATCCTTATATTGTGGAGGGTTTTTATCAAGAAAGGGTGCTGTATTTTGTCAAAAGCTTTTTCTGCATCTACTGAGAGGATCATATGGTTCTTATCCTTTCTTTTATTAATGTAGTGTGTCACATTGATTGATTTGTGAATGTTGAACCACCCTTGCAGCCCAAGAGTAAATCCCACTTGGTCGGGGTAAATAATCCTTTTAATGTACTGTTGGATCCTGTTAGCTAGTATCTTGGTGAGAATTTTTGCAACTATGTTCATCAGTGATATTGGTCTATAATTCTCCTTTTTGGTGGGGTCTTTTTCTGGTTTGGGGATCAAGGTAATGCTGGCCTCATAGAATGAGTTTGGAAGTTTTCTTTCCATTTCTATTTTTTGGAACAGTTTCAGAAGAATAGGTATTATTTCTTCTTTAAATGTTTGGTAGAATTCCCCTGGAAAGCCATCCAGGCCTGGGCTCTTGTTTGTAGGGAGATTTTTGACTACTGCTTCAATTTCTTTGCTGGTTTTGGGTCTGTTCATGTTTTCTATTTCTTCCTATTTCAGTTTTGGTAGTTTATGTTTCTAGGAATTTATCCATTTCTTCCAGATTGCCTAATTAGTTGGCATATAATTCCTCATAATATTCTCTTATAATTGCTTGTATTTCTTTGATATTGGTTGTGATCTCTCCTTTTTTGTTCATGATTTTATTTATTTGGGTTCTTTCTCTTTTTGATATGTCTGGCTAGGGGTTTACTTAATCTTCTTAGTTCTTTCAAAGAGCCAGCTCCTAGTTTTGTTGATCTGTTCTGTTTTTCTGATTTCAATATCATTGATTTCTGCTCTAATCTTTATTATTTCTCTCCTCCTGCTGGATTTAGACTTTACCTGCTGTTTTTTTTTTTTTTCCAGCTCCTTTAGGTGTAAGGTTAGGTTGTGTATTTTGAGATTTTCTTGCTTCTTGAGGCTATATATTTCCCTCTTAAGACTGCCTTTGCTAAAAAAAAAAAAAAAAAAAAAAAAAGACCACCTTTGCTGCATTCCAAAGGTTTTGAACTGTCGTGTTGTCATTTTCATTTGCTTCCATGTATTTTTAAAAATTCTTTAATTTCCTGGTTGACCCATTCATTCTTTAGTAGGATGTTCTTTAATCTCCATGTATTTGTGGTCCTTCCAATTTTTTTTCCTGTGGTTGACTTCAAGTTTTAAAGCATTGTGGTCTGAAAATATGCATGGTATGATCTCAATCTTTTTGTACAAATCAGGTGAGTCCTGATTTGTGACCCAGTATGTGATCTATTCTGGAGAATGTTCCATGTGCACTCAAAGAATGTGTATTCTGCTGCATTAGGATGAAATGCTCTGAACATATGGTAAGTCCTTCTGTTCCACTGTATCATTCAAAGCCCTTGTTTCTTTGCTGATCTTCTGCTTAGATGATCTGTCCATTGCTGTGAGTGGCGTGTTAAAGTCCCCTACTATTATTATATAATCAATGAGTTTCTTTTAATTTTGTTATTGACTTATATATTTGGCTGCTCCTACGTTAGGGGCATAAATATTTACAATTGTTAGATCTTCTTGTTGGATAGAACCTTTATTATGATATACTGTCCTTCATCTCTTATTACAGTTTTTGGTTTAAAATCTAGTGTCTGATATAAGGTTGGCTAATCCAGCTTTCTTTTCCTGTCCACTAGCATGATAAATGGCTTTCCACTCCCTCACTTTCAGTCTGGAGGTGTCTTTGGGTCTAAAATGAGTCTCTTGTAAGCAGCATATCGATGAGTCTTATTTTTTTAACCATTCTGATACCCTGTGTCTTTTGATTGGAGCATTTAACCCATTTACAGAGTAATGATTGAAAGATAGAAATTTAGTGCCATTGTGTCACCTGCAAAGTCACTGTTCCATTCTGCTCTTTGTTACTTTTGGTTCTCTATCCACTGAAAGGGTCCTCTTTAATATTTCTTGTAGGACTGGTTTAATGTTCACACATTCCTTTTGTTTTTGTTTGTCTTGGAAACTCTTTTTTATCTCTCCTTTTATTCTGAATGACAGCCTTGCTGGATAAAGTGTTCTTGGCCACATGTTCTTCTCATTTAACATGTTGACTATATCATGCCAGTCCTTTCTGGCCTGCCAGGTCTCTGTGGACAGGTCTGCTGCCAGCCTCATGTGTGTACGCTTGTAGGTTAAGGACCTCTTGTCCTGAGCTGCTTTCAGGATTTTCTCTTTATCTTTGTAATTTGCAAGTTTCACTATAACATATCAAGGTGTTGACCTATTTTTGTTGATTTTGAGGGGAGTTCTCTGTGCCTCTTGGGCTTGAGTGCCTGCTTCCTTCCCCATATTAGGGAAGTTCTCAGCTATAATTTGTTCAAATAAACCTTCTGCCTCTTTTCCCCCTGTTCTTCGTCTTCTGGGACTCCTATAATACAGATATTAATTTGCCTTATGGAGTTGCTGAGTTTCCTAAGTCTGCCTTTGTGATCTAATAGTTTTCTTTCCCTCTTCTTTCATCTGCGTGATTTTACATAATTTTATCTTCTATATTACTGATTTGCTCTTTTGCTTTATTATTTTTAAAAAAGATTTTATTTATTTATTTGACAGACAGTGAGAGAGGGAACACAAGCTGGGGGACCAGGAGCAGGAGAAGCAGGTTCACTGCTGAGCAGGGAGCCCAATGTGGGATTCGATCCCAGGACCCTGGGATCATGACCTGAGTTGAAGGCAGATGCTTAACCAACTGAGCTACCCAGGCGCCCGACTTCTGCTTTGTTTATCCTCATTTTTATGGCCTTGGGACTACATCTTGGTTATAGCATTTTTAATTTTGGCCTGACTAGATTTTCGTTCTTTTATCTCTACAGTAAGAGATTCTCTAGTGTCTTCTATGTTTTCAAGCCCAGCTAGTATCTTTATAATCATTGTTATAGATGTCGTTCAGACATCTTACTTATATCTTATTGATTGAATCCCTGGCTGTGAGTACTACCTCCTGTTCTTTCTTTTGGGTTGAATTTCTCCATCTCATCATTTTGTCCAGTAAAGAAAAGAAGAAAAAGAAAAACAACAACAACAAAACAAAACAAAAAAACCCCTAGATTCTGGGTGTGTTTTGGTCTGCTTGTTAAAAGAAACTAGATCCCAAAATAATAAATAAATATATATATTTATATATAAATTTATATGTATAAATTTACTTACATATATTTATACACATATATATTAATATATAAAAATATATTTATAATAAAGTATAATGAAAGGAAACAAAAATAAAATATATATAAAATAATTTAAAAATAAAAAATTGAAAAAAATCACTGAAAACAGTAATAGTGTGACTAAAGAATAAAAATAAAAGAGTGCTATATACTGTTTTCCCTAAGAGCTGAAGCTTTGCAGAACTCTGTGATCAGTAAACATGGTGCCAGCGAGTTGTTTGTGCTGGTCTTCTGGGGGAGGGGCCTGTTGCAGTGATTTTTCAGGTGGACTTGCCCTAGTGGAAATGCAGCTCCAGTGCATAGGGAGGCAGGGCTTGGTGTAAGCAGCTCCAGACTCCACTAAGTGGCGCTGCTTTGTGCCCTGAAGTCTCTCAGCACTGATGGGTGGGGTATGGTGGTACCCCACTCTCTAGCTCTGGAGCTGAAAATTTGTGCACCCCACTCTTCTTTGAGCCCTCACAGAAGAGCAATCACTCTTGTCTCCCTGGTTTCTGTCAGAACTCTCTATTCACCCTGGCTGTGTCTCAGCGTTTTTATTTCAGGTACATGACTGAGTTTCAAAACTCCAAATTTTAGGGAGTCCCTGTGCTCTGTGACTGCTTGACCTATAGGATATGATGGAAGTGACACCATGTCATATTTGGACCCAGGCCTTAAGAAATGGGCATTTTCAGTTCCTGCTTCTTAGAAGGATGCTTGTTTTTTAGCCCAGGCACCACACTGTGAGGAAGCCAAAGCTGCCTAATGGAAAAGAATGGACAACCAGGGCCAGTTTGTCAGGTGTATGAGTGATCCATCTTGGAAGTGGATCCTCTTGCCCTAGCTGATGCCTGGTGGAGCAGGAATGAGCTGTCCTCACTGAGCCCTGCCCAAAGTATGTATTTGTGAGCAAAATAAATAGTTATGGTTTTAATCCATTAAGTTTTGGAGTGGTTATGCAGTAAAAGAAACTAGATGTTTGGCTGGGATCTGGGCTGGGCCTGTGGGGTAAGATTTAGCTAACACCAAGCGGATAGGCAAGGAGTAGAGATGGACAGAGATTTCCTTCCGTATGGGAAAGAACTGAGAGTTCTGTATTGTTGGACTAAGATGCAGAGAGAAAATATGTGGATTTAAAGTAGATGAGTTAGTCAGGAAAAGACAGAAATCAGATCAGAAAGTCTGGGTTAGCGGTGCCTGGGTGGCTCAGTTGGTTAAGCATCTGACTCTTGGTTTTGGCTCCAGTCATGATCTCAGGGTCATGAGATTGAGCCCCATGTTGGGCTTTGCGCTAGGCATGGAGCCTGCTTGAAATTCTCCCTCTGCCCCTCCCCCTACTCATGTGCATATGCTCTCTAAAATAAATCAATCTTTAAAAAAAAAAAAAAAGTCTGGGCTATAGATGAGTATCTAGATGTTCAAGCCAGGAAAGAAGAATGGAAACACAATTCAGGCCAATAGTAGTAATTTCAAAATCTTGAATGGCAAACAAAATAGTTTAGTTGGGCATTTGTGGGCATATGGGCATTCATGATGTGAAAGATTAGGCAATAGGAACTGGGGACTTAGGTCAAAAGTCTGAGTATAGAAGGAGATCAAACCAGTCCCACCAACTCTGGTACTAGTTACTATACAGGTGGTGACAGAAAAGACCATCTTAGATGTTGAGTCAAATAGTTCTAAGACTGGAGCTCCACAATGGAACTAGAATGGAGATTGGTGCTTAAAGATGGCAAGGAAGAACGCCTGAGTGTGGTATGAATAGTCACTTCCTATTAGTTCACCTAACTAGTGAATATTTTAAGAATCCACTTAGTAGGTATACAAATGAATATTGGACTCTCATAAAATTTAACATTTATGTTTAGGCTTGTCTTTTTTGTCCTAAAAGCAAGTTGAATAATTAATTTTTTTGTTTTTTTTTTTAGGGGGGGTGAGGGGCAGAGGGAGAGGGAGAATCTTAAGCAGGTTCCATGCCTGGTGTGGAGCCTGACACGGGGCTCCATCTCACCACCCTGGGATCATGATCTGAGCTAAAATCGAGTTGGACCCTTGACTGACTGAGCCACTCAGGTGCCCTGGAGAAATAGTTTTAAAAAGCAAGTAATATACTAGAGGTTTCTGAAGCGGTTATTAGTCTTAGTTAAAGCACAGATAAGGTATTTGTTTACATAGGCATAAATGAATATTTGTTCATTGTTCATGACCTTTAGAGTTGACCATACTGGATTTTGTCTTGCCCCTGCTCAAGGTTTTATTCTGAAAGCAACTTAGGATACAGTTGAATTTTTAGGATGATATCTATTAGACTTTCTCAGCCTACCTTCACAACTTCATTTCCTACTACCCTTTTCCCTGGGTCACTAGTTTCCAGACACACGGGCCTTCTTTCAGATATGTGAAGTTTCCAGGCTTTCTACTAAGTCAGAATCTTTGCACATGCTCTCCCTTCTCACTGGAAGGCATTTTAATTCACTTTACCTGGATAGTTTGTTTATATTTAAACTGAGGCCTAAAATATGTTCTTCAGAGATCCCTAAGCTCATTAGTTCCCTTTGTAATTCTCTTCTAGTAACTTTTTCATTACTTTTACCGTAATTGATATATTTGTTGCAATTGTTGGCTTTCACTGGAATGTGACCTTTACTAGACATGGGGATACTAGGCATTAAAATTTTTTTTTTTTTTTTTTTTTTTTAGAGAAGGAGTGTGCGTGCGTAAGCAGGGTGGGTGGGGAAAAGGAGAGGGAGAGAATCTTAAGCAGACTCCATGCTCAGTGCAGAGCCCTCCCGAGGGCTCAATCTCATGACCCTGAGATCATGACCTGAACCAAAATCAAGAGTCGGACACTTAACTGACTGAGCCACCCAGGTGCCCCGGGGACGTTAGTTTTTTTAATAACTAAGGTCGGGGAAGAGAAAAATGAAATCCAGTAAGGTGACAATAGGCAAAAGAGGCAGGTAAAATTGAGAATAAAATATACATAAAGAATTAAACAACTGCAGTCTGATGACCAGTTAATGGAAAGCAAAGTATTTAACACATCTCAGTAGCCCCTGATGAGTACTCTTAATGAGAGATCAAGAAACTTAGGATGTACAGACATTGGACTCCTGTACATGGCTGGTGGGAATGTAAAATGGTGTAGCCACTTTGGAAAAGTCTGGCTGTGTCTCAAAGAGTTAAACATAGATAGTATGACTCAGCAATTCCCTTCAGACTATAGCTGCATTATTCATAACAGCCCCAAAGTGGAAACAACCTGGATGACTACCGAATAATGGATAAAATGTGGTATAGTCATACAAAGGAAAATTAGCTATCAAAAGCAATGAAGTACTGACGATACATGCCGTAATATGGATGACGCTTGAAGACCTACTAAATGAAGGACCCCAAATGATCACATATTGTATGATCTCATTTATATGAAGTATCCAGAATAGGCAAACCCGTTGGGACAGAAAGCAAAATTAGTGGCGGTCAGCGCTGGGGGTAGGTGGCTGTGGGAGTCACTACTAATGGGTATAGATAAGATTTCTGTTTGAGGTGATGAAGATGTTCTAAATTTAGATAGTGGTGATGGTTGCGCGGCTCTGAATATACTAAAACAACATTGAATTGCATACTTCGTGCGTTTTAAATGTGAATTGTATCTCAAAAATGTAAAAAGTTATAGTCCATTCTCAGTACTCAAAGTAGTTCTATGAAGTTGCTGCAAACACTGAACTTTAACAGACCATTGCTCTCAGGGGACATACAGGGAGGGTTAAGTTCCTGGAAGCCCCTGGTCACAATATTTTTGTCAACCTATCTATCATCTTGTTTTATGTGTTTCTATTTAAAGACACTTTAATGTATATTGTTGATTTATCATCATTGAACTCATGGCCCACAAGTCATGCCTCAACAAAACTAAAATGCGTTTTTTTCCATAAAGCGCATCCTAGCCTTCTTGCTCTTATTAGGAACACTAGACAGCACTTTAGCACTATGCTTGGGAGCCATTTTAAAAGGCTAAATCACCAACATAAAGCACAAAAATGCAAAAAACTAGAGCATGAAAGGATATTTGTTTACAGCATGAGAGCTGAAACAAGGCAGTGTCCCGTTGTTTGACTTTAGCTGGGAATGTGTGCACTGAGGGACTCAAATTTTTTGTTCTGCGCCCACCTGCGAATGACTTCAAAAGTACCCTGCGTATTATGACTGTGGGGTTACAGATAATTTTAATGAGTATGTGTATTTGTAAATATGGAATTCATGAATAATAAGGATTGACTGTAGCTTAGTTTTTCTACTAAACTTTTTTTAGGGCTAAACTTCAATCTCTTCATAATGCTGGACAGATAAAATGGCTGTATTTGTAAAATACGTTTCAAGAGTGGCTAAAATGAAAAGACTAGTTATAGAGGCTGCAGACGATTCTTCTTATTTCCTCTGCGTTTCTAAATAACCATGTCTCATGTTACTGATTTCTGGCAAAGGGGCAGTTTGAAGGTAAAATGTTCAGCAAAAGCCTACTCTGAATTTTTGATCACAAATGCAGGCCTTTTCCCAGAGCAAGTCCTCTGTCACCACAGAATATAATTAAAAGGCATTTTAATTTTCAAGTAAAAGAAATACTTACCTAGTTGTGCTCATATCTGGAATCTCTACTCCTCCTTCCCATGTATTTGTTTTCACATATAAGGGAAGGCCAATTTTAATTTCCAAAGTTTTGCAGGATTTGCTTTCACAAGTGTTTTTTTGCATTTTATTTAATTTTAGACTAGCTTTTAAGCCTCAAACCCTCTTAAAACAGGAAATAATGTTTGTGTTCGTAGTTCCTTTTAAGAGGCTTTTGCCAAATTCAGGAATTTACAGATCAATTAACTGTTTTACATTATAAGTAACATTTTGGCAGGGGGAACAAATTTATAATTATCAAGTATTACATATCCTTATTTGTGAGCCAGAATAAGCTTAATCAAATATCAGAACTGGGCTACAAAATGGCCCTTTTTGGATCAGTATTTCTCTCTCCTGGTAATCATTTGTCTTTTTTAAAAAGAGCTTTTAGGTATTCTTTGATTGGAACTAGTGAAAAATAGTTGGAATTGACTGATTTGAACCTCCCAATTAAAATAGTAGAGCTTGGTGGATACACGGTTATTCATCAACTCAAGAACTTCAAGCTCTAAGCTACTATGGGGGTTCTTTAGCCTCTTTTGCTCTCTCATAATAACTTGAAGAGTTTTTAAGCTTCCTTTCACTTTTTTTTTTTTAAGCCAATGCCAGCACTCATTTAACTGGCTCTTCCTGCCCAGACAGCCGTCCAATTAGCTTCCTGTGCCAATCCCAGAAGTTTTGAAGTTTCATCCCTTCTATCCTACTGTTCATCTGTATGTGGTGGCCCCTCCTCATGCTATTTTTCCCACTGTCCCTGACCAGCTTCATCTCCCTCTTGTTCTGATAACGGCCACGGGGATAGTGCCACACCATCCGGGGTCTTGCACTATCAAAACGATGGCTCGCTCCATTACTCTAAATAAAAATAGAACCTAGTCTGCTTGCCAAGACTTCTCATAGTGTTTTATTTTGTTAACCAACTTGCCTAGGGTTTATTCTCTTCATGGCTTTACAAATATACTTAATTTAAAATATGACATAATACAAAATGCTAGTAATAATAACCAATCTCTTAAAAATATTCTATAAACATTTCCTGGTAGTATCTTTGAGGACTTCCAAATATCCTTCATTAATATGGTTTAATTCTAATTTATTTCTGAAGTTTCTAGATTATAAGAATGTATCCTGAGATTAAGCAGACATAAGATTAGACCCATTTGATAAGAGGTTTAAATGACCTAAATTCATTTGGATGAATGTTGTTCTTAGTGAACCACCAGAGGGTCAAGCAAGAAAAATAATTTTTAATAGCGCAATAAAAATTCTGCATTTTAAGAGCTATTCCTTAAAGGAGATATCAATACAAAATGTGTTCACAGATAAAAGCACTTTGAGAAACTGCTAGACAAGTATAAAGTAATATCACCCACAATAAGTTTGAAACACTATAGCCATTTTAACATTTTGGATAAAATAGGGCTTCTATGAAAAAATAAAAATGCACTGAGAAATGTGTCATTTTTAAACACGAGAGGACAAATCAGAAGAATTTCAAATTCTTGATTTTTTTTTGAAACTTTATTTATATTTTGGTCTTAAACAAATGATCATTTTTTATTTTTCTGTAAGAGCGTGAAGCACAAAAGTTTGCTAAATATCAGAACCACACAAATCCTCCTGAAGGTTTTCTGTGTAGTCTTCATTAATGCAAATCTCTGTGAATGTTTCATTCTTACTGTAGATCTTGAATCTGTTTTACAATAATGAAGCCATAAAGTTTTAATGCAACACATTCATTATGAACTATAACATTTCTATTAAAAGGAAAGCTGGGAAAACGAGAAGCAGGCAATCTGTTGAGGCTCAGTGGCTCATACTTTGTAGTTTTTGCTGTTGCTTTCAAAGAGCACACAGCACGTGCATGAGGCACAGTAGGCATCTCCCTTATCACCCGCCTACTCTAAACATCTGCTGTTCCTAAAACTGGACCAATTATTACAAACTATCATTTGCATAATTAGCCAACTATTACAAAGCATTTCGTTAGTGGTATCAACAAATGGGGAAGGATGGAAATTTATGAAAACTGGGTTTTGTTAAGCTTGCCAACTCCTCAGATACCATGGGCTGTGCTGCCACTTCAACTGTTAATGAGCTGTTTAATGCCTCACAGAAAGAAAGATCAAAGGAAGGAGGCAAAACTAAAATATTCTCTAGGTACTGTAATATTTCATTTGATAAGGTAACAAAAGGATAGGACAAAATTGAAGCAAGATTTATATGCGTTCCAACTTTTCACTCAGGAATTCTTCCACACTGTCTGTGTTCCATTTGAGGATGCTTAATTCTTCAGCAATGTTCCCGTTGTCATCCAAGAGCTTTAATACAGGATCTGAACCACGAACATACTACAAAAAGAAGGACATCATTTTTATCTGCTTAGAAGAGCCTTCTCAGCCTCAACCAAAAACCAAACAATTTAATCCAGCTTTACCCTATAAAAAAGGCATGTAGATATAACATAATAGGTCTTATAGGATTTCAAAAAAGAACTAAATAATTACATTTACCTCTAAAAAGAGAAACACCTGTTGGTATCAAGACTAAGATATAAGATTATTGAATGTAAACAAACATTTATTGTATATACAACAAAGTCCACATGAGCTTAAAACCTAATGGAGGAGACAAGTTCAAAATGAGAATGACTGTGCACACAAATTATCAAAATTCTGTATTGAGTTTTAAATTTTAAGAAATCAATTATTTTTTATTGTAATTAGTTTATAATTAGGCTGGATTCTGAAACTTCAGACTCACTAGTTGACCCTAATAATATGACAGAGAACTGAGGAAATTCTAACAGTGACCAACATGATCAACAAACATGATTCCAATTCATTAAGAAATCCATCTTCAATGCTAAATTAAGTTGAATCACATATCTAAAAATGCAGCAGTGATGATGAAGGCAGCTCTCAGAACTTCTTTCGGCAATTTATGCCTCAGGTGTCTAGTCTGTGAACTCTACAGAGCTGGAGACAAGCTCTGGTGTGATTAGCACCTGGTATAGTCTCAAGCCATTTGTAACGAATCAATACCATTAATAAACCATTTTTGGTTAGATTATCTACAAACTATTTTAAAAGATTTGACTTTTCAAAAACTCATTTTAGTCCACAAAAAGAAAAATTTACATAGAATATAGCTGTAAAAATCTTCAAAATATTGTCAAACCTAACTGTATGAAGGAATTACATACCATGACCAATTAGGATTTATGCCAGGTATACAAGCCTGGTACAACGTTTGAAAATCAGTTCCTATAACCCCACCAATAGGCTAACTAAGAAAAATATTATCAATAGATGGAGAAAAAGCATCCTGTCACACGCTTCAAGGTAGATGAACCTTGGGGGACTCATGCTAAGAGAAATAAGCCAGCCATGAAAGGACGAATACTGCATGATTCAACTCGTATGAAGTATCTAAAATAGTGAAAATCACAGAAACAAAGCAGAAGGGTGGTTGGTCAAAGGGCTGGGAGGAGGACAGGGGGAATTAGTGTTTAATAGGTATAGACTTTCAGTGTTGCAAGATGAAGAAATTTCAGAGATCTGTTGCCCAACAGTGAATATATACATATATATACATACATATACACACATATACACACACACATACATATACATATACACACATATATACATATACACATATACATATACACATATATATGTGTGTATATATATATATATATTTTGAAAGATTTTGACAGAACGAGAGACAGCAAGAGAGGGAACACAAGCAGGGGGAGTGGGAGAGGGAGAAGCAGGCTCCCCGCCGAACAGGGAGCCCGATGCGGGGCTTGATCCCAGGATTCCAGGATCATGACCTGAGCTGAAGGCAGACGCTTAACCGACTGAGCCACCCAGGCGCCCCCAACAGTGAATATATATATAACACTGCTGAACTGTATGTTTAAAAATAGTTAAGATGGTAAATTTAATATTATGTATTTATCACAATTAAAAATTTAAAAAGTGGGCTAAAGATCTGAACAGATACCCAAAAGACCTACAGACGGCCAATAGGTTTATGAAAAGATGCTCAATTAGGGAACTGCAAAATAAAACGATGAGATAATATCATGTACTTATTAGAATGGCTAAAATGCCAAGCACTGACAATACTTAATGCTAGTGAAAATGGGGAACCACAGAAACTCTCATAACTAGTAGGAATGCAACATAACATAGCCAATTTAGAAGATAGGTTGGGAATTTCTTACAAAGCTAAACAATCTTACTATATGATCTAGCAATTGTGCTCCTAGGTAATAAGTTGAAAAATGTGTATGGCAGCTTTACTCGTAATTGCCAAAAACTGGAAGCGACCAAGATGTCCTTCCATAAGTGAATATAAAAACTATGGTACAACAGAATGTTCATATTATTTAGTGTTAACAAGAAATGAGCTACCTAGCTGTAAGGAAGATATGGAAAGAACCTTAAGTGCATATTGCTAAGTCCAAGAAGCCAATTGAAAAGGCTACATACTGTATGATTTCAACCATATGACCTTCTGCAAAAGGTAAACTACAGACAGATCAGTGGTTGCCAGGGGTTTGCGGGAGGGGGTGAGGCAGGAAGAGGTATGAAGAGGTAGAGCACAGGATATTTTTAGGGCAATGAAACTATTCTGTAAGATACTGTAATGGTGTATACGTGGTATTATATACATTTGGTAAAACTAGAACTATGCAATACAGAAAAAATCCTAATGCAAGCTATGGAATTTAGTTAATAATGTATCAGTACTGGTTCATCAATTGTGCCACATAAATGCAAGATGTTAAGGGAAACTGGTGGGAGGATACAAGGAGGGGGTATATATGGGAACAGCGTACTTTTGGATCAATTTTTCTGTATACCTAAAATTACTCTAAGGTATTAAAAAAAATACTGGAAAAAAGGAATTCCATTAAAATCCTCTTACCTTGATTTGTAGTCCTCTGAATAGTTTGGGTTTATCACTCCTGACAAAAGCTTAAGAAAAAAGATTCCAATTATTCACTCTGAAACTCAAGCTAGCTACAAAGATTAATACAAAAAGTACAAATACACTCAATAAAACATTAGATCCTACATAAAAAAAACTAAGGAAATTCAAACATATAAATAAATGGAAAAGGCATATCATACTATTCAATAAGAATAAATATTTTAAGATGTTAATTGTTTCAAACTTAATCAAAATCCCAAATTCTAATGGGATTCTGAGGGCTTGGTAGTAAAGCTCTGTGATAAGAGTAAATGTGTAAGAAGTCTGGGTAGTTTAGAAAAAGTGAAATACTGGAGGGGAATTTGTTCCATTGTTAATAGACAATGTCATACCAGAATAGATAAAACAGATTAGGAGATCTAGAGATAATCAAATATCCGCATGCATTGTTTAATATGGTAAAACTATCAAATCAGAGAGGGAAGGAGAAAATGATTATGTGTTTGTGTCTGGGGGTGTATGTGTGAATTATTTAACACACTGGAGAAAATCTGTCAAATTATTAGGGAAAAATAGGATCTAGGTACCTGTTTTTCTATCTTGTATCTAAATGAATTCCTGATGGATTAAGATTTTCAATTCATTCAACAAATATTTATTGCAGACCTCACTGTACGCCAGACGACAGAGATAAAACACGATTCCTGCTCTTATGGAGCTTACAGTCCAGTGAGGAAGAAAGATGCTAAACCAGTAGTCACACTAATAATTTCAGCTGTGGTAAGTATTACAGAGAAGTTAACATAGACAACTTCAATACGGAATATAAAATTCTTCTTCCTAAGTATGACCATAGAGGAAATGCTTTATGGATATGCCTATACAAAAATGAAAACTTCAGGACAGTTAAACACCACTAGAAACAAAATTAAAAGTAAAAATCTCTAACAATGTATAAAAGTTCTCATAAATTATTAAATACATAATAGGTGCACAAATGGACTAAAGAGAGGAGCATGTAATGTACAAATATACAAATGGTCAATAAACATTTGAAATAAATGTTCATCCTCACTAAAAATCCAATGTCAAAACAATGAGATACTCTCACTCAGAGTGCCAAAAGTTAAAAGGAATATTTAAGGTTAGAGAGGGGGTGAGGAGAGGGATTTTCCTGGGAGTTACTTGCGGGAGAAATATAAATAGACATGTATTTCCAGAGAGGTATTTAGCAAAATGAACACAGTCTTAAAATGTACATATTCTTCAAATCTGAAAGTCCCCTGCTGGGTATTTCTTTATTCTGAGGAAATAAGTGTACAATATAATGCAAAGATACATAATATATAAGGTCCCGCTAACCACATCTAGAAATTTGGAAAAAATCTAAATGTGTAAGAAGCTACAGGTTAAATAAATTAATGTGGACCATACCGCAAAATGCATACAATCATTAAAAACTAATCTATTTACTGACATAGAAGCAAACTCATATATAAAAAGCAAGTTTGAGGGGCGCCTGGGTGGCTCAGTCGTTAAGCGTCTGCCTTCGGCTCAGGTCATGATCCCAGGGTCCTGGGATCGAGCCCTGCATCGGGCTCCCTGCCCCGCGGGAAGCCTGCTTCTCCCTCTCCCACTCCCCCTGCTTGTGTTTCCTCTCTTGCTGTGTCTCTGTCAAATAAATTAAAAAAAAAAAAAAAAAAAAAAAGTAAATAAAAAGCAAGTTTGACATCAGTTTGTTTCCTCTGGTTGTTACAAAAAAATATTTCAATATATTTATTCAAATATCTTTAAAAAATTAAGCTAGAAAATATAAAATACCTGGTACAATACACATAACCTTTAAAAAATGTTAACTATTATTTTAATAGGGGGTTATATGTGGAGCACGGGGTTTGGGAAGTTTTACATTAATTTTTTTTTTTTTAAAGGTTTTATTTATTTATTTGAGACAGAGAGAATGAGAGAGAGAGAGAGCACATGAGAGGGGGGGAGGGTCAGAGGGAGAAGCAGACTCCCTGCCGAGCAGGGAGCCCGATGCGGGACTTGATCCTGGGACTCCAGGATCATGACCTGAGCTGAAGGCAGTCGCTTAACCAACTGAGCCACCCAGGTGCCCCCCCAATTTTTTTTTTTTAAGATTTTATTTATTTGACAGAATGAGAGAGAGGGAGAACGAGCACAAGCAGAGGGAGAGGGAGAAGCGGCTCTCTGCTGAGCAGGGAAGCCCGATGTGGGGCTTGATCCTAGGACTCTGGGATTATGACCCAAGCTGAAGGTAGATGTTTAACCCACTGAGCCACCCAGGTGCCCCTTGGGGAAGTTTTAAATGAACGTTTTCCCTTTTTTGGACTATTGATCTACACTCTACCAATTTTTTAGCAATCATCATATAAAACTGTTTAGTTAAATTTAGAACACATTTTTCTAAAATAATACTTGATAGTTCTTAGATTTTATGGTGACATACATGCTTCTGAGAACTTATTTCTTAAACTTACAATTAACTAGCACTGGAATTATAGACATGTTTCATTATAAAGGTCCTTATTTACTATTACTCTTTGTTTTATTGTCCTAAATGCAAGTATATAGTTTTTCTTTTTAAGATTAAGAACTTGTGGGAAGAGACTCAGATATCCTATATCTATAATTCCCCTACAGAATTCAGTTCAAAATAAAGCTGATTGTTAAGTCTTTTTATTAGAACTTCTTATTAACTCCATCCTTTAGGATTTATCCAAATACTCTGCAGACTCTTGAATCCCCAAGCAAAAAAGATCTCATGATACCTGTTGCATTTTATACCATCCCTTTGGCAAATGCTATATGTATACTTGTACAAAACACCGGTTAACACTAAGTGTGTTGTCTAATGCATAAGAAACTACTCTAGGGGAAAAGGACTGTTCTTATATATTTTTTGTATCCCTTAATAGAACCTAGCACATTTAATAATTTTCATTCAATAGATTTTTAATAGGCTGAAATGAATAAACTTAATATGAGTCACTAATGACTATTTTCATCAGTTCTTTGCTTTTTAACCATAGATCTACAAAGCCCCCTAGTCTTGAATGAGGGGAGTATCTGTTCAATACCCTGTAGTAGCGAATCACATTTTACAAGCCGTGAATTAATCTTCCAACAGATACTTGGGTGCTGTTATGTACACATGGCACTGGGACAGGCTATATGAGAGTATAAAACTTGCAAAAAGACTCCTAGTAACTTCTTTTCTAGTTTACTTTCTGCTGTTTTAAAAATAGCTCAATAACATCAGTTTGATTATTCCCAAAGAAATCCAGTCACTGGGACTCCTGGGTGGCTCAGTCAGTTAAGCGTCTGCCTTCGGCTCAGGTCATGATCCCAGGGTCCTGGGATCAAGTCCTGCATCAGGCTCCTTGCTCAGTGGGGAGCCCTCTTCTCCTTCTGCCTGCCACTCTCCCTGCTTGTGCTCTGACAAGTAAATAAAATCTAAAAAAAAAAAAAAAAAAAATCCAGTCATTCCATTTCTAGAAAATGTTCTTATGCCAACTTATTTGTCAGTTATAAAGGCAGTTTTGTGACTAGTACTTTAAAGTGATCAAATATACAGAAGTGATTAGAAAACACATGAAATGTTTCAGCTTTTCACTCTGGATTCTATCAGCAGGGCATTTGCACAGCTCCCTTGGAGAGGAGCTTGGTTTTGCTATATGTAGTACTTAGAAACTAGTAGGACTCTTCTTCTAATTCAGACTCTTCAGAGGTAATAAACAATATTAAAAACAAAATCTATCCTCCTAGTTCCAAAGAGAGGGTAAAATTGGGGATGATGAGATAACAGGAAGGGTATGTCCTGAGGTTAAAGGAAAATGTTTGAATTAATTTATTTTCAAAATAAGTGAAAATATAAATGAAAAAGACAATATACTTGGCTAGATGTAATGATATACTCTTGATCACATCACAATTAGTCAGTCATACAATGTACTTTACTGGTTTTAAGATTTAATTTGATTATAAGGGCTTATAGAAAGGATGGTTAAGACTTGTGAACTATCACATAAAATTATAAGAAATGACAGATGTTTTCCTGTTGATAAAAATAAACATTTGAATCAGAATATATTCTAAATAAAAATGTCGTATATCACACCCAGAAACAATACAATGAGAACGACCAACAACAACAAACAACAGAACTGAATTCTCAACAGTGCTCCAGCAAGCTTCTGGGTACCTAAAAGAGTATCTCTAAAATAAGAAAATTTACTCTTGTATACAAACCATCTGGAGTGTAGAATTATGAGTCATGTGGGTCTTCCCAACAAGACCATTTAAAAGCACTTGAAAAAACATTCAGAAAAGAGCAACTTAAATAACTGAAAGAATCTGAGGAGACTGGAGGTACAACAACGAAGACAAGACAAACTAAAAATATGACTTCTTAGTGTGGAAAGATAAAGAAAAAGAATGTTTGAAGACTATAAATCCATCAGGGATATATTAACCAACACAAACACAGGCTTTTCACCCGATTCCCATTTGTCAAAAGTGGGGGCACCCTTGAATTAGATACATTTTGTAATTCCATTCAATAAATATTTGAATTCCTCTTAATACGAGGAGTAGTGTTAGATAGATTCTGGGTAAATTAATGACAAAAAAAAAATTCTGGGCTTTAGGAGTTCCTAGTTCGGTAGAGGCAAAAGACCAATAAAGCAAATAAGTACATTATAATATTATGTATATATTATAATATTATGTGGCAACTGTGGAATATAAAGGATAAAGTGAAAAATTCTGTCTAAAGTCCACAAAAAACGTTTGGACTAAATTTTGAATGAACAGCAGTTTGCTACAAGAACTGGAAGGGGCATAAGTCAGGAGGAACATGCGGTGTATGTAAAGTCTTAGAGATCAGAGTTCAGAGAAATGCAGATAGTTGTGCACGTGAACTAGGGGTGTGAATGACAATCAAGAAAAGCATGTTGTGATGGGTCTTGTACTGTGAAGCTATTGAGTTTGACAATTTATTCTGTAATGGGGAACTATAGAGGGCCACAGAAATCAAATATGTCTACCGGAAAAGGTCTTTTTGGTAGTTGTGTAGAGGACACAACAAAAGAAAGAAAAGGGAACATAGATACCTAGACCAGATAACAAATAACTAATCCTTCTAGAGAAAGATGCCAAAGGCTTAATTTAAATCACAGAGAAGGCCAAGGATGTAAGATTTGAAAGTTCTTAAGGAGGGGAAGAGATACCATTTGGTAACTGAGTATAAAGTGAAATAAAGGTT
The DNA here is from genome assembly GCF_029215605.1 of Mirounga angustirostris. NCBI lineage: Eukaryota > Metazoa > Chordata > Mammalia > Carnivora > Phocidae > Mirounga > Mirounga angustirostris. The sequence continues at coordinate 118,289,237 of NW_026991712.1, read as the reverse complement.
AGTCATGATTCCTGTGTTTTATGCTTTTGCTTGGTGATACTGCCATTTGTGGAAACAGGAAAGAAGATGGTATACTTTTCTAAGAGAAACCCAGCAATTCAGTTTTTGGATATGCTGGGTTTAAGGCCTCTCTACCAAAAATGTGGGCCACAGCCTGGAGGATTACTAGAAATGCAGAATCTCAGTATCCACCCCAAATTTACAGAATTTACTCTATATTTAACAAGATTTTCAGACGATTCATAGGCTTAAGGTATCTACGAGATTATACAAATGAAAATGTCCACTTGCAGTCAGAAATGTGATTTCTTTTTATTTTTTTAAAGATTTTATTTATTTATTTGAGAGAGAGAACACAAGAGGGAGGAGTGGGAGAGGGAGAAGCAGACTCCCTGCTGAGCAGGGAGCCCGATGCGGGACTTGATCCCTGGACTCCAGGATCATGACCTGAGCCGAAGGCAGTCGCTTAACCAACTGAGCCACCCAGGCGCCCAGAAATGTGATTTCTAACAGAGAGATGTGACCTAAAGATACAGATTAGGAGTCATCAGGTAACTAAATTGGTACCGAGGGAGTAGGACATTCAAGAGAGTAAGAAAGGAAGGAAAATATAAAGATAGACCCTGACTATAACTAACATTTGAAAGGTGGGTGGTAGATGAGATGCTAGGAAAGGAAAATGGAAAGCTTGTTAGTTGTAGGAAAAACTAGGAGGTAACAAATTCACAGAAGTGAAGGGAAGAGTTTCAAATACTAGAGTCGAGTAAGATTTAAACATCAGGAGCTAAAATGGTAGAAACAGAAGCCAGAATGTCATAAGTAGAAGAATGGCTGGCAGCAAATAAAATTCTGCTACGGCTTTAACTGATATACTGATTTGAGCTGTTTTTATTTTTTAAAGACGGCAAATAAAGGAGTACAGAAATGCCTGATGGTTACTAATGGAAATTTATTACCTGAAGAGAGTATGTTATAAAAACAATACCCACCATTTAATATCCTTGGTACTGAAATAGTGCTTGACACACAGTAAAGCACTCAGTAAGTATTCACAGAATTAGTGAATGGTTTACTCTGTATTTGGTGGTGCCACGCACATACTAAGTGATGTAGGTGTGTTATTTAATCTTCAAAACAATCTTATAAGGTGTGTTTTTACTGATTTTAAACCATCTATTACCCATTTTATAAATGAGAAAAACTGATGAAGTGAATACTAATGAATGATACTACTTCTAGTAAAACTCTAATGTAGCCTCATAATCCTAGGCATTACTACTGGCATGAGAAGTTCGTAGAAGTGAAATCATCAACGTGCCTGATCTCGTCTGACCTCAGAAGCTAAGCAGAGTTGGGCCTGGCAAAAAAACAAAAAAAAAACCAAAAACACTTTTTTTATTTTTTTTGCCTTCAAAAGTATATGATTTTAATAAGGAATTGGCAAACTATAGTCTGAGGTCCATAGTCTAGGCTGCTGCTTTAGTAAGTACAGTTTACTGGAACAAAGCCACACTTACTTAAATATTGTCTATGGCTGCTTCTATACTACAGAAGTAGCGTTCAATAGTTCTAGCATAGACCTTGGTTGCCTATCAAGCTGAAAAATTTTATTTAGCCTTTCACAGAAAGTTTGCCAAGACCTACATAATTAGGGAAAAAATTTTTTTTGAGACACACACATATGCTTAACATTGTAAGACTCATGCTTAAGAAGGAATTGTCTTTATTACTTTTCATGCTACTACAAATGATAAAACATTAGGTCCACAGGGCCACTCAAAGTGACTCCTGCCCTGGGGAGAGGGAGAGCGAGCCCCTCACCCCAGCATGACTGCAGTTCATGAAGCTGAGCCCCTTAGCTGGTTGAACAGGGAGAAAGCCCTGCTCTTCTGTGTGCTTGCAGCTGTGGCAGAGAGGCTAACTGTGGACAACTAGGATGACTGCTGGCTCCACCCTCCAATGACCCCACATCAGCCACAGGTGGGCCTCAACAGCACAGGGAGCAAACTCTGCCCAGTGTGCCCACAGGAGGCAAAGAGGGTGACTGCCTTCAGTGGGTAGCTCAACCATAATAGGACGACACATGCAGCCCACAGAGGGGATACCCCTGGAGCACTGAGTTCTGGTGAAAAGAATGGATTGTGTTCTAGGGCACCACAAGACCATTTCCTTACAAGGTAACTACTTTCTTTCTTTTCTTTCAAAGATTTTATTTATTTGTGTGTGAGAGAGAGCGAGAGCGCACGCAAGCAAGCACAAACAGGGCGGAAGGAGAAGCAGGCTCCCCCACTGAGCAGAGAGCCCGATGCGGGACGCGATCCCAGGACTCCAGGATCATGACCTGAGCCGAAGGCAGATGCTTAACTGACTGAGCCACCCAGGTGTCCCACAAGGTAACTAATTTCAAGACCAAAAGCTGTAGTTGACCTAATACACACAAACACAGAGTAAGACAAGGTAAGAAGACTGAGGCATATGTCCCAAATGAATGAACATGACAGAAATCACAGTAAAAGAGCTAAATGAAACAGATAAGTAATATGCCTGATGAAACATTAAAGTAATAGTCATACTCAGTGGACTTGAGAAGAGTAGATAAACACAGTTACAACTTCAAAGACACAGAAAATATAAAAAAGAACCAGAGTTGAAAAATTCAATAACTAAAATGAAAAATACACTAGAAGGAATCAACAGATGACGGAACGCAGAAGAATGGATCAGCAATCTAGAAGACAAGGTAATGGAAAGTAACCAAGCCAAATATCAAAGAGAATAAAGAATGAGAATAGGTTATGGGAAATATGCAACATCATCCAGTGTAACATATTCACATTATAGGGATACCAGAAGGAGAAGAGAAAAACAAGGGGTCAGAAAACTTACTTAAAAAAATAGTTGAAAACTTCCCTAACATGGGAAAGGAAACAAACATTCAGGTCCAGGAAGCATGCAGAACCCCTAACAAGACAAACCAAGAGGTCCACTCCAAGACACGTAATAATTAAAATATCGAAGATTAAAGACAGAGAACCTTAAAAGCAAAGCAAGAGAAAACAGTTACAATCAGGGAGGCCCCATTTTTCACCAGAAACTGAGGCCAGAAGGGAGTGGCATGATAAATTCAAAGTGCTGAAAGGAAAAAAACCTTCAAGGATACTCAGTGAGGTTATCATTAAGAATAGAAGGAGAAAAAAAAGTTTCCCAAACAGAAGTTAAAGCAGTTCATCACTACTTAACTAGGCTTACAAGAAATGATAAAGGGAATTCTTAAGTAGAAAGAAAAGGCCATAATGAGAAGAAAATTAGGAAAAAGAAAAAATTTCAAAGGTAAAAAGCAAACATAGTAAAAGGAGTAGATTAAGCCAATGTGGAGATTAAAACACAAAAGTAGTAAAATCAATTTCATCTAAAAAATTAGTCAAGGGATACACAAAAAGATGTAAAATACGAAATCATACATAAAATGTAAGTGGTCATCAACTTTATATAGACTGCTATACACAAAGAATGTTATATATGAACCCAATGATAACCAAAAATAAATCTGTGATATACACAAAAAATAAAAGGAATCCAAGCATAATGTTAAAGCCATCAAACCAAAAGAGAATGAGAGAAGACAGAGAACTACAAAAACAACCACAAAGCAATTAACAAAAGGACAATAAGGACACATCCATGAATACTTAATTTAAATGTAAATGGAATATGGCTAAGTGGGTTAAGTGCCTGACTCTTATAATAAATTTTATTTTTTTTCTTTTTAAGGATTCTTATTTATTGAGAGAGAATGATAGAGAGCATGAGAGGGAGGAGGGTCAGAGGGAAAAGCTGACTCCCCGCTGAGTGGGGAACTGACGTGGAACTCAATCTCAGGACTCCAGGATCATGACCTGAGCTGAAGGTTGTCGCTCAACCAACTGAGCCACCCAGGCGCCCAAGTGCCTGACTCTTGATTTCAGCTCGGGTCATGATATCAAGGTCCTGAGATCGAGCCCTGCTTAAGATTCTGTCTCTCCCTCTGCCCCTCCCTGCCTGTGCGTGCACCTGCGTTCTCTCTCTCTCACAAAGAACAAGTAAATAGACTAAATGCTCCAATCAAAAGACACAGGGTGACTGAATGGGTAAACAACAAAAAAGACCCATCTATATCGTGTTTACAAGAGACTTGCTTCAGACTTAAAGACACATAAGGAGTGAAAAGTGAAGGTATGGGTAAAGCTATTCCATGCAAATGGGAGAGAGAGCGAGAAAAAGGTAGGAATACTTTTACAAAGACTGTAGCAAGAGATAAAGAAGGGCATTACAGAATGATAAAGTGATCACTTCAACAAGAGGACTTAATTATAAATATCTCTGCACCCAAAATAGTATCACATAAATACATAAAGCAATTATAAAAGGCATAAAGTAAGAAATTAGCACTAATAAAATAGTAGGTGACTTAAACACCCCACTTACATCAATGGGTAGATATTGTGAACAGAAAATCAACAAGGAAAAAGTGGCTTTGAATGACACATTAGACCAGATAGAACAGATACACACAGGATATTCCATCCAAAAACTACTGAATATACATTCAAGTGCACATGGTACATTCTCCAAGGCAGCTCCTATCTTAGGCCACAAAGAAGTCCAAATAATTTTAGAAGTCTGAAATCATATCATATCTTTTCCGACCATAAAGGTATGAAACAAATAAATTACAAGAAAAAAAACGTGAAAAAGCAAAAACACATGAAGGTTAAAAAAAAGACGCTACTAAACACAAAATCAAAAAGAAAATAAAAAAATACATGGAGAGAAATAAAAATGAAAACATAATGATCCAAAATCTTTGGGACACAGCAAAAGCAGTTTTAAGAGGGAAATTTATTGAGATACAGGCCTACCTCAAGAAACAAGAAAATCCTCAGAAAACCTAACCTTACACCTAAAGAAACTAGAAAAAGAACAAACAAAGCCAGTGGAAAGGAGGGAAATTAAAAGATTAGAGCGGAAATAAATGAAATGGCAACTAAAAAAACAATAGAAAAGTTCAATGAAACCAAGAGCTGGTTCTCTGAAAAGATAAATAAAATTCAAAAGCCTTTAGCTAGACTCATCAAGAAAGAGGACTCGGGGCACCTGGGTGGCTCAGTCAGTTAAGCGTCTGCCTTCGGCTCAGGTCATGATCCCAGGGTCCCGGGATAGAGCCCCTCTGTGGGGAGCCTGCTTCTCCCTCTGCCTGCCACTCCCCCTGTTTGTGCTCTCCCTCTCCCTGTCAAATAAATAAATGAAATCTTAAAAAAAAAAGACTCAAAATTAGAAATAAAGGAAAAATAACTGACACTACAGAATACAATGAATTGTAAGAAAATATTATGAAAAATGAGTAACTTCCCAGCAACATACAATCTTCCAAAACAGAATCAGAAATAGAATATTTGAACAGACCAATCATGTGTAATGAGACTGAATCAATGATTTAAAAACACCCAACAAACAAAATAAAGTCCAGGACCAGATGAATTCATGGGTGAATTCTATCAAACATGTAAGGAAGATTTAATACTTATCCTCAAACTATTCCAAAAAATAGAAGAGGAGAGAAAGGAAAGCTTCCAAATACACTCTATGAGGCCAGCATTACCCTCACATGAAAAAAGAAAACTACAGGCCCGTATCCCTGCTGAACACAGACACAAATATCCTCAACAAAATATTTGCAAACCACATGCAAAAAGACTTTGAAAGGATCACTCACCATGATCAAGTGGGATTTGTTCCAAGGATGCAAGAGTGGTTCAATATTCGCCAATGTGACATACATTAATAAGAGGAAAGATACAAACCATATGATCATCTCAATGGATGCAGAAAAGGGCATCTGACAAAATTCTACCTCTGCTTATGATACAAACTCAAAATGAGGTGGGTTAGGAGGGAATATACCTCAACATAATAAAGGCCACGTATGAAAAAGCCAAAGCTAACATCATATTCAATGGTGAAACACTCAAAGCTTTTCCTCTAAGATCAGGAACAAGAAAGGATTCCACACTTACCACTTTTACTCAACATAGTACTGGAAGTCCTAGCTGCAGCAGAGAAGAAAAAGAAAGGCAACCAAATTTGTAAAGAAGTAAAACTGTTATTATTTGCAGATGACAAGATACTTTATATAGAAAACACTAAAGACCACCAAACCCGATTAGAACAGATACATTCAGCAAAGTTTCAGGATACAAAATTAATACACAGAAACTGGCTTTATTTCTATACACTAATAATGAAGTAGCAGAGAGAGAAATTAAGAGAACAATCCCATTTAAACTGCACCAAAAAGAATAAAATACCTAGGAATAATTAAACCATGGAAGTCAAACACCAATATTCTGAAAACTACAGGACACTGATGAAAGAAACTGAACATGACAAAAACAAATGGAAAGATATTCTGTGCTCATGAACTGGAGGAATTACTATATATATATTTTTAAGGTTTTATTTGAGAGAGAGGGGGGGGGGAGAGAGAAAACATGAGTGGGGGGAGGGGCAGAGGGAAAAGCAGACTCTCTGCAGAGCAGGGAGCCTGATGCCAGGCTGGATCCCAGGACCCTGGGATCATGACCTGAGCCGAAGGCAGATGCTTAACCGACTGGGCAACCCAGGTGCCCTGGAGGAATTACTACTATTAAAAATGTCCATACTACCCAAAACAATCTACAGATTCGATGAAATCCCTATCAAATAGCATTTTTCACCGAACTAGAACAGATAATCCTAAAATTTTTATGGAAATGTAAAAGACCTTCAATAGCCAAAGCAATCTTCAGAAAGAAAAGCAAAGCTAGAGATAATACAATTCCAGATTTCAAGATATACTACTAAAGCTGCAGTAATCAAAACAGTAGGGTACTAGCACAAAAACAGACACATAGATCATGGAATAGGACAGAGCCCAGAAATAAACCCATGCTTAAATGGTCAATTAATCTATAACACAATATACAACAGGAAAAAGACAGTAACTTCATTAATGGTGTTGGGAAAACTGGACAGGTATATGCAAAAGAATTAAACTGGACCAGTTTCTTAAACCATTCACAAAAATAAACTCAAAATGGATTAAGGACCTAAATGTGAGACCCAAAATCATTAAACTCCTAAAAGAAAACAATGGCTATAATCTCTTGGATACTGGCCTTAGCAACATATTTATGGAAATGTCTCCTCAGGTAAAGGAAACAAAAACTGTTGGGACTACACCAAAAACAAAAAGCCTCTGCACAGCACAGAAAACCATCAACAAATCAAAAGGCAACCTAGTGAACAGGAGAGGATATGCAAATGACACGTGTGAGAATATACAACTCAACACCAAAAACCAAACAATCTGATTAAAAACTGGGCAAAGGACCTAAATAGACATTTTTCCAAAGAAGACATACGCGTGGCAAACAGATACATGAAAAGATGTTATCACTGATCACCAGGTTAATGCAAATCAAATCCCAGTGAGATCACTTCACACCAATCAGAATGGCTAATATGAAAAAGACAAAAAATAACAAGTGTTGGCTATGATGTGAAGAAAAGGGAACCCTCATGCACTGCTGATGGGAAAACAGTATGGAGGTTCCTCAAAAAAATTAAATAGAAAAACCGTATGATCCACTTATTCCACTACAGGGTTATTCAAAGAAACGAAAACACAAACTTGAAAAGATACAAGCACCCCCTATTACTGCAGCATTACTTACAAAAGCCTAGATGTGGAAGCCACCCAAGTGTCCACTGATAGATGAATGGATAAAGTATATGTGGTATAGGAAGGTTCTGGTCCAAGATGGCAACTCAGGAAGACCCTGAACTCACCTTCTCCACGGACACATCAAACTTACACCTATTTATAGAGCATGTCCTCCTGAGGAACTTAGGGCCGACTGAAAGTTTCTGTACAACAAAAGATAGAGAGCACAGAGAGAACGGCAGGAGAGAGGGTGGGAACGGCAGTGGAGAGGGATAGTACTGAGGGTGAGCAGATTCATCTGTCCTGTGGCATAGTCTACGGCACTGGCCCCTAGCCCACTGTAGCCCTGGATGTCCTGGGGCACAGAAAAAAAAAGCTGAGGTTTAAAAGAGCAACTAGAACAGAAAGGAACTAGCCCCAGAACCTTGCCAAATAGTGAGAAAGCTGCTGGAACTCTCTCTGGGTCAAAAGAGCAGGTGAGTACCATAGGTTACATTCCCTCTCTATTGTGACAGTGCAATCAAGAACAGGGCCCCCAGCCCACACCAGCCTGACATCCTGGGCCACGGGGTAGGGGTGGGGAGGGGAATGAGGGGAAAGGTGTTTTAAAGTTCAAGTAGAGGGGCGCCTGGGTGGCTCAGTCAGTTAAGCGGCTGCCTTTGGCTCAGGTCACAATCCCAGGGTCCTGGGATCAAGCTCCGCGTCCGGCTCCCCGCTCAGCGGGGAGCCTTCTTCTCCCTCTCCCTCTGCCTGCCACTCTGTCTACTTGTGCTTTCTCTCTCTGTCAAATGAATGAATGGAATCTTAAAAAAAAAAAAAGTTCAAGTAGAATTTAAAGATCCAGCACTAGAACTCTGCCAAATGGGGGGAGAGCTGCTGGCACTCTCTAGGTTGGAGGGGCTGGTGAGTGCCATGGTTTATGTTCTCCCTCTACCCTGATAACTTGGATGGCAGGAGGGTCCAGATACCCTAACCAGCCTGTTGCCTCAGTGAGTCCTGGGTGCCTCGCCCACATCAACCCCAACCACCCCACCAAGCAGCTCCAGCACAGCGCACACCAGGACACCCCTGGTCAGTGCTCACTGTAGAGCCAGCAGCTGTGCCAATGTGACACAAACACAAAGCACTCCCTAACACTCCAGCCCCACACCTCCCTGGCTCCTAAATGCTTCCTAGGACACCCCTGGCACAGAGAGTACTGGGACCTTCTGGGTCACCTGGTTCAGCTCCGGGAACGCCCAGCCCATGCTGGCCCAGTTCTAGTCCCCTGCCAGGATACTCCCTGCACTGAGCATTCTGGGATACCCTGACCTTACCCACTTCAGCTTCAGCTATCCCACAAGGTGCTTTCTGCCTGGAGAGCGCTGCGACAGCCACAACCCATATCCACTGCAGCTTTAGCTGTCCTCTCAGGGCTCCCTGGGCACAGAGAGCTCCAGGACCACCTTGGCCCATGCCTACTTCAGCTACGGATGTTTTACCAAAATGCGCCCTACAGAGAGTACCCTAGGACCCCCAGGCCCATGCCCCACCTTGCATCAGGCTGCCTTGCCAGGTGCCCTCTAGATGTAGAGCCCCAGGACACCCCAGCATGCACTTGATCAGCTTCACAGTCCACCCAGGGGACAACCATACACAAGACCATTCCTCCAAGTTTAGAAGTAACTGTTCTGCCTAATTCATAGAAACAAGCAGACTGGAGAGACAGAAGAATATGCTACCAAAGAAAGAAAAAGACGTAACTTCAGGAAAAGAACTAAATGAAACACAGATAAGCAATGGTCTGATAAAGAATTTAAAAGTAATGATCATAAAGATGCTCACTGGACTGGAGAGAAGAGTGGAAGAACTAAGTGAGAACTTCAACAAAGAGAAAATATAAAAAAGAACCAGAGTTGAAGAATATAATAACTGAAATGAAAAATACACTGGGGGAATCAACAGTAGGTTAGCAGATGCAGAACAATGGATCATAGATCTTGAAGACAGGCTATGGAATGCAACCAAGCTGAACAGCAAAACGAAAAAAAGAATTTTAAAAGTGAGCAGAGGGGTGCTGGGATGGCTCAGTCTGGAGCGTGTGACTCTTGATCTTGGGGTCATGAGTTCAAGCCCCATGCTGGATGTAGAGATTAATTAAATAAATAATACTTTAAAAAAAAAAAAAAAGATGAGTAAGAGGTGCCTGGCTGGCTCAGTTGCTGGAGCATGTGACTCTTGATCTCAGGATCAGGAGTTCAAGCCCCATGTTGGGTATGGAGCCTACTTAATTAAAAAAAAAAAAAAAAAAAGAGTAGAGTTTAAGGGATTTCTTTGACAACGTCATTTGCATTATAGGGGTCCCAGAAGGAGAGAGAAAAAGGGGCAGAAATCTTATCTGAAGAAATAATAGCTGAAAATTTCCCTAACCTGGGGAAGGAAACAGACATGCAGGTTCAGAAAGCAGAGTTCAAAACAAGATGAACCTAAGGAGAGCCATACCACTACATAAAATAATTAAAATGTCAAGTTTAAGATCAGGGAAAAATTTTAAAGCAGCAAGAAGAGAAGCAAAAAGTTTTATACAAGGGAAACTCCATAAGGCTATTGGCTGAATTTTCAGCAAAAATGCTGCAGGCCAGAAAGCAGTGGCATGATATATTCAAAGTCCTAAAAAGGAAAATGAACCCCTCCCGCCCCGCCCAAACCCTACAACCTACCACCAAGGGTACTCTACAGGTAAGATTATCATCCAGAATTGAAGCAGAGACAAAGAGCTTCCCAGACAAAATTAAAGGAGTTCATCACCACTACACCAGCCTTATAAGACATACTTCTACTAAACAACCAATGGGTCAACGAAGAACTCAAAGAGGAAATAAAAACACAGGAAGACGAATGAAAATGGAAATGCCAATGGTTCAAAATCTATGGGTTGCAGCAAAAGCAATTCTAAGAGGGAAATTTATAGCAATGCAGGCTGACCTGTAAATCAGACAGGAAAAATCTCAAACAACCTTACACTTAAACTAGGACAAGAATAACAAACAAAACCCAAGGTTAGCAGAAGAAAAAAAAACTTTTAGAGCAGGAATAAAGAGAGACTAAAAATACAGCATAAAAGAGTTGGATCTCTGAAAAGATAATAAAAATTGATAAAGCTTTAGCCATACTCATCAAGAGAGGACTCCAAATCAGAAATGAAAGACATAACAACCGACACCACAGAAAAACAAAAGATTTTAAGAGAAGACTATGAAAAATTACATGCCAACAAACTGAACAACCCAGAAGAAATGGGTAATACCTAGAAACATACAATCTTTCAAAACTGAATCAGGAAAGAAAACAGAAAACCTGAACAGCCCAATTAACTCTTAGAGGAATTGAACTGGTAATCAAAAAACTTCCAACAAACAAGATTCAAGGAGTAGATGGCTTCACAGGTGAATTCTATGGAACATTTCAAGATTTCATAACTATTGTTAAACTATTCCAAAAAATAGAGGAAGATACATTCCATTAGGTCAGTGTTACCTTGATACCACAAAAAAGTAAATTACAGGCCAATATCTCTGATTAACATAGATGCAAAAATCCTCAACAAATTATTCAGTCAACCAACAATACATTAAAGGGAACATTCACCACAGTCAAGTGGGGTTTTTTCCTGGGATGCAAGGAAGGTTCAATATTCACAGAACAGTCACTGATACACTACATCACTGAGAGAAAGGATAAAAACCAAATGATCATCGCAACAGATACAGAAAAAGCCTTTGACAAAATCCATCATTCACGATAAAAACTCTCAACAAAGTGGGTTTAGAGGGAACATACCTCAACATAATAAAGGCCGTATTAAAAAAAAAAAAAACCCAAAGCCAACATCATCACAATGGTGAAACACTGAGAGCTTTTCCTCTAAGATCCAAAACAAGACAAGGATGTCCACTGCTGCCTTGCCACTTTTATTCCACATACCACTGGAGGTTCTACTTGCAGCAATCAGATAAGAACAAGAGATAAAAGGCAAAGAAACTGTTAAAGTAAAACTGCCACTACATGCAGATGACATACTATATATAGAAAAACCTGAAGAGTCCACCAAAAAACTATTAGAATTGATAGTGAGGTCAGTAAAATTTCAGGATATACAATTAATATACAGAAATTGGTTATAGTTTTAAACATTAACAATTTAGTAGCAGAAAGAGAAATAAAGAAAAAAATCCCATTTACCACTGTACCAAAAAGAATGAAATACTTAGGAATAAACTTAACAAAGGACATGGAAGACCTGCACTCTAGAAAGTATAAAACATTTGTGATAGAAATTAAAAATGACATAAAAAAATGGAAAGAGATACCATGCTAATGGACTGGGAGAACTCTGTGAAGTTCTTTGTGAAGGACATTGTGAAATGTCCATACTACTCAAAGCAATCTACAGAGTTGACAAAATCCCTATCAAAACACCAAAAGCATTTTTACTGAACTACAAATCATCCTAAAATTTGTATGGAACCACAGAAGACCCTGAACAGCCAAAGCATTCTTGAGAACAAAGCTGGCTGTATCAAAATCCTAGATTTCAAAATATAAGCTATACTAATCAAGAGTATGGTGCTGGCATAAAAACAGACACACAGATCAACAGACCAGAACAGAAAGTCAAGAAAAAACCCCCATGCTTATATGGTCAATTAATCTATAACAAAGGAGGCAAAATATACAAGGGAGAAAGACAGTCTCTTCAACAAACAGTACTGGTAAAACTAGGCAGCTATATGTAGAAGAATAAAACTAAACCACTGTCTTACACCACACAGAAATATAAACTCAAAATGATTCAAAACCTAAGTGGGATACCTGAAATCATCAAAGTCCTAGAAAAACACACAGGCAGCAATCTGTTTGACATCAGCCTTAGCAACATTTTTCTAGGTGTCTCCTCAGGCAAGGGAAACAAAAGCAAAAATAAACTATTGGGACCATACCAAAACAAAAAACTTATGCACAGCAAAGAAAACCATCAACAAAATGAGATGGCAACCTACTGAATGGGAGAAAATACTTGCAAATGATATATCTGATCAGGAGTTAATATCTAAAATATATAAAGAACTTATATAGAACTCAACACCAAATAAACAATCCAATTATAAACTGGGCAGAGGGCCTAAAAAGACATTTTTACAAAAAGACAGATGGCAAACAGACATATAAAATGATGATGAACATCACTAATCATCAGGGAAATGCAAATCAAAATCACAATGACGTATCACCTTATCCTGTCAGGATGGTTCGAATCAAAAGGAAATAAAAAGTGATGGTGAGGCTGTAGAAAAAAAGGAACTCTCATGCACTGCTGGTGAGAATGTAAACTAGTGCAGCCATTGTGAAAACAGCATGGAGGTTCCTCAAAAAAAAAAAACCCCACAGAAATACTATATATTCCAATTAATTCCACTATTGGGTATTTACCCAAAGAAAACAAAAACACTAATTTAAAAACTATGTATTCCTATGTTTACTGCAGAATTATTTGCAACAGCCAAGATAGGGAAGCAACCTAAGTGTCCATTGATAAATGAATGGATAAAGAAGATGTGGTATGTGTGTGTATATATACACACACACAATGAAATATTACTCAGCCATAAAAATGGATGAGATATTGCCATTTGCACAACATGAATGGACCTAAAGGGTATTGTAAGTAAAATAAGTCAGAGAAGACAATTATATGATTTCACTTATAAGTGGAATCTAAAAAACAATAAATTCAAGCAGAAACAGACAATAAATACAGAGAATTGATGGTTGCCAGAAGAGGTGTGGTGGGGAGATGGGTAAAATGGATGAATGGGAGTAGAAGATATGGGCTTCCAGTTACAGACTGAGTAAGTCATAGGGAAGGTAGTCAATGGTATTGTAATAGCATTGTATGACAACTCACCTATGGTGAGTATAGCATAAGGTACAGACTTGTCAAATTACTATGTTGTATGCCTGAAACTAATGTAAAATTTTGTGTCAGGTATATTTTAATTGAAAAAAAAAAAGTGTGGAATACACAATGGAATATTACTCAGCTATAGAAAAGAATGAGATATTTCCATTTGCGACAACATGGATGGATCTACAAGGATTAAGTTAAGTGGAATAAGCCAGACAGAGAAAGACAAATACTGTATCATTTCACATATATGTGGAATCTAAAAACTAAGTGAAATAAATAACCAAAAAACGAACAGATTCTTAAATACAGAGAACTGGTGGTTGCCACAGAGGAAGTGGATGGAGGGGTTGGGTGATTAAAGGGGGTTAAGAGATACCAGCTTCTAGTTACAAAATAAGCAGTAAGTCACAGAGATAAAAAGAATACAGTCAATAATATTGTAATAACATTGTATGGTGTCAGATGATGATGACATTTAATGTGGTTAGCACTGTGTAATATGTAAAATTACCAAAGCTGTACACGGGAAACACTGTATGTCAATTATACTTCAATATTAAAAATATTAAAGGATTACAAGGAAGTATTCATACTTACACAATCAAAACATGGAAATTAGAAGAATCTTAGGAGCTGGACCTGGAATTGGCTTTGGAATATAATCTGGGACCTTTTTTTCCCCCACACTGAGTGGTTTAAGTTCAATAAAATGTTTCAAAATTTAGTTCTCTCTTCTGGAATTATTTAACATTAATTTCCTTTTCTGTCTTATGACATAGGTATTTTAAATTAAGTGAATTAAAAAAATTACAATTAAAAGTTATGATAATCCCAGAGGCTAGTGGATGTTGATGACAAAGACAATGCAAAGATGACACGAAAATTAGCTTGGTATGTGTAATTACTGTAAAAAGTGAAACTGTCCTTTATGCCCTATTCCAGAATATCTTTAAGATAGTGAGTCCGAAAGTGGGAATATAATAATGGTTATACTTAAAATATACCAGCTCCTCATGGACTCAGAAAACATTGGCATTATACATAATTATATTGAATATGGCTACACATTACAGAAATAAATCACTTTCATTTAAAAAAACTTGTATGTTAAAATATTTATACATAGAATTAAAATCCAGCCAGTTGTTTTCAAAAGGAAAAGACAGTATGACTACATGTACCCAAAGTATGATAATTTAACTATATATAAGAAATATATAGAATTAAGTTCCACTACAAGGACTGATAAACTCCACTCAAGCTTTTAAAGACTGAACTTCCAACTGGAGAAATTAGTACCAAAGACATAATAAAATCTGATATCACAAATAAGGCTAATTGTGGTATCAAAGTTACTCTTAACCTCATGAAAATCTAAGTCACAAAAGATTATTAATAAAACAAGTCAGTAAATGTGAATAATATAATTAAAAAGCAATTTCTAGGAATAAGGGTGATCAAACTATCATTTAGAGAAGTGATATAAAAACCAAAACTAACTGTGGTACAATTCTGAGTGTGCTGAAGGCAAAAAAAAAAAAATCAGCATGAGGAATTTTTTTCCCCCAAGCCGAAGTAGATATATTCTGTGCTATATTAGAATGTGTTTATTCTGACAAAGAATGCATTTAATTAGATGTGTATCTGCTTTGGGCCTCATATAAAATGTCCCCAAGCCAAACTATTACTCTATTACATTTCTGTGCCAAAAAGAGCAATATATCATTATAAATAATTCTAGGTCAGCAATAAAGGGCATGTGTGAATACAGGTAATTTAAAAGATACTAAGTCCAAAAAATTCTCTTGCCATTAAGTAAACAAGGTGAGAAACCATGAGAAAGTCAGCAGAAATAAAAACAAGGTATATAAACTGAGCACTTATGTATTCGTTATATAAAAAAAATAGCTTCATTACCTTTATACAATTTCAGTTTTATAAAACTGAATTTCAAATGACATGCCAGGACAGAATAGAAAAGTCTTAGTCTAAGTCTTTCTGGAGATGCAAAGCTCCATTACAATTTGATGTCAACCAGAAGAATACATTTTCACAATTATCCTGTCATATGTTTATCCTTAAAATTCCCTGAGAGGACCCTGCACATGGATCACTGCCTCTCCTCTGCGCCTCAAGCTCTATGGTAATTAATTCTCTTCTTCATGGTTTTCCACTTTGTACAGGTCTATTCTCACTTACTCCAACTGTCCCTTATGAGCATTTTATATAAATCAGTTTACAGTTAAGATGTATTAGAATGGTATGTTACTTAAAGGGATTACATTCATATCTGGTAAAACAAAGCCTCCTGTAGAAGTTACACTTAGGGAAAGGCTCTCCTAAGAGAATAACCACTTCATCATGTGTTGTATCATATATTATGCTTAAAGTAACCTTGTATTCAACAATTACTATAAAACTCTACCTCCATGAAAACAAAATGTGGAAAAAATACATACACTGTTGAGACAGTATAATCCTAAAAAATTTATTCTTGGGAATATTTAATGAAAGTATTCTTGTAAAATGTTGATTTTAAATTAAAGTGAGAATTTACTGGAGATAATTTTACGTACCTTGGACTTGAGGGAACCTCCCCAATTTTCATCCACAAACTTCAAGAATAGCACCTGCATAAAGCTACAAAAGGAAAAACAAGAATTTAAAAAACTGGTATAATTTTAAGATTTTATTTATTTTGGAAAGAGAGAGAGAGAGAGAATCTTTCAAGCAGACTCCACACTGTGAGCCTGATGTGAGGTTCAATCCCACGACTCTGAGATCATGACCTGAGCCAAAATCAAGAGTTGGAAGCTTAACTAACTTTGCCACCCAGGCGCCCCCCTTATAATTTTTAAAATGTACTTATTTCAGTTAAAATAAATATTACAATTAAACAGATAAAGAGAATCAAATGTTCAGAGCTGGAGAGAACTATGTAGTTCCAGCATGACAGAAGAGGAAATAGAGGCCCATGGATATTAAATGATTGAGGAATTTAAGCCCTACTTGGAAAAAGACTGAAGGAGATGTGGAGAACGGACAATGAATTTGAATAGGTAAGATGTCCTTCTAAGTTCTTCACAAAATTCTAAAGATTTCCTATAGTTCTTTAGAATGCTAAATTGAACACAGGTTTGTATTCATCTATCCATCATAGATAAATATCTATGGATATGGCCATGGATATTCTTTCTGGTTGGTTAAAATTAAGCAATCAATGTTTTAAACAAAACAAAACCTCAACACCTTTAAAAATTATAGTATATAATATGTAAAGATATTAAAAACTAGTAAAATATCATTAGAAAGAAATTTTGTTAAAGATTTATTTATTGGAGAGAGAGGGAGAGAGATCCTGCACATGTGTGTAGGGAGAGGGACAGAGGAAGCCCAAGGTGGGGCTCTATCTCACAAACCATGAGATCATGACATCATGACCTGAGCCAAAACCAAGAATGGACGCTTAACTGACTGAGCCACCCAGGCACCCCTCGTTAGAATTTAAATGCAAATATTGTCCCTTAATGAAATTCACTTGTAATGAATTAAATGGTAAATACCGCTTTTCTAGCTATATAGAACCTGCACAATTTATAGTAAAAGCTCGTTATAAAAAAACTCTAATGCAAAAATTTTATTGCAATGAGTTCAGATGAAATGGATTTAATGGAAAAACATCACTTTTTTTCAGCTGTAGAGCCTGCCCATTCTTTTTATAGTGACATGGGGATGCTACGGTTCTAAGAGAAGGCAGGCAATTATAAAAACTTACTATATCCATTTTATTTCTTGCTAGCTTTTACACTTTTTTTTATTGTAGGTCTAAGAGCTAAAGATGGATTTTACTTTTTAAGTTCTAAAATAGCATAAATATCCCATGCACTATGCACTATGATTATTTTAAATACTTCGGAAAACATAAAAAAGTACAGAGTAGAAATTAGAAATTTACTTTAATTCCATCTATACCCAAGAGATGATATATTTTTTTAAACGTTTTGGAGATTCTGAACTCATGGTTTGTGAGATAGAGCCCCCCACCTTGGGCTTCCTCTGTCCCTCTCCCTACACACATGTGCAGATCAATAGTTTTTAAATTTTTGAGGATCACATACTTTTGAGAATCTGATGAACTTTTGCTTTGAGCTATTCATGGACTCTCTAAAACCACTAATGGATTTCAGATTAAGAACTCTGATGATCTCCAAAGATTCTCTGCAGCATTAAAATTTGATATTAGGGGGATCTAATTTTTTTAGTTAATCTTGTTAGACAAGACCCCAGAATATCTTTAAAAATATCAGCTCATATTACCAATAAGGTCATGAAAAGATGTTCAACATCACTAATCATTAGGGAAAAGCAAATCAAAACCACAATGAGCTACCATTTCACACTAGATAGGATGGCTATTATTAAAACAACACAGAAAACCAGTGGTGGTGAAGATGTGGAAAAATTAGAACCCTGGGCACTGTTGTTGGTAATATAAAGTCGTACAGCCACCACAGAAAATAAAAAGGTGGTTCCTTAAAAAATTAAAAATAGAACTATATGATTCAGCAATTCCACTTTTCAGCCCGAAGTTAGAAGCAACCCAAACGTCTATTGACAAATGGATAAACAAAATGTGATATATACATATAATGAAATAGTCTTAAAAAGAGAAAATTACGACACATGCTATAACATGGATGAATCTTGCAGACAGTAGGCTAAGTTAAATAAAGCAATTACAAAAGGATAAATACTGTATGATTCCACTTTTATGAGGTACTCAGAGCAGTCAAGTTGAGAGACAGAAAGTAGAATGGTGGTTGCCAGGGGCTGGGGGAAGGAAGGATAGGAGCTACTGTTACTGAGAATGGAGTTTCAGTTTAGGAAGATGAAAAAGTTCTGGAGATACATGTACACCTAAAGATAGGTAAAATGGTGAAGTTTATGTTATATATATATTACCAGAATTAAGAAAGTTAAAAAAGTAGTAAGGCCAGTTAAAATTTGGTTATTAGATTTAGCTTTTATTTGTAAGTCTGTGATCCCTTGGAAACTCTAAGTGGAGATTCCATTACCTTACATAATAGCATTTCTCTACACCACTGTTTCCCAATAGTCTCCATATCATGACACGTGGAAAATGGTTAACAACTTCATGGAGCACTGGGGTAAGAAGAGGCTGCTTATAACTGGAGATGACTAGCTTGGTGGGCCCTGTGCATCCCGGTCCCTACTTGGCTGTCTCAAGGACTCAAGGATTCTGCATCCCAGCAGACTTGTGAGGCATTCATGGAAAGCACTTCTCCGTACCACAAAACAACTGGTTAAAAATACTAGAAACATGTTCTTTAATGAATAGGCAGCTCAGATGTGACTTTGTCCAGGAAAACGTTTGTTGATTTCCTATCCTGCAGGTACTTTTTGCAAAATTCTTTTTTTTTTTTTTAAGATTTTATTTGACAGAGACAAAGAGTGAGCACACACATGCATGCACAAGCAGGAGGGAGCAGCAGAGGGAGAGGGAGAAGCATGCTCTCTGCTGAGCAGGGAGCCCGATGCGGGGCTTAATCCCCAGGACCCCTGGATCATGACCTGAGTCAAAGGCAGACTCTTAACCGACTGAGCCACCCAGGTACCCCAGAATTCTGTTCTTATAATGTACTATAAATATTCTATAACTGTGGAAAGGAAATGTCATATTTATCATAACTACCTCCAGAACTAGACACAACAAAGCTTCTCAATGTATGTATGTTGAATGCAGAGAATTATTCATTTAACAGAATTAATTACCTTTTTTCATTACATAACTTTAAAAATATTTTGAGTTCCTTTGACATACTTGTAGAATACGTTGTGCTTAGTTTCAGTTTAGGGTAAACAAAAAGAAAATTTATCTCAGAGCTGCCTAACATTATTAATACCAAATTCTAAAAGCATTAGTTTTTTTTAAAGATTTTATTTATTTGACAGAGAGAGAGAGAAAGAGAGAGAGCACGAGCAGGCAGAAGGAGAGGGAGAAGCAAGCTCCCTGCTGAGCAAAGCCCTCCCAGAGGGCCTGACATGGGGCTCGATCCCAGGACCCTAGGATCAACTGAGCCACCCAGGTTCCCCTAAGAGCATTAATTTGTGATGCTAGTTGGCATTTTACTTATGAATTTGTGGTGTTCATAGAAAAACACTGGTTTTTCATGGTGAATAAGTAATTGAAATTAACTACAAATTATGATACGTTTTCAGTGACATAATCATAAGCATCTTTGGCATCACACAAATTCACGTAAGAAAATATATGCTACTTATAACAGGAATTCTCCAGGGCACAAAGGATGAAAGGATTTAAAAAGGTTAAACCTGTAATTCCTTGACTTTCCCCTTTAGCATCTGGACTTTTTAAAGTAACATCACTGGCATAGGAAAAATGCTGACCTTCAACATTTGTGGAAAACTACCCAATGGAAGAGAAATCAAAAAAGTTAGGTAACTTTTATACAGCAAGCTTATTTTTTTTTTTTTAAAGATTTTATTTATTTGACAGAGAGAGACAGCGAGAGAGGGAAGACAAGCAGGGGGAGTGGGAGAGGGAGAAGCAGGCTCCCCGCAGAGCAGGGAGCCTGATGCGGGACTCGATCCCAGGACCCTGGGATCATGACCTGAGCTGAAGGCAGTTGCTTAACCAACTGAGCCACCCAGGCGCCCAGCAAGCTTATTTTTTAAATACCAAGTTAGTAGCCCTCTTTTTTATAGGCCTCAAGAAGCTCATTTGTATAGATAATCTATCTTTAGACACTAGTAGGTCCTTATTCCATTATATTATACTGACCAAATAATTTAAATGGAAACACATGAAAACCCTTAGAAAAATATAAAAATGACATGCAAAATTGCATTTTTTCCCTTGGGAGTCCACACTTATTTCCACATAAGTTATGATTAATAGGTTTTCCTAAACTTTCTAAACCATCCTCCCAATGGAAAGCAAAAAATAAACTACTTCAGCTCTGTAACTGATTTGCCTTATTAGTAACATGACTTTTGAATCCCCTAATTTCCACCTCATTTAAAAATAAGTGGTTTTTAAAACTGAATTATAATTAACATAGTGTTATATTAGTTTCAGGTGTACAATACAGTGATTCAATTCTATACATTACTCAGTGCCCATCAAGGTAAGTGTACTCTTAATCCCCTTTATTTATTTCAGCTATCCCTCTACCCACCTTCACCCTCTGACAGCCACCAGTTTGTTCTCTGTATTTAAGTCTGTTTTTCTTTGTTCATTCATTTTCTTTCTTAAATTCCACATGAGTGAAATAATATGGTATTCGTCTTTCTCTAACTTCTTTCACTTAGTATTATATCCTCTAGATCCATCCATGTTGTAGCGAGTGGCAAGATTTCCTTTTTTATGGTTGGGTAATATTCCACTGTGTGTGCGCGCAAAAGTACGTGCCTGTGTGTATACATACACCACATCTTTATCCATTCACCTATCGATGGACACTTGGGTTGCTTCCATATCTGGGCTATTGTAGATAATGCTGCGATAAACACAGGGAAGCGTATATCTCTTTGAGTTAGTGTTTTCATTTTCTTTGGGTAAATACCCAGTAGTGGAATTACTGGATCATATGGTAATTTTTTCTGAAGTTTGAGGGAAACTTCATACTGTTTTCCACAGTGGCTACACCAATTTGTATTCCCACCAACAGTACATGAGCGCTCCTTTTTCTCCATATATTTGCCAACACTTGTTATTTCCAACAAGAGGGTATAAAAATTGTAAGTATCTATGCACCCAACATAGGAGCACCTAATCCATAAAACAATTATTAACAGACAAAGGAAGAAATTTATGGTAACACAGTAATAGTAAGGGACTTTTTTTTTTTTTTAAAGATTTTATTTATTTATTTGACAGAGAGAGACATAGTGAGAGGGGGAACACAAGCAGGGGGAGTGGGAGAGGGAGAAGCAGGCTTCCTGTGGTGCAAGGAGCCCTATGTGGGGCTCGATCCCAGGACCCTGGGATCATGACCTGAGCTGAAGGCAGACGCCTAACGACTGAGCCACCCAGGTGCCCCGGTAAGGGACCTTAATACCAACTTACATCAATGGACAGATCATCTAGACAGAAAATCAACAAGGAAACAGTGGCTATGAATGACACATTAGACCACATGGGCCTAACAGGTGTATTCAGAACACTCCAGTCAGAGGAATACGTTTTTCTTTTTTTTTTTTAATTAAAGATTTTATTTGAGAGTGTGCGTGAGGGGCAGGGGCAGAGGGAGAAGGAGAGAGAATTCTAAGCAGATTCTGTGCAAGAGCCAAACCCTATGTGGGGCTGATTTACATGACCTCGAGATCACTACCTGAGCCAAAATCAAGAGTCAGATGCTTATGCAACTGAGCCATCCAGGCGCCCCTACACATTCTCTTCAAGTGCACAGGGAACATTCTCCAGAAAAGATTACATGCTAGGCCACAAACAAGTCCAAATACATTTGAAAAGACTGAAATTGTATCATGCATCTTTTCTGACCACAATGGTATGAAAATCATTCAAGAAAAAATCTGGAAAGAACACCAATACATGGAGGCTAAATAACAACATGCTACTAAACAATGAATGGATCTACTAAGAAATCAAAGAAGATATCGAAAGATATATGGAGACATTGAAAACACAATGATCCAAAATTCTTGGGATACACTTAAACCTAAAGGAGACAGAATAAGAAGAAACACAGCCCAAAGATAGTAGGAGGGAGGAAATCATACAAATTAGAGCAAAAATAAATACATGGAGACTAGAAACCCAATAGGACAGATCACTGAAACCAGGAGCTGGTTCTTTGAAAAGATGAACAAAACTGATAAATCCTTAGCCAGACTCATCAAAAAAAAAAAAAGAGAGAGAGAGAGAGAGAGGACTCAAAATCAGAAATGGAGGAGAAATAACACCATAGACATACAAAGGATTATAGAAATTATGAAAAATTATATGCCAACAAATTGGACAATCAAGAAATGGATAAATTTCTTGAAATACATAACCTTTCAAAACTGAATCAGTAAGAAATAGAAAATTTGAACAGACCAATTACTAGCAATGAAATTGAATCAGTATTCAAAAAACTCCCAACAAACAAGTCCAGGACCAGATGGCTTTACAGATGTATTCTACCAAACATTTAAAGAATTAATACCTATTCCTCTCAAACTATTCCAAAAAACAGAAGAGGAAGGAAACCTTCCAAATTCGTTCAACGAGACTAGCATTACCCTGATACCAAAACCAGATAAAGACACTACAAAAAGGAAAACTAGAGGCCACTATCTCTGATGACCGTGGATGCAAAAATCCTCAAGATATTAGCAAACTGAATCCAACAATACATTAAAAAAATTATTCACCATGATCAAGAGGGATGTATTCCAGGAATGCAAAGGTGATTTGATATTCACAAATCAATCAATGTGATCCACCACATTCACAAAATGAAGGATAAGAACCGTATTATCTTCTCAATATGCAAAAAAAGCATTTGACAAAGTACAACATTCATTCGTGATAAAAACTCTAATAGGCAGACTTAGAGGAAACATACCTTAGGCCATGTATAATAATTTTTTCCCTCTCATACAAACCTGACCAACCTCTTGTTTTAAATTTTTAGGGCTAATGAGGTTTTTACATATAGCCAACAGCCAAAATCTTAATTTTGTGGTGTTAACTTGCTGTAATTAAAGTAAAACCATGTGGCTACAAAATGGTTCAGATTAACAGGCAAGACAAAACAAAACAGGTCTATGCAGTTTCTTACCAGATAACTAGATTACAAAATAAGTTGATTTAGAACACTGAACAAAGGTGACACTTTTGAGTCATGTAAATTTTCTGAATTAAAAAAAAAAAGGCATTGCATTTGTTAACTATTTTACTGTGCCTTCATACCACCACCACAAATCTGTAAACTTGCTCCATGTCAGGCCAATTAAATTAGGATACTCAGGGATAAGATCCAGGTATCAGTACTTTAATTACCATTACTGCTTTTAAAGGTACCCAAGTGATTGTAATGAACAGCCAGGGATGAGAATTACTGCCTTGGACTATACTCCAGTATTAATAAGGCAAATATTGCAAAACAAACAAACAGTAAGCTTTTGCTCAAGAGACTAACCAATTCTAAAAGATAAACCAAGTAAGCATTGACTAGAGCAAGACAAATGCTGTAATATTGTTTACTTCCCTTATGAAACATTGCTTACAACCATATACTCTTATTTTCGAAATCCTCTTTTATTTAAAGGCAAAACTTTAACATTAATAAAATTCAGTACTATCAGAAAAAATTGAAAAAACTTTGAATATTAAGTAGCAATATGAAGAAAATGCTCTAATGTTAGGTGAACAAAAGGAAAAATTTTAACTGTTGAATAGAATTCAGATATTGGGGGGGGGTAACTATTTTATAGGTCTACTGAAGGCTTGCCCTTAAATGTAGGGATTTAAAAATAAGGAAGTATGGCTAGAACATGACAAAAGCAGAATATTACATTATTTAGAGCTCTTAAATAGAAACAATTATGATGCACTCAAATGTGTAAGTGAGCCATTCTTCCAACCATTAATTGCATCCAGTGAAATTTCTTAAAACCAACTTTACTCCTTTTTTATAGTAGAAAAATACATCACGCAGAAGCTATTTTTTGCAAAATTTGGCCAGTTAATTCTTAGGGAAAATGTTTTCAACCAAAACTGTATATTTAGTAATCTGCTAATGTCTTAAATTTTAATTCATTATTCATCATCAAATCATTCCCATCTTTTTGGGGGTGCCTGGGTGGCTCGGTTAAGCAACTGCCTTCAGCTCAGGTCATGACCCTAGGGTTCCAGGATAGAGTTCTGTGTCAGGCTCCCTGCTCAGGGGGGAGCTTGCTTCTCCCTCTCCAGCTCCCCTCCTGCTGTGCTCTCTCTGTCAAATAAATAAAATCTTAAAAAAAATATCATTGTCATATTTTTAAGTATTTTTTAAAGTGCATAGAGTGCTAGAAGTAACAAGCTACAATTACAGATGGACAATTAGGGCACTAAATTTTTTGAGATCTAGTAGTAAAGCTTTTGTCAAGATTTCACTTCAAGTCACTGAAGCAGCAGATGTGTAAGGCATTTGGTTTATCTGTTGACACTTCCATATACTTCGACTAATGGCATTCTTGCAAAGGAACAATGAATGAATATGGAGGATTAGGTAAATAAGTTCAGCTTTACAATTTTAGCAAACGAAGCTGGTAAATATAATTCTCTAATATTATATCCTTGAGATTACACTATTTTTAAGGTGCTTTCTAATGAACTCTGAATAAAACAAAGGAATGACTGTCTAAGGAAGCTTAGTTTAAAGCTTATTCTACTACATTATGAAAGTGCTCTTTAGTTTTGTATTTTGTATCTTTAGTTTCTGCCTTGAGATTGAGAAAGCTACTAAACAAGCAAGGTAACATCTACCTTAATTTAAATTAAGTTCTGAGAAAGTAAGAATACACTGGGGGAATCTGTCATTAAGATACAATCACTGTTCCATTAAAAAGCTCATTGAAAATGTTTTAAAATAAAGTACAACAAAATGAAACAAAAACCAAGAAATAAAATGTTTGTTTGACATCACCACATTCTAAATTAGACAATTCCAACTATGAAATCTGAGGGAAAACAGAACAAGGTTTCTTCCAATATTGTGATGAATAATAGAATTTGTTCATGTACCTAAAACAAAGAGAATTTCATAACCAAGACTTAGGACTGTAATGATTAGACTTTCACCTGAAAACAAATACACCCACCGATATACCCCCCTCCTCATCTATAGTTACTGGTGTGAAAAATCCAGGATCATCACCTGGGAACAATGCATTCAATTCTACTGATATTTAGGAAATATCATAGAATGAAAGGAAATAACCTGACACATCACCACTATATTTCCTGAGGTCAAAACATCCAAAGAGTTGGTAAAAATGACCCTGAACTTGAGTATTTTTTTTCCCTAAAGATTTTATCTACTTATTTGACAGAGAGAGAGAGAGAGAGAGAGAGATCATAAGTAGGCATAGTGGCAGGCAGAGGCAGAGGGAGAAGCAGGCTCCCCGCTGAGCAGAGAGCCCAATGTGGTCTTCATCCCAGGACCCTGGAGTCATGACCCGAGCCAAAGGTAGATGCTCAACCGACTGAGCATCTAAGTAGTTTTAAAATAAAACCAATTAGCCCCTTGGTAATAAGTAAAAATATTTTAGAAAATGGCAAAGTATTTAGTGTATGGTACTCAATAAAAATTCAATGTCTTTTTGCTCCTAAATGTTTGAAAAATACAACTCATTTTCCTCTTAACTTGAAAAACTGAGATCCAGACACACTATGGTTCAACACCCAAATATTCAATAGCCTCAAAAACAGACCATAGGGTGCTATTATATGGCAGCAAAAGCTGCTTTTCAAAAGAGAATTCAGTTCTATTAGTGTTACTACCATACCAATACTGAACATCATTATTTGTCACGAAATGGGCAGTTATGATTAAGAAGGTTGCAAATATCTGAAATAAAAAACAAAACCACCAGCACAAATTACATTATGGTTGCTCTCTATTAAAACTAAAGAGGGTAAGCACCTAATATATACTAAGATACAAAAATAAAGCTATAATAACCCAAAAGCTTAAATTTCTTAAATATTAAGAGTGTCAATACGAAAGTAGAACAAAAGACACTAGGCTGTTCCACACATTTTTATTTTTTGCCCATTTTTTGACAAGCACACTATCAATTTTAGAATACATTATGGTACCCAGATAGGCTTTTAACACTTAATTCTTCAAAAGGAAAACTGAAAAGGCAGTTTGTACCAAAGGGGTATGCTTTTATGAAAAGTTATCCTCCTTAATGCCCCTTCTCCCATCCCCCACTGTTGCATTAAGGGGCTACCTTGTAACTAGTTGGAAGTCTCCTGTAACCTTCTTTCCTTGAGGCTACTAGTTTCTCAAACATCTTTACTCACCCCTTCCAACCAGTAAATTGATAAATCCTGAAGGTTTTATTGCCTAAATCTGTCTGCTCCTTCTCTATTTTTACTACCAATATGTTGGCTTAAGCCCTTTTATCTTGCCTCTGGAAAACGGCAATATAAGTTATTTTTCTGGCAACAGTATTCCCCTCTGTCCTATCAACTATCCTTCATACTGACAAAATTCATTGAAATACAAATCTGATGCCAGTTCATTGTTTATAATTTTTTAATTTTGTTCCCTGCCTACAGAATAGAGTCCAAACTTCTTATCAAGACACACAGGTCCTACCTTCCTAACCAGCATCATCTCTCATCATAACCAAGCTATGTGATTTATCTAACATGGCCATCTTTTTCATGACTTTGCCTTTTTGCTAACTTTTCCTTCTGCCAGAGAGAACTTTCTCCTAATTATTTTCCAAGTTAGGATAAACAGCAACTTCTATATAAGCAAGTGGTGATATTTACCCCAACTGTCAAAAGGTGGTATGTCCCTCCTTCTGTGTGCTTTCATAGCACCTGAGTATATTTTATTTACAGCCTACTTCTCACTGAATTCTTTCTTTTTCTTTCTTTCTTTTCTTTTTTTTTTTAAAGATCCCATTCATTCATTTGAGAGAGAGAGAGAGAGAGCACACGAGAGGGGGGAGGGTCAGAGGGAGAAGCAGACTCCCCGCCAAGCAGGGAGCCCGACGCAGGACTCGATCCCGGGACTCCAGGATCATGACCCGAGCCGAAGGCAGTCGCCCAACCAACTGAGCCACCCAGGCGCCCCTCACTGAATTCTTTAAAGAAACCAATGCATCTGGAAATAATAAAGAAACTGTACAGAAGGGTATAAAAGAAGTAAAAACTTTCCTCTGCCTCCCACTCAATAATTTTTGAACTGTTTTTAGTTCTTCTGTTGGTCACTTTCATTGTGATTAATGTGGTTATATCTATGGGTCTGAATACATCAACTTTAAGAGATTTATTGATTCTGTCCTCTTTTCCACTTTTATTTCTAACTCTTTTAGTGAGTACCTTCCTAACACTGAATATTATGTTTTAGCCTAATAAAATATCCTGCCAACTGTATTCTAGTTCCATGCCTGTTTCTTCTACTGGACTCCTTGAGGGCAGTGACTATTGTCTTACTTTGACATTCTAGAAGCCTATAACAAGAAGAAATATTTAGTATATAAACAAAGTTTATTTTGACTCTTAGGTAGGTATGTCTAGGAAATATAATTGTAAGGCAGCCTGGAAACAGACCATGAATTACTTTAAGGGTTTATTTCCTTTTTAAATATTGTAATCTGCAAATGTGATAAAATGTTTTAATATGCTTAGATAGAACCTTGATCCTAATTTGTAAATACCTAAAAAAACCTGATATTTAAGACAGATAAATGCTACATTTAGAAAATATTAAAAAATTAAATATTACCAATTCAATTAATAACTACATAAAATATTTTAAGACTTCTGTTACATAAATATGATATATTTATAACCATTTACTAGCTGAATGACTTTAGGTAAGATCTCTATGCCTTAGACTCAACTATAAAATGGGGATAATAATGGTACTTACCGCAGGGTTGTGAAGATTATATAAATTAACTCAGATAAAGGAATAGCACCCTTCATATAATAACTTAACAAATGTTACTGGCTATTATTAAGTAAATATTTGTGTTGCTATGCAGGAGTCTTAAGTGATTCTTTCAGTGAATTAGAACTGTTGCCAAACATTATTCACATCTTTAAAAAAGCTTCTTAGTGAAGAATGTTTTATATTATAATTAGAATAATCTGTTGAAGACTTGTATTTGTTTCCTTTGAAGAAATCAGCTCATGTATTGATGCTACAGACATACTACAAAAGTGAAGCTATTTTAAGCAACTGTGAAATTTCTTTAGTGACTACAATTTCACGCACAGTTAGCTTAACCTCCATTTCATCCTTCTAAGTTTTACACTCCAGTAGCATCTCTACCAGTAGTAGATAGGCTAAAGCTTAATACATGCCACTTTCTTGAATAATGCTGCTTAAGCTGACTTCTAAATTACTCTGAAATTGGCTACAGATTTTCCATGTAAATTGAATAGAACTAAATGTTTTGATGTTCTTTTACTTGAATTATGAAATGCTATGTGACTTATTTAAAATGTTTGGGCCTTAAATAAGCCAAATTTGTTAATATACCCTCAAAAAACACCAAGTAATGGGAGTCATTAAAGTCTATGGTACACTGAAAAATAAAGATTAAATAATTTAAAATAAAAACTAGTGGTCGAATTGTGTTAACTATAAATGCAAAAGGGACCTTCAAAGAGTCAGACTGGTGTTTTATATTTAACTCACTCATTTTCTTCCAGTAAAGTCTGTGAAGTAGGTATTCACATTTTCAAGATAAGAGACAGAATAGAGGTTTAAAAACTTGGGGCTCTAAGGTGCCTAGGTGGCTCAGTTGATCCCAGGGCCCTGGGATCAAGTCCTGCTTTTGGCTCCCTGCTCAGTAGTGGGGCCTGCTTCTCCCTCTCCCTATCCCACCCATTTGTGCTCTCTCAAATAAATAAAATCTTTAAAAAAAAATAAAAACTTGGGAATCTGGAGTCAAACAGACTTGAGATGAAGCCAGGTTATGGCACCCAATTGCTTGGGTAACTTTGGATAGATTAACACCCTAGTTTCCTCTTCTGTTAAATAGGGATAGTAGTATTACATTATAGAGTTGTTGTGAGGATTAAATAATGTAGGTAAGATACTTTAGCATATAACCAAGGTACAATAAACACTGAAAGGTGAGCCAGTGTAATTACAACAAAACTGAAGATTCCAAAGTAATTTGCTAACTCAAAGTCACAAAACTAGTAGCTAAGACAATAATTTAACTCTTTCAAAAACTTTTATAAACAGAGAGAAGGGGATAAACTTCTAATAAACTATACATATATTAATATTTCCTCTCTACTGTCTCTGGCTTGCTGGGAGTGCATGTAAATGTGAAGGAAGAGTATTACACATAGAAAATGGGAATGCTACTATATGTTACATAAAGTGGGACAATTAGCATTAGTCTAATTCCAATTAAGTAATGGAATGGGAAGTGGAAGGGATCTAACTACATTCTTAACCAACTGAGCCACCCAGGCGCCCGGATCTAACTACATTCTTAAAATTATTTTATGCACTATGTAGGTCCATTTATTTAAATCTAGTGTAATACAATCATTACCAAATATTTTTTAAGTTTTAATATTATCTGAGTAGTAGATCTTTAAGTGAAAATAAAAGCCCTTTATCAAATACGTGAACTGTTGAGCTATTTTCCAGAACCAGTAATGGTATAATTTGGTGATCTGCAGCCTAGGCTTCTACTTGTATTCTGTGAATGAGACCAAGATGTTCCAAAATTCAAATAAAAAAAATAAAAAATAAATCACTTTTAAGTGATTTCTCTTCCAAAATTTTCTTAAACCTCTGAAACCTGTTACTATGTATTAGATTAAAAGTATAAGCAGCAGAGGAATGTCAGTAGGAAAATAATCGTAATTAGTCTGACAACTTGCTTTTTTCACGAAGTGATCATTTTTATATTACAAACATAATTTAATTGCTTTCAAAGAAAATCATAGCTTCAAACCGATGTGTCATCTGAAAAAGTTTGAAAACCAATAATATATTTTATTCTAAATTTACTTTTTTAATTTTATTTTTTTAAAAGATTTTATTTGACAGAGAGCGAGCGAGAGAGAGCGAGCGAGAGCGTGTGAGAGAGCACAAGCAGGGGGAGCGGCAGGCAGAGGGAGAAGCAGGCTCCCCCCTGAGCAGGGAGCCCGATGTGGGGCTCGATCCCAGGAGCCCGGGATCATGACTTGAGCAGAAGGCAGACGCTTAAGCTGCTGAGCCACCTAGACGCCCCCTAAATTGACTTTAAAAAAGGGTCTCATTTAATTTCTGGAATAGGTTTGTCCTAAGACAAAGCTCCACTTTATCAATGGTTTTTTGTTTTTTTGAGATTGAGGGCACTTGTGGGTGGGGGTGGGTAGGAGGGGGAGAGGGAGAGAGAATCTTAAACAGGCTCCATGCCCGGCACAAGTCCAATGAGGGGTTCAATCTTACAACCCTGAGATCATGACCTGAGCCAAAATTAAGAGTCAGATGCTTAACCGACTGAGCCACCCAGGTGCCCTGGTTTGAAAATTTTTTTTAGTAAAATCCTTTCTTTCCAAATGAAGTTTTCATATGCATTTAAAAATGATCAGAATGCTACATATTTTTAAAATTCATTTTTATAGTATTCTTATTAAAATATGTCAATCAGCAGGACTAAAAAATTTGAAATCAGGGTTATGTCTGGCATAATTTATTTCTGTATTTTGTTCCACATAAACAATAGTTGCAAATGGTGAAAAGTTTTCATACTACTAATTCTGTTATCATATTTCTTCTTGTTCTTCTTGATTCAATTGATTCAGGAGCTCGAAAGCAGAGTAACAGAAAATTTTGTTCCAAATTTTTAAGACTGGCAAGTGTAATAGTTCATGTTATATCTCATCTATTTTTTTAAATCCTACTTTGCCAACAGCAATTATTATTATGCTATTCTCCGAATTTTTTGTGTTTTTAATCAGCAAATCAGATACCACCACCAACCCCAACTATTCACCTAGGATTTATTATACACCAGGGACTATTCTAAGCAGTGTACGTGTATTAACTCGTTTAATCCTCATAACCACCCTATAAGATAGTAACTATTATTATCTCCAATTTATAAGTAAGGAAATAGACACAGAGTGATCAAGTAATTTGTCCAAGGCTGTCAGCTGAGTAAAGACTTTTTTTTTTTTTAAATGTATTCATTTGAGAGAAAAAGAGAGAGCGCGTGCGTGCGAGCACAATGAGTGAGGGGGGAGAGGCAGAGGGAGAAGCTGACTCCCCCACTGAGCATGGAGCCTGATGTGGCACCAGATCGCAGGACCATGACCTGAGCCAAAGGAAGCCCCTTAACCATCTGAGCCACGCAGGCGCCCAAGACTTTCTGAACCTAGTTGGGTTCCAGAGCCTGTGCTCTTAACCACTACTCTAAATTCCCTCCTGATACAATCAAGACTGAATGAACAGCAAATTAAGTTGAAATCATTTGCTTATTGGTTCATATTTTTGACTAATTCAGCTAAGTCAATTTTTTTTCTCTCCGAAGGTACTCTGGTTTCACCACTAGCCAAACCTTCAGAATGACAGCTCACAGATAAGGCAGGTATAAATGGGAAAGAATAGGAAGTACTAAAAACCAACTAAATAATTGATAATTAATTAAAAAAAATATTTAGAAAGAAAAAGGAAAGCAGTGGGACTACAAGGATCTTGATGAACCAAGATCTTAAAGAGAACAGGTGCTAGCTAAAGAAACAGGAGCATACAATTAAGGAAAAATACAAAAGTCCTATAACTATGTCCAGAAGAAGTTGAAATCATTAAGATATGAAAAACTTAAATGAATGAGGAGACAGGAAAAAAGCACCAACCTGCCTTAATCAAGTTCAAATTCACAGAACTGGAAAGATTATAAAAAGAGGAGAAAAATAACCCATCTATTGAAATACTACATTTAATCTTATAAATCTTAGATAATAGAAGTTAAAAAAAATCTTAATAGAAAAAAATATCTGATTTATGCTTATCCCCAGGAAAATTCCAGGAAACTTTTAATCTGATAGTGGTGTACTGTTTGCAAAAATACCTATTAAGGTTAGCAGTCAGACCTCAATCTCAAAATGTGTGTTAAAAAATTAACTTCTCTTTTTAGACCTATTTGGGATGCTTGCAATATCTTTATAAATAAAATATACAAATGAGAGATCTATACTTAGATGAACAGTTGTAACAAAAGTGTTATTGATAACTGCCAACATAAAGACAAATCTTATTTTTATATTCAGCATAAGTGAAATATATGAAAAAGGTCTTTCACAAGTGTCTACAAAGTTCAAGTATATTTTCAACATATATATTTTTAAATTATCTTTTCTATGTCTACCGGTAGTTGATCAGTTACTCCCTGGCCTAGAAACTTCCACTGGTTCCCATTCCCTCAAGATAAAGTCCAGACGTCTTAGCATGGCTTCTGAGACTCATGATGTCCTGGTTCCTGCTTTTATCTCTAGACTCCTCCCTTGCCATCTTGCACTCTGGGTCCCAGTCTTCTGTATCCAGAGATTCCATTTTGATTCCCTTTTCTTCTACTCACCCGGGTACATTTTCTGTCAATTCTCAACCCAAATCTTAACTCTTCAAAGCTTTGTTCCCTCTTCCCCTAGCAAACCACACCTATCACTCTAGGCTTACTTGCCTGCTTACTGGTCTATCTCCCCATTAGACTATAAGCTCCTTGAGGGTAGGGACTGCCCTTCAATTTTTTTTTTTTTTAAAAGATCTTTTTTATTTATTTGACAGAGAGAGATACAGCGAGAGAGGGAACACAAGCAGCGGGAGTGGGAGAGGGAGAAGCAGGCTTCCCGCGGAGCAGGGAGCCCAATGCGGGGCTCGATCCCAGGACCCTGGGATCATGACCTGAGCCGAAGGCAGCCGCTTAACGACTGAGCCACCCAGGCACCCCAATTTTTTTTTTTTTTAAAGACTGTATTTATTTATTTATTTAGAGAGAGTGAGCAGGGGGAGAGGAGGGGAAGAGGGAGAGAGAGAATCTCAAGCCAACTCTGCACTGAGCGTGGAGCCATGCAGGGCTTGATCTCACGACCCTGAGATCATGACCTGAGCTAAAATCAAGAGCTGGATGCTTAGCCAACTGAGCCACCTAGGTGCTCCAATGCCCTTCAATTTTTGTATTAGCAATGCCTAGCTTGGTGCCTGGTATATAGAAAGCACTCAAAAAAGGTTTAATGAAAAAAAAAGATCACCTTTTCCAACTTACTCTTAGTAAAAACAGCCTCATTCAAGGACAAAAACTTATGAAATACTATATGCTGAAGGCCAGGGATTCAGAAAAAAAACTGTCCTAGACTTCAAAGAGCGTAATTTTATGGGATGAGAAAGAAAAGCAAAACAATAGATACAGTATAGTGAAGGTAAGTGCATGTCAAGGTATCCTCAGTGCTTTGGGAATATAGAGGTATAGCTAACATAACCTGGGAGTGCTAGTGGTGGAGAGGTAAGGGAGCTGAAATTAGGGAAGCCTTCCCAGAAGGGTGGACACTTGAACTAAATCTTTAAAGACAGCTTAAGTAGAAGTTATTTACGGGCGCCTGGGTGGCTCAGATGGTTAAGCGTCTGCCTTCGGCTCAGGTCATGATCTCAGGGTCCTGGGATCAAGTCCCGCATCGGGTTCCCTGCTCAGTGCAGAGCCTGCTTCTCCGTCTCCCTCTGCCACTCCCTCTGCTTGTGCTCTTCTGTCTATCTCTCTGTCAAATAAATAAATAAAATCTTAAAAAAAAAAAAAAAAAGAAGTTATTTACTCTAGTCATTGGTGGGGGGGAGTGACAGTTATCTATGGGATTGCTTACCTAATATCTGCTCTTTAGTGCTTCATCTCTCTGTACCCCAGGGCAACATTCCACATAGCTGCCGTGGCAGCCAATGGGCCTTATATTATTCTCTACCTTAGCTAACAATTGGTAGTGATCTAACTTGAGCTAGTAACAATCCCTGCCTAAAATATCTCAAAAATAGTCAACGAGAAAGAATTAATCCTTTTCTCATGGGAAAAGCTAAAAGATACAACACTCAGAAACTGGCAGTTACTATGCTGTCCCACCACAAGGAAGAAGTCAGTCGGTAGTAGAAAAAAAATGGTCCCTTCCCTTCCATCTTAAGATTCTATACATTAAGCTGAAGTGACTCATGCTAACCGTATAAAATACCAACTGTATAAGAATAGCACCAAGATTTAAATATTTAAATTTAAATATTTTTTCTTTCATTACATTTTTTACATTTTTCTTCAAATTATAAATTATTACACTCTTTACAATTAAGCCAACATCCTAATGTTTATAAATGGTACCTAGATACATAGTTATGAGCAAAACTAGTAGTAAAATAACTTATCAAAAAATCTCATTCTAGCTAGTATTTGTGATGCTTACTAGTAGGTCCTTTATGAACAGAATGGGTGGGGGAGAATGAGACCCAGTAAAAATAATGGAGCATGTATTTACAGAATAAGAGATTTCAAACACATTTTCTGCTATTTTTTTTTTTTTTAAAGATTTTATTCATTTATTTGACAGAGAGAGCGAGAGAGCATAAGCAGGGGAAACAGTAGAGGGAGAGGGAGAAGCAGGCCCCCCGCCAAGCAGGGAGCCTGATGCAGGGCTCAATCCCAGGACCCCGGGATCATGACCTGAGCTGAAGGCAGATACTTAACCATCTGAGCCACCCAGGTGCTCTAGCTTTTTTTTTTAAAGCAAATTTTATGCTTCTGGCTATCAAAGACTAAATTCAGCCTGTTATATGAGTAAGCATTACTAAAAATGATTAGCCTCATCTCTGGAGAGGCCTATAAACCATATGACTAAGCAAGAACCAAAATGAGTGATTCTGGTTACACTTTTTTCTTATATATAAATTGCTAAAACACTCCTGTATATAATTTTCTTTTCTAAAGAATTTATATTCACAATGATTTACACACACACACACACACATATATATACACAGAGACATATTTAAGTACTTTTAATGTTTTTAATGTAAGGCACTAGTCTACATATTGCAGATTTTTACTTTTATTAAACTAAGCCTAAATTAAACTATGATTTCAAAATTAAGCCTTAAGCCAGGGCTGAAACAGAAAAAATATTGTATATAATATTACATATGATCATGTACCAATGAGAGCAGTACTGAAGTACTGCTTCTATACCTGAATGTGGTTTGCATCTGAATGGAGGCTTGTCCGACATGCCATACTTTTGTATGTCCAGCAATATTTCTAAGTGTTCCTGACATGTTTCGGTTCCACCATTCATTGATTTTGTGCAACAGTATGCTAAGCAAATGCTTAATGAAAAGTACATTGTAGAGATGATGGGCAAGGAGTAAAGAAAAAACAATGGAGACAGCATAAAAGTTATATTAGGATACAGCCTCACTTGTACTTACAATTATTTCAGTGTATAATTAGTTAGGCATATATTAACTGGTAGACTACTTGCTGATGATTATCGCCGAACTGTTAAGTGCTGAGAAGTGTCAAGATACCACACAGAGCTCAATTAATAATTAAAACCGAACGGGAATATAATTTGAGAAGTGTGTGATTTAAGCTTGGTTCTAGTAAAAGTATAACATAAAAATGGTATGCTGGGTGCCTGGGTGGCTTAGTCGGTTAAGCGACTGCCTTCAGCTCAGGTCATGATCCTGGAGTCCCGGGATCGAGTCCCGCATTGGGCTCCCTGCTCGGCAGGGAGTCTGCTTCTCCCTCTGACCCTCCCCCCTCTCATGTGCTCTCTCTCATTCTCTCTCAAATAAATAAAATCTTAAAAAAAAAAAAAAAGGTATGCTATGAAGGATTACTGAGAAAGGGCAGTAAGTAAAAATAGCTTTTATATGCACTTGATTTACAATTTAGGAATATCTGATATCACTTAAAGGATAGAGCCTCTCAATTTACTCTAATTACAAGACGTTGCATATGATAAACATTGTTTATTATTATAAAACACCCCTTGTTATTCAATTCCTTTAAGTTTGGTGCCTTGGGAAATAATCGTCAGCGAAGTAGTAGTATGGACCATAGAATAACAGCATTATGATTAGAGGATGACATACAGATTCCTTTGGCAATTCGTCCCATATGAATATCTGATAAAAAAAAAAAAATCAAAAACAAACCCCAAAAATTAAGAGGGAAGGGTCATGCTAAGCTAGTTAAGTCCTACATCTTAAATCTATTTAAAATCAAGTTTTTAAAACTTGTTTAGATATGACCTTACATGCAATGAAGACTAACTCATATGTATAGAAATCCTTTTTTTTTTTTTTTTTTTTTTTAAGATTTTGTTTCTTTGACAGAGAGAGTGAGAGAGCACAAGCAGGGGGAACGGCAGAGGGAGAAGCAGGCTCCCCGCTGAGCAGGAAGCCCAATGCGGGGCTCGATCCTAGGACCCTGGGATCATGACCTGAGTCGAAGGCTAACGCTTAACGACTGAGCTACCCAGGCGCCCCTAGAAACCTTCTAAACATGAAAATATATCAACAATATTTGTGAACCAAGAAAATGAAAAACACAGAAGACTCTGAAGCTATTGTGGGGACAGCAGAAATTTCAGGTTCACAACTGAGAAATCAAATATTAAATTTTGGTTAAATATTAACATTTTAAAGCTTTGCTTATTTTTCTTTTAGAACGATAAAACTATACTTGGTGTTAGAAATTAACCTTTTACTATCTATAGGGTACAATTATGGAAAGCTTTACAAACTGTAACACCTCAAAACAGAATTCATTATGTACAAGTGAAAGAGAATATGAAAAGGAAACATAACAGAGATGCTAACTTTTTTTCCTCATTCCAAACACAGGGGACTCACTGATTCAGTTTTATTTGGCTTATATAAATGATCTTTTCAGGCCGCTTCTGAATTTTAAAAAGTGTAGGGGCTTAAAAAAAGATTTAAAAATCGAGCAAGTTAACTATTAATTTGAACATTGGGACAAAACAGATTTTATCGGACAGTCAGAACTACCTATCCTTGGCTGTTTTCAAGTGTTAAAGAGATTACGTGTCTATAAATATTAGTAAAAACCATGTAAATTAACAGACGATATTCTTTGTAAACTAGATAAAAAGTTATAGTTTATTTATCACCTACAATTATGTGAAAGGTAGTAGGTGCTATACTTTTTTTTTTTTTAAAGATTTTATTTATTTATTTGACAGAGAGACACAGTGAGAGAGGGAACACAAGCAGGGGGAGTGGGTGAGGGAGAAGCAGGCTCCCCACCAAGCAGGGAGCCCAAAGTGGGGCTTGATCCCAGGACCCTGGGATCATGACCTGAGCCGAAGGCAGACGCTTAATGACTGAGCCACCCAGGCGCCCTAGGTACTACAATTTCATCTCATATTTCATTTCAAGACTGAGTTCTTATTACAAATGAATAGAAGCATCTTCATGTGGCCAGAACTTAGGAAGACTGGAGAACTTTAGGATCCAAGCATGCTATAGTAATTTTGCAACCCCTCTGTTAAACAACCACGGTAGAATGGGGTCCTAGTATATAAACCTTAACTTTTCCCTCCTAGTTGCTTTAATTGATCTAGTGGGCCAGAAAGAAATCAGTTGACTTCTAAAACTACAAAATGTAAAAGCTAGAGACTTTATATTTAAGCTGATGAGGCAATTTAACATTTCACCTTATCTTAGCTACACCAACTAATGGAAGAGAGATACTAGAAAACAATACCTTTTTTGTTTCAAATTGTGCTTCTTCCTGACAGCATCCTCTACAGTCAGGATCGAGCTGAAGCAGGTTAAACTGTCCAAGAAGATCACAAGAGCTGCAGAGCAAGTTGCTGGAGAAGCCTAACTCTCTGCAAGCCTCTGATGAAAACTCTGCCCCGAATGCAGATACCTGAAAATAAACAAAATGAGAAATAAAACACTATTACATATTTATATTGGAAAGCAGTAATTCTTACATAAAATAGATTGAGGTAAGATGAATGAAATTACTTATGCAACCAATCAGAACAACCAGCAAAAGCAGGCTTTCAAAAATATCTGTTCTCTTCCCTTATCCATTCTCTCATGCATGTCTCAGTGAATATGGTATACCTTCATTTAAGGTCAATCCCTCTACTCGTGCTTTGGAGCTTACCTTCTGCCATTTCCACAGGGATTTAACTTAATTGGTAACTCAGTTCTTCAGTGTATTCAAACCTTACCGTTCTAATTGCTCTCCCCACATTCTGTCATTTCTGAATTGTTACTATAGTCTAGCTTCTGATCCTACCATTTAACTAAACTTGCCAAAAACCACTAAATGCAAAGGTATTCAAAACTGTTCTGGCTCCAGCTGTTCTTTCCATGGGCTTGTCCTCCTTAAGTGCTGCTGTTTCCCACTTCTGTTTCTGGCTCTGTCTTTGCTTTACATATTTTCTATAGATGACTGCATCTTTCCCAAGGCTTCAAATACCCACTTATTTAAAACTCCTGAGTCTTTTACTTAAGCTCAAACTTCCAAAGCCAACAGCCTGCCTGACCTCATTTATATGTTCCAATGGCACTGCAAATTCAAAAACTCCAACAGTGAAACTTACCTTTTCTGCTTAAATCTATTCCTCCCAATGTACCCAATATCTTAGTAAAATGGCACCATTTTCCCGGGCCACTAGTTGCCCAGGTCAGTCATCCTAAATTCTACATTCTCTGCCTTCTTATAGGCAATTAATTAACAAGTTTTGACAATTCTGTTTCTTAAAGAGCTTTCAAATCATTTCTTGCCTCAGTGGCTTAAATGGTCACTGCCAGTCCTACCTTTCTTTACTTCTCCAATCCCACTCTACTTTTCAGCTGTAATGAATTCCTGGAAGAATAAAATTCCTACTCATACATTTGCTCATACTTTTCCTACATCCAAGGCTCCCTTTTCACCTTTTTAAATTTCTACTTATTTCCAAGAACCTGATCAGTATCAGTCTTCCAGGAAGCCTTCTCTGGGAGGGGGGAGGGGGAGATCAGATCCTAACCTTTAGCCATAGTTCTTTTCAGATAAATAAATTTGTGCATAGTTCTAAGATAGCACCACTCGACACTGTACTATGTAAATGTAGAGTTGTCTGATTCCCTAGTACTGTGAACTCTTTTGAGGGCAAGCATTAAACTATTACTACTCTGTATTTAAAGCTAGTTCTCATCTGTGCTGAACAAATGAAAACTACAGCCTCAAGTAGCGGGAATTTCAGACTGTTTGCAATTGGTTGATCTTCTAGACCAAGGGTATGCAAACTTTATGTAGAGGGCCAGAGAGTAACTGTGTTAGGCTTTGTTGGCTAAATGGTTTCTGTTGCAACTACTCAACTCAGGTATGGCAGCACAAAAGCAGCATAGACAAAAATAAATGAGTGGGTGTCTTCCAATAAAACTTCACATAAACAGGGCCAGGTGGATTTGGCCCACCAGCTATAGTTTGTCAAACCTTCTTCTAGACAAACCAGGTAGATAAAAACACAAGTGCATTTGCCAATGTAAAAAAGGAGTGCTGGCATACACTCCCAAAATGCTGATCATCCCACTGGTCTTGTGCCAATCAACACCTTAATTTGATACGTTACACATCTTTCATCTTTTCTCAGTAATAATGTGGAATGTATGTAATATTCAAAATAGATCCCAGTGTTGTGGGAGGCACCTAAGACACGTATTACTGTACTAGTACTTTGAGTAATTTCTTGATTAGTAAAGCGATATGCTTGATCTATTTCACAGGTTAATCTGTATTTTCCAAAGATGGCCACACCAATATGTATACATCATCGCACATGGTGTTCTTACAATGTGACTGGCAGTCCTCTCGTGGGAAGTAGGAGGCTGTTTTCCCTCCCCTTGAATCTGGGCAAGGGCTTGTGACTGATTCTGATCAACAGAGTACAAAAGAAGGGATACTGTGTGGTTTTTGACAGTAGGTCATAAAAAAGGAAACAGCCTCTGAATGGCTAATGCTCCTACGTGCTGTGTCTTTGCCTCTCTCAGAACACTAAATTTTCGAACTTTGCCACCACGCTGTAAGGTAACCTAAATTAGAGGGACAACATGGAGGGGCCCATGTAGAGAGCAACTGAAGCCCCCAGCTGACAACCACCATCAATTAGTAGACATCTGAATAAAGAACTTCATATTTCAGACCTTTCAGCTGAGACATCATGGAACACACAACTCACCCTGCTGTGACCTGTCTGAATTGCTGACCCACAGAATCTAAAAGCAAAATAATTGTTTTATACCACTAAATTTTATGGTGATCAGTTTTGCAGCCATGGTAACTAAAACAGGCAATAAAAGTGAAATCACTTTGAAACCATGACCTGCTTAACAAATATAAGAAATTGTTATTGCCAAAGCATGTTTCAAAAAACAAAAATTTCAAATGAATGATCATGCAATCATACTATTTGATTTTATTCTGGCATTTATTGAGCACCTACTGACAGGTGGCATAAATATGCAAAACATGTGTTTTGGAGTCTGATGACATCTTGATTCAAATGCCAGCACAGAGCAACCTTACTTCTGAATTTCTGAATAGGAATAACTACCATTTATCTCACAAAGTTTTGAGGATTAAAGGAGAAAAAGTACAGGAATCATCTAATTTTTTACCGAGGACCCAGTGGGTACCTGATAGATGTTTGCATTATTCACTTTCCAGTACTCTTAAAAACCCTCAAGAGATACAAAACACTACTTATGTTTTAATTATTAGAGATGGGATAAAGGATAAGTGTGGTGGAGATACAAGGCTCACTTGAGTTTCATGAGTGAACTACTTCTTTCTAGCTCTTCTATCATTAGTTTTGCAGACTCAAGGCTCTGTGTTTTGGGGGGAGGGGGGAGGGGCAGAGAGAGAGGGAGCCAGAGAATCTTAAGCAGGCTCCATGCCCAGCACGAGCCTGATGTGGGGCTCCATCTCACAACCCTGAGATAATGACCTGAGCCGAAATCCAGAGTAGGACCCTTAACCAACTGAGCCACCCAGGTGCCCCTCAAGGGTTTGAATCTAAGGATATCAGAACATATTTTTAAGTACTTCCCTAATAAATATCAATTGCTAAATAATATAGATGTTCAAAATTTTAATTTTTCCATGCAGTACTCATTTATTTTTCTGGTATTATTATTTCTTTGTAGATGAGGGTTGTTGGCGGAGAAACTGGATTAACCATATTGTAACAATACATTTTCAGGCAAAAGTCTGGTATAGATATACATTTTATTATACATACATGATTAGTTTTCTCTTAACTGGTCCTTAATCTCAGAAAACTCATAGGTTTCTCATGTAATTGTGAAGAGATTTCAAATCTGAGACTAAACCAAATAGATGGGTTCACATACGAACCCCATGAAAATGACTACCAGAAACACTGCCATGGCAGCAGGCTCTCACAAAGCACCAGATATTTCGCTAAGCACTTTACATCATTAATCCATTTAATCTTAACAACTCTATGAAATAGGTTTTTTTTTAAGTTTTTTAAAGATTTTATTTATTTGACAGAGACACAGCGAGAGAGGGAACACAAGCAGGGGGAGGGGCAGAGGGAGAAGCAGGCCTCCCACTGAGCAGGGATCCCAATGTGGGGCTCTATCCCAGGGCCCTGGGATCATGACCTGAGCCGAAGGCAGCCGCTCAGCCAACGGAGCCACCCAGGCCCCTATGAAATAGGTTTTACCCCCATTTTACAGAGAGGGAAATAGAGGCTTAAATAGGATAGTTAAGGTAATCTAAGACAACACAGCATAACGGATGGCAGTATCAAGATTCTAATCCTGATCAGCCCTCAAAACCCTTATTATTAACTATCGTATCTCACAGAATCCTTCATGCACCATTATCATATGTACCACTAAGAATAATAACAAAAACGCTGGCAATTATAATTGTGCAGCCCACTGTAATAAGATGGATGGAGGTTAACCTTGAAGGAGGATAAGGTGTTGTGTCTCAGAATCAAAGATACACAGTATCATTCTATACTGCTTTCAGTACAGTGCCTCTTTTTTTCCCCAAGATTTTATTTATTTGTCAGAGAGAAAGAGAGAGAGCACAAGCAGGGGGAGCAGCAGGCAGAGGGAGAAGCAGGCTCCCCGCTGGGCAAGGAGCCTGATGTGGGACTAGATCCCAGGACCCTGGACCTGAGCCGAAGGCAGATACTTAACTGACTGGGCCACCCAGGCGTCCCCGTATAGTGCCTTTTTGAATGAAGAAATATTATGTATGAGCTGAATGAAGCCTTGAATGCCACTTAGTTCTGGGGTGCTCCAGAGAACAGCTCCCATAGGCCATACTAAGATATTACTTTTCTAATGCTAAAGCATACTCACAATGTATTTTCAGATTAAATTACTTTATATCCTCCCAGTTGTCACCTCATCGGAATGCTGAGAACTACGCATTGCTATTAACTTTAAATTAGGGCTACACAGCAGCACAGTGATAAAACTTGTCTAGTCTAAGGACTCAGAGGTGTAAATTAACAAAGTAGGAACTAAGTCCTCTATCCATCTTGGTAGCTCAACCTCAAGGTGCCAAGAAATTCTTCCCTCATTCCCTTCTTATTCACCTGTCAGGTTCCAAAGATTTGGCTTTTTTTTTTTTAAACCACTGCCAACAACTTATTCCACCTGGTCTTTTTCCCCTCCTTCAGACTAACAGTGAAATGCAGTTTTCTAACTCTTTAGTGTTTTTCCAACAATCCTTCATACTACCCTTTTCTTTCTCAAGGAATTTATTGCCTTATTTTCTTAAAAACACCACTCATTACCCAAGAAAGAGACAGAAATAAATGTTCAGGAAGTGAAAATAGTTCAACAAGGATGAACTGCTCAGGACTCTCTATTTTTGGAGTCATTTTGTATTTGTGGGAGCGAGTGGGGCTCATCACCAATCTGCACAAACTACAGATATCCTGAGGATTCTGATAGCAAGGAACAAACACAAGTGAACTATGAGGCCATTCACACCTCTGAGAGATTTTATTTTTTAAAGATTTTAATTATTTTTTTGTGTGCATGCATGAGCATAAGCAGGGGGAGGGGCGGCACAGAGGGAGAAGCAGACTCCCTGCTGAACAGGGAGTCCGACGCAGGACTGGATCCCAGACCCTGGGATCATGACCTGGGCCAAAGGAGGACACCTAACTGGCTGAGCCAACCAGGCACACCCCTGAGGGATTTTAGTGAACAAATACATATGAGGCACAATATATTAAAAAAAAACAAAAACAAAAAACAAAATAAGGTCTCTGTATTCCCTTTAGCTACATTCTTGGCACAGGAGTGGGGGAGTGGAGGGATACAAACACATACACAGAGGTATGGTGCTGTTAAGATTGTGGATCCGTGTAATACAGTGTAAGATATGATGATGGAATATACAAGGGAGAGAGTATATCTGACTTTGCATATCTGGAGGTGGTATGTAAATTAAGCTTTGGATTTTATCTAAATACTTTACTTTGGGCCTGGTGAGGGAGAACATGGTATGTGAGATATGTTAAAACAAATGACCCCAATTCTTCACCTTACCTTTTGGCTCTTGCAGTAGAGGTAGTTCTGGGAATTAAGCTGGCTAAACAAATAAGTATCAGGTGAAACAGGCCTTGTTAAGGAATGTTCAGGAGAACAGACTTCACCTTAAAAGCAACAGGGAACCACTGAAGAATTTTAATAATAAACTTCTAAAAAAGATGACTGTTGATGTACTGTAGAGATTGGATTAGAAAGGGAGAAAATGAGATATGGAACCCAGTTTAAGGAAGCTGTTGTGGGAATTCCAGGCAAACAAAAATGGTGGCCTAAATTTAGGTACTGCCTGTGGACACAGAATTAAGTGGACTGGCTTGGAGATTTTCAAGGGTTTAATGACTGATTGGATTCAGAGACTGAAAAAGAATTTTAAAATGACTACT
Source organism: Mirounga angustirostris (assembly GCF_029215605.1). NCBI lineage: Eukaryota > Metazoa > Chordata > Mammalia > Carnivora > Phocidae > Mirounga > Mirounga angustirostris. The sequence goes on along the minus strand of NW_026991712.1, from coordinate 118,244,831 downwards.
TGCTGGCTTGGGCAATTGGGAAGCTGACAAAGCCAACCATTTAGGTTGAAGCTAGAAGAGTGATAGCTAGAAGAGTGAACCAGGAGGTTATTAATGCTAACGAAAGAGATGTTGGTGGCCTGAATGAGGGATTAACATTAAGTGCATGGATCTGAGAGATATTTAGGAAGTAAAATCAATAAGACTTGGTAATTGCCTGATGTGAGGTATGTTAAAAAAAAAAAAAGTCAAAGATGATTAACCGACTTTTTGACTTATGTGGACAGTCACGGTGGTAGATTATTTAATGGCCCTAAATTCCTTCTATCCTGGTATGCACATTTCTTTGCTGAGTTTGTCACTCCTCCTATACAGAGATGGAGTCTGTTTCTCCATCCCTGAAATCTAGGTTGGTCCTGTGATTTGCTTTGACAAAAATCGTGAGGTGGAAGTGGTATCTGTGATTTTCAAGGCTAGGCTTCAGGAAGCATTGCAGCTTTTGCTCTTTAGGAGCGCTGCTCTGAGACTGCCATGAAAAGAAGTCGGGCTAGAGGATGAGAGGTCACACGGAGGAGAACCAAGTCACCCTTGTTGACAGCACCAACTAAGAATGAAGCCATCTTGGATCTTTCAGTTCAGGGGACCTACTAGCTCAGTGCAGCTCCGTACATGACCCAGAGGAAATCAACAGAGGAACTGCACAGCAGACCCACAAAATTATGAGAAATTGTTATTTCAAGCCACCAAATTTTGGGGTGGTTACACAACATAGATATTTAAAGACAGAGAAATCAGGAGAAGTCAACATGAAATGTTACTCCTTATCTCTGTATGGTGGTGGACTCTAATTATTGAAGATTAGCAAAGAAAAAAAAAGGAGAAAACCTCCAGTAGAAAGTTTAGAGAGGGCTCTTTCAGTAATTTCTAAAGGGCCCCAAATGCCTGCATAACAGAATACTATGATACTAATTAGAGAAGTTAAAAATCCACCTTTAAGGTATGGTTGCAAACAAACAAACAAACAAACAAACAAACAAAACCGGGCAGGAACTTCAAACTCTTTGAGGAAAGAAAAGCACGGGCTGTTTATGGATGTCTTCGGTATAGGCCCTAACTTCCTCAAACCTTGCTTAAGTCAATGAAACCAGGTCTCCTAGGAGAAAACTTTTCAGCTGGCTCAGTAATGAAAATATCTGAAGAATTAATCTGATTAATGAAACGTGTAAAATCTCCCGCAGTGCCTAGAAAAAAAGAAGTTATTCATAAGGCAAAACATGGATCGCAAGCTTCTTAGGAGGAATCAACCAATATTAAGTTGTACATGAATGAATAGAAAAATAAGACCAAATTAGTCCTTCCCCATTCAAAGATTAAGAACGCGTCTGTTGTGTTAAGAACTAATTTAAAAAGTTGGTTAACACTGCCCGATTTTAAACGAGATGAAGGCTATCATTTTAGAAAATGGATTTCAAAAAAAAAAATTATGCTTTAGCATAGAGTAGCTCCTTTTATTGCAACAAGGTTGTTTAAAACCACAAATGGCACTGAAATGCACCCAGCAGCACGTGAATAACAGAGCTCGGAGATAAAGAATTAGAGACCACTAACAACTGAGAGAAAAAAGTAAACAGGAAGTGTACCCCAGACCAAAGACTTGGGGGCTTTCTTCTAAGATTCAGGGAGCCTTATCACAAAGAACGGTAGTTCCTTGTATTCTGCCCGTTTAAAAACAATCTTCATTCCTTTCTAAGATTCATTGCCTCTTCCCCTCCCCCCCGCCCAATGTGTGGTTTACAGGTTGTTTTTAGCTGGAACTCTGCAAAATGTAAGTACTACTCAAGATATTCTGAAGTCAGGAGAAAGAACCGCTAGAAATCCGGGGCGGGAAAGGAAAAGCATCAAACGAGGAATGAAGCCACGTAGCATTCCGGCCGCAGCAGTCGCTAAGGAAGCCCAGTCCTCCCAGCCTCTCCAAGTGTGGCTACCATGCAGGGTCGAATGTTTCGTATTCCTCAGCGCAACATTCCCCACTCGCCCTGGGCTGCCGCGGAGATGATCTCCACTCACCGTTTGAAGTACAGCAGCCAAGAGCAATCGCAGCCCAAACGCCAGCGGGAGCAACCCACCCGGCCCAGCCGCCATCGCTACCATCTTTCGTAGGTTTCCGACTGCCCGGAGGACCCCTCAACTAGGGGCGTCCACTCCAGAGCCTGATCCAAAACAGGATGTTAAAGGTCGTTGTCATCAAGTCTCTTACTCTGCAGAGACAGGTATTACCTAAGGGTATGTTGAAACTTAAAGGTGGTCAAATATCTTTATATTTGACATAAATATAATGTCGCTGGGTCCTTTCGAAACCCCTATCAGGCATTTTCCTAAACTCCCCAAATCTGTGCCGCTCTGAGCCCCTTCCTTTTATTCACGACATTTCGTCCAGCCACCAAGAAGCCGCGCCTTCGCCGGCTTCAGCCCGCCTTCTCCAAGTTTACCCAATCGAATGCCGCTTTGGTTGACACCCATGGCAAAGGAAACCAACCGTAACACGAACCAAGAGTGAGGCTCCGTGTTTCTTCGGTCCAATAGGCACAACAGAACGAAAGCAGAGGGTGGAGCCTCTGGTTGCCGAGCAGCGTACGTGGATGCGTGCGCGTGGGGGTGGCGGGGGATGGGCAGGGGGCGGAGCCGAGGGCGGCGCAGCCGCAGCCGCAGCGCTGGTGGAGGAGCGCGCGGCCGCGAGCAAAGGAGGGAGGGAAGGAAGGAAGAGAAGGAGGCGGGCAGGCGGGCGCGGGGGTCGGGGACTGAGGCAGTAGAGAGGCGAGAGCCCGGCAGCCGCTTCGCACTGTGTTTGCTGCGCGGGCTTTTGGAGGGGGCGGCCGTTGAGTCGGTCCAGGAGAAGCGGGCACCGGCGGCGTTGGTGCTGGCGCCTGGGGGCGGGGGAGTGGGGAGGCGAGAAGGGGGGTCGCTGCGGTGGTTCTCTCGCTGTCGCGCTCTCCTTGCCTTTCTCTCGGCTCGGTGGGCTCCCCCCGGCGTCTCACTCGCTTCCGGGGCCCCGCTCCCCGCCCCCCGCGGTATGTCTTGATCCCGAGCAGCGGGTTTCATGGGGCTCCTTAGGATTATGATGCCGCCCAAGTTGCAGCTGCTGGCGGTGGTGGCCTTCGTAGTGGGGATGCTCTTCTTGGAGAACCAAATCCAGAAATTGGAGGAGTCCCGATTGAAGCTAGGTAAGGAGCAGAGCCACTCCGGGGTGAGTGGTGTGGAAGGGGCCGGGCCGAGGAGGCATTGCGACCGGAGTAAATGGGCTATCGTCTAACCTGCGGTCTGGCTCGGGGGCAAGAGGGTGAAAGAGCTTGCATCGAGAGCTGGGACTGGGGGCATCGAAAACACAAGCTCCAAGAATGGTGTGAATTAAGCTTGAGGGACGTGCTGGGCTCGCGAGGTCACCGGGCAGAGGTTGCTAAGGTGGGCTTTCCCGTGCCTAAGGGTTACCAGAAGTAGGCATTTCCCCCGGGGAGACGGCAAGAGAAGACCGAATTCGGTGGGGAGCGGGAACTGCTAGAGGAGGCAGGAACGCTTAGCCTTGTGTGTTTCCTTGAGTCTACGGAAAGCCCTGGCAGTGTCAGTCGAGGGGTATTCTAATTTTAGGTGTGGGTACCTGGAGGCACATCTTTTGGGGACGGGGAGCTTCATGAAGGGATAGATGCCCGGAAATGGAGGGAGATACTGGGAATGATGGTAAGAGAAATACACTGTAGTGAGTTGCACTCTTGTGCTGGGGGCAGCAAGGGACCACACAACTGATGGGAGAAAGAGGCTGCCAAGGTAGGACAGGAAAGCAAATAAAAAGCTTCAGCGTGGTACTGAAAGGAGGCATCGAGGCATTTAAGTACTTTTTTTTAGTGGAGCTAAATTTTATTAATATTGTGGGTTTACGAAGAGGAATGTTTGCGTCTGTGGCCCCCGGCAATATTGATGTGCATTTAGGAGAGAAGGGAACGCTGAAGGGGAATTATAGTGAGATTTAAGTTGGTGGAAGGAAAAGTAAGATTATGCAATAAATAAACCATATGCTTAAGTACCTTAAGGAGTTAACAGTGCTTACTTTAATGAGAGAAGGGGTCTGAAGTATATAATGTTGGAGTCTGAAGTTGTGAAAGACCAGAAAAATGCAGATAATAGGTGCTTTCAGATTAGTAGGGAACTTTGGCATTTGGGAGGATTTTGGGGTGGGGGAGGGAGTGTTAAAAGAATGCGATACATTTTGATTTAAAAATGTACATGGCATTTAAAAATCAGCTCGAGGCTGTAATTTGAATATGGAAAAGTAATGTGAAGTGTGTTTGTGTATATTCTTTCACCTCAGTATTGTTTTAAATACTTTTTGAGAAGCAAGCAATAAAATACCATCAGCAAAATCATTTAGACTAAGTAACAGCTAGATTCTGCTGTGCGTGATAATTAACATTACGGAAAAATGTATTAGTAAATAATTGTAGTATTAGAAGGATAGCTGCCTATTTGCAGTTTTGGCAGACTTTGCAAAAAGCCTTGGAAACATTTTAAAGATCAGTCTATCAAAGAGTATCAAATAAATCTAATTGAAGTGCAGCTAAAGTTGAAGGAGGAGCTAAGGATAATTCCATTCCTCAACTCTAGGGTAAAACTTACCCTGTACAGTTTTGAAGAGATATCAAATTTATTTACCATGACTTTATTAATTATGTGTCTTGTGTGATGGAAGAATTATTCACCTTAAACATCGAATGTTGGCCAATACACGTTTCCTTTTTGTTTGGATCCACTTAGCATTCGGGGTCATTTTTCTGGCCTCTTTAACGATCCAACTTTACAGAAAAAAAATGACTCCTTTTAGAGAAATTTGAAAGTTATATTAAACATAAGATTCGTATTTCTTCTTTGTTGTATCGCTATTTATATTTCTTGAGCACGTTTCAGTGGCTAGGATAACTTAAATTTTTATTTTCTTTTTTTGCCTCAGATTTTTTTTCATAACACTTGAGAGTGGTTTCCATAGACACAAACTAATTGTTCTTCAAAAGAGGATTATCTTAACATGTAGAAAGCCACAGGTAGAAAATAATGTGTTTTTTTCCCCATGATTTTTTACAAGAAACCTTTAAATTCTATCAGAAATAGTAAATATAGATCAAATCACATACTCAAAAATGAGCCAAGAAAAGGAGCTCAAATACAAAACACTTGAAGGACTAATAATGCTCTGGAGCTGCAAAAATATGGCAAGTAAAATGTTTAACTTTATGTCAGCAGTCTCGATTTCTTAAAAAGTCTTACAAAAGACAGTACTAAAACAGATGTTCCCAGTTAGTAATCTTACTTAGGGAAGGAAGGCAGAAGAAGGCATAGTTTGACACTCAGACTCTGTACTAGGCACTTCCATATGCGATATTCTTATGTGATCTTCCAAGAACACCACAGAAAGCTATTTTTACAAATGCAGGAATAGGCTCAAAGGTTGTATAACTTGACCACATAACTAATAGTGGCGGAGTCAGGATTGGAACCCAGGTATGTGTGATTCCAAATCATGTGCTTCTTTAATTATACCAGGCTGCTTGGACTTTATATTGACATTACACTAAGATTTAGCAGTTTGAATAGAATTTTTAAACGGTAATATCAATGTTTAATTGCACTTATTGCTAAGAATGAATATAATTCTGGGAAAATCTTAATTTCTGACTCAAAGAAATTGGTTTAGTGTAATGTCTGCTCCTTGTTTATATCCAAATAATGAACATAATTATTTTACCCAATGAAACGACTGAAATAGGTTATTTCTGTTGTAGGAAAAAAAAAGGATGCAGTTGTTTTCTGTAAGTGTAAAGCTTTCTGTAAGCTTATGCATAAGTTACAAAATTTACACAGTCACATCTATCAATTTAGGCAAGTAGGTTTCTTCTGTTATTTGAGAAGACTGTCCCCAACCAAGATTATGTACATTCTCTATATTTTGTTATAGTATCTTATAATTTTATTATATATAGATATATTTATTATATATCTTAGAATTTTTATTTTTTACATTTAGTTCATTAAAGCATTCATATATTTATAGAGATTTATTATAGTTTCTTCCAGTGAATAGCAACTTATGGCAAATAATATACTAATAAATCATTTTCCACTGTATGTTACAGTTCTTTTTTCATATATTACAATTCCTTTTTTCATATATTAAATTTTCCTATGTTTTTGATTGATTTTGGACTCCATTTTTTCTACTAATTACAGATTCTCTAAACTTGCAGGACCTCTATATAGGCTTCAAGACATCCATGAATTCCCTGAAATTATATACATAGCTTTCATCAGATTTGCAAAGGCATATGTGATCCCTTTAATGGTAGGAAACACTGACTTGCAGTAGATGGTTTGTATTTAATGAAGCACGTTTTTTATTTCTTTTTTTTTAATATTAATATATTATAACATGCAGCTTGAGAGTTACATTTAGGATACAAACACATTAGTTATGAACATGTTCTCTGGGGTGTTATGTTGAAAAACTTCATTTTATTAAAATGTATACTTAATTTTTCTAATGGAAGATACGGAGTCAATGAAAACTGTTACTTAGCTTACTACTTAGCCGTTAGAATTGTATATCAGAATTTGTTGCTTTTACAAAGTAGTTTTTTTCTGAATCTCAAGAGACACCTGTTGCTAATGCTAAGATGGAATAGTGCAATGAAAGCTTTGTTACATAAATGTAATAATTCATATGCTTGATTATTTTATTTTCTATAGGGTCTAAGGATTTAAAATAATATTTGCTGTTCAAATGCTTCTAACACCACCCCTACATGAGTCTGTGAATAGCTTAGGACATAATCTTTTAAATGAGGACAGTAACTCAGAATGGACTATTTAGTCCTCTTCACTGGTGAAAATTATGTTATTCTCTCTGTTCTTAAAATCCTCCTAAACTAATGAACTAACTCCAGGACTAAGGTTGAGACTGAACTTTGGAATTTGGTAGTATTTAAAGTGCCTGAAATGATGCAAGAGTATATGCAATGTTGCCAAGAATGATAGATTTCTCTACTTCTGAAATTGTTTGAAAAATGCACAGGAGCTACTGTTTAGAAGACTTTGGATTAATTGGAATGCAGTTATTCTAGAATTGCTAATTAGTGCCTCACTTATGAGTCCTGGATAGGGTGTCTAGTGCCATGGAGTAGTCACTAGAAACAAATTGGTCTCAATTAAGGTAATCCCGAGATGTCTGTCTCCCACTCTGTGAAGACTTCTAATAGCTTTTTGGCACCTAGTGGAGTTGAAATAATAGTGAATATTCAAACACTGCACTCCAGAAGACCACTTTTCAGGGATGTTCTTATAGATATCTGGACTTGACAGTCACTATAGCCTAATTATTTACAATTATCTACCCACCTACTAGTAACTGTGTTTAGCTACTCTACCTTTCTGCCTATTAACAATAGATTATCTGCCTGTCGGATCACTTGTGCACCTGATCCAGTTTCCTAACCTGCAAGGCATGGTTCCAGAAGTTTTCCTTCATTCTCCTATAATCATTACTTCTCTTTCTGCTTGGGTATTCTCACTAGCATATGAACATGCTATTATTTCTCCCACCCAAAAACCAAAGCAATACTTTGTCTTTTTTTTCATTGAAGCAATACTTTGTCTTGACTGCCCTTTTTTCAGACAACCTCTGTTCCATATTTTGGCTTCCCTTTGCAGTAAAACTAAAAACTTGTCTAGTTTTGCTGACTCTTAATTGTCAAATTCCACAGTAATTTCCCTAAATCCTGTGGTCAATTTTTGATCTTTATTTTATTTGACGTATCAGCGGAATTTGACACAATTGCTCATGTCCTCTTTTTTGGTAGGTTTTCTTTTCCTTGCTTCCAAGATACCATACTCTTGGTTTTCTTCCCACCTCATTGGTGGTTACTTTTCCAAATCCTGTGTTAGGTTCTCCTTTTCTCCTCAACCTCTTAGCATAAGCATAACCCAGGGCTCAGTTCTTGGAACTCTTATCAATTTACTCTCCCTTAGTGGGTGATTTATATGCTGACAACTTCCAAATATATATTTCTAATTCAGGCCTATTTCCTAGGAATTTGGCTGCCCACTAGAGTTTGTCTTTGAGTAGTTAATAGACATCTTGAGCTCATGGTGTCCAAAATGGATCTTCTGATCTCTCTCTCCAGTGCCTTATTCAACCTGAATCCATTTTATCTTTGACCTTCCCTATCCTCAGTTGATGGCAGCTCTATCCTTTCAGTCACCAGGGTTTTACTTGACTTCTTTTTTCATACTCTGCATCTAATCTGTCAGAAAAAGCTTGTTAGATTTACCTTCAAATATTTCTAGAATATGACTACTATTCAACAGTTGCACTGTTATCACCCTAATTCAGGATGCCATCATCTTTTCCCTGGATTACTGCCATGTCTTAACTAGTTTGCTTCCACAGTTGCTTTTCTACAGACTATTCTTAATATAACAGCTAGAGCGATCCTTCTAAGATGTAAATCAAATCATGTCACTCTGCATAAAACTCTTTGGAAGCTTCCTGAGTTAGAGTGAAACTAGCTGCTTTTAAAACAAAGCCCCCAATTTTATTGGCTAAACATGGCAAATGACTTTTTTTTCCATTCACATATTAGGTGATCATTTTGGTGGATGGTTTTCTTCTACATGGGTGATTGATTCAGGGTCTTGGGTACCTCCTGCCATATAGGGTATGAAAAGGGTGAGGAGGCCCCCCTTTCTAAACTTTTTTGGCCTCTTTTATCCTCAGTTTATTGATGAAGACTTCACTATATGCAAGGGAGGAGGTTGGGAAATGGGGTTTTTATCTGGCAGTTACTTATCAGTACAACTGTGTATTATGGAAGGGGGCAGCATATATTTGAATTTTTGAATCTCTGCATAAATCCTAAAATTTATTTAGATTTGTTTTATGCCTCAGCTATAAACTGTCTCAGTAAGTGTTCTGTGTGAACATGAAAAATGTGTATTCTGTTGTTATAGGGTGGAGTATGCAGTACATGTCGATTAGGTCTAGTTGGTTGGTAAAGTTGTTCTTCTATATCCTTGATTTTCTTCCTGCCTACTTGTTCCATCAATTATAGAGAGAGGGGTTTTGAAATCTCTGATAATAATTGTGACTTTGTCTATTTTTGCTTGAAGCTGTTACTTTTTGCTTCATGTATTTTGAAGTACTATGATTAGGTGCATAAATGTGTAGGAATGTCATGTCTTCTTGACTAACCCCTTTTTCATTATGAAATGACCCTTTTTATCATTGGTAATATTCTTTTCTCTGAAACCTACTTGGTCTGATTAGCCACTTTAGTTTTCTTTTGATTAGTGTTAGCATGATAGATGTTTTCCCACTCTTTGATGTTAACCTGTTTGTCTTTTTATTTAAAGTGGATTTCTTGTTGGCAGCATGTAGTTGGGGCTTGCATCCAGTTTCATAATCCCCCTTGTAAATGGTGGCGTTTAGAACACTTATTGTTAATGTAATTATTGATATGGTTGGGTTTAAATATGTGCATTACTATTTGTTTCCTATTTGTTCCATCTGTTCCTTGTTTCCCCTTTTCTCTTTTTCTGGCTTCTTTATGATTGTTTTGTTATTCCATTTTATCTCATTTGTTGACTTATTAGTGGTGCACTTTTTTGTGATTTTTTTTTTTAGTGATTGCTTTAGGGTTTATGGTATACATTATACTATGTCATATGTAAGAACCTTAATTTTACTTCCATTTCCTCTCCCTTAGCTTTTTGCTATTGTTATTATAGATCTTATTTTTTTTTTAAATTTATTTATTAGAGAGAGAGAGAGTGAGAGAGAGAGCGCAAGAGGGGGTAGGGCTAGAGGGAGAAGCAGACTCCCCGCCAAGCAGGGAGCCCGATGTGGGACTCGATCCCGGGACTCCGGGATCATGACCTGAGCCCAAGGCAGTCGCTTAACCAACTGAGCCACCCAGGCGCCCTATAGATCTTATTTTTACATGTAGGTTCTATAACACATTGTTATTTTAAACAGTTATCTTTTAAAGAGATTAAGAATTCTTGTTTTATATTTACTCATCCATTTTCCATTCCCAATGCTCTTCATACCTTTGTGTAGATGCAGGTTTTCATCTGGTACTATTTTCCTTAATCCTGAAGGATTTCTTTTAAAATTGGTTATACTGGGGTGCCTGGGTGGCTCAGTCTGTTAAGGGTCTGCCTTTGGCTCAGGTCATGATCCCAGGGTCTTAGGATCGAGCCCTGCATTGGGCTCCCAGCTCAGTGGGGAGCCTACTTCTCCTTTTTCCTCTGCCTTTCCCCACTGCTCATTCTCTCTCTCAAATAAATAAAATCGTTAAAAAAATAAAATTAGTTACAGTTAGTCTACTGGTGATGCATTTTTTTTTTTCCACTTTTGTATGTCTGAAAAAGTCTCTACTTTAGATATTTTTGCTGGGTATAGAATTCTAGGTTAATATATATTTTTTCTTTCAGTACTTTACAGATGTTGCTCTGTTGTCTTTTGGCTTATGTTGTTTCTTATGAGGCTACATCATTATTACCTTTGTTCAGCTGTACATAATATCCTTTATTATTTTGACTGCTTTTAAGACTTTCACTAGGTTTTAAGTTAACTGAAATGGACCTTGCTGTTTTACTAACAGCATGTTTTAGTATGTATGTTATTTTAATTAATTAATATTTAATTAATGTTGATACAGTATATTGCCTTTGTTCAGCTGTACATAATACCCTTTATTCTTTTGACTGCTTTTAAGACTTTCACTAGGTTTTAAGTTAACTAAAATGGACCTGGCTGTTTTACTAACATACATGTTTTAGTATGTATGTTATTTTAATTAATATTGTTGATACAGTATATGTGTTATTTTGGTTAATAGTAACTTTTAAAAGATATGAATTAAGAAAATTTAGCTGCACAGTGTAAACATCATAACTGAAATCCTACTGCAAAAATGAATTTTTATTTGGTCTTCAGTAAAGAGAGTTGTAAACTCGACCCTCTTTTTGTTCTTCAGAAAAGAGCTTAGTGGTTAATTAGGGCTGTCTATGGTTCTTTCAATTTCTAAGATGTGATGTAAAAGGACAATATCTTAAGTGATAAATATAATATTTTGAATATAGGGAGGAATGTTGGAGCTTTGAGCAAATTGAGTTATTGAATTAAAATCGATAGAAATCCTCCTTCAGCCTTGCATTTGACTTAGTTGTTTTAGCTTTGTCCATATCATACTGAAACTAGTTCAGCAGTTGGTTTTGACGTGAAGATTGTTGATCAAATACAACTGAGAAATTTGTGATTATTTTGTATTTAGATTTTAGGAAGCTGCCTCTAATTGCCAGCATTTTTTATTTCACCATAGTATTTTTTTTTTTTAAATAAAATACAGCCATCTCCAATAAAATGTTGCATGTTCCCTGTGTGTTATACATCTCTGGCAGAAAGCCAGTTTAACTGAATTGTTTCCTCCATAGAAGAGCTGATTAGAAAAACTGGCTTGACATGATCTTAAGGTATATTTTAGGTATATTTTTCATTTTGTTAAATAGGATAGAATAAAAACCATCATTGTCCTCTAGAACATAAATTTTTTTATCTTCCCTTCATGTTTTGAAGATTAAAACAAAAGAAGCAAACACCCTTCTAATGATATTTTAGTGTCTCAAAATAGCTTTCTAAGCAAGGAAAATTAGGGGTATGTGTGACTTTTGCTCCTGAACCTGGGAGTTGTTCGTGAAGTCTCTCTCTGATTTGGGATGAACCCATCCAGGAGTGTCTGATTGGTGAGATACCGTTATGCACCCTTTCTGTTTTGTCCTAGGTTAGAACTCTGACTAATTAAGCCTGTGACTAGCTACAGCTAGTCTTCCTCATGACCACGCTGACTTCCCTTTGATTTTTTTTTTTTTTTTACTTGATTTGAATCTCTTCCTTCTTTACCACTGGTCCCATGTTTCTTCAGTGGTTTTCTGCTTTTCCCACCAGTGGCAAGCCATCATGATCTGTGAACCTTCATCTATAACAGACAATAATAACTAACACTTGTTGAATACTTACTGTAAACTAGGCATATTTTAAGTGTTTTATATGTATAACTTCATTTAATATAAATGTTGCTTATTTCTGCTGTCCTCAGAGAGTGGGAAGATAAAATGATCCTCAAATGATGTAATGAATGTGAAAACGTTTGTAAACTATAAAAACTACAATTAAAAAACTGTAATTATAAGTTATTAATAGTGATGATAATATATTTATCTTTTTGTTGCTGTTGTCTTTTTGGTTTAATGTAGTTTTGAGTTTATGTTTTTTTGCTGCTGTAGGCTTTGTCCAATGCTCTACCTCATAGGATTACACTTGTCTTACAAGTGTTTAGATAAATCAAATGATATTACATGAGTTAAACTTTTGACATTCAGATTAACTATTTCTTTCCTCTCTTAGGAAGTAGTAAAAAATCACTGGCAGTTCATATTATTATTTGCTCCTAAAGATAGACATCTATTTACTTTCATAAAAGTTACAGAAAAGTCTTGGCTCTTTAACGTGACTGAAGTTCCTTCACTCTTGCCTACTAATCTTTGCCAACTTGGCAGTTTAAGGATAGATTTTTATAAAATGCACGTTAAATTTGAATTGTGACAAGGGAATTTCTGTGTGTGTGTGTGTGTGTATGTAAAATAGTTTCTTAGCTTCCAAATAATTTTTTTAAAGCGTTGATAGTCAAATTAGTGGAAGAAGAAAGAACCCAAGCCTATTTCTCCATTATGGAAAAAGTTTTATGTGATAGTTCCTTTATTGTCAATTTTCCCACAGTGATTCATTGTCATATTCTCAAATAGAGGGGAAAAATGTATTCTGTATCCTTTATTTTAATTGGGGAATTTCAACTTTTTCTTTTTTATTTGAATATGGAATAGATTGTATTGTAGGCTTAATGCTGAGATCATGAGAATCCTAAAGAACATAATTCTTGAATCTTACACAGCATCAGAGACTTTTCAACTACAATTAAATATAATGCTTACTTCAGCTTCTGAGGTAAATTTTGGAGAAATAGCATCATTGCTGCCTTTTATTTAAGGAGTCAGGGAAACAATCCATACTTGCATTTGGTTTACACAATAAAAGTGAAGTGGAAAGGTCTTATTAGTTAGTATTAGTAATAACAAAGACAGTTTGGGAAAATCGTAAGAATTGAGGTTATATAAGGTTGTAGCATAAATGCTTTGTGATACTGCTCTTCTTGCTATGATATTACGGGCTCTGACTGTGATTTAAGGTTTTTACTGTCTACCCATTAAGGGTAGACAGAATTTAAGACCACATTGTTGATTATTTAGAAAAAAATTATGGTAAGTAAGTTATCTTTCTATTTGGTTTTTAATTTAAGAAAATCTGATAAAATAGTTTATAACTTATTCATATAGCCGTGCTAGCTAAGAAAAATTAGACTAAGTTGACATTTCTAAGCTACAGTTTTCAAATATGATTTAAAATTAGTATTGTTAGATTAACATTAAAGGATAAAAATAAATTGCGAAAGCTTAAAGATAGTTTTGAGGAGAGCTGTTGCCTTAATTTTTTTTTTTTTTAACCATTCCTCTGGTTGTTCATAGTATAGTACATACAGTTTCACATACTTGGTGTAATATACTGATTCATTTTATAGTCCAAGCAGTAGCTACCTAATTATCTTGCCTGGTGATGAAGATATTCTTGAATAAATAAAGTGATGCACAAAAGTCATATAATGTTTTGTTTTAGACTAGGGTCATGATCAAATATATTAACTTATGATTTATAAAATTGAAATTACTGATTTAATAAGTAGTAATACCTATAGTAATAGTCTTCTTTCTATATTAGAACAGCATTAATAATAGGTAAAATCCTGGTTACTAAGAGCACATGCACCATTAGACATAAGAAGTGGGAGCTCTTTTCAAGGGAGGAACAGAAGAAGGCAGGAAAAGTACAACAGTCTAGGTTAAGTTAGTATAATGAAGCTATCTTCCTTAAAAGCTTCTGAGAACAGTTCTGAAGAAAGTAATGCAGTTATGGTATGCTTATAAGATAATAGGACCCCAAATAATACTCTTTTTCAAAGTAGTTACCTTGAGAAAGTTATACATTAAAAATAATGTGGTTGCCAAAAATATTTTGGAACTGTGTAGAATTTGGTGTTAGAAGTTTTAAAACTACACAAGATCAATTTTATTTCCTTATAGACATAGCTTAAAATTATAATTTAAAAACTTAAATTATAAAAGTAATTATGGATTATTTGGAAAAAGGGGAAAGAAAAGGTAATCTTTGTTTTGCATACTAACAAGCCCATTATTCTTTGCAAGTTTCTTTCATGTAGGTTTCTTGGATAAAAGTGATTATAATATTTTATCTGTACATTTAACATCAGATCATAAACATGTTCCTAGGTTATCACAGTAGCTAACATAACAGTGGCATAATAAGCCCCCTTTTTGAGGTGGGGAAATAGGAGTCTTTTAATAGTGTTTCAGCTTTTCATTATGGTAAACTATGAAGTAACTACTATGAAGTACTGATTTTGTTTCATTTAGCTCTAATATCCTAAATATAATAACATAAGAGTTTCAGAATCTCCTTAGTTGGATTGAAATTTAAAATCCCAATCTAGAATGCATTTGACTTTATTCTGCTTTCCCTTGTGGGTTTCATCCAGAGCTTATCCAGGTTTTGTGAGGCCTCTAGGTTTTGTAATTTCGGGGGTCCTTTTTAAGAAAAAGTACAAAATTATAAATATAAAATCATGCCTACGACTTTTGGAAGGGGCCCATGCCAGGTGTATGAACCGAAAGTTTAAACTTTATTAGCTTTGTAGTGTAAATCCAATGTGTAATTCCATCCTTCTGATGCCTTATGATACTCAAAGTCCAAGAAGGAAAGTGCTCTCTAATATACTAAAGAACTGTTCTTTTTTTCTTTAAAGTGAATTATTTATCTTTCCATCTATATATTTCTGTCTCTATACCTTGTGAATACCTTGGTTTGTAAAACATTTAGATGAAGTTATAAAAAAACATGGTTGCTGTTGGAGATAACTGCTTGGGTCTGGGGAGCAGATAATTAATCCACCCCCCCCATTGAAATTCTGTACCAGTTGAGCAAATACATAAGGGAATCAGATGGAGATCAGAAATTTGCAGGTGGAGATCAGAATTTTGGTTGGATAAAGCTGGATTGGAAGGTTTGGCTTAGATGTATCACCACAATGGCCTTCTCAGTACTCTTCATCTCTGAATATGATTTATCCAGCCATTTACTGCACTAAACAACTATAGGCCTCTTGACAGGGGCCAGAATCTAGGCTTTCCTTTAAGTCTACAGCACAGAACAGCAAAAACTGTGTGCATCTTCAGATAAAGACTGGCTCTAAATGAAAAAGAACTTATGCGACACTGAAAAAAGCATGCCCAGTTCTATCTCCCAAATTCACTAGAGAAGTTTATCTTTTACACTCTCTCTCCCCACACTATGAATGTTGTTTTTTTTTTTTTAAGGTATTAAGACTTTTAACGTCACAATTTTCCCTAGATAGTAGTTGGCTTTTCAGTTTGGTTCATGGTATTTTTATGTATACCATAGATTTTGATTTTGATATAATTAAAATTAGTCATCCTTTAGGGTTTTTGCCTTTGGTTTTTTATGTGTGTATACATATATGTGTATATATTTAAATAAAGATGTAATAAATATATATACAGTTTTATTTAATTGAGTATGTGCTTAATGGTGTTCTGGTTTAATCTTCATTTAAGAGTTTTCATTTCTTTATATAAATTTAGTTTCTAACATCTATAATTTTTTTTTACCTCTGAAGAACTTTTAACATTTCTTGCAGTCAGGTCTACTGGTAACAAATTCCCTCAATTTTTGTTTCTCTTAGACAATCTTGATAATGTCCTTTGCCTTTGAAGAATCATTTTGCTGGATGCAGAATTCTAGGGTGATGTGTTTTTTTTTTTTTTCGTTCAACACTTCAAAATATTTTACTTCAATCTCTTGCTTGCATGGTTTCTGAAGAGAATTCTGATATAATTCTTAATGTTGTTCCTCTTAGATAAAGTGTTATTTCCTCTGGTTTCCTTCAAGATTTTCTCCGTCTTTGCTTTTCTGTAGTTTGAATATGATGTGCCTAAGTGTAGATTTTTTCAGTATTTTGTTTGATGGTCTCTGAGCTTTATGGTGTGTGATTTGGTCTGTGTCATCTATTCTGGAAAATTTTCAGCCATTATTCAAAGTTCATCTGTTTTTTTCTTTTTCTTCTGATACTTCTATTATGCATATGTTACACATTTTGTAATCGTCCCACAGTTCTTGGATATTCTGGGTTTTTTTTTGTTTATTTTTTCCTCTTAGTTTTTCAGTTTGGGAATTCATATTGATATATCTTCAAGCTTACTGATTCCTTTCTTGGCTGTGTCCAGTCTGTTAGCCCATTAAAGGCATTCATTTCTGTTACAGTGTTAATTGAATTTTGTCATTTTCTTTTGATTCTTTCTTAGGGTTTCCATATCTCTGCTTACATTGCTTACATTATCCACCTGTTCCTTTATGGTGTCCACTTTTTCCATTGAAGCCCTCAGTCTATTAGTCATAGATATTAAATTCTCAGATGTGATAATTCTAAAAATATGTTATATCTGATGCTTGCTTTGCCTCTTCACATGTTTTTTGCTTTTTAGCATGCCTTGTGATTTTTTGATAGCTGGTCATGATGCATTGAGTAAAAGGAACTCAGGTAAATAGGCCTCAGTGTGAGGTTTTATGTTACCTGGCTAGGAGGCCATATTTACTGATTATTTTAACTGTGGTGTCAGAGGTTAAAATTTCCTCTAATGTCCTTGTCTTTGGGTTTCTCTAGTAACTCCTGAGGCTTGTTTTTCTTTCAACTATTAGATAATTATAAGGTACGAGCCTTATTGTTAGTAGGTAAAGTATGGGAAGAAAGGAAGCGTTCTATTATCCTATAATTAGGTCTAAGTCTTTTTTTTTTTAAATTTAGAAATTCTGTTTAATCCACAAGCTTTATATAGCTTTAGTTAAACAAACAAACAAAACAAAAACAATGAAAACAAGACACTATTTCAAAGTCTGGGCCCTTCTAGCCTTCCAAATACGAGAGCTCTGAAAGTTGTATGTATCAATTGGAAGAAAAGACAAAATTATGAATGGAGCCATGACATTTCATAAAACAAACTTTTTTTTATAACTTAAGGATCCTTCCTGGTCTAAGTCTTTTAGTGAGCCTGTGCCTCTTGGCGGTGACTTTATGGAGTGCTTGTTAGCTCCCCTGCCCTTCTCCCCTCAACACTTAGGTGAGACAAGAAGTCTAGAGAGGATTGAAGTTAGGTATTTCCTTTACTCTGGGTTGGTTAGGCTTTGGTAAAGTAGTTTCCTTTTATGGAGACCAGAGCGAGCCCTGGGCTATTTCAAATGGCTGCTTTTCCCATCCCTCTTTGGAGGTATGAGGGAGTTTTTCTCAGATCTTCATAGTGTGAACCTGTTGGTGCACCTGGAGGTAACACTTAGGAAAGTCCTCCTCCCCAAGCTGCCATTCCCAGATTTTTTGTTATTCTCAAGTTAGTCCACACTGAACTTTCAGTAATTCATCAATTGTAGTTTGTGTTCCCAGGGATACTGGCCCCACCTGTGGGCTTCACAGCCTCTCTAAGCTGTGATTTTCTGTATTCACCTATCTCTTCAATTTTCAGGGCAGCAGTTTGCCCTGGTCCTCAATTCTCTGATGGATCTAACGAGAGTTGTTGATTTTCAGGTTGTTGGCTTTTTTCTTACTGTGAGTATGGTAGTAATGACTTCGAAGCTCTTTTCACATGTAACCAGAAACTCTCTTAGTGATATTTTATAAGTAGTCATACAGTTTTATTCTGTTACTTTTATTTTTTGACTTCTGTGTTTTAGTCCATCTGGAATTTAGGTTTGTAGGGATATAGGGAATAGGGTATGTATCTGGGCCATTTGTTTGCACTACTTTGCTTAACAATTCTTGGGTGTTAGGGTTTTCTGCTTTTAATTATTTCTGATGATTTTCTTTAGTACCTGGTAGGGGTAATCTTTCCTGCATATTCTTTGCTTTACTTATTATTCCAGTTCAACTTCAGAATGATGTTGCTAAAAAAAAAAAAAGGCATTAGGATTATTAATTGAAATGCTTCAGATTGATTAGAATGATAGTGTAATGTTTGGACTTCGCCATCTGGAAATATTTATCTTTCTTTATTCAGGTTTTCTTTTACATTTGGAAGTTTATAATTTGTTTTCAGTTATACAGGTTTCTTGTGAGATGTATTTTATGCATTTTTAAAACTTTTGAAATAATTTTATGCACATGGAAGTTGCACAGAGTACACAGAGTTCCCGTGTACTGTTTAATGTTACCTAGCTTCCCCAATGATGGCATCTTATCAAACTGTAATTGACATTAGTGTGATACTATTAACTATGGACTTTATTTGGATTCCATAATTTTTTACATGCATTCTTAAATATATACATATATACACGTACACACACATATCTGCTAGCTTTACTACACACGTCTTTTACTACACACGTCTTCCCTGCCCTCTCATTCTTCCTCAACCTCTCCTCCCCCTCCCTCTCTACTGGAGAGTGAGAATGATAATAATTTTCAGGAAGCTGCTTTGCTAACAGATTTGAAATTCTAAAAGCTTTTCGGTTGCTTTCATTGAGGTTTTTAGTAATATAATCTTCTCATTTACTAATAGTGTTATTTTTGTTTCTTTCTGTATCCTGTCATACTGCACTGGCTAGATTTGTAAGTTATACTTATTTTGTTCTGATTTTTATGTAATTGTCCTTGGGCTTCACATTTAAGAGGAAAATTAGCTGTAGATGTATATTATTAGTTGATTTCTCTAATATTTGGTATTAAAATTAATCATTGATATGCAATAAGTGCTTTGCCATGTTTCTGGAATTCTAATCACATTATACAAATTATCTCATTTAATCTTCACAACCTCCTAAAACAGGTGTCAATATTGTTTCTTTACAGGTGAGTAGTATATTGGTTTAGGTTAAATAATTTACTTAAAGTTACATAGTTTGGCTCAAGCTCAAGTTTTAAAATTTTTTATTTATTTTGCATTTAACCATTCTTCTTTGTTATCTCCTATAGCAATACAAAAGATGCATTTTCAACTATTCAGATGAATTTGATTCTGGGGCATGTGTTTATTCCATGGGAGTGGTATTCTAGAATAAAATCAATTAATTTTGTAAAATTCAGATTAAACACTTCGCAAACTGCTATTCCAGTGTTTAATTATACTTATCAAAAAAGTATGTTCTTTAACGGGTAGGAGTACTAAGCGGGTTCCTTCCTCCCTTTCTTCTGCAGGTATTCGTTTGGAGATATAGCCATTGTTGAGTATTTAAATATGTCAAGATTGCTTTAGTTAGATGGATATGAGATTAATTGTGGGAGTACAAAGAAATTAATATTTTATACTTAATTATAGAGAACATTAACTTTTTCAGGAACATCAAATGTTAACTCCCCTGCAGTTAAGTTTAGTATGCATTCTTATTTCTGATGACTTTAAGATGATGTCAGAGTTTTACTGTGACTTAGCATTAATGAATCATAAAATAATAGACTGTTTTATTTCAAATAAGTCTTGAAGGACATTTTACTGAGTTTCCTTCCCATTGTAGGAA
Organism: Mirounga angustirostris; assembly: GCF_029215605.1. NCBI lineage: Eukaryota > Metazoa > Chordata > Mammalia > Carnivora > Phocidae > Mirounga > Mirounga angustirostris. The sequence continues at coordinate 118,225,048 of NW_026991712.1, read as the reverse complement.
TGCTTTCTTTTCTTTTTTAGTATGTTATTTGTGGGGAAAGGGTTAATTTTTTATTCTAGCTGCGGTCTTTAATAATTTTTAAAATCCCCAGCCTTCTATCTTGTATGTATATATCTCTTTCAAATTTGAGCCAGTTTTAGTGTACCTATATTGTTTTCTTTAGGCACCTTTATCTTTTGCATTGACATTCATTGGTTCCTTCTCTTCCACCTCATACTTATTTCAGTAACTTAATTAGGTAAAAGCTGTAAAACCATACTTGTGCTTATATATCATAACAATAATAAATTCTTTAAAATGAATTTTATTTTGTCATTGACTTTGGTTACATGTGTGCTCAACAGTTATTCTCTCATATCTAACTAGATCACTTGTTAAATGTTTTTAGCTTGCATTCCTTTCGCTGAGCTGTTACTGTAACATTAATTCTCTGAAATCCTCTGGAAGGAAAGATAAAGATTGTATGTTGATTTCTTCTGGTCAAAGGAAAGGTACATTGGTAGAACAGTGTGTATAAAGTATATTCTGTTTTGTGTTTGAAGATGGACTACACAGATGTCTTTTTTCCAAAAGTTCTTTGCTAAGTTAATGAGAAGGTAGGTGAGCTTATTAGGGGTGAACAGCTTGAAATTTTGAAATTAAAGTGTACATAGATTTTTCTGTTTGGTGTTAGGGGTATTTTCTAGCACCACTGCTTAATTTTTAAATTAGAATCTTCTTTCCCAATACAGATATCAGTCACTTTCAGTTAAGTTGCTGTGAATAATTCCTCCTGACCATTTCTCTTTTAAGCTCTTTCATTCTCTTCCCAGTTGAGTTCTTTATACTCAGTCTTTTTTGACAGCGTGTTTTTTTTTTTTTGGAAGGCAAGGACTCCCTACGTAGCTTTTGTGATAGCCCAGTTATGGAAAGCAGTGGGATAAATGTTCACATTATAACTTCCTTTTATTGGCTGAGGTGGTGTGGATTAATAGAAAAGCAGAAACAAAAAATAGTGAATGTTGGCAAGTGTTCAGGTATTTCTTCTTTTGTATCCTTCACCTTTGGCTCAGATCAGTAACTGCTTATGAGTAAGTTTTTCTCAGCCTTAGAAATAAGGAGTTGGGAAAAAAAAAGTAAGGAGTTGAGAATAATGTGTGGGTAACTGATTAGTATCCACCTCAGAGAGGTGTTTTGTGGATTAATTGATTCTTAGCCTAAGAAATGTCAAAGCAGTATAAATGCAGACTACTATTATGATACAGTAAAAGCTGTTTTGAAAAAAAAAAGTAATTGAAGTGGTAGAAGAATCTTCCTTTAAGGGAGAGATTGGATTTGAGTTTCTGTATGGTCTTTCATTCTGAATACTAATTAATCCTTGAGCATATGTAAAACTGAAGTTTTTTTTTTTAAAGTTGTGAAGTGTTTATGCAAGTAGGTTCAATTTAAATTTCTTGCCATATAAAGTGTGTAGGAGGGCTTCTTGAGGTTTGCTTTCAGACTGGGTGATTTCTCATCGATAGAGCTAAGCCATTTTCATCATTAACCTTTTGGACTTTTATTTCTGTTAAGAACAAGAGTTAAATATAAGTCCTTAGGAAAGATAAATAAAAATTGCATCTCACATGTACGGTACAGACTAATTGCAGCTCTGTGTAATGATCGGTTGTAAAAGGTGTTTCCATTCCTCCCGGATCTGTGGGTTATCTCTTACCTGATCCATTTGCTCAGTTTGTTTTTGTGATGGAAAAATTAATTTGAGCTGAAGTATGTCAGGATCACTTAGAAAAAAGTTACTGCATGGTGTACCACAAATAAAGACTTAGTTTTTTTTTTTTTACTCCATATCATTTATGTGTTTGCATTTTTTGTTTGTGGAATAGTGAATCAAGTTTATACTGTTAGAATTTTAGAGTGGTGGTTCTCTATGTTAGTCACTTGTTGGAGTCGCCTCAGAAGCTTACACAAACAAATGGTGCTGGCTGGGTCTCACCCTCCAAAGATTCATTTGGTTGCTTTGGGGGGTGGCCTGGGCTTCAGTTCCCCAGTGATTCTCACGTGCAGCTAAGGTTGAAAGCCTCTGTTCTAGGGACTCAGACTGAATCAACTCATTTTGAGCACACGTTAATGTTTTTTAGAATTAGCTCCTAAAAATTCTTGTCATAGTTACAGGACTATTATGAATATTTTAAATTATGTTTTTGAATTTACCATGGTTACCTTAAAATGAGCATTGTTGATGCTACCTGTATTTTGCAGGTTTACCAGATTTGGCCAAAAGATTAAAAGGCTTAATAGTTAAACTGCCTTTCATAGTGAGGTATTATTTCCTTCAAAATATAAGAAAAAGAAAAGTAGAGAAATACTGTTTTTTGGTTAGTTTCATAACTTTTATAATTCAGGGGGATGAATAAAATCCCAGTTAGTACACTTCCTGTTAGCAGTATGTTTTCACAAGGTGTTTTGTAAATCCACCATGTGCGTTTTAGTCCTTTTTCTCTCATTTTCAAAATTGGAACACATTGGTGAAGTTGTATGTGCAAACGTTATTAAAATAGATTCATCATTCTAATAATAGTTAATTACTATTTACTAAAGCTGCATGTTTAAGAGCTTGTTTAGGTGACTTCGTATAGGTTTCCAAATTCTATAGGCTATGGTAGGAAGTCCAATTAGATTTAAACTGACATTTAATGTTCTGTTCAGAGTAGCTGATGTCACTTGGGGAAAGGTGACTATCTTATTTCAACATGTTTAGGTATGGGAAAATAATTAAACAAGCATTCTCATGATTTTGGGAAATGATGACTATTAAAAACACATTGGGCGGTAGATAAGCTGTTCATACACCAATCAAAGGTGTGTGACTCAAACATGTGTAGTCTGCTGTAGAACTGGAAAAAGATGATACTAAGGATAATTCTAGAAGCATCTCCATGGACAGTTACTGATCAAGGCTGATTGATTCTTGGCAAAATTATGTCATTGTTCGTATTTGGTGCTTACCTGTTTTCTGGAGTCTTTCCTACTCTGTCTCTTGTGCTGTGATACTATTCTTCTCAGTTACCTTTTATAAACTTTCTGGATTTATCTTCCTATCAAATGTAGAGTATTCCCCAAATTTCTTCTCTCCTTTTGACTAAAATTTCTCTTATCTGTAGGGTTTTTACTGGAGGTGGGGGTAGGAATGGTGGGTTGAGAGACAGAGAAAGCAATTCATAAAATTTTCCTCCTGACCATTTCCTTACCATATAGCCTGTGTACCCACTACTTGGCTTTATTATTAATATATTTCCACATTTATACTAAGACAATACAGATATGTCAGAGCCTCTGGTACTTCTAACTGAATCCATATCCCTCTTTTCCTCTGCACAGGTAAACACTGTGTGGAGTTTATCTTTTTCAGAGGTATTTTCATAAACCAGATCAGTCTCTTAAGTAATAAATCAAAATGAGTGAAATTTGGGAGGGAAATGTTTATGAGCAGAAACTTGATACCCCACTTAGAAGTTATTAATAGTGATAAAACCAATTCTGCGTCTAGATATTTTTTTCATCCTGACTCTGAATGTTCTATACTGATCGTTTAAAGACTTTTCTGTTGAAAACTTGTAAAAGCTTGTGAACCTAGGCTGTAAGGGGACACAAAGGATTAATTCTACCTTGTTAAAATCTAGTAATGTGTGTAGAAATGTGATTATGACTTGTTGACAAGGAACCATTGGATGAACAGAATTCAGTGTTTTTGGGACTAGGTTGTTGGCGGGCACAATTAACAGTGCTAGCATCATCGAAACAAGCCAACTCTTTTATCTCTGTCAAATAAGAGATCAGTCCCTTTAAATTTTAGATAATGAATAGAATTCATTCAGACTGTAATTTACAGTGCATTGCTGAAATAGGTTATTGTTGATTAGATTATCCTGATTCTTTATGCTATTCTATTTGGTTCACATGAAAAGGGCTGAAGTAATTCAGAAGAGGGTAAAACAAAGGTTATAAACCTTTTTAGAGTTCAAAAATATAAGTAAAATTATTTCAGAAATAATGGAAATATTTTGTATTATTTCTAAGAAAATCAACTTTTTGGAGGACTTTTCCTGGGGCACTAATTTACCTATTAGTAAATTACAGTATTAGTAAATTAGTAATACAGTATTAGTAAATTTACTAATTTAGTAAAATTTAGTAAATTTAGTAAATTAGTAAATTTACTAATTTACAGTATTAGTAAATTAGTAATACAGTATTAGTAAATTTACCTAAATGAAAAAGGATCCATGTATGTGTTAGAGACAGATTTCCTGCTTCAAGCTGAGGCAATGAATGGCCTCTTCTCCTCCACCCCCCTGCCCCCATCCGTCCCTCTATGAAGAAATATGCTTCCCTTCATTGATAAGGTAAGGTTAGAGTCATACTCCATTTATTTAAAACAACAAAACAACCTTTTTTGCATTCCACTCTTCCTGCCCCCAGTTAGTTTTCCTTTTGAACTCTGCTTTGGTTAGTGATTCCTTAATATTTCCATATTTCTTAGACTTGAAAACCAGGAGTGATCCTTGACTTTTCTTCCCTTTATGTATAATCAGTTACCAAACTTCTTGGGACTCTGTTCTTTTCTTCTAGGCTTACTATAAGGTTTTCATTTCATAACAAGCATGAGATGTTTGAGGTTTCTTCCAGCTTTCAAATACTATGATGACCTTTAGATTTAATCTAAAATTAAATGTTAGAATGTCATATTAAAGGCTTGTTGAAGGAATATTAATAAATTTTGAACAAAAAGTACTGATTTTAGATCAGATTGATCTAACTAAAAGGATCCTAGAAATTGAGAACTTTGTACTTACTGTGAAGTCTTAGTATTAATATTACAAAGGAATCATTGAGTATTAATAAGGCTTAAATGTTTGATACTGAGCTTTGTATCTAACTTTTTATGATGAAAAAACTTTGAGTTCTTGTTGAAGAAAGAAGAGTAAATTTACTCTAATCTTGTATTGATCAGCATCTGGGCAAGTGGGAGAACCTGGTCCCCAAAAGAAAAAGTTTTAATTCAAATTTTTATTTCTGACGTCTTCTTACAAAGGATTTCAGAAGTCACTTCGAAAGATTTATTGTATTGTGCATTTCCTTTGGAAATCATACACTGTGAAAAGAGGCTATTGGTTGGTCTTAGGAAAATACTAAAAAATTATGAAAAAATTTATTTGATAGTGGAAGATGTCTGCGAGAGTAGATAGGAAGCCTGAACAAAGTTTTGAGGACAGGTAGCTGCTTTTGAGGATTTGACTTTTGAGCTAGAATGGGAAGTAAATTTGAGTATAATCAGAAAATGTTGTGTCAAAATGACATAAAATTTTTTGACCTCAGGGATTGAAAAATGAAGTATTAGTTAAAATTGACATTTTTCTCGGTGGTATCTTGATATTTAGGTTTTTTTGTTTTTTGTTTTTAATAGTGGAAAGCATATTTGCTTAAAGGCTGTAGTGGGCCTTTTTCTCTAACATGTATCCTAGTTCCTGAATCTTCATAGAAGTGTGAAAAATAAAATTTTTAATTTTCCAGGCTTTTCCCCTTATGTTCATTAACTCAAATGTTCATGAAGCAACTCCTGTGTATACTGGACATTCTGCTATCTTTGCCCCACTTTTGCTGTAAGTTTAGCTTCAAAGTGATCTATTCCTTTGGCTTATTTCTAATATTCAGGCTGCTAGTTTCTTCCTTCTACAAAGCCAGCACCTGTTATCTCTTAGAGCCTTCTAAATTTTCTTGGGGATTAATAATTTGTTTCCCTTTGAGCACCAGCTGCAAGCACCAGCATTCTGACTGACTTTCTGAAAGGAGTAGGTATTTGAAGTTCCTTTGAAGGAGAATGGAATTTGATCAAGGATTTTAAGAATGGATAAGAATTTGACAGGGAAAATTCAGGCAGAGAGTATAGCATGATCAAAGGTATGAAAATGGAAAAAAAAAGTATGAAAATGGAGGCACATACAGTATATTCAATACATGAGATGTGATATGGTATAGTAAAAATGTACAGTATTTTTAGGTTATAGGAGGGGATACCATTGGGAAGATAGGTAAAAGATCATGGAACTCAGTGAATTCCAGGTCATTTAGTAATATTATCTATCAGTTATTGACCACCTACTATGTATCCAAGTCTGCTAAGCCCTTTATGAAATAATCTCATTTAATTTTTACAAACAGCATTCCTATGTAGCTCATAATATCCTCTGAAGAAACTGGGGCTTAGAGAGGTTAAATAGGTTGCTAAGACTCAAAGAGCTAAGTTAGATTTGAATCCACATCTCTCTTAAGATATGTGGCCATCATAGGCCTCTCTAGCTAATTAAAATTGCTTTGTACTGACCTTTAGATTTTATACAAGAAATTTGCAATGGTCTTGAACTTTGTTCTCATAGACTAGGCAATTACTGCCCTACTGGACTGAGTGAGGAGCCATGATTATTAATGTGCCAAAACTGTGTTCTTCTGAAAGAACTTCAAATATAAATCCGCTAGTACAGGATCATGAACTCATGGCCCCAAAAAGAAGACTGTGTTTATTTTGGATAACAAAATAACTTCTCGATATCCAAGGCTCTTTAAAATAATAGAGGTCTCTGGGACAGATGCTCCATCCGGTACGTTCATAGAGACGCTCATCACTAAGTATTTGACAGTTTAGGTCTGGGCCAGAAAGCGTCTGGTTTTACTAATAATGTGGCTACTTACCTTTTGGCTCCTTGAATTTAGAAGCTGATTCATACATGTTTAATTTTTTTCTACCCCAGAAGTGGCATTCTTTGTATTTTAAAGGAATACAGAAGTACTTTTATTATTGTTGTAGTAGGTGAATATCTTCCATTGAACCACAACAATTTTAGTAACTGATAGCGTGAGAATTAGAGAACTTTGGAGTTGAAGGGATCTTAGTAAGTGTCCACTAAAGTCTTCCTGTACAGGTAAGGCGGATGAAGCAAGGAATTAGATGATGTGGCTGCAGCTACTTAAGGCTGTTAGAGCTAGAACTCTTTTCACCAAACGGCACTACCCTAGTGCAGCTGCCCTCTTAATATATGTAGACCACTACCGTAACTGTCAGTCTCTTAGTGGTTATGAGGCGGGACTCCTAGAGCGATGGGCTTAGCTGGATGAGATATATGTGGTTGTATGTTAGAATCTTCTGAGAATCTTTCACAAAATACATATACTGACTCCTCTTTGAAAACCACTTGGCAAAAGAGCCCATCATATTAAGAGCATCTTTAATCAGGAAGCATAGGCCCTGTGTCTATAAAGCATGCAAAATATTCTTGTGTTTTGTACATAGGTGTCTGAAAACATGTAGCTTAATAACCTAATGACTGTATTGCCAATGGATACCATAAAGTTATCCTTTCCAGGGTTCACAAAAGATATCCATATATGTTCTGAAAAATGATAAGTAAAAAAATAAGATTTGTGAGACCTCTGATTCTTCCACATGATTACTTTTATGGATATGTAAATTCTGAAATTTTATTTTAAACCAATAAATTAGACTGCCATAATTTCATGGATGCTGGTAAGAAGCCTTGAGTATTCGGCATTTTGTACCAGTTTCCTGAGTACCACTTAATGTATGATGGGCTAGGAAGCCCCATGAAGTGGGCTGGATGACAACTGCACACCCAGTGAGAGTTACTGGAGAGCAGTCCTGGGTTGAGGGGGCCCAAATTTTTGCTCCAGAAGGAGACATTATCCCCATCTCCCAAGGCTTTACAGCCACCTTTGAAAAAGCAGTCTGGACCAAAGAGCAATCACTGCACTGCTCACAGAGCGTGCAGAAATGTGATAGATCAGTGGAAAACTGTCTCCCAATAGACATCATATCATTTTAGACAAACTAGGCCATTGTTTATTCTCAATTTGAATGAAATACGTTAAAAAATAAACAGGGTGTCAGGAGTCTCTGACACTGATCTCTGCGCACTTTTTTTGAGAAAAAACTTCTGTTTGCATATTACATACCCCTGCTAGTATAGTAACATGAAAATTAACTTACTTAGTTTTGTTGAAGGATGTTCTGTTTACTGAAGGGTGTTCTGTTTTACTGAATTTTCTTTTAAGATATTCATATTCTTGTATGCTGAAAGAACATATCCTATCCCTTTAATTCCCTTCCCTTTTTTTACCCCAAAACATTTTTCCTCTGTGTTGTTTTATTTCAGCAGATGCTTAGAGTGTCCCTGTCATGGACTAGGTACTGTGTGCTAGCTGTATGTAGAGCTAGGAAAGATTGCCCTTTATTCAGAGTTGATATATGCCAGACATTTTAATTTTTATGCCATCCCCCCACACCAATCTATGCAAATTGAGGGAAGGAGAGAGGGTAAGCTAAAGGTTAAAAGCGTATTCCTGGGAGAGTGAACAGCATATAGACAGAGTTTGGAGAAGACAGCAAAGGCTGTCCCAAGAAGAAGAGCAATATATGTTGAAGTTCCAGAAGAGAGAAAGAATGTAGAATTGTGAGTACTTCATGATACTGATAGTAAACTGTTAAGCTAAAGTTACAAATGTAAACTGTTGAGGTTTTTGCAAATTGTCCTCTATCAGGGACTGAAGTTCTGATTTTATGGATCTCTGTGGTTGTGTTTATCATATATGAAACCTTCCAGGCAGACTTTTCAGATCTCTTTTTTGAGGCGGGGAAGAGGACAGGGGAAATATTTCACTACATACCTTATAGGTATAAAAGGCATCTGTTGGAAGGAGACCGCTTGTGATCTTGCCGTTTAAAGCATAGTTTTCATTCCTCTGTCAGTAATGAAATTTTCACAATAGCTTTATTTAACCAGACCTCTCTATTTGCTTATTGACTGGAATCATGGGTTTATTTTACATTTGAAAAACTTATCACTTCCTCCAGGCACAATATGGTCCATATTCTTAAGCTATTATGACATTAGAAATTAAATAAAGTTTTCCCTCTGCCATTTTTTTAACATCAGAATAGTAAAGATGTTGTTAATTTTTTAAAAAGTCTAGCAATTAGAGTTGATTTCCTCCAACTAATGCTTTTACTTTTGTATTAAAATTTTTAGCATATTAAAATACATATCCAATTAACAGTTTAACGGACCCTAGACTTTCTAAATGCATTTTGTTAAAGAGAACTATGCTCTAATTACATGGGTAATTTCATTATGAAACATTTCTCAAAATGGTATACTCTTTTTTTTCCCAAAATGGTGTACTCTTGATTAGAAGGTCATAGTGAGGATTAAATGAGAATACCTGTAAAGCACCTTATGTAAAACGTGGCATTTAGAAAGTTCTCAAATGATAGTTATTACTCCTCTTACCGTATTATTATTTTTTAAAGCTGCTTTTTTTATGTTACGTATATTTGCATTTAAGTGGTAAGCTATCCCAGAAAATGATGATACAGATTTTAAAGTGGAGATTCTCTGAGCCTGTGTTGTTCAATACAGTACCACTAAGCCACATGTGGTTATTTAAATTTAAATTAAAAATTCTGTTCCTTGGTCCTACCAGCCACATTTCAAGTGCTCAGTGGTTGCATCTGGCCAGTAGCCGCTGTTGATGGTGTAGAACATTTGCATCACTGCAGAAAGTTGAATTGGATGGTGCTATTATAAGCTAGTGGTTTTGGTATTTTTCTCCCAACTAGTAGAACCCTTTAATATCATGAAATTTTAAACAGAATCCCATATAACAGGTAGTAAGATGCAGAGATGCTCTTCAGGAGACCCCAAAATCACTTCATTTAACTTCCCCTTGGCTGTCAAAACACAGGCCCTTTAGGTCAATAGTTGGAAAGTGGCCATTGCTCTTTTTTTAAACCAACTACTAAATGTAGAAAGAATTACAGAAATAGAAAAATCTGTAAGTAGAATAAGCACCACAGAAATATTTGATTATGATGAGATGCTGAAATCATTGGGTGGAAGGATTAATGGGACAGGATATGGAGAAATCTTAGTAGTTTTTATATAGGTTATCAAACTTAACATTATAGGATGAACTGATATTAAATGTTTATTGATGTGATGCATCAAGAGGAATGCAACTTCACTTATGTAGTACTTATGCTATCTTTTTAAAAATTATAATTTAATGAAAAAACATCAAATACAGATAGGAAATCTACAAAAAATTGGCCTACACTCTTCAGAAATACAGGAAAATTAAAGGAGACTACAAAAACATGGCAATTAACTGTGTGCTAGATCCTTCATTGGGTCTTGGATTGGAGGTTCAAACAGATAAAGGACATTTTTGGAGTGATGAGAGAAATTTGGGAATGGATAATAAATCATGGATCAATGATCATCATGGATTTTTCTGGGTGTGATAATTATATTGATTTTAGAGGAAAATACTCATGTTCTGAGGATATATATTGACATATTTAGGAGTAAAATGTCATGATGCTGCAGGTAACTTTAAAATGGTTCAACCATAAAAAAGTGCGTGTGTGTGTGTGTGTGTGTGTATAAAGAGAGAAAGCAAATGTGGCAGAATGTTAACAATTGGTCAGTCTGGGTTTCACAACCTTCTTGTAATGTCAGATTTTTTAATCCTCAATCAGTTTTGCCCCCATTAAAACTTAATGATTGGATGGAGGATGTATAAAGGTCTTCTTCATTGTACTTTCTTACAACTTATTGTAGGTTTGAATTTTCTCAAAATAATAAGTCGGAGTAAGAGAGAAGTCTTCTTGTTTTGTTTACTTTGCAGACAATTCCAGGAAATGCCCCCCCCCATCTTTCCTGCTATATGATTACAGTGGAATAGATTTGTCAAGTTTATATAGCCTTTGAAAGAGAAAAGGTGCAACATGCAAATGATAAGTGGAAGGTGGTATTGAGCCGAACATCCTGATCAGGAGTTGTAAGTTGGTTCAGCCACGTAACAGGAAGATAGGCATTTTAGGCAAGGAAACAACATAAGTTAAAGCATTTTTTAGTAGTTTATATGTTTCTTTTTTTTTTTTTTTTTTTAAGATTTTAGTTTTAAGTAATTTCTACCTCCAGCGTGGGGCTCACACCCACAACCCTGAGATCAGGAGTTGCATGCTGCATCAACTGCGCCAGCCAGGCACCCCAGTGGTTTATGTTTCAATATTTATTTCAGCTGTAATTTATTGACAGATTAGTCAGATTTGGTCTTTCCTTTTATGGCAAATTGGAATGCATATGAGAAGTATTTGCATATAAATCCTGTCTTTAAAAATTTAATTAATTAATTAATTTAGAGAGGGGGGCAGGGGATGAGGAAGGGAGAGAGAGAGAGAGAATCCCAAGCAGACACTGTGCTCAGTGTGGAGCCTGATATAGGCCTAGATTTCACAACCCTGAGATCATGACCGGAGCTGAAATCAAGAGTTGGTCGCTTAATTGACTGAGCTACCCAGGTGCCATCTGCATATAAATTCTCTTAATAGCACTTACTGCTAACATGCTGTCGGTGTCTCAACTTTTTAGCATTGCCCACTTCGATTCAGATATTTATTATAAATAATACCTGCTTGAGATTCTTGAATTTGGATTTTAAGATAAAAAGATTTATTTGAGAATAACATGTTAATAGATTTAATGCATGTTAATAGATTTATCAAATTGTTTAATTATACACTATTCAACTAATTATAAATAGCCTGTATGCTGTAAGCAATCAGTATGAATTTTATTCCTCTTCTCTAGGAGATGGATAATTGACTGGTCAGGATTGGCTGTCACAGTTCCAGTCTGTTCTGCTTTCTTCTCATGTATGTTGTATGACCTTTCCAGCTTACCTCTGTATCAGTGGAAAATAAAATAGATGGAAAAGGAATCAAGTTTTAGGATCGGGTAAAATATAAATTAGAAAGTCAAGACTACAGGAACAATTAGGACACACATGCTGTCTTAGAGTCCTTAATCATTTCTTAGTTTGACGTGAAAAAAATTTTTTTGAGTTATAATTTACAATGTATAAATCTAAGTGTACAGATTGATATATTTGATCTGAGAATTTGGTTCTGAGAGTTTTCTTCTCGTCTAAAGTCAAAAAACACACTAGTTCCTTGGAAGGGGTAAAAACTTTCCTAGTGCATATTTCTGAAAGAAAGTTCTTGAATGGGGCTTCATGTAGGGAGTACTGAATGATGTGGTGGGTTTCACAAAGCTGTTTTTTTTTTTTTTTTTTTTTACAGTGTCCTAAGTGAAAGCTGAGGTCATGATGCCGAGGTGTAATTTTTATTGGAGGTGGGAGGTGGGGAATCTAAATAAGTAGTCTTGGGGCACCTGGGTGGCTCAGTGGTTAAGTGTCTGCCTTTAGCTCAGGTCATGATCCCAGCGTCCTGGGATTGAGCCCCACATCGGGCTCCTGGCTCATCGGGGAGCCTGCTTCTCCCTCTCCCTCTGCCTCTCCTCCTGCTAATGCTCTCTCTCTCTCTTTCTTTGTGTCTCAAATGAATAAATAAAATCTTTAAAAAAAGTCTTTATCTAAAGATAAAACCTAGAGTATATCAAGAAATGATTCATCTGTATATCCTTCAGATAAAAGTTCTTTCTCTCGTTCTCTATATATGTATGTACACACACATTTATAAATTATGTATATGTTTGTATACATATCCATGTGTAATACATATATATAATTTCTTTAAATCTCTTTGTTGATAAGAACTGGGTAAGGAAAGGGCTTGAATGACAGTTATTTTGGGTTATCAACTAGGTGTGTATTGCTTTAAGGAATAAACATGCGAGTGATAGTTTATGTAAAGGAAAAACTCACTTTTCCACCTTCTGTGTAGAGGAAAAACTCCGTTCTTCCCTACTAGGTCTTTCTTCCCTCTGAGTCGTCTTTACTACTTACATGGAATTCATATTTTTGGTCACCAAATGTGTGGGATTTTTTTTTCCCCACAACAGGAAATTCTCTGTGACACTAGCTGAATCTCCTACAATGTAACTCAATTCTGACACTTACCTGCCTGGAGATAGCATCAAATCCCACAGGTTAAGGGCAGTCCCACAAAAATGCCCCCGCTGCCTTCAGAGGACAGTCACACGCCCAGTTACACCTGTACTTTATCCAGCAGCCCATCAATAGCTACCTCATTAGAACAAAAGACACTTTTATCACCCAGGAAATTATAAGGGATTTAGGAGCTCTGTGCCAGGAACTAGGGGCAGAGACCAGTATATATTTTCTATTATCTCACAATTTCCTTTTCTGAAAATTCAGGATTTAAAAACATTTCTTTTTGAATCCAAGGTTGTCCCACATTCAGAGGAAAGTAGGCCAATAGAGAACCTGCAGGTAAAGCCAGGATTTTTCTGAAGGAATAATTCTATGATACAGTGCTGAAAAGGAATCAGTCAAGTCCTTAAAATTCTTTAAAACATAGCATGGCCTAGATACTTCTACCTGGAAGATAGTTTCAAACAGTATTCCCAGTTGTCCACCGTGGTTACAGAAAAATATCAGTAGTACTCCCATGAAAATCTGGTTTTGGGCAATGTGAACCTATCCAAAAGGAACTAATAGTAGAAGGAACTTTTTTTTTTTTTTCCTTCAGGTTATCTCCTTGTGATGCCTTTACTTCCAGTTTGTAAGATCTGACTTTTTGCTCTGCTGTCTTGACTTGTGATTTTCTTACAGGAAAACCTACAGTCTCTGTAGAAAGGATTGGCTTCTTTATAGGGTTCCACCAAAAAGATTTCCCCACCAGGAAAAAAATACCACCTTCCTCTATGGTGCTTGATACATCTCCATTGTAAATTATCCTGCATTTAGAAAGGTTTATATTGCTTCATGATTTTCTCTGTTTAGACTTTGAGTATCATTATCTTATTAGTTTCATACAGATCCTTGCTAGTTGAATTTAAGGAATTAGGGAATATATTCAGAAACTGTAGATTAAGACTCCTCATCCCTGAATCTCTGGACAATAAAAATGAATTAGATTTAACATTGAAATGTGTCTAAAAAGTCATCTCCAAACTCATGGTCATCTAGATTTTCTCCTGTGTTTTCTTCTAGGAGTTTTATAGTTGTGTGTGTGTGTGTGTAAGTTTTATTTATTCAAATAATCTCTGCACCCAAGGTGGGGCTTGAACTCATGGGCCCAAGATCAGGAGTGCATGCTCTTCTGACTGAGCCAGCTAGGCACCCTGAGTTTTATAGGTTTGTGTTTTACATTTAGGTCTCTGATCAACTTTAAGGTAATTTTTGTAAAAGATGTAAGATCTATGTTTAAACTTTTTTTTTTTGCATGAGAATATCCTATTGTTCCAGCACCATTTGTTGAGAAAACTGCTTTTCCCATTGTTGCTCCTTTATCAAAGATCAGTTGACTGTATTTATGTGGGTCTATTTCTGGGCTCTTTTGTTTCATTGACCTTGTCTGTTCTTTCACCAATACTACACTGTCTTGATTACTGTAGCTTTATCTGGAAGTCCAGTAATGTCTGTCCTCCAATCCCCTTATAATCTTGAATCTGATTTTTGTCTCCATGGATTTGCCGATACTGAATATGTTATGTGAAAAAATCATACAGTATGTGACCTTTTTGTCTGACTTCTTTCACTTAGCACAATGTTTTTAAGATTCATCCAAGTTGTGGCATGTATCAGCACTTCATTCCTTTTTATGACTGAATAATAATTCCGTTATATGTATATACCATGACTTGTTCATTTATTTATCCATTGAGGGACATTTGGATTTCCACCTTTTGGGAATTATTAATAATTCTGCTATAATTATTCTGTACATTTAGTTTTATACAGTATATAATGTATGTAAGATATAAATGTAATAATGAAAAAGTAAGAGAAGGAAAAAGATCTCACTGGGACCATATTTACTGTCATCAGTAGCATTGTGCTAAATGTTGAGAGGTACAAAGATGAATTAAGCATGGTCCCTAATCCCAAGAAATGTAAACATAATTCAGCATGTGGAATTTTACTGTGTCATTATAAAAGCAGTAAATGAACAGTACACATTTTAAAGAGCCACAGCATAGAGTTGAAGCTACCCATGAAGTAATTTTAAGATAATATAGATTAATAAAATTATAAAATATGAAATTTGCACACAGATGATTGGTTAGGATATTAAGCTCACCTGGAGGCTGTGGTCAGCTAAGCATTTGTGATTACAAGTGAAAATCTGATAATTGACTTTTCTTCCAAGGTTATGATTCTCCTCTGCTCCCCAGCCCCTGGCTAATGATGGCGGTGTAGGAACAAGTGGTTTTTGCTGTATTTATTTTTGAATAAAAGGTAGAGGCTGAAGTTTTAGCTTAAAACAAAGAGTCCAAAGAAATTTTGAATGCCTGTCTCATTTTTTGTCAAAAAGTGAGAAAAATTGTTAAAAATTTAAATCTTAAAGCTAAAATACCTTTCAAAATACTCTTCAGTAATTTTATTTGTATTTTTAAAATAATGAACAAGTAACAGTTCAGTGCCAGCCTTTGGATGTTAAGGGCATAATTCTTTAGTTCAATTTATTGTTTTTAGTAGGCAGGGATATTGGTAGTAATAGATCTATTGTCTTCATTTATAAAGAATGACAATCTCGGGTGCCTGGGTGGCTCAGTTGGTTAAGCGACTGCCTTTGGCTCAGGTCATGATCCTGGAGTCCCGGGATCGAGTACCGCATCGGGCTCCCTGCTCAGCGGGGAGTCTGCTTCTCCCTCTGACCCTCCCCCCTCTCATGCTCTCTCTCTCTCATTCTGTCTCTCAAATAAATAAATAAAATCTTTAAAAAAAAAAAAATGACAATCTCCCATATGCTTCGGGCAATTTTTCTGATCGTCAAGATGGATTTGTACTGGTAAACTCACACCTGGACTCCTTTTGAGTATCATGTATTTGTAGTATTCCTAATAGGGCTTATAAAGTACTAAGTGATCCAAGAGCAAAGGTTAGATGAGTCTGGATCATATTTTAATTGATTCCCTTAATCTCAATCTCATTTCAAAAAGGATTGTATTCATTTTTCACTGATACAGTAAGATAGAGTAAGTAGCTCAGGAAACCAGGATGACTGGAAAATGAGCATAAGGAAGATAATAGTTCTAAGGATAATGTTAATACACAAAAATGTATGCCATAACATGCAACCTTCAAAGACTCAGAAAAAAAAGGTTCTTAAAAGCTCTGAGTTTCCTAGTGGCCAAGGAAAAGAAGGATTAGTTTGTAAAGTAAGAGGTTTTTTTTTGTTTTTTTTTTTTGTTTTTTTTTGCCAAAATAGATACAGGTTATAAATAATTGTAGGTAAGTGTCTGAATTGGAACATCGGTTTTTTTTTCAAGCATCCTATAGGGGAAGAGGGATATGAAGTCTTAATACTCATTGCTAAAGGTTCTGTAGTTTCTCTTTTAAAATGAGTATATGTTCTTTATTATGGAATACTCCGACATCTCCTATTCTTTATATATGTCGTCCAAGATTTTTTTAAAGCTACCTGCTTTATGCCTAAGTTATTCTACTTTTGTGAATTCCAAAACCACCTCTCAAGAGTCACACTATTTTTCTGGTTCATCTGGGACTGTTATTGTTGAAGATGGAGGTTTCAAGAAACTCTTCTAGCCTCTGTCTTCTTATTTTGGAGAATTACCTTCTGCTTGCTAGTGAATCTATAACTTAAACTCTCCATCCATTAAGTGGTCTTTTCTGTGTCAGACACTTCTCTGACATTTCCTCTCTCTCTCTCTCTCTCTCTCTCTCTCTCTCTCGTTCCTTCAACTCCTGTTTGCTGGCTTATCTCTTGGTTCCTTACCATTCCTTAGTTCCCAGTTGAGGTGTGGCATTTCTCCCAGAGCACTTGAATTTCCATGGGGTCTTTCCCTGAGGACAGCTTCTTAGTACCTTTTTTCCATGTGTGACTTTCCATAATAGCTCCTTGCTGCCCTCTTCTGGCTGTGACTTTAGGGTGCCATTGAGTATAAAATTTTAGTTTTAATCCTTAGAATTTTAGCACTATCTTGTATGGACTAGTGGTTCTCAAGCCTAGCTGTACATTAAAATCACTTTGGGAAGTTTTAAAGAAACTGCCAGTGCCTGGGCTCCACTTTTGGAGATTCTAATCTAATTGGTCTGGGGGCAAGTTTGGGGGGGGGGTTGGGCATTTTTGTTTTATTTTGTTTTTTTAACTCCTTAGGTGATTAAAATATCCAGCCGGTGATTAAAATCTAACTACTTGGGTAGATGACCCTTGAAATACTGTAGGGCTTGAACTACTTGGAAATAATCCTTAGATTTTTAGGTATCATAATGAATTTTTAAAAATAGCATTAAAGTGAGGAATATAGGATTATTTTTCTACCCTCTTTAGGAAAAGGTGTAGTTTAAACAAGGATATGATATGAATAAGTGATAAAATATAAGGTCTGTATGATATCTACTAATACCAGAAAAGATTTTTGCGTGTATTTTGTGTCATTATTTGCCTTTTAGCTTTTAGATTCATTTGTGAATTTTCACTTCTATCTCAGGGGCTGATCCCATAGGCTTCTGCCTAGATTTAGCCACTGGGAGATATTCATACTAATGAGTATAGGGGGAAAATTCTTACTAATATTATTTCTCAGTTGGATTAGAAACCTGATGGGAAGAGAATTTATAATGAACTTCTTAAATAAAATTTATTATTAAATACATTTGTAATCATCTTTTTTTTTAAAGATTTTATTTTTTTGACAGAGAGAGACACAGCGAGAGAGGGAACACAAGCAGGGGGAGTGGGAGAGGGAGAAGCAGGCTTCCCGTGGAGCAAGGAGCCCGATGCGGGACTCGATTCCAGGACCCCGGGATCATGACCTGAGCTGAAGGCAGACGCCTAACCGACTGAGCCACTCAGGCGCCCCCTTGTAATCATCTTTTAAGTAATACTTCCTGTCCGTTAACTGTTGGTACTGCTTTTGTTTTTTACATTTTAACCCATGGTATAAATCTCTCTTACTATAATTTGGATTATTTTAAAAAATAATAGAATGTATTCCATTCTTTAGGGATTTAAGATCAGCACTTTAAGGTACAAGGGAGTTATTTCAACAAGGACCTTTATTGTTTTTATGAAAGGAAGAGTAGTAAATTATATTGCCTTATTTGTTAGAACATATTACTGAGAATTTAATTGATTCTCTTGATTTTTTTTTTTAAACCATTAGGAATCTTGGGAACACAATACAAAAGCAGCTAACACTTGAGATACTTGCTAAGTTTATCAATATAATTATAGTTCTTTATGTAGTCTTTGAACAAGTTTTAGGATCTAATTCACTAATAGGTGGCCACTTCACTGTATTTCTTTCTCTGGAGATTTATTTATTCGGATATAGGCTTTTCTTGATAGCCAAAGCATATATATGTATTTGGTAGCAATGTTTTTGAATCCTGGCAAAAATATAATGGATCTTTGTATGGTTTTGGCTTAGGTTACCTTTGGATTACTTATCTCTTTAATCTTTGAAACACAAGCGGTTCCTCTAACCTTTATTTCTGTGCACTGTTTAAGTATCTTTGGTTTGCTTAAAAAACAAACTTCATGCTGCTAGATTTTAAGATCTAAGATGTTAAAAATCATATATTTGGAAATTTAATTTCAACCCTGTTGAAAATAAGAGTTATAAACTAATTTTATTCTCTATTATTTATGTTGAGACAGGAATATGAAATCTTTAGTACCACTGAGTAGTGTAGAAAATTGGATTTTTTGCTGGAAGAATGGGATAAAGACACTTTCATCAAATTCTTCTTTGTTTTAATTCCATGTAAGTAAGATTGTTCCAAATACATGATTTTTTTTTTTGATATGTGTATCCTTTAGGTAGGAACATGTATTTCTCACTTCTTTTTGGAAAAACCATAAAACTTATTTTTTCAACTTTTCCTTCTCATTTATCCCATGACCTCATCATTTCACTCCCCTTCCTGATTATAGACTTCTGTTCTCCAACTGCTTAACAATGTCTTACTCCAAAAGCAGGGCAAGCACTTCCTGGGTACTACCAGTACCTACATATTCTACCCCTGTTCCCTAGACCAGGTGTAGGGTTTCTGATGCTATATAAGCATGTGGGATAAGGAAAAGGAGAAAAAATACTGTCTTGGTACCTGGCAACTGAGGAAAAGGTTTCCTGACACTGAAACTCTCAACATTTTCTCTTAGACTTTAAAAAAAAAAAAAAGACTGTGTCATTGTCATTGCAGCCTATAATTCTCATGTGAAGGGTGTTCTTACGGAGTCGTCTAGGAATCTGATCTATTCATCATTTATAACTTCTTTGGTAAAATGTGTTTTAAGATCTAAACAGCAAGTTTCCAGCTGAACTTTTTCTTTGAAGATGAATTATGTTTGTTTTCAGATTTTTATCAAAAACATGGTGCTAGGGTTGAGGGTGAAGAGTTAATGGACCATAGATCCTCATACCATATCTTATGTGTTTTGGGGGGTTTGGTTTAATTTGGGATTTTTAAATCTTTTTTCTTTACTATGTAATTGTCTTGAACCAAGATGATGGGACTTAAGATTTTTTTCATTTCTGGAAATGATACAGATTTCTCTACTTACCCCTAATCTCCCCTCCCTCCCCTTCTTTTCCTCTCTTCCTTTTCTGCATTCATATACCCCAGTCTGATTTCTTTTCATTTCATAGATGCCCCAGTACTGTCCGTTTTTATTTGGTCTTTCTTTCTGTTTTTACTACTTCTGGTATATTTTTTTCCTTTACCTGAAGAAAATCTTTTATTTTGTTTTCTTAAATGTAGGTCTTTATTTTGCTTTCTATTTATTGGGCTCCTAGGATATGTGGACTGATTTCTTACTACTTTTGGAGTATACATAGCCATTATCTCTTCATATATTGTCTCTGCCACGTATTTTTTCATTCCTCTGAACTCCTCTTAAATGTATATTAGAATAACTCATTGTTTTCTCTGTATCTTTTCTGTACTTTCTGTTACTTTCTCTCTCCCTTTCTCTGCTTCTTTCAGCATAGTTTCTTCTGACCTTTTAGTTCGGTAAAGCTCTTCAGATGTATCTAATTTGCTACTCTACTCATCTGTTGACTTCTTTAGTTACTGTGTTTTTCCACTGTAGAATTTTTGGTTGTTTCTTTTTGAGATCTGATTAGTTGCTTTTTAGAGTTCCCTGCCAAGTTTTTCTACTACTCTTTTTAAAAAACTCCTTGAGCATAAGCGTAGTTGGTTCATAATCAATGACAGTTTCAATATCTGGAGTCCTGATAGGCTGTTTTGGCGCTTATTTTCATTCCCTATTGGTTCTTAGAGAGTGGTCTCATCTCCTTTGATTATATGTTGGGCTTTGTACTTAAATTATTTACAGAGATAATTTGAAGCCTTGGACATTGTTACTTTCCTCAAGGGAGGATTTTCCTGTGTTTACCTGGGTCAGGTACCTTGAGAGTACTAGCAATCAGAATCACCTTCAGTTTGGGGACTTGAGATTTTCTAGGCTGGGGAGATGACTTAAAGCCAGGGTGCTTGCTGCAGGTTGCATAAGGGCTGTTTTATTTCGATTCACACGGTTGCTCCTCAGGTGTGGACCTTTAGAGTCCTAGCCCAAAGCACTGCCTCCTATTCTAAAGCTTTCTTTCACATAATTTAAGTTTTTCTTATGTCAGGCTGAAGGGCATTCCACTTTTACATTCCTCCCAGTAGTTATCCAGTATCCCAAAAAGGAACCCTGGCATCTTAGCTTGCTCTTATCCGAAGGATAGAGCACTGATCACTGATTTTGGAAGTAGTTGCTTCATGGACCTTCCTCCTTTTTGTTACTTTTAATCTCATGGCCTTGGTTAGTTCTAATTCTTGATTCCAGAGGTGTTTTTGTTTTGTTTTTTTGTTTTTGTTTTTGGCCATTGTTTCCCTTATCTAATGTTTGCTAATAGGATTCTTGATTGTTGATAAGAACTGCTGAAAACTCATGTAAATATCTCCTCCCCTCAAGACTCTTATTGTTGAAAGCTGTGGATCTCAACCTTGTCTCCACCAAGAATTACTGAGGAATTAAAAAAAAATTATGTCTGAGCCCCATTCTCAGAGATTCTGATTTAATTGGACTATGATAAGGATGACTCTTAAACTAGAACTCTGGTGGTGGGACCTGGATATTGCTATGTTTTAAAAATGTCCAAATGATTTTTTAATATTCAGCCAAGATTAAGAGCCATTGACTTAAAAATTGTTAAACCTTTATTGGCCATATCAAAGTGCTGTGAAAAACATCTGTATACTGTCTTTCTTTGCTTTGAGTGAACATTTGGAATAGATGTTGCAAGCAGAGATTAAAAACAAAACAAAAGCTCTCCACAGGTATAGTTGACCCTCAAGCAACACGGGTTTGAACTGCATGGGTCCACTTAACAGATTTTTTTCTAATAAGTACAATACTGTATATGCATTTTCTCTTCCATATGATTTTCTTTTTTTTAATTTTAAATTTTTTTTGAAGATTTTATTTATTTATTTGACAGAGAGAGAGCAAGCACAAGCAGGGGGAGCAGCAGAGGGAGAGGGAGAAGTAGGCTCCTCGCCGAGCAGGGAGCCCAATGCAGGACTGGATCCCAGGACCCTGGGATCATGACCTGAGCTGAAGGCAGACGTTTAACCTACTGAGCTACCCAGGCACCCCCATATGATATTCTTAATAACATTTTCTTTTCTCTTACTCTATCGTAAGAATATATAACACATACACAAAATATGTGTTGATCAGCTGTTATAATAGATAAAATAGCCTACTGTTGACCAGTTTTAGGCTGACTTAACTATAGTTAAGTTATATGCAGATGTTTGTGGGGGGGTTAGGTTACCACCCCTAACCCCTGTGTTGTTCAGGGATCATCTGTACTGAAGATATGGCCCAACCCAATCAAGATAGTAACCGGAGTTTTTGAGTTTTTGCAATGTTAGTTTCATAGCCTATGGTTAAGAGCATTGGTACTGGAACTGCATGGGCTTAAGTCTTGGTTCTTTCTCTAGTCATTTGATTTAGGGTAGGATATTTATCATTTCATCTCTAAAATGGAGAAAATAAAATGATCTACTTTACAGAGTTGTGGATTAAATAAATTCATATATGCTAAGCACTTAGAATGGTGCCTGGAGCTTAGTAAAGCATTATGAAAATTGTTAGCCATGGTGGTGATACTCATTTGTGTTATTATTTTAACCAGTTCTCTATTATTAGACATTTATATTTCTAGTTTTTCAATATTATAAGTAATGCTGTGACAAACAACCATTTAAACAAGTTTTTATAAATCTCTTTAATTCCTAGAATTAGTTCATTGATCTTATTTGAAAAATTTAGGGTGGGAGTAACTGTTAAAAGGAGCTTCTTAGAACTACCCCTCATGAGAATTATTTTGCCAGGTTGGTATGGTTAATCCAAGGTTGAGCTTTAAATGAGGACAACTAATTGGTCCTTAGAAAAATGCCACAACGGTGTGTTTATGTAATGTAAAAAATTTCCCTTACTTTATCTAACAGTTTTTTAAAAATTACTAGCCTATATTGAGGTCTGTGTGCCAAATACAGTTCCAAGTTTTTTGCGTGTAATATTACATTGATATTTACAAACTTCTGAGGTGTTTACAAATCAGGAAGTTGAAACATAGAGAAGTTAAATAATTTACTCTAAGTTATACAGCTGATACAAGGTCAACCAGGATCGAGGGAATTTGATTTCACATTTTGTGCTCCAAAATCCTAAGTATACTTTTCTTACTTGACATACAGCAACTTTACTTTGATCTACCTATAGAGATTTTTTCTTAAAAGCCTGTTCATAAACAAAGTTACATTAATCTTTTAGGTTTAAAATTGCCTTTCAGGTTTAAAATTCTGTGCCTGGTCACAAATATCTAGTTAGATTCTTCAAAACCTCAATTAGGTTTTCTTTTAAGGATAAATTTGCCTTCTGTGTCTTCTCTTCCTGAAGCAAACATCTTAATTTATCTAATGGAGCCCATTTCTCTAATTCTAACTTGCTGAAGTAGCTTTTAAACAATTGTGAATGCATACAAAATGTTGAGGGTGGAGGGGTTGCAGCTGCAAGTCATTCTTTCTCAGATAATTTCAGATAATTCTTCTCAATTTGAAGGTTGGAGTGATTTAATGGTTTTCTTTCTAAAGGCTAGACTTCTATAATAGTGTTACATTTTTTTTTTTTAAGATTTTATTTTATTTATTTATTTGAAAGAGAGAGAATGAGAGAGAGAGAGAGCACATGAGAGGGGGGAGGGTCAGAGGGAGAAGCAGACTCCCCACCGAGCAGGGAGCCCGATGCGGGACTCGATCCCGGGACTCCAGGATCATGACCTGAGCCGAAGGCAGTCGCTTAACCAACTGAGCCACCCAGGCGCCCCTAGTGTTACATTTTAAAACACATATTATAAACAAATAGGTATTCTGAAATTTAGAATTATCATATGGAGGAGCTAATATTATAAATTTATAAATATAATTTGATAAATTAATCTTTGTTTAGTTGGTTTTTGCTTCTGAGTTATAACAATTAGATTAAACCTGTTTACTGACAAGACTGAGTTACATAAAAATCTTAAAAAAAAATTTTTTTTTTAAATTAAGAGTATTCAGTAGAAGATAATTAACATTTCATAACAATGATTAAACCTTGTTTAGGTTATTCATTCTACCAATGCACATTTTACAAATAAATATATTAATGTAAATAAACATGATTAAGATAATTTTCTGTATTAGTAATCTAACAGTATGGAGAAGAATCTGAAAGAAATATAGATCAGTTATGAATCAAAAACTGATGAAAATCTGCTTAATGAAATCCAAGTTAAAAGATTTTAAGCCTAATTTTAGCATTTATGCTTTTTACTCAGTTTTGCCAGTAGTGCCATGGGTGATCGTCCATGTTTAAAGTTATTTTGATTTGCATGTTGTTTTTGAGAAAAAGCATAAGAAAATGAAGGAATGATAGAAATATGCAAAGTTAGAGGCCTTTAAACTACATAAAAATGCCTTTCTTTGATAGAATAATTTACAGTAGTGTTCTAATATTTGTATATCTAATAGGTACCCATTAGCATCATTTACAAGTGTCTCGTTTATGGAAAAGGCCCCAAAATGGCATCAGCTTATCTAGGATCAAGGGGCAGGGGTGCCTGGGTGGCTCAGTCGTTAAGCATCTGCCTTCGGCTCAGGTCATGGTCCCAGGGTCCTGAGATCGAGCCCCGCATCGGGCTCCCTACTCAGTGGGGAGCCTGCTTCTCCCTCTCCCACTCCCCCTGCTTGTGTTACCTCTCTCGCTGTGTCTCTCTCTGTCAAATAAATAAATAAAATCTTTAAAAGAAGGGGGGGCAGATTCCTGAAATAAACTGGGCCAATGACATTTTCTTATTTTCTTATCCAGGAATTATTTTAGCTAATTTTATCAGTTCATTCAGCAAATGTTTTTTGAAGGCCTATTATATGATAGACATTGTTTTAATTGCCCAAGATACAATGGTGGAAAAGACAGATAAAATAAAATTCTTGCCCTCCTGAAACATTAAATTGTGGCTTGACGTAGAGATGGTGGCATTCAAGAGGAAGGCACATAAATATACAGAACTCCCCTGGTTCTGTCATTCTGATGATTTCTTTCTTTCATTCTGTGAGCTTACCCCAGTATCCTTCCAGTCTTTCCAATAAAGCTGACTGCTTCCCTCTTATTTATAATTTCTTCTATTTGTTTTAAACCAAAAGAGCTTAACTAAAATATAATTGGACTATAATTTTATGATGGACTCTGCTTAGGTCAGATATCTACCCCAAGACTGGACAGACAGCTTGTCCATGAAGATGTGGGATTTGTGTACAAATGATAGCTTCTTAACAATTTCAATCTTAAGAATAGGGAAATGAGCATTTTACATCAGAAGTTTGTTTCATTTTGTTCACTACAGATGAAACAATGTCCCTACAGCATGTATCAATCATATATGTTGTGTTTTGTTAGGATTTTCAAATTGTATTCTATCGTATCTCATGTTTTTATTAAGAACTTGTAGGAATTTTCTGGAAGTTAGAATCTAATACTTACCTTATATAGTTTCTGAAGTTGATTCTTTATTCTTAAAAGATGAAAAAGCAAAAATATTCCAGTCTCAGAAGATACGAAAACTATTACTTTTCAGAATAAGTGGTTTTGTGTTTTGAACCAATGCTTTCAGGATTTTGACCTTCAACATTTTCTATTTCTCTCTCTCTCTTTAATGATTTTATTTATTTGAGAGAGAGCAGAAATGGGAGGGACAGAGGGAGAGGGAAAAGCAGACTCCCTGCTGAGCAAGGAGCCCAGCACGGGGCTTGATCCCAGGATCTGAGATCGTGACCTGAGCCAAAGGCAGATGCTTAACCAGCTGAGCCACCCATGAGCCCCTCTCATAGCTTACTTATTAAATCCTAAGTGGCTTTAAGGCAGTCACCATGTCACCACATTCTGTACCATCTTACATAGAGATGATGTTCAATAAATATTGGTATGTTTTGAATATAAGAAAAATTGACCATATATAGTTTTTTGTTTTTTTTTTTAAAGATTTTATTATTTATTTGACAGCGAGAGACACAGCAAGAGAGGGAACACAAGCAGGGGGAGTGGGAGAAGGAGAAGCAGGCTTCCCGTTGAGCAGGGAGCCCGATGCGGGGCTTGATCCCAGGACCCTGGGATCATGACCTGAGCTGAAGGCAGATGCTTAACGACTGAGCCACCCAGGCACCCTGACCATATATAGTTTTTTTTTTTTTTAAGATTTTATTTATTTGACAGAGAGAAAGACAGCCAGAGAGGGAACACAAGCAGGGGGAGTGGGAGAGGGAGAAGCAGGCTTCCGCGGAGCAGGGAGCCCAATGCGGGGCTCAATCCCAGGACCCTGGGACCATGACCTGAGCCGAAGGTAGACGCATAACGACTGAGCCACCCAGGTGCCCCCATATATAGTTTTAACACAGGTTTGGTTTAAGTGCATTCATTATTATAAGATTTTGAAGTATTTTTAGGTTGCAGAAAAATATTCAAGGTCCTCCCTTTTCTTAATTTTTTATTTGAACTAATTTCAGACTTAACAGAAAGGTTGCAAAAATAGGACAGAGTTTCTCTATATCCCTTACCAGCTTCATCTAATGTTAATGTCTTGCATAACCACTGGACAGTTATTATAACTAGGAAATTAACATTAGTACAATACAATAGTATTGTAGTAAACTGTAGGCCTTATTTGAATTTTACCTATTTTTCCACAAATGCTCTTTTTCTGGTCAGGATCCAGTCCAGGATCTACATTGGATTTAGTTGTTATTTCATCTTTATTCTTCTGTAGTTTGTACTAGTTCCTCAGACTTTGTCTTTCATGACCTCAGTTTAGTTGTTCAGTATTTTCTCATGATTATATTGCCGGATCATTGAGCACTAAGGTCAAGAAAGAATTCCTGGGGCACCTAGGTGGCTCAGTCAGTTAAGTGTCCAACTCTTGATTTTGGCTCAGGTCA
This sequence comes from Mirounga angustirostris, assembly GCF_029215605.1. Lineage (NCBI taxonomy): Eukaryota > Metazoa > Chordata > Mammalia > Carnivora > Phocidae > Mirounga > Mirounga angustirostris. Next base: position 118,198,516 of record NW_026991712.1, on the reverse strand, counting down.
TGATCTCAGAGTCATGAGCTTGAGCCCCGATTTGGGTTCTGTGCTCAGCACAGAGTCTGCTTGTCCCTCTCCCTCTGCTCCTCCTTGCACTCGCTTGCTTTCTCTTTCTCTCAAATAAATAAAAAATCTTAAAAAAAAAAAAAAAGGAAAGAAAATTGTTGAGATGTTTTTTCATGGCGCTACTTAGTAAGTTTATTCAAGTAGCACGGGGACGGGACCCATGGGCAGAAAGAGCTGTACTTTTGCTGTATGAAGCCTGTGGCTTTATGCTTAGTGCTCAAGGGGGAGGGCATGTGCAGGGAGTATTAGATCATAAATGTTTTCTTCAAATTTCTACTCATAAAACTACTTTCCCAAGATGTCTCTGATGCTTATCATTCTTTTTTTTTTTTTTAAAGATTTTATTTATTTATTTGAGACAGAGAGAATGAGAGACAGAGAGCATGAGAGGGAGGAGGGTCAGAGGGAGAAGCAGACTCCCCACCGAGCAGGGAGCCCGATGCGGGACTCGATCCCGGGACTCCAGGATCATGACCTGAGCCGAAGGCAGTCGCTTAACCAACTGAGCCACCCAGGCGCCCCTGATGCTTATCATTCAGCTTGATTCTAACTATTGGTGAGAGATATAGCAGTCACGAGACTCTTTAAGAATATAGAAACCGGGGCGCCTGGGTGGCTCAGTTGGTTAAGCAACTGCCTTCAGCTCAGGTCGTGATCCTGGAGTCCCAGGATCGAGTCCCACATTGGGCTCCCTGCTCGGTGGGGAGTCTGCTTCTCCCTCTGACCCTCTCCCCTTTCATGCTCTCTCTCACTCTCTCTGTCTCAAATAAATAAATAAAATCTTAAAAAAAAAAAAAAAGGAATATAGAAACCAGCACTTAATTTGATTCTCATAGAAACTATGCAGGCTATAGGTCAGCCTTCTGGGTTAAAGGTGAATGTTTTTCTGCTTCTTTCCCTCATCAATTAGACTAAAGCTATACAGGTTTGACAAAAATATCACAAAATGATATGGGTTCATGAAGTCAGTATGTTTTATTTACTGGTGATGTTGATTTTGTTCACTTGGTTAAGGTGGTTTTTGCTGGTTTCTTCACTATAAAGCTATCTTTCCCTTTAATAAATTTCTTGGGGGATACTTTGAGACTTTGCAAATGACAGTCAAGGACCCTTTATCTTTCTTTTTTCCCTTTCTCAAGACCTGATTTATCATTCAAAATGGATCTTTTTTTCGTTGGGTCCCACCCAGTGCAGGTCAGTTTCCTTAAATTCAGTTCTTTTTTCGAAGGGTCAGGTTTACAAAATGCTAGGAATGTAAAAATGAACAAGACCCAAATCCTGTAGTATCATTTAACAGTATGCTTTGGCATCAGAGGGACCTGATTTTAGATCCTCATTTTGAATCTTGGAATTGTGTGAAATTGTGAAATTTGCTTAACCTCACTGAGCCAAACATTAATCTCATGGAATTATTAATGAGGAATAAATATGAAATTCTAGAAAAGGCAGAACTAATCTGTAATGAATAGTACATCATTAGATGCCTGGGGCCAAGGATGGGAAGTTGAGTTCAAAGGGGACTGAGGAAGCTTTTTGAGATGAAGGAAATTCCTAAATCCCAATTATTTTTCCAAAACTCATCGTACTGTACATTTGAAATTAGCATATTTTATTGTATGTAAATTATATGTCAGTGTAGTTAATTTAAAAACCGAAGTTCTTTTTGAACATGGTTTTCCATTTAACGATGCAGGATATGATTACTTGGAATCCATAAAAGTCTTTGGTTTTCAAAATCATCTAGCTCTCACCTAGTTCAGAGGAGCCTTGTGACACCTTAGGCATTTGCAGAGCAATCTAAAAGTTCATTCAGGTCTGTAGTCTTTATATTTTAGTATGTCTTGGGTCTAAGACTCTTAAGTCACTCTTAAGTGGATTCCAAACCCTTAGGATCTTTGGTGTGCTTAGAATCCAGAGCCTTTAGTCTTCTTAGAACTTTTTAGATTAATTATCTAGGAGGGGTTTGGGTTAATTATCCAGGAGGTCAAGTTGACTAAAATCAACTTCTTGAGACATTTTGAGTGCAGAATTTTCTTTCATTTGCAACTCCAGAACTCGCCGGACCCTGATGAGCCCCTAGAAGTTCTTCTTACTTGGTAATCTGTAGTTTTTAAGATTGATTTTGTCAGTGTTCCCATGTATGTATAGACATATGAGCCTTACGTTTTATTTATTCTTAGAGTGCTTAAGGACTTTGGTAGAGAAATAATTTTTATATGTTTATTTTACATTTTTTAAAGATTTATTTATCTGTTTTAGAGAGTGTGTGCATGCGCAAGTGGGGGAAGGGACAGAGGGAGGGGAGGAGAGAGAGAATCTCAAGCTGACTCCCCACTGAGTGCAGAGCCCAACGCAGGGCTCAATCTCAAGACCCTGAGATCATGACCTGAGCTGAAATCATGAGTCTGATGCTTAACCAACTGAGCCACACAGGCGCCCCTTATATGTGTACTTTAAAATCTTGTTCCTTTCTGTGTAATTTAAGCGTCATATTCTGTAGAAAGTAGATCAGTATAATTCTGGCTCTTCTTATTTTGATGTTAGGCAAAGGAAGCAGTGCAGTTGGGATTTGTAGTGCTCAAAATGCTAATTGGCATTATATCAAATGCCGTTTAATTTTGTTTTACTCTGAAGTAAATTCACTTGGTAGCTCTCCCTCTAGAAGGATCAAAGGCTGAGAGAATAAGTACAAACAATGACATATAGTTTTTTAGATAGTAATATATTTAAATAGAAATTCTGAATCTACAGAGAAGCTACTAAATGATAGACTGTGTAAAGGCAAGGGCAGAGCTTTTGACTTACGTAGTTGGTGCTTAATATAATTTTGTTAGTGATATCAAGATGACTTTGAACTATGCTGGATAAAATACAATTATGTGTTGCATTTACATTGGAAGTAAAAAATCAGGATTGGATTTTTACCTCAAATTTAGGTTCATTTTAAGGTACTGTATATTTTATACCTTCTGCCAAATATTATGTTGCGTTAAATGTAACTGATGGCATTTATTAATCTTTATATATTATATTATTTTATGTTATACATATGTTATATTCTACTAGCTATTTCTATAGGCTATACATTTTGAAGATTTAAATAGCTCTCATGAGATCCAGCTTTATAACCCCAAACTTAAAAAAACACAGCAAATGTGTATTTGGGATGTTTATTTGTCCTAATTCTCTAGAATAAAACCAAAGTACACTTTTATTAAACACATGATTAAGATTAATCTCAAATCCTGCAATTTAGATATCTATAGCTGAAACATAGTTTGGAACAATACATTTTAAGCTTCTGTATCTGTTCAGTAGCGGATATTGTTACACATCCTAAGTTGGAAACTCTCATGGTAATAGATTTTGATTGAGAACTTGTCAGTCACTGTAGCAGCTGCTTTAGATTGCATTTATATTTAAATAGGAGAAAATGATCTATTGAGAATTTTAAAAGTTGTTGCCATGGCAAAGTAACTTGCTATCTCATCTTTTATCTTTGCCATTGAAGTGATCTATCTGGCTGCTTATTCCCATGAGTAGGAAGGATGAACTGTTCTTTTAGAAAGCTTTCATTGGGACAATGCTGAATGCTTCCTAATGGGATGTAAGTTAGACTAAAGCTTAATAAAACCATTGGCTTTGGTTAGATATAATTAGAATGGATTCTTCTCAATTAAAAACAGGCAAGATAAAGCTAGACCTATTTAAAGAAGAAAAATATGAGCCTAATATAATATTACTTTTGACTAATTCAATGAAACATATCCAAATTGTATGTTATGAAAGGGTTTACTTTTGAGTATTATTTCCAGGCCATGAGACAAGTGCAAAATTTATCTTTTTAAAATAAAATTGTATATCCATATTTTTAAAAGAAAGTAACATGTCCCAGCACCTCTTGCTCCACATAGCCCCTCATTTTTCCACTTGTTCTTTTGAAAACCATGGCAGTATAATCTGGTTGGTATAAGTGATTTTTGAAGACTAACTGAATATTTTGTTTTACATTACCTTATATATAGGAAGAATGGTAGTTCAACTCTTGCCAGACTAATAATTTTCTATGTATTGGATATTAACCCCCAACTAAAAATCTAGTCTTTTTCTTTATGCATTTTTTGTCATCAGACAGTGTAGAAATACTGGAGAGAATCTTCTCACTCCATTGTGTGTATCTCAGTGAGTCACGATCTTTTATTTGGGAGAGAGGCCTTTATTGGTAAATGACTGTTTCTATTTGCCTTACCCTCAGTTTCTGTGATTTTGGTTCTTAATATACACACTGAGCTATGTGCAGTGTCTCAGTATATTGTAAGGCTAACAAACATGTCTTTGATTAATTTGATGTATTTTGTATCATATCGGCTTGGCAGCTTTAAGACACATTACATATTTGTAATGTCATGTCCTGAGATAATGCAGCTATTGTGATATTTACTGAGGCAGAATTATGATTCTTTGGTCATTTGAACATGTGAAAGACCATCTAAAAATACTAAAAGTTTTGTATTTAAATGAGGATGCCACTTAAACTTAACCTTTCAAATAGGAAAGGCTTTTTAATCTGAAGCACAAAGGAAAGGAAGACAGTGTCACCAATTTGAGTTTTGTTTCTCTGTTCTTTTGGCTATTTGGTAATGTTTTTAAGGCTAAGTACTTGAGGGAATGAATATAATAGCTGAAGGCCACACCTGTTGTTTTTGCTTTTGAGACATGTGGAAACATAGAGATGGGCATCACGGAAATTTAAAAGTAAAAAGAAAAGTTCAGAGCATTGTTTTGTGTGTTGTTCATACACATATAAATTAAAATGTAAAATTTAATAAAAATCTAGGAGAGCTTAAGTATTTTTAAATTTTTAGAGAATTTTAAGAATTTATCAACTATTATGTACCTTGCCTGTTTTAGTCAATAAATAATATTGGGCAATGTCAAAAGGTGGCACAAATTCAAATGTCTCTGTACTAGACAAGTTTAAAAGATAAGAATATGTAATATTAAAGGCGGTTTTCTATCTTGTTTTTAAGGTGTAGAATATCAATTTTAAATTCCTTGAGAAGTGTTCTTTTTTTTAAAAGATTTTGTTTATTTGACAGAGAGTGAGAGCACAAGCAGGGGGAGCAGCAGAGGGAGAGGGAGAAACAGGCAAACCGGCTCCCCAGTGAGCAGGGAGCTCGATGTGGGGCTCAATCCCAGGACCCCGGGATCATGACCTGAGCTGAAGGCAGATGCTTATTATTTTTTTTTTTTAAAGATTTTATTTATTTTTTTGACAGAGAGAGACGTAGCGAGAGCAGGAACACAAGCAGGGGGAGTGGGAGAGGGAGAAGCAGGCTTCCGCAGAGCAGGGAGCCCGATGTGGGACTCGATCCCAGGACCCTGGGATCATGACCTGAGCCGAAGGCAGACGCTTAACGACTGAGCCACCCAGGCGCCCGAAGGCAGATGCTTATTAACCAATTGAGCCACCCTGGCGCCCCTGAGAAATGTTCTTTTTCTTGTACCCTATATTCATATAGCCAAGGGGTCAGACTTAATATTTAAATAATAGCATCCAAGTCATCAGATGATATTATAGTTGAATGTTTAATAAATCTCTGGTTGTATGATTTGGCATGTTGCAGAAGATCTGAACATTGAGAATATGTGATTTGTCATAATTACACTCCTAACTGAACAATTATACATGCATAATAATAGAGAGGAGTTATTTATGATTGAGAATATAATATGTCGATGATGGTAAAATGGGTATTGAAGTATATCTTCGTTCCTTTTGACCATGTTACCTAAAAGTTGAAATCTTTTAATTGAAAAACATTGATTTCCTGGCTTGGCTGGTTGGTTTGTTTTACTATGAATTTTTATCTTTATTAGTTTCTGTATTTTATTTTTTGTTATGAAATACATTTATAACATAAAAGTTTGCCATTTTAACCATTTTTTTTTTTTTTTTTTAAGATTTTATCTATTTGACACAGAGAGACATAGCAAGAGAGGGAACACAAGCAGGGGGAGTGGGAGAGGGAGAAGCAGGCTTCCCGTTGAGCAGGGAGCCCGATGCGGGGCTCGATCCCAGGATCTCGGGATCATGACCTGAGCCGAAGGCAGACGCTTAACGAGTGAGCCACCCAGGCGCCCCATTTTAACCATTTTTAAGTGTATACTTAAGTGACATTAAGTACATTCACATTGTGTGCAACCGTTGACATTAAGTACATTCACATTGTGTGCAACCGTTACCACTGCTTTTGCCAGAACGTTTTCATCGTCCCAAACTGAAACTCTATTTCCCCCTCCCTCCAGTCCCTGGTAACCACTGTTCTAGTTTTTATCTCTGTGAATTTGACTATTTCAGGTATCTCATTTAAAAGGAATCATGCCGTATTTGCCTTTTTATGCTTAACTTCACTTAACATAATGTCTTCAAGGTTCATACTTATGTATCAGAATTTCATTGCTTTTTAAGGCTAAATAATACTCCACTGTATGTATATACTGCATTTTGTTTATCCATTCATCAGTGGACACTTGGATTGCTTCCACCTTTTGGGTATTGTAAATACTGCTGCTATGAACATGGTGTACACATATATCTGTTGGATTCCCTGCTTTCCCTTCTTTTGGGTATATACCCATCAGCGGAATTGCTGGATCATATTGTAATTCTGTGGGTAACTTTTGAGAAATAACCATACCGTTTTTTCACAGTGGCTGCACCATTTTACATCCCACTAGCAATGCACAAAGGTTGCAGTTTTTCTACATCTTGCTGATACCTGCTGTTTTCTGGTTTTTTGTTTTGTGTTTTGTTTGATAGTAGCCATCCTAATGGGTGTGAAGTGTATCCTTATTTGTTTTTACTTCTACTTAGGATTATCCCTCTCTTCACTGGATTTATTATGTTTTCCTTAGAAAATTTTGATCAATATAAAAGATTACTACACTGCATAAGCTGTTGCTTTAAGGACAAAGAATTATTTCACAGTACGAGAATGGCTAAATACATTCATTTACTCATTTATTCACAAATATGTATCAAACACCTGCTTCATGCCTGGCACTGTACTAAGCAGTGAGTATGCAGTGATGAATCAGAAAATCAGAGCCCCTAACCTGAGGTAACTTGTGGTTCAACGGCAGAGCCAGACAATAAACTAATGAACACAAAAGTAAAACATAATCACCGTTATGGAATTTATTTATAAAACGTGGCTTCAAAGACAATATTCCGGGTAAATGGTTAACATGTTAAAGCATACATATTACAGCATTTTATGTTGCATATATTCCAATTACAACCTCATTTTTAAAAATGCTTCTGGGGGCGCCTGGGTGGCTCAGTCGTTAAGTGTCTGCCTTCGGCTCGGGTCATGATCCCAGGGTCCTGTGATCGAGCCCCGCATCGGGCTCCCTGCTCCGCGGGAAGCCTGCTTCTCCCTCTCCCACTCCCCCTGCTTGTGTTCCCTCTCCCGCTCTCTCTCTCTCTCTCTGTCAAATAAATAAATAAAATCTTAAAAAAAAATAAAAATAAAAATGCTTCTGAAAAGACACTGTTAGATAATATCAAAAAATGGTAATAGTGGTTCTAGGATGATGAGCCGCTTCATTTTTTTTTTCTAAATTTCCTGAAATTTCTACAGTGTGCACCTATTATTATTTTAGAAATTACAGATAATTACATATCGAGTAAAGGAAGAGAATTTAGGGATGCTCTTTAATTCTACTTTTTCTTATGTTGCTCAGTATTAACATTTTGTCTACCTCGAATTTATGCCAAGTAAATCCAGAGTTTATTGTGATCAAAGAAGAATGTTAATTTTAGCTAGGAAGGTAGTTTTTAGTTTTGGTCAATTTCTGTCCAGCAGGATCCGAATATTCTAGTATAAATAAGGAGTATTACTTAAAAAACACCTTAATTTTTATTAAGGGGAACTTGTCATTTTAATCAAGAAGAAAAGAAAAAGTAGAAAATTCACTGTAGTCCATTCTTTCTGGCTGAAAGAAATACGCACTGGTAATATATAAGACCATAAAATATTACTGAATTTTGAATAACCTTGTTATTATCAATTGATGTCACATTCTGATTTGAAGAGTACCTCTCAGCATAGCAAGTACAGTAGATTACCTAGTAATAGAATAATGTTTCAGAAGGGGGCTCTGGGGAGGAAGCTGTGTGTTGCTATGGCAGAGGAGCGGGGATGGAAGCTATGGCAGGGATGAAGCTTCAGATGCCTTTGAAGGAAGAAAGGAAGAGGGCCAGTCAGTCAGCCTTGACCCTTGCCTTCTCACTCCCTTTTACCCTGAACTCTGGCCTTCTCACTGTTGAAGACCACCAGTGCTAGAGAACTTTTCAGTGAACCCTTCCTCTCACCTTTTCCTGACCAGTCCAGAAAATGCCCCTTCTAAGGAAATAAAGAAATTGCAACTGAGTAATAGCCACTTACTAGACGCCTGATATTTACCAGGCATTACAGAGCATGCAGTGTCTCTAACCCTGTAAAAGTAGATATTGTAGAAGAGAAAGTTGTGGCCTAGCAATGTTACTCAGCTTTTCCAAAGTCACAGTTAATATTGTATGTTTCAGGTTTATAAAAACAGTAACTTAAGAAACTAGATAAAATGTCCAGTAAGGCCTAGAAATGGATGTATTCGTAGATTTCTGATGTCTGATTCAAAATTCCTAGCTACATATTGTAGCTGCCTAGTTTACATATCTGGCTTTGAATTCATTTTGTCACCTTAGCTCTCAAGAAGTTTTTCTCAAAAGTCATTGTCCCCTGTTGTCATTCCCACCCTCCACCCTGCCTTGAAATTAGAGAAATGGAGGTAAGGTGATTAATTAGGATTTGAAAAGGAAGGAAAATGAGAGATTTAAGATATACTCAGCTTAATCCTATATTCTTTTGGGATTTTCAAAGCTTCATTTACAGTTAAATGTTTAAAAGAAGTAAATTATGCAGTATCTTACAGATAACAGGTTAATACAGTTGAATACAATAAACTATTAAGTATCCTGTTAACATTTGCTAGAAATTACAAGATGTATAAATCTCCCTCAATTCCCTAGATGTTGGTATCCATTTATTCTGTTTTATTGCTTAGTCACTGATACTAATTACTAGTTAAAAATATTTTAGCTATGTTTTTTTGTAGGGAGATACTTATTGAATGGTTATTGACAAAAAGGGATAGGGACTCCTGTGTCTTAGTTTTTCCCATTAATTAATACTGTAAATAGGCATTCTGGTTTATAAATCAGGGTCCTTTTTAATGTGAACTAGTACCCCAAAGTTACTTATGAATCTGTATAGTGCTAGTTCTTGGCTAATTTTAAGCCAATTTGTTTTGATCCAGTGTTCTTTAGGTAAAGGTGTTGAAGTTGTTAATTTACACCTAGATATTCTAGGGGCGCCCGGGTGGCTCAGTCGTTGAGCATCTGCCTTCGGCTCAGGTCATGATCTCAGGGTCCTGGGATGGAGCCCTGCATCGGGCTCCCTGCTCGGCGGGAGGCCTGCTTCTCCCCCTCCCACTCCCCCCTGCTTGTGTTCCGTCTCTCGCTATGTCTCTCTGTCAAATAAATAAATAAGTAAAATCTTAAAAAAAAAATAAACCTATTCTATAGTGTGGTTTCTGGAATTTGTGGTCAAATAGTTTTTAAAAGTATATACCTTTTTAGCAGTATGATCCCATTTCTAATCTTGATATACATCTATAATTGATTTTTTAAAAGTGTTTGAGATTAAATTTCCTCCAAAAGAAAAAAATCCTACATTGTTTACTTGACAAAATCTCTGACATCCTAAGTCTTGTTAGTTTAGGGAGATTTTATCGGTAAAAAGAACATATTTTCAAAGGCCAGAGTTTCTAAATCTTTTACAATATTTTACTGCATGCTTGTCTTCCTTACTTCTACCTTAATTCATAATACTAATAATTTTTTTTAAACATCCCTTGCCACACATAATGACACGTTGTTTTTTCTTGTGATAACTTTTAATGTTTTAGCAACTTTCAAATATAAAAAACAGTATTACTGTATCCACATGCTGTACATTATATATCCAGGACTTACTTATTTTATAACTCCAAGTTTGTACTTTAGACTACCTTTACCCATTTTGCTTACCCCCACCTAATAATTTTGATCTCCAGCAACCATACAAAGGAAATCAGATCAACCATTTCTGTTAACCTAGAAGGTAGGAATTGGCACCTGGTTTTTGGAAAGTAACACAAATTATTTTCCTTTTATAAAATCCTCTTAAGTTTATGTACTTTGCATGTCTATGGCATGTTAAGGTATTCATTATGTTTGTAATGCATTAATGAGCTTGGCTTTATTTCTTCAAAAATTGAAAAAGCCTCCCAGATTTTCAGAGTAGCCCTAATTTCATACAATTAAGGATTATTTTGTCTGTTGCATTTGGTAAATAGTGTTTTACTTCTAAAGTTATTAAAAGTGATTATGTGATTTAAGGTTTGTATCATGTAGTGAGTTTTTAAAATAACTTTTTATATAAATATTTATATATATAAATCTACAAAGTAAAAACCCTTTCCTGGCCCGTGTTTGTTACAGTTACCTTGGCTATGTACTTTGTCAACTTCAGGGTTGAATTAGTTCCACTAGGTTGGTATCTTACTGCTAAACAAGGGTTCCAGCCTGAGTACCCTATTACCCAGCCAGTCTTTTGATTCTTTTGCCTATGGTAGGTATGATAAAGGGGAATTAAGGTGGCAGATGAAATTAAGGTTGGTATCAGCTGACTTTAAAGATTGTCCAGCTGTACCCAATGCAAACACAGGATCCTTAAATGTGGAAGAGGGAAGGAGTGTCAATGTCAGAATGATGCCATCTGAGAAAGATTTGACCAGGGTTGCTGGCTGTGAAGATGAAAGGGGTTATGAGCCAGGGAATGAGGGTTCTAGAAAGTGGAAAAGGCAAGGAAACATTCTCCCCTAGAAGCCCGTTGACCCCTTGGGTTTTGCCTAGTGAGATCCATTTGGGACTTACCTCCAGAATTTTAAGATAATAAATCTGTGTTGTTTTGAGCCACTAAATTTATGGTATTTTTTTATGGCATCCATAGAAAGAATACACTCCCATGACCTTTGCTTTTTGTTAGTCACTCTTAGGCCTAGTCGATGCTCCCTAATCGGCCTGGGAGGGCTTTTCCCCCTGATGACTTCAGAGCTACAGTCCCTAGGCTCTCCTTCTATATCAGGGTTGAATTTGACAGGATACTTAGTCACAGATAAAGAATGCAGTGTAGCTACGTTTTAACATAGATTTTTAAAAGGTTTTGTAACCTGGGTGATTGTTGGGAGGGCTAGAGGAACAGGTTGAGCTTCCTGGAAGGGCTCTCAAAACTGTACTGCAAAAATAGATAAACTAAGTTGCTACTCCCTCTGTTTTCCTCTGGAAGCCACTGAATCTGGATGCCACTACCACAGCTGCTTGCTCCAGGTCCTTTTGCCTGGCCATGACCTAAATCTTACTGTGATCCACAGTGCCATAAACCATCTGTCCCTACCATTACCTTTCTGACCGAACCTCCTGTTCCTTTATCCCCATTCACTTTGGTCTAGGAACATTGTCTTCTTGCTTTTTCTAGACTATATCGTGCTTTTGCTACAGGGCATCTGCATTTGCTTTCGCTGTTCTTTTCACCTGGCACCCTTGTCTCTGATACCTGCGTGATTGATTTCCTCACCTTTAGCTTTTCCCTTAAATAACACTATTGACCTTCCCTGCCTATCCTGCTTAAAATTATAGTTCTAACCCATCTCAGTACATCTAATCCTCTTAGCTTTATTTTTCTCCTTACTCTTTATCACCTTTTAATATGCTATGTAATCTACTCATTTGGTTCTTTAAAAAATTATGTTTCATTCCACTAGAGTAATTATTTTTCTTTGTTGATAGATCTCTTGTACCTATAACAGTGCCAAAATATTATGGGTTCTCAATAAATATTTCTTGAAGAAGTAAATACACATTTCTGAAAGTGCTTTTGGTTTTTCATTATATATTTTTCAATCTCTTGAGATTTTTTGATTCTAAATAAGACTTTCTTTGAATGTGGCTTTATTTATCATTTAATCTGCAGATTAAGTGATTATTGTGAAATTTAAATACCTTACCAGAGTGTTCTGGTAATTCAGAGGAATTACTTTTAATTTCATTCTATATATTTACTGCCGTGTGCATGTGTCATGCACATCTAAATCTTTAACAGACTGGGATCACTTCTCAGTCTTTCCTCACAATTCTTCACTAGGATTGTATAAATTCTAGTGTTCATCTATAGTAGAATTAAGAAACTTTTTACTGACATGATTTATCCAAAAATAATAGCACTTGAACATAAATTTCAAACGGCATCTTTATTTTTGATTTTGCAGAGAGATCACTATTATTAGATACATATATTTTTTTAAAAATGTTTGCTTGCCGTGGAGGAGAAAATAGACAATACCGATACTCATTTCAAATTGGACATATGAAGTGAACTCACTGTTCATTCAGAGTGGTTATCCGAATTATAGATTTTTTTTTAACAGAACCTCTCATTTCTATTACCTGTCTTTGTATGTTCTTTAAGATTTTAGAGGTTAGCAGTGAATGATAGTAAAGGTTGAAACAGTCTCACCACTTCTTAGCAACTGAAGAAAAGTTTTCAATTGCTAAGTTAGAAGATAACAATCGGAATTAGAGGGTTTTGTTTATCTGTATTTTCATTTTTCAATTATGTTATGCCCTATTATGGATAACTGAGTAGGTTGCAAGAAATCCGTATTATGCTCTCTCTTTAGCTATGTATTAAAATTCTCTCAATTCTTTGCCCTTTATATGTTCTCTAGTAGGAGGAACACTGCTTTTTGCTATTTGTTTTGGTAAATGTTGCTTGCCCGGTAAGTGATCTTGAAGGAATTAATGATAAGGAGCAGGTTTATTTCAGATTTCCCTAAACCATCCACATGGATCAAATAATTAAGCATTTAACATGAAAAGCTATTTATTTTCCAAACTAGTCAGAAGAGGAAAGAGCACCAACTATTCTTCCCTTGTTTCTATCAGTTTTCAAGGCTAGATTATATCGACCTCAAGATTATTACTATTAATAGATGTGGCTGATGGTGGATACACTGTCAAGAAAGCTTGCACCAGGATTTGACTGTATCAAGGCCCCTGTGAGGGACTGTGGTGGATCTCAGGCATTACTCATACAATAAATATTCAAAATTAATAGATCTACTTCACATTACTTGCAGTCCATACTCTGACCATGCTCTCCTTACTTTATTTTCCCAGATATCCTCAAACAGAATTCTGAGAAATTCCATAGTACAGCTGTTATTTTTTAAGAACACATGTTTATACTTCTAAGTGTACCTGTTGGCATCTATATATATTCTTTCCTCTTCTCTTCTGAGACCGTACAGGTCATTCTTACTCCCTGGAATATTTTCATGCTACTCAGAATACTCTTCTAGTTAAGTCTTAAGATTGTGCTTAAGAGTAATTGCACATCTCTGCTGCATAGTAACAACCCATTTACTCAACGTATAAGTTTTACCCTTAGCCAAGCACACACACCTTCTTCCTTTAAGTTTATAGCATTATTCCTCCCCGTTTGCTAATTTCCACCATTTCCGTTTTTGTCTTTTGAGTCTGTGGCCACTGGGTTGCCATCCTCCCCTCCCCCTTTCCAATTCAAATTTCCAGGACGAGAGACTCCCTTCTCCAGCTGATCCAAATAAGAGTTGCTGGTCTCTCTCACTTCTGCTTCAGTTGCAGTGGGGATGAAGGCCTGGGTGAAGATCAGAGGATGGCTGTTTGTCCTTCTGAGGTCACATTAAGAAGATGGAAATAAGATTAAAAAAAATAGTCTCCTAAATCTTCTAATGATGTGATTAGAAGGAAAGGTGATGAGGATGGTGGCAGGGTTGGTAAGAGACATCACTGTTACTGCTGTTGAGGACTTTTTCCTGCAGTACTCCTGTGGGAAGAGGAAACTGCAGGTCACAATATGACATTGCAGAACACAAATGCCAACGAAAGAGATCTCAGCAAGTGTTTAGACTCCGCTGTCCTCTCTGTATTGTATTTCCTCTATAATATCTCTCTTGCCTACACCTCTGGGGTGTTCATTTCCTCTAGTAGGAGCCTCCCTCTTTTTTTTTTTTTTTTAAGCACTTCTGAAGTCTTTGCAAGAAACAGTTCATTTTGCTACTCCTTTGATTTTTTTCCATCTTTTTGCCTTTATCTCTGAATTTGTTTTCCCCTCCTATCTCTTTATCCCATTCTACCTAGATATGCATTATTCTTTATTTTTCATTTTGTTCTTTAAGTCAGTTAATAGATCAATCCCAATCCTTTTGGGATGAAGGATTCAGAAGGACATGGGCCCGTTGTCTTAAAGACACTTGCAGTTTAATTTATATTACAAATATATTTTACGTTTTGTTTACACTAAGAAATATAAGGAAATAGTAGAATATAACATAACCTCTATTTTCCACATTTTTCAAGATTTTGGCTCTTAGTATATAGTGTGCCTACCTTTGCTATTGAAGCTGTGTTTATGCATGTCAGGTAAAAAAAAGCTCTGTGTATATGTATGTCAGGTAAAAACCACGGTGATAGTTTTTTTTTTTTTAATTGGGTGAACAGCTTATTTTGAAAAGAGCTTGTATGTGGAATAAAACATGCTTGAGGGTAAATCCCAATAATGCCACTTCCTCTGACAAGAAACGTGTCCAAGGCTCTATTTTCTCATTTGCAAAATGGAAATGATAAGACCTGTCTCAGGGAGCTGTTTTATGGATTAAATGAGAAAATCTATGAAAATTTCCAGCATAGTTTGGCCCTTTGGTACCCATATTAATGTATTGTAGGCTAGGAAAAATAATTTTCCCTCTATCCATGGGAGTTCTCAGTTGAGGCCCCTGTAAGAAAAGATGGATTAACAAGAAAAAAACAAAGAAGTTTATTCACATGTATGCCTCATGTATATGTAAGAGATACCCAGGGAAAAAGAAGTTAACTCCCTGAAGTGGTTTAGACTTAGTTACCATCTTAATAGGGGAAGGGGCATGGAGACATTTTAGGGGGAGAGCAAAGGGTTTTTAGGAAAGGTAAGTGGGTCCTTACAGAATAGATGTGAGGTATGATAATGTGACAGAGTTTGTCAGGGTGTGGTGTTGGCTTCTAGTCTCTTCCCCTGTGATAGGAGTCAGTGCTCTGCTTGATGCAGCTGGGAAGGGGATTTGTGACAGTGGAGTTCCTTTTAGAGGATCTGTCTTTAGGCAGATAAAGCTTCTCCCTGCATTTGCTGTTTCTCAAGTTCTTACAGCTTGAAGTAATCAGTAACCGAGGCAGCATATATTAGGGTGGCATGTCCTGAGGTTCTAGTCTTATTTTGTGGTGGCATATTCTGCCAGCCTTCAGTATCAAGAGGATAAAGTACATCCAAAACACTCTAAGAAGGAAGATTTTAGTAACCAAAATTATTAAATATTCTTTGAGTCTCAAGGAGATTAGATTTCAGTTATCTGGAAAACTATTTCTTTTGAGTAACTAATACTCTGAAAGTTAGTTGGAGTTTTGTAATACTTTAATTTTCTGTTGCTTTATGTGTACTGGCCTTCATTTCAAAAGCTTTTGAATCCTCTGTGATAAAAAGTCCTGTTGGTAATTTGTGCAACCATACTTCAAAATCCAAAAGCTCATAAGGGTATGGGGAGGTGGTGCCCCTAAATCTACACGTGCTTTTCTGGTACTTAGATCAAAATTGTTTTCTCTTTACAAAAATACAGTAGTATTTTTTTGTCTCCTGTGTTCATGTCTGCGAGCACATGCTATTTTGAAGTTTTGTTGTCTTGGGGCACCTGGGTGGCTCAGTTGGTTAAGCAGCTGCCTTTGGCTCAGGTCATGATCTTGGGGTCCTGGGATCCAGCCCCGTGTCAGGCTCTCTGCTCGGCGGGGAGTCTGCTTCTCCCTCTCCCTTTGCCTCTCCCCCTGATTGTGCTCTCTCTCCCCCTCCTTCTCAACTAAATAAAGTCTATAATAAAGTTTTGTTGTCATTATTTCTAGATAATTTAAAAGCTGATTACATACTATACAACTATATTGATCCTTACTGTTTATAAATGTAATGTTTTCAGAAGTATGTTAAAGAGGGACCTTAGTCCCATTTCTGTATGAATTATATTATGTATAAATTATCATTGCACATTTACATTAATTAACATTTGTCAAATTACACCAAGAGGGAAAACTTAATATCATCATTTCATAATCATATATCCTATTCAATATGATTGCATTCTCTCTTGATGCGATTTGATAAACTGGTGTTTGTATAGATACAAACTAATGTTCCACAGAATATGCAGTTTTACACATTTTGCTTTTTTTTTTTTTTTTAAGATTTTATTTATTCATTTGAGACACAGATAGAGAGAGAGCATGGGGGAGGTGGAGGGGAGGGAGAGGGAGAAGGAGAAGCAGGCTCCCCGCTGAGCCAGGAGCCTGATGTGGGGCTCCATCCCAGGACCTTGGAATCATGACCTGAGCCGAAGGCAGATGCTTAACCATCTGAGCCACCCAGGCGCCCCTACATTTTGCTTTTCAGTGCTCTTCAGTGGGTGTATTTATGTGGTGTGTAGAGAAGTTGGATGGGGTACTTATTTTCTCTTAATTATGGACAGCAAAATTGTTTTGTTACAGCTTACTAGGTCTCATAGTGAAAACAGCTCCAAGTTGACTGTTGGCTAATTCTAAAATACAAAAATATTTGTGGTAACAGCGGTAAGGTGAGGTTGAAATTTAAAAAAAAAATTTTTTTTAAAGATTTTATTTATTTATTTGACACAGAGCACAAACAGGGGGAGCAGCAGGCAGAGGGAAAAGGAGAAGCAGGCTCCCCGAGGAGCAGGGAGCCCAATGTAGGGTTCGATCCCAGGACCCTGGGATCAGGGGACCTGAGCCAAAGGCAATCGCTTAACCAACTGAGCCACCCAGGCGCTCCCGAGATTGAAATTTTTAACCCAAAGATGCCTTCCCCTGCTTTAGAAGATTTAGTTTCTTTTAAAAAAATTGGTAATGGTTTCAGAAGGAGAATGTGAGAATGTCCTGTAATCTTTGGGAGATGTGAGACTTTGTAGGGGGATTGCAGTGGTTGAACCTAATGCTGGATAAGTGAAGCTAATGCTTTAGGCTCTGTCTTTTATTCCAAAATGGAAGCTGTATTGTTTCTTGCAGAATTAGTAGACTAAAAATGCATGCTTTATTGCTTAACACTCTAATTTACAGTATCTTGCCCATGGACCTTCAATGAAGTTTTCTGGGGCTCTGTTAACTGAATAAAGGTACTTTAGAATAGGAATGTGAATATTACAAATTTCTAGTTGTTCTTTTCCGTTGACAGAACTTTTTTTGTAGCATTAATTATACTAAGAGTAGAGAATAAGGTTAGTTATTGTTTGTTTAAAATATTTTTAACATAAAAGATACTAAATATGTTAAAAATTAAAAATTCTCAGGGGCGCCTGGGTGGCTCAGTTTGTTAAACATCCCACTCCTGATTTTGGCTCAGGTGGCTCAGGTCATACATGCGTTGTGCTCAGTGAGGAGTCTGCTTGGGATTTTCTTTCCCTCTCGCTCTGCCCCCTCCCCTGCTCCCCATTCACACAGGCTTGCATATTCTCTCTCTCTCTCTCTCAAATAAATCTTTAAAAAAAATTAGGAAGTGTCAACTTAGGAAGTTTTTCTTCCTTACTTAACTCTCATCTTATTGTTACGCTTTGAGATGAAAGAGTCCAAACCTGTATGGTTATTTAACTGTTGGATTTCTTGTTTTTCAATTGGAAATTAAAGCAAACATTTACAGTTGGTTTTGTAATTGACCTCTTTGTTTTCAGAAGTATATATTTAAGTGTAAAAATTTCAATCTGTTGCATACCATTTACCCTAAGCATTAACATCTCTGTGTAAAACTAGCTGCTGGTAATGCATGTATGATTACCTTAGCAACTGGTAATGCATGTATGATTACCTTAGCATTTAAGAGTTCTGATGAGTATTAATCTGTTTACCGGGATATGATCCACAGTCATTTTCACAGTCTGATACTTGAAAGCTCTTAAAAACACCAACATTATATTTTTCTTCTTTTTTTATTAGCAGTTCCTTGGCAACATAGAGATGTGATGGAGAGTTAGATAGAAGGGATTAGATTTGGTCACTTGGGACTGAGCTGTTAGAAACTGGAGTTTTATCTAAAGAGAGAAATGGAATGAAAGATGTTCTCTACCCTGCCCCCCCGCCCCCCCCCCGGTCTCCCTTGGCCTTACTACTTTATTTGGAAATTTCAATTTTGTAACCCAGTTTATTGGTTTAATATATTCCTTTAATATGTATTGGACAACTATACCATGTCAGCAACTGTGCTAGGTAAATTCTGGAGTTATATTGCTATATAGGGTATATGGTAGACTTCCTGTTTCATTGGAGCTTGTGTTGTATTCAGGGATAGCAAAAAATAAGTAACAAGATTATTTCATAAACCAATAAGTGCTATGAAGGAAACAATAGAGGATAGAGTGATAAAGAGTGATTGGGGGAGCTATTTAAATTCAGTGCTCACAGAAGGTCTCTGTGAAAGGGTGATAATTAAGATGATGAGAGAGTACCAGTGGGTCTGGTTTCTTAAAATGGTAAGCTAAATTATTCAGATCAACTTTTTCACTGAGAGTAAATATACTGGATAAAATATATTTTTAAATGCTTTAAAAATACTGAAGCTCTGAAAAAAATAGCCACTTTTTACATAACAGCCTGTAACCAGATAGGAATATTTGAATGCTGAGCAGAGTAGAGAATTAAATGGAAAGATATTTTTAAAAGAAATAACTGGTAAGTATGGCCACCAACTGCCTTTCATACGTATTTGTGTTGCAGATACATGTAGCCCAGCTTGGCTGGAGGTGGTCTAATCTGGTAGTGTCTCACAAAAGCAAATGTAAAGTTCTATAGACGAATCACATTATCTTACAATGAACTCTTACAATACACTTTTGAGTGGGTAGTCAAAGATCACTCACAAGGCGATTGAACTAATCAGAACCAGCAGGAATAAACAGAATCAAAACTGCATATACTTCAGATACTGAAATTATTAGATGCAGATTTAAAATAACTGCTGGGGCACCTGGGTGGCCCAGTTGGTTGAGCGTCTGTCTGACTTGTGATTTCGGCTCAGGATGTGATCTCATGGGTCATGGGCTCCGTGGGGTGTCTGCATGAAGAGCATGAAGAGTCTGTCCCTCTGCCCCTCCCCCTACTCTCTCTCTTATAAATAAATAAATCTTTAAAAAAAATAACTGCTTACAAATTGAGACACACATGAAAATATCTGTAAGGAAACCATAAAAAGCAACATAGCTTTGAAAAGAAGCCAGACTTAGAAATGAAAAACACAGTAAGTAGGTGAGCCCTCCGGTTCAGGCTGTGTTGGTTAGTTTATATCAGATGAAGGCTCCTACTGAAAGCAGTTATAACAGTTGGGCCATGTATGTAAACTAGTTGAAGGCCTTGGAGAGCAACCAGTGTAAGCTTAACTTGAGGGAATATGCTTCTTTGGAAAAGGAAAGTTCATGAATGATCTCCATATTTATTCTGGTTTTTCCTTTGAGGAAATTTTCCACTTCTCAATGCCTGATAGAGCTCAGGCAGAAAGCATTTTTACTGGGTGAAGGGTCCAAAGAAATGGAACTGAGGCCAAATCCCTGAGACAAGAAAGCTGTAGGGAATTGAATATTCTGCATATAATATCTGCATGTAAACTCTTCCTCAAGTGTGGCAGTTTAATAACTACCAGGCCCAGAGCAGGACTTTGAAAACCCATCAGACAATGCTGACTGTGAGGATAAAGAGCTGAGCAGAAATTTCAGCAACCCTGGGGATAGAGATTAGAGTCAAGTCCATCAAAACTAGTAAGTGGCACACTTAAGCCATTATCTAAAAAATATACACCTGCAGGGATATATTCACCTTTGTATAGTCACTTTGTTTTTGAGAGCTAAAGATGAAAGAGAATCTCTTTAAAGAAATATAATAGACCAGACATTGTGATCTTTTGTCTTATAAAATAGAGAAGAGTTAGGCTATGTCCCAAATGTAAATATTGCTTGAGTTTTTAGAGGTTAAAATATGAAATTAATACATCTTTGGGTCATAACTGCACATTATCTGAAAAAGCAGTATATGATTCTTACTAACTTTTCATTTGCTGTACTTGATTGTTACAGGAGGTAAGTACTTAGAGGTCATGGATATCCTTGTGTTGGTCTGTATGTAATTCTTTAAGTCATTTTTTTATTTGCTTTTATTTTGCTAAAAGTTTTCAATTTGTCTTTGCTCTCATATACAGCCGACTTTTAGATGGTTAGGGAAATTTGATGTAAGCAGTAAAATGTCCTCAGGATTGACCGGCACACTTAATGCATGACCAAATGCATTCATTCAGCATCCACAGGAACATAAAGCACTGAGGAGCATGTTTTTTTTACAGGCCAATGAATTTTCTACAGAACTATTGCTGAGAATTATTTTTAAAGTACCTTCTCAAATATGCTTGTCTAAGTCAATAAGTCTAGTGCACTAGAAAGTTTTCGAGCAATATGTAAAGAAAAGCACTAAACAAATTGTTCTCTCAAGTGACATAATGTCTCTGTTAATGTTCACAGTAGTTATACTACAAAAGTACAAAAGTCATTCCTGTTTTCTCCTTAATGGGAATTATTAATTTGTTGGGGTATTTTTTTTAAGATTAATTTTGTTAGGTCTTGAGGAGGTCTTCAGTTTTCTTAAGTTTCTTTTCCTATACATGTGTGCATGCACATACACACAACACAGTTTTTTAAAAAGTTAGTGTTCTTTTGATCACAATGTATGTTTGTTGTTGCCATGTGTCAAGCATCTTCAGTTGAACTTTTCAGTAAAATTCACAGATATGTGAGATAGTTACTTCTTTCCCAAAATCTAATCTCATGGCCCATTTTTAGAAATTCATCTAAAACCTTGCTACTCAAACTCTGGTCCTTGGAATGAATTCTATGGCCATCACCTGGGAGCTTATTAGAAACACAGAATCTTGGGTCCCATTCCAGATTTATTGAATCATAATCTGCATTTTATTATATTTATTTATTTAAAGATTTTATTTATTTGACAGAGAGCATGGGGGGGGGGTGCGGGGAGGAGCAGAGGGGCAGGAAGAATAAGTTCCCTGCTGAGGAGGGAGCTGGATGATGCTGATGCGGGGCTCGATTCCAGGACTCTTGAGATCCTGGGACTGAGCCACCCAGGTGTCCCAATCTGCATTTTAATATGCTCCAATGATTTTTATACACATTAAAGTTTGAGGAGCACTGATCTAACAGCCTGTTTCCTAGCGTTTATATTAAATCTATCTAACCCTTAAAGGGAAAGGGCCCTGTACTTTAAAAAATATTCAAAGCACAAAGATCAGCATTATTTATTTATTTTTAAGATTTTTATTTTTATTTATTTGAGAGAGAGAATGAGAGACAGAGTATGAGAGGGAGGAGGTCAGAGGGAGAATCAGACTCTCTGCTGAGAGGGGAGCCTGATGTGGGACTCAATCCCAGGACTCCAAGACCATGACCTGAACTGAAGGCAGTCGCCTAACCAACTGAGCCGCCCAGGCGCCCAAGATCAGCATTTTTTAAAAGCTTTTAAGGAATATCTCAGAGGCTGATGTAATCTGTACTTTTTTTTTTTTTTTTAAAGATTTTATTTATTTATTCATGAGAGACAGAGAGAGAGGCAGAGGGAGAAGCAGGCTCCCAAGGAGCAGGGAGCCTGATGAGGGACTCGATCCCAGGACCCTGGGATCATGACCTGAGCCGAAGGCAGATGCCCAACCATCTGAGCCACCCAGGCGCCCTGTAATCTGTACTTTTAAGAAAATAATATTTATTTTGTTTCTAGTGGTTTTACTGTGCTTTTTGTTATATCCCCATCCTTTCTTTTTGCTAATTTAATCCAGTCACATCTTTAGTTCTCAGGTCTTTGCTGTAGACTTTTAAACCACTATCAGCCTTAAATTCTCCATCTTGGTTCTTATCTTACATTTCTGACATTCATCGTGACCCAGATAGAATATATTACCATCCTTTTCAAACAGTGCTTTCATTCCTAACTTCCTTTTATTATATATCTGTTTTAGACTCTCAAATTCTCTGAGTCTTTTCACTTTTCTTGTATACAGATATTTCCCCTTTCTTCTTTATTTCTGTAACCCCCTTTCATCCCTTCTAGAAGATACAGAATTGGAATTCATGTCTTCAGTACAACTTCCTATTTTCACATTACTTCTACTTCTATAAATAAAGTTTCTGACAGAGAACGGTCTTTGAAATGCATCTTTTTAACTTAAAAAATTACTGTAAATCATTAAGTTGAAAATAGTATGCCAGCAAGTACACTTTGCCAATTGGATGATTGTGAACATTGATTTTTAAGTTTGTGTTTTACAGTTAACGAGGTTTCCATGTTATGCAGTAACCAACCCTTACCAAATTTGATTTGTCCAAAAACTAAATGAAAATTCCAACAATAGAATGGTTTTTTTTTTTTTTAATATTTTATTTATTTTGACAGAGAGAGACAGCGAGAGAGGGAACATAAGCAGGGGGAGTGGGAGAGGGAGAAGCAGGCTTCCCGCTGAACAGGGAGCCCAATGCAGGGCTCAATCCCAGGGTCCTGGGATCATGACCTGAGCCGAAGGCAGACGCTTAAAGACTGAGCCACCCAGGCGCCCCTAGAATGGTTCTTACAAAGCAAATACATCAATGCAGTCACCCTTAGTTACCTAAAAAGAGGAATTAACATTTACATTTGATTGCTTAGTATAAAATGGACAGGTAGTTATTTCTTAAGGGTAAATTAAATTATACAAATGTAAACTAATTAATACTAAAACAATTTTAGAGTGGAAGAACATTAACGATCATAGCCCCCTTATTTTATAGTAAAGGAAATAGCAGTTAAATGTTTATTTTTATTTCATGCCAAATAAGTATGCAGGGCACATCTCTCAGCTTTTGATTTTTAGTCTAAAGTCCAGAAGCTTGAAGGTGTAAGATTTCCAAATTATGTGTACTTCTAATTTGGAATAAAAGGTTAGCACTTGGATTAAATGACAACATTTGGCATCAGACTGTGCATGTGAGTAGTTTTAAACATAAAAACTTCATGTTCTAAAAAATGATCTAAAGAGTAGGATGTGCTTTGGTAGTTTGTGGTTAATGGATTGTTGGGGACATCTACAATTATGTGTTTAAAAGCCTGTAAGATTTTGCCAAGTTTCGCTCTTTGTATTTTTTTCCCAACTGTCTTTTTCTTTATTAAGGCGTGGCAAGCATTTTATAGCTTTTGTATGCTTCGACTACAGCATAGTGGGAATGTATTCAGTTTTACACTTAGGAAAATAACTCCCTTGTTTTCTGGGTTATAACTACTGAAACAGTTTTAACAGTTTTACTCTCAGTTTTTATTGAAGAGTAGCTAAATATTCCTACTATTTTAAAGATATTTAAGATACCAGTCACTCAGAATCACAATTAATGTCTGCAGTGTATTGGTTTCCAGAGTTTATTACCTTTTTGTTGTTTTGATGAGGTGGGTCAGTCTTTATTGGTGAGCGCTTTGGTGGGTGGGTTGAGGTTTCCCAGGTGAGCCTGGTACTCTGTGAAGAGTAAGAGAAGCCTCATCCCCAGTTGGGGAGAGGTTTTCTGCAGTTGACATGAGTACAGATGTGAAACCGGCCTGAGTCACAGTAACTTCTGCTCACCGATGGTTACCCAGACATACAGCCCCCTTCCCTAAGCATGGGGAGGGCTGGGTAGTGAGGGGTCCCCAGTGAACAGCCACCCAGCAGCCTAGTCTCAAATATAATGGAAAATTTTTGTGTTTATTGAAATGGGCATATCCCTGATAATCTTACTATATTAGTTTGGAGAATTGGAAAAATAGATAGATGAATAGCTAGAGCAAAAATAGTCTTTAAAACTATTTTCCTAAAATGCTAAAATGTTTGGTGAGAATGGTCAGGAGAAGAGAGTCACTGTGGATTTACTGTACAGGCTATTTCTCATAATCTGTTGTTTATCTTTTTGAACCAAGTTCCTGTCTCCAAAATATATCCATACAAGTTTCTGGGTTAAATTTTGTTAGTATCAAGAAATTCAGATCTTTATTGCTGTTTGAAAAGTAAAGTCTGTTTTAGTGGTTGTTTTAGAAATCTTCCTTGCCCCATCCTTTTCTTGATGGCCTATCTGAAAGGAGGATATTTGAGATCTAAATTTAATGGAGCTTTAAATATTTACTTTTAAGTGATTTTTAAAGATTCAAAACAGTTATGCTCTGAAATTAAGTGAAAGAGCCTTTTAGAACTTTAGAGCTTAGAATAAAGAACTTTATAATTTTAAAAAGACTAAGAGAAGTTTTTATTGTAATCAGTTCCTGTTGTATTTTTTTAGTAACACTTGCTTCTAAATCTTTGGTAGGTGACAACTTTACATGTAGCTGCTATTTAGACTTAAAATGGTAAGCCTGTGTATCTTGCTTATCTCGGTGTAGTTGTTAGGTTATTATTATATAAAATTCTTACTCTTTTACATACTTTTTAAAAAAGATTTTATTTATTTATTTGACAGAGAGTCAGCGAGAGAGGGAACACAAGCAGGGGGAGTGGGAGAGGGAGAAGCAGGCTCTCCCGCGGAGCAGGGAGCCCAATGCGGGGCTCGATCCCAGGACCCTGGGACCATGACCTGAGCCGAAGGCAGGCGCTTAACGACTGAGCCACCCAGGCGCCCCAATACTTTTTCAAGAAAATACCAATTTCTTTTCTTTTTCCCACTGAATGCTTTGGTCCACTTTTTGGTTACCAACAATTCTGAAAATCCTTGTTTTACCCCTGATTGGATGTTTTGGGGATCATTGGAGGCCTTTTGGGAATCATTGATCAGTCTAGCCTATAGACTAGGGCAATAGCTCCTCAAACTTTTCAGCAGTGGAACTCTTTAAAATTTTTCATAGAAGCTTACCATGTATAAATGTAAGACACATTAATGTATTGTTCTTTTGAAGCAGTAGGTGCAGAGGTGGGGTTTGAACTCCATGTACTGTGTGAGCTAGGGAATCCTGGGGGTCCCAGGATCCCAGTCCAGAATAGGTCTTTAATAAATGATGGGTCAGATAAAGAAGGATCTTTCAAAAGGGAAAGCAAAGTGTGTTGTCTCCAAAGTTTGAGTAATGGTTGGTTGGTTATGGTTGATTTCCTTGAAGTAGGTCATCGGATTAAATGAACAACTGTTTAAGATGCTTTACATCTGTTTTGTGTTAGATATGAAATTAGTTGAGCCTAAGGTTCAGGAGAAAAAAGAATAATGTTTACACAGTCTTGGGGTTGGGTAGGAAATTATCATAGTATTCGTACTAGATGGGATTTTATATACAGTTAACCAAAGTTAAAAAATAAACTTTGTATAGTGTTCACAAACAAAAAAAAGCTGTTGAGGTGTTCTCCCCCCCCCCTTTTCATGAAATGGCATCATAGAGTTAAATGTTTACATTACCATTGACCCATTTAATCACATGTGCTTAGGGGTGCGTATTCTGGGTTTGTGTTAGAACAAAAAAGAGTCAATTTTTATAATTTTGTGCTTGTCTTGAATTTTGGTTGATGCTGTTACCTTTATAGGACTGTCAGATATGTAATAGTGTGGATTTTAGTCAGCAGCTTAGTGTATTTTGTGTTTTTTAGCAGTAGGATTCTTAGTATGTGGCTAAGGAAAATGTTTACTTATGCCACCGTAGTTTCCAAATACGTTTTATTATTTATTTATTGATTCAAAAAATATTGAATGCCAGCCATACATCTCAAACATTTAACTTCAGGATCTGAATTGTTACTGTATGTCATTATTTACTAAGGAGATGCTTCTCTATCAGAGGAGTGCATCATATAGCAAATATTGTTTATAAGCTTTTATAAAAGAAATATTTACTTCTGTATTGAGTCACTGTCATCTGAAGAATGGCCAAATAAAAATTTATGCACCAATTTGATGTGTTCCCTGAACTCATTGATACATAGTTTGATAGAATA
Organism: Mirounga angustirostris; assembly: GCF_029215605.1. NCBI lineage: Eukaryota > Metazoa > Chordata > Mammalia > Carnivora > Phocidae > Mirounga > Mirounga angustirostris. The sequence goes on along the minus strand of NW_026991712.1, from coordinate 118,172,243 downwards.
TAAAAGAAAATTATCCTATCTAGCAATATTGGCAGTGGATTCATGGTGAACACTAAACTGCTAAAGAGCCCTTGTATTTCAAAGAATATTAAGCATGGAACAAGAGTTCCATGGAACTGGAAAATTCCTTATTAGTTAAAGGTGCCTCTTATTTCCCATTCTGTCATATCAGTTTTGACTTCTGGAGTTAACAAAAAAAAAATTTTTTTTTTGAGTTACCAGTTTAAGTCTAATCTTATCTAGAGTTCCACATGATGGCAGTTGACCTGTTTAAAAATATTTATCATGTTTCTCCAGTAAATTTTTAAAAAATATGTAGTATATATCTTTTGCTATAACATTCAAATTCAGAAGGATCATTTATCATGTATAAATTCCCTTTTGCCCATTTATAGGCAGAGTCTCTTCTATGTATGTTGGCTTTGTCATTTTTCTTGAGCTTTTCATGTTTTATGCCTTGATAGTTTGAGAAACTTTGCACAGGAAGGGGGGGTACCTGACCCCGTAATTTTTCTAAATGTTCCAGTCAATCCCATTAACTTTTAGGCAAAGAAAATATTTTAATCTAGTTTCATGTATTTAAAAAATTGACTCTTAAGAATCACTGTATTTAATGATACAGTGAATAGTAATGTATATTCTTTAAAAAGCTAACTACAGTAAAAGCCAAAATTGACTGATATTAGAAGTTCTGTGTTTAGATGTCAGTGATTTATACCAGTTGAAAGAATAGTTAACACTTATACATGATCTCCTTGTAAGCAATCTTGGTTTCAATAATTAAAGGTTAAATGAATGTGTATTTTAGTTAGCCTCCATTAATGGAGAAAACTAGGGAGAAAAAAATTTTAGGAAGATGCAGAGTAGCTATAAAGAGAAGAATCTTAAGAAAATTATAGTAACAAGCAGAGGCATTAATGGCAAAATTCAATACATTTGCCTTTAATGTTTTTTCAGCCCATTCAATCATGGATTGTACAATAGGAATGGGATAAATATTTTTAAAACTCTTCCATTACAAATCATTACTTGTTGGATAGGAGTATTTAGATTGCTTTTGTGGTGTGTTTAAGAGATTCTCTTTTATTAGAAGAACTGAGTTGTTTCTAAAATGAAATTAGTGAGGGGCGCCTGGGTGGCTCAGTTGGTCAAGCAACTGCCTTCGGCTCAGGTCATGATCCTGGGGTCCCGGGATCGAGTCCCACATCGGGCTCCCTGCTCGGCAGGGAGTCTGCTTCTCCCTCTGACCCTCCTTCCTCTCATGCTCTCTGTCTCTCATTCTCTCTCTCAAATAAATAAATAAAATCTTTAAAAAAATAAAATAAAATGAAATTAGTGAAAGACATCACATGCCAATCTTTGTTCTCCTCTAATTGCATCACTAAAACTTAGTGTATTTGGAAGAATTCTCTTCTAGTGAAATAATCTTTTAGTCCAATTTTTTAGAATGGGTATGTTTGCAGAAAAGAGTGCAGTTTTGGGTATACTTGCAGAAAAGAATTAGCAGTTTGGCAAGCAGTGGAAGATTACATTACCTTTGCCTCTACTTTCAGGTAAAGAAAATATTGCCAGAGCCATATTATTTTTGTATAAAAGTAGGGGTTTTCATAATATTTTAAATACCAGATAGAACAGGAAAGGTTCTTTTCTAATTTGTTATGAAAACAAAATTTTAGACAAATGTTTTTATGAAATTCTTAAAACATGCTGGCAAGTTTTGTAATAGGCTATTTAGCATCCCAGTGAGAGTTGAGAAGTACTTACTGTTTTCCTTATGATGTTTTCCATTACCTTAGAAATGTACCACTAATGTCTAGGGACAGTAGTGAATTAATGAAAAATTTTAGCATTGACATAACCCACTCAGCTTATTTTTTTGTTGTCAAAATATCCAGGAGAAGACATTTAGTAATGCTGTGAGCCATAGGAGTTGCTGAGCTAGTTAGCTGTTACAGCACTACCGAAATATGCAGGGAATCCTTAAATACAGGGTATCAAAGTGAATAATGCACACAGAGCACTTCGTTAACAGGGGCTGGTTTGCATATATAAGCAATATCTGCCTACTGATTGATGAGGCCTATTACCATGAGATTGTATTTATTAAAGGTAACAATTCAGTAATTCTGTGCACAAATGACTAATAGCCAAATGATTATAGATTTTAATCAATTAAAATGGTCAAGATGAAAATTTTGATTGGAATAATTGAATCATTTTATTCTGTTGACTCATTCTACTTGAAATTATTGAAGTTTAAAATTGCTACTTAAAAGGTAGCTCATGCTACGAGTATTCTAAGTAAAGTTTGAATGATTTTAGTTAATTTTTTCTAATGTTAACATGATTAATCTGAAATGAATCTTCAAATATTGGCTAACATAAAATGTTGGCTTAATCCCTTTTATTAGCAATAATTTTTGTTCACTAGCAGCTGCTGAGTTCGCGTTAAAGACGTCATTATTAACATGCTGTTGTAGAATTTTTCTAGTCCTTTTATTATGTGGTTAATAGTATTTTTTTGGAGATTTTTATTTTTTAACATAATCTCTGCATCTGATGTGGGGCTCAAACTCACAACCTCCAACTCACAGAGCCAGTTGCATATTCCACTGATGGAGCCAGCCAGGTGCCCTGATTTTATTTTTTTTTTCAAGTAATCTCTACACCCAACATTGGGTTCTCACAACCCTGAGATCAAGAGTTGCATGCTCTACTGACTGAACCAGCCAGGCACCCCTGTGGTTACTAGTATTTTTTTAACTTGAAACTTTTTTTCCCCTTCTGTTATGTAGATTGATTGAAATAACAATCTTATAAAAGGGAAAGCATTTTAAAATGGTTGCTTTTCAACTAGGTGGATAAGGATATCCATTGTGTAGGAAGAAAGTTAAATTCTTTTCTAACAATACCATAAAAGTTCGTTGGTTAACAAATTCTGTATGGATTTTACCTGAATATCCTCTTTCTCTTCTTCAGGCCTATGGCCACACCAAAAGCTGATGGATCTCATCCATTTAGGAACTCCAGTTCATCAGAGTTTATGAGACTATTTGCTATAGCTTAAAAAAAAAAAGTTTTATTCTCAAATACACTTTCATACATACACCCTCACATACATACATTCATATAAAGTCCTAAGAGATACACATATATGTACATGCATATTTCTGTCTCCTTTAGATTTTGTGGTCTTTGGCTTCCTAGCACACTGAATAAAAAGATCTACCAAATACTTAATTTGTAGATCATGCCAAGATTCCCACAGTGATTGGCACAGGCCTCTGGGTCTCAGAGAACACACAGAAGGATGTGAACTGAAGTGCTATGGGATAGTTACACTGGTACCCATGCACTGCAAGTTGGTTAAAATGTGGTAGAGAAACCACCTCTTCTGTTTAACTTCTCATCTATTATTCTCCATTCAGAGGTTTTTTTTTTTCCCCCCACTTCAAAATATGTGGCACTCCTTTGACATCTCCTGTTACACACAGCTGATACAGTGTTTTATTAATTCTGAGCTTACTCCATGATACATGGCTTCTCAGTGTTTTTTTAAGTGGTGTGTTACTATCTCTATCACTTAAACACAGTGGCATAGAAATCTCCTTTAAATGCTGTACTTAGGATTTTTTGTGTACTTCTGTGCATCGAGTTTTAAAACTGGCAATCATCTCAATTGTTATCTTTATTTTCAGTGTAATAAAATGGTACAAATCATTCTGTCTTCTAACCTTATTAGCAGAATTCATCTAAAAGTAAAAATACTTCTTTAAATCGTAGCCTGTAATGGCTAAAAGAGGTATTCATATTTCTTAATTGTGGAGAAAAGAAAATACTGTATCAGAAAATTACTTAAATCAAGCGTTCTTGATCACTGCTTTAGGTCTAGGCTTCCTGACAAGTGGTTTCAATCAAATAACTCCTGTCTCAGAGTCAACTTATATAAAATCTTCCCTAAATAGTCAACATATATGGGAGGACTAAGTAATTATAAGACAAGTTCAACAAGTCTTACATGGAAATCTGTCTCATTTTTCTTTTCTTTTTTTTTTTTTTAAAGACTTTATTTATTTATTTGACAGAGAGAGACACAGAGAGAGAGGGAACACAAGCAGGGGGAGTGGGAGAGGGAGAAGCAGGCTTCCCACGGAGCAGGGAGCCCGATGTGGGGCTCGATCCCAGGACCCTGGGATCATGACCTGAGCCGAAGGCAGACGCTCAATGACTGAGCCACCTAGGCACCCCCTGTCTCATTTTTCTTTCCACAACTCATGTTCTCAGAGCAAAAATAATGTATGATATGTTGAAGGAGGTATATACCATTAGTTAATGGCTCACATTTGACATTTGATAATTAAAGTATATCCAGCACTCAAGCAGAAATGAAGACTGATTGCCTGTGCCATGTTTTGACAAAGCATTTATATATTGTGGTATTTTGAAATATAATTGCTGAGCAAAAATGACATGCGAATGCCTTATTCTGTAGCATTCATTCCACTATCAGTTATCTGAAAGCTTCAACACATTTCTCCAGTGAACTTTCTAAACTCAGCAGTATGTAACCTTTTAGCCCAGCATATGAATTAACGTTTTGACAAGCCTTTTAAAATTGCAAGTAGTTGAATTTATTACGAAACAATGCAGAGTAGAATTAAAAAGACTTTGAATTGATGTAATGACTGTTTATATTTGGCTAGCTATATCTTAAGAAGGTTAGGTAAACTCAATTATATTCAAAATCCCTCACACTAATGTTAAATAGCTAATTCTGTAGCTACCCAAATGCAAAATTGAGGAGGAGTTTGAGGTCAGAAAATTCCTAGACTGATTGTTAATGTCTAGCTGGCTCCTACCACCTCTGTTGTGGCCAGTGTGCATTATGTTTTTACCTTTCCCTGTCCCTTTACCCTGTGTGTAATATAAGAAGTGTGATTATTGACTTTCTGTGATCTTTAGAGAGTGGTAGAAAGAAAAGGTAAGTGGGCTCAAATTAAATGCAATGGCAGACATCAGAGGGACACCCTAGAAAATGGGAACAGCTGGCCTTGTTATGGCAGTCTCCTGACATTTAACTAGACTCCTATTTAGGAATACAGAAATGGGCTTTATATTGAGTGGTTGTCATGGATATGTACCATTTGACGCTTTAATGTCTGTATCTGTAATATTGGGTACCTCTCTCACTTGCCATAGATACGGTGTATTAGAGAGCTTTTGCTATATTGTGATATTATACAACTCTAATGCTCTGAGGCTTAATTATTCTCATGTTAGCTATACTTTGCAGATCTGCTGTGGCTCTCTGCCAATGCCCTCCTCATTCTGAGACCTGAAGGAGAAGGAAAAAATGATGGAACTTTATGATGGGTCTTAAACTGATGCTTGTCACTCTCCCATTTCATTGGTGAAAGCAGCAAACAGAGGCAGGAAATATAACTCTCCTATAGAAATAGACCCAGGAATGAGGGGCAGCTAATATTAGGACAGTAATAAAATCTGTCACATAGGTCTTAAAATTTCTATCTCCCCACCCTTACCAACCAGCCCTTACCCTTAACTGTTCATTATAGAAAAGTATAGACATTTTTTTTAACTTTTATATGATTCTTGACTTTTTTTCTTAACTACTATTTACATATTATTGAACAAGAATTAGGAAGTAACAGTAAAATCATTGACACTAGTGAGTGTAGAGAGCTTAGTTTACAGACCATATGGTGTTGTTCATATCCTTACTGGTGACCTCTTCTGAGTTATTATTAAAGAAAAGTTGACAGTAATATAGAAAAAAATGATTTTTTCCTCCTATTTTTGATAAAGGACCTTTTAGGGGATTAAGGAACCAATAGAGAAATTTAGAATAACAAATTAATTTTATCATACATTTTTATATCTTATATTAGGGAATTTTCATAAGTAGACTAAAAGTCGATGTTCCGCTTTTGTATTCATATGGATATAAATTAGAAATATTTTGAAGTACCAAAGCTTTTAAAGTTTCTTATTATTTAAAATTCAATAAAAGTGCATAAATTTCAAAATATATTTCTTTGCTTTCACTTTGATAAAAGCAATATACATTTTCTAATTTTTACTGTTAGGTATTTGCCAACCTGGATTCTGCTTAATACTTAGTTATTACTGTAGAAATGTTACTGTGGTAATATGAACTGACTTCTGTGTATTGTGTGCATATCTTAATGAAATAGTCTGCCTGGTTCTGATCAGAAAGGGAATATATTTACATAATGTTAATCATGCATTTGTTGTTAGCATTTGGAAAAGAGCCTTACTGTAATTTAGTGGGTTGCAAGTATCTGTCACACAAATTTAGCAACCAAATGCTTAAAATACATATTACACTACCCTGGAAATTGTCAAGGTTAATTATAAGTTGTCCCTTTTATAAAGCATACTTTTTGGTATATCCTAAGATATATTGGGTCTTACGTCATTTGTAGATTGTGGAGTTTTGGTTTTTACTATACCAGAATAGTTCTCTGCATTCTTTGTTCTGTCATTTGCTGCATCTGATTGGGATACCTTGACTTTATTTTTAATTAAAAAATTATTTTAAAATTTTGCTTGGTTTGTATTTATTTAAAACCAACTAGTACATTTTAGATGTTAAAAAAAAGTTAAAAAAAAGTCTATACTTCTCTATAATGAACAGCTAAGGATAAGGGCTGGTTGGTAAGGGTGGGGAGATAGAAATTTTAAGTTGCCTTAAAAAGCAAAACATTCATTTAGCAGACTATTGACTGATGATTATAATCTTTTAGGTCCTGGGTTGTTTTGAGAAAGACTGATAATAAATAGACAATATAAGTACTATAATGGAGGTTTGTCCTAGTGGTTTTATTTTATTTTTTTAATTTAATTTTTTCAATTAAATTTTATTTAAATTGTCCTAGTGGTTTTATATATTATAAAACCATGTTCCATTTCAGTTATTAAACTGTTTTGGGGTTTCGGTAACGTTATAATGGCCTTACACTTCTGCATAGGCTTCTTAAGACCCACTCCTTAAAACAAACAAACAAACAAACAAACAAGCAAACAACCCACTTCTTAGAGACTGCCTCATTAGGAACTTAACCAACACCAGATCTAAAATAGTATTCTCACTAGTGTTCAGTATATTTCTTTCCCCACTGTAAATGGAAAGAATGCTTCTCTTATCCAGTCAGATTAATGGGATTGTTGAGCTGAAGTCATCCCATCCGAACCAAGTCCAACAAAACTTGAAGGGTGGTACTCCTTCAGTATAGAGTGATTGGGACTTGGTATTGATGTGTTTTAGATTTTCCAGGCTTTTTTCCTGCCATCTTTCATTAAACCGGTTAAAAAAACAGTGCTTCTGTTTCTTAGTCTTTTAGGCAGCTTTCTAGGATTAGAGAAGAAAATTAGTCTTAGGATAGTTAAGTATAGACAAAGTTGGAGTAGTCAGAATAAACCTTAATAAGCCACATTTTAAATAGATAGCTTTTCCCCCCCCCCAAATCCTTGATAGTTTTGGTTAAAAAGTTGTCAGCACATTTCAAATGTTATGATTGTAATAATAAATGCTGTGTTTAGTTGATAGAGTAACTGAAACAGAATTCTTGGTTTACTTGATGCAGTCTTCTCTAAAATCGCTAAATTCTAACTCTGCATCACTGCAGAATATCATTCATTCAACCCAAAATACTTGTGGAAATTAAAAAAAAAGTTTCCGAGCAATTGATTCGTTTTGTTTTTAAGTGTTATTTTTAAACATTTTTGTATAACTTTTATGAATACCCAGAGAATTTGAGGCAACTTATGGGGAAGGGAGAAGCAATCTAGACTAGAAAAAATAGGAGGTAAAGATGAAAGGAAAAGACTAAATGCATATATAAACCTTCAAGTCTACACTGCCTATGATAAATAGTTTTTAAGAGAATAAAAAGGAGTCTAGAAATTTAAAAAATGGGCTTTTGTGTTAACATGTTAAGTGTTAATGTATGGTATTAACAGTGCTGGATTTTCTGGTTAGAATTAGAAACGTATCATTAAAGGAATGTTTGCCATGTAATGAATGCAAGGGACTTTGGATTTTAGGATATGGAGTTACAAAATGATACGAGATAATGACAATATTTTACTTAGTGCCCATCTGGTGTCATATGCCTAGTGTTAGCAACTTTGTGTGAAGAGGATTGGTACAGAAGATTGGCTATATAAGGAAAAATAATAAAATGCTAGATAAAATAAATAAAATAAATATTTTAATAAAAATAAAATGTTAATTCAGCTAGAACGTAATATACTAAACACTGATTAAGTTTCACCTTTACGATTAAGTAAACAGAAAATAATCTAACTGAATTAGTATTTTTTGTGTGATATAAAGCTATCCAGATGGCTGAGATTATCTGTGTCATAAAATAACGTAACAGATTACACTAGAAATTAGCAATATGTAAATATTGCTATGTATTACTAAACTATTAATATGTAACTATATAAACCTATATAGCTCTAAATAACATATCCGACTTTATAGTTTACCATGCACTTTTATATGCATTGTCTTATTTAAGAGAATGTTGGGTTTAGGGTGGGGTTTGATAGTTTCTGTATGGTCCCAAATTATTTTTTTCTCTTACCCATGCTAGCGCTTAAGAGTTGATATCCTCAAGCTTGATATGATAGGTTTCACTGCTCTCAATAAATCAACTTCCTTATTAATTCTTGGCTTAGATACTGAAGTAATGTTTGTTTCTAAGAATTCCATCAAGGACTTTGACTCCTCTCACTTAAATACCATACAGAATCTGGGATATCAGTTCTCATCTCCTGCCTCTCACCCCTATGGGTGGGTGGGTGTGTGTGTGTGTGTGTGTGTGTGTGTGTGTAAGATTTATTTATTTTAAAGAGAGAGGGGAGAGAGAGGTCGCACACACACGAGTGGATGGGGGAGAGAGATTCCCAAGCAGACTCTGCACTGAGCAGACTCTGCAGTACCCTGAGATCATGACCTGAGCCGAAACCAAAAGCCAGACACTCAGCTGACTGTACCACCCAGGCGCCCTGCCCCCCCCTTTTAAAATTTGTGGCTACCACACAGTGACAGTAATCCCCAAGCTCCTTTCTTTTCTTTTCTTTTTTTTTTTTTAAAGATTTTATTTATTTATTTGCGAGAGAGAATGAGAGACAGAGAGCACGAGAGGGAGGAGGGTCAGAGGGAGAAGCAGACTCCTGGCTGAGCAGGGAGCCCGATGCGGGACTCGATCCCGGGACTCCAGGATCATGACCTGAGCCGAAGGCAGTCGCTTAACCGACTGAGCCACCCAGGTGCCCCCCAAGCTCCTTTCAAGGGTACAACCCTATTGGTCAGAATAGATTTTCCTTCCCAGTTTCTTTCTGTTCAAATTTTAAGTATGCTTCCTTGTGTTTACATATCCTAACTTACGCTTATTAGTAACTTGACACAGTCTCTATTCTGATTAGTATTCCCACTTTGGAAGTTGTATCTGCTTAAAATTTTTCTCTTTGTAAAATTACACATTTCAGTCCTAGCAACCTGAACCACGTGTTAGTGGTTGACCTAAATATAGCAAGCTCTTTGCCTTTTCCTAAGATAGTCTGTAATACCCCCAAAGACGTGTCATCAGCACTGTAGTGTTTTTGTTTTGTTTGTTTGGTTTTATTTTGGTGATAAAAAGCACAGACACGTAACATGAGAGCTACTTTCTTAAACTTTTAAGTGTAATGTACAGTATTTGTAACTATAAAGCACAGTGTTGTAGAGCAGATCGTTAGAACTTTTTCATCTCGTATGACTGAAACTATACCCAGTTGCACAGCAACTGCTCATTTCCTCCCACCACCCCCTTCCTCTGGCCACCACTTCTACTTTCTGATTCTGTGAGTTTTACTACTTTGGATACTTCATATAAGTGGAATCATACAGCATTTGACCTTCTGTGACTAGCTTATTTAGCAGAATGCCCTTCACATACATACATTTTGTTGCATGTGACAGGATTTCCTTCTTTTTTTTAATTTTTATTTTAAAGATTTTTATTTATTTATTAGAGAGCGTACAAGCAGGGGGAGCAGGAGAGGGAGAGTCAGGCTCCCTCTTTTTTTTTTTTAAGATTTTATTTATTTATTTGAGAGAGAGAATGAGATAGAGAGAGCATGAGAGGGGGGAGGGTCAGAGGGAGAAGCAGACTCCCTGCTGAACAGGGAGCCCGATGTGGGACTTGATCCCGGGACTCCAGGATCATGACCTGAGCCGAAGGCAGTCGCTTAACCAACTGAGCCACCCAGGCGCCCAGTCAGGCTCCCTCTTATGCAGGGAGCCTAACACAGGGATCATGACCTGAGCCGAAGGCAGTCGCCCCTCCTCTTTTTTTTTTTTTTTTTTTAAAGACTAAATAATATTCCATTGTATGTATATACCACATTTTCTTTATTCATACGTCGATGGACTTTTAAGTTGTTTTCATCTCTTGGCTCTTGTGAATCATGCTGTAATGAACATGGGAGTGCAAGTATCTCTTCAAAATCCTGATTTAAATTCTTCTGGATAAAAACCCAGAAGTAGAATTGCTAGATCATATGGTACTTCTATATTTAATTTTCTGAGGAACCTCGATACTGCTTCCCATACAGCATTTTACATTCTTACCAACAGTGTACCAGGGTTGCAATTTCTTCATATTTTTGCTAGCATTTGTTTTGTTTTGTTTTGTTTTGTTTTTTGGATAATAGCCATCCTAACAAGTATAAGGTAATATCTTGTTGTGGTTTTGATTTTCATTTCCCTGATGACGAGTGATATTAAATGTCTTTTCCAATATACAGATGTATTTTGTATGCCATTTGTATGTCTTTTTTAGAGAAGTGTGCATTCAGTCAAGTGCTTTGCCCTTTTTTAAATTCAGATGTATTTTTGCTATTGAGTTATAGGAGACCCCTATATATTTTGGATATTAATTCTTTATTAGATATATGGTATGCAAATATTTTCTTCCATTCCGTAGGTTGCCTTTTCATTTTGTAAATTGATTCGTTAATAAGAAGAGTCATTAACAGAAGATTTTAGTTTGATGTAGTCCTGCTTGTCTATTTTTGCCTTTTGTTGCTTGTGCTTTTGGTATCCTGTCCAAGAAATCATTGCCAAGACCAATATCACGAAACTTTTCCCCTATGTTTTTTTCTAAAAGAGTTTTATAGTTTCAGGTCTCAACATTTAAGTCTTTAATCCATTTTCAGTTGATTTTTATGTATGGTGTAAGACAAGGGTCTGGTTTCATCCTTTTGCATGTGGATATCAGTTTCCCAGCATGATTTCTTAGAGACCATCCTTTCCCCATTGTGTGGTCCTGGCACCTTTGTAGAAGATGATTTGACTGTATATATGTGGGTTTATTTCTGGGCTCTGTTGTGTTTTATTGGTGTATATGTCCATCTTTATGCCAATACCATACTCTTCTAATTACTGTAGTTTTGTAATATGTTTTGAAATCAGGAAGTGTGAGGCCCTCAGCTTTGTTCTTTATTCTCAAGACTGTTTTGGCTCTTTGGGGTCCCTTGTAGTTCCATGTGAATTTTAGGATTCTTTTTTTCTATTTCTGGGAAAAAAAAAAAGTCATTGGGATTAAAATAGGGATTGCATTGAAATCTACAGATCATTATCGGCAGTATGGACATTTTAACAATATTAGGTCTTCTAATTGATGAACATGGGATGTCTTTCCATTTTTTGTGCTGTCTTTAATTTCTTACAACAATGATTTGTAGTTTTCACTGTACAAGTGTCTTTGGTTAAGAGTTGGGTGTACAGAAACTGGTCCCTTGGGTATTCCTTCCAAAAAGCCAGGATCTTGGATGCATACTACATTCTTCTCTCTCTCTACCCCCAGGGAGAAGTTCCAAGCCAGGACTATCTCCTGGTGCTGATCTGGCTTGGTGGAGGGATTGATGTGGGGATAGTGAGATTTTCTTTTTATCCATTTCAACACAGCTCTTTTTGGCCTTGTGTTGCCTGGGGTACTGCAAGTTTTTAACTGGACTCTGGAAATCTTATGAAGTATTTTGGTCTTTATGTTGTTAAATTGATGTTTCCATGGGGAAATAAGGGCTGGGACTTCTTATTCTACGGTCTTGCTACTGTCACTTCAGTATGGTACTCTTAATTGCTTGAACAGTGAACACTAATCAAGTACCTACTGTATGCCAGGCTTTGGATTACAAGTTTGGGTTATAAAGATGAACTAGACCTCTGGGTGGAAGACAGACATACAAATAGTGAATAACTGTAAAATATGTTCTTGCTGTATTCTAGATGGAAGCAAATTATTGTAACTTAATGTCTAGAGACCTTCCTCTGATGTTTTCAGGGAAAGTGGGATTTTAGCTGGGCCTTTTAGACTGAGTAGGAGGTTTAGAGGGGCATCCCAGGGAGACGGAACAGTAGTTAAGAGTGAAGGGAACTATACAAGACTGTGTTAAATAGAGAATAGGGAGAAATCCACTGTGGAGAAGGAAATGGGGATAGATAAAGTCGAAATGCTTGTTTTGGGGCTTGATTACCGCAAGTTTAGTTTGCCAACCTAAGGAGTTTGGATTTTTGCCATCAAGAATTTTTTTAAAATAGGATAAAATAATAACCTCCCTCCAATCATAAAATCCTATCTCCTTTGTGGAACGTGAATAACAATGAAGAATTACTGCATTTAGGGGAATCAGTTGTTAACATTCATGCTAGAGATTTTAAAAAGTAAGTCTATGACAGTGGCCTTGTAGATGGAAAAGTTAGGATCTGACAGAGATTTCTGGGATAAAGCCAAGAATTAATAATCAAATAAAAGTAGGAAGCAGGAGAGATGTTAAAAAGTACCCTGTAGGGCCGTAGGTTACTCGAGGCAGAAAAATGGAGGATAAAGTAACAAATGGAAATTTTAACATATCAGAGACAAACATTAGACAATACTCAAATTTGTGTTACTTACTCTAATTCTTGAGTTTTATAAAGTCTTCAGAATAAAACAGGATGAAATGAGGGCCTGGGTGGCTCAGTCGGTTAAGCCTCTGCCTTCAGCTCAGGTCATGACCCTGGGGTTCAGTCGAGCCCCATGTCAGGCTCCCTGCTCAGCGGGGGGTCTGCTTCTTCCTCTCTCTCTGTCCCCATTTGTGCTCTCTCTCTCTTTCTCAAATAAATAAAATCTTAACAGGATGAACTGTGAATTACTAAGTATTTCAATCAAACTGGATTGAATTATATGCTTGCTAAGCTCAAAAGCTTGTGTTATTCTATAATGCCACCCTGCCTGGCTCTGCTCTTCTAGGCTCCTGTGAGAAATCTACCTGTGCTTTGCTCCCTACGGTACTGTTGCCTCCGAGCTGCTAGGTGTGAAATACAGAAAGAGGTCCCAAGTTACAGAAAAGGTTTTCTTCTGTAACATTTGTTCTTTATTTATAATTCAGAATTGGTTTTCCTGTGGAAATTGCATTTAGCTAATAATACCAGCTCACCTAGAAAACTATCAGGAAAATGGGAGGGATAGAAACCAAAACTTTTCTATTCTCTTTTAGGCTTTTTATCTCAGCTCTGTTCCTCACCAGCTTTGCCATCTTGAACAAGTTCCTAAACGTCTCCATGATACAACTTCTCATCTATAAGGATAGTACCTATCTTGTAGCATTGTTGTTAAGATTTTTGAGGAGATTTTTAGGCAGAATAGTGTTCTGGTGATAACCAAGTGAGATTAAAAAAAAAAATTAACCTGAATAAAAACATATTAGGATGTGTGGGAATAGTGGCAGTCCTATAACCTAAGTATTTTTGAGGCTTCTTCGTATCTGTTACAGAGAAATACTCTTGTTAATGAACAGCAAATCATGCTAAACATAAAATAGGGATTCTGAACTTCCTTTCTACCCCCGGTTTCATTATGTTTTTGTTCTGTGGTTATTAATATTAACTTTTTGCCAAAATTGTATCCCCAATTTCCTTCAGTCTAATGTCCTCCCAAATGAGCTATTTCTGCTGTTCTCCCCAGTATTCTTAGGTTTAGTTCTATAAACTTATTCTCTTTCCTTTTCATTCCTCAATTCACTCATTGATAATAGAATTAGGGCATTGTGTGTTGTTACTTTATAGGACAGCCATCTGTCTTACCCAGCAAAATCAGCATAATTTAAGTCTTAATATCATATTGAGCACCTCTATCAGGGATAAGAATTTTTCTTACTTGATAGCAGTACAGTCCAAAGCTAAAGGCAGTTTGTCAAAATGACAGATTTAGGTCTTAGGTATGTACTTTGAGGAATTGATGCTGTAACTTTCTTCTTTATACATGATTTTGGAGATGCAAGTAGCATATCTAGGACATACTAATTTATATATTTTTAGTGGCTAGGAAGGTTAACTTGAATTCTTGCTCAATTCATTTCTTTGTATCTGGTATCTTGGTAATTATCGAAGTTTTCCTTCAGTATATGGGCAACGAAATTATTCATAACTGATTGATTCACACCTCTCCATAATATTGTCTTGCAGTGCTTTCAGAGAATAGAAACTGCCAATAATGTTTAGAAGTTGTCCATTTTTTTTTTCTTCACCTGAGAATTACATCCCCATCGGTATTTTTACCTTTTTACTGGTACTTGTATCCAAATCATAGATTTTTCTATCACTGTCAACATTCATTTCACAAAGTGAAATTTCGGAATGCCTATATTATGTGCCTTTTCTCAGTAGTACCTTTCTTTGGTCTCAGACTTTAGGTGTTTTCTAGAAGGGCATTTGGAAGGAAATACCTTAAGATGGCCTATTCTACTCTAGGTTAAATTTCATGGCTTGGAGTGATACAGTTTTGGATTTATATCACAGAGTTGAAAATTAACACCAATGAAAAATAATTTAGCTCTTTTTCTCAAGGAGAATGAAAGTTTTTCTAAGTATTATATTTTTATTTAACTCAGATTTTAAAGCCAAATGTGTCAACCCACTCTGCATAGACCCAGTTCAAAACAGAGTGGCATAGCTTCTGGAAATCTTAGTGTATCATCAGTGATATTTAATCTTCTAGTCATTCATTCATTACCTCTTCACCTCCTGTTAGAAACCTGGATGGGAGAAGTCGGTTTCAGGAAAGTTAATGTAATATGATCGTTTTCCAAATTAGTAAGTTAATTACTCCCTCTGTTTTTCTCCTTTCCTCTCTCTCCTTACTTTTTTCTTTCTCTGCTCCTCCCATACTTCCCTCTTCCCTCCTTTCAGTATAATTTTTTTTCGAATAAAATGTTAGAGAAACACAGTACAGTCTGTTTTGTTACTCTTTCATTTGGCATATACATAGTTGGTAAATAAAGGAACGATGTCAGTGTAATATGGAAGTAGGGTTGGTTTATAGTGGTATTTCTCAGCACCTCCAGGTTGTAGCAGTTGAATAAAAACTTCTTAAACTGAATCCTGAAACTGCCTGCAGCTCATTTACCCCACATTCTGCCTTTTGATTTTGTTTAACCACATGCTATATCTTAAAAGATTTTGTTCTCTGTGCTCCACAGTTTTCATTCATTTTGCCCTTTTTCTCATAACCCAACTGTTACACCTCTTCTGTCAAGCTCTCTTCAATTTTATTTTTAAAATAATGCCATATATTTACTATAGTAATTATTTATAATTATTCATTAGACCCTTACCACATCTTTTTATTTGAGTAGTGATTATGTCTTTTAGTTCTCTGGTTCAAATTACATAGCATTTGAATGGCCTATACTAACCCTGTTTTTCCTCCCAAGGCCAATTATTTATAGTGTGTGACTTTGTAGACGACAAAAGGTTTTTTCTTAGGACTCATATAATACCTTACAGCTTAAATGCCTGTATATAGACATAGAAGTAGAGTGGCACTGATTTACTAGGGGGAGTACAATCCCACCTTGTTCTACTTTGTGCCCTAGATCAGCCTGCCCTTTTTGGGACTCTGGGGGAACTACTTGGGATCTGAAGAATAAGATGTAGAAACATTTTGTCGAAAGAACAGGCAATCCATTCTTTCCTTGGGCACTCTAAATCCTTTCCTTAGATCCATTTGGATTCCTAGGAGAATATGTACTTGGACCAAATCACCCTGGTGTTCTGTAAAATTATTGAGCTGTATCTCAGTTTTATATTTTTCATTTTTTTTTTTTAAGTATTTGGAAAAACCAGCTTTGTGAATTCTTTCTTTACTGGAAAACTATTGTTGAGGACACTGTTCATTGTATTATATAATTTCACACATGACAAGTTTCTTTTTTTTTTTTTTTTTTAAGATTTTATCCATTTATTTGACAGAGGGAGAGAGAGCACAAGCAGGGGAGAGGCCGAGGCAGAGGGAGAAGCAGGCTCCCCGCTGAGCAGGGAACCCGATGTGGGGCTTGATCCCAGGACCCTGGGATCGTGACCTGAGCCAAAGGCAGATGCTTAACTGACTGAGCCACCCAGATGCGCGCCCCCTCGCCCCCCATGACAGGTTTCTAAGAGAATTTATTTTGGGGTAAATCTTATAAGAAATGGCATGTTTCCTCATTTTTGGTAATGAAGATTTCTGTGAAAGATTGAATTTTCTTTTTTGCCTTGAGTGCTTAGAAGCTTCACAGTTATGGCAGTATGTTGACCCTTAAAGTTGACATAGTTGTTTTCTTTTTCTCAACTCTCTTTTTTCATTTTTATTCCTTTTTATCAGTCATGTTGCAGATGTCTTTTTAAAATAAGTTTTCTCTTTTGGAAGAGAAGGCAAGTATATAAAAACATTCAGTACCTAAAAGTAAAGGAACTGGAGGCAGGGAGACTCACAGTAGACTGTAATAATCTGGGCATGAGATGGTGAGGGTCTGTATGGGGGCAAAGAATCAAGTAGAGTTGTATTTCTATTCCAGTAACCAAGGCACTCTGGAGGTATGATCAAGAGGAGTTCTAGGGATGTCGTGTACAGCATGGTGACTACCGTTAACAATATTTTATTGTATATTTGAAAGTTGCTATGACAGTAAATCTTAAGTTCTTATCACAAGGAAAAAAGATTTTTAACTGTGTGAGTGATGGATGTGTTAACTTAAACTTATTGTAGTGATTTCACAATATATCCATACATCAATTCATGCTGTATACCTTAAACTAATATAATGTCATATGTCAATTATATTTCAGTAAAACTGGAAAAAGGCTAAGAACGGTTTATCCTAGGAATGATAGGATAGTTTATTAATTGAAAACCTCAGTAAAACTTATTATGTTAATAAATTAATGGGAAAAAATTACTATTTCAGTGCATGCCTTGGTTTTATCTAAAACCCAAATTAGTAGCTTTGGCTTGAATTGCATTCTTCCTTCTGTGTTGTAGGTAATCAAATATACACATGTAAACTTTTATACAGTTCTTTGTGAGCTTTCCCCTCTTCCTCTCTCTTCTCTCATCCAATTTCTCTTACACCTTATAAGGTGCATGTTTTTGTTTTTGTTTTTTTGTTTTTTCACCATTTTGTTTTTTTCCCCCCGGCTTAGCCTGATTTCAGAGGAAAACAGGCCCCAAATGATAATCTTCAGTTCTGTCTTTTATCAGTCTGTCCCCCTCGAATGAGTCTTAAATGTGAATGATTTGTTCTTTCATTAGTAAATTAGGGAAATTGGGATTCAAGGAATGAATTTTATCTAAGATTCTTTTGTCCTTGACTCATTCACTTATATCTTTTAGTTCTGAAGGTAAAATGTTATAGCATAGAATTTTAGCTGAGTGTCCCACTCATCAGTTTATTACTTCTCAACTCCATATTCACTTTGCACTGGCTGCTCTGGAAAAATTGAGGTGAACCTTTTAAATGTTTAAATGTTTTTCCTTTTCCAGTTGGCACAGTGTCCAGTTTTGTCAACTGAGGGTGTTGGCACAGTCCCATTGAAGGAGGAAGGGAGCTTCTTTCATGGTTCTGGAGGGGTTGCAGCTTCCCTGGCTCCTGCAGTGCAGAATGGTCAGCAACCCCCAACAACCAGCAGCTTCCTCCACTGAGTCCTTTAGCACCTGCATCTCCACCCACCGTGCAGTTTTGTAGCAGAGTACTTCTGTTGCCTGTAGTGCCTGCAGCAACAGCGCCCAGCCTCTGCAGTTTCTGGGTGGTTTCATAACATCTCCCCAGGAATGGTTTTCTTTAACATTCTCAAGGATAGATTTCCAGCATGTTCTGCTGGTGCAGTACCCCAGCCACTTCTCTACCATCCAGTGAACTATAGCTGTGACCTTTCCAACAGTATCTGGATCTCAGCCAGGCATAGGATATCGGATTGTCTCTTGGTCACTCTTTCAGTCCTGTGGGTAGTGGTTGCTCCTTGTATCTACTGTTTTTACTCTTCAGAGTTCTTGTCTTGGTAGCCAATCTCCTATTACTCCAAAACCCTGTTTGGTTAATAATTTTTTATATTAAATTTTCTGTTGGGACGCCTGAGTGGCTCAGTCAGTTAAGCGTCTGACTCTTGATTTCATCCCAGGTCTTGATCTCAGGGTCATGAGTTCAAGCCCCATGTTGGGCTCCACGCTGGGTGTGGAGCCTACTTTAAAACAAAAACAAACAAAAACCAAAAACACTTCCTCTTTTCAAATTACTTTTAATTCCTAATTGAACCTTGACTGAAATACTATATGTTTGCAAAATGTGTGCAGTCTAATACATATGAATTTCTCATTAAGTTGTTTCTTTAGATTGCTCTTCTTGAGCATGGGAGTGGAATATTTCATCATAATGTTAATTTTGATGACTGTTGATTTTTTAAACTGTAATTTTAGATATTTGCAGAATTTTAGATATATGCATCAGCAGTATGACCTTATGTCACGCGGTGAATAGATGGACATCCATTACTGAGTTACAAAAAAAAACCTCCTCTATGCAGTTTATAGTATGCTATATAAATTTATTGGTTTCCTTGGTAATTTTATGAACTAGGTTGCAAGTATTATCACCCCATTTTCCGTAAGAAGAAATTAAGACTCTGAAGTTCAAGGGTATTCCTTAATACTCTTGGATATTTCTTAACCATCAAATGGTAAGTTCACTGGAACATATATCGCTTGATCAGTTAAAACTATTATGCACAATGCCAGGCAAGTCTATTGTAGATATCTTACATATCACTCCTTCCCCAGGTCTGCCCCCACACATCACCATCTTGACTAACTTTGTGAAGTATCATTTTAGTATTTTCTTTTCCCTGGATGCTACAGTACCTTAAATTGAAGGCTTTTCTATTCCTGTGTCACATTAGCATCACTTTAGCTTACTAGATAGTATTTTGTTTTTAGTTGATTGCAAGTGTTGATTTCTCCTTTTTCAGTTTGCAAAACTATATGACAGGAAATCTGTATAGCTAAATATCACTTTATGATTTCCATCTGTTCAAGTACAATAGTGTTTATGGCATAGTCCAGATTGTAGGACATAGAAATGTCCTATTGCAGCAAATAGAATTTGAAATGATCATTGTATATTCTAATGAGAAAACATTTTTAAACAAGTACTTCACTTAATTTCAGAGCAGAGTAACTGAATACTACAGTTTGATGACAGCATCTGTTCTACAGTGTGTGTTTGTGCTGTCAACAACTTTTTCTGACTCCCACAGAAATTGATCAGTTTGCTCATATGTATACTAATAATGGATGCCGGGCAGGCAGGGAGAATAGTGTTGTCAGTTTGAATATCCTTGGAAAATATCTTTTTTCTCTTACCATGGAGAATATCTTCCATTATTTTTGTGTGGTTTAACTACAGGAGTGAGTAGGATATTGAGTTTATAATTATGTGACGGTATAATTTTTGCTAAATTTTATTTTGGGAATGTGTTTGCATTTACTGAATAAAAAACAGTTCCCCTTATCATATGGAACTCTAACCATTTCACATCTCTTTGGCTCTATAGTTGAGAGAAGAAGAAAGGAGATAAAAATGGTCCCTGGAGTATATAAAGTGTTGAGTAATTCCAAGTGATTTTAGTTCCCATGGTGCCTGCTGCCTCTGTTACATTACTGCAGATGAGCCTCTCATTCTGAGCTCTGACCAACTGCTTTCTGGTCATTTTCTTATCTGTTTTATGTGCCAGCAGATGCAGTGTTACAGTAAGTGAGGAAAACCATACTTCCGGCCCTCAATGCATTTTTTTTTTTTTTAAAGATTATTTATTTATTTATTTGAGACCGAGCGCACGAGCATGAGTTGGGGGGAGGAGCAGAGGGAGAGGGAGAAGCAGACTCCCTGCTGAACAGGGAGCCCGGTGCAGGACTCGATGCCAGGACCCCGGGATCATGACCTGAGCCGTAGGCAGACACTTAACCAACTGAGCCACCCAGGATCCCCTCCACTGCACTCTTAATTACCAAGTAGCACTATGTTGCCTGAGTTTTAAACACATTTTAGTTACTGTTCTTACTTTGATTAATTGTTTTCATTGTCCCTTTTCTTTATGTCTGTATTAGTTTGTTAAGGCTGCCATTGTAAATTACCATAGATTGGGTGGTTTAAACAACAGCACTTTATTTTCTTATAGTGCTGTGTGCTAGAAGTTAGATCAAGGTGTGTTAGCAGGGTTGATTTTTTTTTTTCCTGAGACTACTCTTCTTTAGTCACACACACATAAACAAATCTCATAAAAATTTTAACAAATGTACATGTTAAATGGTTAGACTATAATAAATACGGCATTTTACCCTGAAAAAGACCTGAAGCTTTCTTGTGGAAGGGGACCTTGGAAGAGTAGCACCTTGTGAGTTATTGTGAAGTGGCGGAAGAAGGTTACCTGAAATGGATTGGAAACTTGTAATATCAGATGTGAATGGCTGTGGCTCATGACACAAGCAGTAATCGGAGGTAGCTGGTCTATGTTTGAGGTATGTGTGACTTGTGTTTTCCTACCCTGCTTGGTTCTGCTGGGTGCATTTTTCTGCATTTATCAAGTTCTTAGGGATCAAATCAGTCCACAAGCAAACACAAAATTTGTGTTGTGCTTACATTGTACCCCAGTATATCAGTTGTGTTGAAACAAATACACATTTCAAAGTGAGTGTTACAGCAGAGTTCATGAAATTGGCATAATTTTTATAGATAGTAATTTGGGAATATGTATCAAACTTTAAATGTATATACCCACTTACCCACAAATTCTCATTATTCTAGAGATAGTAAGTACTTGCAAAATGATGTATTTACAAGGATATTCATTGCAGCAGTTGTTTGTAACAAAAGAGATTAAAACATCTTAAATGTCTACTAACAGATCAGTGGTTAAATAAGTTATGGTTCGTGCATTTTGAGGAATACTGTGCTGCCATTAAGGATAACCACTTACACAAATTGGTGTGTAATGTTCCTCAGTATATGTTTAAAAGCCAGAGTTTAGATCAGTATGTATAATATGCTATCACTTGCATAAAAATTATTATTTTTGTGTGTGTTTATGTGAACAGAATAAAACTGAGGCCCATGCTAATATCTTGATAATACCAGACTTTGAGTTCCTTAAAGACAGGAACTATGTTTTATTAATGTTTCTCTCCTCAACAGGATGCATAGTACCTAGCTCTTACCAGCACACAAATAAGGATATGTTGAATGAGAAAACAGACATATATCTTAATATTCATATCTGTAAGAAAATTTGATACACAGAATACAAAATGTAAAACAGACTGACGATGATTGAGTTACTACGGTATTCTTCATATTACTGCTTTTGTTTTGTTTTCAAGCAGAGAGCTTTCCCTATACTTAAAACATGATTCTGCTATCAGGATTTTGGTTTAAACGTATCTTTTAGGGTCATGCTACTGCACCATAATCCATTGTAGAGAAACTAAGTAATGTAGAGCCATTGAAGAAATTGGAGGAGGAGGAAAACAGGATGAAGGGCAGACACGTTAAGTTTTTAATATTTGAAGAGCTGTCATCAGGAGGCATTATTTCAGTTAGTTCTGTGTTTTCCAAAGGAGAAAAACAGGGCTATAATAGATATGGAAGGTACAGGGAGATAAATTTCAGCCCAATATAGGAGCATGCTAACAGCTATTAACATTTGAAAGAGCATTGTTACGAAGTCTTTTGGTAGCAATTGTTTGTGCAGAGGTTCCTGTCAGGATTAATGGTAAAATGGAGAGATTTGTAGTCCTTTTTTAGAACCAAGGGTATTAGGGTTGAATGCTGTGCCACTTAGGAACTACTGTGACCTTGGGCAAGAAACTTAGCTTTTTAAATTTCCTTAACTATGAGACAAGTACAATAAAATGTATCTCATGGGATTGCTGTCAAGATTAAGAAAAGGCAAAGTACCCAATACCATGTTATATTATGCCCTCAATAAATGTAACTGTTGCTGTTGAAATAGGCATGCTTTTGGATACAAAGTTATATTGTTTGGTTTCTGGGGTCCATTCTAAAGCTGATATTTTTGTAAGTTTTATTTTATGTATTGTTTTGTCTGTGATTGAATTTGTATATGTCTATAATTGAATTATCATAGCAAAAATAAAATTTTGAACTGGGAGAATTTAGTAAATGCCCCTGTAGTGTGCTAACCATGCTTAATGTATATTTTAATAATTATAAGATATGTTTTGCAGTTAAGGTGACTACCTAAGGTTACATAGGTACAAATATCACTGTACAGACTGTATCAGCCAGAGTTTAAAACAGAAATGAACTGTGCATTTCCACAGAGGTAACTTAATATAGGGAACTGGTTAAATAGGTGTTGGAGGGCTGAATGAGTGTAAGTTTACACATCCCTAACTCCAGGATCACTCAGCAGAGTATAGAAGGGTAAATTTGGAATTAAGAAACAGTAGGTGTTAAGAATGGCTCAGAGAGGGGTGCCTGGGTGGCTCAGTTGGTTAAGCGTCTGCCTTCGGCTCGGCTTATGATCCCAGAGTCTCAGGATCTCAGGACCGAGCCCTGCATTGGGCTCCCTGCTGGGCAGGGAGTCTGCTTCTCCCTCTGCTCCTCACCCCACTCGTGCTCTCTCTCTCTCTCTCAAATAAATAAAATCTTTTTTTAAAAAGTGGCTCAGAGACCTCTCAGTAGAATCTCTGTTATATTTTTAATACATTTATGTATTTTTTCATGTTGAAAACTTGTGTTTTGAAATCCTTTTTTCTCTAGAAGGGACTTACTGTACACACACTTTTCATCAATGATTTGAAATGTGTTCATTCCAGAAAAGACTGAGTTCACCAAGAATTCCAAACAAATTACTTTTCCCTCAACTCTTTGTTAAAAATTTGATCTAAAATCTCATGAGTCTCTAGAAAACCTTTCCCTTCTTTATTGTATGTGATTCTTTCAGGAAGTAATATTGCAGAATGTAACATGAAAATGGTAAAATTATAACCTAAAGGATGACTTCATTTTTGCAGTCACAGATTTTATCATTTGAGTAAAATTACTAGTGTGGGTTTTTTTGTTTTTTGTTTGTTTCAGTTAGAGCAGGGTGGATTTATAGGGATAAGGCTGTCTTTATGATTTAAAACATAAGTTCTTCTTTATGGAAGTGAACCAATAGGTCACAATTGTATTTTTTATTAATAATAGTTTGGTATTTTTGAAGACAGTAATTTTTTTTCCCCAGATACTGGAATCCATACCAGATGTGCCTGATACAAAGAAGACATGTTTCAACTGGACATGTCCACTACATTCCAGTTAGTTATACAGTTCCCAGTGAAGCCACAGTTGTCTGTTGGCCCTTGCTGTCACTGAGATATGTTCCTGTCTTCTAATGAGCAATCTTGTAGTTGCTGTTAAGCATGCTTTAGCATGCATCTCTTGTAAAAATATCGTATGACCATACTTTTGAAACACCTTTTCTTTTGCCCGAGGGAATGCTTTGGGTGAATTGTGTGACTTGGTTAGAAGTTACATAAATGTTAGTAAATAGTCTTACTGCCTTTAAAATACCTCAGTTCCTTTATTTGAGGAAGGGAGGTTTTACAGTATTAAAACAAATATTCTAAGCATTTAACAAAATTACTCAAAATTTATGGTTTGGTTGCAATTGTTAAGTAAGGAATATCTGATTAAATAAAAAAACAAATTGGCAAAGTTTCTTAGAAGTTCTTTTTGATCTTTCCGTGTCATCAGTTATGAGCTTAAGATTGTATGCCTAACGTTAAAGGCATTTCAGGGGTGGAGTTTAGGGGATATTTGGCAGCTTAAATGTGTGAAGCCTGTACTACAGCCTCTGGATGAATGGCAGCCTAAAACTAGACTCTTCAATTGCCAGTTTAGAAGGAAAAAAAAGATACTAGGTACAGAGATCAGGAAATTCTTGATTAAAATAATCCTAACATTTAATGGAAACCATTTATTAGTATGTTGATTTTAATAGTGAGATTTAAAATCCATTTGTTTTTCTGATTTATATTAATGAAAACCCTCCACAGCACTGTTATCTGTGTTCGTAATAGTCTGAAACAGACTGAAAAGTTTTCACCAGCTATGAAGATGAGGAAGGTCAATTAGTTAATACTAGTTAAGGGGCATCTGGGTGACGCGGTTGGTTAAGCGCATCTGACTCTTCATTTCGTCTCAGGTCTGATCACAGGGTCATGAGATTGTGTCCTGTGCTTGGGTTTCTCTCTCCCTCTCCCTCTGCCCCTCCCCCCCCAATGAATAAATAGATCTTTAAAAAAAAATACTAGTTGAGAACAGTGCAGATTTTTGGTTATAGCATACCATTAGAATGCCAGTGTCAATTTTCAGCACTGTACACAGCTCCATGTGTTAACCCTTTTTTCTCCAGCGGGAATTCTGTCTAACCAGTATTCTCATGAGCTGCTTTCACATCCTTTCTTTAGGGTCCGCTTTCATTTATCAGATAAGGATAATTGCTTAATTAAATTATTGTGGTTTTATGCCCTGAGTTACTCTGTGTCTTGGAGATTTGTAAAATAAGCACTGTAATTAAATCACTTTACTACTGATCAGTGGAAGGGAAGCATACAGTAGACAACATGTTTGAAAATTGTTGGAAAGAGGCATGATTTTAAAAACCTGAATGAGAAGTCACCATATAGCACTTAGATCATTCTTTCTCAACTAGAATCATATCCTAGGATAGATCAAAATAGGTGGTGATACTGTTTGAAAAGCGTATTTAACATGATAGCATAATTTTATGCTGGGAAAATGAAAATTAAGAAGATAGTGTTTTGTAATACAACCCACAGGAGTAAAATTCAGTAACTTCTGGGGAAGAAAAGTTAGATTCTCAACTGAGAAGAATGGGAAAAAAATCTTGTGGTTATCAGAATGGGACAGAAGTTTTTAAAATATTAAATACTGCCTTACATTATATCTGGCTGTTTTCTGGCATTAACTTACCTCCCTCCTACTTCTGCCAGGTCTAATAAGATTCCTTTGAAGGGCTGAACAATACAGGATAACACTAGAGAATAACCAAAACTTTAAGTAGACTGTTCAGATATCTCCACCAGTCAGATGATTTTCATGTCAGAAGTCTAAATGAAACTCTCAGCTGAGGTAGATCTGCGCAGTGATTTCTAGATCGTGTACCAGGTAACCTCAGGGTCCTACAAATGTGCTTCACCGCCAGTCCTGAGAGCCAGGGTAGAAGCCTGTTGGGCTTTGAATCACCCTTCAAATCAGAGCACTTCCACATTTTCCTGTCTTTTATTTATTTGGTTTACCTGCAAAAGGCTTTACCAAGGGAAGAAAATAATTCTGTTCTAAAAAAATAATTTGGATAGCCATGGAAGAGCCTTCCCACAAATAACACCATTTGCCCTTTATGGTTGGCATACTCAGTTTGGGGAATTTTTCTAAAGAGATTTTGCTCTCTGTTCTCTCATGAAACAGACAACGTTGTTTTGTTCACCACCCTATAAATAAATGGTGGAAAGATTAGAAGGTGAATTAAAACTTCCCTTTTGGATATTTTTAACAGTGGGAAATACACTATATATTGGATACATATACACACCTTGTAGAGCCTAATTTTGGGAGGATAGCAACATATTTTAAAGGATTTCCTAAAGAGCATATACTGTATTTGAGTGGAATATCCTACAGACTGAAATATTGTTGCTCTTTCCAGGGCTAAAGGTAATATTGGCCCATCATTTTTAGATTCCATGGTTGAAAAGGATTATATTGAAAAGAAAAACTACTGTAAAAACAGGAAAGCTTATAATTCTGAAGTTTACTGCCACCATTCTTTTATTATTTTTCTACTGAAAAATAAGTTTCAGCTAAAAAGTATAGTTGGTGGGTTTGTTTGTTTTTTAACCTCTACTGAAATCAGAAGCTGTTTCCTACAAAGGTAACAAAATTTGCTCTGGTGTTCTATTCCTGGTTGAAATAACTGGATTATACTGTCTTCGGACATGAGAACTAAACCTTCCCAAGTGTTTTGTTTTGTTTTTTAATATTAAATTCATTGTGATGGGGGTGTGGGGGGTGGGTACAAGGGGTACTTGGTTGTTTGTTTTGTTTTGATGGTGATAGGATGAGGATGATGATGTTTGAGAGAAGTCAATCAAAAACAATGATTGTGAAACAATAAAGTATCCAAGGAGTCCTTATTCCAGATTTTCAACTTTCAGGTTGTTCTATAACTTCCTTAATATCTGATACAAAATTACAGGTTACAGTGTGGTTTACATCTCAATTCATACCTATCCTTAGACCACCTCAACTCCTGAGTCTCTAGGGCCCCTGTGTACTAACTATGGGCACATGTTGGTTTAAAGTTGTTGGGGGTATTTTTTGTAACTCTTACTGCAAGCCAAGCTTTAGTTTTGCCATGCTAGTCTTTTTTTTAAAGATTTTATTTATTTATTCATGAGAGAGAGAGGCAGAGCGAGAAGCAGGCTCCCAAGGAGCAGGGAGCCCGATGCGGGACTCGATCCCAGGACCCTGAGATCATGACCTGAGCCGAAGGCAGACGCTTAACCATCTGAGCCACCCAGGCGCCCTTGCCATGCTAGTCTTAAAGAGTGTTTTCCTTCTGTCACTGCTTTGGTCTGTAACATTTGGTGTCTCCTTATTTCTAGCATAGTCAAATCTTAAGCTAGCTTTCTAGGTCTTCCATAATCTGATCCCATTCTTTATATCCCTTGAATTTCTTGGGATTTATTGTATCCTAAGGTTCATTGGGTCTAAAGAATCAGGTCTCTGCTTCATTCCATTAGCATGCCGTATTTATTATCACCTCAATGCTTTCACTAATGTTATTCTTCTCTGATGGAATACTGTGCAACGGACTGAATTGTGCCCCTCCAAAATTCGTATTTTGAAGCCCTAACCCCAGTGTGATTATATTTAGAGATGGGGTGTTGGAGAGATGATTAGTTTTATATGAGGTCATGAGGGTAGGCCCTCATGATAGGATTTAGTGCCCTCTTAAAAATAGAAAAACACACCAGAGAACTCTTCCCATCAGCAAGAAGATGGCCATCTTCAAGCCAGAAATAGAGCTCTCACCAGGAACCAAATCAGCAGCACCTTGAACTTGTACTTCCCAGCCTCCAGAACCATGAGGAAAAATGTATATTGTTAAAGCCACACAGTCTGGTATTTTGTTATAGCAGCCCTAGCAGACTAATACACCCTGCTTCATTGCTTTCCTCCATCTTAAAATTGTACTCATTTTTCAAAGCCCAGGTAGGAACCCATCTTCATGTACAAGGCAGTCCTAGTTCTTGTTGGTCCCCCTTTCTTCTGAAATGTATAACTTTTACTGTCTGAACCATACAGTTGAATACTTGTACCTTGTATTCTTCTTTAATGGTTGCATGTAGCCTCATTAGAATGAGATAACTCTCTGTATATTGGAGGCTAAAATGAAAAGGAGAGATGTATCCAGTTCCTCTAGGGCGGAAAGATGATGTTAGGAAAAGTGGCTAGAAGATTTATCCAGATTAGGAAGCTGAAGTTCTGAAAGGTGAAGGAACATTTCTGAAGGACACATACAGATGGATAAAGACCAATTTTAAATATACTGATCTTATAAGTAGAATTCTGTTTCACTTATAATATATACACTACTTTTTGGTTTCATGCCCTAGAAGAAAAGTAATTCAGTAAAAATGAAAACAAATATGTATACAGTTTTATTTTCAAATGCAGAGGAAGCAGAGCATTCCTGCAGTTACAAATATTTGTTCTAGCTTGTTCCCATCTATGCTTTTGCTGGTTTATAGGCCTTACAGGAAGAGTTACAAAGCCCTGGGGTCCTTACTTAAAACATCCTCATCAGTGACCAGGATGAGCTGGCTGGCTGTTTTCACAGTGAGCATTAAATCAGGAGAGAAAGAAAAAAAGTCCATTTGCCTTTGATGCTCATAGGATCTTTTCAAATTAGAAAAAAAAAAAATGTTGTTCATTTGACATTAAAACAAGTTAATTTGCTAATAGGTTGCTCAAGAATTAATAAGTCAGTATTTTAAAGAAAAGCCCAGAGTATTTAATTTAGTCATACCCCTTTTGGATTTTTCTCTGGTAACAGAAATTTATTTGTATCTTAAGGTAGATAATCTAAGTTTAACTTAAATTTAGGTAGCCTAAATTTAACCACGTCATGCTTCCCTTATATTTATTATCCTTTATTTCAATAGTAAGAAACAAAAAATTCACAGATGTTACCATTCTTAAAATGTCCTGAATGTAAAATGGTGCTATAATAATTGTAACTAATCTTATGTTTGGGGTGTAGTGGAAAGTATATTGTAATGTTAGTTCTTTGATTCTCAGGTCTCATAAACGGAATAAGTAGTTCTCTAAGCCTCAGTGTTCTCATGTGCAGAATGGGATGAGCCTAGATCAGCAAAAATACTTATGCCCCAGCCAATACCAATTAAATCAGAATCTGCAACAAAGCCCAGATGTTGATGTTTTCTAGCACTTCCTAGTTGATTCTCCTATGGGTTCAAGATCGAGAACCACTGAACTAGATGATCTATAAGACAGTGCAACTTGGTGTGGTCCACGGATTGCCTGCCAGTCTGTTTATTACCAGTCCAAGAGGACATGTGGAGCTTGTGCCAGAATGTAAATCAGCTAGAGCACTAGTGCACTATTGAATTAGGCTGAAAAAAAATTTTTTTTGGTAGCGAGAGTTTGTTGATTAGGAAGTAGTGAATTTAATTTACACTGAGGCACAGGGTCCTTATCTGCCTTCCTTATCTGCTCTCAAATGAGCACTTCCAGTAGCACTTTCTCAATGATCTTTCCTAGTTCTTGAATTGTGGCTGAATATTCACTATATAGTTGTCTAAAATTTGCTTTTGCAAATTAAATTGCTATTGCAATATTGATTAAAATTGCTATTGCAATATTGATTAAAATTGCTATTGCAATATTAATTAAAATTGCTATTGCAATATTAATTAAAATCATAATAAACAGAAGAATGTTATTTAGATAATGGAAATGGTTAAGTTTGAAAGGTTAAAAATACTGGGTGACAATTTTTTAAAGGACAAATGAAAAAGGTTAGGTGTTAGTCCTCTAAAATGGAAAATGTTCCACTCTGCAACCATGATATTATAATTCTAATATTTTATGGCATAATTTACTGCTTCAGTGCACCATTCTTTCTTCATTGTCACAAGAGATAATTGAATTACACATGGTTAATTATTAAAAATGATTGCAGGTCAGTTTTAAAGTGTAAAAAATTCTGTGATCTATTGACTAGGACTCCAGTAATGACAGCTGAGGAAAATTAAGAAAATAGTTGCTCTTAAATGTATCAGTTAATCAATAGCATTATTCTGCAAATAACTCATACCAAAAGGATTGTTCGTGAGTGGACTGAGAATACCAGGCTCATGAGAAAGCTTTGACTATTACAGAAAAACTAAAATTGATTGTATGACATGAAACTTATAAATTTATATACTTCTTTATATTTGAATAAGATATTAGTACTATAAATAGTATTGGAAAAAAATTCATCTGTTTTAGAGTAACTGTGATATGTCAGTTCTCTTTCCCAACTCTGTGTAATTGTATATGTTCAAGGTAAAAAATGGAGCTGAATATTGAGCTCTAATTTGAACTACTAACTTTTTTTTTTAAATTTTATTTATTTGACAGAGAGAGAGCGCTCAAGCGAGCACAAGCAGGGGGAGCAGCAGGCAAAGGGAGAGAGAGAAGCCTGCTCCCCGCTGAACAGGGAGCCCGATGTGGGGCTTGATGTGGGGCTGGATCCCAGGACCCTGGGATCATGACCTGAGCGGAAGGCAGACGCTTAAGGGACTGAGCCACCCAGGTGCCCCTGAACTATTAATTTTTAAGACACAGAGTTAAGGTCATCTCTGTTTCTGTTAAACTGATACATTTGAAACTTTGTTACTTTGATTCTCTTATAGATGTTTATGGGAAATTATTTGCTTTATCTCAGAGCAAATATAGATTGTTGTAGGTTATTCTAGATTGGCTAGGATAGCTCTTTACTATCAGGGGTTAATTTCCAAAGTAGTTAGGATTTTTTTTTTTTTTAAAGATTTATTTATTTATTTATTTGAGAGAGAGAATGAGATAGAGAGAGCATGAGAGTGGGGAGGGTCAGGGGGAGAAGCAGACTCCCTGCTGAGCAGGGAGCCCGATGTGGGACTCGATCCCAGGACTCCAGGATCATGACCTGAGCCGAAGGCAGTCGCTTAACCAACTGAGCCACCCAGGCGCCCCAGTAGTTAGGATTTTTTTAATTTGTGGTCCTGTTGTTTATCTATTCTGAATTCTTATTTTGAATAAGAATGCATTTTCCTTTTCCTTTCATTTTGTTGCTGTTTTTTCCCCAATTATTTTGATAACAAAGGTAGTCCCAATAACACATATTCTTGGCCTAAAAAGCAATGAAATGTATATATTGGAAGACCAGTGTAATTAAAAGTTTTGAATAGGCTCCAGATTAACTCCCACAGATTTTATGGATGAACAGCTGGTTCCATTTGACCATCTGTGATGACTGCCCTTTATAAAAATAATTTTCTCCCTTTCATCTGACTCATTCTCAGTCTTTGGTTTTTCTAATCCATTTAGTGTGTTGTAAACACAGTCTTCTAATTATGATGAGCCTCTAGATTAAAAAATAATAATGATAAATGCCATTGTTTAAATGTTTTAATAAATTAGGAAAGCTGAGATTATGTATATTTTTGAATCGTTTTGCATAGTAAAATGAAGCCCTGTTTACTTATCACCAAGTTACAGCAGTATGAACTCAAATACAATCTTACTTCATTTATACCTCCCCCGTAGCATATCTCAGACATTGTATCATTTTATTCATAAATGTTTTTCAAGGGAGTTATTGACACACATTTGGCAAACTAGAATGAGCTACAACAACCCCATCAGATGTTCAGAAATAATAAGTAATGAAGAATCTTTGCTAGGGGGGAATATGAATTTTCTGCTGGAGTTAAATGACTGAGTCATATGGTAATTACATTACTAAGACCCTGCAGTATGAGTACGAAGTGCCCTATGTACTCATTGCCATGTTGTCAATTGTTTTCTGGTTGTGTTTGTAGTTATCCCTTTCTTTTTTCTTTTCTTGCTCTCCTCCCTTGTGATTTGGTGACTTTCCTTAGTGTTATGTTTGTATTCCATTCTCTTTATTTTTTGTGCATCTATTATATGTGTTTGATTTGTGGTTACCAAGAGGTTCATATATAACATCCTGTGTATATAGCAGTCTATTTTAAGTTGGTAGTCTCTTAAGTTCAAGCACATTCTCAAAGCACTACATTTTTACTGCCCTTCCCTTACATTTTATGGTTTTGGTATTATATTTTACATCTTATTTTCTGTATTCCTTGACTAGTTACTGTAGATCTAGGTATTTTTACTACTTTTGTCTTATAACCCCCATACTAGCTGTATAGATGCTTGATCTACCTTTTCTATGTGTTTACCTTTGTCAGTGAGATATTCTCTTTCATAATTTTCTTATTTATGGTCTGCCCCCCCACCCCTACTGCCCATTTAATAGGTCCCTTTAACATTTCTTGTAAGGCTGGTTGGATGTTGAACTCTTTTAGCTTTTGCTTGTCTGGGAAACTCCTTATCTCTCCTTCAATTCTGAGTGATAACCTTGCTGGGTTGAGTATTCTTGGTTGTGTTTTTCTTTCAGCATTTTGAACACATTTTGCCACTCTCTTCTGGCCTGTAAAGTTTTCTGCTGAAAGATCAGCTAGTAGTCTTATGGGGATTTCCTTGTTCATAACTAGTTGTTTTTCTCTTGCTCCTTTTAAGAGGGAAGTAGCTCTTAATCTTGATTAAATCTAAAAAATGAGTAGACCGCCTACATTTAATTTGCTTCAAGGTGTTAAAACAAAAATAGGATTTGTTGTAAGAATGACTTAATGAGATACCAGTGAAGACAGTCATAGTAAGTTACTATTCCATGACAAATGAAAATGTAAGCTCTTTGAGATTGGAAATACTAGTATTATAGGAAAATAACCAGTATATATTGTACACTTGGAAAATCATTATTCTAGAGCAGTTAGGGTTCCCCCCCCCTTTAATTTCTGTGATATGTGGCTTCCAGGGTAACTATTATGTATGGTTTTCTCAGATTCCAAAGGGGAGAAAATAAATTAATAATGGATTGATAATTTTATTCTTCAAGCAGTTGTAATTCTTTTCATTATGGGATTTTAAATTATTCACTAAAATTATCCTCAAGTTGTAAATATGCTAATAAGTGTGACCACTTAAATTTTCAAAAATGCAAATATAATGTGTCAGGCTAGTAGAATAAGGCTTTAAGAAATCAAAATCTTTTGCGAGAATCTTGAACTTTCAAAAGCCTTTTGAATTCTATCAGTTGAGAAACTATTAGTTTTACCAAGTATTTGTAGTAAGTTTTTCCTTTTAGAAGATTATTTAAAATTGGATCAAAGAATTAAAGTGTCAGTAATCTTTATAAAAATAAAGAGATAAAAATATCCATTGTGGTAGATTGAATAATAGGCCCCAGAACCTGTGAATATGTTACTTTACATGACAAAAGAGACTCACGGGTATGATTAAATTAAGCATTTTGAGATCTGGAGATTATCCTGTATTATCTAGGTAATCTCAGTGTAATTTCAGTGATCCTTTTAAGAGGGAGGCAGAAGTGTCATAGAGAAAGAGATGAGAAGGTAGAATCAGAGGTCATAATCAGATATTTGAAGATGCTATGATGCTAGCTTGGAAGGGGGAGGTAGAGGCAGAGGCCGAGGCCATGAGTCTAAGAATGAATACAGAGAGCTCTTAGAAGCTGCATGAAGCTTCTAGGGAGTGGATTTTACCCTAGAGCCTCCAGAAGGAATGTAACCTTGCAAACACCTTGATTTTAGGACTTCTAATGTCCAGAATTATAAGATAATAAATTTCTGTTCTTCTGAGCCACTAAATTTGTGGTAATTTGTTATAGCAGCAATAGGAATAATTTTCAACAGTGGCATCGACCTATTCGTATTTTAAGCATTACTTCTAAACATTTTTTAAAAATAAGTTTTTTCTTGAAAAACTTATTCTCCTTTAGGATTCAGACCTTCCATGTACTCAGATAGATGAGTGAGCCCCTATTGCAAATTATTTTTTTCTATTAGACATACTACCTAGTTGAGTTCCATGGCCCAGATTTTCTAATGGTCCTACATGCCCGTGAAAGAATGATATTGTCGTGATAATTTGGCAAGTAGCTTCTCGATTTGGTTTTCCATTTGTAGTGTAGATTATATTTATCAATTTTTTATGCATCTAGTATATACCATTGTTGCTATATATATTACAAGTTTTATAATAACTTTGCCAGTTTGGCATTATATATATTTTGTAAGTGAGGATCCTGAGTGTGACCCAGTGACTGATTAGTTTGAAATAAATGAATAATTTGTTGTGTAAATCTTTTTTCCCAGAAGGATTTAAAATTCAGCTTCCCAGGGTGCTTGGGTGGCTCAGTTGGTTAAGTGTCTGACTTTTGATTTTGGTTCAGGTCATGATCTCAGAGTTGTGAGATCGGCTTGCGCTGGGTATGGAGTCTGCTTAGGATTCTCTTTTTCTCTCTCCATCCCCTCCCTCTCTCCCTCTCCCCTTTTCCGTCTGCCCCTCTCTCCTCTAAAAAAAAAATTAAAAAATATAATAAATACAGTTCAACTTCCAGTACTGTTATTTAGGAAATAAAACAAGTTGTTGAGGAAAGGGAGTATCTTAGATTTTTAGCACTGTTGATTTAACTGGGAAAATAAGAAATACCATTCAAGTATAGTTGGACTTTGAGATGGTCTTTGAAGGATGAGTAGGTTCTTGACAGCGGTTGGAGGGACAGTATTCCAAGTGGAGTGAATATTGAGCAAAAGCTCAAGGATATGAAAACATGAACTAGGTTATGGGGACGTAACAGTTTGGCTAGAAGATTTATTTAGGGAAAGAGTGGAATACTGAAATGAAGTGAAAAAGTGCTTAAAAATTTCTATTATGTAGAATTTTATTTTTAATTAAGTTGATCAATAGTAAAATTACTTTAATCAGACTATTTAATATCAAGATTAGAGTATCTAGATTGCAAATTCTATGAAGACAGGTCTGATTTGCTGAATAAATGAGTGAATGAATGAATGCTGACCTGTAGCTTTCAAAGAAAACTTTGGTTATGTTCAATATGAATATAACTTGGTTATATTCAATGTGGTTTTAAACCATAGGGAAGTATGTAATTTTTGAGGGATTTTCATCAGAATGGTTAAATTGAAAGGTTTTGATTTTACAAGGTTGAGTTCTAGTTATCTGGAAAATTCACTTGTATATATATCACATCATTTCCCAACACTATTTGTTAAATGACACATTATACATGTTGGTAATTGAAGTGGTTTTTTCCTCTTCTAATGAAATGAATAATATAAATTGATTTATTTCTTTGATTATTTATCACATTCACAGATACTGACATTTTCTTTATTTGCTCACAGCTTCTGCTTTTTTTTTTTGTCATTTGAATGTCCTCATTTTCTGGTAAAAGAGGTACCTGAATGTTTACTAATTATATAATATTTTGAAGAGTGACTATCTTGGTGATAGTTTGCTTATGGTCCAAAAGTGGAAAATGTCTCCCTGGGATGTACGACAGCCACTGGAGGATGCTAAGGTGGTTTGTGCATTGGATAACTGTTGTAATTATTCAACATAGCTTGCTGTTGAAAAGCACAAGTTAAAATGTTTTCTATTCATTCTATTTATTCTGCATGTTTGTAATTGTAAAATAAAACTCTCTGGCCTAATCTGTACATAAGTTTTACTCTATATTTTTCTTTAAAAAACCTTTTAAAAATTAAAAGAATACAGAAAAGTATGAATTAATAAATTACTTCTATTCTCTCAGAATTATGAAATATTAATGCTTCGGCATACTTCCAGACTTTTCGCCGTAGTTACATTTTTTTTTTTTTAAGGATTTTTATTTATTTGACAGAGAGAGAGACAGCAAGAGAGGGAACACAAGCAGGAGGAGTGGGAGAGGGAGAAGCAGGCTTCCCACCAAGCAGGGAGCCCCATGCGGGGCTGGATCCCAGGACCCTGGGATCATGACCTGAGCCAAAGGCAGACGCTTAACGACTGAGCCATCCAGGCGCCCCCAGCTATAGTTACATTTTAAAAATTACATAAATTATTTCTTAAATTTAGAAATTTCAGATAAAGCTAAAGTTCCTTTTGATGACCATCTCTAATTCTGATCCCCATCTCCCTTTTAGAAGTAATTATATATTGGATGTGTATTTATCTACTATTTTTTGGTAAATATTTTCACTCACATGTTTGTAACCATAGAAAAAATGTTTTTTATTTGCAGAGATGTTTATCATACTGTATGCATCATTCTGTATACAGCTTGCATTTTCACTCAATTCTGATAGCTAGCCATGGTGATATTTCTAAATCCAGTTTTGTTAGCTATGGTGGAGCTTATATATACTGTCTTTCATTTATTCTCCCTCTGATGGACTTTTAGGTTATATCTTTTTTTTTTTTTTTCTTTTTACAATTATAAGCAGTTCAGCTGTCAGCATTATTGTTCATGTTTCTTTGTATACATGAGCAAATGCTTTTCTAGTCGGTGCCTAGAAATAAAATTGCTTGGCACAGGATGCACATCTTTATATTGCAAAGTTGCCCTCTGTGATTTGTACCAGTTTGTACTTACAACATATTGTGTGTGTGTGTGTGTGTGTGTGTAAAAATTGAGATACTACTGTTTATATATTTTTGTGGCCTCTTTTCTCATTTAACATTGGGAGCTTGTTTCTTGGTCAGTGTTCAATTTATCTAGTAGAATTTGATTTTGGATGCTTTTATGGGAGAAGAATGATAGACAAAATCTTTGTAGCATTAGTGATCAATATGCTTTATTTTAACCAATGGTGTTTTAGTTATAAATAGATGTAAACTTTATTCTCTCTTATTATTATGGTTTAAAAAGTTATCAAATTATGTTTGGTTTTGTCATGATCATTCTTTTGATCAGAGGGTCTTTGGTCTGTTCTATGACAATATGCTGTGCTCTTAACATCCAGCAATTATCTCATAATGAGTCTTCTATGACAAAGGAAAATCGTGAAATGTATTGAAAATATGGATGTGTATATCCATCACTACCACTGAAATAATTATCTTAAGCACATACCGTAATTAATAGTCCATGCATTTTATATTGGGTTTGGGTGTGCCATCCTGGAAGCTCAATCTACATGTAAGTAATTAAACTATTCTTGTATATTATTCTGACATTTACTTTTAAGGTTATTGTCATGAAAAAATTCAAAATTGTGTCAAATGAAAGCATAAGTTCAAGAAAATTAATTGAAGTTCATAAAACTAAAGCTAAAAATATTGTATGTGACAGATGTTATGGAAAGTCCGGTAAAAATTATAGAGATCGTAGAGCTATAATCCAGCCCCAACCCTCCATTTTATAGATAAGAGAAAAAATTTATTGAAGGGTTTCATGAAAAAAGGGTTTCTGTACCCAAAGCTTTCTATTGTTCTTAAGGATCTGAAAAGTTCCATAACTTGATGTATATGCCACATTATACCAAGATATTTTTATTATGACTAAAAAAACAGAAATCAGCCAAATGCCCATCAGTAGGATTGATTGAATAAATTATGGTACATCTACATAGTGAAGTACTGTGCTGATTTACAAAGGAAACAAAAGAAAACAAAGGAACAAGGAAGGTCTTTGTTTTGATATGGAAAAATCCTCAAGATATGTTTAAGTTAAAAAAGAAATAAAGGCAAGGTGTAAAGTATATATTATCCTAATATTTGTGTCAAAAAGAGATACTTGTTTTTGCTCCTATTTATATAAGATCTCTGAAGGGATAACTAATAATATTGCTTACATATTGTGAAGAATGGAAATTTGGCAGATGGAACAAGACCTCTCAAGACTTTTTGTTGTTCTTAATATTTGAACCACTTGAATAAATTGCTTTTTCCCCCCTCTCAAATTAATCTATAATTTTAATAAAATTCCTATTGTATACAATTGTAAATTGTTTTTAAATTTCCAATGGAAAAAGTGAATTGGCAAAAATAATAATGAGCCTTTTTTTTTTAACCCTCATAACAAATTTTTGGGTGTGTAGTACATTATTGTTAACTATAAGCATGATTATTGTATTCCTGATCTCTAGAACATTTTTTTATCTTGCATAACTGAAACTGTGTACCCACTGAACTAAAACGGCCCATTTTCCCATCTCCCAGCCCCTGGCAGCCACCATTCTACTTTCTGTTTTTGTCAGTTTGACCACTTTAGATGCTTGATATAAGTGGGAATCATGCAGTATTTGTCCTTCTGTGACAGGTTTATTTCATTTAGCATAACATACCCCAGGGTCATCCATATTGTTGTGTGTGACAGGATTTCCTTCTTTTATCAAGACTAAATAGTATTCCATTGTATGTATATACCACATTTTCTTTATTCATTCATCCACTGATGGACATTTAGGTTGTTTCTACCTCTTGGCTATTATGAATCATGCTATAGTGAACGTGTGGGTACAAATACCTCTTCAAGAACCTGATTTCAATTCTTTTGGATAAATACCCAAAAGTAGGATTGCTGGATCATGTGGTACTTCTCTGTTTAATTTTCTGAGGAACCTCAGTACTGTTTTACATAGTGGCTATACCATTGTATATTCCTACCCACAGTGTACAAGAATTCCAGTTTCTCCACATTCTCATTAACACTATTTTTTTTTTTTTTTAAATTATGTTCACCCTAACAGGTGTGAAGTGATACATCTCTGGTTTTGATTTGTATTTCTCTGATGATGAGTGATGTTGAGCATCTTTTCTTATACCTCTGGTCCTTTTGTATGTTTTTGGAGAAGTGTTTATTCAAGTCTTTTGTCCATTTTTTAATTGGGCTTTTGTATTTTTGCTGCTGAGTTATAGGTGTTCCTTTAGATATATGGTTTGCCAAGTAAATTCTTCCATTCCAAAGGTTGCTTTTTTACTCTGTTAATTATTTCCTTTGCAGTGCAGAAGATTTTTAGTTTGTTGTAGTCTGGCTTGTCTATTTTTGCTTTTCTTCCTTTTTTTTTTTTTTTTACAGAGAGAGTGCACATGGCGCGCACGTGTCCGAGTGGTGGGAGGAGGGGCAGAGGGAGAGAATCTCAAGCAGGCTCCATGCCCATCACTGAGCCCAGCGTGGGGCTCAGTCTCACAACCCTGAAATGACCCAAGCTGAAATCAAGAGTCAGACACTTAACCGACTGAGCCACCAAGGCGCCCCTCTATTTTTGTTTCTGTTGCCTGTGCTTTTGATATTGTAGCTAAGAAATCATTGCCAAGACCAGTGTCATGAAGCTTTTCCCCTAAGTTTTCTTCTAGGAGTCTTATAGTTTCAAGTCTTATATTTAAGTCTTTAATCAATATTTTGAGTTGCATTTGCTTTTTACAGTAGTTATTATTATTTTTAAAGATTTTATTTATTTTTTTTAAAGATTTTATTTATTTGACAGAGTCTGAGACAGCAAGAGTGAGAAAACAAGCAGGGGGAGCGGCAGGCAGAGGGAGAAGCAGGTTTCCTGCTGAGCAGGAAGCCTGATACGGGGCTCGATTCCAGGACCCTGGGACCATGACCTGAGCCGAAAGCGGATGCTTGACGACTGAGCCACCCAGGTGCCCAGCAGTTATTATTTTTAAAATAAAAATGGAAAGCCCATTTTCTTTTTATTTGTGCCTCCTTCTAGTATTTTTTGACAGATAGGCATTAGCTGTGTTAAATAGAGAAAAAGTGCCCACCAAATATGCCTAAACAGATAAACCTTTTTCCTTCAAAACAAATTAACTTCCTGAAGAGAGCTTGTGTATTACTTAGTTCTTCTAGAGAATCAAGATGATAAATATATCATCCATTGGACATTATGTATTTCCATCATCATCATTGAATAGATTATAATTGGCTAAATTTTATAATACTGTATGTTAGGGAATATGTTAAATGAAATACTGTGTAAAAAAAGTCTATGATTCATAGGAATTCCCTTTCCAGACTTTTTTTTTTCAGCTTTACACCACATGAAAAAATTAAATGAGTGCATCCTTGCTAATAGAATGTCTAAAACCCAGCTCTTTTCAAGGTGGCCATTTAAAATGAAAATGAAGAGGAGCCATGTTACTGTTTTTTCTCCCCCTTTTTCACCCTTCAAGATTAGATTTTGCCTGTGGAAAGCAACATATTTGTATAAGGGGACATGTATAACAAATCTTTCCATATAGAGAACAGTTCTGTTAATTGTGCTTTCTAACTCAAAAGATGCTGCAAAGCAAAGAAGTAATACGAGGGAGGATCTTCATGATAATTTAAACACTGTTTTGTATGGATTGGGACTTATGGGAAGGAATAATAACCTAGATCTATATCCTTAGAATTAATCCTATTTTTGGGTATAATGTAAAAAATTTTGTAAATTCAAGAACTGTTAAACTTTTAAAGATGAGTATTCTAAAAGACTAGTCTTTAGTGTTACTTTATATGTGGCTCTAAGTTAAGCCTTTAGATTGGATCATTTTATGAGACCAAGTAAACCTCTTTAAAGTGCCTTTTACTTTAAGTAACTGATTTAGTAATCAGCAAAAAAAAATTATTCTAAATTTATTGTAAAGCAAAACAGTTACTGGATTTTTTTTCCTTTCTTAAAGAAACAAGTGATGGAGATTTGTTGTTTATTACATTCTAATGTAGTCAGAAGTGAAAGTAAAGATTTTATTGTTACAGTCTTGCCTTATATTCTGCATGGTTAGTCCATGCCCTGCTGTGAGTATGGTCATTTGGAACTAAAAGACATCTTTCTTACTGGAAATGTGGATGTTTATGTTCTGAAGTAAATAAAAATGCTTCTGAAATAGGACTTTACTAAATGCATTATCTCTGAGTCTATATATCAGCTTTAGTGTTTATCAACAAAAGTGTATATGTAGCCACAAAATGCATGTATAGAAATATGTAGTAGTTTGTATCTTAGCTGAGTGACTATATTTGTGCCATAATATATTCTATGAGAATAAATTTTCTTTGGATTCCAAAAGTAGTGCTTATTTTAGACAATTTGGGAAATAACTGGAAAATACTCTTCCTTATATTTTAAGTTTCAGAAGGCAGTTAAACTTTGAAATTTATGTAGAATCATGAAAGTTGAGCTTAGAACAAATTTTTGGTAATCAACAGGCTAAACCACTTGGTAGGAGAAGGGTTTTGTGGTATTGAATACTAGCATTATTCAGTCATATAATTTTGAAATGTGCCATTACTCTTGTTACATGGAACTAGAGCATAAGAAAATGAAGGCCACTGGGGCTCCTGGGTGGGCGTCTGCCTTCGGCTCAGGTCATGATCTCCAGGTCCTGGGATCAAGCCCTGTGTCGGGCTCCCGGCTCCTTGGGGAGCCTGCTTCTCCCTCTCCCTCTGCCTCTCCCCCTGCTTGTGCTCTCTATCTCTCAAATGAATAAATAAAATCTTAAAAAGAGAAAAAAGAAAAAAAAAAGAAAATGAAGGCCATTAAATAAACAGCAATTACAGGCAGTACCCACATTTTTGGACATTTCAGCTGTACTTGTTCTTTGCTTCCTAGTTGACATCATTAACCATTCCTGTCATCTTTATCATATTTATTTCATTGATTCCCTGGAATGCAAACATAGGAAAGTGGCAGTTAGATATCAGGCATGAGATGTCAGAATATATTTCTGTCTTGACACATAGATGAGGGTGTTTTAGGAACTCCATATAGGTAATTGTTTATACTGTTCTCCTTTGAAGTGGGAAGTGCTTTGATAATGCCACAGGTTATTTGAGTTAGCAGCGATTTTCTGGTTGTCTCAGTCTTTCTGAGAAGCTGCTGTTGTAGATTTAAGTAAACTGAGATAATAAATGAGAATAAAGGGGAGAAATAATAGGGCAGGCCTTGTTTTTAAAGTAGCATTTATTTATTGTCTAGGATCTCTTAGGAATCCAGTTTTTAGCTTTTCTTAATGCGTATTATCTTTAATTTCTAATTTTCAATTCAGGAAGAGAAATAAATGACTCTCTTTTTACCTCAGTATGGATAGCCGTTAGTATGTACATGTGTGGCTTCTGTAATTTTAAAAGCCTGGGCCAGATGCAAGTCTTTGAAATAGCAATTTTTTTTCAGTGATATGGGAGAACTAACATGTTTGTAAAGTTAAGGGGAAGAGGCAAATACAATAGTATTTATATGTTAAGATTACTGTTTAATAAAAGTATAGGAAAAAAGTGAATAAACATTACTGGATATTTACAAGGGTTATATTTGGATGGCGAGCTTGTATGGTATTTTCTTCTTTCTGGTTTTGTGAATCCATCTTTTTCAGGGGTGTATCAGGAAAAAAGTAAACTCAAAAGACCTCTATGGGGCGCTTGGGTGGCTCAGTCATTAAGCGTCTGCCTTCAGGTCAGTTCATGATCCCAGCATCCTGGGCTCAAGAGCCCCACATTGGGCTCCCTGCTCAGCAGGGAGCCTGCTTCTCCCTCTCCAGCTCCCCCTGCTTGAGTTCCCTCTCTTGCTGTCTCTCTCTGTCAAACAAAACAAAACAAAACAAAAAAAAGACCTTAGAAACTCTTCTTATTCATTGGGGCTAAGCTCCTGTTTTGTTGTTTGATGCATATGGGAATTGTACCTTAAATATTTTAAGTTAGAATCTGTAAGTGCATTCATT
Source organism: Mirounga angustirostris (assembly GCF_029215605.1). Taxonomy (NCBI): domain Eukaryota; kingdom Metazoa; phylum Chordata; class Mammalia; order Carnivora; family Phocidae; genus Mirounga; species Mirounga angustirostris. The sequence goes on along the minus strand of NW_026991712.1, from coordinate 118,129,961 downwards.
CATGCACATATCAAAAATATAAAAGAAATTTTTTTCTTTGACTATGAATCTATTTATGGGAGTTCCACATTTGTTTTATAAAGCACACTTACGATAGTCTGTATTTTCCACTTTGGGCTTCTTTAATATGTAACAGAAGAAACCGAATACCTTTGCAAAGCAGCCTAGATCTCCAGATTTTTTTCTCAAGTTTTTTGCAATTGTCTTGTCAATATCTAATTCAAGAGCCATTTTTACTTGGTCTTCCCAGAGTATCCAATTTGATTTTCATGGAAGCAACAGCCCTCTTACATTTGCACTCATGTATCATTGATTTATACAATTACAATATTAAATATAACTGGTTGTAAACTAGTTTGGGGATGAACAGTTGACCAAAAGGTGAACTTAATAAAACTAGCATCTTTGTTCTTCGTTACTATATATATTATATAGTATGTATTCTGCTGGGGGGCGGTGGGCGTCTGGCTTCTGTAACTTAGCATAGTATTTTGAGATTTATTCATGTGCATATATCAGTAGGTCTTTCAATGAATAAGTAATTGATTGTATAGATGTACTACCATTTGTTTAGTCATTTGATGAACTCATTGATGTTTTCTGTTTGCAACTATTAAAAATAAAGGTGAAGATTTGGTCACAAGACTTTGGATATATGTTTTCATTTTTCTTTTTGTACTTGCATTTTCTTTTTGGGTAAATACATAGGTATGGAATGACTGGGTTCTATGGTCAGATGTATGTTTGACTTTTTAAGAAACTCTCAAACTGTTTTCCAGAGTAGTTGTCCAATTTTGTATTCCTACCAGCTGTTCATGAGAATTCCAGTTTCTCCACATTCTTGTGAAGACTTGGTATGGTATGGTCATTTAATTTTAGCCATTTTAATATGTGTGGTATCTCATTGTGCTTTTAATTTTCTTTTCCCTAATGAGTAGGAATTTTGAACATCTCTTCACATTCTTTTTTTTTTTTTTTTTTTTTAAGATTTTATTTATTTATTTGACAGAGAGATATAGCGAGAGCAGGAACACAAGCAGGGGGAGTGGAAGAGGGAGAAGCAGGCTTCCTGCCGAGCAGGGAGCCCGATGTGGGAATCGATCCCAGGACTCTGGGATCATGACCTGAGCCGAAGGCAGACGCTTAACGACTGAGCCACCCAGGCGCCCCATCTCTTCACATTCTTATCTGTTATCTGTATCTCCTTTGGGGTAGTATCCAAATCTTTGTCCATTCAGAAAACTTAGGTTGGTTGTTTTCTGCATATACTAGATGCAAATCTTTTGTTGGCTATATATTTTACAAATGTTACCTCCTCTTCTGTGGCTTTCCTTTTAATTTTCATGTCTTTTGATTTCAGTGAAGTTGAATATATTAATTTTTGCTTTTGTAGTTCTTGCTTGTGATATATTTAAGAAATATTTGCAAACCCACAGTTACTAGGCTTGTATTTTTTCCTAGAAGTTTTATAATTTAGTTTCTATGTTTAGGTCTCTGATCCATTTTGATTTTGTTTTTCTATGTAGTGTGAAGTATGTTTTTAAACATATGGCTATCCTTGTTCCTATATCATATATTTGAAAAAGTTATCAGTTTTCCTATTGAACTGCCTTGTTAACTTTGTCAAAAATCAATTGATCATGTATGTATGGTTATATTTTTAGATTAACTGTTCTGTTTCTTTGATCTTGGTGTCTGTCTTTACACCAATACTACACTGTCTTGATTACTGTAACTTGATAATATTCTTGAGATAAAGTAGTGTACGTTCTCTAATTCTGATCTTTTTCAAAATTGTTTTAGCTGTTCTAGATCCTTTGCATTTCCATATAAGTTTTAGAGTTGAATTATACCAAATATTTATACCAAAAAGCCTGCTAGAATTTTAATTGGAAGTGCATGGCATCTATATATAAATTTGGGAGAGAATTGACATCTTAACAATAGTCTTTGAATCATGAACATGGTGTATCTATTTAGGTCTTATTTAATTTTTCTCAGCAGTGTTTTGTAATTTTTACTGTATGTCTTATATATCTTTTTGAAAATTTATCCATATTCCTATGCTTTTTTAAATGGTAGTTTTGAAACTTTTAATATTTGATTGTTATTGGCATATAGAAATAAATTGACATGTGTTACTGATTTTTGTATACCGTAACCTTGCTAAACTCATTAATTCTCCTAGGTCTTTTGTAGATTCCTTAGGAATTTCTGCAGAGACAACTATGTTTTCTGCAACAAAAGGCAGTTTTACTTTTTGCTCTTTAATTTGTGTGCCTTTATTTCATTTTCTTACCTTACTGCACTGGCTAGAGCCTCCAGGACAGTATTTCATAAAAGTGGTGAGAATGGACATTCTTGCTATATTACTAATCTTAGGGTAGAAACATCCAGTGTTTCAATAATGCTGTTAGCTATAGAGTTCTCAAAGATATCCTTTTATCATTTTGAGGAAATTCCCTTCTATTCCTACTGTGCTGAGATTTTTATCATGAATGGATATTGGATTTTGTCAAATGCTTTCCCTGCATGTATTAAGATGATCATATCGTTTTTCTTTTTTAGTTTGTTAATATGGTGAATTGCATTGACTTTTTAATGTTAAACCAACTTTGAATTCCCACATGGGTTTGATGATTATCCTTTTATGTATTATACTCACTTAACTAAATTTTGCTCTGTGTTCCTATAGGATTTGGTCTATAGTAGTTTTTTTGGGGGGGAGGAGGCATATGATCTTTATTGAGCTTATCCACTGGAATGGAAATAATGTCTGTATGGAACCAAATGTTTGTTACTATAACTTCTGCCCACAATTAAAATCCAAACAATTTTTTAAAAACAGTCAACTCAGTCAAAATGCACTACTTAAGAATCAGTAGCTTCTTTGAAGCCATAGTAACACAGTAACATGGTTGCGGCGCGAATGCAGAAATTTGGTTGGTTGGAAAGCTAATTAAATTTCCAACTTGCTCAAATAGGATTCAGAAAAGCGAAATTGTGTTTTTCACAGAAATAGAGTCCCCTGGAATCACAACACTGGACAGCTGTTAAGAGTATTTAGAGTCCTGAGATAATAAGGAATCCAGGCATCCTTTCAGCAGTCTTCAGATGTCCTTTCCTCCCAATCAGAGATTTGTGGATGTGTGGAATGACACCACCACCAGCAATTGTAGCCTTGACCAGAGAGTCCAACTCTTCATCTCTAGGAATAGCAAGTTGCAAGCGAGCAGGGGGTAGTACGCTTTACCTTCAACTCTTTTGATGCTGTCCTGCCAACTCAGGTACCTCTGCAGTGAGATACTCCAGGCTGGCTGAGCCGTACGCCACGGCAGGTGTTGGCCCGTGTTGATGAGTATGGCCCACCGGCAGCTGCAAGCCAGCTCTCTGCAAGCAGAAACTGCCTTTGTCTTGGCCTCTCCAGAGTCACCCCAGCCTTTCTGCCAGCCATTTCGAATTCTGCTGAAACTCAAACAAGCAAGGCAGAGCAAGGACTAGTCAGGCAGCCAGCGAGATCCTGCCACCTAGTCCTCTGTTGTAGTGTGCTTTCCAAATATCTGTCTCTTTCTGGTATCACAGTAATGGTGGCTGCGTAGAGTGAGTTGGGAAGTGTTCTGTCTTCAGTTTTCTTTAAGTTTGTGTTGAATTGGTATTTTTCTTAAATGTTTGGTAGAATTTCCTAGTGAAGCAATCTGGGCCTATTGTTTTATATGTAGGAAGGTCCGTTTCTTTGCTTTGTGGGAAGGTTTTCATCTACAAATTTGACGTCTTTAGTAGATAAAAGGTTATTCAGTTCAGTTACCTATACTTAAGTGAGCTTTGTTAATTTTTGTTTACCAAAGAATTTGGCCATTTCTTCTAAGTTGTCAAATATATTGGCATAGAGTTGTTTATATAATGTACCTTTATTTTGTGTAGTGACTTCTCCTTATTCCTGATGGTGATAATTTTGTCTTTTCTTCTTTCTTCTTATTAGTCTGGCTACAGACTTGGTTTTTATTCATTTTTCTGTATTTTCTCTTTTCTATTTTGATTTCTGCTTTTATTTACTGTTTCTAGGTTTTTAGGGCAAAGCTTAGTTCATTAATATTAGACCTTCCTTCTTTTTAAATATGGTTATGTAGTACTGTTAAGTTTCCCTGTAAGCACTGCTTTAGCTACATTTAAAGAAATTTCAGTATATTTCAGTTTTATTAGGATCAAAATGCTTTTCTATTTGCCTTTTTGGTGTTTTCTTTGTACTTGGGGTTACTCGAAGCATGTTGTTTAGTTCAAATATTTGTAGACTTTTCAAATACTTTTTCTGTTACTGGTTGTTAATTTAATTCCATTGTAGTCAGAGAACATCCTTTGTGTGATTTGAATTCTTTCATATTTATCAAGCCTTGTTTTATGACTCAAAATATGGTCTATCTTGTTAAATGTTCCAGGTGCACTTGAAAAGAATGTGTATCTGTGTTCTGGTTGGAGCGTTCTGTAAATGCCAATTGGCCAGTTAGTATTGGCCAGATAGTTGTTCAAGCTTTCTATATCTTTACTGGTTGGTGAAATCACTAATTATATTTGTGGATTTGTCTATTATTTTGAGTTTGTTACTTGTGTATTTTGAGACCTAAAGGTGCACAGGTTTTTAAGGTCATGTCTGCTTGATAAATTGACCCCTTTATTATTATGGAATAACCTTTTTTCTCTAGCAATATTCTTCTGAAATCCATGCTATTAATATTGCAGCATTTCTTTTTCTTTAGTGCTCTCGCGGTTCTTGGTCACGCCACTTCGAAGAATGAATGAAGAGGTAGACCAGACCAAGAGTGGTGGGCAGCAAAGTTTATTGAGCAACAGTACAAAGCTCCTGAAGAGGGAGGGAGGGGACCTGAGAGGGTTGCCACTGGAGTTTCTAGGTCTAGGGGTTTTTATGGGCTTATTGGTGGGCTGTTTTAATCTGATTAACCCTCCATGCACCTGTCACCCACCCAGATTTTTGTCCACTTGCTCATCTACATATCAGGTAGTTGTTGGTGTGGGAAAGGGTGGAGGGCTCCTTCCAGGGTGGTGTAAAATCCTTTTAAGGGTGGTTTCCTCTTAGGATGGGGTCCCTGCCTACCTTTCTTCCTACTATCCTTCATTGTTAATATGGCCACTCCAGATTTCTTTTGATTTATGTTAACATGATAAATGTTTCATTCCATCCTTTTCCTTTTAAATCATTTGTTTCTTTTATTTAAGGTGGGTTGCTTACTGTAGGCAGAATATAGTTGAATCTTGCTTTTTTATCCAGTTTGACAATCTCTGCCTTTTCATTGCATTTTATGTATTATTAACTCTTAAGCAAATACCAACTTTCCAAAGATATGAAGCTATAAAATATAAAAATTAATATCAAAACTCTGTTATTAAAATATAAAAATTAATGACAATAAGTAATGTCTAGTTTACGTGTAAGAGTGGAAACTATAATCTGATCAGAATTTCTTCATATACAGGGGCGCCTGGGTGGCTCAGTCGGTTAAGCGTCTGCCTTCAGCTCAGTTCATGATCTCGGGGTCCTGGGATCCAGCCCTGTGTTGGGCTCCCTGCTCAGTGGAGAGCCTACTTCTCCCTCTCCCTTTGCCCCTCCCCTCTGCTTGTGTGCTCTTTCTTTCTCTCAAATAAATAAATAAAATCTTAAAAAAAAAGAATTTCTTCATATATAGTAGAATCTTTCAAAATGAGTACTTTTAACATGGTTCTTGAATTAGTGGTTGTGTCCAAAAATTATTTCAGACTAAAAGGATGGGAACAGCAAAGGTCAGTTAGAATCAATAAATATTCCATTTAAATGCATTTGTTAACAGTTTATTCTCAAGAACTTTTAAGATATTTCATGTATCTGAAACAAATAATGCAATATATGTTAAGAAAAAAAAAAAAGAAGAGGAAGGTAGCAGTGGGGGGAATGAAGCGGGGGAAATCGGAGGGGTAGATGAACCATGAGAGACAAATGGACTCTGAAAAACAAACAGGGTTCTAGAGGGGAGGGGGGTGGGAGGATGGGTTAGCCTGGTGGTGGGTATTGAGGAGGGCACATTCTGCATGGAGCACTGGGTGTTATGCACAAACAATGAATCATGGAACACTTCATCTAAAACTAATGATGTAATGTATGGGGATTAACATAAGAATAAAAAAAAAGAAATATTTCACGTATGCGTCCCATAATGATGGTTATAGCTTCCTTGAAGGAGGAATTGCCTAGCCTTTGAAGACCTAATGGTTGGTGGGGAGCAGGGAAAGAGATGGGACACACACCTAGCTCAGAAGAATCAGTACCATGAATGGCTGTCTTGACTGGAACACCCTTTCAACTAGTTTATACCATGAAGTTGAATAGTGTTATTTTTCACAGCTCTAAACTGTTTCAAAAATTACTGTAAATTCCAAATGGGGATACCAGTGAGCTGTTTACATAGAAAAAAGACTATTCTATAACTGTCTTCTTAATAAACCAAAAGAAATACTCTATAGAACTTGAATTCTCAGTTCCTGGACCATCATATCAGCATCACCTAGGAACTTGATAGAAATGTAAATTCCTCGGGCCCTGAATTAGTTAACTGGAAAATAGGGAAGGCAGGAGTCTATATTTTACAAATCCTGCAAGTCATTCTGTACATGCTCAAATTGAAAACCGTTGCTCTACAGAATGATATATATATATATCAGGCTCTAGTGAAATAACGGCAGGTTTTCAGCATCACGAATTCTAAATCTCAAACAGCTGTTGAATTAGGTTTTAATGATCTCCAAACCCAGCTGGAGTTGAGTCCTAGTTTCTCCTTCTTTTTTACTTACTAGTCAATGGAGCATCAGGTGCAGTTGTTGAAGTGTGAAAATAATTCAGCTTTGTAGACAGTATTGGCATTTCTTTCTTGATTTTGAAAATGCTTTAATTTTCTTGGTATGGTATTTTTTTCAGTAATCAAAGCACATCTATTTTAGTGGCAGTTTGGACTTACGCTAAAATATGAGGAAATTTCTGAATCTTCCTGCCAGTTTAATATTAAAATTAATATTTTAGCTGGATTACAAAGTTTACATATAATTGAGTCCCCCCTATTGTATTTTTCCTCTAGTGTTTACATTATGCTTTAGGAACAATTTTTGTCTTCCCTGAATAACTTTCTTTCTACCTTCAAATCTTTCATATTATCTTATCTTTATTTTACTTTAAAAAAGAATGCTAGAAATTTATTTTAATAAAGTGCATTCTGTAGTAATAAGGCCCAAATATATGCTTTCTGAATTAGAAAACTCATCAAGCCCTCAAAAAGCATTCCAAAGGCATATCAGTAAGATGTAAAGCTAAGGGTATAGGCCTTACAACTGCTTTACTTGTTGAAGTGCACTAAATATGGATATTTAAAAGTGGACAGTGTGGCCAGAAGCACTTAAAATGTTTATTAGTAGGTAAACACATGATCTTGCAGTAATATTCTAAGATTGGTTTTGGTTGTATTGCACATATGGGTAGTGTTAGTGAAAGAAATCTTTAGATTGAAGGCTGATGGTCTTATATTCTATTTGATGCTCTTTATTTTTAACTTTCTACTTTTCCTTCATGATCCCATTCACTCCCTTGACATCTGTTGCTGCCTTTGGTTGTGACTCCTGAAGTCCTGTCTCTAATTCAGAAATTTCTCCTGAGTTGTATGTCTTCAGCAACCTACACATTATTGCCTGGACATTCCATAGGCACCTAAAACGGACTATGTCTAAAACTGGTAATCCAGGTTTTCCTCACACTAGCCCTGTGAATGTTTATGGAATCAGAGTTACATAATAGCCTGTTCTTCACTTGGTCTTGACCCCAGATGTTTGCGTAGGACCTTATTCTCCAATGAAATGTCATTCTGATTCTTCTGGAAATCTTCCAGAGGTGTCTCAAATGTGGTTAAAAAAAAAAAAAGGTAGAATCCCGTCTACCTCCAAGCATCTGCCCTATCTCCTTTTTGTCAACTGAGCAACCGTCTCCGATCAAACATCATTGTCTCTGCTGCTTCCCCAAGAGAAAATGTCAGAAAGTACTAGAGCCTCATGGTGCTGAGACTGATGCTAAGTTCCATGTAGAAATAGAGAAATTTCTTATATCTGTCCCCCATCTGTGTCATACTTTATCACTTGTGAATCTGATTTGTGTGCCCATATAGGGAGATGGCTAACTATATAACAACTGTTCATGCTTTCCCTCTCATAGTATGTCTTTATTGCTAAGAAGCAACTGCCCACCCAAGGCTAAATTTTTTTTACTACCATCCCTGCAGCTAGGTGTAGCCATATGACTAATGTTTGCCAGGATAGTTGAGATGTTATAGTGTTTTCTCCACCCTATCTTGCCACATCTGCTAACTGGCTGCAAAATACTTTGAGTTCCTGGAGGAATGTCAAAGTTATAAGAAGGAAGGAAGCTGATTCCTTGAATCATTGTATAAAAGGCCATCTACCAGTCTGGAACACTCACACTGGTACTTGAATAAGAACTAAGCTTTTGTTATGGTAAATGATTGGAATTTTATGTGTTCTAGTACTTGATGTTTCCCTAACTAGAATAATACCCCTGTGTATTACAGAGCCCTTCTTTAAAAACAGCTCCTTTATCATTGTCCTGCATTTCCTTTCTCCAACAGCTCAAACATATGGGTATATGGCTCTCCATGGGGCTAGGAGAGAACAGATGCCATATTACACTCTGCAGTCCAGATCTTTTCTGCTATTGTGCTTTCTCTACTCTGTCTTCTAGACCTCTTGGACTTGGTTGTAGTATTATATAAGCTCAAAAAGCCCTTATGAAATAGACTCTTCAACATACCACATATTTGATTTCTCAGTTGGAGCTTCAATGTAGATTACCACATATCTTGAATTTCTTTCTTCTCCTACCCAGGTTGCTCTTCTTCCTGTTCCTAATGCTCACACTCAGTGAATGGCACCATGCTCCTCCTCAGTGCAGAAGCTTAGAGAAAAGCCTTAACCTCTTCCAGCTTCTCATCTACTTTTTTTCACCTAAGCTTTTATTAGTCTGTCTCCTACCAGTTCGAAAGCTTCATCCTTACTGCAACTACCTTCCTTCAGGTCTTTATCTCCATTATGTCTTCAGAAGATTAATAGTCAATTCCAGGGGTATCAGTCTATAAAGTGATGCCCCATGGAAACTTGCATTGTGGAGGTCTTACGTGGACTGTTACTTAAAACTCTTCAAGAATGTGTCCACATTGTTTACAAAGAAATTGTTCTCAAGGTATGGTCCGTGGATATCAGGGGTTCTCAAGACCTTTTCAGGGTGTTCACAAAGTACTCCACAACTATTTCCATAATAATTCTGAGTTGTTAGTTGCCTTTTTTCACTAGTTTTCATTTGTAACTCGTACAAAGGAATTGTGACATCAGATTGTACTAGTTATCTTTGTATTCTTTACCACATTGATTCATAGTTACAAAATGAAGCCATTTTCAGTAAGAATGTCCTTCATAAAGCAGTCAAAACCATTGCCTTTATTAAATCTTGACTATTTAACATATGTCTTTTTAATATTGTGACAAAATGGAAAGTACACCAAGCACTTCTGCATACCAAAAGTACAATGGTCGTCTTGAGGGAAAGTGCTTGTGTTGGTTGAGTTATAAGCTCAACAAGCCACTTTTCCATAAGTTACTGTTTTTACTTGAAAGAAAAATCAACAGATAAACTGTGTTTATTCAGAGTGGGGTAGACATTTTCTCAGAAACAAAGTGAACTTGTCACTTCAAGGAAAACCAGCTGACAGTATTTATTGCTATTATAAAATTTGACAAACTTGTGGCTGCCACCACAAACATGACAGCTTCCCAGAACTTAAGGACTTTTCTCGTGAGAATGGCAGTGATATAATGCTTGTGATTTTTTTGCACGGGGGGTGGGATTGTATCATTAAATGTGTTAACATTTGGAGGATCTGTATAACACCATGAACCAGTATTTTTCAAATGACAGTATAGGGTAGATCAATATAACAGCGTATGAAAAGTTTATTAATATGGCTTTATATCCCATTGTAATTAGCCTTTAAGAAACTGACACTTGTTGAGTTTCAGCATAGTGTCAAGAATATTCCCAATTGTTTGCAAAAGCTATTAAAATATTCCTTTTTCAACTGCGTATGTGCATGAGTCTGATTTTCTTCATAGGCTCCAATCCAAAGAATATATGTCTTCATTTTGAATGGAGAAGCAGGTATGAGAATCTAGTTTTCTTTCATTAAGCCAAACATTTAAAAAGATATGTAAAAACTCTTTACTAAAAGGGTTTTTTTTTTTGGAAAAATACAAAAATATGCCATTTTAACATGTTGTATTATTTTTAAATGAATTAATATTTTTAAAGTTTTATAGTTTTTGTTTTTACTAGGATGATGATAGATATAATCCACATGAACAAAAACTCTTTGAAGTCCGCCATTTTGGGGCTTATAGAAAAGAGGTTCTGAGATCAGTAAGTTTGAGAACTGCTGACTTCCAAGTTCATATTCCCAAAATGGTGATTAAGACACTGTGATCTGGCCTCTTCGCACTCGTTTGTGTCAGGTTTTACCTTGCCCTTACCCCTTCTCCCATGTTCTAAGCTTATCAAGAACCACCTTTAAGGCCTACATGCACCATTCAGTATTGTGCCTCCAAGCCCTTTTCCATCGTCACAGCATTTTCTATTCCCACTAGCAGTGCCTGAAGGTGCCAATTCCTCCACATCCTTATTGTTTGGTTGGTTGGTCTGGTTTGGTTTAATTATAGTCATCCTGGTAGGTGTGACTGGTTTTGATTTGTATTTCCCTAACAACTAATGATGTTGAGCATTTTTTTCTTACGTTTGTTGGTCATTTATGTATCATCTTTGGAGAAATATCTATTCAGATGCTTTGCCCATGTGAGTATCTTCTTCACAATCAGTATGTGTCCATATGAGTAAGTTTACATTTCCCCTTGAACATATAAGAGAAAGGAAATTTTAAACTGACGAGAAGGAAAAAAGAGCACTTAGGAGGTTAAAAGTTAAAATGAGAGTTTAGATACAAAGTTTACATATAAACATTCCTCTGAAGTTTTCACCGTCAGCTCATTTTTTGGATATGAATGAATACTTGTTGCTGTGGCATTGCAGTACTGTGTAGTGAAATATCCGGAAGAGGTAAACCCATGGGGACAACACGGACTGGTAGTTGCCAGGGGTCAGGGGAGAAGGCAGCGTGGAGCACTTGCTTGCTGGGTGTCGGATTTCCTTCAGGGTGAAGACGTGTTCGGAGCTAGATAGAAATGGCAGTTGCCCACATTGTGAATGTGCTAAATGCCACTGAATTGTTTACTTTAAGATGATTAATTTTATGAGAACTTCACTTTTAAAAATTACCAAAAATAAAGTACTCTCAAGATCTTATTAAATGGGCTCATTAATATTAAAACAAAAGCATTTATAAGACACTCAACAGTGTATAAAGTACTCATTTTTTTAGAATTTTTTTTTGTTCATTTGAGACAGAGAGATAGAGCAGGAGCAGTGGGGAGAGGCAGAGGAAGAGGGAGAAGCAGACTCCCCGCTGAGCAGGGAGCCCGACGTGAGGCTCGATCCCAGGACCTGGAGATCACAACCTGATCCGAAGGCAGACGCGCAACTGACTGAGCCACCCAGGCGCCCTAGCACTCATTTATTTTTAATTTAACAAATACTTACGGAGTGCCTTTACATGCAGTGACTTCTCCTAGGCCTTGCAATACAGGTTTTACATATACATTATTCTTGTGCATTAATCCTTAACATTAATGAAAATACATTATAAAAATCAAATTTTCTTTCCAAACTTCATCTCACTGATGAACTACCACTAAAAATATATTGGTTAATGCTCTTGAGATGATTAGGTAAGAATAAGAAAGTAGCTGTTAAATATCACATCAATCCAGTGACCACCAATATAATTCTTTTTGTTGTTAGGTTACTAAGTTAAAGACATATGAGTTATATTTTACTTAATATACTTGCTAAGCTGGATTGTAGTTTTTTACAGTTATTACACAAATTAAAAAATGTGAAATTCTCCTAAGTTATAACCTTCTTTTATTATCAATCTAAGAAATACACTAATCACCTATATAAAATAATAATATTGGTAGTAGCTAACATGGAGTTCTCACTATGTATTTTAAATTTATATGCATCATCTGTTATATGCATGCTCTGTGGTAAGTTTTTATATGCATTCTCATGTTTTCAAGAGGCACCATTATTATTACCATCTAGATGAGGAAACTGAGTGTCAAAGAAGTGATCCCCATTTGTTAAATACTGATGTTAAATACTGATGTCAGGATACTGTTCCCATGTGCTCCACATTTAACTGGTTGTCTGAGATTGATTGATTGATTGGTTTGTTTGTTTTTTTAAAGATTTTATTTATTTATTTGACAGAGAGAGACACAGCGAGAGAGGGAACACAAGCAGGGGGAGTGGAGAGGGAGAAGCAGGCTTCCCGCTGAGCAGGGAGCCTGATGTAGGGCTCGATCCCAGGGTCCTGGGATCGTGACCTGAGCCTAAGGCAGATGCTTAACAACTGAGCCACCCAGGCACCCCTGGTTGTCTGAGATTTAGTCTGTTTCTATATTAGTATAGAGTTGAACCGCACAGTTAAATACAGAATGATAATATTATAGATGTACTTTTTTTTAGGTACTTATTTTTTAAATATAAAATATTATAATTAAAAATCATAGGTAAACCAACTTTAAGACTTCATTCTTTATGCATCTCCATCACTCGAAATGAATAATTTGATAGAAAATGGGGACTCAAGCATATCTATTCCTATTTTCAATTTCCATCAGTGAACAGAAAGAAAGAATATTTAAAATTATAGTCAGAGGAATGAAAAGAAAAACTAGTGAGGAAAGGGAACAGAGCCTAGGAACCCTAAGGGACATGATCAAGTGGACCAACATAAACTGTTAATCTTAACTGCAGATCCTTTGTATGTAATAAGTGGCTTTTTTCTTGCTGCTTTCGAGATTCTCACTTTGGCCTTGGCTTTTAACAGTTTGATTTAATTTGTCACTGTGGATTTCTTTGAGTTTATCCTTCTTGTAGTTCATTGAGCTTGAATGTGTGGATTCATGTCTTATAACAAGTTTTGGAGGTTTTCAACCTTTTTTTCTGCACATAGTCCTGTATATGTTTTGTTAGATTTACAACTGGGTATTTTGTGTGTGATTATAGATAATACTGTAATTTTCATTTTTGTGTCTATGTGTTTATTTTTAGTATAGAAATACAGTTGTATTTTGTATTTTTTTAATTTACTTTTTTTGAGGGGGAGGGGGGAGCAGAGGGAAAGGGAGAGAGAATCTTAAGCAGGCTCCACACCCAGCATGGAGTCTGACGCAGGGCTTGATCTCATGACCCTGAGATCATGACCTGAGCCGAAATGAAGAGTTGGACATTTAACCTGAGTCACCCAGGTACCCCTGGATTTTGTATTTTTATTTTATATCCTGGAACTTTGCTGAACTGACTTATTCTAGGATTCTTTTGTTTTGTTTTTGTAGATTCCTTGTGATTTTCTTTGTAGAAAATTATATCATCTTCAAACAGGGTTGCTTTAATGTACTAGCTAGAACTTCCAACACCATGTTAAATAAGAGTAGTGAAACTGCAGTAGCCTTGTTCCTGATCTTAGAAGGAAAGCATTCAATTTCAGTTTTTCACTATTAACTATAATGGTAGGTGTAGGATTTTTGTAGAGGAACTTTTTCTATTCCTATTTTTCTGAGAGTTTTTATCATGAACAGAAGTTCACTTTTGCCAGATCCCTGGGTATTTCATTTTCAGAAGTTTCAAAACTATGAATTCAATTTCCTTAATGGTTTTAAAGCAGTTCAAATTATAAATTTCATATTGAACGAGTTCTCAGTTTGTTTTTCAAGGAAGTTGTCCATTTTATCAGGCTGCCAAATTTATGCGTGTAAAGCTATAGTATTCTTCTATCCTTTTGATGTCTGCAGAATCTCTAGTGATGTCTTGTTTGCTCCTAATATTAATAATTTATCTTTATTTTTATCAGTCTTGCTAAAATTTTATCAATTTAATTGTTTTCTTTTTTTCCAGAGAACCAGTTATTTGTTTTATTCATTCTCCCCCATATTGTTCTGTTTTCAGTTTCATTGGTTTTTGTTCTTTATTATTCCATTCCTTCTTGCTTTGAGTTTATCTTGCTCTTTTTCTGGTTTTTGAGGTAGGAGCTTATGATTGGTTGGAGACTATTCTTTTTTGATGTATGCATGTAGTGTTGTAAATTTCCCTCTCAGTCCTGCATTAGCTGTATCCCACAAATTTTCTTTTAATTCACTTCAATGTCTTTTTAAAATTTCCCATGATACTTTTATTTTTTGTTTGTTCTCTCTGGTTTTGTTGTTTCTGTTTTCTTCTTTCTGCATTCCTGTAGGTTTTATATTTTTTTTAGAATTGTGATTTATCTAGTGTTTTTGAGTTTAAAGTCTTCATATAGCTTTTTTCATGGTTGCTTTATTTTTATATTTATATAAATATCACTTGTCACAGTCTACTGGTGTCATAATTTTACCAATTCAAGTGAAGTATAGATACCTTACCGCCTTTTACATCCCTGTACTATCTGTCATTTACAATATAATTGTCTTAAATACTTCCTCTGTATATATTTAGAACCACATCACACAATGTTTAGATAACTTTCTTTAGCTAACTTTTAAGGTAGATCTACTGGTGGTAAATTCGCTTAGTTTTCTTTCAGATGAAACTATCTCATTTATCTTTTTCATTCCTGAAGATTATTTTCTCTGGGTATAGGATCTTTTTGTTTCAGCACTTGAGAAACATTGTGCCACTTCATGCTGTTATTCTACTATTCCAGTTTTCTCCTATAGTTAAGGCTTCATGTGCTCTGGCTACTTACAAGATTTTTTTCTTTGTCTTTATTTTTCAGAAGTTTAATTATGATGTGTCCTATTATGGGATATCTTTGGTTTATCTTGTTTGGAGTTTGCCCAATATTTTGAACCTTTATGTTTAGGTCTCTTGTCAGAATGTCATGTTTTCAGCTGTGAATTCTTTCAGTACTATTATAACCCTGCCTTCTTTCTCCTCTCATTTCAAGACTCTGTGACAGAGGGGTGCCTGGGTGGCTCAGTTGGTTAAGTATCCAACTCTTGGTTTCTGCTCAGGTCGTAATCTCAGGGTTGTAAGATCGTGACCTGCGTTGGGCTCCATGCTCAGCATGGAGTCTGCTTGGGATTCTCTCTCTCCATCTGCCCCTTACCCCCGCTTGTGTGCTCTCTCTCTCTCAAATACATAGATCTTTTGTTATATCCCACAGTTCCCTCAGGCTCTGTTATTGTTGTTTGCAACATATTTTCTCACTGTTACTGCTATTGGGTAATTTCTTTTGTTCTGTCTTCCAGTTTATGAAACTTTTCTCCTTTCTTACCTACCATTCTGCTGTTGAGCCTATTCAGTTTTTTATTTTGATTATTTTAATTTTGAGTTCTGGACATTTCCATTTAAGTCCTTTTTATATACTTTTTTATTACTGAGCCTATTTGCTGAGGCTTTCTGTTTATTCATTTGTTTCAAGCTTGTTCATAATTGTTCATGAAAGCATTTTTATCATGACCACTTTAAATCTTTAATAATTCTAACATCTCTGTCTTCTGAATGTTGTTGTTTCTTGATTGTCTCTGTTCATTGGGTTTGAGATCTTCCTGGTTCTTGATATGTTGAGTAGTATTTGATTGAAACTTGGACATTTTTGTATTCTGATGTGACTCTGGATAGTATATAAATCTGTTTCAGTTGACTTTTTCTGACGCTGCTCTGGCAAGGGGAGGGGTGCTCCTTTTTTACTTCCAAGTGGAACTGGAAGTCCAGGTTCTCTATCAGCCGCTGTCAATGGCTGGTGGACTCGTTCTTACTGCTGGGCAGAGGTCGGAGTGGCTTTAGCATACTGGAGGACGGTGCAAGTCCTGACTCTCCACCTGTCTCCTCTAACCCTGCCAAGAAGGGGAGAGGTAGGGGCCCCACATCACTGCCCTGTGGAAGTAGGTGTGTTTGCATGGTCTCCCTGACACTGTAGAGGTGGCTTGATACCTGCTGCCTGGGATGAAAGTCCTGGCTCCCTGCTTGGTCTTCTTTGACACCACCCTATCAGGGACATTGAGTACCTCATTACAACCTTGTGAGGGTAGAAGTCTGGGCTGCCTACTTGTCCTGTGAGGGTGGAGAGGAGACCAGTTTTTTCTGTAGGGTTTGACTAGAGCTGTCCTTGTCTAAGAGTTTTCAGTCTTGCTTTGCTGTCACTCCCTTGGTCCTTTGGCTAGAGAATAGGCTATTGTTTGGGTTCTTCCTGTGTGTGCCCATTTCTGGGCTGCCAGCCACTACTGCTCCAGAGCTGGGATATGTGACGGGAACTTGCCACTTTGTCGTTCCTGAGTCCCAAGAACCCTAGCTAGTTGGCCGGCTGCCTTCTCTCCTACCTTCTAGTCTTGTGCTTGTCTTATAACATCCAGGGTTTTTCGTTGTCCATAGTGGAAAGAATAGCAAAACATTGGTCTACTCCATCTCCCTTGAAGTGAAAGGTGCTATCAGCTCTTTTTTTTTTTTTTTTTTTGTACAGGATGATCCACTTAGACATAACTTTTAATGATAGCTCAGGCACCCTTTGTTGACTGCCTGGAAACCACACAAGAAAGCACTGGCCAGTGTTCAGTGTCCAGCCTTCAGCCTTTCATGTAGAAATTTATTTTGCCAGTCCCCATGGTGGTTGAGTTCAAGAAGACTGATACAGGCTGAAAATATTCTTAAGAAAATGATGTATACAACGAGACAGCCATATTTAATTTATAGTGATTGCCAAGTACTATGTCCGTGAGGATCAGGTGGTGGTGTTTTTTGTTTGTTTGTTTAATGATTTTATTTATTTGACAGATAGAGGCACAGCGAGAGAGGGAAACACAAGCAGCGGGGAGTAGGAGAGGGAGAAGCAGGCTTCCCGCCGAGCAGGGAGCCCATGCGGGGCTCGATCCCAGGACACTGGGATCACAACCTGAGCCGAAAGCAGACGCTTAACTGAGCCACCCAGGCGCCCCATGGTGGTTTGGTTAGATAGTACATTCACAGCAAGTGGTGCTGAAGAAAGAATCAGTTAAATAGCTTCATAATAACTTTCTTTTGGTGCAACTTTGTCCCTTCCTACTTTACATAGTGTATACATATTTGGGGAATAAATTATACTTCATAACAGGGTTGGGGATTTACACAGTTCAGGGTTAATCCCTAGACAATGCTGAGGATCCACTTTAATTCGGATATTTGATGGCAGCAAGCTGTTAGAGCCCAGTTTATCTAGCTGTGCAACAGGCATACTTGCATTGCCCAGACAGGTCAAGTTTTGTGCCAGGGCATCCTTACCCATAGACATTTCTCAGGTGGACACTGCTGCTTTCCTCAGTGATTTCTCTTTGCCTACAGTCCTTACTAATGAGTAACCTATTTTTATAATTATCTATACTCTGCCTTAAGGCAATTTACTGTTAGGTTAGTTGTCCTTGGAGCTTTTTTTTTTTTTTTAAGTAGTTAATCTGGGGTCACAGAGCCCCCTCCTTGAAATGCCCAAGTCAGTCTTTCTGGAGAAAGGGTCCATAGTTTTTATCATACTCTTATGACCCAAAAAGTCATGATGCCACTAATACTTTTGCTCTGCCCTGTCATGCATATATGGTTTAAATCTCTTATGAACCATCTCAGCTTATTATCTCCTGAAGTATTAATAGTGTCTTGCCCATTTCTGTGTTTTTCTTATAATTGTAAATACTAAAATCTGGTAATTTTTTTCTTAGTATTCCTTACCTTTTATTTATTACGTATTTACTTGTATTCTTTTTTTTTTAAAGATTTAATTTTATTTATTTATTTGACAGAGACACAGCGAGAGCAGGAACACAAGCAGGGGGAGTGGGAGAGGGGGAAGCAGGCTTCCCACCGAGCAGGGAGCCCGATGCGGGGTTCGATCCCCTGAGCCAAAGGCAGACGCTTAATGACTGAGCCACCCAGGCACCCCATGTATTCTAACTATATATTTTTTACTTTAACATGCAGAAGTTTCAGTATTTGAAAACAAGGCAATGTATTGCTCTTTCCTTCTGTTATTTCTTTTCTCCCTTAAGTCCTAATCTGTTATCCACAATACAGAGATATACTACACATTTTGGACATTTGTGAAGTATTTATTTTCTGCTGAGACCATTTTAAAATTGAGCTGTGGCAGGGGGAGAGGGTTATATATGCATGGGTCCTTTAATTTATATAAAACACAAAACTTACTTCTCTTATTTCTCTATAAATGTATAAGTTAAATTATTTAGTACATTGAACATTTAATAACATGTTCAAGGAGAAAAGGTGTTCCCCAAAACAATAATCTTAATGTTAAAAAAAATTGTCATTAAAAGATGTGTTGTGATTTAAAAAAAAAAACTTCACTTCTGTTTTCTTTTGTTTTTCTGTAGTCTGATACATCTTTGTGACTTTAATGCTGTGCAGGATCTGGTTTGGTGTATTTAGTGCAATGTTTTATATTTAGCTTGATCATTACATTCTGGCCCTAAATAAGGCCTTTAATGCCCTGCCAATGCAGAAATAGGTAATTACTGCTGTTATGAATGGTCTTTTAAAAGACTTGAGTTTGTTGATAATTTGCCACAAGGAAAGGTTTCACTGAGCTGAGATATATGCCACCCTGTGCAGGAGCCTAGAAGAACTAGAATCGCCGTGGAGTTCAGTGTCTGTCTTCAGTGTTGTGCACGTTCGTGCCACTGGTGCCTGGCTTGCCTGTAATTTCATGACTCTCGGATCGCACCCCATGTTGTTTGTAGGCTACCCGTTTTGTGGTGGTTCTGAAATAGCTTGCGTAGCAGATTCTTTATAATTCATTACTCAAACATGAAGAAAAGCATTACTTCAGAAAGCATCGTAAGTATTTTAAGTTCCTGCCTACATTCTCTAAGTGCACTACAAATGTGCTGTAACTAATAAAGCTTCCCCATTGATTTAAGAGATCTCGGAAGAAGCTGTACTAACTAGATGTAGAGCATCTTTGATAAAAAAGAATTGGAACTGTCAAATACCTGGTAAGTAAAGAATATGGCTATATTGCAAACACCCTTACTGATTTCACATTTGTCACAGGTGGAAAGAGATAGTATTTTACCCTCAGCAGTTATTACTATTATTCAACTAAGCGAGACTTGATTTTTTTAAAAAGATTTATTTATTTATTTTAGAGAAAAGAGAAAGCATGAACAGGGGGAGGGAGAGAGAGAATCTCAAGCAGACTCCCCGCTGAGCATGGAGCCCAACTCGGGGCTCCACCTCAGGACCCTGAGATCATGACCTGAACCGAAATCAAGGGTCGGACACTTAACTGACTGAGCCACCCAGGCGCCCCGAGACTTGATGTAATAAACAAATATTCCTAACAAAAATGCTCTTGACATTCCACTGTTTTTATCTTTTTATGTAGTTTTAGGCATGACACTATGTTAATAATTATCCTGTTTGTTAAAGCAAAGTAAAAACACTTGAAAAATAGAAAATGCATATAAATATGTTACTGAATGAGGAAAGTATTGACTCCCATATTTGCACTGTTGCATAGAAGTCTTTTTAAATTGTTTTAATATATACTGAATATAATTTAATACCATGATGAACCAAGAACTGTGATTAATTTTTACAACATGTGACATGGTCTGGCTAGAGTTTTATCACTACAAAAAAATTTTAAGAATCCACAGACTAAATGATCACTTCTTTTTAAAAATATTTTTAAGGGGCTCCTGGGTGGCTCAGTTGGTTAAATGTCTGCCTTCGACTCAGGTCCTGATCCCAGGGTCCTGGGATCGAGCCCCACATGGGGCATCCTGCTCAGCGAAGAGTCTGCCTCTCCCTCTTCCTCTCCCTGCTGCTCCCCCTGCTTGTTTGTTCTCTCTCTGTCAAATAAGTAAATAAAATCTTTAAAAAAAAATTTTTTTTAATTTAGTAGCTGATTTTCCCAATTTGTTGGGCATATAAAATTTTATTAAGTAGATAATTATAAATACTATTAATGTTGCAGATTTTCTTTAGTCATTAAGTATTCTATAGGTAAAAGGGGTACCCGTATATGAAATAACACATGAAGTCTTCTTTTCCAAGTACTTGATTTCAGAAAAACCAGTTAAAGTCAAGTCAGCATTGTTGCTCGTAGGTGAATCTTTTAAAGGCAGTTTGTTGCACGTCTGGGCTGCTAGAGGAGACCTCTCACGCTTCTGTCAGCCCTTGAATGACAGCGGAACTGTTTTATTTCCCTCTGTGGAAAGAGGATGGTGTATGTACCTAACAATATTGTAATAGTTTTGGATCTGATGACAGTTTGAGGTTGTTTGGGAGATAAGAGTCCTTAAAAATTATTGAATATAATAATGTATGTAGGTTCTCAACCTGAGATAGCTTCCAGATCTTATGTAGATGCTTGTAACCTCATATATTACCTTGATTTATAGGTCCATTTGGAAAGCACTGTCCATTTGAAAAGTATTATGCTTTCTATCATGTAGCATGTGATTCTTAAGTCTGCCCTGCTTCCTTTCTCTTTCTTCTTAGCCTCCTTCTATAGATTATCTCTACTTGCTACTTAAATTTTGGTATTTCCTGAGATTCTGTCCCAGAGTCTCTTTCCCATGCTACATATTCTAGATTATCTAGGCAGTTGCATTCATTTCCATGGTTTTCCCAGATATCTTCTACTTGAATGTTTATTCTCAACTCTTGACCTATGTGCCCAATTATCTACATAACATCTCCTGGATATCCCAGGCAACCCAACAGTGTGTTCAACATTAAGCTCATTTCCTTCTCTGCACATTCTCGTCCAACTCTCCCAAGGGGAAGAAAAAAAAAAGGAAACATATATGCATATACATATAGATAAATATATGCACTACTCCTCCTGTTTTGGAAAGCCCACAGGCCTGGAACTTTTATTCTAGTCTTGTGAATGTGAACCCTCAGCTCAGAGTGTATTTTTATAATGTGGTGACCATATATCTTCTGAACCAAAATATAAGATTCATGGTTTGACAATATTTAAAGCCTGCGCTTGTTACTGTAATTATACCTCATTGCTTTTTCATGTCATTGTATTAAGTCATGGTTTATGGTAGACAGATACTAATAACACATACAATATTTAAAAATTGCTATTATGAGACTTGTGGTATGTGGGACATATGCATGCATTGTGTGTGTGATTCTACCTAGTTAGGGAGATCAGATAATACTTCCCCTTTGAGCAGTGATGACATTTCATGTGGAGGTTGAGGAATTCACCAGGCAGCATTAGGGTACAGGAGAAATGGAAGAGTGTGAGAGAGCTGCACAAAGATCTGGTGGTAGGAGGGTGCACGGTATGTGTCTCTGTGCAAGGTAATTGTAATCGTGTTAGAGGTTTTTATCCCCTCATTTCTCTCTTCCCCCTCTCTTGCTTCCTTATTCTAAAAAACATTCAAAGCTAAAGCTTATATTAAATAAAAAATAATAGTAATAGGATGCAAAATGCTAACTGCTTTTCAAACTGCATGGTAGTGATTTGAGTTAGATGAACCACAGAATTTAAGGAGTAAACATAGCCAGGACTGGTACACCTGGGTGGCTCAGCCAGTTAAGCGTCTGCCTTCAGCTCAGGTCATGACCCTGTGGTCCTTAGATCGAGTCCCACATAGGGCTCCTTGCTCAGCAGGGAGCCTGCTTCTCCCTCTTCCTGCAACTCCCCCTGCTTGTATGCGTGCTCTCTCTCTCTCTCTCTGACAGATAAATGAAATCTTAAAAAACAAAACAAAACACAGCCAAGACTTGCAACACCAAAAAGAAAAAGGATTTGTAATGGTATAGTTTCTACTCTTGTTACTTAAAATCACTCCAGCATTTATAAATAACCATTGCCCTGCTACCTTTTGATAAACGAGGGAGTAATTAAATCCTAAGTATAAATTTCAGAATCTTTGCTTAAATTCTAAATGACTTATTTTCTAAATGTACTTTTTACCGTGAAGTTTAGTATTCCATGCAATCTGTCTTTGTGTGTTTGAGAGTTAATTCAGGCTGTAGAAATTCTATTAGAATGTAGTGTGGGACGCCTTGGGTGGCTCAGTTGGTTAAGTGTCTGCCTTTGGCTCAGGTCATGATCCCAGGGTCCTGGGATTGAGCCCTGCGTCGGGCTCTCTGGTCCTTGGGGAGTCTGCTTCTCCCTCTCCCTTTGCCTCTCGCTCCCCCTGCTCGTGCTTGCTCTCTCTCTCTCTGTCAAATAAATAATAAAATAAAATATTTTTAAAAAAATCTAAAAAAAAAAGAACGTAGCGTGACTTTTGAACTACATCGGTCTCCGGTCTGTGGTATTCTAAACTTGATGACTGTTTATTATGTTGTTCTGTATATGCACGTGTATTATATTTCAAAGAGTAATTCTGAATGTTCGGTCTTCAAAACATTTCAAGTGCTCTTACTCATTTCTTGAATAGGAAAATTATGTTCGAGGAATTGGAAATTATTTTCATTGTCTTTAAAATGAACTCATAACTTTTTCTTTGCAGAAAGGGCTATTGCAAGACATGAAGTTCGAGAAATTGAGCAGCGACATACAATGGATGGTCCTCGGCAAGAGGCAGCGCTGGATGAGGAAGAGGACATGGTGATCATTTATAACAGAGTCCCCAAAACTGCAAGCACCTCCTTTACCAATATTGCCTATGACCTGTGTGCAAAGAATAAATACCATGTTCTTCACATCAACACTACCAAAAATAATCCAGTGATGTCACTACAAGACCAGGTAAACACGTAGGGGATAAGTAAATGTTTTCTGACACTTTCTCATTCATATTTTGTATCTCAAGAGGAAAAAGCATTTTAAGGGGTATGTGTACTGACCCTAATGAATTGTAAGTCTCTTGGGGGACAGGACCAAACAAACTTTTTTTTTTAAGATTTTATTTATTTGAGAGAGAGAGAGAGAGCGTGCATGAGTTGGGGACGGGGGACGCAGAGGGAGAGGGAGAAGCAGGCTCCCTGCTGAGCAGAGAGCCAGCCGTGGGACTTGATCCCAGGATCCTGGGATCATGACCTGAGCCGAAGCAGATGCTTAATTGACTGAGTCATCCAGGTGCCCCCCCCCCCAACAAACTTCTCTATAATTTTGCATTTTTCACAGTATTTGGTATATTTCCTTGCATATTATATGTATTTAAATATTTTACAAATTAATGAACTTATTAAAAGCTTGAATTTTTGAAGAGAAAATGATGCTCTTTAGTATGGTATCCTTTTAAAAATATGAAATATTTTTAGCAAGATACCTTGCAACAAAAATCATTCTGTTGTCTCATTTTATGATAAAGAAATCTTTATTTAATGAATACCTGTGTTCTGTATCGCTCAGTTTTGTGACTAGCCTCCTAAACTTCATCTTATCTTTACTAGTAATTTATATAATATTAGCTATAAACTCCTGGAGAACGGGAATTGTGGCTTATATTTTTAACATAACCTTGCCTTTAAATTGTCAAGAAACTTTAGATAAACAAATGGATAGATATGAAATAGTCTTAAGAAAAGTAGAGGAAATTATCTCATGAAATAAAATCATATATCTCTTTAGCAATAGTAGCACACATTTTCTCCACACCTGGCGTTCTCACTATAATTATAAATAAATAGAATTCTCTGTAAATATTGAAGGGAATGGGAATTGGGGCCTATGAGGAGAAAAGATAATATTTGAAAATACTATGTAGAATTAAATATCATGTTAAGGTAGCCTAGGTTTTGTGATAGTCATACAGTTAAGAATGTATTTATCTGTTTGAAAACAGCTGAACTTGTTTATTACAGAACTGACTCTTATCCTACTCTTAAGCAAACTTATAATCCTTATCCTGCAGCAAGAGAGTAACACTGATACATAAGGTTAAGGTTTGCTTTCTTAGCTGTTTGTAAAGGCTAATAGTATATGGTATATCATCTGCCCATATAATCCTTGGCTCTCTGCAGTATCCTCAATTACTCTTTTTCATAAAACCAAAAATCTACATCCAGCAGCCAAACTAAATAACTCTTCTGTAAATGAGAAGAAACATGAGCTTATTTAGCTAAGTGGGTCATAAAAACTATTCATTATGTAATATTGTATATCTCAAGGGGCAAGTATCCTAAATAATCCATTTTTACATAGTGTGTGGTAGATGTTAAATTTCTTTGCTTGATTGCTTTTCAAAATACATCTTGGTTTAAAAGGAACATCTCTTAATATTCACATAGTAATTTTAGATTTATTCAGTAGTATTTTTTTCAGAAAATATAAAGTTACCTTGCTTATTTTGTGTCCAGCATTACAAAGTTGTGTGGCAGCTATAAGATGTCTGACAGTGATATTTGCCATTTTTTTTTTCATGAAATAAGAGTCTCTGGAAGCTCTCCACATATGACATTTACAAGCATCATGTAGTGATACATTTTCCCAGTTGCATTTGGATGAGATAAAACTTCTGTTTTTCTTTCAATAGCTTGTTAGTTATATATAGGGAAAAAAAAAACCCATTAGAAGAGAAGCATAAACGCTATCTTAAAAGCAGTTGGATTACATAATGAGCAGCACTTACAACATATTTGTGTGGGACAGAGTAGAGAAATAGTCTCTAGCTCCAGCTCTTTCCTGGATGTATTTTGTACATACTGTACTAGGCACTGTGCTAAACTGTTCACATGCTTAATTATTCTCAGATTTTAGAGGCAAAGTCCAAATATTTTGAGTCAGGTATGAAACTGTTGAGTGGATAATAGCTATCTCTGCATATTCTGCCATCCTTAGGAATAGTTGTGAACTCTGCTCTCATGTTTTCATTTATTTATTGAGTATGTAATATATACAGAGACGGTGCTACATTCTTTTTTTTTTTTTTTTAATATTTTATTTATTAGAGAGAGCACGAGAGGGGGTCAGAGGGAGAAGCAGACTTCCTGCTGAGCAGGGAGCCCGATGCGGGACTCGATCCCAGGACCCTGGGATCATGACCTGAGCCGAAGGCAGATGCTTAACCAGTGGAGCCACCCAGGCGTCCCTGGTGCTACATTCTTAAAGAAATAAAAAGCAAGGCCACATCTTTCAAGAAGCTTACTTGTAATTTACTTGGAACATAAAGCATAGATGTAGGAACTATGAAGATTATTTAAAGAAAACATCATTTTATGGTATTCTTACCAAATTATTTAATCCAAAATGTTTCTCACCAGAATGTTTAATCCAGACCTAATCTTGAACAAACAGGCAAATCCATCTTGTTAGAGCATTCTCCAGAATAATTGTCCTGAACTCCTGTAAAGTATCAGCATCATGACAACCAAACAAGGTGAGGTGAGGAGACTAAGAGTTA
This sequence comes from Mirounga angustirostris, assembly GCF_029215605.1. NCBI lineage: Eukaryota > Metazoa > Chordata > Mammalia > Carnivora > Phocidae > Mirounga > Mirounga angustirostris. The sequence continues at coordinate 118,104,413 of NW_026991712.1, read as the reverse complement.
TGAAAACCAAATGTAATGTGCGATTTGTAATTGGATCCTTGATCGAAAATGTCTGCTACTTGTTTTCAAATGGTTCAGAAAAAAGCGTGTGTGTGCATATGGAGAGAACAAAGAGAGAAGCAAAAAATGGCAAAATGTGAAGTTAGTGAATCTTAGTGAATGGGTATACAGATGTTCACCATATTATTCTTTCAACTTTTCTGCAGTTCAGAGATCTTTCACAATTCAGAAATTGGAATAAAATAAGAGGAAAAGTTAGAACAAGGAAATGAAAAGATAAGCATTTGAGAGTATGAGGCATGGGAAGAGTAAGCAATGAGAAGGAGACAGACTCAGTCATGGGAGGTATATCTGTGAGGTGTGCTTTACTCAGTGAATAGGCAGGGATTGTCAGGAGACAGGTGATTAGTTAGCTCCTGTAGTTAGAAAATGAAGTTTACTCTGCTATCATGAAAATGTCTGTTGTAGAGAACATCTTGTCTTTAAAGTAACTGTCAGATAGTTGTTAAGTGGCAGGGTCTTTTAGGATCTTTCTTAATTCTTTTCTGCTCTTCATCTGTTTAGGTTTGTGATCATATTTAACCCCTTTCTAAGCACTGGAAGTATTCCAGAATTTGCATTCTCTGTTACATTACATTACATTACAACATAGTAATTTTTTTCTTTTAATTCACTGTTAGGGCACCTTCTGGTCTTTTGCATTAGAGCCCATGATTTGATGTTAGTTGCAGATACTGATATTTCAGAGCATCACTTTAGATGAGTGCTTCCTAACTGGTAATGTGTGTATCAATCATCAGTTAAAGTACAGATTCTGATTCGGAAGGACTAAGATGGAACCTGATGCCAAAACTGATTCTTCTGGTCCTTGAACCACAGTTTGAGTAGCAAAGATCTAGAACCTAGTTCTCAATGGGTTATGAGAAGATGCATATTATAGTCTTCCTAGGATGATGAAGTACTTGTCTTTAAATTCATATTCCAACCTCCCCATCAAAATCCATATTCCTTACCTTGGCCACCAGGCCCTTTTAAATCTAGCCCTTGTCCATTACTCCATCCTCTTGTTTACTAGCCACATTGGCCTGTTGGTTCATTGAATGTACCAAGCCTTTCCCATTTCAAGGCCTCTGCACTTAACATTATGTCTTGGAATACACTTCTCCTGGTTTCTCACTATTGTCTTCATGTTATCCTTTTAACATCCTCTCAGGAAAACCTTACTTGTCTATCCTATATATTAAATACTTCTTCCAAGTTACTGTGCACCATCATTCTTTCTGTATCTTTCCTGTTACTGATTTATTTGTTTCCTATTGGTCTTTTCCTCCGTATAAGCTCCTAAAAGGCAGGAACCTTGTTCATCATATTATTCACCACTGTATTCCTTGTGTTTAGAATGGTGTCTGAGACATAGTACATATGCTCCATAAATTTTTTGTTGAATGAATGAATGAATGAGAGAACAAATGAATGGAATTAGGTTCTGAAAGTAGTTCTTAAATGAGCACAATGCCAGTGATGATAATTACTGGCAGAATGAGCCCCTCTGATTGATGGTAATATGTTCTCCCCTTACCTCAAGTGATTTGGGACACACCCACCCTTCTGCAAAAAGGACTGAACAATACAGTTCTGGACTTGGGTGAAATATGTTCTGTTGCTGCTGAACCTTTCTTGTATTTTATCCAATTGTTATTCACTTTTCCTTTTTGTGTAGAAAACTTCCTCTCTAGTCTCATAAAACTACCCAGAGCTGTACAGTGGATGTTTATTTTAAGTATAGGCATGAGTAGGAGTTTGGTATATAGTAATTACCCAAGTTAATAGTAGTATTCATTCACTAGATAGTAATTACAAAGCTGGAATTTGGCCAGGATTGTCAGGATGACATTCCTACTTATAGATAGTGAAAGCAAGTTCTTTCAGATAATTAATGTTGAGACGAATCTTATTAGAAATGTACGTCTAGGTACACTGTTATGGTGCTTTCTTAGCTTTTTTCTGTCGCACTGGTTCAGGTCTGAGTCTACTAACAGATAAATCACAGCACCAATCCCTACATCGCTTGTATTTTCCCTAAAGGTCTCCTTTGATGACTTGCTAGCCTGACTCTGCTTGAGTTATAAAATCTGACAGAAATCACAGTTTCGGATCTGCTCCAGGCTAGCTATAAAAACATCTCTTTTCATGTAGTATATCTAACAACTACTTCTGAAAAGTCCTTGATAGCCTATTTCAATCAGAGTATGGAAATACTCTTTGAATAAGTTCACTACAGTGACTTTATTTCTTCTCCCCGAGCCACTGTGTTCAGTGTCTTCTGTCTCCTTAAATCCATTTGCCACTATTATGCTTTGCTCCTTTCACCTACCACTTTCCCTTTCACTAGTGCCAAATGTAGTCGGTGAGAGTCCATACAGTGAATGGCGTGCAAGTGTGCTCACCTAATCTCCACTTCCACTCACTCCTCTCTATTCCAGAGCCTTATCTCGAGGTCTTGAGCAGGATGCCCCACTGCAGTGGAAAACCCGAAGATAAGCCGGAAGACTAGGCGAGTGGTGCAGGAGAGGTGAGAGGGCAGAAAATCGGAGAGCAGGAATTAGAGTAGGGCTGACTGATGAAAGGGCGAGAATGGGGATGGAGGGAGGAGAGGCAGGGAGAACTCTGCAGGGGGCACTCTGAGGGAATCAGCTAACATGGCTAAAAGGAGAAATGGCTAAATTCAGACTTTGAAAAGGAAACTTTTTATTTGTTTGTTTATTTTAGGGGGGTGGGGCATGAGGGGGGAGGGGAAACAGACTGCCCGCTGAGCGTTGCGCCAGACCCTGGGCTCATCTCATGACCCTGAGATTGTGATCTGAGCTGAAATCAAGAGTCAGCTGCTTAACAACCCAGCTAAGCAACCCAGGAACCCCAAAAAGGAAACCTTTTAAAAAGGTTGCTCTTCAAAGGGGGTCAAAGGATGGTTATAGAATTTCAGCAGTATGTAAATGACACTTTTTTTTTTTTTAAAGATTTTATTTATTTATTCGACAGAGAGAATGAGAGAGTACAAGCAGGGAGGAGTAGTAGAGGGAGAGAGAGGAGCAGGCTTCCAGCTGAGTAGGGAGCCCGACGCAGGGCTCGATCCCAAGACCCTGAGATCATGACCTGAGCCGAAGGCAGACACTTAACCATCTGAGCCACCCAGGCACCCCTGTAAATGACACTTCTAAATGCTCCCTCCGCCTGTTCTCCAAATTAGTCTGAACCACTACTTGAACCTATTGACATCATTTGTTTGCTTAGCACTTTTTTCTTTTTTGTAAAGGGAAGGTCAGTCTCAGCTCAGCATCTTTTGATTATTGCAAATTGTAAATCAGCCACAGCTTTATTAATGAGACTTTAACACATTGCCTTAAATGTTGATGAGATGAAAGAAAAAAACAAATGCACATATATGCATATGTGCCTTCAGTATTCTCGTAGTTGGAGATTAGAGAAAGATTCTGTGTGTTTTGAGAGACTTTAACAGTAATAGGGTAGAGAATTTAAAAGCAATAATAACCCATGTGAGTTTACCTCGTAATGAATTTAGAAAATAAAATGCGAAGTCCTATATAGACATTTAAACCAGGTCTCTCAGTTTTGACTAGCAGTGTTCAGCAACCCCCAAGGTTACCCAAAATAGTAAAAAGGCAAGAATAAGTCAGCGGTCATTGTTGCAAAAATGGTTGTCCAATACAAGGGTAGTGAACAGGGTGGATTGGACGTGGAGGTTATAATGAATGTGATGAGGAAAACAGTTTTGAGAGCTGTATCTACAGAGCTTTTAGATCTTGTGATAAGTTTCGAATGACTAGATCTGAGGGGTTTCCTCTGCAGCGGATAGATAAAACCTAAAATTCTCAGTGCCCCAGTTTGTTGATCAAAATCATGATACAAATGCTACTCACCTTTCTTTTCACATCCTTCTGGGTTTTTTTCCACTTTGCTTCAACTGAACAATAATAAATTAAGGAAATTAGCTTGTGGTATAGAAGGATGAGTGGACTAAAATCCAAGGTATGTGGTTCTTGAGCTTCCTTTTAATCTATAAAATAAGAGTACAGGATATCCTAAATCCCTTCCACCTCTAAAATGCTGATTCTGTAAACAAGAGAGCTTGAGGTTGGTGACAGCAGTGGAAGATTTCATGCCTTGTTCTGTTCTCCCCCATCACTCAACTCTTCCCTGAGTCCCAACTGGAAACAACCCTTTTTCTCATTTCATTTGTTTTTAAACTGTGTTTCTAGGAATGCTTTAGTTCCAGTATGCTTTAGGCATCACTGTGTGTGGGTAGAAGGAGACGGAGTAGGCAGGGTTCATTCTGCTCCTGTCCTCACTTCGGTTTTATATATTGTGGCTTACAAGGCAATCTTTAAAAATCTGTTCTACTTCAGTACACTTTTTTTTTTTTTTCCTTATCATGAAAGCAGTGAATATGAGAGTGTATCTTTGCTAAGAGCTTTTATAGACCTCAGGGACTCCTTTGCAAAGCACTACAATAACAAGCTTCATGTAAATAAAACCAAGCAGTAGCTCCTGGGCTTACCTATGCTGAAGCCTTGCTTCTCAGCGTGGTCCACTGATCTGCCATCCTATGGAGACTTGTTAGAAGTGCAGAATCTTGGGCCCCACTCCAGACCTACCGAATCAAATCTCATTTTGACCAGAGTCCCAGGTGATTGAGTTTGAGAAGCCCTGTAGCAGTCCAGACATTATCCAGCTTCCTGGGCTCTACACCTGATGGTGAAGAACACATGTTGCATGAAGTGTGACCTTAGGAGGGTTCAGTTTAATCCTGACTGTCTTGAGGGAAGGTGGGAGAAAGAAGGATCCTTGAAGTTTATGTTTATAGCTAACTCTTATTTTCACCTGAGTCTTTTACCACAGTGTACTCTAAGTTGGTACTATCGATCCTCTCTAACATGTGGCTTCTAGAACACCATTTTCCCAGATTTCAATCTGCCGTCTCCTCTCATTTTTCTCCCACACCATCACATCCACATTAAATCTGGGCTTCTGGAAAATAGAGCTGAGTTGCTAAATATGCCTTAAGTACCCTTAAACCACCACCTCCCATTCCTGTTCTCTTTTCCTTCTATTTCCCATCATTTTTGGCTGAAATAATGGAATTGATTTTCACAGAACCAAAGGCTTATATGAAATAATTTATCAGTAAGTGGCAGTTTATAAGGACTTTCCATATTCAACATGTGAACTTTTTTTTAAGGATTCAGTTTTTGGGTTATTTAATTTTAATTTTCTGTTTCTTTTTCATTTGTCTTTTGATACTGATTTTGATTTTGATATTTTCATTCTATTTGGAACCTTCCTTAAAGAACAGACCTCTCTAATTTTATTAATCTTTTTTTATCAATGAACTTAACAATATCTGCTCTTTGTTCTTTAAAGCCCTCTGATAATCATCTTTTCTTTAATTATTTTGGTTTAAGGATTACTTTTTGTTTTATTTGTTGAGCCGCTAATAAGTATGAGTTTTTATGAATAACATGTCTCTGGGAGTAAAAAATAGACTTGGGCGTGTGTTGGTACCCACCCTCCCCTCACTCATGTGAATTACTCACTGTGCAGCATTGTAAATGATTGCACTGTGTGGGTTTTTCTTTCAGGGTTCTCTCTCACTCTTTTCTGAGTGTGGTGATAATGGCTCTCTCTGTGATGAATTGGTAATTACAGATCACACTGTGCTCTCCTTAGTTGAAACCTGTGTTTCAAGCTCTGTAATTGTCAAACTTGTGTGATTTGTTTTAAATGTCTAAATGGAAAGTATTTTACTATCATCAGATTTCATTTTCCTTTATATTGAACTTCAGTAATGAGTGTGTTCTCCTGTTTTAGGTACGCTTTGTAAAGAATATAACCTCCTGGAAAGAGATGAAACCAGGGTTTTATCATGGACATGTTTCTTATTTGGATTTTGCAAAGTAAGTTGTACCAAAATGACACACTAAAGAATGCTTTGTACTTTAGCAACCTAAAAAGAAACACATTTATTAAGTTGTTATGATTTTGATTCAAAAAAAAAATGTACTGGCTTGCCTTTGCCACTTTTTAGAGATGTAATTTAAATACACCTTCTAATGTTTTACTGCCCTCTAGTGTTCATAAGTTGATTACTGTCACATTAATTTTAGAAATTTTAGAAATTCAAAGCAGACTAAATGCAGGTAGTTATTTATCCTTATTCTGTTTATGCATCTGTATAAGCAAGTGACACTATTTTAGGAGAGTGCCATGTTTTAACTGAGAGGCCAATCAGATTCTGACTTACCATATCACTGACTGAGGACCGAGAAAGCAAAGAACCCCATCACCTAGTTATTGGTTACCCATGCCTCTGCTTTTCAGCCAAGAGACAGTGAAGTGTACACTTTCTTTTGGGCTACCTTGTTTTCGCTTTAAAGTTGTGATATGTTCAAAAGAGACTTTTTAAAAAATAGTGATTTTTCTTTATAGTGATTTGCCTGAAACTGGAGATAAATAACTCCGATTTTCCATATTTTGGGGGGCGTGGATTCTATCATAATTCTCTCAAGAAAAGTTCATAGAACTACAGGCCTACGCATGGTATCCACGCACTGTGTGGCTCCCCCTAGAGTCTGTGCCACACTGAAGTACTATTCAGACAACTGGGCAAAAGGAATATTCTAAACATAGGTTATTTTGTGAATCCATTTGAATGTTTTTTGTAGCACATAGAGTAGCATTATGGTAAAACCTCAAATCCAAATCTTTTCCCCAATAACTGTACTAACTTCAAAGACATATTTAAAATGTATTTTTAAAATGATTTACGCTCAGACATGTTCCCTCAGTCATTTCGTTAGCAGTCATGACTTCAAAGTAATATACGCTCATGTATTTGTCAACTCTAGAGAGCATTCTGTGTCAAATTTGAAAATTAAATTGATATCCCAGTCATTTTAACCTCCTAAATTTGAAATGAAAAAGAATTGAATGAATTATTACTGATTTAGATACTAACCCTTAACTTTTTGAAGAGCTTGTAATTAAAGGGGAATCTCCCAGATATTACATACATGAAACAATATATGTTTATTTCTAGTTCCACAGTACTCAAGATGTTTCAGTAAAATGGCAGCTTTAAAGTTTGATGTACATTTTTCTGTAAATAATTCATACTGCAATATTGAAAACATTTTATAGGCAGCTTTAAAATAAACTAATTATTTTTTCCTTACAGAGGCACTGAACCAATTTCATAAACTCCATTCATATGCATATTTTCCCTCAGGGCTGCATTATCCTTCAGTTGAATGTTTGTTACCCTTTCACCTAAATGATTTATTTTTTCCACACACAGCTTGGTTTCTAATACTTGAGGTTTCCGTTATTAAAATAATATATTGAGTGCTTTTGCTTTTGGCAAAAGTCTTGTACTTGAAGCTCTGGTGTTTGCTGGGGTTCTTGCAGTTGGAAAAGTATAAGGTTTCTTGAAAAGATTAATCTCATTTATTAAATACTAACATGAACATTTAAGGTTTGAATATTTCCATAATGGGTCTCATGTTACTGGAAGTGAAAAATATTGTGAAAATTTTCAGTAGACTTTTACAAGATTTAAAACAAACGCCTGAAAGAAATCACCTAGAGAGAATGTATTTTGAGGTATATAGTCAAGAACTATTGTAGATGTGACTAGTATCTTTTAAAATAAATTTTAGTTTGACAGGCATACTGACCGTGAAGGAGTAAGGAAGAGGAAACAAAAATCACCTCACCAATTTTTAGAATACTTTTATTCTTCAAAACATATTCTTGACTGCCATGGTACTTTGTGGAATCCATTAAAATACTTGCCTTCAGGAGAAAATAGTCGGATTTGGTGAAAGAAATGTTTAATCACTTAAGACAATCACCTCTTGTCTTTCTCAGAACAATTGAGGTGAATCAGTAAAGAGCAGATGCGTCAGGACAAGAAATTTTCAGTTGCCTTAAAAGAGTCCCTAAACAGCATATAAACTCAGTATATCCCAGGAAACCCAGGAAGCAAGATAAAGAAAATTAAAAAAAAGTGATTTCTGGTTTAGACTGATCACTAAGAAGCACACATTTTATTTGTAAGCCTATATATATGTGTTCAAGCCATGTTCAAGCCAAATAAAGCCAAGCTTTATTTTTCTGGTTTTATTCAGAACTTTAGCATAATAACAAAAACATCTCCTTGTTCCAAGTTTGTATTCCTGTCCTGTCTTGGTCCTTTTTATTTTAGTCTCATTCTCGTTTTTGTTTGTTTGTTTGTTTTAGCACATTTCCTAGTTCCTTTTTCCATTTCTCTCTTTAGTGTTCAATTTTTGTTTTCATTTCAGTTGGTGGACAGCACAATTTTTAAAATAATATAGATATCATTAATGTCATAAATTTAAAACTTTTCACTAAAAGAAATTGTATAGGTTGGACATTTTCAAAATGTCCTAGAGTGCAGGCAATATAAAGTTGAATAAATAAGTTGTAGTTCTTGTCCTCAGTGAGTTCACTGAAACCCCATTTTTTTCTGTAGTTATCAGTTCATTATGTTTCATTATAAACAGTGAAAATATTACAGATCATCCTCCCTTTTAAATTCATACTCCTTTACCAGCAGCATCTATTACCTCCACTTTGATTTTCTTCAAATTTTACAAAATAAAAACATTAGAACACCTCTTTCATTTATTTCAGTGACATTTCCCTTTACAGTGAATAATATTGAGCTGAAAGAATACTGTGTGAATGCTGGTTTCGATCAGAGTCTGCTGAGATTTTCTGTGATCTAGCTATCTGTGGGTGACATGTCAGCATCTGTCTTAGATATTTGGAAATTATTTTTGATACAGCAGTCTTATTCAGGTGCATGTCAGGTGTATATCTTTGTGGTTGTCCCCAGAAATGAGTATGGGTCTTTGTCGCTGTCATTCTGGGTTCTCCATATCACCTCTTGTCTTTCTCAGAACAATTGAGGTGAATCAGTAAAGAGCAGATGTGTCAGGACAAGAAACACATAACTGAATGCTTCAGTAGGTCTGAAATATCCTAGAGAGTAATAAAGCGACAATATTTTAGGCCTAATGTAGTTTGTTAGTCTATAGATTTATGTGAGATTGTCCTTTTTATCTTGTACTTCTCTGCTGAACCAGTTGAAGTTTGCACCATTTTCTCTCGCTTTCAGCAAGTATGTCACAACATTATAGAAACATTTCTTAAGTTATTGTAATCATTACAGGCGATATGCAAGAGTTGCCTTTTTATTGACCTTTTAACACCAGCTCTTTCTACAGCACTGATCCTCTAGACTGCTTAGGAGCAGTCTCCAAAAACCAGACGGGTCTGCAGTTAAATCCTCCCCGTTCCTTACTGGCTCTGCCGTTTCAGCCACATCACTTCTGATCTGCGTTTTCCTCATTTGTGAAGTGAAGATAATTAAAGTAACTACTTCCTGGTGGTTGTGAGGATTAAATATGATAATGTATGTGAAGCAGTAGGTTCCATGTCTCACACAAAGCAGTGTTATGTTCTTTTATAATTCTGTCTTCTCTCAGTTACCACGTTGTCTTACTGGTGTTTTTCTTCTCTCTGTCTGAATCCATGCTGGCCCTTCTTATTCCCAACTCTTAATAAGGTATTGCTCAAGACTCTGTCTTTGCCTCCATTATTCCCTTTGGGGAAGTTTGCCCATTTTTCTTTATCACGACATCGAAGCCACAGGGCACCTGGGTGGCTCAGTCAGTTAAGCGTCTGCCTTTGGCTCAGGTCATGATCCTGGGGTCCTGCGATCCAGCCTGCATCGGGCTCCCTGCTCAGCGGGGAGCCTGCTTCTCCCTCTCCCTGTGCTGCTCCCCCTGCTTGTGCTCCCTCTTTCTCTCTCTCTCTGTCAAATAAATAAATAAATTCTTAAAAAAAAAAAAAAAAAAAAGACATCAAAGCCAGAAACTAGAGTCATCTTGGACCCCTGTCTTTACCACGTACATTTAATCGGTCACCAAGTCTTTTGGATTTGACTTCTTTCTCTTAGTATAAGGCTTTTGACATTCATTCAATGTATGTATCGATCAGTAGTTAGTTCTTGGATGACTAGTATTCCATTGTGTGGATACACCATAGTCTTCATCCATCCACCAGTTTGTGGATACTTGGATTGTTTCCAGCTTTTGGTGATTATGATTAAAGCTACTAAAACATTTGCACATAGATTTTATGTGGACATACCTCTTCATTTCTCTTGGGCAAATAGAAGCGGGATTGCTGGATTGTATAGTAACTCTGTAAGACACTGCAAAACTTTTTTCGTGGGAACCTGCCACATGGGGAGGGATTTGAAAGTTTCTATGAAACTTTAGGGCTAAGAGAGTCCAGAATAAATATATATAAGATATCAGTGTCCCCAGTGAGACTGCTGCTTCCCTAAAGAGGTTAAATCTAGTATGAAGCAGAAATCACAAAGCATCGTGCTTCCCAAAGGCTAGTCAGCCCTCTTGCAGCTTCATCATGTTCCATGTAGGCTTTGTCCAACTAGACGACAAGGTTACTTTCAGATGTTCTGAGTATGCACTTGTTCTTTTAACCATTCTCGACATTTATTCATTTATCCAAACTATATAGAGTGTAGTTGTAAAGACATGTGCCCAGTTCATGTTCCTTTCTTTGTCTTACCACATATGTTGATGGGGCAAGAATAAGGTTTCTAAAATATCTTCTTACCAATCTGCTGCTCAGATTATATTTTTTGCCTTTTGATCTTTATAGAACATCGCAGATTCCTACTAAGTATGATGGGGCAATGACTCCAATCTTAAAATTGTGGGATTCCCTGGGAACCCCCTTACCATCTCCATTATTAGCCAGTGACCACCCTAAGTCATTCTCTCGGGAATTACCTCCTTCCCCATCATCTCCCACCACTGCTATTTAACCTCTTGATCATGTTCTAATAGGTCAATAATAGTTTGTATTTTTGGGATGAAGATGGATTGTCTTTTTTTCATCTGAGCCCTTCTGAGGAACAGCTCAGATGCCCGGCTAGGTTTAAAGGTGGAGTTCATGACCGTAGAACACATTTCCCCCCTGTACAAAACTACCTGGTTGGCTAAAGAATTAAACCTACAAACCTAAAAGGATGCTTGTTTCCTAACCGGCTGAGCTGAATGGCTCAGGTGCTATTTTTATCATGCCTGTTTTCTGTTAGAATCTCTTGCCTCCATGTCTATGTAACCATAACTAACATATAAATAATAGTCTTATCCATCTTCAGAATGAGTTACATGTTAGCTTGTTAAAATCATACTTCATACATATAAATGCCACCCAAAGCCATGCCCAGAAAGTCATTTTCCAGACAGCAAAAAGAATTTTGTAAAGTGCCATATCCCCTTTTTAGTGCCACTTGGTAAGAATTGCTGTCTGTCCCACATGTCAGGGACTTGGGGGGAAGGAAAAAAGAGGAAGCAGTGGTGGGAGATGATGGGGAAGGAGGTAATTCCCGAGAGAATGACTTAGGGTGGTCACTGGCTAATAATGGAGATGGTAAGGGGGTTCCCAGGGAATCCCACAGTTTTAAGATTAGAGTCATTGCCCCATCATCCTGTGCGTTCCCCTCCTCGTAGCTTCCTATTACAAGACTCTGCTCTCTCAGTTAAGGTAGCAGCTGTGTTTTTTCTTTCTTTCTTCCTTTTTTTTTTAATAGACTTTATTTTTTTTTTAAGATTTTATGTATTTATTCATAAGAGACAGAGAGAGAGAGAGAGAGGCAGGCTCCCCGCTAAGCAGGGAGCCCGATGTGGGACTCGATCCCAGGACCCTGGGATCATGACCTGAGCCGAAGGCAGACGCTTAACCATCTGAGCCACCCAGGCACCCTGTGGTTTTTTCTTTTCTCTTCTCTTCTCTTCTCTTCTCTTCTCTTCTCTTCTCTTCTCTTCTCTTCTCTTCTCTTCTCTTCTCTCTTCCTTTCCTTTCCTTTCCTTTTTAAAGATTGATTTGAGAGAGAAAGACAGCATGAGTGGGAAGGACAGAGGGAGAGGGAGACAGAGAATCTGAAGCAGACTCCACACTGAGCATGGAGCCTTACTTGGGGCTTGATCTCACGACCCTGAGATCACAACCTGAGCTGAAACCAAGAGTCCAACTGTACCAACCGAGCCACCCAGGCACCCCTCAACTGTGTATTTCTGATGCCCGCGCCCCCCTCCATTCTTCTCGTTACTGAGTACACTGTCCCACAGAAAGGCTTCCTAAGTGGTTACTTCCCAGCAGTCTGTTCCACCTCATTCTAGAATATTCAGCAGCTGTGTGTCTGGCACTGTGCTGAACACTAGTGATAAAGCCATGACTAAGAGGGAAGCAGTCCCTGCCCTCGTGGAGCTTCTACTGTAATGCCTAATGTGACAGTGCCATGTATTTGGCAGATACTGTTTCCTCTTTTGAAAACTTGGGAAAAAATTGTTTACTGCATTATTGGTTTTATGAATTGAGTGAAAAAAAATGCATACCAATTCTGATTAACCAACTCACAACTTTAATATTATGATAATGTTTGACAGAAGGGTTCTCTGTAGTTTGCAGTATTTCTGTATGTACGCAGAATTTTAGAGACCTTGAGAAAAGAACTAGAAGTCAAGACAGCTGACCCCTTCTCATACAGAAAGTGGTTCTTATAGAATACAACCTATTTGTAAATTAGGAATTTCCTGGTTAGTTAATTTTCAGTAACTCAGAGGCTGAAAGAATCGAGTTATCCAGGCACCTTGCTTTTTCTCTTGTATAGTCTCTTTTCACTACTCACTGCTTAAGAACCTAGTAGAAAGCAGTTATAGAATGCCTGCTGATGTGTAAGACATTGATTGCAGTGGGCAGAAGTAACGGGGAAATGTGGAATTGGTTAGTTTAGGTATATGCTTTTTAATACCTTTGGAAACAGATTTGAATAAGAAGGGAAATTTAAGTTATAAGCTGTGAGCTAAAATGGAAAGTTTCTGTGGACAGATGAATAAACACATCAAGAGTGGTTAAAAGAATAAGCAACTTTCACTGTCTCTTATCAGAGTCACACAACCTAAGCTTAGGTCTATCATTTCTCATTGTGATTCCTATTTTAGGAGAGATTGCTAATATATTTTTTTAATCTTTCAAATTAGTACTAATCAGTAGGCAAGGATGTATATCTCCTAGGCCCTGTGAAATATATAAAAGAAGTGTTCGGTACTGTGCCTGTTCTCAAGTGGCTTATAATGGTCCTGGGGAGAGAAGACTTACAAGAGAAACACTAATAGGACAAGCAGTGAGTGGAATCTCCTGAGAGCAGTAGCCCCTGGGTGCAGGTGTTAATGAAAGCAGACAGCACGTTGTGCCCCAGGCTTCCTAGGCTTTACAGGATTTCTTTATTGCCCCTCTGCATTGTATTCCCAAACAGCAGCCCGTGGTGGGGTTTTTTCTTTCCTGCTTGAGATACACTGACATATACATGGTGTAAGTTTAAGGTATACAGTGTGATGATTTGACACACATGTATTGTAAAGTGTTTACCACAATAAGGTTTGTTAACACATCCTTCACCTCACACAGTTGCCATCTTGTTGCTATCCTTATGGTGAGAACATTTAAAATCTACTCTCCGTAGCAACTTCAAGTTTACAGTACAGTGTTGGTAACTATAGTCACCCGTTTGTACATTAAACCCATATCGTGACACTTCTCTGATGACTCAGGCTTCCCTCCTGATGCTTATAAAGCTCTGTAGGGCCCACATGATCTGCACTTCCTCCACCCCACTTCCTTCTCTTTACTCACTTTCTGATTCTGCTGCAGCCAGGCTGATCTCCTTGCTGTTCCCTGAAAATGCCTGGCACTTAGAGGCTGGGGGGCCAAGGGGACAGGGACTTCATACTCCTGGAATTTCATCTTCCTGGAACATTTTCCTCCAGAGGCCTGCCTGGAAACCCCTATTTTGAATTGTACTCTCCCCACTTCTGGCAGTTCCTATTCCCTTTCACTGCATCATTTTTTTCCTTAGTACTTTTTACCATCTCACATATTTACTTACTGGTTTATATTCCCCCAAATAGAATGTTGGCTCCACCAGGACAAGAAATTCTTTTTTTTTCTCACCACTGTACTCCTAGTATTAGAATAGTGCTGGCATGTATCGGGTGCACAAAAAAGTTTTTTTAAAACGCATTAATGTAATAGAAAGAATAGAAAAATGAGAATGGCATTCTAGTGAAGGAAGACAGAATGAGCAGAGGCACGTAAGGAGAAATAAGAATAAGTGTGATACGCTGGGGGAGGTAGAAGAGGTGAGCCTAACTGTAACAGATGGTTTCTTCTTTGAGGACAGTTAAAAATAAAGTTAGGTCAATAAGGTGGTACCTGAGAGGCCAGCAGGCATCAGCAACCAGGCAAAGGAGTGTGGGTTTGATGTCAACATAAACAGTAGAGTTATTCCAGATTCCTAAGAAGAATGATTTAATAAATGGTGTTTTAGTGATATCAGTTGGGAATTGGTCTGGAAGACAGATTGAGAAGGAGAGACACTGATGCAAGGAAACCAATGAGGTTATTGCAGCGATGCGAGCAAGAGGCCCCGGGAGAGGGCGGTGGTGGAGAGGAAAGGGGTGATGAGGACAGGTCAGATCTGTGGGGAAGCCAACAGCAGAAAAATCAAGAGGACTTGGTAACTGGACTAAATGCAGAATAAAGAAAAGTAGAGATGAAAGTAACACAAAAGTTTCAAGACTGGGACAAGTGAGGATATTAGAACAGGAGCCAGCTGGATGATTCTAGGGGCTGCAGATGTTGCTAAAGTAAAAGCCTTCTGTCTCCTCTAATCCTTCACCTCTTTCTCATTCCCCAAGGAAACAGTGCTGGAAACTAAATGTCTTTCACTGTTGTCTTTAAAATCAGCACTAGCAGAAGGTAGACTCCAGTGGTCACGCTTGTGTGGATTTAACACTGTATCTATTGATAACGTGTGTCTGGTTTGATGGGCCAGAAGTGAGAAATCATTGCTACATGAAATTAAAATGCTTCATGTAATTCTTGCCAGTAAAATATAAAATTGTCTTTCATTCAAATTTCCCTTCTCTTCTTTATCTTCCGCAGTGATTTTTAAATTCTTACTTCCTTTTTACTGTATTGTAACATAAATAATCATAAACTATTTCCTAATCTCTACATATTCTGTTATTTAAATAAACTCATGTTCTTCTTTCCATATAGAATCTATACCTCAAACTTCTAATTTCAGGACACCCCAAAACAGAACAAAAATATAGATTTCACCTTTTATGTTTCCTTCTGCTTCAGATTTGGTGTGAAGAAGAAACCAATTTACATTAATGTCATAAGGGATCCTATCGAGAGGCTAGTATCTTACTATTACTTTCTGAGATTTGGAGATGATTATAGACCAGGGTTAAGAAGACGAAAACAAGGAGACAAAAAGGTAATGTTTTAGTTTTAAGATGTTTATAAAGATAATTGTTTATCAACTGCAATGAACAGTGTGCTTTTAAAATTTTTTTGCTAATTCTAAATGTACTACTTACTGTGGAAATTTTGAAAAGAACCCAAAAGTATAAAGAAACAAAAGTAAAACTTATAGTTGATATTTTGATGTACGCATAATTTTTTGTCATTTAAAAAAGATATTTTACTTTAGTTCCAGGGCTGAATGTTTCTCTTACTATAGTCCTAACGATTTTCTGTGAGACCATTATAATTACTCATTCATATGAGGTTTTGTGTAAGTACTTTGGTTCTTTTAGTCTCCATGGTGGCAATTTATATTGAATTGTAATCATCGGTTTAGGAACACTTTTTTGCTAAAGCAGCTGTTTTTTTTTTTCAGACAAGATGAGAATAGTAACAGTTCTTACTTATCGGCAGGTTCAAATTTGGGTTGTCTTCTATTTAAGTGCATCCTCTAGAGTAGCACCAGTGTTATTTTTCTGAGATACCAACTGATTTGTCACTTTTCTGGTGGGACACCTTTACTGGGACCCTATTGCTCACAAGTTTGCCCAAGGCACAAGAGACACAGTCTGACGCAAGCTGAGACTTAACTTCTCCTGCCTTATTTTCCCTCAGGTGCCCAGTGCTTCAGCCACGTGAAGTGTTCCTTTCTCCAAACTTAACTATTGCCTCACACTTCTGACTTAGAATGTCTCTCCTTCACTCTGGAAAACTGTCCACTTTGTAGGTCTAGCCCAAATGTTAGCTCTTCGATGAAGTCTTTTCTAGTGCCCCATAGGCAGTTAGTCATGTTGCTTTTAAAGCTCCCAGAGCGCTCCATCCAAACCCCTTTTTTAAAGCATTTATTTGTAGTAATTGAGTTATTTGTTTCCATATATGTCTTCTCCAAAAGGTTGTGAACTTCCTGAAGCAGGGGCTATATTTCATTCTTCCTTGTTTCCCTAGTGTTTAGCACAGTTGCCTAATTCATCTGTTAAGTGCTTAGCAAATGAGTTGAATGAGTGAATTCTGCACCTTTTGAGCCTAAAGTGTTGTGTAATCATGATGCTAGATACCTGATATAATAATAAACATCTGACAATTTCTCACTTAAGTTACATGTGCCTTCTCTGTCACATGAGGAGGTGATTTTTTTGTTGTTTTATTTACTTTTTTCTCTTTTCTAGAAATTGCTGTTTCTTTCCTTAGTCTCAAAGCTTTAGGCCGAAGGTACTGATCCAAACACAGATAACTGACCAGACCTTTTTTTTTTTTCAAGTGTCCACTGATCTCTTAGTATCAATCTTCTAAAATATATATATATATACTTAGGATATTATGGTGATTCTACAACATTTTATAAAATCTAATAATAAAACTCTTTTGTGACCTAGTACTTCAGAATTTGTTGATAGTTATTTCTAAATTCACTCCAGCACTTCTTCCTCCTTTCCTCTCTCCCTTCCTTCCTTCCCTTCCTTTCTTCCTTCCTTCCTTTTTTTTTTTTAATTTTAGCCCTTTCATTTACACTGTTTTACTCAGTAAATGTTAATATCCACCTCCCATGTTGACCAAAAGAATATTAATGTGGATAAGGAAAAGATTTGCAGTCACATCGGTTCCTACATACACCATCTGTCACTGTCAGCCCTGGATACCATGGTTTAGTGGTTGCTGCCCTATGTAGTTTGGGGAATTAGGTAATAATAATACTTAATATAACACTAATAGTTCACATCTATTGAGTGCTTATTGTGTATCAAGTACTGTTTTAAGTTATATATATATATATGTATTTATTTTTCCAGGTAGCCTGTGCAATGGTTCTGTAGGGTAGCTGCTGTCCTTGTCTCTATTTTACAGATAAGGAAACTGAGGCACAAAAGGTTAAGTACCTTGTCCAGTGTTATACTACCAGTAAGTGGTAGAGCTGGAATTTATACACAAGTACTCTAATTCCAGAGCTCACCGTCTTAAGCCCTCTATTCCCTTTAAAAAGGAGGGAGGGAATGCAACATGCTACCCAACATTTGTATATGAGAGATGTTCCCAAATTACATTTTCATACCCACAGAAAAATTCAGGCAGATATTTTAACATTATTTTCCTTTCATATTTGAAAGATTTAAGTAGATATGCTCTCCAAGCCTGGAGACTTAACCATTCTTCACCCAAATAATGATAGCGCTTGGTTTGTTTTTGGTTTTGTCTTTTTATGTCATTATAAAATACATATTACTACGCCCGTTTATTTAGATATAGTACTAGTAACATCGGAAAAATACTTTTGTATTACCTTAATTCTCATGAAGACAGGGCCATCTACAAATGCTTTATTAAAGTGAACAATTATTTTGCTTTATGATAGGCAAAATGGACCCTTTGGTCTTGAAACATATTGAAACATACACATTTTTAATAATTTGGCTTGTTTCTCATGACACAAGTGTTGGCAACATTCTGGGACCTAATTAGTTAAGTAATATTGTTTTATTGCAAATAACTTCATACCTTTAACTAGGAAGGGCTTTCATTCATTAATAAACTCATATCTATAGAGTTGATAACTGCATGGCATATAACATTTTTTTAAATGGCAGGGTATTTGAAGATAAGGGTGATTAAAATGTGGCTATGATGATGTAGGAAATACCTGGCAAAGGTTGGAAATACCTTGCATTGGCTTCATTTCCATTGAAATTATATATTAAATAAATGGTGATTCTATGACATTTTATAAAATCTAATAACACTTTTGTGACCTAGTACTTCAGAATTTGTTGATAGTTATTTCTAAATTCACTCCAACACTTCTTCCTCCTTTCCTTTAAATGTATATTGTTTACACATCAGGTGATACTTGGAAGCCTATTAGATAATATTTAGTTCAGCACTCATGGCAACTATTGTGTTTTAAACTGCAGTAACTCATAATCTAAACTGCTTCCTCCTTACACTGTCAAACAGTAATTTCAAACACATTTCAGGCATATGTATACCTATGATAGCTTTCAGTTGATCTTGTAAGGAACAAAAGATTGGGAGATTTCAAATACTCTGTTCTTTATATTTGTAACTGGAGGTTTATTTAGTATAATCTTTGCCCAGAACCTAGAAAATAATACAGAGGTCAGCATTAAAGAACTATATAGAGAAATCAGTGATTCTCAAACTTTATAGTCTTAGAACTCCATTTACTCTTAAGTTATTGAGGACCGACCCCCAAAGAGCTTTTGTTTGTGTGATATTTATCAATATCAATAAATACACCAATTTACAGGGAAATTTTAAAAATATTAATTTAAAAATAACAGGAAACGCATCATATAACATAAATAATATATTTTAATGCAAATAACCATTTTTTAATGCAGATAACCAAAAAGTATAAAGAGATGTGTTTTACATTTTTGCAATTGTTTTAAATATCTGGCTTAATATAGAGAGTTGGATTTTCATATCTGCTATTGAATCCATCTGTTGAATATGTTCTTTTGGTTGAGGTGTATAAAGAAAATCAGGTTTACACAGATATGTAATTGGAAAAGGGAGGATTTTAAGAGCCTTTGAGAAGATTGTGGATGTTCTTCTTTAATATTGCACTAAAACTTGACAAGTAGTAGTTTCTTAAAGTTGTTGAAGTATGGAATCTGAAACAACAGCAGTGAACTTTTTATGCTCTGCTATATTAAAATCCATTGATGATATATTTTACACTTTGAATGGATTTTTTAACTGAGCATAATTGTATAACCTCATGCATTGGTCATTGGAAACATATTCATACACTAAGTTATGTGGACCATCCAAATGTTGACATATTTTATTATACAGTATCAGAAATTCACATTCATCAATATCACCACTGATCTCATCAGAGAAGTCTTTTAAGTATTGGGAAACTGTCAAACTTAAGGTGGCAGATTGGGTTTTCCAAAACTTTATTTTTTCCTTGAAAGCTTAACTTTTTTTTTTTTTTTTTTTTTTTGAGAGAGAGAGAATGAGAGACAGAGAGCATGAGAGGGAGGAGGGTCAGAGGGAGAAGCAGACTCCCTGCTGAGCAGGGAGCCCGATGCGGGACTCGATCCCGGGACTCCAGGATCATGACCTGAGCCAAAGGCCGTCGCTTAACCAACTGAGCCACCCAGGTGCCCGAAAGCTTAACTTTTGTCACCGGCTGCCACAGGATTTCTCAGCCTCAACACTATTCTTGTTTTGGGCCAGAGAACTCCTTGTCATGAGGGGCTTTCTATACACATAAGATGTTAACCAGTATCTCTGACCCCTAACTAGTAGCACCCCCCACACCCCCCAATTGTGAGAACCAAAAATGTCTGTAGACATTGCCAAATGTCACCTGCTGGATCAGAACAGCTCCCTTTGGGAACCACTGGGCTACTAACACTGTCACTGTTTTCTGCCAAGAGGCAGGTACACTTTGTTCATTTGAGAAAATATCAACCAAATACCCAAGTTTGAATAACCATAGCTTGTCTCTCAGTCCTCCTTTCAGTGTAGGGCTTCTTACAACTTCTAAGTAATATTAACTGTGCCTATAATTCTCATCACTCCCATTTTCTAAAATTATAAATAAGTATTTTGGCTTTGAACTGCCCTATAGATTATTAAAAATTTTTTATTAACTATTGTTTTGTTAGTGGAACACCAAGGGGGAGGGGTCATATATCTAGAAAGAGTAAATAGTTACATGCTCTAAATAACAGTCTAAAAGAGAATCAGTTTATGTTTGTTAAGAAGTACTCATTGGTCCCAGGGATTATAATGCCTACCCCAATTTGTATTCTTTTTATTTCTTACTCTAAATTAACTAGACTTATTGACAGCTCTAAGTATTATAGTGAATTTAAAGTATTCTACCTAAAAATATGTATTAGTTTATACAAGGGAGTAATGAGGTTAGAAGAAATTCATACTTAGTGCTACCTGATTCTGTCATTAACTTAAAAAATACTGCCTCCATATTTCTTAGCAATTCACAATCCCCTGACACTGGTGAATTTTACAATTCTGTCTCACAAAGGCATGTGAAAAAATTATTGTTTGCATAGGTAGTATTTTATATGTAAAAAACATCACAGGAAAACAGTATAATTCTTTACAGCTCATATTTATTTGAAAGCTTCATATAGACCAGTATTCTCTCAGTAAAAAGTGCACAACCCAGAGTCAGCCTTGACTTGTCTTCTTCCCAGGTTTCTGATGGGACTGTAGGTGTTTCCTTTCATCAAAAGAGAGAAAACAGAAGAGTTGTTATCATGGAGTTGAAGAAAGATGTTGAGTTCAGATTGGATATTATTTTTTAATCATGTATAAGTAAGTGGAGGTATCCACTAGAAATTATATTTGTATCTCAAGAAATAGGTCTGAACTAAATTACAGATTTGGGAGTCATCAGCATTAGGTGAGAGTTGAAACAAGGGATTGAATGAAATTGCACTTGGAAGACCTAGAATATAAAAAGAGGACCAAATGAAAAAGGAAGAAGAAAAAGAAGGGGAGCCAGTATGTAGCTCTGGGGCGTGCTAGCATTTAAGGAGTAGACAGAGAAAGAGGAGCATGGCAAGGAGCCTGAGGTCAGAGAATCAGAAGACAAACCCGATGAGTCTAAATAGATGGAAAATAATTTCAGCTGCAAAGGAGTTAGCAGGAATTGAGGATTTAAAACTGTCCCTTAGATTTGTCACTGGGGAGGTCATTAGGGTTGTTTGAAAAAGTAATGTAAGTAGAATCCAAAGGGTCGAGGAGTAACTGAGAAATGAAGTTAAGACTCAGAGGAAAGACCACTCTTGAGATAGAGGTTTGGCTTTAGAACGAACAAAAAACATCAGGCAATGTTTCTTTAAGATGATAGACACTTGGGCATATTATATATCTAAAGAGAGCAGGGGTGATGGCTGATACAAGAGACTAGAGAAAAATTGATGGAGCAGGGTCTCAGAAGGGGGTGAGGATGGTATTCAAAGATAGGAGAAGGAAATACCTCTTTAAAGATGAGGGCAGCAGGGGGCTAGAGATGCAGATAAGCTTTTGTCTAAGCAGGAAATCCTGGGAGCTTACTCTTAGCTTCAGTTTTCTGTATAAAGTGTGAAGCAAGATCCTTTGCAGAAAAGGATTTGAATGTAAATATAATTGCCATCACTATGAAGCATCACATTTTGATTGCTTTTTTTAAACTTCAGTTTTAGGGAGTTAAATATCTAAACTAATAATCTAAATAATCTGAAGAACATTTTAATATTTCATGCTTTTTAAAAACATCTGTATCTTGCTCACAATGAATTGTTCTTTCTAAATATAGATGGTTTTTAAGTGAAAAAACTGTTCATAATTTTTTTTTAAGATTTTTTATTTATTTGACAGAGACACAGCAAGAGAGGGAACACAAGCAGGGGGAGTGGGAGAGGGAGAAGCAGGCTTCCCGCTGAGTGGGGAGCCCGATGTGGGGCTCGATCCCAGGACCCTGGGATCATGACCTGAGCCGAAGGCAGATGCTTAACCATCTGAGCCACCCAGGTGCCCCTAGAAGCCCAAATAATTTAAATAAGATTATTTTATTTTTTTAAGATTTTATTTATTTGAGAGAGAGAGCATGACCAGGGAGAAAGGGGCAGAAGGAGAGGGAGAGGGAGAAGTAGACTCTCCACTGAGTGTGGAACGTGAGGGACACAGAGCTCTACATGGGGCTCCATCCCAGAACCCTGAGATCATGACCTGAACTGAAGTCAGAGGCTTAACCTGCTGAGCCACACCAGGTGCCCCTTAATAAGATTATTTAATTTTATCATACTTAAAAGCCTAAAAGTGAGGGGTCTAGACTCTTAGAGCAACTTTGCTCCACACATTCAGGGACCTGGTTTCCTTCCATATTGTTATTCTGCTGTTCTTTAGGAGGTTGTCCTTATGTGCTTATTGAATTTGGGTCACCACTACTTCTGCCTTCCAGCCTGTTGGAAAGGAAGGAAGTGGAGGGCAAGCAATTTCCTTTTAACCAAGTGACCCAGAACCTGCTCATATCACTTCTGCCTTTAGTCTGCTGACAAGAACTTGGTCACATGGCTATACCTAACTGCAAGAGAGGCTAAAACTCTGTGACTCTGGAAGAATGGAAGAGTGAATTTTGGAGACTGCCAGAGTGGGCTAGCAGATTTAAAACTACTGGCCAGAAAAAGACTTGAAGATTATCTACACATTGTTTTATTTGAAATGCCAAAATACTTCAAGAGCACAGGAATTAGGAGTTGGCTAACTAGAGACTAATTTAATGCATGCTTATTCTTTAATCAGTTTTTATTCTAGTAGTGGATATTTAAATTCCCCGAAATTGAGTAACTCTATGGAAATTTTTAATATTGCAGCATTTTAATATCCTAGTTTCTTATATTTAAGCAGAATCTTTTCAGTGTCTTTGAATCTTACACACACAAAATGGTAGCAGAGATTGTGTGTTCACCCACAATCACCTTAATAATTCATTTATTTTCTATCAGGACTCTAATCAGGTAGAGGGGTAAAGAAGCAGAGCACTTCTTCTGAGCTTCAGAAGCACTACTATGATCTAGGATCTTTTTTAAATTGGATAGGCATGGAATCAGAAACCTTCTAATATATCATCACCCAGATCATTGAGCCAAAGATTTCTTGGAAATTGGAACATGGTAGAGTTAGATACATACATTGGTTGTTTTATTTTTATGAGCTACAAGTTGCCATAAATGATAATAAAACTACTTTTTAGAAAGTGAGTCAGACCATCTCATAAAATTCAGAAATAATGTTATGGCCACTGACATGGGGTTTATTGAGTCTTAAGAGTAAACTGAGGTGTTTTCACTTTACGTGTGTGTGTGTATACTTTATGTATGTAAATCTAGCTAGCTACAGAGAGATCCTAAGAGAATTTGAGAGAACTCTAAGGACTATGAAAATGCTTCATGAAAAAATGTTCCTGCCCCTATCTTCATCTTCACTAGAACTGTGCCTTTAAAATTTATGTAAATCCCTGAAATGCAGTCTTTCCAGTTATTTCCACTACCAATTGTGCAGACAGTTTGAATGGCAATAGATTGTGTGCTTTGGAGGACACAAATGCATACTGCATGATCCCTCAAAGAAGTTTTCATTGTAGTTGAGAGAGAACATAATACACATTAAAAAAAAAAGTATATGAAGCAAGTTCTTCAGATAAAGATGTATATATAGATATACATACCTGGATCCTAAAAGCTGGCTATTACCAGGCAGTATACAATTAATTTATACGAGCCCAAAGAAAGTAAGAGTAACTTTGGGCCAGAATCATTGGAAAGATAGTCTTCATGTAAACAAGATTGGTAGAAGGAAGGCACTTTTAGAGAAATCAGCAAAGGTATATAGATTTAAGGTCCATATCACATGCTTGAGAAACTACAAAACAGGCTAATCTGGTAAACATGGAAGTTACACATAGAGATAAGGCTAGACTAGCATTTCGAGGTCAGAATATGAAGCATTTTTTAAAGCCAGGATAAAAGTTTGGATTTTTTTGTTGTTGTTGAGACATTGGAAACCATTGAAGGTTTCTGAGTAGAGGATGTTAGAAGTGACTCCTTAGACTAATCTGGTAACTGTACAGAGCAGGTTGAAGGAATTGAAGGAAGGAGGGAAGGGAGCCAGCCCATTAGAAAGTGATTGTAACAATGGAGACACGGCATGTGGGACCCTGATAGAAGCAAGATTGACAAAAGAAAAGATGGATTGGAAAGACATTACCTCAACGATGTTAGGTGAGGGAGAAGAAAGATTCGTAAATGTTCTGAGATCTTCAGTCTGAATTACATGGGCAACGTAATCCTTTTGCCAGAAGTATTGAGCATGAGGTAATATTGGAAATTCAAATGAACACGCACACTAGGTATTAGAAGATGAGAAGTGATGGATCTGGAGGTACAGATTTAGAAGTCTTTTGCCTAGAAATTATAAATGAAGCCAAGGAAGTAGAAAGTGTGAATAAGCTAAGGAAGGCAGTGGGCAAAGAGAAGATCATGGAGATGAATTTCCATACCTGGTGGAAGGACCAAAACATGCCTTCAAAGAAGATAATGATAGTACATTCAGAAAGGCACAGAGCACCAACAAAGCCAGAAAGGGGAGTGTCCAAAGAAATAGACAAGGATCTATTAGGGGCAGAGAGACCCAAGAGATTTTCAGAAAGGAGAGGTGGTCAAATGCTGTGAAGGTCAAGGAGAACAAGAACCAACAAAACATTGTATTTGACTTGGGGAGGTGGGGTGGTAGAGAGACAGGCACAGACGTAGACACATTCCCTTTATCAGATGCCTACAATGGGCAGTCACTGTGGTGGATTCTCTTACATCCATGATTTTATTTCTTCCTCAAAGTAAGATCATGTCCTCCTTTTTTAGGTAAGGAAACAAACACAAAACTTAAGTTTTCTGGGTTCAGGATTCAAACCCAAGTCATAGACTTTTTGCTATATCATGGAGAAGATCATCTATAAAAGGAATGGGTGAATTCTGGGCTGTGTGTGGTCTGCTGTTGTCTTTTGAATGTTGCCAGAATAAAGAGAATCATTCCACTCTAGCTCCACCCAACACCAGGTGTAAGGATTTTTTGGCTCTATTCTCATAGATTTTTGGTTAAAGGGGCCCTTTGAGTTTATCTAATTGTATAGGTTAGAAACTGAGGTTTGGAGTCCTTAAAGACTTACTTACAATAAGGTCAAACCTGGTTCCAGAAACCTAAGAGCCTTGACTCAGCTCTCGTGCTCTTTCTATTCTTTCACACTTTCTCTTCTCAGAAATAACAGGTAGCATTTGTAGATGTCTCACCACGACAACCAGAGCTCCCACGTTTGTTCTCTGGGATCTCAGTATCATTTCAAACAGGTAGTGCCTACTGTTAAAATGCCTGTGACAGACAGTAAGTATTCGAGGAAGTGAAGCTGATTAATTTTAGATTTGTAACCTGTGAGTCTCTTTCCCTTTTAATTAATTCAGTCCGATGCCCTGGACAGGAGGGCACACAGGTCATCAGTATCTGCTTTGTACAATGAGTTTTTGTTTGTTTATCACGAAAAGGAGAGAAGGCTTTTAAGTGTAGTCCTCCTTTATACTCTTTTCAAATGATTATTTCCCATAAAGTATCTTTAGCCTTGTTTTTATTTCCTTTGTAAGGGGGCTAGAAAGTACAAATACACAGATTCAACATAAACCAGTACTTACTCTCAAGGACAAATTATTATCTGAGTGGGGGAGGGTATATTTCATCAGTTAAGAAAACAAAACAAACAAAAAAACCTATACACATCAGCATTAAACAAAGATGGGGAAAAAATCCTTTAACTTTCCCTAATATCTCAAGTGTGCTTTCGTAACCCACCTACCTCTTTAATTACTAGCTCATCCCACCCGCTGCGGCCCATGTATTTAATAACTTCCCTGTTAAGGTGTTTGGTAGGTGAGACCCGCGTCTATGACTCATATGTGCTGCTTTGTGTCTGTTCCAGACCTTTGATGAGTGTGTAGCCGAGGGCGGCTCAGACTGTGCTGCGGAGAAGCTCTGGCTTCAAATCCCGTTCTTCTGTGGCCACAGCTCCGAATGCTGGTAGGGACATAAAGTTAGCTCAGTTGACGATCTTCTTTATTATCTCTATAATCTGTTTTTCACAAGTGTGAACATAGTAATCAAGGGCTAGCTATAGGGAAATTAGTGAAAGACCAGGCTAAAAATAACATGTGATTAAGTAATACCTAGTTTTATAGTTACCTTTAAGCGCATTGAAGAGATTCTTCATACATCATATCCTTGCAATGTTTTCTCAGATGCTGGTTTTTAATTTGGGTTTTTTTTTCGTTTTTTTGTTTTTTATTTTATTTTATTATTTGAGAGAGTGCGAGCGAGAGTACAAGCAGGGAAGGGGGCAGAGGTAGAGGGAGAAGCAGGCTTCCCGCTGAGCAGGGAGCCCGATGCGGGACTCGATCCCAGGACCCTGAGATCATGACCTGAGCTGAAGGCAGACGCTTAACCAAGTGAGCCACCCAGGCGCCCCGTAGTTTTTTGGTTTTGGTGTTAACATGTTTTGCTATATTCCAGCAAAGCTCTTAATTAGAGGCCAGGGATCATTTCATAAACCTCATTTTCTCCTAAGCTTTTAGCCATTCAGTTTAGATCAAGAAAAGGCTTAGTGGGTAAATTATTCACCTGGTTTTACTGTTAACTGATTTTTTTACTTTGAGAGAAGTCAAGGTTATGGTTGCAGTTTAGTCTGCTAATAAATGTGGGGTGGAAAATAGATATTTTATCTTTAATAAAGAGTTTATTTCCTCAGAATGTGCGGAGTTTTCAGTTTTTTAAAAAAATGGTACATTTTCAAAAACTAATGATGCAATGTATGGTGATTAACATAATAAAAAATTTTAAAAATGGTACATTTTTATACATATTTATTTGTTCTAATTGCTTTAATAGGTAAAGTAGAAACAGGAACTCATTCAGAGTTAGTGTCTTCCTTAAAACCATGATGAGAAGTGCAAGGAATGCCTTCATTCTTTTTCTCATTATGTGAGACATGTTATTTGGATCACTGTGAACCTTTTTTTCTTTTTTTAAAGATTTTATTTTTCGACAGAGAGACCGCGAGAGAGGCAACATAAGCAGGGGGAGTGGGAGAGGGAGAAGCAAACTTCCCGCTGAGCAGGGATCCCGATGTGGGACCTGATCCCAGGACCCTGGGATCATGACCTGAGCTGAAGGCAGATGTTTAACGACTGAGCCACCCAAGCGCCCCAGGATCACTGTGAACCTTAAGGGTCCTACTCAATAGATTATACCAAAGCATAATAACAGCATAAGAAGAACTGGAAACAAAGGAAGAACATCTTCTCAATTTTTAATCATATCCTTAGAATGGGGATTGGCAAATTACAACCTGGAGGCCAAATTTGGCCCATCACCTGTTTTTATAAATAAAGTTTTATTGGAATACAGCCATCTCCATTTATTATTGTCCATGACTGTTTTCATGCTTCAAGATCAAAGTTAATATTTGTAACCAAGAACATATGGCCTGCAAAGCCAAAGATACTTGCTCCCTGGCACTTTACAGAAAAAGTTTGCCAACTCCCGCCTTAGAGCAATAAAAGGGTATTGCTCTTTTGGACTTTAGTGAGGAGATTTTAATTGAACTGCTTTAGTATATTTCATAGATTCGTTGAACTGGGAGGGACCTTCGAAATCAAGTAATTTACTTCCCCCTCCCCCCCCACCGAAGACATTAATAAAAGGGCATTAAGGCTTTGGATGGACACGTGTTTATTTTCTCCATAATATATAGTGTCAGAGGCATCAAAAATACTTAGCAGATTTCGCAGCCAGGTTTTTAATTCCTTTTCTTTGGTTTTAGGAACGTGGGAAGCAGGTGGGCTATGGATCAAGCCAAGTATAACCTAATTAATGAATACTTTCTGGTGGGAGTTACTGAAGAGCTTGAAGATTTTATCATGTTGCTGGAAGCGGCTTTGCCCCGGTTCTTCAGGGGCGCTACAGAACTCTACCGAACAGGTATATAAAGGACGGGTTTCTTTTTAAAGCTGTCCTTAGCTTTGTTTGTTTGCAACTTGAAAAATATGTGTGATTTGACATTTCTTGAGTAAAGCACAAGATATAACTCCAGAAAGGCAGGTATATTGCCTGTTTCTTCTTAGCATTTTCAGTACAAAACAGAGCCTGGCACACAGCTGGTGTTCGTTCAGTATTTTTTGAGCAAATAAACATGCATTAGATGATAATTAGAAGGCATTCAAGGAATAGTGGAAAGATACGATCTGCAGAACCAGCCTTCGTTAGAAATGTGTAATATTAACTAATGCCAGACACCAAACATTATGACCGTATTGCACCTGAGACCTGCCTAATGCTGTTTGGAGTAGGGGTGGGACGGTGAGACTGAGTCCTGGCCGTGATAATCAGCACGTGCTGATTACAATATACAATACAATATAGTGACTCTTCTAGAGTATGCATATACCCTAGCTTCTCACACGTAGAGAATGTAGGTTATGGTAAATTAGTATTAAGTTTGAAAATAGATATTTTATCATATTTAAAAAATAAACTAGTTAGAGCACCAAGCGTTTGAGATTAGAACAGCATGTAAGGCGATAGCCTACACTTTACTGAGTGGTGATCCTTACTTTTCTTATTTGACATCTCATTCAGTCTTTTAACAGGTTCAGGATTTACATTATAAAGGAATAAATCACAGTTCTAGTATGATTAGGGCACTAGTTTCGCCTGAATGATATTAATGCAAAACACTGTTACTGTCCTTCAAAGTGCCACATTAACTTAATCCATTTCTCCACGTAAGGAAGCATCGCTCTTTTGTGTGTTCTCAGAATTATTCACCTTTTCCTTTTTTCCTTCGTAAGTAGGAAAGAAATCTCATCTTAGGAAAACCACGGAGAAGAAACTCCCAACTAAACAAACCATTGCAAAACTGCAGCAGTCTGACATTTGGAAAATGGAGAATGAGTTCTATGAATTTGCTCTGGAGCAGTTCCAGTTCATCAGAGCCCACGCTGTACGGGAAAAAGACGGAGACCTCTACATCCTTGCACAAAACTTTTTCTATGAAAAGATTTACCCTAAATCGAACTGAGTACAAGGTGTGACTCTTAGGTTCTTGAACTAAAACTTTGACCCTGTCTTCACCTTCGTTCTCGGCCCCACAAGTCAGGTTGCAATTGGTGTGTAAGACCGTGTGTATTGAGCCAAGTTAGGGAACAGTAACACCGAGGAGGTAGATGCTGGCTGGTAAGTTTCAGTGGCCTAAGAGGTTTCAGTTTCGGCCTTTTTTTCTTCTTCCCTTTTTTTTCTTTTTTTCTTTTTTCCTGGTTAAATTTTGGTGGGAGTTATAATCTCCTGCTTGGAAAAAGCCTACACATCACCTAAAATAAACACATAGCAGGTCTAATTGGAGGCTAAATACAATTTTAAACACAAGTTCTGATACTGTCTTTTTGATAAAGCATTTTTTTTCCAGCTAACCATGAGTGAAGATGAATCCATTTGCTACTTCCGCCCTCACCTGGAGGTTTGGGTTATACACCTCTACTGAATAGTGTTATTAACTGTTTGGCAGTGTGTGTTTTGTTTTTGTGAATCATGTCTCATGAAATTCATTGGAATGTTTGATCCTATTTGCTAAGAATGTTTCTGCTGTAGTTGGAATTGCCCACATTTATGTAGGTCGTTTTAATATTCTTTAAAAAAGAAAAACTTATCATTAGTGTTAAAAACCAATTTTAAAAAGAGTCAAAGCAGTATTTCTCATTCCCGTCTCCCCAGTATCTAAGATTGGGGAGATACTTCAAAGAATGTTGACATTGTCAGGAGTTTTAATTAAGGCTTCCACACATTAATATCAAAAAAGTAAGTTTAGTATTTGTTCCTCCATGGGTTATTTGTAGAGCGGTATACTGACATATTGGTGATTCCATATTATAACTCCATTAGTGAGCTGTGGTATGGGTAGGATTTTCCTACTTCTGTACTTTTACTTGTAGACTATTTTTACTAAGGTGCTTTATAATGTGTTTTAAAGCATTGCATTTACAAAAAAAGAAAGGAAATTGCTGTAAATATTGCATATTTTATGTATTTGGACCAAAAGGTTGTAAGTAATTACGTAAAAGTGGTTTTGCACCAGTTTTATTATTCAAGTAAAATCATCAGACCTGTTCTTGTAGTTCTCAATTAACTTTACTGTTAAACATCACTGAAATGAACTTCAGTAACCTTTCAATTTTGATACACAGAACATTATTCATAATTGGGGGCAGTAATTAGAGTGGAAAGAGTACTGGCCGAGGAGTCAGAAAATTTGATTTCTGGTCCTGGCTCTGCCACTTATCAGCCGTGTGATCTTGGGCAAGTCACTTAACCTCTCTTTGCCTCAGTTTCCTCATCTTGAAATGAGGAGACTAATACCTGCTGTACCTACCTCACAGGGGTGTTGTGAGGAATAAATGAGACGGCACGTGAAAGCACTTTGGAAACTGTTAACGCGCTGTAGAACCATAAGGGGTGATGGAAACATCTCTCACGTACAGTTCCGTACCGTTCATTTTTTAACAAAGAAGGGAAAAGTCTACTTCTAACCTGGTTTGAAAAAACGGTTAATCTTGATATAAATTTGTGTTCGATAAGTATCTTCTCTGTTTTATCTTCCCTGTTTGAACAACTATGGAAATATGAAACACCTGTGAACTCTTAAAGATTCATGAACAGCTGCTTGAGTTCAGGAGGTTCCATGTTTGAAAAAGACTTCATTAGCTGACTCAGGGCAGGGGAAAATGTGCTCTTCAAATTTGGGAGATTTGTCTGTTTTTATTTTACGTTACCGTTCAGAAATGGTAGCTATTTTGTACCTCTGGTTGTTAAGGTATATTTTGCAGAGTTTAATTTCCCTGTACCATCTTACCCCTCTTAGAGTAACAGAGATAAAGAATTTTAGGAACATTTTCTAAAAGAATAATCTTTACTATGTTTAGTTTAAATAAATACTGTTCCTGAACAAAGTCTCACCAAACTAGGTAAAGAAACATTTTAGGCAGGCTGCTTTAAAGGTTCTTAATTGTATGGGGGTGAGGAGGGGGCATGACTTATCAAAAAACAAACAAATTTAAAGAAAAGCTGAAGGAAGTTGGCAGAGAATCATTTTAGTACTCCTCCCCCCCCCTTAACAGGAAGACATTAAGAGAACATTGATAGGTATACTTTCCTTATTTGGCTTCCTTTTTGTGTGTGTATTTATTAACTTTTACGGATATTTATTGAAAATCTATACAAATGATTCCCTTGCCCAAAAGGAAAGCACCACTTCAAGGGTGGGGTGTTTGACATTTAATCTGTTAAGGAACCCCCCAGTATGCAGGTTATTCTTGGAGGACACGCTAAAATCTTGAGGTGCATTAACTCTTAGGGAACTAGAGTAGCACGTAGTGCCCTGTGTCATGGGTTCAGTAAACTTCTCCTACAAAGGTCCAGAGGGTAACTCTTTTAGGCTTTGCAGTCTCTACAGTCTCCAGCAAAACTACTCAGCCCTGTCATTTGAACACAAAAGCCGCTATAGACAACACAGACATGAGTGAGCATGGCTGTGTTCCAATAATACTTTATTACCAAGACAGGTGACATGCCAGATAGGGACCATGGGTTGTAGTTTACCAACCCCCATAATAGATGGTTATTTATGGAGAAACCATTTTTTAAATCTGTATTCTAGTGACCTACAAGAGTTTATATACTTCCAAAAGCTCCTAACTTATATCCAAATAGCTTTCTTAATCAGGTGGTCTCTCCCACAGATTGATGAACTTTTATGACTTAGATTGCTTCCAGGTGGGCATGTTTTCTCTCCCAGTTTAACAGTTCGTAAGAGAGGCATGTATTCTCTCATCTTGTAGGATGGGTTAGGGAGTATCCTTCCTGGAGACGGAGAAAGGGTTAGATTGAATTCCGTCTGGTCCAGTACAGTCCTGGGAGTCTGACGAGTGCAGAGTCCTCGTAATACCTAACTTTATAATCAAAAAAATAGAACCACTGAGACAATAATGTATTTTTTTAAAGTGGCAAATGTGGTTTTCTTTTTTCAGCCTTTGCGCTTTTTCAGTATTTTGACCATAGGGAATTTTTTTTTATAATACAAAAGCAAATTAACCACTTTGAGTTTTAAAAGATGATGTTATGTGTGTATGTGTGTGTGTGTGTATATATATATATGCGTATGTTTATTTCCTAAAAGAGGAAAATACTTTTTTTGTTCAACTTGTGTCAACTCCTGTTTTCTAATTGCTGTGAAATGGCAACTGTCGATAAATTATTGTGACTGTTTTAAAATGTAATGGGGAGGATATATTTTGATTTTACGGAGCTTTAATCTGTAAAGTACCGCTTAAATATATCTGATAGCAACACTTAAAATATTGCATGGGGATTACTTTTCTATCATCCATACCCATTTGTGCAACTTTGAACATACTGGGTGCTTCTGAATTCTTGATGATTGGGTTTAAATTATTGAAAATCAGAGAACTTAAACTTAACTGACTTTTAAACTTTAAATTTTATTTCCTATTCTTAAAATTCAGTTAATGCCTATAATTTGAAATCTGTTGCTCTTTCTCAATATTATGTCCTATTGGAAATTCATAAAATTGTTAGTGCCATCAGTGATTTACAAACAGTATTTTGATATTGCAGATGATTTGCTCATTGTATTTGCATAGTTAGAAAGAAAATAGTTTGTAGACAATGATTCTCTTTTTCTAATAAAATAAAATAAAAATTCTTAAAAGCACTAGAGAATTTAAAGGCTGGTTCCCAAGTGCATAGCTGGTATTTTAATTTACATTCAAATTCCACAGAGAGAACATCTGTGTAAGCCATCTATCTGGGTTTTCCCATTGATCATTCTCAAACACACCTAAGGTTCTAGAAGCCTTTATTATGAGAAGTACCATGCTGTACGGTACTGTAAACTTTTATGAAGTTTGTCTGTAAGAGGCCCAGGTGCTTCTACTTTATGATTTGAAAAGTTGCCTCTTCATAAATTAGTGCTATTTACTTTGAGAGGAAGCAGGGCAATGGCTGTGAAATTTTTGCATCCATTTACCCTATGCAGAATTGCTGTACCGTGCCAGCTAAACTGCTGCTCAGGCAGCCTTTTGAGGGAAAAGCATCCCTGTTTCAAATGCACTGCCAATTCAGCTCCTCTGGAGTGGAGCTTACTTTCTGATTTCCTGCAGTGGGAATTTTAGAGATTGAAATGGGCGATCAGTTAGTCAGATTTATCCTGTAATTTAAGTTCATGCAGCTTTGTGACCTTTGCAGTACTATTGATAGAGGGACCCTGATGGTGATGATCTCTTTAAAACACATTACTGGTGAGCCTATGAGTTAGACCCACTGGTGCTGTCTGTCTGATTTTTTAGACAGCTTCCCCAGCTTTCTATTGAGAGTCAGGTATGTGAGCATCTCTAAAGCAGTGTAGAATGTAATTTTGAGAAAACATGGGTTGTCTATTTTGACTTTTATTTTCTGAATACTACAGACAGCTAAACAGTGCCTTTGCCCCATCACAATCCATGTTGGAAGATGCTCACTCCTTCCTCTGTCTCGGCTCTCCCTCTCTTCTCCCTCCCCCATTCGGTTGATTCATTTATGCAATACTGTTTCCAACTTGAAACCATTTGTCACATCTGTTGGAGAGATAATCACTCTTTTCCTTAACATTCTGCCAGCTTTCTGTTGTTGAAGTGTTTCAGTTGATTACCTGATGCAAAAGCTATAAAATAAACACTCAGTGGGAAGGGGAAAAATGGTTTGGTGTCCTGTTTTAATATTTTCTTCCGTAGCCTTGACACTGATGGACGTTTTCCAAGTGGATTCGGTGTTGAATGTCTCAGCTATCACTGCCACCAGAAACCTATGCATCATCATTGATCTGTAATGATTTTCTGGCTTATTTATGACGTGCAGACCGACTGACATGCCCCTGCCACTTTTTGCTTCATACTTCATCATTAGTGTTGAAATTTCAGATAGAAAATTTACAAGGTATACTTAGGGTATACACTTAATTAGAAGAGTAAAGGAAGTTGGGAGGGGTGGGTGGTTAACCTGATTAACATTTATTATGCAGCGGGTACATGCCCATGATGTTTTTACAGAATACACATTGGGCGCCTGGGTGGCTCAGTTGGTTAAGCGACTGCCTTCGGCTCAGGTCATGATCCTGGAGTCCCGGGATCGAGTCCCACATCGGGCTCCCTGCTCGGCGGGGAGTCTGCTTCTCCCTCTGACCCTCCCCCTCTCATGCTCTCTCTCTCCCTCTCATTCTCGCTCTCAAATAAATAAAATCTTAAAAAAAAAAAGAATGCACTTTTTTTTTAAAGATTTTATTTATTTATTTGACAGAGAGAGACACAGCGAGAGAGGGAACACAAGCAGGGGGAGAGGGAGAAGCAGGCTTCCCGCGGAGCAGGGGGCCTGACGCAGGGCTCCATCCCAGGACCCTGGGATCATGACCTGAGCCGAAGGCAGATGCTTAATGACTGAGCCACCCAGGCGTCCCCAGAATACACATTTCTAATAATTGTTTTTTTCACCCTTAACGGAGAAACTCTCAGTTGTGTACATCGCCACTTCCCAGCCACTGGCTCACTGTTCTGAGCAAATAATTGGTTCTTTTTATATTCTATAGTATTGTGGTGAATAACATACCAGTTCAGTGATGAACTTTTCTAAAAGGAGATTTGGTCTGTACCCACACAGCATGGATTTGAGAGTCGGAAGGGCCTGCAGTTAGCAGTGTGACTTTAGTAAATTGAGAGAACAGTGTTGTGAAGGTTGGACATCATGGATATAAAGTGCCGACCTGGGGCAGACTAATAACTAATAGCTTTTATGCGCTCTGTTAGAATATTGTTAGGAAGCTGGCTTGCCCTTCTGACCTGGCAGAGCACTAGTCATGTCCCTTTATAGAAGATCTTTTTATAAATATTTTCAAATGCCACTGAATTTTACTCTTTACCGACAAGTTATTATTGTAATGCCTCCTTGTGTGCCTATAACACAGATAATTGTTGGTTCTGATACCTGCTTTTGTCTCCGTCTACAGATTTCCTATGAGAAAGGTGGGAGGTGGGAGGTGCTAATTGTGCTAAAGGAGACGGGACTTGCATGTTCCAGAAGTGGCTTTGTCCACATACTCTATTTGAACGGTATGTGCTACCAAGAAGTACACGTGTAAAGCTCAGGCTACCTGGACTAAAATGATTGGCCCTCTTTCAACAGGGAAGAAAAACCCAAAACTGTACTCTGTAGGAAAAGAGCATTTGTCTTAGAGTTACGAATCAGGTGATCATGTTAGATTTCCAGGGCTTTAGGACATCTGAAAAACAAACGATACGCAATGATTGTTGCCTAAACCTTCACATTCTCACTGTACTCTTCATCATTCCTATTTTTTAAAATAAAATAAGCCAGTGAGCTTTATTTTTTTTTTTAAGTAATCTCTACGCCCACTGTGGGGCTCGAACTCATGACCCCAACGTCAGGAGTCGCATGCTCTGCCAGCTGAGCCAGGCACCCTGTTGCTAGCTGTTTTTTAAAGATTTTTTTTATTTTTATTTATTTATTTGAGAGAGAGAAAGAGCACGAGAAAGGGAGAGGCAGACTCCCCACTGAGCAGGGAGCCCGATGCGGGACTCGATCCCGGGACTCCAGGATCATGACCTGAGCCGAAGGCACTCGCTTAACCAACTGAGCCACCCAGGCGCCCGCTAGCTGTTTTTTAAAGTGGCAGTTAAGCTTCCGGAACCTTCTGTCGATAGTAACAAGTACCAAAATGCACATCCCAGATCACTGTCCGTTGGTTTTCTCCGAAGGCGAAAACCCCCCACTGGCTTGCCTTGTCTTCCTTACACCCTGTCTCAGCTGTTAGCATAGGGCACAGGTATACCACCGTGCAAGCAGACCACCACCAAAATGGACTTCGGTATGCAGGTTTTCCCCCTTTCCACTCCAGGCATGAGCAAACAAAGAGAAGTCTTACAAAGGCTATTCTCTTTGTGGTTTGCTATATTTCTTGTAGCATGAAAATAAATACAAACTTTAAAAATATTCCAAGGGCATATATATAAGATATAATGGACTTCTCGATAGTTACCACTTCAGACCTGTGAGGAGAAACAACAAGAAAAATGTTGAGTTTGTTGTTGCTGCCTTTTATCTGTGTCATTTTATGAGAGAGAATGAAATCCCTTTGAATAGATGATTTTTTGGTTTGAAAACGATGACTATGGGAATTCACAAGAAGATAACCCCAAAGAGTTATTCCTTTCTTCCCACCTTTTGGCCCTGTGTTTATTCAAAACCACATGACCAGCTTGGTGCGATTACCATACGCTTTTTTTTTTTTTTAAACTTGATATCCTTACTATTCACCTTGAAAAGAGGTCTCAGACTTCACTTGATCTCTCGTATTCCGGTAAGACTCAGCACCTCCCTCCTCTACCCCACAGCTCGCACCAAATCACCATGCACACGTTGCTTCTGCAGATTCTCAGAGCTGGACGACGGAAAGTCACTTTGGAAAGACGCAGTTACAAAAAAAGAGAGTTCTATGATCGGCCATGAAAAAAGGGCAGTTTTACAGGCGTTAGAGAATGGGCTCTGGAGCGCCACCGCTTACTAGCTATCTGATCTTGGACAGAACGTCGTCTCTGAGGCTGAGTTTCCTCATCTGTAAAATGGACGGTGAGAGGATTGAGATAATATGCATGTGAACTTACTTAGTATTTACTTAGTTCCTTTTAGTACTTACTTAGTACCTACTTAGTTCCTGTTACATAGTAAGCACTGAGGAAGTGCTCATGTTATCTTCGATGGTGAAGATGAAAAAGATGAGGATTCATTTATTCGGACATACTGTGTGGAGGTGTATATGCGCTCATTCATTAACATGTGCTGGGCATGAGGAATAGGAAAGATGGACAAAAGATGCATGGCCTCTCTTTGTTGAGAAGAAAGGAGGCCAAGAAGAAATACAGAGCATTGAGCAAAAATCTCTTTTTTACCTTCCTGGTTAACCACCTATTTTGTTATTGTTAAAGATTCTTAACCCCCATCTCAGACCTTTTAATTTAATATACCTAACAGCTCATCTCTAAGTTTTAACCTTGAAATAGCAGAAGCAGCAACCTAGCCCAGGTAATCAAGTACTAACGCCTAGACCCATTAGTTTGCTTGAAAATGTAAACCTCCATATTCATCCATATGATAGACTTAATTTTTTGACAAATGAATCTGTCCTCCTACTTCTCTAGAAGCCTAATTGGGTTCACAGGTTAAAATGATAAGCTTTTACTGTGAGAGGCATTGCTAACATTCAGATGTAATTTTTAAAATATTTCAATTCCGAAGTCAGTAAAACAATAAGAAACACAGATAAAGCAATACACCTCGTCCCAATCTTCTAATTGGGTTGTGTTCTCAGAATTCATTATAAACTGGTTGTTTGAAACCCACGTAGAACCAATATACATGTGGGCACAACCCACAAATTTGGTTTACTCTAAGCATTCAAGGATTTATCCCTTCATTAGAGCTGAGGAAGCTAAGGGCTCTGTCCTTCCTGTTTTTCTGCTGTTTCCCCCAAGGAGATCTTTTTAGTATTGAATCCTAAAGCTAAGCAGTTTACATGTTAACCCGGGGGTGATGGGGGCTGTAAGGAGAGGATTGTCACGTTTGGGTTTTTAAAAGCTACATGCAGCATAGTGTAGAGAATGGGCTCCCGGACTAAAAGGCGGGGGACACGAAAACCTCTGAGGAGGTTTCTGCAGTTGTCACGGGAAGCGGTTTCATCTCAGGGTCACAAACCCCAACGTTTGGTGACAGATGGGAAGCGATCAGTAGTAAAGAGAGTGGGAAGCAATATTTGGGTTTGCAAAACACTGCATCCGTACAAATGTTACATCTCTTGCCTTTGCCCCAATTATGCAACGATGGCTACTTTCCAAGTGAAAGTGTATATGCAGGCTAGTGTTTGCCCAGAACACTAGGATCACAGAGACAGAATCCACTGTCTTGCTATCAAATATGTGATTCCTGTGCCTGTTTTTGCTCACCCTGACCTGGGTGAGGGTGTGGCGAAGAACCTCCCCAAAACTTTGCTACTGCCCTGTGGCGGCTGGTGCAACACATCAGTCCACTTTAGCCTCTGCCTTATCTCTGTGATTGTCCTCAAGCCAAAGCCTCAAAATTAGTCATGCTTGGAAATGTTTCTCATCATTAGTACTGAGAATTTAAAGGGAAAGAGAAAAAGCATAGTTGGGTCAATTTTCATCTTAGAGTTGCAGTCAAGCATTGGGCAACCGACTTACTAGAGCTGCCCACCTATCCGTGATGCTGGGAAAGGAACACGGTCAGCTCCAGGTGCAGGAACTGACCCTGTGTTCAGGTTTTATTGCTGAACACTCCCCGCCTTCCCAGCAAACAGGCAGCATACAACGAGTATTTGGGACTGTAACAATGACTGTAGGAACGTAAGAAATTCCTCCCGGCCGTGCAGTGCATGGGACTCCGCAATCCTCTGAGGCTGGGAGTCAGGCAGATCCAACGGTGATTATCCTGGGATTCTAGAATCACAGTTTGGTTCTTTCTCTCTCCCCCTCCCTCTTTCTTCCTTCTTCCGATGTAAATCAATCTCTTAGTAGAAACCTGACACCAAAGGAACGCTGACATTTGAACACCTAATTTCTTCAGGTAGTCAGCTGCGGGATAGGTTTCACCTAATTTGATTTTTTTTTTTCAAGATTGTGCCTTCTTAAAGTAGCAAACTAAAGCTTTAGCCTACATCTAATTGAGTGTTAAAATCTGGCAAAGGGTAGACCTCCAGTCCCTAAGTGATCTAGCTTCTGAACTTTGGTTTTTCTCCCCCAAACGTGAACCATTTTGACCGAAATCGGGGTGTTTCACGTAGTCTCCCTAGAGATTTATTTATAAAGTGTTTGTGGCAGGAACATTTAATTTGCATCCCTTTTACTGATTCTGGGGGCCCCCTTAATAACACAGCCGGGTTGAGAGGTAAAAACCTTGTAGAGATTTTTCAGAGTGTTGTGTGTTGGAAACTGATGTGTTTAAGCTTCTCTCAAAACTGATTGTCTGAAGTTACCCCTTTTCTGAGGAACAGCTCACCAGTAATGCCATTCGAGGTGGGCAGCACCTTTCTGAAAATGGCTGACTGGAAATAAGGGACATTTTATTCCACCCAAGAGTAACCAGAGACTTTTCCCCCCCACTTTAAAAGTAATTTAAATTCTCCAGTGGATCTGTAATTAGGTCTCTTGGCACAGTATGGTTATCTGATCAGACTGTCATGCCCATAAACAGTAAAAATTCAGGATGTTGATTCATTCATAGGTGTTTTTAGAGGAGGCGATGGGCTTTAAACTCTCTTCTTGCTCTTTCTCACTCGTGCCGTTTCCCTCTGTCTTTGTCTCATATGGGGGCTTTTCAAATAAAACCTTCGACAAGAGCAATGTTTAAAAAAAGGGGCCAGTTACATTTTGCTTCTCTATTTCTACCATGCTAATGGCTCTCTTCTTGATCATTTAAACACTGATCCAAATCCAGATGGAAGTAGATACTCCGTCCTGCAGTCAGAGAGTCTGTAATGTTTGATACGGATCTTCTGAGAGGACAAGATGAGATTAGATTGGTCTCTCTGGGAGCCAACACTATTCATTTTGTAAGAAAGTTATCCTGGAGGCCTGAGGACTGCCAAGAGCAAAGTGGAAACAGAGCCCAGGCTTTTCTTCTTATCAAGATCCATAGTTGGTTCCACATTAAGCAGTGGAGTGCTCAATGGTAAAAGGATTTGAATAATGAATTGGATCAGAAGCCAAGAAGGAGGTCCCTGCCACCCACGATTGAAATATGAATTTCATGTGTTGTAACTTTATTACCATTTTTTTGTTTGTTTGTTTTAATGTATGACAGAGACCAAAATCTCTGCCATGGAATCAGTGGCTATTTTTAGATATTGTTTTTTTCATTTAATTCATATTTAATGAGCCATGCTATGTGCTAGGCGCTGCACAACAGACCTCCCTCTGCACTGTAAACTTTAACCCTTGGAATAATCCCCATATTGTATCCTTTACAATCACATAGGGTGTGAGACTTTACAAGGCACTGTCACATTTATCTCCTCATACTGTTGCCTGAAAGGTGGCTGGCCTTAGCCTCATTTACAGTTGAGGAAATTGAACAGCTAGTAATCCAGCCCTCAGGATTCCCAGTCCACCAAATGGTGAAGCTGTGTTCCTGTCTCCCTGTGAGCAAAGGGTTCTTTACAGATTAACTTAATCGTAAAGTGCAGTGTTGTGGTGGTTCTCAAAGTGCAATCCTGTCTCTGGATCAATAGTAACAGCAGCAGCTGGGAACTTGTTGAAAGGCAATTTTCTTGGGCCCCAGACCTTCTGAGGAGAGCCAGCGAGCTGTGTGTTAACGAGCCCTCCACGAGGTTCTGACACAGACAAGTTCACGAGCCACGAGGCTAGAGCACCAGTCTAGGGAGGAGATGACAAAGGCCTCTTGTGACAAAGAAGCCATGAGCTAGGATTCGAACCCAGGGTCCACCTGGCTGCACTGCCTTGTGTGTTCCATGTGGGCTCCTTACTATCATCTCTCTTAGGTTTTCCACTTTGGTAAATTCCTTTCTGAACTACCCCTTGGGGGAGAGGAGAAAAGGTCAATAAGAAACTCTGTATATGAGGCACAAATTCTGCCCCATCTAAAGAATTCCTGCTTTCCGGGTGAGACGAACATGGAGCTGGGGGCGTGGGGGTAGGCCTCAAAATCACCACCAGAATCCCCAAGGCCAGCAGGCTAGCAGGGGTCCCAAATGGCTACCCAGAAGAAACACGTTTCACCCAGAGCTTTCCGGGCCCAACCTTCTTGTTCACTCCTGATACTTGGCGGTGATGGATTTAATGGCAAGAGGACTCTTTGCTCCCTGCCTGGCAGTATCTGTGGAGGTGTGGGTAGAGGCCGTCCGGGAAATCCCTGGTGCAAGCCTCACCGGCAGTGTTTTCCCAGCAGAGAGCCACGGCCTGTGGGCGCATGTGGACCCTATCAGCTGCGTGGCATAAACGAAAGTGCCCGCCTGCTTCTCATGAATTTCACCTGCGTTTTATTTCTCCTTGAAGCAAGAGCCCAAGCTGAGGCTTAGTCCCTAGCTCAAAGGATCTCCAGGGAAACCAGAACTGACCCCCCACCAACCGCCCTGCATGGCAAGGCCTTTCTCCCACGGGCTCTAGAGATCAGCAGAGGAGAGGCTGAGCCTGTCTTTTTGGAAGAGGAGAACGGTTGCCCATACAGAGAGCCCCTTCCGACGAGCTCGTGCTGTACGAGGTGCTTTGTCGGCATCTCACTCGCTTAACGCCCTGAGGAATTACTATTAGCCTTCTTTTACAGATGAGGAAAATGAGGCTCACAGAGGTCCAGATACTTCCCCACAATCAGGCAGCTAGGAAGGGGTGGAGACAGGATTCAAATCCACGTCTGACTGCAGATTTCCGGCTGTTACCCATTGTGTGACAGACTGGGACAGCTGCGGCAGGCGGCTGCTCAGTGTTGCCACATGGCCCCACAGGGCTTGGCAGCAGGGGACGTGGGACCTTGGAGCTGTGGCACTAGCCCCTGGGGGCTAGCGCTCTGCTTGGGACTCAGCAAAGGCCTCCAACAGGACGGCCTGCAGCTGGGAGCTGGGAAGGGCCAGCTTAGGCCACTTGGCGTTTGGAACTCCCTGCTCCTAGTCTTTTTTTCTTCATGTGTCATTCCCAGGTCAATAAATGTCAGTTTGTTGTCGTTACCGTCTGAAGAGTAATCAGATTTCCAGATTCAGGGCCTTGGGTCTGCGGTCAATGTGCCTGGGAGGGAGTGTAGGCTGAGGCTGAGTCCTTGATTCTCCGGGGCAGCTGGGGCATCTGGTAAATTCTGCCAGGGCTCTCTTGTTCTAGCAGGGTCTCCGGATGCAAACCTCGCCTTTGCACGACAGCCACCATGGCAGGAGATTGTCCAGGCTGCCAAACCTGGGGTTGGTGGAAGGTGCTAAGCCTCCTCCTGGGCGCTGCGTGGAGCAGACTTGGCCCAGATCCAACTTGGGGACCCAGTAAAGCCTGGTTGTCCCCTAGTGGCCCTACCCCCTCCCAGTCATCCCTTCACTCCCCTCTGCCACTTTCTGTTAACACACTCCCTCCGTCTACACACCCGGGGACTTTCTGCAAAGCAGGGTTTGGCGATACCAATGCTCATCAGTCTAACCTTCCCAGGGCGGGAGGGCAGAGCTGAAATTTTGCAGTGTGTACAAAGGCTGACGTCAAAGGCATAATCTCTCTGCCTTGTGAAGTCCAGGATCCTTAAGCAAGGAGGGGTGGCACAGAAGCAAGTGAGGAGGAGGGCCTCCCGGCCCCAGAGATTTCATTTCATGGGTGGCACCTGCTCTGAACTCTCCAGAGCCCCCTGAATCGGGGTACCCCCGCTGTTACTGCCTCTTTCCCTGCCCCCTGTGTAACTCCCTGCCCCCCAGGCCCACCATTCCCTCTGTCTGCAGGAGGTTCCCCAGCACCATCCTGGCTGACAGATCAGACCCATCTGAGTCAGACTGAGCCTCCCATTTAGTCACTTAGGCCTTTGGTATCCGGGTGGCCCAGGCCTCATGCCAAACCCACCACTGCTAATAGCAATACGATCATAATCACTTCTATACTTAAATTTCCTTTCTTCCAGGAGCCCCAATTTCTTTAATAAATGCAAGGCTTACGCTGCAGGACAAAAACCAGAAACTGAGGGGAAGTATCCACCATATTCCAATTCTCCTCCTCCTTCACGGCCCGGCACGGTCACTCTGAAAGGTGGATATTAGAGATTCGTAAACTATGGTGGGTGGTTTGGATCCACAAAGAAGACCTGAGGCTTCATGCTGCCCCACACCCCCATAGCTTCCACCATCTCCTTTTTCTTGGTTTTGCAGCTCAAAGACCTTGGAACTCCATTTAGATGAATCTAATAAACTTGCATTTTAGAAGAAGAAAGTTTACTGTGACTGTTAATATTTGCCTCTTGTGCCCCTCGAGGCGCTCACCAGGCCCCACTTCTTGTTTCGTGCCTTAGGACAGATGCCTTGAAGGAGAGAGTCAGCCTCAAGGGCAAGAGTCAGATTTTGGCCACACACCCCTGTCCTTCGCACCCGTGAAGATCTTCCAGGGGGAAGAGAAGTAGAGGCCGTGGCCTACTCCTCTGCGTCTGCCCCACCGGGTGCACGGGGAGGGGAGGTAAGCCCGTGGTGGCTTTGGCCAGTACCTGCCTTGCCCTTCTTTCTTTATTCAAAGATCCAGCTGTTTTGTTAGATAAGAGGAAAAAAGGATTAACTATCTAACTTCATCAAGATTTGATCTTCTGGCTCTAACTCTTTCTTCACACTGGTGACAAAATTGTTTTCCAGAGTGAATTTGCTTCCTCCCTCGAAAAAGTCTCAGCAGCTTCCCACTACTGTGGGAAGGAGTTTCGGCTCCTTTAATAAAGCGTTCAAGACCTTCTATGATACGTCCCTTATTCCCCTTTCAAGCTTGTTTACCTCTGTAGCCCCCTCTCATAGCCTGGGCGTACCAGACCGCTCATGTACACTTTCATGCCTTGGTCCATTTTTCTTTTCTCAGTTCTCTGTGGAAATCCTTCTTAACCATTCAAGGCCTGGTTCAAATAGCATTTTCTGGGATGGTTTCTTTGATTCTGAGAGGGAGAATCTATTGTTTCTGCCACTGCACCCACAAAGCCCATCGCGTGTGTCTGTGCTCAGTAACAGGGACATGTGAAGAGCATGCTTTTGGAGTGAAACAGACTTGGGTTTCAGTGCTGGCTCTGTCACTTATCTGCCATGTGACTTTTGGAAAATCGCGAATCTCTAAGTTTCTCTGTGCTACAAAAAGTAAAACCAAAGCCTACCTTACCTGACAGTGTTGTGAAGATCAAATGAGTTCATGTCTCTAAAATCCTTGGGAGAAGAAAACTGGGGGTGAGCTCAAGGTGTCCGTGTTTCCTAATGTTGCATTGTAGGTGGCCAGCTCTAGGTCAGGGCCACGCTGGCATCTGGACACCTGCCCTCCCCCCAACTCCAACACCACACCTCGTACACACTGGGCATTCGGTGAACATTTAAAACACTGGCAAGCACTTAATTTCTCTTCTTCAGTTTCTCTCTCTGGACGGTAGTGACAAAGAGTAGCAAAAAAGAACATTCTGGGGTCTAAAGAAAACCTTCCCAAGCACTCCTTCCAGGACAGAGCCCATCCTTAATTGGAAAATCAATAGCTCTCAGCGGCGCCTGCCTTCTCCTTTCATGGGCCCCCCTGCAAGCAGTGGCTGTTGGGGAGACAGTTACACCTCCTTTGAGGATAATAATGACTGCCCCAAACTCCTTTGGAAGAATGTTGAGAAGATAAATGAGATAATCCACCTGACAGCTCCTTGAGCTCTTACGAAAAAGATACCCTTGAAATACAGGATACAGGTGTGCCTTGTTTTGGTTTGTGAATTTGGGGGATTTTATGAAAATCTGCACCTACAAAACAGACAAATTAAGGGGTGAAAATTAGCATCACAAACAGCCTCTTGGCTTGACAAAAAGATTCACAGCAGGATGCCTTTAAATAGCCAGCTCCCCTAGTGCATTTAAAATATGACTCAAT
The DNA here is from genome assembly GCF_029215605.1 of Mirounga angustirostris. Classification (NCBI taxonomy): domain Eukaryota; kingdom Metazoa; phylum Chordata; class Mammalia; order Carnivora; family Phocidae; genus Mirounga; species Mirounga angustirostris. The sequence goes on along the minus strand of NW_026991712.1, from coordinate 118,059,585 downwards.
TTATAAAGAATTTGATTTACATACACCCGGTCAGGAACACGTCTACTACAGGAGGGGTGGCGCATATGTTTTTTATAATAAAGATTGATAACTGTGGGGTTTTAAAAATAGAAAATATTTCTCTCTTCTCCTGATCTTTAATCATGCAGTTAACACTTGCACTGCTAGGAAGCAGCTCTGCTGAGGCGCAGATGTGGCCGTGGAGGCCGGACCTTCTGGAGCACGCCTCGGGGAGTGTGCAGGCATGAAAGCGCTCTGCTCAGCGGAAGCCTGAGGGAAATAAGTAACTGGCTGGAGATCACATCCACATGCAGCACGCTGTTCCTAATTGGGTTAAAGCATTTCCAACTTAATATGAGATTAAAAATCAGCAAGCAGTGAATCTCTGATGTCTGAAAAAGTAAAAACCAGCCTCACGTAGAAGAGGGACCGTAGATAACAGATGCAGAAGCCACGAGATACGAGACAGCTCCTTGTTCAGATTTTCTCTTTGGGAGAACTTAGGTCTGTCGTGTGTGTGTGCGCGGCGCGCCAGCCGATGCTCGGTCGGGTTCAGGGCAGTGTGCTGGTCAGAACAATGACCTCCCAGAGATGTCCCCGTCCTAATTCCCAGAAGCTGGGAATGTGTTACGTTACGTAGCAAGGGAGAACTAAGGATGTGGATGGAATCAAGTATGCTGGTCAGCTGGCCTTGCGACAGGGAGGACATCCCGAAGTATCCAGGTGGACCCCCGTGTCCTCTCCCGGCCCTTAGAAGTTGGAAGGGGAAGGAAAAAACAGTGACAGGGCATGTGAAGCGAAAGGACTCAACTGGTCATTGCTGGCGGTGAAGACAGAAGGGGGCCTAGAGCCAAGGAATATGAGCAACCTCTAGAAGATGAAAAAGGCGAGAAAACAGATTCCAGAAAGGAACCCAGCTCTGACGACACCTTAATTTTAAGCCTAGTGAGACCCGTTTTGGACTTCTGACATCACGAAGCGTAAGAGAATAAATCTGTGCTGTTCTGGTCACTAAGTTGGCAGTGCGTTGTGCTGCTGAGCCCAGCTAATAAGAGGGGGTGGTGGGCTTGCAGCTTGGCTGGATAGTTCTTGCTGCGGAGGTCCTGGGAAGATCTCCGGTGCTCCCGTGGATGCAGATGCGACCTCACGTTCAACTGCCACCAGCCCCATATGTGTGGTGCCCCATTCTGAGCAGGAGGCCACAGGCAGGCGGGATGGGAACCCTGTGGGCTGGCCTTTGAACCCTCCTCTGTGCCACCTAAGCCAGGGAAAGACCTGGAATTTCCCCTAGGACAATGCGTCCTCTCTTTGGGTTAACTGCCCACTTGTAGGCCAGCCCCTCAAAGCCAATGGCACACATCTATCTGAACAATTCCAGGCTGTTCCCTTTCCTAAAGTTCCTGTGCCTCCAGGCCCCACTGCCCTGAGCACCTTCCTCTCCCTGGCAGAACCCTGGTTCTAGCACACTAGCTGTTTTTACCTCTCCGTTTATCTCCCTAGCAGGTGGATGGGGCCAGTTGGCCTGACATGGAACATGATTTCGTTTGGAGGGGCACTGGAACACCGTTCTGCCTTTGAGATGTGCCTCAAGTGAGCCCCAGGGGATTTTGCGCCCTTCTGTCCCCTCTATGCAGGCCTCCCCCGTGGCTAGTGCCCTTGGGCAGGCTCTACTCCCAGACCACTGGGTGTGGGCGGGAGGGTCAACTCAGACGAGAAAGAGCAGGAGGGCCTGTTTGGTTGGAAGTTCAGCTGTCTGTTCAACTCAGCTTTTCCCAGCAGTAGAGCTCATTAAAGAGGGGTGAGATTAGTTCACCCCAACAGTTAGCCTGAGTGGAGTCTCCCGATAAAGTCCAAGTTCTGATTTCCAAAATCCTCTATGGTGAGAGAAATATAAGTGTGAATCTCTGCCCTTCATCAGCTCTGTGATTTGCAGCAAACGAACTTCTCCAAACCCCAGTAAAGATAGCAGTTACGTTGTTACTATCGACCAGTGTTAGTTCTGGCTTTGTGGACACCCAAGCAAATGAACACCCGTTCTAATGAGAACGTTGCCCTTCCATCACTGTTCAGCCTCCCGCTCTGGTGACCTGCTGGAGTCCTCATGCAAACCTCCAGGAATTATGCTGAACCGCCAATTTAAGGCCTAGACTAAAGGCTAGAGTTGCTGGATGGCCTTCTCACGAAGGCCACAAGGGGAAGGAGTGAGAAAAAGGAAGAATTAAAACAAACCCAGAAAAAAACAGGCTTTCCTGTGGACACGTACTCCTTCTCCCCCCTATTTTCACAAACAGAATCACAGAGGTTCTTCAAGTATTCATCGCCGGAGTCCCCATAGCTACAAGATTGCATGGGGAAATGGAAATCGTGACAACACAAAAATATTTGCTTGTGAACACGAACCCTCTCCCCTCTCCTGCCCAGCTACCCAATGAAGTCCCTTCCCGATCCAACTCCCGAGGACTGGGGGATAGTATAGACATAGACAGGATGGTGCCAGCGATGCAAATCCATTTCAAAGTCAAGTTTCAAATCTTATAAGAGATGGAAGATTTCATGGTGTTAAGGAGAATGGAGTTGGAGAATTGCTCAAATCCTAGCAAACTGTCAAAAATAGGGGCATGGTGGAGGCACGGCAGGTAGCCACGAGAAAACCAAACATTGACAGAGACAGTGACCCCAGGGCCACTTCAAAGAGAAAAGTGTGTGTATCCAACAACCAGGAGAAGCCTTTGGGGAAATTCATAAAGCTCCTGCATGCTTTCGTAAAAATGTCTCTTCATGTGATTGGCTATAAAAGTAAAATATGGGCAAAGGATTTAGTGCTATTGTACAAATATTTTGAATTTTTTCTTAAAAAATAATCCATTTTTTGTTCAGTAAGACTTAATGCATATTTGTCATTATAACCTAAGTTGTGTTAGATATAAGATTTTTTAAAGCTTCATTTAATAATTTTGTGTTTTATTTTTCAAGTTCAAAGGTTTTCTCCCCTCCTACTTACTATAAAGTTGTCTCTCTCACGTAGTTTCCTATTGGTTGGCTGTCTCCAAATCCTGAAGACCTTCTGCTCCTAAGCCCCTAGCACAGACTCCGTTAACTGCATCCGGAGAGCTTCAGCAGGGTCGGGATGAAAGGAGGCACTTAAATGACTTCTGCATGACTCAGTCACCAAAGGGAACCCCCAGAAGGAAGAAAGCCTCTGCCCCCAAGACACATTCCCGCTTCTAACCTTAGGGACAGAGGAAGCCATTTTTCTTTTTCAGTGGCCAGTTTGTCCCTACTGTCAGCCACCAACACGCAGATTTATCAAAACCCCACCTCAGAGGTTCCCACTATAGGAGTAGGAATTTTTTAAGTGAGGAGAAAAAGGTTTATGTACTCTGTGATTTGTATGGCTATTATTTGTGTTTTCTCTGCGTGGAAACCAGTCTTCTGTCCTGTTCGGGGAAACACCAGGCACTGTCTTCCCTACTGGAGGCCCCCCGCCTGGCCTCCTTTCTCCCTCAGCCCTGTGCCCCAGCCCGGTCTTAGCCCTGAGGGCCTTTGGAGGCAGGAGGAGGGTTCCAGCCCCAAAGGAGTGACAGAACAAGAGAGGCTCTGCTTCTCAGTGAGGCCTGCTTCACTGTGGAATGTTCTCTGGGGGTCTTCTGGGCCTTCTCTGGGTGGTGGAGGGTGGGAAGAGGTCATCTGTGGACCCCACCTCCCTAATCAGGCCCTCAGAGGTTTGAGATTCCATGAGGAAACTTTGAGAGGGGGTTGTCCACGTGCTGCGTGTCCCCCGCTGCGTGGAGAGCGGGGTGGTGGGGAGTGGAGAGAGGCGGCCCCTGACCCAGGGCTTCTGTCCGTGTCCAGTCTCCCAGGGCTGTCCCAGCCTGTTCCACCCTTGGTCATGCACCCTAATGACCTCCATGCCCCCTTCGAAGAGGGCCTGCGGGCAATTCTGCTGCCGCCCCACACCCGCTCCTGGACTAAGGAAACTGGGGGGCTGTGCCAGGCCTCTCCACCTGGGCCCACTGGTGCCTGCACGTCCCTGCCAGCTGGCTCTTGCAGCGCAGAAGGAAGGGCACAGGGGACCTTTCTTCTTCAATTCCATGCAGAGTAGGGCCTTAGCAGGGACCGCCCCCCTTCCCCAGGGTCTTCTCTTTCCCTTCTGCTTTCACTTTCTCCGAGCCAGCGCAGGGCCTTGACCTCCTCCCAGGAAAAGCTCTGCCACATCCTTTGTCTTCACTCTGGAGCCTCAACACCTAAACATGTGGGTGTCGGGTGCCCTATTTCCAGCGGGACAACCTCCCTCTGAGACAGAAATGGTCATGGTCCGCGGCCACATGTGGGGGAGTCACTGTGCACAGAGACTCTCGGGAATGTAGCCACAAATTGTCCCCATGCCGGGAACCATAGCGCCGGTTGCGCAGAGACAGAAAGCGTGGGCCCGGGAAAAGCGCAGCCTGGGCTCGGTGCATATGCAATTATAGGCTTCAGAGCTGAGACTATTTCATTCTGTTGCAAGTTTAAACATGTAGGTATATCTCCTTGGCCCCACTCAAAAGGTAGATGTTTTCTCCCTTCTGTAAGTGCAGACACTTGGCAGCTTGAGCTTTCTCTGAGCGTTCATCTGGAAAGGAATCTCAGCTTGTTGTGAGTAGTTAACTTTATTCAACATATAAAGCTCTTAAAACCCATGCACTTAAATGCTTGTGGTTGTGTGGGATATTATCAGTGTCAGGGATGGGCAAAGTTGAAGGCATTTTGGGTCAGTCTACTTTCTTTAAATCTTCTCCAAACATTTTAGGTTTGGAAAAACCTGAATTGCTTTTTGCCAAACCCCTGTGCCTGTAATTTGTAAACCCCTGTGTATTTTCAGGGAAATGTAGTCCATATGTTTCTGATTGATTTACACTTAACTCATCTAAATGTTGTTTTGCTAGTGTTATTTGATGTCCAAAGGGCCTCAGAGGCTGTTTACGTCTGTCTAAGCTGCTCTTTCCCCCCCAAGACTCGGGAAGATCTGGTTTGCCAAGAGTAGACTAAGTTGAACACTGCACTCCCCCTTCTTGCCCCCACTTCCCATGTTTGGATCAGACTTGGGTTGAGTCTGAACTAAAGTGCTGAGGAAGTTGCGTGGGGCTTTGAAGTTGACCAAACGCTCTAGACCGCCACATTTCACTAAGAGGAATTAGCCCAAAGCCTCCCCACTGGGGACTGTGACCAATAACACTCACACAGAGACCAGCCCCCAGGCCAGGCCAACTTCCCAGTCCAGGCTGGCACTCAGCTGCCACCAGCCAACAACCCTACCTCGACAGGCCCTTCTATTAGGACGGGTTCAATCCAGGCTTATGAAAGGAGTAGCAAGGACTTAGAATAAAAGCAATCAGCCCTCTTGCTAGGGCTGTGATAATGATCTTGTAGAGCAAGACTGTGGTTTTAGAACAAAACAAACAAAAGAAATCCTCCGCTAGGGCCCCACATCACTGAACCTTAATTTTAGATAGTCTGCATTTGCCTTGCAAATGAGTCCAAAAATTACCAACCCACAAACATTTAAAGCAATCCTACCCACTGCCAGAAGGAGTACGCCGGGCAGAAGGAATGAGCCTGGCCCCCTTCTGCTCTGCGCAGTGGAAGTGGGATAAGGGTGTTGTTGGAACCTAGATGGTGCCCCGCAATTCTGGAAACGTGATAGCTAGAAAAGGAGATGTGCTCATTGCAACTTTATGATTCATCCTTGAGAGAAATGGTGCTTTATTTTGGAGGAACCACGTAAATGGGCACTCAGTCATGTTCAGGTAAAGTCTACTTGGAATGGAGATACTTGAGACAAAGAGGAGCTAGGTGGCTTGTAAAATACGGTGATCGGTTGTCTTCTCTGTATGCAGAGCTGTGTTGACTTGGAGACCAGCCTGAGATGTTTCTATCTCTTCTTGGACCCTGCAAGGAACGGACGACCTAGGTTCTAGCTAAGGTTCACAGAGCACTTAATTGGGGGAAAGTAGGCTGGCCCCTGAAACAGGGGGCAGGCTAGAGGTTAAGAACAAAGATAGCTCGGACTCCCTGTCTCCGGGCTTTAAACTTTTTGTCTCTATGTTGTAATTCCCTTCTGCTATCTTTAAGCTTTCAGAAAATCTTGATATTATAGGTTGGCCTTGATTATGTTGTGCGGCAGTAGGAGCTATGGGGAGACAGAGGGGACTGAGAGAGAGTGGAGCAATGTGACACATGACAAATAGGCTTGACCTGGGCAACATGGACACATTCCTTGGGGATTCTCAAAAACACCTGGGCTGAGATGGACACACGGAAGACCGGCTTTCCTGAAGGCTCTGGGCATGAGAGCTGAGTCAGGGAAGAGGTTTCAGCCTCGAGGGCTGGAGGACTTACGGACATCAGTGTCATATCAATGTGGACTCTGGTGGGTGGTCAAGTCCGCACTGGGTACTGGAGGTGCCGTCACCCCCACACCCGGGCCTGCGCACGCTGCTGTCCCACGGCCACACGAGCAGACCCCCCCAGCCCCTACCTCCCTGAGCCATCGGTGTGCTTAGCTGGACTGCACGCTATCCCCCGTGCCCCACCTTATAGTTCCACTGCATTTTAGCGTCAGGTCATCCAGCTGCACTGAGGGCTGAGAAACGCGTGCACTGTAAGCATGCTGTGAGGCCCCAACTTACAACTTGGCAAAGTCTCCCGGGGGTGCTCTAAGGAGAAACCCATCCCTGCTGCTCAGTGGCGGCGTGGCTTTGGGCCAGTCGCTTCACTTCTCTGAGATGCCGCCTCCTCCTTTGTAAGCCAGGGATGATAATCCCCTTCTTTCTGGACCGGTGTCAGATTAAGGGGGTAACCACACACTTAACAACATGTTGTTAGTACAGCAACCCTTACGGAGAACCACTGATGATCATACGCTATCACCCAAATCCACGGCCCGTGCCCAGTTCTTCTGCACCAACTTCCTCTCTTGCCCTAATTTGTTACATCTCAGAGAGTTAGGGCCGATCCTTGAAAGGTCATCTGGACCACCGGTTCTCAAACCTGGCCACACCTGAGTCACCTGCAGAGTGTTACGGGACACTTAACGACTGAGCCACCCAGGCGCCCCGGGACACTTAAAGTGGATGCTGAGGAATCTGTATTTCTAAGTTACTTTCCTGGTGGTTTGGCTTGGTCCGCAGACAGGGGATTGAGTTACCCCTTACCTAGATCCTTTCTCTGCCACTAGGCAAGAATTCCTTTCTGCTATTCCAGGCAGGTGGAAACCTGCCCCGTGCTGGGGTTTAACAAGCAGAGCTCTATACCCTGCCCCCACCCGCGGGGGGAGATCTTCCAGGGTCTGATACCCTTTCATGGCGCCATTTTTCCTGTTGCATTCTCTGCTTATTCCTCCAAAGATCTTAAATAGCTTGTGGTTACCATCCAGCCATTGTCTTTGTCTCCCAATCTGGTTACTCTCCCTGTCCCCTCCTTTGGGAGGTGGGTTCAGACATTTGTCTCTCTCCTTATTATTTTCTGAGGCTAGAGTTTTGCTAGACCCTTAGCTCCAGCTCTTCGTTCCTTCCCCACACTTTCTCCCGTCTGGAGTTTGGGTTTATTTTTCTTCCTGCCTAACTACTTCTAATATACTAAGTCAATAAACAGATTCTCTGTGGTTACATATGGCAAACAGCTGAAATTTACAGTTGAGAGTAAAATTTCCTCATTTGGGAAAAAAAAAATCATTTCACAGATTTAGAAAGTGGTCATTCTGATCTCCAGGGCAAATAAAAGTGTTTTATAACCTTCCACAAAAGCTTATGCCTTGATTAAATTTTATTATGAATTATTAATTAAACCAAGAAAACACAGAGGCCTAAACCTTTGCTTAAATTTGCTCCAGATTGAGACACAAACCAAAGGCGACAAGAAACCCTGAAGGGGAGGTTTAATGATGAGCAACACATATAAAACTATCTGCACACTTTCATCTGCCAAAGGCTCCAAACCAGCCATGCAAATGAGCCCCGGTGCCCAGGCCGGAGGAGAGGCCAGCAATGAACCTGCAAGAAATGGGACCTCTTCAGCCTCTCTCTCCTGGGTCCTGTGGCTTGGGTTTCATGGGGCATTGTGACTTTGGAGACACATCAGCTAGATACTTCATGAGCGGCTGTGGTTAGGAAGCAGGCTAGGAAAGCAGCCTGATGTCTCGGAAGCTGAACCAGAGGTCGGGAGGAGTGGGCCACTATGGTCATGACTGAGTGACTTACTCAACCTGGGCCACGCAGGACAGTTGTGCAGGTTGCTGGAGGCTGGGGCGAGTGAGTACAGAAACCCAGCTCATGTACTCCTGGCTAAGCCTTGCTGCTTGCTGTAGGCCTGCATCCACTAGGAGGAGAGAGCATCTTCTCCTGACTTGAACAAGAGAGTCATATACTGGTCAAGTCTTGTTGGAGGCCGATCGTGTATGTATGGGGTGTGTAGGAAGAATGGGCCTGCATGCTTCCAGAAGGAACATCTTTTTCTTAGAATACAGAGGGGTTGTTAGGGCAAGTGGTAGCCTAGAATTCAATTTCATATGTAAATATGAAAAGGCCCTGCCTTCAAAGAGCTCCCAGTAACTTGGGGAAGCAGATAAATCAGCAGAGAATTACACCACAGTGGTGACAATGAGATGCCAAGCTGTCTGTGCATCCGGGTGCGCACCCAGATGGACTCAGACAGGAGAGAAGCAGGGACGCTTTCTTGAAGATGATGGCTACGTGAGTCATGAGGAGTGGAAAGGGGTTGGGAATGAGGTGTGGGGAGTGGGAAGGTTCCGACAGCCAAGGGGACTGCATGATCAAGTAATGGAGGATGAGAGATGCTACCTGGCTAGAAGAAAGATGGTGCTCTTAGAGAAGACTTGGAGTCCCTGTGGGGGCTCCCCGCCATGTCTTGTTGTAGTTCAAGCCATTGTCAAATATGTGCATTTATGTAGACATAAAAGAAGAGGTGATGACCATTCCCTGTCCGCACTGGCCAAGATCGTAGGGCTTGAGCCCTCACCAACTTACCAGCACAGTGCTTCTTCTCCTTCCCCACTTCTCCTGCCCATTCATTCTCAATATGAAAGACATTTACCTGTGCATCTTTTACAACATCCAAAAAAGAAAGAACAAAAATATGAAGGGAAGGTAGGGACTTGGCCCTTTGGCCATGGGCAGCACCCAGGACTTTTGGTCCCCACTTCTGAGTTGGTTCTAAGAGCACACTGCAGTTGTGCTTCAGCAGGAAGCTGCTTTCCCTGGAGTGATCACTAGAGAAGAGGAAAGGGGAGCTCTTCAACTGCCCAGTAAGCAAAGTTTCCACTATCTGATTATCTCTAGGGGCTCACCACCTCTCTGTGTGGACATCCAGGCTCCCAGTCCTGCCTAGACAAGATTCTGCAAGGAGACAGTGTGGCTCTCATTTGTATTGAATTCAGTGCTCATGGAAAGTGCTGCTCATGGAAAGCTGACAACACTGCTTCCTAGCATGACATCACATAAATAAATTTGAAGATACTGCTTAATAAGAACCCTGTAAAGATAAGAGAAATGGTAGGAAGAATTGACGGACGCTGTTTCTTCCCTAATATCTGCCGTGAACCATTGATCAGAGGGAAGGTGGAGAACAGAGGCACCCAGGGACAGCACTCTGGCCTGGGGGTCAGAAGATGGCCTTCTTTATAGGGCAGATCTGACCTTTCTCCCCTTGCTTTGGTCCGAGGCTGGCAGAGAGGGAAGTGGCTGTGGGGCCGTCTGATGAGCGGGAGGGAATGGTTAGCCTTTGGTGGCGTCTAGTTTTGTCATCTATTCTACTGAAGAAATCCATCAGAACATGGCCTCCACTCAATTAACCAGCACCTAGTAAAGGCTTCTGGTGGGGCCGGCAGAGTGGGGGCAGCTCTGAAAGAAGTAGACCATTCTGTCTTCACAAAGGACTTACCGCAACCTTCTGGGACTTCTCTTTCCAGAAAAAGGCAGTATTCTTTCCCTGCCCTCTTCTACGGCCAAAAGGAAAATAAGGTGCAATATTCTTAGTTAATTTTGAGTTTCTTGAGGGAAAAAAGTTTCTTGGAAAAACAATGCTTTATTCCTTTCTTTAAAAATTTTTTTCCTGAAATACAGCTCAATGATGAGTCCCCCAAAGGCCCCTGAAGAGATGGTGTCAGGCCGGGGCTTTAGGGCAGTTGAAGAAGACTTTCGGTTGCTGCCCTGCTGAGCCTATTGCTCTCCTAATGGAGCTCCTTCTCCGGGGCTGGAGTGTGTAGGACAATAGGGGGCTTTGGTTCTTGATAATGAATGGAAAATAAAAGCTGTGTCCGCACCCCAGGCGAAGTGCTCCGAGGTCTTTCCAGGAGGGCTGCTTTCTGAGGTGATGCTCTTCTAGTCTGCTCGGCCACCTGGTCGAGCCACCCGCTAACAGACAGAAGGAGTCTGAGGATGGAGGGAAGTGACCAGGCAATGGGAGAAGTATGCCCTGGGGAATGAGAGGAGCTTAGGCTGGGAAGGGGATGGAGGAAGAATGCAAGTCAAGGAGACGGTACTTCAGTGAAACTGGTGGCCTCATTGAAACCCCAAAGGGTACCTGCTTATTTGATTCAGGTCGATGAAATGGCTCAGTGGGGTCTCAGAGATTACTTAGCTTCAACCCCTGAGTTTAGAGTTGAGGAAACTGAGGTCCAGGGGAGTTTTAACTAGCCTTTGGTCACACGGTGAGTGTGTGGCTCAGCAGGGTCCCAAGATCTGAGCTGCAGTTCCTGGTCTTATCTCTGCTGGTGACAGTTGGGGTTCCTTTAGCTTGCCCCTCTGAAACAGAGGAATAGCCTTGAGAAAACCATTGACCTTGGGGTGAGGTGACCCTGGCTTTGGGGTCTAATTGCCCAGTTCTCACTTTGACAACATACTTCCCCAGGCTTTCCAGACGAGGGTAGAGTACCACCCCCTCGCTCTCAGGTTGGTGACCTGTAAGGAGTAGCAGGAAGAGAAGGCTCAAGGCTGATCTGGAGCCCTTTGGTATGCCTCCCCCTTCCTTCTTTTGGAGATAGCAGTTACTGGGCAACATGACCCTTGAGGAGGAGATAAACTGCTTCAGATAGAAAGGGTTTATCTTTGAGGGTATTGCCAATGTGCCTGACTCCTTAATCTAGTTCTGTCCAGATCTGAACTGGTAGCTAGATAAACTGCTGGCTGCCTGATTTCTTGTATTTATCAAGGCTAAACAATTATCAGAAGGCAATTATCCCCTGGGAGGCCAGTGGCTCAAGAGATAAGCAGCACCCTGCAGGTCTGGTTTCTGCCCCGGATCCATAAGTTGTCACCCAATGCCCTGTGTGGATTTTCCCCTCTTTCCCACAGCCCTATCTTTTAAAGGAGGCTTGATGTTCCAGCACGTCTGTTTTGGTGTTTTCTTGCCCATAGCGCCAAATCAAATCCAGTAGTTCTTATAGGTGGATAAATCTTTTTAAAAGGCCCTTTTATTATCACTCTGGGGTCTGTGAGCACTAGACGTGGGTTTTCAGGGACCAATGAAACCTTACATCAGAGTGCGTTATACCTGGAAGGGACCAAGTGACTACTTGGCACAGCCCCTTCAGACTGTAGGTGAGGAAGCCAGAACACAGAGGAATTTGTGTGTCGTGAAGGGAGCGTGCTCTTTAGAGTTACGCAGAGGTGGGTCTGAAGTTTGCCTTCGGCACTGGCCAGCTGTCTGACCTTGGGTAACCTCCTGGAGCCCCTCTTTCCTCATCTATCATGTGGAAATAAGAATCCGAACCTCACGGCATTGTTGTGAGAGGTAAAATCTGTTTGCCCCTGGTCAAGGTCACACATATAATTGGGGGGCAGAGCCAATGTCAGAGCCCTAGTATCCTGGCTTCCAGATCTCTATTCTTTCCATTACACGGTGGAATCTTCTTCTCTGGAGGTCTGCAATTTACCATTAAATAAAAAGTAAAGCTTCTTCTTTGTCCCACCCAAAATTCTAACTCAGTGTTTCTCAGAAGGCTCCTCCAGATGGTCTGAGGCTCAGTTCTGCTTAGGACTCATGTTTATACGATGACAGCATCTATATTTTTTCTGGATGAATTAATAATCGACTTGCCATTGTATTTAGGAAAAACCAGACATCACCTCATGGACGTCTCATTGAAAGGGAGTGTCATTTATTCCACTTATTCTGGCAGATTTTCTACTTAGGTTTGGTGGCAGCAGAAACAGAGGTCTTGGGAGGCTTTTCGTGCAGCGGAAGGGTGTTTACTGGTCCACGGGGTGACAGGCCCGGTCCAAGGTCGGGCGGGGGTGGGGGGGGCGCCTCAGTCTGAGGTCCTTGCCGCTCCCGCCAGGACGTTGTCTGCGCTTCGGACACTAGGTGGTGCCAGAGGAACATCCTCGCGGCCCGAGGCGCGGTCGCAGGCGGGGAGGATTCGCTGGGAGCCGCGGAATTCTCGGGCTTTCCACGCAGGGCTAGGGTTCCGGCGGGCCACCTCTCGCCGCCCTGTCCGGCCACCAAAAGCACGGCTTCTCTCCGGGGAAAGCCCTGGTGTCGTCCTGCCTGGCGATTTGGTTTTAGGATTCACCAATTCAGCATTTTAAACCCCAAAGGACTAGGCGTTTGTTCCTCATCGGTCGTCCCCGCCCCCTGTGTCAGTAAGGATTCATTTGCTTTGAGTGGCACCGTTACAAGGGTTTGGGGTGCTAAATGTATCTCCCTTTTTTCCCCTCTCTTTTGAAAGGCTGCAGACGTGATACACTTACGCTTGCCTGATGGGCGACTCGGGGCCGGCCTAGAGCGGTGGCCGCGGGGGCCGCGGGGGCCGTGGGGGCCGCGGGGGCCGCGGGGGCCGTGGGGCGTTTAGGTGCCCGGCTCAGGTGTCACGACGCTCTCCGGCCCCGCGCGGACCCCACGGGCGGCTCCTCCGGCCCCGCGGCGCCAGCGCCCCCTGGAGGCGGGCCGGGGAGCGGGGCAGGGCGCGCCGCCCGCAGCCCCGGGGTCACCGCCCCTTTTCGGGTCCCCTCAGGATCCCGCAGAGATTCCCAGCTGCCTCTCAAATCGCAATAAAGTTTCCCTACTTCAAAGCCAGCTGCTGTTCTCTCACGTCTGCATCACCATTTACACCTGGCCCATTTCCTCTGCCCCGTCCAGACAAATGGCTTCTCTCGGCCCCACTGGGTTGTCTCCCTCGCGCCACCAGTTCGCGCGCCGCTCCTTTCTCCCAGGTCTCTCGGTTGGTCTGGACCCTCAGGCCCGGTTTAGGCCTGATCCGGGGTCCCTCCCCACACCAAGGCTTCCCGCCACGCCCCCCATTCTGGAGAGTCCAGAATGAAGGCAGGTTTGGTTCCTTTCCTTCCTTAGTGCCGTGCACACACTTCAGGTACTCTTCCTTCCCTGTTTACCAGGGCAGTCAGATCTGCAAGTGGTCTGTGAATAAAGACAGTTTTCTTTTCCTGCCCCAGAAGTTGCTTTTTGACTAGGAAGTATCCTGTCCTGGGAATGCAGGCCTGGGAAGTTCAACTACGTTAGCCTCAGCTGTGGGGACAAAGAGACACTAGGCAGAGTGGCAAGAGTCCGGGCAAGAAGGGAGAGGGAGAGGGAGGGCCGGAACAGTTACAAGAACTAGGGGCCCCATGACTGCACGCCTGTGGTGTCTGAATCCTGTCTCTGATGTCTCTGAGCTCTGGGTCACTTTTCTTCTTGAGCCTCAGTCCCCTGTTCTGTAAAATGGGAATACTACTATCTACCTCATAGGGTTGCGGTGAAGATTATTAACTATTATGTTTACGAAGTGCCCTCTTGGCAAATAACAAAGGCCGGTATATGATAGCTGTGTGATGATGATTCAGTCTAAGCCCCAATCTTTCACCATGCTGATTATACAGACATCTGAAAGTACCAGCTTTTCTCACTGTGTTTGGGATTAGGAGAAAGGTTCCCTGAAATACTAGTGTTTTCCTTCATTTTTAAAAAAGATTTTATTTATTTATCTGAGAGAGAGCACAAGCGGGGGACGGGAGGGGTAGAGGGAGAGGGACAAGCAGACTCCCTGCTGAGCAGGGAGCCCAAGGCTGGGCTTGGTCCCAGGACCCTGAGATCATGACCTGAACTGAAGGCAGATGCTTAACCAGGCGCCCCTGTTTTCCCTCATTTTATGGGTTACAATGTCCTCTCCTCTCCTTAGTAGAAAGGAAGAGAGGGTAAATGGCTTCTTTTCTTCTCCCAGGACTCTTGAGGAGAGAGATTCATGATATAGTCATGCCACTGGGGATAAACAGTGTAACATGGGGGGGGGTGGTCAGCTTCTTCCCCTACTCAAGGGGGATTTCACACAGGCCCCTTCACTTCGAGAGATATTGCTGTACCATCTTGTTGGAATGGACCTCTGCTTGGCAGCATGTCCATCTCTTTAGTTTTGATGGAAGTCAGTAGGTTTGTAAAAATTTCTTAACGTGAGACTGTGTAAACCATCCCTTTAAAAACCAAGCCAGACATTCCTTTGCCTCTAAATACTTCTTGCTACAAAAATATAAAGAAAAGTCTTCTCTCCATGCCTGGTTTTGTTGTGTGGAGATCATCATGTGCTGTTAAAGAATGACTACCCTTATTTTTCTTTCTTCCAATTTTATTGAGATAGTTATAATTGACACACAACATTGTATTAGTTTAAGGCATGTACTACCCTCCTTTTAAGAGTTTGAAATATTAACACTGTTGACACCTCACGTTTGAATAATGCTATGTTTTTATTTTATTGATATTAGGAGGTTGACAAGCACATATCTTTCACTCTGTAGATGAAACTGGGACACTTTTTTTAAAAGATTTTTTATTTATTTATTGAGAGAGAGCGAGCAAGCATGAACAGCAGGGAGGAGCACAGAAAGAGGGAGAAGCGGGCTTCCCGCTGAGCAGTGAGCCCGATGAAGGGCTCGATCCCAGGACCCCGAGATCATGACCTGAGCCCAAGGCAGACGATCAACCGACTGAGCCACCCAGGCACCCCTGAAACTGGAACACTTCTGATCATCCATTTATCTCGTTTCCAGTCCTGGTCCGTGTGCCCATAGGTGCTCCAGGGATCTCTGAAGGTCCCACCAGCCTCTGTGGTCGGTCACCTGTCCTTCCATGGGCAGAGCAGATTGCCTTGGATTCCTGCTGTGGTCCTGTCTGAAAGGAGGCAAATCCTTCTTCCAGCTCGGGACCGTCAGTGCACGGCAGCTCTGAGGACTGTTTGAGATGGTGAACAGGGAAGACCTAGACTCGCTGCTCTTGCTCACTGCCCCAACCCCGTGGTCCTGGGCCCTCGGCGGAGAACTGAGCTCGTTCATTCGTAAATACTATGAATCGGCTGATACAGCTCGCCATCCTCTAGTACGAATGACTCAGTTTAGTAATGCTCTGCAAAAGATGGTTCCTTCACTTGCCAGGAGTCTTAAGCAGTATTTCATTAAAACTGGCTTAATTATTTTTAAAAGACAGCCCAATTAAAAGCTATACATACTTTCTATGTGTGTGTTTATATATAGAGCTGTATATATAATATATATTCCTAACTGTGTATATGTGTTTTATATACATATATATATACTTAGCAATTTAATTATATGGTATAAATTGTTGGAAAAATACCCAGGAGCTGGCCCCCTTTCTGTTGCTAGATTCAGACTAGAGGCCACCCTGTGAGGGGGTGGCGTTGGTGGCTTCTCAATGACTCCACGATGGAAGTCCCAGCCGCACGGAGCCCTGGCCCCGTATCAGGGCCCAGCTGCTTTGGAAGAGGCAGGTTCTGACCTCTGGTCTCCTCTTGGGATGCCTCATTCCTGTCCCAACAGTGTCAAGGAGCTCGAGCTGGGGAAGGTTGGGGGAAGGTGTCCTCGCCCAAAGAGACGCGGACTTCGGGCTTTTGTTTCTGGAGCTGGCTGTCGAGCTTTCCTAATGAGCAAATATGTTCTCTTTAAGGAAACAAACAAACAAAGCAAAACCACTGATTCATCTGGATTTTATTCATTTGTTTTAAATACAAACAAACAAAAGGAGAAGGGAGAAGTGGTTATTTCTGCACCAACTATTTCACACGCAAGTTACTCCATCGCTCGGGGTGTTTGGATGGTGCTTGTCACCATAGGACCCACAGGGCTAGTTCCAACCGTTATTTGTTATTCGGTAAGGCTCTTTTTTCTTTCCAAAATTCCCAGCGTTCCTTTAAGGCCCATTTAGCTGCGGGTTTTGTTTATTCTCCCGGCAATCAGCATTTAAAACAAGACGAACAAGCATTTTTCCTGGTCTGTGAATCCCCCCTGGCCAGCCTCCACCTGCACACCTGAAGCCAAAGTGTCCAATTGAATTTCTTTGTAACCCGTCTCCCCTTCAGAGACCTGCCCCCTCCGTATACACAACCTGGAAAGAGAGAACTTAAGCAGGGCAAATGTAATTTTAAGAATTGCTAATGATGCTAGAAATCTGCAATGCAATTAGCATCATTGGATTTGGCGCCCCTCTGCTCCTGCGAAGGCATGGAGCTCCGTGCCGGGCCGCAGTGACAGCAGAGGCAAGTGCCTCCACGCGAGCCTGGGCGCCCCGGGTAGGCTGGCAGCCGCTGCGCCAACGTAGAAGCCTTTCGTTAGGCTTCCTCTCTTTCTCTCCCTCAGCAACCAACTTCTTTGTCTCTTTTCCCGGTTGCACGGGGTGGGGGCGTGGGGGTGGGGTGGGGTGGATTTTTTCCATTGGTTCTATCCTTAGTATTCAATCCTCCGGTGGAGTCACTCTGTTTTCCAAGTGAGAGGGACCTCCACTTTGTGACCTCATTTTGCCCTCTTGGATTTTAGTGCTTCCGTTCACCAATGTTCCTCCTCTCCTGGAACCCCAAGAATTCTTGGTGTCTCAGCAATTGTGAAAGCCCCCCCCCACCATTAACTACCATAAGACAGACGTTTCTTTCTCCCTTTCTCTTTTTTCTCCCCTAACTTCCATTTCCTTGCCACTCTCCATGGCTCAGAAGTAGTATGAAGAGTTAAAAATAGGGAGATGGAGGGAGCCAGAGGGAGAGAGAGAGAGTGAGAAAGCAAAAAAAGAGAAAATGAATTATTGGATTAAAAATAAACCTTTACTTTTTCATAGGAGAATTATTTTTGTTCTCTGAAAAAAAATAGCCTGAGCCAGGCACGGAAAACCATGTTAGCTGGCTAAGAGGTTGCAAAATCCAGAAGATGATCTTGATGTGTCTGCTCAATTTAGCAAAGGTTTCTACTCTGGGGATCCTCTTTCAGATACAGAGGCCCAAATCAGAAGCTTGTAGAGGGGAGCTATTCTTCCAAGATTCCAGATGTGTCTGTGAGACAACACGTTATGGGGCAAATTGATTTCACCCTTGGGAAACTGGAGATTTTTCAAAGTTATGTCTGCAAAGCCGGCTAATGCATTTCCCCATTAGTGCATTAAAGTGTGCCCTTATTAATTCAAACATAAAGGCAACAAAATAAGCTGTTAAATTTAAAATATAATACATATATAATGAGGAGAATGTGTGAAAGCCTTATTCAAATGAAAATACAGGAGTGTTTGAACTACCGAGGTATCTTTTGTATTGAATTATGAGCATATGTAATAGATTTAATTATTAATTTCCCCATTGTTCTATGCACACAGACAGGGTTCAAGGCACAGTCATTCTCTGGCTTTCATAGATCTAATTTGTATAATTATTGCCTGACTAAAGAATTGCTCCAATTCCTAGCTCTCTTTCTTTTTTTTTTCCCCCTTCTAAATACTATTTCAATGCTGCATTCCAAAAGGGGGACACCTGCCACTTCTTCAAAGTCAGCCGATCATTTGGAATGATGGACGGCGCTGCTGCCGATGACGTCCCCTTTCAAGTCTCTTTGTCTAAGTGAATTATCGTGCATCCTTTTAATTTTATTGAACAAATTACATTTGTCAAGGTCTATCTTTGTAAATAAATGATAACTAGAGACACATGGATGCGTATTTCTGCTGTTCAAGGGCTCTTGTTCCATTTCTGGAAGCCAGATGAACATGGAACAAAGGAGAAACTTTCCTCTAAAAGCAATTATCTTTCTGCATTCCCATCAGTATAATTATATTGCAGGGAATTTTAAGAAGCTGTAGAAGTAGAATTGAATGCTTAAAACTGTGTTTGCTGAATTGCTATGCAAAAGTTGAGCAGGCTGTATTGCATCACACTAAATAGTCTAACTCTCTCCTGGCCACATTTCTCCGAGTTTAGAGCATGCCTGCAGGATGGAGACAGGGCGGGAGGGGTGGGGCGGAGGAGGGCCACATTTAGGGGTTCCTGTGTTTCTTGAAAGGCATATTTAATGACATTCCTGAAGCCCGAGGCTGTTAGCAAGGTGACTAGGGATGTGTACAATAAAATGACCCATTTCCGGGCTGTTTGGGAAGCCGCTGGGTTGCATATTGCTCTCTGCCTGGAGCGGAAACTTACTAGCTTATTAACTAATCCATGAATGGTGGTGGAATAAGGCGGGGACCGTTCATGCCACCATGAAATCATGGTGGCAGCAATTGGGCTGCTCCCAAAAGCACCTAGGCAGCTGGGTTAGGGAGATAATGAGTGTGGTTTGTGTGGCTACTGTGACAATATTGCGTGTCAACAAGGATCATTGCTTTATCATCAGCTCCCCCCACTTTAGTGAACCATACTGCCTCATCACTGATGGCTGTTGATAGTCTCATCCTTCCTCCTTCCCAGTTTTTACAAAGACCACCTGAGGGACATTTGGGGGCAGGGGGAGGGAAGCATCAGTGAGAATTGGCAATAGAAAATGCCAGAATCCTGGTTCATTTAGTACCGGCTGGTGGGTTTTGACTTACTAGACAGTTGACAGGATTACACTATGGTCTAGAGATCCTGAGGAAAAGAAACCCAGAAGCAAGATGACTTTATATCTTCAAAGCGAAATGGGCAAAGAGTGCATCAAAAGCCAGGAGGTATCGTTCCTGGTTCACAAGAGCCCATATGGAGCAGTGGAGGGAGCAAGGGCCCAGGGGGTGGAATTAGGGGCAGCCACTTGGCCTCCTGCAACTATCAAATGAGGACCAGATGATCAAATAGCTTATGTTAAGATTCTGGGCCCAGGATCATGATTCCTAGTATATGGGGCATTAATCTCCATAGGAAAGTGGTAGAGGGAGGATCCAACGTCTGGGGTTGAGTTGCTAGAGCTTTATGAATGTACTTAAGAGAAAAAATGATTTATTCTCAGAAGAAAATGAGTCCAGTGCTTTCTATCTCCAGTTTCTGTGGCTGTGGCTTGGTGATAAGCAAGGGCTGAAACCCAAGGGGTCATTGAAGTTTGCCAGGTGAGAAAGAGGTAGGTCTATAAAATAGGTTTAAAATGGGCATCTTTGTTATTGAAAAGACTCATCTCTCTGGAGAAAGCGGCTGCTGTGACTTGTTTGATTCCGATCATCTCACTCAGTAGGCAGTGAAGGGAATGAACAGAGAGGGCCAGCATGTCCAGCTTAGTACTGAATTTAGTTCCCCCCCAAAGTGGCAGCACTATGCCTGGTGCTAGGAATAGAAATTCACGTAAGACATGATCTCTGTTATCAGGACCAGGTTGTTATGAGTCGGGTGGAGAGGCCAGGTAGGAACTTCAGGGATTATAGGACAGAGTGATAAGGGTCATGACGAGGTTCTCCTGGGAGCGGGGGTTGGTGTGGGAGCACAGCAAGGAGCAGCTGACTCAGCCTGGGGGTCAGTCAGGGAAGGCCATGGGAGGAAGTGAGGCTGAAGTGGACATAGATAAAAGTGGGGGTAGGGGAATAGTAACAGGCAAGAATATGTGAGAACCAACGACAAGCACCTTCTGGAAGCTACTAATATTTCAAGATGGCCAAGGAGAAGGGTAAGCGTGGACGAGTGGAAAGGAATGAGGAAGTCACCATGTGCCAGACGAGGAGGGGTCTGGGGGCCTAGCCAGGAAGCTTGAACTTTATGGCCCACATTATGAATAAGTAATGAAGGAGTCTCACAGGTGAGTGACATATTCAGGGGCAAGCTCTAGAAGGGTCATACTGGGAGCCAGGATCAAGCTACTGGGGCCCAGTACAAAATAAAAAGTAGGGCCCCCTATTTAAAAACAAGAAAAAATTACTGTTAGTGCTACTAAAATAAAGAGCTTCCCCCCCCCCCCCCCTTTATTCTGTAGTCTCTCAACTGGTCATGGTGTTTTTAAAATTTGCTGTTTAATGTTACCTCTGTCACGCGCAGCGATACCTGTGGGGCTAGTAGGGACACTCACAGAATCCTGGGGTCCTACCCCAAGACTTGGGACATGTGTGGCCCATCACTGCTGCTCTCCACTCTCAGTATCTGCTGGACTAATGGGCTGTGCCCCAGCTCCAGATGGAGCCTCTTCCCAGAGGCCTGATGCCCCCACCCTTGGCAGGCAGATGCCCCCACAAGGGTACGACAATGTCTGTGTCAGGCTGCACTAGGTGTCTGGGTCTGGGGTGGTTGCAAGGCTTACCTGCACAAAGTCAACTGCCAAATGCATGGTGACACTGTCAGCCTAGGGTAGAGAGCCATCACCATGCCCATCCCCCCAGACATCGTGAGGGTTGCTCATCCAACCTTGACCCTCCCACACCTGTGCCCAGGCCCCTGCTGCTGATGGAGTTGGCAGTGGTCACTGGAAGGGGTTGGGGAGCAGGGAGGCTGGGCAGGGCCTACGGTGCCAGGACACAGGTGAGTGAATGGCTGAGAAGCTGTCCCAGGGGGAGGAAGATGTGGCACATGTGAGCCAAGACCCTAAGTCCCTAGCACGTAGTTCATTGTCCCATGGCCTTTACTTCCCAAGCACTAAATTATTATTATTATTATTATTTTTAAAGATTTTATTTATTCATTTGAGAGAGCGAGAATGAGAGAGAGTACATGAGAGGGGGGAGGGTCAGAGGGAGAAGCAGACTCCCCGCCGAGCAGGGAGCCCGATGCGGGACTCGATCCCGGGACTCCAGGATCATGACCTGAGCCGAAGGCAGTTGCTTAACCAACCGAGCCACCCAGGCGCCCCCCCAAGCACTAAATTATTAAGAATTTCAAGATGGCAACCACAGTGCATTAAACCTCAAGGAGGGGGTCCTTCTGAGTAGGAGGCCCCATGCAGTTGCACTGGTCACTTACCCACGAAGCTTATTGGCAGCAGGAACCCGTGGAGGAGTCAGGCTCAAGGCAGGGAATCCAGTAGGAAGGGACAGGAGCTATCTGGGTGATGAATCATGTAGCTAAGGCAGTGGTGTGGGAATGGGGAGGAAGGGGAGACAGCAGATAGCTGGAGCAGGGGAGTAAGTGGGCCAGGGGCATATAAGGGAACTTCCGAAGTGCTAGTGTGGGCAACTACTACTTTATGAAATACCTTCACAGGAATTTTATCATTCATTGTACAAAATAGCTCTGTGGAATATATATTTTTGTTCTTCCTTTTTATGGTGAGGAAATGGCTCAGAGAAGTGAGGTAATTTATTCGAGTTCATCCAGTCAGAAGACTTGGGACTCAACCCAAGGCGTTTGATTTCAATTGCCTACCTATGCACTCTGACATTTGGCCCCTCTGCTGCTCTTGATGACTGTGGTCTGGTTCATTCATTCATTCATTCATTCATTCATGGCTTCATCGAGCAGATACCTGTTACATGATCACAATGTGCCAGGTGCTCACATAGGTGCTGGAGATACATCTGTAAGCGAGCCAGACAAGACCTCTGCTCTCGTGGAGCGCACATCCTAGTGAGCCCAGGTGCCACATTTAGTCAGAGATTCCCATAGGGCTTAAGGCCCGGGAGAAGCCATTATTTATTCTTCTCTTTTGTTTCTTGTCCCGGTTTGTAATGAATTAGAGTTTGATTAGCTGCAACAGAGCAATCATGACTACGGGGAGAGGAATAAAGTATCCTTTCGACCACCCCTATCCAAAAGCTGGGTGTAATTAGAAAAATCAAACCCTAGTTCTCATCATCTCTACCGGGGCTGGCAGAGGTCTGTTTATTCTGTAGATAAATAATACATAATTATGTTATTTTGTTCTTATATTTAAATATATATATATATTCAAATAATGTTACGAATCTCAGGCTAAGAGACCGGACACTTCTGATGAAGGCTAAATTTCAGAGTATTAAGTTGTTGCTGAGTCAACAGCAATGGTTCTGAATACTGTTCAGACGACTCAAAAGTATGGGTCAGGAAGGCACTTGGCTGGCTGATGACTCAGCCCCTCCCAGGGTCTTGTACCATAGAAGACTGTCAGGAAGGCATGTGTCAAATGGGGTTAGGATGAATCAGTTTTCCCCTTGATACACAGCCCCTGAACTAGAATGGCTGCCAGATGGCATGGGGGCTAGAACATGAGCACCCAGGGTATGAGGCAATCATAGGAAGTTTGGAGACTGCAATCCTTTTAAAGGCAATGAATGCTATGTTTGATAGGAAACAAAGTTATAAAAAGACTAATCACCAAGTGAGCAGTCATGGAGAACTCAAATCATCATTCTTGCCAGAGAACCTCCTGGGCCTGATGATGTTTCTATGGCCTGGCTTGTGTCAGAGACTCTGGAGGAGCGGAACATGAAAACATATGAGGCCAGTGGGCCCAAACCAGGCGATACATGTCAGCATGGTCCTTGGCTTCCGAGCAAATGGCCAAGAGGAGATTGGAAGAATCAGTATTGGTCTTGGAAGTTCTGGTCCATGGAAGGCCTGGGCACAGTAGTGACTCGAGGAGCCTGATTCAAACCAAGAGGCATCAAGGGATCGGGAGACCATCCTGGTACGGATCACTCCTCCCCTTGAGGACATCATCATCATTCTGGGCCCCGTGTGGCCGCCCATTGTGTACAGGAGGCCCTCTTGTTATGTGTTTGCTGTGTGAGGCCTAACTCCTCCTGATGGCCTTTCCTTCTGGGCCTCTTGGCATTGCGTTGCCCTGTTCTCACAGTCCCTCTCCATAGTAACAGACGCTTCCACTGAGTTAACACCTCAACCCATTAAGCTTAAGTGCCTTTCAAAACATTTGATTATTGGCTGAGTGTTTGTGAAGCAGCTTACCTTGGACTCCCATCGGCTTCAAGAGGTTTTGTGCCTGTCTTGTATTCCCGAGGACCTGTACCACAGACCCAGCACAGCTGGCACATGGGACTGCACCCTTCCCTTCCCTGTCTCTCCAAAGAGCGTGGTGCCACTCCTGGGAAGGCCGTGAAGGATTCTGATTCCGTCCTTTATACTGCGGCCTCGCCAATTTAAACAGGGACATCATCCCCTTTAAGAAAATGTTTTAAATTGTATGTTACATGGCTGGAATCTGCCCCGCAGACTCAGGCAGTGAGCACATGACTAGCTGAGTGGAGCTTTCCATGCTGCTCTATCGATTGAGAAACCTAATGGGCCACGTTCTGGGTTCTTTCTGAGACCCTTCTGATACCAAATTCTTTAACTTCTGTTGGCAGCCAGGCACCTCTCTCTGCCTTCCTGTTGGCATCATGATGCAATAGTGTGGCTATCTATCCCAAGAACATAATATTCACTTATTAACATCTTGCTAAGATTACTTAAGTAGGCACAAAAGTGTTTAATAGTAAGTAGTATTCCGTAAGAGCCATGAATCTTGAGCAAAGTTGACCCATTCATGAGGCATCTCCAGAGACCCATTTCGATTTGTGTGCATGTGTAAGGGGCAGGGATAAGAAACATCGGAAGGTCATGATCAGTGGTAGATACAACAAATAAGGTACTGATTGTAGCAGAACCACCACATGCTCTGTTGTGATTTTCTTTCTGCACCTAACATAGGATTTGCAATATAATTTGCATGTTATACATTAGATAGGTAGATTAAGCAAAGACTTGAAAAAAGAGCTCTCTGATAAGAAGCCACCGTACATATTTGCAGATAAATTCCATTCATGAGGAGATTTTGATTTCAGGCCCTTCAAAGAGGGTTGTGAGATAGGGGCAGCATCTAATCTTGAGGCAGGTAGATAGTGGTGAGATGGCTAATCATGAATAACTTTAAAAGCAATCTGCGGCTAAGAGTGATGAGCTGCAAATCATCTCCTGGGTCTGGGCCGCGGCAGGGAGCGGAAGCCGTCTTGGCGACGGAGAGCAGAAAACAGAAGAAGCAAAGCTCTCCACATTCCTTCCCCCAATCCCATTCTGGCTCTTCAATTGTTCTGAGACCTAAGGTGCCTTTTTGGGAAGTTTTCTGGGTCACGGAGAGCCCCACATCTTCCCGAGCTGGGTGGGAAGCCGTCCCTCTGCTTGTTGCTGGAGCGGGGTGGCAACCTGGGAGGAGCCTGCTTGCTGCCCTCGACATCCCTGCTGCTATGTGGTCCAGCGACAGGGACGTCTGGCAAGAGGGCCACTGTTGTCTAGGGCAGCTGGGCTTCCCCGAGCCCCGTGGCTTTGGAGACACCGCAGCAAAGAAGAGAACAGCCACCCTGAGTTTCTGGAGGGGCCTTGCACTGATGAGGAGAAAACCCAGGTCAGGAGGAGCCGGCAAGGAGGGAAGAGTGGTCCTGGGGCTGTGGGACTCCAGACTCGAGGAGGGGTGCTGGGCTCAGATGTGCTTCCACCTGATTAGAGGGCAGGGTTTGTGGTGGGAGCTGGTGGGCCCGGCCGTGTTTGCATTTCGCAAGTCAGACACTCTTCGGAAAACCCTCTCCCGTAGCCCCCCAACTCTTAAGTGTGGCCTTGACTGTGTGAACCTACAACATTCCAGTAGTATATTAATGACAGCTAAATTGTCACGGCACGGTTTCATGTTTATTTTGAGCACTGCCTTTCGGCCACCCCACAGATTCTCTGTAATTGCCACACGATGTTTTCCTGCGAGCACAGGGCCACACGCCTGTTTTCACGTTCAGGTGTTTGTGTCGTGTCTTTACTCACAGGCCATGTTGCTGTTGATGGCGAGCAGCTAACATTGACATAATGCTAGGGGCTTTTCAAATATTAACTTGTTTAATCTTCACGAAACCCCTCTGAGGTAGGTACTACTACTATTATTATTATTCCCATTTTACAGATGAGGAGAAAGAGGCACAGAAGTCACATAAGATCACATTCCGGTAAGTGGGGGAGCCAGGATTCATGTCCATTCTCTCCGGCTTTGCCGTCTGTGCTCTTAACCACTTGGTAATTGGTCCATCATCTGCTTCTCGAATGCTGTAGGAGCATGAGTCAACGCTAACATTTAGAGTGTCCAAAGGTTGCGGAAATGTGTGTCAACCATAAATATTCCCATCCTTGCATGGATGGATGCCTTCAGACATTTATTGACCACTCACCCCCTGGCAGAGCACCATGCTGGAGAGAAGACCAAGACTGACGCAAGCTTACAGTCTTTGAAAAGTCAACAAATTAAATAAGAATCACAGTGATAAGTAATGAAGCTTATGCTAGGTAAAGTTTAAAATAACAGTAGCTAATATTTACTGAGCATTTTGCTATGTATTGCTAGGCACTCTTCTCGGGGCTTTTTGTGGATTCTCTCATTTAATCCTGACTGTGATCCTATGAGATAAGTGCTAGTTTATCCCCATTTTACAGATGAGGAAATGCAGGTGAAGTGAGGTTGTGTAATTAATGGTGGAGCCAAGACCATGGGGGAACACATCTGGAAGGTGAACCTAGCTTAAGAATTAGGGAGTCTAGTTCCAATCAACTGGCAAGCAGTGCTCATTGAGATAACCAAATACAGGAGGTTCTTCCTTCCTTTTAGTCATTCAAAAGCATTTATCAAGTATCTTGGACATGCAACGCATCAAGGGAGGGGATGGCGGTCTGTGGTGGGTGGATACAGATACGGATAAGGTAGAGTGTTAGCACTTGCAATTAAGAAAATGCGATTCAGTAGCCAATACTGTGTTAAATATTTAAGGATATAAAGATAAGAATTGCCCCTTGGTCTCAAACTGATTAGCATTCCAACAGAGTGAGGGCAGGCAAGTTGGCTCATGCTTATATGCACAGAAGAGATGGAATGAAGGGCGCCTGGGTGGCTCAGTCATTAAGGGTCTGCCTTCAGCTCGGGTCATGATCCCAGGGTCCTGGGATCGAGTCCCACATCGGGCTCCCTGCTCTGCGGGAAGCCTGCTTCTCCCTCTCCCACTCCCCCTGCTTCTATTCCTGCTCTTGCTATATCTCTCTGTCAAATAAATAAATAAAATCTTTAAAAAAAAAAAAAAGGGATGGAATGAAGAGTGTGGACTTAAGAAGGGAGGAAGCTGCACCCATGGCCCAGATTTTAGTACTGGAACTCCAACTATGTGACATTAAGCAAGCTGCCGACTTCTAGAACATTAGAAACAGAGGTCCGGAACCCTCACATTACAGACAAAAGTTGTCAGAAGCTAGAGAAATGTTTGAAAAACTGACAAATTCTGCTTCAAGTGTCCTTTCCAGCCCCGAAGATTGTATGAATCTTAACCTGTGAAAAATTGTTGAATTTTTCAATCACACACAGTGTACATGTCAAGGCTTTGGCAATCTGCAGTTTTGGGAATACAGGACTACGAAGTATTCTCTGAGTCAGGGAGAGGAACTTCAAAGGAAAATGGAAAGCACAGCAAACATGAAGGAGATGCTCATAGCACTTGTGGGGATCTTAGGCAGGAGCTTGGAGGTGATGGAGGGAAAATGGTGGGACTGCCAGAAGCCACTGCTGGCTGGAATGAAGGAAGACTGGCTGCAAGAAATAGCACAGGGCCAAATGTAGCATTTGGGAGGTCACGGAAAGGAGAAAGGAACAGGAGGAATGTTTTCCCAGGTTTAAACTGTTTTCCTATTCATTAACATAATGCCTATGTCAATTATCTGCATAAGTATGCCTTGGGCATTCTGTACTATGCTTGGATGCTTTGGGTAAATGGATGGGGAGAGTCTAATACCAAGTTCCAGAAACTATGGTGGAGGGCAAGGTCTCCAAAGCCTCCTACATGGAGAAGAATTTTTATGGTCTACTTGCACAACTAACCTTTAACATTCATCTGGAGCCTTTATTTCTTCCACAAGGACCCTCTTTAAGCTGGGCCCTGCTCACCAGCTAGAACTGGGGGCCAAGAATGCAGAGAGGAGTGAGTTTCCTATTCTCTTTAGACAGTGACTATAAGCTGAGCATCGTCAATGGTGGGGATGGAAAAACGGAGGAAGAAGTGGGGGAAGGAAGGCAGAGGCGCAAGGAGGGGGCATTGCCTGGTAACTCCGATCCAGTTCCTTTGGGCTGTTTCCCTGGTTGACGCTTCTTTAAAAGCCATGCGGGTTCATTATTACGGTCCTTTTGTCTGTCGTTCAAGTCTTCACATGATTTGTTTTCTTATGTTCTTCTTTTGCCACAAAAGCAACTATGGTTCTGATTCCAAGCACAGTCACCAAGGAGCCCCCACGGAGGTGGGCAGGGAGTGTCCCAGAAATCATCTGTCTTAAAGGATGTCATCTTGGCAAGACTGTCCTGTCTGTACCAGCCAGGGAGGAAAAAGCCCATCATATACACTTAGATTTAGACACGTTCTGAGGGAAGTTAGGAGAGGATGGGCTCTTCTGGAGAACCTTGCCTCAAGCCCTGAATACATTCTCTCGAGAGCAGAACATGGATATTTCCTCAGACCGCCAGAGCATTTTTGTGTTATCTTAATAGTACATAAAAGCTATTTGCCGCAATAAAAAATTACACCAGGCTTAGAGTCTGAAGACTCAGGTCTGAGATCTGGCTCTTCTACTTCCTAGCTCCGGCCGCATCGCCTCCTTCATAGCACGGTAATGAAGAGCAAATGAGGAACGTTATGACAACACATTGTAAACTGTAAAGTTGTGCAAATATTAGTTTGTTATTGTTACCTAGCAATATTCAGGGATTGTTCTTGTCTCTGTTTCAGTTAAGTAGCTAGGGTCTTCATAACTGGGGGTTTGGCGGGTTCAATTACAACGGAAAGGCGAAATTAGATGAGAGAGACTAATGAGGGTTTCCTTTTGAAGACCTAGAAGAACTCTACAGGTGAACCCCATGCCATTCTCCTGAACAGTTGCTTTGCGGGGGGTGACTACTAATCCCTTCTCACTAGGGATTGGGGGAGAAGGATTGTATTTAATACCAGGGATTGTACGGAACATCCCCAGGCCCCTACCCCAGAATTTTGTCTTGGGTGTTCCAGAAGGCTTGGCACCCTTATCAGCTCCTTCTCTTCCCACGGGGTCAGCCGTAGCTGCTTCGAAAGTGTCTCCCCTCTTTGGTGATCTTTCTTGCCCCTGTCTTCCAAACCTGGTCCCAATGTCTGCCTGGGCTCAGTGGCTGACCCTTGGCTTCCGTTCCAGTTCTCGCTCATCGCCTCCTCCCTTGGACGTGATGCTTCAGAGTCCCCCTTGCTTTCCGGGGCCCTTTCCCCTCACATTTTCATCACCTGAGAGGGGAGGGAGGAGACTCAGTTCCATATTCCCATCTGGGAGCAGGCTGCATTCTGGCGGAGGACGTATTTAGAAGTGTTCGGACCGAAGGGTCTTTTTATGCTCCCTAGCATTCACCAGAGTGCGTGCCCCGATGTACAGATGTTCAGGGTGCTCCTTTATGTGGCTGTTCTCCTGCTCCCTCGACTTTTCCACAGTTTTCCAGGCAGTCTCTTGGAAGCTCCCATAATTGCATCCTGCATTATGCTGCACACAGGGAGCGCTTCTTTCTGTCTGGGAGGACACCTCTGAGGCTCAGTTAGCCCTGGGAGCTTTTCCTATGCTGCACTCACCGCCAGGCCCTGCTAACCTCTACTACTTTCTTACTGGTGGTTTTCGGCATCTTCCCTGGGGACCTTTTCCTATGACCACGTGTGCCTAAGCTTCCAGATCCCCCCAGCAACTCATCTTGGCCTCGAGGATAACTTTCTTACATGCTGGCTACATTAACTTCCTGGTCTTGCCTCCATTTTGATACCTTTGGCCTCTGCTGAGGCTTGGGGGCGAATGGCCCCCGTGTCAGGGCTCACTTCACCAGTGCCGACGATCCCCCACCTCCTCGCCGGGACTGGTCTGCTCATGCTGTCTCCAGGCCCCACCGTTGGAGCTGGGAAGAAAGAGCTTCTGGGCAGGATGCCACTAGCAAGCCTGTCTCCCTAAGAACAGACCCCTTTTCTCTCTAGTAGAAACCTACCCCTTCTCTCACAGCTGTGTGAAAAGAAGCCAAATGCCCATTCTTAATGTGTAACAACTGAGGCTCACAGGCAAACTGCTGTTATCTCAGCAGGAGAGCAATTTGCAACCATTTAAAATCCTTTCACTCTTCCCTTCTCCTCAGTGTATGGTTATACACACACCAGTCCATATTTATTAGTGCAGATGGTGAGAAACTCCTCGTTGAAAGGGCTTAGAGCACAGAAGGAAATGCATTTTTGGCCTCACTCTGGCCTTATAAACAAGAAGGCTTGAATGATTTTAGGTTCCTGATTCTCGCCTCAGAAGAGCACAGTTTCCTTCTCTCCAAACACAAGAGGTTGTAAATTGGTAATTCATCTCAACCAAAGGCCACATGATGAGCAATTGTAGAAGTATTTTTTTCCTTGTTGTGCAAAGGAGGAACCCGACATCTGAGTGTGGGTTCCAGCTGGTGTTTGCCTTTTCACCATTTGCAGCCCAAAGGCACGGTCTTGGCCAGCCCTGGGCTCACAGTATACACCTCCTGCCTTTTACCTGCATCAAGGCCAAGGCCATCCGGGCCATGTCGAGAGGGAGAAGTGAGCTCAGCGTTTCCATGTGGCTTCTTCTTCTTCTTCTTTTTTTTTTTTTCAGCTAAAAAATAAATCAGTTCTAATAAAAACATTTATACTATATTCTTTATTGTCAGCTAATCCTGCCCGAACTCATTAAATGGCAGTGTGTGGGTTATTTGCTGTCAGTGAAATTATCAAAGGCATTTTTCAGCTGGGGCACCAGGAAAACATATGCTTCAATGCCAACTAAAACAATAATGAGGAAATGTTGTGATCAGTCTTGACCAGATGACCCTGCCCATTTTAGATTAGTTCTTAATTTCAGCACAAGGGTCATCCTGTGAATTCTTACAATAAGTCACTGCTCACCACTCACATGAAAAAGATGTGACTTATTAGAAAACTCACTGTACTCATTGCAGTTAATGAGATGTGGAAAGCTTTGTAATTTGATTTGCTGGGCCATATGCTGTAAAGGGATACTGCTGATTTCATTCCTCCGTATTTAATTTAAGCAGTATGCAATACCTTCTTCATATGGCTACTTATATAATAAAAATTAACTTGGGGTATAAAAAATACACCATTGTGGGGTTTATTACTTGGTGTGGTTCAGTTTCAAGTGTTTTTCATGGAAACATCTGTAAGTAATGTGTGTGGGTCTAATTTTAAATCCCGCCAAATATTTTCCATTTAACATTTGGTTTAACTGACAAGCTTGCAGAGGTGGTTTTCAGAGTTGTTGGTAACAGATATGTACAGTATTCCCAAGGCAATAGCCTTTTTTTTTTTTTAATGGCCGACAGATAACAATAATGCAAAACTTGGTTTTTGACCTTTTTACCATTTCAGTGCATATGAACAGCAGTTCAGAATGTAGGCACTTCTATCTCTTAAAGACCCAGCTGCGGTTTAATCTGGTACCCCCTAAAAATAGTTACCTTGGTTGTGACTTTTGTTTCAACATCTGTGGGTGAGGACACGGGTTGCAGATTCTCTGGAAGGCTGACTGTGGGAAAGGCACCTCCTTCAGGACAGGGGCCTGCTTCCCCTCTGGAGAAATGGGGAGGGAGGAGAGGAGGAACAGGGCTAACAGTCTGAGAAATGGGCCAATGCCCGAGGGGGTCTGATCCTCAGGAGAGGCTAACAGAACCACAGTCTCTCTATTTTCCTACTGTTGAAAGAATATATTTATACATAAGAATATAAATATATGTGTATATATTCTTGCCTGACTCTTAGGGGGCACCCAGACCCCCTGGACTATCCAAGAGTCTGGTCAGCAGCTGGTCTGTAAAACCACAAAACGAGGACGTGAGGTTGCCGGATAAAATAAGAGAACCCCCAGTTGAATTTGAACTTCAGAGAAACAGCAAATATTTTTCCGTGAAACTACGCCCCGCGGCGTGCTGCCCTTTTGCTTGCTCAGTCGGGCACCCCTACCACCGGCCGGCCCGGCCGCTGGTCTGACTGCGTTCCCTTCCCGGGCGCGCAAGCCCGATCCAGGTGGTGCGATGCGGACGGCGGGCGGGCAGGAGCCACAAGCGCGCCCTCCGGGCTGGGGGCCGGCTCCGCGCCGCGCTCGCACACGCGCCGGGTCGCACCAGGGCGTCGCGGAAACGCCGACTCAGCATCGGGGCGGGCACTAGGCGGGGACCCCCAGAAAAATACCGAAACCGTCTCCGTGGCTGCCTCTGAAGTAAAGCGGTGTGTGTGGGAAGAGAAACTCGAGGGGGAAGTTCAACCACCAACGCAGAGGTGTGGAGTGAAACCTCAGGGAAAACCGTCGGTTTTGCTTCAAGGGAATTGAATTGTGAAACTCGCGTTGCGAAATTCCACTCGGTCGGATTCTGTGAGAACCGAAGTTTGTTTTAATTGTCAATTAAAGCGAATGGGGCCCGGGTGCCCGGGATCCCGCAGGAGTGGGAACCGGCGGGGGTCCGATGACAGGGCCGGCCACTGGGGGTCAGGATGCGCCCGCCGAGTGTCCCTGCTGCGGGCCGGACTTTCCCGCGAGAAACCGGGGCCGCCGGGGAGGCTGATGAGAGAGGCACCTAAGGTGTCCCCGGAGCCCGCCTCCTCCCCGGAGTTCCCCGCAGCCCTGATTTGCCAGGCAGGTCTAGGCCCGCGCTCGTCAGGGGCTAAATTGCCTTTATGAGAGCCAAGCAGGCTTGCCGATGACAACACTCTGATAACAAAAGAAGGGTGGCCTTGTCGGAGATTCTGTGTGAAAGGAAATGGTTCATTTGAATTCAGAAGGAATATTAAGTCAGCGCAGGGAGATCCAAGCCTTGGATTTTCTGCCTGATGACTTGCTTCTTAGAACTCACTTAAGAAAAAAGACGGGGGGCGGGGATGAAAAGGACACACTCCCCCCAAATATCCAACCACGGTTTAGTTTTTGTTTGCCGCTATTGTTTTCTTCAGGGCAAGGTTGCCTTCGAGCTCACCCTGGACGGCAGCGGCAGAAAATGAGATTGCCCTCACTGAGGGATGAGAGAAGAGTTAGGGGATGGGGGAGCCTTGAGGGGCTGGGAATCCGCGAGTCCGAAATGTTTGAAAGAAAAAAAAAATCTTCAGAGGTTTAAGAGCTTTACTAGGACACTTTAAAAAAAAGAATCAAAATTGGCCCCCATTTAAGAGCGTTGGAGATCCAAATACAAGTCCCCTTTCTTTCACCAACGAGGCCACCTACTCATTCTATTTGTCTTTAATGCTTAACAGAAATGCCGGATTCCTGGTCACCCAACAGGAGTCTTACACCAACTCTATGATTTTTTTTTTTTTTTTTTTGCAAAGAGTAATTTTTTGTTAAAGCCTCACCATTCTGTTCCTTTCGGGGATGGCGCCTTTCTCAGGACTTGAATGAGAGCGAGAAATGTGTCATGTCTTTCAAGTGGGCCCAAGCGCTTTTCAGTGGCAGAGCGGCTTGGTCTGGGAGCGAGGTTAAAGGACGCTGACAAACTGCGGCTTATTTTAGAGACGTTCTATTTTGCACATTCATTCATTTGCTCATCCGACCGACATTTATTGAGCGCTCAGTGTCTGGTGCAGCGCTGGGTGCGAGGGATACAATGTCGACTCGCTCGGAGTCATGCGCTCATCTTCCAGGAGCTTGGGGTCTGGTGGGGAAGCGGCCAATGTGAAGGGAGACGGAGGTTATTCTACTGTATTGGAAAAGGCACCCATCTTGTGCTCTTGGCCATCTGAAAGATGAGAAAAACCCAGGTTGCTCCGAATGGTTTAATGAACAAGTGGTATATCAGCGATAACAGCCAACGTCCGGTTTAATTTGACAATGGCAGGTACACATCCTCGCTGGCTGACCCCTTCCTTTTTGTGGGGGTCCATCTTCTCATCCAGTGACCGGAAGTGTCCTGTGAAGCCACACCCTCTGCCTGCAAACCAATAGGAGGAAATGGGGATGGGGACGGGGAGCGAGCCGATCACTTGTTCTGTCTGACTTATAACCAGCTGTTGAATGGCTTGACATGGCACTACTGTGAGAATGGGGAAACCGTTCTTTTCCTTCTGGAAGGAGGAGAAGCCAGAAGTTTATTGAATCTTTTCTAGGCAACTTATTTTATTGCATTTTTAATTTCCTCTCTTGCATTAACATGACCCTTTTCACTGGCTTCCCACGCCTGGTGCTTAATTACTTATCATTAGCAATGTACACGGGGGCCTTGCTGCATATTTATAAATGTGATCATTAGTACATAGAAAGACAAAGGCTTCTTTAAGACTGTCATTAGTTATTCTGTTTTCATGGAAATGTTCATTAGGAGAAACTACCCACCTGGTTAAATAATTATAATTAAGAATTGGTAATCTCCTTTGCATTTTTAACTTGATCTTCCGTCGGTTCGTATAAAGGTAAACAAGCCTTTTTTGGCCAGCATTCTATCTTTCCTTTTCACAAGAATTGTCAACAAATACAGACCCTTTGTCTTTAACCCATAGGTGGTGACCGATGTGCCTGATAGATCGAATTTGTGTAACATGGCCATTCTCTAAGCCCATTAGCCAGCCATGGAATGGCGAGTCAGGGAACAGAGTTAAGGATCTCTGCTTGCTTTTCTTTTCTGGACTTCTGTCAGTGGTGCAAACTGAACTCCAGGCCTCTAACTCCAGACCCTCGCCGAAGGGTCTCCTTTAGCTCCTCCACCTCAGAGACACCAGGCTGGGTGGCCACTGGCCACACCGTTCCTTTGGGTGTGCCAGCCAAGACAAGTGGCAGTTGGATGGCGGGTGTGTTTGTGTGTCAGCCTCCAACTCTTTCTGCGTCTCTGACGAGGGGTAACCGCAACAGCGTTCCGGCCGTGGCCCTGACAACGCCCAGCAGAAGGGAACCCACAAGGAGGCTTCGAACTGCTAGCGAGCGGCCCTGAGGCCCATACAGCTGAGCTGTAACAAATGAGGTGACAGAAGCACAAGGAGAGGAAAGCGTGGTTATACTGCTGCCCACTCCCCTCGGCCCGGGCTGGTCCTCGGCGAGCCGCCGCCCTGGACCGATGAGACCACGCCAGTGATAAACCACAACTGTGGGAAACACTGGGTGGGGGCATAAATATCATCTGTAAACAATTAGGCAGCCCACTGTTCATTCAGTGCCGTTTTGAGAAGCTAAGGAAGTCTGCAATCAGTTATATCTCCAATTACCATAAAAATATATTAGCCATTCATTCATTTATTAATGATTCATCAGTTAACCACACATAATGAGCAAATAATTAGCAGTGCTGTACGGTTGCCAAAATTGAAGAAGTGTTGGCATTTTAAAGATGAAAGGTTGCATTTATGCAAAAGTCTGGTGATGATAAAGTTAATATGGAAGATAATTATAAAAGTGGCTGTCCTATATTACAGACTGAGGTACCACAAAACTTGCCTAATTGAACTGAAATTAATATTCTTCCAAAGTCTGCGTGTTGCCACACACAAACTGCTGAATTTCTCCCGAAGATCTCCCTTCAGTAAGGTGCACTGCACAATACAAGTTAATAAAATGCCAGACAGCTAGACTGTGTTCTTTGTTTGCTTGGTTCAGGGCCTCGTGGAAAACAATAAATTGCATTCATGTCAGCTGAGGCCCATCCCTTTGCTAATTACCGTTTGGTGCTGAAATGACTTCTGTGAAATTGGGAGCATGAGGAAACATACAGCCATACAAGGGAGGCTTTTCAGAGTTTTGCAGTAAATGTGAGATAGGCCTCAGGCACACAGATGTTAAAACAGTGAATTCCCCCACAGATTACACTAATGGAAACCCTGTCAGGGTAAGTCAAATCCGGGTCTGTGGTCAAAATCTAATTAAGGTTTCTGTACTTAAAAAGAATATGAATGCCTGGGGGTGGCGATGAATGTATAAGAAACTCACTTGTTTGTAAAACTGTTAGCATGAAGAGTAAGTACCGTGGGGCTGTTACCTGCCATGTAACACCTGTTTTCCGAGGCGCTCTCTGTGTCGCCGCCTGTTATCAGGGCGGGTTATTTCGGAGGTCAGCGAACTCGGCTCAGGCCGCCGCGGCCTCCGGTCTTCGGGGCCTGGTGCGGGCCATGATTTGAGGTCACGGATGAAAATGGATCCTTAGAAGTCTCTCTGGAATCCCAGAGGATGCTTTGCTTTGCCACATGAAAACCACCCCAGATGATTCTGCCCAACTGCCTGGCGCCACGGAGGAAATAGTTCTTGCTGAGGGTGTGGGGCCGGCCAAATCGTCCCCTCGTGGGGACACAAAGGGTCGCCTGCCTCCCCGGACAGCTGCAGCGTGCAGGCGCGGCCCGGCTTCTGAGAGAGGAAATGAATTTCTAAGGCTGCAGTCTCTTCATTTTCACCACGCACAAATTTCCCCTTAAATACTTAAAAACAACACCCAGAGCTGGCTATACCTTAAATTTCGAATCAGTGAAATCTTAATCCAGTCTGTTGCTGAGTCTGAGTTGTTATTAAAGAAATAAATTTGAAACAGCAAGTGGTTTGAGAATTTTTGAATTTAATTATTTAAATCTACTTAGGGTAACTCTCACGCGCTATTTCAGTTTCCCATTGAGAACATGAATTCTGGGGAAGGTATCCCATGCAGGGCCCTGGAAATATTAA
Source organism: Mirounga angustirostris (assembly GCF_029215605.1). NCBI lineage: Eukaryota > Metazoa > Chordata > Mammalia > Carnivora > Phocidae > Mirounga > Mirounga angustirostris. Next base: position 118,023,770 of record NW_026991712.1, on the reverse strand, counting down.
CTTGCATGTATGACTGTGGGCTCAGCCTTCGACAGACTGTGCCTCCCCCCCCGCCCCCGCCCCCGGCAAGCAGAAGAAAGGAACGCGGAGATTCTTTTTTTCTCTGTAAATTTCAGCCAAGCCGTACAGGACAGATTTTTTTCAAAGAACGAGGGAAGCAAGCCCTCTTCCTTCTTTCGACTTCTCTGGCCCTCTTCGGATGCGCTCTGTTTATGTGCAATCACCTGACCCGCTTTAGAGAGTAGCAGTGGGGTATATATAGTCATTCACTGAGCAGAGGCAGGAGGCTAAAGGTAAAGAGAAGTGATAACCTGGATCATTGAAACCACCAGTGACTTATTTCGGGTGTATTTTGGCCTAGGGTGTGTCTGGGGCCTGATTTTTGACATTCTCGAAAATGCATCTTTTGCCGTGACTGTCTTCGGGGCAAGAGCTTCAGGCTTGGGGTGGGACACCTGGACCTTTGGGTGCCACTTGGATCCTCAGGCTTGGAGAGATTCTGCTTCATGATTAGGCCCCGTGGCGCTGTTACCTTCGTTCTGAGAGCGAAGGCTACCTTCCTGCTCTGAGCAGTCCAGCTTTTTAAGGGCGTCCATGTTGAAATGTGGGAGCGAGGGGAAGGGCGATATTTGGGCACAAACTTGTGACTTTACCTTTCTCTCCATTTCACCAAGATTTGGGTATGGCGCACCATAGGTTTGTTTTGGACCCTGTGAGCAGGGGTTAAATTTACCAGACACCTTGTGAAGAATTGCTGGAGATTCAGACTTGAGTCAGAGAGAAGCCCAGCGTCCAAATTATTCCTGTTTTCTGCTGGCCATTTGATAGTCGTCGGGACTTCGTTATTAGTCAGAACTGCCAAATGGAACTTTCCCACACCCAACCTGAACTAAGAAGAGGATATTGACTTGGAGTGATTTCTAGATCCAGAGTTCTATTTTTCCGCTCAGTATAAAAAATCTTCAGAGAAGCCAAAATCTTTCAGAAAAAAGCAAATCTCAGCGTGGGGCCACCTTAGCCTCAACCTCTTCCCCAGTAAATGCAAAGGGTTACAGAAATTGCATGTTTCACAACATTCAGAGGATGAGCGAGTGTTTTACCACGTGAAAGAGCAGAAGAGCACTAGATGAGGGGTTTCTACAGGAAGTAAGGTCCAGTGGCTAGTAATGGCTCAGAGGTCAAAAGTTTCTGGGTTTATGTTTTTAATAACAGAAGCATGGACTTATAGCTAATTTCGGGTATTTAATTTTTAAAAAATCTACCCACATTTATGAAATGACTCTCCTTTTCCAGGTGCAGTGCTGGGCCCTAGGACTGCAGAGAGGAAACGTCATGGTTCCTGCTCTTGGGAGGCTCTAATTTCTGCTCCAGGAGCAGGCACTCAAACTTCATGTAGCCAAATTTCTGCATCATTACAATGCCTAGCATGTAGGAGCCCAATAAATGTTTGTTGAATGAATCGATCTCTTAAAAGGGGAGTGTCATGTTTCCTGTCTTTCTAAGGAGTTATTGTGTGTGAGCTAGAGAGTTAACATTTATAACTCATTTTATGCCCCGACATGCTTTATAAGTACAAATTATTAAATATCATCATAATAAACTAGGATCCTAAACAGCTAGTTACATTTTCTTATGAAGTTAGTGACATTTAGATTCTTTGTTGGGCAGATGGTGTCATATTGCACCTGTTGGAAAAGTAGGCATTTTGGGAAGGGACATTAATTTAGGACTCTTTATAATATAGCCAAAACTCTGGGCCCCTTAATAAGTGTATTTGTATTGTTTCCTGAGGAAGTAACATGGCTGACCTAACTCTAAATTTTTATTATTATTTTTTTCCCTCAACACCAATTCTTTGTATCAGAGCTTCTGAAATTAAAAGACCATCATTTCTTAAAGCGCTAGTCCACATTTCTTCACTTCTGGTTTTTCTCTTTCCCTTTCTGGGTTGGCTTTTAATCCCAATTTGTTCTCGGCCTTCTCTCTCCTTGGCATGTTTCTCTATTTTGTGTCTGTCTCTCTTCACCCTTTTCTCTTCCCTGTCTCTGTCCTCCTCCCTCTCCCTCTCCTGCCCAAGACGTGTCATTCCTCAGGGATGGAAGCCCCTCAACCCGCCTCTGAGCCCAACTGCACTATGGCCTGGTGGGGTCTCGGGAGCAGCTGCTTCTGCCTGGATTTCTAAGCTTCCATAACCCGCCCCTGTCTTAGCCGGCGTCTGGCCAGGAAGCACTGTGGCACCCAGGACGACTTCCTCACCGCTCTGCAAAGGCCATGTTCGCTTCTTGGCCCTTTGCCCTCGTTAATATGTTGCCGGGAAGCTGCCCCCTTCTCAATTGCGTGTATCTGTTGACCGTGTCCTCTTTGAAACTGTTCTTTGTTCCCCTGATGTTCATCTCTCCTAAGCTCCCACTGACCACTGTGTAGCACCTCTTTCTCTTGTAGCCTATAGTTTGGTCTTCGCTTTCCCATATAAACCCTAAGCTATTTATAGCTACAAAAAGACACAGTGCGGATTATGTACCAGGCTGTGTGTGAAGGTGCGTCACATTTCATTTCATCTTCATGATAACCCTATGATGTAGGCATTATAGTTATTTCTACTTTACACATCAGGAGACTAAGACCTAGAGGGCATGGCTGACTTACCCAAGGTCATATGGTTCATAAGAGATAGAACTGCTGTACCCCCACGTCTCCCTCCGCAGAGAAGGACTTACTCGTCCAGCTGCTAGGGGTGCTGCTGCCTGAGAGCCCTCAGCTGTCGGCTCTCTCTCTGCTAATTGCCTCTGCTTAAGTGAGCTCTTCACCCAAGTCATGCCTCTTCACTGGGGCAGCCTGTATCCAAAGATAGGCTTTCGGGGGAACAAAGGTCTATCCATCTCACCCCAACTCGGGACAACTTCCACGTGCAAACCAGCTTCAGAGCACTCTATGAGGTTGGCTGAGGCCTTTGTTGTGACTTTATCATAGCCCAGCTTCTCCCTTGGCCCAACCCTCTTTCCTTCCCTCTGCTTTCCCTTCTACAATGGTGATGTCCTAGAGCGTGCACTAATACATTTCCTGTAAATAATTTTTTGATTCAAAGTCTAATTCTCAGAGAACCCAACCTAAACCGTTCATACCAGTAGTGGTCTGAGGAAGGAAATACTAAGATGGGATTCTGGAACTTGATCACCTGATAGCCACCGGTAATGAGGAGTCCCATCTCTAGGGGTAGGTGGAGCAGTGATGGATCCTGGCACAAGGTAGCAGTGGTGGACTCAGATGGTGGAAGGGAATGTGCTAGTGGGTGAAGGTATCGAGCATTTGAGAAATATGGGGAGCTAGTCATTGTAAGAACAGTGGTACTAGATGGCTATATTGCTGGGGGCAATTGATGCTTTGGAAAAAGAGACTAATTAGCTAGCAATTAAAGGCTCAGTGTGAAAAACACAAGGCTTCACTGATTGGATATAAAGTGAGCCTCATCTCCTATAGTTAGAGGGCAGAAAAAGTTGAAGATCGGGGCTAGAACTTAATCATAAGAGTAGAGGAGTTCCAGGGGAGGTTGAATGTTCAACCTAGGTAGGTGTGCTATGCCAGGCCAGGGTTCTGATGGGGAAAGAGGAGGACCTGAGATAAGAGTTGATACATTTGAACATCTGGAGTCTCCAGATTCCCCTAAACCCTCTGGGCCTAAGAAGTGGCCTACTCCTCTCTGTTAAAGACTAGCACTACACTCCTCTCTTGCTTGACACAGATGCAGAGGCCTCAGTCTTGCAAAGCAAATGTGTCCCCTTCTCTTCAAGATCTGTCCCCATATCCCCTCTCCTGGCAGCCAGACCAATAAGTAGGATTAAATCACAACATTGCCCAGCTGGGGAAGTGCTGGTTCTGCTAGGGGAGGAAAGGTACTATGCCTTGAAGGAACTGTAGGATCTAGCCAACAAGTATGGGCAGATCTGGGATGTTATTTGAGGGACTAGATTCTGGGAGTACTGGATCTAGGTGGGTGGAATATAGAATTATATAAGGAAGAATTTATTGATATGGGAGCATTCTCCTAGGATACAGGATGTCTCATAAGGATCCTAGCATGCTGCCAATATTCTGCTAGGATGGCTCTCAGAAACTTGGAGAAAGTAGTAGTCCACATAAGATGAAGTAGAAATGAATTACCATGACAGTTGGTGGGAGAAAGGATGAAAAGGCTCAAAGAAATGGGCACAACAGGGTGGAAATCCCACCTACGGTCAGAAATCCCACCAAATGACCAAGTTCAGTGGGAGAGCCCGGAGATCAGACTGTACACATTATGAAATGCAGCTCCTGGTCTACTTTGGGATTCTGCCTATTAGTCATCAAAGGGTTATGAGGCTAGAATTGTCCATCATAAACTGTTTTTTGTCAGACCCAACAGGTCATAACGTTAAGTGGGTGAACCCAGAAGTAATCCATTGCAAGACGGAAGGGGTGCCCTTGGGATTGGACGTAAGCAGGGCCAGAGGGCACAAGTAGATGGTGTGCTCAGACCCCATGTCATCATCCACCACCATTGCACTGCCTCTCCCTCAGTGCACACCAGTGGCTGCATGGGGGTCCCTTATGACTAGTTGATGGAGAATATAAAGGGCCTGGTTTGGTTTATGAGTGCGTTGGCTTGGTATGTGGCTGCAAATCAAAAGTGGATTGCCATGCACTAAAGCCTACTCAAGGGTGACCTTGAAGTCACCAATCAGTGGAAATCCTCCCTATGAGCGTAGCTTCAAATGGTGTACCTGCTCATCTACATTGTGGGGAAAGAGAATATATATAAACTCATGAGCAATGGCAAATGACTTGACTGAACGGTCAGGAGCCAGAAGGAAGAAGATTGGAAGACAAGGAGGTCTGGGGGAGAGCCATGCTTGTGGGGATAGGCATGAAGAGTGAAGATCTTGGTATCACAGGTTAACATCCACCGGAGAGCATCCAACACCAGAAGAGGCATTAAACAAACAAGAAAATAGACTGGCTAGGCCAGTTGACATCAACTAGCCACTGCCATTGATCAGCATAGTGCTGGCCCAATGGGTGCATAGACTCAGTAGCCACGGTGGAGGTTGGAGGCTAGACCTGGGTCTCACTCACCAAACTAATATAGCTATTGCTGCTACCAGATGTCCAGTCTGTCAGCAACAGAAAACAACCCCGTATATGGGATTATCCTTTGAGATCACCAACCATCCACTTGGTTGCAAGTTAGCTACTTTGTTAGGAGGGGCAAAAATTCATTTTAACTCTGAAAAAATTATATTCCAGGGTTTGCCTTTTCTGCCTACAGAGCCTCAGCTGGCACCACCATTTGCATCTGAGGGCTTGGAGTATTTGATCTATCAACAGGGATGCTGCATCACATCATGTCACACAGGGGACCTACTTTATGGCAAGGGAGGTACACCAGAGGAGACATGGCAGTGAGATAGCACTACCTAGGTGAAGCTGGTCTGCCAGAGTGATGGAATGGCCTGTTGAAGGCAACACTGAGACACTGAGGTACAGGCTGGGGGATGGTACCTCTGCTTATCATGACCCCCAGTAACCCACTTGAGCACTTTGTACCTCCCTTCCCCACAGCTCTGGGCTCTGCAGGCTTAGAGGTCTTGATTTCCAAAAGCAGAAAGCTTCCATCAGGGGACATAGCCAATGTCTCATTGAACTCTAAATTATGGTTACTTGCAGGACACTTGGGATTCCATGTGTTCAGGGACCACCATCTTAGCAGCAGGATTTGACCCTGACAAAGAAGAGGTAGGGCTCGTATTCCACAGCAGAGGCAGGGAGGCCTATGTTTACCACTTAGGCATCTTTAGGTATTCTCTTACCCAGTGTTGATGGTAAATGGAAAATACATCAACCTAAGTGGCCTAAGAAGAGGCTCAGGGGCTCAGACCCCTCAAGGATGAGAATCTGGAACATTCCACAAGGTAAGCCACCCAGACCAGAACAGGAGCTAGCTGAGGACGAAGGGAGTCTAAAATGGTCATTAGAAGAGGGAGATAAGGGTATCAGTTGTAACTGAAACCAACTGCAGATGTAGTTGGCCTCAGATACAACAGTACGCGCTGTGTCTGCAGGGCTGGGGCTGGTGGGAATAGATACTGCTGCTCCTATGGGCTCAGCTTCTTTGTCTTTCAGGCTGCCTGACCATTTGGCTCAAAGTTAGTGCTTCCATTTCTGATACACCAGGTTAAGCTTCTGCATGGCCTTTATCATCTCTCCATAGCCTTTTCCTCTTATCTGAAGCCTATTATTCATCCATTGAACGTTTATTACCCTTCTACTATGTCTTAGGCTTTGTTCTTGGTACAGAGAATGAGAAAATGAATAAGAGAAATAAGACATGGCTCTTGCCTTTGAGAAAATCATAGTCAGATGGAGGAAAAAGATACTTAACTATTATTATAAGTACTATGGTAAGTGGAGTGGTAGAGATGAGTGTAGAGGAAGGATGCCTTATCCTATCTGCTGGTCAGAAAGAAAAGTCAGTAATGCAGTTTCCAGGAGGAGTTGATGCCTGAGCTTAGTCTTATCGAGTAAGGGAAAAAAAAAAAAAAAAAAAAAGACCAGGGTGCAGTGGAAAAATATTCCAGGCAGATCAAAGGTACAGGACAAGGTCAGGGAAAGCAGGGTCAAAAAATGAAGTCTTTTTTTTTTTTTTTTTTAAAGATTTTATTTATTTGACAGAGAGAGAGACAGCAAGAGAGGGAACACAAGCAGGGGGAGTGGGAGAGGGAGAAGCAGGCTTCCCGTGGAGCAGGGAGCTTGACGTGGGGCTCGATCCCAGGACCCTGGGATCATGACCTGAGCTGAAAGCAGACGCTTAACCGACTGAGCCACCCAGGCGCCCCCCAAAAATGAAGTCTCTTATATTCTACGCAGAGGAGTATCACATTCATCCTGTGGATAATGTGGGGCCCACGGACAGGTTTCAGTGGGGAACGGGGTTCTAATGCATCTTTCTGTCTTCTCTCTTTGGTCTCCTGCTGGTAGCTGCCTCTCAGTTCCCTGGAATGCAGCTGCTTGAGTGTCTTTGGGTCACCATACATGACACCTTACAAAAGCATCTTACACCAAAAGACGGTTCAGTTCTGGCAGATACTAGTGAAGTTGGCTGCTAAAAAGACATCTTTGAGGTCACTACCTGTTGGTAGGGTCTGTAGCACTGAAGTGGGTGGTGCCTTTTCAGCCTTTCCTTATTGCAGAAAATTGCCTCATTCCCACCCCCACCCCCCCCATCCCCCCACCACGGCCTCCAGCTATTTAAGACAGCAATAGCCAAAGGCATGGCAGGGAAAGTCAGTGATTGATAATGGGCCAGAGTTCCAGGAGAACACTGGTTCTTTGAGATAGCCATCCAGAAGCTCCTGCACTTTACTGGTGCTTGGAGAGTCCACACTGGTGTGGGCTACTTTGCTGAATCATTTAAACTCACTGGTGATCATTCCGAAGACAGAGAATCCACATGAGACTACCACTCAATTCGAGTTCCTGAACCCAAGATTTCAGCATCCCAGGGGAGCTTACAGAAGGCAATGAACTTTCATGATCAGACAAGATTGTATCCAGTGATGAACTGATAGGCAAAGAAGGAAAAATGTCAAGACAGATCACCTTGTATTAGGAAATAAGAAGACATGTGAACTACTTTGCCAAAAAGCTCCTGACCAAGTTAAAAGTCAACACCGAACTCCAGGTAGAATTCATTGTTCTGTGTCCATGAACTCATTGTGGGGTAGAGGTCATCTTTGGCTTCTTGGTTGTTTTATTCACTAATAACTATACAGAACACAAAATGATGGATCGACAATGAGATTAAGAGCTAAGGCCAGTCTACCCAGCAGGAAAACGCTGCTTGTTTGCAGAAGTGTGGTATTATTGAAAAATTATGTCACCAAGATGTCCCACATGAGTCAGCGGTTCCAAATTAGGGATCCATAAAAACCTCTAAGAACTGAACAGTTTGTATCCTGGGTCAGCACTTGGTCTTTCCTGATTTCCCATCTAGTCTACATAAATCAAATGCCAAATGTATCCCAACATAGCCCAAGGTATCGCCTACATACTACACACAGACACTCAGGGCCGAGTGGCTGAGATGGTCTGCTAGTGAAAATCAGGTCTGAAATCAAGCATCATAATTGAGAGACACAGGGCACCCTTGAGAAACTGGACAAACGCTTAATACAGCTAAGACTGTATATAAGACAACCAAAAGGGAGTGCTATAATCAACAGTGTGGGACCATCCTTTTGTGAGTAGCTTTTTTGTAAGCAAAACACCTGGTAGAGATTGAATGTAGGAGAAGCTTTAGAAAATGGTCTCTTTTTAACCGATTCAAACTCCTATGAAATTTCCTTCAAATGTAGATCTGCATAGAAATGGTCAGATTTCCAAATGGCTGGAGGAACTGAGAGTCGAAAGTCCTCTGGGTTCCTAATCTCGTTTCTGTCCCCTCCTTCACCCAGTTGCTGCTCTCTTCCCTGCAAAAGCTTCTTTCAGTCCCTAGTAAATTGGACCTTTTAAGCCCAGAATAATTGCCATCCTGTTTCCATTAGAAGCTGGGTGGTTCCCACAGTGATTCACTGGCTCGCCCTGCCCAGAAGGGACTGAAGTACAGACATCAGCTGCCATTGACTCTTGTTGACCTGGGCTCAGAGATGGACCCAAGAGGGAACAGAGTGCTGCTTGGTTCCCAGAAGATGTTAGAAGGAAAGAAGCCTGCCTGCCTTCTTGGGGGCAAGAAGGGCACTTGAAACAAAGTGATTACATTGGACACACAGGAACTTTTAGGCCCCATATCTGATGGATCCGTTTTATCTATTTTGAGTTATGGAAAAAGGAGAGAGGTGGAGTTTCCAGACCCAGTTCTGCTACCAACTTTAGGACCTGAGTTTCCTTACCTCAAGTGCGGTGGGATGAGGTCATGATCTCTGAGTTTCTTTTTACCTTGAAAATTTCATGAAAAGGAATCACATATGGCCACTCTGGGTGGTAATATTGCTACTGTATGTTTTCTTTAAACTGAGTCTCAAATCCATTCAATATGAAGTAGATTAGTAACAGGAACTAGAAACCCTGAAGAGGCCACCCTCATATACAGGGAATTTACTGTCTTGCCCTGAGTATTTGTGTTTATTTCTGTTGACTTCCAGGTGGCGGTTGATTCTAGGGAAGTAACATTTATATGAGTCCAAGTGGAGGGAGAACTTTTCTCCCTCACCTCCCCTTCCCAAACAATCCAGCTTAGTTCATCGTCTTGTGTTGACATTACTTATGAGTGCTAATGAGCTCATAAATGCTAATTAATAACTCCATGTGCTTCTATTTACTGGCAAATATAGGGATCCAGGTGCGGTGTAGACCTGGCCCTGAACACAGTACCTCTCTCCATCTCTGAGCCGAGAACATGGGTGGGATGTCTCTTGTAGTCCTGCCAAAGTCGGGGGCCTTACACTCCTTTTAATATACACAGGAGCTATAATTAAACTCTTACAAAGCACCCTCTTCTGATTTCCCAGAGAAGAGCAACCAGGGTCAAATCCGGCAAGTAGCAAGGTTAGGTTGAACAACTTGCAGTCTTTGGCGGGGGAGGGCAGTGGTGGGCAGGGAAGAGTCCCCGGCCTGGCCTGGAGACGTCGTCCCCTTGGCCCAGAGTGGGGCATGCCTCTCAAAGAGGCAGCGTGGAGAACTCTGCAAGGCTGGACGGAAAGGTCAGTGGGGCCCGGGGAGCATGGCACCCCAGCGCCTCTATTCTCTGACAGGTGTAGCTGCCTCTGCCTCGTCCAGCTGGTGGTGAGCTCCATCCAGCCAGGAGCTCAGGCTGCCAGAAGCCAGGCCTCTCGAGAGGTGTGCTGCGTTGGCACTGTTAGGTTGTACTTGTGCTTGTCTTTGGGAGACCCTGAACTTTCCTCAGCAAACAAGATGAAGCCTGGCCTTGGTTCTCATGATACTATTGCTTGGAACCTTATCAAACACTATGCAGCAGGCTTTCACACTGAATTCCTCACAACAACACTACTGTGTAGTTACTATTTATTACTGCCCCCATTTGAGCAATTTGGTAAACCGAGGCAGAAGGGTTCTACAACTTGGTCACGGTCATACAGCTAGGAATGTAGCAAAGCTGGGATCTGCACGTGGCTGTCACCCCAAATGACACCCCTCTCTGGATTGCTGCCTTGGGTGCCCCTCCCAGGGCTCCCGCAGGCCCCCGCCCGGGGCGGTCCTGCTCACGTGGCTACATGATGTCAGCAGCCCCGCTCCCTAGGGCTCCTCCATCCCCTACCTTTTCAGGACCAGTTCTCCTCCCGGCCTAGAGAGCTGGGGCTTGGATCCAATTCCTCTTCCCAGCTGCAATTACCTCTGAGCCCCCAGAGTCCTTCCTGACTTGGAAATCCACCCTTCCCTCCATCAGGGCTCTCCATTCTTCTCCCGGGCTCCTCTCAGAGGCCCAACTCCATCCCTTAGAAGCACCAGCCTGGCCCTGTTTTGAAAGTCACTGTTAAATCAACTTAGGATTGCTCCCCTCGGCAAGAAAGCCGTGGTTCCTGGGGAGCAGAGCTGAAGGTGAGCACTCACATCCTGTGTTAGACCCAGGCTGGGGAGCAGTGCAAGCTGGTGGTTTTGGACGAGCTTCCCGGGAGCGGCGGAACTTTTCTTTGTAAAGAAAGAGGAGCTTTATTAAGGCTGTGCTCTTTTCAAAGAGGCTTTAGGGGTGGCGAGGCGCAGGATAAAACTGGAGAGGCAGAAAAGGAGTTACTAACCCTCTGTCAGTGCAACATGCTTTGTAAGGGTGGGTGTGGGAGGCGGGAGGGGAGCTCCCCCTCAGTCCCCATCTCCTGGGGTGCGAGGAACACATGGGCCTTTGACACCTCTGCTGCTACTCTCTTGGGCAGCCTGACTGCCCCCGTCCCGCTCCTTGTGGGGGCGGGTGGGGGGTGGGGGGGCGCAAGGGTTGCTGGAGGGAGAAGGGGCCCGGGGCCATGTCTGGCCGCCCTGTGCCAGCAGCCGCATAGTCCCGGGGTTAATTGCTTCTATCCGTTTCTTCTCTTTTCCAGGCCTGGGAGAGTGTTCCAGGAATGGACTTTCCACAGTGTGATAACCTGCAAAGGCGGGCCTTCCATTTCCATTTCAGACTCCAAGTCAGCTGTGTCAAAGTTTGAACCAGGGCCGTGGAGGATAATGGGTCAAAGGCAATTAGCAGCCCAGAGAGCTGCACGTTGCAGTCTGATTTATTTTTTTGCCCATCAGATTCCAAGAATCCTAGTGCTTAAAAGCAACTAAACAATCGCTCTATTGTACTGAAATAAAGCTCAGTTAATTCAAAAATCAATTGCACCACCAGGTGGGGCACACTCTGGCCCCAAACAGATGGGGTTGAAAACTCCCCCAAAATGCAGTCTTGTTAAATTAAAAACTTGATCCAGGAGTGGAACAAATAGGGAGCCATGAATGGAATGGAGTCAGGTCCACTCAGACAAAGTCTTTCTTCTCCCACTCCTTTTCCTTCCTTTAAAAAGAAAAATTCGCCATGCCACTTTCATCCGCCTTGGAGTCTACACAGAGAGGCAGCCGTGCACCCTTCGAAGTTCAGTGTGTTACTTTAGTTAGTTTGAAAATTAAAGGGCAACTCCGGCCACAGTGAGTGATTTTGAAAATACATGTGCATCCCATGCAATCCTCTCATGTAATTAATAATCTTATAAACTATATGGCTCACTTTAAGGCGGTCTCAAGGTATAACAAGTCCATTTAAATATCCACTTAATACTTAACAGGATGTGAGGGACACACTGTAGCGTACGGGCCCCTCTCAAGTTTCACTGTCTGAAATTTTTCAAAGCTGACCCAAGTCAACCCGAAAAATGTTTAACACCCTGGGCTTGAACACAAGAAACTCTGTGATGAACAGACATTCAATTACATTTTTTAAAAGTGAGAAGCATTTTTGTAAAATAGCGACTCTGGAAACTAATTGGCAGCCGCGAAACTTGTGAGCCAAGGCCAAATCTTGTGGGGAACTTTTACTACAGTAACACGACTCAAAGAGAATATGAATAAAAGGCATCTTTGTTTCCCAGTCAAATTAGCTGATTAAGAAATAAAACATCTTAACGTGTTTTTAAATGTAGAATTAATTATTTATATGAAAAAAAATTAAAGCCAGGCTGTGTGAATTCTGCTCTGTGTGTGAATCGAATGGGGCAGAAATAGGGATCCTTGTGGATCCATGGCTTAGGTCATTAAGCAAAACTAACTATTAAGAGCTCCAGTTATTGGGGGAAAAAAATTGCATTCAGATCACATGTTATGCTTCCCATTTTGATTTGCAAAGTCCAGATTAGTTATGGTACACATGAAAAATGTCATTCAGGACAAGAAAACTGCTTTGTCCAAGCCGAGTACTGACAGTTTAGGGGAAGAAGGAAACACGGCCCGTACAAAGCGCAAAGCCAACCCCTGGGAGAGCACAGGCCTTCTGCTCCTAAGGAACCCAGGAAAGATTCACAGAAAGAATCTGAACAGACTGCTCTTTATTTTGCTGGTGGGTGAGTTTGGAACTCAGGAAAGCAAGGAAAGCGAAGTTACTCCTCAGACTCACCAGAGACGTGGGCCAGTGACGTTTGCCATCTTGGACCCCCTGTGTCAGCCCCGGCCCTTTGGCCCTGACCTCTTAACATTCCAGTGTCCTGAAGCCAGGCCCTGCCTGAGCCAAGGCTGTAAATTATCTTCGAGCTGTGGATAAACATCCACCGGATCATTGTTTTTCAAGGTGGGGCCCAGGTGCATCAGGATCACTGGGAGAGCTTTCAAAAATACAGATTCCTGGGCTCAGGGATTACTGGGCTGGATGGGGATGGGGCCCAGGATTCTGTCAGGATACCGAAATTCAGGAGTCACCTGTACCAGCGTGTGCCCAATAGACCGCTGGAGTCGATTTACTAAACGTCTTTAATGGGTTCCCTTCAGGGAAAGGCATTTACTCAAATGTGGAAAGCCTGTCCACAAATCCTTCCTGAAACAAAAGAAATCCTCCAGTCGTTTTCTTCATTTCTCATGGCACCTCTTCACAGAGGGAGTATAGGAATGTTTTGTCCTTTAAAATAAGTTCAGGGAGTACTTGAAAAGTCATTTGGCAAGCGATGAGGTATGAGACAAAGGGGGAAGATTAATGACGAACAGAATCAGAGTCCTTGCTAAAATAAAAATGGATTCACACCCAACTTCTTATGAAGGGTAAGACATATGGCAGCTCATGTGGGAAGCGAGCGTGTTTAGTAGAAAGAGGTCCTGCTGCAGAGCTGTGTGATATAGGGTACAGCTTTCTCAGCCAAAAACAGAACATCACATGCTCTGGGAGATGTACCATCTCTCCGAGGTGACGAGAGGCTGACTTTCCAAAACTTGAGCAAACTCTGCCTGAATGGCTTTCATCAGTTCAATAAGTTTCTCAGAGTTACGATGATCAGGTTTGGGGGTTTAGTTCTTGGCTTTGCTGTTATCTCTGGGTGTGGCCTGACAGCTCATCATTTTCTGTGACTGTTTATGGAAGCTACTGATAGTTTCAGGTTCCTCATTTGTGAGATGGAAGCCACAGCCCTTCATCATTTCTCAGAACCGAGGGGAGGACAGTGCCAGACGCGGGAAATGATGTCTGTGTTTTAGCTACAAACTACGAATGGATGCATTATTCTTCTAAGTCCTCTTTTGGGCTTTTTAGAATTTTCACCAGGAAAATGCCACGACGCACCTGGAAGCTGGTTTTGTCTTGTTTTGTTGAGGGAAGAAGGGCCATCAGTTTTACTTTGTCAAGTTGTGCATCAACCTTAAAGTAGCAAGTGCCCAGTAGATGTCAGGATTCCATTCTGGGACTCATTCAAAATTACAGATGCATAGATACGCAGAGGATATTTCCAAATGTGGCTCTTATTATGCTTACGGTAGCAGTGACAGGAGTTCAGTGCTAGTGCGTGGAAAATTGCTGCTTAATAAGAACTTTCCCAAACCCATGTCCCTTTGAGATAAAAATTTCCACCCGAAGTTTCATTGCCCTACTAGAATTTCCTTTGGAATGTTTGTGCTAAATTCCTTTCTCCCTGACTGAGGTATACAGCACAAAATCTAGCTTCAAAACTGGAAGAGTAATGCACTGAAATGCACAGATATGTAGGGTAACTTTGGGAGAGGAAGCAGGCAGGGGGAGGCAGAGGAGAGTTGGGGGAAATGAATTAAACTCCCCAATAATTAAGAAGTGATTTACTTGGCACATTCAGAATTTGGACTGCTTGAATAGTAGGGCAGTGTATAACTTCATTATATGCCATGGGCAACACCAGCAACTCAGTTTTGTTGCAAGAAGCCTTTGTCTTTCTTCCTTCCTCTCTTTCTTTCTTTCTCTTCTCTCTCTCTCTCTCTTTCTTTCTTTCTTTCTTTCTTTCTTTCTTTCTTTCTTTCTTTTCTTTTCTCTCCTCTCTCCTCCTCCTCGTCCTCCTTTTCCTCCTCCTTCTTTGGGTATTTCCTGACTTGGTATGTACAGTTGTGAATTTAATTAACACACTAGTGATTCTGTACCCTCAGGAAAAAATGGTCAGTTTTATAAAATGTAAATAGAGGGAAAAAAATAAAGTTCCTTTCCTTCCTGTTCATAGCAGTCTTTATTTCCTCTCTTGTGTAATGTATCAGGAAGACATAAAAACCACATGAAGCTTTATAAAGCCCAACCCTCAGAACCCACTAAGGCACAATGCACAGGGACTCCTCTAAATCACTCTTGTATCTTATAGACCATCCTAACTGATGTTATGTGAGAGAGAGCAAGGTTAATAGGTAGCAAAAGTTAGCCCTTTAGATGATAGCCTTACATCTTATGTGCCTTTTTAAAAATGATATTGCTCTCATTTGGAAGTAGCTTGAACAATTCCCTTTTGAATCAAGCCCTATAAATTTGATCAATATCATTATTTTCATGAGGCAAGTTTAAACCAATAAAGTTGTCTTGCTTCGTCCCTCTTCTCTCTCACCCACCCTCTTAAAAAAAACTAAGGAGAGTCACAACTTTGGCGTGTAACTTGAGCGTGAAGCTCTGGTATGGAAAAGTCTATGAAAAGATGACATTTATAGATGGGTACATATATATTTAATTTCTTGTGTGTCAGTGTGCATGTATATATATTTCTGCTTCTGTTCGTCGCGGATACAACATCAGAACTAAGGACATTTTACTTTATCCAATGAAGAGTTTTTTCAGTTCTCTTTAATTGGTAATTTAATTACAGAGCTAATTAGGAACAGAGTGGGAGTTGGGATTACAATGATTGTCTTTAACTGGAAATTCTTACCACTTTCCAAGCAAGGAAGTTTTTAAATTATGGAACACTTAAATAATGGATTAATAAGTCAGTGACTACAACTGTGTAAAGGTGGATCATTCACCCACATGCCTTTCCGTGGGTAGAACGGAGTCATCTGATCTGACCCACCAAGTAATTCTCACTCTGCATTTCTAGCCTCCTGGGGGGTCTCCGCCGTGGAATTCCTCGGGGAATTTATGTGGTCAATTCCGGGGCTGGAATTCCTGGGCCAGAGCTTCAGCAGACGGTGGAGCAGCTAAGAGCTGTCTGGGATGGAGTATGGTCCAACACTTAGAGCAAAGGCGAATTCTATTCCTAGCCTCTGCCGCTCACTGATACATGGAGGAGGCAGAGGTAGTTTCTGTCTCTGCCTCATTTCTGTACACCCCTGCCCACTGCAGCTGACAGCTGTGTTTCGGGGTGACAGAGTAGCCATCGCAGGTGGTGGAAGGATGGCCTTGGGTTCACTAGACAAGGACGGCTGCATCTGTGTGAGCAAATCCATCCCCTGTGTGTCCACCCATGGAAAGAGGGCCCCCTGGGGCTAAGCTTGGTCTGGGTGCAGGGGGTGGAAAGTAATCACTGAACTGGAACCCAGCCCCGGTGTTTTGAGAAGCCTTGCAACTGACCTCTTTAGGGAGCCAGTTATTTTTTTTCGTTCACCAAACATTGAGGAGGAGGTGTGTGTGTGTGGGGGGGGGACAACGTGGTAACACGCTCACAAAAGACCAAAAACACCCAATGAAAATATGCTGTCTCTTTGAATACAAACTACAGAGAATTCCCTAGAGATGGAGTTTCATAAGGGCCTGAGGAAGGCCTAGAGCAGAATCCCATCTCCTGGGCCTCTTTCTCAGGAAGGATCTGCCTGGAAAGGTGGGACCCCAGAAAGGCCAGCAGTCTGTAATGGGAAATGCTCAAGGCCATCCAGTCCCAAAGGATACATTTGGGGAAGTATAAATTCTCAGTTCTCCATGGTGACTGCAGGGGGAGGTGGGGGCGGGGTGCAGAATAAGTAACTGGGGTGAAATGAAATCCACAGGTAGTTCCTCAAGCCTAGTTTTAGCTAGAAGCCTTACTCAAGCCCATTCTCCCTCAAACTGAGCACCGTAATCACCGTCCATGAACTGAATTGATTTGAGCTTCGCTGGTTTCCTTCGCTGCTCCTAGTATGGCCAGAAAAGGCCTCAGTGGGCTGGGCTGGGAGAGGCACACACACCAAACTAAGGGTTCTGACCGGTTTACAAACGAGGGGTGGGCCCAGCTCTGTCCCCCAAAAAGAGCAACTTAAAAATGAAGGCAAAAAGGAATAGTTAGCCTTCTCCCTCAACAGAGAGTTACTCATTGAAGGAGTCCTTTTATAAGCCCAAGGGCTTAGAATCAGTTTCTCTTCACTCACCAAAAGAAAGAATTTTCTGTTTTTTGTTTTTTTTTTTTATGCTCCCACCCTAAATAACTCATTTTTTCCCTAAATAACTCATTTTGTGCTAATGCTTCCACATCTTGAGAATGATAGATCCCTTATATTTTATTTTATTTATTTGTTTGTTCTCTGCCTTGCTTCAAAAATGATTTGAGCTGAGATCCCTCATGCTATCCACCCCAAAGGAAAGGAGACTGTGACCACCCCAATGGGTGGGGCTTGAAAGAAATCAATGAAAAAAAAAGTTCTGCCCATAGATACTGTCTTTTCATTATAGAAGTCACAATTCCATCAGAACATTCTTTCATTTATTTAATAAATCCACAGATATCTGTTGAGGGCTTATGATGGGTAAGGAGTATATAATTCGAATCTATACCCCGCCCTCTATGAGCTTCTAGTTAGATTGGAGAGATGGTATGTGCGTAAATACTATGTCACCTGTGTGAATATGGAGTCGGGAGAGAGAAAGTCCTCTTGCCGCTGGGCTAATCAGGAAGGGCTTCATGGAAGGGGAGGATGGGGCTCCAGCTGGGGCTCTGGTTGGGGAGCTGTTTCACAAGCACGCTAGGGCAGAGCTGTCCCCGGCGGGGGGTGGGGGGGGTGGGCGGGGGGGCTTACATTCACTGAATACTTTTTGCCAAGAACTGTTGCAAGCACTTTATATGCATCCAACTCATTTAATTTTCACCAGGCCCCAACGAGGAGTGATTATTTTCCCCAAAGTACAAATCGTAACAATATTTAACAATAATTAACCCTTATTAAGCATTTACTGTGTGCCAGGTACTGTCCTAAGTACCTGGCACACAGTAAATGGATTAAGTCTCTTTAATTGTCAAAGCAACTCTGAAGAAGGTACTATTATTATTGTTATCATTCCTGTTTTACAGATGAGGAAACCAAGGCATGGAGAAGCATGTAACTTTCTCAAGTTTACCCAGAAAGTCAGAGGCAGAGCTGGGATTAGACCCTAGAATTATTGCTCCAGAACACTCCTTCGCTTTTAAATCTGTTCTCCTGCCTCCCATGACAAAAGCTGCAGAAGCCGGAAGGGCCAGTGAACATGTCTACAGACACACTATTGACATTCCTTTGGAATGTATTTGCAGAAGTCACGCAAATTGGAACACTTTTAATAATGACCAACCTAAGAAAATGTGTAAATTTGATGTTTAATAAGCGGTGTTATGACAGAGGTGAAAAGATCCTTTTTATTTTTATTATTTATTTATTTATTTTTAAAGATTTTATTTATTTATATGACAGAGAGAGACAGCGAGAACAGGAACACAAGCAGGGGGAGTGGGAGAGGGAGAAGCAGGCTTCCCGCGGAGCGGGGAGCCCGATGTAGGGCTCGATCCCAGGACCCTGGGATCATGACCTGAGCCGAAGGCAGACGCTTAACGACTGAGCCACCCAGGCGCCCTATCCTTTTAAACTCATGCCTTCTCATCCCCTTTCAGAGCTGTGGAGAGGGATGGGGGGGGGGTTCTGGGGGAGGTGAGAAGGGTTTCGTGTGGGGGAAGTGTTCGAGCAGCACCTCCCTAGCAATGGCCCACGTAACTTTCTTTCCCCAGAGAACAAACCTCTTTCAGGCGAGGAGGGTGGGAGTGGATTATTTAAGGAAGTCATTTTGTTGAACTTAGTGATGCAGAAGGAGTGGAACTAGATAGTCCGCTGAGTGTGTCTGCGCCTGGCTTCTCGGGCATGCAGCCTGTGGTGCCTAAGGCCATTCGGGTGCAGGCGCCCAGGCAGTGGGCCTAAGGAGAAGTGCCAGGCTCCAGTAATGAGAAACTGTCCGTCTGCCGCTAGTTTTCAGTCATTTAAGAATGACCTTGATAGATGATTTGGCCTAAGCTTCACCCGAGCACTGAAGGGTTCAAACAGCACCCGGAAAGGGTAAGTGTAATTTGGTCTTCAAATCCTCGTCTAGTTCTCCACGGTTTTTACGGTAGTTTTCCGGGTGTTCTGTCCCTGGCTCCCAGAGATTCAGCAGGGAGAGCGGGGCGTTTTACAGATCAGGAAATGAGGCTGGAAGGGTTCAAGGCACCGGACTAAAGACATGAGTCTCAGGATTAGGCCTGGCGCTCTGCGTGCTGGGATGTGCTCCCTTAGCGATGCCGCACCACATTTACAGACGCCCTTCCCTTGCTTGCGACAAGCAGGGCCTGGGTGACCGAGAAGGGGGTGCGTGGGGAGTTTAAACTTCACGGGGTCTGAGCCTCTGGAGGAGACAGATGACTCGCCTCCTCCAGGTGGAGCTGGAGAGGGCGAATAGAACGAGTGAGGAAAGAATTCAGAACAATTTTATTTTATTATTTATTTGAGAGAGAGAGAGCACACAAGCAGGGGGAGGGGCAGAGGGAGAGAGAAGCAGGCTTCCTGCTGAGCAAGGAGCCTGATGCGGCGCTCACTCAATCCCAGGACCCTGGGATCATGACCTGAGCAGAAGGCAGTCGCTTAACCGACTGAACCACCCAGGCGCCCCCAGATTCATTTTTTTTTATTTTATTTTATTTTTATTTTTTATTTTTTATTTTTTTTAAAGATTTTATTTATTTATTTGAGAGAGAATGAGAGAGAGCACATGAGAGGGGGGAGGGTCAGAGGGAGAGGCAGACTCCCCACCGAGCAGGGAGCCCGATGCGGGACTCGATCCAGGGACTCCAGGATCATGACCTGAGCCGAAGGCAGTCGCTTTAACCAACTGAGCCACCCAGGCGCCCCCCCAGGTTCATTTTTAAATTAGGAAATATCATACTCAAATCCTGGAAATAAAACCCTGAAGACAGAATCCCTGAAGAGAAGATCTAAACCACCCGTGAGGGAAGGATGCTAAGAGGGAAACAACAAATCTTTACCAAGCACATGCTCTGCCCCTGGCACTGGGGACACCAAGAGCAATTGAGGTCTCAGACTTTCTCGAACTGGTGGTAAGTGTGGGCGTGGGTAGAGAGTCAAGTCAGTGAGTGCTAACACAGGCTGAACTGGAGGAATGCCGTGAGTATGCTCTGGGAGCCCAGAGGAAGGGCACCACATACTCAAGTGGACCAACTCTGTGCCAGAACTTTCTAGAGGCCTTCATGTATGATGCTTCAGAGTAATCTCACTTCACGCGATATAGACATCATCGTCCAATTTTCAGAAGGGAAACTGAGGCTCCATGAGGTCAAGAAACTTGCTCAGGTGACATGGTATTAGGAGGTAGGAGAAAGACTGGAACACACGTGTGCTGGGCTCCGAAGCTGATGCTGTTTGAGGGGTCCGAGTTCTGAGTGACCAAGGGCCATGTCGCTTTTCCTGTTCCACCTGTCAGGACCATACCCTGTTTTCTCCCTTGGATGGGGGAGAGCCAAAAGGGGAGAGAGTGGTGGGCTCTGGGTGAAAGGTGAGCAGACGCCATGCAGAATGGGGTTTACCTTGCATTCTGACAACTAGTAAACTTGGCTGATCCTTGACCCCGCATTGCTGAGGGGCAAGCGAAGGGCCCCAGAAAGGAAAGCTTACCGGCTGGACCAGCTGCTGTGTGCTGACTTGTGGCGTTGATTGCACGATCTGAGGTTTTACATGCATTCCCTGTGATCTTAGGCTTAGGAAGAAACAGAGAGTTGGAGGCACGGATTCCGAAGGTCATTAGGTCTGTCCCGCCTGCCCCTATTTCACCTCTTAACAACTCCTTGAAGGGGGTCTGTTGGCCTGAATATATTAAGAAAAAAAAAAGAGCTCGTTGAATCAGCAGGCTTCATGGACAAGACGTGAGCGGTTGTAGCCCAGCTGTGTTCTGGGGAGGAGGCCTGTTTTGGACAAGCTGCACGTTTTCTTGACGTAGCCCTGCCCCCAGCATCTTGGGGCCCACGGCTGGGGTGGGGGTGTGCAGAGTCCCGGCTAACAGACACCTGGCCACCTGAGCAGGAGCACTCTGGGGGTTAACTCCAAAATAGTTTCCCACCCTTGGATCATTATTTTGTCGGAAATGAAACCTCTGGTGTTCCCTGGCCTCATTTTGATACCTGCCATCCTTCCTTTCCCTCTTTGGAGTCCTATAGTAATGTCATTAAAGTCCCTAGAAAATGTCAGCCGAAACCAAGGTTTCTGTCGGTTATAACCTATGAAAAATGTATTGGATTTAATATGTTTGGTTTGGGAAATCAGTTTTTGTCCACTATAACCAATTGTCCATAATAACCATGTCTGTTGTAAGTGGTGTGCACTGTAATAACCCTCATATAAAGGGTAAAATGAAAGACAAACCATTTCAGATGGTAGCTGGAGCCGTATCAATATAGATCACTGGCTACGTATATCAAATGATTGATGGCCATTTTTAAGGCTTTTTCAATTCAATGTCGTGCCGTCTAACGGCAGTAAAGCACACAGTATTTGCTGATACCCTTCCTGATAAACCGTCTGGTTGCAAGTGAGAACAGCTTAAGGAATGAAAAGGCACCAGGAGCCATTTCTTTCAAATGATCCATCCCCAGTGTCCTGGTGGGAGGACAGTCCTCGTTACGGGAGAGGGGAACACGCTGAAAGCAGGCCGTGGATCTACGGCAGGACAGGCCCCCTGAACGGGGAACGGGGGCGACTCGGCGCAGCTGCTGACCCCGCCGGGCTAACCACCACTGGCTGGTGGACTTGGAGAGAGAGATACTTCTGGTGTCCCTCTCATACTGACAGCAAATGCTCGTACTTGTTAATTCATGTAATCCTCAGAGAAACCCCGTGAGGTCTGTATGCCTCTTGGTCCCATTTTTCCATTTGGGGAAGTGGAGGCACACAGAGGCTAAGGAACTTGCATAAGATCACAGTTCATGAGGGCTCAGGCTAGGGATTGCACCAGATACTCTGGCTCTAGAGTCTGAGCCTCGAGCTTCTAGGTTTTTCTATCCCGCCGGTCAGGGAACTGTGTTTGATCTCACTTATAGGTGGAATCTCCAATAGTACTCCAATGAGTAAGTTCTGGACACCAACTTCACGGCATAGTGCCCACCGATGGCGAACACCACCATACTGTACACTGAAGATTTGCTGGGAGGGGAGATCTTACATTAGGTGTTCTTGCCACACACACACAAAGTAATAATAATAATGATAATAATAAAAGGGAGGGGAGGAAGCTTTGGGAGCTAATGGGTGTGTCTGTGGTCTTGTTGGTGGTGATGGTTTCACAGGCGAAATCCTTTCCTGAAACTCTTCGTGTTGTATTCATTAAATACGTATGGCTCTTTACATGTCAATAAAGTGTTCTTTATTTTTTAAGTATGTGGGTATTTAACTGTGATTTCTGGCTGTTTCTTGCTGACATCCACACCCACAAGCACCTGCTAATAGCTTTGGCTTGGTGAGGATGGCTTCATTTTTCTTCCACGCCTTGACTCATCACCATGATGCTAACCAACCATCTCGCCCTTCCCCCAGGAACATGCACCAAAATGTGGCCATTCGGACCAGGCTGGTTCTCCTCACACACGTTCACACAGGTACCTCTCCCTCTCCTGCACAGTGCATTCACCTTTTACTTTAAGCAATTATTTGCATAATTATTTTTGGATATAATTTCCTCAGAGTAGACTATAAGCTCCTGGGGGCAGAGGTCATTTTGGATTACTCTTGGTCATTGCTGATTACCCCTCCTCCTGTCCCCCACCCCATGACAGCACAACAAGGAGGCTGGAACACAGTACGGTCCAAGAATTGTTAAAGAATAAGTAAAATGAATGCAATTCTTCAATACTGAAAGGAAAGAAGGTATTTTATCTGTCCTTCCTGGACTTTATCCAGGATGAGAAATGTGATAAATCCTTTTCAAAAGGATTACTTTCCTTAAAATATCCATGTCACTGTTAAGGAAATGAAATTTCGCAAAAGCCAGGACCCTCCAATACGAAACCAGTGTAACTTTCAAATTGCACTCGATTCCAGACACACTTGCACACACATGTACACACACACACACCAGACCCCCAGTGTGCACCCCATTAAGCCCACACTGCTGTTCTCGTGCCCTCTGAGAGGCTTCCTTCCGCCCAGGGAGCATGAATCAAAGGGGTGAGCTCACTGTCTCGGTGGAACCCTCCTGATGCTCACTTGCTCTGGGAACACATGCAGATACTCACAGTTTAGCACATGGGCCCTGCCTTTTCAGCTGTCTTTTAATCTTGGGTAAATTGAACAAGCGTGGAGAACTTGCAGGTGACAACCAGCTCGGCTGAGACGCAGGGATGAAAACCATGTCAGTGGAGTCCCTAAAAGTCCTCCAATGTGCTTGAAGCATATAAAGA
Source organism: Mirounga angustirostris (assembly GCF_029215605.1). NCBI lineage: Eukaryota > Metazoa > Chordata > Mammalia > Carnivora > Phocidae > Mirounga > Mirounga angustirostris. The sequence continues at coordinate 118,000,692 of NW_026991712.1, read as the reverse complement.
AAACCCTTGATCCCGGCTATCAAAGGGTGCAGAAAGATCAAGAAGAATTAAAACTGATGGTGTGCCAGAAACCACCTGCAACAGAAGGTCATTACTTCCCCTCGTTAAAACAGCCTCAGTTCTGGGGCCTGATCTGAAGCTTAATTGAAATGTTTCAAACAGTGGATTATAACGAAGATGAGACATCCCCTGTCCATTTCATGACCTTTGTTAAGAAAGGCAGATTGGTAATAAGGTAAAAAAAAAAAAAAAAAAAAAATCTGAGCGATTGCCTGAAGATGGTTGAGCCTCTTAATGATATGAGCCGGGACATTTTTCTTGGCCTGGAAGGGCTCTCCAGGCCGCCTCAGGGGTAGGAAGGCCAGAGGACCTGGATGCCAGCCACTCCCCTGGAACCTGCTTCTCCATCACCCTGTCTGTGACCTTTCCTTCTCTAAACAGGAGTGGAGGGACACCAGATGCAACACTCCCTCCGGGATAATAATTGTCCGTTGTTCCAGACGTTACTCTTGTGGTGCAAAGGGGCCCATCGCCCTGTCAGGCTTCTTTTTGCAATCTTTCCATCTAGCTTGTGTAATCACACATGCCCCCTTTGATAGATGAAGATGAGTAAGGCCCTCCAGGTCTGCAGCGGATGGGACAGCACCAGGAGGGGACACTGGCAGGAGATAGCTCAACTCTGATGTTATCAATTTCTCTGTATCCTGAAAAAAAATCACAATGTTGCTGCTACTTACGCTTTTCACATGATAATAAATTGCAAGTCATATTTGTCCAGAGATTTGAATGCCTTCTGGCTCTCTTCCCCTTTTTGGTATGATTATCTGCCCTGGCAATAAAGTCCATGTCTGAAGTCCTGTGATTATCTCAACCTCCAGCCGGCACATTGTGAAAGTCACTGTTTTGGGGATATTGTTGCAGGAGCTGATATGAAAGCTTTACAAAAGTTCTTATGTCTTATGGTCGTTTCTGCTCTGGACTCCCCTGATCTAACCTGATGCATGTTTTAGGTTTCTTACGCGATTGCTCAGATGCTTGTCTTTAGGAACCCTCTATGACCTCCCTTTGCAAAGTCTGGTCTACAGCATCAAGATCTTGGGAGATGCAGAGGCTCAGGCTCTTCTCCAGACCCACTGATCAGCTCTGTAGTTTAAGAACATCCCCAGGTGATCCACATGCACGATAAAGTTTGGGAAGGATGTTAGGAGGAGGGAACTGTCTTGGCTGGGTGGGTTTGAGGAATCATACTGAGCATTTCTGGGTGCAGAACACCTTTCTAAGATTGGATTCAGTTGGCCCAGCACTGAGCAGGTGGTGCAAAGGGGCCCATCCATCTGGATGGACGCTCTGCTTCTCTTGCACTATTCTAAGGAGAAAGGGTTAATAAGTCCTTCAACAGCTGGAGCAGTTTTGCAATCAAGGACCAACATAAAAAGACAGCAGGCCCGGCATCGAGGCCAGCCTGCCAGAGCTGTTGGATTAGAGGTCCTAAGACAGCCTGCGAGAAAGTACTAGTCGTTCCTTCTGACTTTATTAAACCTTTGTGTGGTGGCAAAGTTTGTTTGAACTTCACTAAATCCCCCAAATAAAAGACTAGCTTGGACCATCTGGTTCTCTAGAATGAAATAATTTAATTCAGGACAAGCAATTATCAATAATTGTTTTGAGATAGTTAAGAATGGAAACTTAGTCCCACCTGCTGTTCTCTCCCCAAAGTATTTTTTTTCACTAACCCTTTTGAGTGGAAAGTTGAACTAGGAAAATTGGTTTTATTTTTACATCTTGCTTTGGGTATCTCTGATCCTATCTCATTTAATGCTAGTATAACTTTTTCTTCAAAGTTCAATATTTGCTCCCCCTGAACAAATACACACACCCCTACCTCCTTTTTTTTTAAACTTTGCTTTCATTATTATCTACATTTCTACTGTCTTTGTATTTGTTCTTTCTTTCTGAGTTTCAGCCCCATGATATTTTGGGGTTCTTATATTTAATCCTTCTCCCAAAGCATCTCCCTGTTTTTCTTTCCCATTAGTCCTTTTAGCACAGATATAACTGAAGAAAAAAAAAAAACAACCCAAGCATTTATTGAAACGTCCAAAAGGGCTCTTCTATTGAGATATGTCCTGATGTAGTTTTAAATAGTTCTGTACCTATACTCAAGAAACCCAATTTGGGGGTTGCTTTCTCAGGCATGTCCTCTTTTGAGGCTTCCTACGGCTGTGAGTGAGAACTGGTGGTGGTCACGGGACTCTGGGGCTCTGTGTCTGGAGTTCCCAGATCATCTCAGGAGCAAGTCCCACAGTTCTGTCAACTGCCTCATTTTTCTGACCTGAAAAGTGAGGCAAGTGCCATCTTCCTCATCCTTAGGAACAGGAGAGGGCCAAGGGGGCTACCAGGCCTGTGAGAGCCCAGGCCTGAGCCCAACACTCATCATATTGAATGCCATGCTGCCCTCGTGGTCTCTCTACTCCTGTCTCGTTGCCTCGTTCCCTTGTTGAACCAGGTGCGTCAGGATAAGGGACCCTTCATAACTCCAAACACACCAGACTGTTCCATCCTCTCTTGTTGGCGTGTACTCTTCCTTCTGTGGGATACACTTTCCCCTTGTCTGCACTAGTCATCCTTCAAGATTTCCTATCAGCATCACCTTCTTTGGGCAGCCTTCCTGGTTTCCGCAGGTCACGCTCACTGCCCCTTCCTTTGAAACTCCAGTGTTCACAATACGTTCCTTTATCAGTGAATCTATACCCACATTGTATATTTGCCTACCTGGTGGTTTGTTTTTTTTCAAAGGTATTTCTCTGACTTCCCAGTGGAACATGAGATTTTTGGATGTGACTAATTCATGTCTGTGTTTTCAGGGTCTGGTTTAGAAATGATTGTGGAATCAATGAATGCATGGCCTTCTAGACCAAACTGCATTTAATTGTTTTAAAGAGTGTTTGGATAGAGCTCTTTGATTGCAAGTGACAGAAACAAACTTGAACTTGATTCTGCAAAAAAGGAGAGAATTTGTTGTAAGAGTCTGGGATGTCTCATGGAACCCAAGGGTGGGAATGTAACCAGTCTCTAGGACCAGAATGGAACTAGAGACTTAAAAGAAATCAGGAATCTCTTCATTTGTCATTTCTGCTGTTTATTCATCTGCTCCTCCTCCCTCTCTCTTTCTTCCCCCTCTCTCCATCCACTTCTCCCCGTAAGTTTCTCTGTTTTTCAGATCACATGAAGAGACGCTATGTTTTTATGTCCAGGAACCTATGGAGTCTGATAAATGTTCCCTTGGTTTCAACTCCAAATCCTCAGTGGAGAATCTGGTTGGCTCAGCTGGGGTCAAATGGACCAATCATCTGGACCAATCATCTATAGTCAGGGAAAATAGCAGAAATTCCCAGACGATAGGACAAGAACAGACACCTCCAAATGTGGGATGATAATTACATACTCAGAGAGTATTTTAAATACCAAACTGGAAATGAGCTTAAATGGTCAAATAACACATATTAAACCCTATTTTTAAAAAAGATTATTTATTTATTTGCGAGAGAAAGAGAGAGCATACATGGGGCAGGGCTGGGGGCGGGCAGAGGGAGAAGGAATAGCAGACATTTAACCTAGTGGGCCACCCAGGTGCCCCTATTAAACACTATTTTTAAATGACTTTTTAACCACATGCCACAATAGATTTTAATAAAACATGTGCCTCTAAAATTAATTTTCATAGGCTTTTGGGGTCCTAATAATTTTAATGTGGTTTTTCGTGTTGCTATTTAAGTCCTTGATAATCACCTCTTAATATTTCTCTAGAAAAATATGAAGCAGTATGCCATTTAAGGCATATGTTGCATAGTTGTTTATATGAAGTGTGGTAACTGAGGTTATCTGATATTCCTAGAGCTTTTTCTTCTCTTAAAGATCCATGCAAAGCCCTCAATCAAGACAGATCAGTGGGAGATATTAGTTGGGATGGAAGAAAATGTAAAGGCTGTATTGACACACTGAATTTCAGTGCTTGTTTCTAAAGGGGAAAAGTATGTTTTTGTCAACAAATTATATTTTGATTTTCTTCCCAAATCTGTTATTCTATGGGCTTCCACAAAGTGCAATCTGTCTAAAAGGTGGCTGTCTTAATCTGTATGCTCTGGAGGTTGGGGGAATAAGGGTAGATTACCAATTGCAGATAGGATATCACAAAGCCTTCTGACTCTGGGACATCAGATCACAGTGTGCTTAGAACTGGGTTGGACAATCTCTCAACTAGTGACAATTACAGTTTCAACAAGAGAAGGGCTATAATTGAAAGAGAGATGGAGCCATCTATTGGGAGGTTTTCCTCTGGAATTTTGTCTCCTTGTAACCTGCCAGAGGAGTAAATGAGGATTTATATACCTTTGATGTTTGTGTTATTTTAGATTACTATCAATGGATGTCCACTGTTCTTCAGAAACTGGATTTTCTCACAAAGAAATATTGTCTTACATGTAGATTCCCAATTATAACATAATCATCATTTACAACCTGTCAGAACCAGGACTGGGAATAGACTTACTGTCTAGTCAGTAGACATTGTGAGCTATAATAGTAGTAATATTATTAACATTAATAATAACAACAACACTTTTCTAATAGTGCCTTATGATTTGGAGATGTCCTAATGAAATAATGAATGTGAAAGCACTTGGTTTGTAATTCTAAAAATACAAGGCTTTTAACATTACAACCAATCTTTTTTTTTTTTTTTTAAGTAGACTCCATGCCCAGTGTGGAGTCCAATGTGGGGCTTGAACTCACAACCCTGAGATCAAGACCTCAGCCGAGATCAGTAGTCTGATGCTCAACTGCCTGAGTCACCCAGGCACTGCCAACAAATATTTTTAAGTCATTTAAACATTAAGCATTAATATTCTTAGTATGTTACAGGTGGTGGTGAGAGAATTTGGGAAGCAACTAAGATGTTGATCTGTTCTTTCAAAGAGTAGGTTGATTTTATTTGAGGAGGCAAGATTAAGACGGAGACAAATAGAAAAAAATAAGACAATACCAACTTGTGAGATATGACCCATTTGTATGTGTTCAGAAGAGAGGGGGATCAAAGAAATCTAGAACACAAATTCTATGAGGTCAGGGATTTTTTTTTTTTTTTTACTCATCACTGTATTTCTACCACTTAAAACAGGCCTGGGATATAGTAGGTGTTCAATAAACATTTGATGATTAATAATGAATGAGGAAAGATTTAAGCAGAACACTGAGAAGTGGATATTATTTGTATATATATGGAGAACAGAGAGGAAGGAATTGTAGGTAATAGGAAAGAAAAGCCATGTATAGAAAATGGATAATGGGTATTTCATAGAGGAAAAACAGTATGGAAGGATGGATTGTTTTGCAGTGGCACATGGGATGGCTCTAGAAAGTGTAGGTGTGGGAAGAACAGTTGGGAGCCTGTCAAAATAATCCCACATCTAATCCACCATTACATCCTGTTGGCTTAGCTTATCCTATGCCTTAAGGATATACTAATTTCTCTCCATCTCTACTACCACTCCAGCTCCGCTGGTCTTCTCTCACCTGGACCCTACCTAGCTTCCTAACCAGTCCATTTGCATCCGCTCTTGCCCTGCCCCATCTACCTTTGATCTTTGCAAAATTAAAATTGGATCATGTCACCTTTCTGTTTCTCATTGCCCTTAAGTTAAAGACAAACAGCCTGATTGGACAGGCTCTGGTCTATCTCTCTAGCAAAATTTTGAACCACTTTGCCCCACCCTCTTGCAGTTTTTCCTGCAATGGTCTTCTTTGAATCCTTTGAATGGGCCATGCTGCCTTCTAAGCCAGTGCCTTTGCATATGCTGTTCATTCTGTCTGGCAGACCCTTCTCATTACCCTTCATCCTTTGGGACTCACTCAGTAGTCACTTCCTCAGGGAAGCATTCACTGACTTCTCTAATTTAGGCCAAATCTTGTTATTATATGTTTTTCAGACTCCTAAATGCATCTTGTTTCCATGGTTTTAATCTAACATTTATTTCCATGATTATCTAATTCATGTCTGCCTCCCTTACTGGACTATGAACTCCACGAGGGAAGGAATATATATATTTTTGCTCACCTTCGTATTCTCAGTATATATCTCTGTACCTGGCATTCAATAAGTATTTGTTGAATGAGTAAAGAAACGATTAAATGAACCAGGGCTGTACAGTGATATGGATAAGGAATGGGAACCCCAGGATGATGCACGCAGCTTCAGGAAGAGAAACAGCACTGTGCAATGTGAAAGCACTTGGTTTGTAATTGGTGTCAGAAAACCAAGGTTTGAGTCCTGACTTTTCTACCAATTGGCATAAGTTATTTTGGGCCATTTTCTTAGCTGTTTTTAGTCTCTACTTCCTAACTTTAAAATGGGAAACAATACCACCTGTCTCCAAAGCGTAGTGGAAGAATGAATGAGAAATGCACACAAAGGTGCTTTATTAAATAGAATGCACCTTATGAAAATATCAATTTTACAGCCAGAAATGACCTTAGAGAGAAGCCTGTCCTGACTCCGGCTGTAAGGATAAGGAAAAGAGACCAAGAGAAGTTAAATGACTTTTTCAAAACCAGTTCTCCGCTTAGTAAAAATACTAATAATGGTAATGATTTTGATATTGACACTTTTAGGGCACATATTATGTACTAACCACTTCATCAGTATATTTCTTTTTTTTACCGTATCTTTGCAACAACCTACCCAGCAGAGATTATTTCTATTTTAAATTAAAGAAACTTGTCAAAGAGTCAGAGAAGCATAGAGTTGCAATGAGAATTTAGTGGTCTTGGCTTCCCATGTAGCAATGGATTGTTTGATTATTTCATTGTGGGGAGGAGAGGGAAGAGTCAGACACATCTCCACATTTTTTTAGCTTGAGCTGGCCCCTGTCAGAATTGGATGAGGAGCTCGAAGTAGAAGGAATGAATTTTATTGTTGTGAAGAAAAGACTGTGATATTTTAATAGGACCAATTTTTGATGAAATTACTGAGGTTCCCAGAGCAAGAAACAAAACCCTTGAGAGTTCTTTAACTGGCATTTCTGGTTCTTGTGAGGGTTTTGTTTCCACTTATGGAAGAGAAGAAGTGTTTATTATTGTGAAGTTCTTATAACAAGACATTTTAAAATGTGAAATTTATAATTTTATTGCCATTTTCAGTATAAAATGCAAATAAGTTTTGATTGTGAGTTAAACAAAGAATAGGATGTTACTTCAGCCCCTACTTTTTATCACAATACTACGATTATTGTTGCTAGCCCCCTCAAGGACAGGAGGGCGTGCTCCATCCCTCTCCTCTTTCCTCTCCCTTCTTCCCTATTTCTTCCATATCTTCTTTCTGTATCTTATCCAGCAAGATTTTATTCACCAAAATATGTGCAAGGTCAGCGTTAGTAGTAGCCAAGAGCATTTCACTCATATGGTGGCTGCTTGGCAGCAGGCGTTCCTGAGAGTTAGCAGCCTGGAAGTTTATTCACCCAACAAATATTTATTGAGCTCACTTACTTTTTTTCTTTTTTGAAGTATAACTGACACACATTATCCTGTTAGTCTCAGGTGTATATCATAGTGAGCTGGTATTTTTATTTATTTATTTATTTTAGAAGATTTATTTATTTTTAGAGAGAGAGAGTGCATGGGCGAGGGGAGAGGCAAAGGGAGAGGGGAAGCCGACTTTCAACTGAGCTGGGAACCCAACACCAGGCTGGATCTCAGGACCCTGAGATCCCAACCTGAGCTGAGACCAAGAGTTGGATGCTTAACTGACTGAGCCACCCAGGTGTCCTGTGACTTATATTCTTATATATTACAAAATGATCCCCATGGTAACTCTAGTTATCATTTGTCACCATAAAAAATTATTAAATATTATTGGCTATATTTCCTATGCTATATATTATATCCCCATGACTATTTCTTTTATAACTAGAAGTTTGTATTTCTCAATCCCCTTTACCTATTTTATTCATTCATCTATTGATGGTCACTTGGGATCCTTCCATACCTGCTATTGTAAATAATGCTGCAGTGAACATAGAAGTACATATTCTCTTTGAATTGGAATTTTTGTTTCCTGTGAATAAATACCCAAAAGTGGAATTGCTAGATTATATAGTAGTTCTATTTTTAATTTTTTGAGGAAACTCCATATTGTTTTCCACCTTGGTTGCACTAGCTTGCATTCCCACCAACAGTGCACAAGTGTTCCTTTTTTTTTTTTTTAACATCACTGCCAACACTTGTTTCTTGTGTTTTTTTTTTTTTTCCTAATTAATCAATTGATTTATTTTTCTTGTGCTTTTGACTTTAGCTATTCTGACAGGTGTGAGGAGATATGTCATTGTAGTTTTGATTTGCATTTCCCTGATGATGAGTACTGTTGAGCATCTTTCCATGTGCCTATTGGCCATCTGTATGCCTTCTTTGGAAAAATGTCTTTTAAGTCATCTGCCCATTTTTAAATCAGGTTGTGTGTTTTTCTGATATTAAGTTGTGTAAGTTCCTTATATATTTTGGGTATCTACCCCTTATCAGATGTATGATTTGCAAATATCTTCTCTCATCCCATAGGTTGTCTTTTTGTTTTCTTGATGGTTTCCTTCACGATGTAAAAACTTTTTAGTTTCATGTAGTCCCATTTGTTTATTTTGGCTTTTGTAGCCCTTGTCTGGGGAGACTGGTCCCCCCAAAAGACTGCCAAGACCAATGCCAAAGAGCTTACTGCCTATGTTTTCTTTTAGGAGTTTTATATTTTCAGGTCTTCAAGTCGTTAATCCATTTTGAATTAATTTTTGTCTATGTGATGAGATAGTGGTCCAGTTTCATTTTTTTGTATGTGGCTGTCCAGTTTTCTCAAAACCTTTTATTGAAGACCATGTCTTTTCCCTATTATATATTCTTCCCTCCTTTGTCATAAAGTAGTTGACTATATGAGCATGGGTTTATTCCTGGGCTCTCTATTCTGTTCCATTGATCCATGTGTCTATTTTTGTGCCAGTACCATCCTGTTTTGATTACTAAAGTTTGATAGTACAGTTTGAAATCAGGAAGTGTGATGCCTCCAGCTTTGTTCTTTCTCAAGATTGCTTTGGTTATTCAGGGTCTTTTTTGTTTTTTTGCTAAAATTTGCTACAAATTTTAGGATTTTTTTCTCCTAGTTGTGTGAAAAATGCTAGCAGTATTTTGATAGGGATTGCATTGAATCTGTAGATTGCTTTGGGTAGTATGGACATTTTAATAATATTAATTCTTTCAACCAATGAGCATGGAGTATCTTTTCATTTTTTTTGTGTCGTCTTCAATTTCTTTAATCAATGTCTTACAGTTTTCAGAGTTCAGGTCTTTCGCCTCCTTTGTTAAATTTATTCCTGGGTGTTTTCTTTTTTTCGATGCAATTGTAAATGGGATATTTTTCTTAATTCCTCTTTCTGATTGCTCGTTCTTAGTGTATAGCAACATAACTGATTTCTGTATGTTAGTTATGTATCCTGTGACTTCACTGAATTCATCTACTGGTTCTAACTGAATTCTCAAAATGACTTTAATCATGACTCCTATTATGACTCTACACTGACAACCGTGAAGACTTTCTCAGTCAGATGAGGAAACTGAGGTATGGAGAAATTAAGCAATTTACCTAAGATGGCTCAGCTAACAAGTGGTGGAGGAGAGAGTTGAACGCAGGCAACATGACTCCTGAGCCCACGCTTGTAATAACGCTCCATGTTGCCCTGGGTACAAACCCCATTCCTGGGCATTGAGACTCTACTGCTTCATTTTCAGAGAGAATCCGAGGAATGCAGGAGAGATGGGGAGGCCAAACCCTGTTGGAATAAAGCTACTCCTAACCTAGCCCTAGTTTTTGAAATGACTGTCATTCTAAGTAGCTCTGCCTACCCAGGCTTTGAGATGGTCTGTCACGAGCCACCTGTACTTACTTTTGACCCAGAAATGGGCATGTTCATTATTCGCCCAGCCCTTGACTGGGGAGAATAACGTGCAGAGGTGGGTGTTGGATGGCTTCCACCTGCCAGATTCTCTGGCTATATTTATAGTCATGTTTGTGCATTAATATTTTATACTTAGCTAAATTGCATGCATTGCATTTAAGGCCAGGTTTGCCTTGTTTAAAAACATCCAAATTGGGATTAAGTATTCAAACTGTAATCTCTTTAGTGGGCGTCTGTCCATTGGATTTGTATGACATAAAGAGGGTTACTGAAATACAGTAACTTGAATGTTTTTTATCCTGTATACAGAAATCACTCTTAAATGAATTTAGAAACGAGGAGAGGCATTGGACAGATACCAAAGAACAAAGCAGCTCTCATTATTTTTCAGGCCAGTTATAGCAGAGCCCGCATCTGTGGAAGCTTCCCCATCCAGTTTCTTCCTCATAAGCAGTTATACGCTATGCTCCTCGGTGCCACAGAGGAAATTCCCTGGGGGCTTCTAATTTCTCCCCTCTCCCTGTTTGTAATGGTGTTGTTCTAAGTTGAGACAGTTTCCCTTACTGCTAGAGAATTCGGTTCGTTCAGATCTGGAGCTGCTAGAGGATTCGGTTGGTTCAAATCTGGAATATTTCTAGGAATGCGGCCATGGGTGGAGTGGGCTGGGGGGTTAGGACGGGTGACTTGAAATCTATGCATTTGTATTAATTGAAGAGAGAGCAGCCCTAGTTAGTATTCCACAAATATTGAATATGAATAATCACATAAGACACTTACTAGTATAAAGAAACCAATAAATTTTATTTTTGTGGTACATTAAAATAAAATTCAGATAAAAATTTAAAATCATAGCATATCCAGAATAACCATTTGATAGCTATATATAAATCTATTTTAGAGATGTGCAAGCACAAATTATGGAATGCCAGAGCAAGTTGATTTAGGCTGCTTTTTCTCTAATATAAATAATGCAGAGTGCCGCAAATATTCAAGTACACTTAACTGAACATAATTAAAATATTGGAATATATTTTAAAAATAAATAATTAAGTAGTTAGAAGTATCTGCAATACTAATTCAAAGTGATAGTCATATGGTGATTATATTATGCAGTTTACCCAGTACTTTGGCTTTAAAGTGCAATAATAAAATTTGCATTTAATAAAAATTATGATTCTGTAATATTTGAGGATATGGGCAGAGTCTATTTCCAGTACAAAACACAACCCTTGTCTCTCTGATCCATCAACAGATGGACTGAGAACAGACATTTTCAGCTCAGCTGAGCAGCTTGCCTCACACCCATCATGTTTCTAAATGCTATGTCACGGGTTTTGTTCGCCTGCCCCCCCTCCCACCCCGGAGTGTCAGCTCCTTGAGGGTAGTGACCTATGTATCTTTGTACACCCGGTGCTAAGTGAAATGCTGGTGAGCAGTAGGTATTTAATAAATATGGTTAAATTAATGAATCAAAGAGTGACTGTCTCTACCCTTGCTGCTTGTCCTCAACACAGTAGTAGGCAAGGCATGGCTCTCTCAGGGATTTGCCTCTTCCCCCTCCCGTCCCCCCTCCCCCTCTCCGCCCCCCTGTCTGGGATGCTCGTCTCTCAGATATAAGCAGAGCTCACTCCCTTACCTTCTTCCTGTCTTTGTTCAGATGTCACTTTCTCTGAGGCCTCTTCCGACTTCTCTGTTTTAAATAAAATTGCTGCCTACCCCCACCTCAATGCAGTTTCTAGCTCCATTTGTATCTCCATCTGAAATAGTACATGATTTACTTGTTTATTTTGTGCATGATCCTATCACTTTCACTAAAAATTGTAAGCTCCATGGAAGTCAGGATTTTCTCTTTTTGTTCACTGCTGTATCCCCAGCCCACAGAACAGTGTTTGACTCATAGTAGGTGATAATAATAATTTGTTGTGTGAATGAATAAGTGAGTGAGTTGAAGATGAAGCAAAGGATTGCCCTGAAGGAATAAGGTGAATGAGTGTGATTGTAGGATGTGTTCAGTGTTTCGGGGCCCACAGAATGGATCAGATACATTTGCATGTTTTTCTGCCTTGCCTGCCATTGATGGCTCCTCAGGTGGAGATGGAAACTGGACATTTTCATTTACTGAAAATGCTTGCCCGATGTGCCGTTATTTCTACAATCTTCCCTGGAGATCTGAGTCTGCTCTGAAGGCTTGGCCCAGATGGCTCACACTTTATTCATCAATTCCGGCCAGAATGGATTCTTAGCCTTACATCAGGGAGCTGTTCCTCTCCCAGCTGTTGATCATTGTCCTCGTCTGTGTCCTTGTCTGTGCCCATCTTCCAACTCCTTTATAGCCCTGCGTCCTCAGCATAGCACTAACCCCATCCCACACCCAACCGGTCCAGGAGCACCAAGGCCGGTCAAATATTCTGGGTCTGCTGCCCCTGGGTGACCTTGCACAGCATCGTAGATTAAACATGGTTGCAAGTTCCCTGTCATCCTCTTTTTTGGAGAGGCGATGTTGTGTCTAGGCTGGTTTTGTGACTGGCTTTGACCAATGGGAGATGGTGGACATGCCTCTGTGCCACTTCTAAGTCTGGCCTTTAAGAGACCTGGCAGCTTCTGTTTCCTCCTCTTTGAAGCCCTGTGCTGTCCTGTAAGAAGTTTGGCTTTCCTGCTGGAGAGATCATGCAAAAAGAGACAGGCCCTAAAATTACCTGGCAAGAGGGAGACCTGGTCTTCCCAGCATCTTAGCTGCCCCTGTCCGTGTGGCCATGCCCAGCAAGGCAAAAGTCATGGAAGGGAGGCATTTTGGATGTTCCAGCCCTATCTGCCTTCTGAGACCCAAGTGAGACCATTAGAACAACTGTCTAGCTGAGCCCACAAAGTCAACCCACAAAACTGTGAGAAATAATAAGTTATTGCTTTAAGCCACTAACTTTTGGGGTAGTTTGTTACACTGTAATAGATAATTGAAATAGGCAGGTTACAAAACCTCTTTGAGCCTTTATTTTCTTACCTGGGAAATGGAAACTGTAATCTCTGCTCATGGAGCAGCTGGGAGGCTGTATGGGGAAACTTCCTCACATGATGCCTGGGAGACATAATTACTCAGTAATGTCAGTCTCCTTCCACTTGCCTTCCCTGGGCAGGCCCTTAAGTTCCAGACATATCCCTCCAATTTCACCAGTCATCAAACTTTCCCTCTCCCTGTCCAGCCCATTTCCTTTTACAATTTATTTTGGAGAAGACAACCTGATAAACTCATTCCAGAGGCTATGGACACTAGTCTCCTTTGTTAGGGCTTTCGGGCTATCTGGGTTTAGAAGGAGCTTCCAGTAAAGCACAGATCTCTTTCCCAAGAGTTGAAATTTTAGGTTCGGTGATGGAGGAGGAGCACTGGGATGTGAGAGGAGAGCCCTGGGTGGGAAGAACATGCCTTCTTGGAACCCCTTGACTTTCTCGTTTGTAAGCCCCTAGCCTTAGCAAAGCCCAGCTCAAGACCCAGCCATGTTCAAGCCAAAGGAAGCTTGCGCTTTCTTCCACCCCATATCCACGTCAGCTTTAACATTAGGCACCTCAGCTGTTTCTATTCTTTCCTTAGCTTTAAACCCTCCTAGTCTGTTCCGTTTTGCCAAGAGGTGCAGAACTGCAAAGGAAGGCAAAGTCCATTTCGCAGTGACCCCTCAAGAATTTCACTGTGAAGCCAACAATTCTCCCTCAGGCATAAGGGAGGTAGGAATGGCCGAGGCTAGGGTCAGAAAATGACCTACCAAGCTCTGGCTGATTTGTTTATTTTTAGTTTATTATTAGTATATCCATTTATTTTTTGATAAATCTTGTCTATTCAGCAACCGCAGACTTTTGGTTTGTTTGTTCAGAGAGACCAGTTCTGTTTTAGAGAATATATGTACTACCTTTCCATTTCTGCTACCATTTTTACTGTAAAACCCTTATAATAATAATAATAAATAATAATAACAATAATAACTTCTAATAAAAATAATAAAGACCTGCCTGCTTTGGCCATCCGTGCCCTGCTAGGGGGAGCAGAAATTGTCTGGAAGTGCCTCCTCATCTGCAAGATGGAGCTGGGTCCCTCTTCTAGTAGCTGGGTTGGGGGGTTAAATGAGTCTGGAGTTTTGGAGGAACTGGATGAGGACTTGGTAGACAAACTTGTAGTGAGCGATGGTCTAAAAAAAACAACAAACAAAACAAAAAAACTTTCTCACACTCCCAAAAGAGAAAAAAGTTCCCTTGGTAAGGATCAAGATTTATTTTCAAGTTAAGTTAATGCTATTCAAATTTGATATGAGTGTGAATAGAATAGAATAGAATAGAATATTTCCAACATTGATCCTTTCTTTTGCTGGTGTGGGGGGTTGCCTAATATAGGGAGATGAAATTCCCAGAAAATGCCACAAACTTAGTGAAATTTTTTCAGTCAAAAAATTTAATGGGACAAATAGTAATGATGATTGTGGTAAGCAGGAATGGTGAAAGGGTAACAAACCAAGAATACAATTAAACATATTAAATAAAGCAACAAATTGCAAAAGGTCTGGATAATGCACCAACTACATAATTGGTCAATGAATAATTATAAACTGGTTATGTCTAAAAACATGTTTTCATTTCAGTGCACAATAAAGGGGTGTCATAGATACTTTGTCTAAGGTCACTTTAAATTACAGAAGAATGGGTTGGTTTTTGAAATCATTGTTGAGATCAAGCTATTAGGCTGAGAAAGGGGATGATTTTGTTGTTCCCTTCCAAATTTTAGTGAATTTAATTTGTAATGGTTTGGACATACATGAGTGGTGGAGGTTGATGGCTTTCTCATCAACTTCACTGTCATCCAGTAAATAGGTGCTGTAGCCTTTTCATTTCCTTGCCTTGAGCATTGGAAAAATCCTTTCCTTCCCTCTGAGAGATGGCGAGGGAGTGTGATAGAGGAAGGGTACCGGGCTTTAAGTCTTGGACAAGTCCCTTAATTTCTCAGAATCCCCATCTGATCATCTGCAACGTGGGGATAATGATCTTGTCCCTACCTACCCCAGGGCGATAATGCCCTCACAACAAGAATGCAACACCCTTCAGATGGGGCAGTCTCACCAGGAGAACCATCCTGTGGCTGGTAATTGTCCCAGTCACTACATTAATATGGAAGGGTGGTGGACATCAGTTGGCTATAGAAAGGGGTCTGGGCCATCTAAATGGTTTCATTCTGCCACACAGCCCACTGCGAGCAGGCTGCCCAGGCAGTGATGAGTTTTCCTTATAGCTCGAGTGAATAAATCCAATTTGATGGATGGACTAATCTTTGTCAAAACAGTATTTCAAAAGAGATACTTTCTTTTGGTCTCTGTGGATTGTGAAGGGCACATATCCAGACCTTTTAAACTAGTTAATTTAAGTTAGAAAAGTAATACAAACACATGTGAAGAATAGTAGAAAGTGGAGTAATATAATACAAGTCACTCTTAGGTAATCACTGTTAAAAGTTTCTGTCTTTAACTCTTATCACAGCTACCATTATAACTTTAAATGGTGTACTTCTACTATTGATTGATCACTGTGGGTGCCATCTAGTGACTCTTCTGTATGGAACATGAAGTATTTAGGGCAATTGCAACATTACTCATCTCCTCTCCTCCACTTCATTCTCAGATTTTGTTAGTTGTATTTAGTTATTACAAAGAATATCTTTGTAATTTTAATTAATATATATTCACACCTCTACCTCTTGATTCATTGAAATTAGACTTCTATTTCTTGCTATGAAAAATTAGATTAGTTTACTTATACTCTTTCGAAGCTCTTCTTTTTTCTCCCAACTTGGATTAATTATGTCATTTTCACCTTGTTAAAATTTATATTTGCATTTTGTTTTGTGATTATAATGTGTTCTGCGCTTAGTTCGTAATTTGATTAAAAAATTAAAAACCAACAAAAGTAGTCCTATGACTGTGCAAATATTATTCACTGTAAACCAAGAAGTCTGTGGTTAGACCTAAAGAGAAACAAACTAGCCCTGGGTCCCCAACCTGTTTCTCTCAAAAGAGAATTTTCTAAGTGTCTTAAGGTCAAATGGATTCTTTCAGAGTGTCTTTTTAGCTTTATTCATCTCTTCTAGCTCAACTGCACTCCTTCTTTTATCTCTTGTAGCTTTCTATTTTGACTCTTTTTTGTTTGTTTTTCTTGAGTAGTTATTTTTCATGTAGAATTCATGGTGGCACACTTTGTGGCCTCTGCATTTCTGCAAATCTTTATTTTGTCCTCATTCTACATTTGTAGTTTGTTTGGTGATAGAACTCCAGGTTCGAAATAATTTTTCTTAGAACTTGGAAGGTATTACTGCCTTTGAAAGCATTTACCGTCTTGCATCAAATGTCTTTGATGGGAAATCTCATGTCACTCCAATCTCATGTCACTTTATTCTGTTGTGAGTAGTCCATTTTTTCTCTCTGGAAATCTGAGATTTTCTCTTGATCCTTGGATTTCTGAAATTTCATTAGGATGTATCTTAAAATGGGTTTTTCTTTTTTTCATTCATACTGCTCATCATTTAGTGGGTCTTTTAAATCTAAGGACTCACGTCTTCTCTTCATTTCAGAAAACTTTTCTTGTATTATGTCTTTGGTTATTTCCTCCCTTCTGTGGTCTCTGTCTTATGCTTCTAGAATTCCCATTAGCCAGTTACTGGTCTCTTAAATTTCTTCCCTTGCCTCATATTTGCTATCTTGTCTTTTTGTGCCATATTTTGAGAGATTTCCTGGAGTTTGCCAGATCTTCATTTGTCATCTATAACACATTCAGTTAGGCAGATTACGCACTGAATTTCTGATTTAGACATTATGTTTTTCTTTTTCAAGAATTCTTATTTTGTTCTCTGAGCACTTTAAGAAAAACAGCGCCTTGCTTTTGGTTATTGGATCCATTGTCCTTTTGAATTTTTTCTGAAACTAACTGAATTTTTATATAAAGTGATCTCTTATTTTCTGCATAATCACTGTTCCCTATGAGGTAAATTGCTCCCTCTCTCTTTTTTTTCCATAATTTTCTTAAGTATATAATAATCCTTAGAATCTCTCTCTCTCTCTCTCTCTCTCTCTCTCTCTATATATATATATATATATATATTCTCAGAAGTCCATGAGTCCTTTAAGACAATTTTCTAATTTGGTTTTCATTTTAATGATAATCTTTTAAAATATCAGTTGCTGACTCTGGAATATCTAGTGTGGCAAACGAGGTCAGAACCCACATTTGCATTTTTTTGAAGATTTTATTTATTTGTCAGAGAGAGAGAGAGAGTACAAGCAAGGGGGGGTGGCCAGGAAGAGGGAGAAGCAGGGTCCCCACTGAGCAAGGAGCCAGATGCGGGGCTCGATCCCAGGACCCTGGGATCATGACCTAAGCTGAAGGCAGATGCTTAACTGACTGAGCCACCCAGGCGTCCCTGCATTTGTGTTTATATGATGACATCCATGGCTTGTGTTGCCCAAATGACATCAGAGCCCCCTGCACAGATGATGATTTGCACACACTGGCAGACCAGTCTGGGGAGGATTGACTTCATGCCTGGTTCCTGGGCTCTAATTTGAGAAACATGGCTTCAGTGTATTCTGCTCATGGATAAGATGACTCTATAATTTATTACTCAAACTGAGTAATGACTGAGACATTTGGCAAACCTGGCTGCCTGTCCCTAGCCACGTGGGCAGTGGAGGGATGGCCGCCCCGCTACTGGATGATGAGGCCCTGGCACTGGTGACCCTCACAGACGTGGACTTCCCCCAGGAGGAGCAGCAGTAGCTGGACCAGGCTCTGAGGATGCGATGCTGCAGAACTTCTGGAACCTGGACTCTCTGGATCTCTCGGGACTGTGAGCAGGAGAAGCCGAGGACCCTGCACCCATCTGGTTCTGATTTGTGGATCTCATCATACCTGAATAAGGATAAAATCTACATTTTAAAACAGCAGGAGCCTCCTAGACCAGGCTTCGCTTTCAGCTGGGGTCTGCAGAAAATCCCAGACTGGTTGTCATATACTCTCAGCTTCTTCCCCTTGACCCCACCTCTGGCCACTCCCTCAAATCTGGGTCTTCTTCCTCCCCACTTCCTCTGAGACTTGACATTCATGCCTCCTGCTCTCTTCCATGGGTCTAAAGTTCTATTTTTTAGTTGCCTTCACCTCCCTCATCTTGTAAATAAAACAAAGCTTTCCCTGCAACCAACCAACCAACCAATAAACAAAAATTGACCAATGGCAAAAACCCGAAACTTTCTGAGCATAAAAGGAAAACTGCTGATTAATGACTGTGTGGGGATCACAACATAAACTGGAACATTCTGAGCAACCAGGATGACTGGTCATCCTACTCAAGGCAGGGCAGCTTTGCTTTTCAGTTTTTTCCCTGGCAGCTTACAGAAGTCCGGAATTGTCTCTGGCTCTGCTCTGCTTCTACCTCAGTGCCCAACCCCAATAAAGGACCCTGCTCTAGGCAGATCCCTCCCCTTCCCTGGGGAATAATTCTCTAGGCTTCACCCAGAAGGTAAAAGCTATTAATTGTTAGCTGATCTGCAAGCATAGGGTGTGGGGAATGCTTTGCCTCATTGGTTCAGCTGTTCCAAATGTAGTTCTTTTAATTAATTGCTCTTATGATTTCTCACTCCCAACCCACCACCTCCCCCTCCCCCTCCAGCTCTGCATGTGTTGCCTCTGAACTTGGAACTTGTCCAGGACTTCCTTGCAGTTTTCTTCACTTTTCATTTCTCTGCCACCCTAGTCCCACGTGCTGTCTTCCGTGAATTCCTCCATCTCTAGCCCATTGATGTGGCATTCCACTCTTCCTGAACAGGTTTGGTTTCATTATTTCAAAATGTTTATTTTCTGTAATTTCCCTCAGCTCTTTGGAGGAAGGGGAGGTAGGTACCGTGCTCAGGACACCATCATGAACCAGCGCTCTCTGTTCAAAAGCTCTATGTTTTTGAATTTGAATCTGAAAATGGATGAATCTGCTCTCATGGGTATAACACAACCTCAAAGTAAACCATGAAATAACGCTGAAAGACCCATTTAGGAGACTACTTCCTTTTCTATTCTGTCCTCTCCTTCCCTAAATAAACCCAGAACCCAACACTCTGTGAAGGAATCAATTCTCAGGAGAGAACTTTCTTAACTAAAACTCCATTCTAGTCCACTGTCTTCATAGTTTATACCTATCCTGAATTACACAGGGAATAGTGAAGTGGTTTAAAATAGAGGACTGTTTCTTCTAATGTTCTGTGGACATGTGAGAAAAGCAACAGAAATTGAAAAAAAGTTAAATATATGTTGAAAAACTGCTACAGTCTTGGGCTAAGTGGTGTAGGGAATGCAAACAAATATAAGATTCCTTTCCTCAATATACTCATTACCCAGCAAAGTTGAAAAGATACTCAGAAAAAAGTTAGGGGCAATAGAGAGTAGGTTATACTTCAGAACCTAAGTGCCAAGGTTGAGGCCAGCCTGCCAGGGTCCTGATTTCATAGGGCAGGGACTCTCTGTAGGCCTGGGGGGCTCACGGAAGGCAGCTGAAGGCTGTAAAACATAGAGTAGCCTCCCCTTATCTGCAAATTCACTTTCCACGGTTTCAGTCACCCGAGGCCAAACACTGTCCGCAAGCAGATGACCCTCCTTAGGTCAACAGTAGCCTAACGCTGTGTCACATGCCTATGTCCTTCACTTCACTTCATCTCATCACGTGGGCATTTAATCATCTCCCATCATTGCAAGAAGAGTGAGTACAATACAATAAGATACTTTGAGGCCATATTCACATAATATTTGTACAGTATATTTTTATAATTGTTCTAGTTTATTCTTAGAGTTGTTCATCTCTTACTGTGCCTAAATTATAAATTAACTTCATCATAGGTATGTATGTATAGGAAAAAGCATAGTACATATTGGGTTTGGTACCATCTGTGGCTTCAGGTGTCCACTGGGAGTCTTGGAATGTATCCCCCCACAGAAAAGGGGGCTACTGTACTCTGACTTTTGAAGAAAGAATAGGAGTTAGATTGATGGAGAAGAGAGGCTAAGAGCAGGGAGGCTGCTGTGTGCAATGTTTGGTGGGTGGGTAGGCGAGGTAAGCACAGAATGTCCATGTTGTATCAGGGAGGGGAAAAGGTCTGTTAGCAAGGGGGATGGAACCTTGTGAAAGTTCTGGAATGTCAGCTAAGGTATTTGAATTTTGCTCAGTCAGAAGATTTTGAGGAGAAGTACATGATTAAGGTTGTGCTTGAGAAGGCTACAATGTATTTAAGATGTGTTTATGAATTACAGTTGTGAAGCACGGGAAAGAATAATGTGAAGACCAGACAGAAAGATAGCCGATAGCTAATTATATCAATGGTATTAATAAAAAAGTTACCATTTTAGGGGTGTCTGGCTGGTTCAGTCGGTGGACCATGCGATTTTGTTCTCAAGGTTGTGAGTTTGAGTCCCATGTTGGATGTAGAGATTACTTAAAGACAAACTCTCTTTAAAAGTTACCATTTCAGGTTATAATGTTAACAGAGGTTTTGGGAAGTAAAATAGATGACAATATCAGCAATTATTTAACAGCAAGCTTTACTTAGTGATAAATTAAAAAATTTAATGAATTTAGGAATTAAATTTTAAGGTTTATCCCAAAATTCCTTGTGAGCATTCTAAGACTAAGAATATGACTTTCTTTTATCATATCCAATAGGGATTCTAAAGGAATTTATTTCTCAAAGGGGTGTGTGTGTGTGTGTGTGTGTGTGTGTGTGTATGCTTGGCCAAAATTATTTAATGATGCACAATTGGGTATGATCACCACAATTGCTATATTATGGCATCTAATCTATTAGAAAAAGACTGCAGGCTTTTGGCAGATGACAGAAAAATGGGT
Organism: Mirounga angustirostris; assembly: GCF_029215605.1. NCBI lineage: Eukaryota > Metazoa > Chordata > Mammalia > Carnivora > Phocidae > Mirounga > Mirounga angustirostris. Next base: position 117,979,806 of record NW_026991712.1, on the reverse strand, counting down.
AAGACCTACATTTTAAAATAGATGATAAAAGCATGTTTGTTTACCTTAATTATAGAACCTATAAAGAGATAAAAGAACTTCAGCATTATAAATGGAGTTCTTTTGGAAGCAATGAATCAATCAAGATGGTGGTTCTGTCTCTGAAAGTCAAGATCTCTTCAGATCTAGGTTTGTAAAATTAGGTTTGTAAAAACTCCAGATGGGTACTTTAGTTCCAGCCTTCTCTTTGTGAGTGTTTTTTGTGCCAATCACTGTGGGGATTACATGGAGATAAAGATAAGATTCTTCTCCTTGAAAAGTTTGCCATCTAGCAGGGATATATGACACTTATAATCTCTAAATGGAATTATTCTTACATGGTATGCATATACTTAACGAGATGGTCAAATAAAGCAACTCACTTACTAGCTTTCTTTACTTCCATCTGATGAGAAGTGAAGAAGTCTTGATTTCCCTGAAGCTTCTCCCCTGTGGTCCTCTTCCTTGATAACATGCTGTTCTGGATGTTTTTATGATCACAGTATTGCATGAACTCAGGTGTGAGAAGGTAGGTGGCTGACCTTCAGTTCATATCCTGCCAGATCTAAGCTAAGCTTTGGGTCCTTCTTTGGACACTTTATGAATTTGTTGAGCAGCCAACATAGATCCTCCAAGAACCCATCTGCAGCCACTATTGCATGGACTGGGAAAGCAAAGCAGCAGCCAATGGCCACCATCTGCAGATCTAAGCTTTTTGAACATGACACTGTGTTTCCTTATCCAGAACTCAAGGTTTTTGGCACTCAGACATTCGTTCATTCATACGTTTATTAAATACTATTGAGTATCTCCATGTGCCAGGTACCAAGGAGGGCTAGTGGCTAAGGCACAATAACATCCTAAGGTAGCTTTCAGTAGATAGAGGAGGCAGACAGATGCTGTCGTGAACGTATATTGTTTTTGTCTATCCAGCATCCCTCCCTTCCTTTTATCCTGGCAACACTCTTCTCCTTCCCATGGGGAAGTTCTCTTTTCCAATTCCAAGTGGTCTGTGGAGAGCACCAATCAGAGCAGTTCTCCTCCACCCTACAACACCATGGGAAGCCGGGGTGGGGGGGTGGCGGGGGGCAGGTGATATGCGCCTGTGGCCATAGTGATTATCCGGGGAATAAACACGTAAAGGAAGCCAGGCAAACAGGAGTAATTCCCTGCGGTTTAATATGTGGCTGCCAGGAGAAAGCAGCTCTGCTTCCTCTGAGGTCATTGGGATGATGTAAACCCAGTACCCTCCGCAGTCAGGCTCTCCCTCACCCCCACACTCACCCCCCTACTTTCTGCTGCATAGAGGATGAGGCCCACACAGGGTGAAGCAGAGCCAGTAGGTAGAGAAAAAGAGAAAGAGAATAAGGAGACACCCAGAGAGAATGTAAATGACCATATACTTTGAGTCTAGCTCTGGCAGGCCATTGCAATTACCCAGGATAATAAATTCCCTCTCCTGCTCACCCCTAGTTTGAGTTGGCTTTCCATTACATATACCCAGAGTCCTAAGTAACACACAGCATGACAACCTGCTTGGAGTTAACACAGCTGTCGGGTGAACCAAGCCTCATCTGATCTTGCAGGATGAGGATGACTTTCTAAAAGCAGAGACATTGGAGCTGAGGCCATGTACATTTCCAGGAAAACTGGAGCTGGAGGAAGGAACAGCATAGGTGGTTAAGAGCTCCAGGCAGTGGGGCGCCTGGGTGGCTCAGTTGGTTAGGCGACTGCCTTCGGCTCAGGTCATGATCCCGGAGTCCCGGGATGGAGTCCCGCATCGGGCTCCCTGCTAGGCAGGGAGTCTGCTTCTCCCTCTGACCCTCCCCCCTCTCATGTGCTTTCTCTCTCTCTCTCTCTCAAATAAATAAATAAAATCTTAAAAAAAAAAAAAAAAGAGCTCCAGGCAGAAGGAACATCTCATACGAGTACCTGGAAATAAGAGGAAGAATGGCTCATTTGGGGAATTACGTGGACTCTGGTATGCCTGGGATAGAGTTCATAGACAGCAAAAATGGCTAAGTGGTGCTGGAACTGTCACTAAAACACTGACCGCCTAGGTCCTCATGGAGCAGTGGTAGAAGAGAAAGATGGTTACTGCCCTCAAGGAGCTTATATTTTCACCAGCGATGTTGGACGCAAATATCCACAAAGTTAAACCAAAACGTATGGCCCAAGTAAGATGTCCCAAATCAGTGACTGTAAAGCAGACAGGAAGTGTGTGAGGTTCTGAGAAAGGTCACTGGGGATTCCAGACAGCAGGAAGTACTGGTTCTGGGCCTTGAAGAAAAGGCAGAGTGTGAGTGGATGGACTGAAGGCCCAGCACAGGGACCTGTGAGGAGACAGCTGAGTGGTTCAGGCGGCTGAGTTAGGGAATAGTGGAAGACCAGTTGGTGAAGGGCTTGCATGTCTATCGACTTTAGACTTTATTCTGCAAGTCTATTTGTGGGAGCCGCAAATAGTTGTTGGGTGTCGGGAGGGGTGAGACAGTAAAAAAGCCACGTGGAGGCATAATTTCTTGGGGGCACGCAGAAAGACCTGGACCCATTGGAGCCAGAAGGCCAGAGGATACTTGATCAAGGCCTGGGCTAGGGCAGCAGCAGGGACAATGAGAAAGGGTGGAAGGGAGACCCTTTATGACGACAAAGTGGACGGGCCCGAACTCCTGGATGTGGAGAAGGAAGGAGAAGGATGAGTAGGGCTGGCCGTCTGTCAGACGGAATGAGCTCTCGTTCTCCCAGGGAGAGTGGGCTCTCTTGTCCCAGCCCCTGCAGCCCGAGCGTCCAGCCACACTCGCCTTCCAGGGAAATCTGTGGCCCTGCCACAGTGAGGGTGGCAGCCCTGCTGAGGGAGAGGGACAGCAGTGGGTGACAGACATGACTATGCAGTGATGCATAACAAGGGAATCCTTCTAAGTTACACCGCCCATGTCAATACGCGCAACTGGTTTGACTGAATTCAGTGAAAAGAACACCTGAGTTCAAGAAGACAACACATTTTCTGGTGCGTTGGCATGACACCAAGGACCCTGCTTAACTGCTTCTACCTTTCTTTTTTTGGAAAACAAAACAGGGGCGCCTGGGTGGCTCAGTCGTTAAGCGTCTGCCTTCTGCTCAGGTCATGATCCCAGGATCCTGGGATCGAGCCCCGCATCGGGCTCCCTCCTCTGTGGGAAGACTGCTTCTCCCTCTCCCACTCCCCCTGCTTGTGTTCCCTCTCTCGCTTTGTCTCTGTCAAATAAATAAATAAAATCTTAAAAAAAAAAAAAAAGAAAACAAAACAAAACAAAAACCCAACTCAATTGTCACACGGGCAAATCAGAACCGTCAGCTGGCTGGGTGTACTCTGGCTACCCCAGTCCGGGTCAGTGAGGTCTCCATATGCACCCACGGTGGTGTTCAGTTCAACAAGAGTGTGTCCCGTGCCCGTGTCTATCCATGCTGGTAATGTACTGGTGCTGGGGACACTGCGGGATGGGCAGAGACAGAGTGCGGAAACCAGGGGGGACGAGCATGGGCTCGGGGGACAGGAATCGAATCCCAGCTCTGCCATTTGCCGGTTGTGAGACTTTAATCCCGTCAACCTCGGTTTTCCTAACTATAAAATGGGGATAATAGTACTTTGGATGATTGTAAGGATGAAAAGGGATAGTCATGTGTAAGATACTTGGCACAGGGATTGGTATATAGTAAGCGTTCAATAAATGATGCCTGTTTATTATACCACAAGATTTGTGGAAGATGCTGTGGAAGAAGAGAAGGGAGACAGCTAGGTCAACTTTAGGGAATATGAGGAAGGCTGCTGGGGAAGAGGACACTTGAGCTGAACGGTGACCGGGGGTAGGTAACATGTGTATGACCAGCTCAGGGCCAGTTCACTGCACAGCTGGAAGGGCAACTCCAATCATGCATCTTGCTGACAGCGAGTCCGACTTTGACCCTGGATTCAAGAACCCACTGAGCACAGCCTGCTATGTTTTATATGATTGCTTGTACTTGGTAAAAGGAAGCAGCTCTGTGCTAGATCTCATTCTTCCCCAAACCACACACCAGCCCGTTCTGTCTTTCTTACTCATTCTCATCATACACGGTACTGACTCCTGAGGGCAGGAGGAAGCCGGCGAGAACTGTCCTAAGGAATGTCCCCCAGTTGCCTGACGTGGTTTTAGAAACCGGAAATAGGGCAGTTAGTAAAATGTCCTGGTGCTCGGAGGGCAAGGCTTTCTCTAGGCCCTGAAAGCATTCCCCCTCTTTCATGTATTGCTATTGATGCCTGGTAGAAGGTTTCTTTGGGACTGCATTGTTATGCCGAGTTCCAGATGGGGCAATTAAATACGGACAGTCGGACTGTTATTTTAGTTGCCTTTGGAAATGGGATTTACAGTGCTCACTTGTCCTTTTCAGTTTTCCCCCAGAGGAGCTGTTCCCCCTTCACCTTGGAGGAGACGGAGCCTTGGTGGTGGAGGGAGCCGCTCGCTGGGCCGGCTTCTGCAGGGGCCATGGCGTCCCTCTGGATGAAAGGCTCAGCGGAACTTGAAGTCATTATCGTGATCAAGGACGCAGGGAACCGTTTCGGCGTGTAAATGCAGATGCTCTCTTGGTTTCTGTGATAGATGTGTTCCCAGGGCCAATGCAGCAGTGTGTTGAATTCTTTTTAAAATCTGAAAGACCTGCAGGCTCTTCTCTCCTTTTCTTAAATCCATTTCCCTGTTGAGATGAAAAATGTAATACTTTTCAGCTTACTTTAGACTTTCTTCAAAAGTATTTCTGGAAAAGGATCCTTCATGTGGAGCATATGAAAACTGTCAGAGGATGGGAGAGAGCGAGGTTTTGAAAACACCCTAATGGACAGCCATTATGCCGGAGGGAGTTCGCCCGGAGAGCAGAAGAATACAGGCTGGGGAAGTCGCGGGGAGACAGAGCGCAGAGGCTGTGGATTAAGGGACAAACAGAGGCCAGAGATACTAAAGAAAAAAAACAACTGGATACATAATGAGATGGAAAAAGAACACTGGCTAAGATGAATAAGACTACCGAGGTTTACCTGAGGAGAGTGCTGGAAAATATAAGTTTTGGAGTTTGACAGACCGAGTTCCAATGTTGATTTTTCCACCCACTAACTGTGGCACTGGGCAGGTTAATTTTTATGGGACTCTGCTTTCTCGCCTATACAATGGCCCTAAAAATGGTTTCCACGAGGCTTGTTGTGCTCATTAAATGAGATGATGGAGGAAGAGTGTCCGCCTTATTCTCTGGTACACAGTGTTATATAAATGCTGTCTCTTAGTATTATTACCACTATTATTGTTATTACCACCGACAGGAGGGCATAGTCTAGCATATAGACCGCTTTGAGGTGGTGGCCAGCCCTATTTGCCACTTGAGTGTCTATGTGCATGCGTTTTGTCAGACGTGCTGGCACCCTTCTTTCTCCTTGGCCGTGGATTAGCACATTTAATCCCATGGCTGGGACTTCTTGCACACATCCCAGGTTCCTCTGTGAAGTGTTTGCCATGGCATTGAGCCGCTCACAGAGTGTTCTTCTGTGCAAGGGGCCATGTGCTGTTCTCAACACGGGCTCCACGAAGGAGGTCCCGTGATTCATTTTCATCTCTTCGCCAGTCGCCTTGCCCCCATGCCAGGGCTGGGAAGCAATGAGCTGGAGGTTTGTGCCATGAGCAGATCTGAATCACGGGAGAGAATATGAAGGAAAACGAGCAGCTTAAAAATACTCCATAGGAAAGAAATGGTAAGCAACATGGTTTCTTTTGAACTTTCCCAATTCAACCTCTAGAAAAGGTGTCATAAACCTCTGCAGGAGTGACTAAGAGCTGGGACAGAGGCGAGTTTGTTACAGACGTCCCCATAACTCCAGGAGCAAATCTCTTTTTTCCCCTCCTAAATTACTCCAGAATATTACATGGCATTAACAAGTTTCCCAGGACAGGAACTTCTAGTTTATTACTTGCTCACATTGTCATCAGAAATTAATTTTGTCCCTGAAAGACAAATTGGCTGGTAGCTTATGAAGTTAAATGGAAAGAACAAGTGCGCATCTGTTTCTTCTGCATTTTGTCTCCTTGGTGTCTTACATATAAATGAATCAGAGTGTTCAAACTTAAATTAAGATCTTTGGCTAGATAAACAGTTAAAACTGGTTCCCATAGCTACCTCTCACACATAGCTGTGATTGCATTATAATCCCCTAGTAATCAGCTCTAAATGAAAGAAAGATGATAAGGGTGCTCTTTTCAGTTTTCAGTACTGATTTTTATTAGCTCTCAATCAGTCCGGGACTGCTCTGTCTTTCATCACATTGTAGTAGTGTTTGTAGAATCATTAGAGTAATAAAGTGTAAATCTTACTGAGGTGCATTTTTCTTGAGGTGTTTTATATAAGGAAAACTCTGAAGATTACACTGGCTGGTACAAGAAAGATTTGTTTCTGAGACGAAAGTAAGAATGGAATGTATGCTATATTCATTTATTCCTTACCCGAGTCAAAACCTAATGAATTATCCAGCCTAGGTGAGCCAACCACCACAAAAACCTCTTGGACTTAGGCGGCCAAGTATTACCATAATATAGATTTGCATGCATTTAGCCACTTCCTAATTTGCCTTGTTATCCTTCTCCAACACTCTTCCAGTGTAAAGCCCTCACATTACAAACGCATTACCCACAAAACCGCAAGCTTTGCTATTCCCAATGTGATTTCTTTAGCAAACCAGTGTAATCCAATAAAACATCATGTTTCACCAACATTGAAGTATTTATTGCGGAATAAATTTCAGCTTAAAAAAGTTCCCTCGCCCCCCTTTCTTCTCATATATCACAGACTGACTGGTCTTCTCAGCTTCATTTGGGTCAGAGACCGCTGAGGGGGGCAAAGTGGCAACTGGAGTCAAGGGTTCTCTGATGCCTCCCTGCATTTGTTCTAGATTTTTCTAGGCCCATCCCAGAGATGGTAGCATGGAAAGGAACTTACACTGACTTTCTCCAAGTGTTGTAGGATTTTTCACAGATTTTGCAGGTGTGCTACACATTTGCAATTAACAGAATACTTAATCCTGATGTGCCTTTTCTTTCCCATAGACTTTATTATAGCTGGAATATGTTACAATGCATCATACTCTACGATACCTATAAAAATGTCTGCTTGTTTTAAATGTTGGATTTTATGCATTTTATGTTTATATTAGGCCGAAAGTGTCCCTGTATTTTAGTGATAGACATTTACGCTCATCCACAGGGTAAGAAACAATATAATGTAGCAGTATGTAGTCTCTGAAAGAGTTTATAGAAGTGTGGTGGTTTTATATTTAATTTTAAGTTACTAATTTTTAAGGAAAGGTTTTGCTTGAGATAAGTATTACAGTTTCCATGCCCCCGTGGTGATAATGTGCATCTTTGCAACCAGCACAGTGTTTGTAAGATTCAGGTACCCAGAGTCAGGTGGTGGCATTGTGAAGATTTTTCTCTACCCATCTTTTTGGCTTATATCATTATATGTAAAGATGTGTGTAGGATTTGACCTGCAGATAGAATTTTTAGAGAACAAGAAGGAGAAATCCCTTGATTAGGGTGGTTCTAGATGATAAAAGAAATCTTGTTTTCTGAGCTCTTTTTTACCCTTAGATAGTCCTGAGAGAGACCTCATACTTTATTTACTATTTATGTTTAAAAATATAAGAGCCCGAATTCAAGCACTGGTTCTCTCTCTTTTTTTTCTTTTTTAAAAGAAAGCAAATAAAATATTTTGCTGATGATGGCGTTTTTCGTATGTTTTCGCATGTTGGTACTTAAATGCGATATGTCTGGGAGATGTTGCTATTTTACACTACACGCACAAGAAAGAGTAAATTGTAGGTCCTGATTATCAACAGATAACAAGACATACTGTATATAAATAAATGCTCGGCATCAAAACCCATTATTGGATTAGCTATATAATCATGTCTCAGGCTGTAAGTCTGTGCTGACAAATGAACACTTTTCATTTGGCTCAAGGTCCTCATCAGCAACGGAACTAATTTTACATTCTCACCCATTAAGTGAATAAGATGTGGAAAAAGCTGTCTGCTTTTTGAAGTGTAAATTTGCTGCTACAGGCTGTGCAGACCAAAGCGCTTTTGAAGCAGGCAAATGAGATCATCTCTAGGGACATGTGAACCTCACAAAGTTTAGGTCATTTCTGTTGAAGGGACGGGGTGTGTGTATGCACATTCCCCAATGTTCTTATGATTTGGGTGGACGTGTACATTGGGCCAAGTGGGTGTTCTTTGGTGTTGATGATGAACGCTTTGTTTAAGCCTGAGAAAACTGGGAGCACAGTCTTCATCTTCTCCAGAAATCAAGGATCCATAGGATGTGCGTAGAGACCGAGGCGGAACAATCAGGGGTGGGCACGGGAGATAGGATTCTTAGCCCTCTGCCGCCCTCAAGACAGAGCAACAAAGCCTCTGGGTCTCTAGTTCAGAAGCCCCTGGTAGGCCTGGGCAACTCCACAGAGACATCAAGATAAAAGACTTTGGTAGTGCTGGGTTGCTGGGGATAAGATGAGCTGGAAGAGGGGAACTCCCTCCTTCAACCAGACCGAGTGATTTTAAATACTCTATATGCTGACGGCTCCACATTCCTATCTCGAGCCTGGATTTCTCCTTTGAGTCTTATATACAGCTGCCTATGTGGCCTATCTACTTGGATGGCTCATACATACCTCAACTTAACGCATCCCAAATGAAACCAAAACACGTCTCTCCCCCAATTCCTCCTCCTCTCACAAATTGTAGCCCCATCTTCCTTCTTGCTCAAGCTGGAAACTTAAGAGTTGTCCTGAAAAAGAAAAAGAAAAAGAAAAAAAGAGTCACCCTTGATTCATCCCTTTCCCTCACCAATGAAATACAGTGAAGGGGGAGGAAATCAGAGGGAGAGATGAACCACGAGAGACTATGGACTCTGAGAAACAAACAGGGTTTTAGAGGGGAGGGGGGAGGGGGGATTGGTTAGCCCGGTGATGGGTATTAAGGAGGGCACGTATTGCATGGAGCACTGGGTGTTATACGCAAACAATGGATCGTGGATCACCACATTAAAAACTAATGATGTATTGTATGGTGACTAACATAACATAATAGAATTTAAAAAATTAAAAAAATAAACGGAGGTCTGTGTAAATAAAAAAAATAAGGTTTGAGAAGCAAAAAGTAAATAAATAAAGTTTGAGGGAAAAAAAGGAAATACAATCTATCAGCCGTCATGCTAGTTTTATCAACAAAATATATCCAAAATCTCCTTGGACCTCTGGACCAGGCAAACATCACCATCGACAGTGACAGCGGCCTCCCAGCTTGCTTCTCTACTTCTACCCTAACTCCATCTTCCCTCCATTCATAACAGGCAGAGCAGAGCATAAATCTTTAAAAGTTCCTGTTATGGGTTGAGTTCTGTCCCCCTCCCCATTCATATGCTAAAGTTTTAACACAGTACTTCAGATGTGTCCTTCTTTGGAAAAGGAGGAATTGCAGACATAGTAGGTAAGATGAGGTCATTCATATTGGAGTAGGGTGGACACCTAGCCTCTACAATGGGAGTCCTTATAGAAAGAATGCCGCGTGGAGAGAAAAAGATGCACCTGGAGTGAAGATGATGTGAAGACACAAGGAGAGCGCCATCTGTGAGGAACGCCAAGATCGCCTTCAAACCACCAGAAGTTAGCAGAGAGGCCTTGAACAGATTGGCCCTCACAGCTCTCAGCAGGAACCAGCCCCACTGATATCTGATGTCAGACTTCCAGCCTCTGGAGCTTGGGAGACAACACGTTTTGTTGTATGAGCCACGCAATCTATGGTCCTTTGTGATGGCAGCTGTAGCGGGCTGACGTGGTGTGGAGTCATGTCCCTTTACTACTTAAAGCCTTAGATGGCTTCTTGTTTTATTCAGATTCCAATTCAAAGTCCACATCCAGACCTATAAAACTCTTCATGTGGGCCTTGCCCACTACTCCGGTCTCACCTCCCACCAGTGCTTCCCTCATCATTTTCAGCCACGTCAGGCTCTTGCCCTTTCCACGGACTGTGCACATGCTGTGCCTTGTGCTTGGAGTGCTTGCCTCCTCTTCCTTCCCCTTTTGCATGGCCATACCTTATCCTCCAGGTCTTAACTTACCTGTCACCCCTCCCCCCTCTGCTGTTATTCTCTGCCTTTGCCCCAGTTTTTCTTTTATAATTACTTAATCATAGTATGTATTTCCTTCATATTTCTAGGTACTTTCTTCTTTTGGTCTAGGCTATAGGGTCCAGGAGATCATGTCAGCCTGGTTCCTCATGGTATTTATTGCCAGTCCTAACATAATGCCTGATACATACCTGGGTGTTCAATAAATATTTGTTCAGTGAATGAGTGAATGAAAGTTGCTCAGAGAGGCACCTCTCCCAAAGTCTTATGTCTGGTGAAATGTGTTTCACATAAGACTTTCTCCCCTTGTTACTGCTTGGAAAAGGATGATTCTCTCATGGGGAGCATCTGTTGGCTTGTACCTAAGTTGGAAATGTCTAGATCACTTTATATTCTCAAGATTACATCTAGGATTGGAGAACCTGATTGAGAATTGAGATCGAGGGATACCACAGGCAAAATGGCCAGTGGGTCAGATCTCTGCCCATTAATTGCACTGTGAGATTTGTGAATCTTCTCCCGGAAAGATCATTGCCTTGGCAGACCAAAGAATATAATGCTGTATAGAAATACTCCATGAACTCAGCTTTTGCCAAGTTAAAAAATAAGAAGCTGTGTGGGTGAGTGTGGGAGAGATTGCTAGCTGTCCACCAAAATCTGTTCTCCTTTCTCCCTGGGCACATAACTAAATTACATTTCCCAGCCTCCCTTGCAATTAGGTGTGGTCATGCGACTGAGTTTGCTCCCATGGTATATGAGAAGAAGTGAAGGATGCTGTTTTCAGACCCAGCCTGCTGTAAATCTCCCTTGTGTATTGTCCATGATCTTTCTTCTCTGGTTTGTGGGGCTGTCAATGCCCAGGGCAAGCCTAGAAGCCATGGCTGAAAATGTAAAACCACTGTCAGCTTGAGTCTCTGATGACCATGTGGGGAAGACCCTCTGCAGAGACCTGAATTGAATAGGCAATCCCAGCAAGCAGTTTGTATGAAGCCACTGACATTCCGGGGTCTCTCTGCAGACTTACCCACCCTAAGAATGTCATGGTACCTTCCTGAAGAAGCTGACACTCAGGAGAGGGGTGAAACCAGCAACAATAATGGTGGCTAAAGGAGGAGGGAAGTGAATGAACTGTTAGAACTGACTCAAGCAGGAGTCTCTTCTCTCTCATGAGGTCCCGAGCCACAGGTAAAGGGATTTGGAAAGAAACAAGGTAACAACTGGTTCTTCCAAAGCTGCAAGCTGAGGGGGATCAACGGAAAGATGGTAGTTTGGAGTTGCCTACAGTGTTGTCTCCATAACTATTGTCCCTCATCCCTGGACACTGCCACTCCAGATTAGTCCCCTCGTCCTTTCTGATTGTGACTCCTCTTGAGGGCATTGCAAAGACTTTGAAACCAACAATAGGAAGACAAAATTAAAACCAATAATAGGAACACAAAATATGTGAGGTGAGCACTGAAGATTTGGAAGGGGAAGAAAAGGGCAATTAAAATTTTTTAAAAAATATTTTCTTTATTCATTTGAGAGGGGGAGGAGAGAGAGACAGAGAGAGCACAAGCAGGGGGAGCAGCAGAGGGAGAGGGAGAAGCAGGCTCCCTGCAGAGCAGGGAGCCGGACACGGGGCTCAATCTCAGGACCTGGAGATCATGATTTGCGCTGAAGGCAGATGCTTAACCATCTGAGCCACCCAGGCGCCCCTAAGGGCAAATAAATTTTGATTGACATTCAGATTCAGATGTGTGATTACCTTCTCAATGGTTATATCTGTGAGGAGGGTGATGATTATGTTTTATTGAGCTCTCCCAGCTTAGTACTTGGTAGGCCTTATGTATTTAATGAATGTTTGAGAAATGGATAAATACATTGTCTCATTTGAACCTCCTAAAATCTTTTGAGGAGATACGGTTTTATTGCAGACAGTCTTGTTTGTCTATTGGGGTCAAAACCATTCCTGTTCCATTTTTCCCCCTTCCAGTACAAGGAAGATTAGACTTTCCAGCCCTCATGTAGTTAAGTGGGGTCGTTGACTGGTTCTGGCCAAAAAAAAACGTGAGTAAAAGTGACATAGAAGGAAAGTCCACTCCAGATTTTCTACGCTCCTATAGCCAATCCCAGGCCTTGTGTTGAAGAGGTGGAGCCCCTGTCGGCCTGGCCCTGACTGGCTTGCATGGGGTATGTAGTATGAGCAAGAAATAAGATTTCATTGGGTTAAGCCATTATATATATATATATATAATACTCCAGCATAAGTTGGCCTATGTGAACTAACACATTTACCCAGCATTAACTTCCCCCTCTTCATTTTATGTGCATAGAAACTCAAATTCTGGGGGCATCTGGGTGGCTCAGTTGGTTAAGTGTCTGCCTTTGGCTGAGGTCATGATCCTAAGGTCCAGGGACCGAGCTCCAAGTTGTGCTCTCTGCGCAGCAGGGAGCCTGCTTCTCCCTCTGCCTGCCATTTCTCCTGCTCTCTCTCTCTGTCAAATAAATAAATAAATCTTAAAAAAAAAATGAAGAAGCTCAAATTCTGCTTCTGCTTTTCTTCTCTGGATGGCCATCTCCTTAGGGGCCAGTAGGCCTCTTCAAAGCTCAGGGGTGAAATGGGGATAGTCTAAGCTGATCACGGTTTCAGCCAGATCCCCTTAGCCTGTGATTACTTAGGGATAGGCATGTAAGCCAGGTCTGACCAATATGATGTCTGGGGAATTCTCCTGCAGATATTTTTGGAGAAAATGTTTCTCACATGTAGACCAGGAGACAAGAATGCTTCCTTTTCATGCCTAGGGGCATTCTTTTGGGAGGACGTGAGCAGCTATAACCATCTTGTGGGGAGATGCCAACATGCTGAAGGTGGCCAGCTGGAAAGAAGACGAATCTTCCTTAGGCTATCTAGTTTAGTATTGTGTTCCTTGTACCTCAGAGCACCCAGATTACCTCCATTTTTTTTTTTTAAGATTTTATTTATTTATTGGACAGAAAGAGAGAGAAGAGAAAGCATGCACGTGCACAGCAGGGGGAGGGGCAGAGGGACAGGGAGAAGCAGGCTCCCCACTGAGCAAGGAGCCCAATGTGGGACTCGATCCCAGGAAGCTGGGATCATGACCCAAGCGAAAGGCAGACGCCTAACTGACTGAGCCACCCAGGGTCCCCAGATTACCTCCATTTTATTGAAGAGGAAAATGAAGCTCAGAGAGTATAAGTGATTATAGTGATTCACCCAAAGTCTCTTCTCTTATAAGTAGAATCAGGTCTTTTAACTCCAAGTCTTCTCTTTACACTGTTCAGGGGTCTGCAAATAGATTTTCTCTCATCTGCCAGACCAACTAATTGGGGATGGCTGCTTGGAGAGTTGCGTTGAGAAGGTTTTAAGATCACATCCGGCAAGATAAAGGGTTTTGGTTGATTAATAATTTCATGGGCAGAGGATAGAGAGGCAGAGTATTTTTTCTCCCATCCCTGTAGTATGTAGTGTTACTTCTGGATTAACTTTGCTGTAGGAAGAGTCATGTATTAGTTACCAACTGCTGAGTAACAAATTACCCCAAAATGTAGTGGCTTAAAAAAGCCAAACATCTACTATACACAGTTTCTGTGGGATATGGAAATATGGGTGTGGATTAGCTGAGTGTTTCTGTCTCGAAATGTCTCATGTGGTTGTAATCAAGCTGCCTTCTGGGACTGCAGTCTAATCTGTAGCCTCAGTTGGGGGGAGGGTCTGCTTCCAAGCTGACTTGTGTGGTTATTGGTAGGATTCTCTTCCTCATGGATCCTAGGACTGAGGGCCTCAGTTGTCACAGGATGTGTCTCAAGCCCTTGCCATCCAGGCCTCATCATAGGGCGGCTCACCCATTGGTGACTGGCAAGTGAGGGAAGGTATCTAAGAAAAAAGACTTCGTGTAACTCACTCTTGGAAGTGATGTCTCATCATTTATGGGGAATTCCATTCATTAGAAAAAAGTGGGTCAAAAAGTCCAGCCCATGCTCACGGGGAGGAGATTACACAGAGAAGGGAATATTTGGAGGCAGTCATTTTAGATGCTGCCTACTACTACAAGTGGCTAATAATAATAATAATGATAATGATAAAACATGTGAAATTACTTTTTCTGTTACCATGTCTGTAATTCTTGTGGTTAACTACTTTGCCTCAAAAGCTGTGGTTTCTCTTCTCAAAGTTCTGATGTCTCTCTGTGAGTCCAAGCAATAGCAGGAACCACATAATAATAATGCCTTATGTCCCCTTTCCATGTCAAGGGCTTAAGTATATAATCATAGCAGTATTATTAATATTATTTCAATAATCAGTAATTATAAATAATAATAACAACAACAGGAAAGAGTCTTACAGTGTGGTGAATGCCATTGGCATTTCTCTTCTTATTCTTTCCCCCAAATCCTGGGCATATCACATGTGTGCCTGTTTTGAAATCAAACATGACCAGTGCTCTCTCTCTGACTTTCTTGTCTCTCCCCACGCAGGCTAAGACCCAGGGCTGCCTTTAAATCTGGTCTACCTCTGAGAATTTGCCTTTTGGTGGAAGACCCAAGAAAAGAGAGAAGGGAAGCCATTCACTAGGGCAACGTCCTTTCTTTAGAGTTCGGTGCTTCCTTAGACACCAGACACACATTCTTGTGAGAGAAAGAGACTATTTCAGGGATTTGGGAAAATTTGAAAAGAACAGAAGTAGAATGGGTTAATGTTAATCAGAGAAGTTGAATGGTCGTGGGGTTTTTACTAGACTAGCAGGGTGGATAAGACGAGAGAAGGAAAACTGGACTTTTAATAAAGGAAGGCAGATTAAATTAATCATGACAAGAAAATGAGCAAGAAATGCTTTGACATTGTTATTTAATAAGAAAAATGTGTAATTAACTGATAAAAATAGTTTTTGCAAGAAGCAGGCAGTTAAATAGTTTATGAAGCCAGCCAGGCCAAATCCTCAGCATCTCTGACTGTTAGCAATCAGAATGCTTTTTATACGGTGTCTTTCTTTGGAAACGCACAAACCATCTTGCCACAGACATTACCTCATTTGCTTCCCAGCCTAACGAGTGCTTTATGGCTGAGAGCTGGTGGAGGAAGCAAGTGAGGTGGGAGAGATGAAGAAACTGAGGCACGGCGGGGGAGAGACTTGTTGCAGCATTTCCAGCAAGTTCCTGTGAATGGTACTTAGGTTTTCTCATTCCTAACCTCCTGCCCCTTCATTGGGTTTTGGGCATTAGCTAATGAATTTAAATGAAACAATTGCTGTCTCTTCCAAGAGCTGCGTAGAGGAACCCAGGGTATGTATTATGGCTGATATGATACTAGTCTTCCGGATGGGAGGTGGGGGTGGGAAGAGATCCTGGCATTTGCCATCTGGTAAGCCTGTCTTTAATCCTCAGTAAAGTAATGGAATGGAGACGAAGGAAAAAATGCATAAGAATCAAGAGCATAATGCCACCATGAGCAAGCAGCTGTCTGGATTTTTAAAGAGCAAATTCCATGAGACAAATTTAATTGCATTTTTTAATAGAATTAAAAAAAAAAAAAACCTCCACAACATTGGTGGGTGAAGGAAATGAAATGGATGCAGCCGGAAATCTCACTTGAAAGATGAATTCAGCTGAGCTGGTTCTGAGCTCTGTCTCACTGATCGAAACCTGGCAGGAAGGCCACGTGAGCAGCCGGTGGGCGGCCGTGGACTGCTCGGGAGATGGTGGCCAGTGGCATGCTTCTGGCAGGCTCTGAGATGGGCTGCTATCTACAGAGCATCATTATTAATGACTTGCAGGAGGTGATGAGCAGAACATTAATTAAATGTGCACATGTGGCCAAGTGGGAAATTGGCGGCAAAAACACCAGAGAGGCAGGCGCATAATACCCAGGTACTTGTTTTTCAGCCTCTGCGATTTGGCCCGTGAGAAATGGCTTGACTGCTTCCCCACCCCCGTCTCCCTGCTGCCTTGGGTTTGAACTAGAGTCTTGCATGATGCCATGGAGGAAGTGGCAAGGGAGTCACCTTTGAGCAGGCTCACAAATCCCTTCCCAAACACCAGGGTCTGTACAAATTGCACCTCCAGCTCGATGCTCTGAAAAAAGGAAGCCTACAAAAATTAATATTGATATTAGTAGAATCATGAAGCATCTGCCAAGCTGGTTCTCAGCCGTCTCGCCCCATTTTGTGGCATGTTTATGTCTGCAAAGGGGAGAACGAGCAGGAGATGCAGGGGTGGGGAGGCGGCTCTTCTGAAGCACCTTCAGGGGAGCCCTTTGGCCCATCCCATACTCCCTAAGAGAAACCCGGTGGTTTGACTCCTGAATATAGTCAGGCACTTGAAATTAGGTGACTCACCCCCAAATCATAAAGAAAACCATGCTTACAAGTGAAGTTCAAGCATTACGTAGTTTTCACATTTAGTTCTCTCCTTAAGAGATAATTCCTAATAACTCCATTGGCTTGGCTGGTGGTTTTGTCACAACTGGGTCTTGGCACTGCCCCTATTGGAATTTATATTTATTTGAAAATGCCTCTGTTGTCAAGGTGCAAGGAATGGCTCTGGGAGAATGCAAGCTCCCTGATCGGCAATATCAAGTACTGTGTGTCCTGAGATGGGAGATTATCTTCTGTGTTTTATTTAATTTGAGAACTATTAGCCAAACCCTTTGTAGACAGGGAAAGTTTTGTAATGGTGACAGTGACACCGATCAACCCCATGCCATTCTGCAACTGCACTGTGGCTGGGGAGGCAGCCAGGCAAGTATTTAGGAAGAAGGATGAAGATGCCACCTCCTGCCACCATGCCAATAACAATAACGTGATCTCCAGTATTCACTGACTGCCCATGTGCATTATCTCGTCTAACTCATACACTAATGCTATGGAGAGAAGTATTATTATTGTCCCTATTTAAAAAAAAATGGATCCAGATTGGGGTGAAAGCTTCCAAAATGCAGAGTAAACCCCAGAGAACAAAGTCGTTGGAAGGCAGACCTGCTCTGAGTCTCAAACCCATTGCTCTAACATGGAGACCATCACCCAACCTTGACCCATGGTTCCTTTGGCAGGGAATTTGATGCCCAGAGTAATGGATCTGGAGTCCAAGGCCAAGACAGTGACATATCACCTTTTAATTACCTGTTTACTGTTTTTCTAGAGAAGAGGCTGCAATTTACATGAGGGATGGGCAGACGTGAAGGGCCTCTAATGGCAACATCTGCCTTTTTCTACTCACAAGTCAGATGTGCATAATTCACCCAGGAAAGCAAAAGTTCTGAGTTGGCTGGGCCCACCCTCCTGAGAAGGCACTTCAGTGGAAGGCACTCTGTTGTTACATAAGCATGCTCCCTTCTGAGTATCTTTCCCCACCTCTGAGAACTTTCCTGAGTTATTTGTTCCAACGACATGTAGATGCTTCCTTCGAGGACTTCTGATCTCTGAAATTTTCTTCCTATCTTACATTCCTAGAGACTCTTTTAGGTCCGAGTGTTATTTTAGAGCCTTCTTTAGACCAATGCTCCAAATTGCTACCCTACTGGCTCTGCCAGAGTCATCTACCAACCTTTGACCCAGATGGCATTCCAGGATTGAACTGCGTGCACACACACTTTTAGATCAGAGCAAAGACTCTCTCAGTAGTGACCAACGTGCTTTTGGCCTCATGGCTATAATTGGATGATTTAGGTATCATACTGTGGGAAGATGAGCAGAGGTTTTTGTCCCAGGTGTCCAGCTGTAGATTGTATTTTGTGACGATACCCCATCCCACCTGTCTTCTAAAATGTGACTTTGCGCTCTGACTTCAAGGAGGACTCCAATGCCCCTCCTTTGAAGCAGGGCTGTCCTTGTGATTGTTTATAGCCGGTAGGACACAGTGGAAGCGCCACCACCTGACCTTCAACATTAGGCTAGAGAAGGCCTGAAGCTTCCCCAAGGCCTTCTTCTGAAACCTCTGGGGGTTAACATCCCCTAGCGGGGCTCTGAGCCCCCCTTGCTCTTCACCACAGTCTCTCCCTTTGTTATTCTTGGGGTCCCATAGCTAGGCCATTCCTTTTCTATTCCTTTTGCTTCCATCCCCTCCTGCTCATGATCTCCCTGAATTCCCGTTCTCCTGTCCACTCCCCTTCCATCGGGGTGGGTAGGGAAGATAAAAGGAAAGGGGATTCACATGTGTAGGGTCATTACCCTGTAGGCTGCTGTGCTGCCCGAGCAGTCACATATTATCTCCCAACAAGCCTCTGAGCCCAGTGGGATTGTTCCCATTTTTTTTCAGATGAGGAAACTGAGGCTCAAAGGAGTACAGTAACCTGCTGAAGTTCTCCCGGCAGGTAAGTGCTGGAGCTAGGTATGTTTCCAGAACTGTCTAATTCAAGAACCATTCCTTTGCTGTTGGTGGCATGACTTAGGGAAAAAACAATTTATGGCCATAATCCTGATTCAGTTAACTGCCTAGCAAGCCATCCATCTGGTGTGCTTCTTCCACAATAAGGGTTTGATCGTTCCCACAAATCCTCTGTTGTCTTTATAAAGTCCAGAGTTAAGCAAAGAAACAGCAGAGAGCAAAATCCTCAGGTTTTGTTATCAATGTAAACCCAAACCTCATGGTGTCTTGCAGTCAAGTTTCTCGTGAGCACAATGGATAAGTCTACATCTGGGAGGGCTGCATGTTACATTAGCGATGTAGGAACTTAAGGAAAAGAGTTTCCATCATAAGCTTAGAAACAGATCGTATCAGGATGGCAGTACCCAGCATATAGTAGGTGTCCAATAAATATTTCTTAAATAAATAATTATTAAAATGCCTACCTTTGCATTTGGGGGCATATCCAATGTTATGGTTTCTGCTGAATTTTGTGACTGTACATCCCATCTCATGTGTGTGCACGTGTGTGTGTGTATGTGTGCATAGGGGGGTAAGGGTACGGAGGGTGGTCTAGCATAGTGTAAAAGTCCATATGACACCATATGGACAAATCATGGGGTCATCCTGTAACTCAATGTGCTCCTTTACCAAGTAAAATTTGTAGTAAGGAGACCCCTCTGGCTCCCTCCTGCTCTAGGTATGACCATCATGGTTCTCACGTTGAGAACTAGATATATGTTCATTAACTTTTCAATGCGGGAAACTGGTAGCAGGAGTGTTGAGTATAATCATACAGTAGGGATTTTTAATCCAAACATTATTTATCCACTACTAATCAAAAATACAATGAAAGGATTTAAAAAATAAAAAGCAAACTGAGAAACTGCTAGACTATAAAATAAGCTTTTTTTCTCTCTACTCTCACAGACTCATTCTAACATCTGGGGAATTTACAGGTGTTAAAAATGCCCCTGAAAGGAGTCTTTTTATTTCCTGGGGTGATGGAAATATATTGATAATTACAGGGAGAAATTAAGTTTTTTTTTTTAGTAATACAATTAAAACGGCTTAGCGTTTAAGTGAAGGAGAATGTAATTTTCCTTTATTTTATCTATCATTAAATTGATGTTACAAGCTATTAGAAGAGTTTAGTTTAGTCAAGGCTGATTTTCAAATATAATCCATATTTATGTGGATTGTTAGAGAACAGGGTGGGAAAGCTCAGTGCCCGTGCACACATGTGTGTATGCATCCTATGGGGGTTTCTGTCTTTAAAAACCATGAAAACACATGCTGACAAAAGGGGCACAATGTGGAATTGGAAGAATATGGAGATCTGAAGGGGCAATCCCTGCTTCCTGTTAAGAGGCAATTCTTGATTGAGTGGGAATATTCTACAAAATTTCCTCTTGTAAGTTGTAAGTGCATAACTGTAATGCATAACTGTAACATCGGAACACATCTGTGCAGATTTGAGCATTATAGTCAGGGTTGTGCAGGATAGCCTTCATCTCTTCCCCGCGCCATGCTCAATGACGTCACATTGGTCATTTGAAATTGACTGTGATGGGAGTAGTGACACGATGGAAGTCAGCAAATGCTCAAATCAGGCTTCCCCTCCCCCAATCTGGTTGTAATTTAACTATAATCAGTGGTATGTATTTATCAACACACCACTGATCATAGTTCAGTAAAAGTTACAACAAAATTAATGGGACATTACGTTCATTATTGTTTGCAATGATAATTAAACATAAATTAAACATTCAT
The DNA here is from genome assembly GCF_029215605.1 of Mirounga angustirostris. Classification (NCBI taxonomy): domain Eukaryota; kingdom Metazoa; phylum Chordata; class Mammalia; order Carnivora; family Phocidae; genus Mirounga; species Mirounga angustirostris. The sequence goes on along the minus strand of NW_026991712.1, from coordinate 117,959,500 downwards.
ATATATAACCAGTTGCCCTTTACTGAGCACCACTCTATGTCAAGCCCTGTGCCTTTTATAGATTAGCTCTAGTCCTCACAGAACCCTGCAAGGTAGGTGTCACTGACTCTATCTGATAGGTGAAGAAATTGAGGCTCAAACTGAGACCCAGAAGAAATCGCCTGTGGTAATATAGCTAGTTAATTGTTCAATCAGGATTTCAACCCAACACATTCCTCGTCTACAATGAGTGAGCGCAAGGGTTGCTGAAGTCAGCTCATGAGGCTGCAGGGAGGGCATGATGCTGAGGGAAACAAAAGTACTCGGAAGCCTCTTGTAAGACTCCAGGGTCCCAAGTTCGGAGGCTGGGCTGTCAAATGTCTCATTTCTACAGCAGGGCCTACCCGTGGCTCGGGATGGTGTTCCGAGAGGCCCAGACTCCCACCTATACTGGGAATGAGCCCTCAAGAGTCTCTGCAGAGCTGAGGGGCAGCCTAGCTCCAGGGATTTTCCTTCTGCCCTTGCCTTGATGTCTTTGTCACCAAAGTTTTCCCACAGACCTCCAAACACTGATTTTTCTTCTCCTTGGATACCTCTTCTCTCCCTCTCTCTCTCTCTGTCCCCTTCCTTATTTGGTATCTGTGCAGTCCAAATCTTATTCTACTGTTCAATCCCTGCTCACCTTTCCTCACTATTACCTAAAGTCAACTTTGCTCTCAACAGCATCTCAGCAGAACATACTTCTCCCCATTTTCTGAACATCACCAGGATTTCCCAGAGGAATAGGGTGGAGAAAATTTTTATTATTCTAATAATGGTAACAGATTGTTTTTGAGGGGAGAAGTATCTTTGGTAAAAGAGATGCTTGATGGGTGTTTGGGGAGAGGTTTCTGGACTGGCTCCGAGGGGAAGGGAAGCTGGAGAAAAGTTTGGAGCTGGGTGGGTGGAAATTAGGGAATGGGTGAGTAAGAGCAGACGTGGGAGGAAGGAGAGAGAGGGTAAACCTGCCTGGGACATTTTGGTAAAGTTTATAAGCCTGTGAAAGAGTTGGGTGGGGGAGTTTCACCTTTTGATTATGGAAAATGAAGAAGGCACCGGATCCATAGCAGGCCTGCTGTGTGGGAAGGAGGCAGTTCAGAAGTTGCAGCCAAAGACCTTGAGGAGGGGCTCCTGGAAGGAGCAGAGACTTGGAACAAAGCTTCGGGTTTCCAAAGGCCACAGAATGGGTTAGGTGGGCTCTGGACAATTTTCTTCATACCCACAAAGATCTGAGGGCCTCTGGCTGGCTTATGGGTTACCTTAGATTCCAATAGCTCATGGCTTCGCCAAACTAACCCAGCCTGCTCTGATCTTGACCAACATCAAACATTCTCTTCTCCCTTGTCCCCATTTTTCTCCTTGGGCCATGTATAGTCTTAGGATAGCTATCTGGTAGTGGGGGGCGGAATTGAGTTACTGGGGGCAAGGATATTAGGAAAGACAGAAGCACCAGGAGGTGGGAGAGAGGCAGAGTCCAAGAAAAGAGGGCAACCAGTAAAGAAAAAGGAAGTTCCGTTTCATAAACCTCCCTTGCCAAATGAAATAAAGCAAAACACATACATATCCCAAGCCGAGACTGACACAGAAATAGAAACTTCATCCTCCCCCCTCAACAAAATCTACCACAATAAGAAAACGCCTCTTTCCAGATGGTGGTAAGGTGAGGTGGAAACAGACAAGGATATCAAAATCTTGGTGACCTGGTTGCAAGGGGTACAATGGTAATTTACAATGGAACCTCGGGCCAAGGCAACAGAAGGTGGCCATGGAGATATTTTATGCCTTACTCAGTTATTCTCATGTACATGCCAGTGAGAACTGATGTCTTAAATTCTGTCCCCAAGTGTGAAGTTGAAACTGGAAGGCGCATTAAAATGGGCCTTTCTGCATGCTATGGAGAGTTGATAAAGCTGTGATCCTGTCTATGCTGATATCACAACGAAAGAACTTGAGGATATACCTTTTCAAGTCCTGGCTGGTGGATTTTGAAGTGGATAGCTGGTTTTAAAAATCAACATTATGAGTGCTTGGGATGGAGGCAAAGCACCTCAAATTCTCCAACCAGCCAGTTGCAAAGAGAGAGGAACAACAGTCCTATTTTTATGATTTGCCTTAGTCACTGAAAGCGATCACCTAAACTCCAGAAAGTTGTTACCAACCGTCAGACTGTGGGTGCCATAGCCCTCAGTCAGAAAAATAACCCCCAAATAGTAGGAAATTCCAACCTCTATCAAAAAGAAAAAGAAAGGCATTCAACTAAATCACTCAGACTTTAAAAACACAACATCATTTCTCACTTTGCTTTAGTATAATAATAGAAATTTTAACCAAGGTCATTCTCAGGCACACAATTGTATAAACTTGCTTTCTGAATGGGAAAATTGGAATTTAGGCAGCTGACCCCTGGGAGAGTGTTTATGAGCAAATCCACGAGAATGCTGTTCATCTGTTATGTTCTAGTTGACACCACCCTGCCTGGCATCTCTGTTTGCCAGGTGTATACAACCTGATGTGAATCAGTGAAAATATAGCCCATGCCTTTACCATGTCTGTGAACCAGAAAGAAGAATATTCACAGTGACCAGGAATGAGGTCCAGAGAAATTCAAAGAGATTTATTGGGCTGCCACTTGCTAGCTGTAAACTTGGGGTTGTGATAGTCTCTCCCTCCTAGGGTTGTTGGGAGAATCAAAATATGATCAGGCTTGTAAAACTTTAGCCCAGATCCTGGCACAGAGTATACACTCAGGGAATGGAACCAGAACTTTTATTAATAAGTGATGGGAAGTTTCCATGGTGTGGGAAATTTAAAAATGAATAGAACACAGTCTTCCTTTAAGAGTCACACCGAGGAGGGAGTAGAGGAAGACAGGTCAGCAGATAATTATGATATATAGCACAGAGTAAATACAATGTACAATAAATGATAGGACTATATATTAGGTACTACTTCAGGAGAAGCTTCAGTGCTCTGAAATGGGGAATCATTAAGGGTGAAAGGACCATCTACTTGCATTAAGCCCGTGAATGTGAAAGACTAGGTCCTAGGAAGGCCAGGGCTGTCATTCTGCTGTCCTAATGATGGATGGGGATTTGTGAGCAATTGAATTGAACCTCTGCCATTACTATTGATTGTTGGATAGACTTCTCGATCGGAGCCAGTAGGCCACAGTCTGGGTCGGTGGTCACACTGACATAAGGTTTATGACCTTTCATAGGCTTCCCGTGCGCCTTGCCACACGCCCATCTGCCAGGGACCTAGGATCAAGCTGGCAGCAAAGGACTTGGGGAAATGAGGATTGAATTAAGTGACCTCAGATCTAAGCCAGCTGTGGTAGAGCCTCTTCCTTCTTTTGAGGAGGAATTTTTCTCATTTCCAAAGCTTTGCAGGCAGTTTGGTGAAGGCGCAGAGGTGGAAATGAGAAGCATGGAGGTTTAAAATCGAAGCCCCTGCTGCCTTGCTCTTTGACCCTGAGCAAGTTATTCACCCACTCTGAACTTCACTTCCCTTGTCTGCAAAATAGGGGAAATGAAACTGACCTCATTTGAATTTGGGAGTTTTGTTTTTAATAACAGATTTATTGGGATATAATTTACGTACAGTAAAATTTGCCCTTTTAAAGTGACTTCAGTGGTTTTTCATATACTTACAGTGTGCAACCATCAGCACTATCTAATTTTAGAACATTTTCATCACCCCCAAAAGAAACCCATACACAGTAGCGATCACTCCCCATTTCTCCTTTCCCCCAACTCTTGGCAACCACTAGCCTACTTTCTGTCTCTATGGATTTGTCTATTCTAGACATTTCATATACATAAGATCATACAATGTGTGGTTTTTCATGACTGGCTTGTTTTACTTACATAATGTTTTCACGATTGATCCATGTTGTAGCATGCACTGGTACTTCATTCTTTTTTCTTGCTGAATAATCTTCCATTGTGTGAATATACCATGTTTTATCTATTCATCTGGTATGTTGTTGGGCATTTGGGTTATTGTCACTTTTTTGACTGTTAGGAATAATGCTATGAACATTAGTGTACAAAGTTGTGTATTGATATATGACTTCATTTCTCTGGGGTATAGGTCTATGATGGAATTGCTGGGTCCTATACAAACTAGGCTTAACTTTTGGAGGATTTGCCTAATTGTTTTCCGAAGCCATTGCACCATTTTATAATCCTGCCAGCAGAAAATGAGGCTTCCAATCTTTTCAGATCCTCAACTGTGCTTGTTACTGTATATCCTTTTGATCTTAGCCATCTTAGTGGGTGTGAAATGGTATCACATTGTGATTTTGATTTGCATGTCCCTAATGACTAATGATGTTGAACAACTTTTCTTGTACTTATTGGTCATCTATATATTTTCTTTGGACAAATATTTATTAAAATGCTTTGCTGATTTTTAATTGGGTTAATTGTCTTTTTATTGCTGGATTGTAAGAGTTCTTTATATATTCTGGATACAAGTCCCTTTGCATGATACATTATTTACAAACATTTTTACATATTGTGTGGGTTGTCTTTTCACTTTCTCGATGTGTCATTTGAAGCACAAAAGCTTTTAATTTTGGTGAAGTCCAATTTATTTTTCTCTTGTAACTTGTACTTCTGGTGTCATATCTAAGAACCATTGCTTAACTCTAGGTCTTGAAGATTTTCTCCTATGTTTTCTTTCAAGAGTTTGGTAGTTCAGCTCTTACATTTAGGTGTTTAATCCATTTTGAATTTTTGTATGTGATGTAAGGTAGGGTTCCACTTTTATTCTTGTGTACATAGATGGATATCCAGTTGTCCTGACATCATGTGTCAAGAAGACAATTCTTTCCCTACTTAACTACCTTGACACCCTTCATTAGGTTTTGAAAAATAAATGACATAATTTATGTAAAGTTCCTGGTATATGGTAAGTTTAAATACATGGTAGATACTACTATTATAATTATAGTTGTTAGGCTCATGGGTAAATTTCTTTTTTTTTTTTTAAGATTTTATTTATTTATTTGACAGAGAGAGACATAGTGAGAGAGGGAACACAAGCAGGGGGAGTGGGAGAGGGAGAAGCAGGCTTCCCGTGGAGCAGAGAGCCCAATGTGGGGCTCGATCCCAGGATGCTGGGATTATGACCTGAGCCCAAGGCAGACGCTTAATGACTGAGCCACCCAGGCGCCCCTCATGGGTAAATTTCTAAGCAAAATATGATAGGTTATAGTTCTTCTTTACTAATTTTATTACTAGAAATTCCAGCAAATGGGAGAAAAGAGCAAGTGACAATTAGCTTGAAATCTTCTATGTCAAGTTTCCAAATCATAATCATAATTGGGATAATATTTATTTAGCAGTAACATTTGTTAGTACTTTCTATGCACCTGACACTTTATTTCAAGTAACTCAGTAAGTTCTTACAACAACACTAAGAGATAGGTACTATTTTAATCTCTTTTATTCAGATGAGGAAGATGGGAGTGGTCAAGGTACTTGTTCAAGGCTGCGTAAGGCCTCGTAAGTAGCAAGCCGCCGAGTGGGTATTTGAACTCAGGCCCCGATTGCGATGGGAATGGGTCTCAAGAGACGTGGGTGAGTGTGAGAATGAGAGAAACATGCACTGGCATGTGCATTGACTAACAAGGTGAGAAGGTGGTTAAAATCCCTCTCTGTGGGTTCAAATCTCTGCATGGCCACTTTCAAGCTGTGTGACCTCAGCAGCTCAGATTCTTTAACAGAAAATGGGGATAATTAGACTTCTTTTGTTATGGCCTTATTGTGAGGAATAAAGGAGTTAATATATGTAAAGTACTTAGAACAGTTCCTGGCACATGGGAAATTCTCAAAATTAACAGCTCTGATACTGATGGAGACCTTTAAACCTGATCCCATGCTTCTTTTCCAGAATTATTCCTACTGTCAGGGCTAGCTTCATGGGTGAGCAACATGTGCAGCCTTTCAGGACTTTGTGCTCGAAAGGGCCCTGGATTTGGCTTAATGCTGTGTTGTCACCTTCTTGAAATTTTAAATTATTTTTGAACATGGGGCACTTCCATTTTGCCCTGTGGCCCACAAGTTATGTAGCCAATCCTGGGCAAGACATAGGCCTGGCTTTGGCTGGAAGAATTCTCTCCCCTCACCCGGTGATGTCCAACATGGCCCACGCAAGGGTATCTCTTCACGTGCACACATGCGCACACACATGCACACACACACACACACACACACCCCGCTCAGAACCTCCTCGGTTGCTATGAGCTCCAGTGGATCTCAGTGTGGAAGATAGTACTGTTCAGTTTAATTACCATGTCAGCAAGGCCAATGCACACCCACTTGACATTCCTGATTTATTACCTAAAAATGAATGCAATGCATAGTGGGCCCCAAATCCTGCCTCTCTTATTGGACTGAAAACCTCCATTGACTTCAGCTGGCAGCCTGCACCACTAATTGAGGACAGAGTTTGGCCCCATGGGTTTTATATAGAACGTTTTTCTTTCTTTCTTGTTTTCATGGGTGTGTGTTGTGGGCTGGGGATTATTTTTATGTTTTTCCACTTCCTGATTAGTTTTAGGACTTGTTTATTTGGAGACTGCTTTAATAAATTTGCACAGCAGGGTGAGTTAGTAACAGGGTTGGTGTATTTAACCAGGAACCACCTTCTTTTCAGTTTGGTTTTTGGTGTTTAACTTCAGGGCACAGTCACTCAGTCTCAGAACCAACTCTCACCAAAGATCCCCTATCCCTGCTCTGGAGATGCCATGGTGGTTTAATCCGAAGGCAGGGCTCTGCTTCCATGCAGAACTCCACCATAGCGAATCACCCCCGCACGTTCAGTGTTCTTGACTTACATGGTATATTTCCTGCCTGTTTCCTCCTCTAGATTGTGGATACCAGACACGGGTACTTGGTCATCGGTATAGTTTTAGTGTCTAGCGTAGCTCCTGTCACAAACAACTTCATCTGAGAAATTTTCCCTGAGCATCTTCTATGTGCCAGATAGAGGAGATATGACAAGATAAACGAGGTCCCTGCTTGAGAGGGGCTTCCATTGTATGAGTGAAACACAAGTACCAGTAAGCAAAGGATTGTAGTAATAATTATAGTGTAAGATTGTTATTAAAAAAATAAAATTGGAGGGACACCTGGGTGGCTCAGTTGGTTAAGCGTTTGCCTTTGACTCAGGTCATGATCCCAGGGCCCTGGGATTGAGTTTCCCACGTTGGGCTCCCTGCTCAGTGGGGAGCCTGCTTCTCCCTCTCCCCGCTGCTCATGCTCTCTCTCTCAAATAAATAAATAAAATCTTTAAAAAAAATAAAATAAAATTGGAGGATGTGACGGAATGACTGGTCTTGTGTGTGCGTGTGTGCATGAGTGCATGTTTATGACTGGTGGTCAGGGAAGCACTCCAGGAAGAGATGACTTCTGAATTGAGATTTGAGGGCAGGAAGGAACAGGCCATATGCCGACGATCATCGCAGGCTGAGGGAGCTGCTGACACAAAGACCGGGAAGCAGAAAGGAGTTTGACTGTGAGGGGCAGAGGGGAGGTATGGGCAGAGCGAACGTGAGGACATGGGTAAGAGATGAGCCCGGTCAGGTAGGTATGTCCCAGGTAATGCTGGCTTGGTAAGGAATTCGATTCATTCCAAGGGCAATGGGAACCTTAGGGAGGGGCACACCTTACATTCTCAAAGAGCATTCTGGCTGCTTTGTGGAAAAGGAGGTGGGGGTAATGTGGGCAAATTTGGAAACAGAAAAACCACTCAGGAGGCTTTTGTGTAAATTTGTTGGACTGGATTATTGGCTGAAAGACATTGGTGTTGTCCTTGCCAAGGCTGGCAGTGGAAAGTGGAAGAGGAGGGACAGAGTAGGGTGCGATAACCTCTTACTGTGAGACCCTCGAGCAAGGTGACGTTCTCCTTGGCTGGGTCGTTGCAGCCACATTTCCAGGAAACAACGATAAGCCCAGGTCAGGTCCTGCGATGCGGGCGGGACCGCCATTGTGGGGAGTGCAGAGCCTGGCTGGACGCCGGCAGGGAGGAATCACACACAGGGGACGCGGAGACAGGAGGGCATTTCCCAGCAGCAGGACAGCGCGGCCGCGAGCTGGGGGGACGAGGGCGTGAAGCGAGAGCCTGGTTAATGGCGGGCGCATTGCGGCGCTATCAGCAGTGCGGAGTCGGGACTGCCAGGGCCGCGCGCTGGAACTTATTTAAAGAGGCTATTGTAAAAGTCTCCGAGCCAGTTAATTACCAGTTTTTGTTATGTCAGGAACTCCTTGAGTAAAAGCAGAAAGAAACCATTCATGAGTATGTTCCAGTTCTGTAGTTTAATGGGACAAGTGAAAAAAAAAAAAAAAACCAAAAAACAACCCGATAAAATGATTTAGTTCATGGCAGGGTTGAAACTCCTCAAAAAAAAAAAAAAAAAAAAGGCTGAAATTACATATTGTGCTCGCCCTCCTCTTGCAGAAGCCCTTCAAACAGCTGCGGAGTTAACTGGGCTAACAGCCCGTTGCTCTTATGCATAAACCTCGGGAGCTCACAGAGCACTGACGAGGCCGAGGACGCACCGCGAAGCCAGTGCGCCTGACGACGCAGACGGGTTTGCCGAGGCGCGCGTCCGAAGCTGAAAGGGCAGAAGGCGTGTCAGCCGCGTGTGCCCACAGCTGCGGGGGCTCCCGGGAGCGGGTTCCAGTCTATCATGCGGCCCAACGGCCCAGCTGGCTGAAAACAAATGGGGAGAATTCCACGTGTTCAGCTGAAGACAACTGCAGGGGGGGCGGGAAGTGCATTTGACACGGCAGGACGGGGGTGGGGGGAAGAATGCTTTTAAGAAGCGCTCCATCTGGTCCAAGATGGCGACGTAGGAAGACCCTGAACTCGCCTCTGCCCGGGGCGTGCCGACCCCAACCCTCTGTATAGAGCGGTTCCTCCCGAAGAGCTGAGGGCTGACTGGACACGGCAAGAGTCTGAGACGGGGCGCTGAAGGGAGCCCGCCCCGCTCCCCCCGCCCCCCACCCCGCGCGCTCTGGGGACTGCGATGGGGGGACGCGGCTGAGGGAGCTGAGCAGATTGGTCTGCGCTGGGGCACACAGCTTGCCGCCTCAGCGCCATGGCCGGGCGGAGCCAGGAGGCCCCCCGGGAACAGAGAAAAAGTCGGGATGTAAAGGAGCAACTAGGAAAGAGAGGAACCAGCCCTAGGACCCTGCCAGCAGCGAGGGAGCTGGTGGAACTATCTCGGGGTCAGAGAGGATGGCGAGCGCCATTGTTTATGTTCCCCCTCCGCTTTGATAGTGGGTAGTGTGGCCGGGAACAGGATTCCGGATGTCCCAGCCAGAAGGCTGCCTCGGTGAGCCCCAGTGAGGCACACACGGGGCCATCCTTGGTCAGTGCTCACAACTGCTCCAGCTGTCACACCCAAGGTGACACAGGCACAAGACACCCTGGGATACTTCTGCTCCAGATGGCTTGCTAGGGCACCCTTGGCACAGAGCACCTCCTGACTCATACCTGCTGCAGCTGCAGTTGGGTTGCCAGGGTGCCCCCTGTGCAGAAAGCCCTCGGACAGAGCAGCTTGCACTCACTTCAGCCTCAGCTATCCTGCCAGGGTGTCCTCTGTGTGGAGACCCCCAGGAACCCCTGGCCCATGCCCACTTCAGCTCTGGCCATCGCACCGGGGCAGCCCAGCACAGAGTGCCCTTGGACCCCCGGCCATGCCAGCCACAGCTCCCAGACAGAATCACCAGGCACACATAGTCTACACAGGGGACAACCATACACAAGACCATTCCTTCAAACTTAGGAGAAGTAGCTGTTCCGCCTAATTCATGGAAACAAGCACAGAAAGTGAAACAGAATGGGGAGATGGGAGGAATATGCTCCAAATGAAAGAACAAGACAAAAACCTCAAAAGAACGAAGTGAAACAGAGATAAGCAATGCCCCTGATAAAGAGTTTAATGATTGTAAAGATGCCCACTGGGCTGGAGAGCAGAGTGGAAGAACTCAGTGAGAACTTCCACAGAGAAAAAATATAAAAAGGATGCAGAATTGCAGAGAAGAACTGAAATGAAAAATACACTAGGGGAAATCAACAGTAGGTTAGCGGATGCAGAGGAATGCATCAGCAATCTGGAAGACAGGCTATGGAAAGCACCCAAGCTGAACAGCAAAAAGAAAAAAGAATTTTAAAAATGAGGATAGGTTAAGAGATCTGTTGGACAACCTCAAGCAAACAAATATTCTCATTTTAAGGGTCCCAAAGGAGAAAAGAGAGAGAAAGGGGCAGAAAATTTATTTGAAGAAATAATAGCTGAAAACTTCCCTAACCTGGGGCAGGAAACAGACATCCAAGTTCAAGAAGCACAGAGTTCAAAACAGGATGAACCCAAGGATGTCCACACCATGACACATAATAGCTACAGTGTCAAAGGTTAGAGAGAAAAAAATCAGGTAACAAGTGTGGTTGTACAAACTGAACACATTTGAGAAAAAAAGACGCTGACTGAATGTTTAAGACATTCTGGACTAGAAGACAGTCCTGTCTAGGGTTTTAGTTCTTCTTCACCTGTCTTGGTTAACTCAAGTCTCTGTTTGGGATGCATCACAACTCCAATGTGGATGTTTGCAGTGGTAGTTGGAAAGAGCTTGACACACGTGGCGTTTGCCTTCAGATTTTACCTACTACTAGCCCGGGAGTCAAATAGACCTATGTTTGGATCCTGGTTCTGGCACTTACAGGTATGTGAAATTAGGCCGTTTACGTTACCTTCTCATCTGTCAAATAGAGATAATGCAGAGCTCATCTAGGATGTCTGTCATCTATTGAATTTCTTAGGGTTGCTTGCATATCCCAGACGTAGGCCTATTATTAGTGATTGTGTTTCATATAATATACCACTTCGAGAATAATTCCATTGAACATTTTGAAGTCACCCTGTTGTTATTTTTTTACAAATTTATTTATTTATTTATTTTCATTTTTTAATTTAAATTCAGTTATTAACATATATGTATTATTGGTTTCTGAGGTAGAGGTCAATGATTAATCAGTCTTATATAGTACCCAGTGCTCATTACATCACGGAAGTCACCCAATATACCTTTGTCAGTAACTTAGGTGAAATAGATGCTCCTTATTTATAGTTTAAACCTGGTCAATGCCCAAGAAGGTTTCAAAAGACCTAGAATAACTAAAATATCATTTATAATGCCTTATCTTTCCTTAGCATATTTTGTAGTTAGTAATAATATATTCTCCAAGAACCCTATAAATAGGTGGTTTATATTTTCATTCTGTTTCTTAAATAAGCAGGGAGTAGGCCCTTAAAGATAAAGATATATATATATATATATATATTTCTTCAGGCTATCTGTGGCCCAACTGGGACTGTCAGTGGGCTATCTGGCATGTTGGATGTTGGGTCATGGTCATCCCTGCATCTCCTACTTCAGGTCCTCTTCACTACCACTTCCTCAAATGGGCAGTTGTCCATTCCAAAAATAATAATGGTTTCACTGTGTCTGACATGGGCAGGTCCTCATCTACATTAAGGTTATGTAACAGCATCAGAAAGAAGGCAGGCACCCAGGGGCATAGAACAAGGTGATAGATGAATGAAGTGAGAGATGGGCTTGTGAGGCTTTGTCAGTTGTCTTGACAACAGCGTTTTACAGATGTACGCATGCTAATCTGCATGATTTAAAGCAATGAAGTCATTTTGTATTTTCTCTTTTCATTTTGTATTTCCAGGGAAGGGCCTGTCAGTAGGTTCAGCTTATAGCCATAGGGGAGTAGCTATCAGATGTAGTCTAACAACTGGCTTGATTTGCTCCAGAGCTTCTTCAGAGAGACTGGGGTCCACACTTGCTGCTCCATTTTTTTTTTTTTTTAACCTCTTCCTCACCCCACCAGCTGCTACTAAATTCACTGAGGAGGTGTTACTGCCAAGTCTGGTGGACAATGTTTGGTCCTTACTTATCTGACCTTTCTGAGGAATCTGACTCTGCTGGCAGACTTTCTCTTCTCCAGACTGTCTGTTGGCTTCTAGGACATCACTTTTTCCTGCTTGCCCTCCCTCTGTCCAGTGTCCCACTCCTTGGGTCTCTGAGCTTAGCCCTGTTCTCTTGTCATTTGAGTTCTCTCTGGGATTCTCAGTTTCAACATGGCTTCAAACACCCACGACCTATCTTTACCCCTAGCACTGGTAGCAGCCCAGGCATGATTTCTTTAACTACTTGACCCCTCCTCAGCTACTCACTCCTGTGCCATTGCCAAAATGACAGCTCTTCTATAATCCTATGGTAATGTGCTTGCTCTTGGCCCCCACCTCCTATCTTTCCAGCTCATTCTCTGTAGTACCCCAGCCTGAACAATCCCTTGGCCACCAGGACCCTACTCTACTGATTCTTCCACATTTTCACTGTCCCTCACCCCTTTGATGTCCTCATTCTTATTCTTACTGGGCTTAAATTCCATGCTCAATCATCATAATTACATCCTGCCATATACTGTTGACCCCCTTGTCCCTTTCTCATTTCCTCAGACTCATTTGGCAAAACCACAATCTTGGTTAAAACCAACTCTCTTCCGCCTCCATCCGTGCGGCTGAATATGACTGGAGAAAAACACACAGCCACGCAGACAGGTCTCACTTTAAATTCATGACCATGAACCTTTAGTGGGCCCTTAATGCTTGGTTCCTGGTCCTTTCGTTCTCTCAGTCAACTAATTTCCTCCCCCAACACTCATTCTCAGCTAATGACTTTGCTTCCCACTTCACTGAGAAAATTGAAGCCATCCAAGGAGAAAGTCCACAGGTTCCCACCCACCTCCACCCACCTGCTACCATCTGCACCCACAGACTTGGCCTTGCAGGCTGTTCCTGCAGATGAGCTACCTGTGCTCCCATCTCTAGCCAGTCCCTCTGCCTGTGCTCATTGCCTTTTCCTCATCATCCACTCAAGGGTACTGCTACAGCACCTCTCCCTCCCCTCCCACATCTTCAGTGTCTGACCCTCCACTGGGGTATTCCCATCAGCATGGCTCCCAACTCAGAGAAGCCAGAGTCCTTACAGTGGCCACAAAGCCCCATAGAATCTGGCTCCGCATCAGCTCTCTGACCTCCTCTCCTGTGTCTCTCCCCTTGCTCACTTTACACCACACTGCCTGACCTCCTTGCTGGTCCTCCAATGTCAGGAACTTTTTCCTTCCCTGCCTGGAAGCTCTTCTCCCATATCTTCTTGGATTCTCCCTTATCTGCTTCAAGCTTTTGCTTGAATATCCCCTCTCAAGGGAGTCTTCCCTGACCACCCTAGTTAGAACCACAAAATCTGTCTCCCCAACCTCTGTACTCCTGATCCTCCCTACTCCGTCCTATGTCCTACTCTTTTTTCTTCTTTTTTTGCTTATCATCTATCTTCTTATATAGTTTTCTTGTTTATTAGGTTTATTGTTAATTGTCTGTCTCTGCATTATGATATAAGCTCCTTAAGGGCAGGCATCTTTGGTTTGTTCACTGATGTATTCTAAGCACCTGGAAGAGTACCTGGCACAGAGCAGGAGCTCAAGAATTTCAGCAGAGGCTGACTACCATGTTGGTGTTATCCATGTGGATGCTCTCTCTTATCTTTCTGGCTGCATTTCATACAATATTAGTTCATATAATTAAAAACTTGCCATTTCTCAAAAATATTCCAGTCCCTCCTCTCCACCACACCATGGGATTAACTGATGTTCCTGTCACACAGACATTCTGACCATTGATTGCATATGCCAAGCTCTTCTGTACCTCTAGACTTCTGTTGTTCCCTTTCCCTGGAAAGCTCTCCATTCCCTTGTCCAAATGTGGACTTCTGCTCAAGAGCCAGCCCAAATAAGTTCTCTTTTGTGAAGCTTTCCTGGGAATTTCAGGTTTTCCCGGGCTCCCAGAGCACCTTGTATGTCACTTTATTACAGGGGGAGAGACTGTCTTCCTCTTCTTTGTGGCCCCAGTGCCTCCTCAGTGCTTGGCACTGTGTGAATGAGTATACATTTAGTTCTCCCCCACCCCCAGCTTTATTGAGATATCAGTATATAACACTATATAAATTTAAGGCATATAAGATAATGATTTGATATCTGTACATATTGCAAAATGACTACCACAATAAGTTTATGAGCAACAGCTAGTTCCAGGAATGGTTGGATCCAGCACTTCAAATAATGTTTATCATTTCTCTTCTTTGCATGCCTATGCTTGGCTTAATTCTCAGGAAGCTTCTCTCCATGAATATCAAGATGGCTGCTGGTAGCCCCAAATAATTATATTTCTCAAGAACTGTGGTAAAATACCAGGAAAGATTGATTGGTTTGACTGGGTCATCCACACACATCTGAGGCTATGGAACTGGAGGATTCTATCTGCTAGGATTAGGTTGACACAAAGACCTTGCCATGTGTTGTAGGGAGGGCAATTTGTGGGTATGTTGGCCCAAACTAAGCTGCATGGATTGAGCTATATTATTATAGAATGGGTGAAGGATAAAAGAATAAATAATGAAGGTCTACAACAGAAGCAATCAAAAAAAGTTATCTGACTATGTGGAATAGAGATCTTTTGCCATTTTTACTCCACAAATATGTTCAATAGATGGCCACTTTGTCCCTTACTTGAAACTTCTCAACTGCTCGGCCTTTCTGTTTTCACCAATTTCTAGATTTCCAGTCACTGAACTCAAGAACTATATGTTCATTACCTTGATAACACTGATCATTGGTCTGATGGGTAAGTTAAATCCTACATCCTTGTTTTTCCTTCTCTGCCACATCCCATTGCTGATTCCTGGGTCAGTTTCAGTCATGTCCTGAATGTGACAGGGTTAACACCTCTGTTTTTGGTGTAATGCTTAGCATAATTTTTTGATATGTTAGCACATTGAAATAGTGTTTTGTCTGGTCAGATGATGCATGAGGATTATGGTTAGTTTTTTGTTCTTTAGGAAAATTATTTCTTTTGCTTCAAGTCATTTTTTGATTTAGAAATACTGATATTTTGTAATTTTTTTTCTGATAATATATGTTTATTAAAGAAAATCTAGAAAATACAAAGGAGTATGAAACATGAAAAAATACATATTTCCTTACCCTAATGAGAATAATTATTAAAATTGTTTTGTATTTCTTGCTAGATTTTCTTAATGCATGAGTATGTCTATATGTGTGTATAGCTACAAAATTCAAATTCTCCATATACATCATTTAAACCTACTCATTTGCTTCATATAAACATGTAATATTTCTTGTGTCATTAAATATTCTTCTAAAACATGATTTTTTAATGGTGCAGAGCCCAAATATATGGCTGTTGCTAAATTTATTTAATTTTCTCTATTTTAGGTATTTAGGTTGTTTACAATTTTACATCATAAATAATACCGTAATATGTATCTTTGATTTTTCACATCTTTGAGTGTGTTTTTAGATAAATTCCTGGACACTGACTCCTGAACTCTTTTAGGATTTTTTATACATACTTAAGTTCAAGAAAGTTATACTGCTTCACACACCTACCCAGTATGCATGACTATATACATTTCCCTGTATCTTCTTCAATATTGAGTAGTAACCTTTAAAAATTACTGATTTGATGGGGGGGGGTGGGGAGAAAGCATCTCATTTTGTTTTAATTTATATACCTTGATTACTGGTCAGTTCGCCCATTTTCTTTGCATTTATTGGCCATTTGTGTTTCTTCTGTGGAATGTCTGCTCCTAGGCTTTGCCCATGTTTCTTTTGCTGTGTTTGTCTTTTCTATTTTGAACAAGGCTTTTGTGACAGCTCCTTTGGTGGAACACGGCGTACTGGCCAATAGACAAAACTACTGGGTTCTGCAGTTTCCTTATCTGTAAGATAGGGTAATATTAGGTGGATCCACAGTCTTTTTTAATAGGTCACAATAGTCAAGTATCAGCCATTTCAGACAACTCAACCCATAGACTTTGCCTTGCCTCTCTCTCAGGGAGTTTAAGAGACTCAAATGAGTTGAGTATGCAAATGTTTTATGAGCAAAAACATGAACTAAAGTAAGTACTAGTACATCCATAGTAATCTAGGCACAATTCAATTTATCTATGATATCTCACTTATTTCTCACCATAACCCTGCTAAGTATATTCTTTTCCCCATTCAGCAGATGAGGAAAATAAGTCCTATAGCTCACAAGGAGCAGAGCCGAATGTTAGCCTGGGATGTTGGGCCCCCTGGCTGGTGATCTCTCTACTATGAGATCCTGCTTCTCTCTAAGTCCTTTATAAAGGGCAGTAAACGAATTTCTTTCCAGGCATAATCTACTTCCATGGCATGCTAAGCAATGGACGTTAGGCAAAGCTGTGAGGACAGTCTGGATTAGTATGGTGACCAACCAACTCTCATTAACAACATAAAGAGCATTATTGAGTGTAATTATTTTCTTTGGAAGTGATTGTGTTTCAGAGACTTGCAATTTTGGGCACCTATGAATGTGTTTGGTTCATAGAGCTAACTGCTATAATGATTTGGAATCATGACCATCTTGGGTAATTCCTTAGGTCATTCTCATTTACAGTTGCCTAGGTTAGACAAGGCAGATGCACATCCCTTATAATGCAGTTGGGAGAACAATGCTTTTAGAATTCTGAAATTTCCAAAGAGGTATCATGTGCTTCATAGTCCCTTACCTCTCCATCTGGGCATGTGAGAATAAACAAAATCCCTGGAAGAATAATATTTCTAGAAATATGAGGAAAAACTTAATTTCTTTCATTTTATATCCAGATGTTTTCCAGCAGGAAGGAAAATCTCCATAGAATGTAAGGTTCCCAAACAAATAAAACTTCCAAAAGAATTTTCTTTTTAGCAGATCTCATTGTATTACTTGCAAACTAGCTGGTGAATAAAAGATGCTTTGAAGTTTGCATAGTCACTTAAAAATGTTTCTTAGGGACAAGGAGACACATTCATAATCTATCAACGGGTATATTTTCTTGATCATCTCCTGTGCTTAGTTAATCTTTATACGTAGCACTTTAGCAACCAAAGCAGCAGTTAGAATTTATGAACAAGACCCTGGACCAGGTGGTGTGGAGATGCCAAAATGAATGTCTTGGTCATTGACCAAAGTGGCCTTGCAAATTAGGAAGGGTACTAAGTCTAAGGCAGAAACCTATAAATTTCATGAAAGAACAACATAGGAAATCCTGTGGGAGTTAAAGTGGGAAGGGATCACCTCTGCCTGTGGAGAGGGCAGACTCCCAGGAGGAAGGGGCATGCGGGATGGGAAGGCTTTGGGCAGGCTGAGAGTGGAGGTAGGGGATTCCAGGCAAAGGAGACAGCAGAAGCCAAGTTGAGGGGGTTACAGTGGCATGGGGCTAAGGTGAGGTGGGGTCAGGCTGGGCTGGTCGGTGGAGGGGGAGGGAAAGTGGGTGCTGAGGCAGGGGATGGAGCTCTGGCAAAATGAGCCTGCTGGGGGGTGTTGCCATCCACCTTGGTTCTCGCCACATCCTAGTCCCTGGCACAGTGCCTGCCTTTCCCAGGAGGCGCTTCAGGATGTCAATAAACTCAGGAAATGAACAAGTGGAAGAACAAAGACCAGAGGAGCAATAAAGGAGGACAAAGCCTTCAGTTCTGTGGTAGCACATTCTTTTGTCTCATTCACTCTCTGGGCACTTTGTAAGTTGGTATATTTATCTCCTAATACAGTAGAATCTCCCTTTTCGGTAGTTGGTTACCTGAAAAAATCAGGTAAAAGGAATATTAGAGAAAACTATGCATTTATTTCTTAAATAGTTTTTATTTTATCTTAACATATATAAATGAACTTTCATTTACCCCAGGCTCCTTTCTCTCTCTCTTTCTTTCTCTCTCCCTACCTCCCTTCCTTCCTTCCTCTTTCTTTTTTCTTTTCTTTTCTTTTCTTTTCTTTTCTTTTCTTTTCTTTTCTTTTCTTTTCTTTCCTTTCTCCCTCCCTCCCTCCCTGCCTCCCCTCTTCCTCCCTCCCTCCCTTCCTTCCTTCCTTCCTTCCTTCCTTCCTTCCTTCCTTCCTTCCTTCCTTCCTTCCTTCCTTCTAAAATCGAGCCAAGGCTTTTTCTTTGAGTAAAGGGTCCACTGATTGGATCTCCCCCCAGTAGTTTTGCATAAGCCACACCCATAACTCAATACCTATGATTTCCAGCTTTCTTTCTTTTAATGTAGGAAGCAAACTGAAAGACACCTGTGAAGCAATCTGAATTCAAGGCCATTTTGAATTTTTACTATTTTGCCCAATTACTTACAGTTGTTTTGCCCACATCTCATTAGACAGCATTTTTTTTTTAAGCAACTGCCTTTACCAATTGTTTCCAGATTATTCTAGTTTAGTTTTCACGGAAACACCCTTTTTTGTCCCCAGAACTCATATTTCATCAGGTTACATAATATTGACCAAAATTATGTAATTGTAATAACAAGGAAATTTGGAAGAAAGAGTCTAAGCAACACACAACCGATTCTTGATAAGCACACACTTGAGATTGTAGGAATAGAAGCCTGTGGGTTCCTAGAATGTCCCGTGCCATTGGGTGTCCACATGCTGAGGGCATCAGTCAGCGTGTCCTCCAGGGGGACGTGAGACACCTGCGACCTGAGCAGCTGGCTAGTCTCAAGTGAGAGAGCTTCTAGCGTTCCACTAGCACCTCTTCCCACAGTGCACTGAAACCTCAGGCAAACCCCACGTGTGTCCTGCACACTCGACGTAAAGCTGATCTGCCTTAGAATGCAGCTGAGGTGCCTGACCTTAGAAATGCCAAGGAGATACTGCTCTAACACTTCTACTTATCACAGGGTCCCATGAGGTGGCCTTCACAGCAAGCGTTTGAGTGAAGCTCCAGGGTGTGTAATTGTTTTAGCATAAATCAGTCCAAAGTGGGGAGGAAAGCTCTTGGGGATTATGGAACAGTGCTTGGCATGTTGCTAATATGTATTAAATAGCTCCAAATAAAAATGGACATGGCTTTCTGCTACACTAGGCAGATTGCTTGGCTCTCTGGGAGTTGAGTACTTGGAGGAGAAAAATGAAGGCTTCCAAGACTCTGGCTGGTGTCCTAGCAAAATTCATTTTCCCTTGTCAAGGTGACTGGTTCCCTGCAGGAAGGAAGGGAAGGCAGGCCCACCTGAGCATATCAGGCCAATGCCTTAAACTCTGATGATTCTTATTCTGCACAAAGCAAGCACAGTGACCTCCTGTGGAGAGAACCTGGATGGGGGTCAGGAGCCAGCCATCTTATTCTTCCTTGTGCTGAACTGGCCACATAACCTAAAGAAAATCCTTTGATCCCCGAGTGCCTCCATTGTTTTTTTTTTTTTTTTTCCCTGTAAAATGAGGATAAACTGAAAGCATTTGTGAAAGTCATTCACTGTTCATAACAAGTCATGCACTATTCAGGGGCAAGGACCATGCACTCATCTGCCTCCTCATCCTCTCTTCATTTAGAATCTGACTGATGTTGGTCTCCCCAGTGGTCCACCCACAAGACTTAATTAATGCCTCTGCCCTTAAAGTGATTCTGCCCCTCAGGATTATCCTTGGAGCATGAAGATCATTGCCTACAAGAATATGGGGGAGTCAAGGAGTTGAAATACTGCAGTTGTTTTGATTTGTTTTTCTAAATTCTGACTGCTCTGAGGATTTTTAAGATCCTTTGCACCTACACCATCCCCCTTCTCTGAAGACCCAACAACTCCATCTTCCCAAACCTCCAGCACTGAGCACATGTTTAGAGCTTCCATCTCAGAGCAGCATGGTCTTTCTCTGCATCCCAATCACTAGGCGGCAGAGCAGGCAAAACAGCTCAGCCAGTGACTCCAGGAGCCCTGGGCTTTGTGATCCAATCTCTGGAAACTCTGTGCTCCCCCATTACGGAGAGGGAGCTAACAGGGGAGTCAGCTGGTAAAACGTTCCATTACCGTGGATGAAAGGCCACCACCATGAAAACAAGTGCAACCAAAGTAAAATAGCAGCGAACAAAATGGAGGGTGGTTACATCTGATAAGGAACAAGGGAACCTGTAGTTCTTCCAGCTTAATAGTGGCTCAGGCCCAGAAAAAAGTTTAGAATGTGTTTCTGGAAGTTGTATAAAACAAGACTTTCTTTAGAGCCACCTTTGAGACCTGGGGTTGGGGTGAGGTGGATGAGGAAGTGAAGACCTAGGGAGGGAGCTCTGAGGACTGGCAAGGCTGGGAGGGCCCCAGGCAGCCTGGACCAGGTGACACTGCCATCTGGCTCCAGTTTCGTGGGCTTTGGAAAGTAAGTCGGTGTTCTGAAGGCAAGGCAAGAAGGTTCCCAGTGCCAGGGATCTGTTACTCTGGTAAATGAGAATTTGTCTCTAGGCCACGGATTCTGGAATTTCCCATAATTAGCATTCCAGCTGAACATTCAAAAGGCCTAGGCTTTTGGTAGGCCTGTAAATTAAAGCAGGATAAACTATTTAGTCTAGTTATGAGGCTAATGGTCTAGGAAACCATTGCATTTGTTATCTGTGAATTGTGACTCAGTTTTTGCATCTGTAAAGTGGCAATAGATTCAGAAAATTAAAAAATGTTAATGCTGGCAAGGATCTTAGAATTAATCTAGTCTAATTCCTTTATTTTAGAGAAAAAGATTCTAAAGCCAGACACATGAAGCTTGTTACTCTAATAATATTACCATTAATAGAATTCGTGTTGTGCTGAATGACCTAAGTATAGAAATTATTTAATCCTCAAAAATTCTATTATCCCTACTTCACAGATGAGTAAACTGAGACTTAAGAAGGTCGAGCATCTTGCCTAAGGTCATGCAGCAAGGAATGGGCACAACTGGGACTTGAGATCAAGTCTAGTGTATTGTGGATTCCAAGATCTTAGAGAAATAGGTCACAGCAGCACATGCAGAAAGTTTTTCTTTTTCATATCTCAAGAACCATAAAGGTGAGATGTAAGGAAGAAAAGGGTGCATTATAAAACAACCCCATGCTGCATCGCCTGACAATAATATTGACAATGATAATAATGAGAAAGAGTGCTATGTGTTAGATACTGTATTAATTTACATGCCTAGGGGCGCCTGGGTGGCTTAGTCAGTTAAGCATCTGCCTTCGGCTCGGGTCATGATCCCAGGGTCCTGGGATCGAGTCCCGCGTGGGCTCCCTGCTCAGCGGGGAGTCTGCTTCTCCCTCTATCCCTCCCCCCTGCTCATGATCTCTCTCTCTATCTCTCTCAAATAAATAAATAAATAAATAATAAAAATCTTTAATTTACATGCCTGGATTACATCAACCATTTAATCCTCACTTCAACACTATGAGAGAAGTGATCTTACTATTCCCATTTTATAGATTAGTAACCTGAGGTGCAGAGATGAGTCAAGGTCACACAGGTAATAAATGGTTGAGTCAAGATATGAACCCATGGTCCTAACCTTTCTGCTGCACATACATCTGGCATGACTGTTACTTAATATGTTTCCACACAACTGCCATAGAATGACAATTTACATTTATTTATTTATGATGGCTTTGATCATTAATTACAGATTAAAATGTAATAACTAAGATGCATCTTATTGTTCTCAAGTATGTTGAAGGTGAGCAGTCCTTCTAGTCTCCAGATACCACTTCTAGATTAATATCTCAATTCCTGACCATTCATCCATAAGGATCTATTTGCTTAGGGCAAAGGGACTGACCTGGCTGCAGCTCACCCTTCTTCTGCCCTTTCTTCTTCAGAACTGGGAAACCTGCCCACCTTTCGTCTCAGCTTTGCCCCCTTTGATTGGTGGTATTGAAGTAGTATTGCAGATGGGACAAACATTAGGTTTTGTGAAATTGTGGCATGCATAGGTTGAAAAGTACAGAATGAAATTACTCAAAGTAGAAGATCTTTTCCAAATGATTTCATGTCTAAGATTTAAATTATTCACTTGAGAAATTAATCAGTTTGGATTTTAGAAGTTACTGTAGGGTGGGTTTTTTCTTTTTCTTTTTCTTTTTTTGCCTCTAATGGATAATTTGAGGGACTTGGCTTTTATATTAAGAAGATAAAACATGAGCTTGCAAAGTTAACATCTGATCTTATTGCCTGGTGGGATGCCTAGGAAAAGGATTCTCTGATGAGTCTTATATCCTGAGGTGCCTGAGGGCGGGAGCTATATATATGCTATTCTCTTTGTCTATTATTTAATGCAGAACCTTGCATAACTGGATACCATACACTTGCTTGTTAAATGATAGATAGGAGCTGATTTGAAAAGTGAAGGTCCCAACTACAGAGTTGACCCCTTGCTGGGCTAACTATCCCTCCTTACTTGGCCTTCTTCGTCTCAGCTGCCTGCCTGCATCTGGCTCTGAGCTGGATGGTCATCCCCGTAAGACACAAGATATGGGTTAATAAAGCTGATAAAGTGTGCATTTTATTGAGCCTGTTCCTTTTTCGGAATAAGGCCCACTGAATCATGCCAGTCTTCTTAGCTTTAACTCTTACATGATAATATATGGTAATATCTGTATGGTATTACATGATAATGGTAATATCTGTATCTGAGCATGAAACTAGCCCCAAGTGTGTCTATCCATGGTCCCTAAACCCATGAATGACTGCCACTCTTTTGCTTATCTACTTGTTTAATTTTTCTACTCATTTTCAACTCTTTAAAAAAGGATTACTCTTCCACTCACAATCCATGTCCCCTTCCTTTTCCCTCACTTTAGTTTTATGTTTTCTAAGGAGAGATCTAGTCTTAAAATTGTCATAGCTATGGTTTTTTGAATGCCACTGTGTATCTGGATCTATGCTTGGAACTTCATTACTAATTTGTAGTAATTGTCATCACTGTACACTTACTATGTGCCAGGCACTGTGCTAAGTGCTTTACAGACATTGGTTCACTTAGTCCTTATCACAAGCTTATGAGGTGAGTATTATTATTAAATCCACTTCACAGTTGAGGAGACTGAGGATCAGTGAAGTTAATTAGCTCTCCTGTGGCTATCCAGCTAGTAAGAGGCAGAACCTAGAATCAGGCAGTCCAACTCCCTACCTTATACTCGTAACCACTACAATATATAGTCTCCCCTTTAAATCTGCAGTCTTGCATATTCTTCATAACCATATTGCAAAGTCATGTTATTACTGTACATAACTAGTAAGATCCATATTTTGATCTCACAGTTGTCTACTTCCTGAGCCCATGCCCTTTCCATTCTTCAAATTGCCTTTGAGAAAGATAGACTCTGAGTTGCCCACCATCACCTGCTCAATTATTCCTTTCTCAGGCACAGAGAGATAGGCAGAATTATTTATCTCACACATGATGCCTAAGCAAATCTAGTGGTTTAGTCCGTTGGTTTACCGATGACTTTAACCTCAGTATCCTTTCTTCAGATTTTATATGGTAAACCATTATGTTCAAGAGATCAAGACAAAGCTCCTGGGCTTGAGTTAGGAGTAGGGGATCTGTGCCCTTCTTGTGCCTACCTCCTATAAGTCATGGTTTCTTCAGCAACTCCATCAAATTTTGAAGGACACCAGAAAGCACAGCTGGAATATCACTGATTTCAGCCTAAGTCAAGGACACATGGCAATCATCCCTAAGTGGAAAGTTATTTATCCCATTTCTGTATTTATCAAGCATAATATTATTTCAAGGCATCAATGGTTTCAAAAAGAAAAGTGTCCTAATCTCAGTCAAAGGTACATATTATAGCCTGTGTTCATATGGTGACCATTAAAAGAAATTTATTGGTGAGATCAAATCAATAAGCACTCCTCTAGTGCCTACTAGTCTTGGGAATACAACATTCAGTAATGACCTGGTAGCTTCTACTCTAAGTTATCATATAATTATTATTTTCTCAGACTGATTTAACCCCAGTTAGGGCCACTCTAGGACTATAGTAAAAAAAAAAAAAATTAGCTGTCTTGGATTTTTCCTCCCATAGGAACATCAACATCCAAGCTATGGATACATCACAGACTTTGGTCACTCTATGATTTCACTAAGCAACTGGAATCAACCATAGCTCATTTTCTTCCTACAGACAACCCAGAGAACATGGACCTCAGCCGCTGGTTTCCTTTATATGAAACCAAAATCAATTATAGATAACTCATGATGAAATGTATCATGAAGCCAAATTTAAGTTTTTTGGCTGCATCTATTATCTTTACCATTTTATTATCAGATTAATCTGAATTTTGACAGATATAATGATAGGTAAATCTGACTCTTCTGGCGTGAGGGAAGTGGGAAAGATGCCACATTCATCTTTCAGGTTATGGGTATATGGGGTGTGGCAAAGAATAGTATGTGTCCACCAAATATCACTCCTTTGTCTTTTAGGCACACACCTAGACTACATTTCCAAGCCATCTTTGCAATTAGGTGACATCATGTCACTGAGTTCTGGCCTATAGATTTTGGCAGAAGTGATGTGTACCATTTCTAGGCTGGCCCATAAAATTACCCTACACAACTCTCCATGCTCTCTTCTCCTGTATTTTCTGGCTGAGTGGAGAGGACTCTGAGGATTTAGAGGAGAGTGGAATCAGAGGGTGGAAAGAGTACAGGTTTCTCAATGACTATGTAAAGCAACCCCCACTCCATCAACCTGCACTGGACTGTAACAGTGAGAATCAAAATTTCATTGTGCAAAGCCACTGAGATTTGGGGAATGCTTGTTACAGGAGTTAGCCTACTCTGACTAATACAGAGGTACAGTGAATAGAGCATAAGAATTAGAATCAGACAATTCCGGGTTCTACACAAACTTTTCCACTTACCAGCTGTGTGGCCTTGCACCAATTACTTAACCTCTCAGAGTTTCAACTTCATTTGTGAAATGGGAATATAATAACACTTACCTTATAGGATTGTGGGAAAACTCTATGAAAACATATGTGTATAGTGTCTGTTACATAGCAGGTGTAGCAAGATTACAGATTTACTCACAAAATCCAATTGTGCAAAGAAAATGTAATTTCTTTATTTCTCCATAACTGACTGAATTTTCTTCAAGATCCTTCAGCCCTGAGGTAGCAGGAAAACAAATGTGAACTTTAAATGACCCAATTAACAATATGTCAGTCTCCTTTTGGTTTAAAAATCACCTCTTTCAGGTAAATGCTTAGGCTTTTGGAATCCTTCCCCTCAAGGTGGTAGATGGGGGAGTTTATTCTGTTGCCATGGCAAAGAGGAGTGGTCCCAGACATCTTCATGCAGGCTCTTGGGGACTCTCTGAGTCCATACTGGCCCTGCTGGATCTCGTCCCTTCCCTATATTGTCAGTGCTTGCCCAGCTGGAATCTGCTGCTGGAAACTTGAGACCTCTTTTCTCTCAGTTTGGTGATGGCCTGGTGGGCCTCTCTTTTGACCCAGCTGGTGCTGTGTAGCCTTCTGAGATCTGGCTGTGACCCCCACATGCTTACTGGCCTGGACTGCCCTTGGCTGCAGGGTCATTTTGCTCCACCCTGATGACCCCTCTGGTAAGCTGACTATCCAGCAAGTCAGTTACTTTCCAGTTCCTTCTCTAGTGAGTGCATCCAGGAACTTCTGAATACTTTCCATATAGGAAGGAGATTTCAGGAGACCAGCTCAGGCCTTCTTTCAGCCTAACCATGATTTTGCTATGATATGGCTGCTGTGTGCTCAGCATGGGGTAGGGGCAGTACTCTGCAAGACAGTGTTTCCTCAGAGACTCAGACAAGGACAGAGGTTTGCTTTTGGTATTTGGGACTGACAGACTCAAGGGTGACCCCTTGTGTTCCCCACTTCCTCCTCCCCTTGAGTTTGGGTGGGACCTGTGATTGCTTCTACCAAACAGAATATGGCAAAGGCATGCAGTATCAGTCCTGTGATTACATTATATTATAGAAGACTCCATCTTGCTAGTAGACTCACTCTGTGGACTTCCTTGCTGACTTGATGAAGTCGCCATGTTGGTAAAGCTCATATGGCAAGAACTGTTGATGTACTCTAGGAACTGTGGGTGACCTCTAGGGTCTGTGGGGCCAGCAGATATCAGCCAATAAGAAGCAAGGGCCACGAGTTTTACAACCACAAGACAATAAAAACTGCCAACAATCTGAGTTTGGAAATGTGTTCTTTCCCGCCAAGCCTGCACATGAGAACTCAGGCTGGTTGACATCTTGATTGCTGCCTTGCAAGGCGCTAAGCAGAGTACCTGTGAGATAATACATGCATGTTATTCTAAGCTACTAAGTTTATGGAAACTCATTTTGCACCAATTATTAACTCTCAAGAACTGGCTGAGAAGAATTGTTCACAGCATTCATGTCCCATAATTTCTCTCCTACCTCTGTTCCCTTATGCTTCACACAGTTCACTGGGGGCTAGAAGGACAGATTTTAACCTTCTTTAGTCAAGTGGGAGGACTCCTCCCTCTGTACCCACCTACACACACATCATTACTTCCTCCTGCCTGAAGTTCACTCTCTCTAGGTGTAGAGTGGCTGCTAGGAAACATAAGTTAGAAGAAGAGGTAAAAGGTATAAAGAGCATATTATATTAAAAATAGTATCCTCATGACATAGATAATAATACATAGTTTCCTTCCCTTTAGTTGGTATGAGCGTCATTGTTTTCCCAGGTCAGAAGTTATACTAATTTTCTCTTGAGATTTGCCCTATCTTAAACTTCACCTGGCATGAGGAAGGCCATCAAAGCCAGGTGGCCTGCATACTCGGATGTAAATATGACTTACTACAAATGCTCAGAGAGTCTGGTTTCCCGTGGGAATGCTTCTGTTGGAAAGATGATCAGGATAAGTAACTAAGGAAAGGGTTCATGGAATATAATCACAGATTACTGGAACTGGGAGGAGAAGTATAAAGTCCAAATACTCTCATTTTATTGAAAAGGGAACTGAGGCCCAGGGAAGTAAAATGACTTGCAAAAATTGACCCTCTTATTTATTCTAAAGTTGGAACCAGTTGGAACATTCCAACAAGGAGTCCATACACTAGCTTTCTTAAGGTATCATGTACAGACGGCAAATAAGTGTGTAGCAGAAAATTCTTTATGAAGCAAGTTTTGCCAGAGTGGATTATTTTTTAAATCCACCTTCTTGAGACCTCTTCTTTTTGCAAGAATTAAGTTTTATCCTTTTCTGCTGGTAAAAGAAAATGTTCCCAGGAAAAGTCAAAGAATATCTGCTTTTCTCTGACCCACCAAATGGTAATAACAGCTGTAGAAATATGTCCCATCACATCCCAGGGAATGAGATATGGGGCATTTACAAACTTTGGGTTCCAGTTGGGGTTGTCTGGATCTGGACAGTCTGCTGACCTTGACCGGAGACAGAATTTTTTTAACTGTGCTTTTATGTATAGTTTCCTCTGTCTCTATCGCTCTTTTTTTCCTCTTAAGAAGGGGAACTAGTCTTTATATCATTTTTTTCTTTTTAGTCTTGAGTTTCTGACAAAGCCATGGAAATATGAATACAGCCTTTGTGAAAATGAGTGAGAATCTTTTTTAAAAAACAATTCTTTTATCACTTTTATTCATTTTGCAGAGATTCTTTTCACTCTTAGAATTAGAAAATAGTCTAGGTCACAGAGAATGACCTTTTTAAAGCATGTTGTTATCTTATTCCTAATTCTCACAAGAGAGCTCCCTGCAGACGAGTAGCTCGAGACACTGTTAACATTGCTTCATTTTATTCTTTCCCAATCCTGACAACAGCCAGTTTATGATGTCAAGCATGGTGCCGTCTTTCCAATTTGTGTGAGACAGGGTAGTGTGGTGGGTAAGAACTCTGGCTATGGAGTCAGACAGCCCTGAGTTCAGAGCTCTGTGATTTTCGGTGAGTTTGTCTTAGCTTCCTTATATGTAAACTGGGGAGAGTAATAGTGCTGAGCTCATAGGGTGTTATGAACGCCTAGCCCAGTGCTTGGTGCATAGAGAGTGCTATCACAACACACAAGACACTCATTAGAATTACTGTGCCTGGGACACCTGGATGGCTCAGTTGGTTAAGTACCTGCCTTCGGCTCAGGTCATGATCCCAGGCTCCTGCGATCAAGTACTACATCGGGCTCCTTGCTCAGCAGGGAGCCTGCTTCTCCCTCTCCCTCTGCCTGCTCTGCTTACAGCTCCCCCTGCTTGTGCTCTTTCGCTCTGATAAATAAATAAATAAATAAATAAATAAATAAATAAATAAATACATACATACATACATAAATCTTAAGGGAAAAAAAAGAACTACTGAGCATATTGGATTATCAATATTCCTAGCTGGACTGAAAATTCCATTGAAGTAGGCACTAATGTCTGTCTTGTTCACTGTTAAAATCCCAACATCCAGCTTAGTGCCTACTACATAGTAGGTGTTCAGAATATATTTATGTGAATAAATAAATAGATAAATGATGGTCAAAAACTGGTAATTATTATTACCTTGGACTTGGGCTGCACACCAGCACATCACACAGGCCAGCTGAGTCATCTCTGCAACATCTTGTCCCATATACACATCCAAGCTTCCCCATGCAGAGATGTGGGTATCAACTGCTTCTAGGCCTCCTACCTTGGATATATTTAATTCAAGTTTAGCAATTTGGATATTATCCTTCATAATCTGGCATTGATGGAAGCCTATAGAAAATCCTAGCAGTTAGGCATTTAAAAAACAGTATCTAAAGAGCTAGAAAGGGCAAGTGTTAAAATAATCTGGTTAGAAAAGCAAAGTTTCTTATAACTTAGTTCTCAGAATTCTCAGAATTCAAAACCCAATGTGAACCCCTCATGAGTTCAATAATTTCTAAGGAAACTGAGGCTTTTAATGTTCCTGTTCCATTATAGATAATTTCCTTCTCATAGGAGGCCTCTAACAGCAGTTGAGATGGAAATAAAAATAGTCTGAGGAGAGAGAGTGGGAGAAATAAAAAAGGAACATAATATGGAAGTGAGAGAGATCCCTAGGAGATGGAGAGTTTTGTAAACAAGCTCTCTCTAGACAGTGATTGGATTCATTTTTATGTCTCTAGAGCCTAGTGCAGAGCATGGGCATGTTTGCTGATCAGCACACATTCTTGGGGGAAAGGGAACCTATAGGGTGAGATGGTGGTGGAGGGGATAGGGTTGGAGCGCAAAAAGTTAGAGCAGGGGGCACCAAAACAGAACAGAAAGAGGAAGACAAGCACTTGGAAGGATAAAGGGGGAAAGAAAAGCTGGAGTGAGAGGCTCTTCTACTTTCACTTGTACTCTTTTGATTTCTTTACTTAAGAAAAGCAACAAGGGAGAAATATGAAGAGCAGAGAGTTCTAGAAGGAACTGAAGGCAGAGGTGGGAGGTAAGACTAAATTCCTTGTTCCTGTTTTCACTCTGATAATGTTAGGTAGGCCTCTAGTCTGATTCTCCACTGCCTCTTCCTATTTGTCTCTCCCACTAGACCATAAGCGGCTTGAGGGCAGACAATGTTTTATTCCTCTTTGTGTTCACCACTGGACCTTGCTGGGCACCTGATTCATTTGATATTTAATGAATTGAATTGGCAAGAATAGTTGATGGTTATCTGTGAGCAGATGTATTCATACACAGAAACTGCACTTCTCCATTGTAATGGGGCAACCAATTCATCCTCTGCCCTCTGTCCCATTTGGAACAGGAAACTGTACATAAAAAGGGAAAATTTGTGCACTTCCACACATGATGTTATTGAAAATCACTAGAATAATTTAATCAGAATAGTATACAACATAAGTCAACTCTATTCTTGGGGATTGTTAAAAGGAAAGCCTATCTCCAACTGAGACAAAAAGCACTCAGAAGCGTGCATCAGTGTTTCCTTATAATCTACTAGTTCTCATCTCAGTTTAACTTATTCCATGGGTATAAGGTAACACAATTTCTTCCCGCTATAAGGTCCTGTCTATTACAGGCCATTCAGTGTCAGAAATAGGTAAAGTCATGACCAGGGATATATATATATATAATGATTATGTGTTTATTATATAATATATAAAATAATAATTATATATTTATTATGAATATAATAAATATTTATTTATTTTTTGGCTCTGAACCTCTAATGAGAAAAAGAAATTTATCGAGCTCAAGAACACTGTGTTTTGTGTGTCACTGGGTCAAGGGTGGGGATACACGACAGACCTAGGAACAGGATATACATAAACAAAAACATTCATGGTTACAGACTGAAAAACTAGTGCCTGCCACGATTAAGTCTCGGTTTTCTCATCACTCAGCAGCATGTTGGGCATCCCGTGACTGATGGGGAACAGACGTCCAGACTCTGGGCACTACGAGGTGCCCTCCAACACATCCACCTCCAGCAGCACGTGGGGCATCTGCCTCAGGAATTTCTCACCATGCTCATACCCTTCAATTGGCCCTTTGGGCACCTTGACCAGATATACCCGCGGTCTCCAGAAGTGCCGCGCACTCCATCTTGGGTATGGTATGCACTACGAAGTTGGGGTTGAACTCCACTGGGTTGACCTCTGTGGCCTGGAGATGCAGAGGGAAGCCACGGGGACTCACCCCCCTGCACATGTGAGCTCAGCAGGTTGTGGATGAACAGCTTCCTGTTGCCACAACACGTGCTCTCAGCAGGCCGGAACCGGAAGAAGGCAGAAACTCGCTTGTCTGGAATATGTTTAAAGTATTCAGGAGATGAAATGAAATGGAAGGATATAGAGGGGGAAAGAAAGTAAGGACAAGAGGAAGACAGAAAGAAGGAGCATAATGATCATGCAGTGGAGAATAATAAAGCTGCATTGTTCTTATCTTTGATATGTATAATTGATCAAGCCTATATTTCTGCATACTGAGATGGGAAGTTGTGGTTTAAGAGGAGTTGCAAGTTGGCCCTTGAGTGATGGAAAAAGTGTGTCATATATTTCTACGTGAGATCAGGTTCTCAGCCTTTTCTGGGTCAGAGAGTCCCTTTTAGTAATCTGATGAAAGCTAATGGGTCTTTTCCCCAGAAAAACACACAAAACCATCCAAAATTTTGCATGTGATTTTGAGAGTACATAGACTCCTGCAGCCCATCTATGGAGTCTGTGGCAAGACACCTTCTGATAAATTCTCAGTGTTTGTTACCTCTTACCCCAGATTTAAGCTTTCAGTTGCCATTTAACCCCAGAGCAGATGAGACACAAGGGCTCTCCATCTGTGGGTAGGGGTTATCTGGTATCTCCTCTGTATTTTTGGTGCAAACAGTTGGCCTTCCCGAAATGGGATCCACTATTAATAACTAATGTTTGGCTGAGGCAATTTGAAACAGTTTCCTCCAAAATGCTCTATGGGTGACATGAGTGAAGGAGACAAACTGAACACTAATGGTTTACATGAGTCTGTCAAGGGATATGTGGGGATTAGTAGTAAAGGAAGGGGAAGAAGAGGCCATGCATCAGTGTGAGATGCCTCTTAGCCAGCATGTGGCAATGTTACTATGTGATGTCACGCATCTGTTTTCAAGCTGTGATAAGCTTTAGACTAGAACAAATAGATCTAGAAAAAGGTCAGGAATGGCAAACAGAATTCATCTTCCTTGGCAGTTCCAGTAGATTGTGTGGTAGCGGGTTATATCACCCCCCGCCCCGCCCCAGTAAATCGCTCCTCTTGGTATTCTCATCATTGTGTAACCACCTTTCCTCAAATCGAGGCCACTTCTCTGACTTGCTTTAACCAGTAAAATGTGGCAGAGTGTGGTTGTACCAGTTTTGGCTGAAGCCTTAAGAAGATATGGCAGTGTCTGCTTTTTGCTCTTGGGAGCCCTAAGCTGTCATGTAAGAAGTCTATTTGCCCTGCTAGAGAGACCATGTGGAGAGGCCATGTGGAGAGAGAGGAGGGACCCTGAGACTCCATGAAGGAGAACCAGGGAACCCAGCCAGCAACCGAGGCTCTAGTCATATGAACCCAGGAAAGTCATTCCAGCTACCCCCAGCCCTTTGAACCATCCTAACTGAAGCATCAGACACATACGTGAAGAAGCCTCTTTGGATGTTCTTGCCCCAGCAGGAGATATGAGAAGCAGAGATAAGCTATTTCTGTTGTGCCCTGTCCAAGTTCCTGACCCACAGAATTCTGAGAAACAATAACAATGGTTGTTTGAAGCTATGAAGTTTTGGAGTAAGGTTTTTGTTTTTGTTTTTTTCAACAACTAATATACTACAAAATCAATCATTTTTACCTAGAAGTGGGGCATTGTTATTATAAAAACATAAACCTGTGGCATTGGTTTTGGGATTGGGCAGTGAGTAAGCTCTAGAAGAATCTTGAGAGGAATGTTAACACAATGCTAATAACAATAAGAAAATTTTATTGGAGGCCAGAGAAAAGGTGACCTGAACTATGTAATGGCAGTAAGTGGCACTATAATAACATGGAAGATAGAAAATATATATCTAATGAACTTGTGGATTTTCCTGAGAAGATTTCCTGAGAAGAAGGCTTTCCTGAGAAGAAATAATTGCTTTTCGTGGTGCCTGATAAGGTACAGATGGAGAGAGATAAATTAGAGAAGGAACCATTTCATTTTCCAGCAGAATCATGAGGGAACATTCCCAGCCCAGGACCTGCTGAGCTGGAAAATAAAACAGTTTCTCATTCCCAACGTCTCCAGCCTATAAAAAAATTCTTAAAGTAAATTAAAAGCTGGAAGTAGAGATTAATTCCATGACACTGCCAGTAAATCATGACCTTTGAGGTCAAAATTGGATCAAGGATGTGATTGTAAGACCCTTTGTGAAAACCTCAGAAAGATTTAAGTTTGTGTCTTGTAGATCTTCTAAGCTGGACAATAGGGCTTTAAGAATTGTAAGTCCCTATTTCCTATACTGTCTCAGCTTAACAAAGAGTTTGCAAGAGTCTTCATGGCATTTTCCCATAGTACCTTGACTCTCAGCCCAAGGCAGAGAGGAACTTATTTTGGAGAGATTTGTTTCTAATGGATTAAATTATAATTTAATATAGCAGGCACACAAAAACTTAAAATAATTATATCAGCATGGACTAAAAGGGACAAACATACCTAAAGATCAAAAGTAGTCTCTAAGGCCCTAACCTCTAATGGTCAGGAAGCAGATTAAGAAAGCTATTCTGCAGCAAACATAATGCATTTCCAACAGCGAAGAAGGAATGACTCAGCGGGCAGAACTAAGTCATGGAAAACTACTTTAGGGGGCAGAACTGAGCCCTGTGCCAGCAACATTGGAGGATTTCAGAATTGCTATGGACCAGTGACTTCCATGTGCCTCCAACATCCCTCCCCCATTTATGAATGGGAGTGTTTGTTGT
This sequence comes from Mirounga angustirostris, assembly GCF_029215605.1. NCBI lineage: Eukaryota > Metazoa > Chordata > Mammalia > Carnivora > Phocidae > Mirounga > Mirounga angustirostris. The sequence goes on along the minus strand of NW_026991712.1, from coordinate 117,926,179 downwards.
GGTTATCCTGTCCCTTTCTCACTGCTGTGTTCTGGGTGTGTGGGGAGTAGAAAACTTTACTTTACTTGAACTTAAGGAACCATACCTGAGTATCTGTGCAGAGGGGACCACGCATCTGCAGCTGTACCTGATTTAGATAATGAAATTTCAGACTTTAAGCTGATGCTGTAGCCATGATAGGATGAGACTTTTGGAGCTCTAAGGAGAGAGGGGATATATCCTGCGCATGAGGGGAACATGAATTTCTATGATATTTCTATGGTAGGTCTCAAAATTTGGCTCCCAACAATTCCTCCCTGCCAGTATGTGCAAGCTGCTCTTCACATTAAGAGGTGGAAATTACTTCTTCTCATTCTCTTGAATGTGGGCTGATATTGTGACTGACTTTGACCAGTAGAATGTGGTAGAATGTGGTGGAAGTGATGTTTTATTGTTCATTTTTTTATGTTCAGTTAGCCAACATATAGTACATCATTAGTTTTTGATGTAGTATTCGGCGATTCATTAGTTGTGTATAACACCCAGTGCTCATCACATCACAAAGGAAGTGATGCTTTAGAATGGGCAGCTTCCACTCGTGGAGCCTATCTGCCATATTTTGATGAGTCCAAATGATACAGAGATGTCAGGTAGAGAAGAACTGAGCTTCTTCAGTTGATGGCCCCATCTCAGCTCCCAGCTGAAAGCAAGCACCAACTGTCAGCCTTATGCAGAAGCCCATTTGGACATTTTATCCTTTCCAATAACAGCAGCCCAGGCATAATTACACAGGGTAGAAGAACCATCTAGGCAGGCCCAGACAACCCACAAAACTGTGGGAGATAATAAAATGGTTATTATTTTAAACCATGAGTTTTAGGGTGATTTGTTTTATAGCAATAAATAAGTGAAACAGGTCGGTAGTGGTTTCTTAGAGTACCATGTTGAGAGGATTTTTAGGCTATATCCAGGCTTGGTAGGAAATATATTGTGACTGATTGCCAGTCTCTCATAGGGGCAGGAAGGGAGACTGGAATCCTGTGTAAAGCGGGACTGGAATTACTAGCTCACGACTTACGCTATCTCGGTAGTCCTCAGAAAGAGCCACTGGCAGCTTTTTGTGAGAAAGTTGTGACTTAAAAGTAATTAAAAACCTTGGCTTTTGATTAGCTCTGAGTTTTTATGTGTTTTGAGTTTGAATTTATCAGTTTCTGAAGAACTGTAACTCAGGAGAACTGACAGTAACTCAGTGATTGGGTCAGGCCAAGTGAAACCCTAAGGGATTACCACTAGGCTTCAGCCATCTTTGTTTTCTCCCTTCTCTTCTTCCACACTCCGGATTGTGAATAGCTGTGAAGGGTCCCTGGAACTGTTAGCATTCTTGCATGTTGGTCTCTATTTTCCTGAAAATGTCTAAGCTCAAGCCCAGTATAATATAGAGGTGCTGAACATGTCTGTGAAAACTTCACTTGCTCATTCATTTTAATTTATCTATAGTTATCTTATGTGATGTGATGTGATGTGATGTGGTATTATATACAGTTTTGTCTATGCCAAACATCTTTCCAGGGACTGGGGAGAGAGAAATAAAAAAGGCATAGGTTCTAAGCAAGTCATGCCCCTATCTTCAAGGGGCTCATGTTTTAGTGTCCAGAAATCAATCTGGACATTACAGCAGGATAAAAACAATGCAGCAATAGAGTTGAACATTATAATAGTAACTAGCATTTATTGTACATTTACCATGTGCCAAGTATCTCATATAATCTTTAAAAATTTTAATTTAAATTATTTTTTATAATAGTTTTATTAAGATATATTTCATATATCACAAAATCCACCTCTTTAAAATATATAATGCAGTGTTTTTGGTATACTTACAGAGTAGTGCAAACCACCACCACTATCTAATTCCAGAACATTTGATCACCCCAAACAGAAATACCTACTCATCAGCAGGCACTTTCTATTCCCCTCATCTCCCTAGCCCCTGGTGATTACTAATCTACTTTCTGTCTCTGTGGATTTGCTTATTTGGAACTTTTCATATAATTGGAATAATTCAATATATGACCTTTTGTGTCTGGCTTATTTCATTTAGCACAGTTTTCAAGGCTCATCCATGTTGTAGCATGTATCATCTATCTCTTCTTATCACAAATAAAATTCCATTGTATGGAAATGTCATATTTTGTCTCTTCATCAGTTGCTAGACATATGAGTTACTCCTATTTTTTGACTGTTATGAATAACGGTATGGTGAACATTGGTATACAAGTTTATGTGGACATATATATATATTTTTAAAGATTTTATTTATTATTTGACAGAGAGAATGAGAGAGAGAGAGCACATGAGAGGGGGGAGGGTCAGAGGGAGAAGCAGACTCCCCGCCGAGCAGGGAGCCTGATGCGGGACTGGATCCCGGGACTCCGGGATCATGACCTGAGCCGAAGGCAGTCGCTCAACCGACTGAGCCACCCAGGCGCCCTGGACATATATTTTTGATATTCCTAGGTATGTACATAAGAATGTAATTGCTGGGTCATATGGCAACTCTCTGTTTAACTTTTTGAGAAACTGACAAATTTTTATTGTCCATATTTTTATTTTATTTTATTTTTTATTTTTTTAAGATTTTATTTATTTATTTGAGAGAGAGAGAATGGGAGACAGAGAGCACGAGAGGGAAGAGGGCAGAGGGAGAAGCAGACCCCCTGCTGAGCAGGGAGCCCGATGTGGGACTCGATCCCGGGACTCCAGGATCATGACCCAAGCCGAAGGCAGTCGCTTAACCAACTGAGCCACCCAGGCGCCCCTGTCCATATTTTTATTTTAGCCACTCTAGTGGGTGTAAAGTGGTATCTCATTGTGGTTTTGATTTACATTTCCCTAAAAACTAATGGTATTGAGCATCTTTTCATGTGCTTGTTGCCCATCTGTATATTTTCTTTGGAGAAATGTCTATTCAAATCTTTTGCCTATTTTTTAATTGGGTTGTTATGGTCTTTTTATTTTTGAGTTTTAAGTTTTTTATATATTCTGGATATAAATTCCTTCTCATATCTATGAATTACAAATATTTTCTCCTATTCTGGGTGGCATTTTCACTTCGATAGTGTCCTTTGAAGCCTCTAATTCTTTAATTTTGATGACGTCCACTTTATTTATTATTTCATCTCTTGTGTTTTTTTTTTTTAAAGATTTTATTTATTTATTTGAGAGAGAGAGAGAGAATGAGAGAGAGCATGAGAGGGGAGAGGTCAGAGGGAGAAGCAGACTCCCCGCTAAGAAGGGAGCCCGATGTGGGACTCGATCCCGGGACTCCAGGATCACGACCTGAGCTGAAGGCAGTTGCTTAACCAACTGAGCCACCCAGGTGCCCCTCATCTCTTGTGTTTTTGATGTCACATCAAAAAACTATTTTCTAATCCAAGCTCATGAAGACTTATTCCTATGTTTTCTTCTAAGAGTTTTATAGTTTAGCTCTTATATTTAGGTCTAGGATCGATTTTGAGTTAATTTTTATATATGATGTGAGGTAGGGGTTCAACTTAATTTTTTTGCGTGTGGATGTTCAGTTGTCTCAGTTTCATTTGTTGAAAGATTATTCTTTCCTGTCGAATTGTCTTGGCATCCTTGTAGAAAATCAATTGACTACAAAAAATGTAAGGGTTTATTTCCAGACTCTCAATTCCATTGACCTATATGTCCATTTTTATGCTAGTTATTTAATCTTTATAACAGTTACATGAGGAAGGTAGTACTAAGGCTCAGGGACTTTGGGCATTTTGCTGAAGATCATACAATTAATATGCAGTGAAGCTAAGACTGGAAACTTGGATCCTCTGATACCGAAGTCCAGGCTAGAAAGTTAATACTCTGCTCTCCTAGGACGGATGGCTGTGGTATGGATTTATATAGGCAGGGAATGCCAGGATGCAAGACATTTGAATTCAGGGTTTATACAACCTGTAGGGATGTGAAACTATATAAAGCAAAGTCAAAACCCAGGGGACAGTTGGAATGGAAAGAGGACAAGACATCACAATTAATTAGGGCCTTTGAAAACTCAGAGGGAGCATCCTAAATAGCCTATGTGGTTCAGGGATGGTTTTCACAAGAAACTCACATTTAATCAGTGTCAGGAAATGTCTGTATAAGTTCACCAGGTTGTGTGTGTGTTGGATGGATGGGTTAGGAGAGAGTCTAGAGGGAATAGCATGCATGAAGACCTAATGGTACTAAAGAAAATGGCATAGTCAAGGAATGGCAAGAACCCAGATAAAACTTAGGGGGAACTTTGGGAATTAGCTGGAGAAAAGACTGGAAAAGTAAGTTGGGAATATAGGGGCCACGAATGTACTGCCAAGGAGTTTGGTTTTTCTCCTGGAAGTAACTGTGAACAAATGTGGATTTTATGTAGAGGAGTTAGGTGTTCATGTAATTGATAGCACAGAGCAGGATAGATTAGAGAAGAAGGAAACAGCAGCAGAAGATGTGGATTGGGAGCTGTTGCAGGTGAGATATTGAGGAGAATAGGGATGGAGAGAAGAGGGCAGTTACCCAGGATGCATAATCAATAGGGTTTGATGATTGATTTGTTATGGGGGAGGGAGAGGCAGAGAGAGACAGAGGGAGATGGAGTGGGACAGAAGAGAAAAAGGAAGAAAGTGAAGGAAATAAACATTTTTTAAGGTCTAATACGTGATAGCCTTGTTAATATGTTTCTATTTTCAGGTGAGAAAATATATTCAGACAAGTTTATCCAAAGTCACAAAGCTGTTAGTCAATGGTTAAAGCAGATTTTAAATTCAGTCCTGTTAGGCCCCAATGCCCCTACTCTTTCCTCCATACCATACTGTCAAAGATAAAGCTCAGATTTTGGGTACAGGTGAGAGGATGAGTACTGATACCATTTACAAGAAAAGAAAACAAGAAAGAGAAAAAAGAGTTTGTTTTAACAGGAAAAGGGTACAGAGATTCATTTGGGGGGCACATGATGTTTGAGATAGTTGTATGACACCAATGAAGATGACCTTCGCATGGTTAGAAATATGGGATCAAACCTCAGGAGAGGCACCGGGGCCTAACATACCACCCCAGAGCTCTCTTCTTTCCTACTCCTCAGCTGAGATGTTGGGTGATGCCATGGGAAACAGCTGAGATTGTCTATGGAAACATGGAGTGTGAAGAGAAGGAGGACAAAAAATGAACTGCTCACATGGATCAAAGATGAGGGATGGGAGAGTCTAGGGCATCTTCTCTGATGGCATCAGTTCATGGACACACCTGGGTTGTACCCACAGAAATTTTCCTCCCAGGCCTCAGACAGGCTTGAGTGGCAGCAGTGAGGGGCCCTTTTCTTCCTGTAGTGAACACTCAATAAATGATCACTATTATTATTACTGTGGTTACGATTCTGCATGTAGTAAAAATCAGCAACTATTTTTCAAGAGTATATTTAGTATAGTCCTCTTAAGAGGCAGGAATATGGGATAAAATGATTTTCTGTGGTCCTTCCCAGTCCCATGGCTCCATAATCCTCCACTTTAATATGTGACTAGTGAGTAAGAACTACCTTGAAATTTTGATTTCTGGTACAGAGTCTATCATTATACTTCCAAATTTTCTTGGGAAATATTTGAAGCCAAAAGAGGCTTTCATTTTGTTCACTTTAAAGAAAGCTTCATTCATATTCATCTAACAAACATTCGTTTAACGCTTACTCAAATAAATAGTCCTGTGGTAGGTGCTATGGTGAAGCCAGGTTAAGTACAGAATCTCTGTCCTCAAGTTGTTTGTAATGTAGTTAAGAGGGGAAGATGAGCATAGCTGTAAATGGAGTGGGTAACTAACCACAGTCAGAGAAGAGGCCTGAGGCTGGCCTTGAGATTGGGCGTAGTTTGGACAGTCAGGGATGAGGCAAGTCCAGGAGAGAAAAGGGAGATCTGAGTAGAAAAGAGGAAGGACAGATAGCCCAGGTGTGTTGTAAAAGCAGGAGTCGATTAGCCTGAGGGAAGCAGGGTACTGGTGAGGTATAGCTTTGGAGTCTGAGTTACAAAAGGGAAGGCAGGGTTCTAGGTGATGAGGCGCGTAGGTGTATCCTCATGCATCTACTCAGACTGGGCTCATCCTAGTCTTCTCATAGGTATGCCATCTTCTGTTCCATATAAAGTGGTATCTATAGGCAATTTGCTCCCATTCCAACCTTCTGAGATGCTTGGAAGAAATGAGGTTATCATGATATCCCAGCTATGGGAGAAACCCATTCACTACCACATACATTGGTCACTATTGCAGTTCTGTACATTATCCAGAACTTTTTTTACATTCGTGGAATATCTCCCCTATACTCTCTTTCCCAAAGCCATGAAGCCAGTCCTAGATGCTGCCATGTTAGGAAGCAGAGGCAATTCGTTCTGAAGACAATTGATGATTGAAATGCTGTCTGATTTCTCCTCCCCATAGCTCCTAATCCCTCTCCTCAGTAATTTGTATGTATTCTATTTATTTGGGATAAAACCCCCCATAGAGGGACCTGGGGCACACTCTGTTTTGTGTAGCTCCTGGATGGCCAAGGAAGGGACCTTGGGAGAGGTTTCTTAGATACGAAATAGCACATAGATGATTTATACATAAATGAGTCAGAAATATGGAGATTAAGTTTTCGCTGAGATGCACATGAATTAAGGAGAAAAAGTGTTTGAAGCAATTTAAAAAGAAATGCCATGAAACTTAAAGCATATGGAAAATAATACAAGATGTTGAAGAAATCTCAAAACGGATGGGGTTTGGCCTAACGAGTCCTTGGAGCCCTTCCCCATTTCACAAAAATCTCATCATTTGAAGAAATTAACATGACTTTGGAGACCGGCTGAAAAGGGTCCATCTCTCCAGGTTTGACTGGCTCATCCCTAGTCTAATTGTTTGGATTTTAATTTTTTTTTTTTTACCTTGTTCTGCGGTTCATGTCTAAATACTCGAAGATGTTTATATTGCATACATTCAGCTTTAATTGGCCCTTAAAAGAAGGTGTTGATTAGAATCTGCTCAACATCAACAGCTAGCTCACACAACATTCTGTAATTACTGTTTATTAATTTAGTTCAAGTGGCATAGTTGAAAGCCCTGTTCAGATGGGAGAAGTAAATTGTCACTGGTATTGAATATGTAAATTATGTGCATTGTAAATTTCCATGAAGAAATGTTTAAAGTTAAATGCTGTGCACATAAACCCTTCTGGTTTTATCTAACCCAACCCTTGGAGTCGAATCAGGTCTTTACTTAGAGAGCACATGGTGGAAGAACCCTATGGGGGTGCTGGGCCATTGCCCCAGGGAGGTGCATCTTACCTTGAGTTTGTAAAATGAGATTTTGTAATCAAGTTTTGTTGTGTGTGTTCCTTTTTTTCATGAAACAAGGCAACGCTAATGTGCTCTCTTTATCTTTGTTCACAAAGCTCTTGGATGGAATGTCCCAGCAGATTTTCTAAGGCTGTTTGGCAATCCAGCAAATTCCCCTGCTTCCCTGAGGAAGCTTCTAGATGCTGTTGGGTGGCATGCTGCAAACAACAGAAATTGAAGACAGCTTTTCTTCAGCAAATAGCTGAAATAAGTTACTGTGTGTGTGTGTGTGTGTGTGTGTCTATGTGTTTTCTTCCCCTAGAATATCAAAGAAGATGGTAGAAACAGAGGCAAATTCTCAAGTTGGGATTGTTTCTTAGAGCCCAAACCATCTGATCTCTGGGAGCTGTATTATAGGGATAGAGTCTGGTTTAATCAATCTGGTTGGGGAAAATTTATTATATCAAAGGTTGTCTTAGATTCTTGCTGTATTTAGGTAGAAGTAAGCAAAATTTTCTTTCAAACCTCAGGAAGTAACTAAAACACTTTGCTTTTTTCTATACTAATGGTGCTTTGGGCAAGTTACTTAATCTACCTGTTCCTTGGCTTTTTATCTGTGAAATTGGGAAGATGATAGTACCTACTTCATGGAGTGCATGCAAATATTAAATGAGATAATGCTTGCTCAGTGCTTAGAACAGGGCCTGGCCATAATGTAGGGACAATAAATGTTAACTGTTATTTGTCCTTGTAAAAGTTTACATGTTAAAACTGGATCCCCAAATGCTTTTATACATTCATTAAAATATTCCTTTTCTAGAGATTTCTGATTATTTGGGGAGAGTCTGAAATTCGTGGCTAATCAGAGAAGATACTTTAAAAAAATAGAGAAGAAAACCAAGGGTTTTGTAAGTGTGAAAATTTAGTTATAATTTTTTCCCTAAAGGTTGAAAAGAGTAGTTGAGGCAAAAAGTACATCTGGCTCTTATGTTGCCGAAGCCCACACATGCCCATTTGGGGGGCTTTCTGGCTTTGTACAAGTTTTTCAGCCCAGATGTTGGATGTTTTCAATTTTGTAGAATCTGACTATAAATGAACTGAAAAAAAAATGGCCCAACTGTTACTGGGACTAATTATGATAGTTCCAAGGAGAATGTGCATGCTTTCACTTTTCCTTTATGAAATGTTCCTCAAGAAAGCCTTTTGATTGAATAAGCCTTTCAGATGATAGCTGACATTTTCAGTAATAATAATCCTACTTCAGATTCATAGAGAGGAAGTAATGGAAATGCAAAGTGCTTTACAGATGCTGCCTTGTTTATTTGCATCACCCTCCTGGGTGGCAGGTGGCAAGAATTATTCTCCCTGTTTTACAGATGCAGAAACTGAGGTACTGAGAAATAAAAGCATGAAGCATAAAAGTTATAGAGCAGGTCAGTGATAGAACAAGGAAGTCTTATAAACTGATAGAACTAAATTCAATCTAGTTAGGAGCCATATTCTAAGGACACTCATGTTAATGAGAGCTCCTGTCAACCAGGTGAACCCGCCTTCATGGATCAGATGTGTTTCAGCTAAGTTGTCTATTCATTGCTGTAAAGCAAATCCCATTTTCCTGTTAGTGTCTTTTGAAAAGACGTGGGCCCCCAAATTACTCCCATAGTTAGAGCTCAACATTTTTGACATGGGAGAGAGCTGAAAGTGGTTGCTCAGGCTGTGGCTATTTTTAATCCCTCCACCTCCCACCTCATTAGTGTTTTGAGAAGTCAGGAAGAAAGATGGTATGGAACTGAGAGGAGAGTGCAGTATTCTGTACCCCCCCCCCACTTGGTGTTCACTCTGAGCAATCTTTCTCTAAGCCATGAGGAGTTCTGTCCAGCCAGAGGTCCCCACAGGGCGGATACTTAATACCCATGGAATCTAGCTTTGCATCTTCCTTGGGTGGTACTAAGCTGTATTTTCATGGATCACAAGTAAGCAACACCATCTTATGCTTGGTTTAGTTATTTAAAATATTTTGTTTGTTTATTGATCTTTGCCCATCAATGCCCTCCTTGCATGTCAGGTATAGACTGGTGGTGGGAAGAGGTGAGTAGAGAGATGAGCAGGGAGTCTCTGCCTTTGAGGAGGTTGGAGCTCACACCAGGGAGGGGGACAGAAGCAAATCAACACCTCGCCCTGTCCTATGGAGGCTTCCAGGGGACCTGTGGAAGAGTGGATAGGAATTAGCCAGGTGAAAAGGCAGTGGGATGTCATTTCAGGCAGAGGGTGTGGCATATGCAAGGTATAGAAACTTGAGAGAGCTTGACCTCCAGGGAACAGTGAGGAGTGAACAGTGTTGTATGGCTCTCATGTGTGGTGCACATCCAAGTTGACTGGACATAGAAGTGGAGATAGGTGGAACCCAGGTCCAGAAATTTCTTTCTTTCTTTTTTTTTTAAAGATTTATTTATTTATTTATTTGAGAGAGAGAATGAGAGAGAGCACATGAGAGGGGGGAGGGTCAGAGGGAGAAGCAGACTCCCTGCCGAGCAGGGAGCCCGATGCGGGACTCGATCCAGGGACTCCGGGATCATGACCTGAGCCAAAGGCAGTCGCTTAACCAACTGTGCCACCCAGAAATTACTTTCATGTTGAGAAACATTTCCCTGAAGACCATAAGGCATCACTGAAAGCTCTGATATGACAATGATTTGAGCACAACCAGCTGAAGTCTTCCAGTTCTACAGAACCATCTGGTTTCCTACCTTGCCAATGGAGTAAATCTGTATATTTATGTGTTTATTAGTCAGAGAAGCAGAACCAATAGGATGAGTGTGTGTGTGTGTGTGTGTGTGTATTTTAAGGAAGTGGCTTGCATGGTTCATGATTATGGAGGCTGGCAAGTCCAAAATCTGCAGGATGGGCCATCAGGCTGGAGATCAGGGAAGAGTTGATACAGCAGTTCAAGTCTAAAGGCCATCTGCAGGCAGAATTCCTTCTTGCTCAAGAGAGGTTATTCTTTTGTTCTCTTCAGTTCTTCAACTGATTGAATAAGGTCTGCTCCATTATGGAGGGCAATTTGCTTCCCTCAGAGTCCACTGATTTAAATGTTAATTTCATCCCAAAACACTCTCACAGAATCATCCAGAATAATGTTGATTATATTTCTGGGCACTATGGCTCAGCCAAGTTGATATTTAAAATTAACCATCACAAAGGGAATATATATATATTCACATGGGTGTAGTATTCCTACAATCCTGTTTTCCATAGAACTCCATTCATTCATGCACTCTTTAAAAATTACTTATTGAGTGCCTTCTATGTGCCAAGCTCTGGAAATCCACGAGGAAGCCAGATAAACAGTGTTGCTGACTTCTTGGAACTTTCTAGTAAGGCAAGGATTGGCAAATTATGACCCATGGGCAAATCTGGCCCATAGACTATTTTTGGAAGTTAAAATTTATTGGGACACAACCATGTTCATATATTTATGAGTTGTTTATGACTGCTTGCATGTTACAATGGCAGCATTGAATCGTTGCTACAGAGACAGTATGCCCTGAAAATTCTAAAATATTTAGTATCTAACACTTTATAGAAACTTTGACAATCCCTACATTGGAGTATAGAGATAGTAATGGCATAGACAAATAGACATATAATATGATGTCAGGTAGTCAGTAGTGCTTTGAGGAAAAAATAAAGCAGGGCAAAGGGGTAGAGTGATGGGGTGCTGTTTTGACATGGCAGTTCAGAAAGCACTCCCCGTAAAGATGATATTTGAGCGGGACCTTAATGACGGAAGGGAAAGCCATGAGAATGCCCAGAGTTAAGTGAGTCCCAGGCAGAGGACACAGCAAGCGCCTGGTATGCTTGAGGATCTGGAGATGAACAGAATGCCAGGGCTGATCCCCTGCAATCTAATTCTCTCATCGCATGCATCCAGGATGGTCTGTGTTTCACTAAAATTGGCTGAGAGATTAGGTTCTTGCAAAGCGTGTTTTGAGTTTTTGATTCTGCAGCATTGGAGACCAAGTCTTCATAGCTTCCTCATTGGTCTACTGAAGCCCACATGGGACCAGTTGCCTCCATGTCACCCTCTCTTCCCCTCAATTTGCCACCATTGCGGAGAGCAAACTGCAAATTGCTCAGCCTGGCAATCCAAACCCTCAGTGGTCAGTCCTATTCCAGCCCCACTTTCTGACATGGCATCCAAGTTTCTTACCCGTGCAGTTCACACTGCCCCCAAACTCCCTCCTCTCAGAGTTCCTGTATTTCTCCTTCCTTCATGCTGTTCATCTTCCCCTCAGCTCATGCCATCCTACTTCTGCAATGCCTCACTCCATCTTTCTCCTTGCTCTCTCCACTTCCCTCTCCCTCTCTTTCCTCCTTCTTTTCCTCATACCTCCAAGTCCCCTCCCACCCACTGCTTGTTCTTGACTCTCCATCAGCATTGACTGAGTTAATCTAATCCTGTTTATGCATTTATATCTCTTTTCCCAGGAGCCTCTGAGGCCTGGACAGCAGAAATGCAGTGAGAGCAACACTGCTTTCTTCTCTGCAGAGGAATGCAGTCAGCATTTACTAGAGACTTGTTTGTACCTGGTACTCTGCAAGAGTCCTATAGAGACAGCCATGAATCAGGCATAATTTTGATCTTTACAGAACTCACAAGTGTAATAGGGGGAAAACATACACACAAATGCATATGGTACAAATAGATGCTTGTAGAATGTGCTCCAGAAGCAGAGATGGTGTGTGGCTAGCTCTGCCTGGATGAATGAGGGAAATTTCTTTGAGGAGGTGACATTGTAGTAAGGTGAGTTGGAAGAAAGGAGGGAGGATTCTGATCAGAAGAAGCTGTATGTGCAAAGGTACAAAGCTGAGAAAGGAGCTGCACTTATCTGAGACTGAGGAGAAGTTGTAAGTGGTGAAGACAAGATAGCGCAGGGGTGGTAGGACATGGGGCTAGTAACATAAAATCCTGATGTAGCTGAGCAAGCATGATCACATGCTTTATCTTTGTATCTCCCTCACTTAGCCTAGCACCTTTGACAAAGTTGTGAACACTTCGTGGTGTCTTGATTTGAGCTAAGCAAGTTAAATTTCACTCTGTATCCTTAAGACCCATTTGAACATGGTACGCCACTAATTTTTGTATGTGATACACATTGCATATAAAGATTGTGTCAGATGGATGCATTACACTGCGACTTATATCACAGAACTTTATTGAGCCCCTGACCTCAGCAGGTATCTCAGTGATTTTCTTTGTGGTTTCCTTGGTGGGCCGATTTATTTAATATGCCTAAAAAACTTACTCTCCATTAAATAAGAATTATGCTCTGTGTTTCAGTAATGAAATAGGATGAAGTCAGGGGACCCACCTGGATTTTTAGTTTTATAGCTCACTGAATAGTAATAAAGTCAGAACAAATGGATGTGACAAGGTTTCCTTCAGGAGGGACTATAGAAACAATGGCCAGTAATGACTTAGTGTCAATATTAAATTACTCAATGAGGTGAGTGTGATCTAATAGCAATGTGATTTCCTGCCCAAATAACCCAAGCCAGACCTTTTTTACAAGGTTATCCATGTGTTCTTGGCAAGAAGCTAACACCATCTTAAAGATGAGTTTGTTCTCTATTAGGTCAATGAGGAGTGAACTAAATATTTTCTACTTGGGTCTTCACATGATAAAAGCTTAACAGCTTTGAAGGAGCTATTACAGGCAAATGCCTAAAAGAAATACCCATTTGAAAAGTCTATAATTATGTACTTCTATAACAGTGTGTAAAGGGATCACAGTTCCCATCAAGGGTTATTGAGCAAATAGTGAGTTCTTAAGTCAGTAACTACTTATTTACATGATGGTCAGTAATGGCAATAAAGGAATCATTGCAAGCTGCTGAGTAGATCTTATTCATCCATGTAGTTGGGGCTCATAAGGTGCTGAAGTCTGTTCTCCACTCAGGCAAAAACAAAACAAAACAATAAACACTGCAGTAACTTGGAGCAAGGTGAGGTGCTATTTTCCCATTGAGCCAGGGGATACTAATGAGTTCCAAAGGTTCCAACAAGTGATTTAGGTTCAAAGTGACTGGAAGAGAACTGCTTGAAAGACTTTGACTACCCAGCCTCCATTCTCCTTTCTTCTGATAAAAGCCATTTTTCCTTGAGATCTACCTCTCCCACATTCCTCTGGTAAGGCTGTCAATCAAATGGTCATGCTTCTCCATCAGCAAGTGATCCAAGTAGCATTTTTAAGAGTCCTTTGGGGATTTGATATAATTTCTGGGAAAGAGAAAGACATACTTTTTTCTAGGATGTCCTGGTAAAGGTCAGTGTAAGCTTGGAGCTGCTGATGGTTTTCTTTACCACCAGGTAGAAAAATCTTGCCTGAAACTAAAACTAACACAGAATAAGGTAAAGGTAAGAGACGATGAAAAAAGAAATAGATTTCTGACCACACTGAGCACCTGCGTGAGCCACATCTGAGGCTAGCAGTCACCTTGGACTTCCCAGTTACATGGGCAAGATATTTCCATTTTATGGTTATGTGGCTTGAATTGAGTTTTATGTCATCATCACTGTTGGACCCCCCAGTGTGGGGTGCCCTATTTGTGATTTTTCTTTTTCTCTTCCGTCCACCCCATTTTGTGAGAATTCCTTAGTGTGTTTATCACATGACATGCATTTGTGTATTGGGACAAATGATCTCTCACTGGTTGACTTCTGCTGTCAATAGTCCCAGAAGTGATTGTATAGGAAGTGGAAACTAAAGGTTTGGCTTTCTCTGGCTAATGTCCCCTCCATGAGCAGGAATCAGCAAGAGTTGCCTGCCTGCCTGCACCTGAATGACAGTTCCAGGAGAGAATGTCCCTTCCCATATTTTTCATTTCATTTCTTCTTTTAATCTTTGTCACATATATGAGGTTTCTACCTTTTTTAACTTTAAATCAGATGATTAGCACAAGGAGATGCTCTATTGCAGAACATTTTACTTTAATATTCTCACACTTGTAAAAAAAAATGTGGTGCTGGGAATGATGTGCTCCAGAGGCTGTGATTATGGCTGAGAGATCACTCACCACGGCAGATGGAGTCACACAGTCCGTTGTCAATGTGAAGCCTCCAAGAAGATGAAAAAATGTAATTTTAATTGACATAAGTCTTTACAGCCAAAAAGGAGCCTTTACAATGGAGTGAATAAAAATGCAGGATTTTGGCAAAGCCCCGAAGAAGTGTTTAAAAGGGTGACTGCGAAGTCACTAGGGAATGAGATTGCCCCAAATTAGGCTTTAGTCTAATTTTTCAGTAGCCAGAGGTATAGAGTTAAGAATCAAGAACCAGACTGAGGCCTTTTGGGAAACTTGGATGCACTGGGTGCTCCTGGGGTCTCAGGGCTGGGGTTCAAGAATCAGGGATTGGATGACACTCTTCCCAAGTATTGGTTCTGGTCTTTGCTGGGAATGTCATACTATCATTTGGTTGGTGTTTGTTTCAGGGTTTCTCAGCAACCACTGCCATTTCTGCACCAGCAACGGGCCAGCAATGGATACACATTTCTTAATCTTGCTCCAGATGTGGGAAGTCTTAATTGGTGGAGTAAGAGAGGCTGAGAAGAGCTGAAAGCTGGGGAGAGTGGCTGTCTCTATAATAGGAATCAATATCATCAGTTGGAGGACTTCTTTAGTGTTGTGCGTGTGGTCTAGAGGAATGCAATGCTTATCATGGGATAATAAAAATAAAGAAGTGTGACAGAAATGTACAATAGAAAAAAAATAAAGCTGAATAACAGATGGTAAAAATCTAGAGGAAAGGATAGCAGATGACAAACATTAAAAAGAAAAGAAGAGGAAAAAAGATGCCCAGGAGAAGGGCAGTGGTGGAGGAGAGCCCACAAAGGATGAACAAGGGCAAGTTTGAGAAGTCTGTTGATGTTGCTCATGTCTACAATCCCAGATTCCCCTGGGATGCAGACACCAATCACTTCAAAAGCTTTCGAGGACTAGCCCATGAGCATAAGAGAGCTATACAGTTTTATTCTCCCTGTCTACTTTACAGTGTTCTTTCAGTAGGAGGCTTAAGCTGAAATTGTACAAGGAAGTCTCAAACTTAATTTTTTTCACTTGCATTTGGGAATCTTAAATCATTTGGGCAAGAATGCTGGAGAATAGAGGATAAAGGAGTAGTGCTTTCACACAGAGTTGGTTCTGTTCTATTATTGATTTGTAAGTTTAATTTCCATCAAAATAGCAAAATGAGAACCTGAGACATTTCCAATGGCTTCTGAGAGGCCCAGGATCTGACTTGGCTGACAAAACAACTAAAATTACCGAGGGCTCTTCATGTGTGACTAAAATTTGGGAAATTAATGCTTTCCCAGTGGCTGCCTTTCCCCCCCCTTTATCAGGCTTCCTAATGGTTTCATAAAACCTCTCTACCAACATTAATACCCCCTCTCCTGCCCTATGCTTTCTCCTGTCCCTCCCTCAGTGCTTCCCAGAGTGTTACTCCCATTCTTTTTCTCTTTTCCTGCCCTTGGCTCATCTCTGTTTGGGTCACAGCAAATAGAGG
Organism: Mirounga angustirostris; assembly: GCF_029215605.1. NCBI lineage: Eukaryota > Metazoa > Chordata > Mammalia > Carnivora > Phocidae > Mirounga > Mirounga angustirostris. Next base: position 117,910,288 of record NW_026991712.1, on the reverse strand, counting down.
TGCCAGTGTTTTGACAATTTCCTCATCTCTTGGCTCATCTCTGTTTGGGTCACAGTAGCACTAGAAAGGGGGGAAATTTCTACCAGGATATTGTGTAATGGTCCCAACCATCATGACGGTAATGACCATGGTACTCAGAATACCTTCTATTCCTTAGCATGGATTTATGATGCTATGGTCCAGACTATTCAGAACTCTAAAGGCCCCATCATAAATCTGAGGACTTGATGTATACATCTTCTAGAAGAGCAAGTGGGACAGTGGTTAACCTAAACTGATTCCTTGATTGTTTAGTCCTGTACATCCTAAATCCCTTTTACATTTTAGTGAAGGTTTATTTTCCACTTGGCACCTTAATAAATGGTACTGTAGCCTGTACAATGATCATTACAATTCAGTGGCTGGGGAAATGAAAGCATCCAACCAGCATGCTTATTTTGAATGTTAGTTTTATTGAGGGGAAAGTATAGAAATATTATCTGTTCAAGTCCTAATGGAGCTGCTCCCATTCCTCAAGGGGTTATCACATAGTATCAGGGAGATCTCAATCTTTAAGACTATGGAATATAGAATAATTAGGCTTCAATGTCTTTAGGAGTGGTTTTTTTTTTTCTTTGTTAAAAAATGCCTCTTTCCAGATGTAGAACTGAAGTATCTGTTGCTTCTGATGTTGCTGTCAGAGGCCAATTGGGAAGCGAAGTATCAAACACAATGGCTCCTTTGAATTCCCTTGCAAGAGGCAGAACATTCCCAGCCTCGAGATTCCGGTCCTTCTTGCCTTAGTGTGTGGAAAAAAGCAAATCCCCTCCAACTTGAAGAAAGAGTCTTCCTCCTCCCCACCCTTGACCCGACCTCTGAACCCAACCAACTTCTGCTATTTCTTAGGAAATGGTTTAGTTTAGAAGCATGGCATTTGAAGGTGAAAGAGAGGGAGATTAGAGGAATTTGAGCCTGTTTTCACAATTCCAGTTGGGATGTTGGAGAAAATTTCTGTGACATTTAAACTGCCAGTTACTTTATTAGATTTTTGTTTCTAAAGCAGAACTAAGTAAGTGCAGTCAGTCAATGACTCTGGCCAAAATAATGTGAGTGATTAGGCTCATTAAGAGTCTTTCTTCCCTTAACTGAAAAGTTTTAAATTCTGGCCTTGAGTAGAAGCACCGTGGAGAATCAAGTGTAGCAAAGTTTCTCATTTCAGTATCAAATGCTCTCAAGCATTTTTTTGTATGGGAATAAAAAATTTGGGACTAAAAAAATAATAAAGTGCTGAGTCACTGCTGTTCCTCTTATGAATGCTGGGTTTCCTAAAAAAAGAAAATGGGTGAGAGAGAGAGAAAAGAAAAAAGAAAAAAGGGAGAGAGAGAGAGAAGTGATCAATTTCAGTAGTTTTAGGTCATATAGTTTTGAAAGCAATCCTGTTGCTATCAGTACCTGACAACAGAGCTAGACAGAACACAAATAAGAAGTGTCTTCTGTGCTTCCTTCTCCTCCTCCTTGCCCTGACCCTCTTTAGAATATAATTTAACTAAGATCATGTGTAGATTAAGTCAGGGAAAATGTGGATGGGGACAGTAGGTTCAAATTTTTCTTGCGGTTTTTTGTTTACTTATTTGTTTTCCTACTGGCTGTTTTGGGGTTGGGGGAAGAGGTTGTACGTTTTCAAGATGGAATTGCTCTCTGGGCCTTCTTTTATTATCTTTGAAATTAGATTCTTCTCAATTATTCAGGAGCAGATTATCTAGTTTGCAGACTATCTGGGTATTTTGTTTCTTCCCTTTCCTCTCTCCTTGTTGCCAGTGTTTTGACAATTTCCTCATGCTGCTGATATCCGCAAAATTGACCATAAAAGGAGAAAGGAAACATCCAATCAGTTTTGTTTGTTAATTGCTCTGGTACAATTTATTCAGAAAGAAACTAAAATATAGACCAAACTGGAGTTTGAAGATTATCTGTGAATCGAATCTTTCCATACTTTCTCTAAGCCTCATTTGTACAGATAATCGAGGGTTGGCAGAACTTCAGAGAAGTATCTCTTAAGAGAGATCAAACACTTCTCAAAACCCAGCTCCCTCTGAAATGGCAAATTTTTTCATTCCCATGGGAAAGTCATTGCTTAGAGAAGCAAATAGAGAGAGGTGCTGAGAGAGAGAGGGAGAGAATTCCTCTGGTCTGATCTACCTTTGATGGAACAGGCTCAGTAATGACTGGCTAGGTTGGTGATTTGTTCTGGGGCCAGACTGGTGTATGAATATGTGTGCATGTGTGCGCATGCGCATGCTTGTATAATACTTAAAATCCACCTCGAGGCAAGATGCCAGGAGAGAGATATGGAGGTCAATGCCTGTGAGCCACATGTTTCTTCTCGATAATGAGAGCTCTCTCCAACCCCCAGCCCCTCACTCTCCACTCTTTTGGGTTCAGGGGCTGCTCTTCTAACTCTGACCACCCAGTTGTGTGAAACTAATGATTAACCCTTTGGCACCAGTGCTGGAGAATTCGCTCCACTAATTGGTAATGCAAAACCCATTAGTGATTAGAGTGGGGATACTCAGTGTCCAGATGTCAGAAGGTTAATGAAAAATTGAATATTGTATTTTGCTGGGGGATTAAAATTTTTCGGGTGGGTGATGTCTTTTTCTCCTTTCTGCCAGCAGCTGAGGTTGAGCATCAAGCTACTGGCCTCCATGGGCTGGCCTGCTTGATAACAGGCTGGTTGGATTTTATCCGGGAGATCAGAAAACTTTTGTCATCAAATCCAAACAAACACCATCTAGAACTATCCGTCACAATTCAGAAATGGAGATGACTCCCAAGCGCCACATTAAGAAGTAAATTTAATTGCCCAATAATTGCAAGAGTTTTGCCTGCAAATATATTTGTTAATTGAAAAAAAAATTTTTTTTTTTTTTGCCATATTTGGGCTTCTGGAAATGGATAAGAGGGAAATTTATTGGAGAACTTTATTTGGACTGGAGGACCCATTTGTGCAAGTACATTCCTTATTAATAGGTCTTTGTTCTTGCTGTAACCCTCAGCCAGGTATTTTGAGAGATATACTCATTTTCTTCTAAGTCATATCAGCATAGTAATCACGTTTGGCTGAAAACCAGCTGCCATTTGCATGTTTAATAAAAATATAACATCAATACCATATTCAAAACTATTTTTCCTTTTAGTGGAAGTCTTCAAAATAATCTGCTTCCCTATATCTACCATAAATGCTGTTTACTCTGGGTTGAAGTCTTTAAAATAGGGAGAAATGCTAAAACAGTTTGATTACTCTTTCTTTCCCTTATCAGTCACCAACCATCTCTCTTAATTATGGTGTAAGGATATTTACATAACCAGGGGGAGTGTCCTATAACTACATTTCTATTATGCTTGGCACTTGTGTGAAAGGATATTATATTCATGTGCATTAGAGATTGCTTATAAAAGATCAAGACAATAATAGCCGATCAGACAATAAAGGTCTCTTTTCTCCTCCCAGACAGGCTGTCTCTGACGGAAGAATACAGTTCATCAAAAGTGTCTGCAGGTTGTCAAACTCAGGGAGGTTTGGGGACCCTCTGAGGCTGTCATGGTCAACAAGAAGATTTTCTGTCGGGCTTTGCCATCACTCACCCTGAGGAAATAATCACTCACTACATTCTGCATGTTCTCATGATAGAGCTCTCCATTTGAGAGAAAAGAGCCATTTTATCAAAGGACAATATAGCCCTTCTCTGAGTCCACGTAGCTTCCATTATCAGACCATAATAAATCATATTTATGTTCTCAGTTAATAAGACTGATTACAATGCAGGTTTCAGACGTGGGACAAGCAAAGCAGGTGAAAAGACGTTTTAATGAAAATATGATAAGAAAACAGCTTCTTGTGAACATTTCGCACTATTATTTGTAATGATTACAGACAATTTTTGATACATCTTCTTTAGCAGTGGTTTAAGCTGCATAAATTGGCTCACTGGTAGATAAGTAAAAATGATAAGAAAAAAATCATGAAATTGTCTTATGTTGTCTAGAATCATTATGTACATAACAAGTGCAAAATGGGTCTAATGTATGCGCTGGGGATGGAGGGAAAACAGATTTCTCAGGGAAACATGGTTTGGGTATTATTCAAAATGATTTAGAAATTTTCTCATCTCACTTATTAAAAGTGTGTGTTCCCTGAAATTTGGGGATGCAGGCATTAATTTCATCTTTGTAAATGAATCAGCAACTCTACCTCTTTTATTCAATCTCAAAGTTGTTTTTCCTTTTCTTCCCCCCTGCCTCCCTTGGAGCTCAGTACAAAGAGACAAAGAGATATATATTTCCTACTCAATGTTTGTGTACAACTGCCATTAGTGCTAATGGGAGTTAAGTGCTTGCTTGGGAGGAGAACAGACCCCAAAGTTTAATATTGAAGGGTACCTTATTAAAAAGGTCTGGACATTTTTAGCTTCAGTGAGTTCAATTACATTAAAGTACCAACTTTCTAAATTAGTACAAAAAAGAAAAAAGAATCAGAGAAAGCAGTGAAATAGCTTTAGCCTTTAACTGTGTAATGCAGAAGAGCAGCCGAGGGCTGAGGACTTGGGGGGTGCAGTCTGTCTTGTTCATTCATACTAACTTAAGGATTTGATAGTGTAACAAATAACAATTCCGGGTTAGCACCCACAATGCTTAGAGCACTACTTTCTACTGTCCATTTGCAGCTCTGATGAGAATTTTATTAGCTTTGGCTTTCAGGTTTCTAAAAGACAATGAGGCTTCTTGCATCCCATGTTATTCTGGAGAGTGGCATTCTGAAACATTGGTTTAACACAATTTACCACAGATTTAGCCAGTGGTTGGGACATTTTCTTTATTTGGGGGGAGAGGGGATTGGCAGGCCTCACTTTGTGCACCTGGGAGAGAACATTTTAAAATTTGCTTGTAGAATCACCATTGTTATGCCCTGGAAAAGCAAACATTCCCCATAATGAAGTTATCTTGGCTAGACTGCTGGAGAAGACACAATATTGATGGCACCGCAAACTCTTTTTACCAAAAGGAAATTTAACATCAACCAGAGTGTCTATTTTACTCAGAGGTTCTTGGATTGTATTTTTTCTGAGCCAGTTGGCACTAATGTTAGGTATTGGGAGAGTTGGTAATGTTGGTGAACCCTGACAGATTAACTTCACAAGTCAAAAGAAAAATTCATATGGAAAACGTATGATTTAAATTGATAAGGGTAGGCATGTACTTATGGATGTATGTGGGTGCCTATGCAGGGGTCCCAAGTTTTTTTGCAATACTGCTCTTTTTCCTGAAATTAAAACCGATTGAGATTCAGTCCCCTCCCCCTAGATCATTGCTTTCTTTGTTGGCAATTTCTCTTTGTTCTATTCTAACTTGAATGGAGGAGGGGAGAGTGATTGGTCCCATGTCAGTCACATTGTCTGACTTCCACAGAAATAACTGCCAAGACTTTTGCTGCATCTTCCTTTGATTTTAGCCCTCACCCCATTTTTCTTTTCATAGGTTGACCAAAAAATATTGCCTGCAAGAGAATTCTGTAATGCCACCATATATCTAATATCTATGAGGCATTTTGTTTTAGCATTACTGGACTTAACCACAAAAGACACTTGACATTGATAAAGAATCTGTCAAGTCCACCCTGATCAGTGCACTGAAATCGCTCATGACAGGGAAGACACCAACCCCCTAAAGCAGTGGTAGATTAGGAGAAAAATGATTAGGAACCTCATCGTTGTGAAGCCATTTCATGTTGGACCATAGACTGAGCCAAATATGTTTTACTTGTCACACTCCATTAGCATGTGTGAAACAGTTGGGAAAATGGCCATATGATTAGACAGAAGGAAACCTGGATTCTCCATTACTGGAACTTGTTACTACTGAATAATGTCTATGCAAGAGGGATTGGTTTAGATTTTGTTAATTTCTTGTATGATGGAAAATAAGTGGCATTCATGAATAGAATCGACATAGTTCAATCACAAGCAGTGCCTTTAAATCTCCCCCCAATTTTCAACATTTCTTAAAAAAGTCTTGGGGAAATCCACATTTTTACTGGCAAGAGCTTTCATGGATGTTTCACTCCTAAAATTTCCTCCCTCAATCTCTCTGCTGAAACCAGTAGATTACATTTTCCCAGGGCCTAAGCAATCTTTCTGTGGCTAAGAACAAAACAGAGGACCGGCTTGAGATGAAGACTCATGTCTGGTGTAGTTCTTATAGTTTACATTAAATTTTTTGAAAGAGAGAATGTCATTGAAAAGATGACTTTAAGGATGAGAAGGTAAGAAAGAGTCAGAAACAAAGGAAATTCCCAGCAATGCTTAAAACACCATGACCACAGCACTGTAAGGAAAAGAGAGAGTAGACAGGATTTTCCTCTTGGGGGTAATCTGTTGAAAACCCACATAGAATGAAAGAAAATCTATTGTGGGAAAGAAAGCTAGCTTTCTTGAATGTTGCCTGCACAATCACATATCTATGACTGTTAAAGTTCTTTAGAACAAAATCTTGTCCCACATATGACTGGGGAATTATTAAGCGTTGACTATTAAATCTTTTAGTTAGTTTCATACTGTGTTTATTTCTCCAGAATGATGAATATGCAGATTTAAAATTGAATGCTTTTGTTCCCAAGAAAATGATAAAACCAAGTCCTTGCTGAAGTCTAGCATTTACAGATGGGTTCTCTGAAGGGATGACTCACCCCAGCTGGTGGCTGCCAATGTCAAGTAAAACTTTGCCACCTCCCACCTCCATGGAGAGGGACCATTTGGATTGGGAAACTGCAGGGACTTTGATGATGGTCCCTGGGCACTTGTGCAAAACTTTGGCCTGATTTAGTCATTGTGGATAGCTTTGCCCAGCCCCAAATCCAAGCAGAGGCAGCAAATAGACATTATTTGCAATAGCAGGAAAGGGCAAGGACAAGCCAAAGGGCAAAGCAAAGAGGTGTATGCCCCTGGACAGACTAGCAAGGCAGGCAATAATTAGTGCAAAACACCCACCCTGTGTCATTTTCTTGTACTCTCTCAGCTTGTCAGGCCCCCAAAGGTTTGTTAGTTGGTCCAAGAATTCAGTGCAATCCTCCCTTGTGGCCACACAGAATGTTTGCTGTATTGAAGGGCAGCCCAGGACTAATTTTGAAAAGCAAATCTGGGAAAGAGCTTAATTTCATTTCCCTTGAGATTTTTCTGGGACAAAGTTAGAAGTTATGACAAGTTGAACAAAATAGCAGTTAGAAGCAGAGGCTACTTTGAGCCAAAGTCTCCTACATTATCCCATTATCCTTGTTCCTAAAATTCTATACTATGAAGGAAGTTTAATGGATTTTCAGTAAATGGTGGTAGTTTTTCATGCTACACTACAATGTTTTGCAACCCCTATGATGCTAGCGTGAACTGTGGGATCTTTCATTAGAGTGCCCTCTTGAACACCCAGAAGAAAGGCATAATCAAATGTACATAGTGACTTGTGGGTCTCAATTTCACAAGTGTTTACTGAACACCTACTATGTGTCAGGTACTGTGACTCCCAGACCAGTTCTCCTAGACCAATGCTCTTCCTACTACCCGACACACTCTTCCTTGATATGATTGAATGAGTGAGGGACCCAAAGTCTGTGCTTCTGATTTCGGAGGTCTCAAGTCTAAAATAGCCATTTTGGCAGAAACTCTAAAATACGAGTGTAAGTGAAGCGTGCTTACCTTTTCTAGAGGAGTCAGTAGACAATGATGTATGTAAGAACCCAGGCTTTGAAGTTCTGGTCTAACCATAGCTCCTTTGCTTTCCAGTTAGTTGGTCCTTAGGCGAGCTATTTATCTCTCCAAATCTCCATTTCTTCATCTATAAAATGGGTATAATAATATGACTTATTTTCTTAGCATTTTTGTGAGGATTAAATACATGTGAACAGTTGGAGCAGCCAAAGTCAGATGAAGAGCTGGGCCATCAAGGCAGCTGCCTGTGGGGACAGGGGTTGTGTGTCAGTGTTTAAGGGACACCAGACACCTCTGGAATAAATGATAAATGTGGTGCCAGTAACTCCGCTTTCTGGACATGATCCTGATATATACAACTAGATAGGATTGATCCTATCCTGCCGAAGAGACAATATTCTTCAGAGGAAAAAAAAAAATCCCTATTTCCAGTTTTGCTGGGTTTCAGGCGACTACCACCCACCCTGAGACAGAAAATCAGCCAAATAGTGCCTGGTCTGTGGCTGTCTTCTGGAGAATTATGCTATTGTCTAAATCAGAATCCTGATACCAGCCTTCCCAAGCAGTTGTTTGATTTAGAGAATCTTAAGAGAATACAAAAACAAAAACATGGGAAACATTCTGTCAACATGAAAGTCAGAGAAATTAGATTTTTAAGCAAAATTCGAACAAGATTTTATAACTCTATCAATACAAGTTATCTCTGTGCTTTGAAAGAAACACTATTCGGTTATAAGGCTAAAAGAAGTGAAATGGAAGGCAATTCTAATCAAGTTAAAATGTTTCAGTGCATGAGATAATTCTCTTGTTTTTAACATCAAGAAAGACATATATGAATCATATTAGTAGCAAATGATTTTTCCCATTCTCAGTAAATGACAGTCGGTCAATAGGATATTGGCTTGTAGGGACACCAAGCAAGTCTCCTTGGGCTCCCCAAGTCCTGCCTGGCCCCTGAGCTCAGCGCCTAGCACACAGTCACTCTCACTGTGCCTTTGCAGTTAGGTGAACCTACGTTCAAGCACCTGATTATGAATTCCGGAGTAGATGAGCCAGTGACTTCAGGCCTTCAGTTTGTGGCACAAACACAAGAGAAGACACTGAGCTGTTGGAAGGGCAGTTCTTGGCACTCCTGGGCTGCTCTGGCCTCTGTGTCTCCCCTCTTTCCTCTACTCCCTTCTCCTTTGCAATCCTTCCTTCTCTTCTCCTGGCCCTTCTTGCCCCACTCCTTGGCACATCGTGCGCCTGGCCCCATTCTCAATGTGCCATCCCATAAGTTCTTGCTCTCTTCTCCCTTCCTCTCACCCTCTCATCTGCCTCTCCCTCAGTCCGTATGAGGTGCTCGTCAATACGCTGCTATAGAACAATTGAAGAGAATGCTCTCTCTTCTCCGAATTTCCACATGTGGTCTCTTGGCTATGGTTTTATCTGGCTGTTTCACACCCATGAAGTGAGGGTTGGTGGCAGAACAGTGGCTGGGGAGTGGGGTCAGAAGGGGCTCCACATTCATTTTTGCCTCCACCAGCCAGATCTTGGCATGGTTGTGAGGATTAAATGCTTATAATAGACAGGTCTCCTGGACATCAGAATCTCCAGGAGCAAAACAAGGGAGCTGGAATATAATATACTCACACATTTTTAAAGATGTAAAAACCTTTTTCACAAACATGATTCTACATGAGATCCAATATATAGAACTCATGAAGCAGGTGATGCTCTAGAAGCAAGAGACCAGGAGCTCAGCCTCTTAGGGCTCATCTTCCACCACTGCTCCAGCCCCTTCCCCTGCTCTCAAGTGGCTTCCCAGATCCACTTCAGATCCAAGGTAACTCCAATAGTGGTGAAGTCCTTGGGGCAGGTGCTGAACCTTATCCCTTCTAATCCTTAGTCCCACCCCATCCCCTCAGTGCTTCTTTAGCAAAATGCTAGATAGGTATAAACAGTTCATATCTATTTACTCCAGCCAGCTTTCTGGCAACTAGCAAATAGAAGAGTATGCTTATAATTATAGAGATTTCATCTATTTGAGGTGACTCTCGAGGGACCCTCGCTCCTCACTCAACCCTGGCTTTAGTTTTATGGGTCTGGTCTGAACACTGACCCAAACCAGGCCAAGCAGAATCTTCCCTTGGGGTTTTCCAGGAGCTTTCAGAACTGTGGTCTCCAGCTCATAAAGGCAGTCAATCTGTGGAATAAAATGAAGCCTCTCCCAGAGAGAAATAGAGCCATGCGGTGATCAAGTTCTAATTTCAGGTTTTTCCTGGGCCCCTGCCCTTATTCCTGATTATGGTCCTGTATCTTTCTAATTCTCTGTTAGGCCCAACTCAGTTGGACTCAACTTCTGTCATTTTCAACCAAGAGAGTCCAGACTAATACAAGAATCTCTCCTTTTTCTTATTTTCATCTGATGTCATATTATTTTTCATAATATTAGTACTGAGGAGATCCCACAGTTTATCCTTTTGTCCTCTACTTGAAACCCAGAGCTCAGTGTGATCATCTCCCAGGTCCAGAGGGCCATCTCCACAGAGACACCCTCTCAGACCTAGAGTAGTTGTGGGTGATTGCTTTCTGAAAGACTGGTTGGGGTCCCTCCTTTGTGTTAGCACGATACCCTCTAGTAAATAGTTCCTTGGGATACTTATGAACTGCACAGTAATCATCTGTTTCTTCTCCTAGGCTCTAACTTTCTTGAGTCAGGAACACTGATCAATTTCTTGATTCCCAGTGTCCCAATGCTTGGGACATTGTAGGTACTGAATTTTATTTTATTTATTTTTTAAAAAATTTTATTTATTTATTTGTCAGAGAGAGAGAGAGAGCAAGCAAGCACAAGCAGAGGGAGCGGCAGGCAGAGGGAGAAGCAGGCTTCCTGCTGAGCAAGGAGCCTGATGCAGGACTCGATCCCAGGACCCTGGGATCATGACCTGATCCGAAGGCAGACGCTTAACCGACTGAGTCACCCAGGCATCCCCTGAATTTTATTTTTATTTTTTGTTTGTTTATAGTAAAATGCCTTGTCAGATAATATAATTTTTTTTTTTTTTGTCTCTCTCTCTCTTCTTCATCGAGGGTTTCATACTTTTAATCACGGATGCTAAAAGTTCTCCTTGCCCTCAGTGAGAGTAGCACCACATCACCCAAAGAGTAGAGGGGAAATTATCTAGGAGTCTCCCTTACACTGCTGAAATGTCTTTGAGTTCTGATGATGGTTTTCCTCCAAAGGCTGGGTGTAAGGTACCCTTGAGGTACCCAGCTCAGTTTTATTATAGAAGAGAGTGAATGAGTATCTCCAACAATCTAGGAAACATTTTGAGTGTTGAAGATAAAAACCAAAGCAATTGGACTCCAAAGGTGGAGCCCTGGAAGGAAAGAAAAGTGGGATTCTGAACCTCTGAGGTAGTAGACACTGGAACCAAGACCAGCTCAGTGCCTCTGAGGTTAACGAGTGCTGAAGAATGTGACTGGAAAGAGCTGGGCGTGAGTTGCTGCATGGTAGGAGCACAAATGTGGGAGATTCTCGCTGTGGTCAGCGCTGAGGAAATGGCGCTGTCCTCCTTTGGAGAAGCCCCGCAGGCCTGTGCAGAGATCTGGATCTGTGAGGCAGTGTTCCCCAGGGAATCAGTACCATCTGCCAGACCCCGCAGGACTGTCACTGTGTTGCTAGGAGAAACGGGTGGTTGTTGGGGGGCTGGTGGCCTGAGCAGCCTCCTGTATTCTTCTGGTGGGGCTGTGCGGGAATCCAAGCTTCCTGGATGGCCGGTCAGGGAGCAAGGAGGTGTGAGAGACACTGGAGGAGCCTGTTAACAGCAAGCCTCCAGCTATTAATCAGAAAAAAGGAAAGTACCGACCGTGACCAGATTTTGTATCCCAATTTTGAAAGACAGGCAATACTGCCTACATGTTGAATAAATAAATGTGATGTTTGGGTCAATTCTGTTGGGCTGTGTCACAAATTTCAGTATGTCAAAAGGTCCCTACTGGGCTATTACAACAGAGAATGCCAGATGTTTATATGGGTTTCACTTCTCACAACAGTCCTGTTAAGATAACAGGGCAGTTAGCACTATCTCCATTTTCAAGGTGAGGAAACCATTGCTCAGAGAGATGGAGTGACTTGCCATTGTTACAAGGACAGTTAATGGCAGAGCTCTTCCCACTAGGCCAAGCTATCTCCTTCACCAGAGTGGAAAAGTGGAGCGAGCACTTGGTCCTTTGTCAAGAGTTCTGGCTTCTGGTTCTAGCTCTTCCACCAGCTGGCTGGGTAATAGCAGGCCAGCCCTCTTTGGGGGTTTCTTTTGGTTTCTTTCCCTCATTTTGGGGGATAAGCCATGGCCTCAAAGGCCCTTTCTAGTGTGAACATCTCTTGGATTTGGGGGTGTCAAGAGAAGAGATGGCTCATATATGGGGTTTGGGGAAAAACTGCTATGTCCAATGTCCAGTTTCCCTTTTTTTTTTTTTTAAATAAACTTTCATTTAAAAATTTTTCTTTTTTTGAGAGAGAGAAAGTATGAGTGGGGGGGGGGGCAGAGGGAGAGAGAGAGAACAAATCTCAAGCAGGCTCCATGCTCAATGCAGAGCCTGATGAGGGGCTTGATTTCAGGATCCTAAGATCAAGACCTGAACCAAAATCAAGAGTTGGATGCATAAGTGACTGAGCCACCCAGGTGCCCCAAATAAACTTTCATTTTTAGGACAGTTTTCAACTTACAGAATTTTGCAAAGACAGTAGAGATCCCATATATCCCATTCCTAGTTTCCTCTATTATTACACCTTATTTTAATACAGTATATTTGTCACAATTAATAAACCAATATTGATGCATTATTACTGATTAAAGTCTGTATTTTTTTCAGATTTCCTCAGTTTTTTTTACAAATATCTTTTTTTTTTTTAATTTCAGGATCCCATCCAGGATCTCACATTATACTTCTTAGTCATGTATCCTTTGACTCTTCTTGGTTATGACAGTTTCTGAGACTTTCCTTGTTTTTGATGACCTCAACAGTTTTAGCAGTACCAGTCAGGTATTTTGTTTTGTTTTATTTTGTTTTTTAAGATTTTATTTATTTATTTGAGAGAGAGCGAGAGTGAGAGAGGGCATGAGCAGGGGGAGAGGCAGATGGAGAGGGAGAGGCAGACTCCCTGCTGAGCAGGGAGCCTGATGAGGGACTCGATCCCAGGACCCTGGGATCATGACCTGAGCCGAAAGCAGCTGCTTAACCAACTGAGCCACCCAGGCATCCCCAGTCAGGTATTTTGTAGAATGTCCCTCAATTGTGATTTGTCTGATGTTTCTCTCGTGATTAGATTGAAGGATATATGCTTTTGGGAAGACCACAGAGGTAAAGTGCCATTCTTATCACGGCACATCAAGGGTAGATACTATCAACATGATTGATCACTATTGATGTTAACCTTGATTATCTGGCTTGAGGTAATATTTGTTCGGTTTATCCACTGTAGAGTTACTTTTTTTTCCCCCCCTCTTCTTCCATACTGTAATCTTTGGAAGAAATTCACTTTTAAGAGCAGCCCACACTTAAGGAGTAGAGAATTATGCTTGACCTCCTTAAGAGTAGAGTATCAGATTTGTTTGTTCTCTCCTATTTATTTAGTCAGCCATTTATTTATATTAGTATGGACATATGGATTTTTTTTTTACTTTGCATTATAATTCAATACTACTTTATTTTGTCATCCCCTTCTTTTATAGTAGTAAACTAAGTAAGTGCTTAGCTGGATAAATGGCTATCATGAGAAGACTACATTCCCCAAAGTGCCTTGAAGCTAGGTGTGACCATATGATTAATTCTAGCCAATGGTATGTGAGCAGGAGTGATGGGTACCATTTATTTCTTTTCTTGAATGCATTTGCTGAAATGTGGCATTAAAGCTAGAGCTAGAGTAGCCATCTTGGACAAGAAGATGACCTTGGGAATGGAGACCACAAATGGTGGTGCAATAAGATAAGAGCCTTGGTCCCTGACTGTGGAGTTCCATAAAAACCCTGGACCGACATGCCTGCCTGTATGTTACCTGAAATAGAGAAAAAATTTCTATCTTGTTTAAGCCTTATAATTTTGAGTTTTCTCCAACTCCCAGAAGAATTTAATCCTAACTAATACAGTGTTCCAGGGGTATGTGTTTTTTTTTTTTTTTTAAGAGAAGGAGGGGGTGAGGGGCAAAGGGAGAGGGAGAGAGAGAATCTCAAGCAGGCTCCATGCCCCATCGTGGAGCCCAACATCGTGGAGCCCAACATGGGATCTCACAACCCTGAGATGATGACCTGAGCCAAATCAAGACTTGGACGCTTAACCCACTGAGCCACCCAAGTACTCCAGGTCTGTGTATTCTTATAAGTATGTGTATATAGGGAAGGGATGGCTCCAGGAAATAAAACTGATTTTTTTAAAAAATACACCAGAATCTTCTAGTTAGTTTTCCAGAGAAGAGGAATTTTGTTATATTATTATTTTTAGTAAAGATACAGCTATGGGTAGTAAGGTGCTGTCTGGTTCTCTGACTTCCTTTGTTTTGGGAAACTCACCAAGATTGGTTCTTGAGTCACAAATATAAGGCAAGTTCCACCCATTATCCTTGGAGTAAACTGTGAAGGCACCCGAAATCTCTCTGCAGAGGATGCAGAGTGTTCTATTTAGTAACTGAAACTGGATGAGTCTTTTGCTGCTGTTTCTGGGGGGGAAAGAAAGGAAAGAAGATTTTCTGAAAAAGATTTAGTTAGAGAAATGCGTTGGTGTTCCCTGACATGGGTTTAAGATTGAAAGACCTATACTTTGAGAAATAGACTGTGGATTATTGCTTCTGCTTATCTGGCTATGGAATTTTCTCCCAGCTACAGGTTGGGGGAGTGAGGGGAACAGACAGCTTGGATAGAATTGGTGGAGAAGGTTGGATGGGCTATAGAGGGCTAAGTGGAAGACACAACTTGGGACGTGGGGAAGAATTTAGGCAGGATTAACTTTGAGAATGAGGACCAAGGATTTTAGGGAGGAGAGAGTGATACAGGCATGAATTAACATGAAGTTTGGAAGGTGATTATGAGGTTGCACAATCCAAAGCCAAGAAATGATGACTATACATCTCAGCTACAAATGAGATATTACTCTTAGGAAGTTGAGGCCCACATGACTCAGTATCAGAGCAGTGTCACAACCCATGTAACCAAAGGAATTTCTGAATAGCCCAATCTCTTCACTCAGCTTTCTCAAAAATCATGACTAAGACTAAAAGAACACAATTCCTTTTCTTCTCTTATTCTTTTCCATTCCCATGGCTATTTTAGAACCTGCTCTCCACAGTTTCTGGAAAAGTCTCTTCTTCTTAGACCCTCACTTATTTTTCTCTTCCTCTCCTCCCTCCTCTCATCTATATCTTTGTTAAGTTGACCTAGCCCATCTCGAGCAAGATTTTGAGGAGAATGCAGGTGGAAAATTAGGATGGAAGTTACAGGGTTCTGTTTTTGCAGGCTAGAGGATGTGACAGCTATATTTCCACTCAATTTTATCAAGGAAGTGACAACGTGAGCACCAGGATGTAAGCTTCCTCTAGAATATAAGCTCCATGAGGCAGGGATTTTTGTCTTCTAGTCACTACTGTATCCAGGTACCTAGAACAGTATCTGACACATATTAGGCACACAGTAAATATTTGTTGAATTCATGAATAAATGCACCCAGTCAAATACTTGCCTTCCCAGATTCCTTAGGAGTGGCCAAATGGCAGTTCTGACCAATGACATAAGTAAAAATCTGCTGAGAGTGTCTAAGGATATTTTTATTTCCCTGGTAAAGATTCTCATATATGGCATGACCCCTCCATCTTTCTTCTTACCTTGAATGAGAGCATGATGTTTGGATCTACAGCAGCCATTTGTGGCCATGAAGTCACAAGCATGAAAGAACGTCCGTGAAAAGCACAGAGGCATTGATGTGAGCACGCACAAGTTGCAGAGCTCACACAGAAGCAGCCTGTCTCCAGACTTCTTGTTACATGAGAAAATGAGCCTTTTTATATAAGCTACCGTTAGTCAGGTCTTCTGTAATTTGTGACCTGTCAGAACCAGTGCAAGAGGGGGAATGACTGCAAATATTCTCATGACAATAATTTGTATTTCAATTTATATATATGCTATTCATGGGCCACTTTCTTCTGCCTCATGTGGGACTCTCGCAGCAGATGTTGACAAGATAGTTGTCATATTATTTCCAACTCAGGACAAGTTTATGCACATAGGATTTCTATTGACTTTGGGCAAGGAAGACTTGAATTTGTCCTTAAAGTAGGTGTTATGGGCTGGATTGTGTCTCCCCAGCCCCCTCCCCAAAATTTGTATGTTGAAGTCCTATAACCCTCACTACTTCAGAAACTGTATTAGTAGATAGGATCTTTAAAGAGGTAATTAAGTTAAATGAGGTCATTAGAGTAGATCCTAACCCAATATGAGTGGTATCCCTATAAGAAGAGGAAATTGGGACACAGACATGCACAGAGGGGAGACCATGTGAAGACACAGGGAGAAGATGGCCGTCTACAATCCAAGGAGGGAGGCACCAGAAGAAACCAACCCTGTCGACATGTTGTCTTGAATTTTTAGCCTCCAGAACTGCCAGAAAATAAGTAAATGCCTGTTGTTTAAGTCACTCAGTCTGTGGTACTTTCTATGGCAGCCCTAGCAGACTAATACAGGTGGGTATCATACTTAACCCACTGATAAGCTGTTGGTTCCAGAGTTCTCTCTCCATGGGATGCTGTAGCCAGGGACTCATGGTAATATCTTTTCAGCACTTCATACTGTTCTCTGGCCCAGGTTTCTATTTCCTTATCCTCCAGGCTGAAGGTTCTCATGCTTTGGGCATAACACAACCACCTATGGAGCTTTCTCAGATACAAATGCCCAGCCCCTAACCCCCAAAGATGCTGGCTCAGCAGACCTGGCAGAGCCCAGGAATCCTTATTTTTCAAAAAATTCCCCCAGGTGATTCTGATGCTCCCAGAGTTGAAAGCCACTGCTCGCTCTTATCTTCGATCCTAAATGGTCAGATACCCTCCACCATGACTGACTGTGCTTTAAGATGGATGGTCAATATTCCTCTGCAATTTATCCTCAAAGAGACTGCTTCCCCTCTTTTAGGACTTTTAGACTTTTGGTGATTTGTATAACCCACTTTTAATAGAGGGGTGTCCTAAGAATGTCTAGGGCAGACGCAGGACAGCCCTGTTTCAGGGGATCTCTTCTCCCTCACACAGTCCCTCTCTGTTTGTAGTGGTTGATCTTGCTATCCTTCTACAATTGCCTATATTCCAGACGTGGGAGACAGAGGTGAGGGTTTTTTGCCAAAGGTCAGAAGTTGAAGAAAGGCTAGTTGGCTGGAAAGCGGGGATGAAGCTAGGCAGTGAAGGATTGTCAGGGCTGAAGTCAGTGGGGATGGGCAAATGACCTGGCTAATGGGCAGAACAGGGGTCATCAGGGTTGCTGGAAGAGGGATGGATTGTGAGCTTTATGGCAAGAACTGGATTTGTCTTGGCATCTTCAGTGCCTAGCAAGGAGTTGTGCAAATGAATGAATGAATGCATGAAAGAATACCAGAGTGAAAGGAGTTACCATGATACCTCATACCCCTGGGGTAACTCCCTAGCCCCTGGTAACTACCATACTATTTTCTTTCTCTATAAATTTTAACTATTCTATGTACCTCGTGTGAGTAATTTCATACAATATTTCCTTTTAGGCCTGCTTATTTCATTTAGTATAATGTTTTTAAAGTTCATCCATGTTGCAGCATGCATCAGAATTTTATTCCTTTTTAAGGCTGAATAATATTCCATTGTGTGTGCCTACCACATTTTATTTATCTATTCATCCGTCCATGGATACTTGGGTTGTTTCCACCTTTTGACTATTGTGAACAATACAGCAAGGAACATGGGTGTACAAATATCTGAGACTCTGCTTTCAACTCTTCTGGATACCCAGAAGTGGGATTTCTGGGTCATATGGTAATTCTATATTTAATTTTTTTAAGGAACTATCATTCTGCCTTCCACAGCAGCTGCATCATTTTATATTCCCACCAAAAGCGCACAAGGGTTCCAATTTCTCCACTTGTTATTTTCTGGTTTTGGATAATGGTCCTCCTAACATTGGAAGATTTTAAAGGGAAGGTTTGTGTATGTCCAGAATCTATTTCCCCTTTTCCGGTAAGAGCCTTTGGTTTCTTTTAGGGAACCCTGCCCCCATCCTCTCATTTCATGTGGGTCAGGTGACGTACAGGGGTGGCAGGCATGTGAGGTGCACGAGAGCAAGCAGCATTTCATCCTCCAGGCCACAGTGACTGGCTCAGAGATTAGCATGTGGCCAGAGATGGGCCATATCAAAATCAATCCAGAATTACACCAGAACTCTTGGGAACAAGGTTCTCTCTGATGAGGTTGCAAAGTTGCTAGAATATACATCTGGAGCTGCTGGGCCATCTTGTCACCACAAAGGGAGCCTTCCTAAGAATGAACTGACACTAACTCACAGGTAGCAGAACTGAGAGGTAGAGACAGATGGGCCCCTGTCTTCATCTTCGGAACACCTGGGTGCACTTTTCAAGTTATAAGAACCGATAAATTCTTTCTTTTGCATGAGCCAGTTTGGAATTGGTTTCTGACACTGGCAATCCAGAGAGTCTTGAGAAAATACAGACTGGATACAGGAAGGTTTGCATTTTAGAAGGATCTCTTTGATGATTCTGTGAAGGGGAGACCCGATAAGGCAAATCTGAAGGCAGAGGCCTAGTCAGGAAGTTATGGCACTAGACAAAAAGAAGGCTGTGGTAGAAAGTGGGACAGGAGAAGTAGGGGCAGCAAGAAGGACATGGGATCCAAGATATATGGAAGTGTGTGACTGATTGGGCTGGGCTCAGGAAGCAGCAACATTCTGGCTCAGGAGACTGGAAATGGACATGCCATTGACTGAAATGAGCAGCATGTAGTGAGGTGTAATTTGGTGGAAAGGCAAACTATTCTGAACATGTTGAGTCGGAAGTGCTTGTAGAATGCCCAAATAGAGAGGATTAGCAGGAGTTTGGGTAAATGAATTAGGTCAGGTGAAGGGTCCTTGCTAGAGCTGCAGGTCTGGAAGGTGCTGCCTGGCTTTTAGAGCCAAGGTGGTGGGTGAGGTGGCTCAGGGGAATGTGTAGAGTAGAGGAGCAGAGACTAAGATTGGAACTCTGGGTCATTCGTGTTCCTGGACCATTTGAGGGAAGAGCTAGAGCTAGAACAGGCAGAGAGATAGGAGAAGGCAAGAAAGCATTATTAGGAGGAAGTATTCAGCCATGCCAAAGTGGTCTCCTGGGCCACTGAGCAGGTTCTGTGTTGCGTAGGGAGCAGGTCTTGCTGCTGAGCCTTGCTTTGAGGAGGCAACGCGGTGTCACAAAAACAGTGAGGGCTTTGAAATTGGATCCCAACTCTGCCCCACAAGGCTGGTATGATGTTGGGCAAGTGTCTCAACCTCTCTGATCCTCAGTCTTCAAACCTATAAAACACAAATAATATCCCACTTATATAGAATTGTTGTAAAGCTTCAGTGAAATACTGAATGCTGATACTGATAAAGCCCTAAATCCAGAGCCTAGCACATCCCAGGTATTCTGTGCATGTCAGCCTCTTACCTGCTTTCTCATTTCTGCCATATCAATGCTATCCACTGACCTCACACCTGTCTACTCCTTCCAGTCTGAGACTAGGCAGGGCTAGTCTCAGTGCATGGGCAACAGATTAATGGTGGTATGAGGTATGAGGGGTCAGTAACCAGAAAGGGACCTAAGGAAGAGAGAAAAAGGGTGTGGGGATCTTGTTGTTTGAAAATGGGAGGCTCTTCAGCGCTTGCAGGGCTGTGAATAATATGTGATTCCAAAGGGTGAACTAAGAAAAGCAAAGAGAGGGGCACCTGGATGGCTCAGTTAGTTAAGCATCTGCCTTCGGCTCAGGTCATGATCCCAGGATCCTGGGACAGAACCCCACATAGGGCTCTCCGCTCAGCGGCGAGCCTGCTTCTCTCTCTCCCTCTGCGATATCTCTCACTCTTGCTCTCTCTCAAATAAATAAATAAAACCTTAAAAAAAAAAGAAAAGAAAAGAAAAGAAAAGAGACATGAGGACCAGAGCCAAACAGTGGGCCACAGACCATCCATTGATATAGATCCTTATCTAAGGCAGAAGGCCATTCAAGAAGCCAGAACTCTGGTAGGGAAATTGTGGAATTAAAATGAACTATTTCCCAGGGCAGATAGAGGGTGGGTGATATGGGCAGAATGAGTCAAAAGTTACAAACTTCCAATTATAAAATAAATAAGTCCTGGGATTGAATATACAGCATGGCAAAGACAGTTAATAATACTGTGTTTCATATTTGAACATTACTGAGAGAATAAAGCTTAAAAGTTCTCATCACAAGAAAAAAAAAAATCCATAACTATGTATGGTGACAGATGTTACCTAGACTTATTGTGGTGATCATTTCACAATACATACAAATATTGAATCATTATATTGTACCTGAAACTAATATGATGTATGCCAATTATACCTCAGTAAAAAAATAAAAATAAAATGGACTATTGTCTATAATAAGGAATATTTCAGGGGTAGGTGATTCTCCCTAGCAGGAAGCTTTCCTAGGCTGTCTTCTATTTGCATGGAAGATTTAAGTCCCAAAGAAGATGGATGTGGGGAAATTCACACCCCCCCATCGTTCCACACTATGTGGGTGACCCACGCTATAATCTGGCAACCCAGAGTTAGGCTCTTCTTACTCACAGAAGTCCCATGGGAAGAGCCCAAATTTTGTTAATAACATTTTTGTTTGCAATAACCTCTAAATGATATCCCATAAAAATGTAAATTATTTTCTCTGGAATCTGTTACTTAGGAGCAATATTATAACAACAATAAAGGAATCTAGAAATGATCTAATTTCACATTTTACTCCAAAATGTGGCCAGGGATAATGGTCCCAGTGACAGTGGTGTCTGGAATTGTATATTTTCAATTTGCAAGTATTGATGGCCTCTGAAGGACTGATTTAGTTCATCAGACTTAAAAAAGGGAGACTCTTTGTAAACGTTGGGATCATGGATAGTTTTTCTCTTTTTGAGGATTTGAATTTTAAAAGATATATTCAAAGGTTTTCCACACATATTTTTTTTTGTTCAATGATTTATGTAAACTGGTTTAGTTAATCAATATAGCTCATTTATATTAAAATGATGTTATTTCATTGGTTTCAGACCAGCCCCTGGGAGGTCTGAAGAGTGAGGAATTTCATATTCATGCAGGGAGACACAAACAGGGAAGAGCAGGGGTTGGAATGGAAACAAAGAAACAAACATTCCAGAGAATGACCTGTGGATGATGGAGATGATATCTCAGTATGTGCAAGAGAGAGCCTGGGGTACCATTCTGGAATTCTGTGGGGCTCCCTTGTCTAGTAATTGAGAAACTCAGGGTTTAAAGGCATCAGGCAGTATCAGCCTTTCAACTGAGTGTGTGCTTCGCAGTTTGTTTTTTTGTCATACCCTTTTGCCTTTTGAGGATCTGGCTGTGATCCTTCTGTGTACACCTCAAAGAGACCTCAACTCATATTGAGTCTTAGGAGACCAAAAAGGATAGCAATCTTTCCCCAAACATCATCTTGCTCTGAAGCCTCTGGATGAGACTTTTAGAGTTAAGTTCAAACTTTGTCTTTCTTATAGAGTTATACCTTGTCTAACCATATGAAAGTATCAGTAGGCATGGCGTCTGATCGTACCTTTTTTTTCTTTTTTTTCTTTTGACAACCTAGGAACTGATGGCTCTGACAACTGGGCTCTAAATTAAGTGTTTAACCTGTGGGCCAGCAGATGGCGCCATTTGTCATTCATTGACACCCGCGCATAAAAGCGTGTGGCATGGCTTCTTGCCTCTTTAATTTGGGTAGTATTATAAGTGAAGTGTTTTCGACTGTTTATTATGCATGAGCCCAAATTCCATGAATGTGTAACATTTTCTCCTGTATTTCCCTTTTTTTATAACATCATTTAAATTCCTTATTAATAATTTAAAAATGTTCTGGATTTTAATCACTTTTCTCATCACTAAAATATCTGATGAAGGGATGTTTTTTTCCCCCGGCTGAAGGTGAGATAGAGGAAACCATGAGCAAGGAAGAAGATGAGAATCTCACTCTTAACGCAAGCCCATGGCCTCCTTGCGCATCACCTCATCTTTTCAGTTTAATTGAAGAGTATTTATTTAATTAATAAAAATATCTGTCTAGTGCAGGTTTCAGAAATCCAAGGCTCGAATAGGCTGCCATTAATAAAACAAGTTTTTTTTATATCCAAGTTTAATTATGGTGGTGTTTGTTTGATAGCTTGTTACTGTAAATAAAAGAGAGAAAGGCAGCCCTTCACTGGAGTAGCTTGAGAGCTGTGAAATATGTACCTAATTAAAACTATTGGTGTAAGAGGCTAATAAAGTACATGTGCCTACTAGATGTCTTATTCTAATGAATCTCGGCTAATTTGCTTTGACTGATGAATTTCGGTGTTAGTGGTAGGGGCTGAATAATTATGAAATTTATCACAAGATACAAGGACTCATTAAGGATTACTCAGGTTGAGTTAGAGGAATGTTTTCTTTGTCAAGAACACAGGCTTTGACCAACATAATTACAGCGATGCCAAAAAGTAGCCAGATTCCAATCCCAGCCCAAGGGAATGCTGAAGGCCAGGAGGGGCACATGCTTCGGGGTGGGGGGTGGGGGCGGACAGGAGACTGTCAACTCTGGAAGAAACACCTGTGTGGTATTCAGGCCCGAATTTTAAATAGAAGTATTCGGTGCACACAGACCTCCTTGTGGATGGTTCCAGTGACAACGACTTCGTTCTCAGTCTTTTATTGAAAACATTTTCCCCCTCTTCATGAGGAAGAAGAGATGAGGAAGCAAATCTATTTAGCAAAGACACTGCAGCAGGAAGCCCATTCAGCCCCAAATGTTTTTTTTTTTCTTTTCTATTTGTAAGTTTTAGCTTTCTGAGTCTCCCAGCTTATTAATTAATCTGATTTCATTAACTCCTGGGTGGTAGATCCCCAAACTGAGGCCATGACTGGAGCCCATTTGGGCTGGTCTCATGTAACCACTTGCAGAACACCCAAGAAGTAAAAAATATCTGTTTCTCTTGGAATGAAAGTTCTAACTATTACAACGTGTGCTACTGGCAATGCAGAGAAGGGCTGTCTTCCCAACGAATGAACTGGATCGTCCACTCCTCACCACCCCGGAACCAGAGCAGAAGGTGAGGGTGGGACACCTTCCGGAGGAAAACACGAAGCAGAGGCAGGGACCCAATTGCCCTCCTGCAGGCAGGCAGGACCTCAGATCAGAGCAGGAGAGAAGGGAATGGAAGACCACGGTGAGCTGGGGCTGGTTTCCACCTCTTCTTCTGGGGACCAGGAGGAGGGGTGGGAGAGGCGGGGGAGGAGAGACAGCAATGCTCCAGTGAGTGACAGGTGATGACACCCCAGCTAGAAGCCTTGTCAAACAAATGGAGACCTATTTATCCACCTACCACTAGAGATGGTTGTTCCCAGGGCTGAAATCAAGGGAAACAACACAAGGTCTCATGGGGGCCTCATGCCCCTGGCCCTAGGGCAATCCCAGTGTGAGAGGGTTTCTCTTCTTGTTCACATATGAACAAAGGATTTTAAACTCCATGATATCAGCCCAGATATATAAATATATCTAAAATGTATATGTATATACATAAATATTTGCTTCTAAATGTGATTTAAAATGGAAACAACTAGAAATTCAACTTATAGGTGTTTTACTACCAAAGCTTTCCAATCAATTAGCCCCTTTCTTTGTTTTTCTTTTCAAAATAGCTTTGACACAAACTGTCCCAATTTACTTAACTTTGAAGAGAAATGCCAGGCACGACATTAAGCAAAATTTCAACCTTCATGCCAAAGAGCAAAGCTTATTAGATAACTCCCTGAATTTTTAAATTATTGTTTTCTAACTCAGGAAGGCATCTCTTTTTCAGGAAAGGAAATATCTCTGTGATTCAGAATAAGAGTGATGCAGGTTTTAGGATTTCCCCTTCTCCATCCGCCCTTTCTCCTGACCCTTTTGCCTAAATGAAGTAATAATAATAATAATAATAATAATAATAATAATAAGAGCCTACTGGGGCGCCTGGGTGGCTCATTCGGTTAAGTGCCTGAATCTTGATTTCAGCTCAGGTCATGATCTCAGGGCCGTGAGATCGAGCCCCACATCAGGCTCTACACTAAACGGGGAGTTTGCTTGAGGTTCTCTCTCTCTCCCCCTGCCATTGCCCCTACTCGTGCTCATGCTCTGTCTAAAATAAATAAATCTTTTCAAAAAATTAAGTGCTTACTGTGTGCCAGGCATGGTGCTTTATAGTATCCCCAAAACAATCCTGAGAGATGGGAACTATTAGTATTTTCATTTTACAAAAGAAGCAACTTGGGCACACTCCCTCTGAGAGCAGAGGTGATTTGCTCCAGGTCCCAGCGGGCAGTGGATTAGCCTCCATCCCAGGTCTGTGTGTCTACCTAACTAGGACACAATGTTGTCTTCAGATTGAAATCTGCTCTGTGTTACCTTAAGAATCTTCTAGAAGTTCACCACGGTTTTTCTTTTCTTACCACATAAGCAAAAAGAACCCATAACTCTAATACAAATTAATGTCAGTTCCACAGGTTCAGATGAAGCCATGTGGGGTTAGCATCCGTTTTGAAGGCTTTGCTCATGGGACTGTGGATAGGAAAGCAGGAGCTTGGGCACCAAACTGGAAACTGAGCCAGGGTGTCAACATTGGTGGGGCCACTATTTTATGTTTATTTTCCCTTTGCCTTGGATCCATCCATCATCTGTAAAATGGGGCTGGCCGAACAGTCAAAATGTAAAAGGGTTGAGAACCTATATCGAGGGTCCTGATATGAGTCCCCAAATAGATCTGCCTGCCCCCTAAAACCTTGCCTCTTCCCAAGCCATGATTTATATACACTGCTTTGTCATTTATGGTTTCCTGAGTTCGTTGTTTCAGACTAAAATTTGTGGGTTGTAAGCCTCAGTGTGCATGATTTCTTAGGTTTTTAATTACAAAATGTAGTTTTGACCTATTAAATCATGTGTGAGGTAAATTTACCATAATAAAGGCTTATTAATCCCCCACAATTAAGACTTTACAGTTCTTTTGCTGAACGTTTTATTGACTTTCCCGTGAGGACGCTTGCACAACTATTGCGAAGAAACTTTGTAGCCTCTAACCAGCAAGCCTGCAGTGTAGGAGTAAGAATATGATTTAGGAAATAACTTCATACGTGGAGCCAGACTTCCTGTTTTCGCAAATGGCGTCGCCCCGAGGCCTTATAATGACCACGTGAGGTAGGCAACGTCCTCCCTATTTTATAGATGAGCAAACCGAGGCACAGAAATGTGATACGACTCGACCACGGTTACACAGCCACTAAGTGGCAGAGCTGGGGCTTTGAAACAGTCCATCTGGCTCCAAGATGCATGCTCTAAGCCAAAATCTACAGTCTCTCTCTCTCTTTTTTAAAAAGATTTATTTGTCTATTTTAGAGAGAGGGAGAGAGAGCACAAGTGAGCAGGGGGTGGGGCAGAGGGAGAGGAAGAGAGCATCTCAAGCAGACTCCCCGCTAAGCGCAGAGCCTGACGCGGGGCTCGATCCCAGGACCCTGAGATGATGACCTGAACCCAAATCAAGAGTCAGATGCTCGACCGACTTTGCCACCCAGGTGCCCCTGCACTGCCTCCTTTAATAATAATGATAGCGACAACAATAGCCGCAGCCCCAGGTGCATACAGCCCTTAATAGGCTCCCAGAACGTTCCTGTGATATGGGTGTTAGCTCATTTATTCTCTTACCCACCCGGTCGGAGGGCTGCTATTTATCATATCCCCCTTTTATCCATGAGGAAACTGAGGTATAGGAAGGGTAAGCAACTTACTCGAGGCTCCATGGCTGGAAGGGAGTTGGAAGCGCCAGCAGGCGGGCTGCAGAGACCCTGCTGTTTCCCCGGGTGATGCCTTCTCACCCTTTCCTCACCGCCCCCCTCCCCATCCCACCCCAGCAACTTCAGCCCCAGCAGACTCTCTTTTCTCCAGCTGTTCTCGGTGGCCCGTGAGGGTCTCGGGCTCCAGGGGCAGATAGACTTGGGTTTGGTTCCTGCCTGTGTTGCTCCTTAGCTCAGCTGCTCACACTCGGAGGCTCACCTTCCTCGAGTGTAAGGGTGGGGGTCCCTCCCCCTTCACAGCACCGTGATGATTTTCTGGGGTGATGCAGTTCAAAAATATGGGTACGTATGAAGTGTTCAAAGAGTGACAAGGCTTTTGTACCGTTATGCTCAAAGCCCGGTCCAGGTCCCTTCGTCGGCAGATCCCTTCGGTGGATGGGATTATCAGCCGGCCTCGGAGCCTCCCAGCCCTCTGTGGATGTATCTCTATTTAGCACTAATCACTGCTCGCTTGGTATCGCCGTTACCTCTGTGTGTGTCTGACTCTCCCACTAGACTCTGAGGTTCTTAGGGTCAGAGACTATGTGTTATTCATCTCTCTGTCTCCAGATGCCAGACCAGGACTTCATGCATACAAATTCTTAAACATTTTTTGGTGAATTGAATTCAAAAACAATGTGGCAGAACTGTGGGCCCCATTAACTATGTGGTGCACGCCCAGGCGGCTCTCCCCGGAAGGCTGGGGGTCCCTCCCACCATGGCAATTTAGAAATGGAGCCAGGCCACCTCCCACTTCATCTGTTCCCACTCTCTACTCTCTGCTGCTTGAACCACCAACAGCTCTCCTGAATGGGGGCTTCCTTCCTCGGTGTGTCTCCTTCACTGCAGTGTGCTGGGGCTGGGCAGTGAGAGTCCTGGGGGTGATGGGAGTAGTCCTTTGTCTTTGACTTGGAGGCTGGCAGACGTACCAGACTTGTGTCTCTCCCAGGACTCCTTCAGATGACCTTCCCTGAGGCCCAGAACTTCTGATCTACAATTTTAGATTCAAAGCGTCATCTTCCAAAGCTGTAAATTGATGGAAGCATGGGATACACCGCCAAAGGCTCTATACATTAACCTCGTTCCCCGTGGCACGCCTTGTTTGGCAGCCTCGTGGCAGAGAGGAGGCCCAGAGGCTTGGGACCTGAAGGAGCAGCTTTTGACCGGAGGTGGGCATGTGGGTGGTGTGTGGGGAGGGGACCGTGTCAGCACAGAGGGCCAGGATATGGATGACTGGAATGAAGCTGAGTCTTAAGCATAAGAGAATGGACGATGGAGAAGGTGGGGGGTGGGGAGACGTGTCCCTGGGGGCCCTCTGCTTCCCGATTGTGCCTGAAGTAAACTCGGAGAAGTCCCCTGTTGGATTTCTGGCTAGTGGTTGAAGGCCACCCTGCGAAAGAAGAGACTTCATCCCCATAGTGTTGCTTCTGTTAAAGGGCAAGGAGAGAGGCAGTATACTCTGGCTGCTGAAAGATCTGACTTGGGGGCCACACAGGACCAGATTTCGATGTGGGCTCTGCTAGGGACTAGCTCAGTGATCCTGCACAGTTAACTCCCTTGTGCCTCACTTTCCTTATCTATAAAATGGGCACATAAATAATAATGGCCCATGAAGTTCTTAGGAGGATGATAGAGGATCCTGGATGGTAAAAGACAGCTAGTCTTATTAAAGAGGCAGCCCCAGGTGTTTTCAACATCTGTGCCTGGGATCCACTGAGGAAAGTGCCAGACCAGTCAGAGGGACAGTGATCAGGAGCAGGCAGGCCATGACCCTGGTCTGCAGAACTCACCAATGTTATTAGTCCGGGGAAGGTCGGATCCCAAGTGTTAACGGATGAGGCCTAAAGACTTAGCCATATGGCTACGGACACAGAGCTGAGAAGGTATCAGAGTTGGGCTTCCACCTGGTGCCTCGTGGCTCACGACCAGCGCCCTATAAGCCAGAAGCAGGGGGAGCAGCAGGCTTTGTGAGGAAGGGTTGGGCCGCTTCCCACCCATAGCCATCACCATCTTCAGACCAAAAGGTGGACAATTCCATGCTCCATAGAAGGAGGAGAAGGCCTGCAGATCCCAGGTTGTTGGCAGGTCGGCTCTCTTTGGGTGGAGGACAATTCCTAGGCACTTGGCGAATTTAGCCCATCTTTCTTCTTTCTGACCCTCATCTTCTTATGTAGGTAAGTTTTCCTGCTTTCTTCGCAGGCTGGGCTTAGCTCCCTGCTCTGGGCTTGTGGATTTTCCCTTCCGCCCATGCTCCTCTGCCCTCCCTGGTGCCTATCAGGGATAGGCAGTGATTGAAATTATTGATTCAATCTGTGTATCCTCCTGCCGTGATGCGTCTTGGCTGGATCACTGATTCCAGGGCCGAGCCTGTGCACAGTCCGATGCTTTCCCCCGCTTGGCGCCCGGGGCAATTGGAGCTGCAGAAACTCCTGGGGAGTCATCAGTGAAGACCAGGGACTGGACCGGTAATGGACTCTGGTTCTCAAGGCAGCTGCAGCTACTGAATGCAGGGAACGGGTCACACGGCCGGCTTCTTCGAAGGCAGGGCCCGTCAGCCTGGTCCGTCGCAAAAGAGGCAGACTCGACTCTCAAGTGCCAAGTGTGAAGTTCCCCCAGACCCGCATCGTGAACTCTTCCAAGAAATCTCTCTGGCAATACTCCTCCCTATAGTATGGAATAATTTGGAACCGCAAGAATGAAGACATGGCTGTCTCCTAAGTGATAATAAAATCATCATCTTGGGGGCAGTTGTGACTGGACTTATTGTAAATGCCTTCCTCTTTTACTAGATCTCTTAAGTTCTCCTGCCCGCCCTCATTTATTTCCCAAGAATTCTGTGTAGCCAAAGTAATGTGCATGAACATTGCGTAACATTCTGTGGATGGATACAATATCGTAGAAATAATTTAATTGACGACTTGTAATGAAAAGAGCGCTGGGTAAGTCGCTGGGGTTGCAATTTCTCTCTATATTTTTACGTTGCCAGGGATAGTGCTGTTGACGTGAATAGGCCAGTATTGATTTCATTTAAAATTTTCAACATCTGAATGATGTGAGCAGTGATCTGTGGGAAGATACTGCAGAGTTGTCGGCACATCCCCTGCTAACAAAATGCCATTTTAAAAAGGATTTTTCTATTAGCATTCACGACGAGAAGAGAGAGTGAAAAGGGTTATGAGAATGTTAAAATTTTCACTGACCAACGAAATATGAAGTCACCGTCTTCATTTTACTCTTAATTAATTGAGTTATTGGAGCTTATATAATCCTCTGTGAAATACCTAAAAGAAAGCAGGCAGGGACCTTGAGGTGTTGTATAAAAGACTTTGTTTTCTAAAGGTAGTGACTTCAATGACCCCAGGAGAAAGTCCCTGATGGCACTCAGACTCCCCCCCTAGAAACGGATTTCAAATGCGGCAGCAACTCCTTAATGCTGCCCTTTTAATGAGTTCCAATTCAGTGGTTATAAGTTACCACCATTTAACAACAGGAGCACAAATTAGATTTTCTAACTTCAGAGATGTGGTTTCTCATGGGGCCTGAGTCTACCAGTTGGATAATAAAAGGTGGAGGGGAGATAGACACTGGGCAGGTAGCTCCAGGGGTGTTTTTTAATAGCACCCCTATGCTAAAGTAGGGACACTGATTGGGTTCCATTTTGGGGGGAGCCAGGGTTTGAGGTGCTCTGTTTGCTCATCGTGGAGAGAAGTTTCTAGTGAAAATGTGGACAATGTGTAAGGTGGCGGTGCTTGCCTTCATGTCTTTGTTGACCTGGAAGTTAACAAGGAGAAGCAGAGGGACAGCATTGGGTGTGAGTGGCCATCCAAGTCCCTGGAGTGACACAAAGCTGCCGCTCAAGCCGTGTCAGCCTTCCTGCCTTTCTAATGACTGGGCCTGGCTTCAGCACAGGAGGAGCAAAGAGCTCTGAAGGGAAAATACAGAGAGGGAGCTTTCCAGAATCATTGGTGACAGGTCTGGTAGAGGAGTCCTCTGAAGGTAGAGTCCTCTGAAGGTAGAGTCCTCTGGCTGTGGATTCTTTCAGAAAATGGGCTTCTTTGGGTGGTAGGACTCCCTTGCCTGCTCAGCCAAGCAGGGGGAGGCAGGGGTGGGAGGACTTGTCAACCTCGGGAAAGGAGGCCCAAGAAGGAGAACCAACCCAGTGCACCCCCAGATGCTGCTTTGAAGGGAATGAACTCCTGCTTCAGTTCTTCACAGTGGGGAAGGCAGAGGAAAGGCTGAACGGAAGTCATGGCAGTGGTTTGGGTTTTCACCCTAACGACAATAAGATGGCATGAACATATTTTTTGTGTGTTTTTTTAAATAGAGATTTATTTATTTATTAGAGAGAGAGAGAGTGTGAGGGAGGGTCAGAGGGAGAGAATCTCAAGCAGACTCCCTGCTGAGCCCGGAGCCCCATGCGGGGCTTGATCTCCTGATCCATGAGATCATGACCTGAGCCAAGAACAAGAGTTGGACGCTTACCCCACTGAGCCACCCAGGCGCCCTGGCATGAACATAATTTAGATCAACAGACACATCAGTCTCACATATGCCTGGATGTGTGGGCAAAAGCAGTGCCAATACTTTGACATTCTTAGTACATATTCTAGATCATAAAAATATGTATCATTTCCATGGAACTCAATAAAGCTATTTTCATTTTGAAAGAAAAAAAGTTCTGTAAACTGTTTTAAAAACCTGGATCGGTTTCTTGTCGCTGACAAAGACTTCCAAAGAGGCCACTCTAATGCTGACAGGTATTGGCCAGGCACGTGACTAGGCCCAGGGTTCTTCTTCCAGACTGTTCTCTGTCCTCGCTTTGATTGTGCTCCCACGAGTTCCAGAGTGGGCAGCAAAAGGAAAACGTCCACCACACATGGGTCCTCAGGACGCCTTTCACCCAAATTATATGAAAAACTCGTACTGTGGAATGAAGCCAGCCCACAGGAGCATGGTCTGCCGTCAGGGTTTCCTCCAGCAAGCTGCCAGCAGCCTGATGTTCCCATTGTCAGAGACAGATCTGGGGGCTACCCACCCGCTCCGAGACCCCCGAAGTGCCAGTCTGTTATTGTTTGAAACTGGGTGACAATGGGATGGTATTGTATGATATTGTATCCAGGGACCCTGGGCATCTTCCTGGTTGGCCACTCAGCCACACTCTGAGGAGAGAGAGAGAGAGAGAGCGCGCGCAGGAGCGCGCAAGAGAGAGGAAAGAAGAAATGGGATGGGAAGTTTCATTTTATTATGAGCTAGCGCTGTGGTTTCTATTAGCCTGAAAATCTGGAATGCTAGGCTGGACCACACAGAAGGCTGACCCCTCTAATCTGTCTAGGTCCAAGGAGCCTCAGACTGCAGCTGGCTCGGGGCTTTGCTCTTTCCTCCCTCAGCAGCCAGGCTGGGAGCTTACTGCCATATTGCTACAGAGGTTGACCCACTGCACAGGGGGCAATAACAAGGAGGTCAGAGAGACAAAGTGATTTTGTTCTCAGTGCAGAGCAGGGGGGCAGCTCACCTCATCCTGGGCATTAGCCCTGTGTCTGGAAGCCTTGTGAGAAGCAGAGAGAGCATCCGAGGAGAGGGAGAAGAGGGAGGGAGAGGAGGGAGGGGCTTTCGGCACCTGGGCACCACACCTTGCCACACTATGCAGAGCATAAAATCTTACCCACATGCCTGCATTTTTTAACCCCTTGAAACCAGAAGGGTGAGACCCAAAATCCTACATCTGACTAATTGACTTAGTAATCCTGTCCTTGAGACAACCCACACGTTGTCTGGTTAGTTCAGTTTCCATATTAGCCAGGGCAGCTTATCAGTGTGTCCTAAGGGAGGGACAGTATATTTAAGGTGATTGGGGTGGTTCATGGACACAGGTCTCAAGGTATATTGCTTCATTTAGTAGAGAAAATTATTCCATTGAAAATTCTCAATCCTTCTAATTAATTCAGCAGACTGTCTAAATTGATACTGTGTGTCTTTAACACCTTTTTAATAAATTAGGTTTTTAAAAAATATATTATTGAAGTATAGTTGACATGCAATATTAGTTTCAAGTGTACAACATAGTGATTCAACAGTTCTCTGCATTACTCAGTGCTCACCACGCTAAGTGTAGTCCCCATCTGTCAGCATACGACGTTAGAGTATTATTGACCGTATCTCCTATGCTGCGCTTTCCATCTCCATGACTTACCTATTTTATAACTGGAGGTTTGTACCTCTTCATCCGCTTCTCCTATTTTACCCGTTCCCCACTCACCTCTTCTCTGGCAACCACCAGTTTGTTTCTGTATTTATGCATCTGTTTTTTGTTTGTTTGTTCATTTGTTTTTAAGAATCCACATATAAGTGAAATCATATGGCATTTGTCTTTCTCTGTCTGGCTTATTTCACTTAGCTTAATACCTTCTAGGTCCACCCATGTTGTTGCAAATAGTGAGACCTCATTCTCTCATTCTTTTTTATGGCTGTGTAATAGTCCAGTGTAGACTGTGTGTGTGTGTGTGTGTGTGTGTGTACCACATCTTCTTTATCCATTCATCTACCGATGGACACTTGGTTTGCTTCCATAACTTGGCTATTGTAAATAATGCTGCAGTAAACATAGGGGTGCATGTATCTTTTCAAATTAGGGCTTTTGTTTACTTTGGGTAAATACCCAGTTATTGGATTGTATCACATTTCTATTCTTAATTTTTTGAGGAACCTCCATACTGTTTTCCACAGTGGCTGCACCAGTCTGCATTCCCACCAACAGTGCATGGGGGTTCCCTTCTCTCCACATCCTCACCAACACTTGTTATTTCTTGTCTTTTTGATTTTAGCCATTCTGACTGGTGTGAGGTGATATCTCACTGTGGTTTTGATTAGTCTTTTTTTAACAGAGAGTAGACCTCATTGTCAGAGTCTTTAATTGACAGTATATAGCAATAATATTTTAATTTTTATTTATCAATAAATTTCTTTTATTTAAGGTAAGTAATACAGATTATCCTTTTATGTTAATCATCATCATCATCATCATCATCAAGAGTTATCCAATATTTACCAGGGACTAGAAACTGTTTTTAGTGTTTAATGTATTTTAACCCACTTAATCCTTAAAACAACCCTGTAAGATAGAGCTCTTATAAATCCCATTTTGCAGATGAAGAAACTGAGGCAGAGAAAGTGTAAGTACCTTGCCTAGGTTTACCCAGCTAGTGAGTGGTGAAACCAAGATTCTGATTCAGGCATTCTGACTCAAGAGGGTGGGTGGTGGGGTGAATGTTACTCACATGCCATCCTGACCCTCCAATCAGTGGCTCCTCATGAAATACCCTATGATGTCGCCTGTGTTATCTCACTGAGGCAGGAGGATGAACTCTAGGCCCAGAATCAGAACTCCGGTCAAGTCCAGGTTGGCCACATTCCAGCCATAAGGCCATATTCAAATCACTCTCCTCTGAGCTTCTTCTATTTCTACATCTCCACCATGGAGGCTAATAATAGTATCTCCCTGGGCTATTGGAAGGACTAGTACAACTTTGACAAACAATAGAATGTTATGTAGATCTTCCTCTAAATAGAAGAAAGGACGTAATATCTGCAGGCAGAGGACCTCGGTTGCACATGGCCTCCTTCATTTACTATCGTGAGACACCCAGGAGTGCCCCATTGGGAATCTCACTTGTCCTGTCTTCCTATCTGTGAAACAGGAATTCAAACAGTAGTGATCTCAAAGAGATTTATGCTATATGCTATTCAAGAACCTTTAGGATCAGTGAGCTGTATCCCTGACTGAATTTTTTTCAGAGGTGAAACTGAATAGTGTCATGTCATTAACTTTGAAAATCTCCACATTTGAAAAACATTTAAGAATATTTTTCATATTATAAACATAATTTGTGTTTTATTATAGAAAAGTACTAAATATAGTTAATGAAAAGAAGGATCCCCATTAACACCTTGGTCTATATCCTTTCTGATACACACACACAGAGATATTATGTTATAAAAATGAAAATGAGATCATATCAAATATACTGTTTTTTAACTTCCCTTTCCACTTAAAAGGTTCTATTTTTCTCTTACTGTGGTCCATGTCTCCTTCTGAGAGGCAAACTTTGCCTGTTTCTGATTGGGAGACACTGAGGTTTAAAATGGCAGAGTCTAGCGTCCCTAGTTCTGAAGATTGTAAATGAAGGGTCTATGATAGCTGTCAAGAGCCATTGGTGTAACAAGATATCACTCCAAAGTCGGGGAAAAAATCCTTTTGTCTATATCGAGTTTGATCCCTTTGTATATTTGGGGCCTCATCAAAGAGGAGGTTTGAGATAGTCTTGTTTATTTTCCACATAAAACTCAGAAAATTTGCTTGATTTAAAATGCAACTCCTCTCCTCTTTACATTTGTCGTTTCTGAAACATTTAAAAAAAAAGTGTTAAAACTAATGGAGTAACAAACTGCAAGGTAGTAATAATATTTTAGGGAGACAAAAATGCATCCTGGTAGAAAAATAAAGACATAGTTACAGTCAATGACAGTGGAAAAGAAAAATAAATGTTGCTTCTGGTCTCAATCAATCTGATTTTATCTAATTTAAAAAGTTGAGCCGTTTTGAATTTTGTAATTGTTCTAATGGGGAACCAGTGGAGACATTATGTTATTGTAGCATGTTCTGTAATGACAACAACTTTAAAGGTTTTTTTTAATGTCTTTAATTTTGGAAGTTTTTCACAGATTTCAGGTCTTGCCTGGTGGCCAAACCCTAGTGTTCTGTGACTCTGTGGAAACATGGGCTCACCTCCTCCCTCCAGCTTTAATTAATACTGTACAATAAAATTCCTACTCTCAGCCAAACCACCATTGGCTGTAATCTTGTCTGCTCTCATAAGCCAAACAGAAACATGTACTTTTTCTTGTTGTTCAATCACCTGCATCTGCTATTTAATTTCCAGAGGAATCTCATCTTACTCTGTGTGCCCCATTCCTCCGTTCTATTTATTTGCTTTTCATATTTTTTTCCAAAGAAAACCACAGGTAATGAGTTATGCAAATCTAATATTGAAGATTCTAATGGCCAATGCCTCAGTTCATGACAATCCAAATACTCTTTCCAAATTGTGGCATATGGGGGATGAAGAATTAAAAAAGCTACTGTGGCATAACAGAGGGGGACTTTACCTTTAACTAGAGCAATGGTTGAAAACGGGGCAAATGTAGCAGGTGTCATTGCTTCAAAGTGTCAAGTTTGACTTTTAATGCTGTTCTTCTTGAAGTGTGCAGAAGACTGTGTATCATGGACTGCTGTGTTTTGCAGTCACCTCTGTTTAAGGACTAAAGCACACATACCTAATGTAAGTGCCTCTACTCATGGACCACATCTTTACTTACCTGCTTTCTTTTTTAAATGGCATTAGAACATCCTTGTGCTAGTAAAAGCGAGACAAGAGTGTGCATTCAAATCATCACCATCACCGTAACTACAACCAAAATCCAAGTTCCGCTGACAGTGGATCCTGACTTCATCCACACATCAGCAGCATTCCCCAGATAGGAAGCAACAAGGCTTAGGTGTTCTACATGTTATATCAATGTTAGAATAGAATATTGCATATACTTCCCTGCTAGCATTTTTGATACTTTAGTACCATGGTTGGGATTCATCCTTTCTTTCCTTCCCTCCTCCCTCTCCCTTCTCTCCCTCCCCCCCCTTCCTTCCTTCCTTCCTTCCTTCTTCCCTCCTTCCTTCCTTCCTTCCTTCCTTCCTTCCTTCCTTCTTCCTTCCTTCCTTCCTTTTCCTTCTTCCCTCCCTCCTTCCTTCCTTCCCCCTTCCTTCCTTCCTTCTTTTTTTTTTGTGTTGCTAAATACAAATTTTATGTACTGTGATAAAGTAGTGGAAAAAAACTATAGTTCTCTCCAGCTAGTAGAAATAAGATTGCTGTTGAAAACCTTTAACTCCAAATTCTCTGGCTTTCATGGGAATGGAATTTCGACTCTAATGCAGCATTAATGGGGTTTTGCACTGAATTGCCTTTTGGGGTTTGATTTGCCTTTTAGAGAAGCTGATGTTTGACTGCATGTTCAAACACGGCATGTATTCTTATGAGCAATGTGAGATTCAAATAAACACAACGAGTGCGTTCATTTTGATGACCTCCCCATCACACATTCAAATAAACACAAATGTTCTCAAATGTATAAAAGCAGCTGTGTTTATGTCAACGTGCAAAGCACCAGATATATACATTCAGATTCACTCATCTATCTGGAACCATGTACCTCCGCTCATCGTTAAAAATTTAGTGGAAAATCATGCATGGGGCATGTGTAATGTGCAATTTTCAAGCATACACACATCTCTAAACAAATTTTCTTCAAGCATGTTACTGACATTTGTTCTAATTGAGGATGAAGCCTGGAGAAACTTTGAAGTTTTTGAAAACAAAACAAAGCAAAATGCAAGTTGCTACCAGAGGGCACTAGCGTCTCTCAAGTATTCTGGCAGCGTGGGTAGGTCACCTTCCCTGGTATCCAGAACGGTCTTTGCGGCCTCTCTTTTCTTTCCCTCTCTCTCTTCCCCGCCCCCCCCCTTCTCCTCTCCCTTCTTGCCTTCTCTCCCTCGCTTCCTTCCTTCCTGCCTGCCTTCCTTCCTGCCTGCCTGCCTTTCTTCCTGCCTTCCTTCCTTCCTGCCTTCCTTCCTGCCTTCCTTCCTGCCTTCCTGCCTGCCTGCCTTCTTGCCTACCTGCCTGCCTGCCTTCCTTCCTGCCTGCCTGCCTTCTTGCCTACCTGCCTGCCTGCCTTCCTTCCTGCCTGCCTGCCTTCCTGCCTGCCTGCCTGCCTGCCTGCCTGCCTGCCTTCCTTCCTGCCTGCCTACCTGCCTGCCTGCCTGCCTCCCTGCCTTCCTTCCTGCCTGCCTGCCTGCCTTACTTCCCTAGGTGAAGCAAAACCATGCAAAGTTTTTTTTCTTCCTTTCTCCTCCCCTCCCTTTCTTTCCTCATTCTTTCCTTCCTTGCAAAGCCATGCAAAAATGCCAGCTCAAAAGTTCATTTTCCCCCCTTGTTTGCTTTAAATATCATAATGGGAGACATGACAAATCTTTTCTTCAGAACCTCAGCTGGAACAGCTCAGGCATTAATGCTGGGTTAAGCTGTACTCTCTGCGTAAGAACCAACTTTGGCTTTGTATGTCATACTAAAACAACACTTCCATCTCGTATTTCTTCAAATATAAGAACAGTTTGCAGGTCTCCAGAAAATCCCAGCCTCCATTTTGCTGGCAGTCAGTAGTAAATAGAATAAAAATAACACCCTGAGTTGACTGAGATCTACCTTTGTGCCAAGGACTGGTCTAAATATTTTGAATGTGTTATCTTATTTAATTCTCAGCCACCCTCTGAGGTAGGGGCCAACACTATCTGCATTCTACACGTGAGGGAGGACAAAGAAGTAGCTTCCCCAAGGTTGCAGAATCAGTAGGTGGTAGAGCCACATGGGCATGTAGGTTGTAGGCCTCGATGTTTTTAAGAGAAGCTGTAAATCCAAATATTTCCACGTCATATCCCAATTTTTAAACTTTAGCAAAAAATTCAAATTTTTAAGCAACTCTGTCAGCTAAACAAAACACATCTTGCAGCTGGATGAAGCCCCTGGGCTGCCCGTTGGCCTCTTCTGTTTTACGGAGTACTGTCTCTAGTTTTTCAGTGTTAGAAAATCTACTGTAGAGGCGCCGGGGTGGCTCAGTTGGTTAAGCATCTGCCTTCGGCTCAGGTCATGATCCCAGGGTCTTGGGACCGAGTCCTGCATCAGGCTCCTGGCTCAGGGGGAGCCTACTTCTCCCTCTCCCTCTGATGCTCCCCCAGCTTGTGCTCTCTCTCTCTCTGCCAAATAAATAAATAAAATCTTAAAAAAAAGAAAATCTACTGTCATTAACCGATCAGGTGAGTAGAGAGAAAGTTGGATTGGGAGGCAGAAAACTCACATTCACATCTGAATGCTATCAGTTCCCAGCTGAATGACCTTGAACAAGTCAATTTCTGAGCTTTGGTTCCCTTACCTCCAACAGAGAATTCCTGCTGTAGGTGGGGTATTACAACAGTCATGCAAACCTCCTAGCTCTTGTGTAATATTCACATTAAAGCATGTGGTAAGCTGCAAGCATTATACAATTAGAAATGATTGTCGTTATTATCATCTCCGCATATCTGCGCATTATCTCCGCATAATATGAACGGAAGGACAGGTCCATTTACTGAGTGTGAGGCATTGGGCCCACACATTGACTACCATGTCTTCACCCACAATGACATTACCCCCATTTTATAGATGAAGACTGAGACTCAGAGAGGTTAAGGAAATTGCCCAAGGGTCCAAAACTAGTAGGAAGTGTCTGACTCCAAAACTCATGTTTTGTTTCCTTCTCCCCTCTCACTGATAGCACACAATGTATTAAGCTTCTATGGGGCATGCCACTTTTATTGGGAACCAGTTTATAAGACTTGTCAAAGTGACAGCTTAGGATCCTGCTAGAATAAAGCTTGAGGTCAGCAACCATTGCCGAGGAAAGGCAAGGAAGCACAATCCAGGGCACGTAGGCAGGCGCAGACTGGACGGAGCCCCACAGTGGCCAGGGCGCCATGCCGGGCACGGGAATGCAATGCCCGAGAAGAGACAGCAGAGCGATGACACGCCTGCCACTTGCTCTTGGGAGCAAGCCTCCCGGGGCCAGGTGCCGCCCTGCTTCCTGCTCTGTGTTCCCCCGAGACAGTGGCGAGTGCGCCTCGCCGTGCTAGTGGCTAGCTTACTTGCCCACAGATAAAAGCCACATTTCCACACACAGGCCTCGGCAGTCTGCGACGGATACCTGGACTCTTTCCTGCCTTGTCCCTTTGTGCTATTTCTCAGTTGGTTCCAAACTCAGGAGGGTTCTATCTCGTGGTCCCCTGAAGCCCCAGCACAAGGTTGACAGGACAGAAGAGAGACGGAGCTTAGTTCTCTGTGGTTTGGGGTATCTCCTCGGCAGCCCACCTTCCAGGCCACCTTTAAATGAGTGCGAAATCTCCCTTTGACCTGAGAAACTTTAGGACTGAAAAGACCCATTTCTTGATGTTGAGGCAAGCCCAGCAGCCTATGGCAACTTGGGGGAAATGATTTGGTCCTTCATAAAAGTCATTTGGCTGGGGGGAGTTGCCTTGAGGGTAGGAGCTTTACAATCTGGGGGCTCTTCTTATGGAGCTCAGTGACCTGTGGAGGAGGGGCAGGTCCTCTACAGCTAATTTCTGTTAAAGCTCCAGTTCTGATTCTCTTCTAGTCATTAAAGAGGAAAGAAATTTAACATGGCGGGTGCCAACCCCATGGAATTATAGGATGGATGGTTTCCCCAGCCGATTCAACAATGGTAACTATAACAGTAATCAATACAAATTAGGGACATGCTTCTGTTTTAATGCACTTAGTAACCAGATCTCTTGTCCTCAAATAAGTCTAAAGGAGAACTGCGTCCTCCTAACCCGCTCGAGTGCTGTTGTGAAGGAGGGGTGTGTGTGTGTGTGTGTGTGTGTGTGTGTTCCCTTTTCTCTTAGGGATTCTATAGCTTCCTTCATTCTTCGCCTCTCTCATATTACAGAAAGAAGGTAATTTTTCCTGGCCATTTACTAAAGCTCATTAAAGACTGGAGAGAACAAACAATGCTACTCCTCAGAGACTACCATTCAAAGTCACTCCACAATTCTCTGTTCTAATACTTGAGACAAATTAATTATTCCTTAGTGAAAAGTGTATAATTCCTATTCTTCATTTTTTGGGGGTGGGGAATAATAATGGGAAGTTTATATCTGAGTGAAAAGCTGTCTATGCTGAAGGGAAATGAGAAAAAATATGTGTTCTGAGAGGAGTAAAAGCAATTATTCTAATAATAATTCTAAGAATATTAATGTCTTTTTAAAGTAGATTGCCTTCAAATAAACACAGGTTGAAGCAATGGGAGGCTGGTTTGTTTATTAATCATTCCAAATGTGCATTCTTCTAAATGAACAACTACACGATCAACTTTGCCGGCACATATTAAATTTAGTTAAACAGCAACTTGCAAATGTCTCAAAACTTTTGTAACCAGAGACTAATTTGTTTAACACGTTTAAATGTTATATTGATGTAAAGCCCCACGTATTAAACTTCAAAGGGAAAAGCTCTTGAGAGCTCCTCATTTTAAAGACTACATGCTGGAAATGAGACGGAGACAAGTCTCATTCTCCTGTTTTGTTTGGTTTTTAAATACGAGGCAGTCTCTGGGACGGGGCCCTCATCCTCAGCACTGGTCGGCCATCCACAGAGGAGCAAGTATCTAACTGTGGGGGCTGTAAGGCGATGGTTAAGAAAGGCCTAGTGTTTCCCTTTCATCTCTATTAATTAATCCTGGCTCCGTCTGCCCAGAGTACGTTGCTGTTGACATCACCTTTTCCTTACACTTTAAAGAGTCCCGAGAGAGATCGACTGCAGAACAAAACTGGACAAAGAGTACATTTGGTAACCATTTTATTTCTCAATTACCAACCTAAACGTATGGAAAAGATTTGCGCGCTATCCGATTTACACAACAATTATGCTTCAAAAGTTTAGAAATAAATAACTTTTTTCTCTTGGACTCATTAGTTCGTCTACCAATTGTAATTGGTGTCAACTAACGAGTTTGCTCCATGGCTCGCCCTTAATTACTGATCAAAGCTAAATTGCAACTCTAGCCAATCAGAAACTAGTTTATTCATGAGAGTATAGTATTCTTTTAAAAGCTCTATTTGTCCTAATAAGTGGTTCTGTGTTTGGCTGGAACCTTCCATAAGCTCCCTTAACATAAGCAAAGGACTCTTAAATATTATATACAGTGAAGGAATATCATTACTGCCCTCATTCAAACAGATAAAACAAAGGAAACATTTTATAAATTTCAAATGTATACATCATGAACTTAGCAGACCCTGAAATCTCATCCATCTGGCGGGAAATAGATATTAGTAGCCATGAGACTGATATCGATAATTTATTTCCTCCTCCAATGTCTAATTTTTTTTTTCTAAGTATCCCCAGCCTTTTGAAACAGGCGGTAAAAAATAGGAGAAACCCAACAGTCATGAGGCATAGTTAAA
Organism: Mirounga angustirostris; assembly: GCF_029215605.1. Classification (NCBI taxonomy): domain Eukaryota; kingdom Metazoa; phylum Chordata; class Mammalia; order Carnivora; family Phocidae; genus Mirounga; species Mirounga angustirostris. Next base: position 117,869,341 of record NW_026991712.1, on the reverse strand, counting down.
TCCTAATGGTATAAACAAGGTTTGGCTCAGGCCAAAATCCCACATTAAAAATAATCGACATTCTGGAAACAAGAGTGTTAAGAATTGGTGGATGGTGGAATCACGCCACCGGGGAGACCCTGCAATGGCAAGAGCCAAGTTGTGGAAACATAACTCTAAAGACGGCCCTCTTTGTTGTTGTTGCAAAAGAAACCTCTTGAGGATTACTGGAAATTCCGAAGATGGGTTCTTACTCTATGATATCCTATAATAATTAGGCTGCTTTTGGTCGCAGTGATCAGAAAGTCCAGTTAAAGGTGGCTAGAGCAACAGGGGTATTTATTTTATCACATAACTAGAAGTTAGAGATCAGAAGTTACCGGTTTGATCAATGCAGGCACCCACCATCGTTCAAGCCATAGGTTCTTGCTACCTCTCCACTCGCGTTGCCTCAGCGTGTGCGTGACTCCCTTCATGGTCCCTAGGGGGCTGAGGCAAGTTTAGGCATCTCATCCTCACAGAACGACAGCTAAAGGCAAAAAAGATGCAGCTGTCTCTTCCACTACTTTTTGAAAAGCAAGGAAAGCTTTCCTGGAAATAACCCGAGCTAACCTCCTCTCACATCTTATTGGCCAAAACTAGGCCACATTCCCACTCTCAAGCCAATCACTGGCAAGGATTGTCTCAGGCTTAGACCAATCACAATTCATCTCCAGAGGCTGTGGAGGGTCTCAGATTCCTGTAAAGTGCTTGGCACCTGGATACTTGAACAGAACTGAAAATTTCAGTGGAGAGGAGAAAGCGGATGGTGGTGAATGATTTATTGGCAAGGTAAACAACAGCACCTGTCATGCACTTAAGGAGATTATTATTCCAAGGTAACCTCCAGTCAAAAGTGAAGGGTGAATGAAAGCATGAATCCAGAAGACAAAGTTGAGTATGGGGTGTGGTCGGTTGTGGCTTTCATACTTGCTCTCCTGACAAATTATCCTTCAATACAGGGGAGCATGTCCTGGCATTGCAAGAGGGTGTAGGCGGCCAGGTGATAGAGTGGGGGAAGGCGACCTGGGGACCAGGGTAGGCTCTGCCACTAACTTGCTGGGTGATATCTGCGGCATCCGAGACTTCTGGGCACCTTACTGACTTCACTGTGAAATGTGGGAGTGGGACCAGAAGATCCCTGATACCTCTTCTCACTTTGGAATTTGATAGATTCTCACTTTACTCACAGCCATCAAATAGTCTACTTTGTCTATTTGTTCTCCAGCTGAAACAAATGGCATGCCCAAATTCTCTCCCTGCCTTTAGGTGTTTCTTATCTGTCAGCTCTTTCTCCTCAGACTAGATTTTAAGAGTCCCAAGGGCAAGACACCTCTGTATGCTTTGTAGTCTCTTGTGTTTATTGAGCTATTGTTTGCTGAGGAGCTACTCAGTGCTATGCACCCTGCAAGATGCTTGGCTCACACATGTGGCCACTCTGTCTTTATTTTCTTACTGGTTTTCTCCAGCAGTTTTTGGTGTCCTCAGATTTTCTTTTCTTTTCTTTTTTTTTTTTAAAGATTTTATTTATATTTATTTGAGAGAGAGAATGAGAGACAGAGAGCACGAGAGGGAAGAGAGTCAGAGGGAGAGGCAGACCCCCCGCTGAGCAGGGAGCCCGATGTGGGACTCGATCCCGGGACTCCAGGATCATGACCTGAGCCGAAGACAGTCGCTTAACCAACTGAGCCACCCAGGCGCCCCTCCTCAGATTTTCTTAAGAGAGGCATAGGAGCACTCCTAAGGTAGAGGTATTATGTGTTTAGTTCCTTTTTATTATTATGAAGATGAAGCCAGGCTTAGTCCCACAGGATCACAATTTCCAGGAATAAGGCAGCATTCCCTGCTTCCCAACACAACCCAGTCATTTCATAAACCTAGTTGCTATACATGGCAGCCAAGTGAGAGGAAGTAAGAGAGGCTAATTACCACAATCTGCCCTGGTCTTAGAGACAAATGACAATGGAATGATTAAGGAACTTTATAAAGGCAAGTGAGAGGGTTTTCACATGAAAATGGAGAAGCACAAGCTAAGGGACTCAGAATTTTAAGTTTCCTGTGAAAAATTCTTTTGGGCACACTTTTTAAAAATCTCTGACATCATTTTCTTTAAAACCTGATCAGTAGTAACTTTAGCTTTTATGTGTGTGACCAAACTTTCGGTACTCTTCCAAGGTTGACAAGCAGGTGGCTCTAGTATTTTGGAGGAAAAAAAAGTCCATGCAGTTGATTCTTTTTCAGTTGGCAGCATCTTTATCTGGTTTTAGGAGTCTCTGGCATGTTGAACTTTTTGAAGATGGGGTGAATATTTTGTAATTAAAAGTACACAAATGCTTGACAACCCATTTCAGCACAGGATCAATAGCAACAGCAAGAAGAGCACCAGATCACTTTACTACCCACGCCAAATGTGGTACCAGCTCTAAGTGTGATGAGATTTGGAATTTTTTGGTAAAAATAAAAAGTATTACGGCAGGCACTTTATTGCCCAACCAAGCACTTCTCTCTCTCTCTCTCTCTCTCTTTCTTTGAGAGAGATAGGCAGAAGAAGGGGGAGGAGCAGAGGGAGAGGGAGAATCTTAAGCAGGCTCCATGCCCATCAGGGAGCCCGAGGCAGGGCTTAATCTCACAACCCTGAGCCAAAATCAAAAGTCGGACGCTTAACCGATTGAGCCACCTAGGCGCCCCCACCCCCACTTTTATACTTATCAACTCCTGATTTTTTTAAAGGCAGAGATCCGTTGATTCTAGGGAAGGTATTTCCCAAAGCCCAGGGATTTAATCATTATTGGTTTAGGGCTGAGCATATGACCTCATTTTAGCAAATGAGACATAAGGGGAAATGAAGTTCACTGGGCACTTCTCTTTCCAGTCAAACCATCTTGCCAAATCAATGGTCTATTTTCAGTCATCATCTTAGCCTCGCAGCAATGTTTAAAGATTTGATAAGTTTTCTTTTAGAACATTTTCTTCACATGGCCTATGGTTTTCCTACTACTTTATTGCCTTCTTCTTTATAGATCCTAGACTAGCTCTTCCTCTTCTTCATGATCTCTAAAATTGGGGCACCCTAGGGCTCAATCATTGGCCCTTTTTCTATTAAAATTTACTCTATATAGTTTTATTCATGGTACAGCATTTTCATTCCTCAAAGTCATCTCAGGGTGAAACTTTAGCCGTTTGGTTCCACAGTTCAGGTCCAAGGAAGGAGGAAATCCGGAGGGTAAAAAATGGGTCCTTCCCACCTGAATCAGCTGTCTTTAAGTACTTTCCTGGGAGTCCTATTTATACCTCCCCTTACATATTATGTATTGGCCACAACTCAGTCCAAATGTGCTCCATGGAGCTGCAAAGGAGGTTTGGGAAATGCAGTCTTTTCTTCCAAGTGGCAATACACACAGCTTAAATTGCGGTTCTAGATCTAAGAGGAAGGAGGGAATGGATCCTGGGTAAGCTTGTAGTAATTTTTGCCACACACCCCTTATATCAATTCTTCCCAAAGGGCCAGTTAATTAAAAAAATAAAATAAAATAAATCTGATTAGGACATCATAGCTTAACACTCTCCAATAGCTTCCCATTGTGTTCACATTAAGATCTAATGGCTCTGTATCTCTTTCTAGTATCATGGTTCCATAGTCTGTCCCAGTTACTCCATTCTAGCAACACCAGCGTACATCCAGCGTGCCAAGCTTACTCCCACACCATAGCCTTTGCATTTGCTGTTTCTGCTGCCTGAAGTGTGTGTGTGTGTGTGTGTGTGTGTGTTCATTCTTGGTATGGCTTAGCACCTTACTTCATTCAGGTATAGTCTTGTCCTGTTTGCAGATGTCATTCTCTCAAGTGATGGCTGCAGAGCTATGATCAGACTTCTATAGAGCCTAGAAAATCTTGCTTTTGGCGTATCCAGCAAAATCACATCAAAAACATCCCACAACAAATACAATTTGAGTGTGCGCATGTGAGAACTGAATTATACTGCAAGTGCCAAGTTAATCAGTTACCTTGTAGACATATACTTGGACATTTATTAAGTTTAATTTTTGCAGTTTAGCTTTTGTACTTTGGAGCCACTGAACTTTCTACTCCAGGTTTCTAACATTTTCTTTTTTATATAAGCTTGAAAAACTTACATGCATCGAGCATTGTGCTATAGATCATATTGGCTAAAACTTCCTTGGATCACTATGAATTTTACCCCAACCAACACACTGAAATTGTTCTGACTACAGAAACTTCCTCATTTTTAAAACATCTTAATGAAAAGCTTATTCATAAAAATTACAGAACTGTTGTTACTTCTACTATGACAGTCCAATCATCTAACCATGGTTTAAAATAGGGTTTTTCAAGCTCAGCACTATTGACATTTTGGGTAGAATAATTCTTTGTTCTAGGGGACTTTCCTGTGCCTCGTATGATGTTTAGTAGCATCCCTGGCCTCCACTCACTTAAGCCAGTAGTGATTTTCTGCACCCCCCGCCCCCCCCCCCCCAGTTGTGACATTGTCTCAAAGACATTGCCAAATGTCCACTGGGGAACAAAATCATCGACAGTGGAGAAAGAATCATGGGTTTAGAAACTAAAGTTGCACAATCTATTAAACAAAACCCATATACTGATTTGTTAGCAGATGGGAGTGGACCGTGGAAGGTTTCTTCAACCTGTAAACTTTGCAGAATTCCAAGTTTTGAACCACAGCTTTGACACTGATGTTGAACGATCACTTAACTATTATGATTTGAGTTTCTTCAATTTTATTTTATTTTTATTATTTTTAAAGATTTTATTTATTTTGACAGAGAGAGAGAAAACACAAGCAGGGGGAGGGGCAGAGGCAGAGGGAGAAGCAGGCTTCCCACGGAGCAGGGAGCCTGATGCGGGCCTCCATCCCAGGACCCCAGGATCATGATCCGAGCCGAAGGCAGACGTTTAACCAACTAAGCCACCCAGGCGCCCCAAGTCTCCTCAGTTTTAAAATGGAGGCAATGAGACCTATTGTATCAGGCTGTTAATAAGAGTAAATGATTTGCTGTATGGGAAGAACCTAGCCTGATGCCTGGCACACAAGGAGGGGTTCAGTATTTGTTATTTCTCCTGAGTTAAAATGGACAGAGCCAAGTGAAAAACAATATTGTGGCTATCTCTGACATAAACTCAGCATGTGGGAAGGGGAATCCGATGTGGGTGGAACATGGTGTGTGTGTGTGGGGGGGGGGGGTGCCCTGCCCAACTTCTCAGGAGCAGAAGGGAACTTACAGCTGTCATGACACATGAAAACCCCAAAAGAACTGTCAAAGGCACATGGTCTATCAACAGAAATTTTGAAATAGAAACCATGGCTCTATCTGCCACGGATACTCAAAATATACCTAAATCCAGTCCTTTTTTACCTTCCATTTGCTAACACTGTGCTTCGAGCCGCCAGCATCCCTTGCTTGATTACTGCAAGAACCTCCTGTCTGGTGGTCTCACCACTTGGGCCTCCCTGCTCTGTAGTTTGTTCTCAACACCAAAGCCAGATGGAGCTTTCTAAAATGTAAATCAGATTTGATCTCTTTCCTGCCAAGACCCTCATGCAGCATCCCTTCTCAATCCAGGGGAAAGGCCAAGTCCCCCACCTGCCCCTGTCTGCATTCTGATCTCATTTCTTCCTACAGCCAGGCCACCGGGCCTCCCTCCAGCTTCTCAGCTGTACACAGCACGTCTCCCCAGGACATTTGCACTGCAGATGCCGCTACTTGGAACTCCCTCTCCCTCAGATGCCTGGCTCCTTTACTTCCTCTAGGTCTGGACACAAACATTATCATGGAGACCTCCCCTGTCTCGCTAGCATAAAAGTGTAATCCATCCCCAGACCCATTCCAGCCAGGCCCACTGCTCCCTATCCTTCTTACCCTGCTTCCTTTTTCTTTAAGGCAGGTACCAGCATTTAACATACAATAATTTATAAATACCCTGATCATAGTGAGGCTACTCCAGCTTTTTGCTCCAGGCTCTGGTAGGCGTGGAGATGAGGGATTGGACAAGAAGGAGCAAACAGAGTAAGTCATGGTAGAGGGAAAGAGGTGGCAACAGAATATCTTCTTTGGCTTTTTCTCACAGCCTTGTCACTAGTTTTCTATTGCTGCAAAACAAATGATGATAAATGGCTTTAAACAATACCCGTTTATTATCTCAGAGTGTCTGTGGGCTGGAAGGTCGGGTCTGGCATAGCTGGGTTCTCTGTTCAGGGTCTGGCCAGGCTGAAAGCAAGGTGTCAGCCAGGACTGCCATCTCCTCTGAGGCTCAAAGTCCTCTTCCCAGCTCACTGGTTGTTGGCAGGACGCATGTCCTTACAACTCCAGGTCTAAGGTCTTTATCTCCTTGCTAGCTCTTCACCAGGGAATGCTCTCAGCATCTAAAGGCTACCCTCCCATTCTTACCATGTTCCCTCTGCGATGTCTCTCACATACAGCAGTTTGCTCCTTCCAGGCCAATGGGAGAACATCTTCTGCAGCTTTGTATCTGTCTGATTTTTTCCATCTCTGACTTCTAGACCTTCTTTTAAAAAGACTCAACTGATTAAGCCAGGCCCACCCACACTCAAGGAGAAGGGATTATACAAGGTGTGTACACCAGGGGGTGGGAATCTTAGGGACCATCGTACAGTTGCAACTACCACAGCATTTCTGTGAGGATTCCACTTGGAGAAGTCTATTACTTGGCCCAAGATTATCATATGCATTAAAAGAAGATAAGTCCAGGACAGTTGATCACAGTGGCTAAAATCCATGCACACAGCTTTTGTCCTGTAGGACATTCCTGGGGCTTGCTGGAAAGCGATGTATTTGGGATTGTCAATATCGGGGGCATATTAACGTTTCTAGAATGAATGATAATAGTGTTAGGTAGATGCTTGCCTTTTTTTTTTTTTTTTTGGATAAAGAACACATTTATTTGTGCATTTTGGTGTTTGTTTCTTTAAATGGCACAGCCTTTAGAAGGTGCTTTTTGATTGGAAGAAGCACAACAAATCTGTCCCTCCACTTAGAAAGGATGCACTCTCCAGTCATGGAGATACCAGCCAATGTCATTCTGCCACCCCACATCTATCAGGAAAAGGGATCATCTCCATCAGCCATTTGGCAAAATGGAAACAAAGTAATTATAAGACAACAGTGTCATAGGATCCATGACACCTGCTTTAAAAATAAATCTCCTGGCTTTGTCTTCCCCTTTATTTTCAATAAATGCTCCAGTATTATTGCCACTGCATTAATCTAGCAGCAGGAAACCATTATCCTATGACAACAGTCTCTCCCATTAACATTATCTTTTAATTTTAAGATTGTTTAGATGACTGCTAGAAGCTACTAAATTAAGATAAAATTAAGAAAGAATTATTTTCTTTAAGCCAAGTATTCAGTCAAATCACCTGCCCCCAATCTTGATGGCACTGGCAAGAAAGACACCATTATTTTTGTATCAGATTGCTAAATACTATTTGGGTATAAGTTGAAATTTCTATAAATCTAGACATGCTTTAAATGTCATCTCAGAAATAACCATTAAACTTTGAATTATTATTTATATTGCCTGCTCTATTGTATGGTATATATTGAGGACTTGAAAATACTGGTTATTTTTCCAGGAAGCAATTGTTGTAGTAAATAAAACAATAATGAAATCACAATGATGAAAACTCAGTAAAGAAAGAAAGGAACCATTTGTCTAGTAGAGTTTATTCTGAGAAATAATTGAATTTGGAGAATGCAGCAAAAATGAGAGAGGAGGAAAATAAACCTAAATTAAACAGAAGTTGTGACTGTTAGTGATTATTACTTAATGTTCTGACAGATGGACTTGGAAGTGACCACTGTATCCTATTATATGGTGTCTGTAAGTTTTATATCAAATATATTACATTTTTTTTCAAAGAATAAGTAACTTACCTACTGTCTGTTAATTTTAAACATTCTCCTTTATTCTATCAGCTGTATGCTCACACTTGAAGACATTCTTTAAAATCTCACAGTACCCATTTTGTTCCATCCTCATCTGTGCCAATGGTCTCAGGGCTTTCTTTCCAAAAGGCAGATGCTGCATAGAACTACAAATGCGGAAAAGATCCAAATAATTACTAGAATAGTAATATTATGCATTCAGTAGTCTAAATCTGTGATTCCCCACTCCCATGGGTAAACCACACATAAGAAAATTAATAGAAATGGAGTTGCTGTCTTAATAGAAATTGTACTGGAAAAAAAAGAGAAACGCTTAAATTGTGAATTCCCTGTATTGTTAATGTGGTTCAAGTAGGCCATCAATATGTGTCCTATTTACTGATAGGTGCAAAATAGGTGGTGGGAGATCAATCAAAACCCCCTTCCATAAATTACCACGACTTCTAGAAATTATCAAAACTTCACTGGAGTGTCATACGTAGTCTTCCCAGCAATGAGTTATAGTCAATAATTCATTCCCTGACTGAGCTGATAACAGGCAGATATTCTAATAATGTGCCAGGATTTACTACTGGACACAGCAGTAAGTAGGAATTTCAATGCAGTGTTAAATGTTATCTCAGTGGAGAAAAGCAATAAAAACAGGACAGAGAAAAGCGTCTGGGTACAATGCTTGGATGTTTTAACCCTCTAATTAGAACAAACATGTAGAAAGGTAGTGTTGTTTAAGTTTTCATTCTTTCTTTGAAGCAAATTGTTTCCAGAGTATTGTTCTGTAATGACTTCTCTTGCCCTTATTGTCAGTGAACACAACAGATGGCTCTGAAAAAATGCTGGAAAGAAAGTCTAAGACTTTGTTTGAATATTTCCCTTTTAAAGGAAACGTTCCTCTAAAAATTATCATCTTAGACTAAAGGTCTTAAATATATTTTCAGTGATTTCTTATCAGACAGAGAAATCGACAAATTTGCTTTCTCTGTCAGAATGTTTTGAATCCAGAAAAGAAGTGGTGATTCATCAAAAACAATTTTATTATGAAATTTGATTTATGTTGAGAAATATAAATGATGACTTTATAATGTGTACCTCTGCGTGGAGGGAACACATTTTAGTCAATTGAGTTATCCAATTTTATTATTTAAAAAAAATCCATATTGGTTGTTCTTTTTATGCTAAAAAATTTATGGCACTGTGTAGAGTAGAAATATGTGTTTTTCAAGTCTATGGACAGCTATGGATTGAACTCGCGTAATTCCACCAGGGTCATTCATTACAATTAGATGAATAAACATTATCATGTTTTCATCAACTTTTTTTGTGAGCAAACAGAGACCAGTATTATACTTTAAAATATTATATTTTATTACAAATCTACATAGAGAGAAAGCTTGATTATATCAATACTGTAATTAAAAGTGACACTAACTAAAGAAGCTATGGTTTGGGGCACTTGAAACTTCTGAATTATTAGCCTTTCTTTTACCAAGAACAGTTAGTGGGAACATAAGGGGGAATGAATTATGTTTTAATGCTTTAGTTTCTCTATCAATAAATGCTCATTTCCATCATCTTGGAGAGGAACAGTAATTAATGTTGAATGAAATTGCTATTTTCTACTGGATTTATAATTTTAATATATATTCTTACTAATAACCACCTCACATATTCACAAATGGCCCAGTCATCTACATACCCTCTTTTGTAACTATTACAAAATTAAATTTACCCGTTATAAGATTTAATTCGACTTCAATAAGCATAGCCTGTCAACCAGCTAGACCATTCACAAGACCCTAATAAACATATAATATACTCACATATACAGTCCGATAATTTATCGGCAATGATACATGCAGAATATCACTTGAATAATGTTGACAGAATTCAGTCCTAGAAATAGGTAGTGTGAGTAAGCCAAATAATTTTTCTATGATATCATCACTATGGAATATATTCATATATCAAAATTTGATGTAGTTCTGGGGCAGGTTTGGGGGATTTTTAAGGTCTTGTTCCTACCCTAATAAACACATATGAAGAAAGTGAGTAATTTCTTGCCACTCTAATAAAAGTGGCCTTGCTGTATCAGGCAAAATTATGTATCACACAGATGTTATTTTCTTCCTTCCCATCATCTTTTTTCACCTTTCCCGTCATCCCCAGGAGTTTCAAATGTCCTAATCAACTAGAATAATTAAAAGCAAAATCTACATCTTAAATTATATTTCTAATCACAGCAATATCAATGCTGTTTCATTTTCCTCGCGATCTTTTAATTATTTTATTGTGATCAAATCAACTTCTTCGCTATGCTTTGACATTACCCTACCAAAAGAGAGGTTAGGATAGAACTTTCAAAGTACCGATTAACATAATTTGGTGGGACATTTACCAAATGTAGACACTGGGATTGCTTAAAAAAAAAAGAAAAGAAAGAAAGAAAAAGAATGTTCTAATATGGCAACTACCTATTCCTTTACCACAGGAAACATCTAGTGAGATATTTACAAGAAATTTTGAGAAATATGAACAAAAGGCAGTCAGTAAATTTTAAGTATTATTATCAGTGTTTAAAGCCAAGCTATGGTTCTTTGAGATGTAGTCTTTCAGAGAAGTTGAGCACTCCTTAAACCTTTGTGCTTAAAGGAGACCGCGATCTCTCGGCCTCTACTTACTCGGCAGTGCCTCCCGGCCAACACCACCACCATAAAACACCGGCAGGGACCTAACTGCCATTCCTCCTCCTTGGATTTTCCTGTTCCATCTGTCAGTACCTTCCATTCCCTCTTTTACACTTTGGAATTGTTGTCCTAGACTCAAGCTTTTCAGATTCACCTTGGTTGAACCTTCTGATTTCAAGGGGTCTCTGGGATGGCAGCAATAAAGGTAGGCAGATTTAAAAAGATTTTTTTTTCTTCCTAAACAGGCTGCCTTCAAACACAGTTTTGCATTGACTTTAAAAGTTTAAAATATTTTTTCTTTTTTTTTTAAAGATTTTATTTATTTATTTGACAGAGAGAGAGAGAGCACAAGCAGGGGGAGTGGCAGGCAGAGGGGGAGAGGGAGAAGCAGGCTCCCCGAGGAGTAGGGAGTCTGATTTGGGGCTCGATCCCGGGACCCTGGGACCATGATCTGAGCCGAAGGCAGTCACTTAACCAACTGAGCCACCCAGGCGCCCCTAAAATTATCTTTTTCTTGAGAAACATCCGGGGGGCACTCTGTCAGGGAGGTTGCCGTATCAGCATGGAATAGCCTGGCTGTTCTCTAGGCACGCAAGGCTGAACGTGGGTCTGTGTAGAACTTCTGGCCGTCTGTGGGAGATTCCTAGAGCTGTCACTCGGAGAAGGGGAGAAGGGAAAGATGATTATGATTGCAGGACTTAAATGTGAAGAAGGGAAGATATGGACAAATCATTTTGGGGTGAGTCTGGGGAATGAGAGTTTGATCTAGGATCAGTATGGTTCCTGTATTTAATTAGGATTCAAAAAAGAAACACTTTTTCTCTTTCTTTTCCCAAACCCTGTATTCTTATTTTTCGCCGTAGGTGAGTAGGCTAAATGAGGCATGTATGATGTCAGCAGTGTTTGCTTGAACTATCGGGCATAATATACCATTATCACTTTGCATTTAGGCAATTTTACTATATACCAGGATTATGACTTTGAGCACTGTTTTATACTCGTTTAAGGAATACCTGAACACAGATTTTCCTCATTCACAATGAACTTGTGTGTGTTTACACAGTTTCTGTGAGTTCAGCATCAGTGGAAATAGAGGATTGACATTGCTACCTCACTTAAGCCGGCGCTTTCAGACCACAGGTCTTGCGACTCCAAGGAGAGAGCCCTGCCAAATGCAAAGAATGCAGAAATAAAGACTACCGAGAGGTGGCGCTGTGGTTAAAGTACACCTGAATTTTGATTACAGTGAATGTATTTACTTCCTTACCCCTCAGAAGAGAGACTGTTAGCCATTATCGCTTTTGTATTTCTATAACCACAACATCAGCAAATAAAGCTCTCTGGTAACATACTCCCACCCACTCCAATCTACCGGGACATGTGTAAAGACCACGCTCCACGCACTATTAGAGCCAAAACACTGAAACCACCTCCTAGGCCTGTTCTTGCCTAGAGATCTGTATTCAAAATTTCAGCCATGCTTTTCTCCTTCCTTCCTTCCACAAAACTACATGGATGCTTTGGATAATCACTCAGTGATATCCGATGTCTGACTAAATTTCTAACATTTCATTTTAAAATAAAGATTTCCTTTTAGTGCACATACTTCAGGAAATGCCTAAAGTACCACCATTCATTACAGACCTATATATTATGTGTTCTAGTTAAGAAAATCATTTTAGGAAAAAAGGACAGATAAAGACCATTTGGCTTAATTCCTTCATTTGTAGATGAGAAAATTAAGGGCCACAGCAGGAAATTTACTCGTACATGACAAATCATAACTTAATCAAACCCTCATAAAATCCCACTAAGATCTTGTGTCATCTCGTTTTGATTATTATAAATTATTAACAAATTGAAACTGAACCAGGGAATTAAAATGTGTGCATTATTTGTTTATGGGGTTCCTTTCCTCATTTGGTTTAATTGAGTTTTCTTTACTAATCTTCAAGGAACATCACATCTTTTTAAGATGGCCTTCTTTAATCACACCCATCTGCAGCTGTTTTCTGTACAGGGCATTTTAATTACTATTACATTTAAATCATTTTTTTTAAATGTTTCTCATACGTGCATAAAGTGACTTGATCATAAAAATGCAATTTTAAATACCAATCAATAAAAGTAAGTCGTTTAATTTTGAGGTGCTAGAAATATAAAGAAATGACTATTCTAATTGGTATTTAAAATGTCCTCGCTTGATGTTACAGGCAATGATTACTGTTTCTTTTGCAGCCTGAATTTTGATGGTTTGAAAGACAGAAATCCCCCAAACAGACACTAAAACCATAGATGTTTAACGACTGCGTTGTCTAGCCAGATTCTTCTGCAGGTCCCTTTCCTCAATCCAGCAGTACTGTACGTAATACAATATGAAAACATGTCCCACAAGGCTGGTTTTACTTAATGATACTTAGCAGAAGGGCTTTGCACTTTCATGATAATTTCCACCAGAAAAATCTCTCTGGAACTTACTAATAATAATCAGACCTAATATTAGCCTCAGATCAGAGATTTATTAAACCTATTTGGCAGAGTAGATAAAGTTGAATGACGAGGTATTCAAACATCTAGGCTGAGCTTGGGCCCTGGAAAGAGACTCTCAGGCTAGCACCCTAAAAGCATTCCTCAACAGTTAAATATATACTAGACGTGACCTTTCTTACTCCCCAGAGGCTGTGAGATTAAGAATGTTGCAATTACTTCTGTTGCTTTCGGGGGCTATCAGAAATCATCAGGCCTCATCCTCCACAGTGGGGTGGATAGAGGGCAACACTTCCTCCCCGAAGTTTCCCTCAACTTCCAAAGTAAAGGCTGTGATCTTTCCATCACCAACAACTGATCAATATCCATGAAATGCCTACGAGGTTCTTGGTTCGTACTCGGGCTCATGGGGAGCATAGGGATACGTGGGCAGTATTTAAGAACTACCGATTCTGTCTTTACCTTGTTAACTGAACTTCCACTAAGGCTCATCAATCTCGAACGCCGGGAATTAAAAAACCAAAACAAAACCTCTTCTGCGTGTGCGTGAAGTCCACCGCCCTAAGATTTCGGGAAGACTCTTCTTCCCAAACAGGAAGAGACCCATTTCTGGGAAAGACGCGAAGTTAAGTTTCCTAAGGGGCTCGCGTCGGCGCGAGGGGAGGGCGGTCCCCGAGGGGCGGGCGGGCGCGGGTCCCCAGGGTCGTCCGCGCGCTGGGAGAGCAGCAGCGGCGCCCCGCGCCTCGGCTCGCGAGCCCGGGCCGCGGAGTACGGCCCCGACGGGGGCCCGGGCGCCCGGGTCTCCGCTCGCCACCTGATTGCGGCCCTTCCCTTCTCCTTCCCCGGCCCGCTCCGCCGCCTCCTTCTCTCCCCCGCCCCTAGAGTCTCGTTTCAGTCATCCCTTTGTCCTTCCCCGGATTGGCAGGTTTTATTATTCCGCCTGAACAATCCGGCCGCCCAGTGGCTGAGGGTCGCTGACGTCGGCGGCAGAGCCGGGGAGTAGTTGGGATTTTGCTCTGTCAGTAACACATGTGTAAGCGCCGCGGAGGGAGCGAGCGAGCCGGCTAGAGGCCAGCGCCGCCGCCGCCGCCTCCTCCTCCTCCTCCTCCGGGCCGGGCAGCAGCAGCGGCCCCGGCAGCAGCCCGGGCAGCGGCGCAGGCTCCAGCGCGCCGGGCCCCGGCCGGCCGCAGCTCCCCGGCTCCCGGGTGCGCCCGCCCCCCGGCCTCCGCACCCGCTGCCGCCGCCGCTCCGGGGCTGTTGTTTCTGCGGCTGCTCCCCGGCTGCAGGGGCAGGAAGCTCGGCCGAGCGACCGCCGCCGCCGCCGCCGCCAGCCCCGAGCGAACGAGCGAGCGCGCGGGAGGGAGGAAGGCGGTGGAGGAGGAGGAGCGGGAGGCGCGCGGGCGGGGGCGGGGGCCGCCGGGCGGGGGAATATACAAAGTGAAGCCACATTGCCAAACTTGCAGCAGCGATTGCAGCAGTTGCTGCCGCTGCGCCGCGCTTGAAGCCGCGCCGCGCGGGCCGAGGGCTCCTGCAGCTGCTCGCGCGGAGCCGGAGGCGGAGGAGAACGCCGAGGACTGAGACTGACACTCCTGCTCTCGGCCGCCTGCCACTTACGCGGGGCCCCCCAACCCAGCCTCAGAGCAACGCGTTAAAAAAAAAAAAAAAAAGCAGCCCTTAGCCCCCTCCTCCCCTTTCCTGCTTCTGCGAGAACATTCCCCCCCCCCCTCCCTCCAGCTCCGCCAGCCAAGGCGCCCCTTCCTTGGAAGCCGAGCGGCTTCGCTCGCTTTTCGCCGCCGCCGCCTCTCGCAATATTGCAATATAGGGGAAAAGCAGGTAAGGGGACGGCTGGGGAGCCGCGGGCAAGGAGGGGGGAGAGGGAGGAGGGGGCCGATTTGGGCCCGGGCTGTTTTCTTTGGCTTCCTTCCCTTGACCGTCCCAAATTGCAAGTAAACAATACGTCGGCTTAGATAATGCGCGAGTCTGAAACTACCGAGGCCGGCCTGCGAGCTAGCACGGAGGGCAGCCAGCCCCGGGCAGCCAGCTTTGTAGCGGTTCCTGCTTACAAAAGGGTTCTTCTTGGAGACGGGGCTGGTGGGGACCTTGGAGGGGGGTGGGGATATTTTCAGTTCCTAAGGGAGAGGCAGGAGGTGCTTAAATGAGGGTTTAAGTATGAGAAGTAATGTGGGGGAAATAGTCACGACCCCCCCCACCCCCCCAGTAAACACTATTTTTGAAACAGTGGCAGAAAGGACCTAAGTGAGCAGGATTCAGTATTGCTGGTTCTTTTCAAAAATTCCTCTTGGCTTATAAGTCTTTTGTTCCAATCCAGGAGAAATCCGGTGAATCACCTAATTAAAATCAAGACATGAATTAAGCATCCATTTTTGTACTACAAATTGCCAGCGCTACGTTTGTCCCTCCCCTGGTCTCCATTAAAAAACACCAGAGACGTTGTTAAAGAGGGGCAGATTTTGCCTCTAGCTGCCAGTTCTGCTTTCTATTTCACTGACTATCCCAGGACCTAAATTGCTTGGCTATGTAATTACTAGAGTATAAGCCTATTTAACTTAAAAGCTTTCTTTTTTTTCCAACTCTAAATGAAACTTGATGAGGGCCCGTCCTTAGTTATCAGGGGAGTCAGTTTCTGGTCAGTCCTCTTGATTCATCTCTTTTAGATTTAATCAGCATTAAGGTATTGCTTGTCCTTAAGAGCTTTAGCTAATGGGGTTACTGGATGCTTTTCTCAGTGTAATGTTTCCTTTTCAAAAAAAATATACATATATATTTACCTCTCACCAAAGATGGGGGCGGGGAAGAGCTTGGAATCTCCTCCCTCCCTCCCCTTTTAAAAAGGAATTCGGAGCGATTAAAACGTTGGGGGGAACGGTTTAAAGACCTCGGGCAGGAAATGCAGATTCATTTGGGTTAGGGCTGAAATTGTAACAAAAAGCAATTCCTCGAGTAAATGCATCAGATAAATCAATTTACATAAAGGTATGATGCATTCGGATAAATGCAATGCTAATGGGTTTTAGAGTGGTCCTGTTTCCAAAGTCTCAGGGTTTTGTTACAGCTTAATTGGTGCAGTTCTTATTCTGGTTTATTGTGCGGTCACTGGACACACGTTCCGGGACTCTTTCGGAGGAAATGTGTTTAAAATCGGCCTATTTAAGGAACCCGAGTCCTTGTTTCGTTCCCTTCCCCTGGTTTTTTTGCAGCAGCCAAGTTGGGCCGGGGACAGGCAAAGTTCGCCCTCTCCCTTCTGAGGTATCAGCTGAATGTCTTGAGCAGATAGCCGGGAGCCTCGGGGGGAGCCTACACTCTCGGCTTACAGAGGACAAAGACAAAACAGGCTGCTTAATTGGCAGTAAATAACTTGATCTTTTTATAGAATAAGTGACTGGAGGAACACTAGGACTTTATTGGAGTCAGGATTGGAGGCAACAAATTAATCGGTTTAGGCTAAGCTTTATAAATTGATTCCTATATTATACCCCAGTTGCCTCTCGTGACATTCATTAGAAAGAGTGGGGAATTTTTAAAAGCAGTTTTTGGTGACAGCAGGACTGGCTCGAATATAACTTGTGCATCCTTTAATAGTGCCTTCTCGCATATTATCTGTAACGCCCCCCCCCCCTTTGGAGGAACAAAGCTTTAGCATTTAAATTGCTGATCAAGGGCAGATTAGTGAGACCAAAGTGGAGAGTGTTTGTATAGGAAGTTAACAGGCATCCTAAAGTTCAATGATCTATTATTCTTGCCTGTGTCCTGAAAACCCAGAGAAAACACTCATTGATCTTCAAAATGAAATGAGATTTGGAACAATAATGGGAGATGGCGGTCACCACAATGGCATGTGAAAGGTGCTGTTTAAAATACGAAAAACCAGTTTCGCAACTTTACACACCGCACCCCCTCCCTCGCGTCCCCTCGCCTCCCCTCCCACCACCACGCTCTCCCTCTTCCCCTCTGCCGGTTTCTCCCTCCCTCCCTTTCAGAAAACCGAACTATTTCCAACTTGTGAACTGCAGCTGCACTTCCCAGGGCAGAGCTCGGGAGGGAACGTGGCTCCGGCGGGGGCCGCCTCCCCGCTCCCCTCGGCTCGCTCTCGGGGCTCGGCGGGGGCCGGGGAGGGGCCCGGCGCGGCGGTGGGTGGGTTTGACCCTCATTTGCTGGAGGCGGGCGGCGAAGGAGGGAGGAGGGGGCAGTGGGCGGAGGCGGGGGCTGGGAGGAGGCGCCGCGAGGGGTGGAGCGCGCCGCCGAGCCTCGCTCTCGGAGTTTTGACAGTACCCAAGCTGAAATTGTCAGCGGCGGCGAGCGCTGGAAAGTTGAGAGGAGCTCGTGGCCCCAGAACAAAGCTTGAGAAAAGTAAACAGGCGGCTGCTGCCGGCTATCCTCCCTCCTTCCCTCTCCCCCTCACCCTCCTGCGCGCCGTTGCCTTGCTGCTTCCTTCCAGCGGCTCTGGGGGCGGGGGAGGGGGGGCACGGCTTCGTTCTCTCGCGCGGCGATTACCACTAACTTTTGCATCGCCCCTGTTTTGTCTCTCTCTCCCTGTCCCCTTCCCGCCCTCTGCAGACCATGGTGAATCCGGGCAGCAGCTCACAGCCGCCCCCCGTGACGGCCGGCTCCCTCTCCTGGAAGCGGTGCGCAGGCTGTGGGGGCAAGATTGCGGACCGCTTTCTGCTCTATGCCATGGACAGCTACTGGCACAGCCGGTGCCTCAAGTGCTCCTGCTGCCAGGCGCAGCTGGGCGACATCGGCACGTCCTGTTACACCAAGAGCGGCATGATCCTTTGCAGAAATGACTACATTAGGTAAGACTTGGCTGCTTCCCTTGAGATGGTGAGCAGAGCAATGGCAAGGCCAAAGGTTACCAAGGGTTTTAAGGAAAGAAACAGGGTACCTGTGAGAATACGGTGTAACCTTCACCTCAAAAACCTGGTTGGTCTGATTTAAGAGGTTCGAGGAGCATTTGTTAATCTTTCAGGTTTTAATAATAAATTGACGGCAGAAGCCGTACTAAGTAAAAACTCTTGTCCATCTGGTGGGACTGGGCCGTTAGGTGTGTAAAGGTTGGGCACTCTCCTGACCAGAATTTTAAGTGGTCTGCTCCAACTGGACCCTTGGCTGAAAAGTGGGAGTTAGGCTGCTACCTTAAAGAAAGGTAGGGACCTACGTAGAAACTCAGAGACAAAAGATTGCCTTAGAAATAAGTGTAGTTAGAAATGATTTGCCTATGGTGATGGCTAATTATATTTACATAAGCTCTTTTAAACTTTTTTGAGTGGAAAACTGTGACTCATTCTTTGTGCTCCTTGTGAAAAATGCTGATTACCCATCAGTTTAAAAACTTGTAATTCTTCTCATAGTAAACTCCCTCCCTCTCCCCCCCCCAACAAAACAAAAAAACCGTCAGTGGTAGTGTTTTTCTTTGTAGACTGTTACTTGGAGGCTTGTAATGCTCAGTGTTAGTGTGTGGTTTGTGATGTAGAATTTGCAGGTTTTTCAGTTGAGGAATGTTCTGATTTTGGGTTGTTGTTGTTGTTGTTTGTATCACTACTCTTGATCCCCAAAAGAGATTTAGGAAAAGAGGCTATAGAATTATACTAATCTTGCATTTTAAAGCAATGTATAGGAACATTCATATGCCTGTGTAAGTCTTTTCCAACAAGTTTCAGTGCAATTAATGGAAAGAATTCAGGAGGTCAGGTGCCTATAGGATCTTTTCAGGTGAACTCAAGCTACTTAAACTCATTAATTTGAAAGGAGGCATTTGAAGGATTACACATTTAATTTGAGTAAATGGTTTGATAGACTGATGCACATGAATGCTTCTAGGAGGTGTTCTGTTTCAACATCCAGTAATTAAAAAAAAAAAAAAACACAACAAAAAACCCACACGCACACCGTTGATACTAGAGAACCGTTGATATTAGAGAACCGCTCACTTTTACGAAGAATTGCATTCTAGTTAAATTTCTGTCCTAAACCGTTTTCTTTATAGAATATTAGTAGAAAACGTTGCTCTCCTCAATGCGGGTGAATCAGTGGATGAGGTATTTTGTACAAAGTTTAGTTCCATTGTGATTCCCTCAACTCTGCATCTAAAAGTGCAAAAGATCCCAGTACAGTTCAGAGCTGAGTATGTGTATGTTTATCCCAGTAATTTCATTAATCTAAAATGGAGTAAAATGACATTTGGTTATTCCGATAATGCAACCTATGTCCACTCTGCTGGCATCCTTAATCAGCAAGTAAAAGAAATATAGGAAGGGAGAGGGCTTTTATTTTTAAATTAAGATGGCAGCATTAATTTCACTAAGTGTTCTTTTAGAAGTAAATGTTGGAAAATCAGCAGGAGCATGGGTGTAATGCTTTCTGGTCCTCCTTCCAAGCAATGCCAGGAGCTTTGACAGTATTGTAATTAAATAGAGAGCAAAACTGGTAAGAAGGCAGGGTAGCTTAAAGTGCAAAAATTGACAGTGCTGTTCAGATGCGGTGAATGGTACAGATTCACCTCATCTCCAAGTGCTTTCGAGAAAGCCTTCGCTTCTGATTACCACTAATTAAAAAGAAGATGGGTCCACTTGCATTCCCTCAAGACAAGTTTAGGCAAGTGGCTTTCTGGGAATCGGCTCCTTTCCCTATTCTTGGGACCAAACATAAATGCCCATTTGGTGTTTTCAACTGGCTTAATGGAGCAATGGAGGATGTGTGCCCAGCCCCACGCCTTAATTAATTGGGTCCGTGTTCTCACTCTTTTTGCCTCTGATTTTGAAAACTGGAGCCAGGCTTGCTCTTGAACTAGATGCTAAACTGAGAACCTTAGATCTCTCCAGGGAGAGAGGAGTTCTAGCTCAGTACCAAATTGATCATGGCCTCCCACTCCGCTCAGGGCTCATCAGCTGCTGAGCTCCCCCACCTCCAGGCTGAGGAATCTCTGAAGTCTTCCTTCAGTGTTCCCTCCCTCTGCCCATCAAGATGCCGGCAGGGTGGGAAGGTGAGGAGGCTCGCGCGGTCCTTTTCCTCTCAGCTACTCCCTCCCCAGCGCCCCCCCGGCCAGGCCCACTTGTTGGAGGAGCTTTGAATTCTGTGCAAGGGTGGCCACCGAAGAGCGGAGTAATCCGCTTGCTAGACGCCAGGTGAAGGGAATCCTTGGGCACCTCCGCCCGATTGGGACCACAGGGCGATCTATTAAGGGGCTTTAAACTGCCTGACTTTGAGGTGTGATCTTTTGAAAACTACCAAGATATGGCTAAAATGCTGCGGGGAAGCAGGGCCGGGAAGGTGGTGGTGGGGATGGGGGTGGGGGGGGGCACTGCTTTTCCCTAGTCCCTCCCCCCTGCGTGACCCAGTGTTGATTGGGCAGAACTGGTCTTCTGCCTCCTCTCCCTCCAAGATTTCAGATAAAGCCGCTGCCTTGCTGCAGCGAATCCGCACAATTAAAAGCTTTAATTAGTGGCTCCTCCATTTTCTTAGTTCTGATGGGCTTTATCTAATGAGATCTGGTCTCTGGCTTAGATCTGCTCCGAATGACGTGTCCGCAATGAATGAGAGCTGCGTCGCAAACAAAACATTTAATTAACAAAATTGGCCTCTAAGAGAGGGAGGGAAAGACTGGGGGGGTTGTGGAAGGGAAGGGGGAGGGTGGATTTAAAGGGGCCAACGCTTGCCCACCCCCGCTACAAAAGTCGGCGAACCTTGCAACTGTCCCCTCTCCCCCTACCCCCAGCTTCCGACCCCCCCCCCAGCTCTATCCAAGCGCCACCAAGTAGCTTTCGAAACTCCGTTTCTCTTTTCCTCGAACCCTTCTTCCTCCACCCCCGTCTCGGGCCCGAAGACTGGCGCGGAAAGTGCAGCGAGAGGAGGAAGTTCGGAGACCGGCGGGTGGGGCCCCAGGTCCGGGGAGGGCGAGGAAACGCACCGGAAGCCCGGGTGGCGGTCCTCGGCGAGCTCTTTCTCGCTTGGGCCCGGCCGGGGCCGGCGCCGCCCGAGGCCGCGTTCGAGGCGTCCTACGGGCCGGCGGCCTCGGGCCCGCGAGGGGGCGAGCGCAGGGCGGGAGCCGCGCGAGCCTTCGCTCTTTCTTTCCCCCGGCTCCTCTCGGGCGTTCACGTGGCGCCCGCAGCCGCAGTGAGCGCCGCGCGGCCGGGGGTGGGGGTCCCGGGCGGGGGGGACTGGGGGTGGTTGATGGTGGAGGGTGTGTTTGGGGAGGGGGTAGCGTTAGGAACCGAGGCGCCGCCAGACATCGAGTTCATTTCCCTGGTAATCAACAGCAAGCTGCTATATTCAGAGAATGCTGTCCCTTTAATTGAACAGGCTAGGTAATTAAATGGCACTTTTCCAATAGGACGTGCTAGGTAAATCTAATAGTTGGTTATTTAATATCACTTTGAAGTCTGCCCACTCAAGCACAATGACAGCACAGGAGCATGTGAACTATTAGCTAGGAAAAAAAAAAACCCAGGATCTCAAAAATTAATTAAATCGCATGCAATTTAGGGGGAACGTTTATCTTGATTTGTCATAACAGAATTAATTCAAGGCCTCCAATTCACTTGGGGGCAGATCTGTTACTCTGAATTAACCAAGCGTAATTTGGCTGATTTTTTTTTTTCCTCCCTCCCCTCTCTAATGCAGCAATTGCGATTATTCACAGCCCCCCTCTTAAGTATCAATAGCTTCTGGTGCTTTTAAGGTGCTTGGTCTCTAGTTATTCCGAAGTACCTTTAATGGACTTGGCTCCAGGCATAATTTCTGGGTTGCATTTCTTTGTTACATTTAATATAGCTGGTGCAGAATTTA